>NW_026623067.1:58935109-61583443 GCF_023065955.2 Ursus arctos
AAGTTTAAAAGACCCCATGCTCTCCGGGGACTCTGCGCTCAGATTTTACACTGCTAAGCCAGCATCTCAGCATCACCAGGAATTGGGTGGTATTTTAACTCTTGGACTATATGGACCATAATGTTTTTATGTGAAGAACTTAGAAGCTCCTGAATGTTGTAACTCTACTTTCCACCATAGGAGATCCAAAATACTCCGTAGGCAGCAAAACCATCTCTGACAAAAAATCTACCACGATGCTTTAATGAATCATGGTACCTGATTAAAACTGAGACTTTATTGCATTTTTTACAGACAGAACAAAAGAAATAACTCTCTGAAGTTTTAAGGAATGTGTGCAATATTGTCTTTCATTAATCAAAAGATATCTAGTCCTTGAATTCAAACCCTCAATAAATTGAGATGCCACTATCTAGCTGCTATACTTTATTTCATGATAATTAGAATACAAGATTATAATCCATTAAAGTGTTTTGTCTCAAATGAACTGATAAAACAGTTCCCCAGAAGTCCTTTGAATGAGGAACACTAACCTCGTTATTATCAAAAAGTCAAACCAGCTGATTTTATGGGTATCAAAAACAGGCTTATTTGGAAAATTTATTAAAAAGTTTTAATTGCCCTCCACTCTTGCATACTTGGGGAATATTTTACTGAAACTAAGATCCAAATATTGAAAAACAACCAGACCTGCAGTTACTGTAAATTCTGGCCCAAACAAAAGCAGTAAGATCAGCAAAACTCATGAGAAAACAAGCTCTGGTGAAATTTTCAGCCCATTAATCTATTTCTATGACAGAGTAATAGGCCCAGTAGATTGAAGAGAAGCAAACAACATAATATATCTTGATTTACAAAAGGTCCTTTTTTTTTTTTTTCATTTTGCCTTGTACCACAGGGACTAACTAACTAGAAAAATATTCCGAACCCAAAACTACTTGGTAGATACACAGCTAGTTGGGTGATTATTATGGCCATGAAGTAGCTATGAATAGATGGATGTCAGCCAAACAACGATGTTTTACATTTTAATCTATGGCATGAGTGTTTTGTATGATGGCACTCTCCTCAGGTTTGAGAACACCACTCCATTCAAAAAAGAAACCCACCCCTTGGAAGAGGTACCCCAGAGTGGTGACAGTGAGCCTTTCTGCCCTTGAGAGATCACCTGGCAAACATTGGAGAATGGGAGAGGAGGAGGAGCAAGTGGGAGTGAGCGGGGAAGGGGGGAAGAAAGCTAATCACAAGCAAGGAAAGAGTTACTGAGAAGGGAAGAAATGAATAAGGATGAAAAGATCTTTGGGTCATGGTGGTGTAAGTTAAGTATAAGTCAATGTGATATCTGAAAGGGACTCTAAAAGGTTACTTGGCTCAGTAGCTGTGAAATGCCAGTTTTTACAAGTCGTTGGTAAAAAGAAAAAAATAAATACCACATTGAGTTTTTCATAGAGTTTTTTTAATAGAATGCAAGGACTGTCCTTCACTGTTAATCTCTCTCTCTTTCTGTCTCTCTGTCTCTCTCTCTCTCTCACACACACACACACACACACACAACACACAGTGTCATAGTGGGTAATACCTTGATACTTTTTTAATAGCCTTATGTAGCAAAAAGAAATGATAATTCTATGTTAGTCTTTAAAATCATTTTAGACGGGGTGCCTGGGTGGCTCAGTGGTTAAGCGTCTGCCTTTGGTTCAGGGCGTGATCCCAGTGTTCTGGGATCGAGCCCCACATCAGGCTCCTCCACAGGAAGCCTGCTTCTTCCGCTCCCACTTCCCCTGGTTGTGTTCCCTTTCTCACTGGCTGTCTCTCTGTCAAATAAATAATAATAATAAAATCATTTTAGAAATTTTAATGGTCCGTGAAAGCCAAGAGTCTAGAAGTCACTAGCCTCGTCCATCTGTTTATCCCTTTCATTAAGTAAATTCATCTAAGTATCCAGGTCCATTTAATTTGAAAGTTCCCTGGCAACTCAGACAAAAATTCAGCCAGTCTCCAAATGTTCTGGCTAGTGCAATCTTCCCTCAGAGCCAAGTAGCCCACTTGCCTAATGTTTGTAAATGAATGGAAAAGAAAGGTGGCCTGATGCAGGCACATTCTAGATACCTCAGAAGACCAGGTTCTCACACAGGATTGAGAAGGGAGGACATTAGCTGACATCCCTACATCAGAAAGCAACAAATTAAGGAGAGGCCTGGCCCAAGGAGGAAACAGCAGGCAATGATTATTTAGGATTAAGATTCTCATTTCTAGACATGTGCGGTAAAATATTGCCTGGATCAATTTTATTGGCCTCCTTTGATGAGGCCAAATTAATGTTAGCCAACTGTTATAAGAGCCGCCAGTCATGGGCACTAATGTCACATATTCTAAAATATTCACCCTCGGGGCTTATTGGTGAAAACATTTAAAAACCCTTTCAATAATTACGAATTCTTACAATAATTAAATGTGTTTAGGATTATAGTTTGGTAAATCCTAAACTAATTATTGTAGAATTTCAAACAGAGAAGTCCTACCCCATCCCCCACGTCCAGTCTCCAAGCTACTTCTGCTTCTACCTCCTCAGGTCAAACCAGGCAGCGAAGAAAAGCGCTAAGGGGGTTGGAGTCCCACTCAGGCAGTGTCTTCCAAGGCGGACAGAACTTTTAGCCCCACACTCTTCTATTTCCCCCATGCTACAGGAGCAAGGAGCCTGCCCAGATGGGAGAAAGGAGGGAGAGCCTCTTTAATCCAAGCTGACTTAGGTCACATCCAGGCAGAATCACCCTGCTAGACCTCTAACATGTACATGTGTGTAGACACATTACACACATGCTTCTAATCACGTTCCTTGTGTATTCCCATTTCCCTTATAAAAGCCTCTGCCCCCCAAAACCACACTGAACTACACATGCACATACAGAGCTGCCAATCAGCCGCCCTACCTGTGGTCAGCAGGTGTGCACAATATGCTGCCCCGCTCACTCATCCAATAACAAGGTGCCGCTGAGAAGCGAAGAGCACGCGCTGCCTATAAAAAGGGGACTCTCCCACTCAGACGCTCAGTAGCTGTGTGACCTCCAGCCAGTCATTTACCTCTCCAGGCCTCTGCTTTCTCATCTATAAAAAGCCAGAAGCAGAATACTGGTACCAGTCATTTCTTTTGCAGCCTTAACATGCAAGGTTCCGTGCAACTACAAATGACTTAATAACCACCAGCAGCCGAACAGAGCGCGTGCATCCGAGCCAGGGGCTAAGCAGCATCTGTGGCTGACCGTAGCCAAACTTAGACCTTAATGTGGGGTTCTTTTTACAGTTAGTTTTGGAATACACTCAAAAACCGAAAGGAAGTTGGATTCCAATCCCTCAGCGAGGCCAGCAATCATTCTCCAAGGGCAAAAGATAAACCTGCAAGCCTTAGGGAGAGCAAGGAGAGGTATGGCTGCTGTGTTCCAGCAGTAACTGTACACGAGTCCTGTAGATAGGGAGCCCCAGGTCCAGGCTCCAAGAAGCCCGACGATTACCCAGCTGAGTCTCTGAAAGACCAGACCGGGCACCCGGCTGCCCTCTGGGCACCAGAGGCTACTAGGCTCACCACCATTCAGAAGGAGGACACACAAGTCTTGAGCTACCTACCCCCACCCATATGCTACCCAAATCAAGTTGCCCCCCGATGAAGTAAAAACGTCAGGATTTATCAAAATGCTGATGGGTTTTCAGAAACAGAAAGATTTGCTCAGTAAATGGAAGAAAGCAGTTCTTTGAATAATACGACACAGCTTGAGGGCCTGCCTAGGGTGAATGGAAATTAAAATAATCAAAATCAATGGTAATAATGTGCTCAAGAAGTAGTTCTGAAATGCAGATTACCCACTCAGCAGTCAACTCACTAATGACATTAGATAATATGAAATACAAACAGGAGAAAAAACAATCTAAGCCAATTATACTGATTATGCTTCTGACATCAAAAGGTATGGCAGATGAAGCTAAATTTCCATATATTAATATTTAAGCCAGTATAGAATAGAAAGTAATGCACATAATGAAGACCCACTAGATTTGAGTACACATAGCTAAAATCTCTAATCAAGCAAAAAACAATTTTCTAAATGATAATTAGCAGTAATCATGTTCTTTAAGTGCAGGATATTATGAAGTACAAACTGCAATATTAAAAAAAGATGGGAAAAACAGAATTCTATCTCCTAGCTACAGCGCACCAAATACAATAAACAGAACAACTGTACAGTAGCCCTCTCCAGGTCTTATCAATAAACGCACCTGCAAAGAAAAAGTTCCATGTATGTCTGGTGTGATCAAAAAGCAGATGAATATTTACCTAGAAAGACAATAATGAATAAGTAAGTGGTATACTCTATGCCTGAGAAAGAAAGGAAGAAGGAAGAGAGGAAGAAGAAAATTAATAAGAATGGGAATAAGGAACTAGAAACCTACACCTCCCAAGATATTTTGTTGAAACAATATACAACTCCGTCCAGGCCTTTAGCTGGCTCTTCTTTTTATTTCTCAGTTAACAAATAATCACACAGGGCGAAGCCGACTTCCTGCCAAGTGAACAATGAAGAATGTGAGCATCGTTTGCTGTACTACCTCTGTTCAGTTAGGAGCTGAAAAACTAGTGGAAGCAACAGCATACATTCACAATGACCTCCCCCCCACACACACACACGCACGCACACGCACCATCCAGAAAGTATGGACAACACAAGATGCTTTTAAGAACAAAGCAGGGATAGCCCATGTGACAGTGCCCCTGAAGACGGTGTGACTGTATCACACTGCTCCTATAAATCTCCTTACTCCTTTCAGCTCTTAGGTAATGTACAAAATTCTGCCATTATCTGCAGGATGAACCACAGCACAGAACAGAAAGGGGACTCTCCTAAAATTCCGCAGCCAGTCTCCAGGGGCACCGTGGAGGGCATACAGCAACAATGTGTCTTCTTTCGCTCACTGCTTTTAGGAGATACTTCAGAAGAGCTGCCATTTGAACCCAGCACCAGAATGAACCTCAGTCTGGAAAACCAGCTCTGGTGTGCGGCAACAAATAACTGATTCTTGAGGTCCCAAAGACTTCTCCATCTGAATTATCACACCAATGAAGTTCCCTTTAATGTCCTATTTGATAACAAAGCCAGGTTTTATTTTCATTCAATGCTGAGTGTCCATCTGTTTGCCTTCCAGCTGCCTCATGGGCCTGAGGCAGGAAATCTAGAAGAGAAACACTTTGGTGTCAAAAATAGGGCAAAACCATGAATGTGTGTCTGTACCACTAAATTGTACGCCCTCAAATGGTCAAGACAGTAAATTTTATGTGATGTGTATCTTACCACGATTTTTAGCAATTAGGGGAAAAAAAGTTCCAGGAAATTCTTAAAAAGTTATCCCTGAAGCCGAAAGTAGAGAAGCCAAAACCAGTGGTTAGAATAAGCAAATGGCTGCGCGGGATGTGAGAAAGTCGTAATGATGCAGAGGTCTCCTCTGGGGCCTCATGTTCTTTTTTTTCTTTCCTTTTTAAAAAGATTTTATTTATTTATTTGGCAGAGAGAGAGCGAAAGAGGGAACACAAGCACGGGGAGTGGGACAGGGAGAAGCAGGCTTCCCGCTGAGCAGGGAGCCCGATGTGGGGCTTGATCCCAGGACCCTGGGATCACGTCCTGAGCCGAAGGCAGACACTTGAGGACTGAGCCACCCAGGCACCCCTGGGGCCTCATGTTCTAGCATGTGACTTTCCACTTTGCCTTTTTTCATGTCCGTAGCCAACATAGTGGGTTGGTGACTTCCTAGTCAAAGCTGCTTTGCAAACAATTACATTGTGCTGCACGCAACACCTGACCTGTGCTCCTCAGACCTCCTGCTGATGCCTCCACACTGCAGAACCCCCCCTAACCCCCCCCGCCGCTGGAACTTCCCTGTGATTTTACTACTCTTCACCAAATCGCTCTATTCATGCTGTGTTGCCTAGTTTGTTCTAGCCTGTCCTAGATGCTCTACTCTCTGCCTCCTGTCCGGAGCAGAAAAAGACAGCAAGATGCCTACTTTTCCAGCAAGTCCCTTTACAGATTTAAGGGAGAGCCAGGGCTGCATTGAGATGAGAGAAGCAGCTTCTGGACAACTCCTATCTTAATATGACACAAAATAGCAAGGTAATCATGAGCCGAAACAAGATTCCAAAATCAGGCTTTGAAAAATAGCCTGTGTATTCAGATGAGATTTCACATTGTATTTAGAATACTTATTCTCAGCCCACATGTAGAAAAGCATTTGGTTGAAAACAAAAATCCTAGAAGACTAAATGAATAAATAAATAAAAATCCTCCTGTTGTATACAAAATTGCTAAGAATAGCAATCTGCAAAAGAAAAGAAAATGATCATCGCTAGGGTATTCCCTGAATATGTGCTACCCATTGAGCGATTTTCTAGGCACTGTAGGAAATAAGGTGCAAGAACACAGCCAGGTCACTTAAGTTTGCCTTCTTTTTAAGTCAAGACTAACCACCAAGCCTTCATTGATACAAGGTAGTGGTTTCATCACACATTCTAGCTCCTGCTCTTCAGTGCTGTGGGCGTGTGGTGGCGGGAGGAGTGTCCAGTGCGCCATATCCCTGTGCAGATTCTTTGACAAAGGCACGAATGCTATTTAAACCCTGGGGAAGGGATGTTGTCTGGGGAGGAGGTTGGCGAGTATTCACAACGGGGTCTCAAATATTCTGATTGATTCAGTGAGTCTATCCCATAAAGTATGTTTAATTGTGTCTGCCGAGAGCTTTCTGTTTTGAAGACCTATTATTCCCACACCTCACATGGTCTTCTCGTGGTCCTTTCTCCCCCAGACATTGTTCTTTCCTAACAGACTGGGTGGACTCAGAAATACAAGGTTCTAGGTCACAGTCAAGCAGGAAAATAGAAAGTTACTAATGACAGCGCTCTATGAGGCAAACTAAGGGGGAAGAACTGAATTCTTTAGGAAATAATGCCAGGAAAAAATAGAAGAGCTTCCTCAGTATAAATAAAATGGAACAAATCTTTAATGTGCAAGTATGACTTTATATTTGTTTTATCTATGAATCATTTTCGACTAGAAAAAAATATATAAGTGCCCATATTTCCACCACCCATATTTAATAGATCTTTGTATTTGTCTACATAAAACAATTTCAATTTAAATAACTGTCCACCCAAAAATGGCATAAACAAAATTAATATCAAATGATAAGTAGGAAAACGTATTTGCAAATAATATAATGAAGGTTTGATATTTTTAATATGTAAAGAATTGTCATAAATTCTTAAGAAAAACAGTAACGTCTACTATAAAGATAGGCTTGTGCAATTAGACATTTCTCAGGAAAATGGAACTGGTTAATGAAAACAGTAGAAAATGATTAGTCTTACTAATTACGAATTATTAATAACCACACGTATGCAAATTAAGATAAGGAGCTACTACTTTTAAGTACTGGTAGGAGTGCAGAGAGGTGGCTGGTCTCATAAGCTCCTAGTTAGGAATGTAAATTGGGTCACTTTTCGGGAACGCAATTTTAAAATATATGCATAAACATTTTAAGTATATACACTTTGACCCAGTTAATTTTACTTCCAGGAATCTTCTCTAACAAAACAATCACAGACTCGGGAGAATTTAAGTACAAAAAAAAAGTTCATTGTAACATTATTTGTAATTGTAAAAATTGAAAACAATTTAAATACCCAAAATAGAGGAATGGTTAACTAAAATTCAGAGCAGTAAGCTTTAAATGTGTCAGTGCATGCTTGCCTGTGTGGGTTATACTGGGTGCTAAAGATTTTTTAATCAATCAGTAAGTCAATTAATGATCAATTGATAATATGTCTTTAAGAGAAAACTCCCTGTTTTTTCTAGCTCCCTTGAATGGGTTTATTATCCTTGCAATCACACAAATTAAAAAAAAAAAAAAAAAGATAGCCTCATTTTACAAATTTTAAAAATGAGACCACCCCGACCCCTTTCCCAGGCTCTGACAGCTAATAAATGGCTTCTATGACACTGGAGGCCACCTTCCTGCAACACTGTCCTGCCTCTGAGAGAATGTTGTTCCTAACCACGATCACCAAGGAATAATGAAGCTTCACATTTGCTAAATAATGAGGCTTAACACAGAGAAGAAAATTATATGCTTTAATGTTTTGTAGCAATGAATCACAATATTTATTAACAATAATTCCTTAATAATGAGGAATTAAAGCAATGTGCCTTTTAAGATTGCATCAGAAAGATAAGGTAATACATTTTTATGTTAAAGAAACTGATGGAAAAGAATGTCCAGAAAGGTAGTATTTATGAGTATTTATGAGTAAAGGAAAGTCTCAGGGAAATTAAAATCTGAAGGCTTTATTTATACATTAAAAAGAAGAAGAGGAAATAAGCTATTACAGAGAGTTCAAATGAGATAATGGTGGATGGTTTTTCCAGCTATTTAATTAGAAAAATCTGCAGATGAGGATACTTGTTTTGAGGCTCTGCATGAATACAAATGAGCACATTGCATTGCAGCAATGTCAATCCAAGAGCATAATATTTTAGTATTTCCATTTTTTTCGGGAGAGAGGGAACTGCTTTCTAAATACAATGACATCCCACTTATTAATATTTAGATGTCGTACACCCTCCGCTTTCCAGGGAAACTGTGAAAGAGCATGAGTAGCAACATAAGAGAGTCTAAGGCAGAAGGTGTGCTGGGCTCAATGAGCTCACTGCTGCAGAGAAAGGAGCCCTCTCACTGGCCTGGCTGGGATGGTTCTGAAAACCGGCACCAAAACCAATGAACAAAATGTGAGAACAAACTAGAATATTTGATATAAAATTCAACAGTCCCCCCCATCTCAGCTTTCCCTCAATCCACACCGAGGCACACACAGATTAGCACCATAGTTTATTCTTTTTTTTTTTTAAGATTTTATTTATTTATTTGACAGAGAGAGACAGCCAGCGAGAGAGGGAACACAAGCAGGGGGAGTGAGAGAGGAAGAAGCAGGCTCCTAGCGGAGGAGCCTGATGTGGGACTCGATCTCAGAACACTGGGATCACACCCTGAGCCGAAGGCAGACGCTTAACGACTGCGCCACCCAGGCGCCCCCTAGCACCATAGTTTATTCTGAATGGTTGTTCCCAAATCCTTAATAAGTGATGTCTTAAACATCAAAATGGGATCTCCTGGAATAATCAGTTGGGGAAACACTGTGTCATTATATGTCCTTATGGAGTGTCTCCTGAGCATAATGAAGTCCTAGAACAAAGAAACGTAGTTAACATTTCAGACTCCCTTGTTGTGGATTGAATTGTGTTCCCCCGAAATTCCTATGTTAAAGCCCTAACCTCCAATGAAACCTTGGGGGTGTCTGGAGATAGGGAATTAAGGAGATAATGAAGGCTAAATGAGGTTATGAGGGTGAGGCCCTCATCCATGAGGACTGGCCTCCCTGTAAGAAGAGGACGAGATACCAGGAGTGCCCACACCCAGAGGAAAGGTCATGGTGAGGACACAGCATGAGGGAAACCATCTGCAAGCCAGGAAGAGAGGCCTCACTCAAAACCGACCTTGCCGGCATTTAGATCTTCAGCTTCCAGAACCGTGAGGAAATGGGTTTCATTGTTGAAGTCATCCTGCCTGTGGTGTTCTGTAAGGCAGCCCCAACAGACAAACACACCAGTACTTCCCTCACTTACTTGAACACAGACACACAAGTCCCAGGGCTCATAGCAGCATCTCTCAAAATGGTTCAGAAAACATGGTCCAGTGTAACTCAAAGAATTAAATTACGGCTATCTCCACACACCTTGGTAGGAAGCACTTGAGCCTTCACGGCTGGGCAGCACAGGATATAGTACAGGATTCCCAGACTCTCCAAAGGTACAGCGTTCCTCTGAAAACTTTGGTAAGCAGAAACGGCATAAAGCAAGGGAGCAGTTACCATTAATTTACAAGGAAAATGTTTTGAGCATCCCAGACCCAAAAAATAACATCTCTGAGGCTTTTCTAATACCTTAGGCCACATTTTGCTAATGATGCACAAAATAAATCGAGTTAAAGCACAGGTGCTCACAGACATCATTCAAAGCTGTGGTGGCCCAATGCTCAGGTGCTGAGTGTAGTTCCCCGGGAAGGCGCTCAGGGGCGCCACTCTTGCTGCTGGCGGTGCGCGCGGCCTCTGTAATGGCTGCCTGCAAAGCAAATGCTCAAGCTTTTCACCTTTTTTCATAAAAGTGAAAATTCTCCTTGGATTTCTTTGCAAACAACAACAGGGCAAGTCCTCACGTAGGCCTTTTGTAAAAGCAAAGTGGCATAACACAAACTTTCACAAATCAGGGGATACCTCTATTGTTTTCTTAGTGCTCATTATCTTTGTTAGGAAGGTAAGTAAGAACCGTATCTGTCAAAATTGGGTGCATTTGCAGCAATGCCTAAAAGATTAACCTTCACCCGTCTGCAACATTCCATGACACAGCATTGCTCCTTATCGATGGTGATACTTGTTAGTACTTATTCTGGACACTTACTGAGGCACTGAACTAAGCACGGCACAGGCATTAGTCATGTGATCTTCCCAACAGCCCCAAGTGACTGGTACATACTTCATAAAAGACTGTAAAAGAGGAGTGTGTTGACCAAGGCCACACAACTAGCAAGTGGTGGATAAGGAATTTAAAGCCAGGTCTTCACGATGCCTGGGTGGCTCAGGCGGTTCAGTATCTGACCTTGATTTCAGCTCAGGTCATGATCTCAGGGTCGTGAGATCGAGCCCCGGGTCAGGCTTTGCACTGGGCATGGAGCCTGCTTAAGATTCTCTCTCTGTGCCCCTCCACCCCTCCCCACTCCCTTGCTTGCTCTCTCTGCCTCTCTTCAGGCCCTCTGAAGACACCATCCACATTCACCCACATACTACTCTCCACTGCTTCTTTCCTCTCTTGGCGAACTGATCTAAATCAAACTGGTCACTCAACAAGGGTCAGCTCTTTTGGTAAACAGTGACAGCCTTTGGAGATTAAAGGTGAGATGTCACCTATCCAATTGTGCCACCTGTATATTATTGACCAAACAAACAAAAAAACACCAGTCTTACAACCTGTCACGGGAAGCTGGGTGAATCCCTTTCTCTGTTCTCGGGCTCATCAGCTAATGAGCAAACACTTCGCATGAGAGGTTCACTTGGGAGAAGACACAGGAGACTCTAGCAGCAGACTCAGCTAGATCCCTAGTTGGACCAGGCTGTGGAGGTCTCTGTGGAACACATGACCAGGCCCAGTAGTGTTCTAGGCCTAGGGCTATGGGCCTTGACAGATTCTTACATCTCATTCTGGCAAGGGTAATAGGGACAGAAAAATCATTTTAGCCAGCCATACATCTTGAATAAAATCCACACCACCAATTATATAAATATACATTTCTATCATTCTTCCTCTCAATTAATAAACTTTCTAGAGTAGATTTCTGTAATGATACGTAAAAATGCCAGTGCCATCTCTGAAGTGGAGATTCCTCATTTGGTGCTTCAAATGCTGATAACTACTCGTACCAGTCAGGCTTGTCCAAACAGATCCAACAGGATATGTCTGTATAGAGATTTATTCTAAGGAATGATTGTGGAGGCTTGAGGAGTCCAAGGTCTGATGGGGGAGGCTGGCAGGCTGGAAGACTCAGGAAAGAGTCAAGTTTGAGTCCAAAGGCAGTCTGCTGGGCAACCAGGAAGAACAGATTTTGAATTAGAAGCTGTTAAGGCAGACTGCAGGCAGAACTCCTTACTGCTTAAGAGAGGTCGATCTCTGTTCTATGAAGGCATTCAACTAATTGGATAAGGCCCACCCACATCATGAAAGGTATTCGGCTTTACTCAAATTCCACCTATTTAAATGATAATCTCATTCAAAAAATACTTTCACAGAAACATCCAGAATAATGCTTGACCAAATACCTGGGCACTGTGTCCCAGCCAAGTTGACAAAATTAACCATCATACCACCCCGATAATAACGACCCATACATTATACTATTTATACTATGGTATTTTTTATAAAGATTTTATTTATTGAGAGAGAGAGATTATGCACGAGGGGGGGAGGGGCAGAGGGAGAGAGAGAGAATCTCAAGCAAACTCCCCGCTGAGCGTGGAGAGCCCAATTTGGAGCTCAGTTCCAAGACTCCAAGATCATGACTTGAGCCAAAATCAAGAGTCAGACACTTAGCGACTGAGCCACCCAGGCTCTCCTATACTAAAGTATTTTAAATATATTTCTACACTGCACTCCTGAGATGAGATTAAGCTCCCATAATATATACCCCCTAAAATTCCAGGGCTTAGAAGAAGAAGTCTATTGCTCTCTCGTAACAAAAAGCCCAGCATGAGGGCTCTCCAGGCCAGCTGCTTTCTGCAGAATGATGTCACTGAGAAACCAGTCCCATGGCAGCTCTGTTGTCTTAAGCACCAGGTTCAAGGCTACTCTTGAGTGGCCACTGAGGCCCACAGGTCTGGAGCAGCAGCATGGTCTATCAGGGTTCTATTGGCCAGGCTGGGGCGTAGCCCATGCCACCCCAAGGGAAACAGGAGAATGCCGTCTGGCTGTGTGCTCAGGCAGAGCAGGATAGCTAGTGGTCTCCGCCACACACACAGTGTAATACCTGATGTCACCAGAAAGCAGAAGTGCCATCAGTATATGAACTTCACATTAGTATGCCCCCCTTTCATTTTCTTCAGAACATTTACTTCCTTTCAAAATTATCTTATTCATTTAATGGCTTACTTAGCTGGTTTGCAGGATGGAGGCAAAATGATGGTTCAGAGTGTGGGCTGTGGATCAGACTGCATGGGGTCTATCCTGTGTGACCCTGGGCAAGTTGTTTAGCTCTTGGAGTTTGTTTTCTGCATCTGTCCCCAGCTCTAAGGAACACTGACAGCTGATGTCTCTTCAGGTGCTGAGAGCTGGCCTTGCCCAGAGTCACACCTCCTCCTGGGGGCATCTGACATCCACTGACCATTGAGGGTCATAGGAGATGTAAAAACCTTGTCCAGTTGCCTCAGAGGGGACAACTGGGAAGTGCCTTCCCAGCTCCAGAGCTCCCTCAGGAATCTATAGAGACCTTTGCTGCAGCTACCTGGCTTTGCAACCCCTCCCCCTCCCTCCGTCCTAGTCCCATGGCCTTCACTTCCCGCAGATGTGGATCCCAAAGGCATTCCCCCATAAACTTCCTGCACATACCCCTTCATCTCAAAGTCTGATACCTGGAGAATTGACCTAAGGCACAATCTCGTAGGCTTGTGAGGATTCAAGGAGATAAGCCTTGTAAAGCACTCAGAAAAGAGCATGGCTCACAGGAAGCAATTCAATGAATTATTTGTTGAGGTCATGAAATGAACCATGTTTTTTGTTCACTTTCTAAATAGATATATAAAACAGGAGAACTTAAGAGAACATTACTGCATAAACTTATGTCTAACTTATATTGAGAACACAATTAAAAAGAGTAGGCAGAGTTACTGTAATATTTTAGCACCATCACTTTTTATAACCAGAAAACTCTATCACATGTGGTTCTGGCTGCAAACTGTGTGAGAGGAAAAAACATGAAGTCAAGAACCACATATACTGAAGCCTTTCATTTTGCCCTAATTTTTAGATCAATTATGTAATTCTTCAGAGCAGGGGAGCAAATGCTGAGATGAGACAGGCAGATTTGTCCCCCTCCCTCCCACATCTTTCTGAGAAACCTAAGACCTGTGTTTGATTTCTCACATTTCCCCTTAATTCGGATTCTTGCTGCAGATGGAGCCGGCCAGGACAGAGTGCCTTCTATCTCTGCAGCCTCACTAGCACCCAGGTGACAGACACACAAAGGTCTGGGACACCCTCTGCATTCCCAGGCCTCCATGGCCATTGCCTCACCCTTCAGCCCGCTGGCTTCTTCCTCAAGAGCACCACCTCCACTCTCCACCCTGTTCTCTGTGGGCTTTTATTTTTCACAGTAGTATGCTGTATTCTGACCATGAGTAAGAAATGAAATTCAGAGTCTAATCTCCACCAGTGATTTTTAAATCATTTACTCTCCAGACCACTCATAGCAACTCTTTAAAAAAACAATCACTAAAAGAGGTCACCTGCAAGTTCCCAAGGACTGAGGGCACTCTCAGATAGGCCTTTGCATTCATTTCCCTTCCATGCAAATATGCATACAGCCCACATGGAAGGAAGCACAATTACCAGCCTCAACCAGATCAATCTCCGTAAATTGAATGTCAAAGAAACATCCGGGGAAGTCATAATTTACATGTAACCCACTCATCTCCCCTTTTCGGATGGACCACATTAATTCACAGGAGAAAGTAACCTTCTCAGAGACACGCATTTGCATTTACATTTACATAGAGTAGAGTGGAAAATAATTGTGTTTCCTTGAGAAAAAAAGATTGTCTTCTACCTTTTTGTGTGTCAGCCCCAACACTGCTTTTGAAATTACATCTGTGGAAAGGACACTTGGAAAGGCAATGCTATTTGTTACAAGCACTGTTCAAATCATTTACAAGTGCCTTCAGCTTTTTCCTTCTTAGGAGTATACCTTGCCTAACTTTAGTGTACGTTACCCTTCAATAACAATGTATCATGTGATAACTTTCATTCTAAAGAGGTTTCTCAGAACATTTCCCCTCTGAGAGTCTTAAGCAAAGGTTGTACATTAAATGGTTTTATAAAAGACCCGGGATAAAGGCTATTATCCGCATGTAACATTCACTTGTACCGTATCTCATGATCGATTGACATAAAGCAGTTTATTGGTCAATATCGCCGGCCAAGGGCAGAGACAGAGGTCCAATTCCAGCCATCTGGAAATCTATTATCACAGGGCTAATGCACAGGCTTTCACCTCTAGAGATCTGGTTTCAGCTTCATCAGTTAAAAGTGAGTTGGGTGATCTTCTTTTACCACATTAGAGACGCATTATGCAGTTTAGCCTAAAGAAACACCATTGGTCACGGGCATCCATTTAGTACAAGTCAACCTCGGGGAAGAGTCCAGTCTCCTCGCCATGCCTCCATCATTGATCACTTATTCCCTGCTCAGGCTGACCCTAGACAAAATCATGACGTAGGCAGAATTAGATGGGGTGACTCTTAGTCTATTAGTCAGTGGTATAGACTAATGAAAGAAATAGAAGAGTGGAAGAAGGGACAAAAGACCTCTGTCCTAGGCCCAGATGGGCTTGAGCACGTCACGACTTTTCTGTGGTTCATTACCTTTGTCTGTAAAATGCGGATAGCAACCACCCTTCAATCCTGAGTGCTCTTGGAGGATCAAAAGAACTCGTGGCTATGAAAGCTATAAATTATTTGCAAATGACAGGATGACTGCTATCATTTTGTGCCCTCATTTTTCCTTAAATTTTCCACATGCCCTCCCCCATTTACAGAAGCCTACGGCCCTCCTATTACCTCTGCTTCTCCCCAGACCAGGCTACATCCCCAGGCTTTACCAACCCCTCTATCCCAGTAACGATTTCCCTGTTGTTTCCCCTTCCCGCAAGGTCTGATCTCAGCTAGATGCCAAATAGTCTAGCAGAGAACCTACTACTCCCTGTGCTTAGGCGGGAAAAGTGCTGCCCCACCCAACACTTATTAGAGACCCTGAATTTTCCAGAGCAATTTCAATAGTGACACAAGATGATTAGGATCTCAGAGGGGTGAAGAAAGAACTTTTACCAATTTTCAAACCTAAAGGAGGGCATGGTGCCTCGGTCAGTATTCTGCTGGGCACCAAGCCCGGGAAATCCAGGGCCAGCCTGAAGGAAATAAAGATAGCTACTGTCCATCCGTATCCCAAACTCATGTGACTTTTCTACATCCCCAGACCATAAGGAACTCTGTAGATGATACAGCTCACCTGTGATTCCAAGACACAGGCTTCAGTTTAGAACTTCATTCCAGGGCTAAATGGGACGTTACTCCCTCTACTCCTCTCATATTACCTCAGATATGTCAGTTGGTTAAATTGGAATCAAAGACTCTCTTAAGCTAGCTCAAAACCGTCCACTGCTGGATTATTAATGAATATATACTTTTTAAAACCCAAATAGAGTTCTCCACATTTCTATCAGTGTTTCTGGGTCACTTTCCTGCAGCCACAATTTGTTTTCCTCTCAGGAAGTGCAAGCTAGGATTCATTTGGTCTTAAACCAAATTATTAGATAACCATGCTGCCCCCAAATCATATCAAGATAAGTATCCATCTCACTAAATGCAGATGTTTTCAGATAAGGCCCTGTGCGGAATATCCGTGGCTACTGTACTCCAACCCCTTCATCCTGCACCCCCACTCCCCGGGAAGAGCCAGTGCAATCAAGGTCCTCCTATGAGGGCAGAGCTCTTGGAACAAAAATACACAACTTTCCAGCTCCCTCACTTCAGCTGTACTTACCCACACATTCCTAATCCGTATTTTGCAAATGACATCATTCCTAATCTATATTTTGCAAAAGAATTAAGGAAAATATTACAAGGAGTAAACTGAAGGGTTTAGGGCCTGGTGAGAAGGCAGATGATGGGGTCATGTTCAGGGGCTAGGGAGGGGTTGGTACAGGGACCAAGAGAAGAGTAGGTATTAGGGCTGCTCCTGCCTATGAGGTCTTGATAGCTTTTTAAGGGGACAGTCCCCTACCCTGAATCTTCCTCAGTGGAGGGCTTTATTGAGTGTCAAAAAAATAAACAAATAACAGGGAGCCTATTCAAAATTCAGATTATACATCTCACCCCCTGAAATGGATCAGTAGGTCTGGATTTGGGGCTGCTTTTTTTTTTTTTTTTTTTTTTTTTAGCAGATACAAGTTATTCTGAAGCAGGTGGCCAGAGGACCTCACCTGGGGATCTTCCAGCTACTGATTTCATTATTTAATGAAACAGAGCAAAATATAAATGAGCAACTTTGAAATGAAGGCACTGGGCTTTATGAATGGGGCTCCCCATGCAAGCGTGATCCCAGGGGAAGGTGTGTGTGAAGATCCTCGAAGAGAAGGGTGAAGCTTGAGAGAATTCATTCAGCTGACATAGGACAGGCACACTACATACCTGCATAAAAGGAGGCATTATAGTGCTTAATCACTACCTCTCCAGGGTTTTAAAAATGTACTCTATGGTCCTTGATTGATTGAAAATCTAGGGAAAGATGTCGAAAAGCAATACCCACTAATAATGGCAAGAGACAGCTGTGAAGAATGACTTTATCTGGCCTCCAAGTGAAATGATACAGACATCTCCCCCAATCTTATAAGAACATCGTTTCTGTATTTTTATTTACTCCTGCAAATATAAAAAGTGTTTATAGTATGCTTCGTGTTGTACAAGGAAGGGATGCTTAAAACAGCCCCACAATTTCTGCATATAAAATAAATATCTGTATTGTCCACTCTATTCTGGCCATCTCAACACAGTATTTCAGCAATGATTTTGTTTTAGGGGATCTCAATTTTGAAAACTATTTTCAATATTCCAAAAAGGAAATCTTTTATCTCTCTAAGAACATATAGTTCAAAATCAAATATTTTCAATTTTTTGAGTATGTTAAAAATCTTCTCGAAAGATGTAAGCAAAAATAATAGCAGAAGTCCTTGGTAGCAAAATGGTTGGGGGAAATCTCACTTCAAAGAAGTATCTCACACTTCAGCTATATCCTGGCAACTAAAGGTAGCTTCATCAAGAATCAAATTCATTTCAGAATTAAAAGCCTTTATAAATGTTCTGCTCCAGAACTCTCTCTGGAACACAAATCGCTACATCTGCCATTGAGTCACATGCAATGTCAGGTTGAATTTTTGTTTTTTAATGATTTTATTTTGGTCTCAAAAACAGAAAAAATAAGGCAAGAAAGATAGCACAAGAAAGAGAAGCTGTCAGAAAAATGAGCACATTCCAAAAACCAAATAAGCTGTCTCCCCAAAAAAGCATCACTTTCTTTGTTGTTTATCATATGCTGAAGTGATTTGCATGCTGTTATTTCAGGTGGAACTTTCCATTACATTTTCATTCTCTCAAGAGCCAGTTGCTACCCCCTCCTCAGTCTATCTAGTTGCTATGGAAACGATGATGTACAGTAGGACAGAGCAAAGGTAACAAGGCTTTCAGCAGAAATATTAACAAAGGAATCATCTGGAAAGAATGTGGAAATTGCTCTCCATCAGGCAAAAAATATATTGAAAAAAATACCTACATTTATAATCTGCCCTAAAAGAATAATTATCTAGCAGTAAGCACTTTAACCGTCTTTGTTCAACTGATTTTATTTTTTTTTATTTATTTTTTTTAAGATTTTATTTATTTATTTATTTAACACAGATAGAGACAGTCAGCGAGAGAGAGAACACAAGCAGGGGGAGTGGGAGAGGAAGAAGCAGGCTCCTAGTGGAAGAGCCAGATGTGGGGCTCGATCCCATAACGCCGGGATCACGCCCTGAGCCGAAGGCAGACGCTTAACCGCTGTGCCACCCAGGCGCCCCTCAACTGATTTTATTTTTTAAACCTGGATAACATGATATTATGTTACAGCTTGAATTTTATTCACTTTCTTGCCCTCCCAAGTGTTGAGAGCTTTAGGGTTTTATATCTATACATATATATATATATATATATATGAAAGGATCCTGGGGGCACCTGGGTGGCTCAGTTGGTTAAGCGTCTGCCTTTGGCTCAGGTCATGATCCTGGAGTCCCAGGATCCAACTGCATTGGGCTCCCTGCTGAGTCTGCTTTCTCCCTCTGACCCTCCCCCCTCTCATGCTCACTCTCTCATTCTTTCTCTCTCAAATAAATAAATAAAATCTTTTTTAAAAATTAAAAATAAATAAAAGGAGATTGGTTTAGGGGTGCCTGGCTGGTTCAGTCAGAAGAGCATACAACTCTTGATCTCTGGACTGTGAGTTTGAGCCCCATGTTGGGGGTAGAGTTTATTTTTTTTTTAAATTGGGGGGGGATTGGTGTAAATTTGGCAGGCTAACTTAGTGGAAGTCATTTCAGATTCCTCACACTCACAGAGAATCTTCCATGGCTCACGTTTTCAAAGGCAGTGGTTAACCTAGAACTCATACTCAGCTTTGAAATGTGCATGTCACCTTAGACAAGTATCTTGAACTCTAAATCTTTGTTCCCTCCTCTGGAAAATAAGATGATACCACTTATGTCACAAAGTTGTGTAAAGATTGGATCTAATGAAAAGTTTGGCACATGATAGGCATTCAATAAATGCTCGCATGGAGGCATTATAACCGATTTCCTCAGCACACACCAACTGAATGGAGAAGGCGGTTTGGAGAATCCTCGTGGGTCGTAAGACAGTTCGGAGAAAAGGATCCAGGCTTGGCCTCAGAATTTCTGTGAATAATCCATAAAGTGGGTTATCCACACAAGCAGATCATCAAGCGTTGGCTATCCATGGAAAAGAGCTTCCCCCATGCATCCAAGATAAAGGCCCTGGTGGGCACGATAATTCCAGGCTGTGGTTTGACACTGAGCGCTGACAATGTTAGCCTTCCCCACAAGCTCGACTATTCAGAGCACAGATATATCACATTATAATATCCACCCTGTGGCAAAAGTGATTTGAGAGCAGTGCAAACTCCTCCCTTCTTCTCTCCACCAGCGTCCAGACTGCTAAATATTTGGTGCCAGTGGTTACGGTTGATTCCATTTCCAGAAATGCAATGCAGCTGGAAAATATTTTTTCTCATAGTGGAAAAAGCCTCCACTGTTATGTATCTCTTCAACAAACACAGGAAATTGTTATGATACATATAGAAATTGACTTTAATGCAAGGTAAAGCACATGATTTACCAAGCGCCACACAGGAAAGAAAGGCCATGTTGCTACTATCAAGTGAATTTATCACATTTCATATTACCATTTGTGATTATTGGCTCTCCTGAAAAGGGGTCCCTTTTCTACAAGTGTAGCTAGGTGATTTTAGAATTGTGTTGGATATATAAATTTGTTTGTTGGTATAAGTTCTTTCAACTCAATTCCTTTAATTGTTTTACAAAAAATGAGAAAGTAAGCTGACATTGACTTTTAAACTTTTGTTGCTTTCTATTTTTACTATGTTAAATGAGTTGGCGACCCTAACTTTAGGAATTCATTCAAAAGATTTAAATAAATCACACAAAGCTCCATTTCTTTATTCATCCAATCTTAAGAAATCTACTTTCAATTTAAATTAACAGTATTTGCAAGAAAACCTCCATTTACAGGTACTTACAATGAGTCCTACAATGTGGTAGGCATTTTAGTACATTACACTGTATAATCCTCACAACCACTCAGTGAAGTAGGTATGTTGTTATTTTACAAAGAAACCAAGGGTGGGAGAGGCTAACTCGTCTGCTCAAGGCCATAAAACTAAGAATGCTAGAACCAGGATCCCTCGTTCGATTCCAAGCCAATTCTTTGAATTCTTCTTTCCAATTCTTCTAGCACTTGAATATGTAACTGAACTTCTCTAAAAGTTGGAAACCAACTCTTCTAGAAATTTAATTAAGAATCACCCTTACTTGGTCTTCAGTTGTGATGATGATATATTATTCTTAACTCCATTAAAGTCTATGACAATGGTTCCAACTCTGGGGAGCTTTTTTAATACAGATGTGTAGGCCCCCACTCCAGCAAATTTCATAGACCATCTGGGGTGAGGACCAGGCATCTTTTATATAGTTTTAAAGTGCTCCAGATGATTCTAATGTGTAGACAAGATTGAAAACCACATCTTTAAAATATAATATCCTATTGAATCTAGGAAGTCATAGATTGTAAGTCACATCCTGATTTCCGTGATGTTAAAATGGGAACCATAGTTGAAAGTGATATCAAGATACCAGGAATTGTGTGACCCATCCCAGTTCCAGGGATGTTAAAATATGAACAAACGTACATTTCAGAATCATTAAAAGAGAGTTTGCCACATAAGGTGAAGAAAAGTAAGACATGCTCTTGGGCTGCTCAGTTATATAAAACAAACAAGTTAGAGTAAAAAAATGCCCTTGAAAGCATTTTTTTTTAATATAAGGCTTTGTGGTTTGATTATTTTCTATTTGCGCCTAACAGTTATTACTCATCTCCTTAATATAGAAGGTGAGAACCATATAGTACATTATCCCCAAAAAGTTTGCTCTGCCAGTCAGCCACTCACACACCAGCAATCCAGAGGTAGAGGTGAAAGATTATAAGCAGACTCTTTCAACTCAGGTAGAGCCCATTTGAGGTGAGAATCCAGAGTAACTGCTCTTCCTGCCCCCTCCTCCGAGCTCAGGAGACTTTCCTTCAACATTCCCCAGCACCTGCTCCTCCCTCCCTGGTCCCATAAAGATCAGCAACAGATAATTCCGTTTTCTATCTCATACAAGCGAATGTGGACAGAGAGTAAGAAAGGGAGACAGGTTAAATGAACATTTGCATTCCTTAATCCATATGTAATAGAATAACATGGAGCCATTTAAAATCACGTTGTAGAATACTAATATCACACCAAATTCTCACAGTACACAGTTAAGTAAAAAATTAAAGTTGCAAAACAACAATCAAGACTGGAGAAATTACACAAAATATTACTGCATCAAAATGCTGTGATAACAGATTTCCTTTTCTTTATACTTAATTTTCCAAATTTTTATAGCAAATGTATGTTAAAAATCAGAAAAAGTGTTAGGGCACCTGGGTGGCTCAGTTGGTTAAGCGTCCAGCTCTTGATTTCAGCTCAGGTCATCATCTCAGGGTCATGAGATTGAGCCCCACATTGGGCTCCACACTGGGCATGGAGTCTTCTTGAAAGATTCCCTCTCTCTCCCCACTTCCCTTTCTGCCCCTCCCCCTTCACGCTGTGCTCTCTCTCTCTCTAAACTAAATAAAATATTTGTTTTTAAATCAGAAAAAGTGTTACACATATATGGAGTAAATGTGGTTATTATACAAATTAGAATAACTACATGGAAAATTCCTAAGAGCCAATATTAAATATGAAGTAAAAGAATATAAAACTGTAACTGTCATAAAACAAAAAGTCTTTCTATCATGCGTAGACAAAAAAGAGTAGTAAAAAGAAAAATACCAAAATGTTATTAATTAATTATCTTCAGGTGGTGGGTGATCACTTTAAATATCTAGTTATTCAATATTATTCTTTATATTCCTAATTTTTTTAAAGAGAAAGTGTGGCTTTAAATTTTCAAGCATATAAAAACTATCACATCGCATACTCACTGCTTGTATTTAATGGAATTAAGATTTGCCATATTTAATTCAGGTCTCTCTATTTTTAAGGAATAAAATATTATATAGCTAAAATCTAATCCCTCCTTCATTCTCCCCCCTTTTTTAGAGGTAATCATCATTCCGTAATTATGCATGTTGTAGAACTTTTGCTACTTATATATGTATGTATAAACCACATTTACTACATTTTAATGTGCCAAGCAGTATCATACTATACATATCCTTTTGTGGGTTTTTTTCCCTTTAAGTTTTTGCCATGTTAATATGTAGTTCTAATTCACTGATCTTAACTACTGTACACTATTCCGTTATCCTCAAACTTCAGCATACGTTGGAATCATGTAGAGGCCCCACAGTATAATGCTTCCATGAATGAACATGGCTGTGTTACTGTATAACTTTACTATGGGCACTAACATTCACATTTCATAAAATTTTTACATGATATAAAACATTATGTGTCACAGATATTTTTAAGCTTCTAAAAATGTAAAAACTATTTGCCAACTAAGCAGAAACAGACAGGTAGCTGGATTTAACCCAGGAGGCTGCAACCAGTCAAACCCCCACTCTCATCAATAGAGGTTTGGATCATTTCTACGTTTTTGCCATTACAGACAGTGCTCCTTGAGCATTTATGAGAAAGTCTTAGAGTAAATACTTAGAAGTGAAATAACTGATTCATAGAGGAGAGTTATCTCCCAACTGTACTGGGAATTACCAATTCTTTCTACAAAGTAATAGCACAAAACCTGCCCTCCACCAACAATGAGTATGAGTTCTGTTTTCTTAAATCCTCGAGCATAGATGGTTTTAGCAGGCCTTTTGATGTTTGCCCATCCGGTGGCTGTGGAATGGTACCTCACTGCTGTTTTATTTTGCCTTGCTGTGGTCATTCCTGAGGTTGCTATCTTTTTAGTTTTGACCATTTGCTTTTCCTTTCCTATCTTCACTTTCACGTAGTTCACAATAATAGAAAAGGAGGAGAATGCCAAGTTAATTATTCAGGAGTCGCTTGCTCCAAAGCTCGTCAATATAATGGAATTTCCTACTCAGGTCCAAAGAAGCAGCTCACTGGTGCTGGAATTACTGACTCTTCCCTCCCCGTGTCATTAGCACACTGGCGAAACTGGAAATTAAGTTTCCCTTAGACTAAACAAGAGAGGTCCCTTGACTTACAGACTCGTTGACTTCTCTCTCCGACTGATCATGGTTATGGTCTCAAGAAAGTGGTTCCAGGCATTCCTTTCCCTAGAGCTCACCTCACCAGGACATGCATAATGCTTTTCTTAGAAATGCCATCCTGTTCTCTTACTCACGCTCTGCTGCTAGGTCACCCAGGAAATGAGATAATAAAACTACTGAAATTAATTAAAAGCATCTGTTATACTAAACAAATAAAGCATCTTGTGTCTTTCAGAAAAAAATCAGAGCAAATTTTTTCCTACCGTGACGTCTAATGAAGCCACCTTCTAAAACCATGTTCTTCAGTCTGGCTCTTCCAACTATTTCATACCCAACCTGTGCCTCAAGAGTCACTTGGTTTCTCTTTCCAGCTGTCAGCGGGGCAGTCGGCTTACACTCAGCCACATCCCTGTTCCTCTAACCATATGCGTTTCTTATATTTCACTCAATTTCCCATTCTGAAACTAGGAAATCAGATTATTTTAGCGTATCAGGGAAATATGAGGGGACCCAACGGGCTGTGAATCTCTTTGACTAGAATCCCAAATTACATGTATTAGGTTAACTACAATCACTCTCAGATCTTGTTTCTTTCTTCTGTTCCCCCCACCCCCATGTTTTCAACATTGTCTCAAGCTGCTTTCTTAGAGTCACACTTACTCAATGAGAATATCATAAATGAAGGAAATTGAGTTGGAGGGTTTTAGAATCTTCATCTCATCATCTAATGACTTGACTAGCATTTATGAGCAGCCTAACTCCAGCTAATTCACTCTCTGAATCTTTAGCTGCCATACAATTTGAACATCAAACCCTAAAACCACAGGGTGGGTGTTTTCCTGCTCTGGTGAAATAGTCTTTTCAAGTTTTCCTAAAGGGAAAGGTTTTTAAAGCTACCCCTGGTAGCCTGCAAGTCCTCAAAAACCACATTCAAATGACTGCTTTTGTCCCCACTGCTTAGAGCTTTCCAAGTTTTTCATCACTCAGTGGGTCCAGATAGAGCCACTCAAGTTAAACATGACTTGGGAAGAGAAAGATTAGACAGGACATTAGAGAGCTTCTCTAGTCTCCCCAAAATCCGGCTCTCGGACACCCTCATCACCCTGCACTTCAGCAGCAACTGTACGACTGAGAGCCTTACGGTGAGAGGAGAGTCATCCTTTCATCTATCCACCCACTTATCCATCAAATTCTCCCACTTCTCACACTCCTCAGCAGCTTGCCAAGCATTCTTCCCCACCTCTACACCTACAGTCTTCATGGGCGTCCTGCTAACGTACTACAGTGTCCTTTCCGTAAGCCCACAACACAGACCTGGAAGAGCCACGCTCAGAGCACTGGCTTACCTGCAGCGGGGAAGATCCTTGGGTCACACCTCATAACTCAAACTGGATGAAGCAAAAATCCATGGGTAGAACTTTAGAGGTCAAATGATGTCATTAGCATTTGAAATCTCAACTCCCCACTGTGCGGTCTTCATTCTTAGCTTCCTCTTAGGAATCCCCCCCCCCCCATACAGGTCTCTTGCACGGTAAACTGAGCCCCAGTCTCAAAGTTTTTTTATCAGGAAACGCAAGACCATCTCCCTTTCTGTTCCATGACTCCTTCAGCCTCATGTGATTCCTCACTTTCCTCAGGCAGAGAAACAGCTATTAGGAAAATGGCCAGGAATGAGTCATAGCACAGGGCAGAGGGCTTGGGTTGTCATCTCAACTCTGTTACTTCTCTGTTGTGTGTTCTTGAACAATTTGTTTTTTTTCTCTCTGGCCCTCAATTTCCTCATCTGTAGAATGTCATGATCTCTGTGAACCCTTCCGCCAAGCAAGTGCCCCTCCCCCCATTGAACTAGTCACTTCCTCCCAAATACTCGCAACACACTGTCCTGCATTTACCCTGAAACACCAGATCCTAGAGGAGTAGCTCCTGGAAAGCAGAAATTGCTCTTGTAGCTCTAAGCCAGGACACAATGGGTACGGAGTATTTCATTCATTGGTAGGATCAGGAGACCCCAGAGCTCCCCTAATCTTTGAAGTCACATGATTTATCTGGCCATTGTACCCCAATCTGGATTTATCCCTAACTGGCTGGACCAATCCCCTCTGCATCCTTTCCTTCTCTGAAGCAGCTCCCAAAACCCAGTCTCCACTTTTGAGCTTTTCCAGACTAACTAACCTCTTCCAGTCTTTACACCCCATTCAGATTCCTCTGCGTTACTCACTACAGGCCATATGACCCCAGGTAGTCCTTCCCTCTGCTTGTGTGCTTTGAAAATGCCATCATTGTGACCCAGTCTTGCCAGTCTTTCCATTTTCGAGCCTCCAAGCCTGATTATTGCAGAACCGTCTTGGCTTGCAAGGTGCCAGAAATCAAGGGCTGTTGATCCATCTAGACAGTGCCCCAAGCACGTAGCTGTCTCATAAATGCTTTTAGGGATAATGAATGGTAATGACATTCAGATTGATTATGTTATAATGTTCTGCAGTGTATGTTCCAGATGAGCACAAGGGTCAATTTAAAAAGTCCAATTCAGTGACTATCAATGGAAGATAGCAACTCACAAATATGGGAGGGGGCTTATAGTTTGAAAGAACATATTCAATATGATTATATTATTATATATATTTGGAAAATGTAAAAAAAAAATGCTATTTAAAACACAAACTAGGGGTGCCTGGGTGGCTCAGTCAGTTAAACATCTGCCTTCGGCTCAGGTTATGATCCAAGGGTCCTGGGGTCAAGCCCCGAGACAGACATCAAACTCCCCGCTCACTGGGGAGCCTGCTTCTCCCTCTCCCTCTGCCCCTCCCCCTGCAGCCACCCCCACTCCCCGCCCCCCATGCCTGACCTCGAGCGCTCTGTCAAATAAATAAAATCTTAAAAATGTTTTAAAAACATTTAAAACACAAACTATAACTTTGATTCATGGGTACTTGACATATTAATCCTTCTTATCTTCACAAGCCTACCTTTCATCAGATATGTCTACTAAAGTTCAAGGAGGTGAAGTTACTTCTTCAGGGTCAGGTAGGACACAACAGAGGTAGGATTTGAATTCAGGGCCAGTGTTTGTTCTACTACATTGTTTCTCACTGAAAGAGGCAGCAAGTGTGGAGGGCCCAGACCTTCCCTGATTTTGTACTTTGTCATTCTCCCTCCCTGATTGATATAAGTGGGAAAGGGTAGGATCC
The DNA here is from genome assembly GCF_023065955.2 of Ursus arctos. Lineage (NCBI taxonomy): Eukaryota > Metazoa > Chordata > Mammalia > Carnivora > Ursidae > Ursus > Ursus arctos. The sequence continues at coordinate 58,961,759 of NW_026623067.1, forward strand.
TTTGAGATTTCATTAAAACTTGGCCCCACATGATGGGGTGAGCAAGACTTTCTAATAATCAACAACAAATTCTCTAGGCACCAGAGCTCTACTGACACCCAGTCTCACGGCACAAGAATTAACACCCCATCTCCTTCCTTATGCTGAAGAGTCAGCGTGCCTCCAGTTTCTTCCCAGGAAAATGAAGTGGGTGGGTGGTCTGGCAGCTCAGCTCATCTCGTAGGCTTTGCTGATTGGCCTCTGAGAAGCTGGACAGTCAATCCACACTTTCTATTTTTAAGATTTTATGTATTTACTTCAGAGAGAGAGCACGTGAGCACAAGCAGGGGGAAAGGCAGAGGGAGAAAGATGGAGAAGCAGACTCCCCATGGAGCAGGGAGACCAATGTGGGGCTCCATCCCAGGATCCTGGGATCATGACCCAAGCTGAAGGCAGATGCTGAACCGAATGAGCCACCCAGGTGCCCTTCAACCTAGACTTTTGAACACCTTCTGTGTACTGGGCATGTTGCAGACCTATATTACTATCTAGCTTTTCCTTACAATGAAGCTACTAGACAGCTTGTTCTGTTTGACTCCCAGTGGTGATCTGGTAATGGTCGTATCATTTGAATAAGCCATCACATTTTTACAAACGCATCCCAGCATTATGCTCCCACCTTTGTGACTGCCAGTTCACGTCTCATTTCATACTGCATTTTGCGTAATGATTTTTGAAGAGCAGCTTAAATCATCCACTCCTCGATGTTTGGAATCACTTTCAAGAAAAGGCTTTGGGGTGAGATTTCACACTTAGCAAATTTAAACACTACCATGGAGGCATAGAAAGCAGAAACAAAAATAGTTTTCAGCGCAAATTAGGTCATAAATTTGGGGCAGATACAGAACTGGCCTTAATAAAGACCTTGCTAAGGAAGTTGTAAGCAGAAGAAAAATGGCACACCACTGAGGTTTTTGAAGAGTGTGCTCTGCCCTGAGTAAAGAAAACCTGACGTTCCACAAGGTAGCTCCAATTCTTAAGTTAACACAGAGATGACATTTTTTGAAACACTTTCTGAAGGGATTTTGTTCTCAGTAAATTCTTCCAGTCAATACGCCTTTCATTTTCCTGCCCTTACAACCTTCCCCACCTGCCTCCCCCATTTTTCCTCCATTAAAGCTAAATTTGAAGGGTACCTGGCTGGCTCAGTTGGACGAGTCTGTGACTCTTGATCTCAAGGTCATGAGTTCAAGCCCCACACTGGGTATAGAGATTACTAAAATAAATAAATAAATAAACTTAAAAAAAAAAACTGAATTTGAGACTGGTATCTACCACCTCATGACAGATCAAAATACAGTGAGAATGAACCAACCACATTTCTAAATTTAATTTTTTTTTAGTATCAATTTTTTAAACTTCTAATAAAGACTAGTCTTGAAAACAAAGACCCTTCTGACTTGCAGAAACCAGGCTTTTGAACAGATAAAAGATTTTCTGAGGTTCAAAAACTTGGTTTTAAATATCAAGTGCTAGAGGGGCATCTGGGTGGCTCAGCTGGTTAAGCCTCCGACTCAGTTCTCTCCCTTCTCCCTCTGCGTTTCCTCCAGCCTCTCCCTCTCTGTCTCTCTTTTTAATATATATAGTTATGTAGGTGAGGTCAAGCCCCGCACTCAGCACAGTCTCCTTAACATTCTCTTCTCTCTCTCCCTGTCCTCCCCAGTACTTGCTCTCTAAATAAATAAATAAATAAATAAATAAATAAATAAATAAATAAATAAAATCTTTAAATAAATAAATAAAATCTTTTTTAAAAAATCAAGTACTAGAGTCCTAAGTAACCTGTATATAAAGCTTATCCATAAATTATAGTTGGGGGGGATTTTTCTCTCCACTGGAAAGGGTGGAGATTAAAAATCTTTCTGGGTGGGAGTAGAGTGCTGTTCACTGCTGGTCTATTCTGCCCCACCCCACACCTGCCCCACCCTCTGCCCACGTGCCCTGCCCCCACACCCTGCCCCCACACCCTGCCCCATACCTGCCCCAAGCACCACTCACATGCCCTGCCCCACACCTGTCCCAAGCCCCTTCCACCCACGCTGCCCACATGCCCTGCCCACGTGCCCTGCCCCACACCTGCCCCAGGCCCCACCCCCACACCCCACCCACACGCCCTGCCTCACACCTGCTCCAAGCTCTGTCCCAAGCCCTGCCCATGTGCCTAAATACCCTTCAGGGTATTCCAGAGTAGAGAGCCTGTGCTTGAAACCCCAGTAGGGCAAGTTTTCTCTAAAGGAAGCTCATCTATCAATGCCTCAGGGGGTAAAGCTGAAAGAGCCAGTGATGTGTCTGTGAGGAGTCCCAGCCCCAAGCCAAGGCAAGGCAAAGCAGAGGAAGGGCCAACACATCAGAAGGCATCTCCTGGTTGGAGCACGGTGGATACAGAGTATGGAATGGTGTTAGGAGTCGAGGGCTAGCAGGGAGAAGCCCTGTGGACATAACTGCAGAATCTAGGAGGGATTGAAGTCCAATAGACCTTAAAGACCATAGGGCCAGGGCGCCTACGTGGCTTAGTGGGTTAAGCGTCTGACTCTTCATTTCAGCTCAGGTCATGATGTCTCGGTGGTGGGACTGAGCCCATGTGGGTGGGGCTCTGCGCTCAGGGCAGCCCCTCCCGGCTCGCACTCGCTCGCTTGCTCTCTCTCACACACACAAATAAAATCTTAAAAAAATACACACCAAAAAAAAAAAAAAAACAACCAAAAGAAAAAACCCGTAAGGCCAAGAACATCTCATAGAGTGCCAGCCAGAGCCAGAGGATTTCCCTAACACATTCTGCAAGCACCACCAGCACCTCCCCTGAACTTAGATGCAGACCCCAGAACCAGGGAGGGGGCAGAAGTCTGCTCATGACTGGATCTAGGCAGGAAATGACTGGGCCATTGCTAACTGGACTATTTCCCTTGAGTTGGCAAGACTAGATTTTCAGGGCCCAAGGAGAATAGGATGTAGCAATAGAGATTAAGTTTGACCGTGAATTTTTACCCATTATTTTTACCCATTTTGGGGGTGAATTTTTTACCGATTACCCAACTATTAAGCCAGCAGAAAAGCGACATAAGTCAATCAGAAAAATACAATTATATGATCTCACTCATGGTGGAATTTAAGAAACAAAACACAGGATCATAGGGGAAGAGAGGAAAAAATAAAACAAGATGAAGTCAGAGAGGGAGACAAACCATAAGAGACTTAATCATAGGAAAAAAAGTGAGGGTTGCTGGAGGCGAGGGGGTCGGGGGATGGGGTAAGTGGGTGATGGGCATGAAGGAGGGCACGTGATGTAATGAGCCCTGGGTGTTATATAAGACTGATGAATCACTGACCTCTACCTCCAAAACAAATAATACACTCTATGTTAATTAACTGAATTTAAATTTAAAAAATTAAGCCAGCAGAAAGTTTAGCCTTCAGCAGAGCAAAATAAATCCAGAAAGGGGGGAAGAGGGCAGGGAGCACAGATATTGCCACCTAATCACTGTGGTATTCTTTTCAAACTTCTCTGGCACAAAATAATATAAATATAACAGTATTAGAAAGCTTCTTGGCAATTTAAGCCATAGTCCTATCAGTGAATGCATGTCACCTTTTAAATTTTCCAGGTATTCTAAGGTTCTGTTCCAGTAGTTTACTTGAATATTATAATTATCTTTAAAATTTCAAAGTAAATGAGGCTGAGCATTTCGAAATGCCTATCTGATCACGTCAATTCTCCCCAACATCCACCACATGAGAGCAGGAGCTGGCCTGCCTTTGCTCGCCACTCTACAGGGATCTCCACTTTCGGAAGTTCATGTTACATCACTTTGCTTTTACGAAAGAGGACATGTTTTCACAAAAAAAAAAAAAAGAAAGAAAGAAATCAGAGGAGGATTTTTGCTTTTATGAAAAAAGGTGAAAATCGAAAATAGCATTTTAGCATTTGTCATGCAGCGAGTCTGCATAGAGGCAGCGTGCGCCCCAAGAAGCAAGAGTGGCGCCCCCGTGCTCCTTGCTGGGGAACCACACTGAGTGTCTGGGCCTCGAGCTGCCATACCTTTGAGCTATGTCTGTCAACACCTGTGCTTTATCCCAATTTATTTTGTGCATCTGGTAGCAAGATGGGTCCTAAGGTATCAGAAAAGCCTAAGCATGGTTATTTTTGGGGGTCACACTCAGAAAGTTTCCCATATAAATTAATGATAATGGCTTCTTACTTTAAACCACCCTTGGCTCATGAAAAGTTCCATAGGAACGCTCTACTTTCCTGAGGCAAGGGAAAACCTGTAATCCTAACACCTAGTAGGGAAGGGTGGCACCTAGTAGGCCCTCATTTGGTGAATGAGTGCAAAAGTGAATTAACTAATGCGATGAGACAGGTGAATTTCTGTCTCACTGAATTCTTAAGCTACCCTAAGTCACATTTACTTTCCCAGATGAAGGATGGCAAAGAACTCCTTGAATTTCAAATAGTTTGAACTGGTGAATCTTGGCAGTAACTGAGAAATGGCTCATATGTTTCCATTCTGTGAATCGCAGACCTAGTATCCCAAGTGCATTTATACATACATATTAATTGAGTTTATTTAATACAGTTCTTGAATCCTGAAATCTAATTAACACAGGCATTACTTTATTAAAAATTTGTAAGTTCGAATTTAGACCAGGGTAAATGTTAGGGTACGTTGAGGTATAATTCTTTCATATTGCAATTAAAATTAAAATTTATAGAACTGGTCATGTAAGAAAAAACACATATAGAAATAACATTCTACTAAACTCAGGTAGTGGGAATGAACACACTTTCTTTTTCCCAGATTGCTCTGTAGAGGAATTTATGTCCACGACAAAACCCTTTCCCCGAAAAGAGTAGCAAAAAGGTCGGCTTTTGTTTTTATTCCCTGATCATTTGTTCATCTCAGCATAGTTTGATGCACACGTGAATATTTTTTATAGATTTACGACTATCTATAAAACACCTTCTCTCCAGAAATTCCCACATTCTCAGCAATTGTAGGGATTTAAGACTCTTACTTAATTCTCCACAAAATATGAGCAAAAGTGCAAATTCTTGTTCCTCATCCACCAAAATCTCTCAGGCAGTAAGTAATTAAAGTGTTTATCAGCATCGCTGTGTGCTACATGACGATCTAGTCTCCCTAAAAATGAATGTATGGGGGGAAATTCCTCTCAATGATAGGCAAACAGCAATTATTATTCTCTGTTATTAAAATGCTCTCAGTTAATTGCACAGATACCAGCAGAGAGATTACCTTAAAAGGCTGGAGACTAAAAGAAGGGAGTTAGGCAGAGTCTTGAACCTTCTGGTCTAATCTAGAGAACAGTTTACAGAGTGATTTAGTAAATATTTGTGAAGAACCATTAACACTGCGTAAACAATTCAATGCAGGCAAAGAAAAATGTATTTAAATAATTGTAAAAGAACCTCCCCTGATAAATACTGAAAATGAATTATTTCTAAATGAAAGCAGCCCAAATACATTCATAGAAGAATACTACCAACCGCATTTTCTAAGCATTCTTTGTTGTATATATACACAGTTTATCATCCTGGACTGTATTTATGAGAAGCACATGTTCAAATTTAAAAAAAAAAAAAACTGCTATTTTCACCCAGGATTATTTTACAGAGAATTCAGCGAGCTTAGTCCTTTCCTAGCATCTTTCCTATCTTAGTCCCAACAGAAATGAGATTTCACTGTTTGCTATATGCTGATAACGCACGAACTTGCCAAGGTTTGGTACCATACTTTCATTGACAAGGTGGAAGAAGAAAGAACACGTTAAATGAGGAAGTTCTGAGATTTCTCTTCACCTCCAAATGACGGATAAAGCTAGCCAGGGAACATGAAAATGAAGTGTCTTGGAAGGCTTCCTGACTCAATTAAAATCCAACTTTGATGAAATACTCTGTTAAAGGGAAAGATGGTGTCTCTCCAATGAAAACTGTGTAGGACAGCTGCTACGGGGGAAGCAGGTGGTTGAGTCTACCCTGAGGGCTCCAGAAATATTAATATTTAAACCTCTCGCATTTCACTCAAGTTCAGGGCAGCTTCCTAATGCCTGGAGGAAGACAGAGCAGAAAACTCACAAACCACAAAGCAGGGAATACCTTCTAATTTGGCCAGAGCGCGGTCTGTTGTCTGAATCCCTCTCAGCCTCTCTCTCTCTCTGCTGTTAGCTCACAAAGGCACTGCCTTCGTTTCAAAGCTGGCTGCTTCCTCTCTGCATCGCAGAGACATAACATGTCATCAGAACACAAGGATTTGCCAGGGCCATGATTTGTTTGTCTAGACTGGTCATTGAACTCTGTTTATTACTAAACATCATGTGGAATGGGCAGCAAATCAAAGGGGTTTCTGGGAACCTGCGAGGCCTGTCTCACTAAGCACAGCCAGGGCTGCACATGGACATGCTTCCTTCTCAATTTCCAAGGCCTGGAGAGGCCTACCTTTCCCAGGGCCTGGGGCCGGTGACCACTAGACTAACCTTTCCACTTTTTTGGACTCAGGACGTGACCCCAAGTCACTTGTAACCCTCAGAGCCCCTCCCCACTATTGTTGGAGTAGGCAGCCCTTAAGAACCCTATATTCTGGGAGGCTGCATGGAGAGGTCATGAGGAATGACTAATGATTAACATTTGAAAATGAACCTGAGAGGAAAATGCTACCAATCACAGCAAAATGGTCTGTCAAAGAGCAGAGGGCCAAAGGGAAAAAAAAGCACATAAATAATAGCCTCTTTTCAAGATGCAAATGTGGCATTTAAAAGACCTCTTCGGGTTTGGTTTTACAAAGACACATAATTAGTAGATACAGCTTCATTTTTATGGATAATTGTTAACCTAATTTTTAGTGAATACAGAAGTTCTCTGAAAGATTTAATCTAGAAGGTAAAATGGAGACTCGTGGCTTTTGTCAGAAAACAATGCGCGACTTGAGCTTTTTTTTTTTTTTTAAAGGAAACAACATTTCTGTTTCCTATAAAAATTAAATTGCTTCGGACAAAAATAAGTTCTCCTGTGCAACATTTCTGATACACACTGATTATGTTACAGAAGACCTAGGAGTGATGAGAGCTACTGGAAGAATCTCCAGGGCATACGTCTCCAACTGGAAAGGCCTAGGTACCAAATCCACGTGAACGTTCCACATTATCTAAACGGGGGCAAGTTACCAGGTTCGTGTTTCTTTTCTGCCTAGAATTAGCAGCTTTCACACAAAGGGATAGTAAGCAACACGAAGCCCGTCCAAAGAGGTCTAGCTTCTGTCCTGTAACAATTTAGTGGCCAACATCAGACAGAGAAACTGAAAGGGTCAAAAAACACCCAAAACCTAGAACCACAGCCAGGGCCACCTGGCCTTCTCTTTGTGGAAGTCTCCAGTGGCCCAGCAGGAGATTTGGCCCCAGGCAGTCCGCTGCACACTCTCTCTCTCTGTCTGCACAGACAGACCCAGATACGCATCATCCCAGAGGGGTGATCAACAACCACTGGCCTCCAAGTCCTCTCACGATTCTGGGGAAATTCCAGGGGAAGTGAGAGCGAGGGAGGACTCCGACCTAGACGTTCCTGAGGCCCATCCTGATCAAGGCCCTTGGGATGACTTCCAAAAACCCCAAATAACAAAGAAGACCTCAAGGTGCCTCCCCAGTGATCCTGAGATGATGCAACCATACACCCGCGGTGAGGAACAACGGGGCGTCCGGGGCGGCTCCAGCCCTTGCAGAATCGTGTGAGGGAAATCAGACGCCTTAATATTATTGTCCCTGTCATGGAAATGTAACAGTTTTGTGATTAGAGCAATCAGCGTATCATTTATGAGTAGGAGTAAGATTCCATTTGCCCAGCCAGGTACCAGGAGTTACACTCCTGGGGGATGGAGGGCACACTTTTGATTTTCCTCTCCTCAGCCCCATCAGGTAGGTGCCTGTAATGCTGGCTGAATTAAATTGGATGAACTAGGCAGAACTTTTTTTTTTTTTAAGATTTTATTTATTTGACAGACAGAGACACAGCGAGAGAGGGAACACAAGCAGGGGAAAGGGAGAGGGAGAAGCAGGCTTCCCCCTCAGCTGGGAGCCCGATGCGGGCCTTGATCCCAGGACGCTAGGCCGAAGGCAGACGCTTAACGACTGAGCCACCCAGGCGCCCGAATGGAACTTTTAAGACTCTAAACAGAAAAGCAAATAATCGTTTCATTTAGGTTCACACAACAAATGATTCTCTTTAAAGGGATATTAGACGAAAGTAGGAAGAGCAGATGTAGATGTGTGAGAAAGAATCTCCCCCACCCAGTTTGGACATTGATCTTTTCCCTTTCTTTTTCTTTTGAAACTAAATCTTTTTGAGAGAGGGAGGGAGGGAGAGGGAGAGGTGGGGGTAGGGGCAGAGGGAGGAAAGAGAGAATCTTAAGTGGGCTCCACACCCAGCATGGAGCCTGACACCAGGGCTCGATTTCATGGTCTTGAGATCATAATGTGAGCTGAAACCAAGAGTTGGACACTTAACTGACTAAGCCACCCAGGCGCCCCTAAACTGAGTCTTTACACAGAAAGTACTAAGTTATAATTTAACTCTCAAGTTAACTGTGAGTCCACTAGTCTTTCAAATCCTACAAACACAAAGGGCTTTAATGATTTTTTTTAACTAAAGAGAGAAAAAACATGCCATATGAAAATTACTTCTCCCAGTAACACTGACACTCTGGCCACTCCAAGATAGTTCTGTGAGATCTTTATCCAAACAGGACCCTTTCATAAGAACAGCACAGGAAACTCTCAACAATCCACACCAATTTAACTTCGACAAACACAGAAAGGTTCCTGGCACAAGAGGTTCTGCTTAGGCAGTTAAATCATCCGAGCACTTTAATAATATAAGTCCCCTCCTAAAAGGTGGATTTTTAGCCAAGTCAGTTCTCAATTTCAATCAGACGGAATTTAATGCATAAACATCTTCTTCCACCACAATAAAGAGAAGGAAAAGATATTCCATAAGCAACCGTAACAATCTAGTTGGAAGAGACACACATAGTTTTTACAGGGAGCCCCTCACAAAGCCGTCCACCCTTTAAGGACTGTTCACACACACAGGGGACTAGTGAGCACACGAAATCCATATAGAGTCATTCTTTAAGGGCCGCAGAAGACTTGACTCCTTTACAAAGAAACCATCCCTAAAAAAGAGAGAGAAACCATGATCATCACTAAGTTATAGGATTATAAATAATTTTTCTTGACTCTTTTTCATACTTTCCAAGTTTTTACACAGACTTTTACCTTTAAAATCAGAAAAAAATAGACGTCTATTTCTTTAAATTAAAGAAATCCTATGGTAGAATCCAAGGTGAAGGATGGTCTCACAACTGAGACAACCCATTCCTTTCCTTTTTGTGAATTTAGGAAAAGACAACACCTTGGGGCAAACACAGCACCCCCCAGATTCCAGCCCCTCACCCCTCCGACGAGCACCCCAGGCTGTGCGGGTGTACTCAGTCCTGTCTGCTCCCGATTTCTGTTCCACCAAGTTCCGCTTCTGCTCTCACTCGCACCTGTGTGTGAGCTGTGGGACTCACCAAGGGGCCACGATCCTCACACACTGACCAGGAATTTGATATCGGGCACTGTGAAATCTAAACCGGCCTCGACATTTCACTCAAAAATCCTGCCTAAAGAAGGCACCCCAGACAGTTACATCCTGAGAAATAGAGCAATTTATGTTTCAACATCCAAGAAGACCAGAAAGAGCTTCACTAAATAAATAAAGAGTATGGCTCTAGGGACAAATAAGGAGAAAATTTTTGTCCTTTTCTGTCCCCTTTCTGCACCTGCCACTTCGTTAGACGGACCTTTACTCCCTGCAGATTTGGGGTCTCAAAACCTCAACATCCATTCATATCTCTCTTTATTTCCAAAATAATGTCCCTACCCAGCCACCCCCAGAACAGTACTGACACCTTCCTAAATGGCCACACAAATCCTCATGGCTGTGGCAACACTGTCACTTTGAGTCACTCTAAAGGGCACATAGGTCTCCTCAAGAAGTTCCGTGTGTATCTGGACATTCTGCTGCCTGGCCAGATCTGGATTGTGCGGTCACAGCCCTCAGCTCTTTCCATGTCAGCCAACCCTCCATGGTAAGCCAGAGAGGCCACGAGAAATGAAACTCCCACACCCACAGAGGGAGGGGCACCAAGGTGACACAAGGATAGTGAGGGAGGGGAGGAAGAGAGAGCCTACTCCCTAGCCAGACAGATGAATCGGGTTAAGTCTGGCCATCCAGACTACATACGTAATTTGCAGAGCTCAGCACAAAATGAAATGTAGGCCCCCCTTCCAAAAAACATCAAGAATTTCAAGACCACCACAGCAGAGCATAAACCAAGTATGGGGCCCTTCCCAAGAGCAGGGCTCTGTGACTGCCCGGGTCACATACAGTGTATCAACGGAGTGTGCACCATGAGAAGTAGTATGTCAGCAGATGAAGAGCTCACTGCCCAGTTCAAAGGCTAGTTCTACTCTTAACTAGCTGAGTGACCTTGGGCAGCTAACTTCCAATCTGCCTCAGTCACTGTTCAACAACAAGCTGAGAGGTTTTGAAGACTTAACGTGATTGAATACGGATAAAGCATGTGGAACAGTACCTGTGACCTAGAGCAGGTGGTAATTGTTAGAGATTATTATGTACCAAGTACCTTCTGAGATAAACCTCAGACCCCAGAAAGTTCTTTCAACTCCAAAGAGGCAGAGCCATCTGTGGGATGCCTTGAGGCCCCCAACTACGACCCCCTATTCAGCAGCCGCTCATACAGTGTGCGCTGTGACCTTAGCCCTGAGAGAGGGGAAGCAATGTGCTTTCCAACCCAGGCAGACCATGGTCCGGGAGCAGCAGCCCGCAGACGGTGTGACATGTCACCTTTTCTGTGACAGAACTCCCAATCCCTTCCCTAGGGTTCAACACGAAGAATGTTCTCATGGCAGAAGTAGGTCCCTTCTCATAGGGTGCCTCTGAGAAAAACAATCAAATCACTGACGCTGAAACTATTTGCAAATTCCGGGGAAGTGTGGTGAAGAAGGCACATTCCCCTCTCCTTTATGAGTCTAATAAAATGCTTGGGCGCTGCCAGGGCACTTGCCATGCCCCAAACCCATCCCCAGAGCTCCCCCAGGAGACAGCCACCCTGCTAACCAGAACAACTTTCCTAGTGCGAAGCCCATCAGCCAGAGACCTGGTTTTCCTCTACGACTCGCACAAAGATTAATGGTTCAATTTGCAGCTGCTTCTAGTGTTCAAGGGAGCCCCTCTCTCTCTTCTCGTTTACCCCTGGGTTGGCCTGGGGACTTGTGGTTAATGGGGCAGGTGGAGAAGCCATTTGTTTCCTCTTGACTGGGTGTGTTAACACTGATCTGCTACTCTATCGGGTCTCAAAGTCTTCATCTCAGTCATGCTTTGGTGGAATGTTCCTCTCCCTCAGGCTTCTAACAAGGCCAGGTACTGAGTATCTAGAAACCCATAGCTTCCCCGGATGCCTGGCTTGTGGCTTCCAAGGATCCAGTCCTTAGAGAGGTGAATCTCTAAAGTAAGCTTTAAAAAATGAGACCATGCAACAGCACCCCTGCAGTATGGTTGCTGTCTCTTACAGCACCCATAGCTTCAAAGGCACCTCTGCTTCGGGGCATGAGGATTCACAAGACGACAAGAAAGGCTTTTGTTTTGCTTGTTAGTTCCTCTGCAACACCCTTTCCCCATCCACCCCACCCAGCTCTTACTCTTCTGTTCACTCTCCGTGCACTACAGTTCCTAAGCCCCCTTTCATACTTTTTATCCCCTTCAGTAACAACTTTTTAATGCCAGTGACATAATCAGATGTTTTTATCTGTGTTTACCAAACAGAATCCAGAAAATTTGGTACACACAGGGTAGAAGTCTAGTCCTTAGGGGCTGGCCTTCTTACTCACTGATGGATCTCCTAGAACACGGGCAGCTTGACGGACAGCCTACCCTTGGACCTGCAGCTTTCTTCGAAAAAGGAAAACGGACTCTGAATCTCATAACCGTATCTGCTACACTGTTAGGAGATGTGTGCAAGTGGGCAGGGGGGCAAGACAGAAAGTCCCCAGCCAAGTATTCCCACCACTTCAAATGGGAGACTTCAGCTGGCTTTGCACAGGGACCACTGAGGGCCTGGGACCCTTTAGCTGTTCATAGTTTTCATGGCCTCTCTGTTGATTATTGAAGGCCTCCAATAATTTGAGATGGTGAAGACAAAAGGACTCCTCCTCCACTCCTTGGCTCTAGGGTTTATGCGTCGGGCGCCAATTCGTCATGGATTTCTCACATTTTACGTGTCTTAGGAGCAAGCCATTGACTGCCCTTGGCCCTGGACTACATTTCCAGACATGTTTGTACAATAGTCTTGTGAACCTGGGAATAGTTTGGGGAAAAAGAGGTAGCGTCTCTCTCCAGAACTTACTTCCCTTTATAAAAGATTCAGTTTCCCTAAACTCAGGTGTCATTTACTGTAACACAACGACTCCCTGTGTAGCCAACAGCTAGCCCTCTTATGACCGTGTAAGGATTGGGGCTCCAGGAACCAGTTCAAAAAAGCTGACACTCTGGCTGCTGCTTATGCTGTGAGTGATAAACTGTTCATCTCCGAAGTAAGAGTCTCACATCTTCTTCCAGCATCCATGAAACTGAGGCAGGTTAACTGGGTAGCTTGTGAGTTAGGGTAAAGTCTCAGGCCCTTTGCAGTTCTGGACAGTACGTTATAATGACAGCAAGTACCGGGCCACATTATGGTACACGTGCAAACATTTATCAGGAAGCAGGTCCAAAAGAGTCCCATAATCTGTTCTTTTAATGAGCTGAGGTCTCATCTTCCCATCCCTTAGGCACACAAACTACCCGGCTGACCTGGTGCAGATGTGGTGATAGTCTAGTGGCACGATTCAGCTAATACTCTGTTTGGATTACGTGACAGAATCCCACATCAAATGACAGGACGTAGGACTAAATTGGAGCTCTAAACCAAGAATGCCACACTAAGAGGTATTAGTCTTCTGGACCTACCAGATTTTCTTATATTCTATTCATGCAAATATATATATTTCTACCCAGTGCACATAAATCAAATGACCGTTATCTCTCCAATAAATTATTTCTAACATTTCTGTATAACAATTAATGAACCCTCGATGGCTGATCTAGTTGAAATGGGCTTGAAGTAACAGCCTCAGGATATGAATTTCCAATTAGGACTTTCAAATGCTAAATTACTACCCCTGGAGTATGAATCCCTGATTGGAAGACACTTCAGATGTTCAATCTACCCCAGGATCTCATTTAAATCAGCAAATCACACACAGTTCACACTGTCTGTCCTGAAGTATTTAAAGTAAATGACAACTTGAATGGAGGCATTTTGTTTTTTGAAGATACAGCTTCTGGCATGCACAGCTCTTCCCACTTTCTCGTCTCCGTATTCTCTTCACCAGAAGAATATTTGGTCGGCTCTTTTGGCTCATAGAGCCAGGGATGTCTGGCACAAATGGCGTACAAATACGTGTCAGATACAGTCCCATGTAACTCAATGAACTCCCCCCCCTTTAAACACAGTTTCAAACCCGAATGGCTCCTCCTGTTTCCCCTGCCTTCAGGCTGCCTGGCTCCTGTGCCAGCCCCAACTCCTGGCACACATTCGTTCATGCATTCAACAGATACTGACTTTAAAACCTATGGATACCATGCTGGCTCAAGACCCTTATTGCTGCACAATCAGCTTTTCTTCCGGTCCACAAGTCCGTTCATCATTTGCCAGAGAGAAAAGCAGAGTCCTAATCCTTTCCTTTTGGAGACTAAGTACTTTTAAAATCTCAGTGATCTTGTTATACGGTAGACTCTAAGTATACCACCAAGCAGGCTCCCTCAGGGTCACGGAACAGAAAGACTCACAAACCACATCAACATGCTCCTATTGCCCAATATATTAAATTGACTTCAACACATGGCAAGATACTAAGGGCAACAACGTGAGTTGGGTTAACACACTTGGGATAAGAAATCAGTAGGGTGGGAGGACCATACTACCTGAATCCTAGTTACACACTGATCTTACGTCCTCTCTTTCTCTCTCTTTCCCTCTCTCGTGTATGAGCTGCCTTAGCTACTACTGTGGTTACAAGGACCCAAACTAAGGTAAGGCCAGAGATGTACTCTTGCCCTCTCAGAGATTCAGGGGCAAGTACAGCTGGCCAATAGCTGAAACTTGCCAAATAGGCTGCTGAACTACTTTGGGTTTTATTTGCCTTTCTTGGGCTGAGCAGAGGTGGGTCCATAGTGGGCCTATAAAGGATATCACCAACGGATGCCAATTTAGGGGCGACACAGCTGTCAACGCAGAAGCGATCAAACAACAGGACTTGATCTTTCTATTCCTTCTTTGTCTAAAAGTAACTCTCGTTTGTTCCATTATATATTCCGTTCTATTTTCAACATGTCTTACAGGTTACTGATTTACTTTCTACCTATATCTAACATATCTTATGAATTCTACTTCTACAGAGCTGCTTGCTTCCTCATTCTCTGCATGCCCGATACATCCAGTGAGTTTTGTCTGTAGCTCTCCATCTGCTCCTTACGTAGTTAGGCATGCTTAGCACATCGTGAGTCTCAAACGTCCCATTTGTTTTCCTTGTGTTATCTGAATATTCTCAAATAATAAAGATAACAGCCATTACAGATATCCTAAATGAAAATGTGGACGACAAAACAATACATAAAATGATTTTAGGTACGTAAGGATACGCATGTACGTGGATAACAATTGAAAGGTAATACAAAGTGAAAAAATATGCTAGGAGAGTGATACTCCCGAGTTAACTCTCCTTTCAAATTTTTCTTTAATATTGTTCGTATAATATTTTTAGGAACATACATTATTTTTAAGTAGGTTGACAATCCATAAATACCATAAAATGCTCCTTTTGACCAAGTATTCAGGTGGGAAGTATTTACCTACAAAACTTATCTAAAGTTTAAGGGATTTGATGAAGTAAACTGAACTCTTGGAGAAACACATGGACCCTAAACCACTTATTTCCCTAAGAAAAGGCTTTAACCACACAGGTTCTTTACATATCTTACTGCCCAATTTTTAGGCAATACATTTAGCTATGCTTTTTGCTTTTATTTAAAAGTAGTTACTGAGGGCGCCTGGGTGGGTCAGTCAGTTAAGCATCTGACTTTGGCTTGGGTCCGGATCTCTGGGTCCTGGGATCAAGCCAGGCGTTGGGCCGCCTGCTCAGTAGGGAGTCTGCTTGTCCCTCTCCCTCCGGCCCTCCCCCACCTCCTACTCTTTCTGTGTCTCTCAAATAAATAAATAAAAACTTAAAAAAAAAAAAAAGAGCTACTGAAATTACCTGCCCAGTAATGCTTTCCCTCTATTTATAAACTTTCACTTGAAATTTCAAGATAATTTAAAGAAAACTAAAATTACTCGGGTTTTTTTAGTAGAATTTCCCCCTTTACTTGAATGACTAAAACAAAAACTATCAGACTTTCTCTCTCTTTCTCTCTGTTTATTACCTAATGAGCAATTTTCTAATTTACCCGTAGCCCTCGGTTATAATGATCCAGGTTAATGTCTTACATTCATATTTATACTATGAGTCAGTTTCTCAAAAGACGCAGAGGTTTAAAAAGGGACTTGGTACTTTGAAACTCTTAGAATTTTTTTTAAACAGATCTGCATTGTAAATTGAAGAAACACGCAATCAGTTTTCAAGACGTAGTGTTCTAAAGGAGTGAGACTCGGCGATTACCAGCTAAAGATTTGCCAAACCAATTTGCAGTTTAGTGAGAAACGGGCTGTCCTTCTATCATTGCCCAGCAATTTAGCTTCCCTGTGTGATGACATGAAGAGATAGACGTGTTCAAATCTTATCTTTTGGATTTTGCTGAACTACCCAAGTTGAAGAGTGTGTCACAGGAGCAAGGACAGACATCCTTAGCTTGAAATTTTCAAATGCCAAGGAAAGACTGTTCTTGATATGAATAAGGGTTATCTTTTTAAAGTACTCGAATGCTTAGGCAGCTAGAAGTTCCATGAAACACAGAAATAGCTTTTCAAGTTAAGTTTTGGGTGATTCAAATAGAACCTCTCTCCTAGTATGTCACCAATAAAGTTAGTGTCCCTGCTCTAATATAGACTATGTTTCTTTAAATCTTCTCACTGTATCTGCATGTAGTGAGGAAGAGCTGTTAGTCCGTCAAACTCGTACTGACAAAATCATTAATTCTGGTAAAAGCATCATGCAGTTTTGTTTGCCCAAAGCCAATCTTTTCAGTCACATTACGTGTGAGTGAAGAACATTTTAAAGAGGAAAAGAGATCTGTTTTAGAGAAACAGCCATTCTTGGAGGGAACTCTAAATTTAGTGCTAGTTGATAAATGATAGTAGGCATGGGAATTTTATATATGAGAGAAGAAGTGATGATACTTCTTTTTTAAACCAATGGACCTTATACATTAAGTACAGCATTGTCATGAAAATATTCACCTTGGGGGATGATTCCAGTTGGGCTGCCATTGCTTAGTATAATATTGAAATTCCTGTTATAATTGCTTGTAGGGCCATTTTCCATGAAGAAAAGAAAATCAGGATATTATAACTGAGCTTGTTTGATCTCCTACTTTATACACTGGACCTGACTCCTAAGGATTTAGATAATTGGCAAGAATCAATTTATCTTTCACATATAGAGATTTGCCACCACTGAGTATTCGGAGAAAATGCCAGAGGGGCAAGAAAACCTTTAGTGTGCTTTGAAGCTACTTTGAAAAAGCTAAGACTCGCTTACTTGGATGAGTATGTCCTGATGTGTTGTGTTGATAATAAACGAGGCCCCTTATCTCCATGCTGAGCAGAATCTGCTCCATGGGACAGCTGAACTTAGGTGTTGCAGGCCCCAGAGGCCTTCCTACAGGAGATCCTGCCACTGTGGAGCTGAGATACAGCTTTCTAGGGTCCCCGGCCTGCTCCAAAACACCCTTGTTGAGTGTTCCCTGCAAAGAAGCTCTTCTAGTTCTTCTCTACTTACTCACCATCCAAAGTCAAGCCCCCAGCATGATGGAGCCCAGCATCCCCTTACCACATGTTGGGGGCCAAAAAGAAAGCAAAGACCAATGACAGTGTGAGGTTACCCAGTGCCTAGGGGGCAGGTGGATTAAGGGCTGTCATGCAGGGGAGAGATCATGCTTCTCAATCTTCAGTTCGTTATTATAACAGCAAAAAGAAAAGTCTGGAGGAGCTACTGAACAAGAACACCTTGTTCCATCTTGAGCCAAAGTATCCCCTCAAGGGTCAGGAAAGTGACAAAATTGGTTTCTTTTGTTTTGAAGCCATGGTAGCACTTAATGTACAACTGTCCAAGGACTGGGTAAATGGAGTCAGTTCACAGGGTAAACCATGCTTCCACGCAAATCTGCTTTTCATCTCAGGATAAAAGAATCCCAAAGGCAAAATCCCAGAGGCAGGCCTTGAGCCAAAGTCTTCCCCTACCAGCTTCTTGTGGGTTCCTTAGCTCCTGGCCCATTACTACCTAGAGGATTATAAAAGGATTTGTCCAAAGACCTCCACCCCAGTCTACCACTCCCCCATCTAGGACTCCACTTCTCCTCCATCCCATTATGAGTGCTGTAAATGTCCCCCATGTTTGGTGCAGTGGGAAAGCATCTCAGAGTCAAGGTCAAGAGTTCAGCTAAAAGACACTGTCCTCCAATTCAGATAACTGGACTTAGGATTCCAGCATTAACCAGTTCGCTTCCATGCATTCCCTATTCTGCCTCTACCCAGAGGATCATACTCCTTTCTGGCAAGTTCTCCTACTTCTTCTCGAGACCTACACTAAGCTCTCTCTGCTTCTATGGTGGCAAGAAAGGAAGGCCTTTTCTGCCCAGCCCCAGTCCACTTCTACATTTTTACACTCCTGCATTTCCCACTCAGCCTCTCGAGCCCAGGCTGGACAATGTGCTCTGTGCTCTGCCACAGAAACTCCTCCCGGTAGATTGTCAGGGAAAAGAACAACTTCTGAGCTTCCCTGAACTTCTTCTTCCTCCCAGCACATGCATCCCTCTTTCTACCCACTGTCTCTCTATAGATTCTCCTTTCCGAGGCTCAGACTTTCTCACAGTCTCTTCCCCCATGAATAAACCTTCAACATCCCAACCAGGAGCGCCTCAAACCAACCAGGAGTCACTATCTACTGCACCCAACAGATATACCCAATCTGCCCAACCCGTCCACACAAAGACTGACGTATAAATTAAACCTATTTCCTGGTATCTTTTAATTCCCAAAGTATCCACTGATAAATATTTATGGAGAAACAAATCTCTGGATTTCCCTCTGACCTAAAAAGCATTAGGCCTAAGCCCTGATGATGGGCACATCAGTCACTCAACAGGGCATTCCATAAACATTGGGATTATATGCATTTATTCCTCTGGTTGCTGTAGAAACCACGCTACTCCTTACCTCCCAGGCCAATTCTTCTACTTTTCAAACACACCTGACATGTGTTCCTCACCTTGAGGCCTATAGACTACACACTTTTTTCAATATCCCTCAGTGCTCCCCTACAGGATATGGCTACACTAACTGTACATGGAAAATGAAGGCTTTACACCCTAGGCTCAGAGCCTACACTTACTCCAGAACAATGCCGCTCAAACCTCAGTATTTATCTGAACTATGGGGGTGGAAGTTAAATGCAGCTTCGTGCATCACATCTACTTCAGGTCCTGAGAAACTTCTTTTGTAACAGACAGGTGATTTTTTTTTTTTTAAGATTTTATTTCTTTAAGGAATCTCTATACCCACCATAGGACTTGAACTGACAACCCCGAGATCAAGAGTTAGATCCTCTACCCCCTGAGCCAACCAAGTGCCCCAGCCTGTGATTCCGAAAAGGGCTGTTTGAGAAACACTGTTATATGTCTTAGGTGTTTTAATGTAAATTCTCTGAGGCTAGGGCTCACTCCGTGCTCTTGTTTGCATCTTCCATAGGCTTTACTACAGTATCTATCCTACAACAGGCCCATAGCAGAAGGGATGGCGCTGAAAACTGTCATTGCATTGACATTTACGACTTCACATCTCATTGAATGTGTTGCATTGACCCTGCAATGTTATTATGCCTATTCTAAGAATGACAAACAGTGAGCCGTTAAAAACAAAAGCAAAAACAAAACTGGTACATATGGAGGGTTGTGTGCGGTAATGATAAATTCATCTTACCTCGGTGGCCACTTTCTCTTCTAAGTAAAACCGCGCGTAGAGCTTTCTCGTTAGCTTCTCTGCTGGAGGCGGTGAAATGTTGACTTTTAGCTAACCATTAGCTGAGAGATAGCAGATTACTTACCCACTTTCCCACCGTTTCGCCTCTGTCGGCAAAGATGCCCTCCTCACATTTCTTTCGAATGACCTGGCTCTTTAAAGCCCTAAGTCCTGCTCTCCAGCTGAGGATGTTACAAATAGGAGTCCAACCCCAACGCCCTAAAACAGTGAAAAAGCCCATGTGAACTCTCACTGCAGGTCTTCCTGGCCACTCGCAGCCATAGAACGTGAGTTTACCCAGAACACACCGTCCGTCCTGGGTTCCAGGTGACAAGAGGGGAGCAGACGGCCCAGTCCCAGAGACATCACTGAGGCCTGGAGAAATGCCAATGTGTTTGGTTTTTATTTAAGGTGGTTGTGACTCTTCAACTTCTTCCAGACTTCTTATTCTCTAGTAGCAGATGCATATGTTAAGGGTACCAAAATATTTAACTTTTGCTTTAAATTTGGGTGAACAATCACGGTATCTCAACTTTTTAGTTCCTATAGTTGAGCATTTTACAAAAGAGTCCTAATGTTTCCGTTCAACACTTTACATTATATTCAGAATTAAAGCTTTAATTAATGGTGCCAGATACTGTTATAAGCATTCTACGTATACTGACTAAAACAAAACAGCACTGCTGTAAGGAAGGTGCTGTTGTGACTCCCACTTTACTTATAAGGAAAAGAAAGTTTAGAGAAAGCGGTAACGGGGTGTGTTTCTGCAGGGCCAGATTTCTATGCAGATTATGCCACCATCTCCCACTATGTTCTAAGGAAGGGAGGCTCACCAGACTAGAAGTTATTCTCTTGAGAGCTCACTTCCATTCAAAATTGCTAGCGTGAAAATCAGGAAGAGTATTTGGGAAGGCGTTTGTGTTTTAAGTGAGTGTACTTTTTTTAAAGAGGGTACCACTGTTATTCTAAGTGGAAGATTTCTTCATTGTTCAGGATTATCAGAATATTCAAAGATGTTCAGAATCCTTAGTCCCAGGACATTAATTGTCAGTCCTACTATATAATCATTGTATAGCCAAAAATACTGACCAGTATCTCCTGGGAATGGTGGACACTCCTACTTCGGATATCTAGGAGGGACAAAGGCCAAATTTTAGCTTTAGTCCTGAGTACATCACATAGTTTGGTTAAAACTCATGACCTCCCAGGAACAGCAGAAGAATGCAGTATAAATCAGCAACATTTTCAACACATAGGAGCCAGAGAAAGACTCGCTGTCAGTTTGATCCACCATGTGCATGAGTGATGGCAATGCCTGGCACTCGTATTGCAAGGTACAGAGGAAAGAACATGAGTGTAAGGGTCCAAAAGACTTGGCTCACAATCTGTCTGATAAAGGTCCACAATTTATCAGCACAAATGAATTAACCTCTCCAAAATGTCAACTCCCGCATCTGTAAAGTGATTAGTACTCCATCGTTGAGTAAAAGTAAATGAAATAGCCAATATAATTAGAGCACAGTATTGAGCACAGAGAGGATCTAAATAAATCTGAATTCCCTCCCCTCCCTTCCCTTTGACACCGAACTAGAGGTCAAAGATGTGGGTTCGAGTTTTTGCCCTGCCACGTAGCCTTGGGCATCTCTCTTCCTATCTCCAGGCCTTGGGTTCCTTACCAGTAAGAAGAAAGGCAATCAAACTATCTATTAGGAAACTTACAATCTAATACTATGATCTGAATGTTGGGGGGGCAGGAGGAGAGACCCATGAGCCAGGACAGGAAGGCAGAAATGTGGAGGAACAAGAGGAGACACAAGCGCAGACCCACTCTAGGTCACCTGATCTCCAAGGATAAGGCTGGCTCCAGGCTACCCCAAAAACTGGCCTAACTATGAACATTTATTACTCTAACGTGAAAACTAGGAACATGTTTACTGCCCCTGAATCAACTCCTTGGGCACAATCTTATATCCTCTCCTCCCTTCTCCCCCAGGCATCCATTGCCCTCATAGTTTTTCTACCCTCAGTGCCCTTCCAGCTGTAGTACCCTCCCTTTCTCCTCTCCCATGCCCACCCCCAGGACACTACCAGAAGGCCTGAGTTGAGTGAACCACCTCAAGATGGGACTAACTGGTAACACCCCCAGGTGTGACCCACTCTTTCAGGAACTGCCCCTGAACCCCAGGTAGCCTCTCTTTCTGTTTGCAACTCTCTGGAGCCAATCAGAAGGGCTGAAGTCTGTGGGGACTCCAGAGACAAAAAGAGAGCTAATGAATCCCCTCCCTCAGCAACGGCCCTCCACAACCAACCCTGCCACTCCAAGCAGAGGGACTGCCACACTCTCACTCCGGGCTCTGGGGCTCTGCTCACTATAAAACAGCTCCTTTATCTGGATCATTCTTGCTTTGTTCTCACAGGAAAAGTCCCGAGCAGTTGGGTGGGGAGGGGTGAGAGTGGAGTAGCCCACAGTCACTCTAGATCCCCAGCAGCCAATGAGGGCCACGGTCCCGGGACAGACGAAGCTCCTGACTTAAATACAGGCCTCGATGCTGCTGAGATAGGCCGGCAGCCTGCATCTCCAGCGCTGGGAGGCTGCTGAGAAGGTGGTCCTTGCCCTCTGCACCCTGAGCCCACAGGAATTTCCCGGTCAGGACTTCTTTAATTATTCAAGCATTCCCAGGTTCTTGTAGTTCGAACCCCCAGGCTCCCCGGCTTCAAGGAGGCCTAAGTTCATTATGTCCAAAGCTCTCATTTGCAGGAGAAGGAACAGGTGGCAGGAGGTAGAATGACTTGCCCAGCACGGCACAGTTCCGGCAGAGTGAAGTCCTGAATCAGGCTCGGGCAGCTGGCTAGCCCAGGGTGCCTGCCTGCACCCCTGCCTCCAGGGGCCAGGCTAACGTCACTGGCAGAAACAGAGACAACTAGCTAGCCCTTAGCCTCCCGAGAGTGCAGAGAAGCGCCTGAAGACAAGCAGCCTACAGAGAAATGGTGCACGCTAAGTTATTTCTCCGTCCTCTTTCGGTTATGGGCTTTCAAGGGATTTTCCCCTCCTTGGAAGATGAGAGCATCTGAGGCTTATGTTGAGCACGTTTGTGTTTTCAATGGTCTGGGGACAAGAATGGACTAGAATAGACGTGGGGAAAGGCGGGGCAGCCAAATGAGGGGAGAGGAAGAAGAGGAAGAGAAGAAAGGCTAACACACAGTGTTCACTGTGCACCTTCTATGCGCCACACACTTACAGCCACGAATCCTCACA
Organism: Ursus arctos; assembly: GCF_023065955.2. Classification (NCBI taxonomy): domain Eukaryota; kingdom Metazoa; phylum Chordata; class Mammalia; order Carnivora; family Ursidae; genus Ursus; species Ursus arctos. The sequence goes on from NW_026623067.1 coordinate 58,984,391, forward strand.
ACTCCATGAACTAGACACTCTCAGGATCTCTCACACATAAGGACAAGAGAAGTAAAAGTGGCGGGGCCAACTCACAGAGCTAGATAGGTTTGATGACAAATTTGGTGCACTGGTCAGCACATCGAAGGGCACGGATAATTACTGAAATCCATTTCGGAGAGTTTCACCGTTCCTATGCCTTCAATAAAAGGAAACTTCTAGAATTATTTTTAATCCAGAAAGGTAAAGCATCGTATCCACTTTGCAATCTGTTTAGAGACTCTCAATTATGTAACTCCCCCCAAAACTAGCCACCAGATGAGACAGTATTTCTCCATTGTAGCTGTTCGTAAGGCACCCCTAAAAACATGACCTGCTGTCCACCATACACACGTACCCAACAGGGAAGAACCTCACTCTTCAGCCATTATTTTAGTTGAGACAGGGTCTCTCTTTTGAGCCCTTAAATTCCTCCTCAGTATTTTCTGACTTGTTTCTCGAATGTTTATGGAGGATGCTAAATTTAAAGTAAAAGAGGATAGTACAGAAAGTCCTTGGAAAGAAATGTGTTTCTTTTGCGATTTCTAAAAATTCTCCCATTTACAAAATGGGTGATGGGTGTTTAGTCTCTTTTAAAAGGTTGGCAAGTTTACGCCTTAAAAATGACAGACCACAGAGAGGAATCCACACTTTAATACCCGAGACCTCAAACTGCAGTATGAAGAAAAATGTGTGTTAGTAACTGTGTCAATAAATATGCTAGTGTTTTGAATGTTTGGAGAGAAGCTCCCCTTGGCCTTCGCTCCCTCTCCTCACTGTCCCCATCAGTGCCCACGCAGAGCAACCCCTTTGTTCTCCCATCAGAGGGAAATAGCACAATAAGAGCCTTGTTTCTGATAAGAGTATCTATCACTGACATAGAAGAGGCAATGTGCTTTTTATTGAGTCGACCCTTTTAATGAGCAATACACAAAAGCTCATCAATTATAGGCCCTCCTCTGTCCATATGTACATTTGCATTTCTCAGCCCTTTTGACAAAGGTTGTGGGGTTTTTGCCAGGCTGGTTAGGAGAAGGCACACCCACAGGTGCTGCCAACATCAACAGTAGGTATGTAAGACACACCTTCAAACAGCGCCATTTCCGGAGCCCCGGCTGTGCAGGGAAGGATGTTCAAGGGTAACCCTGGCACCATTCTGGATTCTTACCCCCGGAAAAATGCATGTCAATTGGGAGAAGTGAGTTCCCTCCTTTTTGTGCATTTGTGTCACAGGACGAACACCACTACACAGAACTTTGCTGAATTCTCGGACCATGTACAAATGAAAAGAAAAAGGAACTGTCCTGCTTAGAGTAGCTCTGCTCTCCCTGGGAAATACAGATTCACCTGTGGCACTGGAACAACTTCCTGAAGCCACTTCTTTAGATGTGATTTGTGGGCTCGGCACACTGGGTCAATCCTCATGTTCATATGTGACATGACAGTCTTAGGAGACTATTCGTTTTAGAGGAACAGTGTGGGCAAGCCTGTAATCCAGCATGCACGGGATACGCAGAATATTCTAAAAAGCTAGAGGACGTGCGGAACAGGAATCCTAATCACACTGAGAATTTGGAAAAGGGTGTGGGGGCTGAAGCAGGTGGGAAGGGATCCCACCTGGTGAGCACTTTCTGGCCTAAAACAGTGAATAAATACATCACATGTCATCAGGGAAACACAAATTAAAATGACCGTGAGATACCACTCACACATCTATTAGGGCGGTCAAAATCCAGAGCACTGACACCACCAAATGCTAGCGAGGATGTGGAGCCCCATGAAGTCTCCTTCATGGCTCATGGAAGTGCAAAATGGCGCTGCTACTTTGGAAGACAGTTTGGCAGTTTCTTACAAAACTAAACAGACTCTTACCATATGATCCAGCAATCATGTTCCTTGGTATTTACCCAAAGGAGCTGAAAACTTATGTCCACATAAAAACCTGCATATGGATGTTTATAACAGCTTTTATTCATAATTGCCACAACTTGGAAGCAACCAAGATGTCCTTCAGTAGCTGGATGGATAAATAAACAGTGGTACATCTAGACAATGGAATATTATTCAGCACTAAAAAGAAATGAGCTATCGATCCATGAAAATGCATGCAGTAACCTTAAATGTGTGTCACTAAGTGAAAGAAGTCAATCTGAAAAGGCTAGGTACTAGACAATTCCAACTAAATGACATTGTGTAAAAGCAAAACTATGGAGACAGTGGAAAGATCAGTGGTTACCAGAGGCTTGGGCAGGAGCAGGGGAAGGATGAATAGATGGGACACAGAGGATTTTTAGGGTAGTGAACTGATAGATACATACCATTGCACGTTTGTCCAAACCCACAGAAGGTACAACACCAAGAGCGAACCCTAATGTAAACTACGGACTTGGAGTGTTGAGGATGTGTTGATGTAGGTTCATCAGTTGTAATAACAAATGTACCCCTCTGGTAGGGATATTGATAACGGGGGTGTGGCTATGCATGTGTCGGGGCAGGAGGGGTACATGGCAAATCTCTGTACCTTCCTCTCAATTTTGCTATGAACCTAAAACTGCTCTAAAAAATTAAGTCAATAAAAAAGAATATTTTTCTAGGGCACCTGGGTGGCTCAGTCAGTTAAGCTGCTGCCTTCAGCTCAGGTCTCTGTTAAAAAAATAAATAAAATCTTTTTAAAAAATTAAAAATATGCTTTTCTAAGATTTGAGAGAGAGAATGAGAGTATGCCGGTGCAGGGAGGGGCAGAGGGAGAAAGAGAATCTCCAACATACTCCATGCTGAGCATGGAGCCTGATGCAGGGCTCGATCTCAGGACCCTGAGATCATGACCTGAGCCGAAATCAAGAGTCGGTTGCTTAATCGACTGAGCCATCCAGTGCCCCTTAACAAAACTGTTTTTAAAACCCTCCAGGAGCTGTGTCAAGAGAACATCTTCTCTAACTTTAGCAGGAGCATGCCCAGCAGACCAAGGCACAATGAGCACTTGAACAGTACATGAACTCTGTATACAGAGCTGAGAACGGAGGCAGTAGGAAGCAAATAATTATTTAAAGGACCAATATTTCAGGTTTTATAATATGGAAATGGGTTTTCACTTCAAACAGTTTCATGCAAACCATTGTTTATAATTATCGTGATCCTAAAGTGTTGCGTGTACATCAAATTTGGGTAAATCAAATTTTTCCTCCAATGATGTACAATCTCTTTGAGCGCCAAACTTAATGATTCTATTACATGCCTTCTAAGGTGCTTTAACTTTACTGTACACTCCTCTGAAGTCTAATTTCCCTCAACATTCTGTCTTTCCCTCTTATTCATCCACCAAATATTTAGTCCGCGAGGGGTATGGGTCAGGCACCGTGCTAAGCACTGACTTCCTATTTAGCTGCCATTCTCTCTTTTCATTTATCGTCAGTGAACACTTAGGATGATACTGTAATAGCACATAAAAGTCACAGTGATGACTGTTGAAGTGGAGAGGGTACTGAGATGCAGCAGTTGGTAAAGTGACAGGATAACAGGATAGATGAAGAAACTGATGATCCTTCTCTTGCGGGCAGGTACATCCGGGGATACTGACCCAGTTCATCCTTGCGTTGTCCCACCCTCTTCTCTTCTCCCACTTGTCCCCTAGCAATTTTTCTGTCCTCTCTCTCTCTCTTTCTCTCTCTCAAATAAATAAATAAATAAATAAAATCTTTAAAAAAAAATTCTCAAAGGATTCTGGCACCTCCCTCAAAATTACGAGTCACTGCCACAGAATATAGCAAACTCTTACTTTGAGTCTTGTTCTCAAACCTAAATGTACACAAAACTCTCTTCTTCCTCTTTAGGTTCAGCCAACACATGGTACACTTTGCAAAAGAATTTTACTAGGAATCTAAGGAGAAATTCAAAATGGAAATAAAACACATATGAAAACAAAAAAGTTTTAAAAGGTGAGCATCCAAGAGCGGTGCGTAGTTAGCTGTTCTGAGACAACAGGACAGCCACACACTGGCTGGGCCTGCATGCAGGTGTGTGGACCCGCATTTCCTTCCTTCACGGCTCCTCTCTCTCTCTTGTCCCTTGGGAGTTAACTGCTTTCCTTCATTTAAAAGTGGAATTCTTGGGGCGCCTGGGTGGCTCAGTCAGTGAAGCATCTGACTCTGGATTTCAGCTCAGGTCACGATCTCAGGGTCATGGGATTGAGCCCCGTATGGGGCTCCCTGCTCAACATGGAGTCTGTTTAAGATTCTCTCTCCCTCTCCCTCTGCCCCTCCCTGCAACATGCACTCTTTCTCTCAAATAAATCCTTAAAAATAAAAAAATAAAAAATAAAGAAAAATAAAAGTGGAATTCTTTTAGTCAATTTGCCAACTGCTTAGATTCGTTCATAAAGACACAGACCATTGCTTCTCTCTTAAAATAACTCTTAAAGGAAGGTTTACTAATAACCAAAATGGCTGGAAATGAATCTCTCAATGACTAGGTAACTAAGAAGAGATGCAGAGATCAGAGAGAAAGAAAATTTAGGGAGAACCAGAAAAGAAAAAAAAAATGTCAGTGTCCTATACTATTAACAAAAGGATTTGCTTTCATAAGCAAGTACCCATCATCAGTTAGTAAGCCCTTAATGTCAATAAGTTTCAGGAGCTTTCCTTTTCTGAGGGAGGGATCAGACCTAGGTAAGGAATACAATGATGTTAGATCTACTAGAGCCCTGAATATGCTCTCCCTCCCTTCTTCTATCATTAAGTCCAAATGGATGAGGGCCTTCCAGAAAGGGAAGGGAAGGGTAGGGGGGAAGAAATCATGAAGAATAGAGGAGTTTCTGACAATTATTCATCTCCAATTCACAAACACTGGCTGAGTTTTTATTGAATGCCACTCTCTGGACTAGGCTCTAGAAAGTAGGAAAATGAATAAAATTGAGGTCATGTTTTCAAGGAGGCCTTAACCTAAGGAAAGGTATAAATGATAAATAAATATCATTCAAAATGATAAGCATGTTATTAATTGTGTGATGGGGAGCCAGAAGAGAAATAAGTTTCGAGAAAACACATCCGACTTTGAAGACCACATTGCTCTGCGTTAAATTATCTCTGGGATCTGCCCTTGCCCATCTATAACCTTACCTCATGTTCCTCCTAGATCCATAAGCCAAAGTTGACATGGAAATTTTCCTGGGATCACGGCATTTCATGGTAAACTCCAGAGATAAGCCCTCCTGAGCAATTTGGTTATAGAGACAGTAACTTCTTTCCATTTCCAAGGAAATGAAAAAGAAAAGGAGAGTTGTTCTTTTTTTTCCACAGACAGCCCTTAGAATTATAATCTTTCCCCTAGCTTCCAGAATACTTTTTTCTGTAAAACTCAGAAATTTGCAACACAGAAACTATTTTGCTAGAGTATAAAGAAATCTCAGGGCATGAGCTCCATAGAGGTAGACAAAATATGGGCATACAGTCTGATTCCTTAGACCAACTTGGCACCAAGCAATCCATTACTAACTGGATATCTCTTCTAAGTTCTACTTCCTAGCCCTACTTCTGTCCCCAAGGAAGCCAAACCCTTTTTATATAGGTGCCAGTCCAGTCTTAAGCCAAAACCATTCTCTTCACCATCACAGGAACCTCTCAGCAGTCACTGGGAGATAGAAACCTTGGGTGCCAACCATGGCACCCAAGGTAAGGGAAAGGGAACAAGACAGGACCCCTCTGGGGTCCACCAGAGGGATAGAGAAGAGGAATCCTAGAAAAGTGCATTTCACTGGCAGGAGGTTCAGCTTCTTGCACCTGAAATTTCAGGAACTCTCACCAACCCACACCCCCTACACCCACCTCTCTGTCCAGGTGGCCCCATGTCTACCTTTCAGACCTCCTCTAGACCTGACCACCTGGAATTCCCAGCCGGGACCAATAGTCAACACCATGGTTCGTAAATGGATGTTTCCTCCTGCTGATGATGTAGCAGGAGAGAATTTTCTGGTCCAAAGTTAGCACTTAAAACTGTAACTAAGCTCTTTAACTCCCCCCACACACATACCCTCCCACTTCCTCCTATATTCCTTATCTCTGGGATGGCTCCATTGTAATGGTTAATTTTATGTGTCAGCTTGAATAATCACAGGATGCCCACCCAGGTTAAATGTTATTTCTGGGTGTATCTGTGAGGATGTTTCCGGAGGAGATTAGTATTTGAATCTATGGACTCAGTAAAGTAGATTGCCCTCCCAGTGTGGGTGGGTGTTATGGTCTGAATGTTTATGTCCCCCCTCAAATTCCCATGTTGAAACCCTAATCCCCAAGGTGATGGTATTAGAAGGCGAGACTTCTGGGAGGTGATTAGTGCCCTTATAGAAGAGGCCCCACAGAACTCCCTTTTCCCTTTCCACAATGTAAGGACAAGGCAAGAAGTCAGTAGTATCAAACCGAGAGAGGACTCACCAGAAGTGGTCTCTGCTGGCACCCTGATCTCAGACTTCTAGCCCCCAGAACTGTGAGAAATAAATTTCTGTTGTCATAGGCCCCCAGGTCCATGCTATGTTGTCACAGCAGTCCCAACATACCAAGACAGTGGGCATCATCTAATCTGTTGAGGACATAAATAGAACAAAAGACAGAAGAAGGAGGAATTTTTACCCTTTTTTTCCTGCCTCAATGATGGAGCTGGGACATCTCATTTCATTTTCTCCAGCCCTAGAACTGGGATTTATACTATCGGCTCCCCTGGTTCTCAGGGCTTCAGACTCAAACTACATTATACCACCAGCTTTCCTGGGTGTCCAGCTTGCAGATGGCGATCATGGGACCTCTCAGCCTCCAAAATCTGTGAGCCAATTCCTCATAATAAATCTCCCACTGATCCTGTTTCTCTGGAAAACCCTGACTGGTATCCTCCTCCATCCGCTGAGCCCCCACATCTGACAGTAAAGACACACCTCTCTCCCTTACCTCCCACAACTGAACCAGCCAAGTCCTAGAGACTCAGACCTTCATCACTTCTTGCCTTGATTACTGAAATCTTCTATAAGTATTCTCTCCCTGTTTCTAGTCTGTTCCTTCATCCATCCTTTTCCAAATAATTCACCATGGAGCTGCCACAAAAATAATATAAAGCTTCTCCTGCTTACAATCATGCCAAGGCTTCCAGATGCCTAGGGAAAAAAATTGAAATGCCTCTGTATATCATTTAAGACACCTTCCGATCTGCTCATCTCCCTAGCCTGCCAACTACCATGCCCTACCATTCCTGCATAGGTTGTGCCCCATCCATGCTGAACTCCTTACTGTCCTCCAAAATGGAAGAGTTTAATCAGTTAAAACAAAAGGGAATTTACTGAAAGGACATGAGGGTTGAGGCTTGGTCAGAGGTAGGAACCATGGATACTCAGAAGGAAATAGGACAGCAAGAGTGTTCTCATGGGAACAATCCAGTAGACATGCCACTATTGCAGTGAATTACCTCCAAGTCTTCATTCCAGCCTTGGATCAAAAGCAAAGTTCTAGGAGAAAGCATCTGAATGGCACAGCTTAGTTTGGTGTTGTGGTTGTACTGAGATCAGGCAAAGAACATTCAACTCTCTAGGAGGACTGGATCTGTGTATTCCTTCCTGACAACAGTACAACAGTGGGCAAATAGGTAAGGGGACAGGTAAGTCCCCAAAGGAAATCAGTATGGGGTGCAGATGCTCATCATCTGAAAAAGCAATCATGTATGTCATGACCCTGCTTTTCTTCATATTTGAAATACCACGTCTCACCCTACCCACCCACCACACCACCCTCATCCTGCCTCATGCCTCCTTGCTTCTTTTTGTAAGGTTAGCTCTGGCATTACCTTCTCTAGGAAGTCTTCTTTGACCCCCACAGCCTATGTTAAGGGCCCCTCATCTGCATATCTTTATTATAGCTCTTATCATACCCAACTGAAATTATTTCTTTGTCCTCTTCCATAATTATGAGTTAAATAGCCCCACGTGGCCTGACAGGGCATCCTAACCAGCCAAGTGTAACACTGGAAAAAAAATGTAGATGAGTTTCAAACAACTCACTTACATATAGTGAACTGCCAAAAATTATTTTTTGGACTGCTTTGTGAAACCATTTTTAATGGAAGAAATGGAGGTTTCTCTGGGAACCCCTAAAAAATTCTTGCATAATTCATGCATCTCTACACTGCTGCAGTGATTTGCATACAACACAGCTAAGGGGATTCTAAAACCAAACCCAGTCTCACCTTTGGTTCTTCACTGGTGTAATTCAGCAGCATATCATGACTTTTCTTTCCAAGCTAAAGCACATAAGCTCATTGAAAGCCTGGTTCGGATTCTTAATCTGTGGGAATTTTCTGCCTGTTGAAATACGCGCAAAGGATCTTAGTTTAATATGTGGAAAGAGAAAAACATATTAATATATTTCTATAACCATCCTGTGTGCTTTTGAGAATGATTCATTTATTTTTAAACCATGTTCCCTATGAAATTAGTCTGGCTGTCCTCCAGATCCGTTTTGTTAGAGGATATTGCAAATTTATTACAAAAGTGCTTGCTAAGTAAATCATTGATGGCCTTAATAAAGTCACTAAAGAGAAAATTCAACTATATCAAGTGGGCTTTGTCAGGCACTGAGCCATATTAGGAGAGTAATGCATGTTCTAGGGGAAACAAAGGACATCAATCTAGCGGTAGGAATAATGGTTGATGTCTCCAAGATGGTATCGTGAGAACTGTTGCTATTCTCATCCCCAGAACCAGAGTGTGGGAATCAAGTTGGCACTGCAAGCTCATGCTTTGAAGGCACTCTTTCCACCCTCTGAACACTTTGCAATTATAGATAACCTGTTTTAAAAGAGTAAATTTAAGAGGAGAGGGAGTAAAACATGCACACATACATACATAAAGAAGAAATAAATATTTGTGCACTAGAAATTGAACAGAAATCTAACACAGGAATTTCCTAAAGCTGTGAGCTTGGTAGACTCTGAAGGCAAGCCGAGATACGCAAGCTAACTCTTCCACAATACCGGGGATAAAGGCGCCTTGGGTGGGTGAAGCCTGGTCCAAGCTTATTGGGTGAACTTGAATGGGGTGGGTAGTTCCTGTCAGAAAAAAAAAAAAAAAAAAGCTGCAACTGAGGTGAGGGCTTAAATGAATGGGAATCTAGAAAATCAGGAATAAGCAAGCAAGACCTCGTAGTCAGGACATGGGCCACCAAACCACCAGTGACTCATTCTGAAATGTCCCAGTATCATCATAAGATAGGAGTCCATAGCCACCAGCATAAGACCAGGTTGTGGACTGGGGCCCTAAGGCCTAACTGGAAGCAGTTGCAAAACTGCCAGATAGGAAGGAGTGAACAGGGAGAAGAGAAAGGGATTGCAAGAGAAAATAAGAGAAACTGTGACCCCTCCAGATGTATACCACAAACATTAAAATTCTAACACACTTAAGAAAACTAACACTAAGAAAGGGAGCCAACAAAATCAATATTAGGAGAACTTCATTCCACATTAAGAGAATAATAGCAGAATCTGACAGTTCATTTAAAATAAGGATTTTTAGTGGGGCACCTGAGTGGCATAGTTGGTTAAACATCCGACTCTTGGTTTTGGCTCAGGTTATGATCTCAGGGTCCTGAGATGGAGCCCTGCATCTGGCTCTGCGCTCAGCATGGAATCTGCTTAAGACTCTTTCTCCCTCTCCCTCTGCCCCTCCCCCTGCTCGCTCACTCTCTCTCTCCAATAAATAAATAAATCTTTCTTTAAAATAAGGATTTTTAGAATCTTCAGAGAGAAAAAGAAAGAATATCCATTAAAACGGTCAGTAAATTGTGTAACAAAACAAGAACAGGTGTATATGAAAAGGAACAGAGTGGAAATCCTGGTAATGAAAAGCATAGTACTTTCATTAAAAGTTCGATAGACAGGATTAATTCCATCTTGGATACAACAATAGAGACAACTGGTGAACTGGAAGATGATATTGAGGAATTTACCCAGAATGCAACCTAGAGAATTAAGGAGGGGGATGAAGCAGCCCCTAAGAGACAGAGAAGACATATTGAGGCGCTCTAATGTATGTCTAAGAGGATTTCAAGAATAGAATAGAGGAAAATATCTGTGAATCAGTAGCCAAAGAGACACTGGCTGAGAATGTTTCATAATGAAGACAATGATATGTGTTCTCAGAAGAAGTAATAGTTGTACCCTTTTACTTGTGTAAAAGGGAGCACCAGATGTCAAACAGAATACGTACTAATGAATCTAATCAAGAAACATTTTATAGTTACGTTGCTAAATGTTGAGGATAAGAGAACATCTTAAAAGCTACCAGACAGAAAAGACAGATGATTTGCAAAGAAATGACAGGTAGACTAGCTCTCATGCACAATGGACGCCAGAAGACAGCACGGTAACCTTTTCACAGTCTTGACAAAGAACAACTATTAACCAGGGACTCTGTACCTACGTCATTTGCAGCAGAATAAAATACATCTTTTTTAGACAAAAAGATTAAGTGTGTTCCCACTCACATGCTAAGCCCCCAAAGTGGATAAAAATTTTTGACCAATATAATTAATTGCTGACTTTAAATAACTAATTTGTGTTTTAAAAAAATAAATCTAAAAATCCAGGCAGTGATACTGTGAAAGATGGAGGTGGTATTCCGTGGGTAGGAAATGCATGCTAAATTCCTTGAATCTTTCAGGAAGAAGATAACAATAATGAGTAACTCAAGATTTTGTTAGACCTTTCACAATAAATATATATTAATTATATATAATAAATACAATAATATTAATCACATATATATTACGTATCTGGATGTAATCACAGAAAGTAAAATCTAAAGAAGAGGAGCCAGAGTCTTCTCTTGAACGGACTTGAAAATTCTGTAGGGCAGGACTTGACTTGTGGAGGCACAGTTCACCAGTGACTGCCCAGGACCTGAGGAAACAAAGTTTTGCAACATTTCTTTTTTCCTCCTAAAGAGGAATTTAAGCACTGAAAGAATTAAATGCTGTGAAATTGAATTTAGATAAAAATTCAAATTTTTGCTTCTTCAGGAACTGAAGGATTTGAAAGAAAAACTTTGTCCTCAATTCAAAGTTGATATTAATTATGACACCATTCATTTAAAAACTGTTTTGTCTATATTAATCATTGTTACGTGGCCACCTGATTTCAGAAACATTAAGTAAGCATTTCACTTCTTTTCGACTGAGATATATTTGATATACAACAAGGTGTAAGTTTAAGGTATATGACGTATTGATTTGGCATTCATACTGAAGTAGGATCACCATTGTAGCATTAGCTAACACCTCTATTGTGTCCCACAATTGTCATTTTTATCATTTCTTCTAGTGGTAGGAACAGTTAACATCTAGTGTCTTAACAATTTTAATGTCTATACTATAGTTTTATTGTCTATAACCACTGCACTGTGATTTTTTTTTTTTAGATTTCCACATATGGTAAGAGAAATCCCTGTAGTATTTGGCTTTCTCTGACTTTCCTCACTTAGAGTAATGTCGTCAAGGTCTGTCATATTGTTGCAAGTAGCAAAATTTCCTTTTTTCTCATTCATCTTTATCCACCCATCTTCTTTATCCATTCATCCACTGACATTCAGGTTGTTTCCTTAGCTTGGCTACTGTGAATAATCCTGCAACAAACATGAGAGTGCAGGGGTGAATGGTTAAGCGTCGGTTAAGTGTCTGCCTTCAGCTCAGGTCATGATCTCAGGGTCCTGGGATCGAGCTCCACATAGGGCTCTGCGCTCGGTGGGGAATCTGCTTGAGATTCTCTCTCCCTCTGCCTCCCTCTCTCTCTGTCCCAAATAAATAAATCTTAAAAAAAGAAAAAAGAAAAAACATGAAAGTGCATATATCTATCTCTTCAATAAACTATTTTCATCTCCTTTGGATATATATACCAAAAAGTGCAGATTCTATGGCAGTTCTATTTTTAATTTTTTGAGGAATCTTCATATCGTTCTCCATAAAGGCTGACCTATTTTCCAATCCCATCCACATGCATAAGGGTTCCCTTTTCTCTACATCTTCGCCAACACTTTTCTCTTGTCTTCTTGATGATAGTCATTCCTACAGGTGTGATGTGACCTCTTATCATGGTTTTGTTTACACCTCCCTGATGATTAATGATGTTGAACACCTCTGCATGGACCTGTTGGCTATCTGAATATCTTCTTTGGAAAAATCTATCTATTTAATTCCTCTGCCCATTTTTTAACCAGGTTGTTTGGACTTTTTTGTTATTGTTTTTTAGTTACAGGAATTCTTCGTCAGTTTTGGAATATTAACCCCTTATCCAAGACATGGTTTGCAAACATTTTCTCCCATTCTGTAGGTTGTCTTTTCATTTGGTCGGCTGCTTCTCTTGCTGTACAGAGCTGAGTTTGATATAGTCCCACTTGTTGGCTTTTTCTTTTAAGTAAGCATTTTAAAGCAATATAATCTATAAACTTGATTTGGGGCCACGTAGAATGGTTCTCAAGTGCATAAGACTCTTTCAGGGAAGCTCATTAAAATCCAGATCATGGATACAATTCTCAGAGATTCTGATTCTGAAAGTTGGGAAAAGCCCAGGTATCTGCATTTTTAACAGGCAATTCTTACACAGGTGGTAGGAAGACTACAATTTTTGAAATGTTGGCTGAGTAAAGCTAAACTAGTCAGTCGGGCCCTGAAGGAGTCAGCACTAAACAGAAAAATTGAGTCCTCTATCTTGGGAGAGATCTAGGTTGGAACTACGACAGTTCTAACTAGTGAGTTCAATACCATTCTAGAAATCAAAAGACCTGGTCCTATCCCAGTTCTGCTAGTAACCAGCTTTAAGACCTTGGGCAGGAGGCCGGGGGAGGATTATTTTTCCTCTCTGGGACTCCGTTTCCTCATCTATAAAGTAAGACTGGATTAATCCCTGCCAGCTCTAATGATCTTTGGCCCTATGAGTTTTTTTAAAAAAAATTTTTTTAGACTAGAACATTTTATTAAAATAAAAAACTTTGTATAAAAGCATTACAGATCAAAAGCTCTATTTACAGTATTTACATTTATTGATTCAATATCCATTTGGGCATCAAACACTGAACAGGCATAGCAGCAGGCTACACACGCAGAGAAAACGGACGCACACTCAGATCCCACCTCTACTAAACGAGGGCGCTATGAGCTTGAAGTAACAGCAGTGTGGATCTCTCCTTGATTTCATCTTTATGCGTACTTTGCAAGAAGAGTCACCCTATTGTCCTGGGAGATAGCAGTGGGAATCGGTGACAGGGAAATGCCCAGGATGGCTTCTGTTTGGGGATGGGTTCGTTAGCATGAGGGCTACAAAGAAGTACGTTCTGGAAGCTACCAAACTGCCCCTCAGGATCAGATCTCCACCGTCCCAGTTACAAAGGCGTTCTCTAGGAAGCAACTTACCAACTAATACAGCAAAGGGTGAGTAAAGAAAATGCAGCAAGCTCCTCTAATTGGAAAGCACCTTGGCAATTGTGCACAACAGTTTAAAAAAAAAACGGGCGGCAACGAAGAATAACAACAAAGATTTGATTCCCAAGCTAACATCTCACAGATTCAGCCCAAAGCCAACTGGCACACACAGACTACAGGTCCTGGGAGATGCAGGCCCCTGGAAGAACTGTACAGATGGTGGTGATGGGGGCCTCACAAAACAGCCTTCAGAGAACAAACAGACTGTTAGCCGGTTCTAGGAAAAAGAGTTTCTCCTTTAAAAGCCATCTTTTGTCAGGCTTGGATTCCTCCAGCAATGAACGCAGTGGCAAGCTCTTAACCCAAAGACTGAAGCCCTGTCCACCTCCTCCAGAGTTGACCGTAGGGTTCTTTATTTGTTCTGGAAGCCCTTTTATCAGCACTTGAGTTACTCCTGCAGTGCGGACTCTAAACACTGCTGTTTAAGAAACTATCTGCAATTACTGGAGTGGGTAATCCCAAAACAAGGTGTTAATTGGTCTCTTGGTGATTCCAACCCCATCTACAATAACCCGTAGTGTTGCTTTTCAAGTATAGAGGTTCGGCCCTCACTGCTCCTTCCGAGTGCTGGGCCTGCTTCCCTGCCTTTCTTTGTGTCTTCTTTTTCTTCTTTTCAGCTTAGGCTTTCCGGGAGGGTAAAGGCAAAAGAAAGGCCTAAGCAATACAATGGATCTTTCTCTCCTCATCTAACGATAATGACAGGCTGTTAAACCCAAAGTAAAGCAGGCCGTACACTGTCTTCAGGAAGAACCACATTAGATGGGAAGTTTGTCATTCCTGAAGTCTTCATCAAGAGCACAGGACTCCTCCATTAAATAATAAACACCTCTTAGTGCCTCTGGCCCAGATGCCCAGTTAACTGTGGCCGGTTTCCCTGCCGTTGGCTGAGTGCTTAGCAGAGGCAGAGGGCCAATGAGCAAATTACTGACATTAATCCTTTTTAATATCTTTATTTTCATCTCCCACCTCTGACCTCCAGCACTTCATGTTGTCAGCTCAGATGCTGGAGTTTTTGAACCCTTCCCTCGCTGCTAAAAATGAATTTTTCTCATAGGAGTGATGTGCTACAACTGTTGGAGTGGTAATCTGTCAGGACGGACTACCCCAGCACCCACCAGGCAGGGGCAGACCACCTCTGGCTCCTACCCCAGCGCCCGCCATGCGGGGATGGACCTCCTCTGGGTCCTACCCCTCAAACTCTTTCATCTTTGGAACCACCACCCATCCCCATCATGTCAGTGTGAGTTCTTTGCTTTGGCATGAAACAGGAATCTGACTTGGGATTTTCGTTGGTTTTCTGTTGAGTAGACAGCCCTAGAACAACAGAGTTTTCGATTTCCTTCTGCAGTTCTTGTCCTTTGCTTGGGAGTGGGGCCAGAGCAGCATTAGAGGAAAGGACTGCACTGAGAGCGAAGTTCCTTCCCCCAACTTTCCATGGCAGACACAGAGTTGACCTGTACTTGTGAGACCCTCATGGGACCGCGTGCACTTCCCGTTGGGCCTGCCTGCCAAGTTGCCTCTGTGGGACTGGCTTGGAGCCCACAGAGCAGGGGTCAGGAGACAGGATGCAGGGTCTGTGTCACTGTCTGAACTGGGAGCAGGGACTGAGGGAGCGCGGCGCTGAGAACTGAGCGCTCAGACGTTACTTCACATCTCCACAGAATGATGCAACAATGGCCCTGCTGAGGGTTCTGTTAAATAGCTCAGTGTTTGGTTCTCTGTCCTCTGTGATATTCTTGTCACCAAGCCAATGGCTTCATCACAGGAATTAAGCAAGGATCCCATGATGGCCATTTTTTGTTATTGGTAATAAAAGTCATCATGATGGGCTCCCTATACTGACCACTGTGCAAAAGGCAAAAAGAAAAAAACAGCAGCATTCCCTTTCTAACATCTCCTCCACCTAAGATTATTTTTAAGTTCCTCTATATGATTCATTCAACAAATATTCACTGAGCAGTTTTTATGGGCATGGCACTATGCTGGGTGCTGGGTTTGCTAGGTGATGATGAATCCAGTACCATCCTAGCCTCAAGGAACTTAGAAGACATTAGAGAGGATGGATGTACATAAAAACTAAATAGTCCAGGGCGCCTGGGTGGCTCAGCCCATTGAGCGACCAACTCTTGGTTCAGGTCATGATCTCATGGGTCATGGTCTCCTGATCTCCCCACTCAGTGGGGAGTCTGCTTAAAGATTCTAACCCTCTGCCCCTCCCCCCATTTGTGCTCACTCTCGCACTCTTTCCAAGTACCATGACAGAGACCTGGAGCTAGGGGGAAGGGAAGGCTATTTCTAGCTGAGGAAGAGCAATCAAGGATTGGGCTGTGTTGAGTTGTCCTTGTGTGTATGTTATACTCATGGATGAGTAATTTATCTTCACTGTTGAAACTCAGTGGGCATGCAGGGGTGGGGAATTTCTCCCTTCTCCATACCAGGATGGGGTAGAATATCTATTTTACATAAAATCTCTCCTGTTCTAATCTATGTATCACTTCTACTACAATAGATAAAAAAAGGGAGTGGGGAATGTCTGAATAATTTAGCATGGCATCTAAGAATAAACGCTGCTGGTCATTCAAGATCCACCAGGGCAACATGAACAGTCCACTGATAGCCATGGGTAATCGGAAGAGGATTCCTGTTGGAGAATCAGAACGGCCTGCAGCTGTCTGCACTTCTTTACCGGAACTCCCCTTCTTCCCTCTACCAGCAATGCTCCCGCCACATACCCCTTCCTCTCGCAGTGCCTAAAACCTCACGTTCCAGGGACCTTCCTGAAGACCCTACCCAAGCGAGGTTCTCCCTACCCCCCAGCAGTCTGTTTAATTCATGAAATACATTATCATTTGTAATGCTTACTTTCTTAGCAACTATCTTTCTGAGCCGAGTGCAAACTCCTAACGGATCCTTTCTGTCTTGTTCATACCCGGGGCTGAGCATAGTGCCCAACATGTAGCAGATGTGTATCACTTCTTCGATGCATGAATAAATTAGTAAATAAAGAAGCAGTAGCACTATGACTTTAGCCAAGTCCTCCTCCTTCTCTAGGCCATGGTTGCCACGCCAATAAAATGAAAGAATTCGAGCCAGGGATCCAGGTTGAATACTCTATGATTCTGTGACTTCCTTGGCAAACTCAAAACCAGCTCCTCACCAGAAAGGGTTGAGCATCCCTGACTACAATAGTCTCCTAGGAGAGAAAATAGGCAACTGATGGGAGAAGGTTGGGCATTCTGGCCTCATTTTTTTTTTTTTTAATGAAAATGCCTAAATAAATGTTGTTTGCTGAAAAGCCAGGAAACTGAAACTGCCGTCATGTGCGGGTGGATTGATTCACACGGTGTGGGCAATCAGGGGGCGGGGGGGACCTGGGCTTAGCCCCATCCCCTGGGGGACACTAATATGAAAATGCCTGCAAAGGACTTTCTGACAGAGTTAAAATTGCCTCTGCTCAAACCCGCAAGCTTGCATGAAGTCCCTCCCTTCAACCTAGGTCTAGCACTGCCTTAGAGATCCCAAAAGTGGGTGGTCTGAACCTCTACTTGTAAGCCTACCTCAGACTCAAACAAACCCCACATTAGTTCAAAACACAGAAGCCGGAGGGATTGGCTGGATCAGCAATGTTGGTAAATACAGTGGCTTTTTTTCTTTAATCAGCAGGACACACAGGCTCCTGAGCAGGACAGGGGCGGTGAGGGGGTGGGGGTTGCGGGGGAAGCACTGGAAGTAATTTCTATGTGAAGCCCTTTAGTAGCCCACGTGAATCGCATCAGTGGTGTCATTCTAATTCCCACCAGACCCAGCTCCAAAACTTTTTTTAATCAGTCTTTCCTGTTTCCGATTAGCAAAGAACATGGGATTATTAAAAAAATTTTTTTAAAGCACTGGGTATTCCCAATGTTGATAAGGCTGGGAATCCTGCACATCTCATGAGAAGAAATCAAAAGTCTTAATTAAGAGTTTTGTTCTCACAATCAAATCTTGGACTTGTGCCCTGTGGCTCCAGTTCACACATGGTAACTCACTTCCGTCTTCCTCCAAGAGATAAGTCAACAGTATAAGGGATGCACCATTACCAGAAGACGATTAATTATTATTATGTGGGGTTCTGAAGGGAGGAGTATTTGGCTGTAGCATCATACTCTGGCGGCTCTGCTAGCCTCGCTGTGCGCCCGGCCTCCTTTGGGTGTACCCTGCAGTCCGCGAATACGGGTAGAGCTGAATTTCTCCTGGCCTGATCACACGTGCTCGTCTCCTGGGCTGACCAGGCAGACCGAGGGGGTCCATTACATACTACAATCCAGTGAAAAGAAACTGGAAACAGACCTGCCATTAGATGGCTGGGGTATTTTTTCATCATTTTAAGCAGATAATTCAGACGCTGGTGTTTCAAAGGGCTGCCCAAGATCTGCTCTCCATATGAGCAAATGATAAAATGCAAACCAGGGCTGTCCTGAGTCACCTGCTTATTTCCCTGAGCAGAATTCTTATTTTCTGAACTAAAATACTTGGTTTGACCACAGGGCTAAATATTTGGAATTGGGACTGTCCCAAAAATCTGGGACATATGGTTAGGATCTGAGGCCTATAGTCAAATTGGAGTTTTCTCAGCTATACTTGAGCCCTTTCTCCACTTTGCCCTGACGCATTTCACAGGCGTGTATGTGCACACGCTCCCTCCATCATGCACCATCCCAAAATTTCATATTAATGGGAAGGACAAATATACTTTATAGCCCTTGAGTATTGAAAAAAGCAACTGTAAAAAAATTTAAAGGTGCTTGGTATTTGAATGCTTTCAAGCCTAGTCCACTTATAACTTTAAGACTCAAAATTCAAACATTAATGCAATGGTGGATTCATCCACGCAAACTCCTTTTGTTCGAAAATCTGAGTCTTATTTCTGAGAACTCTGGAGACCACTTAAGAAATTTCTGGAAGGGAAATGGTGTGAGCACCCTTTCTGCCACCAAGACTGTCACTAATTGAAGCACATTATATTATAAAAAGTTCCGTTTCACTTGTTGAATGGTGCATCCCTGTTGGGAAAGCTTTGGGTGGAGGTGGAAGTAGGTGGGAAAGCAACCTCTGTCCCCAGGTAGCAGCCACCACTGAGGCCCTCAAGGCAATCTGAGCTGAAAGTCCCAAGCCCTCCCCCTGGCTTCTAGAAGGCCTAACTTGCGATGCTGGTTACCTGAAGTAAGGAGGAAAGGAGGTGCTGAATGAATATCCTTGTGACCCAAGAGAAGAGACTTCCCTATGGCTTACCCATCTCTTTTTTTTTTAAGATTTTATTTATTTGTTTGAGAGAGAGAGAGAGAGAGAGCACGAGCAGGGGGAGGGGCAGAGGGAGAGAGAAAGAAAGAGAGAGAGAGAAGCAGACGCCCTGCTGAGCAGGAAGCCTGATGCTGGGCGGGATCCCAGGACCCTGAGATAATGACCTGAGCCACCCAGGTGCCCCCGCCCATCTCTTGATTACTCAACTAGTGAGTTCCACAGGTGCCTGAAGCCTCCCCCAATGTTGACATGCTTTTTGGCTATTTCTGGCTGGGGGAAAGTACAAGAGGTGAAAACCTAATAATTTAATTTTCCCACTTGTTACAACTACAAGATTTTCTGAAGAAGAAACGTTAAAGTTGTGGCACATTCAAGGTTCTTTGGATAATCTACCAATCTATATCATGCCCAATGTGTCTGTTCCCTTTGCCCAAGCATGACTGAAATGGAGCCAAACTAGTCAAATCTTGTTATTCTATTTTGCCATTTTGTATGTCAAGAAATCTCTATTTTGAGTGCATGTAGGAGCCTTTTTGCCAAAGAGCAGCACCGTGTTATAGCTGTTCTCCCAGTGATGCAATTCGTATCCCCTCGGTCTTCTTTTAAGGACCCTTAAGTTCTAAGAAAGCCTGGAGAGCTCTCCAGCCCACGATGTAACAGAGAGATCATCTCCCTCTAAGGAAAGGCAGCACTACGCAGGGACTGAATAGGGAATTGCCCTAGGTGACAAGAAACACCACCAGGCTAAGCACTGTAGCCACCTTGACCTCCTCCTCCCTCCCTCCCTCCCTCTCCCCCTCTCCTCCCTCCCACTCTTCCTCCTTCTCCTCCTTCCTACCCCTCCTCCTCCTCTTCCTCCTCCCCATCTGTGTGAAGACAGAAGAGCTAATTTATCGGCCCCCTTCCCGCCCAGAGTGGGAGTGAGCTCCCCCCCTCACCATGCCTCCAGGTTTTACACTTCCTTTCCTCCTCAGATTCATCTGTGAGGCTCTGTGGGCCCTGCAGGCTGGTACAATCCAGAAAGGATCTTGAATATTTCATTGTCAAGAAATCCTCATGAGCTGCCCTCCAGCTCTCTCCGAAAGGCAGGAGTCTTGTCTTTGTCCCCTTCGCATTTGCCCTCTCCACCCCACACCCCAAACCCACTGCCTCTAGAACCCCTGTTGAACACAATACGTGGAGGAGAAAATATTTCTGGGATTAGTCTCATAAATCTTTCACTGGCTTCCCTGGAAATTCTCTACCCTTGAGCAAGTTTGGTGTGGAAGAGCCTTAGAAGATTATTCCTGACTCATTAGCACGTTTCTGCAATGTGCCAGCTGGATCATCTAAAAATTATTTTGCTACCCGGGAGGAAAGGCTTTTTGCCAAACTACAAGCTAACTCGAAGAATTTAGTGCAATCTTGTCCAAGGCAGAGCCGAGAAGGCCCTTCAGAGACCCATTTCTGGACCCCCAGAGAATCAGTGCCCCCCCACGCCCCCACCAGTGGACTTTTACAGAAATTCTGTCCCTATCTGCGAATCTTCCTAAGAAGTCCTGGGAAAGTAATCCACTGTGTTGCTGCCTCTGTGCATATCTGGGAAGAGAGAAGTCACATACCTTCCTGTTCCTGATGGAGTGGCTCCTGGGAAATAGTGTCACCCTGCCCTCTCAGACCCCCATGAATGCAATCAGGCTGATAACACAAGCCTTTAGATTGTCACGTGTGTGTTCACCATTTCTTTCCTGAATAACTTTTATCTTTCCTGCTTTGGCCTCTTCCACGTCTAAGATTTTATCATCACTTTCTCATTGTATTTGTGTCTGTTTTGCTGTCCCTTGTTAATGCTCTACGTGGCATGTCACTTTATTGATAATAAGAGAAGCTGCCATTTATCCAGTCCTTACCTGTGTAGCCACTGCACTGAGGGCTTCCGTACATCAGCTCATTTCTGTCTTGACCACACTGCAAAGTAGTGTTTAGTAGCTCATTTACAAAGGAGGAAACTGAGGTTTAGGCAAATTAGGACCGTCGCTCAAATCACACAGCTAGAAAGCGGCAGTCAGGATCCACACCTCTATCTGGCTCACCAGCCCTGCTCAAAGCCACCGTCCTAAAACACAGAGAGCCCAGGAAATAGACATTTTTCTCTAACTGACACCCATATCCGAGCAGAGGCTATAGGACCCAAGCAGGGTCCACTGTCACCAGCTGTCTGAAGATGATGATGACCAGGACGGCCACGACAATTTCTGCAAAAAGGCACAATACAAAAGGAATTTCAGAATTGTCAGAAACCTTGAGGCCAGGAACATGTCTAGCTCCTTACACAGAGCAGGGTGCTAACTAGGTTCCTGATGAAATGCTTTTGATGATGAAAGAGAATTCCTCGGGCAAGGGAGACAGGAGATCAGTGAAGTGAAGAGTATTAAGTGAAAACCCCAGGGAGCAGGAACAGGGGTGCCATCAGAGACGAGTAAGACCAACAGAAAACCAGCACAATTATGAAGAGAAAAGGAGAGGCTTTAGAAGCCGGAGGGATAGGAGAAGGTCAGAGAGTGTACCAGAAGTCCCTCTGCTGTTGAATTCTGGTCTTCAAATCTCTGCGTCTCCCTCGTCCTCGATACTAATCCTCCAGCAACGTGGGCCAGCAGACTGCTGACGCCTAATGAGGTTTGAGTTTAGAAAATCATTGGCGTGAATTAGGACAGACTTGGTTTTGACATACTTAGTCTCTCTGTCCTTAAGTTTTCTCATCACGTATATCCACTCATCCTAAAATATTGAGAGCCTGCTGTACTCGGGGTTTTGTCATAGTACCGTGAGAGATGCGAGAAATGGGAGGCGTGACCCCTGACCCTGAGTGGCTTGCTCCCTAGCTTGTACACACACAAAAAAGGTGAATGAAAACAATGGTAGGATTTTTTTAAGAAGTGAATAAACTGAGTTCAGACCCGTATCCACCTATCTGACCACTTGAAGGTTAGACCACCCCCACTTGAGGGTCTAATAAATACCTTGAGCATTAACATGGTCAGACATCCTTGGCTTTCCCAGGGTCTTGACCCATCCCTTCATCATTCTCTGGATCACCCCTCAAGGCCTAGCCTGTCCCCCCTCTGAGGAGCCAACCTGCCCTCTAGCCCGTACGGACTTCTCCCTCCTCTAAAACATTTTACTTTCTGCCTGCCCCACAGAGGTGACCCCTGTCATCCTCACCTCAGTAAAAAAAACTCTTACCACCACCTTCTCAAGCTGAGACCCCAACATCATCCCTAGTTTGTCACTTCCTCTCTGTGGTTACATTGGTTTTTCAGCGAGTCATGCGAGCCACATCTCCAAGACATCTCCCAGTCTGCGCCCTTCCCTCATCCTGCATCACTTCCACCACCAAGACTCTCTGGGACTCCTGCAGTGGCCTCATAACCAGCCTCCCTGCCTCCATTTGGTGGTTCCTCTGCTCTTTCTCCACACAGCAGCCAGGGTGATTTTTCTAAAATAAATTAGAGCATATCATTCTTCTCCTTAAAATCTTTGAATGTCTTCCCATCACATCTAAACTGAGATCTAAAACCTAACTTGAGGCTGCAAGGCTGTCCGATCTGGGGCCCATATGTGCCTGTGACAACCTCTCTGAACTACGTGCTTCCCTCTATACCCAGAAGATAAATGGACCTTCTCTGTGTTCCTCCAACCACTAGGCTTACTCCATTCTTGGGGCACTGAACTTGCTAGCCTCTTCAGCTAGAAACTTCTTGCCCCAGATCATCCCAGGGTTAACTCCTCTGTGATTCAGATCTCAATGTAAATGTTCCCTGCTGAGAAAATCAATAAATTCTCCTTTTCCACGCCACCAATTCGGAATAGCTGCTCGAAGACTTTCAAATCCATCCCCGTTTAATTTTCCTCATAGCACTTATTGCTAGAGTGTTCTCAATTGCTGACTTACTCATGTAATTGCTAACTACCTCTTCCACACACACATAATTAGAGTGTAAGCTTCACTCTGTGCCCTACTCCACACTATTTCCCCAGTGCCTAGGAGAGCGCTCAGTAAATATTTACTAAATACATTAATGTAGTACAACAGCACTTTTCCTAAGTAGGAAATGGTGCTAATAATACATAAAAGCTGGTGTGTTTCGAGGAGAAAGAAAGCAGTATGATCTGCTGTGTCAGGGAGGCCGCATGGAGGCGAGACAAGCTGAGCCATGAAAGGGGAGTAGGAGTTGAGCAGTGAGAAGGAGCAGGTCATGTGTACCTGGCCAGGGATGAGGCACAAGGACAATGTCATCAGTACACAGTAAGAAGCAGTAAGGCCTTGGGGCACCTGGGTGACGCAGTCAGTTAAGCATCCAACTCTTGGTTCCAGCTCAGGTCATGACCTCACGGTCGTGATCTCGGGGTCGTGAGATCGAGCCCCACATCCGGCTCCATGCTCAGTGCAGTCTGCTTGAGACTCTCTCTTCCTCTTCCTCTCCCACTCCCTCTCCCTCTGCCTCTCTCTCACATCCGACATATCCAACTCCAAATACTCCAAACACCAACTAGTGGTAAGCTGGGGGATACTGTATTCATTCATTGAGATGATGACCTAAAGCAAAGTGAGGTTGGAAAGGAAATGCAGTCGGAATGGAAATAAGGGAAAATGAGAGGGATGTTAGAGAGAAGAGAGGAATAGGCAACAGGTTATTTTAGTATAATTAAATCGAGCACAAGTAAGTTAGAAGTAGCAGGAGGAATCAAAGATGAATTTGAAAACCAAAAGTAAACTTTAAAAACTGGAGAAAATGGTAGTACTATTGATTGTAAAGAGGGGGATTCAGATTATATGGGAAAGTGAGTCACATTTTAGAAGAGCTGAGTCTGAGAAGGTGGTGGGGCCTTCTAATGGAAGTATCTAGGAAGCCATGGGAAATGTGGACCAACGTCTGATGAGATTACAGCCAGAGAATGTGTCCATGAGTCATCTAAATGGGAATCATACAGGATGTTGTGATAGATTCCAAGAGAGGGGAAGACCAAGGAGACAGTCCCAATGTCTCTCCTCTCAGCTGCTGCCTTCCAGTTTGAGGAAGGGGAGACCTGCCCCCAGGTAGAGGTGGAGGTGGATCCCAAGCGTCCTCCCTGAAGAGCAGAGCAGCAAGTTGGAACACTAGGGAAGCAGAGAGTCTAGGCGGGAAGATACGATCCAGGTGCTGGTGCCCATGTGTCGTAGAAGTTGAAAAGGTAAAAACCAATAGAGATTTGGTGAGGAGGAAATGAGAATTTGGTCCACAGACAGGGATACACAGAAGAAGGGAAGGAAGACAACAAGGATATACACTCTATATGGTCAGAAGACCGTGGGTGGTAGAGTCCAGCAGCCAAGGGATGAAGCTTCAAGGGACCAGATGTGACCACAGTGTCTTGTGTTTCAAGAAGGTCAAGAAGAATAAACCTAAGAAAAGGTAATCAGGCTTTCAATCAGTGAATTTACATTGACCGTTGGGAACCATTTCAGTTGAGTGGTGGGACAGAAACCAGATCGCTTGGGTTTATGGGTAGGAAATAGAAACCCCAGGGACATGGAATTGGCTCAAGAGGAAGAAATGCAGTAACCTTTTTTTCAGTGTTCTGTAAAGTAGTGGATGAAGTCATTGGCTGAAAGAGAAGAAACAGAAGTGGGGGTCAGAGGAACAGAGAAGCGTTGGCATCGGGGCTATGGAGTCAGGGTAGAGAATAAACTTTCAGTTAGAATGGTTGCTCAAAAAGTGAAAAATGATGAACACAGTCATTTGTCCACTCGGTAAGTACTTTCTGAGCACTGTCTTAGGCAGAGAGATGCGGCCATGAATAAGACAGTAGCCCATGCCCTCAACTAGCTTTCAGAGGTGGGTGGTCATGGCAGCCATGATCACAGTCGCCATTACTCTTCTGTAACACTATATATTTGGAAAAGCACTTTAACTTGCCCTTATTTCATTCAAACCAAACAAGCTGAGAGATTAGAAGGCATATGAAACGCTCCAAAGCTAGTTACTGTGAGTGTAAAAATGAGAGCTCTTGTGTCTGGAGTCGAGCAAATGCTCCTCACAACAAATGAAGGGCTGGATGGGCAGAAATAGCTATTTTGGGCATCTCTTTTCTTCACTCTCTCCTTCCTCTCCTCTTTAAGTTAGACGAAGTCGTCTTCTTATATCTAATATCTTGATCTGGGCTTAACTCCAGCATTGAAATGCCAATTCACATCTAATATACAACTTTGGATTTGAGTATAGCCAAAGATAGTAGCCATCAGTTTTTAGATGAACACAAGGTAGTAGACAGCTTTTAGGTACATTAACTCAAATCCTCAAGAAACCAGCTATCCCCTGGGATTTCCTTGTTCCTTGAGCTCTAGTGAACTTGGCTTGAAATTCCCAATTCTAAAAATTATGAAAGTTCAAAGCCCTTCCTTCAGTTTCTATGAATTCCCAGAGCGTCAGAGTCTAATCTCCTTGTATGTGATTTATAGTCACCTATGCTGTCTTCTCTTTGGCCTCAAGCTGAAATCCAGCCCCACTCACTTGTTTCCGGAACCAATCTTGTGAGTTTAATCAAATCTATAGGTTTGCTAGGGGGCAAGAAAAGGGTTTCCGGAACCAATCTTGTGAGTTTAATCAAATCTATAGGTTTGCTAGGGGGCAAGAAAAGGGCAAGAAATATCTACTTAAACAATATAGAGCCCTCTACCACCTCACTACCTCTACCCTCTCCTCTTTCCCCTTACAAGCTAAGTCAAATCCTCCTTCTATTTTGTACAATTCAATGTGTTAATCACATTGTGCATCTTGAGCTTGTCCTCGAGGGTCTTACCTCTCCAAAGTATCTCTTTCAAGTAAGTATAGTATTCTCTACCAGAGAAATTAAGGCAAATAGCATGTTCTGCATTTTGTGACATTCATAATAATAACCCTCTGAAAGAGACATGATTATTATTTTCATTTTGTAGACAAAGAACCTGATGCACAATAAAGCTAAATCCCCCGCCCACATTTTTATAGTTGATAAGTAGGAAGCCTAGAGTGCAACTAAGATCTGTCTGACTCTAGAGCCCATGTTTTTTTGCAAGACACCGTGATCTTGAGGTTGTCCCAGAAAGGTCTAGGTGAAGGACCAACCTTGAAGAGAGGAAAACGGAAAAAGGCCACTTTATTCTATATTCAGGAAGTAACTGCCAAGCAGGAAATTATCCCTACACCAGTATTTCCCTATGTATAGCCTCGTGAGAATAAAGCCTAGAACACCCAAATTATTATTTTGGTCCAATATAGATCTGCCCGTAACTTTCAGATCTGGCAGAGGAATTGATCTTGATGTGATAGTTATCCCGAGCACCAGAAGTGCTTAGACCTTAACATTATCCACTTTAGAAAATTGCAGTGTGACAACATGGATGGACCTTGAGGACATTATGCTAAGTGAGATGTCAGACGGAGAAAGACAAATACTGTATATCACTTATATGTGGAATCTTAAAAAACCAAGCTTGTAAAAACAGTAAAATTATGGTTACCAGGGGATGGAGGGTGGGAGGATGGGACAGATGTTGACTAAGGGTCCAAACTCGCAATGAGTAGTAAATAAGTACTAGAGACCTAATGTACAATATAGTGAATATAGTCAACAATTTTATATTATAGTCATCAAACTTGCTAAGAAACTAGATCTTAATTATTCCAACCACTAAAAAGAAATGATAATTATGTGACCTGAGAAAGGTGCTAAACATCATTGCTACAATGGCAATCATTACAATATATAAATGTATCAAATCAACTTTTTGCCCACTTTAAATTTATTCAATGTTATACGTTAAATATATTTCAATTATAGAAAAAAAAAGAAAATTAAATTACCGTGGAGACTAACCCCAAGGAAAATGAAGTCATGATTGAGGAAGCATCCTTTAAAAGATCTGGAGGCTGACCATAAGGCTGTATGGATGGCTGATCTAAGATGGGAAATGAACTACCTTGCCTCAGGACTCTCTTCCTGCTGATGCTGTGAACCTAATAGTTCATAAGAATCTCCGTAACCTAACTGATGTCTTTGCAACACCTTGCATGGCAGAAGAGAGCCCAGACATGAGGTCTATACAAATAGGGTGAGCTATTATACCTGACTTCTTGATTTAACAAAAATTGTAGAAGGAAGTCCTAAGGGGATGCCCCTCATCATCACACCGTATGTTTTATAAGAAGTCATCATCGTCATCCCTGATTAACAGAAGCCACGCACTGTGCTAGGCACTATAGGTCTAAGGACAAGGAAAAGCAGAGCTGTTATCCTCACAGAACTTCTAGTCCAATGGGGAAGATTTTATTTTTAAAAACCAGAGATGTATAATTGCACTAACAAATTCTAAATACTTTCATTGACTTATTTGATTCTCATAACCTTAAAAGGAAGTATTATCCTCATTTTGTGGATGAGTAAATTGGGGTTCAGAGAGGTTAAGTAATCAGCCTAAGGTTACATGGCACTGGGATTTGAGTTTGGTCTAAGTTCAAAGTTACCCCTCTGCATTCTTGAACTACTAAAAAAAAGGACCTAACTTGAGTATTTTTTTTTAAGATTTTAGTTAGTTAGTTAGTTAGTTAGTTAGTTAGTTGAGGGAGAGAGAGAGTGAGCGAGCGAGAGAGAGCACAAACCAGGGGAAAAGCAGAGGGAGAAGCAGACTCCCTGCTGAGCAGGGAACCCGATGCAGGACTCAATCCCAGGACCCTGGGGTCATGACCCGAGCTGAAGGCAGACGCTTAACCATCTGAGCCACCCAGGTGCCCTAACTTGAGCATTTTGACACTGAACCATGACATGTTAAGTTATGTTACTCTGGGTTTTTAAGTTTATATTTTAATTCCAGTTAACATACAGTGTTATATTAGTTCCAGGTACACAATATAGTGATTCAATAATTTCGTACACCACCCAGTGTTCATCACAACACATGCCCTCCTTAACCCCCATCACCTGTTTAACCCAACCCCTCCCCCTTGGTAACCATCAGTTCTCTTAATATAATTAAGAGTCTGTTTCTTGGTTTCCCTCTCTCTCTCTCTCTCTCTCTCTCTCTCTCTCTCTTTCTTGGTAAGTAATCTCTACTCCCAACGTGTGGCTCAAATTAATGACCCCAAGATGAAGAGCTGCACACTCTGACAACAGAGCCAGCCATCCTCCCCGTTTCTTAAATTCCGCATCTGAGTATTATACTCTCTAGCTCCGCAAAGAAGTTGTACATATATGCAGTGGAATATCATTCACCCGTGAACAGCAATGAACTCTTGGCATTTGCAAAACCATGGTACACTGTTAAAGCGATGATAAGAGACAGGAGGGATGATTATCTGTTGAGCTTTGTGGACCTAGGGCCTACTTTACAGTTTTTGCTGTCACATTCCACCAGGTTATGGATATGAGCAACTCCCTGGGTTTTTCTTATCGTGAGCCATCTTTAAAAGGAGATGCTTTGTTTAAAAGGTTTTTAACGCCTGGCTGGCTCCATCCATGGAACACGTGACTCCTGATCTCGCGGTTGTGGGTTTGAGCCCTACATGGGGTGTGGAGATTACTTAAAATCTTTTTTTTTTAAGCAGAGGATGCTTTTAGAACCTACTTTTGATTATTCCCCTGTTTATTCCTTATATGACTGTTATTCGTGTTTATTTGATTATTTCATTATTGCCCTCGATTATTCTCAACCAGAAAATGACCAAAGTTCTTACCATGACAAGTCCCTATGACCTGACCTCTTTCATTCCCTGTCTAGCTCCCAAGCTGGAGCAAGCCACTCTTTTCAAGATCCTATCTTCTCATTTAATTGCTTTGAGAAACTCCCCCCCACACCCCCCAGCAGCTATTTCCTCCTTTGTGCTCCCACCTTTATTAAAGCTCTGATCACCACATAAGGCTTTTGTGCCTCACCAGGTGAACCCTGAATTTCTCCAGGAACCGTGTCATATCCATCTAGACAATTCTAGCACCTAAGAACAGGCACAGCAGACACTTGATCAATAATGCTCAGGGGATGAAAATATGAATGAGTGAATGAGTGGCTGAACGTCCTGTAACTTAGGGCTCCAGCATTCCAGGCTAGGCACAACTTCAAAATTCCTAGCAAGCCATTTCATTTAATTAGCTCAATAAGTAGCATCACAGATTATCAACTCTGGAAGGTTCCTGAAATAACCTTTTCCACCACTTTTTTTGTACAGATGAGGACCCGAGTCTTGCAGAGGAGACTTGCCTGAGGTCACCTCTGCATTACTCTCCATCCACTCTTCAATCACCTGGTTGCAGGCGCTTCTTTCTTCTAACTTTGAGCTCAAATGCAATCCCAAGACTTTTTTTTTTAATTAAAACTCATGACTGATCTATAAAGGAGCCTGTTAGTGTCACAATTAACCAGGGACCTTGAGAGACACTCTGGTGGGTGGACGGAGGCAAAGGCAATGAGATCATCTGGTGTCTGTATTTATCAATACGGATCTTAGTTCCTTCCCTCTATGAAGACCCTCTGCATTTAATGGGGAATTTTAAAAGCTTGTGGTTTGGAATAAGATCTATCATGTGGCTTCAGTCAGGCCTATTGTTCCTTGCTGCTCACTTCAAGTACAAAGTGGGACTCAAATAAATGTGGGTTGACATTGAATAAATATACATATGGCATCAGTAACATACAATTAGCCCAGTCACAGAGAGTGCAACTAATACTCAAGCATGAGTTATAGCCAAGAACTTGGCAGTCTCACCCCTAAAATTATTTTAGTGACGAATTATTTACAAAGAGGTTTTATCTTTAAAGAATTATATGAAAAGCATAATTCTCCTGCTTATCACTCAAGAACCATACAGACCTCCCTGGCCTGCCCATGGGTGGCTCTTTGGCTATTGGCTCTTCCCTTTAGAGAGCAATATCATATTTTGTTTATCCATTCATGTCAATGGCCATTTGGGTTTTTCCCCTTTTTGGCTATGGCGAATAATGCTGTTTATGAACACAGGTGTATCAAGTAGATCCCTTCTGAAGAGCTTGACAGGAAGTCCCAACCAACATCCATTTATGTTTCACTGGCCACCCTTCACCGCAAGGGTGTTTGGTGGGCATATGTGAAACCCCAAATAATACATTTCCCAAGTAAAAGAAGAGAGAGAATATTGGGTAAGGAATTAGCAGACCATTAAGCTCTGCAGGAGAGTCTGAGTCTCATCAACATGCCCACTTATTCTGAAATAATCCCTTCTGCTCCTGCATCTGAACTTTCCTCCAAGACAGTTTGTCTGGGGGCTAAAGGATTGTATCCCCAGAAAGCCCATTCCTGTAAGAGACTGACATGCTCGGGCCTGAACGATAATTCTACTGGATGTTTTTCTGAGCATTTTCACAAATCTACTCTCCCATCTCCAGACCTAATTTGCAATGAGCTGTTCAACATCCCCGCTCAGAAATCCACTGGTATTTTAACTCTACAGATCAGAAAAAGGTAATTATCCTCCAATTCCTCCCCACCCACCAAATAGCTCTTCCTTCCAACTTCCTCATTTCAAGTCAAATAGGCTTTAAGTAACCTTAAAGAGTTTTTGATATGGTAATTTGTATTGTGAGGCTCCAAAAAAGAGGTATAGATGAGAACACTTTTCAGAGGTATTTACAGGAACCCCTTTTCTTCTTTTACGAGACACCTCTTGGGATAAGTGTGCTTATGGGGAAACAGCCATCAAGCCTGGGAATTCATAAACGTCTTCAAGTTTCTCTTACCTTTGGTGCTTTGTGAGTCACGGGGATTCTGCCTCCCGAAGTCTCTCCTGTCTCCTGCCTTCTCAGCTCTCCTACTAAATTAATTAAGCAAGGGGCTCATTAGACCGAAGTGGCTCTAACACCTTCACAGCCAACAACGTCAGCAAACCAAAACCGAAGTCCGCCAATGCCTCCAGGTTACTAAATCGGAACCTAAGGACAACCAATCACAAACAGCCATCTAGGCTTTTCCAAATAAGGCAACAACTTGAGCTATAGCCAATCAATAATTTCCTTGCTTTGCGTTCACCTTCTGTCTATGACAGCCTCCCTAGGCTCTGGTCAGAGGAGTGCCCTTACCCACGTTCTGTTTCCTGCTGCCCTCTTCAAGTCAATTTTCGCTCAAATACACTCTTAAAAATTTTAACTTACCTCAGTTTATCTTTCAGCACTCCCTTCCACGTCTACGGCCACCAGGCCACCTTTCCCAGTGTGACCCTCCCCCCAAAGCTAGGGCATTTGCTTTGTTCATTCATCCCACACACCGTGACCAGTGGTGGCGCTGGGATGCAACAGTGTGTGTAGGAGCCGCCGGCCCGTCTTTGGGCCTCACGTTGCTTAAGTCTGGAAAGCAGGGGGAGAGACAGACCTACATCAAGGAATCACACAGTGAGAGTAAGGTGACAACTGTGAGGGGTGCTGCCGCGAAGATCCTCATGATGCTCTGTGGCTTTCTGGGAAGGTCCCCCAGGAGGAATGTCTGAGCAGAGGGCTACCGGCTGCGTGGGAGTCGATTAGGCAGATGGAAGGGGGAGTTCACCAGGTAGCACGGGGCAGGAGGCAGCCTGGTGAGGAAGGAACCACAGCGCAGGACCTGCAGGACCCCGTGAACAGCAATGGGCAAGATGAGCCAAAAGTGGCAGCAAAGACAGGCAGCGCCTTGAAGGCCTTAAGAATTTTTACCCTTGGCCTTTAAGCCGTGGGGTGACTTATTGGTTCTATTTTGAAAAGTTGGTTTCGTCTGCTGTGCGGAAGACATGGGCCTGCAGAGAGGCAAGCGTGGAGGCACAGAGACCGGACAGAAGTTCTTGGAAGAATCCACATGAATGAGGGTGGCGGTAGCTTGGGCCAGAGTGGGTGACAGCTCGAGGGGTATTGCAGAGGGTGGGTCAGCAGGACATTGGATGGGACTGGATGTGGTTCTCTGTGGGTAGGTCTTTTTCCTTGAAGAAAAAAATCTGTGTCTTGCTTATTTCTCGATTCCTGGATTCCTCGCACCAAACTGCAAACCTTGCTCTCAGTAGGAGGTGGCCATTAAGTTAGCTGAACTGATTTGCATTGAATGTTTGCATAAGAGAGCCAAGGTGTGAGGAAATCCAACCTAATAGGTGCATTTTGATGCAAAAAAGCAGGGGCATATCCCACCAGCCTCACAGTTCCTGAGGAGCGTGCCTGGGCCCAGCGTGGGCACACAAAAGGCACCTCCCTCTCTGCCCTGCCTCTCCCTGACTGCACAGACATAGAGACGCTCTGTGGCAGAAATGTAACTATATGATGGCCTCCCTAATCTGCTGGAGACATAAATGAATGCCTGTCGAGCCATCTAGCTCTACCAAGAAAGAAAAATTTGAAGGCCTATTTCAAATTAACATTTTGCAATGAAAAGTACTCACTGAGCACTTCCATTCCTGTGTCTATTACTGCTCTTAGATGTCAGTGGCTATGCCTACAAAATGGAGAAAACAAGCCCAAAAAACAATGATCTAAAGAGTTTTTTATTAATTGCTGTAGTTCAAAACACTCAGCTTGGGACCGACCACCAGACAATAGTCGTTGTGATCCACATCTCTCATGAAGACTCGAAGTAAAAAATTATGCTGCCGCAGCCATAAACAAAGTTAACTTCTGTCCGAGATGCTGAAGAAAGTTCCAGATTCAGGGGTCAATTGCCATTTTTTTCAAAGCTGAAGTGATTATCTGCCTCTGAAACAGAGGCCCCCTTGTCCTCACTTGTCTCTTTCACTCTAAGAAACATCGGTGTTCTCCCCAAATCTTTGTCACTGGCCCCACGCCATAATTACAACTCTGAAAATTTCCCAGAGTTCAGCGGCTCTCACCTCATTGACAGAAACACAAGAGTATTTTCTCTGAAACACAGCAATGCTGTCAACATCTGTGATGCTTTGTAAGTGATTAGATAACACAAGAACAGGGATGGTTTGGGGAAATTGCAAAATAGTAGCTGGTCATGGGATAACCAGAGGAAAAGAGGGTGCCTGAGGGGAATTGCTAAATCAGAGCGCTTTTTTTTTTTTTTTTTTTTTTTTTCCTTTCACTGTTGCCCTGCATTTTCATTAGTTGCTCTCTGGAGCTGAAAAGGTCATAGGCCTAATTATACCTGTGGACACCACATAATAGAAGCATTAACATGGTCCCCAATGACCTGCCAGAGAGCCCCTTCCCAGCAGCCTGAAAGTTCTCCAACCAGTCAAATGAAAAAGTCCATGAAATCTGGATGACATTAAGGAATTATTGTCGGGCTTTTTTAGGTGTGATCATTATAACCTGGGTATGTTTTAGAAAGAGGAAGTGTCCATAGCTCTCAGAGATACGCTTTGAAGTATTTACAGATGAATGTTCTAGCCTTCATATTTTTTCATCAAGAAAATCCTCTTGGGGTCAGGGGAGAGGGTGGAGAAGAAATGAAGCACACTCAGGCTCGTATTGATAATTGTGATGCCGGGTGATGGGAGGATGGGGTCAGCAGACAATGCTCTCTTTATGTGCGTGTGTATTTGGAATTTTCCATGATAAGAGTTTTTAAAATACCACATGCATTTTCTCATTTTTTAGAGACCCCTGAGAAAGCCAGGCACTTGATACCCAGAAATCCTTTTTCTGAAGCCAGGAAACCAATATAAACATGCTAGTGTTACCATGTGCCCTTTGTGTTTCTAAAATAACGAAATGTTAAACTCTTTGCCTACAAAGGAAGGGAAAGCTAGCAATGAGGTAGAGATCTTCTCTCACTCCATGAAAAGATGAGTCACATTAACATTTTTTCCAAACTTCTAATCACATGTGCCCCCATGGCCTGCCAGATATTAGCCAACTGATTAGCTTCAGAAGAAGTTCTAAAATTCGACTAGTGTCATCATCAGGCACAAGGCTCTGTGGGCAATACACTCTAAACAGGAACAAAACTGAGATCTCGTTTTAATTCTATGTTCAGGGGCACCTGGCTGGCTGAGTCAGTTAAGCGTCTGCCTTCAGCTCAGGTCATGATCCCAGGGTCCTGGGATCGAGTCCCGCATCGGGCTCCCTGTTAAATGGGGAGTCTGCTTCTCCCTTTACCCTTCCCCACTGTTCTTGATCTCCCTCTCTCTCAAATAAATAAATAAAATCTATTTTAAAAATTCTATGTTCAAGATAGTTTCTCCCCAGAGGCCATGTTCGCAATCTCCCTAGAAAACTTTCCCTGTTTGGGGTTTAAGGATTTCTCTGCCCAGGAATCTGGCTTTTGAGGTTCCCCTTGGCTGGCTCATTTCTCAGCTTCTCTTGTCTCCTTTCACAGCAAGCTAAAGGTGTTCTTGTGGGATTTTCCTCCCACCCTTCTGGTTTCTCCTTCTTCTACAGAGGACACAGAATAACGTCCTTTAGAGCCCCCTGCTACAGCCAATATTCAAATAGGGCACTTGTCCCCTGTTGACTCAATAATCAAATCAAGGTATTCTCAACAATCAAATCAAGCAAGATCAAAAAGTATCAATGTAGTACCTTCTGTGAGCCCAGAACTCTCCTAAGTCCTGAAAGGAAGAAAGAAAGGAGAATGAGACAGGGATGAGAAGAGGGGGAAGGAAAGAGGGAGAAGGGGGGAAGGGAAAGGGGAGGGAAGGAGTGAGAATAAAGGGAAGGGAAGGAGGGAAGAAAGAGAGAAAGAAAAAGAAAGAAAAAAATTACTTCCTAATTAGCTATCTTCCATGACTTTCAGACATGAGAATATATTTCTCCAGAAAATACTCCCCTCGGATTGACTAACAAAAAGCTTCAAGAGAGAAAGAACCGAGGCTGTGTTTCAAATTTTGTCTCTTCTTTTTCTCTTTTCATCTTCAGTCACCTTGGGTTCAGAAGGTGCCTTCTGTGGGGCCCCTGGGTGGGTCAGTCGTTAAGCGTCTGCCTTCAGCTCAGGGCGTGATCCCAGAGTCCTGGGATTGAGCCCCACATCAGGCTC
Source organism: Ursus arctos (assembly GCF_023065955.2). Lineage (NCBI taxonomy): Eukaryota > Metazoa > Chordata > Mammalia > Carnivora > Ursidae > Ursus > Ursus arctos. Next base: position 59,019,159 of record NW_026623067.1, read on the forward strand.
CTCCGCAGGGAGCCTGCTTCTTCCTCTCCCACTCCCCCTGCCTGTGTTCCCTCTCTCGCTGGCTGTCTCTCTCTCTGTCAAATAAATAAATAGAATCTTAAAAAAAAAAAAAAAAAGGGAAGGCTCCTTCTGTAAGCTGCATCAGCTGAACCTGGACCATCTGGGGGAGGCAGCAGCCAGGCTTGATGAGTCAATTCATTCAGTGGGTGACTAGATAGTCTTAAAAGCCCTTTGTGGCAGCACGGGTCGTTTGTCTATATCAGATGAAAAAGGAAGCTCTGCAGCCGCCTCAGATCACCCTAGAATGCTCTCCCAAAGAGCACCGGACACTGGGATTTGTCCAGAGAAACTGAACAATACCTGGTAAAATTCTTCCTGAACAATGGGTCCAGATGTCAGCTTGAAAAACGTCCCTCGTGCTTGTTTCATTTGAAAGCCTGTGGTTAAAAGACTTTGGCATGATTTATTTGTTGGTTGGGTGTGTGGTGGAGTTGAGAGAAGGGGGCAGAAATTATATGACAATTTAAAACGTAACAGATTTTGTTTGGCACTCCTTGGTGGGAACTTGAAATCAAATACAGTAGCGCAGTCATCTGTCAAGGGCAACTTGCTCTGATGTCCAAGAGAACCTCCTTAAAAACCTATAAGTCATCAATGTAAGAAAGAAACGACATTTTCATTCCTTCCATTCTTCATGTCTTGGGGATATAAGATGCAAGGAATGAGATCTTAGATTGTAAATCATGGTGACTGGCTGTTAAATCTGAGACAAGGCGCATAGGTTACTTGCACGTTCAGCATTGTTCTCTCGGGTTCTCTCTCCTCCCAGCCCTCACCTCCCAGACTACCCAACCTGTAGGCTTGTTATTCGCCTTCATTTATCTTGCTAAGGATGACTTAATGGGAAATTGTTAAGGCTTAAAGGAATTGCAAAGAAATGGTCAGCTGAAAGATTAAATGCAACCCTGCCCCCTTTTTCAGTCTTGTGATAAAACTAAATGATAAATGAGAGAGAAGGAAAGGAATTAAAGCAGACCAGCACATTTTCATTCTCATGCTGAAAAAAATACATAATTTCTGTGAATGCGATTTGACATTGGCATCTGTTCGCGAGGTCTTTAATAACCTGATAGCTCAACTAAGAAAAAACTCCAGCCTATGTCTCTTCCCTGCACTTAAAAGAAGTCGGGATTATAAAGGCTTAGCTAGGTATAGAAAGAAAAGAGTGAAGTTGTCTTATTTTATATAATGCCAGCATAAATGTAGCTTTAAGTCCCATTTAGAGAACTGCCTCTGTGTGTGTGTGTGTGTGTGATGGGGGAATGTATGGAGTGGAATAAGAAGTTGGATCACCCTAGCCAGACCCTGGCCTTTTCCAATACGTGCATCTGGAGCCCTCCTGCCCAGATTCAAAGCTTCCAGGCAGTTCTGGAGAGTGTGCTTCCAGAGGCGACCAGCTCTGGCTACCTGGGTCTCTGCTCCACTCAGTCCCGGACACAGTCAAGCCCGGAATCCAGAAGGGGCCGCGGCACGGGGGAGGAGCGATCCTCTGTTTCCGCAGTGTCAGAGGGTATACCGCTATTACACCTCCCCAGGGGCTCGAGGAGGGTCAGGCTAACTCTATGTGAAAACCTCGTTTTGCAGAGGGGGAAAAAAGGTTATTTTAGTCAAGAAACTGACAAGAGTGATTTACATCAGCTCTGGCAGGAAACTGGCAGGAGAGTAAGTTTTTACAAATGAGCAGTGGATGCTGTGGCCCTTAAAATGGCCTCCAACCATCCGTCATTCACAGCCTCTCTGTCTAAATGTGGCATCCCCGTGGGCAGGAAACTTGCAGAAATTTTATTTTTACGTGTGATTATTCAGGTCCTCTGAGAATGGTAAGAGGTCAAAGGGAGTCAAAAGAGTGGGTGGAAAGAAATGGAAATAAATTCAAGCACAGATGCAGCTGAAGCCCGAGCCTGTAGATGAGTTCAGAGCTACCATCCAAGTGCAGTGCACACAGTCCCAGCGGCAGCGGCCCCCGCGGGAGCAGAGCGGCCCCAGTCCCACTCGAAGCCTAGTCTTCTCTTCAAGAGCAAGGAAGACTCCGGCCGTAGGTGTTCCTCTGTTTCAGGTCAAGGAGAAAAGCATATCCTCTCAAACTCATTCTTGCCTTTCTCCTTGCTCTGGCAGCTCTCCAGGTCATATTTACCAAGATCACAAGAGATGAGCCAGAAATCCAAAATCCTACACTCTTAATTTAGGGATAAATGTAATGGTCAAGATGACCAGACTTCTCCTATCAAGCTCTTAATAATAGCAGAGACTTACTTGGTGAGTGTAATCGTTGCCAACAGAGTGGGACTGGAGGAATTTTTTAAAAAGATGTATTTATTTATTTGTTTGTTTTTAGAGAGTGAGTGCATGTGAGCAGGGGGGAGGGGCAGAGGGAGAGGGAGCGAGAGAATCCCAAGCAGACCCCACACTGAGTGAGGAGCCTGACGCAGGGCTCAACCCAGAGCTCAATCCCACAACCCTGAGATCATCACCTGAGCCAAAATCAAGAGTCAGACGGTCAATCAGCTGAGCCACCCAGGTGCCCCTGGAGGAATATTTGTATCAAGATATGATATAGCTCATTATCACCTTTTTCCTCTAAAAGAATTCATCTGCTACTCAGACCAGAATTGGTCTCTCCTTCCCTTGAGTTTATAGCGTGGAGACCGTCAGGTTTTCCTGGGGTTAATACACCCCAGATCATCATGCTGAAGAAAGAGTCAGAGATTTGGGGCAGCCAATTTATGTGGACAAAAAAAATTCTCTCTCAGAAGGCCAAGTGAGGCAAGAGCGTATAGGAGTATAATCATGACCATCGTTAAGAGTTCATGCTCAGAACGCAAATCCAAGCTCTACTTCTTATACCAGCTTTATAAGTTCGATCTGGTTATATATCCTCTCTGACATAAGTTTCTTTACCTATAAAAAATGGAATAATAAGGTTGCTGACAGGTATAAATTAAACAGTACGCAGTGCCTGGCCCATTGTTCCATACATGTGAGCTAATATAACCATTACCATCATCTACTGTCTTCATTTTGCCATTTTCACCTTAGACACGCCCCAGCTTGCTTTAGGTTTCTCTCTCTTAGGCAATGGTCCCTCTATTTAAAAAAGTGGATGCCCCTGACCCACTATACTGTCTGAAATTTTCTTATCGCAAGTAAAAATAATGTAAGGAGTCGATTGGAAAGGAGAGGAGGAGGGATGTTCCTTAGCACATTCCTTTCTTCCTGAGAGAGGATGCTTGTGACCACATGGCCCGCCACTTGGCTGTCGTGCAGGAGACTTGAGCGTCTCACCCATTAGCACGTAGGACGTAGAAAACTGTCCTCTCCCACTTACATGTAAATCTTAAAAAACAAAAACTGAGCACAGAGAACAGATGGGTGGCCATGAGAGTCAGGGGATAGAGATGGACAACGGGGGTAAAGTGGGTCAAAAGGTACAAGCTTCCAGTTATTCAAACAAGTCTTGGGGATGTAACGCACAGCATGGTGACTGTAGTTAATAATACTGTGCTACCTACTTGACAGTTGCCAAGACAGCAGATCTTAAAAGTTCTCATCAGAATAAAGAAAGTTTATAACTACGGTGATCCGTGTGAACTAAACTAGACTTATTGTGATCATTTCACAATATATCCAAATATTGAATCATTGTGCTGTACCCCAGAAACTAATATAACATTATCTATCAGTTATAACTCAAACAAAAACAAGAACAAACCTGTCCTCTGAGTAGAGTCTCCATGCCTCACAGGAGTGCATGTAGCGCATGTGATGCCTGCCATCAGTCAGTCCCAATTGGCTCCTGGGAGGAGTATCCCTGACCTGGTCCCACTGTCGCCTGGTCCTCAGCCACCCTGCCAACGTCACTTACCAGCCCTTTCAACTCAGAGAGAGCAAAGCTTTCTCTGGCTTTCTCCAAGTCCAAAGTAATTTTATTCAAAGGAGCTTCGTTTCCAGAGAAACTATTCATTTGGATATCTCTGTGTTATTTGGTGTCTTTACTGTTAAGCATCCAAGACCCTGTAACCCATATGCTCCTGGGATAAAATTACTGTGAGTAGTGACGTATCCTTCAGGTGCAGATGAGCATAAGGATAGCCCCAAAGGGGACTCGGAAGGAGATGATTATGAAAACAGGAACGGAAACCAGAATCTCTTTTATCACAAACAAAATAGTCATCAGCACAGCAAATATGTAACTTATTACTACCTTTCCCTTCGTCTCTTTAAATCCTTCATTTCCTTCTATCTAAAAATTCCACTTATAAATTTGGCATGTATAAGGATATTCACAGTAGTATTGTTTCTTTTTTTTTTTTTTGAAGTTTTTATTTCAATTCCAGTTAGTTAACATATAATGTAATATTAGTTTCAGGTGTAGAATTTAGCAATTCATCACTTCTTTACAACATGGGGTGCTCATCACAGCAAGTGCCCTCCTTAATCCCCATCCCCCATTTCCCCATCCTCCCCCGCCCAACCATCAGTTTGTTCTGTGTAGAGTCTGTTTCTTGGTTTGCCCCTCTTTTTAAAAAATTTTCCCCTATGTTCATTTGTTTTGTTTCTTAAATTCCACATGTGAGTGAAATCATATGGTATTTGTCTTTCCCAAACGTATTTTGCTTAGCATAGAACCCTCTAGTTCCATCCACATCATTGCAAATGGCAAGACGTAGTATTTTTCTAATGATTAAAAAATTGCAAGTCTAAGTAAATTACAATAAACTATTATACACCCATATTTTATAATACCATCCAATAGTTTAAAAGAATGATAAAAATCTTCATGTAGTGACTTGGAAAGATCTAAAACATATCTAGAGGGGGAAAAGCAACTTACTGAGCAAAAGTAACCCCATTTGTGTATGTACACACATACACCAAACAAAAGAAAATGTATTTTTCTACATGTACATATAAATGTAATTGTGTGGAGAAAAGGGGGAAAGGCAGTCTGGTTCATTGCAGAAAGTGGAACAGCACAGTATTTCAAGAGGGCTTTGATTTTCCTGTAGTATTTGACTGTTTCACGACAAGAATGTATTCATGCATCATTGGTGTATTTAAATATGAATTTATTTTTTAAGGAGTTATTAGGAAATTTAATGAAATATATAATCTCAACCGGATGAAAAGAAAAAAGTGTAGCCGCAATGTCATTTACATCATTTACCAGCCCTTTCAACAACAAAGAGACCATTTTGTTTGGCGTAGCAGAAAAGCCTGAGGCAAATATTTAAGGGAATCGGAGGATCACATAGTTTAATGAAATCAGGTTTAACCATCTGGTCAAATTAAAGATAACCCATCACCTGTTGAGAGCCACAAATCATTTACTAAATTCGAATCTACCTACCACCAGGCAAAGATGAATTTGCCAAGCCCAGCAGTGATTCGACCCAAATCACTGTTCTCCCACTAACAATGCCTTGCTGAGTAATTTTCCAGTTCTCTTATGCTTATGAAATGGAAGTAAGGAGCATAAGTCACATCTCACACAGCAGGGCAGCCAGTATGCAGTAGGGAAGATGAACAATTCACAACCGGTTTTCATAAAATCTAAACCGTTCATTCAATATCCTGTTGTGGAATACAATAAAGGATGATTAAAGCTGTAAACACAGCGTTAACTGCTGTTAGATTATAACGTTTATATTGATTAGCTTATTTTTCAGCCATTCAGCTGCAAAATCTCATATATTTTCAAAGGTAACTGCTCTTGGTAAATAAAATGTTAAAGAGACATTCTGTATTGAGTTCACACTAAAGTTTGAAAGACACAAACTTAAGCCTTGCCAACTCCCTTCCAGAAAAAGAAAGCTGGGGGGAGGGGGCGCCTGGGTGGCTCAGTCAGTTAAGCGCCAGACTCTTGGTTTCGGCTCAGGTCATGATCTCAGGGTTGCGAGATCGAGCCCTGCATTGGGCTCTGCGCTGGGTGTGGAGCCGGCTTAAGATTCTCTCTCTCCCTCTCCCTCTCTCTCCCCCAATCCCTTTCTCTCTCCCTCTCTAAAAAAAAACAAACAAAAAATAAACAAAAAAAAGAAAGCAGGGGTGAAGAAGCCCCAGTTCTATGGGGAGTAGCATATTTGCATACTTTTGAAACTCATTTCCCCAGAATGTCGTCAAGAAAAATCTGAATAAATTCTATGGACACATAGGGCATAAATTCTTTCATTATTTCCAAAGCAACTTAACATCTGTTTTTGTTGATTCAACAACCTTATAGGATAGACAAGCAGATAATAGCATTCCCATTGCACAGATACAGAAACTATGATGGAGAAATTTAAGAGTCCAAGATCAGCTGGCTAAATACTGACAGGGCCTGGGCTAGAATTCAGGTATGCTGACTCCCAGTCAAGGTCTTGGAATTGCTTGAATAAAATTTCAATTTCCTAATTGAAAAGGATCCTTATTGCCTAAAAATGACATGACTGGTCATTTAGCCAAGTCTTGTAGAAATGACCTCCCACTTAGGCTAGGCTTTCAGCTCCTTAAAGAGGAGTGGAGCAGTTGCCCCGGTCTGGGCCGTACTATTGTTTTGCAGGTCACACCTGTGCTACACATTCACGTTGTTTCGAATATTTCATACAATTTCACACAGTTGTCATAGCCCCTGATGTTTCCGTCCAAATCCCTTCCAGGTCAGAACACCTGGCCATCAGAAGCGTATGGGGTCATGGGTCCTGACTGCTGCTTTATTTTAAGACCCAGTGTTGCCCACGGGCTCTCCAATGAGTGTCAGAGTAAAGCAGCAGTGTACCATATTGATTAGTCTTTCAAACTTTTCCACCAGGATGACAGTCCACGTCCCTATTAATAATGCTTATCCAAGTCTCCCTGACCTTCGGAATGACAGCTTTCTGGCTTTGGGGAGGACTCTAGCTGTCTGGTGACATCATCCTCCCCTGGTGAGCAGACGCTACCCTCCCCTGGAGGAAGGACTGGCACAAATGACTTGAGGCTGTTATTGCAGGATCAATGACCTGAGCATAGGGGGTAAATTCCCCTAGAGAATTGGATTCAAGAGACTTGAAGCTTCCCAGGAATCTGAAAGAAGTGGCATTTAGGTTTTCATGGCCCACTAGAGCCGGTTAAAAGGTCAGAAATAAAAGGTTATTGACCTGGGAGATTTTCTTGAGAGAAGGAGGGCAGCGTGACTGCAGCCCCTGGGTCCTTCCAACTCAGGGATCATAAAGGCGTTTGTAGGTTGCTGACTCCAGAGAAAATTAAAGTAGGGAAATGATGGGAAAATGGACTCTACATTTTATTTGATTTTTACCGAAGTTAGTAGGTGATGCTCTGCTTCCAGAAAGAATAGGAATATTCTTTGTTCGTGTTGGTTTGTCTTGGGTTTTATATTCAAGTCCGCATTGGGACTTGCTGAGATCCACAGAGTTCGGTTCCTGGCCTCCAAGTAAGGAAAGAAGTGTATATCTCACCGGTTCTCTATTATCTCCTAAAAATTACCCCATTGACTTGCAACCAGAAAACAGCAAACATAAAACTCTCTTTCGCTTTGATCAAGACAACATGCCAGTCATCTGAGACTGCATTTGACGGTGTAGATGTACAAGAGGAAGTGAACTCGTAAACTGGGGCATGGAATTGGAGAAGAGGAAACAGAAGAAGTTCACTGATCAAAAAGCCATCGCAGCAACTAAGATTAAACGTCTCCAGACATGACACTGGACACCCTTTGGGAAAGGTTAGCCTTGCGGAAAGTGCAGCTGTATATTTCCTTAGCATGTTTGAAAAGTTCTCCAGGTCAGAATAATCAGGAGCCTGTGAAAATGCCACTTTCCCTCAGAATCAACAGCAACCTGGAAAAGCCCCAGTCTCGCAATTTATTACACTCAGCCGGAGCCATTAACATGCAGCTTCGCACACTTCTTGGATTTTGACACTGGTTGAACTTGTTTTTCTGGTCCCCTGGGGCAAAAAAACAAGCAATAGCCAACAGTTATTTCACCTTTCCGAATGTCCTTGCCTCTCCCAAACTATTCCCCCAGCAGCATGCAATACCTGAGCTCATATTCAGAAGAGGGAGACAAAAGGCGGTCTGACCCAGCTCAGCAGACAATGGGGCCGTTGGTCACGGACAGCTGGCTACCAGTGACCGGACCGAGAGCAACAAACCCACTCGCACAGGTCTCTGAGCGATCACTCAGGGGTCTGACTTCAGGCCGAGTTAGGCTTGAAACAAGTGACTTGTTAGGGCCCCTCGGTCTGCCCTCAGTCTGCAACCTTAAAGTTTCCCTGTGCCTTTTGATGGTTTCTGAATTGTGCACGATGTCCAAATGCAAGCTTTTCCCTTGGGTACATTAGCAGTGCCAAGGGGCAAAAAGTAAATCTCTTGTTTGCATAGCACTCTATCAAGTATATTAGTCGCGTAGATGTCATTCCCATAGCAGCACATCTAGGAAGCTTTACGAGACACAGCCATTCGTGTGTACGTTCACTGCATTCCCTTCTTTCCTCCAGGCATAAAAAGAGAGGCGGTCTTTTCTCATCCAGCTCAGTGCATCCGTGGTGTGGAATGAGGGAAATGCGTAGAGAGCTGGAGAAAAGCAGTGGATGAGCCAGGAAACCAAGGGAGAAGGGAAGGGCTGGCCCAGCTGGGTGGGGGAGAGCTGTTGCTTGCTGGTTGATTGGGGTTATTTTTTCTGGTCAGGAGTTCTGAGTGAGAAGAGAAGGGGGGGTGTGAAGGAACGGCCCCTTTCTGCCAAGCACCCAGGAGTGGCTGAAATAAGAAGACAAGACTTTGAAGATAATCCGGCATACCTTAAGTGTGTCTTTTCTTCTGTCCTTTTGTAGTTTCTCCAGGCATAAGTTAAACATGAACTTAGTTTTATCTTTCTGTTAAGCAACTCTTTCTTTAAACCACCCCAAGAGTGAGCCACATGGGGCCCCAGTTATAATCAAGTTATCCTGGGAACCAGTAGTAGAAAACAAAGTCCAAATAGGAGGCTGTGGTCATAGCCGATGAGAGGCCCATTCAGGACAGGGACGCATTTTTGCCGACATTGCCCATTCTTAACCACTGATAAGAGTAACACCTACATGACTGCTACCCCTTGATGTATTTGAAAGATAAAAGTGTGCCATACCGACAGTGCGCATATCATTACACTGATAAAAGTGTTCAGTCAACCAGATGTCTGCCTTCGAGTAAACAGAAGATCTAGATGATTAACTGGAATTTTCTTTTCATCTGGAGGTTTGCTGCGAGGGAGAGGTGCTCACTGACATTTTGAGTGTGAAAACCCCGGTAGGTCCGGTGCAAGGCATGCTGGTATCTCAGCAGAGAAATCCACTGAGAATAAAAAGACCAAGTAAGATAGACGACAGGATGGGTCCCCTGGGAGAAAGGAGCGCCCACAATCCAAGTCATAAGGTTCAAGAAGCACAGTGAACTCAGACTCAGTGCTGTAGCTGAAGTATTTGACATAGTGACCAGGTCATGTTTTAACATCCTCACTCTCCTCAATACCAAAAAATTATTTTTAGTAGTAGCCATGAAATAACAGATGGCAAAATGACGATGGCCAGAAAGGAAGCAAAGACAGTAAAACTGTTCTGTTATTAAACTACCTGTGTATAATTGTGCCTCCAAAAATCATCATGATAAAAATACATGGAAGTATATAAAAGCAAAAATGAATGTAATAATACTTCCTATTTTACATTAGCAAATTTTTGGAAAAAGAAACTTGTAAGTACACACGGGCCTATTACAGTCTATTACAGTAATGAATCTCACATTCACACTGCATCCCTGTTTAAAATTTTAAACACAAATAAAAACTCCAACTGATCTTGTTTCTTCCTGTTTGCAATCCTGATGCCATCACTGTTTATTTTGAAGCTACTGTTTAAATGCAGCAATATCTGGTATCACAGGGGTTGGCGACTTGAACTTGTGACCTAAGCCCAGCGCAAATGGTTTTGAATTGCTATGAATGTAGGAAACAAACATCAATTTCCACCTGCATTGAGGTCCAGCTGGATAGCTAGGAGTCCTCAGAATCAAATCCCATGTTTTCATGGGATATGTATTAAAAGATCATAATATTAAAATGTGTATTACACTACTGTATTAAACTATAATGTGTATTAAACATATGCTCATTTGACACAAATTATTGATTTTTTAATAATTTTATACTAATATTGTTTAGAACTTGGAAAATGTACCACCTCATTTTTTGCACCCTTGGGGAATTGATTCCACCGCCCTGCCCTGGAAATGCAACTGTGCAGGCTCCGGCTGGGCTCATACTGGCTCTTCTGACGAAAGAAGCCTAGCCTCAGGAATCTCTTGGTAATGTCAAGATGGAGGAAATGGAGTCCAACTCAAAAACTGGACACACACAATGGAAGTTGTGAAGTTACAGCTTATTAGGCACTCAAGACTGACTCCACTCCTTACCTACTCATCGGAATGAGATGTTTAATTTTCTGCCATGTTTGGTCCAGATGGCTCAGGCCCAAGGGGGCGGGGCAGGCCCCTGGGGAAAGTTCTTTGAGCCGAAGTCGAGGCAGGCTAACTCGGGCAGAGCCAGCTTGGAATGGTCCTTCGGGAAGTGTTTTATCAATATCAGATGATGAGTCGAAGACTGCCAAAGCTTCCGCAGTCAAGCAAGTATGTTCACGTTATTATTCCCAAGTGTGTTATTTCTAAAGTCGATGTTAATTTTGGGAAGCCCTCATCTGTCTCTTGCACCAAAGAATTGAAGAAATGAAAGGCACAAACAGAAAGATGGGATGGCACACCATTTCTTCGGCTGCTGTTCCTTGGATTTCTCATGTGGCTACTTTCGAAAAGCTTGAGAGCTTTCCCAAGCTGTTGTGGGACAGCTGGGCTTCTGGAATCACCCACGCAGCAGGTTCCTGAGCGTACCTTGACTTGTAAGGATTGGAACCACCATTTACTGGGCACTAGTTCCAGGTACTGTGCTAAGCTACATCTACAAAAGTAATAATAATTGGTCTTTTTGGTACAGATCTACAAAGAGATAGTTCGCCATCACAAATAAGGGCAAGCAGACAGAAAAGAGCTCAGGGGAATTAGTCATCATCCCAGCTGATAGATATAATCACACCAAAGTATGTCAGAGTCAGGAAATACCAAAAGGTTAAGAAGATTACAAAGGGCAAAGATGACTATCATTACTTACGTTTAACTGAATAGTATAATTGAATCACATAATTCATTTCCATTATTTAAATTCCTGGCTTAAGAGTGGGATGTTACATGAATGGGGAATGACCTGTACTCCAGTCTTTGCCAGACAAAGATTACTGGGGAGCAGCGGGGTGGTATTCAATGTGGCAAATAAGGCTCTCCTGCGCATCCACCGCCCCCTGAAAATTCTGTGACAAAAGGCGGTGCTGACATTGTAAACTACAATAGGACCAGCCTTTGACTTCTCTAGGGTGTAAAGGATTCTAGGAAGCAACCAGCAAAGCAACCATTTGTATGACAATGCACCTCATCAGGGCTGTGTGTTAGGAAGAGCAGGCTACAGCCACCGATGGGAATTGGAGTCTCCATTCACAGGTTTTGGACCCCAGCAAGGTCTCTGCCTCTGAGATCCTGTCTGTAGAATAGTGATGAGTCCTACTCAGCGCGCAGGTCACTGGCGAGGATTACATGCGATGACGCGTGTGAATGCACTTGTGGTGGGGCGTGGAGCCTACAAAAGGAAGAGATCAGCAGCCGTAGATGTATTTCACCTTCCATCCCAAGTGCATGCTAATAACCACAGTTTTTCTGAGCAATCGACAATATTAAATTCAAAATACACCTTAATAGGACAACTATTTTAGGCAATGCAGTCTTCCTCCTGGTTTTTTTGAAATTATCTTTTATGAGAAAGGGTTAGTCATTTTGCCGACATGCAATCTGCTTTTAATCTTGCTATGATATTCTGTGGGGCCAAACGCAGAAACAAGAACCTAGCCAAGCAGTGGGAGGCTTCACCAGACTCTTGCATTGTTTCAGTCCCACGGAGACCTCTGTGAGAATGCCACAGGTTTCGGGAAGTAGAAGTGAAGGAAATCGAGGAAAAACGGGGGTGGGGGAGTGAGTGGGGGAGGGGTTGTTTTCCAGCTCTGTGGAAATACCCCCAGCCAGGATAAAAAGTCTCAGAACCTTCTTCAGAGTCCAGAAAAGCAACAGATCAGTGTCCGCCTGAGCCCACCACCCATTCAGTCCTCAGTTCTACTGTTCTTTGACCAGAGTCCAGTTGGAAAGCCCACCCACTGGGCCGTAGGACTTGGTGCATTCTGCTGCAGCCCATGGCCTGGAGAGTATTATCAGCATCAGAAGAGCATGCTTAGTTAGGTCACGGGAGGGCTGGCTTCGCCCAAAGAGTAGGCATTTGCTTAAGCCTCAAAGCTCGTTGGGTAGATTAGTGGGCAGTTTGCTTACCTTGTCAACCACTGGGCTAGCTCCTTGTTTTGGTATCTGTGTGCCTTGGTGTTTCGTGCTCATTTGTTTGTGTAGCAGGAGAATTGGGGGGGGGGGGGTTGTAAGCATGGGTGTGTGCGGGGAGGGGGGTCTCTCGATAAATTATTTCAAATAATGGTTCATTTCAAATAATCTATTTTTAATATAAAATAACACTTTCATTTAGAGGCAATAGGCCACTAACTACATCATATTTCCAGTTCTCCCAAATTCTGCGTGTAAGACTTTTGACCACAGTCACATTTTCTGACCTCCATTTTGCCTTCATACCATAAACATCATCTTGCCTGGGAATATATATTATAGGACAAAGGAAAATAAGTCAGATACTGGACCCTGATTCTCTGTTGTTACTCACCCAACATGATGTGCCCAACACAGATGCCCTAGGATTTAAACAGAGGCATTCACATGTTGGGAAGGAGACCCTGGTTTCTCTTCAACCCCCTCACTTACTCAGCAGGCGGCAAAGGTAGCCCACTCACCTAGCAGTGACAGAGCTAAGCCCAAAGTTATCATTACAACCATCTTGAGAGTCCTAGAGAAAGGCTCAGTACTTGGAAGAGAAACATAGCATCAGGAGGGCAACTGATTGCCTGTGTTTGAATCCTACTTTTGTTCCTTACTAGCTATTACCCTCAGGCAAGTGTTTAATCTCTCCGCACCTCAGTTTCTCCATCAGTAAATTGGGAACAATCACGGGTTTGTTTGTTTTTTTAATGTGGTTGTGAGGAGTCACTGATTTAATACTTGTAAAGCAATTAAAACAGTACCTGGGGCGTCTGGGTGGCTCAGCAATTAAGCGTCAGACTCTTAATTTTGGCTCAGGTCATGATCTCAGGGTCATAAGATGGAGCCCCATATTGGGCTGGGCATGGGGCCTGCTTAAGATTGTCTCTCTCCCTCTCCCTCTGCCCCACCCCTCCCCCCACCCCCACCTAGCTCACACTTTCTCTAAAAAAAATAAAAATTAAAAAAATTAAAACAGTACCTAAGTTATAGTAAATGCTCAGTAACCATTACTTACTCTTATTCTTGTTATAATTAGAAAAATATACTATTCAATAATTATACCCCCCAAAAAAAATCCCCCTCCTATCTCTCTAACCAAAGGGACTAAAACTCAAAAAGGTAGTAATAGGGAAAAATAAGATTTCTGAGCTTATGGAAATATTCAACATGGTAGCCATGATCATAAAACTCTGTGTAACAGAAGTAAACCCAGACAGAAATCAGCCTTGTTAAAGCAGAGTTCTGAAAAGGGGATACCCATCCCTGCATTTGCCCACTCTGAATTCTGTTGTTGGCTTTCATCCTCCTGGAGGATCTACCAAATCAGACACCCCAATGTAATATTACCTAAGAGTTCTTTAACTCATGATTTTATGAAGACAAGAAAATATTTTGTTGGGAACAAAAGAACCCACTCTCTGTGAGAATTATGTACAGTTTGGGTATTAGACATTTGTGTGTATTTAATATAAACATAAATGGTATGCAACTGTTCAGTTTTAATATTTCGGTTTTCATTTCTCTTTAGTGCAAAACCAGTAGCAAACCTTTCCTGGCGGGAACCAGGGTGGTTTCCCTAGTGGGAACCAGTGTTAAACAGCACTGGTCCCACCTGGAGCCTCTTCTGTGTTGTCCAAGTTGACTGACAGCGCTGCCCGGTGCACCCCACCTGCTTAGGGGCTCTAGTTTCCAACAACATGGAGATCTTAGTTTTCATTTCTTGTTAACCCCAGGAATGGCTGGAAAATGTTAGAGGTGCTGCTCCCCGATTAAGTACTCTCTATCTGTCCTATTGTGTTATTCAGCACAGGGAAGGGGTGGCAGTTCAATACCTCTTTAGTAAGAAAGAATTTCTGTTTTAAGGTGGAAGCTAAGAGCAGATCTCTCGTTGTGCAAAGATAGGCTGCCATGACCTCTAGAGCTCTGTTGAAGATCTTTCTGGTCACAATATTGGGATGTTACAATTTTATTTTTCTGGGCCTAATATTGTATGAGTTGCTTGCCTTTCAGGCAAGGTCTCTCCCAGCTTTTTCCTTTCCAGGCTTACATCAAGGAGAAAAGCTTTCCTAGGTCTTTGTTCCAAATTCACCACTGGAACCAGACAGTTCCCAAGTTCTCCAAAGAGGCCCTATAAATCTCAGGGTTTCCAATTTGGAGGACCCTTGAACTTAAGTCAGTGTTCCCACCCTCAGATTTAGCTAAGATGGGGGTGGGAGGCAGGTAGCTGAATTTGATTTAGAAGCGATATGAGCATGGGGCTCAGTCGGTGAAGCGGCTGCCTTTGCTCAGGTCATGATCTCAGGGTCCTGGGATGGAGCCCCACACTGGGCTCCCCACTCAGTGGCCCCATGCTTCTCCCTCTCTGTCTGCAACCCCCCCCCCTCTGGCTCATGCTCTCTCTTTCAAATAAATAAATAAAATCTTAGGAAGAGAAAAAAAAAAAGAAGCAGTATGAGCAAGACCTCAACTCCATGCTTGAACAAGTTTGTCACTGAAAAGATCAAAAATAAAGACAATAAAATGGAGAAAAAATAGTCTTTCCAACACATGAAAAAACAACTAGACATCCGCATGTAAAAATATGAATCAGATATAGACCTTACACCCTTCACAAAATCAATTCAAAATGGATAATAGACATAGATGTAAAATAAAATGCAAAACTATAAAACTCCTAAAAGATATCATAGGAGAAAATCTAGACAACCTTGAGTTTGGTGATGACTTTTTAGATATGTCACCAAAAGCATGATCTATGACAGAGCTAAGCTGAACTTCATTAAAATTAAAAACTTGTAATCTGAGAAAAACACTATCAAGAGAATGAAAAGATAAGCCACAGACTGGGGAGAAAATATTTCCAAAAGATATATTGGATAAAGAACTGTTATGCAAAATACACAAAGAACTCTTATAATTCAACAATAAGAAAACAAACAACCTGATTAAAAAATGGGCCAAAGACCTTAACAGACACCTCACCAAAGAGCATATATAGATGGCAAGTAAGCACACAAAAAGATGGTCTACATCGTATGTTACCAGAGAAATGTAAATTAAAATCCCAGTGAACTACTACTACACATGTATTAGCATGACCAAAATGCAGAACACTGACATCACCAAATGCCGGTGAGGACGTGGAGCCTCAGGAACTCTCATTCATTGCTGGTGGGAATGCTAATTGGTACAGCCACTTTGGAAGACAACCTGGCAATTTCTTACAAAACTAAACATTCTTTTACCCTACGATGCAGCAATCATGATCCTTGGTTTTTATATAAACGTAATGAAAATGTATGACCATACAGAAACCTGACATAGTATTTGCAGCAGCTTCGTTCATGATTGTCAAAACTTGGAAGCAACTGGGTGCCTGAGTGGCTCAGTCAGTTGGGTGTCTGCCCTCAGCTCAGGTTGTAATCTCAGGATCTTGGGATCAAGTCCTGCCTTGGGCTCCCTGCTCAGCGGGAAGTCTGCTTCTCTCTCCCTCTGCCCCTCCCCCCCTGCTTGTGCTCTCATGCTGTCTCTCTCTCTCAAATAAACAAATAAAATCTTAAAAAAAACAAAAACAAAAACCTCAGAAGCAGCTAAAACGTCCTTCAGTTGGTGAATAGATAAACTGAGGTATAAACAGAAAATGAACTATTACTCAGTGCTGAAAAGAAATTAGCTCTCAGGGCGCAAAAAAAATATATAAAGGAAACTTAAATGCATATTACCAAGTGAAAGAAACAATCTAAAAAGTCTGCATACTATATGATTCCAAGCATATGTCATTCTAGAAAAGGCAAAAAAAAAACAACTATGGAGACAGTAAAAGGATCAGTGGTTGCCAGGAGTTAATGAAAAGGTGGGGGTTAGGGTAATGAACAGGCAGAGCACAAAGGACTTTTAAGGCAGTAGTGAAAATACTCTGTATGATAGTGTAATGGGGTCACATACACATTTGTCCAAACCCGTAGAATGCACAACTCTAAGGACGAACCCTAGCGTAAGCTACAAGCTTTGGGTGATAATGATGTGTCACTGCAGGTTCATCATCTGTAACAAATGTTACCTCTCTGGTGGGGGATTTGATATGGGAGAGATTATGCCTGTGTGAGGAAACAGGAGAATCTCTGCATCTTCCTCTTAATTTTGCTGTGAACCTAAAACTTCTCTAAAAAAAATTAAGTCTTTTTTTAAAAAATCAAAATTTGACCTCACTCTTGAGCTTGAGGCCCTAAGCCAAATGGTTCGTCCCTCTCCTCTCTTGTAAGATCGGTGCATGTTCCCGTACAGATCATCCCCAAGAAAGCCTGTGTAGCAGAAATGGGGATAAAGTAGTGTTTCTTAGCATTTTGAAGAACATAAAACAATAGACTCATTCTCCAGGAAAACTGTACATCACCAATTTGCATGACATTTTGGGAAGCTATGCTTCCATTACTCCTGTGGCCATCTTGGGCCCCAGAGGTCTGCAGGACCCAAACAAGAGGCGGGAAATCAGTGTTGGGGACATAAAGTATTTGCTACCCTGGGACAAATGGGAAGCTAGCCCCCACCAGTAATCCAAAGAAAGTCTGCCATCCTCTTCTGTACTTGGTTGATTCTTCCTGGAACCCAGCCATGAAAGACCTCCCCTCACAGTAGCAACGGATTTGGTGGCCCACAAGTTTTAGGAAAAGCAACACTGTGATCACCCAACTCTAGAACGAGTCTTCTGTAAGAATCTTCTCAGGGACTTGTGCTGAGGAGAAAGAGCCTTTAACATCCCCGGCCGGCCCAGCGCAGAAGGCTTAAGTGACAGTCCTTGGAAACTTTCACTCTCATGCAATCAATCAAGTTCTTATGAAACACATACTCTGTCTCCAGCACACCCTGGGTACTATGAGAAATGGGGCATTTCCCAAAAATGCGTAAGGCACAGTCCCTAACCGCAAACACATTAAAATCTCTTAGGGGACTACAAAACAAATACATATCATTTTCTGAGAGAGAGAGAGGGAGAAAGTATTGGAGAGGGAATGGGGGTGGGGCAGGGAGAGAGAGAAACCAGGTGGTCAAAGGTTCGTTAGAGCCTGAGTGCAGAATATTTTACAAAGGCCAGTGTGCTACCAGAGCTAAAGGCTCATAGAGCATAAAAACTCTTCCAGGAAAAAGTGAGGCTTAAACCAGATTTATTTTATGTGTCCCTGTAACTACTGTTCTCCTCAAAATAGACTTTCTTCCACCCACCTCCACCTTAATCCACTAGAATCCACCTCTCAAATATTGTCTTAGCAACCCGCTTACTGATTAACACTAATAAGCCCAATAGGCCAGCACGAACACCGACGCTGAAACTCAGACCTCTGGCTCTGAGCTGTTTTTATACCATCACAGAATTTCAAGGAAAAAGGGACTGTAGAGGCCACCTAGTCCAAACTCTCTTCTGTTGCTTAGGAATGAGACGTCTGGAGACACATTCTCCAAATGTCCTAGGAGAGTAAACCTGGTAGCTGTGGAAGTCTGGCCAACAAAGTCAGCCTTGTGCCCATGAAGAAGCAGGAGATGTTAGCACACGAAGCACACCAGAACAACCTCGCCGGAGTGAGCAGAATGCAATCACCTCAAAGATTCAGGCCGTCATAGTTCTTTTTTTTTTTTTTTAAAGATTTTATTTATTTATTCGACAGAGATAGAGACAGCCAGCGAGAGAGGGAACACAAGCAGGGGGAGTGGGAGAGGAAGAAGCAGGCTCATAGCAGAGGAGCCTGATGTGGGGCTCGATCCCACAACGCCGGGATCACGCCCTGAGCTGAAGGCAGACGCTCAACCGCTGTGCCCCCCAGGCGCCCCAGGCCGCCATAGTTCTAAATGGTGTAACTATGGCCACACATTGAATTATCCCTTCAACCAACCAAAGGTCACCAGACCAGCCACTATATGTAGCCATTAGGCCTAAATTTCAAAGTCAGTATGGAGTTTTGGTAGTTCGTACCCATGCAAGTTCTAGCCCAATTAAGAACTCCTTGAGGGTGAGGATGGAGTCTCATGTATTTGGGCATCTCTAGGCCCGGTACAATGCCTCACACTCAGTGGATAGCTCAGCATGGTTTTGGTGAACTGAACTGAAATGCACAAACTAAATTGTACTGAATAATACAGAATGCAACATCATGAGTGAGAGCAGTATCACATACAGAAAATGTGACCATGGGACACCTGGCTGGCTCGGTCGGTGGAGCGTGCAACTTTTGATTTCAAGGTTATAAGTTCGAGCCCCACATTGGATGTAGAGATTACTGAAAAATAAAAAACACATATTTTCAAAATAAATAAATAAGAAGAAAACATGACTGCTTTGGAAAGAAATGTTGAGTAAATCACCTGCCCTCCTCAACTCCCGAACCACTTTGGGATCTCTCAATCCAGAGAGAAATATCCATTTCAAATTTGATGAGCTAAAGATACTAATTCCTTCTGGAAATAACACTAGAATAATAATATCAATATAGAATAATAATAGAATTGGGACACCTGGGTGGCTCAGTCAGTCATTAAGCATCTGCCTTCAGCTTGGGTCATGATCCCAGGGTCCTGGGATCCAGCCTCTCATTGGGCTCCCTGCTCAGCTGGGAGCCTGCTTCTCCCTCTGCCTGCCCCTCCTGTTGCTTGTGCTCTCTCTCTCTCTCTGCCTCTCTCTGATAAATAAATAAAATCTTAATTATTCTATTCTTCTTTTTTTAAAGTTATGATCAATAAGTATAGAAATGGGATTGGATCTTCTTGGAAGAAGTAGAAATTGAGCTGGGTTTCAAAGGATAGGTAAGATTTTATATCACTATTTGGGTAGAAAAAAGGGAAGAAATGTGGGAAGATACTATCCAAAGTGTAGGAAGAAAACAAGGACAGAGTGATGTCACAGCAGTGAGGAGGAGGTAGGGCTTCAGGGAGGGAACTGGAAGAGTTTTGATGGCAACAGATGCAGGAAATTAGACAAGGACTGAACTTACCATCGAATGTACAAATTAGGAGGCCAGAATTGACTTTAGCAGGGGCAATAAGATCAGCTTGGATGGAAGCCAGATTGCAGTGACCAGGATAGGAATAGCAGCCAGAGGCCCCGAGGGGAGACCTGCTTGTAGGTCAGTTGGTGAAAGTTGCCTGAGTAGGCACAGAGCAGAATGAAGGAGGGTTCTATACAATACGAGAAACTTGAGCTTCTTCAGGGGTGAAGTGGCAGGAGCCCGTGAAGTGGGAGAGGTTGGGAATGCAAGAGAAAGAGGAACAGTGTGGATGGAGGGGGATTTGCCTTAGAAAGAGGAAAGAATAGAGAGTCTGGGTGCCTCAGTCGGTTGGGCGTCTGCCTTCAGCTTAGGTCATGATCCCAGGGTCCTGGGATCGAACACCGCAGAGGGCTCCCTGCTCGGTGGGGAGCCTGCTTCTCTCTGTCCCTCTGCCTGCAGCTCCCCCTGCTTGTTACCTCTCTCTCTCTCTGTGTCAAATAAATAAAATCTTAAAAAAAAAAAAAAAAGGAAAGAACATATACACAAAACATCCTGCATGTTGGCAACTACCCTCTTTCCATAGCCCATGCACAGATTTTCAAGAAAAAATTAGTTTTGTATTTTTGCCTTTTAAAAAATGGCAAGACAACAAAACTCCCAGTGAGTGAGGACATATTCTGTGTCAGGCTTTGCGATGGATAATCTGACACTCGGTCATTAGAAAAAGTCTCAGACGCTCAGCTGACTATGGAGGTGAGATGGCAGCCGGGTGACATCTGGTCAGTTCTGTGAGACTGGAGTTCAGGGCATCAAAAATGCTTGTGTGGCAGAGCCTTGGCAGAGCGGCCAGCCCACGCCATCTGCACACTGACCATTCCAGGATAGCGAAGAAGAGAGCGATGAAGTCCCTGGCATTCCCCCAGTGACCTCCTTCTCCATAAGTCAATTTCTAAGTCAGGCAACTCAATCACAAAATATTAGCTTCTTTTCTTTCATCTCCTGGAGGAAAATAAAACAGCCTTAGGTATTCTCGACTGGCTTATTCAGGGAACACTTACAAAGCACCTGCTCTACGTCAGGCCACCTCAGGTTGCTTCTGCTGCGTAACAACCGCCCCCCAAGCAGCAAGCGTGTATTATTTCTCATGACCTGCGTGCCAGGTAAAAATCAGGGATTCTGATGAAGGGATAGTACTGCTACAAAGGTAAGAGTAGCCATTTCTGCTCAGGGAGTTCAGGGAAAGCTCTGAAAAGAGAAGCACTTGATGGAGGTCTCAGACCTCAGACATGGGGTACAAGTTCATCAGGCAAAGAAGGAAAGGGGTGGCACTTTTGAAGGAACAAAAATAGCATGTAGAGTGTAGAGCAATGGAAACACCAGAGCAAGTTTGGGGAACTGTCCAGAAATGTGTGCGGAGAACGCAGGGTGGTAGATGACACGGGAGAAGTGAGAGCAGTCCCATCTTGAGAGATGGTAAGCAAAGCAAGAGTTTTCTTGCTGAACTAAGGGAAAGATTGTGGAGAGTAGGAGACCTTTTTGAGAACTGTTTTGAAGTAGACATGACAGTTGGATGCAGAAAGTCAGTGGGGGCAGGGTAACGAATCCCAGGTTTTGGTCTGTGTTCGTGGATGGACAGTAGTACTGTTAGCATAGAAATACAGGAAGAGGAGAACAAGACTAACAGTGATGAATCTGTGGTGCCTCTGGGACATCCTGGAATGGCTGTTCAATGGGTGGTTGTGTGCACTGGTTCATAGTTCAAAAAGAAAGTTCTGGGCTGAGAATTTAATTTGCAAGCTGTCAGCATATGTAGTGCTTTAGGGCTATTAGAAAGAATGGAGATCTCAATCATGGATCATCCCAGCTGGCAAAAAAAAAAAAAGAAGAAGAAGAAGAAGAAGAGGAAAAGGAAAAGAAGAAGAAAGTAATTTCTTTTTTAAAAAATGAACAATCATTTTCGAATTCTTTTCTCTTCCCAACAAAGGACTTAGCCAAGGGTCTGTTTCAAGACCAAACAAAAAGGGGGAAGCGATCATCTTTCTCCTTGAATGCAATGGGTAATTCATGAGGCTCTGAAAAATACAGCTGCAGTTTTGCCAGTAATTTCCTGTGGCTGTGTAAACAGTACCATATTCTCTGAAGCTTTTTCCTCCTTCAAAAAGGTAAGCCCTGCTTTGCCAATAAGGAGAGGCGGAACAATGCACTCGGTCCCCAAATTCTTTTAGAAGAGTCTTCAGGTATTAACTGCTGTCCTACTTCGGTTCCTTCTTCCCTGGAGAACTGGGTTAGGAAGGCGTTCAGCGCAAGCGGCCAGATGCAGTTAGCGGTCATTCCTGGGGAGCTGATAAACAGTGAGAAGGGGGACGATCGTGAATCCTAGCAGCACCGTCCTCCCCCCAACTTCCCGCTCCCCCCCCCCGCAAGCATTTCCCAACCTTGTAGTAACTGTTCGCTACTGTTTGAGGAATTATCTGCACCAAAAAGAAAAACAGCCATCAAGTACGTTTGGGGAATACCAGACACTAAACCCTCTCTTAGAAAATTACAAGAGTGAAGAAACTTGTTTAGCTTTAAGTCAGTGTTTCCCCACCTTTAGCTGGCCCAGGAAACTTCATTTCGCGGAGCTCTGATTAGGATCTTACGGTCTTCAGAAACACCAGCACACGTTTTGGGAAACACTGTCTCCAGGGCGTTCGGCCACTGGCCCTACAGACACCCTAGCTTCCCTCCTGGCGTCTCTGCCGGGGCTGACTCGGGTCTGTAAAAGGAGGCGCACGTGTCCCCATCTGCACAGACCCGGGGACAGGATCTCAGCTCTGGGCGGTCTCTCCCTATTTAAATTCTGAATCCGAGGGGCCAAAGCAGCTGCCTCCCCTCCCCCAAACCTGCCCTGCTCTGGAGGGATTCCTATTGAAGAGGAAATCCACCATTTCCTGCCCTAGCAGCGCCTCTGCTCAAGTGGGCCTTTGACCTGCTGAATTGGGGGTCTGTCTCTGGGATTTTTCCAGGACAGAGGAAAAAAACTCCTCTTAGAAAAGATTCTTTGTCCTTGAGTAGCGCACCTCTAGGGAAAAAGGAAAAACGAACACAGTCAGATTTTTGTAGCCTTATTTTCTGTTTTATTCCATATATTAAGTCCATGAGAAGTACTCTTTAAAAAAAAAAAAAAAAGCCAAAGCAAAATCCAGTTCAGGAAAAGTAAAAATGTTTATGACAGATTTTTTTTTTCTTTTAGCTATTCTATTCTATTTTACATCCGGAAACACACCATCTGCATCTGTTCTTAAGGATTCTCTTTTTCTTTTCCCATCACCGTAGATTTTCTCTTTTGGCTAAAATGTCAGACTCTATAAACTCACATGTACCTCTGAACTAACTCTGTGCAAGATGAGACCCAGTGGAACTGAGGAAAAGTGCTTTTAGAAAATGGGAAGGTGGAAGGAATTGAGAAGGGGGTGCAAACTGGTATCGAAGTTCAGCCACGACAAATAAACATAAATAAATAAGCAAAGCAACCACTGCTCCGGCTTCATTAGGACGTTCCAGGGGCTGGATAAGTAGGAAGAGAAAAATGGAGTGAATCAGAAAATGGGCCTGCGAAGGGGGGTGGAGGTGGGGGCAGGGGGCACCTGCAAACACTGTATGAAGTTCTGGCTTTTCACTCTCACTTACCTCGTGCAAAATCACTAGATGGCAACCTTCTTTGTGCATCACTTCCTCATGTGTGTAGTGGAGGCTGGGAATTAATCTTTCTTCTTGGGTCTTTGACTTGTTCCTTCAACCCACACTCTATCATCCACTCTGTGCTCAGGCCCAAATGTGACCATCCAGGCTCACACAGATGTTCCAACCCATAGGAGACCCCCGGTGCCACAGTGGAAAAGGGAAGGTTGACTGAGCCACTCAACTCAGGAAGACCTTTCTCAAGGCACCTATGAGTGTATGGGATTTATATGGGTTGATCAGGATTGCACTCAGTTTCAAGTAAGCAATTAAGTGGATTAAATACAAAGAAATCTAGAGAGAGGCCGCTGTTGGTTTTGGTCCTGTATCTCAACAAAATCAGTCTGATGTCTGCAATTTTTATAGACTTTCTCTTATGGTCATAAAATGATTGCCTCCATTGTAGACATCACATCTGCATTCAGTCTTTCTTTTTGGGTCTGAGAAAGAAAAGGAAGTAGGTCTAATGATTTCTTTCCCTTTTATCAGGAAAGAAAGATTTCCCAACCAGTTTTGACTTAGAGTTCATTGGCCAAAACCATGCGACATAGACATGCCTAGCTTCAAGGGGGCTGGAAAAGAGGTATTGAGTTTTCCCAGCCTCCAAAATGGAGGCAACAAGAAGCTTGAGTAGGTCTGTTGGCTTAGACAACTGTCCATTAATTTTATTACTGCTGGACGCTCATTCCTAAAATCAGATCAAGGGGCCCAGCCTGCAGCCAGTAAGGCCATATTCGGCACATCACTTCACTTGATCACTCATAGTGGAGCTATATGCTATGAGTGAGCTAATAACTTTGTTCCCATTTAAAATAAGAGCTTTTAAAGTGGTTTAATTTTTTTCAGGACCACTCATGTCTTCCCAAAAGCCTCAAGTGTCTTTGGTTTACATCAAAGTCCTATCTAATTTTCTCCCAAGAGGAAACCTACCACAATAGTAAAGTTGTATATTTCCACAGGGATTTTCCCTAAACTGTTAATGAGTTGTGACGTCCTTATATGTACATGCAGACGAGACTGGTGCACTCTTAAGCAGGTAGACAGAATTCGAACCAGATGGTTCAAGGAAAGGAAACCGGATTAGCAGATCATTTCAAACACCTCCATGTGTTGACTGAAATCCATAAGGGGGAATGACAAAACACGTACCTTGTTTTCTCAACAAACTGTGCACCATATTGAATGTTAAACATTATATTGAGGGAGGTGTGGAGCAAGCTCTGGTTTTTCTTTCCTTGTCACTAGAACCATAAGCCTAGTTTTGCCTAATTAATGTATATAGAGGGGGGGAAAAAGAAAGAAAGAAACGCATGGCTGCTTCATAAACTCATACCGCTGAGGGACCCCCTGGTAATCCCACAGCAATGGCATTTGAATAAACTGGAGGTGGCAAGGGTGTGTCTAATTTCCATGAGTTCTGTATGGAAAGCAAATCCCATTTTGCTTGATTTTCCAGTTTAAACAATAAACCATCAGAGTCTCTCATCCCTACCCTTAAACCAACCTCATTGAAACTGGGGCTGATGCAAATTAAGGCACTTTCCAGTGTTCAGACCTCCAACCCTTACCCCCAGTTTAATTAAAGCCCAATTTGGTTGAGGAGTAAACTGGTATTTACAAATCAGGAGGAAATCTGGTTCCAGTAATTAAAGGGATTTTCTAAATCTAGTCCTCCGTGTTAGAACACCCGTTTTAATAGTTAATTAAAGACTCCTTAACCATCCTTTGAAGGAAATTTGAAAAAGAAAGATTAGGGACCTGCCACAAAGACATTACTGACAATGGGGACTGAAATTCTTTGTTAGGCCCTTTAGGGAAACCTAAGGTCTTCATTTACCTAAAACACTTTGGGTATGCAAACTTTTTTTTTCTTTTAACAAAAGGAGATACTTATTTGCCTTTGTAAATAAATATAATTTGGGAGTAGCCCTGCACATTTTACAGCTGTTCTGCAAATATAAACCCACTTGCCATCACCGCATCCTCCACCATTACAGTTAAGGCAGGGCGAGAGCCCAGGTGTCCTGTTCCCTTGCTTGCTTTCCCAAGCTACAGCTGTTGTGTCAAAATGTCAGGTTCCTTAGGTCAGGGGGCTCTCCAGGTGCAGGGAAGAGAGCAACATTCCTTCCCAAAGGTTCTGTGTGCTTCTCGTATTCGAAATGGATTTAAACTATTTAGACTGATCATTTGCCCAGTGTTTAACCAGCCTTGTGCTAGGTGCTGGGAGGGATACAGTTGAATACAGTCTAGTCCTGGCTGCTCAGGGACTTGACCCTACTTAAGGAGACAAACGCTTGTCCATGTAATGCTAATGCAAGACATACAGACACAGAAGATATGCCAGAGATAGAAACAAAGGACAACGTGAGAATAGGGGAAGGGAGAGAGACTGAATGAGTAGCCCTCCTGAAGGCATGAGTCAAGCTCTTTCTTAATAGGTGGGGAGAAACAGCTATCTGGAGAATAACACTCCCTGACAAAGAGAACAAGGACACAGAGGCAGGAAAGGGCAATGCACATTCCGGAAAGAGCCTGGAGGTCCCTGAGTGGGAGCTTGGGATTCTTGGGGCCTGGGGCTGGGAGGAGGGAAAGAAAGCATGAGGTCAGCACAGACCACATTGTGGAGGGTTTCCCACCTGGTCAAGAAGTTTTTCATTCTATGGGGGAAAAAAAAAGTCTTTGGGGGATGGAAGTATCTGGGTAGGGGGGCATAAAGAGACAGGTAAGAGACCAGTTCAGGGGTTCCTGCTCAACACTGGGGCAGCAGCACCCAAAAGTGCGCTCTAAGGCAAGAGGTCTTCAAATAATACTCGTCCCCTTGGGGATCCACAGACTTTCCAGGGGGTACGGATGCTAAATAAAACATTTGAAGGGAATCAATTTCTAGATCCTCAACTTCTATATGTCCTATATGCTGTCTATGTCCTTTTCTGAAACTGCCTGATAACCCAAATCACACTTGAAAAAGAAAGACCTGCCCCTCTCCTAAGCCCAATCTTTCTGCGGTGGACCAATCATTCATCAAAACTTAGGGCCTTTCTGTCTTATCCTGTCATCTCAGTTTCCTCTGTTAAGAATGAAATTTGACCTTTGAGGGAGGTTCAGAATTCAGAATGATCAGTACAGTATAGATTAGTGACACTGATCATTCAAATGTTCTTGGAATCTTTCCTAGAATTATCAGCTTTTTAGAGATAAAACCCACAAGTAAAGATTCTATTCAGATTCTTTCTGATTCAGACAGCATTTCAGGAAGTTACCTAAAATCTATTTTATCAAATCTGTCATAAAATATTTCTTTTTATTTCAAATTATAACATGTTTAATGTTTTCTACCTCCTATTTACAGTGTACTTCTTTAAATACAGGATGATAAATTTCACATGTTAACTTACCAGGGAGTATGTAGGATTTTTTTTTTCTTTTTCTTTCTCTTTTTTGTTTTAAGTAGGCGCCACCCCAGCATGACCCCAACGCAGGACTCGAATTCATGACCGTAAGCTTGAGACCTGAGCCGAGATCAAGAGTCAGACGTTTAACCAACCGAGTCACCCAGGCACCCCAAGAGTCCAGTAGTTTTTGAAAAAACTTCTGGGAGTGCCCAAGCAAATGCGTTTTTAAAAGCCAGTTTTTGAGATGTCATTATGAGCTGGGAAGGCAAACAAAGTAGGGGGAGGTTGGTTTCTGTGGTGAGTGAAGCTTGAGAAATGCTGACTGGAGGTGGAGCCGGCCTCAGATCCTTCTAATACGCTAATGGGGTTAGGGTTCTCTGAGAGCTACACTCTTCAGTTTCTCCCAAGTCTGGACCAGAGGAGAGAGGCAGCCCCAGGGGATAACTTGAGAGCACTTTAACCCTTCCCCTCAGGAATCTCAGTCTCTGTAACCCCCAGCCTCCGCACCCGGAACATACACTGAGTACACACAGTCTGAGCGCTATGACCCGGAGCTAGAACCCTGTACAAACGGGCCCCCACCAGCCACTGAGGCACAACCAGCAAACACAATGTCCTCTGAGAAAAAGGTTCTGGAGCAGTAGTTCACATCAATCCTGATCATACTAATGTCATGCAGGAGAAGCGGGCAATTGAAACAAATGTGAGGAAAATGCCAGACTCCCAAAATACCTATGTATTTCCTTTATAATATCCAGATGTGCAAACCGGATATTTTTCCTATTGAATTATCTGGAAATTTACTTCAGTTCTTAACACCATTTTGTATGGATTCGTGCAACTTCTGTTCATAGGACACTTAGACCGTTCCTGATTTGGGCCTTATTCGTGATATAGTCTTCACACCACAAACTGTATAGAAAGAAGCAAGTTAGCTAGAGGCATGGATGAGAAGTAGAGACAAACCCCGTGACAAAGAATGGCTTCATGTCTCATCACTTAATACTGCAGATCAGATCCTATGTCCTATGTCTGTTTCACACGGTATGGATTTCCAACACAACCCAGAACGCTTAAAAGCATTGTCTTCGCCCCTCTTGAACGAGATCCTAAAAGTTCACTTGGTTGTCCATAGAACGCTCCTAAACACCTCCAATTTAGTTAATTCTCTGAATAAGAAGACGTCTTTTCAATTCCAAAGCTAATGGAATTTCTTGTTTGATATCATTTAATAAAATAAACTATGGATTGACGGAATCTTTGACTTCTCAACAGAATATTTTGCATCCGACAATGACATACCTCACTGTGTGAAAATGGAAAGGCCATGTGGCAAGAGCTGCTCTGCTGGAAAAGGAAGAAAGCCAGTATTCTTACAGCACTCTTGCTCCATACTGAGCTATGTTGAACGCTGTAAAAATAAGTTTCCCCAACGAGAAGTGTCCTTCAGATGCCAGCTTCGTATCTCCCTTTCTCACCTGCGGTGTCTCTGCTCGATGACGTGTGATTCTGACCTAGCCTTCCCCTGCCTCAGAGTCCCAGAGAGTAGTGTGAAGGATTTGGGTAATTCTCTAATGCAGGGTAAGCAACATATAATTTCAGAAATGAAATGGAAGCCCCTTTTCAAAAGACAGTGTGATCATCTATGAACTTTCTTCCATTATAACACATCATAACATTATTATGTAAATAACGTGTTTTCCGAACCATCTGTTTCAACTGCCTATCCAAGAGCTCCTCAAGGACATGGGTAGCATGGGCCTTATTTATCTTTAAATCCTGACCAGCCTGCCCAGAGACTGACCCAAAGTGGACGCTCGATAAATATTAGTTAAATGAATTAGGGGGAAATGGAATGGACAAATAATGAAGGAAGGAAGGAATTCAAGACTTGAGTCTCCTTCTTCTTCTGGATGAAGCCGTCTGATAATTCCGAGAACCATGTATTGTCATGAGCTTGTCTGCACCACAGTGTGACAGGTAACAACCGACATGTCTAGGTCTTAGAAATGTGCTGTGCCCTATATTCTCCGAACAGTGGGACTAACATTTGTAGCCCCTTCGATACTGAGCTATCCTAGGCTTAGTTGCACTTTTTGTACTTTGATATTTAACCTCCCCTTTTTTCCAGATACTATTTTATTTCCGATGATGAGGATCTTGCTTAAACGTGCATTTCTTCCCAACTTATCTTCTCTGTCACTTTTAAGACATGCCAACATTTTCTGTCTTTACTGCCTATGTGTTCTGTACGTAGAAAAAATATGTATATCCTTTTTGTTTCCTTTGTTTCTTTTCTGTAAAGTCCTCGGGTCTAAAAGCTGAGCCCTGAACTTGCCCTGAGTTCCCACGCCACTTCCTCAGCCGGTCTGCCTGGCGCTATCTCTAAAACATTCCTAGAATTGCTCCTTGCTGAGATCGAAGCTCATGTGCACACCTTAATCTCCATTTCTCTTGATGGTTCCAATTCTTCCATATATGGCCCACATACCTCCCTATTGTCTAAAGGTCTGCAGAGGAAAATCCTGTGTCTGTTCTACATCCAAGAAATGCCTATATCACTTCGTGGTTGTCCTCCTCTTCTCTGACATTTGGGGCCTTTGCTCGGCTAGCTTCCATCTTCAGACCTGATGCCCCTCTTCAAGTTATTTCATGACAACCAAGGATCACATGTGGAGACTTGGGGTTTGTTTTTCCCTGGTTCTGCTACTGACATGATAAAAAGCTGGAGACAGGGTATTGAACCTGACTCTCCCAGTGAGTATAAAGCAGGGATTTAAAAATATTTGGCAACTGTCCTACTTTGGAGTGTAGCTCTAAGGCTGAACGAGTCTATAACCATAGTAAAGAATTTATTATTATGGATCTCTTTTAGCAGGACTATAATTTTACTGGTGAATGTAATGGAGCTCATAATAATATAAAGAAATAAATTAGCAGGCATGGAAGCTTAGAAAAGCTCTGTTGTCATTGTCTTGAAGAATTTTCTACCCACTGTGCTCCCTTCCTTATCTAAACCCTACTGGATTTTTTTTAGCAAGCATAAAACTGCCCAGCAATTCCTTTTTACCTTACCATATTCTGTGGATTAGCTCTGTGGAAGAGCCCATAAAACCTTTGGAAATAAGGCTTATGCTTGATCCTTGTCCCGAACTTCTGCAGTACCAGCTCCAGGACAGGTCATGTAAGTTCTCACTAACTTTTTTTTTTAAGTTTTATTTATTTATTTGGGAAAGAGAGAGAGAGCGCGCGCAAGCCGGGGAAGGGGAAGGGGCAGAGGGAGAGGGAGAAACTCTCAAGCAGACTCCCTGCTCAGTGCGGAGCCCCAACACAGGGCAGGGCTTGATCCCACGACCCTGAGATCGTGACCTGAGCTGAAATCAAGAGTCAGAGGCTTAACCGACTGAACCACGCAGGTGTCCCTCATTAATACTTTTTGATTAGCAATATAATCTTACCCTAATGATTCCCTTTATCATAGTGAATAAAGGATGGCTTATGACTTCTAATGAGATTGAAAAGTTGAAAAATTGCTAAGTTCAATACTTTTTTTTTTCTTCTATTTCTGGAAAAGAAATTGCTCCAAACCCTCCCAAAGCCCTGAAGGCAGTCCCAACAATCCCTGGGTATGTAACAAATTTGCCGAGAGATCTCCCTGCTCCCCCAGCCCCCTGTCCTCAGGGGCTGAGGCTGAGCAGGAACTGTCTTTTGTCAACTCAGCCACATTGTCCTGGCCACATTCCTCCCCAGCCTGCTCCCTTTCATAGGCCAACCCCTGAAAATGCCACATTTCCCAGAGACAAGAGACCCAGTTGGCATAATGACCTCCGCACACACATCTCCACATACAGCTGCGCTGGCCTTGTGGTCTTACCACTCGTGTCTGCCACTAAAGGGAGGGAGGGGGGCATTCGACTTGCCTGAGCACCTGCTCTGGGTAAGGGACTCCTCTCCTGGTTGCCTTACAGTGTGTGTGTGTGTGTGCGCGCGCGCGCGCGCGCGTATCTCTTCCCAAATCTCTCACCCTCCCTCTCTTCCTCATCCCTCCCTCCTTCTCTGTCCCAGAGGTAGGTTTGGGAAAGGGATAGGCCGGTTAATGTGTACCAACCAGTGGTGGAGGGAGCCCTGGCCTGTAGCATTGGCAATTGTCATGGTGTAATGAGTCCCCCCACCCCCTGGCTGATTTCAAGTCATGCATGTGACATCACTGAATGTGGAGGTGAAAAGAGCATACACTGTCAGCTCCAGAGAGCAGGATGGAGCAGGCCCTGGTTTGGGGTAAGAATAGATGGCTCTGCAACTCAAAACTCTCTTTCCCCAGGTTTCTGTGAAACCAGCTCAAAGATTGAGCAAAAATTTGGCTTTTTTTTTTTTTTTTTTAGCATCTCACTTTTAAAATTTGACTCAGTTCCCTTGTTAAACATGAAGGTCCAGCTATTTACCCCGAAGGGCTGCAGAAAGACTACACTACTATAAAATCTGCCAGCCTCTGCTTGAGTTCCCTTATGGAAAAAGGGCTGCCTTCACTTGCAAAAAGCATTTTTCTCTAGTTTCTTCAATACAAAGCATGCAGGGCAGATTTAATGAAAGGCACTTAATAAAAAATAAATACTACGTTAAGACCACTCATGCATATGACTTCCTGACGTTGCTAGAAGTGCCAACTAGCCCATGAGCTAATTATCCTGTAAATTTCCTTTTCTTTCCCAGTGTGGAGGTGAGATCTAATTTGAAAGATTAAAATCTTTGCATGATTACAGTATATGGTAATTGTTAAGCTCTGTAGTTACATGCTCAATAGCTACTAAGTGCAAAGAATTACAGGTGATTTGTGCTTGTAAGGTAAATTCCAAGAATTTACCTTTTACAAAAGTCAAGGAAGTGGAGATGGCAAATAACAGATGTGTTAAGTGGAGCAAATCCTTGTGAACTTCAGGAAAGAGGGGCTGAGGGGTCTCTGGATTCACAACACGCCTTCTCATGCATTTCTTAGGTTGTGCTAAGCTTGATTTACATCAAAGCACTGCCCCAGTGGGTCAAGTTATCTAAGGAGTATATAGCCCAAATTTTGGAGGATTGCCAAATGTCTGCTCTTCTCACAGTAGAGGAACCAAGCAAACTGTGTCCATCACTTTCAAAGACAAAAAGCCAAGTCCGATCTTCTTGAATTCAATATTAGAGCAATGATATGGTATTATTTATATATACGTGTATGTTTGTTTAAGAAAAAATAAGAAGGCTTTTAGTATTTATGCTTCCAACTCCACCACTCTTTGGTTTTGTGCCAACCATTCTTTCCTTACCTTCGTAGACCACACCGGAAAAGGCATTCGTTAAACTAATATTTACGCAGCACCCAGTGCATACCAGGCTCCTGTTCTTGGCACTGGGGACATGATGATAAATAAAAGAGATAAGGTTTCTGCTCTCATGGACTCAGAGTCCAGCAGGAAAGAAAGATTACTAAGGCTCATAAGGACTACTTCTGAGTCCTAGGAAAGAGAAAGGCAATGTGCCAGGGACAGTCCGGTGTCTATCCCAGTTTAGGCACCAAGGAAAGCATCTGTGAAGAAGTGATGCTTAATTTGAGACCTTAAGGATGAGGAGGTATGATTAGCTCAGAAGAGGAGGAAAGAGCAAAGCCAGGCTTTTCTCCAGGCAAGCAATGCAAAAGGAGTTTACACAGCTCTGAATGCCTTTCTTTTACTGCTTCTCTCCCTGCAAACCACGAAGATCAGTGCACTTTGCTTGTTGTAGCTAAGATATCTTTTATTTTTCTAGTTCTAGTTCCGGACGTTCCTGGTAGCTGCAGGCATAATTCTAAGAGAACGAGTAATATCAGACCTGATGAAACTGGGCCTTTATGTGGACAGGCAATAGTGAGTCACTCGAAATTAGAACTCAGAATGGCCTGGGAGTGGCTTGTTCCGGCGTCCATTCTGAGGAGGTATCCGGGAGTCTGGCTTCCCTAGTAAAGAGAAGGGGACACATGAGCAAGCCAAAGGAGGAGGGGCTGGTGGACAGGACAGGGTCAGACTGACCTCACGCAGAACAGGATCAATGGTGGTTCCCAGAACCATTACAGTCGACCGTAAAGGATAATGGAGAATAAACTCCTGTCCTTGGAAGTTCATACATACAAATGATAACTAGATAATTGTCACTTTTATGTCTCGTGTTTTATAGTAATGACACAGCTTAAACCATGTCAACATCCAGAATTTTTGGAAAATTCACCCATTTCCCTTAATGGTAAGATTTTTCGTCTTACACCAGAAGAGGAGCCTCACCATTGACTTATCTTCATGTACAATCATAACATGCTAGTAATTGTTTTTAAATTTATAATTTTTGAAGTAGGTTTTGTTTTTTAAAGAAAATTAGAAAAGTAGGAAAAAAGGAAACACATGATACATGGGCTATATCATCATCCAAATAAAACCAGAGTTTATATTTGTTTTTTTTTTTCAGCCATTTGTGTTATACACCATTTTTAGGTTTTGCTTTTGCAAAACCTCCTTCTTATTCTTCAGAGAGAGAGAGAGAAAGTACGAGGAGCAGAGAGAGAGAGAGAATTTTAAGCAGGCTCCATGCCCAGTGCAGAGCCCAATGCGGGGCTCAGTCTCATGACCCTGAGATCATGACCAGAGCCGAAATCAAGAGTCAGACGTTTAACTGACTGAGCCACCCAAGGCACCCCTTTCCTTCCTCCTAATATAACTAATTCAATACTCCACATATGACGCTGAGAACTGTTATATATTTTTATTTATATGTCTTTATTGAAGCGTAGTTGACACAATGTTACATTAGTCTCAGGTGTACAACGTAGCGATTCCACGTCTCTGTGCCACGCTATGCTCACCCCTAGTATAGCTACCACCCATCACCATAGATGATCACAGTACCAGTGACTGTATTCCCTACGCTGTGCCTTTCATCCCCATAAGAGCTATTTTATTTTTATTTAACATTCTAACAAACATCTTCTTCTGTTATGACATAACTTTTGGAAACATTACATTTAATGGCTGTACACTATTCCATCAAGTTGATATGCCATTGCTCACTGTCCAAAGTCTTTCACTGGACAATCAGGCCCTGGTGAGTGTTTGTTTTAACCCAAATCTTTTTTCAATAATGAGGATTACTTCCAGGATGCACAGGTGTCTCAGTCGGCTGAGTGTCCAACACTTGGTTTCCACTCAGGTCATGATCTCGGGGTTGTGGGATTGAGCCCTGCGTCAGGTTCCACACTTGGCATGGAGTCTACTTGAGATTCTCTCTCCCTGTCCCTCTGCCCCTCCTCCTGCTCTCTCTCTCTCTTTCTAAAATGAATAAATAAACCTTTTTAAAAAAGATAATGAGGATTACTTCCATAGTAAAGACCCTCAGGGGTGGCATAACTGGGTCAAAGTTATCAATATTTAAGGATTCCTAAAATTTGTAGTCTAGATCATATCTTAAAACATTATATCAATTAATACTCCCCTTGACAATGTATAAAAGCACTTGCCCTATCACACTTTTG
Source organism: Ursus arctos (assembly GCF_023065955.2). NCBI lineage: Eukaryota > Metazoa > Chordata > Mammalia > Carnivora > Ursidae > Ursus > Ursus arctos. The sequence continues at coordinate 59,053,317 of NW_026623067.1, forward strand.
TCAGTTCTCTCTCTTTCTGTGTCTTAACTTCTACTAATTTGTTAGCGGGGGAAAAAATGTCTTAATTTGCATTTCTGTGTGATTGATCTTTTTCCCATATTTTTTTATTAGTTTTATCCTTGATATACTGTCTATTCATGTTCTTTGCTCATTTTTAATTAGCCCTCTTTTATGCTTTTTTTTTTTTTTTTAAGATTTTATTTTATTTATTTGACAAAGAGACAGCCAGTGAGAGAGACAGCCAGTGAGAGAGACAAGCAGGGGGAGTGGGAGAGGAAGAAGCAGGCTCCCAGCAGAGGAGCCTGATGTGGGGCTCGATCCCAGAACACTGGGATCACGCCCTGAGCTGAAGGCAGGCGCTTAACGACTGAGCCACCCAGGCACCCCCTCTTTTATGCTTTTGAGGAAAAAATCACTGTTTTTGCCTTAAAATTGTTTTAACATATAAAACCTTTTCATTTTTTTGCTGTTAATTCTGTACCATGATACATAATGTGATTTCCATTTGAGATGGTATATAAATGCAGCTCCTTTTTGGGACGCCTGGGTGGCTCAGTCGGTTAAGCGTCTGCCTTTGGCTTAGGTCATGATCCCAGCGTCCTTGGATCAAGTCCTACATAGGGCTCCCTGCTCGGCAGGCAGTCTGCTTCTCCCTTTATCTGCTCTGCCTGCTCCTCTCCCTGCTTGTACTCGCTCGCTCTCTCCCTCTCTCTGACAAATAAGTAAATAAAATCTTTTTTAAAATGCAGCTCCTTTTTACTTCAAATAAACTCAGCTACTCTGAGGCAGACTATATGATGCAGCTTTCTACTAGACTTGTGTCTTTTTTTTTTAAGGTTTATTTATTTATTTGAGAGAGAGGGCGAGGGAGAGAGATCACATAGGAAGGAGGGAGAAGCAGACTTGCCACGGAGCAGGGAGCCCGATATGGGGGCGCAATCCCAGGACTCTGGGATCATGACCTGCACCAAAGGCAGACGTTTAACCAACTGAGTCACCCAGGTGCCCCAGACTTATGTCTTTTCTTATATTCTTATAGCTCGCCTCCTTACCTTAAATACACGTGGTGCATATGTGTATATGTATATTTTTATACTCGCGCACAATGTGCAGGTGGGGACAAAAAGAGGGAGTAAAATTTCATTTGCTCTCTATCATTTTAGTCACCAGTTCAATACAATATTTGGTTAAGTTGTAGGTATCAACCATGTATGATATCCTTGTCCTTAGAAACCAAGAAAGTTGATAATTGAGCATAAAATAAAAATATTAAGTAATGAGAACTTTTAATTTTTTTTTTAAAAAGCAAGCATGTAATTTTTTAAAAATAACTATTTGGAAGGATGCATATTGATTTCACTGAAAATATCCTTTGAGACTCTACATTTGTAATTGCCTTCAGAATTAGTTTCTGAGTCTCCTTCATTTTACCACATTGATTACAATTCTTAGTCACTTATCTTGATCTAACCTACTTTGAGAGGGTTCCAACGGTAATGTTCCTGTCATCTCAAGGACTAGAAGATTGCCACGATGCATCCGTCTATTTCAGTCTATACTCCCAAGAATCTAAGTGCCAATCAAAGACCAAAATAGGGGGAGGTTTTGGGTAATGGAACACCCTTGTAATAAGCACGTGGCATCTAAAGGTGCCTACTTTGACCAAGTCCAGGTTCATCTGTGGACACTGGTTCTGGCAGAGATCTCCAAGAGCCGGTACGCTGTATGCACCCAGTACCACCCAATGTGATGGCCCTGCTTCTCGAATGTGTGTTTGAAAAGTCCATTTTGAGTCCTAACATTTTTATTATGTTTTCAAAAACTAAGAAAAGTTGCATAAAATCAAGATAAAACTGAAATTAGGCTACATCATATAGGATTTAGCAAGGTTTTGCTACAATTAACTGTGTGCACACAATTTTGAGCACTCCTTTTTCTAACGAAACGGAACGAGTCAAGTCTACAAAAGTGTAATGCCGTGATTTAGAAAATTATCACACAGCAGTCCTTTGAGTATAGAATGGCACTTAGGTCAATACGCATTTGTTCAGAAATTCCTAAGATGCTCATATTTTGAGGTAGAATCAGCAGTGTGATTGATTATTCATTTAAAAAAACACTCTTGGCCTCCCAGCAGCAATGAACTAACGTCTTTAGATCAATATTTTTTCTCTCTAATCACAAGAAGAAACCCAGTGCATCAGAAAAGTCATCGGCAAAATTATAAAAAGATATGTGCCAACTGTTTCTGAGAGCCCATAGAAGAGGGGACAGAACAAAACAGTAAGAAATGCTTGCCATATGCTGAGAGATGACTGGTAATGGAAAATATTCATAAACGAATGACTAACACTTGTCTGTATGTTATTCAGGTGCACAGATAAAACACATCCATCTCCTTAGCATCGGCTCTTGATGCAAATTACTCTTAAGGCTCCGGCAGTCATTTCCGGAGCCTTGTAATTCTTTATACAGACTGAACCATCATTGGTGTCAGCAGTTTTGCTGCATAAGCACTTTACAATTAAATCCTAACATCTGAATTAGCATAAAACATTCTGCATAAAATAATTCATATTGAAGACTTTCCTTTTCAATTTCCCCATTGGTGTTGCTGTTGTCTTGTATTTCAAAACAGCCTGGAAATCTTCCTCATCTTTTTTTTTTTTTTTTCCCTTGAAGAGAAAGTGTACTGGTGTGTGAGCAGGGGGAGGGTAAGGGCAGAAGGAGAGAAAATCTTAAGCAGGCTCCATGCCCAGCACAGAGCCCAACATGGGGCTGGATCTCATGACCCTGAGATCATGACTTGAGCTGAAATCAAGAGTCGATGCTTAACTCACTGAGCCACCCAGACACCCTTCTCCTTATCTTTAATTCCATTTCCATGATCCTTGTCCTGACATTCCTCATCCTTTCCCTTAGGCAGGCTGCTTCTGCTGTGTTTCCTGGGGCCAACTGTTTGATGTAGGAGGAAAGGAATACCCAGAGTCTGCGCCACTAAGGGTCAAATCAAGCTTGTGAGAAAACAACCATGTCCCTTGCTTGTATATAAGTAGGTATGTCAGATTACCTCCCCCCATGAATCTGCTATCTTCTCCTGAAATTCAGCTTTGCCAAAACAAGAAGTAATTGAGGAAACACAGTGGGCAGTAAAAATCATCCTAAGTAAAGGGAGCCCAAGATTCACAGAACCCTTCCCAGCTGTTACTCAGTGAGTCAGTTATAGATAAACTAGATTGTGGCTTTGACTTTCTTGTTGGGGTTCAAACACTTGAGGGTGACATCCCAGGGTTTATGGGAGAGCCAGGGGGCCAGTACTCAAGGCTGTGGGATTGCAAGTGCGCATGGAGCTGTGCAGTCTCTTTAATTTGGACCGCTTTGTGGATATAGGGACTTAACAGAGCTTGCCAGATCTCTTGCCTTAAAACACCTTGAGAAGGGAAAACAATTCTGTTCAGGCTGGAAGCAGAGGACTAACTAATTGAGTTCTCAAAGGAGGGGATATGACTCCTTGGGGAAGTATGGAAATCTGTGGTTTTGACTGGGAGGCACCACTAGCATTTAGTGGGTGGGGCTAGACGGAGTAAACACCCTGCAAAGTATGGGGAATGGTCCCCATGACAAAGGATTTTCCCATATCCATCATTAAGTTCAAATGTCTGTTTATGTACGTGAAAAACTTGATAAAATTATCTGAGCCTCATATCTACTCCATTTAACATATAAATACAAAATACTTTTTTCACAGCCTTAATATACATTAAATTTTCCAAGAATGCAACCACTGTATATTAATACTTGCTTTGTTGGGAACTTTACTAAGAATTGATCACCTTTTCAGTAAACTTCCAGTGCCAGTGTATCAATCTGCATATGTGTCACCATCCAAGTATACATACATATATACTTACCTAGCCCTTATTTCAAAATGCCAAATATAAAGAGAAAGTGTCGAGAATATCCAGTTGAGTACTGTCTTCCCTTAAGCCCAAATAAATTCATTACAAACAATTTTAAGTATTGGACCACTTCACAACATCTTTTAGTTTAGCCATGCCCGAAATACATATGCTTTGATTATGAATTACTTTCCTATTATTTTTCCTTTCTATTACAGTTTGTGCTGGACCCTGGGTGCTCCCTCCAGGGCCCTGCTTCGGGGCTGCCCCAGCTGCTAGAATGTTGACTGCTGACAGCCCGTAGCTAAGTGCCCCCACCCCTTTCCCAGCGGCTCTGCTCTCTGGGGGGAGGGGGGGCGACTCCTCCCTAGGAGCTGCTTGCATCCACTGACTGTCGCTGAGGGTTCATAAGGCTCTGGTTGGGCACAGTTCTTCAGGATCATCCCAGGTCCAGAGCTCCCTGTGGGATCTGCTGTGTCATTTGTGAGATTGCACACACAGCCCAACCTCTCCCTCAGCCCAGTCCTGCTTCCCTCTGTCTCCTGTGTGTGTCGATCCTGAGGGTGTGTCCAGTATACGTCTGCCCCCTAATGCCGCCTCAGGTTCTGTTTCCTGGGGAACCTGACATTGGTTTTTGGACATTGGGGTCCATGTTATCTGGCAATTTTAATTTAGGGTAGTAAAGAGGAAAATTAAATATTTACAGTAAAAAAAAAGAGGCACTGTATCTGATTGGTGTGAGAACGTCTGGACTAGGTGATCTCTTCAGGATCTCTCCACCTTAAGACCCTCTCCTACAAGGCGGAAACACTGCTTGCCCCAGATGAGCTGCAAGGACCAAAGACTCAATATGACATCTGACGTGCCTGTTCCTCGCAGGTGTGAGTAAAACAGTGGTCCCGTATAGCGTTACTGCACCTCAGTACTTTCCGCCATATTGCCCCCCCCCCCACCATACCATGTGTCCCTTGGTCAGTACTTGCTAAATGTGAGACACAGGGGCGCCTGGGTGGCTCCGTCGTTAAGCGTCTGCTTTGGCTCAGGGCATGATCCCGGCGTTCTGGGATCGAGCCCCACATCAGGCTCCTCCGCTATGAGCCTGCTTCTTCCTCTCCCACTCCCCCTGCCTGTGTTCACTCTCTCACTGGCTGTCTCTATCTCTGTCAAATACATAAATAAAATCTTTAAAATAAATAAATAAATAAATAAATAAATAAATATGAGACACAGACACAACCCGGCTGGGCCTGCCCTCCGACTTTCCTGCTGCCTCCACAGCCAAATGGCTGTGTGCATCTTTAGCTCTGCGAGACGGCGGCTGCCCAGGGTAACCTGGGTCAGTAGCACAGGCGTTTTGTCCTCTGAGATGTTTTTTAGATGAAAGATGGTTTTAATTTAATTCTTAATGTCGTGGTATTGGGGTCCTCCTTTAACTGTCAACTGAAAAAGACCCACACAGCCAGAGCAGAGCTGGAGTGTGCATGTGTGTGTGTGTGTGTGTGTGCGCGCGCATGTGGTGAGAGAGAAAGACACGTGAGCAAGCTTTCGCTGTCCGAACAAACTACAGAGGAGGACAATCCAAAAGCAAGATGAGTGAGTGCTCATTTGGTCTAACTTCCTGACCAGGCTGCCCCAAACCGGTGACTCAGAATCCTCTGTCGATGCTTCGTGTTCCCTGGTACACGGAGAATGTTCTTTTTTACTCAGTAAAACCAGCGTGAGGATGATGGACCTGGTTCTTGACTCCATTCGAATCCATTGTTGACACACTACCTCAGGGTGCCTCAGGCTCACCAGCCACCTCAGTCCCCGGACATTCAGCACAGAAACACAGACCAGGATCTCTGAGTCTGACCCCAGCGCCTTGGTGCCAGCACGCATGCTGCCTCCAGGCCTTGGAGGCCGTCTGTCTAGTCACGCAGTAGCCTTGCCTTTTAACTCCTTCACCTGTAATACTGGGATGCTGGTCAGAGTTTCCACCTCTGGCTCCTCCTAGGGGTGTGGTGGTAATTAAAGCAATAATGTTTTTCAAGTCCAGAGATATTCCAGATTAAAGACACTGCATAATGGAACACATTCGGCAGCTAGTGACAGAGGCAGGTGTAATTGCATGCTAGGAAAGTCCGATGAAGCCAGGTGACCCTGCTACGGCACCCGTGATGCTTGCCTTCCTCTCGTGACTGACAGCCTCCGCCACAATATAAAAAAAGGCCCTAGTCCCCAAGAAAGACATCAGTTTAAGAAAGAAACACTTTTATCCACTTAATTTTCATTTCATCGGGAAACAAATAGGTACATTTTTATTGCAGTCACTTAATTCAAAGCTAAAAATAGAGTTAAAAAAGAAATGGCTCATCTCTTTGTTCATCAAGTCATTTGTACCTCAGAGAAAGCTTGTATAAAAATATTCATGATGCTGTTAAAAGCAGGAAGACTGCCCACGGTCTACCAGTTAACCTAGGTAGAGGCTTTACACGTTCGTTTCGTTCTCTCCCGTGGACGACGGCATACTCTTCTGTTCCACGGCTGCTCCGCTGCTCGGGGCTTCAGCTCTTCACTGAACATCTTGCATCCATGACACCAGGGATCCACAGAGATCCTGCCACACCCGTGGGAGAGGCCGAGCAGCGCCGAGGCTCCAGACCACAACGGTGGCGTCAAAAGCGTTGCAAAGGTCTCAAGTAGAGTGGTTTGGAGGTCTGAGCACTTTGCCAACAGACTGCTTCTGTAAAATAAAGCTCATGAGAGTTTGTATTAAGAAGTTCTGTCCAGGGGCACCTGGGTGGTACAGCTGGTTTAGCGTCGGACTTTTGGTTTGTGCTCAGGTCGTGAGATCAAGCCCCACGTTGGGCTCAGCGCTCAGCGTGGCGTCTGCTGCAGACTTTCTCGCCCTCTCCCTCTGCCCCTTCCCACTGTGCACTCACTCAGGCCCACGCTCTCTCTCTCTCCAATAAATAAATCTTTTTTTAAAAAAAGTTCTGTCCATAGCCAAGCCACTGAGAATGTATTTGCTGACTGCATCCATTCAAATATGATTGGAACCCAGATCTAAACTGGCAAAGGACCCAAACGAGGCAGTTAGAAGTGAAGTACATGCGTTTGTGGGGCAGCTAGGATTGAGGAGGCCAATAGAATGTGAAACAGGAAAGAACAAGGAGTGTTTCTGGTTGGATATATCTGCTGATTAAGTAATACATAAGCCAGACCAGGCCACCTACCTATTCCTAATGTCCAAATATCCAGCCCCCTTTCAGAGGAAAAGAGAACAAGATTCAGAGGACATTCTCAGCAAAAGAACTGAATAACATATTAAGAGAAAAATGCAAGTTGCCGATTAATATGTACAGTATGATTGATCCTCCCCGCTCCACCCCTACACCAAGTTCATCAGAAACCACGCGTGTGTGCTACTAGGGGTCAACTACATTTCGATCACACAATTTTAGGGGCCAGCGCAAAAACTACAGTCATCAAGGTTACCACCCTCTCTGGAAAGATGGGTCTCAAATTTCAAACAATTCTTGCTTATCGGCTTTTAAAAGTAAGTCATTCTTAAAGGCTTTCAAAAATCTGTTACATAATAAATGGCTTCACTGAGGATCTACCCTGATTCCGATTTTTTAAAAGCTGCGTGGTTACTTCCTAGTGGCAAGCTAACATGCTCTCTTCCTCTGGGCCTTGGGTACATTTCTGCAGACCCTCCCATCGTGCCACATAAAGACCCAAGCCTCACCTCAAAAAACACTTCTTCAAATTCCCTGGAAAATCTTCCCATCTGGAATTAGGATTATCCAGTTAAATAACAGTGGAGTGTTTATTACTACTTAAAGGAATCTAGTTTTCTGCACTGAGGTATAAAAGGAATAGCCCAAGTTATTTGGATGTTTTAATTTTGGTAAAAAAAAAAAAAAAAGAAGAAGAAGCAGCTTGGAATTATTTTCATCAAGCTAAAACGTGAAAACTCTCCAGTCAACTTTTTCTGCATTTAAAAAACTTCTTCTTCATCAGCTGTCATTTCTCCTTCAGTTCAATTCTAAGGATGAATTTGCAGCAAGGCGTGTGGCTGTCAGTGTTTCTATTTTAGCTCCTCGGTAACACTTCAAGTGGGTGAAGGACAGCACTCTGAGTGGGTTTAACTTGTCTCCTGCTGTTAACATTTCAACAGAAGGGGCTCTCAGTGGGATCGTTTAATAACTCTCAAATTACAAATAACTTTATGACATAAAAAGGGAGGCCCCAAAAGTTTCTTTTCTTTTTTTTCCCTGTGACTAATTTGGTTTCTTCTCCTTCCTTAAGACATTGAAGTGAATCACAGAGATGAGCTAAAGGCTGAAAACAATGTGTCAGCTTTTTAATGAGCTTTCATTGTCACCACAGCAAATTAAGCACAGGCCCAGAGTCAAGACTCAAGGTTAACTACCAGCCCCAGACTGATGATCAGCTCTGATTCCATGATATTGTGAGAGCTTAGTCTTGGGGTAAAGAACGGGTTCAGAGAAAACCTGCATGGAGGGCTAAAAAGGAACTTTTTAGCCAAATTTTTGGTTGGGCCCCAGCTCAGATGACTTTCCGCCATTTCCTACCCCGTCAAGTCTGGCCAAAGGACCTGAAAGCAGGGTGGCGCAGCCCGCAGTGAAGACTGATAGGCTCTTCGCTGGCCCTGGCCAACAGTGACAAGAGAGTGGCATCAGTTGCTGTCTTCTCCAAGTCACTGTCCTTTGGTCATCCCCTAAAACTGTATACCAGAAATAGAGAGCTGATCTTGAAGAAAGACACTTGGTGTGGGGTCGGGATACCTAATAAACAGAAGATGACCAACCTGGGCTTCCTGTAGCTTCCAAAGCAGGGAGACGCTTGCAGATTCATTCAATCAGCGTACTTTTCCTGAGGAACATAATAGCAGTTTGGGGGCGGAGGGAAGAATGGGAGGAGAGAGAACTATGGAGCGCAGTGTGCTCGGTACCTATTTAATAACAACGCCCAAAGGTCTCCATTGGAAAATCTTGAACAGATGCACTCGTCGTGCTTTTTAAATGATCAGATGGGCCACCGTGCTGGTACGGAACCACATTATTTTAAAATGCACATTCAATGGCTCCCAAATCCTTTGGTTCAAAATTTCCAGATTAAAAAAAAAAAAAGTAGTTTCTACTAAGAAACCACTACTTCCTCCTCAGAGAATAAGCTTTTAGAGTTGGTAAGACATTAGCAAATCACCCATCTGAGCTACATAGAAAAATAATGGTTTTGTTTTGCTTGCATGGAGAAGTGCCATTAGCTTTAAGGCTTTGTTCTAGATGGCTCGGGGATGATTGCTACTGCTGCTAACCAGAGTGTTCTAATTGGAGATTAGCTCATTTACAGGCCAGAGTGAGGAAGTTTTTGCCCAGGTGACTTGTAACAAAATGAAATAAGCAGATGTTATGTGGCCTGAAATTACTGCCAAGTTTTCATGAGTTGTTCAGGGCTGAGATGCTCTGCAAATTCTGCCTAAAATTGCAGCTCAGTTGTGAACAGAGCAATCATATCACCGTGCTCAGGCAGATCGTTGCCAAATGCTAAGAAATTTTCAAAAACAGTTCGTCATCTCCCCAAATATAAAAAAGAAAGTGAAGAAACTGGCCCTTTGTAAGGAAGATGCTAAAAGCTGGGCCACTGGGGCGATCACATCTCTTTCAAAAAATCTCCTGCAGCCACCTGCGTGTGTCCTGCCCACAGGAAATGACAGGGCCACAGGCAGGACGATGGGTGGACGGTGTTTTCAGTCTTAGTCTTGAACTATAAGCCTCTTGAGTTCATTTGGATCCCGAAGGGCAGATGTCAGGATGAGAATAGACCAGCAAGAGATGTCTAGAGAGAAAGACTGTGCTGAATAAGGAGAGGGCCAGAGAAGGCAGGGAGGGGGCTCAGACCACAGTGCTGGCGGACCTCTGTGACTTGAGGGAGGAAGGATGCGGAACGCTCTTCTGAACGCTGCTGTCGCCCCGTGGTGGTGGTGCTTCCCCGCTGGGTATGAGCCACTCCGTCTGTCAGCTCTCTTACCTTACCTTCCTTGCAGGTTCTGTTCAGTCCCACAGATTACAGAATCTAACACTATGTCCAGCATAGACTCTCTCATGCCTTTCCATGCCCACCTCTGAACAAGAGTGGTGAGCGCATAAGCCAACCTGGAGAGCGCAGAGATGGGCAGATCGTCTCTCTCTGTCTCAGATTCTCTCCCTTTTGCTCCCCATTGAGGGCTGATGCCTGGCCCCTGGTTTCCAGGTACAATTGTAGCAGCCCTTCCCCACCTCAAAGGTAGCTCTTTCCTCCCTGGTTCTGAGCGCTCCTACACTCTCAGTGATGAAGAGAAAGGAGTCATGCCCATCCCTTGTCCTCAGGGGTTAGACAAGATCTACTAATGACAGCTATCACCTTGAGGAACACCCCGAATGCCGCATGTCTGAGCACAAGCAGAGCCAACCAAGACACCTCAGGACTCCATGGTTCTCTGCCTTTATCATGACTCTTGGAGGGCAGGAGAAGCCAGGAGTATCATTTGGAGATTGCAAAGGCAGTCACTATCCTACATAATTCCTCCTCACAAACTTCTTTCCAGTGTGCTGGAAGCAGAGGACAGCCAGCAGTGTCTACCCCATCCACTGTGCCTCCACGGCCCACCACACTTTTCTACCCTTAGGGATATTGAGGCCAAAAGGTGCCTCTTCACAGAAAGATCAAGGAGCTCTGCCCTAGCACTGGTCATCAAGGCCAACCTACTGACATCCAAGAGAAACACTCTGCTTCCCTCTGAGCCACCTATAATCAGCTCTAGGAAAACTTTTTGAAACACCCATTTTTCTTCCCAAATGGTTTGGTTTATCTCTTTGAACATTTCTACACTTCCAGCAAATGGAATTATGTTTTTTTCCCAGCAAATAAACCAATGAATGAAGAAGTGAATTTCTAGTCACACATGGGCATTCGTACACCCATTCAGCCATTTACAAAATTAGTTTTCTGCACCAGAGAAATACCTGAAAAGGGAAATTAAAATCTATTACAGTAACTGAATTTTGAATGCTAAGTATTATGGAGGAAAGACTTTGGCAGAAATAAAGTCTCTGAATCAGCATTTACACTGTGAGTGCAGATATCACGTACAGGTATTGGCCAAAATATAGACTGTCATTAAGTTATGAGTGAGTTGGTTCTGAGAGTCTGAGTTGTCAGTTGGTAGTTCGGAACGTGGGACACGTAGCCTCCTCACGGCGATGTTATAATTGGTGGTTGGGTCATGAATAGCCACCGTGACTCCATTTTCAGAGTCTGCAAGAGTGCCGGCCTGATTCTGGGTCCTGGGACAACAATATATACATACTGTATGCTTTATTAGATTAAATAATTTGACACCCCCAAAAGACTCTTTTTGTTTCTAATTTTTTGGCATTTAATAAACAGTTTTTAGAGGAGTTTTAGGTTCCCAGCCAAAATGAGAGCAGAGGGTAGGGTAGGGTGGTCACCACCCCCCACACACACATAAACACACACAACCTCCCCCTCTCCCAACATCTGGTACCACAGTGGTGCTTCTGTTACGACCTACGTCTGTGAGGCCCCTGCACCGGCACGTTATTATCACCCAGAGTCCGTGGTTTGCATGAGGGGTCACTCTTGGTGCTGTACCTTCTCTGGGTTTTGACAAACGTATAATGACAGGTATCCACCTGCATAGCTTCATACAGAAGAGTTTCATGGCCTTAAAAATCTTCTGTGCTCTACTTATTCATCCTCCCCTCCTCCCTAACCATAATATTTTGGGAGTAAAATGTTGCCTCTCTCATTCTTCTCCCACCTACAGGCTTCCTAACTCCTGGGGCTCTCCTGGGGACGCCTCCGTGTCTGAGTCCCACTCAGGTAAGGTCCTGCCCGGGTTCCCTGAGGCAGTTTGTTAGCACTCCCCACCTGAGCCTATCCTTCAGACTGGCCCGATTTATATAAATGTGTGAATGACTAACAGCCCCCCAAAAGAGGGTGTTGGCTGACCCCCGTCCGTCTCCTCGGCAAGTGCACTCTCAGGAAATACCAGAAAGCAACGTGAAGTGGGCCACCACCCACCAGACACATCTCCCTGGGGTGTCCTCCACCTTCTTCCTCTTTCTCCCTTCCTTTCCTTCACAGTGTACAAATGATTTCAAAATTCCAAGATTCCTTCTCTCAGAATGGTTCTCCTGGCAGCGACGCCTTGGCCAGAATGTACGTGGGTGGCTGAGAGGGACCAGCGGTGTTTGCAATTTAGAGCTTGTGTATATATTAGTTAGAACCTCAGAGACAGAGACATTTTATTATTATGTTTTTAAGTGATCTCTGTGCCCAACGTGGGACTTGAACTCACGACCCGGAGATCAAGAGTCGCATGCTCTACAGACTGAGCCAGGCAGGCGCCCCAAGAGACATTGTAGTTCTCACTTTGCAGGTGCCTAGTTTGTGTCCACCAAGAGGGTGATTTCCTCTTCTTTGTGGTTACAGTGTTACATGGAAACATTCTCTCAGCCTTTCCAGGATATCCAATAAACAACCCCCCCAGTACCACCTAAAAAGTAGGTGTAAAATAACTTTTTGTAACAAAACAAATCATTTGACAAGGCAGGAGAAAGATTAGTGAGAGACTTTGCTGAAATTCCAACTGCCTTTTCTCAATGCAGACCTCCATCTTTCTTCAGATAAAGATTAGGTTGCCAAGGAAACAGGACCAGAGAGAGAGAAAGAGAGAGAGAGAGAGAGAAACTTTGTCTTTTTTGGTTCCCCTGAAATCACAAAGCAAGCTGGGCTGTAAACAGAGCTGGACAAGATTATGGTGGATTTATAATTTACTCAGTCAAATTACTTTTAATTCATAGTCATGCCTCAGCATACATTTTTTTCCTCTATAAGTTAGGTCTTAAACTTAGTGGTCCAATGTCTGACAAATAACAGAGCTTTAAAATTCATTGTCTATGATTAAACTCAAATGCAGGACAGATGGCTGTCTGAGTATGTGTCAGACAGGCGAAGCACTTAAGATTTGTGACAGGCACGACCAGGAATTAACTGCTAAGTTTTTGCATTTATTCATACATTCATGGGCACCACGACTATGGCTGTAAAAGTGACTTAAGTGTTCTTGCTTTATTCAAAATATTCTCAAACAAAGCAACTGCTCTCCTTGTGGCAAACCAGATGCCCTCATCTCAACCCCATTAACCCAAAATCCATTTTTCTCACACTGTATGTATTGTGCACGTTTCATTCTATTCCGACATTCAGGATAAAACAGCACCCTTCTGAAAACCCGGTTTACCCGGAACCCGCAGCGTTGGTCCCCACTTCATTTTTATGAACCTTTTTATTGAAATAGTTAATTATTTTATGAAACAAATATTTGTCTGTGGGAGTAAACAAAGACCAGCCACATGTGAGCAGGCAAGGCTCTTTATTCAGAGCTCACTACAGCAAGAGTCGGCCACTGTCAGTGGCGTTTTGGCAGATACTCAAAGGCAGGCTGAGGAGTGGGAAAGCTTTAGAGCGGAGGCAAGGGAAGGCTTTGGATATGCCCTGATGGAGGCAGGTGGCGTGGGGAAGCTGCAGGTGGGCTAATTAAAAGTAGGGCCTCCTGTGTGATGGTTGGGGGGGCATATTGGGCTGTCTCTGGCTGGTCCTCCGTTGGAAGCAAGGACAAAAAGTACGGAAGATTTCCATTATTAACTAAAATCCTAGCCATTTTGAGCCAATTATTACATCAGTTATTGTTTGGCTGAGCCAGTTGCTAGAGATAGTGGTCTGACTTCCCGCAAGTCTGACTTCTCAATTGCACGCCGGCCACCTTGGATTTTGGTTTCCTGGATTGGTTGCTGCAGATTGTGGGTCAGAGTTGTTCTCTTCCTGTTACGCTCTGGCTATTGTCCAGTGTATATTCAATCTCTCAGTAAATAAAAAGTGTACAAATAGAAAAGTACACATCGCAGAAGTGCATACAGCTCAATGAATTATCAAATTTAACAACCAACGGGGGGGGGGCATTTATTTTTAAATTCTCCACAATCTTATCTTCAGAACATGTTGTCAAGGAACATTTTGAGTCACAAGGCAGAGTCCTTCCATGCGCTTCTTGAGTTCTCATGTCTGAGGGCAGGACTCACCAGCGGCAGCTTCCTTGGTTCTTCTTCTAAAGTCAAGTCTTCCTCGACGTGATGGACACAAAGAACCCTGGGTTTGCCTCAGTCAGGCTCAGCTCTGTGAGTCACTTTTCCTCCACATTCCTGGACAGAGATGAGCAGGTCCGAGAGCATGCCTTGAAACCCAGGCTCCACCATTCCTTTGGGCAAGTTAGATAATCTCTCAGAACCTGTTTCTTCATCTACAAAATGAGGGTAATAATAGTGCCTACTATCAGGGTTGCTATGACCGGGGTGAGGCGATGGGCATTCAGACCTTTAACACAAGACCTTGCAGGGAATAAACACTTAGATTCAGCACACGTATCTCTCCCAGTAGTGTTGAAAAAATAATGGCTGAAAACTATTGAGAACCTACTATGTGCCAGGCACGGAGCTTAGTCCTTTCTCTCAAATTTTATTTTATTTTATTATTAAATCTTTCTATTAGAGAATAGAATAGAGAATAGAATATAGAATAGAGCCCTCTCCTCAGTATTCCTTATTTCTTTGGAAGTTCACGTGAGCTAGTAGTAGCCACGAGAGGTTAAGTGTAGATCTCCTAGGTGGGTCTTTTGTGAAAACCATCGCTGTCCCAAGAGAAGGGAAGAGCATCATCTGGCACGTACTTATTCCCCCTTGTCTGTCCCCATTTTTGCCAGCCTGAAAGCCATGAGCTACAGCTGCTCTCCTGCAGGCATGAGACCCCCAAGACCCATGTCCAGGATGGCAAAGTAGGCACAGCCCCGAACCTCCATGGCCTCATAGGGGTGCCGTGCAGCCCCAGACTGCCAGCTTCCCGACAGTCTCATCATTGTGGCTAAACCACCATCATCGCCAGATTCCTCTTACACGCAACCCGAGGCAATCCAAAGCAATACAGCCACCATTTAGGGCAATCGGAATGTCTGAATGAAATGAAGCATCCAAATTAATGAAAATTAAGGATTTGAAGTATCTTCTTTACCCCAATCTGTTGACATGTCCCAACTGAGATGATAGAAAGAACTCCAGGGATTGAAAGGCAGATTTCCAATCATCTCTCTAGGAATCATTCTCAACCCTTCTAAAGATTAACAGCAAGGTTTTTTCTGAATATCCAAGCCCCATGTGTCAACTCCTAGTTGCTAACTTTCCCCTCTTCCCAGTCAAATGGTGTTGTATGAGGGGTCATCAACAGGGTTTCCACGGGTCATCAGCACTGTGCCCATGGGATCTGAAGACTCCAAGACTTGGCACTAGACCAGAATCACCCAGCACAGAATTGCGTGATCCTTCTGTAAAACCTGAGGCATCTGCTCTGGCATTTTGGTCAAAGTCCAAAGGCTGTAATTGCATTCTGCCTGCTTGTGGGCTCTCCTAGAGTTCTAATTAGGTAGTATTTATTTTCTATCCAAAGAAAAAGATTATGCCTGACATTGCTCTACACATTAAAACAGCAAGGGGCCCAACCCAAGTGATAAAAGAGCATCTTATTGTGACAGGAAATGATCACGGGGGTGGGGATGAGGAGCTTCCTCAGTCTTTACCCTGAGCCGGCAGGGACAGTGGCTTTCAACTTGGAGGAAGCTAAATATATCAGAGGGGTTAAACTTGTGGTTTTCTGTGCCATTACAGGGAAATAACATGCATATATTCCCTCTTATTTTAATGTTTTCTAAGGCATGTCAGGTGAAAAGGGGACTCAACTCCAGCCTCTTCTCTCACAGCTTTCCTGTCAAAATATAACCCACAGAAGGACGCTAAAAACGAAATTCTTTCTGTGTATCACCTATGCTGTCTTACCATCGCATGGTACGTGACCTTTTATATCATAAGCTATGAATAACCCAGAATTGGGGTGTTCGGCACTGCTTAAGGAAATACCCTACATGGCCAAAATTTTAATTATTCAAACACGCAAAACCACTTTCCTGAATCTCTCTGACTCGATGGTGAAATAAACACATTCAGAAAATATCTGAAATGATCCTCACTTTCATTAAACTAGAAAAGGCACCAGTTTTCGGTAGATTAAATTATGTTGTATTAAAATAAAGACACACACACACACAATGAAGAGAAAATCTCTAATAATTTATTTGACCTTCAGTTTCACATTGTGAAAAAAAAAATAACAGTTTTACAAAACCTCAAAAATGTAGTAGTAGCAAACAAGCACATATGAACATGAACACTTTACTTCAACTTACACAGAGTTGTGTACGTGAACCACATAGTCAATAGCCAAGAGAGGGATATTATTCAGCTCTAATCACTCTTATTCAGACAGGTGTCAAGCCCAGAGAAAAGGGGGCTACACAATTATACCAGAAGTGGAAGGCTGCCCTTTGTTATCCGTTTCCACAGCAACCAGTCCACAGAATAAGAAGAACCTTCTCTGTCTTATGCCAAGGTTTTTGTGTGCACTGTGCTGTGAATTGTATTTGCTTCAAAGTGGGGACGTTTCACAGGGTGAGAATGGTCAAGTAGTGAGCCCGAATGCCTACATCAATTCAAAGAGCGGGAGTCCAGAAAGTTCCCTGCAGGCTGGGGGCCCACCCTGACCACGGCTCCCTCTGGCTCACACACAGTAATTAATAGAGGATTCAAGGACAGACCACAACTTTGAAACAGCTGCAGAAAATTCATCCTGCTTTCAGAAGTCGCGCAGTGACACACACATCTCTGCAGATTTGCATCATAAACTAGAGAGCCGAGCTGCTACAATGTAACGCCACCGCTATGCCGCCAGCGTACAATCAGACATTTGCATTGCTTAGAACACATCTAGGAGCGAGCAACTGACTGCTGGAAAAGTATTGTGATGCTTTTATTCCAATGGCTCATTTATTTCGGTCCAACTCTAGCCCACTTATTCATGGCACGAACGGACATGTACGATTAGTCTAAAGTATTCAGGTAAAGAGAAATGTTAAGGATTTATCTGTCACTAGACAATGCAAACACACTCACAATGTAAAAGGTTGTTATCAGTCTTAAGCCCTATTTTCTAAACTACAGTAATGTGAGAAACGTCGATGAAAGTGGTGCGAGTTGCAAACTCTGGTCTTCCCCAGACACCTCTGAGCAAGCACCTAATTGAGTCTAGCACTAATACCTATCACGGCACACGGTTAGTAAACAAGCACTGGAACTAGCAAAGAATGTATTCACAAC
Source organism: Ursus arctos (assembly GCF_023065955.2). Classification (NCBI taxonomy): domain Eukaryota; kingdom Metazoa; phylum Chordata; class Mammalia; order Carnivora; family Ursidae; genus Ursus; species Ursus arctos. Next base: position 59,070,547 of record NW_026623067.1, read on the forward strand.
AGATTCCCAACGATCCCGGAAAACCTCTCAACAGGGGCCACTGCTCATCATTCTTTGGTGTTTCCTGGCCCAATGTGTCACTTCTGTGCACCAAAGAGTTCTTTTTTAGAGACTTACCCAAGGGTGAGCACTAAAGTATACGCTGTACCCATGTGAATATGGTCTTGGAGAATTGCTAACACTTGCTAAATCGTACATCAAGAAGAGAGAACAATGAATCCACCAGGTCAAGCAAATCTGGCGAGTGAATTAATTTATATTACGTCTGTGACAACTCAGCTTTTTCCTGTTAACTGTGGGTGTGGCAAAGCCTTCTCACAGGGTAATAAATAAATAAATAAACTTTGGACAATGCCTTTAACCTGTGCCCTATATACAGAACTATTCCACAGAATTTTCCAGGATTTCAGGATATTACACAAAGAAAAAAACTGCAAAGTGACTTGGTCCTTTCCAAATTTCAGTAGCTGAGATTGAAGTAGGTGACTCAGATGGGAAGCAACAGGGTAGTGAAGCCTTCCCTCACCCCACGAGCCATCAGCGTGACCAGAGCCCATGGAACCCCATTAAAAGTTAGTGAATCTAAGAAGTGATCTCCATGCTTTCTCTACCTCTACGATGTTATTTGTTTCTGTCTTGTACTCCTTCCCTGTCTTGACATTTACAAAATCCCCCCTTCCCAACCTACCCTCTAGTTATACACCAAATTGTAACTCCCAAGTTTTCATTTTTGTGCAGCAAAGCACTTCACAACAGCCACAAAACTGTGCAAAACATACAACCATACACACACATCCATACACGTGAAGACAATCGTAAGCACTGTTTCAGCATGCAGGCATCAAACAATAAATAGCTAAATCTATAACAAATTTCTTAACAGCCAAGGGAAAGTTTAAAGTCACTTATAAATAGAAAAGAACATCTACCAAACGCCTACCAACAATGTCCCCATTGTTCAGAACCTTCCTGGGGAGCACAACCCCTCAGAGATTAGTGGAGAGTCCAGTGGTCCTCACTTTGCAGCCGGCCAAGCCAGCTTCCCTCCTGGCCCCACAGTTGGGCTTTCAATCTCCAACAGCAGCTGGTGCGGAGGCTTCAAGCTTGCTCCTCAGAAAGGTGACAACCATTTCAAATTTTACACATAAATGGTGGAGCCCATGGAAATCAAATGCTGAATATGGTACAGCAAGGGAAAAGGGCCGGCTTTTCTCTCCCTTTGAGGGGCTGATTAACGCTGACATTAATCCACAATTACAAGACAAGGACTAGATCACAGGTTCATTCATTCATATTTAAACCATGTGCTACTTGCACTGAAAATCCCACCCCCTCCCCCACCCCCTCCTTCATGTCCAGTTAGAGAATTTACAAGGTGCAGTGCATTGTATTGGAGTCTTGTAGCAACTTCTTGTCCTTTTTCTTTTCTCTCTCTTCATTAAATTTGGCCTCTCCAAAGCAGAAATCTCATTTTGTCTCACCAAGTGATGGAGCGAGCTAAAACAGGGAGAAAAAAAGATTCTCGTTAGTAGCCTCGAAATCTAAAAAAAGAAAATTAATATCGGGACAGAGCTGGTCATTATTGCTTCTAAAAGTCTTAATTACATGTTCAGTAGCAAGTGTGCAAAGATTAAGTGCATCCATGTGCGTGCACGGATACACACGACTGGCTCGACAGAAACGATGGTGTCCAAAGAAAAGTCTTCGTTTCTTTACTACAGCTTCAACCCGTACACGTGCAAATGCAAACTTCTACGTCTAGGCGCTGCTATAAATTGCCACCTTCTGCTTCTAACATTCAAACTTCATCTCCATGGCTAAACAGAGCCACTGTGAAGCGTTCACCAGAGGGTCAAAAAAGATTCCTGTGCAAACCCTCCTTGGCCCATTTACCATAAAGGATTCCAAATTCAATTTATTCACCATATAGAAGGCAGACATATTAATCCTCTTATTGAAATGCATCTCTGCTATTCATTATGGCAGAAATCAGTCTCGCTTCCTTTCACACGACAACATTTCAGGCCTCCACAGCCCAAGGCTGGAGTTTATTCTCCCAGTTCATCAGTCCGCACTTGGGGGACGCCAGCTATGGTATGCACTTATTATCTGCAGAATCCACCGACGTCAAGCGTGAATATAAATTCAAGGTGCCGGAACCACAAAGCCGGCACATTTCACGGGAGCTGGTGTTTCCCCACACGACCCACCATTCCCAGCCCGCACGTCTACTTTGACGCAGGGAAATCTTGCAGACGGCTTTTGTCTCTCCAACACTCACCCTAACTGTTCATAGAGCACGTTTCCAGCCCAGTGTAGGAATCTCATCCCTGCTGCTATAACTCTAAGTGGAGACAAAGGGAATTCAGGAGGGGCTGCTCGTTACTTGCATTGAATTCTTCTCACTTTTGTGTGTTCAGAAGTCGGATTCATTTCATGAGCTGTTTCTTTTGGCAGCTTCATAACATGATTCAGGCTTTCAAGGCATTCCTTAGACTGGTGTCATCCTCCCACCCCCACCTCCCGGTCACCTCTATATCAACACGAGGCCAAAAGAATGTATTTTGTAATTGTAATAATATGAAATTTCATGATGGTGCATACTCAAACAGAGAAAGAAAGAAAGAAAGAAAGAAAGAGAAAGAAAGAAAGAAAGAAAGAAAGAAAGAAAGAAAGAAAGAAAGAAAGGGAAAGAAAGACTCTGAAAAGGGAAGAAACAAAGCACACTGAGATCCGAGTGCTGTCCGGCTGGGGCCACACAGAGCCATGAAAATGGGAGAGTAATCAAAAGTAATTTCCTTTTTGTCCTTCCCACCACTGAAAGAGCAGCAGGAGACAGTTAAAATCCCCCCGGTGAATGAGCTTTTAGACCTAGGGAAACTTCCTGTTAACACTGTATTAATTTGGTTAGCACCTACGTTTGGAGATCAAAGAGATGTCCCGGAAGTTTCTGCAGCTGAGGGCTGATACCTGCACAGCACCTCTTTTAAAGTCATTCCATTCAACTCAAGTGTTTTAGCACTATCTCGTGTGTAGAAAACTTTAGAAATTTAAACCAACATGCTCCCTATCAGAAACCGCAAGAGTGGCTTTGATCAGGCCCTCACGGCCCTTTCGGACGGCGAACCTGGCCCTGTCCAATTCCGCTGTTCCGTGCTCCACTCTGGGGGGTGGCACCAAGGGCGGGGAGGTGGTTGGTGTTTCCCATGTGACCTAACACTTTATGTGCTTGGTTCCCAGGGACTGGAAGTATGTGATTAGGCTCAAACACCCGGGATAGGGCGAATTCAAGCGTTTGCCAATATACTCTGGGCTGCGAGAGAAGGCACCAAAAACGAAGAGTAAAGATACAAGCAGATAATAATCAAAGAAGCCTCACTTTCCTGCCACACACAAAGCTAATTCCGTGGTTGGCTGAGGTCTCAATTGAAGGAGGAAAGGAACCTCAGAGCATTGAACACTTCATATCGGCCAGACGCTGGGCAAGGTATCTTTCTCCTCTTTTCCCCCTTCATTTATCAGTTCACCCAAGTCTGACTGGGGACAGAGCTCGGAGAGGCCAAATTCAAATCAGTCATTGGGCAAAGGAGGGATCTGAAGTACAGAAAGGTCCAGAGTCCACAGCTTTGAACCCGGAACCAGAATGCACACGTGGTCTCTTCCTGCCTCTGCCTCCTTACCTTGCCCCAAAGACACCAGCCCGTCTACCACTCACCATTTTGAGGTCCCGCCACCAAAACTGGCAATTTTTCTGGCTCTCCTATGCAAATAGAGTCAGTTTTGGACTAACACCGAACTTCGTGTGCTCTTAATTGATGCTTTCGCCCAGAAGGTTCTTTAAACCTGCTTGAGAGGTGAGTCATGCATGCATATCGCAGATGAAATAACCACGTTCAGAGCATGTGTTTACTCAGGATTACTGAGATGCCAGCAAGGCTGCAAAAACCAGTTTGGTATGGGACGCTGTCAGCCCAGTCGCTCCCCACAGAGGTTTCTCACTGTTCTCGCTCCTCTGAAGGAGTTTCATTCCAAGGTTATGTTCTGTTACTAAGAGCCGTACCAACTGTTAGAGGCGGGAGGAGACAACTGAACCAATGAAAAAACAAAAAAGATTCATTGTAACAGGGAGGCCAATTTTAGCGGTGTTTCAAAATGAGCTGTAAGAACGGTGGAAAGAAAAGACAAAGAAGTCAAAAATCCCTCTTTGCTTAGCTCACAAAGACCCCCCAGATTTCCTTTTTTCCCTCTGCAAGTCCTCTTCAAAAGTGTGAAACAAACTAGGGAAAACAGAGCCAAAAGTCTCCAGGTAATGAGTTAGTTTTCATTGTACTTCCTCCAAAGCCGAGTTTTAATTTTACTCTCTTATTATTAGTAATAAGCCCATGATTTACCAAAACAAATCAACACATTCCACGTGCTCCGTGCTACACTCAGACAAGCTTAAGTGGTTCCTGGGGCCAATGCTAAAGATGCTTAACGGCAGCAAAGCGGCCATTAGCTTCACGAACACTGAACTGTGTAGGCCTATTAATTATTTGAGCCAAGAGTATTATATACTCTTAAGTACACAAGACGACCGTTATGGACTCAGATATATGACACAGAAAGACAACTTTTGTTAGCTCTGACAATAGGGTCAGCCTGTCTGATTAACTCTGAAAGGCTGCAGTGGAAGGCCGTCGAGATGGCTCAGCGTGCCACGTATCTGACAAGTTTATACAACACAGGTGCAGCCTTTTACAAGGACAGACCTTGACTTCCCTCTGAAGTTAATAAATGCCCTAAAAGGGGTTATTTTTTTTCTCCCGAGGAAAAATTTTTAAATAAGCAATAAATAATTTGGGAGGGAACAAACTAGGAATAAACTTAAGGATTCCGTTTTTTACACCCTACTTCATTCCAGAAAGGGTTTGAGGGATCTAAATTTGCGTATCAACAAATCTCTCCTGGGGTGAGACAAATATGAAGCTCAGGTTTCTTAAGTAGCCGTTCAGCATGGTGCTCGAGTGCTCTCTCTCCGGAACCAGAGTGCCTGAGTTGATTTCTGGACTAACTCTTCCACCTACAAAGCTCTAGGACCTTGGGCAACTGACTTAACCTCCATGTGCATCCGTGGTTTTCGTCTCTAAAATGCTCTAGTAATAATATCTCACGAGGTCTATGTCAGGATCACATGAAATGACCCATGTGAGACACACGGCCCCACTCCAGGCAGGGCTCAGTAAACATGAGTTGGCATTATTAAACCCAGGGCAGGGGTTCTCAACCCGGCTGTCGATCAGCATCACTAGAAAACCTTCTAAAAATCCTGCTGCCTGGGACCCACCCGGACCACATGAAATCAGATCTCTGGGATGGGCCATTTCTGAAAAGCTCTTTGGGGGAATGGGAGGTCAGTCAAGGCTGAGAACCGCTAGCTTCTCTTATGGGTGGGGAGTGGCAGCTGTGGTCAACACAAGTGCTTTCAGGTCTGGGGTGCAAATTCTCTTTAATGGTTTCTGTAGCCCTGCTTCTACAGGACGAGCTACATCGGTCCCGTCTCAGGTTCCACGGGAACTTGCACAGCTAGCTTACGCGCGTGCATACTTACAGCCACCCTGACTTCTCACCTCACGCTCAGCTTCTTGAAGGTGTACTGTTTAAGAAGGCAGATGCTTCCAGGTGCTGACAAACGCAGTAGGAATCAGCGAGTACGGGACCGTGGTGATGCTGTTCCACACGTCTAACGTCGGGTCATAACAGTCCAAAGTTTTGCAGCGCTGAATGCCGAAGTACCCTCCAACCACGTAGAGCTTGTTTCCGGAGGCCACAGCGTGGCAGCTCATGCGCTTTGCTGTCACGTCTCCCACCTTGGTCCACTGATAAGTCTCACTGTTGAATTTGTAAGCAGAGCAGGCGGAGAACTCCGTATCTCCCCCCATAATAAAAATCTGGTTACCCAGCACCGCTGCTGCTGTGTAACGCCAGGGCTGGGGACAGGTGGCTGGTACCGTCCACCTGTTTTCACACTGATCATAACACTGAACCTTCGGGAGCTTGTCATGACTGACGCTGGTACCTCCGAAAGCAAACAACTTGAGTTTGGCACTCACTACTGCAGCGTTGCTAACGCCTTCTCGGAGGGGGGCCACCATGGTCCATTTGTTGGTTGTGGGGTCATAGTGTTCTACTTGCTTTAGAGAGACTGAGGGGGAGGCTGGGAGGCAGCCTGTGGCGGCTGTGTGCCCCCCGACCACGTACAGACAGTGCTTCAGTTCAGCTGAGCCATGGCCGAACCTGGCCACCAACATGGGGGCGGCTTTGGACCACTCTTCATGCAGGGTATCGTAAACCCAGACATCTTTTGAGACTCCATTTTCAGAGCCCCGCCCCCCAGTAATGTATACTTTGCAGCCAATTGCACACGCACTGAACTCTTTTCTTGGGCTGGGGATGTCAGCCTTGGGAATTATTTCTTTGGCCTTCTGGTCTACCAGATACAGCTTGTCACACATGAAGGTCTGCCCTCCCAAGAGGAAGAGAGCGTGGCCGGTCTTCCGAGGCCGGGCACAGAGGCTGGTTACCACGCCGTCGTTCTGCAGGATTTTTAGTTTGCACCTGATGGCCTCTTCCACAATCTCCTTGCTCTTTCTCTGCTTGGTAATGAGTTCCTCCATGGCCACATTCTCCATGAGATAAATGGCTGGCAGCAGAGCCAGCCTCACTGTCTGCAACAGCTCTGGGAGGTAGCAATAGCGCTTCTTCAGGTCATAGCTGATCCAGTTAATTGCAGACTCGTACACAAGCCTTTCATCTTCTGTCTCCAGCTCCTCGCTGGACAAGAGCTGCACTACCATGTCCTGGGGCAGCTGGAGGAAATCTTCGTTCTTCCTGATGGTCTGGAAATTGCTGAGACACATTCTCCAGGAGAGTTCGTACAGCTTAGTGCACTGGTGGGCATCGGAGAGCAGCAGCATGCCCAGGCAGTTGGTGGGATGCAGATTCTTCTCTAGGAACTCTGCACACGCATCCCGGATGTCCTGAAACTCCAGCATGTCGCCAGCTTCCAGAAGTGATTCTGCATTTTCTTCATTAATGATGACCCGGGAGGAGTACGCATAGTCAAGAAGCAGCTCCAAAACCTCTGGGTGGATGGAGTTGTCGAAGTTGACTTCACTGTCCTGGCTCTCTTTCAGGCCGCCACTGAACATGGCTTCAAAGTAGCGGCTGCACGCGGCCAGCACTGCCCGGTGACAGGGGAAGGTCCTATTCCCAGCGTGGAGAAGGACATCGGTGAAGAGGCGCTGCTGGCGTAAAAGATTCAAGTGCGTGAGGACGCTGTCGGCGTAGGAAGACTTGTGAAACAGATAGATGTTAATGGAGCCACTGCTGGCCCTGGACTTGCGGTTCTCATGCACACTGACTGACATTTTGTTTCCACTCCTACAACAAAAACAAAACAAAACAAACCATTGAACGTGATGCTCCTGATGTTCAGAACAGCAGAACAAAGCAAAACAAATCGTTGTGAACAGAGAAAACAGAACACTTTGCCGTTAGCCTTGCCGCCTACTGCTTGGAATAATGGATAGCCTGCGCCTGTACAAAGTCAGAGACAACCACCTATAAGGAAAGGCATTCACTGGAACACTGTTCAGCTATTTGAACACTGTTCAAAAAAAAAAAAAAAAATCACTGCTTGCAAGCAGGTTCATCTTGGAAAACCTGACTGCCAACTTTCAGGATACTGAAGTCCTTGCGAATGTAAGCCAGCAAAACCCAAGACGAGGGAGGTCTCACTCTCACAGCTCCCTGCCCTTGTCCAGCTGATTCACTGCAGGCCAGTTAAAATGCTGGGCTTCCAGCTCTCGTAACGCCGGGACGGACACCAGCTTTTATGCCCCATGCAACATAAAGCCATGTGTAAAACAAATACCTACTAATTAATTCCATTAAGAATTCCTTTGGTAAGATCCAGTCCCAGTGTATCACAGTAAATGGGCAATGTAACCTTAAAATCATAGGCTTAGGCCAACTTCTTCCATGATCAGATCCTTATTAAAATGTTACAAACAATTTCTAAACAGACAGTTCTACCACGCCAGGGTCCTCAAAGAGCACCGATATAAACCTTACCACATATTGGTCAGCAGGCTTTTGTGAAAACACAGAACAGATCCTGGCCACAATCGCCATGCATCTTTCCTGCTCTGGACAGCTTCCAAAATGAGGATTTGCACACATAAAAAGAAGAATATTTTGAGTAGCGCACTCATCACTATTGTTTTTCTGTTCTTCCTGCTTTTTATCAATTCTTGGAAAACCAGTTCCAAGAACAAAGGATCTATCCATCCCTCTCTTTTGATTCAAAAGTGCATCCTCAGGACCATTCCTGTGTACCTGCAGACACCGGCATGTGCACGGAAGGAGTTCAAAGTGCAAACCCAGCTTTATGTAAATCAAAAGCACTCACACCTATGTGAGTCTGTGTGTGTGTGTGTTGCCAGCCATTGTTAATTTAGGGCCACCCTAGAATTTATTTGCTGACTAAAGTACTTTCCTCTATATTATTGAAATTATAGCAAAACCTAATGCTGTCTTTGGCTTTCTTCAGTAAGTAAACTGTAGGTTAAAGACATAGGACATATCTATCACCTATCTTCAAAAACTAAATCACATGCTTCTCTCTCTCTCTCTTTTTTTTTTAACCCTCTCCCTTCTGCTACTTCAAAAGAATGAAGCCTTCAAGGACCTGCCTGTCAAAGGATTCCTAGGGAAGCTGTTTATGCCAGGAGGGTAAACAACTGTGTAAGTTACAGCATCTGTTCCAAACACAGAACAGCTAGTTTTCACAGGCAGCTGAAACCTACCGACTCCTCGTTTCCTTAACTGGTCAGATTTTTATTTTTTTAATTTATATTGCAGCAATTACTAATAAACACAAACGAGTGATTTCCCACAGATTCACAGGCTAGCTCCCAAGCAGCACTTCCTGACCAGCTGTAGCACAGCACACAACAAAGGCAGGTGCCATCTGTGCCTGTGACACGCTGGCCACATCCCATTAGGCGATGCAACTTGTTTTCTTTTAGTTTTGGAATGTAACTTTTCACTAGCGGTCATCATGGCTTAGTGAAAGAAAGTAAGTAACAATGTTCTAGGGCTCTGGTGTTAGGAAGACAACATGAGTGTCCACAGCAACTCTAGGATAGGACAAATGGTGAGGAGCCCCGCAGACAAAGGTGAGGAGCGCCCCCGTCACCCTTCCTACCTCAAGTAAAAGCCTCTACAGTCCAGCCCATGGGAACCAACGCCCAGGGCTCTGGAGAACCACCCAACTCCACACTATGTGAGTGCACCAAGTCTCCAAAGCCGCAGAACATGTATTAGCATCCCCGATGCTCTGCTGCTGGAGTTGTGAGTTAGTACATTCAATCTTAAGTACTTGGAGGAAGATTTTAAGCTTAAACCTCAAAAGATGCTATGAATACTCTGATGCCTTATATAGAAACTTACAAACATTGCAAATGAGTAGTTCTGCTTTCTTTTTTAAGCCAATGCTTCCAAGGCACCCTCAAAAGCTGCCTTCTCTCAAGCTGAGAGTGAACACACCTCCAGCTGAAGAATGAGGCTCCCCGCACAAGGTACATGACACCAAAGTGCCTGCACCCTGAGTGGGAACCACACCGGGGCCCAGACCGTGCTTCCCTGAGCATTAGATTCCAGACAGGGTAAAACAGCATTCACAAGGAGGCTTACACTTGAGACAACAGTTTGTTTAGAAGACCTTAGGATACAGGATCTGCATCACTACGCCTCCTGTGCTGATGCTCCTGCCTTTTCCAGGTTGGTGCACAAAACCAGAAGGAAGAGGCTAGCCTGTCAGCTTGGATACCGTCCAGATGGAAAAGCATGTCACAGGCAAAATCCAACATTCTTGCAGCAATACTTGCTCAAAAGGTAAACTTAAAGACCCAAGGGAAATGACTACTTTCTGGGTTAAAATTCCGCAAACAGCAAGATATCAGCAGAAGCCATTTATACAGTCACAAAACACACCTTCAACATAAAATGAATCACCCTTCCGGCATTTTTTTAAGCCCCCAGAGAAGTAATATGTGCATGTCAAGTAAGTAGCCAAAAAAAAAAGAGGACACTTATACTTAACCTGTGCCTACAAAAAAGAAGGCGAAAGGGCTGCTATTACCGTGAACATCAAAAGGGCTTCTAGTTACAGTAACTTCAGTTCACTTAATGCTCCGCACTCAAGCTCCCTGCTGCCAATACTTTGCGTCCCGTCACACCTCCTTAGGTTCTGAACCTGGGCTCAATGCACTCATAGGAGAAACTAGGCGGATTTTCTTGGCCATTTACCTTACTGCTAACAATGGAACGACATTAGAAAGACACTGTTAACAAGAAAACCAACTGACCATACAGCTTTCTTTAACACTTGCAACGCTCTTCGACACGCGGACCATACCTGTGAGGGCAACACGAAATTACACGCTGAACAAGTTTCAAGGTTCGTCTCCACCACGCCCACCACTTCCTATCCTTTGAAACTCATTAAGGTCACACCAAAGGCCAAATACTTGCAGGAGAAGAAATGGATTTCTCAGGAAGTTTTCATTCATTCGCCACAGACATTCCGCCGCAGGGAACGTGCCCTCGTGAAGGGTGTGTGCGCGCGGCCCCGGCGCTCCCCTGTGCCGGGCAGCGTGCACCGTGGGCCGACAATCCCCGGCGCTCGGCCCTGGGGGCTGCCAAGTGCGAGGCAGAGCGACAGCCACCCCCAGCGAAGCGCCGCTTTCGGCGGAGGAAGGACACTGGTCCTACCCCGCCTCGCCTCTCCGATCCCCAGCAGCTCGCCCGGGGGCCGGCGAGACGGACAGAGGAGATCCCTCCGGCGATGGCCAGCGTCTGCACGCTGTGGGAGGGCAGCGGCTGCCACCGAGGTCTCCGCCCCAAGAACAGTTCCCCCACCTCCGCCCAAGCCGGAGTTCCGGCCTCCGGGGCGAACGCACGCCTCCGGCGAACACACCCCCGCAGGCCAAGCGGCCCCGGCAAGCCGCGCCGGCCGCAACAGGTCCCGGGCGGCGGGGGAAACTTACGGCGGCCGCGACCGGCGTCAGCGCACGACCAGCTGGGTTCTCTCGCCTAGGTCACCGGGCGGGAGGCGACAAGGCGGACGTCTCAGCCCCGGGGAGCGGCGGCGACTGCCTGGGCGAAAGGAGCGAGCATGGGGCGCCCGCCCGGGAGAGGACAGCGCCTCGCGACTCCCACGCCGCGAACTCCGCTCGCGACCCGCAGAGCGTCTCCCGGAGAGCGACTCGGGAAGGTAGGGCGAGCCTGCGGCTGCCGGCGCCGCGCAGGGAGGCTGGCTGTGCACTCCGGGGGGGGGAACTCGAAAGCGCTGGTGCGCGCCGGCGGCCGCCTGGCGTCTGGACTCGGTCTCCGCAGCGCCACCGCCGCGCCGCCTCCTCTCTGGCTGCCCAAGCAGTCTGCGCCCAGCGACCGCGCGCCGGGCTATAAGCGGCGCGGCGCGGCGGGAGGGGAGGGGAGGGGAGAGGAGGGAGGAGAGGGTGCGGATGCGGAGTGACACCAAGGGAAGGAGGGAGGAAGCGCGTGAATGCCGCCCGCCGAGGTGGAGGAGGAGGAAGGGGAGGAGGAGGCGACGGGGAAGAGCTGGAGAAGAGCGTGTCGGGGGAGTTATTCGAGAGAGGAAGCGGGGGAGGGGGGCTGCGGAGAGTGGAGAGAGACAAAGCGGACGCCGTGCCTAAAGCCACTAGCAGCTGCAATCCTCAGGGGCGGCGAGTAGAACAAGTTTGGCCGGGTCGGAGTGCCTGCGCCTCTAGCCAGCCCGGTTAAAGGACAGCCCCGGAGCTGAGGGACCCTCGGCGGCGGAGGCGCCCGGCTGCGCGCTCCGCGATGCCGGAGTCAGCGATATGCTCAGGAAAGGGGAGCGAGGGGGCGAGCCGGGTGTCCGCCGCACGCGCCCTTGGCGGAACACCTGGAGCGGGGAGCGGGGCAAGGGCTGGGGCACAAGTCTGGTCACTGCGGGGACACTGCAGGTTGGGCATTGCGGGGACATCGGGTTTCTCGCTGGCGGGGGGCAGACAGACTCTAGCCCCTGGCGTTTCGCCTGCGTCCTACCTCCCCACCCCAGCGGGTGCGGCACCCGCGACCGGACTCTGCCCCACGCGGCGGGGAGCAGCAGCAGCCCGAGCGCTGTCCCGCGGGGCGCGCACCACGTGCTTCGCAGCCAATCGCGGCCGGCGCTTGATTCAAAGCGAGCTGGTCAAAGGAGCGGCCACGCCGCCCCCTTTCCCTTGAGATAACAGCCTCAGTCGCCCTCTCGGGCTGGGCCCTTCCTGTCTTTTATCGCTCTGTTTTGTTAGTTAGGAGTTCGGCAAAGAAATGACCCAGCCCACAGGTTTGAAGCGCCGCGTGCCGGGGGAAAGGAAGGCAGTTCGAAAAATAGTCTCGCACGGCGATCGCTCTTGACGAAAGCCATTATTGATCTTTGCACTAAGGGCTGTATTTCCACTGGGACCGAAATTTAACGCTTGTTTGGTTTTTATTAGATATTTGGAATGAAATCTGTGACTGAACTGCAGAGATCACCGTCCCAGCCGTTTTGCAGGTTAGGAAAGTGAGGCCCAGGTAGATGGGATTGTCCAGCTCGAGATCACACGGCCACTTAGCAGAGGCTGGGCTCTGCAGCTCGAGTAGGGATCCACCAAAGAGTTTTCTCCCTTCCCCAACTCCCCCAACTCCCCCACCTCCTCGCTTTCCTCTAAACATAGATGCAGAATTGGTTTATGGTTTAGGCTGAGGGGGCTCCACCTAGCGCTGCGGTGTCCAGACGCTGCCTCAACCAAGGCTGCCGGTTCTTTATTCCAACCACACTTGTCTTTACCCCGTCCCTCCTGGTATGCGCTGAGAAATTTCGCTCCGTGCAAGCAAAGAAAGACAGTGCCCTCTGAAGTCCTTTGTTAGCATTAACTCGTCAGCCTCACCGTGAGCCTTTACAGATCTGTTTCATGTTTTAATTTTTGATGTGGACTCTCAGCCCCAGACTGCTTAACAAAGCCAGAGACAGCGGGATCCATTAACAGTAAGAATCACGTGTAGCGATTCTGGGGGTTCGCCAGGTGAAGAGAGGAGCTGGGCAAGCCGACCCTGTTCCTGAAGGAGATGTGGATAAAAACCCAAACAGAACGTATAGCAATGCTGTAGACGCCAGAGATGGTGCTGAGAGGAAGGGAGGTGGAAATGTGCAGCTAGCACACATCTGTCTTTTAGAAACCTGTTTCTGTAGCCTGTGGCAAGGTGCGGAGGAAGCCCAGCAGAGCAACCTCAAGGACACCTCCTAGAAGCGCCTTGTCCTTGTGCGCTCAAAGTAAGCCCGTTGCTTTGGAAGACCAAATGGGAATGTCCTCCTCTGGGGAAATGTTCTGTTTAAATGAAGAAATAACACTTCTCACTGAGAAGTCTTTCTTACTTCGGTCCGTTAGCACATCTACGTGGCACTTTACCTAGATGATCCTGCCGACAAGTAAAACACGTGCCCAGCTCCGTTGGTTGGCTGGCGGTTTTGTCACAGGAAGCCACTGAGTTGGGAACAGGCGGTCTGTTTCTCTTGCATCTTCCCCACCTGGAAACGGCAGTGTCCTTCACCATGGGGACAGCAGCATCTGTTCCTCCTTGCCCAGGACTCTGCTAAGCAGGCAGGGGGTCCTTGTCATCCACGGATGCCATTTTCCTGGTCTTTTCTCCCTAATGTTGCCATCTCAGGGCTTCAAGGAAAGAGATGGGGAAAAAGTCGTAGCTTTGGGAGATCTTGAATTGTGTTCAGTGACCGTTGGCTTCATCTGCCTCAGGGAGATAAGCAACAGGAGGCAGGGGAAAGAAATTAGCTTCTGGAGGGTGTAAAAGTGGAAAACATTTTCCTGCTGAGAGACAGAGGAACTAAACTTGCATTTGGGGGAAAATGTGTGTGCTTTCAGTGACCTCCTACAAACCACACTGGTTTGCTTGAACCAATGTCTGACAAGCTTTCAGGCCTGTGGGCCCTTTCTAATGTTTATTTCACAGCTGAAAGGGATTTGCAAGTTACCTTATTTCTGACCACAGCAACTCAAACTGTTATTACCGCAGCACCTCTCAGCCAACCCTAAAGGTAATCCTTATCACTCTGCTCCCAGGATGAGAAGGTGAGCAAGCGTGGATGTGTAGAGGAAGAACTCTCTAGACAGGCCTGTGATCCAACCGGACAACCATACACATAGTCGATGTCTGAGTCATAAACAGGTCAGGAAATGCTATGGTTCTGTGTTGTACAGTGACCACCGCCCGACTCAAGATGTTAGCCCATTCCCATAGGCCCCCGGGAGCTGGTCTTCGCCTCTGCCTTGTGACACCAAACCAAGGTCTCATTTTTAATGCTATTAAGAAGCTGAGCCCAAGGCTTTGGCCTTGTTATCTCCCTTAACAACGTTATTTTGTTAGGCTGCAAAATAAGCAGCATGGGGTTAAATGTATTAGCTGCCTTCAAACCTAATTTATCTTCATTCCTTCCTAATTTACACTCGGGCTGAATTAATGAGAATGATTTAATTAACACAGTGCGACCCTGGTACCAGGGACAGGACAGCTCGGGATTAGACCAAACAGTGGGCTAAGCAGCTGCCATCCTGCCTCCTGTGGTTCCCCCAAGCCCCACCCGAATTTCAGACATGTTCCCTGCCAGTCTTCCAAGTGTCTTCTTTGTTCTTTGATCCACTTCCTGAATCTGTGTGAGGAAAATGGCACTGCTTTCCTTCCTCACGTTATTTCTAAGAGGGCTTCATGGCTGTGGTCTGTCGAATCAGTGTGGCAGAGGGGCCCAGTGCTCACCAGAGATTTATGCTCTTCCTCCCCCAGTGTCAAGTTTGTGCTGGAAAATGGACACTGAGCCATGGACAGAAGCCCCTGGCTGTGCTTGTCCTGGGATCAACACCTGTGGAAGGAAAGGGAGGGAAGGAAGCAGAATGGGCAAAGGGAGTTTAGCTGGGATCCGGTCTCAGCTGAGACCTTGGGTGGCCCATGGTGAGCCCTGGAGTGGAAATGACCCTGCAGAGTTGTCCCCAGTAGAAGCGAGAAGGCCGGGTTCTATATGGCTGCGTCAACCGGTTGCTGAGTACATCACTCAGCGAAGGGACCAGGGCTTGGTCAAGGCGGCACTCTTCCACAGAGGTCTCAGTTCTGAAGAGGGCAGGTGGCTGAGTGCCTTCTGCTGCCAGCACCCCCAGCAGCTGGGGGAAGAAGTCCTTCAAGGACTTGAGGAAGGAGTTGAGGGACTCGGTGCAGTACCCACGTCAACACTTTCCCTTGACAGAGATACAAACCTAGAGAAATGAGACCTCAGCTCCTACCAGCAAGCCTCTTACTTTCAAAAAGGGGATTTTTTTTTTTTTTAAATCTGGCTATTTATTAAAAAGACAAGGAAAACTAAAGAGTCAGGTAGTCAGTACGAGAAGCTATCAACATTGTATAAGTCAGTTGTTTTTCTCTGGGAACAAACAAGAAGTCTGAACTGATAGTTTCCTAAATTTTGATTTGCTGCCTTCTGCATTTATGTCTTTGAAACTGTATTCATGTTAAATATTTGTTATGATAAACCTTGAGAATATTCCTAAAATTGTATCCAAAATTGACATGGTCATATTTAAAATTTCAGTTGGCCTCCTACATCCATTATACGTGTTACCTGTATTTTGTGAATTACATTGGACCGTAGTATTTTTAATTTCAAATTCCCATTGTTCATGGCTGATCTATACAGATACAATGGACTTTTGTATTATGATTTTTTTTTAAAGATCTAGTCATTTGAGAGAGAGTGCGCATGCCCCCATGTGAGGAGAGGGGCAGAGGGAGAGAAGCTCTAGCAGCAGCCTCCAGGCTGAGCTGGGGCTTCACCCCATGACCCTGAGATAATAACCTGAGCCAAAACCCAGAGTCAGGTCACTCAGCCGGCTGAGCCACCCAGCTCCCCTGTATTATGACTTTTAATAGAAAGTTGTGTGTGAACGTGAATTTGTGTCCTTGGAGGGCTGAGCCAGCCAACCTGTTGAACTCTATTCAGAGTTGTTACAGCGGGAAAATGGACTCTTCATTTGAGACACTGTCCATCACCTCGCAGGGCCCCAGGTGACATTGCAGGGGGTAGACGGTTTAGTGACGGCCCCCAGGACCGCCGAGGGATACATCTGAGTCACTTCTCCTTGGTGTTAGTCTGTAAAGTCTGGTCGTTAGTGACTAGAGCAACCAGGGCTATGTGTGGTTTTTCTACTCCGGTACCCTTCAGCACAGTGATCTTCCCAGTGATAGATTTAAGGGTCAGAATTTTAAAGCAGCATTTCTTATTTTTTCTCTGATTATAAAAGCAATACGCGGTAGAAATTTGGGGGCGGGGGAACAGAAAAGTACAAGAAAATTAACTGTAAACCCGCCATTTGGAGGTAATGACATTTAGCATTTCAGTTCCAGTCTTTCTAGATCCACATAGTATCTGATTTTTAGCAGTCAAATGGTTAAGGGCAGTAGAATCAAGCTGGAATTTCCGCTTCTACACGCACTAGCTGGGTGTTGGAGGGGCAAGCATTGTAGCATCTTGGTGCCTTAATTTCCCAGATCGCCTAGTGAGGTCAGATGAGCACCTGGCTCGGAGCATTGTTTTGCTGATTAAATAAACTAGCATATGTAAAGCACACAGAACAGTGCCCAGCTTGTGGTGAGTGCTGCCTAGGACCTGCCTTTCTGATTCCTTCCTAAGCTGTTTAAGGAGAATGGTATTCCTACGACCCTATAGCTCTGTGCTCTTAACCCTCCTAAATGAAAGTGCCTTGAATCTGTATCAAAGTTCCTATTTCTACATTTGCCCAGTGGCAATGGCTTAAGGGACACTTCCTGACTTGAACGAAATTACAGACTCTGTTTGCAGTCTGTGTTTGAGGCTCTGCTCCTCTTGCACACCCAGGAACCTGACAGCACGTGCAATGAAAGCTCAGATTCATGGGATTTGCCTTTGTGCCTCCTTCCATCTCTTATTGATACCGTCTTCATGTTTTCTACTGGGGCTGTCGGTCTTCAGTTGATGATGGAGAAATTATTCTTTACTCTCCACTACCTTAAGAAGCTAAGCTGCTGCAAAGGGACAAGTATTGAAGAAGCCACACATTTTAAAAAGAAGCAGCTAGCTATATTTAGAAGGTAGCCTGGCCCACACAGAGCGTGGATAGAATATAGGCTCCTACTTTTTCCTGCCCTGAAAATTTGTGGGGTGTACTTGGTAAACGCACTCTCTCATATATATCAGAATCACACTAGGCTCTGTGGGGTGTGGCTTTTTACAACTCAGGGGCATCTTAAATTATTCCCCACCCCCCTATTTTCCATAATCTTTGAGTGCCCCAAGGCTCCTGGATCTAAACTCTTAATTTGTTCTAAGTAATTACATTAAAGAATTGACCGTTGTTCCAAGCAGTGAAAATGAGGGTTTTGTTTGGCCTATATGCCTTGCTTCCAGGGCAAAATGCCAAGTCCCTGAGCATGCCTGGGCATGAAGAAGGGACCAGAAGAAGGGACCTTTGTGGTCCAAGAGCTTGTACCTTCAAATGAATAATAAAAGGATTTTATGGCCCTCTGTGAGCACAGACTTTACCCACTGCCTCGAGTTCAGCTGGGACAGGAGTCTGGAAGAAAAAACAACAACAAAAAACAAGCAGCTGTAAGTTAACATGACCAGTATGAAGAAAGAATGAAAACAGAGAAATGCTGTTGAGCGTGCTGTCTTAAAGTTCCCACAACTGTTTCTCATGATTTTGAAAATATAGCATGGGTGAGGGTATAAACTCACATACACACATGTACACAAATTTCCTTTAGCCTCGTGAATAATTTTGGAAAGCATTCACTATAAAATCCCAAATAAAGTAGAAAGACCTGCTATTCCCTTATTTGAGGATACCTGCAAATATTTAAATATCAGGAGGAAATGGTAACATTTAAAAAAAATCATGTACACTCAAATAGTTATCAGTTTTCACACCCACAATTATCTTCAGAAGTTAGTGGTGTCATTGAGCCGATCAGTCAGTCACCCAGCAAATACTGATTTACAGGCATCATATTAATGCTTGGTGCTGGGGATATTCTCCAGTTCCACTAGATTTTCTCAGCCCTACACTGTGATTTTACACTGTTGTAGGCTTGGCTTGCCATCAGTATACTTGTATTTGCATTTCGAATGTCTCTTCGTTCCAGCTCTGAAGCCATGGAAAGAAATCACATATAGGGAAACTTGAGAGGAGTAGGGGGAAAGAACATAAACATAGGCCAAAGCAGAGCTCAATTTCGGTCACCCTTATTAGACTGCTAGTCTGGAAGAGAACCACGAGAATGCAGACCGCCTGGGTTGTGAAATGGTCTTCTTCAATTGCCATTTTTCACCCAAGGATTATAAATAAAGCCATTATTGCCTCATTAAAAACTGGCCTGTTAAAAATGGTAAAGTGGCTCCTAATGGCATTCGCCAAGAAAGGAAACAGCAAACCTTATAGGCAGAAGCAGGGGGTGAGTGTCAACGTTGCACCCTCCTTGCTCTTAACAAAGACTTCTCTTTTCAGGAGATTATGAGTTTTGCCACAGTAGGAGGAAACATCCCAGAGTTCCCCAAAACTGCACGTCAATTTCTTCTATGTCTTTTCCGGGTCACTTATGATGCCAAAAATGAGCAGGAACGCCAAATTGAGCTCTAATTTTTCAGACAGTGGTTTCAGCAAGTTGAAACCTTGATCAGTTTCAAAGAACGCATTTTCTCTGTTGCACTTGTGTATTTTTAAAAATCCCATGCATGACTTTGCATGATTTCAAAAATTTTTAAAGTTTGTCGAGTATCAAGTTTTCATATATGTCCTGCTACAGACAAAAGGTTTTGTTTTGTTTTATTTCCCTGCTGGTTTCCTAAGGAATGAAATTGCTGCCCCCAACAAAGCCAGGAGTGAGACACTGTAGCACAGAACACAGATGCATTGCCCTGCAGACCACAGTGCAGAATTTGGGTAAAGCAACAGTGCCCTCTTCTGGCTACAATAAAGAACTAATTACAGAAGAGTGACAAAATTTAAGGTGAATAAATCCTCGAGGTCTGTATGCATAGTAGCTATACAGATAACGCCATTGTATTGTGTTATGCCAAGAGGGTGAGTCTTGTGTTAAGTGTTATCATCACAATAATAATAATAAATAAAGAAGGTGGGAGGAAACTTTTGGAAGTGATGGATATGTTGATGGGCTAGGTGTGGTGATGATTCCACCGATCTATACTTATCCCCAGACTGACCAAGTTGTATGCATGAAATCCGTACAGTTTTTTGTATTGTCAACCACACTTCAATAGAGTGGCGTTTTTTTTAAGTAAAAAGGTTTGTTTTTTTTTTAAAAGGCCCAACATATTGAAAAAGAAAAAGTGAACACGGTGTGGAAACTCCTTGTGGAAACTTTAGAGCAGCTAGCTACATAGCCATAAAGGTTATGCCTCAAATGAGCAATGCCAAGTGTAATAATGCAAGGTCTGGCCAGTCCACAACAATGCAATGTGACTTCTGTGCCCTACAGACTGGCCAGCCGAGGGCACCACTGAGCCATCTGTCTCCTCAGCGTGGGCTGGGCAATGCATACAATACTAACAGAAGTTGTCCTCAGGGGCGCCTGGGTGGCACAGCGGCAAGGCTCAGGGCGTGATCCCAGCGTTATGGGATCGAGCCCCACATCAGGCTCCTCCACTATGAGCCTGCTTCTTCCTCTCCCACTCCCCCTGCTATGTTCCCTCTCTCACTGACTGTCTCTGTCAAATAAATAAATAAAATCTTAAAAAAAAAAAAAAAAGAAGAAGTTGTTCTCAAAGCTGCTGGACAGGGACGCATGTGTCCACTGGGCTGGTCTTGGAGCTAATAAGAATGACTAGAAACCCTCACGTGTATTTAGTCTTATTGGATGCTAAGCACTATATACCCATCTCGTCTAATCCCCATGGCAACACTAGAAGTCTGAAGATCTCATGGTTGAAGCCAGAACCCAAAGTGGTTTTTACCCAACCAGAGTCGAGTTCCTAACCACTGACCTACACTGCCTCCTCTGTTTTCCTGATTAACTAGGGCCTCTGCTTTTCTGTCCCTTGGAATGCCAGCCTCAGACACCTGGCACGTATGCAGTAAACTTTACAAGAAAAGAAGAAATGAATTGCTCAGTTTGTATGGCTTTGTGTTGACAGGTCTGATAAAGGTTTGACAAATGAGAAGCTGAAATCAACTGATTAAAATTAAGTGTTTTTTTAAATCAATTTTTACCCTTTAACCATAGTTGATTAAATGTCTCCCTAGATCATTCTTTCGTTCTGGTACACTATACCCACTAGAGTTTGGTACATCAACTCACAAGCAAAATAATGTCCTAATCACGTTTTCTCTATTAACTTTAGTTCAGACATCGTTTCTTAAGTATGAAATAAAGCACTTTTTCCCCAGCAATGATGAAGTTCCAAATATTGACATTCTCATCTTTTACTCGCTGCAGTGTCTACAGTCCGAGTGTCTGAGGGAGCTCCAAGTGTCCTCCTGGAAGGATTTGGGGAGAAAGTGCAATGGAAAATAAGGGAAGCATTTCATCTCTTGGTTGTATCCAGCAACTGTGACGTTATGGTTAAAAACCCAGGATACACGGATTATGCTAAAGTTTGAAATCTTCATATAGCACGACGGTTCACAGAAGGGAGGGATGTTGTCCGTGAGCAGGCGTGGAGTCTCCTTGAGCATGGGATGGTGGTTTTCAGCCCTTCAAGAGGCCAAACAAAATAAAACCTCGATTGTATGGAAGCCAACTCACTAGAATGATAAATAAAACATTTTTCCTATACTGAACTTTTAGAGGAAAGATACTAAACACAAGGAAAGAAGTCCCTGTTGGAGCTTTCTTTTAAAAGTAAACAATATTGGGGCACCTGGGTGGCTCAGTCCGTTAAGTGTCTGCCTTCAGCTCAGGTCATGATCTCAGGGTCCTGGGATCAAGCCCCATATTGGGCTCTCTGCTCAGCGGGGAGCCTGCTTCTCCCTCTCCCTTTGCCTGCTGCTCCCCTTGCTTGCGTGCTCACTCTCTCTCTCTCAAATAAATAAAATCTTAAAAAAAAGTAAATGATATCTACCTAAACAACAAATCAATAAGTAATATCTCAAATTTTTAAAGAAGCAGTACTGTAGGGGTGATACTGACAGACATAGGGTACAGCAGTGGCCCCACAGGACTGGCTCTACGCCGCGGGCACACTGGAAGGGCTTACAGAACTTGGGACAGCTGCTCTTCCTCTCATCCTTCTGTGCTGTTTGTGTATCCACCTGTATTTACTACTTCAATTAATATTAGGAATATTTTAAAGTCAATAACAATAATGAAAGAAAAATATTTTGAAGAGACACCCATGTAGGATCTCACAGTGGGGCAGAAGTCCCAGCAAAGAGGGGCTCCACTGGCTCCTTGGCTCAGGGCCTCCCAAGTCTGAAGTCTGGGTTCGGCCAACCTGGGGTCTTCCCTAGAGGCTCTGTGGAAGATTCCACTTGCAAACTCATTTCAGGTTGTTGACAGAGTTCAGTTCCCTGAGGTTGGAGCACGGTGATCCCCATTTCCTTGACACCTGACCCCCTTCATCTTCAAGCCAACGATGGTACCTGGGCCCCCTCTCATGCTTGGCATCTCCAACTTTGCCTTTTGCTGCATCTGTCTGATTTCCTCTTCTGGCTTCTTTTCTGCTTTTAAGGGCTCATGTGATTACTTTAGGCCTACCTGGATAATACGGGATAATCCCCCTATCTTAAGGCCATCTGTGTAGTGACCTTGATTTTATCGGCAACATCCCTTTTTCCAATTAATATGGCCGTGGGTATGACATCAGAGGGCAGAGATAATGAGGGCCAAAATTCTGCATGCCATGCACGCTCAAATAGGAAGATAAAATCCAGTTCTTGGAAATGGATCGAAAGGACAATAATTATGTTCTTCCTTGAAGACAGATTCAAGTGGAGAGAAGTTACAGCCCTATTTCAGCGGACAGGCTACTGTCACTCGTCAGCTAGTATTGTCCTGTATTTTGTAGGTAGGGGACACAATCTGAGTATTATAAGACCTGGTCAGAGGAACAGGACTGACTGAGCTCCAGTCCCAGCTCTGTGCGTTGTTAAAAACAAGACAACGGGTCCAGAAGGAAGTTGCTTGTGCTAAACCCCGTGTCACCAAACCAAGACTTCAGTCCTTCGAGTTTCAACTCTCCCAGTAATGGAATCTGAAACCAGCCCGCCAGGACCCTCCTGACGAGCGCTAGTTAGGTCCTCGGCCTGACAGACCCCTGCTGTCCTCTAAAGGAAAATAACTTTGCAATAACCGGCCTGCTTTGTGCTTAGTATAATTTCCTTGTTCCTGCTCCCTTCTGTCTATAAAAGTTTTTCGTTTTTTGTTCAGCATCTTAGAGCTGGCGTTTTCCTATCGGCTGGATTGGAAGCTGCCCAATTTCGATCAACTTGTGCTCAAATAAACTCTTGAGATTTTTAATATGCCTCAGTTTATCTGTTAACAGTCAGTTGAGCAGGTCAGTCCCCCTCTCGAGGCCTTGGTTTTCTAATTTGTAAAAGTAAGGAATGAAGTCATTTTTATGTGGATCCTATATTGTATTAACAATAACATTTTGGGGGGAAAGAAACTATCTGGTTCAATTCCTTCAAGTGATATAATGGTTTGGGCCATTTTGAATGATTTTCATAAAGCAAGGCAAGATTCTCAGTCATCAGATAGCATGACCGTTCATAGAGAACTGCAGTTTTTAGAGTGTTTTATGCTTTATGAATCCTCAAAGGTCCTTGGCAAGCTAAATATTAGAGTTCTTGGACCTCATTTTCCTGATGAGAAACAGAGAATAAAGAACTTGCCTGGGGTCACGTAGTTGCTAGCTGGTGGTGGTGCGGTCTGAACGCAGGTTCTGCCGGCCTCCATTAGACGGTTAGACTGTCTCCGTCTTTTCACCACCACGTGGCCAGCCCCTAGTCCAGAACTCAGTAGTAATACAATAGATATTTGTGGAAAGAACAAATGAGTGGTTTAACAAATGAATGAGTGACTCTTTCAACTGTATCACAAAGAAATATCCAAAATACACTCACAGCCCTGTACTTGCTAAGGCAAGAAAGTCCAACAAAACATTTAAAATAGATTTTCAACTTGGGCTAAACCCAGATGATTGCCTTACCTTCTCTGGAAAACCCCATTTCTACAATAGTTTGCATAATCGGAGTTTCACTGGATACCTTAAGAAATAGGACCACATTCAGGGCGACGAACTGGAAGAAAATTCCCCCAAACCTCCAAGCAGGAACCATCATTGGCATAGGATGAATGCGTCTTTGCAATAACTTGGGTCTCCTTGGAAGCATGGACCATTCCCATTGTGAACTAACCAGCCCCGCTGTGCTTTTCCTTTAGAGATAAGAAGTGCTAAATCGGGGCGCCTGGGTGGCTCAGTCGTTGTGTCTGCCTTCGGCTCAGGTCATGACCCCAGGGTCCTGGAATCAAGCCCCACATCAGGCTCCCTGCTCAGCAGGAAACCTGCTTCCCCCTCTCCCACTCCCCCTGCTTGTATTCCTTCTTACGCTCTCCCTCTCTCTCTGTCAGAGAAATAAATAAAAAAATAAAAAATAATAAAAAAAAAGAAGTGCTAAATCACCCAAACAGCAAGTCACCCAAAGGTGAGGTCTTTTATTTCTGCTCCTTGGTGATTAATGGGTCTGTATTCTCTGGTGCTAGAAACGATAAGACTTGGGTAATGGAAAACCGGAGCACATCTCCCCCGTGGGAGAGCTTCTCAGCAAGTAGTGGGTTGTTGACCCGAATGTGCTGGAATCTTCCTGCAGGGCCTGTGGTTTGGTAGGTAGTCTCTTCACCAGCTCTGTGTGACATTACTCTCATGCCACACAGACTCGGAATTCCCTAAAAGTCTAACCCTAAATTATTTTGCTTGGTTTGATACTTAACTCTGGAGTAAGGAGTCTCCACAGAAATTAAACTAATGCTCTCTTTTATGTCTGTAGGTAATACATATACAGGGAGCCTCTATAAACAATAATTAATGTCCATTTATAATCACACCATGGCTTGCAGAGCGGGTTGAATTCTCTCAGTCATCCTGTGTGGTAGATACTATCATTATCCCCATTTTGTTGATGAGGAAACAGGAGCAACAACACGATTTAACTTGTCCAAGAGTCCACAGGTTGTAAATAGCAAACTCTGGACCCCAGACTTTGCTATTCAGAACCTGTGTTCCTCCTGGTCTACGGGCCTACTGATGAGCAAATCTAATCGTGCGGGAAGCAAGCACCTCCTGAATACAGGGTAGCTTTAGGCCTTCGTGTCTTTTCTCAATCCGTGGCTGCTAAAACTGCAGCCGCTCTCATGCTTGGGGACATTCTGCAAAGATTTTTATATTGAAAAAGGGCTTTATACTTGGGTAATAATTATGACTCTTAGGACACAAACTTAAAAATGTAGGAAATGTAATTTTATTTTTCTAGAGCAGAACTTCATTTTTATTATAAGCTTCTAATCTGCTTGTTTGGTGGAGAACTCTTCAGAGTCATTTAAGTGATTCCCTCCCTCACCCCTCTCCACTTTTCCCCAGGGCTTCCGTCTAAGTTCCAAAGTGCTTTTGAGGAGCCAAAAGGTCAAGGATGGAGCGCACCTGTCCTCCCCACCATCTGCCCACAGCAGCACCCCTACGACAACCATCGCCCCTTCTGGTCATCACCAGGTAGTTACCAACGAACTTGTGGGCCCCTCTCAGTTACCCTGCATCATTTTGCTGCCCCAGTCCTTGCTGGAAACTCTGTGAGGTTGTCTGAGACCCTTTCTGCCTCAACACACCACACAGCCTCCTCCCTCTAGGGTCTTGCCACAGTCCCAGGCCCATTCCATGAGAGGAAGGGGAAGAATCTCCTTCTCAGGGAACTACCCACAGCTACACCAGTGACACAATGTCCCTTTTATAGCATTCATTTTTAATGTCCACTTTGCCTTCCAGACCTGGAATTTACAGACAATATAATCTACCAAGTAGAACTTCAAAAAACTCACTAAAATCCCTTCACTGTAATATAAAGGAGAAACAAATGGACAATTGTAATAAAATCATATGCCCTTAAGTACGTAAATGCCCTAACGTGACCACACTAAAGGACATGATAAAGGAGTCAGTCACACGCGAACGCAGAATCATTGTGAGCTCATATCTCCAAATGTAAACTGAAACCGGAGCACCTGCGTGGCTCAGTCGGTTAGGCGTCCGTCTTAGGCTCAGGTCATGGTCCCCGTTCCCAGACTTCTGTGGAGACGGAATTATTTCTGTTAAAATTGGTGGGATTAGATGCAGTGCTGACTGGAGAGGTGTGAGAAGGCACAACACGCCCAAATCCAACCATGAACATTTACTGAGCTCCCACCTTCTGTCTGGTTCCAGAGGCCAGCAGGACACCTTCGGGGAACACAGAGACTCATAGGGTGTGCTCTAGTCCCAGTCTGAATCAGCATAAGGCCACCTCGTGCCGGACATCTCAATTTCCTATGCAACAAAAGATGGAGATATCCCGTAGACACCAGCCTGGGAGGCTGCAGGAAAAGACCGTGAGCCCTCCCCGCTCCCTCCTGGTGAAGCTGCCTTTGCTCCCTTTGCCCCCCCCCCCCCCCCGACCCGGGCATCTGCTTGTGGACCCGGCACCACTTCACACCGGTGGCCGGAACGAGTACTGAGGAGCCGATCATCTCTGGAATCTAGTCCATCTCAAACACTGCTCCCCAGGACCCAGCAGGTGTCTTATACTTTCTACTGAAACTCTTGGCATGAATAATCCTCACGCCAGTGCTTCTCAGACTTTAGTGAGCAACCAGGTTCCTTGGGGATCTTGTTCAACTATAGATTCTTATTCAGAAGGTCTGGGCCAGGAACAGAGATGGTGCCATTCTAACCAGCTCTCTGGCCTGCAGGCACACCCGAGCAGCAAGGTCTTACAAGATACGGTGTCACGGCGGCTGTCGTAGACACGGGATCTCACAAAGACAGCCCCACGAGTGAGATGAACGGCCCTTCAGTCCGGTGAGACTGCGGGTCCTTGGAGACGAGGTGAGCTTTCATTCCTTGGTTAAGAGGATCTGACATGTAAGTACATATATTGCATAGAATGTAAGAGAGAGACTGCCGATGGAGGTCAGGGAAGGCTCCCAGAAGGAGGTGATTTCTGAGCTGGGCGGTTAAAGACAGAAGCTCAGTGGATGGAGAGGAAGAGCAGGCACAGAGGGCTGAGTCCCCACACGGCACACACAGCTACACTGAAGGGTTAAACTGGAGAACGTGTGTTGTGATGTGTTTTCTTGTCCTCACACATGTATTTTAGAGCACTCTGGGCGCTGGGTTCCAGTCAGCTAGGGAAGAGGTCGGCAGGACCAGGGAGATAGCTCTGATGTCACAGACAGTGAGGGCCTGGACTACACTGAAGAAAGCAGAGAAGCAGGACCCCCACAGCGCGCAGCTGCGGTCCCTGGTGTGTTTGTGGGGCCGTCTGGGGAAGCAAGAAGACAGTGAGTGTGGCTGTGCAGATGCCGAGGCTGGGCCGGGAGGGGGGTTACAAGGACAGGACTCGCACACCGGCAAGCTGAAGCTGGTGCCTGACTGAGAGGATGGACCTTGATCCCACGTGCACGTGGGAGCAAGGGCGGGGGATGAGTCCTCCCAGGGAGGACAGAGGTGTGGTGAGGCCCCCGGGGCGGGGAGCCTCCCTAAGGGGTTCTTTGGCTCTGGGTGGCCTTTTCCATCAGCAGCAGCACTGACAACACTCATTAAGATAAGGGGATGACTGTTTCTGCCAGGCACTAAGACAGGCTGTGACAATATCAAGCTTTCAAGAACGTTCTCACCAATATTCAGATAAGAACCGACATACTGTTAAAGTGTTGAACTTTTTTTTAACGTTGAATAGAGTCTTAGACTATTGACCATTGATCTCTTAGAGTCTACAAAACCCTGTGTTTGTTATTGTGTGGCAAAGCCAGTTAGGACTAGTCAGCAATCAGTCTTTATGCTAATTCACACAATTCTGTACTGCACTATTATTAAATGCGAATGACTTGAAGTGATGAAAAAAATCAGAGTTCACTATTTTTAAGGTAACCAAGTCTCCTTTTCACTGCAAAGCCAGTTTTGGACCAATGATTATTCTTGCTGCTTTCTGTGTTATTTTCCAGAACTTCTACCTAATAGGTTCTCCATATATATATGTATATACACACACACACAACTGGTGTTTATTTTTAAGTTGCAATTTCAATAATCATTATGTGAGTTCTGATACATAAGTTATAGTTTGGGTCTGATACATAAGTTATAGTTTGGGAGAATTTATTTTTACTATTAATAAGGGAAATTTATTCTCAGGATTGCATACTCTGAAATATAAAAAAATAAGCAACATTTGCTATGTCTTTCTTGACTCATGTAGAATAAGAAAGAGATTCCAGCAATTCGATTAAATTTATTGCACCCTGATGCCCACATTTTGTCTCCTCTGGTCAAATGAATCTACACGTTCATTTTAGTTATCAAATTTATTCCACATATATTTAGTGAGCACATGTTAGTGTCCAAATTGGTCATTTAAAAACAGTAATCAGTTGAAATGGTGGCTGTCATTTGCAAAGGATACATGCCAAGTATCATTTCATTCTTGAGATTCTGTATAGAAATTTTTTTAAAAATCACCTCTGCTTACAGATAAGACAGACTCCTGGAGCCAAAAAATGTCAGGTGACTTACCTGAGATAACACGGCTGGAAATAGCAGATTTGAGACTCCAACGGAGGTTACCTGTTCCATAAAGACAGTTGCATAAATATTCTGAAGTAAAACAGAGGTTTCTTTTTAATTGTTTAAGGGAAAAGAAAATATTTCGAGTTGACAGGAAAAGGTTATAGAACGGCTAGTTAATCAATCACTTCATGGACACTATCTGTAGAAATGAAGCCTGAACAAAGCTGGGCCCCCTCCGAGCTGGTCTCAGCAGAATGTTTGTTGCATTTAGAAGAAACACAAATCCAACTCCAAAAAAAAGCCTTGCAGCTTCACGTGAGAGATCTCTTGGAGGAGCAGCAAAGAGGGAACCGTGCTGGAGAGAACAGTAGAACATTCTAAAAATTTGCGTTTCCCTCATCACAGTAGCTGCTTCCCTTAAAATTGTGCTTCCCCATACAAATGCTCTCAGTAGCCCCTCTCTGCCGCCTTGCTGCCCCTTTCCTGGGCACCCCACCCCTAGTGCCTTCGCGAGTTTGCATCTTTCCATGGTCACTCCGCGTCCTTTCTTTCTTTCTTTTTTTTTTTTTAAGATTTTTTATTTATTTATTCGACAGAGATAGAGACAGCCAGCGAGAGAGGGAACACAAGCAGGGGGAGTGGGAGAGGAAGAAGCAGGCTCATAGTGGAAGAGCCTGATGTGGGGCTCGATCCCAGAACGCCGGGATCACGCCCTGAGCCAAAGGCAGACGCTTAACTGCTGTGCCACCCAGGCGCCCCACTCCGCATCCTTTCTAATACAAATCAGTTTAACCTGTCAGCTGCCTCTAAGACTCTTCCACAGTTACCCCTGCTCAAGATGATGATGGAACCAGGAGTCTGCACAGAACCTGGACAGTGAGATGGGGGTGTGTGTGCATGCCCAAACTCTCGTTGTCCCTGTCACATAACCTCACAGTGGACAGCCTCCAGGGGCTTCCACCTCCTTTCTACAACCACAAGGTGCTGTTACTCTGGCTTTATCTCCACTCTAGCCACACTGGCTGCCTGTTCATCCCCAACCATGCCAAGCATTCCCCAACCTCAGGACCTTTGCACTTACTGACCTACCTAGAAAATTTTTCCATAGATATCCGCATGACCAGGTCCCTCCTTTAATTGAAATCTCTGCTCAGATATCTCCTGATTAGTGAGACTGTCCTGGGAGCTCCTGGTCTAAGATAACAAGCTCCTCTCTCCCTCTCTCCATCCCTTCCCCCAGCTTATTTTTGATTCAGCACACTTACCACGACCTCATATTGTATGTTTATTTATTATTTATGTCTCCCATGAGGAAGCAAGCTCTGTGAGGGGAGGGATTTTGTCAGTGTGACTCTCTGCTGAATCCTCAACACTTAGAACATTGCATGATACCTGGTAAATGCTCAATGAATACTTGTTAGGGAGATAGCAGTTATCTTCATAGTTTTCTT
This sequence comes from Ursus arctos, assembly GCF_023065955.2. Classification (NCBI taxonomy): domain Eukaryota; kingdom Metazoa; phylum Chordata; class Mammalia; order Carnivora; family Ursidae; genus Ursus; species Ursus arctos. Next base: position 59,099,914 of record NW_026623067.1, read on the forward strand.
AGAAGGTTAACAAATCCTTCTCTTAGAGAAGAGTGGATTTTCCTTCGGAAACTTGACACTCAGTATTTGTGCAGTCACGTGTCCTCCGATGACTCTTCATGTTCTGTTTGCTCCTTGGCTGCTTTTGTTACTGAGTCTGCATCACATGTTGTATGGTGTCTCCCCTCTGTTGCATATAAAGTCCAGGGTTTTCTGCCCAGTTTCCAACTCCAGCTGCTTGACCTCTTTGAATCCACTAAGCCTTTGCTCCCTCAAATCTCCAGGTCAGGTGTGCACAGACTGTGACCTAGTTGATGGCAGGTCATTAACTTCCAGAACCGTCAGCTGTCCTTGAGCCCCCAGGGCACTGGCATCCTGAAACACGAAAGACTCCAGAGCCCCTGCCTTGCCAGCATCTCTGATATCTGAGCAGCGGAGAGTGGCAGCCCCGAGGGCTTTGGGACGTGTGCCCGCCAGTAACTGGGATTCGGTGCCAGTGCCCACTAACAAACGGTGGCCTCCAGGAGGTCCCACAAGCCCCTCTCACTTTGCACTTTCCTGGGGGCACAACCGACATCAATAGTGAAGAAGAAGCCAAGCATCCTGCACAGGAAAGAATTTGCCGCAAACGAGGTCTGGCCCTTGTGCTCGGCTTCCGGCATGGACTCCGCATCATTCGTGACAGGATACACCAGATCGTAGGGTGGGATCGGCCACAGCTGATCGTTGGAGGGGGAGAGCTGGCCCTGCCAGAAAGACCAAGCCCGTGACTTAGGTGGGGGACTTTGGCGGAGAGCAACCAGTGGACAATCACTCAGTCGTGTCAAGGTAAGGAGACCCCAAAACTTCTGCACATCAAGGCTCAGGTGAGCTTCCCCAGTGGCGAATAGCCCATGTGTGACAAAACACATCGATGCCAGGGAGTCAGAAGCGGGCGTTTGGGACCCTCGCACACACTGCTCCTTGTGTCTCTTCCTTTGGCTGATTCTAATCTGTATTCTTTTCCTATGATTTAGCGTAACTGTGGGTATAATAGCTCTCAGCGGGTTCTGTAAGTCTTCCTTCTAGTGAATTATCAAAACTGAGGGGCATTTGTGAACTCACTCCCACAACCTTGCTGTGGTGTCAGAAGTGAGGACAGTCTTGGGGGCTGTGCCTTCAAACCTCATAGTCTGGATGACCCTGGGGACATCCCCAGAGCAGGAGAAGACTAGGGCCTCTGGTCTAAGGTCTTCGAGTTCAACACAATATGCATTTCCTTCCTCCATTGATTGATTGATTTTTAAGATTTTATTTATTTGAGAGAGAGAGCATGAACTGGGGGGAGGGGCAGAGGGAGGGAGAAGCAGACTCCCCGCTGAGCAGGGAGCCAGACCCAGGGCTCCATCTCAGGACTCTGGGATTGTGACCTGAGCCAAAGGCAGATGCTTAACGACTGAGCCATGGTAGCACCCCTCTATTTATTTATTTTAAAAGATTATTATTTATTTAGAGAAAGAGCATGTGAGAGCACAAGCGGGTATTGGGGCACAGGGAGGAGAGAATCTCAAGCAGGCTCCCCACTGATTGCCGAACCCGACGCAGGGCTGGATCTCACAACCCTGAGATCACAACCTGAGCCGAAGTCGAGGACGCTTAACCAACTGCGCCAGGCGCCCCTCCTTTCTCCATTTAACTTCATCTTTTAATATTTCTTTATATTTAAAATTTTTCAGAGAGGAAACAGACTTTTAAAACAGGAGAAAAATATGTTATTGATAGTTACATAATATTTGTGTCATTAAGTCCCAAGAAACTTTAAAAATATTGAATTTCAAAATGATTTCCCAGCACAGTATTAATTTTGCAGCATAATTCAGTCACCTGTCTGAGACCTCACAATGCTCACAGCCCGCTGAGAGAAGAACGCGCAGTGCCTGATTTCTCACTGCCTGACAGACCATGGTCAAGGCTGGAGATGCATTATTAACCTTAGAACACACGAGAAAGCACAGGATAACCAGTAAGGAGCAGGTGGAGTGGCTGAGCCAGGAAGACACAAGGGAACTTGTGTGCCTCAGGAAAATTACAGAAATGATGAAGGGGGAGCCGCAGGCAGTTCTGCCGTTGAAGGGATCATAAGGGGAAATATGAGGTCCCAGCCAGCAGGAGACAAGAAAACAAAAAGCGAGAAGGAGGGGTAAAGAAGACACAGAAGTTCTTCGTAGATGTGAGCGCAGAGAGGAGGAGGAGTGGGATATCCTAGAGAAAAGGGGGAAGCACGGGCCGCTGAAGCACAAGCCCAGCTCTCTGCTCTCCAGGAAAAACCCGGAGTTGTGCTAAATTCCTGCTCTCTTATGTTGTCAGTTGGCAAACACTTAACCCCAGGGGACTTTAGCAAAAATTAGCATTGCTTTGCTGTCAGCTGAGCATAAGCGATTTTTCCTCAGCCTAGGAAATTGCATTCGGGTGAGAATAAATGGAATTTAAGCCTTAAAAGTTTGATAAATAGCTGAGATTTAGTATCATAGCTCTGAAGTCCATTTAGAAATAATGACCTTTACTTCGAAAGAATGGTCTTAGAAATAAAGCCCTTTTCCACCTGACAGAGGAGGAGGGGGAGTGACTAGCAACAGTCTGTCCATCATTGATGGAGTGGAGAAGCAGGTGAGGTGCCCAAAGGCAGGAGGAAATCACCACCTGAACAGAGCAAGAAGCACAGGGAGAGGAGACAAGGAAACAAAGGTCACTCGGGAAAGGAAGCAAGAGGGCAGGGCCCGTGTGGTGCGTGGCCCACCCATGCCTTATGCCCCACAGCCAGCCCACACCGTGATCTTATTTCAACCCTGCATCTAGCCCTATGTGACCAGCGGTGATTGGCCCAAGCCCATCGTAGCAACCCTGTGCACTTTACCCACCAGTGGAAGTCTAGGCCTCCCTCTTAGCCAGGACAGCTGTGTGACTCCTTTGGTGCCAATGAAATGTAAAAGGAGGCCTGCTAGGAGCTTTCTGGAAAATGTTTTGCTTTGCGGTTAGAAGAGATCAATGAGGCTGATGCCTCTTCTTTCCCTCTTCATCCTGCCTCCTCCAGCACAGAGCACGATGCCCGAAGTGGCAACAACCAACTTGCAGCTCCGAGGGACAAGACAGGGGAATCACAGTGACGCCAGCCTTGACATCATTAAAGCCCTGAACTGAGCCAGCAGCTGCCCGCTGCCAGATCTGGTGGTCGGTGAGCCACCTTCGCTGTGCCTGCCCTTCCTCGCAGCGGCCAAATGCAGCCACAGTACAAAAGTCTTAGCCCAAGAAAATGTCTTTCAATTTGGGATTATTGCCTTTATAACTGGTAAAATCATATTTTAGATTATCACTAGAGAGATCCCGCTACATTTTTTTTAAAGATTTATTTATTTATTTATTTGAGAGAAAGAGAGAGCTCGAGGTGGGGGAGAGAATCTCAAGCAGACTCTCCCCGCTGAGCATGGGGGATGCGGGGCTCGACCTCAGGACCCCAAGATTGTGATCTGAGCCGAAATCAAGAGTCAGACGCTCAACCGACTGAGCCACCCAGGCGCCCCTCAGTTGTGTTTTAATTGTCTTAGAACTCATGGAGCCCATCAGAGAGGCCTCCGGTCCTTGGGCTCCACAAGCGTCAGTTGAGAACAGATCCAGGCCAGAGACGCAGTTACGGTGAGAGTAAGACAGACAAGGCGTTGACTAAAAGAAAAGGGTCAATTCCAGAAAGTAAGAACGTGGGGACTGGAACACGGGGACAGCCAGCATACCTCTGGCAGAGGGAGAACGGTGGCAAGAAACCCATTTCTGCTCAGCGTCCTCCCTTGACGCCAGACTGCGGCAGACCGAGCCACAGGGAGCCGTGTCTGCTGGTGCTGACGGGGGCGTCGCTCAGCCGTCCGTGCCCTCTCTGGCTCCCCTCAGGACAAGGCCAGGGCTCCAGCAGAGGCCCGTTGCGCTTGTAACAGGCACTCATTACGTTCCCGTAGCATTCTGGAAGCCGAACATGAAGTGAAGTCCACAGTCCTTGACCCCAAGAGTTATCCTCTGAATGGGAATGAGAAGAGGGGAAAATCAATAGGGTGCATAGCGGTGAAAAGCGAAGCCCGTGGAAAAGCAGCCAGTGTTAGACAAACCAGTCACGTCGTCTTCTTCCTCAAGAAGCCTTTTCTCTTGCAGTTCCGAATTTTGAAACCGAGTGCTACGTAAAGGGAATCCAACACATAAAAATCCAAACCTATGAAACAAAGTGGAAGACGATCATTCACATTCTGGCTGGAGAGCTCATTTTACAAACTGCAGGGTTTCTTCATAAAAGGAGCTGTCCTGCGACCTGTACCTCAAGATGGGAATTCAGCAGAATTCTGGAGCAGTGTGTCCGTGTGTCATCCTAACCCCTTTCATGCATGCAAAGAGCTGCGTACTTCAAACGTGTCCACAACCCGGTTGCCCTCATGACAACTCTGTCTAACCCTTACGACAATGCAGTGATTATGAGAGGAATAGGTATTACTTTCAAAATCATGTGTTTTTGTTCAAAGAACAAATATTCATTTGAAAAATAGGTTTACTGGGGCGCCTGGGTAGCGCAGTGGTTAAGCATCTGCCTTCGGCTCAGGGCGTGATCCCAGTGTTCTGGGTTCGAGCCCCACATCAGGCTCCTCCACTAAGAGCCTGCTTCTTCCTCTCGCACTCCCCCTGCTTGTGTTCCCTCTCTCGCTGGCTGTCTCTATCTCTGTCAAATAAATAAATAAAATCTTAAAAAAAAAAAAAAGAAAGGTTTACTTTTAGCTGATTGTAAAATTTAGATGCGTTCATGGTAGAAAATTAGAATACATAGAGAAGTAGGAAAAAAAGGAAAAAAATCCTCCACACCCCTAAGAAAATCAGCGTGATTTTAAGTTTTTAAAATAATTTTTAATTGAAACATAGCTGACGTATAACATTATATTAGTTTCCAGTGTACAACGTGATTTGCTATTTGTATATACCACAAAATGCTTACCACAGTAAGTCTAGTTAACACCCGTCTCCACACATACACATTTTTTACCTTGTGATGAACACTTGTAAGGTCTATTCTCAGCAACTTCCAAATATGCACTACAGTATTACTACCTATCGTCGCCATGCTGTGCACTACGTCCCCATCAGGTTTTCTTCAAGTCTTTGTACTGCCTAGGCTATTTTTACTCAGGCAGTGTACTGGTTAGACAATTTATTTTTCACTTTTTTTTTTTTTTTACCTAACATAATATGCATATTTTCTCAGAATATTGTTACTCTCATTTTTTTATGGTTGCACATTATCGTTGACTTAATTATTACCAATAATGAAATACTTTGCCCATTTGGTTTTGGATTACCTTGTTAGGATCATTCAAGCAAAAATCTAAGAGAATTTCCCGTTATACAAGCTACCCAGCTAATCACTCCTCCTACCATTGAGTTTTTCCTCGTATCCTTCATTGTCTCATGAACATCCTTATGTATCGTCTTCTTCTACATCTGTGGCGGACTTTTCCAGGCTAAAGTATCAGAGGTGGAACTGCTGCTCTCAAAGAAATAAATGTTTGAGGTACTTGACTGCAAAATTGCCTCCCGAAGTGTGGTCCCATCCTGCACTCCCAAAGTGCCTGTGTGGCCACACGCTCCCAACGCTGAGTCGGTGTTTTAAAAAATATTTATTTATTGGTTAAAAATCATGTCTCATTATTAGATTAATTTACATATCTTTGATGACCACTAAGGTTGGCACATCCTTCCAGCAATTTGGTCACCAGCTATATTTCATCTCTTTTTTTTTTTTTTAAGATTGTATTTATTTATTTGACAGAGAGAGACAGCCAGCGGGAGAGGGAACACAAGCAGGGGTAGTGGGAGAGGGAGAAGCAGGCTTCCCACTGAGCAGGAAGCCCGACGTGGGGCTCGATCCCAGGACATCACGCCCTGGGCCGAAGGCAGACGCTTAACAACCGAGCCACCCAGGCGCCCCTATATTTCATCTTTTATGAAGGATTTGGTCCTACGTCAGAAGCAAACCTCATTTGAACTGCTAAGGGGAAAAAAAGCTGGCAGAAGTGAAACTATTTCCCCAAGGCTACACGATTATTAAAATGGCTAAATTGAGGAACCCAGCTCAGGGTTTCTGAGATTTACTTAATTTCCCACCTCCCCACCCGCTTTTGTTTTTAATTCCTCAATCCTACCTGCAATATCGAACAGAACAAGTGCTTCTTAAAGGACACACTGCAAGCTCATTGCTTCTCTGTCACTTTATGAATGAGTAAACTGAGGCCCACAGATTCACATGGGCATCTGTTACAGACTTAGAATCAGTTGTCCAACTGCAGATGACCTGTTTCTAATTGCGTGCTATCTGGATTCTCTTAGGCTTAAGGCTTTTGAGGCTCACAGCACAGAGAGAGTTTGTGTTGAAACTTCCTGGGCAACCTAGGAGCCAAACTGAGAAGACTCATATCCAAACGGAGCTATTGGGAGTTAAGGGTTTCACAGTCAGGAGGAGTTGTGGTTTACAATCGGTGAAAATAGCGAAATCCTACTTTCAGGCGAGACAGACTGACAAGGGAAAACTCAAAGTCAAACATCAGTGAATTATCTGTGAGCAAACCCATTTTTAAAAGACCTAGACAGAGGAAATAAAACAGCCTCTGCTTCTAATTCTTAAAAGATAGATTTTTTACAATGGAATATTGAATACAAGGTACTGATACAAGCCGTTAACCTTTTGGCAAAGAATAAATTATGGCCCCGACTTCCGGCAGTGCACCAGAATCAGTTCTGGTTAGATTGGTGTTCAATCTACAAATGAAACCATTAAAGAACTAGAAAACCACCAATTAAGAAAAGCCTACATGTAGAATTTTGATTTCAAGCTGGCAAAACCTAAAAGCCAAATAAGGAAGATTCCACAAAGGAAAAGATGCAGAGAAAAGAAGTTTAAAGCATCTAAACAAGAGAGGATTGAGGGAAGGGAACCTGGCCAAACAAATAAAATTTTCCAGCTCATCATCCACATTAGAAGGTGGGTATCAAACCAGGAAAATGCTGGCAACTCAGAGAGCAGGGAGAGATGGCCATGGTCACTGGGGAACCGTTACTAATGGGAGGACGCTGTGTGCAAACCGGCCGCTCGTGTCCCACAGTGGGCAGGTGCGGCAGACATCACTGTGCCCTTTCTGCGGGACACTTGGAACAGCACGTATTAAAGTACAGTCTTAAAGATAAAAAACTCATACACTTTGCCCCAGTAATTCTCCTTCCAGGAAAGAATCTGAGATCCATAAAAAGAATTTTACATCAAGGTATTTAACATCGATTATTTATGGAAGTGACAATTTCTGAAAATTTTAAATATCCCCAAATGAACTAGTTCAATAAAAATGGTCTGTCCAACAAGACTCATATTTTAAAGGGATAGTCAATAAAAAAGAAACGTGTCCGTGGTGTTTGAAGTGAGAAAACACTATAGAGAGCATGATTATAATTTTATAAAGTACCTATATGAATAACAGTAATCACCGGATATAGTTACAGATAATTTTTTTTGGTTTTCTTCTTGTACTTTTCTGTGTTTCCCAGACTTTCAAAAATAAATAAATAATGTGTGTGTTTGGTGATGTGGTACTCTTCTGGGGAGATCTGTGGAATAGTAGCCCAGGGGACAGTGTTCTAGATAGCTCTGTGCCCCTCCCCCCGACACACATGTTTAAAACATCTTGCTGGAACCCCATAAAGGGCTATAAAATCGAGACTACACAGGTGCGTTACCAGCTAAGCTTTCTTAATGAGAAGTCGGGAAGAGTGAATAGCAAGTTTGATGAAATCATTTCTTCATAAAGCTGTAAATATTACAGAAGACACATAAGAACATAAACGACTGCAAGATCAAAGACTCTGTGGAACAAATCCACTAGGAGTGAAGGAAAATTTATAGACCGAATTCTTTTTCTTAAGCCAGTTCCCTGTGAGTGTCCAGTTTAATGACTGCTTAAATTATATCTTCAATTTTCTGAGCCGTTCCCTTACTTTTCAAGTTTGTAAACCAACACATCAACAATTCACAATCAATGGGATAGCATTTCTCCAGGGAGCTGTGAAAATATACCTTGCATTTTAAATGTAATAAAAAGCATGACTAAACATGCCTCTGTTTTTCATAACATAGAAGTACAACATCTGGTCATAAAAAAAATGCATTATACGGAGTTGTAAGGATGCCAGATACTTATTACAGAGAACTGTTTTATCCATTTAGCCCAATTTTCCAGATGTTTTATTACTTGGAGACAGGAGAATTGTTGAAACTAGCGATTGAAGCCCATTTATTTCAGGGGGCTCGTCTGCAAGCCATAGGAAGCATTTCAGGGGCAAGTAATTTATGACAGGCCACAAGGCACTGCTTGAGGGAGGGCTGTCATCTCATCCGGTCACAAGTAATCCCAACAAAGGGCAAAATACCCTGTTGTAGAAACACCCAGCTTCATTTGCAAAAATTGCCTCTTAGGCAAGCACTTAGTTGTCATTTCGCATGCAAATGTTATGCATGTAATTGGAGCAATTTCCATAATAGTAGGTCAAGTTGGCAGTGACAATGAACACGGCCCAGGTTGGCTGTGATCAGAGGCCCGGTTCTCATTGTCGACATGCAGCAAAATTCTCACTTGGATCAGTTGGAAGTCTTGTCCTCATAAAGACAACAGGATCAGGCTCAACAGGAGCGGGTGTCACTTCCCCCATCTTTTCATCAACAAGACTCCACCCCCTAAACACACACACACAGCCACACACACACACACACACACACACACACACACACAGCCACACACACACACAATTAAAGCTTGCAGAGCTCTAGCCTTGGGGCATTAGTCGAGCTGGCCCTGGCAGCCGTAGTCATTGCAGCTAATTAGAAGGTGAAAAAACTGTCATCCATCCTCTCTACCTGTCAATCAAAGTAGGGATTTGAAAGGGGAGTGGGATCTCTGAAGTTAGCATCCCTGCCTTTGCTTCACACTCAGAGGTAAGAAAAAGCTCTCAGGGCATCCCAGAGATGTATCCTCAGGCTTACAGGGCCACAGTTGCAAACCAATCCAAATCAGTGTGTCTACAAGCGTCAGGTAATCTATTTGTTGTTGCTTTTGTTATTCTCCTAAATGCTGGGAGCCTCTGGTATTAGATACAGTGGGGCATATCCTCTCCTGGACAACTTTGCTGCCATGTGTTTTATTACAGTGAAAGGGAGTCTGAGCCCACATTCGGCCACAGGTGCTAGTGTTTGTTAGCATGCAGGTATAAAAATGACCTCCCTCCAGGCATTCCAACTAGTTCTTTGCTCGAGAAGTTCACTCCGAGAAGGAACAATATTTTTATATCAGGATTAGCCAAATTTCTAGGTGTGTCAGGAAACAGGCCATGGCAACCCGGCAGAACACAGTGTCATGTGAACATCTGAGAGTCATGTGCTGCTCCAGAGGTTTGGGGCTGGGCTTCCCGGAATCTCAGACTTACTGGGTGAGGGCATTAGGGCGGGTACAGTCTTTCTAGTCAGCCACACATTTCGATTTTCTGTTTCACCAATGGGAAGCCATTCCAGTCATTCCTGATGCTCCTCATCCAAACTTCTGTTGTTAAGTTTCAAAAACAGTAACTAAATTTGTAGTCCTGGAGTGTATCTTCTTGATTAGGGTCTTTTAGGAGCTCACTTATCCTCCCTAAAGTGTGGATTTCTGATAGGGGTCCTCAAATGCTGTTTCCACATGCATCACACTGTTCATACTGGATAATATTAACTTAATTATCCCCAGTTATATGACATCCACTATCCACGAAGGGCAGATTGGTAAGGGACAAAGTTTCCCAGAGGACAGAAACACCTGTTCTGTTGTTCCACGAAGGGGTGGAGCCTGGCTCTTTGATATCCAGCCATAAAACGGCCTCCTTGGAGCACAGGCCAGGTTACCTCATGGGGACAAGGACCAGTTGTTGAGGGGTGGGGGGCGGGGTAGGGGGCGAGTGGTCTCAAGAGCCGCAGCCTTGTGTCTCTTCTTTTGTTTTTGGTTTGTTTTCTCTGTACACTTCTGCACACTTGGTTCTTTGATTTTGAATTCTGCTTTTCACTTCTCAGTCCTCATTCTGTTTCTTCTTCATAACTTCTTGTTCATCTTCCTTCTAGATTGGGGGTCACGGAGGAAGGGAGGCAGCAGTTCTTCCAGGTTCAGGCTTCAGCAGCAGAGGCTGCCACCTTCTTTACCAGCTAAGAGCATCTTTTTTTAAAAGTTTATGTATTTGTTTAAGTAATCTCTACACACAGTGTGGGGCTCGAACTCACGACCCCGAGATCAGAAGTCGCATGCTCCACGGACTGAGCCAGCGAGGCGCCCCTGCCGGCTAAGAGCATTTCAGACAGGCAGCCTGTCTCTCTTCCAGTGAGAAGAGACAGAGAATGTGCGGTTAGGCCAGATGGAGCTCAAATCCTGGCCCTCACACTTCCTAGCAGTGCCTTTCTGAGCCTCACCTTCCAGATCTGTAAAATGAGCCTAACCCTCCGTACCTTGAAAGGTTGTCATAAGGGTTTGAGAGACTGTGTACAGATTCTGGTGAAGCAGGCTTTTAAAATGATGGCTTCTTAAGTCCCAGGAGCCTGTAGCTGTGAGCACACAAAGACACAAATACATAGAGATACAAATACGCAAGTCATGATCAGGCAGGGCTAACTGAAGTGTGATTCACTTCTAATTGTCTTTAATCTTGACTAATTTAATCTATAAAGGATTGTCCCTCCTCTCATTCTGTTTTTAATTGTACACATATTTGAGCACAGAAACTAAGGTTGAACATTTGTCCATATGTTCATTGACCAACTGCATTTCCTTATTTGGACATATGTCCTCTGGCAATTTTCCTATGGAATGTGTATTGCTCTGCACTGTGCCATTAGTAGCTGCATTTGCCACAATCTCTTTTGAAGTTCAAAGAGTACATTTTATTTTGGATTACTTTTTTGACATGCAAAAGTTAAATAGATTTTTTCTTTAAACTGCTGATTTTTTTTCCCTCATGAGCATCACCCAAACCTAAGCTAAGAGGAAGATAGTCCTCCCTCTCCAAAGATTTAATAAATATTCACTTTCAATTTCTTCTAGGTTTTTAAAATTTTACTTCATCAGTACATCTGGAATTAATTTGGGAAGGCTGAAATAATTACCTAAATTGATCTTTCCCCCAAGAAGCTCATCAATTGTTCCTATGCCATTTAGTGACAGTCCTTTTTAACTCTAATCTGTGATGCCTTCTCCAGCATGTATTAAATCCTTACGTCTGATATATCAGGGCCATCAGTTCTGTGTTACCGACCTGTTTGCCTCTGGCTACAGCAGCACCCCGCTAACTGTGGAATGTTGATAAGTCAGCAGAGTTGGTGGTTGGAGGGTACCAGGTTGGCTGGCAGAAAAGAGAGGGGAGGACTCGGGGGCAGACAGCGCCATCTGAGCATGCATAGGGCAAAGGGGAAGGTCGAGACCTCACGCCGCCCAGCTTGTGGACATGCAGCTAATTAGCTCCTTCGACCATCACATTTCCTAGTCCCACCCAGTTCCGATTGCTCCATCATGACATCTCACATGCCATGACGAATTATGGAGGCTGAGAGGACGGCAAAGCGGGGACGTGTTTAGGAGGAGTGGGAGACACGCTGCCATCCTCGCTCTGGAGACCGGTTTTAGAAGTCTCATGTTAGTTTCTTGCGGGTCTTTGTAATTTGTAGCATCTTGGCAGTTGGTCTGCATTAACAGATTAAATGAATAGCCAAATTATATAAATTAATAGAGGAAGGCGAAGGTGGAGTGTTGGAGGAGAGAGCGAGCATCGAGTGCCACCAGGGGGCACTGTCTAACAGATAAGGGCGTGAGAGCTCTGTTTCTGCAGCTCGTCTTAGCCCAACACGGAGAGATGCTTGCCCGCTGCCGGAGCAGGTGGGACTCAAACCCTCCTGCCCTTCTGGGAGAGCCCGTTGAACACTCGTAGGCCAAACGGAGCTCAGTCTCAGTTTTCATGATTGCAGTGACGGAATTCCCACATAATCAGGATTGTTTAAGTCTGTGCCTTAAGAGCAGAGAAACATAGTCGGAGGGCAGAGCCACGTCCAGGATCAGGAGCTTCCTTAGGAGTTAGGCGGCTTTGCCCACCTGGGTGCCCAGGTTCTGGGCTGTCTGTCCTTCTCAATTAATTGTCTCGCCTTCTATGAGGGCGCTTAATTCTCTCACTCAGCATCCATCCATTGCCACCTGTTTCTAGTATGTCATCCTGTACGGGTTTTTCCTGTTCTCCCGAAGTAGAGAATGCCTACGAAACTTCCGTAAGCCAAAACGGCCTGAAGTGAAGAAGTAATCACCACTTACATGGAACAAATTCTGAGCTTTCCTAGACCCCAAAAATAACTTCTTTTGGCTTTTCTGATACCATAGGCCACATTTTGCTAATGATGCACAAAGTAAATCCAGATAAAGCACGGGTGCTCACAGACACCGTTCAAAGCTGTGGCGGCTCGATGATCGGGTGCTGAGTGTAGTTCCCGGGGAAGGCGCTCGGGGGCGCCACTCTTGCTGCTGGCGGTGCGCGGCCTCTATAATGGCTGGCTGCGAAACAGACGCTGAACGCTATTTTTGCTTTTTGCCTTTTTTTCACAAAAGTGAAAATACTCTTTGAATTTCTTTCAGCTAGTGAAGAAAGGTCCTGACGTAGGTCTTTCATAAAAGTGAGGTGTCCTAATGTGAGCTTTCAAAAAGCGGGGACGCCCGTGTTATGGAAGCTGGAAACTATCCTTGCTCCGGGATTCCGTGTGCTTTTAGTTCCTTGCTCTGGGATTCCATGTGCTTTAGTTTCTGCCTGTTTCATTGTGGTTACCTGAGAGCTGAATTCAGAAGGGAGTGAAGTGGAGACAGAAGCAGTGCATGAGGTATCCCTTTTACTGGTACAGACTGGAGCTGAACTGGTGTGATTCTAGAATTACAGCTGTAGTAAAGGCTTCTCCCTCTGGCTTTTGGCTTTCTAGTCACAAAGGAACAGTTCCTGTAGTAAAGGCTTCTCCCTCTGGCTTTTGGCTTTCTAGTCACAAAGGAACAGTTCCTCAAGGATTTTCAGCCAAGAGTCAAGTGACTCAGCTCTCATAAGATTTTGTGACCCACTGTTCCTGCGGTTAATATCCTGTACTCTGATACCCTATAGTTAATTCCTGCCAAAACTAACTGGAGTGGATTCTGTTCCCCACAAACTAATCCTTAAATGACTAATAAATTGTCTGCCCACAAAGCCTGAGCTAGAAATAGAAATTTCCTGAATGCCTCTTTTCCCCTCATTCCCCATGGCGAATCGATCCACAGATATTATCTAAATAAGTTTGTTTTAAAGAAAGAATTATTCTGGCGCTTTTTAAAACGGGAAGGAAGACTTTATTCAAGACTACCGTGATAGGTGTCAAGACTACCAAGAGAGGGGCGCCTGGCTGGTTCAGTCGGTAGAGCATGTAACTCTTGATCTCGGGGTCATTGAGTTCAAGCCCCACATTGGGCATGGAGCCTACTTAAAATTAAAAAAAAAAAAAAAAAAAAGACTACCGAGAGAGATTGGGATCAACTCTGAATACAAAAAAACCCAGCTGGGCATTTATAGCCAATGAGCAGAGTTGGGGTGGGGGTGCCAGTGGATGGAAAATTATTAAGAGGAAACATCAAGCAGTAGGGCAGATTCTTGCTAAACTGACCTAAGGGGGTATTGTTGAAGGCACCCTGGGTAATGGCATAGCAAGGCTGGAGGCGACTCTTGGTGAACAGACTTAACGAGATTCTTGCTACGACTGGGCTCTGCTAGTTAAGAAGAGGGCTCAAAAAGGCCCCACCAAAGTTGAGTCAAAGAGAATCTCTTTGTCAGGCGATAGATGCAAACGTGCTCAGCGCAGGTCAAGAGGCTATGCCAGTTCTGTTTCTCTTCCCTGTTTTACTTCTTAGGTCAGGCTGGCAGGGAGGCGAAAGCTCAGGGATTGGAAGTAACCAGAGGTCAGAGTGCCTGGAGCAGGGTCGTCAGAGGAGGAAGCGCTGTGATCAGAGAGGTGTGCAGACAGATTCTATGCTACTGTGTGAATCCGGGGAAGGAACTTGTATTTTATGCTACAGGCAGTGGGGAAATAAGCCATGGAAATGTTTTGAGTAAGGAAGTGACATGACCTAGTTTACATTTTACAAAGAAGATTTTGGCAACTATTTCTACTCTGGTTGAGGCAGGAATGAGGCTGATGGTATAAGCAGCCAGCCGGAAGATCTTTCCAGGCCAATGCCTAAAGCTCTACTTCATTCTTTTGTCATTTCTGGGGTGGAGGAGGGGAAGGAATTCTAGTAACATAAGCAACAAAAGAATGAAAGGCCTAGGAGCATGGCTAAGAAATACAAAAGTCCATGTAAAGTCGTCTGTGAGGCTTTGGTGATAAGCATAAAACAACTTTATAAATTAAGTGAAATTATTTCTAAGTGGGAAGACTCAGTGATGTCAGTTCTCTCCCAACTCATCTACAAAATCCATGCCATTCAAGCAATATTTGACAACTTTTCTGAACATTGGCAATCAAGTCTTTAAGTTTATGTGGGAGGGAATATGATTAAAAATGCCCAGAAATTTTAGAAATAAGAAGAATGTATGTGTATGCCCTTCAGGATATCAAAGCATAACTCAAAATTACAGTGATTTTAAATAGTATAACATTGATAGCATGGTACTTGGCTGAGGAAAAGATATATAGACCAACAGAACAAAGATCCCCAAACAGAATTACACATCTTTAAGAAAATTTAGAATGAGGGGCGCCTGGGTGGCACAGCGGTTGGGCGTCTGCCTTCGGCTCAGGGCGTGATCCTGGCGTTATGGGATCGAGCCCCACATCGGGCTCCTCCGCTGTGGGCCTGCTTCTTCCTCTCCCACTCCCCCTGCTTGTGTTGCCTCTCTCGCTGGCTGTCTCTCTCTCTGTCGAATGGATAAATAAAATCTTAAAAAAAAAAAAAAAGAAAATTTAGAATGAAGTATAGGAAGTGTTTGAATCAGTGAAGAAAGAATGGCTTATTTAATAAATGGCACTTTGACAACTGGCAATCCATGTGGGTGGAAAAAAAGTTAGAGCTTTACCTCAACTATGCACAAAAGTAAACATCAGCTGGAGTAGAGTATCTAGTTCAAAAAGAAAATTGTAAAAGCATTAGAAGAAAATAGAATTTTTATCATCTTTGAATTCTAATCAAGACAAGTCCTGAAGCCATAAAAAGAAAATTGACAAATTAGAGCTTAAAAAAAGTTAAAATCACTTTAAGACAAAATGCCACAGAAAGATAAAAGAAAATGAAAGGACTGGGAGAAAATATTTGCAATATACAGTAGAGATTATTATCCGTATTTAAAAAACATTCATATGAATCATTAAAGAAAACCCAAAGGGGATGAAAAAGCTCTTACCAGAAGACTACATAAAATGGTCATTTTATTCAACCTCACGAGTAATCAAGGAAGCACAAATTAAAACAGATTTTAAAACTGAAAAAGATTAATAATATTGTGATATGAGGTTGTGGGGAAATGGATCCTCTCCTACACCGTTACCTATTTTGGAGTGAAATTTGGCACCGTCTATCAAAATGTTATTTGTACACATCTTTTAAGTGTTGTTAATTGGTCACACAGCAGTAGATAACAAAAATCATTTTGATCCCTGGAAGTGAGGCGCTGCCATTTGAAACCTCAAATGTGTGAGTGCCTTTGGACGCAGGCAGCGGACAGACGCTGGAATGATTTTGAAGATGGGGTTAGTGCCAGCATGACATGCCTTGAAAACACTGTTAGTAAAAGGATATATACCTGAGGAGGCTCGCTTAAAGGAGAGCAAAGAAAGTCTTGCTGGAAACTGGAGGAAATTCGATCCTGGTTACCCTGGCAGAAAGATTAGCAACGCAATGAACTACAGGAAGTGGAAGATGGACCTGCTAATGAATTTGGGGTCGAACTAAGGAGCTTTCCAACCAGAATATCCACGGTGCCTCCTAGCTTCATCTTTCTGCTGTACAAAAATGTGAAAGGAGGGGCGCCTGAGTAGTGCAGTCGTTAAGGGTCTGCCTTCTGCTCAGGGCGTGATCCTGGCGTTCTGGGATCGAGCCCCACATCAGGCTCCTCTGCTGGGAGCCTGCTTCTTCCTCTCCCACTCCCCCTGCTGTGTTCCCTCTCTTGCTGGCTGTCTCTCTGTCACATAAATAAATAAAATCTTTAAAGGAGCAATGTAAAGGAAAGGAAGGACTGCTAAACACCAAGCCACCAAGACTTAATTGTTTTTTAAAATTTCCAAATTTTCTAGGCAGCCAATGAAAATGAAGACTTGGCTTCTGGGCAGAGATCAAACCCAGGTGTTGTCAGGAAAACGTGGTCTAAATACGACACCGAGGTTGTGAGGATAAAATCCCTTAAGACCTCAGAAAGATCTACTGTGGTGTCTCAGCGTATCTGTCATTGAGACAAAAGGTCACCTGAATATTTTAAGGGGATGCCTGACAGATCCTCTCCATCAGACAATAGAGTTTCCAAGGATGCTGTTCCCAGTAGAAGCCCAAGGTAGAGAAGGGCTTATTTTGAAGAGATTGGTGGGCATAGCTTTTGTCTAATGGCATGAACCTCAGTGAGATTCACAAGGAATCAACAGTTTTTAACAGAAATGTGTCCGCAGAAATGCTGCCAGTTTGAACTAAGCAACAGGGATGGTGCCAGATGAAAAGAGGTCCTTGGACCCCCGAAGTTCTACAAGTAGAGAAATCTACTCAGCTGCCAACGCATACTACTTTCCGTGAACAAGGACTCATGACTCAGAAGGCCAGAGAGTAGAGTCAAGAGTCATAGAGAATTATTTCCAGGCTTCGAATCCTAATCAAGGAACTTCCGAAAGTTGCCTGGCCAGATTTGGGAATTGCTACAGACCTCTTGGTGCTTGTCATTTTCCCTCTTTTTTTTTTTTTTCTTTTTTTAAAGATCAGTGTGTGTTTTTTAAAGATTTTATTTTATTTTATTTGACAGAGATAGAGACAGCCAGCGAGAGAGGGAACACAAGCAGGGGGAGTGGGAGAGGAAGAAGCAGGCTCATAGCGGAGGAGCCCGATGTGGGGCTCGATCCCAGAACGCCGGGATCACGCCCTGAGCCGAAGGCAGACGCTTAACCGCTGTGCCACCCAGGCGCCCCTCACTTTCCCTCTTTTGAACAGAACTGTCTATACTGGTTATCCTAGGTCTGTCTTGCCATTGTATTTTTACATATACAGTGCAGATAACTTGTCTCTAGTTCACAGGTCTGTAGATTAAGAGAAACTGTATCTAAAGGTTTTAAGGGTACCTTTAGGAGCCTCATCCATACTTAGAACTAATTTAGATCCCAACATTCTGGATTTCAAGCTAATGTTCTAAAAGGATGAGACTTCGGGGGTTCTTGGGAGGTAGGAAATACCTTTTATATATGGTTGGAATATAAATAATTTGTGGTCAGAGAGTAGACTCCTCCCTTTAAAAGGTGTAGCCTAATTTCTCTCCCTGTGGATGTGACTATAGTTAGTAACTCACTTCTAAGGGATTGAATGTGATGGAAAGGTGTCATAGCTTCCTTTTTGCTCTTGCTGTCTCTTGGATCACTTGGGCTGGGGGACGCCAGCAGCCATGCTGTGAATATACACAATAAACCCTGTGGAGACACTCGTGTGGCAAGTAACCGAGACTTTAGCCAACAGCCAGCAAGGAACTCAGGTCTCTTGCCAACAGCCATGTCAGCTAGCTTAGAATCCCATCCTCCAGCATTAGCTAAGCCTTTAGAAAAATGTCTTCAGATGACTGCAACCTCACGAGAGACCCTGAGCCAGAGTCACGGAGCAAAGACTCCTGAATTCCTGGTTCACAGCAACCGTGAGGTATTTATTATCTTATTTACTATTTGTTGTTTTAAGCTCCTCTGTTTTGCAGTATTTGTTACACAGCAATAGATAACTAATACACAAGGTGAAGTTGTCGTCAAAGATATGGTAATTTCAACGATATGAACTGGAGATTGAATCTTGGATAAATTATGCTGTTAGCCTTCAAATAACAGTGAAAAGTGGCAGTGAAGTGGACACTGCAAATTAAATTTATATTAACGATAAAAAGAGGGAAGAATAGTGTGGCACTGATGCTTGCTTTTACAGAAGAACTGTATTTTAAGCACGCCACATGAAGTTTCTTTAAGTCTTTTCTTACAGCTCTTCACCAAAATTTTCAGAATCCTTACTGTAGTAGATATGTGGTTCTGGCTTGCCTAGGATCCCTTTCTCCTTCTGGTAACAGAACACCTTGTTAAAAAACAAAATTTAACTAAGTCAATTTTAAGATCTATTTGGCTTTATTAAGTGATTCATGAATCAGGCAGCATTTAGCTCTGCCGAGCTAAATAAGAGAAACATTTTTAAAAGCAAGAGAGGGCATTTTTAAAAAGGAGCAAAGAATGTATCAGCAAGGAATACATTGTTTAGGCAAGGTTGCTCTCCTTAGGAGAGTGTATGGGGTCCATCAGTAAATTTCCTAGTACTGACCAGGAAATTCCATGTTAACTGGTTACAGGTTACATTCCTGGGGGGTTGAAATTATATTTATGTTAGGTATTAAGTCTCCGTTTACTGACTTGGGGCTTTAACCTAAGTGATGCCATTTTGGGACTGTAGTTCTCTTTTTGATAACCCATTCTCCTTTGGGGAATATCAGCATCCTCCAGTCCATGTTGGTCTTGTGACTTAACTTGCTTTGCCTTAAGGGTGGGTGTGAAATCAAGCTTTTCAATTGGGATCCTTTATCAGGACTGATAGGGATGAGTGGGGATCTAAGTTTCCTTGAGGAGTGGTTCTTGCTACCCAGGAAGAGAGCTATCACGAAGAGCCTGAGAATGAAGCCAATGCAGAGAAAAACTGAGTTGAAAAATAAATGTATACATGGAAAGGAGAGAGGGAAGGGGAGTGGTAGGGTGGAGGGGGAACATTTGAATTCCGGCCACATAGGATCTAATGACATTGTTTCTGCTTGCTTCTAGATCTGCTATTTAATCTCCAAATATATAGAGAGGCCTGCCACAATAAATATTTAAGTTGCTCTTAGGGATTCATTGTAAATGGAATTTCCTTCTTTTTTTCTTTCCTTTTTTTTTTTTTTTTTTTTTTTGAGAATGGGAGTTTCCAGGTTCAGATACTTAGGGCTGAGTCATTGTAGCACATTTCCCAATTTTAAAACCATTTAGCAATCTTATTCTAACATTGCTTTATTAAATTGTCTTTGAACCAGACTTATTTAGTAATTGTCTAACGAGGTGAATAAAATGTTTGACACATTTTTGTTCTATTTTGTAATTGTCATGTTTTTAGGTTTTTCGAAAATTATAGTCTGGCAATATTAATCCCTCGTTAAAATATATTGCCTCTTTGTATCATCCGCCTAATTAACTGGGTCCATGGTATCCTTCTGAAGTGTCCAGAAGTCCTGCGCCAAGACGCTCTCACGGAAAATCTGCAGAATCTTTAACCTCCCACCTGTTCAAAACACTGCCCCGGGGAGTTCTGACGGGAGGCTTCAGTTCAGGCTGAGTTGCCGTCAGAGGACAGTCTGGGCTTGGGAGCAAGCCAACCGAACCCCCGCGTCAGGAGCCGACGCCGGCTGCGCCCCGAGCCGCGTTCCCAGCGTTTCCCGGGGCCTCCCCTCGGGCGGGCGGCGGCGGGACCCGTCGCGGCGCAGGGCTCGGAGCGGCCAGAGCGCGGCGCCGCGGCCCGGGCGGGACGGGGCGGGCGGCGGGGGCGGTCCCACCGGCCCCGAGGCGGGCTCGGGCGGGGCGTGCGGTCAGCTGACCCCCCACCCCCCGCGCTCGGCACTTCCTCCTCGCCATCGGCCGGGAGGTCTGGTGTCGGGGCTGCAGTTCCGGCAGACGTGGGCCCAGCGAGCAGCGGGGTGGTCATGGAGCACCGCGGGCTGGGGCTGCCGGCGCTGCTGGCGCTGCTGGCGGCGCTGGCCCCGTGCTGCTGCGCCGCGCCGGGCCCGACGCTGTGGCCTATGCCGCTCTCGGTGAAGACGTCTCCGCGCCTGCTGGTCCTCTCCCGCGAGAACTTCTCCATCTACCACGACCCCTCGTCCACCGCCGGCCCCTCCTGCTCCCTCCTGCAAGAAGCGTTCCGGCGGTGAGCGCTCCCCGTGCGCGGCCGGGCGGAGGCGGGGCGGCCCCCCGGGGTGCTGTGCGGGCGTGGGGGGCGAAGCCGCGCGCTCTCTTATCCCCACTTCTCTGATGAGGAAACAGCCCCGACCCGGCCAGTGACCTGACCAAAGTGACAGGTCTAGAAGATGGGAGAGCCGGCTCGGGCAAACACGAACTGAAACCCAAGCTCTTCCCTTCCCCCTCCTCCCTCCTAAGAGACATTCTGGGCGCTCGAGAACCCTGGTTTGCGTGCAGGATACTGAGGGGAAGGGGTAGGTTGTTCGGGATCCATGGTCACGCTCGCCTTGGACGGGAGAGTAGGGTGGGTGGAGGGGGTGGGGGGGGCGGTGGAAGCTTCTCTTTTGAAGGAAATTCTAGGAGAAAGATGACCGCTTAAAGCTTGGGACCAGGATTCCCAGGTGGGTTGCCATTTATAGGCCACCTCTCCACCGCACTCGCCAAATCTGGTAACGGGTCCGAAGGTCCTCAGTTTGGAGCATTGCCCAGAACTCCCCAAATCTGTTTCATACGAAATGTTCGGTGTTTTCATCTAATTACTTAGATGTGATCCGTGCACGCAGCAGCTGCTTTGCATTTCCCGGCAGGCAGGTCATGTGCTTGCTCTTGGCAGCTTCCTGTTTGGTTCTGGAGCGCCCCACATTTCCATGTCTGGAACCCCTTTGGCCACAGACAGGGTGAATTCTGTAATTCACAGTGCACAGCCTGGCTTTGCTGACCACACCAAGTACAAGGCAGATTGCTCTTGGGAGGGCGTTTCGGTATGCCTGTGGTGTCCCCTCTCTGTGAGACCCCTGTAGGCAGGACTCTACTGAGGGCCTGTAGTGCCGGAGAGGAGTGTCCTTTGGTGGCTCTACTGCCATTTTATTCCCCCAGATGTTTGTTTCCAGTGGGCATCACAGCTTAATTTTGCCTGCAGGACAGCATACACCTGGTGGGAAAAAAAAATGCAAGACCAGCTTAACACCGGCTGGCCCCAGATAGGCCTGGAGCATAAGCTCAGGCTAAAGAGGCCCTTGGGTAGCTTCTTTCTCTCCTTCACTTTTCTACAACTAAGTGGGTATTGTTACCCTCATTTTAGATGCGTACTCTATGAGCCTTTGGTACCAAATCTGCTAAACCGGTCAGAATGGCTAGAGTCAGCGTGAAGGAGTAAAGCCAAGGTGGTTGGTTGCCTTGGAATATTGAGGAGGAAGAAGTACACAAAGGTCATCTTAAAGGAAGATCATGGCTGGGAAATCTTTTTAAGAGGCAAACACGCTTACCGTGTTGGCTTGGGACTCAGTTTGTAAAACTGTATTTTCCTTCTGTGCCAGACTAACAGAAAAGGACTTGGTAATATGCTTCAAATGACGAGTGGGAGTATGGCAAGAAAGCACGGAAAACAAGTGATGATGGTTGGATAACCAGGACTTGAGTCAGCTGTGAGGTGGTTTAAAAACAAGGCTGGGCACTTCGAGGCAGTGCAGGTGATCGTCCCAAGTTGGCCTAACTAATTCATGCCTGGTGTGTGAGGCAGCTGTTGTTAATTATACCCTCCATTGTTAGGAAGCAGGTTATAAGACATTAGCCCTTATGGCTCAGACTTGAAGGCATTCAGGTGAGCGTTCTAGGAACTCGGGAGGGTCAGTATCTATCTCAGAGTAAAAGTGCAGTGTGGTTGGTAGAACGCGGAGACGATGGGGGATGTTCTGAAGGCGCGAGGTGGTCAGGAGCACACACAGTGTAGGCCCTTGGTTGTTCAGAACCAGAGGCTCCTGTCTTTGAAGTGCCCAGCTTATGTCGCAAACCCTGCGTTGAAACAGCATACATTTTGGAAGCACAGAGTTCGGTTTGGTGCGTGACAGCTTCCTCCACTTGTAGAACGAGGTCCATCACATGCTAGTCACTCATTTGTTCTCGATGAACAAATAGCTGCCCTCCCTCAGTTCCTGAAAGGCAAAATTAACCCTCGGACACCACTGCTTTAGCATCCTTGGAGGTTTCTGTTAGAGTTTTCATATCCAGGACCAAGGTTTTCCATATTTGGGACAAGCCAGCACCTAACTCAAATCTCAGAGCCGCTGGCAACTTTAATTTCCTTTTTTAAAATTTACTTAAGTGTGGTAAAATACACGAGATCAAATTGACCATCTTGACCCTTTCAAAATTTACAAGTCATTGATCTTAATTTTCTTCTGAATCTGCCGAGGTTTTCCCATGGAAAGGGCTCTCAGTGTCTTCATTCCCCTCTCTCACTGGTTGACGTCCACATACTTCCAAACCCATTGTAACTAAACTACCTCTCCTTACTTTTCTGGAAACACACCAGATGGTCTTACACATAAGTAGCATACACAACCTCTGGCTTACCAAAATGTAATGTTAACTGCTTCGAAGCCTGTCTGATCTTTGAGTACTTTTAAATGTTTTCATATCCCTTTCTCTGGTATTTGGGTATCAGTAGAAGGTGAATTTTCAAGGCCCTGTCGAGAATTCCTTGACCTTTTTTGGGGAGGGGGGAGTTGTGTATTAGCTAGGATACTTTTGGAAGATAAGAGGAACTCTGACTCAGTCAAGTTCAGGCAATAAGAACAACTATTATCTCACACTTGAGGAAGTCCAAAATCAGGGAGGGTTCTAGTTGACGAAGGGGCTCAACAGTATCGTCGGGGAATCCGTACCCTTCATATCTCCGCCACGTTAGTGTGGCTACAACTGGTCCAGGTGTCACGTACTGAGAAATGGGACTCTTGTCGCCCGCTTAGTGTAGGAGACTTCCTGCCACCACCACCCCTGACGCCCCATCTCAGTCGCTGGTTATAATTGGCTCGTATGCCAAAGAGCGATGGGGTTACCATTACTGGTTTGACTACTGGTTCTTAACAGCAACTTCAAAGGAGGCACTTGGAAGTGCCTTCCATCTAAACCACTGAAGTTCCCGCGCCTATATCCCACTCGCAGAGATTCTGATGGTCCAGACATCAGTCTTTTCAAAAAAGCTCCCCCAGAAATTGTAATTTGGGGTGAGAGCCTCTAATTGGACCAGTACTGGGTACCATGGATTGGAGAAGTCAGCTGCAGTGTCCACTGCCACGTATGTATCTAAAACTTTAAAACTTCGTTTGCATTTATTTCCCACACAGATACTATGACTATATTTTTGATTTCAACAAGTCGCAGCTCGGCCCTGCTAAACGTAATAGTGCAGTGGAGTTAAAGCAACTTCTCGTCTCAGTTGTCCTTGAACCGGAGTGTGATCTTTACCCCAGTATCACTTCAGACGAGTCCTGTGAGTACCTGTGCCATGTGAGCGTATGGTGTTCTGAGCTGCACGGTAGGGGCCGATGGGCCACAAATGGGTTCCGTGCCATGCGCTAGTTTGAGGTCTTAGTGAGTTCGTAAGTTTTATTTTTAAAGTTATTATTAAAGTCTGGTGATAAAAGTAATAGTCATTGTAGAAAATCTTTGCAGTGAGCGAAGAGGAGGAATGAAATCATTCCTAACCCCAGCACTCAGTTAATCACTATTTTGGATGTGTTGTTTTTTTAGAGTAATATATTTAAATATACATAGATATAAGTATAAATATATAAAAATGACATGAAAGTGGTGTAATTCTGTCCGTGTGGCTTTTGTATTCTGCTTTTTGGCCTGACATTAAAAACATTTTTTAATGTTTTTCTCTGACATCATTTTTAGTGCAATAACTTGGCTAATATTTTTCTCTGACATCATTTTTAGTGCAATAACTTGGCTAATCCCCTTTTTTTTGGACATCTAGGTAATTTCTTATATTTTGAAGATAAATCTCTGCTTATATCCATGATCTCTATTTATAATCTAATTTGACACAAAGATAATGCACAATGGGGCATGGGGCGGAGCTATTTCATTTTACAATGCAGTCACCATTTAGCTATATGATATTTTTGTTGCCTAAAATATTTAGCTTTTCCCAAATCGTTTTGGAAGGAAACAATTGGGCAGGCCGTTTTTGTAGGGCCTACTGACTGGGAAGAATGTGGAATTACAGCAAGAAACCAAGAGGAGCAATGTGAGGACGTAGGTACAGACAGAGCAGACGGGTGAGCGGGGTGTAAGGATAGAGGGGATACCCCATATCGAGGAGAAGAGTGGCTCCTGTGTCCTCAGACTGCTTTACAGTTTGGTTCATCTCTTCGTCCTCCGAGTATAGATAGATTTCTTTCTTTCTTTTTTTTTTTTTTAGGTTTTATTTATTCAACAGAGATAGAGACAGCCAGCGAGAGAGGGAACACAAGCAGGGGGAGTGGGAGAGGAAGAAGCAGGCTCACAGCGGAGGAGTCTGATGTGGGGCTCGATCCCACAATGCCAGGATCACGCCCTGAGCCGAAGGCAGACGCTTAACCACTGTGCCACCCAGGCGCCCCTATAGATAGATTTCTTAATCATCCATCTCTGAAAAATTATCTCTGAACAGGATTATCTGCCATCATCAGACATGTGATTTCAGTTGACAGCACTCAGATACTTCATGAATTCGGTTTTGCAATCTGAATTGAGGTGGAAGTGGTCATTAACTTGCCAGGCAATCTTTGCTGTCTGTGAGCAATACTGATGACATATCGTAAATTCCAGAAATTGTTTTGAGACTGGAGAAGTATAGCTTGTCGTCCATTTGGCTTTGGAAACTTTTATTCTGAAAGGGAGGCTTCTTAGGACAAGCTGATTGTGAAATTTTCTGGTTGAAGGATAAACTAGCTTTAAATTTTGAAGCAGTTGATGAAGATGATGAGAAACACAGATGGAAGTGATATCGACTGTTGTTTTAGAGTGTGAGAAAATGTTGGAGGACGTGACAAGTGCTACAGCATTATGTATTAAAAGGGAAAATATGTATGCCCTCGAACCAGAGGTGAACTAGTTTCTACTGTAGAGAGTTAATTACGTATAACAAGGATGTTCGATGTAGCTTGCCTGTAATAGTGAAGAGTTATAAACAAAACCACGTGTTCATCAGTACAAGAATGACTGCATGTATTTCGTCAGTTGGCGCTGAAGAATACTATACAACAGCAAATAAAAAAGAGGCAGAGCGAAAGAATAGCCTGGAGAGCTTGCCTAGATAAGCTGCTGAGGTGGACGCAGGACGTTGTATAAGTGGGGTATTGTCTGCGTATCAGTACACACACAGGGACGCACACAGGCAGGCAGCAGGACTACGCTTGCTACACATACGTGTATGTAAATGCCCAGGGGAAGGTCTGGTAAGGGTTTTTTGGTTGGTTGGTTGTTTTACCAAAATAGAGGGAATTGAGTGGGCATCTCAAAGGCGATGTTAGTCGTATCTATTTCATTTTTATTTTATTTTTGAAGCTTTTACTTCTTTATTTATGAGAGACAGGCAGAGGGAGAAGCAGGCTCCCTAAGGAGCAGGGAGCCAGACGCGGGACTCGATCCGAGGACTCCGGGATCATGACCTGAGCCGACGGCAGATCCGTAACTGACTGAGCCACCCAGGCGCCCAATCTATTTTCTTTTTAAAGAATCATATATTGATGTTATTTGCATGTACACTCTTGAAGACAGAGTAGTTACAGTGCAAAAAGTGCACAAAGGGACAACTGAAGAGTCCAAGATGCCGCTCCTGTCCCACATCAGGGAGGGTGATCATTGTAACGCCAGTAATTTGGTTTCGAAATAAAAATTGCTGTTCTACAGGTTAGGTGTCCATATGTTTAGAAAACAAAATCTCCTTTTAACTGCTTTCTCTTTGTAGGTTTTGCATTGAGAACCCTTGTTAAGATCATGCTCCTGGAAAATAATGAGCATCGAGTCCATGCAACATGTTAATGTGTTTAGGTGATTCTTTGTGTTACAACTATTTCTGGGAGATCTCAAAACTATAATGCATTAAAAAATGTGTTTAGGGCGCCTGGGGGGCTCAGTCCGTTAAGGATCTGCCTTCATCTGCCTTCAGCTCACGTCATGATCCTGGGGTCCTGGGATTGAGCCCCGCAGCGGGCTCCCTGCTCAGCGGGGAGTCTGCCTCTCCCTCTGCTGCTCTCCCTGCTTGTGCTCCAGTGCTTGCGCGTGTGCTCGCTCTCTGTCTCTCTCCCTCTCTCCCGCGCGTGCGTGCTGCCAAATAGGTGAATAAAATCTTAAAAAACTGTTTTTAAACAGCAACCAGTGAGTCTAGTGGCTAAGAACTTGGTAGAGATGGAGAGGAAACACGATTAGACTGTACTCAGAACAGCAGTCCCTGGCTTAGCCTGGCCTTTCGATGACTCAGCACTGCTCTCTCCTCATGGAAAGGGCTGCCTCATCAGAAGACTGTCACCTGGGAGGGTCACATGATTCTTGGCTGTTGCTAGAGCTCCTTTCCCTCCCTGCAGCCTGCTGTTGGGTCCCATCGTGGGCAACAGTGGTGGAGGGCGATGGTGTGGTCCAGGCAGGACGCGAGTCATTAACCTGCAGCCCTCGAGTGTCTTCACTGCGCAGAGCCCGTGTCTGTCACACCCTTTAGCCTCTGGTCTCTCTGTACTGTCTGGTGCTTTATCTGTGCTTGTCTCCACTCTAAACCTCTCTGAAAGTCTAAAATGACTAGTGGTACAGCCTTAGGCAGAGTGATGTAAAAGATCGAAAGATCAACGCCCCCCCTCCCTTTGCCCAGCAGCAGCCCCTTTACAGACGGGCGCAAACGTTTCATTGAGTGGGACAAAGCTCAGTTCAGCTAAAGTGAGTCAGGAGGTGAATCTTAAGGCAGATTTAGGATGACAGTGGGGGAAGGTAGGTGCGAGGCAAGTAAAGCAGCACAGAAGTAGAGGAGAGAGAGTAGAGATACCACCCTGGCCTTAGGTGGAGTGAAAGACTGGAATGCTACTTGAGGCTTCCCAAGGAATTAATGGAACTGAGGAATGTTTGCCCTTTGGGTTTAAAATCCTAGCTGAAGTAGGAACCTACTCTGTCGAGGGGCAGTGGAGAGAATAACACACCTGGAGGGGAAAATGAGGAATTGTGGAGATGACATCCAGATTCCTGACTTGAGCAACTCTCTTGGTTGGAGAGCATTGCTGTGCCCCGCAGAGATGAGGCACACTGAGGACAGGCAGGGACAGCGTGGAGCAGGAAAGAGGAAGGAGCTCAGCTTTGGGCATGTGGGGTTACAGGAGTCCACAGGATATCTCTGTGGAGATGTATGGGAGGAGTTGGAGAAATAAGCCTGGAGCTCAGGAGAAAGGAATGGTCTGGAAATACCAATTATATGTTTAACAAATACGTTGCGAGTCATTGAAGTATTAACAAACTTTTTCCTCCCCCCAATGCAGATACTTTAGCTGTGGAAGGACCAGTGGCTTTTCTCAAGGCCAACAGAGTTTGGGGAGTATTACGAGGTAAGTTACATGTAGTTTGATTTTATTTTCTAGTAAAGAAATATTTCCATTCCGTGCTTTGGGAAATCAAGCACAACAAAAGTGCTTCCTTGGACCCTTTAGGGATGGTTTGTCAGGTATTTCCAAAATTATTTCCATCATGCACATATGCTTAGAGCATGGGAGAAAGATCGTTTGACTTTTTGAAAAATGCTTGAGTGTTACCATATTTATATAGGAATGTAACTCATTCATGCTCTTGGGACTGTAATGTTGACGGAGCTATAAATGGCTCAGCCTGCTCTGGGTAGGGCACTTCATTCCAGTTTGATCTACTATCATTTCTTGTCATCTTCAGTAGCAAGTATCTCTCTCCCCCCTGTTTAAAAAATTTATTTACTTACAAACAAAATGTCTCAGATTTATTACTAACCTACTATTGCAGAAGCATAGAAACAAAGAGAAAAATAATTTTCCCAATAAAACGTATCTCCAGCTAGTGGTGAAGTTTTCAGCTTGATACGGTGAGACACTAGTGACCTCGAGACAGCGTAAATGACTGTGTGCCATCTCATCTCATCCGTGACTCCTTACACAGTCTTCTTGGTTCTTCTCCAGTGTCTCCTGTTGGGATTGTTTATGATTTTATTAACAGTTTTCATCTGAACCCATCGGGGAATGGGGTGGTTCTGCTTTTGTTTCTTGGCCAGGAATCACTTGATCCTGAAAGTCTTGTGAGGGGACATGGTGAGGTGCAGTCAACCACATACACCACAGTGGTGGGAAAAGGGACAGAGCCCTTCCACCATTTTAAATTCCTGTGGATTCACAGACACAACCGCAAATACAGGAACAGTGTTAAAGACACACATACCTCGAGGGGTCAGAAGCAATAGGCAGAGAGAAACCATGAAAGCTTTTTCTGAATTTCAGAGTTGGATCAAAGTTTGGGTATTGGGACATTAATTTTTCCTGTTCAGAAACTTCTTTTACTTCCTCTGATTTGATGAGATGTTGTACTGACTTCCAAATAGGGTTTTAAAAAAAGAATTTTTTTTTTTTTTTAACGTGAGCTAACTAAAGTTACGGTAATTAAAAATAAAGGTGGCCTTGGATTTGAGTGTTAAACCAGGCCCCCCCCCCCCCCGCCTTTGTTGAGGATTTTTGTGTTTCTGTTCATCAGGGATATTGGCCAATAATTTTCTTTTTTCTTTTCTTACCTGTTTTTGGTATCGGGGTAATGCCGGCCTTATGAGTTTGAAAGTATTGCCTCCTCTTCTGTTTTTTTGGAAAAGTTTGAGAAGAATTAGTGTTAATTCCTCTTTGAATATTTGGTAGAATTCACCTCTGAAGCCTGGTCCTGGACTTTTGTCTGTCAAGAGGTTTGGATTAATGATTCAGTCTCCTTACTAGTAATCAGTCTTTTCAGTTTCTTTATTTCTTCATGATTCAGTTTTAGTAGGGTGTGTGTTTTCTTGGAATTTATCCATTTCTTCTAGGTGGTCAAATCTGTTGGCTTATAATTGTACATGGTTGTTTCTGATGACCCTTTTTATTTCTGTGGTATCAGTTATGTCTTCTCTTTCCTTTCTGAATTTGAACTATGAGGTTAAAATGTTCCTTGTCAGCTAGAATGATGAATTAGGGTAAAGTTGGGGTGCCCGGCTGGCTCAGTTGGTGGAGCACGTGACTCTTGATTTTGGGGTTGTGGGTTTGAGCGCCATGTTAGGTGTAGAGATCCATTAAAAACAAAAATCTTTTAAGAAAAAATTACTGTAAAGTCAAGGGCAGTTAGAGGAATTGGCCTGTAATACAGCGTATTAAGGAAACAATCCACTTGAGTGGAAAATGTTCAGGAGATTGTCTTTGCAGCTATGAGTAAAACATTTTAAGTTTGAACTTGGGCTCTTATTTATAGCTTCATGGTAGTTTTGAACCTTTCCCCCCCCTCTGTTAACTTTACATTCCTCCTAAAGTTACTATATTTTATCATAAAAATTATTCTTTTTCATGCTATAAATTTATTAACTAGTATTTTGTTGGATTAAATCACTGTTCATTTTTGTGTTCTCGTTCAAACAAAGCCCTGTGTGTGGGTACAGTGAAGTGAAGCATTTTAATGAGATGGCAACAGGGATTTTTTTAAAAAAACTGGGCTTTGACTTTAGAAAATGTGTTAGAGGGTATGGGTATAACATTATATTTAGTCTTATTTGCCTTTTCTGGGTATGGGTGTACATTTGCTTAATACGACTTTTATTGACTCAATCTGTTATATAAATTAATGCAATAAATTCTAAATTTTACTCTTCCTAGGTTTAGAGACCTTTAGCCAATTAATTTATCAAGATTCTTATGGGACTGTAAGTATGATTATTATGTTACTAAAAATTGTTGGGTTACTACAAGAAAAAAGTAAAGTTTTTAGCTATTTATTGCTTCTCGAACTTTTGTTCTTTCCAAATGTTTGGCTTCTCTGGTAAATGTATAATTTCACACTTTCTTGTTCTAAATCTTTTACGTAGTACCTGCATAGATATGGTCTTCACTGAGCTCACGTCAAGAGAAAGTTCTAAAATCACTTTTATTTTGTTTTCTAGTTCACCGTCAATGAGTCCAACATTATTGATTCTCCACGGTTTCCACACAGAGGAATTTTAATTGATACAGCTAGACACTTCCTGCCCATTAAGACTATTCTTAAAACTCTGGTAGGTGATTATTTTATTTTCCCCATTTTCTATGCTGAAGCTGTGCCCTTTTATGGTGTTACTTTACACGGGTTCTTGACACCATTGTGTAAGTTGGGACATGGGGGGGTTGTCTCATATAGTAAAGCAGTGAGCTTTCTTTCTTCCCTCCCTTGGAAAGTCTATTTCCTCAGCCGAGAAAGTTAGTGTCCTTTAATGTTGTGACTTCCATTTAATTTATTTAAAATGGCGTAGAAAGGAGGCTGGAAGCTGCTTTAGCCCAAGGGAAATGTTCCAAAGGAATATGGACTTCAGATGTTGGGAGCTGGGGCTGAGGTTGGCAGGAACTGTTTTTTCCCTGTCCACTTTTTATGGGTTCATCGCCACGCTCACCACTAATATGCAGGGGTATAGAGGTTTTCCTCCTGTGTCTTTCTGTACCTTCACTTGATCACGAACACAGCATCTTATTAAAAAGTGATTTTTGCATTTGCATTAATACCCTGAATTTTTTTCTCCAAAAGACATTATTATCACTTTTATGAAAGAAATAAATGCTTAGTGTAAAAAGTTGGAACATAGATGTGTGTAGGTAGTGAACCCATAATTGCGTTTACCCAAGGTTGTTATAAATTTCTATGTCCCATTTATCTCCTCTTAAACTAAAAAATGAAAGTATTAACACAACATGAATCTTAAAAACTTGAATTGCACTTTTGCTGCCTCAGAAGAACTTGTTATGGATATCTTTTTATGAAAAGATTTATAAGGTCTGGGGGTGCGTGGGTGGCTCAGTTGTTAAATATCTGTCTTCGGCTCAGGTCATGATCCCAGAGTCCTGGGATCGAGCCCTGCATGGGGCTCCCTGCTCAGGGGGGAGCCTGTTTCTCCCTCTGCCTCTGCTGCTCCCCCTGCTTGTGCTCACTGTCAAATAAATAAATAAGACTTACAAAGTCTGTACCATCTTTTTAAGGAGTTGAATATTATATATTATGTACCATGATGAGAACTTAACCATTCTCATGCTGATGGCCATCTAGGTTGATTTATCACAAACAGAACTGTAGAGTAAGTATTCTTTTTTTTTTTTTTTAATTTTAATGTTTTTTTTTTTATTATGTTAGTCACCATACAGTACATCCCCGGTTTCCGATGTAAAGTTTGATGATTCATTAGTTGCGTATAACACCCAGTGCACCATGCAATACGTGCCCTCCTTACTACCCATCACCGGTCTATCCCATTCCCCCACCCCCCTCCCCTCTGAAGGCCTGTTTGTTTCTCATAGTCCATAGTCTCTCATGCTTCATTCCCCCTTCTGATTACCCCCCCTTTCTTTATCCCTTTCTTCCCCTACCGATCTTCCTAGTTCTTATGTTCCATAGATGAGATAAATCATATAATTGTCTTTCTCTGCTTGACTTATTTCACTTAGCATTATCTCCTCCAGTGCCGTCCATGTTGTAGCAAATGTTGAGAACTCGTTCTTTCTGATAGCTGAGTAATATTCCATCGTATATATGGATCACAACTTCTTAATCCTGTCATCTGTTGAAGGGCATCTCGGTTCCTTCCACGCTTTAGCTATTGTGGACATTGCTGCTATGAACATTGGGGTGCATATGGCCCTTCTCTTCACTACGTCTGTATCTTTGGGGTAAATACCCAGTAGTGCAATGGCTGGGTCATAGGGTAGCTCAATTTTTAACTTTTTAGGGAACCTCCACACTGTTTTCCAGAGTGGCTGTACCAACTTGCATTCCCACCAACAATGTAGGAGGGATCCCCTTTCTCCACATCCTCTCCAGCAATTGTTGTTTCTTGCCTTGTCAATTTTTGCCATTCTAACTGGCATAAGGTGGTATCTTACTGTGGTTTTCATTTGAATTTCCCTGATGGCTAATGATTTTGAACATTTTTTCATGTGTCTGTTAGCCATTTGTATGTCATCATTGGAAAAGTGTTCATATCTTCTGCCCATTTTATGATTTATTTGTTTCACGTGTATTGAGTTTGAGACGTTCTTTGTAGATCTTGGATACCAGTCTCTTTTATCTGTAGTGTCATTTGCAAATATATTCTCCCATTCCGTGGGCTGCCTCTTAGTTTTTTTGACTGTTTCCTTGGCTGTGCAGAAGCTTTTTATCTTGATGAAGTCCCACAAGTTCATTTTTTCTTTTGTTTCTCTTGCCTTTGGAGATGTGTCATGAAAAAGGTTGCTGTGGCCGATGTCGTAGAGGTTGCTGCCTATGTTCTCTAGGATTTTGATGGATTCCTGTCTCACATCGAGGTCTTTCATCCATTTGGAGTTTATTTTTGTGTATGGTCTCAGAGAGTGGTCAAGTTTCATTCTTTGGCATGTAGCTGTCCAATTTTCCCAGCACCATTTATTGAAGAGACTGTCTTTTTTCCACTGGATGTTTTTTCCCGCTTTATCAAAGATAAGTTGCCCAAAGAGCCGAGGGTCCATTTCTGGGTTCTCTGTTCCATTGGTCTATGTGTCTGTTTTTGTGCCAGTACCATGCTGTCTTGGTGATCACAGCTTTGTAGTACAGCTCGAAATCCGGCATTGTGATGCCTCCAACTTTGTTTTTCCTTTTCAACAGTTCCTTGGCGATTCGGGGCCTTTTCTGGTTCCATACAAATTTAAGAACTATTTGTTCCAGTTGTTTGAAAAATGTCCTCGGTATTTTGATAGGGATAGCATTGAAAGTGTAGATTGCTCTGGGTAGCATGGACATTTTAACTATGTTAATTCTTCCGATCCATGAGCATGGAATATTTTTCCATCTTTTTGTGTCTTCCCCAATGTCTTTCAAGAGTGATTTCTCGTTTCTAGAATATAGATCATTTACGTCTCTGGTTAAGTTAATTCCAAGGTAACGTATGGTTTTTGGTGCTATTGTAAATGGGATGGATTCCCTAATTTCTCTTTCTTCAGTCTCATTGTTCGTGTCTAGAAATGCAACTGATTTCTGAACATTGATTTTGTATCCTGCCACATTACTGAATTGCTCTATAACTTCTAATAGTTTGGGCGTGGATTCTTTTGGGTTTTCCATATAGAGTATCACGTCATCTGCGAAGAGAGACATTTTGACTTCTTCTTTGCCGATTTGGATACCTTTGATCCCTTTTTGTTGTCTGATTGCTGTTGCAAGGACTTCTAGTACTATGTTGAATAATAGTGGCGAGAGTGGGCATCCTTGTCGTGTTCCTGATCTTAAGGGAAAGGCTTCCAGCTGTTCCCCATTGAGAATGATATTTGCAGTAGGCTTTTCATAGATGGCTTTTATGATCGAGAAATGTACCCTCTATTCCTACACTCGGAAGGGTTTTAATCAGGAAAGGATGCTGTATTTTGTCAAATGCTTTTTCTGCATCTATTGAGAGGATCATATGGTTCCTGAGACTTTTCTTGTTGATATGATGTATCACGCTGATCGATTTGCAAATGTTGAACCACGCTTGCATCTCAGGTATGAATCCCACTTGGTCATGATGGATAATCCTTTTAACGTACTGTTGGATTCTATTAGCTAGGATCTTGTTGAGGATTTTGGTGTCCATATTCATTAGGGAAATTGGTCTGTAATTCTCCTTTTTGATGGAGTCTTTGCCTGGTTTGGGGATCAAGGTAATATTGGCCTCATAGAATGAGTTTGGTAGCTTTCCTTCTGTTTCTATTGTTTGAAATAGCTTTAGGAGAATAGGTATTATTTCTTCTTTGATTGTGTGGTAGAATTCCCCAGGAAAACCATCCGGGCCTGGAATTTTGTTATTTGGAAGGTTGTTTATTACTGACTCAATTTCTTCATAATTAATAGGCCTGTTTAAAAAATCAGTTTCTTCCTGTTTCAGTCTTGGTAGTTTATAGGTTTCCAGGAAGGCCTCCCTCTCTTCGAGATTGTTTAATTTATTGGCATATAGCTGTTGATAAAAGTTTCTAATAATCCTTCCAATTTCATTGGTGTTGGTTGTGACCTCTCCTTTTTCATTCATAATTTTATTAATGGGGTCCTTTCTCTATTCTTTTGGATAAGTCTTGCCAGCGGTCTGTCAATTTTATTGATTCTCTCAAAGAACCAGCTTCTAGTTCTGTTGATCTGCTCTACTGTACTTCTGGTTTCTGATTCATTGATTTCTGCTCTAATCTTGGTCAACTGCTTCCTCATGCATGGATTAGGCCTGTCCCTCTTGCTGTTCCAGCTTCTTGAAGTGAGAATATAAAAACTGCATTTTAGATTTTTCTATTCTTTTGAGTGAGGCTTGGATGGCTATGTATTTCCCCCTTAGGACCGCCTTTGCAGTATCCCATAGGTTTTGGACCGTTGTGTTTTCATTCTCGTTGGTCTCCATAAATTGTTTAAATTGATTTTTGATTTCCTGGTTCATCGAGTCATTCCTGAGCAGGATGGTTCTTAGTCTCCAAGTGTTTGAGTTTCTTCCAAATTTTTCCTTGTGGTTGAGTTCCAATTTCAGAGCGTTGTGGTCTGAGAATATGCAGGGAATAATTTCAGTCTTTTGGTATCGGTTGAGACCTGTTTTGTGACCCAGAACATGGTCTATTCTTGAGAATGTTCCATGGGCATTAGAATAGAATGAGTATTCTTTGGTTCTGGGGTGTAGTTTTCTATATATATCTATGAGGTTCAACTCGTCGAGTATGGCATTCAAAGCTCTTGTTTTTTTGCTGATTTCTTGCTTAGGTGATCTGTCTGTTGCTGATAGTGGAGTGTTGAGGTCTCCTACTATTACTGTATTTTTATCTATATGTCTTTTTATTGTGGTTAAGAGTTGGCTTGTGTATCTTGCTGCTCCCCTGTTGGGGGCATATATATTTATAATTGTCATATCCACTTGTTGGATACATCCTTTAAGAATAATACAGTGCCCTTCTGTGTTTCTAACTATAGTCTTTAGTTTAAAATCCAATCTGTCCAATATGAGAATTGCTACCCCAGTTTCCTTTTGAGGTCCGTTGGCATGAAAGATGGTATTCCATCCCTTTACTTTCAGTCTGAATTAATCTTTAGGTTCAAAATGAGTCTCTTGTGGACAGGAAATGGATGGGTCATGTGTTTTTATCCAATCTGCAACCCTTTGGCGTTTTTGGGAGCATTTAGGCCATTTACATTGAGACAGATTATTGAGAGAGATGATCTTAATGATGCCATGTTGCCAGTAAAGTCTTTGTTTCTATAGATTGTGACTTTCTGTTCTGTATCACTCTTGGGGCCTTTTT
This sequence comes from Ursus arctos, assembly GCF_023065955.2. Lineage (NCBI taxonomy): Eukaryota > Metazoa > Chordata > Mammalia > Carnivora > Ursidae > Ursus > Ursus arctos. The sequence continues at coordinate 59,135,458 of NW_026623067.1, forward strand.
ACTTTTATAGAACCCCCCTTAATATCTCCTGTAGGGCTGGTTTCGTTGTTACGAAATTGGTCAATGACTGGCGATTCTGGAAGGTCTTTATTTCTCCATCAATTCTGAATGACAGCCTTGCTGGATAAAGGATCCTCTGCTGCATGTTTTTCTCTGAAAGAGCTTTAAAAATGCCCCCCCCCCAACCCTTTCTCTCATTCCAGGTCTGTGTAGGCAGGTCTGACGTAATTCTGATACCTTTGCCTTGGTATGTGAGAAATTTCTTTGCCCTGACCGCTTTCAATACTGTATCCTTGGATCTAATATTTGCGAGTTGCACTATGACGTGACGTGGCGTAGGTTTGTCGTGGTTGAGCTTGGGAAGGGTCCTCTGCTGCCAAAGGAATGCTTGTTTCCTTTGCTAGATTAGGGAAGTTTTCAGCTACAATTTGTTGAAGTATCTCTTCTAGACCTCTCTCTTTCTCCACCCCCTCGGGGATGCCGATGATTCTGACATTGGAACGTTTCATTGAGTCAGTTATCTCCCGTAACCTACATTCTTGAAATTGGGTTTTTTTGAGCCAAGTTTCTGTTTTAACTTTCTCTTCTATCCCATCCTCCCATTCACTAACTCGTTCTTCTGCCTCATTCACCCTGGCCGTCAGAGCATCTAGTTTAGACTGCATTTGATTCATAGCATTTTTAATTTCTGCCAGATTCACTCTTTTTTCCACCCTTAGATATTCTACATTCTTGTTAGTATTTTTGTTAATATTTTTTCAGGCCTACACATCATCTTGACCGTTGTTACTCTGAACTCTATTTCTGACAATTTGGTTATATCCATATCTATCAGTTCTGTGGCAGAGGCCACAGACTCATTGTCTTTTCTTTGCTAGGGGGATTTCTCCTCCTTGTCATTCTGATGAGAAGAGGTTGCGGGGTGTCCAGAGCCCAAATTATTGACCAGGACCCAGGCCGTGCGCCTTTGTTTTAGAGGGACCTTAGGGATGTGGGCTTCTTGATTTTTCAGCCTGCCTTCTGGGGGAGAGGCCTGCCGCGCCGATACTCAGGCAACCCTGTTTGGGTAGAGTTGCCCCGTCCCCTGCGAGGGGGGATGGGGATGGGCACACTGTGAGCCGGTATTTCCGGGCTTTTGTTCTCTGGCGGCTTTCCCTGGCGGTTTGCTGTGCCTCTTCTGAGAGTCAGAGCAGCAGCGGCCGAATCTCAGCCTCTGTCACAGAACAGAGGGATTGCGGCCCGTTCTCTACTAATGTTCTGGCCACTTTAACTCTGTTTCTGTTGGTGCTGCTCAACCCTGCAGCGTCCCGGGATGTGCGCCCCACACCCGGCGTCCCAGCCCTCACTCTCAGGGCCGGCGCGTCTCTGTCCTTTGTGTTTCTAACGCCGCCAGCCGCCCAGGTTCCCGCGCCGCTCCTGAGCTCCCTGTTTCCGTCCGGTTCCAGTGTGCGCTCGGGAGCTCCAGTTGTCAGTCTGGTGGCGCGCGCACCCGGCTCACGGTCTCAGTCTGCTGTTTTGCGGGTGCCGACCGTGAGCCCCGCCCGCTCCCCCGTGCAGGTGGCTACCGCTTCCCGGCGCCCACGCGCGGTGGCTCCCTCCCCCTTCCGTTTATCTTCCGATATCTCTGCACAGTTTCACGGCTCCCCGCTTCGTACCTCAATACTCAGCGCTGGAGATGTTCGTTTGTAGAGATGCAGATGCATCTTCCTGCATCTTAGGCTGGTTCTGTGGATGTTCAGGCTGGTCTGGTACCTATCCAACTCGACTCAGGGGACCGGCTGAAAAAGGGGTCCCCTACTCCTCCGCCATCTTTTTCCCCTCCTCTGTTTATTTTAGAGAGCACAAGCAGGGGGAGTCGCAGAGGGGGAGGGAGAAGCAGGCTCCCCACTGAGTAGGAAAAACCAGGACATTTTTGACGAGTATAGCTCAGTTACTTTGTAGAATACACTTCAGCCTGTTTGTTTTCTACATGATTAGATTCAGGCCACGTATTTTGGGCATGAATAGGACAGAAGTGATGCTGTGTTCTTCTCCGTGCATATCAGGTGGCACAATGCCTTATTTATTCCACTCCTGGTAATGTTAACAGCCTGGATATTGATGTCATCCGCTATATTTGTCCAGTGTAGGTGTGCTGGTAGATGGGGTTATCCTCCTCCTCTCCACATGGCAGGAGTCCCTTTGGAGGGACACTTGCCAAGGCTAGTGGGTTGATTGGGGCAGGGCATGTGGTGCTGGCAAGATGGATGAAGTGTTAGGTGTTCAGCTCTCTAGGCTGGGGGAGGAGAAGAGAAATGAATGGTGGCTGCCAGCACTTTGATTCTTAGAGAAGCCTCCTAAAGATGCCTGCCCCTCTAGTGCAAGTTCTGAGATTAGTGAATAAATCTCCTTTAGTATACCCCAGGCTTTTTTCAGACTGTTACTTTGTTGCTGTGTCTGGTGGTTATTTATTCTTGCTTTTTAAGGGCAGAGACTTAGTTTCCTCTTGCCCTCTGGCTCTTGGAGTTAAGCCCAGTGATTTTAAAAGGCCCATGGGTTTTCAAAGCCAGATGTTAATAGGGACTCATCCTCCCAGTGCAGTTCCCCGGTATCTGGGCTGCCGGGTGTGGGGTCTCACTTCTCTGTGCATCTGAGTCCCTCCTGCTTGGGATTAGGTCTTGCCAGGGCTTTAGTTCCCAACCGTATCTCCACCGCTCTGTTTCCTGTGGCCTTCTGTCTATTCAGCCAGCCTTCAGTGTTAGTTGTCCACATGTATCTTGGCGTGTCAGTGGGAGAAGGTGAACTTGGGGTCTTCGTACTCTTCTACCTGACCCCCACATCTTTTACCTAATTCTGTATCTTCTCAGTATCCGGGTTGGGAAACTAGAGCCCAAGGGCCAAATCCAGTTTGTCACCTGTCTTCGCTAATGAAGTTTTCCTGGAATACAGCCACGTCCTTGTGTTTACACTTTGTGTGGCTCTACAATGGCAGGGTCAGTGGTGACGGAAACCGTGTACCTCACAAAACCAAGATATTTACTTTTGGGCCCTTTATGAAAAAAGTTTGCAAGCCCCTGGTCTTGACTGAGGAACTCCCTCCTCTGATGGTAAAAATCTTGCCATTTTCCACTAAAAAACTTTGACTTCTTTGCATAATTCCCTTGTAGGTCACCTGTTTCCCAAATGCATCAGCAAATCCTTTCAGTCCTAATGGAGAAGGGAGGCTTCTTTAAATTTTAATTACCTGGTACGGCAAACCAATCTCCCCCTCTTAACCGTTTTTTTTTTTTTATCTTTTTCAAATAGTCTGCTTATATTTTACATAAACATTACATTGTTCCTCCGGAATGTACATAAAATTGACAATGATTTCCCCAGGAATTTCTGAGAATCCTGCATTTTTACCAAGTTTCTTTCATTTCTAAAGGAAGGGATGGCACTGAAATCTCAGAATTGTGTTGAAATCTGTAAATGACTTTTTCTGTGGGGGATTCTAAGTCCCGGTACTTATATACCCCATTGTTTCCCCTGCTCTTTTTCCAAACATTGATAGCAGCTAAGAACTATTTTCCATTTTTGGCCAACTCCTAAATACTTGGAATTTAGAAGACTGCTACCTTCTCATAGAACAAAGTTCTAGCTCCTTGTTTAGAATAAACATGCTGAACAGGCCTTTTGAAAAGTGACATGTCACATGAAGTATAGAAGGTACGTTATACTTCTTTCGCATTCTCGCTTTGCTGAAAAAGAAATGTAAAAGGGAGTAGACATGTTGGAAATGATCTTGAATATAGATAAGTTAATTGGATTGTGTATGTATTATGTCTGTGTATATTACATCTGTGTGTGTATTATATGTAATTTTTTTAAACATGTTTGCTTGCAGGATGCCATGGCTTTTAATAAGTTTAATGTTCTCCACTGGCATATAGTTGATGACCAGTCTTTCCCTTACCAGAGCGTTGCTTTTCCCGAGTTAAGCAACAAAGTGAGTAATTGATGTTACTATAGTCTGTCTTCAAAAATGTTTGTCTGGTTTCATCAGAAGTTTTTAGCTTAAATGTTTCTTACAGATAGAATTAAAGTGTGAAAGACGGTTGTGGTTTAAAACCTTTTTAATAGGCTGTGGCTTAGCAATTTAGATCCATAAAACTGTTTTTATAGTTGTTAAGTTATTGTAAATGTAAATAATCTCTAGTTGTTACACAAATAAAATTTAAAAAAACTTAATGAATATAGGAGACCTGAAACACTCATAACTAATAAAAGGTTTAAGTACTGTTATCATGTAGACTAGAATTGTATTGGATTCTGTGAAAGGATTTTTTCTCTCTGAAAAACTACATAGAGAATTTTAGAGATGAGAGCTCCTTAAAAAATTAATGGTTGTCTCAGAAAGTGTTCAGATTAAGTGTATTATGAAAGACTGGAGGTGGGAGCAAGCCTCATGTCATCTCATTTAATCCCCCTGTAAATACAGACTGTTACTGACCTCCAAGTTGCAGTTAGGAAGGGACAAACCCAGGGCTCTAAATGTTGTCCTCTGTCCCTAATCCCAAGCTTTCTTCCATTGTTACGATGTAGTACAGGTTGAAATGTTCGTGGCACTCCTCTGTTTTTGTTCGCTTTTGCTTTACTTTTTATTACACAAAATCTCAAACATATGCAGAAGTAGAATAATGACTTCCATGTCCTTGTCACTCAGCTTCAGTAATCAGTACCTGGCCAGTCTTGTATCACCTGTACTCACCCTCCCTTGCCACCATTATTTTTCATGAAAATCCCAGACTGCATATCTCATTTGTAAAAAGGTCTGTTTTTGTTAAAACAAAAAACCCCATAATATATTGCAGCTGAAAAATTAACAATCCAGCTAGCCAGTCATTACTTACATTTCCCCAAGTGCCTTTACCTTTTCTTAATGAAAACAATCTGGAATGCAGATGAGTTCCATACCTAGTGGTCAGTTCGTATGTCCATTAATTGTCTTCTGATACATAGGTGACCATCCCCGCCCATTTACTTTTTTTGGGGTAATGTTACTTTTGTTAAAACTAAATCATTTTTCTGCTTCCCAAAGTCTGGTTTTTGCTGTTTGCATCCCTATACTGTCAATTAATACATTCTTTTGTCTCCTATAATTGAGTAGATCTGATCTGCTTATAAATTTAGATATAGCTTATAATTTCTAAATTTAGATATAGCTTATAATTTCTATGTAATATTTATCTATACCTTGAGAAATGTGCTACAGTAACACCTTTAATTGACCTTTATCTTTAGTTAAAACCCATACTAATTTTTCAAGTGACTTATAAAGGGATTGAGGGTAATCTAAAAAAACAAAAAACCCCAAATCACTTAGCATGTCTGGGGATGTTTTTAAAGCTGATGGTAATTAAAATGACTTTGAGAGGTGACAGCTCAGCTTTGTAATAGTGTGTAAATTTTTATTGTAAAACTGAAAAGAACAATGTACTCAAAGTTCACACGCTTTGCAGTCAAACATTTTATTTCTATTTTGTTGTATGGTTACATGATGGTAGATGTTCCTGAAACAAGAGTTGCTGGCTGAGATAGGTCTATTCTTAAATCCGGAATTAACCCACAGTGTGCTGAGAGCTTACTGATAAGATATGGTAAACAAATAATTTAAATGAGTCCTCCAGGGCGCCTGGCTGGCTCAGTCAGTAGAGCATGTGACTCTTGATCTTGGGGTTGTGAGGTCAAGCCCCACATAGGACGCAGAGCTTAGTAAGGAATGAATGAACGAATAAAAAAATAAAATGGGATTAAAGAAAAAAAAATCTCCCAACATTGCATAGGACTGTTTAATACATAGTGATGCTAGAAAAATCACCTATCCAATACCAAACAGAACTGTTCACAGTATCCTAGACAAATACATTCCATACATTTTAATAAATATGGCTTTTATAGGGAAGCTATTCTTTGTCTCATGTGTATACACCAAATGATGTCCGTACAGTGATAGAATATGCCCGATTACGAGGGATTCGAGTCATACCAGAATTTGATAGTCCTGGACATACACAGTCTTGGGGAAAAGGTAAGGAGTGTCTTTTTTAAGTTACAAAGTGAGTACCTGAGTTCTTCCATCTTTTATGACCTGATGTTTATTCATTTTGTTCTTAACTGTGGTTTGCACCAAGGTAGCACTATTGACAGATGGAATTGAGTAATTATCGTGAGCAAGTTACTATGCTAGGCACTGCCCAAAGTATGAAAACAAGGGCTAAAAGAGAGATTACAAGTAAAGCGTGCTAAGTCAATGTAAGAAACGGTTTCATGGAAGAGAAGAACACTTAAAATGCTCTTGAGAGATCAAAAAATATATTCATGTTTCTGGTAAAGGGAATAACAGGAAAGGCATTAGCCGAACCAGGGTAACGCAGCAAAGAGCAGTAAGCACCACAGGGCGGGTAAGAACTGGCGGTGGAGCCACACTACCTGGGTTTGATCCTGTTTCTGCCTTTTCTAAACTGAGGGACCTTGAACAAGTTATATAGGATGTCTCACCTCCGTTTCCCCATCTTTAAAATGTAGTAATGGTCATGTAATATTTTTGAGGGTTAAATAATGCATATAAAGCACATAACACAGCAGCCAGCATTTATAATTGTTCAGCATTTATTACCAGCGTAGACCTGGAGAATACTGGGAAATCTGGTGAAGCACAACGTAGAGGGCCTTGGGTGAGCCATGTGGGCTCCATCAGGACACATGGAAGCCACTGAATGTTACAGGGAAGAAGCATCACATGATCGGGCCCACACTCCAGGAAAACCTATGTGAGGAAGTGACAGTTTGGAAGGGGAAAGAAACTGAAGTCCTAGACCAGAATGGTGATAATGGGAATGGAAAATAATGTACAGAACTGAGAGACATTCTTAATATATGATCCACAGAACTTGGCAGCTGCAGCTGATCAACTCTGGAGGAGAAGGAAAAGTTAGGAGGAGGACGGTAGTACCCTCACCAGAAAACAGTGATCAGAAGGAGCTCCTGCAGGAACTTACTGAGCAGAGAATTTAGGTTTTTTTAGGTGGTATCTGAAGTGCAGCTGTGGGTTAATCTAATTGTGTTGAGCAGGAAATTGGAAATATGGATTGAAGATCAAGAAAAAGGGTCTGGGTGAGTTGAAGATTTGGGAGTTAATATTTAAAATATTTGAAGTAGATAAATTAGAGTAATGGAAAGGGAAAAAAGAGGTACAGGGGATAGGATTCAAGAAACAACTCCTTATCTTATTTGGAAGAAGTTACCACAGTAACTCTTAGTAAATGTGCTTACCTTTTTCTGTATAAATTCTCTAACAGCTTCAACAAAAGAAAGTAGTATAATCATATGCAAACCCATGTCTGTCTTTGTGATTAAAATACTTCCTCCAGGTCAGAAAAACCTCCTGACTCCGTGTTACAATGGACCTAAGCAGTCTGGGACCTTTGGACCTATAAACCCTATTCTGAATTCAACTTACTGCTTCCTGTCTCAGTTTTTCAAAGAAGTTAGTACGGTGTTTCCAGATCAGTTTGTTCACTTGGGAGGAGATGAAGTGGAATTTACATGTTGGTATGACAATTCTTTAAAATCCTTATTTTTTTAACCGTTGCATTTGAAGTAGGTATTAGAGGTCTCCACATGAAAAGAAAGATTGGGGGGAAGATCTCTGCTTGTAAGGTTTTTAGTAACATAACTTCAGAGTACAAGCTTTTAGGAAGGAGAATCAAGATGTGAAAGACCGTGGAGATTGAAAACACGACAGTGAACAGGAATGGCTTTGGGGAAATGGCGGTGATTAAGTGGGGGAGATTATTTCAAATAAAAATTGTCTTTGTCAATTGCCGTAGAGAGGCACGAGGGAGGGAAAGCCATTTTCACAAGAAACCAGCTTCTAGAAAAAAATTATTTGCAGTGGAAAACTAGGATAACTCATAATAAAGTTTTTCAGGCTCATTTTCTCCCTAAAATTGTAGTTTAATAGTTCCAAATATGCACAAACGAAACTAGGGATGGATGCTGCTTTAAAGACATTGGGTTTATCAAACTTTTAATGCAATTTTAATCACCGTTTTTGTTTAAGGGAGTCCAACCCAGAAGTCATCGCTTTCATGAAGAAGAAAGGCTTTGGCAGAGATTTTCAAAGACTACAGTCTTTCTATATTCAAAAGTAAGTGACGTGTTAGCCTGCTTCTATGTTTATTTCATCTGTGCTTTTTGTAAAAGGGTTAGCTATTTAGTGCCTTTTTTTTTTTCCTTTTTCTCGCCACCCCTTGTCAAAGTGCAGATATTGTATACTTTGTTGCCCAGAGTGTCAGTGAAAAAAATCATCAAAAGGAAGCAGTATCTACTGCTTTCTGTAAAGCAATGATATGACGACTAAGACTGTAGTGTTGAAGGGTAGCCCTCCCCTGCTCAGAGGATTCAGTTCAAAGCCGTAGCTTCCCCGTGAAGTTTTTATCACTGTCCAGCCTGTGGATTTCATCTCCTTTGGTCAACTCCAGAAACATTTACTTGGTATCTGTGACGTCCAGTATGATAACCACAGCTGCAGGTGGCTGTATTTAAATTAAAAGGAAGAAAATTATAAATTCAGTTCCTTAGTCACATCAGCCACATGTCAAGTATTCAATAGCTGGATGAGGCTAGCGGCTACCACATTGCAAAGTGCACAGATAGACTGTTTCCATCATTGCAGGAACTTGGACAGGAATGGTACTGTTCTATATAAGTAAACTTTTTTTAAATGACCAGATAGTAAATATTTTAGGCTTCATGGGCCCCATGGTTACATAGTACTCTTGTTTTTTAAACAGTATTTACAAGTGTGAAAACCACTCTTGGCTAATGAGCCATCCAGAACAAGCTATAGTTTTCCAAATCTTGAATTAAGGAAGGTCAGATTCTAGCCTTTTCCTGTTTTGCTTTTTGTGTGGTACATTCTAATCCTGCAGAATACCTGGCGTTGTCTAAATACCAGGAAATATTTGCGGACCAATTATCAGCAACTGTTGAATGCTATATAGTTGACATCACAGGCTAAATTACAGTTTGTTCTAAGCTATCCATGCAGTTACCAGAGATTGTGGTTTGTAAACTACCCTGCGAGTTGCCATGTCCTCCCCGCTTCGGGACATGCTTAGCACGTTCATTCAGCAAATGACTTTTAAACCCCTCTCCTGTGTGACATGTTGAGCCATGTGCTGGAAAAACCGTAGCAAATGCTGCTCTGAAGCTGTGCTGTAATGAAAGGCCCTCCCAACACTGCAGTCCTCTATAGAAAACGTTCGTACTTTAAACTCACTGTTAAGCTCATGCTCTGAAATAACTTCTTTTCTCCCCCACCCCCCTGCCCTCCTCAACGGTAGGCTTTTGGGTATCGTTTCAACTGTAAACAAGGGAGCCATAGTCTGGCAAGAGGTTTTTGACGATCACGCAAAGGTGAGTAGTATGCAGACTGCATTTGATTCTAATAATACGAGAGACTTACATCTTGGAAGGAAGGAACCCTAAGGAAGTTGTTGCCAACATGATGAGGAAGTTAGCTCACCTCTGAATTTAAACTTTGGGCAACAGTGGTAGACTGAGACCAGTGCCACCTTTCCATCTCTCCCTTCCACCTTCCTCCCCCCACCACCTCATTATTTGTCACATAAGGGCAGAAAAAACAAGAATGAATGAGTCAGTATTGCTACAAAGGTAGTTTTAAATTGTCAGTGTGTGTGCTTTTTTTTTTTCCTTCAGGTAAGTGACTATTTCAAATCCAGCTACTAGTGTTATCTCTCCAGAAGGGTGACATCCTCAAAGTCACAATAACGGTAGTGTGGTACAAATGGGAATAAAGCCTTAGTGCATTTTACCAATGTGGTGGCATATATAGGCAGAAGTTAAATATCCAACCTTAAGGCTGATGAGACTTCTAATTTTAAGGCTCTACAGCCAGTAATGTTTAGTACTAGCTCTGAAGGGGAAAAAATGTGTGTTTTTTTCAAGAATCTTAGGAAGTTATTTTTCTAGCTACAGTGGCTTTGTAATTGTTGGACCTCATCACATGTACTGTTTGTAACTTGAACAGCTAAACCCAGGCACAGTTGTTCAAGTATGGAAAAATGAAATGTATCCTGTGACACAAGCTGCAGTCACGGCAGCTGGCTTCCCTGTGATCCTTTCTGCTCCTTGGTACTTAGATTGGATTAGTTACGGACAAGATTGGAGAAATTACTATAAAGTGGACCCTCTTGATTTTGATGGTAAGTGAAGCATACTTCCCCTAAAGACCCTTGATTGCGTTAACCTTGTGTCTCCTCTGGTAAAACATGAGGAAGGTTGTGGTCCAGTTCCATGGATTTTAGGCCGCGTAGTCTTTGGGTCTGCATCCTTGGAGGGATGGGGTAGCAGGAGGAATGGCAGAGCTTTAGGCTCTCAGACCCTGTTCCTTAAGAACAGTTTTACTTAGTCCAGCTTCATTAAACACCAAATTTCCTTCAAGAAAAAAAAGTATCTCAAGTCTATTAGGAATTGACATAACTTTCTCTAGAAGGTATTTTCTGACATTGTGGCACACTGTTCATTGGCAACAAGAGGGAAAAATGGTTCTGGAACCCAAGTAAAACTGAAAGTCAAAATAGGCTAACAAGCACTATGGGAATAAAGTTTGCTACCCTTTTTTGGTGCCAAAAGCACGAATATCTCCCAAGGTTCTGCTGACCACACAACAGCAACGTTGCCCTACAACAAAGGTGGAATGAGAAACCAGTTCTTGCCTCTGTAAAAGCTTCGAGCAACTACTTCATTTACATCAATTCAATGATTTTAATGCAGGTTCTCAAGAACAGAAAAAACTTGTCATTGGTGGAGAAGCTTGTCTATGGGGAGAATATGTGGATGCAACTAACCTCACTCCAAGATTATGGTATGGAATTTAAGTGGTGGTGACATTTGAATTTTTAAATTTTCCCAAACATAAACTTTAGGAACACGTGACTTTAAATTGCTTTGGTTAACGTGTGGTTTAACTCTCAGGCCTCGGGCAAGTGCCGTTGGTGAGAGACTCTGGAGTCAACAGAACATCAAAGATCTAGAGGATGCCTACGACAGACTAACCATCCACCGCTGCAGAATGGCCAGGTGAGACAGGACCCTAATTAAATCACTAATTTTTGGAGGAAAGGTATTTTATAAATACATGGAATTTTGTAGTAAGTCTTTTTTTTTCATTAATGCTATGGGTGGTGAGTCTGACTTTAATTACAATCTAAAAACTTCTCTAATTCATACTTAAAACTTTATCTGTTCTATAGACGGGGAATAGCTGCAGAACCTCTTTTTACTGGGTACTGTAACTTTTGAGTACAAAAGAAGAGCCTAAACAAAGAAGAAAATAGAAGAGGGCGAAGCCCACAGCAATCTGTTCTACGGTCAACTTGATTTTGAAATCATGGAAATTAAAGTTTCGTATTGTTTTTAAATAAAATGTATCTTTTTAAAACCAAAAAAACCTTGTGATAACAATGTATTCCACAGTAATAACTTTCTAGATCCACAGTACAGTTCATGTACATAACTTTCAACATCATTTCTCCTTCCATAGAGCAGAATGAGCAGCTCCAGTGCCACTGTCAGTTTAGTTTAGTAAAATAATAAAAATTCTTACTGAGAAAGCAGTAGGGAGGTGCTCATGAGGTTGTCTCCGAAGACCTACAGCACTTGGGTCAAGCCACTCCGCCGGCTGAGCAGTGTAGTTTGGTCTTGAGGGTTCATGGCTTGATAATTACAGAGTTCTAAGGCAAAAGTAGCTGAGCCGGAGGTAAGTGTTCGAAGCACAGTTGAATAACCCTAATCAATCAAAATAATTTATGTTACCAAATTTAAGCCTCATGTATCTCTTCATCTTTTCACCATTTTCAGAATACATAATCAGATGTATTCCCTGGACTCAGTAAGTGCTTAGAAGGGGAAAAAAAGGCCATTGAGGCTGGTGCCACAGCTTGGTACAACACACCTCAACCTGTGTGGAGAACGGAAATGATCCACCAGGCTGGCTCTTGTCCCCTGGATAGCCGTAACAGTTTAAATCCAAAGACCTAACAGTTCAAACATGTATCCTCTAAATCAAATCCCTGATGTCTACTTTTGTTCAGCATAAATATCTCCAGTATTAAAAAAAATACTTTTTGGGGCAGGTGGGTGGTTCAGTTGGTTAAGCATCTGCCTTCGCCTTGGGCCATGACCCCGGGGCCCTGGGATCCAGCCCCGCATCGGGCTTCCTGTTCAGTGGGGAGCCTGCTTCTCCCTCTGCCCCTCCCTGCTTGTGCTCTCTCTCACATAAAAATTTTTAAAAAGGTACTTTCCAGTCAATAAGTACCTACCATAATTTCTGCTAAGGGAACAAATCCAATAACAATTTTGTTTTCCTGACGAGTCTGGATTTCCTGAATGGTTCCTCTTCTTTGTGCCAGATCTGCCAGGACAGGGCTGAGGTAATCTCTTGTCACTGTCACCTCGAGATTCATCAGGGGCTCTAAAACTTGCTTATCAGCTTTCTTCAGAGCCTAAAGAAGTTAAAACAGTGTTAACCCCCCTTCCTTAAATTAGAAATCAAATTTCCATTAAAAATTCATAAAAACCTAAGCCTAGACCTATAGCAAAAAAGACATAATAAGCCTGCTTTAAGTGTCTATAAAGCTAATATATTTCTTCCTTGCTGAAACCATGTGTTTTGTTCCTGATGCCTACTATACAGAAACACATTCTCGACAAAAGGCAAAAACAAGCACATAAATAACATGCAAACTGAAAAAAGCCACTGTGATGCATAGGCAAGTGGACACTGGACGAAACAAACAAACTGGAGTCCCAAACTGGCTAATGGGTTTTGGAGGGTATATGCAAGCACTGTAAGTACCAGTGGGTTTGATTTTAAAAGCTAGAGCCTGCCAAGAGTTCAAAACCATCCTAAGCCTCTGGTTATTAGGTAGGATTTAATAAACTGAGACCTAGCAATGGAAACTACCTAAGTAAGAGAGCTAGGGCTCTGGAATGTGCCCTCACCCTACTGTTAGCTGTTCATCGTTCTGTTCTCACTCCACCACTACTCACTCCTCACTATTACTGAGGCCTTACAGGGGGCATTCTCACCGTCTGCATTAAGTAAAGGTTCTAGGCCTTAAATCCTTTTGTCCCTGATCAGTCACCACCTCCCCCACCTCTTCTCCTGCCCCTCACCAGCACAATCACGAAAAATGGCCACATTACTAAAATCAAGAGTATATTCTCATTATCACTGAAATTTCAAAACCCGGCGCATGTATATAGTAAAACAGTTCTTCATACCTTTAAAATCTAACCAACTGAAATGACTCACCTATAGAAAATATATCTAACATTCCTTCTTTAATGAAAATATTGCTAAAAAATAATGACTGTCAGCAGCAAACAACTGTGTATCTTCTCTTTCCAATTCTTAACACAGAGCTTCACATACTGTCTTTTGGGACAAAATACTGGAGTGGGAAAAGGTAAACATTAAAAGGAAAAATGCTATAACCAAGGAGAGGATTGAATACTGTGTAACTAAGGTACACAGCATCTGTCCTCAGTCCTCTGTTCACGTTCTCCTGGCAATACCACCTAATTCAGAGTTTCAAAAACATCGATATAGCTTCGTCAAAACCTTCATACTTCACACAGACTACGGGCTGAGTGCCCCAGCCCTGTACACCATACTGGCCTGCTTCAGGACAGTGTCCAAATATCCCACAGCAATCCCAGATGACCTCATTTCCTTTCACAAACAAACATTCTTGTGTGCTCTTTCCTATTTCTGTGGATGGCTTCATAATCTTCGCTTCACCTGAACATACATTTTTTTTACTTTCTTTTCCTGAAGTAGCTATAAGATTTCCATTCCTACCGCTGATATGCTAGTTCAGACACAGTCCATTCTCTGTCCCAGACTATCTCCTTCTTACCTCTAGTTCCTCCTGTATTCCGGTGATTATACTGCCCGCATCAAAAATTTAAATTTTTTACCACTATTCTCAAAACAAACCTCAAACTCCTGCATGTCGTTTTGAAAGGTTTCTCTATGGGCTGACTCTATACTACTTTTCCAACAGTCTTTCACCACTACTCTGCCTTCATCCGGCTTTCTGGAATGCCCCCAAACTGACAGCTCAGATATTCCTTCCAAGAATCCTAATTCCCCGTCTGCAATGATGTGGATGGAACTACAGGGTATTATGCTAAGCAAAATTAGAGAAAGAAAAATACCAAATGATCTCACTCATATGCGGAATTTAAGAAATAAAACAGATGAACATAGGGGAAGGGAAGGAAAAATGAAAACAGGGAGACAAAGCCTAAGAGACTCTTAACTGTAGGAAACAAACTGAGGGTTGCTGGAAGGGAAGGGGTGGGGCGGGTGGGGTAACAGTGATGGGAATTAAGGTGGGCATGTGATGTAGTATCTGGGTGTTATATGCAACTGATGAATCACTCAATTCAACCCCTGAAACTAATAATACCCTATATGTTAATTGAACTTAAATTTAAAAAATTAAGCTAGCAGAAAGTTTAGCCTTCACCACAGTAAAATAAATCCAGACAAGACAGACAGACATATCCCATTTGTGTCCATCTCGGCACACTGTAAACTCAACAAAGATGGCTCAATAAATACAGGAAGCATCATTAACTTCTAATAAGGAGAGAGAAAGCTTCCCTATTAGATGAAGCTTAACAAGGGCTGCAGTACTTCTATTAGAAGTACTTCATTTAACATACTAAAACTAAAGAGTAAATGTAAGCTCCCATGAAGTTAATGATCTCAATAAATATACTATCCAATTCAGAAACACTTTTAGAAGGCATATTAAGCTTCTGAAGGACTGATCAATATAATGGAGCTTGGGGTTAATTTAGAAACATGACATCATCTTTCAGGTTACTGACTAAAACCAATTTCAGGAGAACTTGAAACATTTTTAGAGATATTCTCAACATTTGAATCATGAGTGATTTACAGGTATTATTTCTAGCTATGCTTAAGCAAACTATTTAAATAATGCTTTTTGAATGTAGGTTTTTTTTTAATCAAAAAACTTTAAGAAATATGAACTTGAGGGGCGTCTGGGTAGCTCAGCCAGTTAAGTGTCAGACTCTGGATCTCAGCTCAGATCTTGATCTCAGGGTCATGAGTTCAAGGGCTCCACACTGGGCATAGAGCCAACTTAAAACAAAAAGTATGAACTTGAACTCACATAATGTAACGAGACATTACGTTCCACCTTCGTAAGTCAGGGACTTAGGGTATTTACATTAACTTCATAATTTTGGATTCAAATGAGCTGTAGAAAATCAAGTCTCAAACACAGTCCAAAATTTTAGAAAATTGTTTTAAAAAGCAAGTGTTTTAATGCAAATCAATCACGTACAAAACTACAGTATTCCCACACTGAAAGGAATGCACAGAGTCAGCACTTAGCACACTAAGATCCCGTGAGTTACTTCGGCTCTGGTATCTTACTGAGGCAAGACGCTCAAGGACATACAGGCAGGTAACCATGCTAAGATCAGACTGCTTGATTACTTTCCTAAGGTTAGGTGCTTATCTTGAAACTTTTTTTCAGTGAGACTTCTCTGATTTCAGTGATCTTTGATTAAGGTAGTCTTACTCAGATAAACAGCAACTCCACAATTGGAACTAATATTCTATCTTTAGTGTTCTTTAGATCACAGTCCATCTTGGGCCCGGCTGACCCCCAAAATGTCCCCTACTCAAACTACTAAGCTTACCGCTAACAGTTGTGTGTCTGGGATGCGGAAACCAGAAATGCCGACTAAGGAAACCTGCCTCTCCGGCAAAATCAGAGATTTCCTGGCCATCGTGCTAAACAGTAATTTCCTAGGTTCTCTTTCAAATATAACCATGGTGATTAAGAACTCAAAGATTCTCCAAGGTACAAACCCTTCTTGACTATAGGACTGAGAAGGCAACATTAACAGTCTGAGGCACTGGGACGCCTGGGTGGCTCAGTCGATAAGCGTCTGCCTTCGGCTCAGGTCATGATCCCAGCGTTCTGGGATCGAGCCCCACATCGGGCTCCCTGCTCAGCGGGAAGTCTGCTTCTTCCTCTCCCACTCCCCCTGCTTGTGTTCCCTCTCTCGCTGTCACTCTGTCAAATAAATAAAATCTTTAAAAAAAAAAAACAGTCTGAGGCTCTGCCAAGCACGGCTGCCTGTGCAGCAGTGGTGCACTACTGTCAGGAGAGTCACCTTAAAGCAAAAAGGATAACACAGGATAGTTCTATACCTTTTGTACGCATCTCGACACACAGGCAGAAATCATCGTTGTGGAAGTACCAGGATGAATTACCAGTGAATGTAAAGTAATCGCCACATCTTGAATTGGGGATCCAAGCAATGGTCCTACGCAAGGAAAAAACAATGGTGTTAGCACTCAACATGCAGTGAGGAGTAGATACAGGGAGAGGACTTCTGGTTTTCAGTTCATGGAGGCAGCTTATAAGCTGTCACTCTGTCCCAGGAAGTAAGAGGCGGAACAGACCGAAAAATCAGCAACTCTTCTTGGATCCATAAGAGAGGAGAAGACAAAGGACAAAACCACTGCCCCAAACACTTGAGAGACAGGTGAACATCGGAAGTCACAGCTTCCTGGAGCAGAGGCTCACTGGCCCAGGAACCACTGCCAGGGTAGGAAACCTCAACTATAACTGATGAACTGCTGGAGGCTCAGTGTGGACAAGTCTGGGAGTTAAAACACTCCAGGGGGACCCAGTCATAAATCATAAGGTGGACCTCCCACAATTTTGTGAGGTTTACCTCCAGGAACTCAAGCAGGTTCTTACCCTAAGTATCAGAGAAAAATCTCCTTATACTTCTGACAGAAGGGTAAAGAAACCATTCTGTAATACTCCAGAGCACACTGTTCTTACAAAGTCCTGCTGTCAGGGGAAACTAGTTAACTAGAGCCTAACCAGCAAGGGCATTAGCAGGACCTAACCGACTTGAGTGACGTACCAAACTCCAGTCCACCCTAGCTGTCCTGTCCAACCGGAGGCCAGTGGAAAAAAAATAAACATGTGTGCAGCTCCCAGTCCAGAGGCATGGGCTCACTGTAAAACTGAATCCTAGTCCTAGGGCTAGCGAATACTTCCCTTTTCCCCACACCTGATCTCCACATTACTAAAGGCATGTTTACAGCCGTTCCTTTTACCCAGTACATCATGTCTGGCCATCAAGAAAAACTTAAAAGGCATATTAAAATGCAAAAGCACAATATGAATACAGAACAAGCATCAGAACCAGACACGGTAAGGATGTTGTAATAATCCTATCACATGATTGATTTGCTGAGGACTCTGATAAAGTAGACCACATGCAACAACAGACAGATGGGCATTTAAACAGAGAGAGGAGAAGTCCTAAAAAAGAACCAAAATCCCTGAAATCAAAAACACAGTAAAATAAATGAAGAATGTCTTTGATGGGCTTATAACTAGACTGGACATGGCTGAAGAAAGTGCTGAGGTAGAAATTGTATCCATTGCCCCGCACTGGGCTCCCTGCTCAGAGAGAAGCCTGCTTCTCCCTCTGCCTGCTGCTCTCCCTGCTTGGGCTAACAAATAAATAAAGGAAGGAAGGGAGGGAGGGAGGGAAGAAATTGTATCCATAGAGACCTCTAAAATTGTGAAAAGCAAGGTGAAGACTGGGAAAAAAAACAAACAGGGGCGCCTGGGTGGCACAGTTGTTAAGCGTCTGCCTTCGGCTCAGGGTGTGATCCCGGCGTTATGGGATCCAGCCCCACATCAGGCTCCTCCGCTATGAGTCTGCTTCTTCCTCTCCCACTCCCCCTGCTTGTGTTCCCTCTCTCGCTGGCTGTCTCTCTCTGTCAAATAAATAAATAAAATCTTTAAAAAAAATGAAAACCAAACCCCCCCCCACCCAGAACAGAATATCCAAGGACTGTGGGAAAATGGAAAAAGGTGTAACATACACATAATCGGAAGAGATAGTAAGAAAATACTACCAAAGCTGGAAAAAAAGACAAAATTAATCTATGATATTAGGAGTGACTAAGTGGTTGAGTGTGACACTAGCGCTTACTCTTATTTGAGTACCTTACCTTGGAGGCATGCACTGTGAATTCCATTTTCAACGGCCTCTTGGGAAACCTTTGGAAGATCTTCACTAACACTCGCAGCATACTTGATAACTGGCACAACAGATGATGTTTCAATTGGTTTTACTTCCAGCTCTACAGTCACAAGATGCCGTTTGTCTCCTACAGTTCTATCTAAGGTATCTATGAACAAATTGATTATAGTACCTCAGAGATTTGTTCCAGAAAGATATCAAGATGCTGCAACTCGCAAAATTACAGTCAATAAGTTTAAAGTTTCAAAGAAGATAAAGTGGGAGAAAATATTACAATGGCACTAAATACAATATAAACACGACAAAGTAAAAAGTTCTACCAAGAAAGCGTTTGCTTCTGTGTTCACCAATGTTAGAAGCCAGGTGTGAATCACTGATCAATATTGCTTCAGTGCTGAGATGTGTTGAGGCAGATGATCCCACAAGTTCTGCTATGCAGATGACTCATTTAAACTTTCTGAAATATCTTATGTGACTAAAATTCTTTTAATTCCAAAACTTTTATTTAACTAGAGTACAAAAGGTTATCTAATGAAAATTAAGTCTTTTTAAATTCCGTCAACCCATAAACTGCTAACTTCCATATTCCTCCAGTAATGTTTTATGCATTTCGGACTTTTCTCAAACTAGTGACTTTTTAAAGATTGAAAACAGCATCTCTCATTTGCTAACAACCTACACCTGTCACCAATCTCCAATATTTTACTAAAACAAAACTACGCTGTATTTATATGAGGGACCATGTAACAGAGTAACATACAGCCCAAAGTAAAACTGAGAATTACAGCCTACAATTCCTCTTCATGATTCCTTTTTGAGCTAATTTTTATACTATGAAATATTTTTAACTTAAGGGATCATTTATGAAACCTAAAACTACTGAGAAATAGACCATTACCAGTAACCTACAAGTCTTCCGAAGCAACCGCTATCATGATATATTTAATCATTCCTAAGCTTTTCCTTAGTCATATTACATATGCATGTATCCCCAAACAATACAGTTCACTCTGCTGTGTTTTGAATTTGTTATCCTATTATGTACCCTGCAACTTGCTTCTTTTGCTTCACATTTTTTCTAAGATTTTATTTATTTGAGCGAGAGAGAATGAGCAGGTGGGAGGGGCTGAGGGAGAAGGAAAAGCAGGCTCCCTGCTCAGCAGGGAGCCTGACGTGGGGCTCGATCCCAGGACCCTGGGATCGTGACCTTAGCTAAAGGCAGATGCTCAACCAACTGAGCCACCCAGACGCCTCCTGCTTCACATTTGTAGGTCCTCTGGGGTGATGCATATTGATGCAGCTCATTCTTTTTCATAGCTGTAAAATACTCTATGGTATGAATACAGTACAACTTATACATTCCCTGTCCGTAAATATTTGTGCTGTTTTTTCTTACAGGTTATTACAATGCTATTATGAAAATTCTTATATCTCTCAGTGCACATGTGTAAGAGTTTCCCTAGGGCATAAACCCAGGAGAAGAACTGCTGAGTAGTAAAGTCTGCACACAGTCAACTTCGCAAGGAAGATACCAAGTTGTTTTCACAGTGGTTATATAATTGACACTCCCACCAGAAGTTTTTAGGAGTTTCCATTGCTCAACATCTCACTAACACTTGGCACTGATTTAATTCTTGCCAATTCTACTGGTGTAAAATAGAATCTCATACTTATAAACTGCATGATCCTAATCATTACTAAGAATCTCTTAGTATGTTCATGGGTTTTCTGGGTATCTTTTTTGTGAAATACCCGTTGAATCTTTTTTGGTCACATTTCTCTTGGCTGTCATACTTTCAGTGATCTTTAAAATTTGTTTATATATTCTGAATATTAATGTTTTGTCACTTTCTATATAATGTAAATATCTTTCCTCAACTTTTATCTTTTTGCCTTCTTTATAGTGTATTCTAGTAAACAAATTCTTCATTTTAATAACATCAAATTTATCAATCTTTTAGTTCATGGTTTCAACTTCTGGTGTTCTATAAGTCCTACCTTATCCTGGTTACTAGGATATTTTTGTATTTTCTTTCAAAATTTGAAGATTTTCCTTTCATAAAGTTTTGGGGTTTGATGTTTTTCATATATTAGCATTTCTTTTTTTTTTTTTAAGATTTTATTTATTTGACACAGAGAGAGGGAACACAAGCAGGGGGTGTGGGAGAGGGAAAAGCAGGCTTCCTGCTGAGCAGGGAGCCAGATGCAGGGCTCGATCCCAGAAAGCTGGGATCATGACCTGAGCCAAAGGCAGACGCTTAACGACTGAGCCACCCAGGTGCCCCAGCATTGATTTTCTTCATACTTCATACTACAGGGAAAATTCTGCATCTCTTCTTTCATGTTTAGGGTTTTTTTTGTTTGGTTTGGTTTTCTTTTTTAAAGATTTTATCTTTTAAGTAATCTCTACACCCACTGTGGGGCTTGAACTCATAACTCTGAGATCAAGAGTCACATGCTCTATAGGCGGAGACAGCCAGGGACCCCCATGTTTAAGTTTTCTGATTCAGCTGCAAGTGATTTTTATGTATGGCATGGAGCGGGAATGTAATTAAATCTCTTTCCGTATGGATAATTATCATAGGCCCATTTATAGATTAGTCAATCCATCCTTGGCCACTGAACTGCAATAATACTCTGACATAAATCGAATTTCCACATATGTATGAGTCTGCTTCTAGGTCTTCTGGTTTGTTCCACTGGTCTATTTGTCTGTTTCTAGTTTAATTAGTATCATAAACCACTGTGGCTTTATAATATGTATTCATGTCTGACACACTTCTTTGGGTTAACTTGGTAACTACACAATATTTAGTCTTATCTATGAACACTGTGCTTGTCCATTTAATTTGGTTTTTGTAACGTAACTTTTAAAATTTTTCTGGATGTACACAATGTCAACCTGCCCCTCATTAGTGATTCATCATCACATTGCTACACCGTCTACTTACTAGTTTTTTACCTTGCAACTAATAAGCATCTGTGTGGAGACCCTTTAAAGACTATGCAAATATGCTGCTCCTCCAGACACCCAATATTTAATGATCACAAGAGCTGCAAAATGACTCTCTTCCTACTCCAACCCTCCTCCTCAACATCTAGCAGTCGGGAGTGGGTACTCCACTCTACGGGAGAACTCCCTCTTCTTCCCCATTTGTTTATCTATTACCAGTAGGGACTCATGAATCCCTACTTTGTCTCAATGGCCTATAATTACTAGACTTAAACACTATTCTAATTCATTCAGATATGGCCAGTAGAGCCTCTTCAAGTTGGTTCCTGTGTCCTTCTGACATTCCCCCACAATATAGAGCATTTCCTTCCTTTTTAACATACCATAATGTTCTAGTGCCTGTTTATTCTTGATGAACTTTTTTTTTTTTTTCAAGATTTTATTTATTTATTCTACAGAGATAGAGACAGCCAGCGAGAGAGGGAACACAAGCAGGGGGAGTGGGAGAGGAAGAAGCAGGCTCATAGCGGAGGAGCCTGATGTGGGGCTCGATCCCAGAACGCCGGGATCACGCCCTGAGCCGAAGGCAGACGCTTAACCGCTGTGCCACCCAGGCGCCCCTATTCTTGATGAACTCTTGTTCCTTACTAATACTTTCTATCTCCTTTTATTTCTTCAAAAATATAGTTATTTTATATCCTGCATCCAGTAATTCCAATATCAGAAGCCTTTGCTGTTTTGACTGATGCTGTTTCTACTGCCTTTTTTGCTCGTTGTGCCTTTTCTCATGATTTTGTAACCTGAAAATATTTTTTGAATTGTGATTTAATACTCTTTTATCTATTGGACTTTCTTTGAGGAATGGGTTAAACATACATTTATCTAGAGGCCCCATGTTTTTTTTTTTTTTCCAGGGTCTTTGGAATACTATCAATTCATCAGCCCTTTATACTAAATTCTTTGTTTGGAGTTTTTCTCCAAAAAACTGGTTCTTACGAATTTAGGTTAAAAACCCTATCAGAAGCCAATGGTTACAAATTCCTAAAATTTTGCCCCTTGCCCCCAGAGACAGACAAGTTTCCTTGTCGTCTTCTTTTCATGGAGAAGGCTTTCCCAGTTAATTATTTCCACGAGCATGTGACCCTCAAGTACTAGGTTAGAGGTAACTACCACAGATACCTCCAGAATAGCTAGCTGCTTTGGTGCTGACTTCTTTTCCGAGATTCTTGCTCCAGCTTTCTTTTTGACTGGAAATTTCCATATGTTCTAGCCAGCTCAGACATTAATTCAAAAGATGTTATTTAGGGGTGCTGGGGTGGCTTAGCAGGTTAACCATTTGACTCTTGATTTCGGGTCAGATCATGATCTCAGGGTTGTGAGATCAAGCCCCGTGTTGGCCTCTGTGCTGAGCGTGGCGCCTGCTTAAGATTATTTCTCTCCCTCTCCCTCTACCCCAAGCCCCAGCTTGCACACGCTCTCTTTCTAAAAAAATAAAGATCTGCATTTTCCCAGCATTTCAGTTTTTCCAGATAAAAAGTCCAAAACCAGAGGGGCGCCTGGGTGGCACAGCGGTTAAGCGTCTGCCTTCGGCTCAGGGCGTGATCCCTGCGTTGTGGGATCGAGCCCCACATCAGGCTCCTCCGCTATGAGCCTGCTTCTTCCTCTCCCACTCCCCCTGCTTGTGTTCCCTCTCTCGCTGGCTGTCTCTATCTCTGTCAAATAAATAAATAAAATCTTAAAAAAAAAAAAAAAAAAAGTCCAAAACCAGAAATCCTCATATCACTTGCTCCTACATTCTGCTTGTTCAATTTTACAAGTTTTACTGAAAAGTAACCACCTGGCCTTTTTTATAAATCATTGAGTTACATCTGGTTATCCTTAACATCTTTTCTCTATGATTTTTTCTGAAATCTCTCCATGTTTACTCCTTGTGGAAAAGAAGTGATTGTCATGTTCCTGTGCTTAAGAAAACGAAACTGAAACTATCATATATAGAAAAAGCATGAATTCTTAAATTTTGGGACAGAAACATAAAAACTGTACTTTCCCAAGAACATCATCAGCATAACATTATCATATTATTAAATAGATGAAATTATTTTCCACTCACTTTATAGAGTAAAAATAACACATGAACTTCAAATTCTTATACTCATTCTGGTAGTGAGGATTAGTATGAGCCACATACACCAAGCACTTTTTCTACCCCATGACCACCACTGAAAAGCATATTTGTTTGGTAAGGCTCATTGTTTGCTTGATGTAATGAGTGGTAAAAGGAGAGCTGGGTTAAAACAGAACAGAACCAAATCCTGGGGAAAAAAAAAAAAAAAGAAAACACACACATAAAACTTATGCCTGGGGCTCCTGGGTGGCTCAGCTGATTAAGCATCTGCCTCTGGCTCAGGTCAGGTCCTGGGATTGAGCCTGAGGGCCACCCACCCCTCCTAGTCGGGCTCCCTGCTCAGTGGGAAGCCTGCTTCTCCCTCTCCGTGTCTCTCTCCGTGGTTGTGCTTGCTCTCCCTGTCAAATAAATAAAATCTTAAAAAACAAAAACAAAAAAAACCCCTATGCCCACTGATGGAAGATACTAGGGACTATGAACCCTGCTTTCAGAAAACAGATCCTGGAGAGAAAGAAACAAAAACAGCAAATTCTAAATGGTTTATGTTTTACCTGTAGCATGAACTGCATTTAGGATGGTCTCTCGGTATGCCACCTGGAGAGGCCCTAGATAGGTTTCCAGTCCATATTCCCTCTTGATTCGGTCATGAATAATCTCAATATGTAACTCCCCCATACCACAGAGGACGGTCTCGTTAAAAGAGGAAGAAAATAAAACGAAGATAAAAAAAAATGATGTTTATCACAAAATACTATATAAAAGTATGATATCAATGTTATTTTTCATTCATTACAAACCAAGTTTCTTTGCTAATTTCTTTTGGCACCTCCTCAAAACAGTTTTTAACTTTTCTGAGCGGGTAAGTCAATTAAAAGTGAATTGCTTGGGCACCTCGGTGGCTTAGATGGTTAAGCGTCTGCTTTCTGTTCAGGTCATGATCTCAGGGTCCTGAGATCAATGTCCATGTCAGGCTTCCAGCTCATCGGGGAGTCTGCTTCTCCCTCTCCCTCTGACTCCCCCCCTACTTGTGTGCTGTTTCTCTCTCAAATCAATAAACAAAAAAACCCAAAAATAAAAAATATTTTTTTAAAAAGTGAATTGCTGGAGCACCTGATTGGCTTAGTTACTAGAACATGCAACTCTTGATCTCAGGGTGTGAGTTCAAGCCCCACATTGGGCATAAAGCTCAGATAAAAAGAAAAAAAAATGTTTTTAATTTAAAAAGTAAATTGCCAGGCTATTCTGTCCTTATTATGAGATAGTTTAATCAGGCAGGTAGCACCTGGCTAGTACTATACTTCCCAACCATATAGCTTAGTTCTGGTCAATGGAACAGGAATGTAACGGATGCTGGCAACTTCTGGGTTATACCTTTAAAAAAAGAATAAAGCTGTTCTCTTACTGAAGGTGTAGCAAACGGTCTTGAAACATGCAGATGAGGGAAACATCTTGTTAACTGGGGGGTGAAGAGGATAACCTTTTCCGAAACATTCCCAACCACACTGGTATTTTCCACTCATCCTGGAGACCTTATAGTTTTGTGAGTAGTCAAATCTTTCAGACTAGTTTGGACCTTTATTCAACAAAGAAACTGACTTTTATCTTCTTCGAACTGGTGTTATTTAGGGCCTTTGTTAGAGCAAGCAAAATTTGTATCAAAACCAAGCAAGACAGGCTTTTTATTTTTTTAAAAGATTTTTATTTATTTATTTGAGAGGGAGAGCACGAGCAGAGGGAAGAGGGAGAGCGAGAAGCAGGCTCTCTGCTGAGCAGGGAGCCCAAAGCAGGGTAGGGGGTGGAGGGTAGGGGGCCCGATCCTCGGACCCTGGGATCATGACCTAAGCTGAAGGCAGACACTTAACCAATTGAGGTGCCCAATGCATGCTCTTTAGAAAATTTCTGTAGAACAATGGTTGTTATTCTTTAAGAAGGTCTTTGTGTATGAGAAAAAGTACAGTGCAAGGAATCCATACTTGCTCAATCTTATTCATATGCCACCTATGTAGTGAAGAATTAACCTCACCCAAAGAGAGATATGGCCCTTGTCTTTAGCTACTGGTATGTTATCTTTAGGGCAGGATGCTGCCTGGCAAAGTATCTGTTTGTCTGGGGGCTTTGTCCACCAGATTGTGTAATGATGTGATTTATGATGTGGGCTTTGGAATTGCCCTATCAGTTCCAACCTGGAGAGTAAAGGTAGCAGCCTCAACTTATAGGAGGTACTAGAAACTAAATGTCAACCACATAAGCAGTATGTGATCCAGCCTTAATAAAAACTCTGACCAGGGCTGGGGTGAGCCTCTCTGGTTGGCAATACTCTTTATCAAAAGGCTTAACACATCCCTTTAAGATGAAGGAAGACAGGCGTTTAGAACTCCCCCAGATTCTGCCCTATTTGTCTCTTCCTTTGGCTGGCTCTAATTTTATCCCTTCACTATAAGAGAATTATAAATGTAAGGAACAACAAAAAGGATTATTTTGTGTACAATTGCTGTACTTTAATATAAAGTTAAAGAAGTGGATTATTTGGGAAAAACAAGTTGTAGAACAATACAAATAGAATGACTCGTTATAATCTATATCTGTGTGTGTGTATGTGTGTGTGTGTGTGTGTAAGAAATATACTGTGATTTATAACACAGCATAACAGAAGACATTTGGTAGTGTGAAACGTTATTCACATTTTCAGTTGTTACCTGCGTAAAATAGAATGGACAAAAAGGGAAACTTTAATTTTGTACTTTGTGGGGCATCTTGGTGGCTAGTCAGCTGAGTGTCTGCCTTCAGCTCCGGTCATGATCACAGGGTCCTGGGACTGAGCCCTACATCGGGCTCCCAGCTAAGCAGGAGCCTGCTTCTCCCTCTTCCCCACCCCTGCTGGTGCTCTCTCTCCTGGTCTCTCTCAAATAAAATCTTAAAAAAAAATTTAGGACTTTGTACCCTTGTGTGTTGCTATTTAAAACAAACATGTATTGGCATTTTTTTAAATGAAGGGGTTTTTTTTTTTAAATAAAAAGTTTAACTGCTTGTTGTATCTTTCAGCATTAATTAAATTACTACCTCATTTAGCTGGAATTTGGGAAATAAAATACATCCTGTTTTAAAGATTAACTAAATCAGTTTATCCTTAAAGACAAATTTATGATCTTTTAAAGGAACTTTTTCTAAAATCTTGAACTTTACCTGCCTTCCTAAGAAGACGCAGATGGAACGTGTGTTCTTCTACTGTAATGTAATATACACGAACTTCTGACCACCTATGTTAGCTCCACTTCCTCCCACGGTGTTAGGACGTAAGCAGTCACTTCTCCCCCACCTTAGGTGAGTTACTGACATTAAAAGCACCTTTGCACCCTCCCTTTAGTATGCTGAGTCTATAAACCTTAGCGTTAGAGGGTCAAGACTTTGTCTTAGGGCTGAACCTTATTTCAAAATTTCGCAAAAGGCTGTCTTCTGGAAAGCTGAAATGATAGAGTGCTTTAGGTAAGTGAGGTATAATTAATTATACCGAGAAACTAATAGCTTGACAGTCAACATGATAATCAGAAATTTCTATCATGAGAGAACCAAAAGAGAAAGTTTTTTCTTTCAGGGGCATGAACCAATCATGTTTTAGATATATGCATTTAAATACACATACTATTATTTGAAAGATTTCTGGGATTAAATAATAAAATGCATACCTGTCCAGAATCAGGATCCAGCTTCACTTTCAAACTGGGATCTTCACGCTGAAGGCATTTCAGTGCATAATCCAAATCTAAGGGATAAACAGTAACTGTTATTTTTACATTTCATTTTTTAGATAATGTGACATATGTTCAAATGGGGAAAAAAATGAACAAGCAAACAAATTTTGAAAAAGAACATTTCAAACAGCTATAAATGGTTTGTAGAGAATAAAAGAAGATGGTAAGATAGTGATAGGAGTAACGTTATCTGAGACTGAATGATCTGGGAAGGCCTCTCCAAGACAATTTAGATGAAGACACAGAAAAGAATGGCTTGCATGCAAAATCCCGAAGAAAAAGAATTCCAGACACAGGAAATGGCTGTGCAAGGAATGGTTTTGCTAATGGAAAAATAACAAGATGGCCAGGGTAGCTGGATATTAGGGGGCAAAAGGGAGAGTAGCATCAGATGAGGAGGCGAAGGTGTGGCAGGAATCACATCATGTAAGGTTTTGTAAGCCAGGGTGAAGAGTCTGGATCTCCACTGGGAAGCCACTGAAGGGTTTTAACTGGGACAATAACCACCTGATTATGTTTCACAAAAATCAATCTAGGAGCTGACAAAAAAGTAAAATGCCTTCAGAAACAGAAGCGATAATGAGAAACTGGCAAAAGGCAACTAAATTACATCATGAATAAAGAGATGCTAAAACGATCACTCTATGATGAATTATCACACCTGAAGAGAAAGAATATATTAATTATAAACGTTAAATATAGCCTCTTAAGTCAAGTGACACTTTAATACAATCAACTGTTCAGTGTATTCTCCCTCTCTACAAAAGATGTTAGAAGTTTCACAGACAGAAAGTGTGGCTCAAGAAAAGAGCTGAGCAATGGATTAATGAACCAACCTTATCAGTCACACAGTTAAAGCGGTCTTAGGGATATAAATTTCTAGACATGCACTGTCCAAGTAGTAGTCATGAGCCATCTCATCAGGATATTACTAGTCTAAACTGATGTGTGCTCTAGGTATAAAATACACACTAGATTTCAAAGACTTAATGTGAAAAAAAGTAAAATATCTCATTAATTTTTTATATTGATTATATGCTGAAATGGTACTATTTTTGATATACTAGGTTAAGTAAAATGTACCATCAAAATTAATTTTGCCAGTTTACTTTTTTTTAATGTGGCTCTAATTTTAGGTTACAGTGGATGTTGTGTTTCCACTGCACAGTGCTCTTCTAGACTCCTGATATCCCAAAGCTGGGATCAAGGATCAGCAACACTGGCAACACCTGGAGCCTATTAGAAATACAAAATCTCACATTCCAGACTGAATCCGAGTCTGCACTTAACAAGAATTCCAAGAGATGTATTATACACATTGAGGCTAAGGGGCATTATTTTAAATAATATCTTATTTTCAGACTTTCAAAGAAAGAAATAATACGACGCTAGGGCTTTTGGAATGAAAACATAGTAACTTTACTGCATATAAACAAATTCACTCAAAAATATTTATAAAGAATATTTATAAGTCTATCTTTCAGGAGTTTATTGGGTGTCACGTGCTAAAATAGGAGGACTACGGGGTAAATACAATGAAGGCCAGAAAAAAGAATATGTAGATCTGTGTGAAAGAATTCCAAGGGAGACTCTAGGAAGTCCCCTCCCCTGCGCGGCTTAGGACCTCTAAGCTAATGCCCATTAATCAGACTTACTTCGGACACTACACTTTTTCTCCTCAAGCAGTTAAAAGCTGAGGCTTTTTTAGATTTAAAATTGGCTGGTGCAACTTAACGGCAGTCCCACACTTTGAATTCACATACTCACACCATGTTTGAAATGACTTTCAAATGTATTTTTAAAAACTCCGACTATGTTGTTCGAGCAGCCCCTGCTCTACAGTACCTGACTACACCTGATATGACTAGCATGGGTGAACTCTGATGTAACTGCGCAGCCCAACCCTCCGCTGCAGTCAAGACTACACTTAGCTGGCCTCAGGGCATTTTAAGCTGAGAAGAAAACTGCTTCCGCACTCGTTGTCACTTAATCGCTGTTCCTTTACCAACTGGACAAGCACAGACCTAGCTCCCTTCAGTATTTGCAGGCTCTCTTAGAACAGTACTCAGAGTTCTTTTGTGTGAACTCCAGCTAGACTGGCTAGGGATCTTTCCCTTTTTTACCCCCTCAGTACTCAAGACGACATGGGGAGGCATTAAATGGCTGCTTTCATTTTTTCATCATCTGTAAGTCCAAATTGTTTTCAAGGGGCAAAAATGGCTTCTGATACCATCTGTAGAACTAGGTTTGTCCTTCAAAAATTTAATATAGGAAATCAGTGAGAGCCTCAAAAAGAAATGATGCTTAAGATGAGATTTTCTAAAGAAAGAGTAAACATTTTCCAGGTGGACAAGGTCAGGGCATGCCATCATAACATAAGACAGAACAAATTAAAAGAAACAGCAATGCAAAAAGAGCATGGTATTTTCAGGAAATTGGAACGAGTTTATTATGTTAAGTATAAGGTGAGAGTATTCTATTTTATTTTTGTTTGGTGAAAGAAGAGGGTTCAGAATGAAGGAGGAAGTTTCAAGAAATGAGGCCAGGAAGAAGACTGGTATCAGAGACTGCTAGTGGTCTTCCGCTCTATTCTGCTGCTGCCTATCTAAAAGACTGCATCTATCAGACTCCCTTGCAACTGAGTGGCCATATGTCTAAGTGATAGCCAATGACACAGAAGAAATTTTAAAAGGGAAAGGGACACATCTTCCTCTTCCTTACTTCATTCCTCTGTCAGGAACTCTACTGTGATGCCAAAGGCCCTAGCAGCAATTGTGCTAATAACTAAGGATAGGAGCTATGCACTCAGAGAGTCAGGGCAGAAAAACTGGAGGCTGGGTGCCTGATGACATCACCCTCTAAGCCCTGGGCTACCGACTCCAGACATATTTTACAAGGGAAAGAAATAAACTTTTGTCATTAAAACAACTGTTATTTGAGGGGGCTTCTGTAATATGTAACCAAAGCTAACTGGAAATAATACAGCTGAAATCATGATATTTATATAGCACATTAAGGAGTCTGGGCTTGTGCTGTAAGTAATGAGAAGGCACTAAAGATATCTGAGTAAACAGGCTAAAGAACGAAGCTCACAACGCTCAAAAACGTCAAACAACATTAACTATAGTATGTAAGTAACTTCACTGAGTTCTAAAGGATGAGCTAGAAAACAAGGAAAAGGAGCATTTTATAAATGGTGATGAGAAAATGAATGAGTTATGAATTGGTAACTATCTAATCAATTATTGGAACTGGAAGGGCAGTCCTGACACGAGTTACTTAGAATGACACAGACAGCACCACAAGAACAAGAGTAAGGAAGACTATGATATGCAAAAAATGGCTAAGATCTAAGAAAAGAATAAATAAAAGGAGTTTGTAAAAATCAAAACATCTTAAATAAAAAACGAGACTAATCACAATACCCATAAATTCTGATAAAACTGAACTCGAATCACGTAGGAAATCTTTTGAGAGTATAATGTAAATATTTCTATCTACATCATGAGAGCACTAATTAATTAATACACTAAAACTATTTGTACCTGGCTGCCTAGCCACTGAAGGGGGCTCTATGGTACAGAAGAAAACAGGTTCTGGAATCTCCACTCCAGCCAATAAAAGTCTCTCTGCTTCATTGTTTTGTCTATGCTTCTTTTCTCCTTCCCTTTCGGCTCGACGAGCTGCAGCTAATGCACTGGACTTGGACGAGACAATGGTGTCTCCAGTGGCAGTCTGTAAGCAAACAAGATGCTTTGGAACAAAACAGGCTCTTGACAAGCACTCAGCTTCCACCAAGATCCACCAAATAGGAAAAATTTTCATGTGACACTTCCAACAGAACTTAAAACCGAGACAAATTCATAAAGCTCATTATAACTTCACAGAGGTAAAGCTAATTTAACTTGTGTAAGAATTCCAAAATACTGTTATAAAATCCTAACAATAAAATACACACTCTCACATACACACTACACATCCAAAATTTATCTGGTTAAACAAATGTACCTTCCTAAATTTTCAATCGTGTCAAACTAGGTTAATTCTACTAGAAGTCCATTATAGAGTTTTACCACCAGTAAAAATTTATTACTGTTTTACAAAAAAAAATCCTCTACTAACTAAAATAAACAATTAACTAGAATCTCTAGACTATGCAAAATTGATAGCTTCCTTATAGACGCCAGTTCATTTTTTAACTGTAATTTCACTTTTAAACTTAAATATTACAAAGTTCTGTGCCAGCTTCCTTCTCTGTAAAGATATTCCTACTGAAGCAATATTTCAAATGTACTTCTGTAATTCCTTCCAATACGTACGTGGAGCTCATGCCTTCGGGAGGACAGAGGACATTTTCAATGCTAGAAGTTCAATATTTGGACTGTGGAAATTTTATTAAATAAAATCTTTTTAATAAGTAATATATTTGAGAGCAAGAGAGCATAAGCAGGAGGCAGAGAGAAAAGCAGACTCCCTGCTGAGTAGGGAGCCCAATGTGGGGCTCAATCCCAGGAGCCTGGGATCGTGATCAGAGCCAAAGGCAGACGCTTAACCGACTGAGCCACCCAGATGCCCTGACTGTGGAAATTTTATACTAACGGATCCTGAATCCTGCAATTAACCATAAAGAGTTTTAAAAAATGTTCATAGTAACAATGGTTATCCTAAATGCCAAATATACCAAAGTTTAATGAGAAAATGTATTCAATTTAATCCATATATAAATGAAATGTCCTTATAGCTCTAACCTAGCAAAAACACACACGGCATCAACTATTTTCATCCATTCAACTGACAGAAGTTATGAACCACCTACTATGTGTGAGGCACTGATCTAGGAACTAAAGAGACAGAACAAAAGAAACTAAAATCCTTGCCCTCGTGGAGCCTTTATTGGCAAAATATCTTCAGTTACTATCTGGACTGTCATAAGGTTAAACTGTCAGCAGTGACTGAAATAGGAAAAAACCTCAATAACAAAATATTTATTAAACTTAAAACAAAGGTATGTATCCATGAATAGAATATACTTACTCTTCTACCTGAATTTGAACTTCACATGAATATAATCCATACTGTTCATAGTCTTCTGTAATTTTCTTTCTTTCTACTATGAGATTCAACCATGTTGATGAATATGCTACAATATTCTTTATCCCGCTATTGATGGCTCTTTGGATTATTTGTGGGTTTTTGCTACTGCAAAATATCTGCTTCTAATTAAACATTTAAGCTATTATTTTCTCAAGAAACCATCTGGTCACTTACATGTTTAAGGCCAACAGTCAAAGCAATGTTACCAGCAGTCAGGGAAGGGATTTCTATATGTTGGTCAGCAAATGGCAAAAGAAGACGACTTATTCTCTCCCTGTAAAAACCATGATTTGTATTAGTAAAAGAATTTTTAAAGAAATGAGTGCAGTTTTAGAAAATAACCTAAGCTTCTACTTACGTGCAGTTTCCATTAATATTATAAATGGCCGACTGGGGTTTTATTATGCCTGAGTAAATGCGCAGAAACACCAGTGGTCCCCGCTGCTTGTCATGAAGAACTTTAAATGCCAGGGCACATAAGTCATCCTTATACCACTGCCTACAAATTGAGACATTCCAGAAAAGCCTTTAAAATATACTTCCCATGTATCTATACAGATCAGAATCATTCTACAAACTTAACCTTAACGTCCTCCCTCGTATCTTCTAGTTTAGCTACTCAGACTGATTAAATAATGTCCGTACTAATCACCTCCCTTCCTCCACTCGACTGAATTATTTAGTGGAGATCTTATCATTGATTCTTCAAAACTAGAAATAATGGATTCTCTCCCAAATATTACCTCTACTTGCAAGTAATTATACTACATAGAGTTCATTCCTAAGAAAATAGACCTAGGGACATCATACCACTTCTCATAAAAGCCTGTACAGGGCATACATACAGGTAGATGCTTTCCAATTACTACTTTCATTCCCTGCCACCCTCTCTCCAATCACATAACCATAGAAATCTACACTATAAACTTGAACTTGTTTACACAGCCAACACTCTTACAGACTGATGTCCTTAAATTAGTGCGCGTTAAGTTTCAGAAAGTCTGAATCCCTCTGAAATGGCCAAATTCTGTGCGTAGGTACATATTTTTCTGAGGAAAAGCTCCATGTTCTCATTAGTTTCAAAGAAGCCCACGACTCAAAGTAGGCGAGACACTTCTGTTACAGAACTTTTCCAATCGTATCCCTGTTCTCGCCAACTTTTAACTTTAGTAAATACTTACAGTCTACCATATACTAGAAACTGTTCCATATGCTTTATCAATATTAACTCACTTGATTCTTGTAACAATCCAGTGAGATAGGTCCTATTCTCTGCATTTTACAGGTGAGAGGTTAAATAACTTGGAAGAGCTGGGATCCAGGCAGTACACAGACCATGCTCATAATCACTATTAATGCATCTCCAACTGAGAGATATGAAAAGTGATAATGTCCTACTTAAAGGATTAAAGTCCATTCCTGCCTGCCATTTTGCACAATGCTCACCCGTATTTTAGAGGATTTATTACTAAGTACAAAGCTGTTAGTGACAAGAGAAGTAAAACGATGACCTGTCTTCACAGCCAGAAAGTATTTTGAGCTTATTAAAAATCTTGAAAAGTAGTATAAACGTATTTACAGAAAATTTATCAAACACCCTCACTATACTGCTTTTTTTATTTTTTTTAACCAAGACAACATGATAAACACTTGTACTTTTATACAGCAAAAAAGCCAGACATTCTACCTCCATCTGTAAACATAGGAGGTTACAAAAGATAATGACAGGGGTGCCTGGGTGGCTCAGTCGTTGAGCGTCTGCCTTCAGGTCAGGGCGTGATCCCAGGGTCCTGGGATCGAGCCCCACATCAGGCTCCCTGCTCTGCTGGGAGCCTGCTTCTTCCTCTCCCAGTCCCCCTGCTTGTGTTCCCTCTCTTGCTGGCTGTCTCTCTCTCTGTCAAATAAATAAATAAAATCTTAAAAAAAAAAAAAAGACATTGACAAATATACCTTTCAAATAAAATTTCATATAGCTCTATATTATTTACAATTATATCCTTCACCAATGTTATTTAAAAAATGGTGATTCATGAAACAAGACCTATCTGCCTGTTTTCTCAAGGCTGTAAGATTTAAATCTATTACTTGCATACTCACAGAAATTCATAGTTGCGCTCTTCGGGTGAAGGCAAGTACATGGTAATAGCATCTAACAAGGGCTGAACCCCTTTGTTTTTCAGGGCACTTCCACAAAGCACAGGCACTGCTGTCTGAGCCAGTGTTACTCTGTGTATTGCAGTCTGTAGCTATAAAGCAGAGATGTAAGCATTCCGTGTGCAGTATACTGGCC
This sequence comes from Ursus arctos, assembly GCF_023065955.2. Classification (NCBI taxonomy): domain Eukaryota; kingdom Metazoa; phylum Chordata; class Mammalia; order Carnivora; family Ursidae; genus Ursus; species Ursus arctos. The sequence goes on from NW_026623067.1 coordinate 59,169,846, forward strand.
ATCATTTTTTAAGGCCTTTATTATTATTTTTTTAATAACATTAATCACTACTTGGTACCTTTGATATATGTTTAAAGGTTTAATGTCTGTCTCCCCACCCATCATAATATAAAATCCATATAAGCATTATAACAAATCCCATAAAAACACTGCTGAATCCCCAGAAACCAGAAAAGTACTTAAAATAAGCAGGTGTTCAAAAATATTTCTCAAATGAATATACTTTGAACTGACCAGAAATTAAAAACATAAATATGAATTACAATTTTTCCAAGGAATTAGACCCACACCAAATCAAATACAAAGGAAAATGAGAAATCAAAGTAGAAATCAAATTTGAAAGATCTCAAGCCAAGAAAAGGTTGTGTGTACTTGTAAGCTACTGGTAAGAGACATGGTGGGTCAATTTTAGATTATAAACTCTTTGCAAACAGAAATCATGTGACTATAGGGCACAATAAACATCACATCTAACATTCGAATACTAAACAATAAAAAATTTCAATAATTACGGCATTTCATTCAAAATAAAAATACTTTTTTTCCATTTCTAACTCCAAAGGCTCAAAATTAATCTAGAGACTCGTGTTTTTCTTAATTCTTTTGTGAAAAATAACTAGGTAAATTTGCTGGGCTCATTCTGGACCCCATTTATAAATACTCCCACCTAAAAACACTTTACTTGCGGGCGGGTTCAGTTGGTGGCGCATTCAACTCCTGACCTCAGGTTCCTAATTCAAGCCCTATGTTGGGCATAGAGCTTACTTAAAAGCAAATAAACAAAAAAACAACTTTACTTAGTAACTCTTGTTTCATAAAGAAAACTAAAGATTAAGTTTGCCAAATTCATGGGGGAAGGTCTCTGGTAGAAAATAACAGAAATGCTTTGAAGAAATCTGTCTTAATTCAATTACTATAACTATTTAAAACATGCCTATTCTCTGGCTTAATATATTTGAAAAGAAAACAAAAAAATAAAGACCTGTAATGAGCTTCCAAGAAAAATTAAATCATATTCAGAAAAAATGTGAGAAAAATAATCATTGCAGCAGTCTACAAAACCAATAAATTTTTGAAACAAAATTTCTACCTATAATTTCCCTAAACTACTCAGAAAAATGATCACAATGAAAATGCTGCAAAGGAATAATTAACTTATGCTGACTCAACAGCAGTAAAAAAGATTCAATTTCTGATTTTATAAAGCACATATGACAATAGTAAAGCACTACCATTATTTAAGTACTTGTATTAATAGTGACTTTACCTTACTGTTCTCCTAATTTAGTCAGCCTATTCAAATGCTATGCAAAGTCAAAAAAAACAAAACACCTGAGGCAGAGAAATCAAACCACATCCTATTAATAAAACTTCATCAAAGTAAATGAATAATAAAATTTACCTTTTCAGCTGGTAGCAAATCAAAATTTTCACTAAATTCTCCTAAAACCAAGTCAGCAAATTCATCATCCAAATCCGCAACCTATAAAGAAAGGTTTTAGTTCTATCACTTGCTTTTGTCACAATTGTTAAGTCCAAATACCATAAACGTACATTATCCAAATATTTCAAGACAGCTACATGATCTGTCTTATCCAGGCCAAGGAACTCTCCACATTTTCTCAAGAGATAGTGTTTCTTTCAAAGGAAAGGAGAAGGGATTGAAAACTGAAGATAGGCTATTATGAGTTCCCTATATTCACGGGAAGCAATAGCCAGATAAAGTATCTCAATAAAGTGCTATCTACTCAGAGCGCTCAAAAGAAATAAGATACACAATTTATAGCCAGTGATAATATATATAAGGGATTGCTATTTTTAGATGAATTCGTAAGTCTTAGTTCATAAAAAGTTTCACTTGGTATTCCTTTCACATTATGAATGTTCACCAGATCTCCTAAGACTCCAACTGAAGTAATCACTGTAATCCTGCCCTGAAGGAACAGATTTAAGTTGGGGGTCACAAAGGCACCACTTCAGCAATAAAAATGCAATTATCTAATTCATATTCTTTTCTTAATCATCTACCTGTATGAAACAGAATTCAGCTGACAAATTAAATAAAAATCTCAAAAGCGGTACCTGGGTGGCTCAGTTGGTTAGCATTTCCTTCAGCTCAGGTCATGATCCCAGGGTCCTGGGATCGAGTCCCAAGTTGGGCCCCCTTCTCAGTGGGGAGTCTGCTTCTCCCCCTTCCCCCATCCCTGCTCCTAATCTCTAATAAATAAATAAATAAATAAATAAATAAATAAATAAATAAAAATCTAAAAAAAAAAAAAGGTTTCAAAAGTTTATGAAAGTACAAGGGAGCAAAATAATCCAAATGGGGGAGAAAAACACACTCCTAACCACTAACTATTGTAGAAACATACCTAACCATTCTCCTGAAAAGAAGTATATATGACTCCAGCTTCTGAAGTCAAACTGCCTGGAAATAGCTCCACTACTAACTAACGTTCAAAAATTTAGGTCAAGTTCCATCACCTCTTTTTACCTTGGTTACTCACGGAGATAATACTAGTACCTACCTCACAGGGGGAGGATTAAATAACCAATTCAAATCATGCTTCTAGGATGTACAGTAAGTACGCAGTAAGTGTAATTATCACTATTCACCTTCAGAACACAGGAAGTTGATTCTAGTCCACACTAATCTTATTCTCCAAAAAAATTTAATTGTGTAAAATCTAACATGAACATAAAATTTGCCATCTTAACCATTTGTAACTGAACAGCTGGGTAGCGTTAAGTAGGTTCACACTGTTGTAAAACTAATCTCCAGAACTTTCTCAATCTCACAAAATTTCTACCATGCAAAAAACTCTTCCTCACTCTCCTCTCAGCCCTTGGCAACCATGATTCTACCTCTGTCTCTACAAACGTGACTACTCTAAATACCTCATATAAGTGGCATCAGTACAGTATTTGTTTTTGTGATTGGCTTATTTCAATTGGCATAATGTCCTCAAGGTTCATCCACATCGTCGCATGTGTCAGAATGCCCTTCCTTTTTAAGGCTGAATAATATTCCATTATATGTATACACTGTATTTTACCTACTCCTCTTGTAGGTGAACACTTGGGTTGCTTCCACCTTTTGGTCATTATGAATAATGCTGTTATGAACAAGGACATGCATTTATCTCTTCAAGACCCTGCTTTCAGTTCTTTTGGATGTACATCCAGAAGCAGAATTGCTAGATAATATGGTAATTCTATTTTCAATTTTCTGAGGAACCACCACACTGTTTCCCACAGTGGCTGCATCATTTTCATTCCTACCAATAGTACACAAAGGTTACAGTTTCTCCACATCTTTGCCAACACTTGTTTTCTGGTTTGTGGGGGAGGTTTGTGGGGTTTTTTTGATAGTAGTTATCCTAACGGGTGTGATGTGGTCTTATTTTTATATATTCCTTGGGGGGATATTCCTTGTAATTAGCACTTTATTATTTTGTACAGATAGTCTCGGATTTTCTTTATTTTCATTATATACCATCACATCCTAAGACATGCATAAGACAACAAAAAAACTTCAAAGGGGAACCAATTATTTACCCAATTATTGATTAATAAATGTCAATTCCACTTTTACTCGGTTTAGGGCCTCCCAAATTAAAGAAGTGGTACAGGGAAGTGGGTAAGAGCTCTATCTCCAAGTGAAGACAGACCTGGGCTCAGATTTCCACCTCTGCTACTTTTTAGCGTATCACAAGTTATTTAAGGATTCTAAGCTTCTGTTTCCCCACCAGTAAAACAAGGATAATATAAGTTGTTGTGAGGATTAAGTAATATATGTAAAGCACTTAAACTAGATCATCGTGGGTCCTCAGTAACTGTTACCCAATAATAAAAATAACAATCAACATACTGTTAATGATAAAGATGATGATTCCTATGTAGTATAATGGAGAATAATACTGCAAAAATAAATTCATACAAAAGATAAATGAAAAAAATGATGAGAGGATCTATTTTGAACAGTTTAGAAGTAAAAAAATCAAATGGTTCGGACTTAAATCTTTTTCTCTACAAGATTCAGAGACTTTATTTAAGGCATATTTTACTTATTAATCTATATATGAACAGTACTATATAAATATTCTAAATATTAATGATCTTACTATTTTCCATTGAAACTTTGAGGGTGAGGGCGCCTGAGTGGCTCAGTAGGTTAAGCGTCTGCCTTCGGCTCAGGTCACAATCCCAGGGTCCTGGGATCAAGCCCCAAGTCGGGCTCCCAGCTCAGTGGGAAGTCTGCTTCTCTCTCTCCCCTCTGTCCTTCCCCCTGCTTGGGCTCTTTCTGTCTCTCTTTCAAATAAATAAAATCTTAAAAAAAAAAAAAACAACTTTGAGGGTGGAAGAGGTCCAGAGTTCTCTATTAAACTATAAAATTAATGGTTTTAAACTTTTCTAAGTTAATGTGACATTTGACTAAGTAAAAGATGTACATACCATACCCTTTGACCCAGCAATTCCATTCCCTGGTGTAACCCTAAACAAATTCTTACACATATACACAAGGAGATATATACAAAGATGTTCACATCAACACTGTTTCTAAGAGCAAAAAAGAAGACATAGGGGCGCCTGGGTAGCGCAGTCGTTAAAGCGTCTGCCTTCGGCTCAGGGCGTGATCCCGGTGTACCGGGATCGAGTCCCACATCGGGCTCCTCCGCTATGAGCCTGCTTCTTCCTCTCCCACTCCCCTGCTGTGTTCCCTCTCTCACTGGCTGTCTCTATCTCTGTCAAATAAATAAATAAAATCTTTAAAAAAAAAAAAAAAAAAAAAGAAGACATAATCTCAAAGTGCATCCACAGAAGAAGAGACAATAAACTGTGGTATAACAATACTGGCACATTATACAAGATTGAAAGTGAAGCATAACCACACATAACAGGAATGAATCTGCAACAAAATGTTACAAAATACAAATAATTATCATTCCATTTATGTAAAGTTCAAAAACATGGAAAAAGAAGTCCTTCATGAACCCACACATTTGTAGCGAAGTATAAAGCAAAGCAAACGAAGGCAAAACACTACAGTCAGGACAGTGGTGGTGGGAGGTGTAAATGATTAGTGGAAAAGAGAGAGAGATAAACAGTAAATGGCACACAGAGATTCAAGAAATCTGCTAATATTCTCTTTCTTAGTCTGAGTGGTGCAAACATTGGTGTTCATTCTATTACTCATTACACTTGACCTATTCCAGATACAATTTTATAAAAATTTCGTAACTTATAAAATATTTTTTAAAAAGTTTCTAAATACTTATGCGAATGTAAACTCCACATATTTATTTTACCTGTTCAATTAAGTCATTCCTTGCTTCAGTTGTCTCCTTCAGCAATTCAGCATCACTCATTTCCAAGAGGGGTTTCCTCTCAAAGTCTTTTCCATCCTCTGATTGACGATTCCAAAGAAGTTTTTCTTTACTTACAACATCCACAACGCCTTTGAAAGCTTTGCCTTCACCAAGTGGTAACTGCAAGTCAGAGTGAGATTAACTTTGTTCAATGACCACTCAATTACAACTGAATCGTTGATAAAGCTTATCTTTCCCTACTTTCTCCCAAATGTCTATTATCATTATTACCATAGTCTATATCTATTTTTATTTGTATGCCAAGTTTTTCAAAAAAGATTTGAGATAGTTTTAGAAATACATAAGTCACAATAAAATAAACTGATGAGGAAATCTGAAGGTTTTTTTTTTTTTTTTTTAAGAGAAAGAGAGAAAGAAATAGAGCAGGTGAACACAGGCATGTGCCAGCACATAGGAAGGGGCAGAGCGAGAGAATCTTAAGCAGGCTCCCCCATGATCCCACGACCCTGAGATCATGACCTGACCCAGAATCAAGAGTCAGACTGATGGGGCCGCCTGGGTGGCACAGCGGTTAAGCGTCTGCCTTCGGCTCAGGGCGTGATCCCGGCATTACGGGATCGAGCCCCACATCAGGCTCTTCCGCTGTGAGCCTGCTTCTTTCTCTCCCACTCCCCCTGCTTGTGTTCCCTCTCTCGCTGGCTGTCTCTATCTCTGTCGAATAAATAAATAAAATCTTAAAAAAAAAAAAAAAAGAGTCAGACTGACGAATGAGCCACTTAGGTGCCCCTGGAGTTGTTGCTATTAATCAACCAAATATCAACCAACCTGTAAAAGCAAAGGCTTTGCCTTCAACTTCTCTCTGATGCTTTCAACAGCATACTTAAAACTGCAGAAAGCAAAATAAGAGTTAAAAATGTTAAGATTCTTAAACCAGGTTTAAGAACGTTCCCTAAAATTACAACCCTTTTTACTCTCTCTAATGTTCACCATTTAACAGTTTTCCATAGGACAATAAATTTTCAATGTCAATTTCATATAACAGTGCTTGAGATCTACCACAACCCTGCCACAAAGGTATCTAGAGTAGTATTATTGTAAACGTCACTTACCTATAGTCTGAAATTAAGATTAAATAAACTGATCAAGGCCACTGATAATAAGTTGCAGTTATGAGATTCAAATGCATGATTTGTGATTATGATTTAAGGATTCTTTCTTCTAACTACATGTGCTATCACACACAACTCCCATCTTTTTCCCAAAAGGCAGCCTAATTTTTCCATACCTTTTTAATAGACATTCTTAGTATCATGTTATGAGCTTTAGAATTACTGTAGAAAATTACATAAACAGAGAGCATACTGTGTGGTTTTAGTAGAGGGATAGTTTATGTTTTGTTTTTGCCACTCTCACACCACAGACCAGGATCTCTCTCTCCTTATCACATTACCCCAAAATCCTTTATATTCTTGATTCTCTGAATTCTGTTCTCAGAACCATGGTTCCATTTTGGATTACCATTCTGTGAGTCTTTGAGCATTAATACCACATCTTAGTACTAACTTTTTTGCCCTCTATGCAGGTCTTAAAACATTTACATTCTCTCCCAGTTCCCTCTGAGTGAGAGCAATTAGCCAGTAGCTAAAGGAAATCAGGGGACAGGAAACAATCATCTACCCTCCACTTTTAGCAATGGTGGGGAGCACCATAGCCTTCAGCAATATAGGGATTATTTCATACTGCTCTAGACAGAACCAGTGGAATCAGCAAGACATCACTCTGTCAGGATTCTAGAAAACAGGATACAGTCTCTCTGCATTGGATACATGATAATTCATCACCTATCAGCTCTCTATTAATCCTACATTGTTATTCAACCTAGGAACTACCTGCTTTGAAACTTTTTAATGGGATTGAATTGAGATTCCATGGAATATTTATACTCTATAGGGAATAGCTGTTTGTAAATTTAAGTTATAGTCCATTAAAGCTCAAATTGTATTTCTACTTTAGTATGTGAAGAAAAAAAAAAAAACACTTAAAATACCTTGCTCCAGTTTTGTCCATTTTGTTTAAAAAACAGATTCGAGGTATCTTGTGTTTATCAGCTTGCCTCCATACTGTGACAGTTTGTGCCTAAGACAAAGACAAAGGAAAAAAAAACTCAGACAAAAATAACATGTTACTACGTACAGAATAAACAGATCTAAAAAGCTATTATAACATGGAATTTGGCCCTGTTCTAGCACAGAATTAATGCTACTGCACTTACACTTCTAGAGTCACTCTTCTGCTGGTAAGTTAACAGAGTTAAGAATGTAATGAAGGGTGATGAACAGTGTGCTTCAAACTGAGAATACTACTTTGGGTGACTTAGGTTGCCACACAAAGAGAACAAACACCTGGAAGGTACTGAGAGCCATGTAAAGAAGCCTTCGTCAAGAATTAGAAGATGCGGGGCCCGAGTGGCTCAGTTAGTTAAGGGTTTGCCTTGGCTCAAGTCATGATCCTAGAATCCTGGGATTGAGCCCCACGTTGGGCTCTCTGCTCAACTGGGAGCCTGCTTCTCCCTCTGCCTCTGCCCTTCACCCCACTCATGTTCTCTTTCTCTTGCTCTCTCGCTCAAATAAAATTTTTTTAAAAATTTAAAAAAGAAAAGAATTAGAAGACGTAATTTTTGTCCGGCTTCACTTTACCTAATACAGTTCACACAATACTGAACTCCTAAGTTTGCTGACCTGTGAAATATGGACTTCTGCCTTAATTCATATAGTTGTGATGTTAAAAGAACAGGAGCGCACTACCAAAATGCTATTGCGATAAAAAAATTTTATTATGAACATTTGAATGTTGATGTAAACTGAAGAGGATTTAAAGGAGAAAAAAAAGCCAATAACTATTTCTAAGTAGCAATTCTCATATGCTTTTTTGACTACTTTTAATTCTACTTTTTATACATATTTCAATAGCTCCAGTCTGTTACAGTATCTATGTCTATCAGAGTCCCAAAGCCCTGAAGCCCTAAAAAGCTTAATGTAATGACATTACCTAAAACAGAAGCCACTTTATAATTTTATTAAGTAAAATTTATATAGAATAAAAACACTCGTCTTAAGTGTACAGTGAGTTCTGATAACCATATACACTTGCATATATTCCCCATCCCCCATAAACAACCTGTTCTCATATTTGTCACCACAGATTCATTCTGCCTATTTTTGAATCTCATATAAATAGCATGGATTCTTTTCCTCAACATAAAGTTTCTGATATTCATTCATGTTGTTGGGTATACTGGCTCACTTTCTTTTTTTCTTTCTTTTTTTGGCTAAACTCCTTTGTATAAATGTGCCAGCTGGTTTTTCTATCCACCTGTGAATGAGCAATTAGATTATTTCTAGTTTAGGGCTAGTATGAATTTAGCTGCTATAAACATTTTGAACAAGTCTTTAGGGGACAAATGTTCTCATTCCACTGGATAAAGAGTTCCAGTTGTTCCACATCCTCAAACAGTATTTGCCATCATTCTTCTTAATTTTAGCCATTCCTGTGGGTATGAAATAGTCTGTTTGTAATTTTAATTTGCATTTCCCTGATAACCAATGAGACTGACCATCTTTTCACGTGCTCACTGGACCAATTCATATATCTTTCTTGGTGAAGTATCCACTCAAGTCCTTTGCCCATTTTTTTTATTGGGTTGTTAGTTTTTATCATTGATTTGTAGTTCTTTACATATTCTGGATACAAGTCCTTGATCATACACATGCACTGTAAAAATTTCAGCACATACTTCCTAAAACAATATTTCCCTGCACAATCAATAGTGTTAATGCACTCTGGAAACTTAACATTCATACAATATTTTATCTAATATAACAAATTATACATATTATATATAAATACAATTATATATATATAATAATAAATTCAGTGTGCTTAGGTACATAGATATTTATTGTACTATTCTTTCACCTTTTCTATAGATTTGAGATTTTTCCAAATGACAAGTTGTTGGGGGAGAATAATATATATAGTTATATATATATGTGTGTGCAGGTAGTTACTAGGTTGAATAACAATGTAGGGTTAATAGAGAGCTGATAGGTGATGAATCATCATGTATCTAATGCAAATAATAAAATAAAGAATAAGTATATATAAATATATATATAAAATAATATATATATATATATATATATTATTCCCCCCCCCAACAACTTGTCATTTGGAAAAATCTCAAATCTATAAAAAAAAAGGTGAAAGAGTAGTACAAATATCTATGTACCCTTCACCTAGATTCACCAAATGTGAACACCTTGCCACACTTGCCTTTTTTTCTTCAAACATGTGCGTGTACACACATTATACGTGTGGCTATGGGAACGTGCCATTGGGATCTACTACGAAGAGCATAATTAACTGACAGCGCCAACAGGTGCTCATCTTGTCTACTGCCATGGTCTCTCAAGGCCCAGCTAATGGCTGAGTACAGCAGAAATACTAACGTAGGTTATTCTTCTAAGACTTGTGGGACTTCTCCAACAGGTGACTTTGGCTTGAGGACTCCCCATCAGCTTTGCCAAACCTCTTTCGGAACTATGCTGTAGTCTGAGATTCTTCCTACCCAATTCTTCTTTTATCCTTTCCTTGATAGCCAGATGTCAGACCTGCCCTGTGGTCGGACTGTTCTCTCCCACTGCTCTCTTTTCTTCTCTATTCTTCACAGGTATTTCCCCCAATAAATCTCCTATACATCTAACCCCATCGTGGCATCTACTGGTCAAAGTACACAAACTGTAACAACATACGTGTATGTGTGTGTAGGAGGTAAAGCACTAGAGCAAGAGGCACATATCATGACACTTCAATCCTAAATACTTCAGCCTGTACTTCCTAAACATAAGAACATTGTCCTACGTAACTATTTTCAAAGATCCCATCTCAGAAAAATTCAAGCTGACACAATACTTTTTTCTAATAACATATAGTCTATATTAAAATTTTTCTAGATTTCCTAATGATGTCTTTTTTAACTTTTTGTTTTTAGATCCAGAATCCTGCTAAAGATCATATTACTTTAGTTTTCTGGTATCTTTAGAATTGTTTAAACTAAAATAGTACCTCAACTTTTGACTTAAAATCACTCATTTTCCTTACATTTACATTTCTTTTCAATTTCTGAAAAGCCCCAGGCATTTGTTTTGCAGAATGTCTTTCAATTTACATTCATCAGACTGTCTTCTCATGATCAGACTGGGGCCAAACATTCTGCCAGGAATAAAACATTGGTACTGCTGTGTCCTTCTTAGTGCATATTAGGAAGCCCGTGCTGTCAATTTGTACCCTTTGGAGCCTGTTAATTTTGATCAATTAAGGTATCACTTTTAGTAAAATTTTAAGATTAGGAGAACTGAAGATGATTCTTTATTCAACACTGAGCCAATCTTGAGATTATAAGACAAATGGGGATACCAATTAAAGAGTGCATAACTGACCCCAGTGTAATTTATTATAAATCTGTTTTTAAGATTTACTCAAGAATTTAATATATATTAACTGTTGGGAGATAATTCTTCATGGGTCTTTCACCTGTCTACATATTTTGTTAGGAGAGGCAGTGACCGTCTTTGTTCTGGACTATGTTTTCAAAGATACTGATATAATCAATAGTTTCAAAAGACAGAGACAGTGTCTCCTTCTGGATCAAAAGGCAGGTCTGCTTATAACCCTGGAAGATAATGTCTCTTTTCAGAGCAAACAGCAGGGATACTTACTGCCCACTATAAAATATATGTGTTTTCTTTTTTTTTTTATTAAAGATTTTATTTATTTATTCGACAGAGATAGAGACAGCCAGTGAGAGAGGGAACACAAGCAGGAGGAGTGGGAGAGGAAGAAGCAGGCTCACAGCAGAGGAGCCTGATGTGGGGCTCAATCCCACAACGCCAGGATCACACCCTGAGCCGAAGGCAGACGCCCAACCACTGTGCCACCCAGGCGCCCCAAAATATATGTGTTTTCTAAGCACAGGGTTCCCCTGCGTGTGTAGCTGTTACCTGCCTCCCTTTAGGTCATCCTGTGGGAACTGGGTCTTGAGGAAATAACAAAAAATAATACTGACATCCTGGCTATTGCTATTTCTGTGACTAATAAAGTTCTCTGTCCCTGACTCAAGAGTCTTGTGTCTTCTTCCTGCATGCCATAAAACTAGCAGACTAACTATTTAGACTTGAAAGTAAGGCAGCTGGTGAAAAGATGGTGGAAGAGCAGGGGACCCCCTTTTCAGCTTGTCCCCTGAGTCAACCTGGATATCTACCAGACCATCCTGAAAACCCACGGAATCAGCCTGAGACGCAGGAAGATACATCTGGATCTCTACAAACGAACATCTCCAGCACTGAGTATTGAGGTATGAGACGGGGAGCCTGGAATCCACGCACATATATCGGAAGATAAGCGGAAGGAGGAGGGAGATGCCATGGTTGGGCACAGGGAAGCAATAGCCACTTGCACTGGGGAGCTGGCCAGACTCACTGACCGGCACCCGCGAGAAAGCAGACTGAGACCGTGAGCCTGGGAGCGCACGTGCAACCAGACTCAAAACCGGAACTCCGCAGCGCTCACTGGAACCGGACAAAATCCGGGAACTCGGGAGCGGGCGCGCATCCAGACTGAAAACCAGAGCTCCGGAGCGCACAGTCGAACTAGACTGAAACAAAGAGCTTGGGAGCGCTTGCAACCAGACTGAAAACCGGAACTCCGGAGCGCGCGCGTGAACCACACTGAAACAGGGAGCTCAGGAGCGTGCGTGGCAAGGAGGGAGCTGGCGGTGTTAGAAGCACAAAGGACAGAGACTCACCGGCCCTGGAAGTGAGGGCTGGGAGAGCAGCTGTGGGGTGCACAACCCAGGACGCTGCAGGGTTTTTAGCAGCACACACAGAAACAGTTAAAGTGGCCAAGAGAGCTCAGTAGAGAGCGGACTGCAATCTCTTGCTCTGAGACAGAGGCTAGGATACAGCCATTGATGCTCTAACTCTCAGAAGAGCCACAGAAAAGTAGCAGTGAAAGCCGCCAGAGAACAAAAGCCCGGAAATATCAGCTCACATTGTGCCCATCCCCATCCCCCCTCACAGGGGACATGGACACTCTACCCAAACATGGTTTCCTGAGTATCGGTGCGGCAGGCCCCTCCCCCAGAAGGCAGGCTGAAAAATCAAGAAGCCCACATCCCTAACGTCCCTGTAAAACAAGTGTACACTGCCTGGGTCCTGGTCAATAATTTGGTCTCTGGGCATCCCCGCAACCTCTCCTCATCAGAATGACGAGAAGGAGAAATCCCCCCCAGCAAAGAAAAGATAATGAGTCAGTGGCCTCTGCCACAGAACTGATGGATATGGATATAACCAAATTGTCAGAAATGGAGTTCAGAGTAACAATGGTCAAGATGATATGTAGGCTTGAAAAAAATATTAACAAAAATACTAACGAGAATATAGAATATCTAAGGGTGGAAAAGAGAGCGAATCTGCCAGAAATTAAAAATGCTATGAATCAAATGCAGTCTAAACTAGATGCTCTGACGGCCAGGGTAAATGAGGCAGAAGAACGAATTAGTGAATTGGAGGATGGGATGGTAGAAGTTAAAACAGAAACTTGGCTCAAAAAAACCCAATCTCAAGAATATAGATGACGGGAGATTACTGACTCAAAGAAACACTCCAATGTCAGAATTATCAGCATCCCCAAAGGGGTGGAGAAAGAGAGAGGTCTAGAAGAGATATTTGAACAAATTGTAGCTGAGAACTTCCCTAATCTGGCAAAGGAAACAAGCATTCGTGTCCAAAAGGCAGAGAGGACCCCTCCCAAGGTCAATCACAGCAAACCTACACCACATCACGTCTAGTGCAATTTGCAAATATTAGATCCAAGGATACAGTTTTGAAAGTGGCCAGGGCGAAGAAAATCCTTATGTACAGAGGGAAAAATATCAGAATAACGTCAGACCTGTCTACAGAGACCTGGCAGGATAGGAAGAGTGCAGCGTATTTTCAAAGCTCTATCCGAGAAAAACATGTAGCCAAGGATTCTTTATCCAGCAAGGCTGTCATTCAGAATTGATGGAGAGATAAGGACCTTCCAGATCGGCAGAAACTGACCAAATTCAACCACCAAACCAGCCCTACAGGAGATATTAAGGGGGGTTCTATAAAAGTAAAAAGGCCCCAAGAGTGATACAGAACAGAAAGTCACAATCGATAGAAAACAAAGACTTCACAGGCAACATGACATTATTAAAATCATATTTCTCAATAATCACTTTCAATGTGAATGGCCTAAATGCTCCCATAAAACTCCACAGTGTTGCAGAATGGATAATAAGACATGACCCCACCATTTCCTGTCTACAAGAGACTCAACTTGAACCTAAAGATAAATCCAGTCTGAAAGTGAAGGGATGGAAAACCATTTTCATGCCAATGGACCTCAAAAGAAAGCTGGGGTAGCAATTCTCATATCAGACAGATTAGATTTTAAACTAAAGATTGTAGTTAGAGACACAGAAGGACACTTTATTATTTTTTTTTTTTTAAGATTTTATTTATTCGACAGAGATAGAGACAGCCAGCGAGAGAGGGAACACAAGCAGGGGGAGTGGGAGAGAAAGAAGCAGGCTCATAGCAGAAGAGCCTGATGTGGGGCTCGATCCCATAACGCCAGGATCACGCCCTGAGCCGAAGGCAGACGCCCAACCGCTGTGCCACCCAGGCGCCCCTACACTTTATTATTCTAAAGAATAAAAGTGGGTATGACAATTATAAATATCTCTGCCCCCAACAGGGGAGCAGCTAGATACACAAGCCAACTTTATTTTTTTTTTAAGACTTTATTAATTTATTTGATAGAGAGAGACACAGTGAGAGAGGGAACACAAGCAGGGGGAGTGGGAGAGGAAGAAGCAGGCTCCAAGCGGAAGAGCCTGATGCAGGACTCGATCCCAGGGATCCAGGATCACGGCCTGAGCCAAAGGCAGACACTTAACGACTGAGCCACCCAGGCGTACCCCACAAGCCAACTCTTAACCAGAATAAAGAGACATATAGATAAAAATATGTTAATAGTAGGGGACCTCAACACTCCACTCTCAGTAATAGACAAATCACCTAAACAGAAAATCAACAAAGAAACAAGAGCTTTGAATGACATACTGGACCAGATGGACCTCATAGATATATACAGAACACTACACCCTAGAACAACAGAATACTCATTCTTTTCGAATGCACATGGAACTTTCTCCAGAATAGACCACATACTGGGTCACAAAACAGGTCTCAACCGATACGAAAAGACTGAAATTATTCCCTGCATGTTCTCAGGCTACAATGCTTTGAAATTGGAACTCAATCACAAGGAAAAAATTTGGAAGAAACTCAAACACTTGAAACTAATAACCATCCTGCTCAAGAATGATTGGGTAAACCAGGAAATTAAAAATCAATTTAAACAATTTATGGAGACCAACAAGAATGAAAACACATCAGTCCAAAACCTATGGGACACTGCAAAGGCGGTCCTAAGGGGGAAATACATAGCCATCCAAGCCTCACTCAAAAGAAGAGAAAATCTAAAATGCAATTTATATATTCTCAACTCAAGAAGCTGGAGCTGGAACAGAAGAACAGGCCTAACCCACGCACGAGAAGGCAGGTGATCAAGATTAGAGCAGAGATCAATGAATTAGAAACCAGAACCACAGGAGAGCAGATCAACAGAACTAGAAGCTGGTTCTTTGAAAGAATAAATAAGATCGATAAGCCACTGGCAAGACTTATTCAAAAGAATAGAGAAAGGACCCAAATTAATCATATTATGAATGAAGGGGAGAGGTCACAACCAACACCAATGAAATAGGAAGGATCATTAGAAACTTGTATCAACAGCTTTATGCCAATAAATTAAACAACCTGGAAGAAATGGATGCCTTCCTGAAAACCTATAAACTACCAAGACAAACAGGAAGAAATTGATTTTTTTAAACAGACCAATTAATTATGAAGAGATTGAAGCAGTGATCAAAAACCTCCCCCCAAACAAGACTCCGGGGCCTGACGGATTCCCTGGGGAATTCTACCAAACATTCAAAGAAGAAATAATACCTATTCTCCTGAAGCTCTTTCAAAAAACAGACACAGAGGGAAAACTATGAAACTCATTCTATGAGGCCAGGATTACCTTGATCCCCAAACCAGGCAAAGACCCCATCAAAAAGGAGAATTACCGATATCCCTGATGAATATGGACGCCAAAATTCTCAACAAGATCCTGGCTAATAGGATCCAACAGTACATTAAAATGATTATTCATCATGACCAAGTGGGATTCATCCCTGGGAGGTAAGGGTGGTTCAACATTTGCAAATCGATCAGTGTGATAGATCGTATCAACAAGAAAAGAGTCAAGAACCATATGATCCTCTCAATTGATGTAGAAAAAGCATTTGACAAAATACAGCATCCTTTCCTGATTAAAATCCTTCAGAGTGTTGGCATAGAGGGTACATTCCTCAATTTCAAAAAACCATCTATGAAAAGCCTATGGCAAATATCATTCTCAATGGGGAAAAGCTGAAAGCCTTTCCCTTAAGATCAGGAACACGACAAGGATGCCCACTCTCACCACTATTATTCAACATAGTACTAGAAGTCCTTGCAACAGCAATCAGACAACAAAAAGGGATCAAAGGTATCCAAATCGGCAAAGAAGTAGTCAAACTGTATCTCTTCGCAGATGACATGATACTCTATATGGAAAACCCAAAAGACTCCACCCCCAAACTACTAGAACTTATACAGCAATTCAGTAATGTGGCGGGTTACAAAATCAATGCTCAGAAATCAGTTGCATTTCCATACATGAACAATGAGACTGAAGAAAGAGACATTAGGGAATCCATTCCATTTACAATAGCACCAAAAATCATAGGAATTAACAAATCACTCTTGAAAGACATTGAAGAAGACACAAAAAGATGGAAAAATATTCCATGCTCATGGATCAGAAGAATTAACATAGTTAAAATGTCCATGCTACCCAGAGCAATCTACACTTTTAATGCCACTCCAATCAAAATACCAATGACATTTTTCAAAGAGCTGGAACAAACAGCCCTTTAATTTGTGTGTAACCAGAAAAGGCCCCAAATCGCCAAGGAATTGTTGAAAAGGAAAAACAAAGCTGGGGGCATCACGTTGCCGGATTTCAAGCTATACTACAAAGCTGTGATCACAAAGACAGCATGGTACTGGCACAAAAACAGACACACAGACCAATGGAACAGAACAGAGAACACAGAAATGGACCCTCGGCTCTTTGGGTAACTAATCTTTGACAAAGCAGGAAAAAAAACATCTAGTGGGAAAAAGACAGTCTCTTCAATAAATGGTGCTGGGAAAATTGGACAGCTACATGCAAAAGAATGAAACCTGACCACTCTCTCACACCATACACAAAAATAAACTCCAAATGGATGAAAGACCTCGATGTGAGACAGGAATCCATCAAAATCCTAGAGGAGAACATAGGCTGCAACCTCTATGACATCAGCTACAGCAACCTTTTTCATGACACATCTACAAAGGCAAGAGAAACAAAAGAAAAAATGAACTTGTGGGACTTCAAGATAAAAAAAGCTTCTGCACAGCCAAGGAAACAGTCAAAAAAAAAACCTAAGAGGCAGCCTATGGAATGGGAGAAGATATTTGCAAATGACCCTACAGGTAAAAGATTAGTATCCAAGATCTACAAAGAACTTCTCAAACTCAATACATGTGAAATAATCAAATCAAAAAATGGGCAGAAGATACGAACAGACACTTTTCCAATCTTCATTGGAAATGACATACAAATGGCTAACAGGCACATGAAAAAATGTTCAAAATCATTAGCCATCAGGGAAATTCAAATCAAAACCACACTGAGATACCACCTTATGGCAGTGTGAATGGCAAAAATTGACAAGGCAGGAAACAACAAATGTTGGAGAGGATGTGGAGAAAGGGGATCCCTCTTACACTGTTGGTGGGAATGCAAGTTGGTACAGCCACTCTGGAAAACAGTGTGGAGGTCCTTTAAAAAGTTAAAAATAGAGCTACCCTATGACCCAGCCATTGCACTACTGGGTATTTACCCCAAAGATACAGACGTAGTGAAGAGAAGGGCCATATGCACCCCAATGTTCATAGCAGTATTGTCCACAATAGCTAAATCGTGGAAGGAACCGAGATGCCCTTCAACAGATGACTGGATTAAGAAGATGTGGTCCATATATACAATGGAATATTACTTAGCCATCAAAAAGCATGATTTCACAACATTTGCAGCAACCTGGACAGGACTGTAGGAGATTATGCTAAGCGAAATAAGTCAAGCAGAGAAAGACAATTATCATATGGTTTCACTCATTTATGAACATAAGAAAGAGGAAGATCGGTAGGAGAAGGAAGGGAAGAACGAAGGGGGGTAAACAGAAGGGGGAATGAAGCATGAGAGACTATGGACTCTGAAAAACAAAGTGAGGGCTTCAGAGGGGAGGGGGGTGGGGGATCGGGATAGGCTGGTGATGGGTATTAAGGAGGGCACGTATTGAATGGTGCACTGGGTGTTATATGCAAGTAATGAATCATGGAACATTAGATGAAAAACTAGGGATGTACTGTATGGTGACTAACATAATAATAAATTATTATAAATAAAAATAAAGGCTTAAAAGTAAGGCAGAAGAATCTCAAGTCCTTCAGAGTTCTCAACATCAAGTTTTATATTTCCTACAAAAAAGCAAACTACTTTCCTTTTACTATGAAATATCTGATATCACATATAGATCACACTGCAATATTGAATTCCAATTTCCTTTCACCATAATTTGATTGCTATGAACTTAGAGTTATAGTTAACTAAATCTGATACATTCTACTTAAAAAAAAATCATGCTGTTGTAGCTTGTTGACTTTGGCAGTATTTTTACCTCTACACCAGCAGAGGCATCAAACACAGCTACTGCACCATCCAACACTCTAAGGCAGCGCTCAACCTCCAAGGTAAAGTCCACATGACCTAAGAAAAAGATGACAAACATAACACTTAACCTTTAAAAAAACAAAATAATAAAACAGGAGCCAGCATATACCTACTTTTGGGTATATGTATTCAAAAAAACTAAAAGAAGAGTCACAAAGACATATTTGCATTTCATGTTCACAGCAACACTCTTCAGAATAGCCAAGAGGTGGAAACAACCCAAATGGCCATCAATGGATGAATGGTATATAAAGTTTTGCATATATAGAAAATATGCTATATATGTACAATGCAATACTACACAGCCTTAAAAACGAAGGAAATCTTGTCACATATTTTACAACACAACTGAAGCCTGAAGGACTTCATGCTAAGCAAAATAAGCCAGTCACAAAAGGACAACTACTGTAGGATTCTACTTCTATGAAGTATTTAAAGTAGTTAATCTCCTAGATAAAAAAAAGGCAGAACGGTAGTTACCAAGGATACGAGGAGGGGACAAAGACGAGTAGTTGTATAATAGATATATAGTTTCAGTGCTGAAAGATGAAGTACTTCTGGAGATCAGTTTCACAACAACGTAAATATACTTAACTACTGAACTGTGCACTTAAAAATGGCTAATGGTAAATTTTATGATGCATATATATATACTTTTTACCACAATTTAAAAGAAAACACATCCACAAACAAGTAAAAACCTCCAATGATGCAGCATCTCTGCATTGCTAGAACAGCACCATACCTGGCGTATCAATTAGATTGACTCTATACCCCTTCCAATCAAATGTAACAGCAGCAGACTGAATAGTAATGCCTCTTTCCCGCTCTTGAGCCATGAAATCTGTCACTGTGTCTCCATCATCAACATCTAACAAAGAAAAAAAGGACATAGTTAGGCTTGATACCAGGGACATTTCATTGCAAATATGGTATCTACTTGACAGTTTATTTTTTTAGAGAAAGAGAGTATGTGTGCACATGCAAGTGGAAGTAGGGGGGAGAGGCAGAGGGAGAGAGACAATCCCAAGCAGGCTCCGCGCTGAGCAGTTTGACCCCAGGACCCCGTGTTCATGACCTGAGCCAAAATCAAGAGTGGGATGCTTAACCAACTGAGCCATCCAGGCACCCCTCTACATGAGTTTAATTTGCTTTTAGACTGTTTATAAAATATTTTACTTAATATATAGAGCCCTTAATCTTTCTCTAAATAAGCCCTTGTTCTGGAAAACCTTTTCCAGCACAATTAGTAATTTTTACATAAAAAATAATTTTTCTGTAACTAAGATAAAATCAGTTTAAGTATTTTAATTTTATTGAACTCAATAAAATATTTTTTCCCCTAGTTTTGCTTTCATTACCCCTTCTTTAACTTATGTTCCTCATGCCTGATCCCTAGACAGGAGGCAGGGCACTGCAATCAAAGAGCCCAGACAGACCTAGATTTAAGTCCCACCTTTACCACTTCCACTCTACTACCTTAAGCAAGTTAGTTAAACTAGTTTGTAAAATAAGGTTAATAAAGGCAACCCTGCAGGGTTGTTGTAAAAATGAAATGAGACTATATAAAGTACTGAGTTCAGTAAATAAGTAAATGGCAGCTACATGCAACAACATAGAGAAAAAATTCCTCCAAAGTTAAATTCTCCTTTTCAAACACTTTTTATTACTAAATTTTCCCCCAAAAACGCATGTATTTGTACAAATGATAATAAAATCTTGGTAGAATTTCTACAGTACAAAGTCACTGACAAAGTTCATCCTGACTACCAAAAAAGTCAAATTATTCTTCATTGAAATTCTTGAATTATGCATTGCATTCTGATAAAATTTATACAAAATTAATGAAAATGAGCTATCTTTACCATTCGAATTTCAAAAACACAAGTTATCATGGCCTAATACCACCACTACTTATGTCAGCATTAAAATTCTAAAATGCTAGCTAGGTTCCCCCACTGTGTAAAGGTATATAAACATATGTACCAACAGAGGGAGAAATAGCAAGAAAAATGTAACTGTCAGGAACTCCAAATATCTGTGTTAAAGAATTAGTGTTGTTATTCACAACATAACCAAGCAAACAAACATCATTAATGAGACAATAACCAGACAGCTAACCAAAAGTTCCAAATGAAGCAGTTTTTAAAACATCGGGGGGGGGGGGGCGCAAGATGACAGTAGGAGGACCCTAAACTCACTCCATCCCACGTTTACAATTAGTTATCACTCACATCTCAGTCAGTAAACTCGAGAGCCATCTGAAAACTGGCAGAACAAACTTCACAGCCAAATGCAAAGAAGAAGCCAGTATTGAAGAGGTTAGGAAAGGCAGAAAGGTGTTGAAGAGTTGCCAGCAGGAGGTAGGGAGCTACGGCTGCAAAGAAGGGAAAGCACCAGGCAGTCCGCACAGGTAAAATAAATCCCCGTAACATCTGGCTTTGAAAACCAGAAAGGCTGAATTCTGTGAGTTTATATAACCACAGCCTTGGGAGTCCGAAGCTTTGAAGGTCAGCTGACTCAGCAGTAGGGGAGCCAGGAGATGTGTGATAGCCAGGTCCCCATCCTTAAAGAGATAACAGCCTGAGCAGGAGACAACATAGAAGCAACAGTTTGCACAAGGGCAAGGAGATATGTTTCCATGGATTTCGGGGCAAGCTGGGGAAGTTCCCTGGAACAGAGGAGCTGGCAGGTGCCATTTTTCTCCCCTATTCCTCAGCATAAATACAGAGACACCTGCCAGAGGCAGTGCTATACAGACACTTGCTACCTAACCCACCAGCAGTGCACCACGCCCACAAGCTCTCCTGAGGACCCGCCCAATCCAAGTCTGCTGGCCCTGAGTTCAGGGCAAATTTTGTTCATGCTGCGCATGCCCCATCCAGTCAATGCCTCTGCATACTGTGCCACTGTGGCCACCGCACCTTGGGGGATGTGGCCAGGTCCAGCAGCTCAGTGCAGATTTTGCTAAAGTCGCGTGTGTACCCTGCCTAGCTGCCCCCAGCCACCATGCACACAGACCCATGCACCCCTTGTTGCTGTCTCAGACATATGCCTTGTACCAGGCCGCTGATACATGCCGTGCAATTGGCCACCACTGCAATTTAGGGGATCTGACCTACTCCTAGTGACCCTGCAGATTGTGCAAACACTGCCACCCCTGAGCCTTCCTATGGTCACATCCCCTCAGAGCCAGCCTGCCTGGGTCTCACTAATACCACAGAGAGCAAGCACAGCTCACAACAGGCAGAGTCTATGTAGGAATCTGGATGGACAGGGAAAGCACAATAGTAGGACGCAAGAAACAGACATAGGAGACTCCGCATAAGTGTCACATTCTGTTGCACAGGTGACACCGCAGGGCACTACAAAACCTCTTCTTCATAAGGCTACTACTTTCAAGAGCAGGAGACATAGCTGACTTTCCTAAAATACAGAAACAGACACAGAGAGGCAGACCAAAAAAAAAGAGAGAGACAAAGGAATCTGTCCCAAATGAAAGCACTTGACAAAATCACAACTGGAGATCTATGTGAAACACAAATTAGTATACCTAACAGAGAATATAAAGTAATGATCATCAAAAAAAAAAATGAAAAATAATGATCATAAAGATATTCATTGACCTTGCGAAAAGAGTAGACATTATCAGTGTGACCCTTAGCAAAGTGAGAAAAAACATTATCAGACATGAAGAACTCAATAAATGAAATTAAAAATACAATAGATGGAATACAAACAATAGGCTACAAGAAGCAGAGGAACTTATCAGTGACCTGGAGAATACAGTAATGGAAAGCAAACAAGCTCAACAGATCAAAGACAAATACTCCATACCAGGAATAGACTTAGAGATCTCAGTGACTCAATCAAGTATAATAACATTTGCATTATAGTGATCCAAGAAGGAGAGAGAGAAAGGAGGGGAGAAGCTGTTTCTGAAGGAAAAATAGCTGAAAACATCCCAAATGTGGGGAGGGAAACCGAAATCCAGATTCAGGAGGCACAGAGATCCCAACAAATTCAACCCAAGGAAGTTCACACCAAGACACAGAATTAGAATGGAAAAAATAGTGATAAAGAATTTTAAAGTTTGCAAGAGAAAAGAAGACATGAGGCTATCAGCGGCTTTTTCAGCAGAAACTTTGCAGGCCAGCAAGAAGTGGCATGTTACGGGCGCCTGGGTAGCGCAGTCGTTAAGCGTCTGCCTTCGGCTCAGGGCATGATCCCGGCGTTCTGGGATCGAGCCCCACATCAGGCTCCTCCGCTGGGAGCCTGCTTCTTCCTCTCCCACTCCCCCTGCTTGTGTTCCCTCTCTCGCTGGCTGTCTCTGTCAAATAAATAAATAAAATCTTTATTAAAAAAAAAAAAAAGAAGTGGCATGTTATATTTAAACTGCTGAAAGGAAAAAAATCTGCAGCAAAGAATACTCTATCCAGCAAGGCTATCATTTGGAAGAAGGAGAGATAAAGAGTTTCTCAGCCTAACAAAAACTAAGGGGGTTCAAAACCACTAAACCAGCCCTACAAGAAATATTAAATGGGACTCTCTGAGTGAAAAGCAAAGACCATAAGTATAAAAGGTAAAAAATACAAAAGCATTAAAATAAGTATTTTTCTAAAAATCAGTCAAAAAATTCATAAAATAAAAGGATGTAAAGTATGACCCATATACCTAAGACGTGGTGGGGGAGGGGTAAAGAATGGGATTAAACTTAAGCAATCATCGACTTAATAAAGACTACTATATGCAGAAGATGTTATATACAAACCTAAATGTAACCAAAATTAAAAGCCAGTAATAGATACGCAAAGAACAAAGTGGAAGGAACCCAAGTGTATCACTAAAGAAAGCCAACAAATCATGAAAGAAAAGAAGGATCAGAGAAAAGCTACAAAAACCACAAAAAAGTAACAAATGGCAATAAACACTTATCTACCAATAATTACTTTGAATGTAAATGGACTAAGCACTCCAATAAAAAAAAGAAACAGGGTGACAGTGAATAAAAAACAAGACCCATCTATATGCTGCCCACAGGAGACTCATTTCAGACCGAGAGACACCTGATTGAAAGTGAGAGGATGGAGAAACATGCAAATGGATGTCAAAAGATAGCTGGATTAGCAATACTTGTATCAGACAAAACAGACTTTAAAACAAAGTCTATAACAAGAAACAAAAAAGAACACTATATAATAATAAAGGGTACACTCCAGCAAGAGAATATAACAACTATAAATACTTATGCACCCAACATGGGAGCACCTAAATACATAAAACACTTCATAACAAAATTAAAGGAGCTAATTGATAATAATATAGTAATAATAGGGGATTGTAAAACCCCACTTGCATTAATAGACAGATCATCCAAACAGAAAATAAACAAGAAAACAATGGCTTTGAATGACACACTGGACCAGATGGATTTAACAGATACATTCGGAACATTCCATCCTAAAATAGCAGAATGCACATTCTTTTCAAGTGCACACAGAACACTGTCCAGAGAAGATCACATATTAGGCCACAAAACAAGTCTTAACAAATTATAAAAATCAAACTCATACCATGAATCTTTCTTGACCACAACACTGAACTAGAAATCAACTACAAGAAAAAATCTGGAAAGACCACAGATACATGAAGGTTAAATAACACGCTACTAAACAATGAATGGGTCAACCAAGAAATCAAAGAAATCAAAAATTACATGGCAACAAATGAAAATGAAAACACAACAACCAAAAACTTTGGGATGCATCAAAAGTGGTTCTAAAAGGAAAGTTTTAGCAATACAGGCCTACCTCAGGAAGCAAGAAAAATCTCAAATAAACAACCTAACCTTACACCTAAGGGAGTTAGAAAAAGAACACATAAAACCCAAACCTAGCAAAAGGAAGGAAACAATACAAATTAGGACAAAAATAAATGATATGCAAACTAAAAAAAAACAACAACAGAACAGGCCAATGAAACCAGGAGCTGGTTCTCTGAAAAGTTCAATGAAACTGATAAATCTCTAGCAACACTCAAAAAAGAAGAGGACCCAAATAAAATCACTAATGAAAGAGGAGAAATAACAACCAATACCACAAAAATACAAACTATGAAAGAATATTATGAAAACCTATATGCCAACAAATCACACAACTTAGAAGAAATGGATGGAATTCTAGAAACATATAAACTCCCAAAACTAAAGCAGGAAGGAATAGAAAATTTGAAGAGACCGATTACCTGCAATGATATTGAATCAATCATCAAAAAACTCTCAAAAAGCAAAAGTCCAGGACTAGACAGCTTCACAGGTAAGCTGCACGAAACACTGAAAAAGTTAATACTTATTCTTCTTAAACTGTTCCAAAAAATACAAGAGGAAGAAAAACTTCCAAATTTATTCTACGAAGCCAGTATCACTCTGATACCAAAACCAGTAAAGACACTACCAAAAAAGAGAACCACAGGCCATTATCTCTCATGAATATAGATGCAAAATCCTCAACAAAATACTAGCAAACTGAATCCAACAATATATTAAAAAAATCATACACCATGATCAGTTCGGATTTATTCCCGGGATACAAGGGTGATTCAATATCCACAAAACAATCAACATGATACATCACATCAATAAGAGAAAGGACAAAAACTATATGATCATTTCAACAGATGCAGAAAAAGCATTTGACGAAGTACAGCATCCATTCATGATAAAAACCCTCAACAAAGTAGGTCTAGAGGGAACATACCTCACATAATAAAGGCCTTCTATGAAAAACCTACAGCCAACATCTTGGGGGAAAAACTTGAGAGCTTATCCCCTAAGGTCATGAACAAGACAAGGGTGCCTACTATCACCCCTTTTATTCAACACAGTACTAGAAGTCCTAGACACAGCAATCAGACAACATAAAGAAACAAAAGGCATCCAAATTGGTAAGAAAGAAGTAAAACTCTCATTTGCAGATGACATGATACTATATACAGAAAACCCTAAAGACTCCACCACAAAACTACTACAACTGATAAATGAGTAAAGTCGTAAGATACAAAATTAATGTTTAGAAATCTGTTGCATTCCTATATGCTGATAGTAAAGCAGCAGAAATTAAGAAAACAATTCCATTTTCAACTGCACCAAAAACAATTAAATACCTTGGAATAAACTTAACCAAAGACGTGAAAGACCTCTACTCTAAAAACAATAAAACGGTGATGAAACAAAGTCAATACGACACAAAGAAATGGAAAGACATTCCATGCTTAAGAATATTGTTAAAATGTCCAAACCACCTAAAGCGATTTATATATTTAATGCAACTCCTATCAAAATAACAGCATTTTTCACAGAACTAGAATAATTCTAAAATTTGTATGTACCCACAAAAGACCCTAAATAGCCAAATCAATCTTGAAAAAGAAAAACAAAATTGGAGGTATCACACAATTCCAGATTTTTTTTTTAAAGATTTTACTTATTTATTTGAGAGAGTGAGTGAGAGAGCACGAGCAGGGGGACGGGCAGTGGGATGCGGAGAGGGAGAAGCAGATTTCCTGCTGAGCAGGGAGCCCAATGCAGGGCTTGAACCCTGGACTCCAGGATCATGACTTAAGCCAAAGGAAGACGCTTTACTGACTGAGCCACCCAGGTCCTCCCAGGTTTCAAGTTATATTACAAAGCTGCAGTAATAAAAAAGTATGGTACTTGGATAAAAATAGACACACGATGGAATAGAACACAAAACCCAGAAATAAACCCACAATATATGGTCACTTAGTATTCAACAAAGGAGAAATGAACATCCAATGGGAAAAAGTCTTCAATGAATGGTGTTGGGAAAACTGGACAACCACATGCAAAGAAGGAAACGGGACCACTTTCTATCACCATACACAAAAATAATCTCAAATGGAATAAAGACCTACATGTGAGACCTGAAACCACAAAAATCCTAGAATAGAACACAGGAGCGAATTTCTCTAACATCAGTTTAGCAATATCCTTCTAGATATGTCTTCTGAGGAAAGGGAAATAAAAGCAATAATAAAGTATTAGGACTACATTGAAATAAAAAGTTTCTGTGCAGCCAAGAAAACAACAAAACTAAAAGACAACCTGCTGAATGGGAGAACATATTTGCAAATGATATATCCAATAAAGGGTTAGTATCCAAAATATATATAAGAACTAATACAACTCAACATCCAAAAAACAAATAATCCAATTAAAAGATGGGCAGAAGACGTGAACAGACATTTCTCCAAAGAAGACATGCAGATGGCCAACAGACACATAAAAAGATGCTCAAAATCACTCTTCATCAGGGAAATGCAAATCACAACCACAGTGGGCTATCGCCTCACACCTATCAGAATAGTTAAATTCAAAAACACGAGAAGTAAGTGTTGGCAAAGATGTGGGGAAAAAGGAACACTCCTACAATGTGGTGGAAATGCAAACTGGTGCAGCCACTGTAGAAAACAGTAGGGAGGGTCTTTAGAAAGCTAAAAATAGAACTACCCTAACAACGGGGTAATCAAACTACTGGGTATTTACCCCAAAAATACAAAAACACTAACTGAAAGGGATACCTGTACCCCTATGTTTACTGCAGCATTATTTATAACAGTCTATGGAAGCAGCCCAAGTGTCCATCGATAGATGAATGGATAAAGATGTGGTGTACACACATACACACATACACACACACACACACACACACACACACCGTGAAATATTACTGAGCCATAAAAAATAATAAAATCTTGACCTTTGCAACAACATGGATAGAGCTCAAGTGTTCGGGACCTGGGTGGCTCAGTTGGTTAAGCATGCAACTCTTGATCTAAGCTCAGGTCTTGATCTCAGGGTCCTGAGTTCAAGCCCCAAGTGGGGCTCCGTGCTGGGCATGGAGCCTACTTTAAAAAAATTAAATTAAAGGGGCGCCTGGGTAGCGCAGTCGTTAAAGCGTCTGCCTTCGGCTCAGGGCGTGATCCCGGTGTGCCGGGATCGAGTCCCACATCGGGCTCCTCCGCTATGAGCCTGCTTCTTCCTTTCCCACTCCCCCTGCTGTGTTCCCTCTCTCGCTGGCTGTCTCTCTATCACATAAATAAATAAAATCTTAAAAAAAATAAAATAAAATAAAATTTAAAAAAAGGCCAAAAAAACCCAGACTCCTAACTATAAAGAACAAACTGATGGTTAACAGAGGGGAGGTGGGTGAAAGGATAGGGGAAATAGGAGATTAGGATAAAGAGTACACCTATCATGATGAAAAACTGAAGAAAAAACAAAAACAGAGATACCGGCACCCGCAAATTCACTGCAGCATTAATAACAGCCAAGATACGCAAGCAATCTACGAGTCCATCTATAGATGAATGGATAAAGAAGATGTGAAAAACACACACACACGAATACTACTCAGCCACAAAGAATTATGAGATCTTGCCACCTGAACAACACAGATGGAGGTAGAGGGTAGCAAGCTAAGTGGAATATGAAACAAACAAAAAGCAGCAGCAGACCCATAAATACAATGAGAGCTGATGGTTGCCAGAGGGAAGGAAGATGGGGGATGGACATATGGGTAAAGGGAACTGGGAGACTTCTAGTTACGGAATGAATAAGTGACAATGATGAAAGGTACAGCATATAGAATACAGTTGATGGCATTATAATAGTGTTGTACGATGTCAGATGGTAGCTACACTCATGGTGAGCACAGTATAATGTATAGAGTTGTCACAGAAACAGAGTTGTAGAGACAAACCTTGAGGACATGTGGCTATTAAATAAGCCACAAAAGGACAAATACTCTATGATCCCACTTACATGGGGTATCAAATTCATAGAAAGAGAAAATGGAATGGTAGTTTCCAAAAGCTGGGCAGAGGGGAAAAATGTGGAGTTATTATTAATGGGTTTAGTTTGGGTTATGCAAGATAAAAAAGTTCCAAAGATTGGTTGCCAACAGTATAAATACATATAACACTAATTAAATGTGCACTTAGAGATGGTTAATATGGTAAATGTAACATTATGTGTTTTTTACCACAATTTAAAAAAAGGTAACTTGAACGTTGCTTGTGCCACCTCATCTGGACCCCTGCTTCGGGGATACAAACTGGGGATGTGAGGGAAGAATTAAGACCGTATTTGTGTCATAACAGAGGAAGCCTAATAATGCTCCATGCTTTGCTGTTATAGCCCCATTTACATAGCAGTAATTCTATGAGAAACACATATATTCATACATTTTGGAAACTATCATCATGAATATTCTAATCCTGGGTGTTCTTTTCCTCTATAAATACTATGTTAAGTCTCAACCAATTTCAAGGGTCTAGAGAAACGGCTGTCAATATAATGCATTTCAAAATTTTTGTGGAGCTTTTGAAAAAGATACTCATTTCCACTTCTGGTAATAGGGACCTCATGACCCTGAAATCTCAAATTTCAAAACAAATTATTTTACCAGAAGTAAAGAAAGGCACTTCATAATGATAAAAAGAAGTAGATTCATCAGAGAAACACAACAATCATAAATGTGTACGAGATAAATACAGACTTTCAAAATATATGACACAAAAATACAGACACCCAGGCCACACTACATACTTGCTGAATCTTAGTTTCCAGAGTAGAGCTAAGGCACTGTCATTTAAAAACCAAATAAACAAAAAAACTACATGGGGATTCAAATGTGCATAACCGGTCAAGAACCACAGTTTCTGACATATTATAATTAAAAAATAAAAACTTAGGTAAATACTACTACTACTGTGGGTTGGATTAACAAAATCCTTTCTTCTTCTGCAAGAGAATTTGACCTTTGGTTAACTTTCTTGGTTCTTTTCTTCTAGAAGCCAGAGAACACAAGTATGTCAACTATTTGCTAGGCAAAATATCATATAGGAAAAAGTTTGTGACTGGTAAGCTACGTCTGAACTGGGAAGAGCTTTATGTGAACTGTAAATACCTGATGGAGATACACAGCTTTAGGCTTCCCTGAGTGGGATATGGCATGTCCTTTGTGGTAAACCTGGAAGATAGCCCACGGAACTATAACAAGAGGTTACCATTCCTAAGGGACATGGGGATTGTAAGTCAGGGTGGCTCCTGTGAATCTTGTTAAACTATCACTTTTGGGTAGCCAAAGAAGATAGCTCCCAGAAGCTCTGTGGACTGCTTTAAATGCAGAAACAAACACCTATTGCTGGTGTGCTGGGAAGCTATGGTTCTTTCCTAATAGCCTTCTGAGTAGACCAGGGTGAATTGCGGCCCAAGACAGTCCTGTGAATCTGAATGTTTAGTTGAACCTAAGAAGACTCTTTAGTGGGTGTTGCAACTACCTTATCTTTGTGTTGTGGCTTAGACATCAGTGCTTCCATGCCATACTCAAGATCTCTAGGTTGACTTCTTAAAATATTTTCCAGTGATGCTTTTTGCTAATGGGGGGTTGGGGAGAGGAGGAATCCATTCTAACCTCCCAGTGATCTTGTGTATCCAGAGTAGTACAATATTCTTTCTGTGGTGGTAGTTTTGCCTGCATCAATATGAGCCATAATTCCAATATTACGGATCCTGTTTAAAACATAGGAAAAAAAAAAAAAAGCATGTATTACAAGACAGACATTAATAAAAATGTAAAACCAAAATATGTATGCTATGCAAATTTCAAAGCTGGTTAGTATTTCAATAATTTTTATAATGGTATAAGAACTAGGAAAACAGAAAACATATCCCTACCACATTATTCTGACAAAATAGCTAACAAAAGAGTGAACTATAATCTTATGAATCTTGTACTTATTTCTATGTGCTGTTGCTACATTAAAAACATTTAGTATTGAATTCAGGAAAAAACCACTTTTAAGATACATGCCAATATCTATTTATACTTAACTAGGGCAAAATACTAAATTAACAATGCTAAATTAAGCCCGTGAAAGAAACTCTTAACTTTTTACAGCAATATATGGAAAAGAGTATATCAGTGATAGTACTCACTTAGCTATGGGAGGACTGATGACGGAACGAAGGGATTTGATATCATTTCCAACTAAACCTAATGGAAAGAGGGTTACAATTTAAAAGTTTAAGAAATTTCCCTTTAATCTGCAAATCAAAAAAGTTAAAGTAATTTTAAGCAAATACTATAATTCCAATTAAAGTAAAATCCAAGCTAAATAAAACTCTCATGTACCTAAAAATAATTTTCCTGCAATCTGTAAAAAGCCAGCAGATAACGTAAGATAAATTTTTTTTGTTTTTAAAAAATTTTATTTATTTATTTATTTGACAAAGAAAGCACAAGTAGGCAGAGCAGCAAGCAGAGGGAGAGGAAGAAGCAGGCTCCCCACTGAGCAGAGAGCCCAATGCAGAACACGATCCCAGGACCCCGGGATCATGAACTGAGCCGAAGGCAGGCGCTCAACTGACTGAGCCACCCAGGTGCCCCTAAGATAAAGTTCTGAAACAACAATTTCTAGATCATAACCTCAGAAAAATATAAATTTACCCCAGTCTTTGCCACTTTCTATAATTCTGTAATAGACATAATACACAGAATTGTAGAATTAGAATGTTCATAACAATCTCATGGCCACAGCATTTAAATAAAAGAAATATAAAATGCACAGTCCTGTAAACCTGCATTGTCAAGGCTTGAAGAGTGAAGAGTTATCCTCATATCAGGTAATGAATTTTGGTACAATTTGAAATGTATCTTCCCTCCATAATCCCAAGCACAAAGTACCTTTAAAGATGGCCTAGGAGGTATTACTGAACAGGATACATAACAATCTAATACTTCTAAAAGGCCAAGTAGTATTTCTGGAATACCAAAAGCCCATAATAATTTACTCCATGCTTACAATGTATTTTATTAATATTAAAGCAAAAATGCAGTTACATTTATAATTCTAATCTATACCTTCCTACTATTTAAATGAGTTTTGCAAAATTTCTCTAACAAATTAAGAACAGTTCTATTGTATTTTGAAAACCTGATGGCAGTTTTAAGACTTATAGATGATCTGTATGGCTACAGATAAATCTGCATGACAAAATATAGAAACAGATACAAATCAATAATACAGGGCATTAAATTCACATTTAATTACATTACAAGTCACACAACCAATCAGTATGTTTACTCCATGATTCTCACATGACAAGATGGTAATGCGAACAGCCACATAATGAAACTAGTTTCAAAGAGTCTCCCATATGCTTGCTTACTTCAAACACAGGAAGAACATTCAGAATTCATCAGTTCTTCAAGCATCAAGTTTTCTTTAAGATTTTATTTATTTATTTGACAGAGAGAGCACAAGCAGGGGGAGCAGGAGGCAGAGAGAGGGGGAGAAGCAGGCTCCCCGCTGAGCAAGGAGCCCAACACGGGCTCGAACCCAGGACCCTGGGATCAAGACCTGGGCTGAAAGCAGATGCTCAACCAAGACACCCAGGTGCTCCAAGCATCAAGCTTTTAATAGCCATTTTACCTAACGCAAACTATCCCAGATAAACATTTAACCAACTACTCTTAAGGATCTTCAAAATAAATTATTTTAGCAAACCTCTACTGACAGAAAATACTTTTGTATAAAAACCAGAAACGGACTAGAAAAACAGTACTTACAGCAAAAGCACTCTATAAGTAGAAAACCCTCTAAACTTCTGAGC
Organism: Ursus arctos; assembly: GCF_023065955.2. NCBI lineage: Eukaryota > Metazoa > Chordata > Mammalia > Carnivora > Ursidae > Ursus > Ursus arctos. Next base: position 59,201,952 of record NW_026623067.1, read on the forward strand.
CAGCTACTAAAGCCAGCAATCCTCTTTGTTTAGCTCATTTAGCCAGCCAGCAGATGAGGAGTGCAGGCCTACTGGTTCTCCCTCCCGGCATCTATCAGAATACTTTCAACTCCTAACAATCTCAAGGAAAGGGCCAACAAGTAAAACGAACCCACTATTTTCAAAATGGAGACCCTTAATAAATGTTTGCCAATGACAGAAAGCAAACAAGCAGTTTCAGTAAAATGACAAGAATAAAAATTTGTACCTGGCAGAGAACTGTAGCTTCTTCCAAGAGGCACACGTGGCTTTAATCTTTTTAAATATGCTCTTATTTTAGAGCAGCACATATTCTAGCAAGGAGAAAAAGAAACCTGATATGAATTTTATTTTAGCATGACTTATTAGAATACTTTGAGCATCATAACTATGCTTTGTCGAAACTACTTTGAATCTCCTTAAAATAGTCCCCATTAACTTCAGCTCCTTTTAAAAAGTGACAACCCAAAATTATACTATAGGAAAAAACAAAAATAAAACTAACACTGACATGCTGTTTTGAGCTGATCTTAGAAGATGGTTCTCTAAGACCTGCAGCATTAGCAACAGAGGGAACACAAATTCTCTGGACCTACTCCAGACAAGAGAATGAGAAACTCTGGGGAGAGGCAAACAATCTGTGGGTTGTTGTTTTTTTGTTTTTTTGTTTTTAACTGATGTATAATTAACATAGTGTTATATTAGTTTCAAGTGTATTGAACAAGCTGTGGTTCAACAAGCCCTCCAGGTGATTCTTTTTTTTTTTTTTAAGATTTATTTGAGAGAGAGAGAGAGAGCCGCTCATAAGGGGGGGGTAAAAGGGGGAGGGAGAGAGAGTCCTAAGCAGACTGCACTAAGCGCAGAGCCTGGTGTAGGGTTCAATCTCACAACCCTGAGATCAGGACCTGAGCTGAAACCAAGAGTCCAAAGCTCAACCAACTCTGTCACCCAGGTGCCCCAAGCTCCAGGTGATTCTGATAGCTATAGTTTGAAAATCCAAACCTGAACCTGAAGTGTCCAGAGAGCCAGAAAAGTTAAATAAGGTCTCTCAAACTGGTTACTCCTCGATTCTCCTCTACAGGTGCTAAGAGCTGGTAGGGGTCATGGAACTCAGAATTTATAAGTGGCTACACATTAGAATCACCTGGAAAACTTTAAAAACATCTGAGGGGAAGGATGTTGGGAGAACCAAGACTGGCATTCTTAAAAATTCCTCAGGTATCTTCTCCTAGTGTTTCCACACAGAAGTTGACTATTCCCCATCCCAATCTATCTCAGACCACTAGATATATATTTAATGACTACCAATACATTTAGAATTGTTAAACTTAGTGTATGTAATAATTATGGGCTGCCACAATCTGCCTTTTACGATATCATGGAATGCATGCCTATGTCTTCTATATTCCCTGTGCATTAGTTACCAAGTTTTTGGCAATAAAACACTATTATCCTAAGAAAATATTTCAAGAGTAGAGACTCAAAACTTTAAATTTCCACTGCATAATGACCAGGGCAACACAGTAGCTACCTGTCACAGGTGTGCAGTCTGAAAGCATCAGCAATGAAAACACCAAAGAAAACCTGTGTAACTTCTTGGGGCGTTAATGACCTCAAAATGGAATATACAAATGGATAGTCCTTAAAATACTGCACAGGGAATTTTAAAGTAGTAAAATGCATTTCAGACTACTGATAAAGCCTGCTGCTTCTGGTTACAGTTTCTCCCCCATTCCCTATTAAGAAAAACTGATGAAGATAAAAATATACTAGTTTAAGTAAAGTAACTGAAGCTGAAGTACATTTAATTTTACAAGAAAAGCTTACATTAACGTGCAGGATGGGTATTTTCTTATGATTTACTCCAAACTTCCTCAAGTTGGAAAACATGTCAACCCTCTAAACTGTTATTCTCTGAAAAAGAAATACACAAAATTTTAAAACTAAGTTTATGTACTATATACCAGTAAGACATATGTAAAGTAAGGCAGATGTAATATATATATGGTAAAAATGTATTACATTTTAAAAGTAGGTACAGCATTTTTAGCTATCAAAAAAACTCAATGCATCATTCAAAAACGAAAATTCTGACATGTGAGAAATATGGTTCTCAAGCTAAAATGTTCTTTATTTTTTCAACATGCTTTAATTCTTCAAGATACGAACATACTGTAGAAAAAGACTGAGATTACAAAAATATATTGCAGCAATTACAATGTATTTATATGATTACATAGAATTTAGTATAGAAAGGTAAGCATCTACATGTTAACTTGGTGATTTCTCATTGGTAGTGTAACTTATTGGTTTACCTGTATATTGATTTTTCTAAATAAATATGTAAAAAAATACACAAAAGCAAGTCCTCTTCTGTGATTATAAAAACCAAGTATCTTTGGTTTAAAAACATTTACTGAATATGAACTATGTTTCAAGTACACTATCAAAGCTATGAGAAGTTCATGGAAGCACTGAGACTAGGTAGGGAGCAGAAAGCAGGGAGACATTGGGTGCCATGTTATAGAAGAAACCATGTCAAAACTCATCACTTTGGGGCACCTGGCTGCCTCACTTGATGGAGTATGCAACTCTTGATCTCAGGGTTTTAAGTTTGAACTCCACATTGGGTATGGAGATTACTTAAAAAATTAGATCTTTTTAAAAACTCATTATTTTTCCTCCTAATCTGTTCCTTTCTATGTTTTAAAACAGCCACATTCACTAACTCTCATTTATCATTATTATTTTTTTTAGAGAGAGCACGGGGGTCCTGGGGGGGGAGGGGGCGGAGGCAGAATCTGATGCGGTCCCCACGTACAGTGTGCAATCTGATGCAGGGCTTGATCTCACAACCCTGAGATCATGACCTAAGCCAAAATCAAGAGCAGACTGATTTACCAACTGAGCCACCCAGGCACGACTCACTAACCCTCATTTAGGAAGTCATCAAATCCTTGTGATTTTATTTCCTAAATTTATCTTGAATCCATTCCCTCTTCTTCGCTTCCAGTGCCAAAGCTCAGGACGTTTGCAATATCATGCATGTCAGATCCACTCTAAAACAGAACGACAGATTTTAGCAGAACAAAATACAAAAAAACTCACTAATAGGGTTTTATTCCACGTTGCAACTAAGAAACTACTTGTCAACAATTGCTGGAGAGGATGTGGAGAAAGGGGATCCCTCCTACACTGTTGGTGGGAATGCAAGTTGGTACAGCCACTTTGGAAAACAGTGTGGAGGTCCCTTAAAAAGTTAAAAATTGGGCTACCCTATGACCCAGCATTGCACTACTGGGTATTTACCCCAAAGATACAGACGTAGTGAAGAGAAGGGCCATATGCACCCCAATGTCTATAGCAGCATTGTCCACAATAGCCAAATCGTGGAAGGAACCAAGATGCCCTTCAACAGATGACTGGATTGAGAAGTTGTGGTCCATATATACAATGGAATATTACTCAGCTATCAGAAAGAACGAGTTCTCAACATTTGCTGCAACATGGACGGCAATGGAGGAGATGATGCTAAGTGAAATAAGTCAAGCAGAGAAAAACAATTATCATATGATTTCTCTCATCTATGGAACATAAGAACTAGGAAGATCAGGGGAAGAAAGGGATAAAGAAAGGGGGGGTAATCAGAAGGGGGAATAAAACATGAGAGACTATGGACTATGAGAAACAAACTGAGGGCCTCAGAGGGGAGGGGGGTGGGGGAATGGGATAGACCGGTGATGGGTAGTAAGGAGGGCACATATTGCATGGTGCACTGGGTGTTATACGCAACTAATGAATCATCGAACTTTACATCAGAAACCAGGGATGTACTACATGGTGACTAACATAATAAAAAAAAATTAAAAAAAAAAAAAAAAAAAGAAACTACTACTTGTCAAAGCCTGGTAGAGCATCTAAGGTCATCCACAATTTTCTGTAAAGATTATTAAAATACTCGATACCTTTCCCAACCACCTGTATGACCTACGTGTATAAGGCTGGATATTCTTCAGATAGTTCAATCAAAAAAAAAAATCATACATACATACTAACAAATACAGAAGGTGATAGATGCCAGCTGTTTTCTCTTATGCCCAACATTAAAGAGACTTGCAAAATTGTAAGGCAAGGTAAAACAGTCCTCAAACTTATTTTGTTTTGTAAAATAAAAGGTATTTCTCATAAAACTATATTACTTACATTAAGATTTAGTGTATTTATTAAGTTTAAGTGAATTACTAAAATATTTTGAAGTTTTCATTTCTAATAGTTGAATATGAATTATAACCTGCATAAACAAAACTCTTTGGAGCTCTAAATCATTTTTAAGAGTGTGAAGCGTTATTATAGACTAAATTTGGAAAACTTATTACAAACCCTGTTTCCCCCAGTGAATGCCCATGATTAATTTAGGTTATAGAAAGGAAAAAAAAATGGTTTACTAAATATTAGAAAAACTAGCCAACAGAATCCATCTTGTATATATTAATGGTTAAGAGGTTAAATTTTTTTACTTTAAAATGTGAATTTGAGGAAAATTAAGTAAATAATAACACAGGTGACATTCAGATATGACCAGTCTTAAAAAGTAGCACTCAAATCACTCAAGTGGGAGATACTGCTTTAATCCATTATTTACACATATCCTTCAAATAAAGAACTTCCTCTCAACACTTACCTTCTCAAAAACATTTAAATAAATAGGTTCTTAATACAACAAAATCTGTTCCCAACTATCTTCATGACTTGTACTCTCCTATTCCCTACTCTATCTATACCAGGGAGCTCTAGCCAAAATTCCCCAGAAACATCATACTTTGGCACCTTCCCACTTTTGTATGTAATGTTGCCACTGCCTGAAAGCAATCCTAAAATCCCCAAGACTCCATTCTTGGTCAATTTCCATTTGATCTTCATGCCCCAACTTGAAAGCTTTTCCTAATTTCCTAGAAAGTTTTAATACTATCTTTCCTATGTTTCCATAACACTTGGAACTTGTATTTACTCATGACAAATACGGTAGTCACAAGCTCTCTCCATTCTGTGAGCTCTCCAAAAGGAGGGATCTTCTAACAACACGGCCCAGCACAATGCTTCATTTTTTGACCTATTAAGTTGATGAGGATCCTCCAGTGATGGAGGATTTTCTTCCTTCCCATGGATCAATGATTTTCAACAAAAATGGTTACCTACTACAGGTGCTATCAAGTGAGTTATTCTGTAAGGCCCAAACCTCCTTCAGGCCTGGAGAATAAGGTGTTCCACTGAATGTTGTAACACCTAATGGTACAAGCGCAACAATGAGGAAGAAAAACGGGTAAATACCCATTCTACATTACTGGCAACAAGTTACACCACCAATAAACAAAAAGAACCCATGTTTTTTTTGTTGTTGTTGTTTTTTTAATCAGCAGAGTATCATGCCTGTAAGGCCTAATATACAAAAAGAGAAATCATGGGGGTGCCTGGGTGGCTGAGTTGGTTAAGCATCTGCCCTCAGTTCAGGTGATAACCTAAGGGTCCTGGGATCAAGCCCTTCATTGGGCTCCCTGCTCAGCGGGCAGTCAGCTTCTCCCTCTTCCTCTGCCCCTCCTCCTGCTCAGGCTCTCACTCACTCTCTTGTCTCTCAAATAAATAAAATCTTAAAAAAAAAAAGAAAGAGAGAGACAAATCATGGACCACTAAAGAACAATCACAGGGTACCTGGGTGGCTTAGTCAGTTAGGCATCTGCCTTCAGGATCCCAGGGTCCTGGGATTAACCACCCACGTGAGGCTCTCTGCTCAGCAGGAAGCCTACTTCTCCCTGTGCCTGCCATTCCCCCTGCTTGTTCTCTCATTCTCTGTCAAATAAATAAAATCTTTAAAAAAAAAACATAAAATACATCAGTATACAAGCAAAATTGAAGGGGATGCTGCTGAGAATCAAGTAATATACGAAAAGAGATCCTAAAGCATCAAGTTGTTCTGTGTTTGCAGGTGGTAGGTGTTAACATACTTAGTAATTTCTCCCAAATTAGAAACTTCATTTCACATTTGTGTTATATCCAGTGTTTTTAAGAAAAATATCACATACGAATTAGGCCAATATGTTTTTATTAACGTCAATCCCTAATATCATCTTTGATTTTTTTCTATGTTCAATAGATCATCTCATGCTATCAATCTAAACACTTGTTTTTACTACAAAATTTATTTCTAAAACAAACCATCTGAGGTTATGTGAATTTTATCTAAATTTTAAAAATCAGTTCTAGCCTTTAACTCTCATACAAGAAAAAAGTTTACCAAGTTAACTTTTACTTGCTAAAAAACAGCCTAAGTAGTTAAAGAAACTTTTAAATTTAGGTCAACTGTACTGATAAAGCACTTTCCAATTACCTTATTCCTTTAACATTTACTGGAGCAACACGAGAAGTTGGTTACTAGAAATTTAAAATGAGTAGCACGTGATCCCCAACCTCGAAAAAAATGTTAGCTTTAAAAATTCTAGCCTGTCTCCTGCATATTACAATAGCAAACATTTCAATCATAATACTTTTTACAAAGCTCTTACTATACCTGTTCCTCTTTTTTTAACATAAATAAGCTTGACTTTTTAACCATACACAATCAACTTATAAAGCAGCTCTCACATCCTCCTGACTTGTCACTTATAATCTCACCTACAGCAATAAATACTATCTAAAGTTTCATCCAATCAGAGAAACTCATTTTCATGCTTCTGACTGCCAAAATGCAAAAAGTGTGTATCTACTATATCCTTTTGGTAGATTAAACAAAGAAGTGATGCTATCCAACTTGGCTACTGCCGGGTATATAGAAAGTAAATTTTTCTAAGAAAGTTTTGCTGACATTGATCTGCTTAGGTCATTTTTAGCCTGCGATCACAGCTGAAAGTAAGAACAAATGATAAACAACATAGCCAACCACTTTGCCTCCTCTATTTTACACAAATCAAAATGTGACCACTACTTAACCTTTAAGAACTTATTTACTTTCTATTCCTGGTTCAGAAGGCAAAAAGGGCATGAGTGGTTTTGAGAAATCATAGATGAAAAAACGTACTGATGAGTTCACAACTTAAACCTACTAAAAATTTCCGTAAGCTGAAAGAACCACAACAGGAAACAATAAGGATAAATCTCACAATGTTAAGCAAAAGAAACCAACACAAAAGAGTTCATACTGTATGCTTCCAATTATATAAAGTATAAAACGGGAAAAACTAATCCATTCTGTTACAAGTCAGGATAGTATTTACACTTGGGAGTGGCTGAGACTGGAAAGAGGCTTAAGGAAGGCTTCTGGGGTGCAGGTTAATGTAATTTCTTGATTCAGGTGGGGCTTACTGAGTGTGGTCAGAGTTTGAAAACCCACTGAAGCATCTATCTACAGCATGCGTTGTTTGCGTGTAACTTACACTTCAATAGAAAGTCTTTAAAACTTTCCATAAACTTCTCATTATAATAGAAATGTCAAGTGGGCAAAGACCTGAGTAGTTTGCAGAAGACTTGCTGGAGTCCCAAGTCTTCTGTGATCTTGGATAAATCGCTTAGAATCGCTGAACCTTTCTTTCCATTTATCACATTACCGGATCAGTATGAGAATTAAATTCATTTACTCAAGAAGAATTTGTTATTATGTCTACCACTGCCTCCTGGTAAATGGGAGAAAAGTAGTGAACAAAAGACATCCTCGCACTCATACTCTCTCTATCCTGGTCACTAGATACATAACAGAAGGAATAAATAAAATACTTAGCATCTCCTACGGTGACATGTGCTGTAGAGAAGAATTAGCCACGAAAGGGAACCGGGCAGTAATTGTAAGCAAAGTCACTTAAGCAAGTGACATTTAAATGACATTTGAGCAAAGACGTCAAGTAGGTGTAGGAAGCAAAACCTGGGGGAAGCGTAGTCTAGGAAGAGAAATTACGTAATTTATTGCACCTGAGAATGCTGGGTAGAATTAGGGTTTTAAAGAAAATAAATCAGATTAGAAGATGGAGCCTTGAAAAACCTCAAATCCCAAACCCACCTTAGTGCCTCAACTCCATGAACTAAGACTTAGAAAGATGATTAAGGCCTTCTGGAAGCCCTTTCGTCCTCCCTTGTGGCTGGCTGTTGCCTTCCTAAAGGGGGCACAGTGCCCAGGGCGCCGCACAGTCGTAGGCACGCGGGAGTCGCACCCCGCGCGCGGTCCGGTATTCACCTGGCACTAGGTCACATACTGGAGGCCGGCTTTTCCCCGCCGGGTGTTGAACGCCGCAGGTGCAGGCTGCGCCAAAGTCCGCAAAAGGCTCGCGTCACGACACACTACCTCAACGAACGCCGGGGTAACTCCAGAGCCGAACTCAGCTCTTCCTCGCCCACCTCCTCCGGCCGCCGCACGTCGCCACTTCCGGCGGTGCAACACTCAAATGCCGCCTGCTAGCAACTTCCGCCCGCTAGCAACTTCCGCCCTTCCGGCTAAACGTGAAGAACGGAGGCCCGGAACCGATGTGTCGCGCTTCCTCCCGAATCGGTCGTTTTAGGACTCTTTCCGGTCGCGGCTTGCGTGGAGTTAGCTCGCGGGTCTGGGAGACCCGAAAATTGAGACCTTCTTCGCGCCCCGGCAGCTGCACCTGGCGGCTCTTCGGCCGTCACCATGGTGAGGAGGTAGTTTGGGGGCACTCGCATCGAAGGGCTTCAGAGTTGGTGGGGCCTGGGGGCCCTGGGGCTGGAGGCGAGGGGTGGTAGGCGGAAGGGAGGTACTGCTGAAGGGAATGATGGTGGACTCCGTTGAGTGGGGAAAAAAATGCATTTGGTGGACGCAGATTGGGGTATTTGCCAAAGGACAAGCTTTAGAACGAGATAGGTTTCACTCCGTTAAATTCCGGGCTTCCCCACGTGTTGTATGTTGTCAGTGCCAGAGCCTAGCGATAACCCTATTCTGTAGGCATTAATTCCACTGCCACTTCGTTTTATTGCTGAGGAAAATGAAGGCAGGCCCGGCCACGGCCAAGCAGCTAATGAATTGCAGAGCCAGGCTTAAAGCACAGATCTGAGTGCCACATCCGTTCTCTTTCTGCTATGTCTCTTAATTTGTTTCTCTGCAAGGTAGCGTTCCACATGCCTTCCCCATGATTTCTGCGAAGTTTATTGTGCTAGCAGTTGAAAACACACCTTAGATACATAGTACCTGGTTGATTGTTATTTGGCATTATTCTCTGTGCTGGAGTTGACTTTGCATCATTTTATTTTTGCAGTCTTGAAATACAATTGGACTGTGGCCACATAAGTAAAGCAAAAGTGGCATATAAAATAAAAACAGGCACTTAAAAAGCAAAAAGGGATCCCATACATCGCTGGTGAAATACAAAATAGTACAGCCATTTGTGAAAAGTTTGGCATGTGGCTACACAAAAGACTTCTGTGCCAGTGTTTATTTGCTAAAAATGGGAAGCAACCCAAATATCCACGAACCAGTCAAAGGATGAGTGAATATCCGTACACGGAATACTACTTGGCAATAACAAGGATTGAAGTACTGACACATGTTTACAACATGGGGCACTCTCAAAAGCCTTAAGTTAAAGAAGCTAGACACAAAAGGCTACATACTGTAGATACTATAAGCTTCTTCACAGTGAAAAAGGTAAAACTAGAGTGATAGCTAACAGATTGGAGGTAGAAAAAAGAGGATTGTCTTCAAAGCAATACAAGGGAATTTTCAAAGGTGATGGAAATATTCTCTAGCCTGATTGCGGTGGTTACAAAGCTGTGTAGTTGGTCAAAATGTAAAACTACACCTACACTTAAAAAGGGCACATTTCTTTATAAATTGTACTTCAATAAAACTTAGACTTCTTTAATAAAAAGTATGAATAATGATGAAGAGGTTATTGAAAAACAGATTACTGATGTTCAGGAAAAAAGAGAGATCCTGGAATGAGGTCATCCTTTTTGTGGTCCAGTGGATTTTGGACAATGAACAAGCAACTTTCACTGAGATTATTACAGATGTAAATCCTGATGCCTCATACCATTAAGGATCAAAATGTATTTAACTCATATCATGTAAAGAGGTTTAATATCACAAGAGTTATTTCAGCAAGTGAACATTTGGATGACATAAGGCCTTCTGTACTTTATATGGTACTCAGTAAGTTTTTTAGCACAATTCTGTCAATAATTTTTAAAATTAACTTTTCTTGCATTATAGCCACAAAATGAATATATTGAGTTACACCGGAAGCGCTATGGCTATCGTTTGGATTACCATGAGAAAAAAAGAAAGAAAGAAGGTCGAGAGGCTCATGAACGTTCAAAGAAGGCAAAAAAGATGATTGGTCTGAAAGCTAAGCTCTACCATAAACAGCGCCATGCTGAGAAAATACAAATGAAAAAGACGTAAGTGATGAGTTCTTCATTGTAACAAGTTATCTTTTGAGTGATAATTTTTAAAACTGATAATCTTGAATCTTCTTCTTTCTTGGTAGTATCAAGATGCATGAAAAGAGAAACACCAAACAAAAGAATGATGAAAAGACTCCGCAAGGAGCAGTACCTGCGTATCTACTAGACAGAGAGGGACAGTCCCGAGCTAAAGTACTTTCCAATATGATTAAACAAAAACGAAAAGAGAAAGCGGTAAGAAATAAAAATTGAAGTCTTTATTTCTTTTTGTTCAGGAAAATTAATACTAGTCTTTTTCTTCAGTTTAATTGGAAATATGAAGTCCAGCTACTATTCCCATTATTTAGATATCAAACTCTTTGTAAAGTTCATTTTGTATTAAATATTAACTAACGAAACATTTATTTTCTCACCATGAGAAGATGTTAGCAATTTAACATTTAACAGGTTTTTACAAAGTTATTAGAATACTACCCATCTTTAGTATAAAAAAAGTACCTAAAATGGTAGGTAGTAAGGCCTAAATCTCAAATTCAGTATTTTAACAGCTTCCTATACTTGACACCTCCTAATGCTGTGGTCTTGTGGAGAAAGATAGAACTGCTTGTTTTTGCTGCCCTGTATTGCTAAAATTTGTTAAAAAGTATGATAGTGGAAAACCTTCTGATTTTTTTTTTAATACTACTGGATTACGCTTGGTGTCAAATTAGGTTAAAGCCTGCTAAAAACAGAAAAAGACATAGATACTATTTTTTAACATCTGTGGATAAATTGACAGAAATCCAGATAGCAACAGAAATGTCCAGTCTCCAAATTTGATTTTAAAAAACACACTGCTTGGGGTGCCTGGGTGGCTCAGTCAGTTAAGCGTCTGCCTTAGGCTCAGGTCATGATCCCAGAAGGGATCGAGCTCCACATCAGGCTCCCTGCTCAGCAGGAAGTCTGCTTCTCCTCCTTCTCCCCAATTGCTCTGTCTCTCTCAAATAAATAAAATCTTAAAAAAAAAAAACAAAAAACGAACCACACTCCTTATATTTTGGTGTATACTATTTAAAATTAGAATGGTTTAACTTGAGCACCCAAAGAAATTTTAGAGGTTGTCTACTAACCCCTTCTCATTTTACAGATAAAAAGACTGACGTCCAGAAGGTTGTAAATCATTCTTCATGGTCATCATCTATGGAGTGGTAGAATTGCTTCCAGAATCTGTCTTAATAATAAATCACATTCTTTCTACTACATTGTACTGCTTCAGTTTTTCATAGAATTTTCATTCTGCAGAGGTTCAAAATATGTGACGATGATTTTGTCCTAATAGTAATCTAAAAGTCCACTCGAGGTAGATACAGAGTAAATTAAGAGGTGGAGACAGTCTTCCACTTTTACAGTATTCACTATTTAGTAGTAAGCACATACGCTGTTACCAGAAATCATTGCCTTATTACAGGTGGCATTTTTCATCCATAATAAGGCGTCGAGATTTATAGCTTAAGCAAACCATTTTACTTATTTATTTAAGATTTTGTTTGACAGCACAAGCAAGGGGAGGGGTAGACAGGGAGAAGCAGGCTCCCCACTAAGCAGGGAGCCTTACGTGGGGCTAGATCCCAGGACCCCAGGATCATGACCTGAGCCACCCAAGCACCCGTAAACCATTTTATTTAATGTATCCATGATAAAAACTTAATTCCAATTAATTTGGGGCTTTTAAGGAGACAGTGCAGACTTCTAGAAAACATTGGAGCCAAAATCTTGTTGGTTTAGGAAAAAAGTGAATCCACTACTTTGTACAACTAAAACATACTTAATTTTTTATTCTCATTGCCTTTTACCAACATTATAAATTTTAACTGTGGTCTGTTTTTAGGGAAAATGGGAAGTTCCTTTACCCAAAGTTCGTGCCCAGGGAGAAACAGAAGTATTAAAAGTTATTCGAACAGGAAAGAGAAAGAAGAAAGCATGGAAGAGGATGGTCACTAAAGTCTGCTTTGTTGGAGACGGCTTTACTCGAAAACCACCTAAATATGAAAGATTCATTAGGCCAATGGTAAGTCCCTTGCAAGAGTGGGATGGATTAAATACTAGTTACTGTGTTAAATTAGATAAAGTACAATTTCCTAAAATTCCTAAAATTGGTATGAAAAGAGATCGAAAGATATTTTTAGGCTTTTTTTTTTTTTTTTTTTAAGTTATTGATAGGGATGGCTTAGCCGTTTTCCACTACTGTCAAGAATCTTGTCTTTGGTTCATAAGAGATAGGTGAAAAATAATTCTTACTACAGACCGTGTCAGTGAATCCTGATTTTAAATATGTCATATTAGAATCTTTGTTTTCCACGTGAAGTCATCTTATTCAACAAGCAACCTATATGCCTGACACTTGTTCTCTTTGAGAACAGTTAGAAAATTTGAGTAGCAGTTTTTTCAAGAAGCAATTCTTATTTAGTAAGAAAATTATCTTAAAGCTTTTGAAAACATTCAGTATGTAGTCATTGAAAAAAGAATTTAAGATAAAAGTGGAACTTTAATTTCTGTAGACAACCGTGATGGTCAAAACCGTTCTCCTCCCCTTTCCCAAATGTTACTGAACATTTGGTTGACCCGTCAGCAACTCAGGTTGGGGATGCCCACCCCCTGCACAGCCCCAAAATCCACATACAACTTTTGACTACCCAAAAACTAAACTAATAGCCTGTTGTTGCCTGGAAGCCTTACTGATAACATGAACAGTCAATTTATACATATTTTGTATGTTATGTGTATTATATATTATATTCTTAAAGCGAGAGAAAAGAAAATGTTAAGGAAATCCTAAAAGAAAATAAACTACTCTATTGAAGAAATCTGCATGTAAGTGGACCTGTGCAGGTCAAACCTGTGTTAAAGGATCAGCTATATATTTTTTGCAGAATCCCTTGAAACAGACTGAATTGCTCTCCTCACTGGAAATCCATCCTGCTTAGAAAAACAGAGGAGAGTTGGCAGTGTTAACCTAGCTCTCAACCTGAATAATTTTTAATGGATTAAAATGTTGTCAAGCAGCCTGTTTCTGTAAATAAAGTTCTGTTGGAACACAGCCATGCCCTTTCATTTATTTACATATTGTCTGTGGCTGTTTTTTCCTGCAGACTTTGAGGAGTTGTAGGAGAGACAGTATGGCCTGCAAAACTTAAGTGTTCACTGTCCATTTATAGAACCTTCACCCATCCCTGGATTGTATTATGGACTCCCTTGTTTTGATTTCATATTCATAATCTTCTAAATACAGTTTGGTAACTATCAGTTCTATAGCGAGAAATATCAGTTCTGTAGCAAGAGAATATACTAATCATGCTGTTCTAGGCTTTCTGTAGGTTGGCAGATAAATCTCATTGTGCATTAGTCAGATGGCATTCCCGGCTGTGTAAGTTTATTACAGAATTCATAAATAAGAACTTTAGTATCGCTCTGTCCCCATACAGGCAAAAATCAAATTTAAGAGATTGTAGAGTGTTGTGGCTTCTGAAGTGCTACACCCCAAAAGGCCCTATCTAGGTGATGAGTGACTCCAGTCTGTGTAACAGACCTCTCCGAGCTTTCTTCAGTCTTTGACCAGTATTATCAATGAAAAGCTAACAGTCCACCCTCCCTCTTCATCATGTAAAACAGCTGAGGTCTACAGGGACTTGGAATCAGGAATTAAGTTTAATTCCATCCACACACCATTCAACCCGGGAACAAATCATTTCACCTGCCAATCTTTATAATCATTCAGAAAAAATGGGAGAGGAACTCTAAGGTTATCATGCTTAAATAAGCTGTTTGTGCGCTCCATCATAGTGCCTGGCATGCAGCAAGTCCTCAGGAAATGGTAGATAACAGGAAAATCTGAGTATGATGCTAGGTAACACTCCATGCTAAAAACAGCAGGAGTATGTGTTTGGGGTTTTCCCCCCACGTATTTATCAGGTTTTTAGTCTGTAGAATTAGAAGTATTTAATTTGATGCCTTAAGATTTGACATTATTCATCCATGGGGTTTTTTGATTTAGAAGACAATTGGAAAAGCAAAAAGGATCATTGCTCGTTATTAACATTTTAGACTCATAACATTTTTGTGTTTGACTTACTAGGGCTTACGTTTCAAAAAGGCCCATGTAACACATCCTGAATTGAAAGCCACCTTTTGCCTGCCAATACTTGGTGTCAAAAAGAATCCTTCATCCCCACTATATACAACTTTGGGTGTTATTACCAAAGGTACTGTAATTGAGGTGAACGTGAGTGAGTTGGGCCTTGTGACACAAGGAGGCAAAGTTATTTGGGGTAAGTAAAATTTTTGAATATGGGACTGCTGCTGCTACACAATTCTAAAACTGAAATTTGCAAGGTGATAGAAAGTACACAGCAAATTTTAATGCACAGGAGCTAGATTAAGTTAAAATGGTGTCATCAGATTTAAATCTTTAGGAAGAATAGTTTTTGTAGACAAAGTAGTTGTGAATGTGATTCTTTTTACCTTAGATTATTGCTTTCAATTATATGAAGTGTACTATATTGTTAGAATTTAGGACTGCTTTAAAAGGAGGGAAGCAGATAGAAAGTTACAGTTATAACCAATATATATTGAAAGAAAATACAGTAAATTAACCATAGCAGAGGAAGGAAGACATACCAAACACATAGCCACACTATTTCAGTAGTAATTAAAAATAAAAGGTGTCATGCAGCAATTTTAATTCTTCTTCCCTCATTTTCTTAGTTTTCTGCTTTTAGTGTCCAGGTATTTCTAAACTTCAGTGTTCTCTGAAATTGAAGAATACATTCTTAACTTCTTGACTGAGTCTTCATATGAGTTATTGACTCATACTTCATATTGGCTGACCTCAATATTAAGACAGATTAAATTAATTTGAAAATTAAAACTTGTTGCATATTTTACTAAGAAAGGTCTGTGCAAAAGCAACAGTGCTCAGGTCAATCCACAAAGGCTTGTTAATACAACCTACTAACAGAGTGGAGCTGACCACCATTTGTAAAAAGTATAAAAATATATAAAAATTGTTTCCAGAATTCATTTGATTTTGAATGATTTGTAAAATCTCACTGATCCTGTCATTTTTTTTTCTTAAAAATGGTGATTAGAAATACTTTGGGCAAAGTTAATTTTTATCAGCATTAACATCTCTCCTTTTCCCATTTTGTTTTCCTCAGGAAAATATGCCCAGGTTACCAACAATCCTGAAAATGATGGATGCATAAATGCAGTCCTGCTGGTTTGACAGCAGTTTCAGACAAGTAATTCCTTATATTACTGAAGAGTACATACCAATCAGGAAGACCACCATTACTGTGATGGTTCTGAATACTACCAACCAGCCTTACCTATTTGCAGTCATCAAGAGAAGTATTTATTCTATTCTGAAAAACATTAAAATAGACATTTATTAAAATAAATGGTCTTTTATTTTTGAGTCTTTTTAGCATTTGGATGTTCATAAATTTGAGTAATTTTAAAAAACAATTATAGAAGTATCTTGGTCCATATCTGCATTAACTAGTGGACACTCAGCAATGCGGACTTGTTACTGGAAAGGTCAGCGCACACTTAAATATAGAGCTTAGACTACGAAACGGTCATTTCTGAGACCTTACTTGAAGTTTCTTCCACCTAATTTTCATTAATCCTAAGAAAGGTAGCATTAACACATGGTAGCATTTGTTTATAAAGTATTTATACTCTAGAAGCACAGGAGAGAGAAGGCAGACTACACTAAATAGAGTTCCGAAGGATTTAGATAAATGTTTTCACCTCTATGTCTTCATACAGTAAGTTGGTGAATCCGTATTTTAAACATTTTTTTCTCTCAATCATGTATAGTAATACTTACTTGGAACTGTATTTTTACTCCAAATATATAGAAAAAAAATACACCAAAATGTTTATGCTTTCGTATTTTTAGAATGGTTACAAATTCTAGGTAAAATTGTTTTAAAAAGAAAAAGACTGCACTGATGCCCTTAAAGAGAAATTTGTTTGCAGTTACTTGGATAATATAGAAAAGGTCATGTCTTAGGTTTGTAACTTGGTCAAAGCACTTTCGTGATCTGAATTATGTCTGTAGCTTTGAGCTTAAGGCGTCCATAATATTACATTAATTTATAATGACATTAATGGTTTTAAATTGTTTATTTTTAGTCTTGAAAGTACAACCAATGTGATTGTGCCTTTAACAAAATCATTTAATGTCTAAACAAATTCAATATCTAAACACATCTTTGTTGATTAAGTAGGGAAAAGGGAAAGAATATCAAAATACAGGCCAAGAAACAATCACAAAACATACTACTTTAAAACTTAAAAAAAAAAAAACTACCAAGGAAACAAACTTGAGTACCTCAGTAAGACTTGCTATTCTGAATAATGTAGCATCTTTTCTAAGTTCTATAAACCTTGGAAGTTTTAGAACACACACACCCCTAAGAAAAGAAAGGCTAGTTCCTTGGGAATGACTATCCAATATGGTACAATTACTTCAGGATGACAGAAGCTGAACCTTTCTTACAATTGTATTTTAACAACTGATTTTGCCACTAATAGAAATGGGGAATGTGTGAGTGACTTTAAGATTTGGAAGGTGAAAAAAAAAAATAGACTAAAGGTAGGCATAATCCCACAGAACTCAGTCTGCTTATTTATTTTAGAACCCAAAGTAAGCAAATTAACTATCTTCTACAAAGAAAGCTTTATATTAAGTATGCCAACAGAAGCATAACATCTGTAACTAATCACATCCATGAAAGACTGGATAACACTTTAAACACCAGATTAGCTACTAGTGGACATAGAAGGCAGAAATTTCTAAAATGCTGTTACACAGATGAGTAATCTTAGTATAAATCCTGTATTTACATTAAGATCTGTATCAGTTTGCTGGTGTGACCAAACCTCAGAAGGTAATCCCTAAGGGTAAAGCAGTACATAAGAGCAGATATCTAGATACTAGGTAAAGACTCAATTTGATGTAATCATAAACCTTCAAGATACTTTCTAAAGTCACTGAAACAATTTTAGGTAGTGTTCTGGTCAGCTAAAAGTAAACCATTAATCACTAGTAAGTGTTATCCTTGACATATTTATTCTCTGCAATGAATGGAAACACCATGAATATAGACATTTTAAGTAGAAGACTGACATTCTGTCATGCTATTTGATTTTATAAAAAATCATAATAGATCCTCTCACCTTTAAAAGTTTAGAGGAGCTTTATAATAAATTCTTAAATATATTTCTGTGATGTCTAGCAATTGGATAATTTAAACTTGAAAGAACGAAAATTTTGCTAATATCTATGCTTTATATTACACAAGGAAATATACACGTATTTACACAAACTGAAGTGAAATTCTTTTCCAGAAATAAAACTCCTAAACAGAAAAAAGCAGTTCACAAAGGACTATAGAATGTGACTAGACACTCAACAACTAGACGAGCTGGCTGAAATCAGATTTCAGTCCTCTGTAATTCTCGAGTTTTTCTAATCCCTTGCAAAAAAACTATCTGATTAGTTTTATTTAGATTCCTTACTGAGGATAAATTTTGTTATAAATTCTATACTCATTGAGTACAGAACTCATTTACTGAACGTGAACATGTTACTGAACACGAAAGTAAGGTTTTTCTAGGTTACCTAGCTTTCTCTACCATCTACAAACCCCCTGAAATAACATTTTCGGTCAGAGATAATATGTAATAAAAGTTTTCTTGTATGCTAAGCAAAAAGTTCTGAAACTGCTTAAAATGCTCTTGCTGTTTAAGAATAAACCAAACAAGTTTAACAAGTATGAGTTTATACTGTTAGTACTGTTATATATGAGTAACTAAACATGTTTTGTGAACTCAGCAACTATATTCACATATCAAGAGTTGTCAGTGAGCTCAATCTTAGACTATACCCTTTTAAAGAAAGTATTCTCAACAATGAACAATCCAAGTAAAAAAGTAAAATATCTAAGTGTTAGGTTTTTAAATCTATTTTAAGAAATTAAAAAAGGAAATGTTAAGAATTTACTAAATCCTCATCTTTATTTCCCTAATTGTAGTAAAGTTTCTCACAAAATCTATAAAACAGCATAAACATGTGACAGATGTACTAGTACCAGTCAATACTTATTTTTTTCAATTAATCAGCATTTGAAATGGCCAAAGTGCTTTAATTTTCATTTGGAGTGAAATCATCTGGCTTGCCTCTAACCAATAATTAAGGAAAAAGTAGGGGATACATGTATTCAAAATTTTACATGAATAGGAGGGTTTGCTGTTTTGCCTGCAGAAACATTTTAACTTCGCTTATTAGACCTAAAATATCAACATTCCAAAATAAAATTTAATGACATCACCTGACTGTAGACTGGATAAACCTTTGACATCAATCCTTAGCACCTCAAATAATGAAAGTCATAACATGGTTATGGACCACGCTGTTCTACAATCTAAATGGTCTCAAAGCATTTAGATAAGGACCAAGCTGTTTTACAAACAATCTAAATGGTCTCAAAGCACTCTCCAAATATCCTGCAATCTGAGTACACACAATACTTCCAAAGAGTAGGACTGTTTTAAGATTCTCTTTGGATTCTAAAAATAACCACTTGGTTCATTTTTAAATAAATTACTTTATAAAAATTAACAAGAGAATTTGTTTTTTAAGTTTTCTTAGGCAAAGGCCTTCGCTATAGTACCACAATGTATACACACAGGCTAGCTTGTAACCTGTCCTCACAGAACAAATTCAGAGTAAGCAAGACCAGAGCAACAACCAAAGCGTCCAATTTGATCTAAGCTCTTTTAACTATAGCTCCTTGGGCAGATTCATTCCCTCCATCTAGATCTAAGATTGTGGGGCACAGTCCAAATCTACCCTGATACGGATGCCAAGGGCATAAGCTGGCAGATAGGCAGATTTTTTGGTGGGAATCACTCTTGAGGGAAGTGGATGAAAGCTGAGGAGAATATATGATTTTAGAGTAAAGGCAGTGGCAGGATTAAGGAGAAGCCTTAGGAAGGGTTCTCACACTTCTGAAGTATATATGTTAACTGGATGAGGACAAAAGTATAGTCCCCAGCTTCAAATGATACTTTATATTAATTATATTAGTGTCTACATGCCAGAGTTAAATCCCCAGCAGTACTGTAAATGCTAGATGTTACAAAGACTGGGTGGAAACAGATTTTATACCTTTCCTCAGACACTGAAGTCAAAGGAAGAAACCTCATATACACAACTAGAATTAAGAGGCCAAAATACCACCTGCATAAACCTTTCACCATAAATTTCTATTTGTGCTCTCATTTAGTTGAAGTATATTTTCATTTACTGACATTTTTGTTTAGACATGCCTACATTTTAAAAAATGATTAGTTTTGATTTTTAAGATAAAACTTCTAGAACCCTCACCAAGTTTACTATTAAAATCCATAGTATAAAAGACTTCTGTGATCCTTACAGGTAATGTAAAGCCTACTACTTTCAGTTTAATTTATATTTTCTGAAATATTAATGGTCAGATGTCCCCAATTGCTAAAGAAAATATAGTATGATCTGGTTTCCCAAAGTCGAAACATGGTTAATAAAAATAAAAAAATTGTATTTACACAAAATAGCCTGAAAAATTAAAAAGAATGGTGAATCCTAGGTCCTAAGGGGGACGGAAAACCGGCATCATAAATAAGTTCAAAGTGAAATTTTGGAATTTTTGCCCTGTGCCCCATGCCATTTATTAATTACCATATTTTAAAAACAACGATTATGTTACAAAGAAGAGGGTTTATCATCTGCATATCTTCTTCATGTCAGCTTGGCTTTCTTCTTAGCAGGTCCTTTATGCCCTTTGGCCTTTCTTCTTAAATTCCGCCTGTCTACCACAGGCACTTCCACTTCTATTTCCTCTGAGCTGCTATCCACAGTTTTTTCTGTTGACTGCGTAAACTGATCCAATTGCTCAGAAGACGCTTCAGACTGCTCCTCTGACTGGTTCTTCTGTCCCGTGTTCTGTGAAAATGGCACATCTTCAAGT
Organism: Ursus arctos; assembly: GCF_023065955.2. NCBI lineage: Eukaryota > Metazoa > Chordata > Mammalia > Carnivora > Ursidae > Ursus > Ursus arctos. The sequence goes on from NW_026623067.1 coordinate 59,222,426, forward strand.
TCAACCTCTATCAAAGAGCTCTGAGAAAGAGCTGTAGACGTTTCCTGGGGCTCAGGTACCCCCTCGTCACCCTGGTCTTCCAATGAAGAAGTAGTGTTGGGTGATAAATTCTCAGAGATTGATTCCTCAGAAAATTCAGCTATCACAGAGTTTGGAAAACCACTGTCAGATCGTTCTTCATTTGGGATAGTAGCAACACTGTCTGAACTCCCAAAGTGTGCTTTCTTTCTTGAAACTAGTGGCAGTTTCTCTTCAGTGTGCCCCTTTTCATCAGATGGGCCTTCATCTAGCAACATTTCTGAGTCAGCTATATGTGAGGTCTAAAAATAAAAAACCTGGTGAACAAACTTTTGCAGTATAGTTCTTACATAATCACACTAATACGCAATGACAATGGACTGCATCTTCAAGAATTCAGTACTCAATACTTTCGTTAATCGGGTGTACATATTCTGAAGACAAGTCAATCACTTCAAACTGTCTTACGTAATAAGCTGGTTCTTGTTTTAAAGATACAATAAAAGTAATTATTTTACCTCAAAAAGTACTTAGGACATTTTATTATCAAGGTTCTTTAAAACCATGAATCAACTTTAAGTTTTTAGATTTTTGGTATTACTGAGCCAGAACCAAGAGTCCTTTGGGGCTTGACACTGTGCCACCCCAATAAGTTTGACTACAATTTCATTAGATGATAGGTAAGGGCAATAGAAATTTTATTCATTTATTTATTAGAGACACTAATAAAATAATGCTTTACAATAGTTTTTTAGCCTTAAATTGGAATATTTGAAAGTAAAAATGAAATTTCTTTAAAAATACTCTATCAGGTTTTTCCCACTAATCTGTCTCCATAATTAAAACAAATTAAAATGACTGTATTCATCATAGACTATGTAAGCAATAGGTATTCAAGTATTTGGCAAATAATGCTTTATCTATTCGTCTAAGCATTTCTCTAAATCTACAAAAAAACCTCGTTATCAGAAGTCAGGTATGTATTACAAGGTTACGAAGATGTGAATTTATGGAATATTACTGATTCCATTTTCTTAAAACACCTAATCTAGCATAACAATTAATATAGAATTAATTTTCCTGAAAGACTATACTAAAGGGGAGGAAAATATACATACTACAATGCCCCTTTCATGTCACCAACACTGGAACAGTTTGACTATACAAAATTAAGTTATTTCCCTCTTACCTTATCCTGTGCAACAGTGTCAGGGGGTTTTGAAGGTTCTACCACCAGTGGAACAAGAGTAGTAGAGTCTTCGCTGGAATTAAGAGACTGCAATTTTATTTCTTCATCTAAAACTTCACTAGTGGAGTCCTCCTCTTCAGTTATAAGTGATGTTTTAAGAGTATCATCCATTATCTCACCATTCATAGGCTCTAATTCAGATTCCTACATCATTGGGGGAGGAAAAATAAGTCAGGACATAATTATAAGCTAACTTATTTGTCATGCAAGGTGGGTCCATTCTCAGTCTCCACCTGTCATGCACGAGGACTCAAGATAAAGTCTACCACATTGCAGGACCTGAGTTAAGGAAGAGTCTTACTGAGAAAAACAGGAAACTTCAGGCAGGGTCAGTAAAAGAAAAGAATGCACAAGTAACCCAAACTCCCTCTGTTCTCATGGAGACAGCAGACAGACCATGATACTCTGTAGACGCAGAACAGGTCTGAGATGCAGTGAAGACACCCTGTCGCTGTCTTGTTCTTCCTTATAGGGCCATCAGGAGTGGAACCTTTTCAGTAAAAAGGCACCAGAGACTCTAGATTTGATGCCAGCTCTTTACAGAACACCAGCTGATCAGCACTTAGAATCTTTGGGGCTGGTGGGAAGTTATGGGTTACCCTGCCAGGGGGAGGAAGCACTACCAGTCTTGTGGGAAGCTGAGTTTGGATACAGCTTCTTGCTGGAAGAAGAAAGCCTTCAGTCTCAGCTCACTGTCCGGTCAACTTTGACTCATTTTTTAACAATCCTACTCCTTATATCACGTTAAATATGGAAATATCAGCAAGGTGATAACACAAATCTTCCAGTTCTGAAACTCTTCTACCAACGTTTATCAACGTAAAATAAAATACTTTTATTTAATGTTTAACAGTTCTAATGAATCTTAGTGACATTCTAACAGAGGGCATTTTATTACCATTGTAAAAATTAGAAAATGATGCACTCAAGGGCTCAGAAATAGGTTTGTCTGGATTATGTAGGATCCCTAAAGTTACAGGGATACTGAAATCAGGGACTTAGAAAAGTTTACCTGGCCAGTCTATAGAAATGGACTGCTTACAGACAGTAATTATAGTAAAGCTCATAAAAGGATCAACTAGGGTATGAAAAAATGTTGAAGAAAATGAGAAAAACACAGCAAAAGCTTAAAAAACCCAGAATGTTGGAAATTAACTAAAAGTGAGAAAACAGAAGAGAAAAACTTGTCCCTTCAAGTTTTAGGTTTGGGAATAGAATGATAGATTTTTTTAAAAAAACCACAGAGGAAAAAAGGCTCAATTCAGAAGTGATAAGAAAGAATAGAGATTATGTTGAATTTAAGATAATAAAAAATATCTGTCAACACAGGATATTCAGAAAACAAGTAATATTGTGGCATTACAGTCTCAATCAATATTCAAAGTCTAGAGTTACTGGTCATCCCCAAAGAAATGAGAGTTCAACCATTAGATTGGATGCATTTTCACAGAACATGAATCAAGAGCAGAAAGTCAAGAACCGAGTCTTCTAGAATGTCTACAAATAAACGAAAAAAAGGAGGAAGCACAATAATCAATAAATAAAACCAAAAGAAAACTTCAGGTAGGAAAACCAAGAAACCAAAATACACTGGTGTTATAAAGCCTACTGTTATAGGGGCCTAGAGAATACCAAGGAAGACACAGTAGTCAATCCAGGTGAGGAAAACCACTGGAAGTGAATGCAAGTGTCACTGGTGACCTACTATGTGCTCAATGTGTTGCTGGACAAGTGAAACCCATTACGTGAAGTACATACAGCATGTATTATTATATACATATGTAATATATATATATATTTTTACATTTTACACACAGCATATATTATATATATTTTATATATATATATATATATATATATATATATATATATATATATATATATATATATATTTTGGATGATGAATTTTATTCTTCTAACCAAGATACAGGTGCAACTGAGGCCTTATTGACCTTACGGCATTCTAACTGGTTCTACAAGGTATACCTTAAAGTCATATAATTTGTGTTACTTCTTAAGTATGTTTATCTTTCACATTAATTTATACTTTAAATATACAGAGGGATCTTTTTACCTCAACATCCTCAACTTTACCTTTGCTGTAAGTCAAACTTTTAAAAATTCAGTTTGAAACATGAAACGATACTTGTTACCTTTATCCTCGCCCCAACTCCAGTACCTGACCTTGCTTAGTATAGAGATATGCTTTTTAGCATTAAACACAATTTCTACTATGACTCTATAAGAGATCATCAGATTTTTCTAACAATTCATGATTACGAAAGTTAAAATTTAGTTTACTTTCATTCACTTTAATAAGTGGGGTCTCATACCTTTTCACCATCTTGCTTTTCCAGGCGTGGTTGGCTTTCTGGTGCAGGCCGAGCATCCTTATCACTACTTTCGTCCTCAAATTCAATCACACTTTGTTCAGGTTCTTCTTCCAGGAATTCTTCTGAGCTCTCTGACGTGCGTGCAGTAGATTCCAATCTAGGAAAGAAAACCACTCTTACTTGTTTTATGAAGGATGAATATAAAATTTCAGGAGTCTGTTAATTAAGTACCACTTTAGAGAATCAACCAAGCGTAGTTCAGTCAACAACTTCCAATCTTACAGGTCCAAAACCCATCTCCTCTTCTCACAAACTCGTCCTCTTTCCTACCTTGTTCTCTAGTTTGAGTAGTAACACCACAATCTCCTCAATCATGTAAGCTAGATTCTTCTTTTACTCTAACCATATCTCATTGGCTCTCATTCTATTAGAATAACACACATCCCAATTTACCTGAGATAGTCTAGTTTCGTAGCTTTTGTCCCAGCATCGGCATAATCACTAATAATGCCCCTTTCATTCTCAAAGATATCAGTTTGGACAATAAATGATACGGTTTTGTTCTACCTCCAAAATGCCTTTCAGACATATCCCTAATTTTCTTTTCCCATTTTCATAGCCCTTCTTCAGGCCCCAATTCTCTCTGGACCACCGTAACTTTGTCCCAACTCATCTCTGAACTTGCAGTACACACATTCTTTAGTAAAGCTGTGAGAGCTCTGTTTATAATATACCCATCTGTACCTGTGACGATCCAGCTCAGAAAATTCTGATGGTTCTCTGCAGCTTAGAGAATAAAGTGTATCTCCTTACAAAGCCTGACATGACCAGACCATCATATATATCCATAACTAAATCTATAGTTTTTAACACCTGAAATCATAGAACATTTACTATCTAGTTTCTGTGGGTTAAGAATCCAGGTGTGGGGGCGCCTGGGTGGCACAGTCGTTAAGCGTCTGCCTTCGGCTCAGGGCGTGATCCTGGCGTTCTGGGATCGAGCCCCACATCAGGCTCCTCCACTGGGAGCCTGCTTCTTCCTCTCCCACTCCCCCTGCTTGTGTTCCCTCTCTCGCTGGCTGTCTCTGTCAAATAAATAAATACAATCTTTAAAAAAAAAAAAAAAAGAAGAATCCAGGTGTGGGTTAGCTGGGTACCTCTGGCTCAAGGTCTCATGGAGTTGCAATTAACCCAGTCTCGTCTGAAGGTCTGACTGGCAGTGCTCCCTCCGACCACCCCAAACTCTCATTTCATGCGGTTGTTGGCAACATTTAGTTCTTCATGAAGCCTAGTAGACTAAGGGCCCAATTCCTGGGGGACAGTACCTCCTCATGGGTCTGCTCACAGTATGGCTACTTGCTTCCCCCTGCATGAGTTATGCTGCTGGGCCTCATCCACCAGGCAAAGGAGACCTTCTTGCTCATCACATTGCCAAATAGTTCGATGAGTCACTCATGCTGCCACAATGCCTGCTGGCCTGGACCTAGACTCTCATATTTTTATTTCCTACTAGATGGTAACATTCACATTACACATCAGTTATCCTTATTAATATTCCTCTCAGCTTTCTGCCTTTGCTCACGCTGTATCTGCATGGTGCAACACAGTAGCCACAACACATGTCATAATTAACATTAATTAAAATTAAATGAAATTAAAAATTCAGTTCCTAAGCTACACTGGCCATACCTGAAGTGCTCAATGGGCATACTAAGTAGGGCTGCCATTTTGGGCAGGGCAGATAAAGCACATTTTCATCACCATAATAAGTTCTCTGGACAACCCTGGTATACATCAGGGGTCAACAAACTTTTCCTTTAGGTTTTATGGGCCATATGGTCTCTGAACAACTACTCAACTTTGCCACTGTAATACAAAAGCAACCATACAAACATGTAAGCTAAAGAATATGGAAGTGTTACAATAAAGTTTTATTTACAACAATAGGTAGTGGGTCAGATTTGATCTACAGACCACAGTTTGTGGACTCCTGGACTAGAACATCTTCTCTCTCAACTCTGCTTGTTGAGATTCAACTTATCTTTCAAGCCCTGGTCCAAATGCCAAATCTCTCTATCCCCTCAATTAGATTCAATCAAATCTCTCCTCCGCATCTACACTGTTTCGTACTTCTATTATTGTACCATCACAATCCACCTGCAGTGATCTTAACCTGCGTCACAGGTATAGCTAGTGAATTAGAAACCATCGGGCAGTCAATTCTTCAAGGGAAAAGATGACATTTGTTCTTCATAATAGCTGCTAAGTAAACATTCAAGCATTTAGTCTTAACTGTTCTATTTATGAAAAACAAACACAATTCCACAATAATTCTGGGATGTTCAATATAAAATACACAGTTATATTCCCTTCTGGAAAGGGAATTACATCAAAATGTTACACAGGAAGAAAACTATAATTATTTAACCTCTTATCTTTTCACAAATTACTAGATTTAAATATTTAGTTAATAGCTGCCTTTAACACGAATTTTTCACTAAAATAAAACATTTACATAAATACTCAATTATCCAAATTTAAAATTATTTACATAATAAAATGAGCATAGGTACAGAATTTTCTACTTGAATAAAATAATTTCACAGATAAAATGGCAAACCTATGAATGGTTAACTCAGGAACAACGGGTAGGACTATTAGGACAAAAAAGTCTAGTTTTCCTATAAAATTTGAAATCTTGCTTTCTTTAAGGTTACAAGGAAGACAGAGGATAAAGTTTTGACCCAAGTGTTCTGTTGATTCAACTGGCTGTTAAGTTCCTAGAGGAGGGGACTGAACCACTTACAGTTATCGCTAATTTGTGTTATAGCCAACAACCCAGCAAAATAAATCTGTTATAAAATAAACTTAGGGTTTTTAAAAAATTGACTAAATCTCAGCATTTACTAAAAACTATAGCTACTATCAAAGTTGGGATAATATAATCACTAGAATATTCTCCTGATTTTCAAACATGAGAGATTAAATTGTGGATTTATTTTACTTTCCTACTAGCACCTTCTCCCTGTAATACATCAAAGTGAGTACGATCAGCAATCCTGCAGAAGAATTTAAGCACTAACTCATACACCAGCAATATAATAATAACTTCCACTTTAAATACTGAACACTAATAATAGGAAAATAAGAAGGGGCACGTGGGTGGCTCAGTTGGTTAAGCATTTGCCTTCCACTCAGGTCATGATCCCAGGGTCCTAGGATTGAGCCCCGCATCCAGCTCTGCGCTCAGTGGGGAGTCTGCTTCTCCCTCTGCCTCTGCCCCCCACCCACTTAGGCTCTCTATTAAATAAAATCTTTTAAAAATATAGAAAATAAGAAGAACAAAATGATGAGAGAAAAATAACCAACACTTTACTTGTTTATTGAAGCTGTAGGTGAAGTCTGGGGCATCTTTTCATCTTCTCCTTGAGAACTACTAAATTCAGAATCCTGAAACCGCTTCCCAATCTTTGGCCGCTTCAGATGACTACTTCGAGTACGAGTGGAAACTGGTGTTTTATCATGACCTGAGAAAAAACAGCAGTACTACAATTAATTCAGTGTGTCTTAAAAGGATTATCTGTTACAATACACAGAAATGTAAGAACTATGCTGGCTTACATACACTCCCACAATTACATATTTCTTTCTCTCGCTTATATCAGGCCAAAAAACAGCGTCAGTCTCACATTATTCATTCCCCACATTTCCATACTGCCCTGAGCTCTGCAATGTATTTTTGCATTTTTACTTATATTCTCTCCCAATAATCTTGGAACGACACCACTCTCCCTGTTTTACAGGTAAAGAAATGAGGAAAGAGGTATATGAGAGCTTACTTTGCTTACAAGGCAAGACCAGTGGTAGTGGTGGCATTATAACTCAGCTCTAGATCTTAGAGTGGGATAAGTCTTCACTCACTCTAACAGACATCTCCCGCCCCTCAATTCTAAGCATCTCAAATACTGGTAGATTAGCTGAATTTCTTACCTTCGGAAGTACTTGCAAAGGCATCTTTTAGAGAGTCAATCTAAAACAGAAATACAGATTAAAACCAAGAGTTTTAGATCATTTTTTTTCTCCCTATGAATTCACTTAGGTCGGTGTCAAAGAAAATCTTGTGAAACGCCTTTCAAATAGTACTTTTTGTATTCACTATTCACCATTCAAGGAAATTTACTGAAGAAAATAAAAGGTGATGTTACAGCCTCGGGTTATCCTGAGGCTGAGCCTTTACAGAGCCATCTAACATGTTACAGTGTGACTCACTGGAGTTTCCTCGAGTCCTGTCCTCAGTCATCTCCTCTTCTCTGCCCACATGCTCTCCCTGTGTAATTTTATGTACTGCCTTTACTTCAACATCTACCTGCTGATGAATCCAGATCTACAATTTAATCTCCTGATTTCCAAAGCTCTTTTTCAAAGGAAATATGGGTGCTCCATCCCAATTTCACAACCAACCTGTTCCAAATTGAACTCTTATCTTTTCCCAATATTATTCTCTGTCTTGGTTAATGGCAATAACAGTTCAGTCGGCCATTCTGGCCAAAAACCTGTGAGTCAGTAATGATTTCTTCTTAACCTTCATTCAGTGAACTGCAAAGCCTGTCAATTCTGAGACTCTGAAGAATCTCTCAAAACTGCCCCCTCCTTTGTATTACCGATGCTTTAGTTTAGGCCTTTATCATCTTTAATGTGAATTATTCCAAGAGCCTCATCCCTGGTATCCCTTGCTCTAATCACATGCTCTGTAATCCCCTCCAATCTGATGACAAAGATGCTTCCAAATCACAAACTGTGTTCTTTTGCTTTAAAAAACAAAAACAAAAACAAAACCTTTAATGGTTTATCACTGCCTAGAATATAAACTCTCAACCTCTTCAAAACCAAATACCTCTTACATACCAAACATGCCATTTTCTTTCACACCTGTTTGGTTGTGTTTTTGTTTTTGTTTTTTTAACATGCTAGCCTTTGGGAAACCCTAACCTTTGTCACAAAACTCACGCCTCCCTTTGAAAGTCAGCTTGGCTGCTACTTCACCTATTCCACTCCTTGGGTAGAGTTACTCATACTCTGTTATGTACCTTCGATCACTTGCCATATGCTCTACTAAGGAAATTATAATCCTGTAGTTTATTTATCTGTTTCTGATAACGGACCACCTACTTATCCCATGCTTGTAAGAACCATTTCTTTGTACCTCCAGTGCTTGCCACAGTATCTACTTTATTATATAAACTACTATTCATCATACACTTAAGGAAACCCTACAACACAGTAGGCACAGAGACTACTGACAGGACACAAACCAGGATGAACTGTGACAGATAAGACAAAAATCCTGTCTTCAAGAAGCCTGTAGTTGAACTAGACAAGGTTAACACACAAATAAGAATTAAAAAAAGGTACAAAGAGTATAAGAGAAGTACATGTAATGTTTAAGTTGCCAAATAGGAAAAAGCAAGTAGAAATACCATCACCACCTAGAATAAATCATATAGTGATTGTTTCACAATTTATCTCAAAACCTCAAGTTGCACACCTTAAATAGGTACAACTGTTGTCAATTATACCTCACTAAAGCTAAAAACAGTTAATTAAAATAAACAAACAAGACCACTTCCCATGTGGTTAGCAATAAAAAGAGAGATAAAATAGTTTAATGGGAGAAATACTCTCCTTGAACTAATTAAAATCTTAAAGTAATTTGAAGAAAATGAATTTCTAAAATGAAAGAAAATTGAATTTATGCTGCCAACCTTATGACACGGTTTATTCTCATTTACACAACCCATTTAAAATTATTTGGCTTATTCTTAAGGTAAATCATTGCTCTCATCACGTTTTGGGAAAAGATTTTTTCTACATTCCCTGATTTTATGATGTATGACCAATGCTAAATAAATTTAATTATATCTGAGGAATTTGGACCACAATATATTCAAACCCAGGCTTATAAAAACAAAAAATCTACCTCCCTACAGATAATTACATGATTTACATCATCCTTAAAAACGTTTCCAAAAAGTTCAGTCGACACTCACGCTAATTAAGGCAAGAAAAAGCGGCAGAAATAATTCCCCAAAGCACTTGTCCCTGAAAGGTTCACCTAGTACTTTCGAAGTGCATTACATTCTACAAAGACCTAGCATATATAGACTCAAACTTTCCACAACAACTTCATAACCTTTGACCTATTTCTAATTTCACTTCTAAAATTTTACCAGTGCAAAGAAAGAATTAGATAGGCAAAAAGATGCATGTATAAATGTGTTCACTGCTGGGCCACTTAGCAAAACACTTAAGTATAATATGTTAAAGAAATAAACAATGGTATTTACATATAATAAATAGTATGCTGCTTTTTAACAATTATGTTTTAAAACAATAATGCCATGGAAAATGCTTACAATATTATATTGATGGAGGAAAAAACAAAAGCAGCATAACAGAAAACAAATACGTATGCATATACATGTTTTATAATATATATTAAATACAAATACAAAAATGTTAACAGTTGCTATATCTGGGGTAGTGGGATTACAGATTTTTATTTTCTTCTATGTTATTTTGTGTGATTCCAAATTATTTTTCAAAGAAAATTAAGTCCTAAGTAAGCCATTAACAGGAGATACCAAGAAAACTAACAGAGTAAAAATTTTTAAATTATATACCTTGATGAATAAACTTTAACATTTACAAAATTAAATATTAGCTGAATCTAGTTTAAAGAACAGAAAAATTATTATTTCCTACAATAAACATACAGTGTACCTACAGTTAGCTGCATCTCACTAGACTGATTGTCTTCAGTTTCTGCTTCATATTCTGGAACAGATGCAAGACCATATTCTCCAGACATAGGTCTTTTAGCTTCATTTTGAGAAACTGCTGTGTATAGAAGAATTTTAAAAATTGTAACCCAATCAGTATTTGGTTTTAACTGTAACATGATTTGTACCGATTCTCATAAAAGCCCTGAATAGCATCCTGAACAGAAGGGTGCTGAAAATCTAGGTGTGGAATATCTCCTTCACCAATATCTTATAATGAAATCTTGCAATTATAAAAGTGTTAATCTGTATTTAGTGACTTTGAGGAAAGATGCATGAGACCAGGGACTACTCTTTAATTCTGTGATGCCTATTCTATGCTGATTCAGTATTTGTGTTTCCTTCTTACCCACCAATTCCTAGAATGTTAGATTCTGCTGGGCTATTATAATTCTAGGTCCTCTTATTATTAATAAATCAAATGTTAATACATAACAAAAATTCAACTTTAGAAAGAGGGTCTGTTACTAGAGAGGTCACACTACAATATACCGTAACTCTGGACTAAGAGACACAAACATTAAAAGGCTCTGCTCTTTAAGCCTGACGTGTGTTCCAACCTGAAACCTGTAATTCTTACCTGTAATTTTAAATGTTTCTCTCTGTAATGCTCTGGTGACCGGTATTCGTTGGTACCAGTGTCCAACACCTTCAACCTCCCACAGGAGTTCATGGTCTCCTGGATACTTTTCAAAGTACTGCTTGCAAGCTGAAAAATACATTTAGAATTTTCTAGAAATCCCAAATATAAACTGTTTTGGAAAACAGAAAGAAGACAGAAAGTAAGCTGCCCAACTCACTTAACGGTGCTAGCATACGTAACACTAATGCAACTCAATTACACATCAGTCTCGCTAATGAAAATTTTAACATAAACAAACAATAAAAATCCTATTAGAAGATGTGCTTCACCTTTAAGGAGAAGATTACTAAATATTACCACGGGGAATAAAATTAGAATAAAATGATTACTTGATTCAATAATATATAACCACCAACTCTCACCAATTATTTGGTAAATTCCATGAAATTCTAAACATTCCCAACAAGTTTATTTTTTAAGGGAACTTGTCAAAACTTGACACCAAACGCAAAATGAAGGAAGAAAGGGTTAAGAAAGGATATGGAAGAAGTAGAAGAAGAAAAGGAAAAAGAAAAATTAAAATACCAGGGGGGAAAAGCCCACCAGGAAAGAAGCACACATACACTAAAAACCTGGCAAATAACAGAGGAGGCATTACATCTCAGTGCAGAGTAGATCAACTATCAAAATAAAAATGCTAGAACAAAAATCCATATAGAAGAAAATAAAGTTGGATCCTGACCTCACATCAACACCATTCACAAAATTAAATTCTAGATGGATTCTAAGATCTACTAGGAAAAGCAAAATGTTTAAAGGAAAACATAAGATAATACCTCCCAGACATAACGGTGCTAAAAGATTTCTTATGAAAGATACAAAAATCATATTCCATAATGAAATATTATGATAAACTTCTTAGAGTTTTAAACTTACTATCAGGAACTGTGCAAGAGAACTTTCTACTATGATGGAAATGTCCTGTATTAGCAATGCCCAATACAGTAGCCACTAGCCACATGTGGCTACTGAATGAATGTTAAATTTAATTTTAATTAAACTGAAATTAAATCTAATTTATATTAGTGACTGCTGTACTGGACTGCATAGTTTTATATTAAAAAGATACCATAAAGACACAGGAGATTCTCAAAATAAAACAAAGGACTAGTATTCTCAGCATATTAAAAATCCTAAAATTGAATTAGAAAGACAAAATGATCCCCAAAAGAAACTGGCAGATGCTATGAAAAGGAAATTTACACATCATGAAACCTGAAAGCTCACGTAACAAAGGTAAAGATGGCAAACCTCACTAGCTGCCAGGGAAATGCAAGATGAAACAACTAGATACCATTTTCACACCTATCAGATAACCCAAGCATCCAAAGAATAAGGAAAATGGAAACTACATTCTCCTGGTGTGAGAATAATTTTTCAATAGTTAGTAAAGTTGAAAAGACATATTGTATGCTCCAATTCTACTACTGGGTATATACCCTAATGACTTACACATATGCACAAGAAGACTTCTGTAATATTCATCACAGGGCTGTTTTTAAACAGGCGTGGGGAGTTCAACCTAAGAGCCCATCATTAAGGGATACATGAATAAATTATAAAATGTATACAATAAAACACCACACAGAAGCTACAACAAATTACAGCTATATATTAACAATGATAAATCTATTAAAAAGATCAGTAAAAAAAACAAGTTAGTGTATGTACAAATGGTATCACATAAAAAGTTTAAAAACACATTAAACAAAATGATGCAGCCTCTGTGGAATAGTTTGCCAATTCCTCAAAAAGTTCAACATAGAATTACCATATAACTCCACAATTCCACTCACAGCTATATATCCGAAAGAACAGAAAGCAGGGACTCGAACAGTTATCTGTATACCAATGACCATGGCAGCATTGTTCACAATAGCCAAAAGGTAGAAAGAACCCAACTGTCCGTCCATCAGAAGACGAATGGATGAATGAATAAAATGTGACATGTACACACAATAAAAATATATTCAGCCACAAAAAGGAATGGAATTTTTTTTTAAGATTTGAGAGAGAGAGAGAGAGAGAGAGAGAGAGAGAGCATGCACAAGCAGGGGGAGGGGCAGAGGGAGAATTCTCAAGGAGACCCCCCCCACTGAGCAAAGATCCAGACATAGGACTTGATCCCATGACCCCGAGATTGTGACGGGAGCCAAAATCAAGAGTCAGCTGTGGGGTGGTTGGGTGGCTCAGTCAGTTGAATGTCTGACTCTTGGCTCCAGCTCAGGTCATGTGACATCAAGCCCCGCATAGGACTCCATGCTCAGTGCAGAATCCGCTTGAGTTTCTCTCTCCCTCTCCCTTTGCTCCTCCCTACTCTCTATGCATGCACACACACTCTCTCTCAAATAGATAAATCTTCAAAAAAAAAAAAAAAAGAGTCAGCCACTTAACCGACTGAGCCACCCAGGGACCCCAGGAAAGAAATTTTGATATATACTACAACATGGATGGTTCTTAAATACTATGCTAAGTGAAATAAGACACGCATAGAACAACAAATATTGTATGATTCCACTTCTATGAGGTATCTAGAATGGGCAAATTCACAAAGACAGAGAGTGAATGTGACTAATACCACTGATGCACAACTACAAATAGTTCGAATGATAAATACTATGTTATATATAGTATAGCCCCCCCCCAAATTTAAGCAAACTAGGGGCACCTGGCTGGCTTAGTCAGTAGAGCATGCAACTCTTGATGATCTTGGGGTTGTGTGTTTGAGCCCCACATTGCATGTGGAGATTACTTAAAAATAAAGTCTTTAAAAATTGGGACACTGGGGTGGCTCAGTCAGTTGAGCGTCTGCCTTTGGCTCAGGTCAGGATCAGGTCCTAGGATAAGCCCTGCATCAGGCTCCATGCTCAGTAGGGAGTCGGCTTCTCCCTCTCCCTTCCCCACACCCCCCCATTGCTCCTGAGCTTGTGTGCTCACTCTCTCCCCCCCCCACTCAAATGAATAAAATCTTAAAAAAAAAAAAAACAAATATACTCAAACATATACATATACAAATTTAATGTATGATCTAGATTAAGAGTTAGGAAACTTTTTCTTAAAGGGGCAGACAGTTAAGTATTTTAGGCTTACAGGCCATATGGGCACTGTCATAACCAACTCTGACATTTTAGTGCAGAAGAAGCCACAGACAATATGTAAATGAATGAAAAGCTGTGTTCCAATAGAATTTTATTTACAAAAAGAATTAGAAGGTCAGTGGACCACTGTTTGCCGACCTGATATAGATATAAATGCAAATCAGTGAAGATAAACTATTCAACAAATAATACTAGAGCAACCATATACCTGTCAGGTAAAATAAAGTTGGACCTGTACCTCAAAAAGTACACCAGGATAAATTCCCAACAGGTAAGATTCATGAGACCTTATTCATTCCATGTCTTTAGGTACCGGTACACAATAGTACTGTATAAATTAACTTCTCGTAGTTAATCATCTACTCATGCCTGAGATCAAGCCCATCCATACTTGGCACTCGTCACCTATTTGTGGAATGAATAAATTCTCTTTTTAAAGCTCACAATATACAACACTATGGTCTTTTCTAAATCATTAAAAATATTCATGAAAACAATTCAAGACCACCAAAGAATACTGGACATCTAGCAGCCTCAAGGAACTACTAATTGAGTTGTAAGAGAAAATGAAATGGAAATCCAAGTTCTTCAAATATAATAAGCATTGTACAAGACAGATAGGAAGAGCAAGAAACAGAAAATGGAGATGCCACACATAGTCTAAAATTTTTCTATTTTCAATATATTCCTTCATTTTCACACTTCAAAGAGTCTTATTCATAAAATTATACAAATGAGATCAATAAAATATTATCAGGCAATCTCCTGCCTAAATTGAAGGATAAGAGGAGTTAGAGCACACTTGGACTATGCAAAAATAGACATACACCTGTAATTCTTTTGGTATTCAATGTATCATTAGAATTAGAAAAGACTATCTTTTTTAAAGATTTTATTTATTTATTTATTTGACAGAGAGAGAGAGACAGACAGCGAGAGAGGGAACACCAGCAGGGGGAGTGGGAGAGGAAGAAGCAGACTCCCAGTGAAGGAGCCCAATGCAGGGCTCGATCCCAGAACACCAGGATCACGCCCTGAGCCCAAGGCAGAGGCTTAACGACTGAGCTACCCAGGAGCGCCAGAAAAGAGTATTTTTTAAAAAGATTTTATTTATTTATTGGAGAGAGAGAGTACACAAGCAGGGGGAAGGGGCAGGGGGAGAAGCAGACTCCCCACTGAGCAGGGAGTCTGACACGGGCTTGAGGCCAGGATGCTGAGATCAAGAGCTGAGCCAAAGGCAGCTGCCCAACTGACTGAGCCACCCAGGCACCCCAAAAAAGAATAAGTAATAAGAGATTCTGCCTACAGTGGGTGTGTTTACATTCCTTCCCAAATTCAGTAAAGCTGTAATTAGATTTTAAGGATAAAGCCATTTTCAGATTATCCAGTTGTATACAGGGTTCATGCTTTTCTCATGTATGGGTCTACACAGAAACTATAATTCAAGATGGGCACACAACACTTGGTTCTTGTTTCTGAATTTCTGATATTAAAAAGGGGGAGCAAACTTAGAACAAAAATATATTTTTAGTGGAAATAAACATCTCCAGTTAGATTAAAATCAATGGTAAATTACATTTTAATGAAGTTTTCAAGTAAATTACCTTCCAGGATTAAATCTTACTTCATTAAGAGAAAAGCAGTAGTTTGGGATTTACATTTATAAATGCACATATAAATTCACCAACAGTTTTTAAGTATCACATGGTATACTCATACAATGGAATACTAAACAGCACTGAAAATGAATAAACAGAGCTATGTGAATCCACAGGAATGAATCTCATAAATATACAAATCAAACTGTAGGAGAATTCATACAGTATATGTCATTTATATAAAGCTCTTTTTAAGATTTTTCTTATATATTTGAGAGAGAACACACAAGCAGGGAGGGGTTGCAGAAGGAGAGGGAGAAGCAGGCTCCTTTATAAGTCTAAGAGGGACACCTGGGTGGCTCAGTCAGTTAAGTGATTTTGGCTCAGGTCATGATCTCAGGGTTGTGAGATCGAGCCCTGCATGAGGCTCTGGGCTGGGCAAGGAGTCTGCTTAAGGTTCTCTCTCTTCCTCTCCCTCGGCCCCATCCCTGCCCCTCATGCATGTGCATTCGTGAACACCTCTGTCTCTCTCTCCGTCTCTCCACCTCTCAAAAAGAAAAAGTCTAAGAAATACATGGGGAAAATAAATGCCAAATTAAGGTAGTGCTTATTTCAGGGAAGGGAGCGAGCTAATTGGGTAGGTGTACAACTGTACTGGCAGTGATCCATTTCTCATGGATGGTACATGTTGGATGGTTCATGAGTATTTGTTGTCTTATTCTTTACATGTTTTTATACATCTGAAATTACTTTTCTCTTTTTAATTTTAAAAGCTACCATAGAGAACCTAAAGAAATGGCCAAAGGATCTAAATATACATTTCCCCAAAGAAGATACAGAAATAGCCAATTAGCATATGAAAAGATGCTCAACATCAAATGAAAATCAAAACTATAAGATGCCACTTTATACCCACAAGAATGGCTGTAATCAAAAAGATAGTAACAAGTGTTGTTGAGGATATGCAGAAATTCTAACTCTCATACACTATTTATGGGAATGTAAAATGGTATAGTTGCTTTGGAAAACAGTTTGGCATTCCTCATAATGTTAAATATAGTCACCATATGACCCAGCAATTCCATCCACACGTAAGTGCAGAGATAGGTCCACACAAAAACTATACAAATGTTCACAGCAGCATTATCCATAACAGCTAAAAAGTGGAAACAACCCAAAAGTCCATCAACTGATGATGGATAAACAAAATGTACCATATCCATAAAACAGAATATTATTCATCCATAAAAAGGAATGAAGCACTGATTCATTCTACAACATAGATGAACTTTAACAAAATTTATGCAAAATAAAAGCAGCTAGACAAAAAGGGCTTATAATACAATCATACCACATGATTACATTTATATGAAATGTCAAGAACGGGTAAATCCATAAAGAAGAAAAAAGAACAGTGGTTGCTAGGGGATGAAGGAGTGGGGGAATGAAGAGTGAGTACTAGCTGGTACAGGGTTTCTTTTGGGGTAATGAGCACGTTCTGGAATTAGATACTGGTTATGGTTGCACAGCTATGAATGCAATAAAAACCACTGAATTATACACTTTAAGAGGGTGAATGTTATCATATATGAATTATATGTCAACTTTTTAAAAAAGTCACCACAACTCCAAAAAGCCATATACATAAGACAAGGACACATTTGCAAAATGAAGCCCTTAGGGACCCAAAGAATCCAAGTGTAGTTAATAATGATATATGCACATTTACCGTACCCTGCAGAAACAACTCCGAAGTGAGACTGAGACAAGTTTAACATTTTTTAACTTAATTTACCTGTATACATGAGAGAAGAGAGTGGATACCGCAAGCCAAGAGCATCTTCTGTAAAGGAGTCAACAAAGTCCTCCAGCATATGAAGCCCAAAATCTTTGCCTCGGTATTTCTTTCTTACAAACATTGTATCAAGAACTGGCAGTTGGTAGCTTTGGGTAAGAAATGAGGTACATATGCTTCCTGCAGTCATAAGAAAAGAAACCCAACAATACTTTTCACATTAAAAGGCCATAAATGTGTATATGTTTAAAGAGTATGAGTTAACATGCTAAAAATGGTTGGTTTTCCCTACATCAAGAGTGTATTAAAGAAATGTATCAATTTCATAATATTAAATGCTTCCCAGCTGCTATTACACATCACAATGTATACATGTGATAATGAGAAGAGGTATGTATTTTCTCTGTCAACAGTATCATCTAAGTTGCTATTACCATTTTATGAAGTATATACTAGAATATGCATTGCTGTCTATAGACCTGCACAACTTTAAAACTCATCAACTATTACATTTTAAAACTGAAAGAGCATGTGATGACTATATATAGTATATGACGCACCAAGTACCTCATTACAACTTCAGTAACTGAACAGCCATCTATCCCTTTTTCTCTAGTGAGTCGTCTCATTTTTATCTACTCCGTGATGGCAAAAAAGAAATCAGTTTTCCAGATTTTTAAGGACTATGGATTAGGACTAAATGGAATCATCTGTCTTAGAAATGGCTAAGTCAGCAATCTTTTTGCCGTAAATGTATTTTTTTAAATATCCCATATGCTTAAGGTTAAACAGGAGAAGTAACTTACAGTAACTAAATATGCCTCTTCTATTACACAGCTATGGTGATTTGTCTTTTTAAGAACCCTGATTTGTGTTCTGATCCTCCAATTAGATGTGTTAGCTTCTTTAACACATTTTAAGACAGTATATAAGTTGTGGACATCACAGTGGGGCAACCCACTCTCTATTAATTGCAGAAATAGTTCACAGGTATCAGTCAATACTCTACTCTTTTTGTGCCTCAAATTTAAAAAAAACCCTATTGTTCTCAGTCAGATTATTCATATAGTTCACATAATTCTAATAATGCAGTTCAAGGAAGATATAAAATTTCAGGTAACAAACATCTCACAAATGGACTTTTACCAATCGTATCATTTGATGAATTGGTCAATAAAACAAGATCTTTTTTAGTTGAACCAAATAATCTGAATTATTTATGACTAAACTGGAGAAATTACAGTAACTTTCTGCAATAGTCTCCAAGACTATCAGCTACTTTAAGCTTAGAATAGGTAATTCTCATTGCTTAGATCTTAACTGCTGATAATTCAGCTAGGATATTTCTATGGCTTAAATGGGCTTATAGAATGGCTACAGTTAACAATGCTGTCTACTTGAAATTTCCTAAGGAAGTATATATTCAGTGTTATCACTACAAAAAAAAAAAAGAAAGAAAATGGTAACTGTGCAGCAATATCTTTTAATTAGCTTGATTTTGGTGAATATTTCACAATGTATACATATATCAAATTATCAAGTTGTACACCTTAAATATGTATCACTTTTAATTGTCAATTTTACTCAATAAAGCTGAAATATACAAATAAGTTACTTGTAAGAGTCTAACTGGTAGTCTCACCAACAAGCTACTATGACCATAATTAATTTTTAATGCCTTGAAATCAGAGTCTTTTCATAATAACTGCTAGTAGTGATTACAAAATCAAAAGAGACATTACTTCATAAGCACTAGTAGTTCAAAGGAGAAAGCAAAAATGAAAAGTGAAAGCACTATCTAGTTCTAATTTTCAATACGGAGTCTGAGGATTTATGGCTGTTTACTATTGTACATGCTTCAGGTTCCTGACAAAAGTATAGTAATTATATGAAGGAAATTATCCACAAATTGATTTTTTTTTCCCACACAAACATTTCTTCTACTAGAGAAGAGGTAAATTCCAGCATCTTATATTGTTAAAAATGGTAAATTTATGGAACTAGTAGTATTCACAAAGTTTAAAGTTCTTCTATTATTTATTTGTCATGTACATATTCATTGTACATGAATTCAAAATTCATACAGAAATGCAAAGGACTGCAGAAAAGATGCCGATTCTCTCCCTTTACCTAAAAACTTATACAGTTGACCCTTGAACAACTTGGGAGTTAGGGGCACTAACTAACTCAGGGCGGTAACCCTGAGCAGCTGAAAATCCACGTATAACTTTTGACTCCCCCAAAACTTAACTACTAACAGCCTACTGCTGACTGGAAGCCTTACTGATAACAGTCAATTCACACATACTCCGTATGTTACATGTATCATATACTATATTCTCCCAATATTGTAGGCTGGAGAAAATAAAATGTTATTAAGAAAGTCATTAAGAAGGGTGCCTGGGTAGCTCAGTCGGTTAAGTGTCTGACTCTTGGTTTCAGCTCAGGCCATGATCTCAGGATCCTGGGATTGAGCCCTGTGTCGGCCTCCACACTCAGTGCAGAATCTGCTTGTCCCTCTTTCTCCTTCTCTACTCCTCTCTCTGCTTGTGCGCTCTCTAATAAAATCTTTTTAAAAAGGCATAAGAAAGAGAAAATACACTTATAGTACTGTACTATATTTATTGGAAAAAAAACCACATATAGTAGACCCATGGAGTTCAAACCTGTGTTGTTCAAGGGGCAACCATACTTTGTATAAGTGTTCTATCAGTATACAAAGATATCAAATAAGAGCAGAAAAACTTCCCATGTTACCAGAGATTCTTCAGACCCATCAACGGCTGTAGACAATAGCACAATTATCTAGTAAAGCAAAACCACAACCTAACTTAGATGAAGTTTTCATTAAATTAAATTTACTAACTGTAATTAAATTAAATTTAGCACCGCACATGGTAGATTGAATACTCATAATCCTCAAAATTCTTTTCATCTTTGACCACCTTCCTCTTCTATATATTCTCTCTGGGAAATCTCACCTTCTCCCAAGGCTTCTACCATTTATCTAAATGTTGATAACCAATAATCTTTAAATTCTGTAATGAATGAGACTTTTCCAAGAGTAAGAATGAAAGAGCCTACATAAATGTAAATATACAAAAATCACAGGATTAGTTCGGTAAATAGAGAAAAAACATTTGACAAAATCCAACACCTTTCATGATAAAAATACTCAATGTCCTAATCTGA
Source organism: Ursus arctos (assembly GCF_023065955.2). Taxonomy (NCBI): domain Eukaryota; kingdom Metazoa; phylum Chordata; class Mammalia; order Carnivora; family Ursidae; genus Ursus; species Ursus arctos. The sequence goes on from NW_026623067.1 coordinate 59,243,191, forward strand.
TAAAGGGACTTACGAAAAACCCACCACTAACATCACACTTAATGGTGAGAGACTCGATGGTTCCACCTAAGATCAGGAACAAAACACAACTGTTCACTCTCACTGCGTCTATTCAACACAGTAGTGGAGGTTCTAATTAGGCAAAAAAGGGAAATAAATGGCAGCCAGACTAAAAAGAAAGAAGTAAAACTATATTTATAGATGACATCATTTTATATATAGAAAATCTTAAGGAACCTACTAAAAAATTATTAAAACTGATAAAAGGCAGTTCAGCAAGGTTGCAAGATCAATATATAAAAATCAAATGTATTTCTATATACCAGCAATGAACAATTTGAAAATGAAATTAAAGAAAACAATTCCAGGGTCATCTGGGTAGCTCAGTCAGTTGAGCATTTAACTCTTGATTTTGGCTCAAGTCATGGTCTCAGGGTCATGAGATCAAGCCCCACATCAGGTTCCACAGTCAGCACAGAGTCTGCTTAAGATTCTCTTCCCCTCTATCCATCCCCCCATTCACACACTCTCTCTCCCTGAAATAAAATCTTTAAAAATTTTTCATTTATTACCGCATTAACGAATAATAAAATTCTTACAATTAAAATAAGTGCAAAACTTGTATGCATACTAACAACTATACACATTCTTAAGAGAAATTAAAGAACATCTAAAAAAATGGGAAGACAACCACGTTCATGGATCAGAAGACTTAACGCTATTACATGTCAATATATTCCCCAAATTGACCTAAAGATTCAAAATTCTCAGCTAAATCTTTTTTGCAGAAATTGACAAGGTGATCCTAAAATTCATACAGAAATGCAAAGGACTGCAAAAAAGCCAAAACAATTGTAAAGAAAAACAAAGTTAAAGGACTCACATTTGCCATTTTAACACTTACAAAGCTGCAGTAATCAAAACAGTATGGTACTGTCACAAGAACAGTTAAAAAGATCAATGGAACAGAACTAAGGGGCCAGAAACAAAACCTCTTATTTATGGTTAGCTCATTTTTGACAGGGGTTCCAAGGAAATTCTACAGAAAAAGAAGAGTCCTTTCATTGACTAGTCCTGAGACAACAAGATATTCACCTAGGCAAAAAGAAAAAAAAAAAAAAAAGATGCTGGACTCCCTTCCTCACACCATATACACATACTAACTGCAAGTGGATCATCACCTAAATTTAAGACCTAACACTATAGAACTCCAGGAAGAAAACATAGCAATAAATCTTTATCACCTTAGATTAGACAAAGTTTTCTTAGATAAATACCAAAAGTGACAAAGATAAAATAAATTGGATTTCATCAAAATTTTAAAATTCTGTGTTTCAAAGGATACCATCAAGATAGTGAAAAGACACTCCTATAAAATAGGAGAAAATATTTCCAAATTATGTATGTCCAAGAAACTTGTATCTAAAATACATAAGAATGCTTATAACCCAATAATAAAAAGACAAGTAAAACCCAATTTTGAAATGAGCTAAGAATTTAAATACATATTTCTCCAAAGAAGTCAGGTATATGAAAAAATGTTCAATGTCACCAATCAACAGGGATATGCAAATCAAAACAACAAAGAAGTATCACTTCACACCTATCAGAATGACTATTACCAAACAAACAAACAAACAAAAAAACCAAAGATAACAAGGGTTATGGGAAACTGGAACCTGTTGTACACTGTTGATGGGAATACAAAATGGTATAGCCACTATGGAAAGCAGTACAGAAGTTCCTCAAAAACTCAAAGATTGAATTACCATATCATCCAGCAATCCCACTTCTGGGTATTTATGCAAGAACTGAAATCAGGATCTCAAAGAGATGTCAGCAATCCCATGTTCATTGCAGCACTATTCACAATAGCCAAGATGTTATGACAACCTAAATATCCACTGATGGATAAATGAATACAGAAATGTGGTATACACATACAATGAAATAATATTCATTTAAAAAATAAATCTTGTGATATACGACAACATGGATGAAACTTCAGGACATTATGCTAAGTAAAATAAGCCAGCCATGGAAGTACAAATAGTGTATGACTCCAACTATATAAGGTATCTAAAACAGTCAAACTAAAGAAGCAGAAAACAGAACTATGTTCACCAAGGGCAGGTGAGACAGAAATGGGAAGCTGCCAATCAATGGGTTTTAAGCTTCATCAATGCAAGATTAGTAAATTCTACAGATCTGATGTATAACATTATTCCTATAGTTGACAATACTGTATCCTACAATACAATAATCTTAACAATTCTGCAATACAAGAATCTTAACAGATTCATAAAATCCGTTAAGAGTGGATCTTACATTAAGTGTTTTTAAATCAATAAAGATTAATCACTTTATAATAGAGTGAATTTTATGATATGTGACTTTTGAAAATAACCACAGTGGGTGAAAGAATCCAGGCTAAAACAAACAAAAATGTACATACTGTAATGATCACATCTTATAAAATTCCAGAAAAAGCAAGCTAATGTATAGTAATAGACTGCAGATAAGTATTTGCTTGGGGATTCATAGCGGGAGGAGGGATGTTACAAAGGAGCAAGAGAAACTTTTGAGGATAATGGGTATGTTTATTATCTTGATTGTGGTTAACAGTTTCACAGCTGTAAACATAGATCAAAACACAACAAATTGTAAATTTTAAATATGGGCAATTTTTTTAAAATGTAAGTTATACCACAATAAAGCTGGGGGGGAGTGGGAAAAAAAAGACAACCCAATTTAAAAATGGGCAAAGGGGGGCGCCTGGGTAAGCTCAGTCGTTAGGCGTCTGCCTTCGGCTCAGGGCGTGATCCCGGAGTTCTGGGATCGAGCCCCATGTCAGGCTCTTCCGCTGGGAGCCTGCTTCTTCCTCTCCCACTCCCCTGCTGTGTTCCCTCTCTCGCTAGCTGTCTCTCTGTCACATAAATAAATAAAAAAAAAAATGGGCAAAGGATCTAAGTACACATTTTCCCAAAGAAGACACACAAATGGCCAATACACACATGAAAAGATGCTCAACATCCTTAGCCATTAAGGAAATACAACTGAAAATGACAATTCCATGATACTTCATATCTACTACACTGCCTAAAATCAAAAAGGTAAATAAAAACAAGCGTTGGTGAGGATGTGGAGAAAATGCAATCCTGGTACATTGCTGACAGGAATGCAAAATGGTTCAATCACTTGGAAAACCATTTGGCAGCTCCTCAAAAGGCCAAACTTAAGGGGCGCCTGGGTGGCTCAGTCGTTAAGCGTCTGCCTTCGGCTCAGGGCGTGATCCCGGCATTCTGGGATCGAGCCCCACGTCAGGCTCCTCCGCTAGGAGCCTGCTTCTTCCTCTCCCACTCCCCTTGCCTGTGTTTCCTCTCTCGCTGGCTCTGTCAAATTAAATAAAATCTTTAAAAAAAAAAAAAAAAGGCCAAAGTTAAGAGTTACCATATGACCCTGCAATTCCACTCTTAGGTATATACCCAAGAGAAATAAAAACACATCTACACAAAAACCTGTACACAAATATTCACAGCAGCATTATTTAAAACAGCCAGAAAGTAGAAACAATTCAAAAGCCCAACAAATGATGAAAGACAATATTGGTACATCCATATAATAGGGCATATTATTTGTCCATAAAAAGGAATGAAGTGGTGATAACATGCCGTAACATGGATAAAATTTGAAAATAGTACTCTAAGCCAAAGAAGCGAGACAAAAAAACTACTGTCTGACTGTATTACTGTACAACTCCATTTACATGTGCAGAATAGACACATCTACAGAGACAGAAATCTAGAGAGACAAGCTACTGGTTGCCTAAGGCCAGTGCTGAGGGAGTTGAAAGTGACTACCAATGAGTACAGGGTTTCCTTTTGGGGATATCAAAGTGATCTAAAATTGATTATGATGAGAGCTGTACAATTTGGTGAAGCTACTAAAAAAAATTTTGAATTGTATAATTTACATGGGTGAATTGTATGGAATGTGAATAGTACCTCAATAAAGCTATTAAAATTTTAAAAAGAACTGGGGCGCCTGGGTGGCTCAGTCATTAAGCGTCTGTCTCCCGGCCCAGGGCGTGATCCCAGAATCCTGGGATCAAATCCCGCATGGGGCTCCCTGCTCCGCTGGGAGGCTGCTTCTTCCTCTCCTTCTACCCCTGCTTGTGTTCCCTCTCTCGCTGGCTGTCTCTCTGTCAAATAAATAAATAAAATCTTTAAAAAAAAAATTTAAAAAGAACAGGCGCCTGGGTGGCTCAGTCGGTTAAGCGGCCAACTCTTGGTTTCAGCTCAGGTCATGATCTCAGGGTAGTGAGATTGAGCCCTGCATGGGGCTTTGTACTAAATGGGGAGTCTGCTTGAGATTCTCTCTCTCCCTCTCTTTGCTCCTCCCCACACACATGTGCTTGCCCTCTCAAAATGTTCCAAATCTTCAAAATATTTTTAAAAATTAAAAAAATAAATAATACATGTGATTTCAATAAACCATTTATAATCAGATTTTTCATAGATACTCCCCAAACCTCATCTTCCCTTAGTTGACCAATTTTTCAGTAAATCTCATCACCCCCACCCAGCTGCTTATAGCAAAAAGTCAAGAATTCAACCTTGACTTATTTCCTTCATAGCCATGTACAATCCATCAAAAATCCTGCAACAGTAGCTTCATAATTTATCTCAAATATGATGACTTCTACCCCTACCTCCCTTGTCCAAGCCACCATCACCTCCTGCCAGGCACTCTCTGCCTCTTAACTAACTAAACTCAATTCCAGTATCCCCTCTCCCGATTTCTCACACAACAGAGTTAGTTACCTGTTTTAAAGGCAAAACAGGTTGTGTTATGCCCACGTTCAAAACCCTTCAATAGATTTTCATTACCCACAGAATAAATTCAAACTCTTTCCTTGGCCTATAAGATCATTCAGGATATGGCCCTGCTTCTCTCTACCCCGTATCACACACGCTCTCTACTTTAGCCACTGGCTCTCTTGCTTTTTCTCAAACACCCTGAACTTGCTTCTGCCTCAGGGCTTCTGCATTTCAGTTCTTTGCCTCAAAACCTTTTCTCCTGAAACTTCACATATCCCATCATCCCCTTACTCCCTTCAGAGATGCTGAGCCTGACCTTACTTTTTTTTTTTTTTAAAGATTTTATTTATTTGACAGAGAGAGAGGCAGCCAGTGAGAGAAGGAACACAAGCAGGGGGAGTGGGAGAGGAAGAAGCAGGCTCCCAGCGGAGGAGCCTGATGTGGGGCTTGATCCCAGCACTCTGGGACCACGCCCTGAGCTGAAGGCAGCCGCTTAAGGACTGAGCCACCCGGGAGCCCCTGAGCCCGACCCATTTAAAACAGTAACTCCCCACAAACACTCTCTCTTATCTACTTTAGCTTTCTTCATAGCATTGTCTGTCTATTCACTGCCAACATCTCCTCTAAAATCTAAGCTCCATGAGGGGAGTCTACACAATTTTTATTACTAACTCAAATTCTCCCTCTTGCTCTTTCTTCTACACACCTTCTTCCCCTTTTCTCTCCTTCCCTATCTATATAGCATCTTTCAAAATAAATTTTCAAAAACTTTTCAAAATAACTTGGAAAGATGAATAAATTTTCACAAAACCATTCAGGATCTATTCAAATTCAAGAACAGATACTCTACCACACTTGAGTGACTTTCTCCCCTCATAAAATCACCATTTCTTCTTTGTCCACCAGGAATATGTCTTCCCTCACCTTCATAAATACTCATGAAGGCATCAGTGTGTGACTGTCTCCACAGAACACATGCATAATGTGAATTCTAAACAAATAATGTGATTACATCTGCATGAGAGAACTTGTCATATACCACTAGACAAGTATTCTCATCACAGTCTTGATGCTTTAAAGTCAGTTATGGCAACGTTAGCTGTTGTAACAAACCAATATGGAAAGCTTAACATAAGACTCATTTTTATTTAAGTAACAGTCCCACATAGGTGCTACTGCAGAGTGGATGGCTTTTTTTTTTTTTTTTAAGATTTTTTAAAAAATTTATTTATGTGACAGACAGCCAGCGAGAGAGGGAACACAGCAGGGGAGTGGGAGAGGAAGAAGCAGGCTCCCAGCGGAGAAGCCCGATGTGGGACTCGATCCTGGAATGCCAGGATCATGCCCTGAGCTGAAGGCAGACGCTTAACGACTGCACTACCCAGGCGCCCCGAGTGGATGGCTTTCTGATGCACCATCATCCAAGAACTGTTTCAGTTACCTATTGTAGCGCAACAAACCATCCCAAAATGTACCGGCTGAAAACAAAAATTTTCATTATTTATCACAACTTTCATACAGTATCATATGGGGAACTGAAACAGCTAAAAGTCCAAACGGCTTCACTCCCACAAGATACAGTTTGTATCAGCTGCTGACTGTAAGCACAGCTAGGCTTGCCAGCTGGGAGCCTCAGTTCTCTTTAATGCAGCTGTTTGGGCTCCCTCACCGAATGGCAGTCTTGAAGTAGTTATATTTCTTACATGGCGAATTAGCTTCTAACGGTAGCAAAATGCAAACTTCCAGGCCTTCTTAAGGTTTAGCACAGTGTCACTTGTGCTGCATTCTACTGGTAAACCATGTCACAGGGCCAGCCCAGATTCAAGCAGACTACACAAGCACATACATACTGGAAACATGGTTCACTGGGGCCCACCAAAGTAACAGGAACTCAGGTTCCTTCTGTCTTGTGCCTTCTCCATTCACTAGGTCTTCAAAATCCACTGCATTCAGCAGACAGATGGAGAAAAAGAACGCATCTTAACCACTTGGATCCAACATCATACAGATCATTTTTCATTACTTTGGGAAGAACTAGTCACATAGCCCCACCTAGCTGTGAGAGTGACTGGAAAATATAATTCCTGACTGGGCAGCTATTGGCCAATGACTACAAGATAGGAGATTAAGCACAAATATTTGGTGAACAGTTGGCAGCCTCAGCTAACTTTCCCCCTTCTCTTATCTCCCAGTAGATTAACATTTCCTTTTTAAATGTCAGGAAATCAATAAGCACATCTCAGCAGATAGGCTGTTTCCAGTAACTTATATCCTCACGCCAATATTCATGAATACACACTCACTTTATATGCGTTCTGACTGATCTCATCTACATTTCAAAATTACACTGACTTCTGAGGCACCTGGCTGGCTACCTTGCAACTCTTGATCTTGGGGTTGTAAGTTCAAGCCCCAAGTTGGGTGTAGAGATTACTTAATTATAAAATCATTCATTCATACATACATACATACATACAAACAAACATACATACATAAATTACACTGACTTTTGTCAAAATCCACACCTCCCCGTGTGACCGAACTTCTATTTCTAACTATGTATGTCTACTTACTGTCCCATAGGATCACTGAACTTTACACATCAAAATTGAACTCAAGTATTACCAAATCCACTCCTCCTTCTATATTCCCAATCTTAACACCTTCCCACCTAGGCACCCAAGCCAAAACCCCCAAAAGTCACCAATGGTTCCTCTCCTTCCCTTTGGACATATAGACATTAGAGTCAGGACACTCTGTCCACCCAAAAATCTCCCTCAAATCTGTTTCCTACTCTATCCCTATTGCCACATTTCTACTGTTGGTCCTTCTTTCACCTGGACTACTAAAATAGCTCCCAATTAACTGACTTTCCTGATTTCAGAATACAATTTCCTACCCAATCACCAAGTCCTACAAAAATTATCTCACTGGGGCACCTGGGTGGCTCAGTAGGTTAAGCATCTGCCTTTCGCTCAAGTCATGATCTCAGTGTCCTGGGACTGAGCCGCACAGTGGGCTCCCTGCTTAGTTGGGAGCCTACTTCTCCCTCTCCCTCTGCCACTCCCCCTGCTCACCCCTGCTCGTGCTCTCTCTCAAATAAATAAAATGTTTAAAAAAATTATCTCACTAAAATATTTAATCATGTTACCTCTACATAAAATTCACTGATAGCTTCTCTGCCAGTAAAATTCCCAACTTCCTTATGGCATTTAAGACCCTTCACAAGAGGACCTTCCATCTTCACCTCTTCCCACTCTACTCTCCCTATCCTTTAGTCCCACCAGCTTATCCAGGGTGGCATCCTAAATACACCTTGAACTTTCATGACTCTGCCTTCTTTCATATATTTATATTACATTTATATGTTTACTAAGATTGTTCTTTCCCTTCCCCCCTTCTCTGCCTACTGACATTCTCCTTACTTCAAAGCCACTTTTAAATAACACTTTCTCAGTGACACCTTCCTCTAGGCAAAACTTCCTGCTCCATTTTTCAAAGACTACTGTTGTTGATACCTCAAGTACAAACTTATCAAACTGAATTATGAGTAGTTATTTAATGACTATAGTTTTCTGTTTCATCCACTAAATTTTTGGTGCTTTGAAGGTGCAGGAACCCAGGACCAGCCATTCTTGTGCCTACACTGACAATGCAATCAGCCCTACCTTCCCAGTAGAGAAGCTAATTGGAAAGCATGTAGCCCTTTAGGTGGCTAGAAATTCACCTGAAAACAAAGTAGCCACTTCATTTCCCAATGACACATTTCAGGTAGCCACACAGTAGTTGGGACTTCCCCATGTCTTTGCTCATTCCTTTAAAAAGGATTATACCTAGACAGACTCAAGGCCCCACAATATAACCTCACTCTTCCAACACAAACTTCTATGTTTTGCCATTAGCAATACTACTAATCTTTATCGTTTCATATCAGTTCTGATATTCCTTTAAAAAAATCTTAGAAGGGCTAGAGAGCTGAATTTCAGTGAACAGGAGGTGAGTGATTTGCCCCCAAAAAGGAGGGAAGACCACAGAAACAGTTCTCAGTTAAAAAGTCTAAAAAATCATAAGGAAAGCTGACTAGCAAATGATGAGAGAGGGAAAAACACTTCCATTATGAATTACTTCAAATGAGAACTACTATAACCAAAAACATGTCCCTTAGTAGTCATCGTAAATCCCTCTGGTAGTGACTCAACAAAATAATTTACAGTACTTGTTGACTAGATTGTGCTACCTTCATATGGTTCTTTGATTGTGATTTCCCAAAATATGGGTCTTCGAAATGGATCAAGATGGTTCACAGTTGAAGCCAAATAATAATGGACCTTTCCAAAACAGCAGCTAATGACATCGTCCTCATTTTGTTTTTTCTCTCAGCTCATCTACCTTAAATGTGATATCTGATTTACACAAATTTACATCTTCTCTAGTTCTTGACATAGGGCAAAGAGTTACAAAATTTCCACTGAATTAACAAAGGGCTTTCTTGCTTTTCACAGGTACATAAGATATTTCTCATTAGCAATTTTGTAGTCAGAACAGCCCTTTTACCATCACAGATCCTGTGAGGACTTAAAAAATTCAGCTCGTTTTGTGGTCGACACTGATTAGATTCTGGATATAGTTCCACTTTTTAAAATGTTGACTTTTTGTTTTTAATCAAAGTTTCAAGTTTAATGTGTACACTGGTTAGAGCACAACAGTCCTGTTAGATTGAAAAGAAAAAAAGCAGTCCTGTGACTGCCTCCATGATCCACACACACTTTCTGCTCCCCAGAAACCACTACTTTGAAATTATTTAGCTAATCTTTCTGGTATTTACTTCCACATCTCTAAATAACTTCCTGCTTTTCTTGATTTTTTCCATCTTAGGCATCAGCAATGCCCTTCCCAGTATGGAAGATGAGAATTTAGCTCTTACATACATTTATCCACCCCAGTCCCAATTCCACAGAACCACACTTCCTCAGTGTCGTAAGGGCACTGTTTCACTTCTGTGCAGTTTTGATGTGGAGGAATCTAATTATTCTGATACTTGATCTCTTATATAAATGCTTCTCTCATTCTCTAGAGACTTACAAAATCTTTTCTGTATCCCAAATTTCTGAAATCTCTTAATATTCTGTCTCAGTATGAGTCTATTTTAATTCATCGTGATGGATGCTCAATGAGTCCTTTTAATGGGGAAATGCATGTTCTACAGTTCTGAGAAATTTTCTTGAATTATTTCTTTGGTAACTTCTTCCCCTCCAGTTTCTCTGTTCTCTCCTGAAACATCTATTATTCAGACCATTCCTGTAATTTTCTTACCTATTTTCCATCATTTGCGGTTTTTGTTGCTGTTGCTCTCCTTTCTGATCCACTTCCTTATCTTTCGTACACTGAATTTTGAATTTCCAAGAGCTCTACAGACATTCTTTTAATATATCTCGTCCTCATTTCATCAGTGTAAGGACTACTCTTACCTTCCAAATACATTAAGAGTTGTTTTGTTTTTCATTGTCTCTTCCAAATTGCTTTTTAATTCTCTTTTGTTCTGATCTCCATGTTTCATATCAGTGGTTTCCCCTATTTGTTCATAGTTATGAATGAGGCATTAAAAAGCTGATTAGGTGTTCTGTGTGCATGGTGGTGATTGCTGACAATGAACTTCACAGAAGGATGATCTGACTGGGACATTTCCTCGATGAGCCACTTATATTGGTATTTATGGAATTTTATTCTCTTGGCCAATTCAAATTCCTCAAAGGAAACATTTTTGCTCATGTTGTAACCTTTAAATAATTTTGAAATTCATGTATTCATACATCTTTGGTAACATCTAAAGTTTTCATCTTAAGTTTCAATAACTGTAAGGATGGAATTTCTAGCATATTATCGATATTTACTTTTGAGAAACTATTATACAAATTTCACACTCATAGAAAAGTTGCAAAAAATATACAGAGTCCCATATACCCTTCATCCAGCTTCCCTAATGTTAGCATCTTACACAACCAAAGTACTATTATCAAATCCAGGAAGCGAATATTGACGAAATACTACTGACTATAGAGACCTTATTCAAAATTCACCAGTTTTGCCACTAACACCTTTTTTTCTGTTTCAGAATCCAATCCAGGATTCTATACTCGATTTAGTTTAATATCTCTTTGGTTACTCCACCTTTGTCTTTCATGAATTTAACACTTTTAGAAATTACTGATCAGCTATTTTGTAGATAACCTTCTGTTTGGCTTTGTCTAACATCCTCTCATTATAAAATTAAGGTTATGGGTTTTGGGAAAAAATACCAGAAATGATGTTATGCCCTTCTCAGTACATCATATATCAGGAGTCCATGATACTGATGGGTCTTATTCCTGGTGATACTAACCATGATCTACTAGTTAACATGGTGTCTGCCATGACGCTCTATGTAAATTTACTATTTTTCCCTTTTCAATTAACAAACAATATTAAAGATAAACAAAATTATTTTATCACTCTTCTAAATGTATCAGATGAACCCTAAAAGCTGTTATTAATTTGGTAAACCTCATCATCCACTGAATAAACTACTCCTTTACTATTGAACTAACCTATCCTTAACACTCAAAAGTTTTATAATGTTCCTTTTTCTTGAACTTCTATTTCTATTGTATTTATTCTACAGAATGTTACCCTAATGTAATATATTTTTATACTTGGATTACATATTTATTATCCAACTGTTCTTTACTGTAAAAATATACCTGTACATAAATATAAATTTTTAAAATTTCTTGTGACCATGAGATTCTAATTATCAATCCAAAAGAAATTTTGAGTTATCATTATCATTAGTATTACTATATGATGGATCAAAACACAAGTGTATTATACATTTGGAAAACTCATTATTAGGCAAAAAATAAAATTTTATTGAAAATACATCCATGAAATAAATGGAGCTTACCTTTTTTTTTTTGTGGTTTATGAATCCATGAATGAATATTACTTAATACCAGAAGGAGACAAGGTTCAGCACTAATCCTACTCCTATTTTTTTTATAGATAAAAGTGCTTAATAACCATAGAAAGGACCAGAAAACCTTTTGTTATAAAGACATTATTCAATTCTGTGAGCTCCCTTAGAGTTATATGCCAGATTTCACACAACAATCTACTGCAAAGAACTATTTTTAATAATCTGACATCTACCTAACCCAAAAAACATACAAACATGCTCTAAGTCCACCACAGTGATCTACTTCAGGCTAAAAAGAACTTATGTAGTTTATTAAATTTCACTGTAGTGTAATAGGATTGGACTTTTATAAACAGTCTCCTTTCATATACCAAAACTATTTTCACATCCCAATAAACATCCCAATATAATGATTTGCTATTTAATTTAAAAATCATTAAATAGTTAAGTGACACCATAAGGCTGTCATTCAACTACAAATTTAAGAAGGATTTAATCTTTTTGCTACTGGTACACTTTTTTTCCCCGATACATATATACTTCTACCACAAAATGTTTTAGTATTTGGACAGTTTTTTCAAAATATTGTACATTTGGGTTTCCTTTAATGCTTCCAGACTGAATTAAATGATTATTAATTCAAAGGCTAGTATAAGCACACCTAATTCCACTGTTACCTGGTAGATGACAGCCAGAGCTTAAAGTGGGGAAAAAACTATAATAAATAGTAAGGAGGTAATGCAATTAGTAAAGAAGTATGGAAGGTGCTAAAAGTGGTAGACAAGTAGCCCTTGAAAGCTCAAGGATAAAAAATGTTGTTAACTATCACAACAAGCAACAAGAGAAGGAGCCCCAAAAGTACATGAAAGAGAAGCACACTCTTGGAATCAAGTACTGATTAGAACTACTGAAAGAGGAATGTTATGCCCTTTAACTGTGTGCCTTCAAGCTCTAAATAAGTATAGACTACTACATGCCCCAAATGTCTATGAGCTAGTTTCAGGTAAGAACTCCCCTGGAGGGGCGGGTGGCTCAGTCATTAAGCATCTGCCTTCAGCTCAGGGCGTGATCCCGGCGTTCTGGGATCGAGCCCCACATCAGGCTCCTCAGCTGGGAGCCTGCTTCTTCCTCTCCCACTCCCCCTGCTTGTGTTCCCTCGCTCGCTGGCTGTCTCTATCTCTGTCAAATGAATAAATAAAATCTTTAAAAAAAAAAACTCCCCTGGAGCCAGTATGAGAAGGAAAAAAAAATCCTCCAATTGCCATAGGAATTACCTTGTATAAAATAAAGCATAAAGCAATTAAAACATACCTCAACCCCAAAGTTATTAAAACATTAAAAAAAAACTAATGCTATGCTTCCATTTAACCAACATTATTATTCTGCCCCTGTATAATACCTTTCTGAAGTTACATAAATTATTGGTTCTATTTCAAATTTATACAGAATAAAACAGCATATTGAAGGAGAACCAAAGTATTTACTGAAACAGCAAACCAGCTGTTTCACCTGGGTGGCTCGGTTGGTTGAGAATCTGGCTCTTGATTTCGGCTGAGGTCATGATCTCAGGGTCGTGAGATCGAGCCCCAAGTCGGACTCTGTATTCATTGGGGAGTCTGCTTGAGATTCTCTCTCTCTCCCTCTTTCCCTCCCCTGATGTGTGCACGCTCTCTCCCTCTACACTAAATAAATATTTTAAAAAATAAAACAGCAAACCAATTTAAACTATATAGATCATAGTTTTTTATTCTTGAGAAAAAGTGACCTTCTCTTCACTGACTACATGCACTAACTCTTAAGTGTGTACTAATTATGTGATTAAGGGATCAGTCACAACTGTTCTGCAAACCAACAGTGAATTTGGTGTGATCTTTAAACTTGATCTGACCAAAAGGGCTAAATTTGGAAGGTGTGAAATGTGAGAAAGCCTGAAAATAATTTGAGTGTTCTCTATGAAAGGTCTTTTGGTCAAGGTACAGAAAAGGCCAACTTTGTTACATGGTGGTTATAAGGTATAGGGTGTATGTGCATACATGGATCAAGCAGGTTAGATCTTTCTGGCTCCAGTACCTCTAAGGAGTCGAAATGACAGGAAAATAGGTCAAGCAGGATGAAGCTCCACCCATGTTTTAGGAATAGGGTATAGTTGGGTCTTAGGATCAAAAATCCAAACTTCAGAAGATTAACAATTTCAAAGCTATCCGAATTCTCTAAATATGTTTTGTTTTTCATGGTATTCGGCAAAGCTGCCTTTAATAAATCAGGCTGAATCAGCTGTGTGAGGCAGAGGCTATGCATTTGGTCCACAGGTAGATAGCAGTTTTAAAAGGAGCCCATAATAGTGATAGCAGCAGGAATCAAACACCTGCTTTAAATAAAGGGAAGGACGTGGAAGAGAGTCAAGACAGCCAAATAAGAGGCTCAACGTGCAACTCTCCTTGCACATACGTGGAGAAATCTAACCCTCTGTCAAACGTTTATTTTTGTTTTGCTTTTCAAGACTTTCCTAACACTTCTCATTCACACAGAAAGGTAGAGTCAAAGTACTCCCAAGAAATACTAGGTGAAATCCCCTCAATTTAAACTCTAAAGAGTCATTTAAAAGGATATTGATATAGTTGGGGTCTAAAAAGGAGGTTTCCATTAGATACAGTTTAAGTAACTTTTAAAGACTCACCTGTAGGCTTAACTGAATAAAACCCAATGGCTTCTCCTTTCTTCCACAGAATCTTAGCATAATCAGTACTGCTATGACACAGGAATGGTATCTCATTTCTCTCCATTTCCTGTTTTCTATAAATAATTCGATTCAGAACATACAGAACCACTCTCTCCCCAAGAGTTCTCACCTGGAAAGAGAGTCAGACACCAGGCACAACAGTTATGATATGCACCCATTCAGAGATGCTAGCTACCTTGCTCCCTGCTTCCACCCCTCACACTAGCATTCAAAGCACTTTGAATACATTCGCAGTGATTTCTTAAACCTTTCATCACACAGATGAGACCCATCATTCATACCAGTAAGAATCCATTTCTACAAACACGTATTATGCATGGAATACTGCCTCTCAGCAAAATTCTGAAACAGGTAAAACAAGTTTCTAATGTACCAATCCCCAACATCTCTTCCTTAGTGTTCAAGTGTTTTCTTTTTTCTTCCAGTTGCCCAGATCCAGGGTCTCCCCACCTAATTGCTGCCCCACCACCTCTACTGCTTCAACTCTTTTTCACCCCATTTTAGCCTCAATAGTAAATTAAAAAAGGAAAAAAGAATAGAGAAAAAAAGGTTCATGTTATTCTTTATGACTTTAAGAACAATTATCTTATTTGATGAGCAAGGCCATAATTATACTCTTGGGAAAGGAATCTGTCTCACCTTTCCAGGTAAAATGTTCATTTAACAGTCATGTCTTGGTTGTTTAACTATAAGGAATAGCCACCACGCCCCACACACATACCCACAGACCCTTCTGCCAGATCAGATGAGTGATAACAGTGGCACAGACAAATCTGATCAAAAACAAACTTGGGGCAATCACAGAATGGAAGCAGAACCTCACTTCCTACATGCAAGGCCACAGGGACCTCCTCACCAACTTTCTGACATCACACAATGGGGTTTTCCCCTCACAGACATCTTTCACCACTAAAAACAAGAGTTCTATCCATAAAGTCTATTTCTCCTCAAGCCTCCTTAAAGCACAAGAGTGCCCTCTAATTAGGTGAGTGAAGAAAAAAAGCATTAACTATACACACACTACTCTCACAAAAAAAAAAAAAAAAAAAAAAGCCTTAAACATACTACACACTAGGGGATGTCAGATACCAAACAACGCAGGAAATGATAAAGCTCACTAGCTTTTAAGGCAACCCATTCCTTCCCTGAACAGCTCTGACCAGTATAAAATTCTTCTTCATACTGAGCTGACCACAGCCAAAGACCAGACTCTGATACCCTGGAGCCACACAGCCTAAATATATCTGAAGAAAGCCATGACATTCCCCTAAATTTCATACCACAGGAACAAGGGATCAAGCGAAGGAAAAGACTGAGCTAATGCAATTCTGGGTACTCTGGCCATTCTAGTCCTCTCCCTTCAAAGTGCTCCAGATCCTTAACATCTCTCCATTGGGGGAGAGGTGGGACTTGCAGATATTACAGAACTAAGCATTGAAGATGTTGCTTAAGACAGTGGGGCTTTGCTATATAAGCTTAAGGGTTTTTATTAGCTTTTTTGCTTATCTTAGTTTTACTTCTAATTACCTAAAGCCAATTGTTTTTGTACGTGTTGTTTTAGCTTGTTCTTCACGGTGTACCTGTGCAGTTAAGTGTTTTGAACCCATGGGTACTACTTTTCATCATGTTAGACCCTGCTCTTTGTTTCTTACTTCTGCCTTTCAGACTGGTTCTCCCATTCAGCACTGTGGCAGGAAGAACTGATCAGCATGCCATCTGTGTCTTCCTCTAAGTAAACGGTAAAATGATGACTGGGACAGAAAAAAGGACAAAGTTTGGCAGTATGCTCCCAAGGATCTCCATTCTAGTCCACTGATTAGAACATTTGAATAGACCACCTGAAATGGCCCTACCGATAGGCAAGTTTCCTGGTCAGTCTCTCCTAGAGACAGAGAACCGAGGCAAACACCCAGAACTAGCTTTCTCTCTACCCTGTAAGAAAGTCAGAAGCTAATATAGACACAGGTCACTACAATTCAAGTAACCCATAGGTATTCACTCTTCTTCACCTAATTCTCAGATAATTTTAGAACCACGTAATATTGAGGAAGCCCAACCAGACTACCAGTTTCATCATAACAATTAAGCTCTAAGGGTTTAAATGCAACCTGGTTATACTAAAATGGAGACGTGCTCAATAATCTCAACAATTATCAATGTTTATGCGAAACATATTGTGAAATGATCTCAGAAGAAACACTTTTAAATTATAGCGTCTTGTTACCTGCTTAAGCCCTTCTCTAGAAGGGACAGATGTTTTCACAATATCATCAATAGCCCACCACTGATCAGCAAGGTAAAGTGCTACAGCTAAAACAGAATAAACGATTATTAACATTTAAGCCTTACAGTATGCAATATTACTATTTGAAAAAGTTTATACAGGTAATCTTAAATATACCCACACCTTATACTATAATGTGGCCCCATTTATACCATTTTTATTTTATTTCACTCATTGAACATTTAATTACAAGCAAGGGAAAATTATTTTCCGAAATTTAGTTTGAAACAATTTTTAAAATTCCTTCATGTAGCTACTTTTTAAAAATTCTAAATGTTTGGAGAAAAATTACTCAATTTATAAAGATTAAGCAAAAAAGAGACCTGTGAGTGAGTCCTCAGGAGCAAAAAGAGCAAGAATTTTCTCGGTCTGATCACCACCATAAAGAGGTACAAAGCCTACATTTGACAGGCTAATAGGAATCTGAAATGATAAGTGATTAAAGATTAGTGAAGTCTGTTAAGAAAATACAGGGCAAAACACAATGCTTCTACCAAAATACTAAACTTCCTCTACATTAATGCTAATTATATAACTTAATTTCATAGAAGATATTTCTAGTCTCAAAAAAGTAAATCAGACTTCCCTTTTGCAGCAATTTTACTTTCTTGGGGAAAAAAATTAAAGTTTATTTCAATAAATATTACTACTGTGCTCTAGCCACACATCTGAATAAAAACAAGGCATGATATGGTACATAAACTCATTAAAAAACAACTATAGTTTATCATCTGTTATTTAGACAACTTCAGGAGGGAAAATTCCATTTTATAGTAAAAGACATAAGACAGGTACATTCGTTTTTCCACTGAGATACATATGATACTTTAAGATTTTTCCACCTTCATTAATCTGACCATAATTCCCCACTTACAGATATCATAACTCAGATAATTATAAATATTGGTGTGTTAGAAGAATAAATTATAAAATCCTGGTGCTTTAGAAGAAGAGAGTTTCAAGAAGCCTTTAAACATCATTTGCTAGAAGAAAACTCTAAGGCCTAGAGAGGCTAGAGAACTGGCCTACTACCTAGTTCACAGTGGAATGCTAACGATCTTTCCATCACAATATATCACACTTACTAATTAGGAAGTTTGACAGAAAGGGAAGATTTGTGACACAAAAATGTGTATTTAGTGTTTTGCTGATTTTTTATTAAAAAATTTCTAAAATCACAAATTCCTAATCTCAAGTAAATTTAATTTAGTTAGCTCAAATACAGTAACCCATCTTAGCAAAGCAACTTATATCTCATTTTAAAGGCAAAATACAAATACTAAGCAATGACCTATAGTGTCTTTTTAAAACCTGACCATGCTGCTGTACTAACCAGTCGATATTTATCCATTTCAGTGAACAGTCTTCTGATGCAAATTTCAAAAGTGATTAACATTTTTAAATGATAAAAAATAAGAAGATACTGATTTCATGTGTAAACCCAACTGAAAAGGTTGACAAAAATCACCTTCCCACACCTTACCGTAATATTGAGAAGAGAAAAACGTTCAGGGTTTTCAGGATCCCCACACCTTAGATCTGACATATAATCTTCAGCAGAATTTTCCAATTCCTCATGACTGCAATTATCCAGCATATCCACGGGGAATGCCATCCTCTACAACACAATACGGGGCAAATGTTTCAGCATATGAAATGGTATCTTCCTTTACTCAGAGAAAAAACTTTTTAACATTGCACTTTAAGGAAACTTCACTTTTAGTATGCCAAGACAGACAATTTGAGCCTGCTGATTAAAAATGTACATCAAGAAGAAAACTTTGTGGGGCGCCTGGGTGGCTCAGATGGTTGAGTGTCTCCCTTCGCACTGGTGGTGATCCCAGGGTCCTGAGACTGAGCCCCTCGCTGCGCTCCCTGCTCAGTGAGGAGTCTGCTTCTCCCTCTCCATCTGCCTCTCTCCCTGCTCATGCTCTCTCCTTCTCACTCTGCTTCTCAAATAAATAAATAAATAAATAACATCTTCAAAAATAACAAAACTTTGAAACATTCATTTGTATTAAAAACAAGCAATGAAATAGAAAATAATGGGTAATTCCTTAAATGATAAAAATATACAGGCATAGGATGTACATATTTGCATATAAATACACACAAATATATCCTTCTATACCTTCTATACAACGCATAAGCCACTGTAAAAGGACAGATACATGGGAATTTCCGGTAACAAAAATGTTCTACAACCCTATAATTTTACTTTAAAAATCACTGGATTGTACAGTTACAATAGGTAACTATTATGGTGTGTAAATTACATCTCATATATATATGTGTGTGTTTTTTAAGGCCAGCACCTTAGTGGGGACACACTAAGGACTTTCCCACTATAGCCAAGAAAATAAGCACTCTACTACTATATAAAATTATATAGATATTTGTCAATGCAATTAGACAAGAGAAAGCAATTAGAGGCTTAACAACTCGGGATGGGTGTAAGGGTTACAGGAAGACACTATCTCTACTTCAATTTGCAAATAATATATTTAATTGAAAAATACCAAAGAATCAATGGAAAAATTATTCCAAACATTAAGAAATTGTAGTTGAATAGCAGGATATAAAATTAAACACATACATCAAGCCTTCATATATACAATAACCACCAGAAGAAAGAATGAATAAAAGTAATGAATGGAAAAAATGAGTAAAAACAGAAAGATCCCATTTACAATAGCAAAAATTAAAATAGGCTTAAATTTAACAACAATAAACAACAGGAAACCTATATAAGTCAAAAACATCACTGAAAGAAGCAAAGTGAACAAAGAGGAAGGACAAACCATGTTCCTGGATGGCAGGGAACATGTTCCTGGAAAGGACACTTCAATATCAAAAAGATACCAGTTCTCCCTAAAATAATCTATTAATTTAATGCAATCCCAATGAAAATACCATTAGGGGTTTTTTTTTCCCTGAAGCAAAACAAGTTAATTATAAAGTTAATTTCAAAGAATAAGCAAGAATAGCTAGAAAAATCCTCAAAGGGCAGAGCAATGACTGGAGAAAGGTATGAGCCCTGTCAGATACTAAAACATATTCTAAAACTTCGAGGAACTCATGGCTGGCTCAGTCGGTAGAGCATGTAACTCTTGATCTTGAGGTTGTGAGTTCAAGCCTCACGTTGGCCATAGAGCCTACCTAAAAATAAATAAATAATTTTTAAAAGGGGGGTGCCTGGCTGGCTTAGTCAGTGGAGCATGCGACTCTTGATCTCAGGGTTGCAAGGTTGATCCCCACCTTGGGTGCAGAGATTACTTAAAAATAAAAACTAAAAACAAACAAACAAACAAAAAACCATATTATAAATTTCTATAATTAAAACAATGTGGTAACAGGCATATGAATAGACAAACCAATGTAATAAGATATAGAAATACACCCTAATACCTATGGAAACAGAGTATAGGATAAGGAGAGTTATCTCATTCAGAAGGGGGGGAAAAAGACCTTTTCAATAAGGTAGTATTGTTTCATTGGTCTTACAATATGTTTAAATCAGACAATTTTGCCCATCTTTGAAATTCTTATATCTGCAATTATATCTGAAATCATACAGCAGGCTCTGTATTGTGTCAACTCTTTTCCCTCAACATTATTTCTGTGAGAAACATCAGCAATGTTGGTTGTATCAGTTAATTTGTCCCTTTTTATTGCTATGTAGTATTCCATCATATCCAAATACACTTTATTTACCCATTCTACTACTGATGGGCAGGTGGGCTGCTAGCAGTGTTCGGGCATGAGTATTTGGTAGATATACGTGCACTCATTTGTGTTAGGTATGTACACACACACTAACCAGTCTCACTAAAAGTAGAATGGGAAGACACGCCTCCTCATGCGGTATGTCAAGAACACTAGACCCAAATCTACCCAAACCACCAGACAAATGTGAAATGAAGCCTTAAGTATGCAGCCAGCCAAATTCAGAACTCAGTTTCTACAATAAATACACAGCATGGAGCTCTACAAAAGAGTGGACACTAATGTAAATTAAAAGAAACTTAAGAGACATATCGGATGCATTGTGGAGAGGATCCTGATTTGTGTACTCCTCAAAATGTTCACAAGAAAAAGTTAAATAAAAACTTGCAATCTACGTCAAATACTGAGTTACTAGTTCTTAAAGAAATATACATAAAGCAATATAGATTACTTTGTTTTAAAAAGGTCCCTATTTTGGGACGCCTGGGTGGCTCAGTTGGTTAAGCATCTGCCCTCAGCTCAGGTCATGATCCCAGGGGCCTGGGATCGAGTTCTGCATTGGGCTCTCTGCTCAGTGGGGAGCCTGCTTCTCCCTCTGCCTGCCGCTCTCCCTGCTTGTGTGCACTCTTGCGCGCTCGCTCTCTCTGATAGATAGATTGATAGATGAATAAATAATAAAATCTTTAAAATAAAATAAAAGTTCCCTATTTTGGGGATGCCTGGGTGGCTCAGCCAGTTAAGTATCTGACTCGATTTCATCTCGGATCTTGATCTTAGGGTCGTGAGTTCAAGACCCACACTGGGCTCTGCTTGGGCTTGGAGCCTGGTTAAAAAGAAAGAAATAAAATAAAAGTTCCCTATTTAGTATTTACCCAAAATAAAAACTACTGAGCCAGGGGCGCCTGGGTAGCGCAGGCGTTAAGCATCTGCCTTCAGCTCAGGGCATGATCCCGGCGTACCGGGATCAAGTCCCGCATCGGGCTCCTCCGCTAGGAGCCTGCTACTTCCTCTCCCACTCCGCTGCTGTGTTCCCTCTCTCACTGGCTGTCTGTCACATAAATAAATAAAATCTTTAAAAAAAAAAAAAAAAAGAAAGAAAAAAACTACTGAGCCAAACTGCTATATTTGTCAATAACCTTTTCAGTTTGATAAAGTAAAATTTAAAAAGGGAAAGAAAGGCAGAAGAAAATCAACTAGGAAAAGTTACTTTTCTCTGAAGTGACCTTCAAATCCATTTTATCACAGCAAAAGTATTAGTAGACAAGGAATTGAATACCTAATGGAAATAGGATATAAACACGTAACAGAACATACACAGTAACAGTTATATATAAATACATTTTTCTGAATTTTAAAGATTTGATGATAATAAGAACTTTTTTTTTTTTAACCATCATCTGAAATCTTGGTCCTAAGGACTTTAAAACTTGGTGTACATATGATTGGGAATCTAATTTTATTTAAATAATGCTGTATATACATTTTTAAAAATCAAACTGATTTTTAGTTTTTAAAATCAAACCTAGAGGGACACCTGGATTGCTCAGTCGGTTGGGTATCTGACTTCAGCTCAGGTCATGATCTCAGGGGCCTGGGATCAGGTCCCACATTGGGCTCCACACTCAGTGGGGAGTCTGCTTCTCTCTCTCCCTTCACCCCTCCCCTTGCTTATATGCGCTCTCTCAAAAAAAATTAAAAAATAATTAAAATAAAACCTAGAAACAGAACAAATTCAGCCCATCTGTTAGTAAATGTCTAAATAAAAACAGAAAGGAAGAAAAATTTGTGAAACTACTGAGGAAAGCAATACCACAAGATGTCTAGCCAATTTATAAAGAGGAAAAAAAAAAAAACCTTTACGTTTTGAGGGAGATCAACTGAGAGCTTATGTAATTAAGATGTTAGAGTGAGAAAAGGCACAATGAAATAAAATAGTTGCTCTACTGTGAAAGAAGCTTATTTGTTAGTTTGGGCAAATCTTTTTATTTCTATCAAAGTCAGTATTAAGAGCAAACTAAGGAAATACAACATTACATTCTACAGATACATCTAACAATTCTAATGAAGATTAAGATTTTAGGTGAAACCAGGGGTGCCTGGGCGGCTCAGTTGGTTGAGCGTCCAACTCTTGATTTCAGCTCAGGTCATGATCTCTGGGTTCTGGGATCGAGCCCTGCATGGGGCTCTGCACTCAGTGAGGAGTCTGCTTCAGGGTTCTTTCTCTCTCTGTCCCTCCTCCCTGCTCGCTTGTGCTCTCTAAAATAAATAAATCTTTAAAAAAAAATTTAGGTGAAACTAAAAACACAAAACAAATGGTCAGTAGTGGATGAAAGAAGCATAATTAGGACACTAGTTAAGGGAATGTATTAATTGTTTTTACTCTCTTAGACAAGATCCCAGCTTTGATCCAAGTAAAACATGGAGACATTTAACATACCATACCACTGACTAGATGAAGCTCAAGAAAGATTACCATTACACCATTTCCCTTAAACCAACTCAAAAGACTCTCTTGAAAATTAGCTACCAGAACAAGCTATGAATGAAATACACTTAAAAATTTCATTTGCTGGGGTTGCTGTGGGCTCAGTTAAGTATCCAACTCTTGATCTCAGCTCAGGTCTTGATCTCAGGGTTGTGAGTTCAAGGCCCACGCTGGACTCCACACTAGGCATGGAGCCTACTTTAAAAAAAAAATTTTTTTTTTCATTTCCTGGGGCACCTGGCTGGCTCAGTAGGTGGAGCATGTGACTCTTGATCTTGAGGTTCTGAGTTTGAGCCCCACCTTGGCTGAAGAGAGAACTTAAAAATCTTTTCTTTTTTTTTTTTTTAAAGATTTTATTTATTCATTTGAGAAAAAGAGACCATGAGCAGGGAAGGAGCAGAGGGAGAGGGACAATCAGACTCAGAGCCTAATGCCAGGCAATCCCACTACGCTGAGATCATGACCTGGGCCAAAATCAAGAGCTGGACACCCAACTGACTGAGCCACCCAGGTGCCCCTAAAAATCTTTTTAAAAATTTTTTTTTAAATAATAAAAATTTCATTTGCTATCAGTAATCATAATCTAAAGGATAAAACATAAGTTAATGTTTGAAGCCTGCTGTCAAAAACTTGGCCTACAAAAGCACATTGACTATAATCATACAAAAATAATACAGCATTCTAGATAAAGAATACAAAATGGACATGGAAGGAAAAAGAGTCTTGACTGAACAGCAAGTTTTTGGTGATTTTCTTTCTCTTTCATCTATTGTTACTATGATAATTACAGTTCTTAAAAGACTTTAATTGCTAACGTCATGTCTTAAGTGCATTTTTTTGGTTTCATTATTGGAAGACAATTCTAATAAACAGGTAAAGCACGTGATCTGAATAAAGAACCAATGGCACAGCCCAGAATAAGACAATTTTAAGGCAGTCAACAGTCTTAGAGGTCTTGGCTTCTTATCTAATACGCTTCAGGGAAGTGTCATGCATGTGTGGACCCACCCACTAGTCTACAGCAGAGTGAGCCAGAAACACGAGTTGGTCTCCCTAAGCCATTGATCTGTCTGTCCTCTATCCTAGTGCTCTCCAACCTTCAATAATTTGCATACCACCGTGAACATTTTTCCTAGGGCGTTAAATGCCTGTATCGCTATTTAACTAATGTATTTCTCAAGTCATTTCTTAATTTTTTTTTATTAAGTAAGCTCTACACCCAAGGTGGGGTTTGAACTCACAACTCCAAGATCAAGAGTCAAATGCTCTACCAAGTGAACCAATCAAGTGCCCCTCAATTCACTTCTTTAAAAATACACACACACCTCTCTCCATCTTTCCTTCCCTCCTCTTTTTTAATGTGGTAAAACATGCATATCACACTTACCACTGTAACTAATTCTAGATTTATAGTTCTGTGTCAGTAAGCACATCCCCACTGTTGTACAACCATCACCACTCTCTGGGTTCCAAAACTTTTTCACCATCCCAAATAGAAACTCTGTATCCATTAAACAATCACTCCCCGTTCCCTCTCCCCTCTCCCCTGCTATTCACCATTCTATTCTGTGTCTATGAATTTGCCTAGTCTAGGAACTTCGTAAGTGGAATCACACACTAATTGTCCCTTTCTGCCTGGCTTATTTCACTTAGCATAGTGGTATTAAGGTTTATCCATGTTGCAGGATGTATCAGAATCTCAGTTCACTTTTTTAGAAACATTTTATTTACCCTTAACTATAAAACCACCAACATGATATAACAGATTATACATTTTCCTAATCAGCATTAAAATTTCTAACTACCATTATTTAAATGTTCACTTGAATACCACTTAAAAACGTCTTCTAAATCACCAGTATTACGTCAGCGCATTTCAGAAAACATTTCACTATAGGTATAGGAGTGCTTACCGTAAGAAAATACTATTACAAATCAAAGGCAAGTACAACATGACTAAATTAAAGTGTAAAAACAGAATTCATTATCTTTCATTCTTAAGCCTTTTTGGATGGCCATTTCTAAATAGAAAAATAATTGCTTCTGGGATTATTAAAGAATATTCGCATACTTACACAAAAAGAAAAAATTCTGTTTTCCTGCAGTCCCAACAATTTAAAAACTTTGAAATTTGCATAAACAGCATTACTGGGGAGAGAAATGCCACTAAGTAGTTGTGATTTCTTAATATAGTTTAAAAACAACTATAGCATCATAGTTATTATAATGAAAAGAATTAGAAAATATTTCTCTAATTCCAAAGTCCCCCCCCCCTCCGCAACACACACCCCTTCCAAAATGTTTTTGGGCTGCAAATCTGTCCTTAAATCCATTACTTTTATTACTAGTTGCTCTCAGTGCTGTTTTATTGGCTAAATAATCACCACTGGTAATTAAATGAAGATGAAAGAACTAGAAATTATTATAGATCAGTTAATAACAGCAGGTAACATTTACTGAGAAGTGAACATATACCAGACTTTAAAGGGATGGTCACACTGAAAATATAGTGAGATATTTTTATTAGCCCCAATCTATAGATGAAGAAACAGAATGTCATACCACTAGTAGGCCTAAAAGAACAGGAATCCAGACAATTAAATATACCTTCCAATATTATTATTTTTACTCAGTATGCAAAATCTATTTGTCATAGTTATATGAAATCTCCTTTTATAAAATAATTCCCTTGTTATTAAATATTCTATTCACATATTACACAAAAAAAGAGCAACTGGAATTGGAATTCTATGTATGACCCTGGTTCCTGGGTCAGCTGTGCCACTAGCTAAGTCAGTGACCCCGGGGGAAGTTACTTACCCTCTTTAAGCTTCCGTATTCTCATTAGTAATGTGATGCAACTGGACAGGATAATCCTAAGCACCTTTTCACCTCTAAATGTTTACAACTGTTTATAAAAAATATATACTGGTTAACTTATGACTGTAAATTACTAGCCTTATGGTGGGTCTCCTACGGTTTAGAAGCAAGAGAAAAATGGTAAGGCTCTAAAGAGAATATAGGTTGCTATGATAAATCACTCACTTCTCCCCCTTTTTTGTTGTTTTTAAGCTTCTGTTCTGTGTTACATAACTGTAAAGCTGTCAGATCAAATTTTGTCAAGTACTTTATGCTCTACCCATGAGATAAACCAAAAGGGCTAACCAGATTCTACATGAATGAGAAAGCTTAGTGTTGCCTTGAGCAAACTACCTCATCAAAAAATTTACGCAGAATGGATAATGAAGTGTAAAAAGTGTCCAAATTAATTTATAAATTAAGCAAATGTTATGCTCATTAATCCTGGCTAACTTGTATAAAAACACAATACTAATACCTCTTATGTAAGAATTTTAAGATGCCCATCAGCTATTTTACATCCATCTTTTAATAATTCCACCCCTTTTTTCAGAAAAATTATATAACTATTTGAAAGAATAAATGCTCTTAGGAAGATAATATGAAAAAGAGAAAACAGCTTTATTCCTACTACTGTGATTTTTTTCCCCGTTTAAGGTTAATTATTAGATGTCAACTATACTCTTAAAAAGGAGCAATGTATTTTATAAATTCGGTTCCTAAATTCTCAAGATTCTTATAGATTATTATCATCATTTGGAGGCTTTAGGGGGAGAAGAATATAAATAAAAATACAGACATTTTAGTGCTGAAAGAGTTTTTAGAAAAAAAAATGATTGTCTCAACCAATCCAAGTCATGATCCTACCTCTCCTGATTGTTTCCCCAACACTGAAAATAGGTTAGGTATCCAGGCAACATAATCAGTAATGCTCTCAACCTTTTCACAAAAAGCCTGCTTCTGAACCTTATTTTGATTCTTCTCTTGATTCTTCCCTTTTCACTTTTCTCCCTGACATCATTTTTTCCGTAACTAACCTAGCCCCTGCACTACATGAGCTCAACGCGCTCTGTATCTTACCCCGTATTCTTCTATCCCTCCTGCCCTACACAAGGCTCTAAATCCTACATTAATCCTCCAGGGTTAGAGCTGAAGACTCTGAATATGACAAAATGAAACTAGGGAATAAACCGCTCTAACTTTCAAATCTCAGGAGGGCTCAATGCTGCTCACAAACCCTCTCCTGTCTTCTGAGAAATGACAGATTTGACTACTTGTGGGTGAGGACTGCCTGTAAGTGTATGGCTAATGGGGCAGGAAATTGGAAAGATTTCATACTTGCTGCTAGTATTTTTAAGTAGGAAGCAAAATCATCTTTTGAAGTAATAATCACTGAGCCAAGAAATGGACTATGAGCCTGGTTCTATTAAAAACACTTCACATGTATTCCCAGATATAGTTTTTATCACTAACACACTCTCGGAGGAATTTAATGATCTTCACTCGCCAGGTGAGGAAACTAAGACACAAAGCAGTTGGTAACTTGTTCAAGGACACACTCTAGTTAAGTGGCAGAACTAGTATTTGAATTCAGGCAGTCTGGCACTGATGCCTATTCTTTTTATCACAACTCTATGTCTAAAAGTAGAGCATTTTAGGAGTCCCAAGATGGTTAGATTGCTTACATCTATCAGAAGAAGTCTTACAAATTTTCTTTCTAGGAATTTAATTCTCTCTTCATATTCAGGAAGATAGTCTTAGATATAAGAAATCCTTAAAAATGAATGTGCAATCTCTCTTGGATATGCATGTGACTGACAAAATTCAGTTTACATGCCTGTATCCAAACTGCAAGGGAGAAAGAATGTGACTTGGGGGGGTAGGGGTTCTACCTTGGAGAGGAGAAACAGGGCTCATATGGCTGAAACAAAACTCACAAGCAAAAATGAGTCACAACACAAAATACTAAATTTTACTACAGCCAAGAATGGATGCTAAATATCTTACTATCCATACACTTTGAGCAAGATCTAGCTACTTACACTACTCAGATACACATGCAAAGAAACAGAAACGTGCTTATAAATGAAGCTTCCACTTGACTGACTACATATTGTACTTCAAAAAAGAATACATTTTCCTCTAGAACATGCCAGATACTCTAGTACTTCATGACCTGGATTACTGAACACTGTTTATAATCAATCCCACAGCAGCAGTTTCCAAACTCAGGAAAAAACCAAAATAAACAAAAACAAAATAACTATTTAAAGGAATACACCATAAAATTTTGTCTTTCGTTTCAAAATCAGACCAACTAAAATCCTTTTACCTGACTTCTTTACCCCATAACAGATCTAATTTTATAGCGCTTCATTAAAGTTAACAGGAGTTTTGGCACAGTAAAACTCAAGGACGCAGGCAATTGTTAAAAACAGGAGTCTCAACAATATGTACAATGTTGTAGATATCTTCAGCATAAAGTATCTCAGAGGCTTGTCTGATTTAGAACCAGGAAGAAGACTGATGCTGTCACTTTAAAGGAAACACATGTAGCCCAAGACGAAAGCAAAAACAAAACAAAACTTGGTGCTTAATTTTGGCTTACGATTTATGAAATATTCTGCTGGGTCATAATCACCACGACCACCACCCCACCGCCTAATATTTTTACTACACAACTAAGAAATGTAACCAAGGGTTGCCACTATGGGCAGAGTATAATACCAACTTGGAAAAAGCAGATTCAGAACCACAAGCTCCCCACACCTCTTTCCCTTTTAGGCTTCTCCAACTCTGCACTTCCACCCATGGCCCCACACACCTATTCCTGCAAACCTCTTGCAACCTCAGATGGGTTTGCTCGCCCAGATTAGGCAAACTTGTTTTCTTAATTCTCACTGGCAGTAAGCCTAGGAGAAAAAGAGGTAAGCGAGAGTAGTAACCTTCCTATCTGACTTAAACACATATTTACTAAATAAATGAATGAATGAGTTACTGAACAAAAGTTTGTATAAACAAATCACACAGTGGTGCTAGGAGGAACAACTGCCACAGATGAGACGTGTAAGGTTCTGCTGCCAGATGAAAAGCAATATATGGAGTTTCAACAGGCAGAGATAGAGGAGAAAACCCTCTGAAAAGATGCAGCACACTAAATGGAAGCCAGGAAGCGTGCTGAAAATGCAAAGCAGCTGGATTTACCAAAAGACTTAAGGTGTATTAAGAGAAGTAGTGGTAGGAACACAAGGAAAATCAACTGAGGACAGAATATAAAAGGCCAAGAACAACAGACTAAAGAGCTGGACTTTATTTGGGACACAGAAGACAATTTAAGGATTTTGAGCAGGTAACAGACATTCGAGCCTATGCTTTCAGACAATCTGTCCCACAACTGTACATAGGACGGATTAACAGAACTGAAGGGAGACAAGCTGAGAAACTCCGATAAGTACCTTGTGAATACTTCTTTTAATATACTTATCACATGTTAATGTGATTTCTTTTTCTTCATCTGTCTATACTACCAGGCTCAGAACTCCAGGGAAGCATAATCCATTTGGGTCAAATTATCTGATGTGCCTTCTAACAAATAACTTACGTGTCTATACTTGGTTACTTGAAGAAAAAAGATAGGGAAAAAAGCTCTTTATTTACAAAGGGGTAGGATCATCAAAAATTCATTTATAATTATTTTTGAAAACTCAAACATGTTCTCTGATGACAGAACTACCACTTATGGCTTGTTTGCCTTACACCAGGCAAATGCTCTACACATGTTATTTCATTGATTCCTCCAAATGACTCTATGAGGCAGGTATTCTTAACACATAGTCTCCCAGCGAGGAGCCTCAGGTGTGGGAAGGTTGAGTAAGTTGCTCAAAATCACACAGCTAGTAAGTGGCAATCAGGCTCTAAACTTAGGCAATCTGTCTCCAAGGGGTTTAACCTGGTGCCCAGGTTCCCAGGCCATGACGAAAGGCCAATATAACTCCTCAGGAGTTAGATTTTTTAAATCTTGCAATATCCTGTCTTGAAACTTTAACGCCTGTTCTAATAACTATGATCCACTGTCTTCAGAATTTTTAAATGGTTATTACACTATACAAAGCCAACTTTTTTCTAATTAAGAGATTCTCTAATTTATTCATAATCAGGAAAATGGCAAATTGGGCCCACAATTAAATACCATTTTGTACCCACTACATAAGCAAAAATTAAGAAATCTATCAAGTGTTAGAAAGGTAGTGAATCAACAGGACCACTCAGACACCCTGGTAAGAATGTAAATGGGTTCAAATACCTGAGAAATAATAATGGTTTCACGTGTTATGTTGCTCATGTACACAACCAGAGATAATTCTAGGAAGCCTGCATGAAAATACTGAGCCACACTCTTTGCAATATCAAAAACTTAAGAATAACATGACAGGATAGTGGGTAAGTCATGCAGTCAGTACAGCCACATCTCACAATGGGCACATGAAAGTAATGAGTAAAAAATTCAGGCCTCAGAGAATATAAAAGCTATGAAATATCTTCCAAAAATTCAAAAATAAGAAACAAAACCAACTGTTTTAAAGTTAAAAGGGAAACATAAAAAGTGACAAAGTAAAATGCCTACCAAATATTTAATTACAACAAAACGGAGCTAAAGAAAAAATGAAATTCACTAAGTTACATTATAGTTTTTAAATTATTCATTGAAGGACAGAGACAAGTAAGACCCTGAGTTTCAGATGATAGTAGACTCGACGTGAACCAAGAGCCAGTTTTTCTTTTTTTAAAGATTGTTTTGGTTTTGTTTTGGGGTTTTTTTTGTTTGTTTGTTTTATTTGAGAGAGAGAGAGGGAGAGAGAGAGTACAAGGCAGGGGGAGAGGCAGAGGGAGTGGGAGAAGCAGGTTCCCTGCTGAGCAGGGAGCTGGATATAGGGCTCCATCCCAGGACCCCAGGATCACGACCTGAGCCAAAGGCAGACGCTTAACTGACTGAGTCACCCAAGCACCCCAAGAGCAAGTTCTTCTTAAGTTAAAGCCCTAGAATAGGGCTTCTTTATCAAGGTTGTAACTGTCCGGATCCAGAGATGGAAAAGTATCCCTGCACTCTTCATGGGTCAGACAGCATCCACAGTTTTTGATTCCACTCAGATGATCACATTTTAAGAAAAATCACACTAAAAAATTGGAATGCCTCCAATGGAAAACAGCCAGGACGGCAAAGGATCTAGATACCATGGTACAATAGATGAGGAACAGGAATTGGGAGAAATTAGTGAAGGAAAGCCTTCCGGGAAGAGAGGCAAGAAAGTTGCCCTTCAAATATCTGAAGAGTCAATAAGCAAATGAAAACTTAAGAGTTATTCTGCATGTATCTCAAGGGTAAAAAGAATGAGCCGTTCCAAAATAAATGCTACCCACAAATGAATTACACCCACATGAAAGCACAGCCAACTAGCTAATCAAAGACTACTGTTAATTACAGCTGGTATTTTCAAACTCAGTATAGGAGAAACCTCTCTCCGCCCCTCTGTAAGTACATGCACAAAAATGTCCCTTGTCTCCATCCAAGCCAGTGTCAGAGTTCTGGAAAGGAGGGCCAAGAGCACATAGACTTTAGCTGAGTGGTCATTTGTACATCAAACTGTAAAACCATATGAATCATTTTATAAAACTATGCACTTTTTTTTGGCCATTCTGAGAAGCTGCTCAGATACAAAAAGTATTTTCCAAACAAAATTTATTCAGAATCACTTCAATTTCTTTTTTATAGTTTAAAAAATATTATCAATAAATCTCCCCAGCCTTAAAATTAATTTCAAGTACTTTTAGATGCACATTATATTCCAAAGCCAAATATTAAGACTTCAAACATGCTTGCTTTTTGCTAAATTCAGCTGTATTTTCCATCTTGAGCACAAATAATAGAAAACAGGACCAGATTTAAAATTAGAAGATATGTTCTGGGGCACCTGGCTGGCTCAATGAGAAGATTTTGCAATTCTTGGTCTTGGGATCATGAGTTCAAGCCCCACGTTGGGTGCAGTGATTACTAAAAAAATAAATTAAAAAACCAGATAGGTTCTTAGCCTGGAATCCAAAAAAGCTACAAAGGGTTTAAAGGGTTTATACTTTATGCAGTGCAAAAGTTGACTGATAATCAGTAGATCACCATTTTAAAAGTGAAAAAGTAAATTGTTGCTTTGAAATATACCTCAACAAAGTATTATGTTGTACACAGGGTGGGTATGAGAAGATAATAAAAGGGAGAAAAAGATGAGGAACACTGAACTTGGTACTAAAAAACTATCCTAATTTCCTTGATGATAATAATACTAATACCTCACCTTTAGAGACATGATCACACTCATTTCTGCCAACATTTTAAGATAGGCTCTATTATAACTACTTTTTTACAAATTCGGAAACTGAGGCCCAGAGAGATTAAGTATCTTAAAAGGCAGCTAGAAACACCAAAGCCAGATTTCAAACCCATGTCTACTTGCCTTGAATTTCAGATTATTATACTGCCTCTGAGTAACAACTACTGTTAAGTAAAGAATCAGAGTAAGTTAATCAGGTATGAATCAGGCACCGACCCAAACTTGAAAGCACTGGTATTTATGTGGAAAAGATATTAGACTATCAAATTATTTAATAATATAGTTTATTTCTTTACCAATTATCGTGTAACAAAAAGTCAAGATCTTTGACATTTTCAACACTCCTATTCATTCCTCAATTGGCTTCTCCCCTCATCATTACACTGATAGTACTCTTCTAAAGGCCTCCAGTAACCTCTCAACTCCCAAATTCAGTGGATTATTTTCACCCTCACCCCCCCCCCCCGCCCCCCCGACCTTATGATAGACCAAAGCCAACTAACAATCTGCTGCTTCAATGTTCCTCTCCTTCCCTGGACACACTCTCTCTCAATTCTACTTCTTAGTTTCCTTCCCTCCTCAGTTTCTTTCAGCAACTGAGCCTTCTCCACTGCACAACCCACAGTTGCAAAAATCTGTATGCATTTAGATTTTAAGGAATCGTTAACATTTTAATCCACAATACTTAACTATAAACTCCATGAAAGTGAGGTCTATTTGTTTTTGTGTCCCTTTAACCATAAAATAGACACTTGGTGTTTGTTGAATAAAATGAAAGCTAACTTTGGTGTAGCCTAAAACTAACATCTCCCTGGAGCAGGTAGTAACTAAAAATGACGTATTTTTTAAAATATGTGGTAAGTCACAAACTTTCCAGACAAAGAATAGGTGGGGCTAAAATGAGTACTTCCCCCTTACAGAGCAGATAAACCTTAAGTTTCACAAACCAGCCCTGAAACTCAATGAGTCTATTTTAGGATGTCTTCAGTAAATTATCAGCTTTTCCCTGATTATTTTTAAGCCATGACACCTTTTTCTTAATAAATTCAACTCTGAGTAACTATGTTGTTGTTGTTGTTGTTGGAAAGAATTGTGAAATATCCTACTACCCTCGAAGCATACCAAATTTAGAACTTAAATTTCGGGGTTAAATATACAACGAATCAAAAGCCTAATGATGTGTGAAGAGAAAATAATCTAATCATGCAGTTCGTTTTTCATTTTAGAATCACAAAATCTTAGAAATGGGATGAAACAGGAAGGTTTTGTTTCAATTCCTGTTCAACCAACAATCCTTTCTACAGAATCCTTCATCAATATTTTTGGAAACTCTGCCTGAACACTCAATCCTCTTATATTCTAATTACCTTTAAAAAGTAAATCTCTTTGCATTTTTAGGCACATAACCGAACGTAACACACGTAAGGTTTTTAAAGGGTTGGACCGGGCGCCAGCAGTTTAAGCGGCAGATTTGATTTTGGCTCCGGTCAGGATCTCAGGGTGGTGAGATGAGCCCCCCCCCCCCCCCCCCCGCCCCGCTACGCAGTCAGCCAGGGAGTCAGCTTGAGACCATATTCCCTCTCCCTCTACCCCTCCCCCAACCCCCCAAAGTAAAGCTATCCTAAAACAAGACTCATCTCTCCATATCCAACGTCCCTTTTACCTACATAATTTTTCTCCTAGGCGATCCAGCGCCAGGGTGCCTCAGTCAGTTAAGCGTCTGACTTCAGATCAAGTCGTGATCCCAGAGTCCTGGGATGGAGCCCCACAGCGGGCTCCCTGCTCAGCAGAGAGCAGGCTTCTTCCTCTGCCCCTCCCCATGCTCATGCTTGCTTGCTTGCTTGCTTGCTCTCCCCCCCCCCCCGCCCCCGCCCCCGAAACAAATCTTTAAAAACAAGGGGGGGTAGGAGTTAATGGAGAAAAACATTAAGAGATTTTTTTTTTTCAATTTCTCAAACATTGGTAACATGATGCTCAAAATCTCAAGCCATATTAATCCAAGCTGGAGTTAATAAAATACAATAGTACCGATTCACTGAACCTTTGTGACCTGTGTATTAACAGAATCAATGTAAAGGTGTAGGAACTGTGTCTGGCTCAAACATGCAACTTGCTGGGAGGATCAATCTTGTTCCCCGTGGACCTAAGACAGAACCAATCAGGGCACCTGCAACCCCTAGCAAACAATCTGTGCTTGCTCCAAGTTGCCTAAAACAAGACTCATCTCTCTATGTCCCTTTCACCCCCCAAAACTCCTCCTGGAACATGTCATACATGAGAGGCATGACATGTTTGCTAGGAATGGTACATGACAAGAAATTACTTGTTTGTAGGAAGAATTAATGGAAGAGTCTTCAACTATTCGAAAAAAAGTTGAGTTATTTCATAAGAAGGGTGACAATGAAATTTTACTCAAAAGCATCTTATTATAAAATACTTTGATCCAAATCAGAGTTAAGCCCTTTGTTTGGCATATACTGTACCTTTATTAGAAAATGATACCACTTATAATGATTCTAATACTATTTTGGACTAATTTCAGGTAGGACTAATTTGAAACTTTTTACAACCTTAAATCCCACAGGTAAAGCATCTCAGGTTATTACAATCACTCATGCAGCAGGCTAATATTGCTACTCAATCTATTTCTAAGTCCCCTAAACCAATCCTCATCATAAACTCAAAGAGAGGAGGCTACTATGACACCTGCAAGCTTTCATTAAAGACTGATGTTTTACCTTTGTTTGTACTATTAAGTCTTATCACAAATGGTCATTTCCCAGGTTCGTCTCACTATTTCATTCCCTGTCCTCCTCCCCCTTCTCCCCTCAACAGGAAAACTTAGTCTGGTCCATATTAGGCACTAAAAATCTTTCCTCCTGTAGGAGAAAAACAAGCTATGGTTTGCAAACATAACCGGTACACTTTAGGTGCAATCAATCCATCAATGTAAGCAGATGATACGTGGTACATCAAACCCAGATCCATTTTGGTGAATTCCCTCCAAGGCCCAAACGTGAGTATTATGCAACAGCCACCATGCCAGATTTTAATCCCTGTGATGCAGTGATAAAATACAAATGGCACAAATATAATCCACTAGGTACTTAGGTACATTTGCCAGAAGATAAATCAAAACAAGAATTACCAAATTCTCAGGAATCTTGAAAATGACAAATTGTGTGGCAGTTCTGAATCACAATTATAACTTTTCCTTCCGGAAGTCTTCGAGTAACGTGTTCCGCCAGCCCCACTCCTTTCAAAAATCCTCACAAGGGAGCATTTTAATTGAGGTTTCCAAAGGATCTCTCAAAGGGGGAAGGGGGCCTGCATCAGGTGGTTATCTTAGAATCTACTCTAATAACCTAAAATAATTTAAGATACCCACACCAATTTCCAGAAGCTGAAAATGGAGTAAGATGTTTCATCATTTCTCCCTAAGGAAAATAATGGGAGTAAATGTAATCCAGGTCCCTGAAGCATAAACAACCCAGGGCTCAATGCTTCACCCATCGATCTCCTGGGGCACAGGCCTCGAAAAACTGCACAATGGGCAGCTAAGAATTAGAACAAAATTGCAATGACCTGCATTCTAGAAGAGAACCTATACGATATCTATTCCAAAAGAGGCTGAAGGCAAGGGAGGTGGTCACAGCATCTCCGGAGGCCACCTGCGTGGCTGAACCCGAGCCTAAACGCCTCAGCGCGCCGCCTCACCAGGTCCG
The DNA here is from genome assembly GCF_023065955.2 of Ursus arctos. Taxonomy (NCBI): domain Eukaryota; kingdom Metazoa; phylum Chordata; class Mammalia; order Carnivora; family Ursidae; genus Ursus; species Ursus arctos. The sequence goes on from NW_026623067.1 coordinate 59,279,162, forward strand.
CTTTTCACCAAGCCAGGGCCACGGGCCAGCGCGGCCAGGCTCCAGGTGGGGCGCAGCGGAAGGGGAGGGGGCTCGGCACGAACGCGATCCGAGGCCAGCGAAAGAAGAAGGCGGCATTCCCTCACACAAAATGGTGGCGCTGACGAGGAGGCCGGCGCACCTGTGGGCGCGCCACACGCCCCTCGGGGGACCCGGCCGACCGCGGGCAGCTGGACGCGCGCCCAGGGCCCGGGAGGCCCGCGTGGGCCTGCGCCGCGGCCGAGTCCTCAGGGCGGCCCGCAGCCCGCGGCTCGCGTCGCCGCCCGCGGGGGCGCGGGTCCGGCGTCGGCAGGGCGCGGCAGCCTCGGCCTCAGCCCGAGGCCCCTGCCCCGGACGGGCTGCGCACTCACCTCGGACGCGCCTCCGGAGCCACCGGAGCCCGGGAAAGGAGGCGGAGCCGCGGGAATGAATGGAGCCGGCGGCTGCTCGCTGGCGACCCCCGGCCGGTCCCGGGCCGCGCCGCTCGCGGCTGCCAGGGCGGGTGCGGCCGCCTCCCCCTCGCCCCGGACGCCTGGCTCCTCGTCGGCGGGTCGGCCGCAGCCCACCGTGCCCTCCGCCGGCGTGACGCACTCGCGCCGCAGCGCCTCCAGCCTTTGCAGCCGCGCCGCGCCCGCGCCCACCGCGAATCCCCCCGCCCGCGCCGCGCGGCCCCTCCTCGGCGCTGGGGACGCCGCCCTGCCTCCCTCCCGGCCCGGCCTTCAGGCGGCCGCCGGGCAGGTGCGGACTCGGACAGCCAGGGGGGCGCCGCGCTGCCCCCGCCTCGCCCCCGGAGCCCGCTCTCCGCCCGGGCCGCTGTCACAAGGCAGAGCGCGACGCCCCAGCTCAGGGATGTGGCCCGGTATTAAAGAGTGACCTTGGCTTAGATATAAAAATAGGTGCGGGTAAGCTGCGGGGACTATGATGCTGAATTTGCGTGTTCCTTTAATGTCAACATTCGCGGAATCCCGTTTTCGCACCCCGGCGGAGCTCTCCTCCAGCGGGCCCTCCCAGAATTTACACTGACTGGGTGAGGTGAACCGTCCTGGCCTCGCGACTCGGAAGCAGAGGGCGCGAGCGAGGACTGTGGGCCTGCGCCCCGCCACTTCCTTCCTAAACCCACTGCCACCTAGGAGGACGCGAGGGAAAAGGAAGTCGCTCTCCATTCATAACCTGGACAAGCCCGAGAGCCCCGACTTCCATCTTGCGTTAATAAGGAATCACTAAATTCCTGCGTTGACCTTTTCCCTTTCAGAATCTAGCACAGGCAAACTAACCCTGACCCAGAAGTAGGGAGGCCCCATCCTCCTTTCCTCCGCTTCCCCTCCCAACTCACTTAAGGGCTTTTTTGTTAATTACACTCCCACGGAAGAAGATACGCTTTCAAACATTTAAAGCATGGTAGATTTCTTAAAAGTAACGCATGCCATGGTTTAAATATAAGAAATGTATTGAGGAACAGTATTGCGTTTAAGTAATTTTAAGACTTCCTTTTATTCATAAACTCTGGAAAATAAACTCATCCTCCAAGAACTGTAGCGTTCTTTTCAGCTCATCCAGTAAATTTGAAATTTATTTCACTTCTTGGAAATATTCAGCAATCACAATACCAGTCTTTCACAAATTTAATAGTGATCAACAAGATCAATTAATACTTCAAAGAACGCTTGTTGATAGAGACATATTGGACTCAGATTTTTGTAAATCAAATAGGCTTTTCTGCCTCAAGTTTCTCTTAAGAAACAACCTCACATCTATGTTTGATTTGTAATATTTAGCAGAAATCTTAAATGTTACACATCAAACGTTTACCATTTGTAGTGGACCTTAATTAACTAGACCTAATGAGCAGGAAGTTTGAATAGTTGGGTTTTATGCACAGCAAATGTTGAATGAATGGACTCATAAAACTTTTGAATTTATATTTCTAGAGCTGTAGGTAAGTAGGAGTCCCCATGGGAATCCCAAACAATTGTCACTTTGGGAAGACGTTCTTTTTTTTTTTTTTTTTGGTACCAGAGGCTACAGTTGTTGAAGCCTTAGGCCTCAGTGCAAAGCAAGCCAGAGCAACTTGTTCATAATGTTTGAAATGCATGGGAGTGACTGACGTTTAGCTGTAATTTTTATAGGTCGGTACTTGTGCTTGGGAGGCCTGTCTCCCAAATGTCTGGCCACTCTGGTGGGAATCAGACCTACACTCACCCAGCCCATCCAGGCAGCTAAACTCAGCTCTCTTCCTGTTAACTGCGTTCTCTTTTCTCTACTTGCAACATTATGTGGCCTTGAGTATTTAAGAAAAAAAAAAATCACCATTTACTTACCTTTTTGGCATAGATTCATTAAGTCTTGGTTGTCTGTTTACCCATACTCTTGAGGATCCATGAGTCCCTAGTGGGCAAAGACATAAAAAAAGTGAGTCTTTGTCAGATTAATACGTGCTGTAAACCACTACCAATACATTTTGAAATATGTTTGAGGCTTTTGTCTTAAAAGTTTTGTAGAGTGTAAAAGGATCATTGTTTTGTTTTTTGTTGTTGTTTATACTTGCTTCAATTATTTTAAGTTATAAGCAGAAGGAAACACGGTAAGAGTTTCCGTTGCATTTTTTGTATATGTTAAAAGGGGAGTGGAACCATGTTGAGAAGCTTGCCACAACTGGATTTTGGAGGTTGCTGACACAAATGACCCAGAGAAGAGCCCTTAGATTGCCCTAGAAAAGTGGACTCTCTAAAGGCTAAAATAAAGGCTAAAGTTTTTGACTACTAACAAATGGCCGGGCACTCTGCTAACTTCTTTGTGGAAATTAACTTGTAGTCATCCTTCGAAGTGCATACTAATGTTATCCCCATTTGACCTGAGAGAGACTGAGGCACACAGAGAAGCTAAGTAACTCGCCCATGATCACACAGCTAATAATTCCGGCAGTTTGACTCAAGAGCAAACTCCCTTAATCAGGATCCTATACCACCTTTCATGTGCTCCAAATTCTATGCCATAGGGCCATATGATTGGATTTTGCTTTTGAATCCCTAAAACATACCAAATACTGAGTGCCTTCATGGTTAAATTATTTCTTAGATCTACTCGTATTTTCCTGGACATGAAGAGAGAAGTTAAACCCTTACTTAGAAAACTTGTAAGATTTCCTCATTTATATTAAACAAAATCGTATAAGCTGTTGGTTTTTGAAAGGGGAAAAAAAAGCTTTTCACATTTTTAAAAAAGATTTTATTTATATGATTTAATTTATATTTTATTTATATGAGAGAGAGAGCACGAGCTGGGGGAGGAGCAGAGGGAAAGGGAGAAGCAGACTCTCCTGCTGATTAGGTAGGGAGCCCCACGCAGGGATCTATCTGAGGACCCCGGGATCATGACACGAGCTGAAGGCAGACACTAAACCGACTGAGCCATCCAGGTGCCCCGCTTTTCACATCTTTTAAGGGTAATTGCTCTCCGTTGCTCTCCAAGTTTTTTTCAGGTTCCAGAGCACAATTATAAGTTTTCTTTATATTTATTTAGTGTATGGAAGAAACACGATTCCCCAGAAGAGATTTGTTACCGTCTTTGACCCTCCATTAGATTTACATGGGTAGAATTAGGATCTATTATACATGTGTTTTAAATTCGTAAAAATCACAGTGAGAAGGTTTTAACGACTGAGGCAGCCCAGAAACTCCAGATCCAAAACATTAGCCAATTAGTTAACTAGTTAGCTAATAATGTCAGTCATGGCAAAGGAGAAATGAAAAAACAATCTTTCCTCCTTGCACTAGAAGAAAAGGGACTCCGTATCCTAGTATGCTTTGTTTCTTTCTCTGGTATATAAAATACGTCACAGGAATGCTTTCAGGATTAAATGCAGCAGTTTGATGGGGATTTGTTAGGCATTACAACTGTCTGTAGATTTCAAATTCCTGAGTGATCCTCTGCACCCCGGGTTGGGGGAAGGTAGAAAGAACCTGAAGAACAAGAGAAATAACAGGTTTGAGAAGCCCGGTTACACTTGTTTCTTCTGTTGGTTTGGTCTAATATGAAATAGAAGTTTAATCACAGAGTAAGTATTTGGTAAGTTTAGTTTGGGTTTGTTTAAGAGAAATAACATGGTATTTTTCATATTACTAACGAAAAATTGCATACATACATATTTACGTCTGTGGCAGATACTACCAAGTTGCCTAGTCAGTATTCATTCCCCCCTTTTCTCTGACAGACCCAATTTTATTCAGGGTGGCAATGTGCCCAACTAAAACTATTTTCCTCTCGAGACTCCTCTTGCACCTGGGATATCTCTCTGATCATTTTGGCCAATGGAATGTCAGTAAAAGATCATTAGGTATGGCTTCCAAGAAAGCTTTGTTTTTCTGATTAAAAAAAAAAAAGATTCAAATATCCGTTTGCCTTTTGCCATTTGTACCCTTTTCTTCTTTCTGCTTGGAAGGAGGACTTAAGTCTGGGATCAGAGCGGCCATCCTGAAGCTATGAGCTGACCGTAGGAATGAAATCCATGTGTAACTATACCCAGAGCCAAGAGACAGGAACCCGGGAGAATGATGACATGGAGCTACCACACCAATTGCTTTTCACATTTTTTTAAAAAGATTTTATTTATTTGAGAGAGAGAGAGCAGGGGGAGAGGCAGAGGGAAAGGGAGAAGCAGATTCTCCTGCTGAGCATGGAACACCCCCCCACCACCACCAACTCAGAGCTCTATCTAAGGACCCTGGGATCATGATCTGAGCTGAAGGCAGACTCTTAACCTACTGACTGCCTACCTCCAAGTTTTCTCTGTTACTTGCCAACAAATGCAGTCCTAACTAAAAGTCAAGGTTAAACACTATCTCCTTGATGTATGTAAAAATACAATAAATAAAAATATTTTTCTGTAGTATATATACTGTACCATATAGATACTATTCATTGATTTTTGCTGCTGTATTAAATAACTGCATTTTGCAGAAATCAGTGCTCTCTGTGACTTACCTACCTAATAGTTAGTGGGAAAGAAAACCAATTTTTGACTATGAAAAGGATATTGTATCTTTTAATTATTTTTTTCATAGATGGGGCGAGGGGAAGAGAGAATCTGAAGCAGGCAGCATGGAGCCTGATGCAGGGCTCGATCTCACGACCCCAATATCATGACCTGAGCTGAAATCAAGAGTCAGACACAGAAACGGACTGCGCCACCCAAGTGCCCTAAGAGTATCTTATATAGTGCATTTGATTTTAACACATTTCACACATGACCTCAGTAAGTCTCTAATATCACCGTGAGAAAGGATGACACGAGCTGTAGTCATCTAGAAACAAGTTACTGACCAAAGTGATCACCACACCGTATACATAAAGAATACACAGGAAAGTAAAATTATGTTTTCATTTTTAATTAAAAACAAATAGAAAAACCAGAATTTAGAGAGGGGTCCTCAATTTAGAAAAAGTAGTCTGTACTTTACAGAAAGCAACCTGGCGATACATATCAAAAGTTCTGAAAATGTGAATATGTTACCATACTACTACTCCTGGAAATCTATCTGAAGGAATCTTTTAGGAAGAGGAAAAAAGTTATGCTCATGAAGATGTCACTGAAGCAATTATTTTAACTTGTTTTTGTTTTTGTTTTTTTCTTTTCATAATTTTCTGCATCCAACATGGGGCTTGAACTCATGACATTGAGATCAAGGGTCACATGTTCCTCCAACTGAGCCAGGCAGGCGCCCCTGAAGCATTTTTTTTTTAAGAAAGCCAAAATGTATAAATACCATGAATGTCTAATAATAGGTATTAGTTAAAGAAATGCAAAATGTTTGCCTATCTTATTGCAGGCAATAAGAGGAATTATTTTTAATTGCTAATGGCAACTGGGACGGCTTATTGAAACAGCTAAACACTATAATAGGCTGGCCTGCAAAATCGAACATCCATCTGGTGGCAAAGTACCATAATCTATATTGTCATTATTGCCGAATTACATTTATTAAACACTTCTATGCCAGGTACCCCAAAATGTGCCACTTTAGCATGCAGATTATTTGGAGCTAAAGACAAGGACCATCAGACTCAAAAAGAGCTCTTTTTACCACCCCTTTAACTGCCCTAAAGAAATTGAACTAGAGAGCCTGTATCAGGAAAAGAGCTATTACCAAAGATAATTTTTTTTAGTGTAAGAAAAACTTCTCTTCACGGCATGGCAAACATTTGTTTACCAAATACTGGTTCTTCCCATCTTCCTATGAACTATCTTTCTCCCCTATGAAATCCCAATCCTTACCTTCTTCTCTTTAGCTCAAGATGGCATATGATTGCCTGATTGGTGGAGAGCCTCTCAGGTCATGGTGGGGCTCCTGGAAGCTTGTAATTAAGTTTTTCTCCTGTTAATCTGTCTTATGTCAATTTATTATTTTTTTAAATTTTTAAATTTTTGTTAGTAATCTCTACCCCCAACATGGGGCTCGAACTCATGACCCCAAGATCAATAGTCTCATGCTCCACTGACTGAGCCAGGAGCCCCTGTCTTATGTCAATTTAATTACTGGACTAACAAAAAACTTAGAAGGGAAGAAAGGAAAAGTTTTCCTCCCCTGAAGTACTGAACATTTTACCTTAGTTGTCTTGCTTAATTCTCATACTATTTGAGGTAGACGCTATATCTTCATTTCAAAGATGAGGACACAAGTTTAAAGAGGTATGGAAATTGACCCAAGGTGTAGAGCAGGAATTTGACCATTGCTCTGAATTACTCTAGACTTAGACATTAGAGTATAGACTTAACCATACCTCTTCTCAATTAGTATACATCCAGCTTCTAGAAAATATTTGTATTAACATCCTCTCACCAAATATTTATACATTTATTAACTCAGCACATGTCTTTTAAAATGTCTATTACATCAGGCACTGTGCTAGATGGACTCTGCGATGTGGTAATGTGATGAAGGGAACAGACAAAGCCAACAAGAAATGTGACTATGGCGTGTAAAACAATGGCTACTGGCACAACTGAGAAGACAACCAAGGCTTTTAGCAGAGTGTAGAGTACCAAGAAATGAGGCTAGACAAACAGGCAGGACCAGTTATTCTTTTAAAAAGTCCTCGTCAGCCATGATAAAGAGTATGGACTCAATCCCAAAGGCAATGAGAGAGCCACTTTAAGGGGGTTAAATTTCAGAGTGACATGACTACACTTGCGTTAGCAAATTTTCTCAGACTGCAATGTGGAAAATGAATTGAAGAAAATAAGGCAAGGAGCCAGTTGTGGAAGTGATACAGACTGATGACAGTCTGGTCTAGAGGTCACAGTGAGGATGAAGAAGGTAAATGAATCCTAACACTCAAAGGTAGGAAGTAGAGTCAACAGGACTTGGAAAATGTGCAATGTACTAGAGAAGACAAGACCACCGGCTTTTGGCTTGAAGCATTGAGTGGATAGTGGTGCCACTCACTAAATTAGGAATCACTGGAGAATTAGGATTTGGGAGGTAAAATCATGAATTCCATTTTGACTACATTGAGTATTATGTGCCAGACATCCAAAGATCTCTATGAAATAGATGTTTAGGGACTGGAGTTCGGATGACATATCTAGACTGCAGGTACAGATGGGAAGTCATCAGCACAGGAATGGTCACGAAGCCATAGGTTGAGTGAGCTTGCTGAGGAAGAGTGGGAGAAAAAAGCATATGTCCCTTCGAAATCAAATAGGATTTAGAGTTTGAAGATCTAAATCTTCGTAAGAAGATCCTGCATAGGAAGCAGAGATGTGACCAGAGAGGAAAGCGAGATTGTAGTCATAGAGGCCAAAAGAGAGGGGGAGATAAGTCTTCAGTGGAGTTAAATACTCCCTTCGGAATTTACCCAAAGGAACTAATTAAGGATGAGCACAAAGACTTGCCTATAGACTATTTCAATATTGTTTGTAATAGGAAAATACTGGTGGTGGGGAAAGGGCTAGAAAGTCCACCAAGAAGTTGCTACATAAATGATGGTACATCCAATGTACCAACAATAGAATGTTGTGTCATTTTAAAATTTTATTTCTGAACAATATTTAATTACATCAGCAAATATTAAGTAGAAAAGACATCTGTTTAAAAAGTGTGATCCCACTTTTGCTTTTAGAATTATGCTTAATCATACAAATATATTCAGAGAATAGACCATAAGGATTATATTAAAAGATTAATAGCAAAAGTTGGAAAATGGATTAGAAAGAGGCAAAAAAGGGTAATGAGATTACTGGATAGATTAGTTATATTTTGTTTGTGGTATTTTCCCCATTTTGCATGATGAACATAGAGTCCTTTTATAATAAAAAAATTTATGGGTTTTTGGTTAAGAAATTTATAGCACAAAACCCATACTGTGCAGTGATTAGGTATTATCTTTACAGGGGGTGTGCTGGGGGTGGCGCCTGGCTGTCTTAGTTGGAAGAGCATGTGACTCTTGATCTCGAGGTCATGAATTCGAGCACCATGTTTGGTGTAGGGATTATTTAAATAAATTAAAAAAAATTTTTTTAAGTACTATGTTTATGGAAACTAGATAGCAATGTGGAAAACTACTGATGAAGAATAATTGGAAGGCAGACAGGCAGGGACAAGGGGCCCCTGGCCTAAGGATAACTCCTTACACCGCTCAGGAAGGAGTACCCTTTCCCATATGATAGGTGACAAAAATCTGATTGGATGACAGGTGCAGGGAGGGTTAATCAGATTAAAACAGTCCACTAATAAGCCCATAAAAACCCCTAGACTTAGAAATTCATGTGACAACTCCTTCTGGTCCCCTCCCTCCCTGGGAGCTTTGTACTATCGCTTTGCTATCGCTCAATAAACCTTGCTTTGCTGCCCACCGCTCTGGTTTGCCTCTGCATTGGCATGACCAAGAACCGTGGGCACTGACAGAGAAAAAAATCCTGCAACACTATGAGTGCTAGAACATTAAGTTACAGCAAGTTATATCACTTTCATAGAAAGAACCAGGATAAGGACCAGTAGAACTATCAAAGATAAAACTGCACACTGGTTAAAGAGGGTAAAGACAGATTTTATACAGGAACTAATGTAGGAGGGGAAAGGCAGGAAGGGAAAGAGCTGAGCTCCCTTCTGATATGCACAGAGGTGACTGGACATTTTAAAAAGAGAATTGTAAGCAGAAAGAGTTAGTGGTCCCTGGAAAAAGGAAAAAAAAAAAAAAAAAAAAGACCAGACATAGATTTTGTGACATAGGACCAATCATTTTAGGCCTCCAGCTGCTTTCCGTACACCTTACCCGCCCTGCTTGCCCTAGAACATTACTTTGCAGAACTTTCTAGGAGGTATCAGAATTACAAAGAAATGCGAAAACGTCAGTAGTTAGGGTTTTAAGGGAACAAAGAGAATGCAAAAATTAGCAGTCTCTACAAGACCAGGAAATAGCCTAACCACATCAGATAGAGTAAATCTATGGTAAAACTCCCAGTGCTGTTTCAAAAGTAAGCAGGGCCCTGCATTCCCTACTGTAGATAAGGAGCCCAAGACCCCATCCAGTTTATACCAGCTCTCAGAGCATGCCCAAAGCCCCTTCCCACTGTCCGAGGGTTAACTTCTGCTTTACCTTAATGTTAAAGTCTCCGCCCCAGGAGGAGTACAACCCTCATTAACATAACAAAGGGGTTGCCTATCGGCATGTTTTCTTCTTTTTTTTTAATGAATGCTGATAATAGTCATTCTTATTTATTTTTATTTTTTAAGTACTTTTTTTTTTTAAGGAGTTTATTTATTTGAGAGAGAGTGAGAGAGAGGTAAGGGACAGAGGGAGAAGCAGACTCCCTGCTGAGCAGGAAGCCTGATGTGGGGCTTGATCCGGGGACTGGGGACCGCAGGATTGACCTGAGCGGAAGGCAGACACTTAACCAACTGAAGCCTGAGCCACCCAGGTGCCCCAAGGCATGTTTTCTAAGTATGCCTGAACAACCTTATGCCCACCTTTCCATGCAATGACAAATCTCCCCTTTCTGAATATTCATCCTAAACACTAAATAAAAGAAACCCACCCATCCCTGCTTAGGGAGTCATGACTTCGGAAGTTATTCCCCAAGATCGTATTTGCTGCAAATAAAGTTTCCTTTGGGTGATAAGTCCTCCTGGTGGAGTTTCTATAACTCATCAAGGAGCCGACTCACCATAGTTTGGTTACAGAATGAGGGAGCAGGGAGGAGGACTCAGAGTGTTTTGATCAGAACTGGAGAAGTGAAAAGTTACAAGAAGTGGGCAGGAGTGTTGTTTAACATCAATGTGATTCAGCCATCTATGTCTGCTAACTGGAATTTATCCAAGTTAGGCTTCTACTTCCCACAGACTGGGAGACAGAGGATTAACTGGATTATTACATTTCAAAGAAATGGTTTTCAGGTCTTTGAAAAAGACACTCCTGGGTTACAGGACATACATAAACATCTCAAAGGGACAGAGGAAGGATTTACAACTGGAAGCTTTTTTATTTTTATTTTTTATTTTTTAAAGTTTATTTAATTTGTTTTAGTAATCTGTACATGCGACGTGGGCCTCAAACTCATGACCCCATGATTAAGAGTCGCACCCTCTTCTGACTGAGCCAGCCAGGTGCCTGGAAGTTTTGTTTTTTTTTTAAATAAATGCTCTAAGACAGGGAGGTCAAGGGTCTTTGGTCAGGTATTGGCTGGAACGGTGATTCTCTTGGCATCCCTAAGCTTTTCCAAACAGGAACTTAAGCAGGGCCAGATCATCCCAGGGCCTTGGGCTGCTAGAAGCTATGCTAGTTTGGTCAATTCTAGTGCAAGGGTCTGGATGGAGTCATTTCTGCCCAGAATTTTTGCAGTTCTCAGGGCCAACGTGTTCAAAATCAAGAAGTGGGGACAGATCCAGAAGAGGCTGAGAAGGTTCTCTTCCTGCACAACTGGGTAAAGTCCTCTGCCCCACTGGTCTCATAAGAAATGAGTTCCTGTACTTTAATTCTTGCCCCCTGCGCTAGCAAAATCAATGTATGGATAAAGAGAGTTTCTGGAAATGCACGCCATATTGTCATTGTTCCATGGGCTCCACACACAGCTGGGCCCTGCACAAGGCCACACACCAGAGAGGGCACAAGAAAAAGCTGAAATCCTGCTGTGGCTCTGTGTGTCAAGCCAAGCCCCCTAATTTTAGGCTTCCTCAGCCAAAAGAGGGGTGCTTTTCTAATTTGTCTATCCTGAAGGAGTACCTTTTTTGAACAAAACGAAATGTCTTTCTACACTGAGGTGATCCCAACTGTATTAGGTGAAAAATCATGAACACTGGAAAGCGGATTCAAGATAATTCGGGATCCTCCTTTATGGGGCCCCATACGAAGGCATAACTCATTTTAAATGAAAATAAATTTCCAGCACATCATTTTGGGTTTTGGTGGCACACTTCACACTCCAAGAACATTGTTATGCAAACACTCTACTAACTAAAATGTACATGGTACCTACAGTTGTGTTTACTAAAGATACCAGCATTATAATCTTGCCCCCACCCCCATTCACCTTTCTACCCACCTGTTCAACACCCCCACCATCAGCTTCATTTACTGATTCAGAAAAATATTGCAAAGTAGAAGGTGGCAACATTACTGACTGGCTTTCTTTACGTCAGCTATCCGTGCAAGGGACTCGATTAATGACTAAATTCTGTCCTGCAGATAATGCTGGAACATAAAATGCTCTCCAAGTAAAGATTTACATAGGGAAGCCACAGATACTGTAATTAAGAAAAACATAAAGCAAAAACTCCCTTACTCCAACTTCAAAACCCAAAACCAAACAAACAAAAAACTATGAAACTCTGAATACTCCAGCTCAACTAGGAGAAAAAACAAACAAACAAGCACAACACTTGAATTCCTTTACAATGGAAAGGAGCAAAAATGGATGGAACTTTTGACCCAAACAAAGACACATCCGACAGGGAAAGGCATGTCCTGCCAAGGCTTAGAAGAGGGACAGTCTTCTGCTTCCCCCACATCAAGGCTGAAACAATACACAATGTCTCTCAATTTTTCTGCCTGGCCTTGGTTTGAAAATGCTGCAGTGGAGCTGATTTGAGCTGGGTGGGGGATGGGGTGCACCAGGCCTTCAAGTGTCCTGCAGGTCCTTCTTGCTTTCCCTTTTGCAATGCTTCTCCAAATTCTGTGTGAAAAATGCAGAGTCCTGAGTCTCTTTCCTAAAGATTTCAATCCAGGAGATCTAGAATGGGACCAACGAATCCACATTTTATTTTTAATTTTAATTTTTTTTTTAAAGATTTTATTTATTTATTCGACAGAGATAGAGACAGCCAGCGAGAGAGGGAACACAAGCAGGGGGAGTGGGAGAGGAAGAAGCAGGCTCCTAGCGGAGGAGCCTGATGTGCGGCTCGATCCCAGAACGCCGGGATCACGCCCCGAGCCTAAGGCAGACGCTTCACCGCTGTGCCACCCAGGCGCCCCTAATTTTAATTTTTTTTTAAGATTTATTTATTTATTTGAGAGAGAGAGAAAGCACAAGTAGGGGGAGGGACAGACAGAGAGGGAGACATCTCAAGCAGACTCCGTGCTGAGTGCAGAACCCGATGCAGGGCTCGATCTCATGACCCTGACATCATGACCTGAGCCGAAATGAAGAGTCAGATGCTTAACTGACTGAGCCACCCAGGGGCCCCAAGAATCCACATTTTAAATAAGTGCCATAGCTATGATCTTTATCAAAGCTCTTTATAGATGGTGAGATTAATTAACACAATAGAGAAACTGAGATGAGACAAAGAGTGTCATATATGCATGGCAAAGTAAAGGGATTTAAACTTCTGGTTTTTTCTTTTGTATTAAGGTCCAACATTTACAGTAAAGTGCATACGGTCTCTAATATTAAGCATAGAGTTCAGTGAATTCTTTTTTTTTTTTAAGATTTTATTTATTTATTCGTCAGAGAGAGAGAGACAGCCAGCGAGAGAGGGAGCACAAGCAGGGGGAGTGGGAGAGGAAGAAGCAGGCTCCCAGTGGAGCCCGATGTGGGGCTCGATCCCAGGACTCTGGGATCACGCCCTGAGCCGAAGGCAGACGCTTAACGACTGAGCCACCCAGATGCCCCCGTTCAGTGAATTCTTAATATGTAGACAACTAGATAACTACCACCCAAATCAGGATGTGAGACACTTCCAACATGTCAGCAGGCTGCCTCATTCCCCCTTCCAGTCAATACCTCTCCCTAAAGGCAGCCTTTCTTCTCACATCTGACATCATAGATTTGCCTGTTTTTGAACTTCATGTAAACAGAACTTAGTATACTTTTATTAAGAACTTTTTTGTGTCTGGCTTCTTTTGCTCAACCTCGTGTTTGTGAGAATCATCTGTGTTGTTGAGTGTTGAAGAATTTTTTTTTAAATTTCTGTGTAGTATCCCATTGTATAAAAATGCCATGATTTATTTGCTCCTTCTCGTATAAATGGACATCAATCATTTCAAAATCGTTTAGCATTTCTATATGAATTTTAGGATCAGTTTGTCTGTTTCTGCAAAAAAGGCAGTTGGATTCTTATACAGATCCCATTGAATCTGTAGTTCAATTTGCATAGTATTATCTTAAAAATACCATGTCTTCCAATAAATAAACACCGGATGTCTTTTCATTGATTTCAATCCTCTTTGCTTTTTTTTTTTTAAACAATGTGTTGTTTGCAGTATGCAAGTCTTGCCCTTCCTCAGTTACATTTATTTCTATTTTATACTTTCTGATGATACTATACATGAAGTTGTATTCTTTTTTTTTTTTAAGATTATTTATTTATTTATTTGACAGAGATAGAGACAGCCAGCGAGAGAGGGAACACAAGCAGGGGGAGTGGGAGAGGAAGAAGCAGGCTCATAGTGGAGGAGCCTGATGTGGGACTCGATCCCATAACGCCGGGATCACGCCCTGAGCCGAAGGCAGACGCTTAACCGCTGTGCCACCCAGGCGCCCATGAAGTTGTATTCTTAATTTAGTTTTTAGATTGCTCACTGCTAGTGTACAGAAATCCAATGGATTTTCATATACTAATCTTGTATCCTGCTACTTGAATTAACTTGTTTATAAGCTTTAATAGTTTTTTGGTGGATTCTTTAAGGTTTTCTACAAATGACATCATGTCATCTGCAGACAGAAGTGTAACAGCAGTCCAGCTGGTCTTCAGAATTAACTTGTTTCAGGCTAATGCACTCCCTACATGCTGACCTAAGTCCCTGGATCTGTAGCAGGTAGACCATGGGCCTTGAGGAGTGAAGGACCTAATGTTCCCAGGCCACAGTGGCCAGCAAGTCTGTGAAGCTGCCTTGGCTTTCTGATTAGTCTGGCAATTTTTTAGCAAAATGTTTTTCTTTTTTAGGTCACAAAAATGATTTTACTCACCTCCCTTTGTGTATCTGTAGACCTTGCCCTCCTTTGCAGAAAGAACGAAGTACTCCTACACATCACAGAACAGGAACTGCACGTCCTCACACAGCCCCCGAGCCCTGAGGTAATGTCTGTAGCTGGCATCGCAGAGTCTGCCACGGAGTCTGCCCGTGATCAAGACATATTGCAGGCCACCGTGCTCCCTTTGCTGATTAACTACCCGAAACCCCTTTAAGAACCCCTGGGCCAGGCAGAAAGCTTGGAGTTGGTTTTGGGACAAGAGTCTCCCTTCTACCCAGGTGGCTGGCTTCCTGAATAAAGCTCAAATTCCTTTCCAATCAAAATTTGTCTCTTGAGTATTGGTCTTTCGAGTGATGGCCCAACTTTGGGGTTCTGGAATAGAAGTAGTTTCACTTCCTCTTCCCATCTTGATTCTCTGTTTTTGCCTAATTGCTTGACCAGAACCTCCAGTACAATGTTAAATAGAAGTGATGAGAACAGACATCTTTGTCTTGTTTCTGATCTTATGGAAAAAGTTTTCAGTATTTTACAAGTATGACTTTAGCTGTGGGTTTCTCATGGATGATCTTTATCAGGCTGAGGAAGTTTCCTTTTACCCTATTTTGTTGAGTGTTTTCATTATGAAAGGGTGCTGGATTTTGTCAAATGTTTTTTCTCCATTTAGATGATCCTGTGGTTTTCCATTATTCTATTAATATGATGTATTACATTGATTCTTTCATATGTTGAACCAACCTTGCATTCTTGGGGATAAATCCCACTTGTTCAGGGTGTATAATCCTTTTTATATGATGTGAGATTTAGTTTTCCAGTATTTGCAGAGGATTTTTGCACCTGTGTTCATAAGTAATATTGGTCTGTGGTTTTCCTTTTTTGTGATGTCTGTCTTTATTATCACATTATACTTAATCCATAGAATGAGTTAGGAAGTACTTCTGTTTTATGTAGACTTTGAGACGGACCCTTCCTTCCTTCCTTCCTTCCTTCCTTCCTTCCTTCCTTCTTTTTTTCCTCCTTTCTTTCCATAATCTCTATACCCAATGTGGGGCTTGAACTCATGACTCGGAGATAAAGAGTTGCATGCTCCACTGACTGACCCAGCCAGGTGCCACTGTACTAATTCTTTAAATGTTTGGCAGAATTTGGCAGTGAAGCTATTTGTACCTGGGCTTTTTTGGGTGGGTACTTTTTATTTACTAATTCAATCTACTTATTGTCAGTCTATTCATATTATCTATTTTTTTCTTTTCTTGTTTTAGTGCCGCAACACCGCCCGCGGAGCCATGGCGTTAATTCGGGAGAAGGACGCGGCACAGACAGGTTAGCTTGCAAAAGAGAGCGTGGGTGCAGGGGACGAACGCCAGGTGTGCCACCGCCAAGAGTGCGATTGCTGCAACCTCACGTATTTAGAGGTAATAATCAATCAAAGACAATCAAGGGGATGATCGGTGCATCCTAGTGAATAGTAGTACATCACGGGGAAGGTCATGGGATTAGATGATGTAAAGTTCAGCAAGTGAGGCCTATTCTTAAACATGTTTCTATGGGCCCTGTGGGCTATTGTCAAAAGCAATCAAGTTTCGGTTGGGGCAGTGTTCTGCCCTGAGTGAGCTGGGCGTTCCCAACTGCTGGGCAAGCAGGGCATTCCCGGCCGCTGTGCTCTGACATTTACGCTAAAGCCTGCAAGGTCACAAACATGTTTTCCTATTATATCCTTAGCATAAGCTCTCGGCCAGTGGCTGCTGCATTTTAGATTTATTTATTTGTGAGAGAGAGAGAAAGTGGGGAAAAGAGCAGAGGGAGAGAATTTTCTTTCTTTCTTTTTTTTTTAAAGACTTTATTTATTTATTTGACAGAGAGAGAGACAGCAAGAGAGGAAACACAAGCAGGGGGAGTGGGAGAGGGAGAATCAGCCTTCCCACTGAGCAGGGAGCCCGATGAAGGGCTCAGTCCCAGGCCCCTAGGATCATGCCCTGAGCCGAAGGCAGACGCTTAACGACTGAGCCACCCAGGCGCCCCAGAGGGAGAGAATTTTCAAGCAGACTCCCCACTGACTGCAGAGCCTGATGTGAGGCTTGATCCCATGACCCATGAGATCATGACCTGAGCTGAAACCAAGAATTGTACACTTAACCACCTGAGCCACCCAAGCGCCTCCTATTTTTTTCTTGAATCAGTTTTGAGTATTTGTGTGTTTTTAGGAATTTGTCCTTTTCATGTAGATTATCTAATTCGTTGACATGCGTTTGTTCATGGTGTCCCCTTATACTCTTTTTGATTTCTATAAGGTGGGTAGTAATGACCTTTTTTTCCTCTGATTTTAGTAATTTGGGTCTTCTCCTTTTGTCGTGGTCAGTCTGTTTAAAGGCTTTTCAATTTTGTCAATCTTTTCAAAGAACCAATTTTTTGGCTTTGTAGAACTTCTCTATTATTTTTCTCTTCTCTATTTCATTTGTTTCCACTCTAATATTAATTATTTACTTCAATTTGTCCATGCTTTGGATTTAGTATGCTCTTTATTTTTCTAGTCTCTTCATGTGGGAGGTTAGGTTATTGATCTGAGATCTTTCTTCTTTGTTAATCTAACTGTTTACAGGTATAAATTTCCCTCTTGGCACTATTTTTGTTGCTTCCCATAAGTTTTGCTATGTTGTATTTTTGTTTTCACTCATTTCAAAGTACTTTTTGAATTCTGTTGGGATTTCTTCTTGGACCCATTTGTTATTCAGGAGCATGTTGTTTAATTTTCACATACTTGTAACCTTCCCAAATTTCTGTTATTAATTTCTAATTTCATTCCACTATTACCAGGGAACATACCTTGCATGATTTTAATCTTCTAAAATTTGTTGCAATTTGCTTTTTGGCCTACAACAAAGTCCATCCTGGAGAATATTTCATGTGTACTTAAGAAAATGTGTATTCTGCTGTTATGGGGAGGACTGTTCTATGTACGTCCATGAAGTCCATGAGTTGGTGAATAGTCTTATTAAAGTCTTCTTTTTCCTTGCTGCCCCCCCCCTTTTTTTTTAAGATTTTATTTATTTATTTATTTATTTGAGAGAGAAAGGGAGAGAGAGCATGAGCAGAGGGAGAGGCGGAGGCAGAGGGAGACGCAGACTCCCCACTGAGTAGTGAGCTTGACGTGGGGCTTGATCCCAGGACCCTGGGATAATGACCTAAGCCTAAGGCAGACACTTAACAGACTGACCCCCTCAGGCACTCCCCTTGCTGCCTTTCTTTCTAGTTGCTCTATCCATTATTGAAAGTTGCATATTCAAGTCCAACTATTATCACTGAATTGCCTATTTCTCCATTCAATTCTGTGATTTTCAGATGTTTATTGGCCATTTGAATGTACAATTCTATTTATTAACTGTTCATTTCTTACATACTCATCTATATGTTTGAAAGATCTCAGAACAAGTTTAAAAAAGCAAAGCAAAGTGCTGAACAGTAGAGGGACAGACTGAGACACACATATGTGTCTATGTGTGCTTGCATGTATGCAATACACGCATATCTATGTTTTAATATGCCTCGTATGTTTTTGAAAAAATATGAAACAATAAAGTTGGAAGAATTATTTAAAAAGTCATTTATAGTGAACTATAAAAGCAACAAGACAAATTTCATTATAATTTGTCAAATTATGAGGGAAGTTTAAAAGAAGTGAAAAAAGTGAAGTAAGAATAAAGCTATGTGGGTATTGTGGGGGCAGTGAAGGGACGTTTAAACCTTGCTAGAATTTAAGTGGAAATGAGGAGGATCCAGGGAGTCAGCCAGACGGCCAAGGGAGATTGATCTCAAGTGAATCTAAGTGAAGTCTTTGATCTGTCTCTGGTAGAGGATTTCAAAAGAAATGCCCTTGAGGTGTAAGTCAATCAACTAAAGCAGTAAAACACAAGCTAACATCACCTGAAGAACTTTTTAAAATAAGGGCCACCTCAGACCAATGGAACCAAAATATCTGGAAGTGGCTCTGGGGAAGTGTGTGTGTGTGTGTGTGTGTGTGTGTGTGTGTACACTCCCTCCCTAGGTGATTCTTATGGACCAAGAATTTGAAATCCCACAAAGTTGATGCTGATGTGCATAACATCAAACTACAATGTTTGGGAAAATTAGCTTTTATTTTGGGGTATGGTTATTATGATCAGTTTCCTTTAAATTTAAGCGTAATAAAATTAGGAAAAAAGGATTTGTGAGAAGTGACGTCAATACAGAAAAAATGAAATTATAGCTTTAAAAAGGTTTCTATCTCAATATATGGGGTTTTTAAAAGATTTTTTTTTTTTTAATCTATTTAGAGAGAGAGCAATCGAGCACAAGCAGGGGGAGCAGGAGAGGGAAAAGCAGACTCGCCGCTGAGCAGGGAGCCTGAAGCAGGGCTCCATCACAAGACTCCAGGATCACGAACCAAGCCGAAGGCAGATGCTTAACCAACTGAGCCACCCAGCACCCCTCAATATATGTTTTTTTAAATGATTTTCATTCAATGAGCATTTATTGAATCTATGACATGCAAAGCCTTACACTAAAACTGTGAGTTTGGTTTTTTTTTTTTTTTAAATGGTAGGAAATGACTCTTATCCTTAAAATTGTTACAGTCTGGTTAGGAGATATAAATGACTAGTGATAGAACAAGGCAGAAAGAAATGCCATAAGAAGAAACAGTGTCATGGAAACACTAAGAAGGTAACTGTACCAAGCAGAGGGAATGCAGAGACTTTACAGAGAAACCAAGATTTGAACTCAGGCTTGAAGGATGAGCAGAATCTCAGTAGGTGGAGAAATGAGGTAAGAGGGCAGATTCATTCCCCATTTGGGGAAGAGTAGGAGCAAAACCTCAGCAGTGAAAGAGTGCATTTAATTCACACCTCATTTTCACCTACATTTTCTACTGCAGAGGGTCCTGACTGATCGCCAGCCTGTCCCCACCTACACCCTCCTGCACCCCAGGCCTCTTGCCACCCAAGAGGGCCACAGCTCTCGTATTTCTGTAAAACATTGGGCAACTCATTAAAGAAAAGTTCATTATTGGCCTATAGCTACATAATGTTCTCTAAATATTTATGCTTTTAAGATTTTTGTATTACCGAATCAATGTCTGCTCTTTTTTTTTTTAAAGGAAATTTTTTTTTTTTTTAAGATTTTTATTTATTTATTTGACAGAGACAGACAGCCAGCGAGAGAGGGAACACAGCAGGGGAGTGAGAGAGGAAGAAGCAGGCTCCCAGCGGAGGAGCCTGATGTGGGGCTCGATCCCACAATGCCGGGATCATGCCCTGAGCCAAAGGCAGATGCTTAACGACTGCGCCACCCAGGCACCCCTCAATGTCTGCTCTTATATCAAAATCAAATAACACTGCAGGGTATAAAACAGGAAGTGAAAGTCCCCCTTACAATTCAGCCCTCAGAGGTAAGCACTGGATGTAGGTATCCATCCAGTTTCTCTGTTTGTCTTTCTCTCCATGTGTGTATACACACACACACACACACACACACACGTATACACACAGGTATATACATACATACACATGTATACACACATACACACATACACACGTACACACATACATATATAATACACACACATACATAATATTCTTTACATGTTCATACCAGACTGTATATACGTATATGTATATATATATATATGTCTGTGCATATATGTGTGTATACACACCGTGTGTGTATGAGTATAGTAAACTAAGCAATTGTTTGTAGGTTTATTTATATATTTGATACATTTATAGAGCTTCTAATGTCTTAAATATAGTGTGTCTCTCTATACATGCACATATATGTTTACGTGTGAGGGGAAGTATGTGTTCCTCTCAAACTCTGGAACCTTTTGCTGACTGCCCCTCACATACCGCCTCAGTGCAAGCACTTAGCATGTTGGCGCAAGCCCTGCGTGGTCAGGTGGCTGCCTACCTCCAGCTCTGGCCTCCTCCTCAGCCATTCTGGCCACTTTTTAGAAGGATCTACAGTTGGGGAGAAAAAGGAATCGTGTTTCTCCTAAGTACACGCTTCAAAACTCGGGTCCTTTCATGGGCGCCTGGGTGGCTCAGTCGTCAGGCGTCTGCCTTCGGCTCAGGGCGTGATCCTGGGGTTCTGGGATCGAGACCCGCATTGGGCTCCTCTGCTGGGAGCCTGCTTCTTCCTCTCCCACTCCCCCTGCTTGTGCTCCCTCTCTCACTGGCTGTCTCTCTCTCTCTCAAATAAATAAATAAAATCTTTAAAACAAAACAAAACAAAAAAACTCCGGTCCTTTCAGCAACTGTCTTCAAGATCAATATTTGACATAACTTGTAACGGTGATAAAGAAAAGACATTAGGGGAAGCAGAATGAAAGCCCGACCAGACACACGTGCAGACCAGGTTAAATGCTGGTCACGTGCTCTCTCCCCCAACTTCCAAGAGACAAAGCCCTCCCTCTTCCAGAATGACACCCGCGTGGGAGGGCTTAAGCGCGACACTGCTTCAGCCACACTGAGCTTTGTAAACTGCTCATAGTTCCGTGAACAAGCCCAGCTGCTTCACTTCTCTGGGCTTTTATGTGTTTTCCTTCCTCAAACTGGGACGTCCTCACCTGCCACAGTGCGAGCGGCAAGCTCGAATCCTCTTTCAAAACTCAGCACGTCGTGCAAAGTTGTTTTCTCCTATATGGAGGCCCCAATGAGATGTCCTCCACCCGGTGGTTTAGAAATAAGGCCGCCACAGAATAAAACACCTGGGTGGCTCAGTCAGTTAAGTGTCTGACTTTGGCGCAGGTCATGATCTCAGGGTCCTGGGATCAGCCCCCAGTTGGGCCCTATGCTCAGCTGGGAGTCCACTTGTCCCTGTGCCCCTCTCCCCGACTCGTGCTCACTCTCTCTCCCTCAAATAAATAAATACATTTTTTAAAAATGTAAAAGTTATGCGATGTGCCTTGGTGGCTCAGTCAGTTAAGCATCTGACTCTTGATCTCAGCTCAGGTCTTGATCTCAAGGTTGTGAGTTCAAGCCTTCCATGCTCAGTGTGGTGCCTACTTTGAAAAAAAAAAAAGAAAAGAAAAAAGAACAGTGCCTAGCATATAGGAAGCACTGTATAACTATTTATAATAATTATTATTATTAGTGCCTTTGGATACAAAGGTTAAGTTATTTTTTTAGTTATCTCTTAAGGAATGGAAATTTTTTGTTAAAATGCCTAAATTTATTAATCTTTTTCTCCATGGCTTGTGCTTTTTGTGTCTAATGCTAGCTTTTTATTCTTGTTCCATGCTTTGCCAATTCTATGAGTGTTTTTACAGTTGAAAAGTTTTCCATCAAGCACTCTGGAACCCATTATGATTGGGAGAATAAGGAAAACACTTGAATCTTTTCTTCTGTGTTTTGTTTTTTGCAAAGAACACATGACTTATTAAAGACAATTTGCTGTCAACAACATTGATTCAAGGAATAAAACTGATGAAAAAACAAAAGCAGACTCACATTCTGCCCCTGGAGCAAGACCTGCTGAATTCATATAGCCCAGTCTGTGAGTGTCCGAAGTCCTGGGGACAGCTTCCCCAGCAGGAAGCCTCAGGTACTCTGGCTCTCAGGGCCCCTCCTTTGAGAGTCTGGGGAGGAGAAATCACCAAGGGCTGGTCCTTTTCTCAAGCAGTACCCCACTGGGAAGCTCAGCCTAACCTGGACATGATCCCTGTGCTCTTGACGCTCATCCCAACGTCAAGGAGAGGGCACTGGACCCAAGCCTGCAACTGACTCAAAGTGGACTCAATGATTCAAGTAGTACAGCCCCAGGAGGGAAGGCAGGGGACAAGCAAGAGGGAATACATCAAGCGTCCTGGGCAGGGTCTGCTAGGTGCGGTTCAAACCTCAGGCTGGAAAGGGGTCAAAACTGGGACTGAACCACCAGTTGACAAGTTCTGGGAAGAGGCTGAGCCACGCTGGTGGGAAGCAGTGCGTCTCTGAGCCTGCTGTGCTGGGTCTTAGAGCCTTGCAAGGGTACCAGCCTTCTTGTCGCCCTCACACTCCGTTCCGGTAAAGTGCTCAGAGCGTGCCCAGCCAGGACCTGCCAGAAAATCAGGAAATCCCAGAGCCAGGGGGAGAGGATGCTGACTCTGACCTTGCAAGGTCATGAAGACCATGTCTCTAACTACTTTTTACCTTCCCTGCCCTACCCTTTATCCCCAAACCTAGCATTTACAACTCTGCAATAAATAACCAGGAGTCTGAATAAATAGTAAAAAATCTAAATATTGCATGTTGGGGGAGGAGAATCATTCCCTCTTCGTTTCAAAGGATGATAGATGCTTTTCTAGACATTATCATGAAGACCTAAAATATGCTTTACTTCACTTACCTGACTCTATAAAATAAGACTTTTAATCATGGTGTCATGCTGCGCATATATTGGTGCTCTTATATGGTATTTAAATTTAAAATCTTTATTTTTTGTGACTTTTCCCCCATTTTCTTTCCTACAGTTTCTTTCTTCTTTCAAATGCTGATATTTTTTTATATATGCCAGAATTCTTCTTTTGCTCTCATACAGCTTACGAGATCCGAACAAGTCTACGAGTGTTTTGCCAAAGCCCATGTCTGTTCAGTGAACTGAGTTGATTCGCTGTTCTGTGAAATCAAACCTCACCCATCACAGTAACTAAGTATTGTAGTCATTTTGCAATGTCATTCTCAGTGATTAAAATCACTTCCAGGCCCCTCCATGGTCGATTATTTCCTTCTGCTCTGTTGAAGACATTAGAATACTTGTGGGGAAAGTTCCATGGCGACAAAAGCAGAAGCAGTTACTATTCAGCGGAGATGCTGGCTAACAGAGAGCAGCACTGTCCAAGCCCGGGGAGATCAAGAAGGGCTACAAGCCACAGAACTCAACGTCACAGGACAACTCCGATAGCTAAAGTGAATGGTGGGAAAGCTCAAAGCTTCTTCCGGGAGAAAAGTCGGCTTTGCCTAGATACCCGCAAACTCTCTTCTATTTGGAATTCCTCAGAGAATATATATTGAGTTTGCTGCCATTCAATTTGTATCAGAAATCTAGCCCAGAGAATTGATACTCCGGGGAGATCCTATAGTTTTCCAAGTTTCTTTGGTCATGAAATCCTTACTGTAAGACAACATCATTCAGAAGCTACTCTGGTGGAAGTGGGAGGGAGACATTCAGAACTTCAGTTTCTTGAAGGAACTGATGTACCTATTTCTTTCCAACAGTGCAAGCCATGTATTAGAATATGTGTCCCCTGTTTCCCTGGCTGGCAAGCTCAATGCCCAGTTTTAATTTCAATCATAGCATGTTTGTTAATGTTTATTATCAGCACAGATACATTCTGTTTTTCCGTGGTCTTGATTTTCTATTCTTATTTTCCTAATTTAATACTTATGTCCCAAGGGTCTGTTTCCAGCCCACATCACTCTCCAGAGACTCAGAACCAACTCTCTTCTCAACATCTCAGTTTGGATTTCCACAAGAATCTCAAACTCAGGGGGCTTGGGTGGCTCGGTAGGTTAAGCATCTGCCTTCAGCTCAGGTCATGATCCCAGGGTCCTGGGATTGAGCCCCATGGCGGGCTCCCTGCTCATCGGACAGCCTGTTTCTCCCTTTCCCTCTGCCCCTGCTTGTGTTCCCTCTCTGGCTCTCTCTCTCTCTCAAATAAATAAACAAAATCTTAAAAAAAAAAAAAAAAGAATCTCAAACTCAGAAAGTTTAAAACTGCACTTAATTCCCCACCTAAAAAAAGTAAACAAAGTTCTTTCTCCTTGCTTTTCCCAGTCCCAAAGAATGTTAACCTCATCCGTTCAATAGCCCAAGTCAGAAATCTCAGTCATCCCTGATTTTTCTCTTTTTCTCATTCCTCTATATCTGTCAAGATTTCCTAGGTCAGGGGCGCCTGGGTGGCTCAGTCGTTAAGCATCTGCCTTCGGCTCAGGGCGTGATCCCAGGGTCCTCGGATCGGGCTCCTTTCTCCGCTGGGAGCCTGCTTCTTCCTCTCCCACTCCCCCTGCTTGTGTTCCCTCTCTCGCTGGCTGTCTCTCTCTGTCAAATGAATAAATAAAATCTTAAAAAAAAAAAAAAGATTTCCTAGGTCATATTGCAGAACAGCAAACACCTCCCACCTCACAGTGGCTTAACACGACGAAAGCTTATTTTTCATTTTGACTGCTGAGTCAGAGCTGGGGCTCTGCTCCCCTTCATCACACTGACTCTCGTCCCAGGCTGATAAAGTAGTCGCTACCTGGAACAGTTCTGGTCAACACAACAGAGAAAAAAGAGCTCTGAGGGGTTTCATTCTGGCAATATGATGCCCAGCTCAGAAGCAACACACATCCCCTCCGCTAGAGCTGGTAACGTGGCTCCCTCACCCCACCACTGGAGGCCAGGAAGCAAACCCCTACTGCATGCCCAGAAGACAGAGAGTAGAAAAATTAATAAGCAGCATTAATGACTATCACACTGTCTCAGGATGGACTCCCCAGAAGCAGACCTTGGGATGAGGATTCATGTGAAAATGATTAATCAGGAAGTGCTGCCAGCAAAAAACCAATATGGGAGTGGGAAAGAGAGCCCTGGAAGAGAAGGAAGCGAAGCAAGCAGTTGACATCAAACAAAATCCCATGCAGGGCAATTTAGGCTCAACTCCATGAGGATTCTGGAGATAGTCATACCTCAGAGCAGTCTGGACCAGGAGCACGGAATCTGGAGTAGTTATACTTCTGCCCCAGGAGTCATTTGCTAGGGCTCTCCTCGGGGAGCTGGAAATCCCAGGTACTTCTGGTTCTCCTTGCCAGTGTTGCCTATTGGAAGTGAAAGCACAACCTGAAAATGGCAGAGGGATCTGGAAGCATACAGGTGGAGCACTGACATCCTCTGCCACCCTCCCCCCCCAAGCCCATAAATCACGGCATCCTGCTGGTTCTATCTCCCAAGTAGTTCCTAAATTGTCTCGGGGCTCTCGACCCCTAGTTGCCCCCTCCCTCAGTTACCCCTCAAGCCTACCATCCTCGACCTTCTGCAGTACTGCTCTCAGGATACTGATCTGCAGTCCTGACATCTCTAACCCAGTCTTCCAACTCTAGCCAGATTGTTCTTTCTGATTCATGTGGCCTTTCCCTGGTGACATCTCAAATTTGTCAGGCCTGCTGTCTCATCAAGATACAATCCCCATTTTGCAGATGAAAAAAAAAAACCAAAAAAACAAAACTGAGCTTCAGAGAAGCTAAGTAATTTACCAATGGTCATTCAGTTAGTAACGGGTAGAGCCAGAACATGAGTCTAGCACACGTTAATTTTAAAACCTTACCCACTATATTTCACTGTTTCTGGATCATGATTCATCTGTCCACTATACTCTGATTACCACTCAATTCTACAAACTTCAAACTCAGTTTGTTTCAAGCCAAATTTATCATATTCTTTACCTCCCTTACCAAATGTCCTGTTCTTGAGTTCCCAGTGTCAGTAATGGCCCTGCTATCTTTTGCTGTCACCCTTGACTCTTTTTTCTCTTTCCCTTCTTGTTTCTAGTTATTTCCACAGTGATTGTACTT
The DNA here is from genome assembly GCF_023065955.2 of Ursus arctos. NCBI lineage: Eukaryota > Metazoa > Chordata > Mammalia > Carnivora > Ursidae > Ursus > Ursus arctos. The sequence goes on from NW_026623067.1 coordinate 59,305,142, forward strand.
CTGACTTCTAAAATGCCCATCACTGCAGGTAGGGCTGGCTCTCTGTGCCCCAAGCTGCAGTGTACAGAGTACCCGACAAATACCCACACGTGGGAGGTCCTGGAGCTGGCCCAACAAGGGCTCATCAGTAGTGGATAGCATTCCAACAATACCCTATGCCAAGAAATGAAATCAGAATCCAGGGAAAGAAGCCAAAGTTGGCCAGTCAGTTTGCCAAGCTGGAAGTTCTTGGATACCGTTATAAACAGAGGGAAAGTAGCCAATGGAGAGGGAGAGACTAATGACCAAAATCAAAGAAGCAGTAATGATGGAACGGGGTCTTGGGAGAAGCAAGGAAAGGCCTTGTCATATGGCTCTTTGGGAGACCACTGACTCTAATGACTGCAGTCTTCAAAATAGTATTAGGTACTCAATTAGTATTAAAAGATCTTAAGGAAAATCTCTGTCCCTTATTCCCTGGAGGCACCTAATTTGAATTAATTTAGCTTTTTTTTTCCTTAAAAAAATTCTCATCTTTTTATCCTCATTTTTTCTTTGAAAGATTTTATCCATTTATTTGTCAGAGAGAGAGCACAAGCAGGGGGAGTGGCAGGCAGAGGGAGAAGCAGGCTTCCCGCCGAGCAAGGAGCCTGATGTAGGACTCAATCCCAGGACCCTGGGACCATGACCTGAGCTGAAGGCAGACACTTAAGGGACTGAGCCACCCAGGCGTGCCTATCCTCATATTTCTAAGTAATATATTTATACTGCTATTTCTTGATTTATCAATTTGATATCAGTCAACTTCCTCTTAGGTAGATGATGAATTGGTCTATTACATTGCCACTTCCTACTTCCCTTCTCCTCCAGGATAAAAAATTCTAGATCAATCAGTAGTCGATATATTGGGGTGCCTGGCTGGTTCAGTTAGAAGAGCATGAGAATTTTGGTCTTGGAGTGGTGAGTCTGAGCCTCATGTTTGGTGCAGAGATTACTAAAAAAAGTAAACTTAAAAAAACAGTCGATGTATTATTATGGCTGCGTAAATATGCTTTAATGATGATCCTAGTAATTACACGTTGTATCTTTACGAATTTTTAATTTTTCCTGGAATTAATAATTTCTAAAATTCTGTTTTCTACATACCTATCTTTACTGTTTTCCAAAGTGGTCCATCTGTTCTTCAAATACTCTCAGTAAGACTTTTTCCCTTCCCCACAGTGCACAAGCATGTTAGATAATCTATTTCCTTTTTTTTTTGGAGACCTCCCCCCATTGCACACCACCCCCCTACTGCAGTCTGTATGGGCTGCTTGCTGGGAAGCCCTACTGCATAGCTATCATCCTGAGAATTCCCTTCTCTATCAAACTGTTTCTCTTCTGCTGTGTTTCCTTTTCCTGGATCCAGTGATATTCTTTTCCCTGGTTTGCTCTCCGTATTTGCTGAAGCACAGCTTCTGGCAGACTTTAAGAAAAGAGAATGTCTTTATCCACCCCTATACTTGATTCATGGCTTGGCAGGGTAATTTAAAAAAGCATTCCCCCATTATCTCCAACTATTTTGAGTATTGACTATAGGCCAGGTGAACAACAGAAATTGGTTTTTCAGAGTTCCGGAGGCTGGAAATCAGATAGCACAGTGCCAGCATGGTGGGGGTCTGGTGGAGACCCTCTTCCAGGTCGCACACTGATGCCTTCTACTCACTCATATCTTCACATGGCAGAGAAAGGGCAAGAGAGCTCTCTGGGCTTCCACTAATCCCATTCATGAGAGCTCCATGCTCATGACCTAATCACCTCCTAATACCATCACATTGGGAGTTAGCATTCAACATATGAATATTGGGGGTAATAAAAATATTCAGTCCACAGCTGGCTTGTCCAACATGTCTGTTTACTTCATCAAACCCAAGGAAAATCTCTCATTCCAGTCTGCTATAACAGAGTCTTTTATAACGTAACACAATCATGGAGTGACATCCCATCATCTTTTCCATATACTACGACCTAATCAAAGGACTGACATAGTACCACCTTTGCCATATTCTATCTGTTAAAAGCATTCATGGGTCTTGCCCCCACCCAAGGGGTGGGGATTAAACTAAAGAATGCACAGCAGGAGATGGGAAAATATTGGGGCTCACTTTCAGGTCTGTCTGCCACAAGGAACAATCTGTATATGTTTGGTATTTAAAGTGTTTGGAACATTAAGAAAATTGGGCAAATTAGAGCATCTAACTGATGAACTTTGTGACTTCAATTTAAAATGAGTGAATAGGGGCACCTGGGTGGCTCAGGTGGTTAAGTGTCTGCCTTCGGCTCGGGTCATGATCCCAGGGTCCTGGGCATTGGGCTCCCTGCTCAGTGGAGAGTCTGCTTCTCTCTCTCTCTCTCTGCCTACAACCCACCCTGCTTGTGGTCTCTCTCTCTCTCTATTAAATAAATAAAAATCTTAAAATAAAATAAAATAAAATGAATAAATAATTGACTCAGATTTGAAATTTTGAGTTGAGGTATAAGAGTTTTGTAAGTTTGAAAATTATATTGGATTACTCAAAAATAACTTAACATCCACCATACTCATAAGTTTCATTTATTATACCCATATGTTTAATTTATTACAAATATGAGAATTATTAAAGTACATGAAAGAGGAGCATCCAGTCTCTAAAGATAGCCACAATCAACTCGTGTCTTCCCTGTGTGTGCATTTTGCTCCCCATACAAGAAGAGGAACTTACTTCTCTTCCCTTTTAATCTGGGCTGCCTTGTAACTAACTCTGACCAAGACAATGAGGCAGAAGGGACATTCTGGGACTTAAACCCAGGTCATAGAGGGAACAGTAGCTTCTACTTCGTGTCTTTTGGAATGCTCTTTCTTGGACCCCAGTGGCCATGCTGGGTGGGAGCAAACCATGTATCCGATAGCAGAATATATAAAGAACTCTTAAAACTTTTTTTTAACAAGGAGACAAAAACCCCAATTTAAAAACAGGCAAATTTTTGAATAGATATTTTGCCAAAGAAAATAAAGAAATGGCCAATGAACACATAAAAAGATGCTCCACATTATCAGTTATTTGAGAAATGCAAATTAAAACCACAATGAGCTATCACTTCATTCCTGCTAGAATGGCTATAATCAAAGAGACAGACAATAATTACCGCTGGGGAAAATGTAGAGAAAATGGAACCTTTGTACATTGCTGAATGGAAAATGGTATAACCACTTTGGAAAACCGCTTGGCGGTTTCTTAAAGAGTTAAACATATGTGTATTAAGTATGTCTTTTTAGTCTAACGTTTTGACATCTGGGGCTTTACAGATTTTAGGGTGACTGCCCCTCTCAGGTCTAGTTAATTCCTAGAGATAGTAAAACTACAAGGTGCCTCTCATATGCAAACCAACCCATCCAAAGCCAGTACCCCAACTACTTTCTTTATGGAGCTCTCACTTATAAAAGCCATTATCTCCCTTCCCTAATCACCTCAAGGTCAAGTAGGGGACAATCTGAGACAGTCCCAATGCCCCAGAGCTCCCTGAAATTATTCAAACTAGCCAATCCTAAACCTATTGACCCTGCCTCACCTGTTCCTTCCTGCAGATCCCATAATAAATTCCTTTGCCCATGTACTCCCTTTTCTGCCTCCTGACCAACGTGGTGCTTCCCGTGCGGGCCTGCATGGCATGGCGGGAACTAAGAGTAACCGAATATCTTTTCAATGGAAATCACCTCTCGATCTGTTGGCCTCACCAAATGTGAGTAAAAATAAAACCAACATTTTAAAACAATATGTTTACCATATGATCCAGCAATTCCATTCCTAGGTATTTCCCCAAGTGAAATGAAACTGTATTTCCACGCAAGTATTAGCACATGAATGTTCTTAGTGGTATTCATAATAGTCAAAAAGTGGAAATTATCCCCAAATCCATAACCTGATGAATAGATAAAATGTGTTATATCCGAACAATGGAATACTTAGAAATAAAAAGTTTGAACCATTGAAAGATGCTAAAACATGACAAAACTAAAAATAATTATACTAAGCGAAAGAAGCCAGGCATGAAAAAACACATATTGTTATAATTCCTTTTATAAAAATGTCCAGAAAAGCCAAATTTATAAAGAAAAAAGGGTATTTCTGACTGCCTGGGACTGGAATGAGAACAGAGATCAACTGCAAATGGGCATGGAAGTTCTCTTTGGGGTCCTGAAAATATTCTAAAACTGGATTGTGGAAGTGGATGCACACCTGTGTAAATTTACTCACCATCGTTGAATCATGTACTTAAAACAAGTGAATTTTACAGTATAGAAATTTATTCCCCCAAAAAACTGTTTTTAATAAGAAAGTCTGGGGGTGCCTGGGTGGCTCAGTCGGTTGAGAGACCGACTCTTGGTTTTGGCTCAGGTGATGATCTCAGGGTCATGAGACAGAGCCCCTCAGCGGGCACCACACTAAAGGAGGAGTCTGCTTGAGATTCTCTCTCTCCCTGTCCCTCTGCCCCTCCCCCAACTCACTGGGCACACATACAAGCGCTCTCTCTCTCTCTCTCTCTCTTCAGGATGGGGAGGGGGAAGAAAGTCTGGAACAAGGAAGTCAGTGCCTTGCTACTGCCTGGGGGATGAATATGATATTTTAGTAGAAATGTCGGGCTGCTATTCAATTTTCCTACATCTACCAACACCATGTGAGATGGAAGTTGTGTGGGGTCCTCAAGAAGCAATCCTGAGGGGATTAAACACAGCCTGTGCAGACACAGGGGATTCCCCTCATGTGGGGCCATATCACATTAATGCCTTGTTGTATGTATGTGTAGAGAGAACGCGTGCTTCAGTGGCAGACATAATAATACACCCTTCCACTTCACAGATCCTGATTCTACTGGGGCTCTTTTGTAACTCTTTAGATAACAGAAATGTAAAATGATTCTTGCCTATAGGCATGCAAATTCTGCCCTGTTCAACAGAGGCTCAATTGACTTCCCTCCCCCACTGTGGAGGAAGCTCATTTTGCCTCCATTTGCACATTCATTGCACCATTCCTGCTTTATCAATGTGTATGTTCTTTGACTTCTCCAGTTTTAACATCTGCCAGATTCCCTACTTCTGGGGGTGGGGGCGGGGGGACAAAAACCCATAATCTTTGACGTGTTCATTTTATTTCTGAGAATCATGATTTTATCTTTTTGTGTAAGTTATCTTTAAGATATTAGGTTTTTAAAAAGATTTTATTTATTTATTTGAGAGAGAGAGAGAGAGAAAACATGAGCAGGGGGAGGGGCAGAGGGAGAAGCGGACTCCCCGCTGAGCAGGGAACCCAATGCCCAGGACCGTGGGATCATGACCTGAGCCAAAGGCAGATGATTAACCAACTGAGCCACCCAGGTGCCCTAATAGACTTTTTTTTTTTTTTAGAGCAATTTGAGGTTCACAGCAAAACTGAGCAGCAAGCACAGTGTTCCCATATACCCCATCCTCACACATGCACAGCCTCCTCAACTACCAGCATCAGGCACCAGAGTGATCCATTTATTACATCAGGAACCTAGAGGGACACCCAATCATCACTAAATTGTTTTGTCATCTTTATAAAATCTTAAGATAACCTTCCAATGTATCATACTGTCTAGATCGAGTCCAGATAGGTCCCCTAAATGAGCAAACTCAGCCTGCTTTCAGAATGCTGCCTCCACACACGTTATTTCTGCCTACGTGCACTATAAGTTATAATAGGACGGCAAATTCCGTCCACAGAGGAGCCTGTGGGATCCTCAGAGAGCCAGAGGAGAGCGTACCTCTTCCAGATCTCTGTCATGCATGCACACATCCTCACGCTTTCTTTCCTAAGAATTAAACCGAATCATGCTGAACTGAATTTCATAATTCACCTGCTCGCTTGTGCCAGCAGCCCGGTGGTTACCGTGGATTCCCTCTTTTCCTTCCTTTATTCAACAAATAGCTGTCAAATGTCCACTCTGGGCAGGCATGCTACCAGACCTTGGAAGGATGACGAGTGCAGGCGCCGTCCCTACTTCTGTGGAAATTATGATGCTTAAATAATCATACAAATACACACTGAAAACACGCTATGAAAAAACTGGACTTAAAAATCAGGGCTCCTGATTTAGCTGGGCAGTGAGGTGGGGTCAGGGGAAGCTTCTCCAAAGAAATGACATTTGGGCTAAAATCTGAAGTTGAATGGAAGTTAGCCAGAACACGTGTGTGTGCGTGTGTGTGTGTGTGTGTGTGTGTGTGTGTGTTGGCAGTTAAGCAGTCCCTACCAGGCAGCAGAAAAGGCTAAGATTAAGTTCTCGAGGGGAGAAAGAACATTCTGGTGCCGTCAGGTCACCACGGTGGGAGTTCAGACATAGGGTGGAGGGTGAAGATGTGAGGCTCCTGATCTAGAGAAGTCAGTCTTTGGAGGACATGTGAAGGCATTTTATTTATTTTAAGAGCAAAGGGAAGATGTTAAAATATTTGTATCCTGGGGCGCCTGGCTGGCTCAGTTGGTAGAGCAACTCTTGATCTCAGGACTGTAAGTTCGAACTCCAAGCTGGGTGTAGAGATTACTTAAAAATAGAACCCTTTATAAAATATTGTATCCTTTCTAAAATACTATAAATTGGAAAAGATCATTTTATGGAACACGGTCTGGAGACTCGTTGGATTTTGCAGCAGGCCAGGGTTGAAATGTTCGCTCGGATTAGAATTGCCGCAGTGGAATTGAAAAGAACCGGAGGTATAAGCAGAAAGAATTAGAGGTCCCTCGAAAAAGAAAGACGAAACATAGCTTTCTTGACTTAACGAAAGTCATGGCAGGCCCCTGGCCATCTTGTGATCCCTGCCTGATCCGCGCTACTTGCCCAGGCACATTTCTTGCAGAACTTCTTAGGAGATGTTGAAACTGCAGAAGCAGAGATCTCAGTAGTTAATGATTTTAAGGGGACAAAAGAATGTAGGTACACAAGGCCACTATCAGGCCAGGAAATAGCCTAATCATATCAGGGACAATAAATCAGTGGTAAAACTCCCAGCGCTGGTTCAAAAGTAAAGATTAACCTCACGCACATTCTTGAGTTATCTCTGCAGGATCCAAACTCCTTTGAGCGCTCAAACACCAGACCAGCTAGAACCAGAGAACTGATGATGCTGACCCTGGCCGGCCCTCAGGACTTGCATTGACTAAGACCTGGACTCTGTCACCTTAAGATGACTTTTGCCTCAACTGCATGCGGACTTCCTCATTGTGCAAGCCTCTTCATACGTATGCACCCTCAGCTTAAAACTTCCTCGGTTTTGTTGTTTTTGTTGTTTGGGGAGACACTTTGGGAAATATCTTCAGTGTTCTTCTTTACCTGTTCCAAGTAAAACCCTTGCATTTCCTATTCTTTGGCTTGGTTGTGTCTCTTGGACTCCCACAAGAGGTAACCCCAGTTCTGGGGAACAGAGGGACACAGGTGATAATTTAGAGAAAAAACTAGAAAGGACTAGGTGATGGGCCAAATCATAGAGAGAATGCAGGAGAGAGATGAGTCAAAGACGAGTTTTAGGTCAGCAGCTTGCACTACCGGGTAGGGTCCTTCCCTGAGGCAGGAAACACCAGAGGAGACCACACACCTCCATCCCCTGTTTTAGTCTCAGGAAAGCTCTCCAGCTGCTCTCGTGGGTTTGGTTTTTTGCACAGAAGGGCATGAGTGGTCAGTCTCCTTTTCCTGGAAAACGAGCAGCATAATCCCCAAGTGAACATAGATTTCTCAACAAAAGCCAGGAAAGGGGGCTGTCTTTTAGGGCCAACTTTACACATGCCCCTGAACAAGGACACATAATATTCCTGGTCAGCTTCTCGAGGTGGGGAAGGGAAAATGCTGGGAGATAAAAACACAGTGGTGGGGGGAAGGAAGAGGACAGGGGGATACGGGGTCCTGCAACTCAGAGGGAAAGAAAAGTCATCTCTGTGATGAAAATCCCCAATAGGCATATCTAATTAGTCACCAGGTCCTATTGATTCTGCTTCCTTAATAGCTTGTGAATTAACCCTGTCACCTCTAGCATCATTTCCCTGCTTCAGTTCACAGTAGGTAATCAGGTTCTCTTTACTTCTTTACCTGAACTGCTCTAATAACAATTGTATCTGGACGCGGAGTGGGCTAGATGGGTGATGGGCATTAAAGCGGGCTCTTGCAGTGATGAGCGCTGCGTGTTGTAAGTGACGAACCACTAAATTCTACACCTGAAACTAATATTACTATGTACGTTAACTACCCAGAATTTAAAGAAAACCTGGAAATAAAAAAAAAAATCCCAGTTGTATCAGGGCTGTATTGGGCCGGATATGACAAAAACCCAAATACAGTCGTCTAGCCAAACGGAAGTTAACAGTACAGAGCTGGTAGAGCAGCTTAGGAAGTCAGCAAGGACCGACCTCCAGATTCACGACCGCAGGCCAGGTGGGAAGAAGTGGTGAGAAGGGAAGGCAGCTCCTTGATCAGAAAAGTGAAACATTACTAGGAATTCCCAGCGGATTTCCACTTTTGCCACAACACTTGGCACAGCAGTTGCAAGGGAAGATAGGAAGTAGATGTGTAGCAGAGTGTTCTTTTTTCTTGTTGTTAATAGAGAAGACATGGAGTTCGGATAAAGGCTAGGTCACAGATAGTATCTCCCACAGCCGCCCATCTGGTTCCACTCTTGCCAGTCCCACCCCTTCCTCCAAAGCCTTCTCTGGGTGCCCACTACAGGTATCGTTCTAAAACCAGATCATATCACTCTCTTGCTTCTTTTAGCAGTAAGCATGGCTTTCAGGATATCATTCCAATTCCTGGCTCAACACACAAGGCCCTTCAGGATCTGGCCCCACCTCTCTTTCCTTGCATCTCCCTCCCCTGCAGGCACCCCCTGCTCCAGCCACCCCTGCACATCCAGAACTGAGACGTCCCAAGTCCGCGCACTTGCACCTGCTGCCTTCCCTGAACTGCCTGTCCCCTTCCCTTCCCAGCTCAATTCCAGCATTCTTCAGACTTCCGTGGGGTGCAGGTTCTTCTCAAGCCTTTTTGGGTGTCTTTTCTCTCCTCCAGTTTCCTGGGTTTCCCTCTATCTTAGGTGGCACTTCTCACACTGCACTCTTGTTACTGGTTCCCTAGAGCCATGAGCTCCTCAAGGGTGGAGACCCTATTTCAGTGTGAGTCGTCAGTACATATGCTCTGAGTGAATGAATCTGGCCCCACTTGGAATTATTGCTCCTTCGTAGAGCAGACCGATGTACAGGGGGGCCTGTGTATTATGTAGTTAACACCTTCTCCCCTAGAGGAGAGGCAGAAAATGAGTGATGTGGTCTTCCGTTATGGATCTCTGGAGTAGCTGAGAGCCTCAACCTCCTTTCCCAGAGAATGTTTTTCAAATCAGGAGGGAAACAAAATTTTCTTCAGTCTCATTTTCTCTCCTTACCTCCTTACCTGGATATATATCCAGACTTAGTGGAAGTCCAGAAGATGATAAAGTAAGCAAAACACGAAGAAGCAGAAACATGGGGTCTATTAACTCCTGCATTAGTGAGATGTGGGCGAAGATTGTGCCTTATTCACAGCCTGTTATCGGGGAACGTTTGTAACACCCACCACCTCCCTCTCCCAAATTTATATGTTGAAGCCCTAACTCCCAGTGTGATTGTCTTTGGAGTAAGGGGGTAATCAAGGTTAAATGAGGTTGTAAAGATGGGGCCCTGGTTCAATAGGATTAGCGTCCCTATAAGAAGAGACAACAGAGAGTTCTGTCCATACCCTGCACCCACAGTGCGGAAAGTCGTGTGAGGCATAGCAGGATGGGGGCCTTTTGCAAACCAGGAAGACAGCCCTCACCAGACACCAAATCTATTGGACTTTAAGCCTTCAGAACTGTGACAAAATTAACTTCTATTGTTTAAACCACCCAGTCTATGATATTTGGTTATGGAAGTCCAAGCAGACTATGACACAGCCCTTGAAATGTGCTTTCTACATAGTGAATAGTCAAGTATTTGTCAAATGTGTATGTAATGATATATCTATAAAATAATATAAAAATAGCCATCTGTGAAGACTGTGATTATGGGTGATTTTCATTTTTCTCACTCATATTTCTGTTTAATTTGAATTCTTTAAGGTACTGGTATATGATACTGCAAAGGTTTGGTTTTTTTTTGTTTTTGTTTTGTTTTTAAGATTTGTTTGCATTTTAAGTACAATCTACCCCCCAATGTGAGGCTTGAACTCATGACCCCAAGATCAAGAGCTGCATGCTCTGAGCCAGCCAAGTGCCCCTTATATTGCAAAGTTTTTAAGAAGCTATCATACAGAGCCAGATGGTTTGACATTCAGGACAGACCAGAATATAATCACGGGTCATGGAGACATCGCTCTGAACCTCAGAGCAGCAGTCGCCTCCTGTGTGGGCTGCGCACGATGTCTCCTATCGAGGCTAAAGCATCTGGGGGTGAATTTCTAGAGTCTGCTTAGAGCTGCTAGGACTGATGTTGCAGGTATGAGCTCTGTAAGGCGAGGGATAGTGTCAGGTTTTGCTCATCATTACATTCCCAGTACCTAGGACAGTGGTAAATTATTATTTGTTGAGTTAAAAAAAAAAAAGACATCCTTCTTCTAGTTAAACACAAAGAGAATTGCTGAACAATCCAATGAATGACCGAAGCGCATCTCACACTGAAAGTGACTATATTTCTGTTGAAATTTGAGAGTGACCATATCTAACACGAAAAATCAATTTATAGGAGATTCGGGCAGGTGGAGTGCAGAGAAGTTCAACTCTGCAGCATCTAGAGCCTTCTGAACCACTAAGCTACTGTCTCTTGCTCTCTTCAGTAATTTTTGTCTATGTCAGAGGCCTGTTCTTATTAGGCCAGAACACTTTTTGGGAGGCCCTTAAAATCAGAATTAATGAACCTGTCCACTCATGAAGATGTGAGTGTTGAGACTCAAGCCCAACAGGTTTCAGATTTTAATGTAATTTGTGTGCTAGGGACCTCTTGTGGTAACTCTGCATAACTGCTCTCTCAGCACCTAGAAAACGCGCTCACACGCTCGGAGGTGAGATAACTGCTGTTTTTTGGGAAATAAATACAAATCTTGAATGTTAACAATGTAGAAATACAGACGGTCAGTAAACATCTAAACCTTCTTCAGTATCTCCAGTATTTTAAGATATTTAAATTGAAAGGTGATGTGTGTTTAGTACAGAATTTTATTTTTATTTTTATTTTTAGATTTTATTTTAAGTAATCTCTACACCCGACATGGGGCTCGAACTCACAACCCCAAGATCAGGATTAGCATGCTCTACCGACTGAGCCAGCCAGATGCTTCTAGTACAGAGCTTCATTTTTATTTTTTTAAGATTTTATTTATTTATTCTTGAGAGAGAGGGAGGGAGAGAAAACAAGCAGGGGAAGTGGCAGGCAGAAGGAGAAGCAGGCTCCCTCCTGAAGATGCTGGGATTGTGACCTGAGCCGAAGGCAGACGCTTAACCCACTGAGCCACCCAGGTGTCCCCAGTACAGAACTTTAAAGACAGTTATACCCAGTGTTGGGAGAAGCGAAACAGACACCTATAGGCTTGGTAGGAGTGTACATTGATGCAATAATTAGTACACCTCCTTTTTTGGGAGAGAAATAGGCCTAATGTTTCCTTAAAATGTTCACAATTCCTGACCGGTAATTCTACTTCTAGAAAATTTTCCAGTGGAAATGATTAAAGATACAGACAACTTTGGCATATCAGGCTTTTCTTCAAGTTATAGAGCAGAAAAAAGGAAATGTGCAAAAATAGGAGGATAGCTAAAGAAATGATGTTATTTCGTTATAAAGGAATATTACTTAACATTTGAAAATGTGTTTTTGAGTAATATTTATTGACATGGAAAATGGTTATAATATAATGCTCAGAGAGTCAAACAGAATTATAACTGTGACATCTGTGTATCTGTATCCATACACACACATAGGACAGATGAAAGAGAAGCTGGAAGGAATCTACCGATACCCTAAAACAGGAATTATTCTGTGAGGAAGTGTTGCGGTTTATTTGCAATTTCTTTTCCTAAAATTTTTAATTTTTACCAAAATCTAGACAATGAACATTACATTAAAAAATTATAAAGTCATAGAGATATATTCTTATTGTAAAACATTAATTTGGACTTTAAATTTTTTAACTCACAGTCATAATGTATCTATTGTGTTAAAGTTTGCTTTTTTCGGGGTGCCTGGGTGGCTCAGTTGGTTGGATGACTGCCTTTGGCCCAGGTCATGATCCCGGGGTTCTGGGATAGAGTTCTGCATTGGGCTCCTTGCTCAGTGGGGAGCCTGCTTCTCCCTCCCTTTCTGCCTTATACTCCATCTACTGCTCTCACTCTCTGTCAAATAAATAAATAAGGGGCGCCTGGGTGGCACAGCGGTTAAGCGTCTGCCTTCAGCTCAGGGCGTGATCCCGGCATTGTGGGATCGAGCCCCACATCAGACTCCTCCGCTAGGAGCTTGCTTCTTCCTCTCCCACTCGCCCTGCTTGTGTTCCCTCTCTCGCTGGCTGTCTCTATCTCTGTCGAATAAATAAATAAAATCTTAAAAAAAAAAACAAATAAATAAAATATTAAAAAAAAATACAATTTGGGTTTTTCTTTGTGTATTTTGGAGATAATTCTATGCTAGTAACTATAGCTCGAACTCACATGAATGAATACTAATTTTTATTTTGAAAAAAAGATCATTATTTTACAGTGAAATGTATTTGTTGCTATAGTTCAGTTTCAGATACATCCTTTCAGGGGAAGTATCGAGTTCCACCAAAGAGGATATGACAACTTTGATGAGGTCAGCCGTTTCCTCTCTAAGGAGAATCTGAGATTATGTCTTAGAAAGAGCTGTACTGCCTGGAGAGCAGAGAGAGAACTAGAGAACAGGGTGCCTCTGCTCATCTCTGAAGGGACTTCGGTCAACTCTCCAACCTTGCTTAGGCTCACCTTCGTGAAGCTGGCAAGTCGGAGCCCAGGGGTTCAAGGAGTTTTTAAGTGAGAAGTTGGGTAAACCTCAAGCAGTACTGTTGCAACTTGTAACAAAAGATGTATTATTTGATGAATTTTCAGTGGAAGCTAGAAGTAGGAGCTCCTCTCAAAAAATTCAGGTAGATTTGAGGGGTGTCTGGGTGGCTCAGTCAGTTAAGTGTTGGACTCTTGATTTCAGCTCAGGTCATGATCTCAGGGTCCTGGGATGGAGCCCCGCATCAAGCCCTGCCTTGGGCAAAGTCTGCTTGTCTTTCTCCCTTACCTTGGTTGCTCTCTCTCACTTTCTCTCTCAAATAAATAGATAAATAAATAAATAAATAAATAAATAAATACAACCTTTTTAAAAAAAATTTCAGGTAGATTTAAAAAATTCACACACACACAATAAAATATTCAACCAACATAAAAGTGTCGTCCTATTTCAGATCCCCAGTTCTCTATTTTCATTCTTCAGAGAACACTATTAGTAGTTACTAATGGATGGATTATTCTAGAAGTATTTTATTTGTATCAAAGAAGTGGATAGAACACATATCTGTCCCTTTTCACTAAAACACAAGTGGAAACATACCATAAACATACTTTTCATCACCATGTGATTTTAAAAAATGTATTTTTTAGGGGCATCTGCTGGCTCAGTTGGTAGAGCGTGTGACTCTTGATCTCAGGGCTCTGAGTTCAAGCCCCACCGTGGGCGTGGAGCCTACTTAAAAATGCAGTGTTGAAAAAAATTTTTTTTTAATTTGAGTGTAGTTGACACATAATGTTAAATTAGTTTCAGGTGTACAACACAGTGATTCATTATGCTATGCTACCATCTGTTACTATGCAACACTATTAGAGTACCATTGATTAAACTCCCTATGCTGTACCTTTTATTCCTGTGACTTACTCATTCTTAACGGGAAGCTGGTATCTCCCACTCCCCTTTACCCCTTTTTGCCCTTCCCTCTCTGGCAACCACCAGCTTGTTCTTTGTTTTTTTTATGTCTGATATTGTTTTTTGTTTGCTCTTTCATTTGTTTTGTATTTTTAGATGCCACATGTAAGTGAAACCATATGGTATTTGTCTGTCTTTTTTTTTTTTTAAGATTTTTCTGTTATTTATTTAAGAGAGAGAGCATGAGCAAGGAGGAGGGGGAGAAGGAAAAGCAGACTCCCCGCTGAGTGGGGAGCCCTATGAGGGGCTCAATCTCAGGACCCTGAGATCATGACCTGAGCCAAGGGCAGACACTTAAAACACCCTCATCTTTCTATGTCTTATTTCACTTAGCACAATACCCTCTGGGTCCATTCATGTTGTTACAAATGGCAAGATCTCATTCTTTTTATGGCTAAGAGATATTTCATTGTGTGTGTGTGTATATATGTGTATATATATATATATATATACATCTTTTTATCCATCAATCCATCCATCCATGGACACTTAGGTTGCTTCATATCTTGGCGATTATAAATAATGCTACTGTAAACACAGGGCTGCATATATCTTTTAAAATTTTGGATATTAACCCATTATCAGAGATATGATTTGCAAATATCTTCTCCCATTCAGTAGGTTGTCTTTTTGTGTTATTGATGGTTTCCTTAACTGTGCAGAAGCTTTTTATCTTGCTGTAGTCCCAATGGTTTATTTTTGCTTTTGTTTCTCTTGCCTGAGGAGACATAGCTAGAAAAATGTTGCTACGGCAGATGTCCAAGAAATTACTACCTATGTTTGGCACCATGTGATTTTTTTAAAACTCCAACAAAATATTTAGTAGATATGTTATATATTTGTAAACACATTAGATATTTTTTAAAAACACAGTGGGACTTCAGTAAGTGAAAAAAAATAAGTTGGGAAATTTTACATTTCTGACAATATGATAGATATCCTGAAAAGTACTGCTATAGAACACCTATAAATGCTAAACAAAATGAATAAAATTTTTAGTGCACAGCTGAGCAGTTAAGAAGTGATAAAATTTTATTGTTTTTAAGTGTACAACGCAGTGGCATTAAGTACATTCATAATGTTGTGTAACTATCACCACTATCACCCAAACTTTATCACCCCAAACATAAACTCTAACCATTAAGAAATAGCCCAGCCCCTGGTAACCACCATTCTACTTTCTATTTCTATGAATTTACCCAGTCTAGATATCCAATATAAGTGGAATCATACAAACTTTGTCTTTTTGTGTCTGGCTTTTTTTTTTTTTTTTTTACTTAGCATAATGTTTATCCTTGTTGTAGCATGTATCAGAACTTCAATCGTTTTATGACTCTACTATATTCCATTGCACGTATGTTTCACATTTTGTTTATCCATTCATGCATTGATGGACAAATTGGTTCCTTCCATATTGTGGCTATCATGAGTAATGTTGTCATGAACACTGGCATACAAGTATCTGTTTGAGTCCCTGTTATCAAATCTTTTGGGTATGTACGTGGGAGTAGAACTGCTAGATCGAATGAGAATTATAGATCGTATAGATTATATGTAGAATTATAGAATTATAACTTTTTGAGGAACTGCCAAACTTTTTGAGTGACTGCACCATTTTACACTCCAATCAGTAATGCACAGGGTTTCAATTTCTCCACATCTGTCAAAATTTATGTTCTATTTTTCTTTTCTTTTTAAATCATAGCCATCCTAGTGGGTGTGAAGTGGTATCTCCTTGTGGTTTAATTTGCATTGCTCCAGTGATCAATGATGTTAAGTATCTCATTGGCCATTTGTATATTTGCTTTGGAGAAATTCAAATCCTTTGACTATTTTTTATGTGGGTTCTTTGTTTTTGTTGTTGAGTTTTAGGAGTTCTAGATATTAACCTCTTATCAGGGATATGATTTGCAAATATTTTCTCTCATTTTGTGGGCTATCTTTTCAACCCTCTTAATAGTGTCTTTGAAGGCACAAAAGTTAAATTTTGATGAAGTCTAAATTCTTTGTTTTTTTCTTTTGTTGCCTGTGCTTTTGGTGTCATACCCAAGAAATCATTGCCAAATATAATGTCATGAAGATTTTCCCTTTTATTTTCTTTCAAGAGTTTTATGTCTTACATTTATGTCTTTGATTCTATTTTGACTTAATTTTTGTATGTGACACCAGAGTCCAACTTCACTCTTTTGCACGTGGATATAGTTTTCCCAGCACCATTTGTTGAGAAGACTGTCCTTTCATTGAATGGTTTTGGCATCCTTTTTTTTTTTTTTTTTTTTTTTTTAGAATTATCGGAAAAGAATTTTATTTTATTTTTTTTAATGATTTTTTATTATATTATGTTAGTCACCATACAGTACATCCCCGGTTTCCGATGTAAGGCTCGATGATTCATTAGTTGTGTATAACACCCAGTGCACCATGCAATACGTGCCCTCCTTACTACCCATCACCGGTCTATCCCATTCCCCCACCCCCCTCCCCTCTGAAGTCCTCAGTTTGTTTCTCATAGTCCATAGTCTCTCATGTTTCATTCCCCCTTTTGATTACCCCCCCTTTCTTTATCCCTCTCTTCCCCTACCGATCATCCTAGTTCTTATGTTCCATAGATGAGAGAAATCATATGATAGTTGTCTTTCTCTGCTTGACTTATTTCACTTAGCATTATCTCCTCCAGTGCTGTCCATGTTGTAGCAAATGTTGAGAACTCGTTCTTTCTGATAGCTGAGTAATATTCCATCGTATATATGGACCACAACTTCTTAATCCAGTCATCTGTTGAAGGGCATCTCGGCTCCTTCCACAATTTAGCTATTGTGGACATTGCTGCTATGAACATTGGGGTGCATATGGCCCTTCTCTTCACTACGTCTGTATCTTTGGGGTAAATACCCAGTAGTGCAATGGCTGGGTCATAGGGTAGCTCAATTTTTAACTTTTTAAGGGACCTCCACACTGTTTTCCAGAGTGGCTGTACCAACTTGCATTCCCACCAACAATGTAGGAGGGATCCCCTTTCTCCACATCCTCTCCAACAATTGTTGTTTCTTGCCTTGTCTATTTTTGCCATTCTAACTGGCGTAAGGTGGTATCTCAGTGTGGTTTTGATTTGAATTTCCTTGATGGCTAATGATTTTGAACATTTTTTCATATGTCTGTTAGCCATTTGTATGTCTTCATTGGAAAAGTGTCTGTTCATATCTTCTGCCCATTTTTGATTTGTTTATTTGTTTCTCGTGTATTGAGTTTGAGAAGTTCTTTGTAGATCTTGGATACCAGTCCTTTATCTGTAGTGTCATTTGCAAATATCTTCTCCCATTCCGTGGGCTGCCTCTTAGTTTTTCTGACTGTTTCCTTGGCTGTGCAGAAACTTTTAATCTTGATGAAGTCCCATAAGTTCATTTTATCTTTTGTTTCTCTTGCCTTTGGGGATGTGTCATGAAAAAGGTTGCTTTGGCCGATGTCGTAGAGGTTGTTGCCTATGTTCTCCTCTAGAATTTTGATGGATTCCTGTCTCACATCGAGGTCTTTCATCCATTTGGAGTTTATTTTTGTGTATGGTGTGAGATAGTGGTCAAGTTTCATTCTCTTGCATGTAGCTGTCCAATTTTCCCAGCACCATTTATTGAAGAGACTGTCTTTTTCCCACCGGATGTTTTTTCCTGCTTTATCAAATATTAGTTGCCCAAAGAGCCGAGGGTCCATTTCTGGATTCTCTATTCTGTTCCATTGGTCTATGTGTCTGTTTTTGTGCCAGTACCATGCTGTCTTTGTGATCACAGCTTTGTAGTACAGCTCGAAATCCGGCATTGTGATGCCCCCAGCTTTGTTTTTCCTTTTCAACAGTTCCTTGGAGATTCGGGGCCTTTTCTGTTTCCATACAAATTTAAGGACTGTTTGTTCCAGTTCTTTGAAAAATGTCCTTGGTATTTTGATCGGGATAGCATTGAAAGTGTAGATTGCTCTGGGTAGCATGGACATTTTAACTATGTTAATTCTTCCGATCCATGAGCATGGAATATCTTTCCATCTTTTTATGTCTTCCTCAATGTCTTTCAAGAGTGATTTATAGTTTCTAGAATATAGGTCCTTTACGTCTCTGGTTAAGTTAATTCCAAGGTAACGTATGGTTTTTGGTGCTATTGTAAATGGGATGGATTCCCTAATTTCTCTTTCTTCGGTCTCGTTATTCGTGTATAGAAATGCAACTGATTTCTGAGCATTTATTTTGTATCCTGCCACGTTACTGAATTGCTCTATAACTTCTAATAATTTGGGAGTGGCTTCTTTTGGGTTTTCCATATAGAGTATCATGTCATCTGCAAAGAGAGACATTTTGACTTCTTCTTTGCCAATTTGAATACCTTTGATCCCTTTTTGTCGTCTGATTGCTGTTGCAAGGACTTCTAGTACTATGTTGAATAATAGTGGCGAGAGTGGGCATCCTTGTCGAGTTCCTGATCTTAAGGGAAAGGCTTCCAGCTTTTCCCCATTGAGAATAATATTTGCAGTAGGCTTTTCATAGATGGCTTTTATGAGATTGAGAAATGTACCTTCTATTCCTACACTCTGAAGGGTTTTAATCAGGAAAGGATGCTGTATTTTGTCAAATGCTTTTTCGGCATCGATTGAGAGGATCATATGGTTCCTGAGTCTTTTCTTGTTGATATGATGTATCACGCTGATTGATTTGCGAATATTGAACCACGCTTGCATCCCAGGTATGAATCCCACTTGATCGTGATGGATAATCCTTTTAATGTACTGTTGGATTCTATTAGCAAGTATCTT
This sequence comes from Ursus arctos, assembly GCF_023065955.2. Lineage (NCBI taxonomy): Eukaryota > Metazoa > Chordata > Mammalia > Carnivora > Ursidae > Ursus > Ursus arctos. The sequence continues at coordinate 59,323,903 of NW_026623067.1, forward strand.
GTTGAGGATTTTGGCGTCCATATTCATTAGGGAAATCGGTCTGTAATTCTCCTTTTTGATGGGGTCTTTGCCTGGTTTGGGGATCAAGGTAATATTGGCCTCATAGAATGAGTTTGGTAGCTTTCCTTCTGTTTCTATTTTTTAAAATAGCTTTAGGAGAATAGGTATTATTTCTTCTTTGAATGTTTGGTAGAATTCCCCAGGAAAACCGTCCGGGCCTGGAGTTTTGTTATTTGGAAGGTTGTTTATCACTGACTCAATCTCTTCATAATTAATTGGCCTGTTTAAGGAATCAATTTCTTCTGGTTTCAATCTTGGTAGTTTATAGGTTTCCAGGAAAGATTCCATCTCTTCCAGATTGCTTAGTTTATTGGCATATAGCTGTTGATAAAAATTTCTAATAATCCTTCCAATTTCAATGGTGCTCGTCGTGACCTCTCCTTTTTCATTCATAATTTTAATAATCTGGGTCCTTTCTCTTTTCTTTTGGATAAGTCTTGCCAGTGGTCTGTCAATTTTATTGATTCTCTCAAAGAACCAGCTTCTAGTCCTGTTGATCTGCTCTACTGTACTTCTGGTTTCTGCTTGATTGATTTCAGCTCTAATTTTGGTCAACTGCTTCCTCGTGCGTGGATTAGGCCTGTCCCTCTGTTGCTGTTCCAGCTTCCTGAGGTGAGAATATAAAAACTGCATTTTAGATTTTTCTATTCTTTTGAGTGAGGCTTGGATGGCTATGTATTTCCCCCTTAGGACTGCCTTTGCAGTATCCCATAGGTTTTGGACTGTTGTATTTTCATTCTCATTGGTCTCCATAAATTGTTTAATTTGATTTTTGATTTCCTGGTTTATCGAGTCATTCCTGAGCAGGATGGTTCTTAGTCTCCAAGTGTTTGAGTTTCTTCCAAATTTTTCCTTGTGGTTGAGTTCCAATTTCAGAGCGTTGTGGTCTGAGAATATGCAGGGGATAATTTCAATCTTTTGGTATCGGTTGAGACCTGTTTTGTGTCCCAGAACATGGTCTATTCTTGAGAATGTTCCATGGGCATTAGAATAGAATGAGTATTCTTTGGTTCTGGGGTGTAGTGTTCTATATATATCTATGAGGTCCAACTCGTTGAGTATGGCATTCAAAGCCTTTGATTCTTTGCTTAGTTTTTGCCAGGGTGTTCTGTCTATTTCTGATAGTGGAGTGTTGAGGTCCCCTACTATTAATGTATTTTTATTTATATGTCTCTTTATTCTGGTTAAGAGTTGGCTTGTGTATCTTGCTGCTCCCCTGTTGGGGGCATATATATTTATAATTGTCATATCCACTTGTTGAATACTTCCCTTAAGAATAATATAGTGCCCTTCTGCGTCTCTAACTATAGTCTGTAGTTTAAAATCCAATTTATCTGATATGAGAATTGCTACCCCAGCTTTCTTTTGAGGTCCATTTGCGTGAAAGATGGTACTCCAACCCCTTACTCTCAGTCTGAATGCATCTTTGGGTTTGAAATGAGTCTCTTGTAGACAGCAAATGGATGGGTCATTTCTTTTTATCCAATCTGCAACCCTGTGGCGTTTATGGGATGGTTCAAACCATTTACATTAAGACTGATTACTGAGAGATATGATTTTAATGTTGCCATGTTGCCAGTAAAGTCTTTGTTTGTATTGGCTGTGACTTTCTGTTCTGTATCACTCTTGGGGCCTTTTTACTTTTATAGAACCCCCCGTAATATCTCCTGTAGGGCTGGTTTCGTGGTTACAAAATTGGTTAGTGACTGGCGATTCTGAAATGTCTTTATTTCTCCATCAATTCTGAATGACAGCCTTGCTGGATAAAGGATCCTTGGCTGCATGTTTTTCTCTGAAAGAGCTTTAAGTATGCTCCCCCAACCCTTTCTCTCATTCCAGGTCTGTGTAGACAGGTCTGACGTAATTCTGATGCCTTTGCCTTGGTACGTGAGAAATTTCTTTGCCCTGGCCGCTTTCAATACTGTATCCTTGCATCTAATATTTGCGAAATGCACTATGACGTGACGTGGCGTAGGTTTGTCATGGTTGAGCTTGGGAGGGGTCCTCTCTGCCTCTTGGACACGAATGTTTGTTTCCCTTGCTAGATTAGGGAAGTTTTCAGCTACAATTTGTTCAAATATCTCTTCTAGACCTCTGTTTTTCTCCACCCCCTCGGGGATGCCGATGATTCTAACATTGGATCGTTTCATTGAGTCAGTAATCTCCCGTAACCTACATTCGTGGGCGTGGATTTTTTTAAGACCATCTTCTATTTTCATTTTTTCCTCTATTAACCCATCCTCCAATTCACTAACCCGTTCCTCTGCTTCTGCGACCCTGGCCGTCAGAGCCTCTAGTTTTGCCTGCATTTGGCTCATAGAATTTTTAATTTCTGTCAGATTCGCTCTCATTTCTGTCCTTAGGGATTCTATATTCTCAGTAACCTTTTCGTTAATAGTTTTTTCAATTCTACTCATCATTTTGACCATCGTTACTCTGAATTGGTTTTGGCATCCTTGTCAAAAAGCAATTGACTGCATATGTGAGTGTTTACTTCTGGGCTTTCTATTCTAGCACAATGGTCTGCATGTCTGTCTTCATGCCAGTACCACACTGCTTTGATTACTGTAGCTTTGCCATAAGTTTTGGAATCGGGATGTGTGAGCCCTCCAACTTTGTTCTTGAGTTCCTGTTGTAATAGCTGTGTAGATGACGGGACACCAAGCCTAGTATCCTCAGGGTAGAAAGCAGTGAGAGGGTGAACTAGAACAACATCTGATCCATAAAAAGAATGGTGAGAAAACTCACAATTGTAGAGGGGGAAAGTCCTCCATGAAAATGTTTCATGATCATTTTTAAAGAAAAATGCCATAAATAATGTTCCTGCCAATTTAAAACTAAACTCCCCACCTTATCTTCACCACATTCAGCCCTTCCTAGACAATTGTCACAACTGGTCCTGTGTACAGGGCCTTCAGATGGTCTATCTTTAAAGTCAGCGTAATGCTGTTTTGAATGTTCCTTAGATACTTTAAGAAAATTCACTGCCACAAAGCGGAATCTCTTCTATTCAAAAGTCTTGACGATCTCTCCTATCAGGTTCTATTAGATGTCACCAGGCTTGACGTAAATGGAAGTGTGTTTGTTGGCCATGGTCCAAAAAAGCTGAGCTGAGGACCAGAATTGCTGCTGTGGGCATGAGTGCTGACGAACTTAGTTAACATAATGATTCTGGATTTGTACACATCTAGTAACATGACTTAAATATATATAAAGCTAAAATCGACAGCAGTTAGAGGATTGAGAAATCCACATCACAGTGGAGGATTTTAATATACTTCCCAATAACTCTGAAATCAAGAAGACAAAAAACATCAGTGAATGGATCGAAGATATGAAGAAAACCAACACATGCATGTAAATGTGAACTCAGTGCCCATGAGCTGGAGAATATGTATTTATTAACACAAAGGAAGCAGTTACGTTCTAGATGAGGGTTTGGTAAACCTTTTCTGCAAAGAGTTAGATAACAAATATTTTAGGCTTTCAGGACCGTATGGTCTCTCCCACAACTACTGAACTCTTGCTTTTGGAGATACAGACAATAGTAAACAAATGAACGTGCCTGCATATCAGTAAAACTTAACAAGCCACAAGCCAGTTTGGCTCATGGGCTGCAGTTTGCCAACTCTCATCCTAAACCACAATGCAAGTCTCAACTTACTTTAAAGACTTAGTCTCATGAAAACTGTGTTCTTTGACTACAATGAAATATATTTTGACCTTATTAACAAACAGATGTCTTAAAACAACAACGTGTTTTAAAATTTTGAAGCTGATTTCTAAGTTCAGTGTTTTTTCTTGCTATTTAACAAACAACTCCAGCTCTAAAACTTAGCGTTCTGGGATCGACTGGGGTGCGGGGATGGCTATTCTGGTCTGGAATAAGCTTGGCTTCTCTTGTTTGGGTTGCACCTGTGTCTGGTCAGGCAGGCAGCTTAGCTGGGAGCTGGCTAGTCTGAAGTAGCCTCCCGCAAAAATGTCTGGATGGCTGTTGGCTAGGATAATGAGGGTGGCTGCATCACATGTTCGTCAATTTGAAGGTGGGTGTACCGTAAGACCCTGAAATTCCACTCCAAGGTATATACCTAGGGGAAACATTGCACGTGTGTAACAGAGGAAAGATACAAGACTATTCAGAGAAGTACTACTTACGTGAGCAAAAAAATATGCACATCAACAACAGAATAAGCAAATTTTGTAATATTCACACAATGGGAATGCTATATGACAGTTAAAAATGAATGAACCATAGTTACACACGGTAACACAGAATAGACCAAAATGAGAAAGCAAAACACATTCCAATATAAAACCACTTATATGAAGTTATAAATAATACTAAACAAAAAATATATTATTTAGGTTGGGGTACCTGGGTGGCTCAGTTGGTTAAGTGTCTGACTTTCCAGGTCATAATCTCAGGGTCGTGAGATAGAACCCTACGAAGGCTCCAAGATGGGTGTGGAGCCTGCTTAAGATTCTTTCTCTTCTCCCTCTGCCCTCCCCACTTTTCTCTCGCTCTAAACTATACACACATATGTATAATTTAGGTCAGAAACATATGAAATAAAACCATAAAGAAAATTAGAGAATCATAAACACAAGGTATTTAGATAGAAAAATCAAATAGAGAGAGGTGTACAGAGGACTTCAAAAACGTTGGTAATTTTAATTTCTTAAATGATTAGTGATTACAATGATCAGTTATTACAATTGCACAGTATATATTTAGTACATATAAAATATGTAAAACATTACATAATGAAAAATAAAAAATAATATATACTAGGGAAACTTGTTGCAGTAATAATAAGGAGACTTGTTACAGTATTCCAGGTGAAAAATGATGATGTATTAGAAAAACAATAGTACCAAAAAAATAATAGTTTAGAAAAATGAGTTTAAAATTAATTACCATTTATACACATATTTTAAAAACATATGAATGGTACTGAAATCAGCAAACATCTTTACAAAATTACTATGTTTCCAGCCTAGAAATAAATAAGCATAGTAGATGTTACAAAAATCTTCTTTAATGTTACAGTTTTATAAATATGCAATCTATAGCAATAAGCCAAGATTAAATAAATGGTTGGGCTCAGGGCTGCTTGGGTGAATCAGTCAATTAAGTGTCTGCCTTCCACTTAGGTCAGGGATCCCAGGACCCTGGAATCTAGCCCCATGTCAGTCTCCCTGCTCCACGAGGAGTCTGTTTCTCCCTCTCCCTCTGCCCCTCTCCCCTGCTCGTGCTTGCGTGCGCTCGGTCTCCCTCTCTCTCTCTCTCACCCTCTCTCTCATATTCTCTCAGATAAATAAATAAAATCTTAAAAAAAAATAAATGGTTGGGTACAAACTCATTCTCTAGAGAATAAAAGAAAATGAGAACAGTCTAATCCCCTTTAAAAATTATTATGTTTAGCGATCAAAAGAAGTATGTGTATAAGTTGTTGAAATAAAATCACCAGTTTACTGACTAAAAATCTAAATGCTTTGTATTTAATGAAGAGCATTAATTGTAGATGTTAGGTTTTGCTCTCTTTCATGCTGATGCATGCTGTGCTATCAATAAATATTTTTGATATTTATTTCTGGTATTAAAATTCTTTATATTCTAGGAGATTCTGCTGTCCTAGCACTATCTCTGTCTCTGTCTCTCTCTGTCTCTCTCAATGGGAATATTTAAATTAAATCAGTCATAGCAAGTCTGCAATTCCTTTTGTCTAGTTTTCAAGTTACTCTTCAGTAGTCAAATATATATATATTTAAAGATGTATTTATTTATTTTAGAAAGAAAGAGAGCACGAGCTGGGGGAGGGGCAGAGGGAGAGAAGCAGACTCCCCACTGAGCTCCAGGCTCAATCCCAAGACCCTGAGATCATGACCTGAGCCAAAATTCAGTCAGCTGCTTATCAGACTGAGCCACCCAGGCGCCCCATACATATTGTGATTTTGAAAGGTGTACATGGTGCTTCCTGTTTTCAAAAGCAACCCCTTCTTAAAAATTAATCCTTCACTATATCTTTAGAGGAACAGTTAAAGCAACTATAGTGTGTTTTTAATGAAGCTTCTTTGAAATCTTCATAAAAGCTTGATAATTTAGTGAAACTTAAACATTTTCAAGAGTTCAAGTATTTTCCTGGACTTCCCTGGCCAGTCACTGGAAGTGAGTTTTTAAAAAGACAAATATTGTCCCTGGAGAAGAGGGGTTAAATGGGACACACAGTGGTTATGGGGTTGGGAGAGGGTATCTAGAAAGTTAAGTGTTTGCTAGAACCAGGTAATAAAAAACATGAGAAGTCAAAGTAGAGTAATGCAACTCCTACGACAACTCTTATGACAACGTATAAAAACTGCTTTTCAGTTGGACAACATAAGAAATCAGCTTTATTTTTTATTTTTATTTTTTTTAAAGATTTTATTTATTTATTCAACAGAGATAGAGACAGCCAGCGAGAGAGGGAACACAAGCAGGGGGAGTGGGAGAGGAAGAAGCAGGCTCACAGCAGAGGAGCCTGATGTGGGGCTCGATCCCACATCGCCGGGATCACGCCCTGAGCCGAAGGCAGACGCTTAACCGCTGTGCCACCCAGGCGCCCCAAGAAATCAGCTTTAAACAATAAAATTATGCTGAGCATTTAAAAAAAGTTCTCTTTTGGTAGTCAATGAAAACTTATAGGATTGTAAGTGTAGTCCATATAAATGGGTGATTTTTTAAATTTTACAAATGATTACCTTATTGGTGCAAAGATATTTTTTTTCTATTTAAAGTTGTATGCAAAGATTTTTTTAAAGATCTATTTACTTTAGAGAGAGAGAGCATGTGTGTGTATGCGAGCGGGGGGGGGGGTGCAGAGGGAGAGGGGGAGGGGAAGCAGATTTCCCTCTGAGCATGGAGCTGAGCTGGACAAGGGTCTCCATCTCTTGACCCTGAGATCATGACCTGAGCCAAAACCAAGAGTCTGGTGCTCAACTGACGGAGCCACCCAGATGTCCCTTGTACAAAGATTTAAAGAAAAAAAAAAAAGATTCCAGTATAAAGTAACTTAGAGAATGCATATAAAGGTTATTACAAAAATTCTACAAGGAAGACTTGACATACAATGTGGGTGCTTGTTAGATTGGACAAGAATGGGGGCACCTGGATGGCTCATTCGGTTGGGTTTTAGACTCTTGGTTTCAGCTCAGGTCATGATCTTGGGGTGGTGAGTTTGAACCCCATGTCGGCTCCCTGCTTAGTGTAGAGTCTGACGAGATTCTCCCCCTTCCCCTGCTCATGTGGCTCTCTCTCTCTCTCTCTCTCTCTCAAATAAATAAATAAATAAATAAGCAAGTAAATAAATAGTTATAAAAAAAAGATTAGACGAGAATGTTCAAACATGTATACAGCAGGATGCCTAAAACATATATCCTTCAATTCTTTCAGAGCGAGCCAAAAGGAGGCACTTGGGGGGAAAAAAAGTTTTAACCGAACATCATATAAGGAAGTAATGACTAATAATATCAAAAGCATTCAAATCCAGGCACCATCAGGACCACTGCTAGAAAAATCCTATTAAGAAGTTAATTTTGATGATGTGGTAGTCACTGATTTGTTGCCTCTTCTTCACAGGCACAAAACAGACCTCCAATAAACACTGCGCTGCACGCTGCCTTTCTACTCCGGGAAGGTACCATGGGAAATAATATTTTTCACCTCTAGATGGCGCAAGCTTAAAGTAATTTCTCCTTTTCAAGGTTTACTGTATGAGAGGATTTGTAATTATCTTTAGGTGTACCTTTTCTGTATAACCATGTGAAAAGTATTTCTGACCTTCTTTATTACAGTTTGCTTAGCTATTTTTTTTTCTTTTCTAAAAGCAACTTGACATTAAAATCCAGCAGAACCCTCTTAGGACATAATTCAACAGAGACTTGCATCTGCTAAAGATCAAAGTATTATCATGGGTCGGTGGACTTTTTCTGTAAAGGGCCAGATGATAAATATTTTAAGCTCCGTTGTAGCACAAAAGCAGGCACAGACGACATGCCAATAGATGGATGTGGCTGTGTTCTTAGCAAACCTGATTTACAGAAACATGACACGCTGGATTCCTCTGAACTGTAGTTTGCTCATTCCTTTATTTATGGTGAAAGCCTGACTTAATATGCCGTCACCATTCCTTTTTACCCCGCCCCCCCCCCCCCCAAAAAAAACCCTGGTTATCCCAGTCCATTACACATTACAGACATACTGGGTTTTGGCAATCCATAATACAGTTCACATAAAAATTCACATTTCTATATTCTCTTGAGAAAATAATAAACTGAAGACCTGGACACATTGACCTCAGATACTGAGCTGGGGTTGAACACTGCGTTCCGTCCTCACATGGCCGGGTGCTCTCCGGCGGCCTCCGTTCCCACCGGCTGGCTGCCGCATTTATGTCTCCGGTGCCGGGCGGTGGGACTAGACCTCTTAGAACTGAAAAACCTACTTGAACTCTGTTTCCCATTGCTGTTCCTTAATGTCTTTTCACTGACCATCCACTCATCTTCTCATATTTTGGCCTACATTTTTTCTGTATTTCAACTCTCATTATTTTCTTTTAAATGCATCAAAAATACCTAATAATGTGATAGCAGTGCTTCATTTTTTATGACACACTTTGCCACAAATATGAAAACAAGAGCTCTTTTTGGTAAACATCGTTATTTTGATTAACTTTCCCCATATCATCATCAGAATGAAATAATAGGGGCGCCTGAGTGGCTCAGTCGGATAAGCGACTGCCTTTGGCTCAGGTCATGATCCCAGGGTCCTGGGATTGAGCCCCACATGGAGCTTCTTGCTCAGCAAGGAGTTTGCTTCTCCCTCTGCCCCTCTGCCCACTTGTGTGCTCTCTGTCTCAAATAAATAAAATCTTTAAAAAAAAAAAAGAATGAAATTACATTACTATGTCTCATATACAAACCATGAAACATCTTTAAAAATTTTTATTTAAAAAAGATCTTTGGGGCGCCTGGGTGGCACAGTGGTTAAGCATCTGCCTTCGGCTCAGGGCGTGATCCCGGTGTTATGGGATCCAGCGCCACATCAGGCTCCTCTGCTATGAGCCTGCTTCTTCCTCTCCCACTGCCCCTGCTTGTGTTCCCTCTCTCGCTGGCTGTCTCTATCTCTGTCGAATAAATAAATAAAATCTTAAAAAAAATAAAATAAAAAAGATCTTTAACATTTTTTATTAAAAAATGAGTAATTGTTAATAGTAATTAAAAGGTACATTTTTATAGTAGTCTATGGTTTTTTTGGTTTGTTTTTGTTTTTATTTATTTATTTGAGAGAAAGAGAGACAGCATGAGCATGGGGAGAGGCAGAGGGAGAGGGAGAAGCAGACTCCCAGCTGAGCAGAGGGTCCAACACGGGGCTGGATCCCAGGACCCTGAGGTCATGACCTGAGCCTAAGTCAGACACTTAACAGTAGTCTGTTTACTTTTGTTTTGTTTTTTAAGCTTTTCTATACAATAATTCACTTTAACATCCATGGATGTCTGGAAAAGTGGAATTGAAAAATAGATCTGAATTATTTATTAAACTGTTCAGATTGTACTGCTATTCCATTCATAGATTTTGCTTTGTGTTTATTAAGACACGTCTGAATCACTCTGAAAAATGATTTCCGGGTCAATGTCCTCAGGGAAAAGATACTTATTGACTTCCATGCTGTCCTCTTTTTGTCTTTCTTTCCTCATTCCATACTGCAGAGGAAATAACAAATGTTCTCCCCTCTCCACAGCATTTTCCCTGGGCTTCTGTCAGTTCATACATAATTGTAAGGTTCCAGTGTGCCTGGCATCATTGGTTCTTCTCCTTCACTTTCAAAATGAGATACAGTTCAAAAAGTCCTTTGATTTTTAAACCCTTTGGTTTTTATATGACTGGATTATTAGTGAGCCTTTTGTCAGATGTGGCTGTCTTCTCCGGGTCAATGTCAGTTAGCTTGTGAATGGTTTGCTTTTGGAACTATTCACTTCCGCTCTTGGGAAAAGTGAGTCAACTATTACTGCATTTTAAACCTCAGTTTGAGAAGGTGAGACATGCACATGAAGATCATAAAGGCGTAAATACCTTGAGGAATCTTGTCTTCTCACCTGTCCCTGTCCACAAAATTCCCCCTACGTAGCCACTTTTATTAGTTGCTTTTATGTGTTTCTTTTATGACCTTCTAGTGTTTATTTATGCAAATATATATGTGTTTTTTAAAAAAGATTTATTATTTGAGAGAAAGAGCTGGCGGGGAGGGGCAGAGGGAGAGGGAGAGAGAGTCCCAAGCAGACTCCATGCTAAGCACAGAACCTGATGCAGGGCTGGATCCCACGACGACCTCGAGATCACAACCTGAGCCAAAACCATGAGTCCGAGGCTTAACTGGCTGCGCCACCCAGGTGCTCCCAAATATACACATGTTTTTATTATTCCTCTTCTTACACAAAACTTGCCTATTACATCCTGGAGATCTTTCGTTATCAGTATATACAGAGCTGCTACCTTCACACTGTCCAACCCGTATTTCTTTATTTTTGTTCGTTTTTAAAAAATTAACAGTGTCCACCTTTTGAGAAGTGTGAAGCTTTACTTGGGTATGACAAAATGCCTTGTGTTGGAAATTTAATTGATGCCCTTAGAGCCATCTGCCAATTTATACATCATCCAACTGAATTTCGCTATTTTAAAGTTTTCCGGTCGCTTGATTTGTACCTCTCGGTTTCTGAAGTTGAATATATTGGGGGTATGTAACTTCCTGCTGGGTGTTTTCATTCAATTGAGTGGTTCCCTGTTGGAGGACTTGTAGGAAATGTGGCAGACTGGAGGAATAGATGTTTTTGGAAAGGGATGGATCAAAAGTGGTCAAAAGTTTTCTGGTTGCAAGTTACAGAAACCCAACTTGAACTTGCTTGGTACAAGCAGAGTTCATTGCCTTGTATGTGTAAACTGGAGGTCTGGGGAAAATGAGGCTCAGTGACCCTTGGAGCCAGAGACTTGGATGCAGCCTTGTTTCTCTTCTCTACTTCTTTCTTTGCATCAGCCTGATTCTGTCAGATCAGCTTCTTCCATGTGAGTGGAAATCTAGCTGCCTGCAGCTCCCGGACTCTCATCTTTCATCTTTGATACCCAAGCGGGTCTACCTGACTTCTCTCAGTGCAATTGCAAAAGTATCTGTCTAAGGAATGAGTTGGATCGACCCAGATTTTATTACACGCTCAGCCTGTACCAGTTATCTGCTGGCGGGAGGTGGGATGCTATTATGACTGACAGCTTGTAGCAGACGCAGTGCCCATATCCTTTCAAGCTCACCCTGGAAAGCCACTGGAAGACTGACACTGAACTCACCTATAGCTGCCTTCCCCTCTCCACCGGATAGCATTCTCTCATTCAGGAGCATGCCCACCCGCCATGGGACGTGAACCCCAAGTGCAGAGTTAACGCACCTGCTGCATCCTCCTACAAATGACAGTTGGGCACTGGGAGATACATTAGGAGATAAACATCCCAGCTCCTCACCTCTTGGTTGGACAATTCTGAAGCATGTTCTACAGTTTCTCAGAGCATCCCCAGTGAGATCGATCCAAAGGGGTCACCCACTGATAATGCACCCCCCCTTTTTTTAAAGTAGGCTCCACACCTAGCATGGAGCCCAGCATGGGGCTTGAACTCGCAATCCTAAGATCAAGACCTGAGCTGAGATCAAGAGTCAGACACATAACCTACTGAGCCATCCAGGTGCCCCACAATAATGCACTCTTGATTGGCTTTCCCCCAAACGTCTCATTTCCCTGCTCTTGCCTCTGCTATCTGCAATCACCTCCCAAATAAACTACTTCTTCCAAATCCATCTCAGTGTTTTTCTTTTCTTTCTTTCTTTCTTTCTTTCTTTCTTTCTTTCTTTCTTTCTTTCTTTCTTTCTTTCTTTCTTTCTTTTTCTTTCTTTTTCTCTTCCTATCTTTCTTTTTTTTTTGGTGGAGGGCAACACAGACTAAGACACAGTCCCAAACTAGAACTACCAAAGTGGAAGTGGAAGAAAGAACAGCTACCCAAAAGGAAAGAGTATAATTCTTAGAAGAGGGGAGGGGTGCTATGCAGACAAATGATAGCCATTCAGCCCGGTATGGGTTATTCTACTTACCAAATCAGTGCTGAATGGGACACTGCATCCCTTATTTACGACATAAATAGCACACTGTCTAAAAAATAGCATGGCTTCTCTCTCAGACGCAAAGTAGATTAAATCTTCAGAACACCAAAGTGTAGCTTATTAGTGCTAGAACATGGAGTCATGGTGCTTGGCCTGAATGGGATCTTATAGATTAACATTTCTCAAGCTTAGATAGTTTGGGTCCCCCGTGAAGAAACAAAACTTTTTTTCTTCCTTTACTCATACAATACTTCTTTTTTTTTTTTAAAGATTTTATTTATTTATTTGAGAGAGAGACAGCCAGCGAGAGAGGGAACACAGCAGGGGAGTGGGAGAGGAAGAAGCAGGCTCCCAGCGGAGGAGCCCGATGTGGGCTCAATCCCAGAACACAGGGATCACGCCCTGAGCCAAAGGCAGACGCTCAACGACTGAGCCACCCGGGCGCCCCCATACAATACTTCTGACACTGGATATGTTGTTTTTTTTCCCTCACCAACCAATTCTCTGACACCATCTGAGGGTCCTAGAATTCAGGTCTGACGCCATCTGCTTGGAGTTCATGTCAGATCCCACAAGCGAAGGACTCAATCCTATTTCAGACACCAATTGCAAGTCCCAAGTTGTCACCCATACTTCTGACTGATGGTTCTAAGTTGGAGTCCCAACAACCTCTTCCTCAGGTTTGATCATTCACTAGAATAGCTCATAGAACTTGGGGAAACGTGCTTACCAGTTTGTTAGAGGAGATGATAAAGGAGACACATGAACAGTCAGATGAAGAGATCCAGAGGGTGAGGTTCTGGAGTCCCAAGCACAAGACCTTCTGTCCTGCGGAGATGGGGTACACCACCCTCCCAGCATGTGGATATGTTCACCAACCTGAAAGCTCTCAGGACCCGATAGTTTAGGGATTTTTATGGAAGCTTCATCACATAGACACAATCAATTATTGACTCAATCTCCAGCCCCTCTCCCCTCCCCAAAGGATGGAGGGTAGGGCTGAAAGTTCCAAGCTTCTCATTAGGGCTTGTTATTACTGGTGACCAGCCCCCATCCTGAAGCTATCTGGGAGCCCATCAAAAGTCCTCTTTTTACAACAAAAGACACAACTATCACCCAAGAAATTCCAGCGGATTTAGGAGCTCTGTACCAGGAACCAGGGTCAAAGACCAAATATGACAATAAAAATGCAGATAGCACCATTATTCCTTAGGAGATTACAAAGGCTTTAGGAGCTCTGGCCGGGAGCCAGGGATGAAGACCAAAATAGATATTTCTTATTTTATCAAAATACCATGCCACTTTAATAATTTTGTCATATTTTGGTGCCATCTGAACCATTACTTAAGTTTTTAATTGACTTAGGAAACAAAAAAACAGGATTGCCGACTATGAATAGAAGATAATCACACAAATGAGAATATAAAAATTGATGTTCTTTAAATAAACCACCAATACATTTAATCAAATATGCCACTAATATGTTGAGGAAATGCTCTTTGGGTTCACTGGCTTCTAAAGCTAGCACGAGTAGACTTCCAAGAGCTACTTGGGCACAGACAGTTTGATGGAAATGAGTTTCCATCAACTCTTTTCTAAAACACAACAGCCTGGGGGCACCTGGGTGGCACAGCGGTTGGGCGTCTGCCTTCGTCTCAGGGCGTGATCCCGGCGTTATGGAATCGAGCCCCATATCGGGCTCCTCCGCTATGAGCTGCTTCTTCCTCTCCCACTCCCCCTGCTTGTGTTCCCTCTCTCGCTGGCTGTCTCTATCTCTGTCAAATAAATAAATAAAATCTTTAAAAAAATAAAATAAAATAAAATAAAATAAAATAAAATAAAATAAAATAAAATAAAATAAAACACAACAGCCTGAGAATACACCCGTGAGAGTCAGGTTCTCCTTTCCCTCCCTTTCTCTCAAAGTCCCCCTTCTCCTGCTTAATAAAATAAGGGGAATCATTTTTTGGTGTATCATGTGGGGGGCAAGGGTAGCATTGTTTGAAATACTTGTGTCGGTTCTGAAAAAATTGAATGACTCTAATGACCAGGTTTTAAAAATCCCTGTGTCAGCCAGGTGGTTTCCAGTTCTTTGTTTTCAAAAAAATAGAAAGATAAAATTTAAAATAACTTTCAATGATAACTCACAATATACATTTTGGCATAAAGCTCAGGAGTTCACAGAATTGAATGATATTGTTCTAAAATCCCTCTTTTCATCATTTTTAACATATTTGTGTAAAGAAGGTTTCTCAGTGCTTCTATCTATAAAAAACACGTATAAGAACAGAATTGCACTATGTTATTCTAGTAATAAGTAATATTTTTCCGCAAAGACTGAATGGGGGCAATAAAAAGCAACTTCAGCCATATCCTCAAGAGATATACTTCCAGTATTTTACTTTTTATCAAAGAATTTCATTGAAATTTGTAATATATTTATTTGTGATTTATTTCTTAGTCAATTGTGAATTCACTAACTGTAATGATAAAATCCAGAATACATTTTTAAAACTATTCAGGGCCTTATGGTCACAGCAATTTGTTTTTAAAATTCCAACTTATATACATATTTTTATCATAGTGAAAAAAACATAACATGACCAATAAAAGACTTTCTAGCACAAAATGTATTAAGATCAAATTCTGTAGGAGAATGGAAATATAAGGTCAGACACAGAAGGAATGATGTGAAGTTTCTGATTGTCAAAGAGCTTGTGGGGCGCCTGGGTGGCGCAGTCGTCAGGTGTCTGCCTCCGGCTCAGGGCGTGATCCCGGTGTTCTGGGATCAAGCCCCACATCAGGCTTCTCTGCTGGGAGCCTGCTTCTTCCTCTCCCACTCCCCCTGCCTGTGTTCCCTCTCTCGCTGGCTGTCTCTGTCAAATAAATAAATAAAATCTTAAAAAAAAAAAAAGAGCTTGTGCATGTGTTTTGTAAACGGGTAACAGTGAATGTCAAATTGCTATCATATTCGGATTCCATTGCCTACTTTAAAAATAGCAAAGGGACAGTTTTATTTTAAAAACTCTATATATACCATATGCTGGAGAAATACATATTTTGTAATTATATAAACTTACATAAACTTTCATCTGTCAATTTAAAAATGTGTGAGAGGGAGATTGTTTCATGAAATTCTTTTTGAGCTTCTATAACCACAGTAATTTGAAAAACAATGCAGAAGAAACCTCAAATATGTAAGAGCTTTAAAAATCTACTATTCATGAGGGGCGCCTGGGTGGCTCAGTCGTTAAGCGTCTGCCTTCGGCTCAGGGTGTGATCCAGGCGTTCTGGCGTCGAGCCCCACATCGAGCCCCACATAGAGCCCCACATCGGGCTCCTATGCTGTGAGCCTTCTTCCTCTCCCACCCCCCCTGCTTGTGTTCCCTCTCTTGCTGGCTGTCTCTCTCTCTCTGTCAAATAAATAAGTAAATAAATCTTTAAAAAAATATATATTCATGAATCCTTGCTGAAAACAATTGCTCAAATATGCATTCCAACCACCAGAGCAATGACTCAAAATCAAGAACTCAAAATTGGAAAAGTCAGAGTAAGAAAAAAATGGAACGAAGAAACCAATTCAACTCCTAAAACTGATGGTAGATAACTATATTAGAATTGTTTTTCGAATTCAAAAATTTTCAAAAATGATCTCCAAATAAATGCAAACACCAAAGCAATCATTGAAAGGATTTAGATGGGAAAAATCAGATGTCAGGAGCTAGACCCCAAGACCTGACTTTTACTGCCCACCTGATTATACTCATGATCTTTGTCCCACATTTTCCCTTAACTTCTTCTTTCCTGCTCATATCTGAACTTAGGCAAAGGACGGTGGAGGTGAGGGGGCAGGGGGCATAGCACCCCCTGATGGAAACCAAAACTCCCTCTCAAAGGAAGAGCTCCGGAGGTCCAGACTACCCAGACAAGTTTGAAAATCACGCCCGCGCAGATGGACTATGGGATGCGCCATGGAGTGACTGACAGTTACCTTACCTCCTTGTAACACTAAAACCTCCACCCAAGGAGGAGCACAAGACTCATTTACATAACACGCAATCTGTGCGTAAGCATGTTTCCTTAAGGTGCATGCATGACTTCATGCGTGCCTTTAAATGCAACGATAAAGCTCCCCTTTCTGAATATTCATCCTAACCCTAAATGAAAGGAGCCCATTCATCCTTGCTCCAGGAGTCACAGCTTTGGAAGTTACTCCCTGTGATCTCCTTATTTGGTGCAAATAAAGTTTTCTTTCTGTGACAAGTCCAGCTGGTATAGTTTCTACCTGTGACTCGCCAAGGAGTGAAGTCACGTTAGTTTGGTTAAAAAATACTGTGGTCCTACAAGCCCAGATTAAATCAACAGCTGGAGTAATGGAAAGCGAATGCTGGACAGCTTCCTTCAGTGCATTCATCTGCAGACAGAATACATGGTTCTTGAGTGCCAACTACGTGCCAAGCAGTGTCACAGGGGCTCAGGCTGTATCACTAAACAATGTGGTCAAGGATCCAAGCAGAGTTTGGAATTCTCTGCTTGGAGATATAATGTATAGTTGGGGGGTGGAGGGAGGGAAATAAAGAAAAACTGTTCAGTCTTTTGATGATCCTAATTAGGGATATAGAGTTTTAAGTTGGCATTTAGTATATGAACTTGACTTTCAACTTAAGAAATAATCAAAAAGAAACACCAAGGGACGCAGAGAAAAGGGAACACTAAAAGAAAAAACTAACATGAACACATAAATACTATTACTCTATGAAATGAAGGATGTCTGAATGCATGGAGAATATTCCTCACTGTCCATTTGTTTGAGGCATTTGCTCTCTAAACCCAGACATTTAGGGTTTTGATGAAGGTACAATTGATTTAATCAATCACTGATTAACCACATTGGTATTTAATTCAATCCCCAGCCCCTCTCCCGGGCCTGGTGGTCAGAAGGTAGGGCTGAAAGCTCCAATCCTTAAATCATGTGGTTGGTTCCTCTGGCGACCAGCCCCCATCTGCCAAGAGTCACGCATTAGCATAAACTCAGTTCCCAGCTCACTATGAATAACAAACGACGCTCCTCTCACCCCTGCCACTCAGGAAGTTACAAGTGTTTTAGAAGTTCTGTGCCAGGAACTAGGGATGAAGACCAAATATAGATCTCTTATTATATTATAACATCCAAGTGTGTGTCTGTGCTTGTGTGAAGAGGAGGATAAAGAGGATAGAAGGTGGGGGGACAACACAGTTCCCCTGGTCTCTTTCTCCTACTCCCACTGAAGAGGTGGCAGAGGTCTCCTGTGAAAGGCAGGGCCCTCCTCCCCCTCCCCCTCTCCACCCCCTCAGGTCAGAACTCTGCTCTATGGGAAGGGGATAAGCGAGGGGAAGAGTCCCCTCTCTGAAGGATGTACAGCGCCCAGCTGGGGCCAGGAGGAGATTCAGCTTCCCTCCAATAGTCTTCCTCTGGGAGCAAAGTGACAACCACATAAGGCTCTGGAACTTACTCTAACAATTAACATTGTGGGGGCTGGCTTCTTAAAGGCCTGAAGTCTCTTTGAACGGCTGGGTTCAAACAGAACTGAGAGTGGTTACATATCGTTTTTGTGAGGCCGCCCCTGTGATCAGAGCTGCTGTGCGCAGCCCCAAACTCCAGGCCTGAAGATAAAAATATCTTCTCCGTGTGAACCAGGGACCACCAGGAAAAGCAGAAAGGCTTTGGTTTTCTCTTTTGTGAAGCGAAGAACTCGTCAAGTCATCGATACACGCTAGTCCTGATCGGATGCAGAGGAAATACAAGGAGTCATCGAAGTCACTTATACAGGAGTCTCACTGACACGGCTTTGCACGCAGGAAGCTCGTGGAAACCACCGCTCTGCTTAGCAGTGACGCTCGAAGCCTTCAGAAACAGTGTAGCGGCACCTGCCTGAACCACAGTAACGGGGTTGCGTTACTATGCCTGCAAATGTGTGAGGAATTGGACGAAACACAGTGTAGGTGATGCTAGAGTGTATTCTATTTTTTAAAAAACGAAACTTGAATGGGTTTCAAAAAGTAGACTTACGACTTTCAAGATTGATTGTTATTATTGGTTCCACAGAAATTGCCTTCCTCCCTTGGGATCGCGTGGAAGATGAGAAAGTGCGTTTTCAGCTAGTAGTTATGTGTTCTAATCAAATCACATTATTTTATTTTATTTTTTTGGCTTGACAGCACTGTTGGTGATGTATAAATTCCATCTGTAGCTGTCAAAGGTTTAGTACGTCCTCCCCTCACCTGAGCTAACTGGTGACATTCCTGCTAAATGACAAGGGTGTCTGTGGCTGGTTCTCACTATCAGATGACGTTGCACAAAGGACGCCAGGAACCTGTCTGGCACGCGCGGCAGAGTCACGTAGGAGCTATTTCCTCACCCAGCTTCTCTACTGTTGCTTTTCTTTCTTTCCTGGATATGCTCGTTTTGCTTTTGACCATTTCTCTGTTTCGCACAGGGTCCATTCGGTCACCAGGTCTCTAGAGTTGCGGCATGTTTGTGATTTGAGTTTTTTACGGCTGTTGGCTTGCTTTTTCTTTGTTTCTGAGTCTAGACATTCAACGTTATGTGGCTCTTGGCTCTCGGTTTATCTTGAGGCTGATGGGTTCACTGACAAAGACACTGACACGCATAAACTCAAATCACAAGAAATCAGCTTAATTTAACATTGTTATTTTTACTCTTCGAGTTTTCATCCTTAAGGCATGGGGTCCTGCAGGAATGAGAGCTTATTCCAAATTCCTCGCTTTCTTTATTAAAAATAAAAAGAATCTAAAGATAAAAGTTCATTAGCATGCTGTTAGTGGAGAAAGGGATTTTTTTAAAAACAAAAACGGCTTTCCGCCCCCCATCTCCATCTGATGTTGCTCAAAACATACTATTGGTCATTTAGTCAGAACGATTAAAAAACCAAAAACAGATGCAATATATTTGTGCACAGATCCATCAAGGAGTGGGAAAACAGAGGATGAAAGACTAGAGAAAAAAACTGACCTTTATGGTCGCCAGCTAGGATGTGGTGGGAGCAAATTAGAGTTTTCTAACTGAAGACGTAGCCTTGTCTGTAGAAGCAGGTTCTGGGGTCAAGTAGCAGGTATTCTTGATGCCCAACACATCAATTTCATTTTGTGTCTCCATTTCAGCTGCATAGATATCTGTCTCATTGTTTGGCTCCTCGTGAGACGGGGTCTCATCTGCCTGACAAGCCCTGTTGTTCACAACAGGCTCCGGTGCTGGAAGCTGTCACTGGGGCTAGGAGCAGCTTCCAAAGTGGCTCACGCCAAAGCCTGGCAAGTGAGTGCTGGGTGCTGGCGGGAGGCCTCGGTTCCTCACCCTTGGGACCTCCCCAGAAGGCTGCTTGAGAATTCATGACATGGCAGCCGGCTGCACCCAGAGCTAATGATCCAGGCCTCAGGTTTTGATGCAAAGAGTTCCTGCTAGAGTGATTCTCCTGGCATGTTTCTCCTTCATGGAAAGAGGAGGGGTTTTGACAGGTGAATTTGGTAGAAGGAACTAAGTATGGTCAATCGGCTTCTTTGAGGTGATTTTATTTTGGAGGAAGCAAGTCCCCAGGATGCAGGCATTCTAATCTGCTTTTGGCCAGACCAGAGAAAGGGCCAGATCTTGGAGAGTCCTTGCCTTGATCAGCTATGCCAGTAACTGGTGGGTAAGTCCATTTCACTGGGATGAATTTTTTTTTTTAAAGAATTTATTTATTTATTTGACAGAGCACAAGTAGGCAGAGCAGTAGAAGGAGGCAGAGGGAGAAGCAGCCTCCTCGCTGAGCAGGGAGCCTGAGGCAGGGCTCCATCCCAGGACCCTGGGATCATGACCTGAGCCGAAGGCAGACACTTAACCGACTGAGCCAGCCAGGGGCCCCCTTGGGTGAATGGATGGTAAACCCACACAGCTGTAGATCTAAAGTCATGAGCTCTCATCAGCATTGCAGATGTTTTGCACATCACCCATATGACTCATATCAACTGATTCTGAACACTAAGAGGGAAGATGGGGCTTCTTCCAAGTTTCTGGAAGAGAATAAAACTAAAGTAATTCAGCCAGTAATCTGAACATCTAAATTGCTTTTCCACTGGCTACATTTTAACATCTTCAAAGCTGGGGGTATTTCTGTGCTCAGTTCTTTTCTGTGGAGCCTACGAAGGTATTTGCCAGACTTCTTCCAGAGGGGTGTCTGGGTAGGGAGGGCGCAGGGAGTGGGACAGATGTTTTTCTTTATCATTCTCAAGTTCTCGCATCTAGTTTTGTCAAATGGTGGTTATAACAACGTGAGAAATACCAACCAGTTAAAATTTTCCTGGCAGACCCATTGACTCCAATCTTCACTTTCTGTTCTTCTACCACCACCACCACCACCACCACCACTACGACTACTGGCACTTGCTATTTTTGAGCAGCTCCCATGAGCCCACCAGTATACTATGAGCTTTACATACATCGTTTCTGATCTTTTAAAAATTATTTATTTATTTATTTATTTATTTATTTATTTATTTATTTAAGTAATCTCTACACCCATTGTGGGGCTCGAACTCACAACCCCGAGATCGAGGGTCACATGCTCCACCCACTGAGCCAGCTCAGGTGCCCCACGTTGTTTCTGATCTTTACATCAGCTCTGCAATGTAGATATTACTTTCTTTCAAATGAGGATAACAAAGCTTAGAGAAATTTGGAAATGTGTTCCAGGTCATGTAGAATGGAGACTGGAACCCCATTCTAACTCCAAAGGTCAGGCTCCTTCACTTTTGCCCCATCCCTCTGAGCGCATGCCCCATCTCAGCTTTGCAGCATGGCAAGAGCAGCTCAGAGGACATTCTTGTTTTTCAGGGCTGGCTGACTTTTCCCTAGTGGGGTTTTCCAAACAGTCTAGAAATGTAAGAGCTATTAAAGCCAAGAATTCTACTTGGAGGCCATCTTACCGTTCTAATATCCCCATCTCCTCCCCAAGCAAAACTCACAACGTGCACCCTCCCCCCTTTCTGCTATGAAACTGTTATTGTACTTATCTCAGTGTTTGCCAAGAGGCCATCTGTGCAACCAGGAGGTGTCATTATCTTTACAGTCTTTTAAAATGGCCATTGCCTGAGTAATAGAAATTGCATTTGACAATAGAAGATGGGCTTCTGGGTCTCTGAGGGACCATATCTACACTGC
Source organism: Ursus arctos (assembly GCF_023065955.2). Lineage (NCBI taxonomy): Eukaryota > Metazoa > Chordata > Mammalia > Carnivora > Ursidae > Ursus > Ursus arctos. Next base: position 59,345,329 of record NW_026623067.1, read on the forward strand.
TATTTCCTCTTCCCGTGACAAAAATAAATAAAACAAACCGAAAAGCCCTCCAAAACAAGAAAACCCAAACAACAAAATCAACCCCCCCAAACTCTAATATTGAGAAAGAAAAGCAGCAATTCCCTTAATGGGGGTGGTAGGCAGACAATGGTTCCCCAAAGATGTCCACGTCCTTTCCCCTGGAACTTGTGAATATGGCAAAGAGACTTTGCAGATGTAATTGAATTAAGGATCTTGCAATGTAGATTATCCTGGGTTATCTGGTGGGCCCCACATAACTGCCAAGGTCCTTCCAAGTGAAAGAAGTAGGCAAGAGAATCAGAGGAGGAGACTGGCCACAGAAGCAGAGGTTGGAGCGATGGGATTGCTAGCTGAGGGGCATGGGCCAAGGACTGCAGGGATCCTTTAGAAGGTGGAAAACACAAGGAAACCCGATGTTCTTCTAGAGCCCCCAGAAACAACGAAGCCCTGCTGACACCTTAATTTTAACCCTGTGAGACCCATTTTATACTTCGGACGGCCAGAACTGAGACATACTATATTTGTGTTGCTTAAGGTACTAAGTTTGTAGGAATTTGTTACAGTAGCAATAGAAAAGGAACACAGTGGAATACTCTCTACCTTTTTTCACCTAATCGTTTATGCAATTGGCCGTTAAATATCCTGGTCAGAAACTATGCCAGTTAGTGATCCCGCCATTTTTTTTTTTTTTTTTTTAGATTTTATTTATTTATTTGACAGAGAGAGAGACAGCCAGCGAGAGAGGGAACACAAGCAAGGGAGTGGGAGAGGAAGAAGCAGGCCCCCAGGAGAGGAGCCTGATGTGGGGCTCAATCCCAGGCCTCTGGGATCATGCCCCGAGCCGAAGGCAGATGCTTAACGACTGAGCCAGCCAGGCGCCCCCGACCCCGCCATTTAAACTTTTCTCACACAAGAAACATCTCAGCATGTCATGTCTGATGTACCATTTTGTTGCTGCCCTTTCTTGTAACAACCTTTTGGAAAAATGGGGTTAACACAATCCTGTTTCCTATTGATAAGAAATGATCACAACTATTTCAAGGAGAACACCGGAAGCCCCTGCATATCCTCTTACTGTAGGTGTAATTAAATATAAATCAGTAACAGTGAAACTAATAGCTGTCACATGTCCATCTGCTGCCTGTGCTCCTGGAAAACAAGGCGTGCCCTATCACCACCAGGAAACTCCCCTGGCGTTCCTGAGTCGGCTATTACCAACAGAGCTCTTTCAATGCCCCAGGAATCGAGGTGAAAAAAGTCAATGACTCCCAATCAGGCTCTGAAGGAAATGGCGCAACTAACGCAAGTTCCTGTGAAGTTGACTCGGTCTGTGGGTGTAGAGGCTCACAGCCCCGGGCTGGGCTACCATTAGGGAGCTGGGCGAAGAGCCTCTTTGCTCTGTTTCAGCAAAACACTGTGGACACTGCCTTGTTGATTAAAGGCATCCACTGTCTAATTGCCAGCCAGCGGGATAATGATTTAATTAACCCTCTTACTGGTGGGAACCCAGAGCAGTCATTTCCCGGCACAAACTTTCACCACAAAACAAATTCAATTGATTTCTGCCCAGTCGTCCTCTCCTCTGTGGAAATCTGAATGAGCAAACCCGTTGTAGTTGATGAAACCAAAGATCCCTCCAGCAAAGCCTCGATGTGCCGACCCTTCTGGGGTCTGGAAGGGGCCAGGTGCTAATAAATTCTATGTGGCTACAGTACCAGGTGTCAGGCTGCTTCTAGATTCTTGCACCCCACAGTGCTCCAGTCTGTCTCCTCCATGCCCACTGGAGGGAAGGCTCCTATTCATTGATTAAAGGCTTCATTTCCCAGAATGGGTGCCTAGGCGATAGCCACATTATTGCTGTATCTCAAATTAGTCATTCCTGCTTCAAGCACAGGAAATCATCCTAGGGATTTGCTAATGCTTGTCAGAATTTCAAAATTTAGCATCCAATTAGTCAATCAAATTACCAGAAGGAGATAAAATATTTTGGTATTTCCATTTTACTGATGGTGCTAAAATCTGTATTCCTTTCAACATAGTCTCTGGGCCCCAATGATGTGCTGACATACTTAGAGAAAGCTAACTAACCTAATACCAATGTGTGCAGTTAGGACCTTCAACCTAAACCTCTCTAGTTTATTCACTCTTTGGGGTTATTTACATTTCTTTTATTTTGTCAATAGGAAGACCGCAAGATGAACTGTAATGAAAACTGAACTCGGGGTAAGCACTCTGCTAGATGTCTTCTTTAATCTGCAGAATAACTATGTCCTTTTGAGTCTTCTGATAGGCAGATGCTGGTTTATTGGGGAGTAACACCTGTGAACTATCAAAAGCATGAACGGAAATGGAGAGGCTCAGGCCACAAACAAAGCTGACAAATTCTAGGCCAGGCCAGCAGGGGGTGGGGATGGGGTGGAGTGGGCTCAGGAGGGTTCCATATTGCACAGAAATGGCCAGGGTCTAGCACTCCCCTGAATCCCATCATTGGATGGGCTCTGCACAAGAAGAGCCTGGCCTCATCTCAAATGATGTGCCAGGTCCCAAAGGCCTGGATCTGGAGGTCACCGGCTCCCTGGGCTCCTCACAGCCAAAGGGCCAGTCCTTTCTTGATGGGAACTCTGAGCGGTGTACTTTCATAGTACCAGGACAACTCTGCGGGAGGCATGGCTATTACGTGTGGGGGAGGCCAAATGTTGCCTTGACCCTCTTTTTTGTCTGGGTCTGAAAATTAAAATCACATAAGAGAGACTAACAGGAGAAAGGCATACAAATTTATTTAAGTTTTATGTGACTTGGGAGCCCTCATAAGGAAATGAAGACCCAAAGCAACGGCAAAGCCTACTTGTCTGACTATTGGGTTGCACCAACAGGGGCAGTTGTGGAGAAGTGACTCCATGGGGAGGCAGAAGGAAGAGAAGAATTATGTTCACGAGATCTGCTTGTGGAGAATTCTATCTCAGCTTCCCTTCCTCGATGATAAGAATGCTATTTTCCTGGTACAGGGAAGATGTCTTCCACATGGGAATTTTTATCTCCTGTTTTTGGGAGGAAAAGCAGAGATTAGGATGCCTTTCTTGCAGCTGCTGTTTTTTTGGGTGCCTTTGAGTCAAGATAATCCTTGTGCCAAGGTGACATATGCCACCCTTCTTCTGCCCATTTCATAGGAAACTAAGACATAGAGACCTTAAGGTCATCCAGCAGGACTTCTAATAGAGGAGACAGAACAGCTGATAATCAGTTCTGGGCACATGAGAGGTGTTTGGAGAAAAAAAAAAGTGCTTCATTATATCAGGTTAAGAACATAATACGTGTTTTATTAACTAGGGCAATGGAGTTATAGAAGCTCCAATGCTGTGTTATTTGAGGGAGTCCCTTATTCTAGAAGCAGTCTTCCGAAGGCCATTAGACGACTTCAAATGTCACCACTCACTCTTTTCATTTATTTATTTTATTATTATTATTTTTAATAGTTTTTAAAAAAGATTTTTATTTATTTATTTATTTGTCAGAGAGAGAGAGAGCATGAGCAGGGGGAGCAGCAGGCTCCCTGCTGAGCAAGGAGCCCGATGCAAGACTTGATCCCAGGACCCCGGGGTCATGACCGGAGCCGAAGGGAGACGTTTAACTGATGAGCCACCCAGGCGTCCTTCCACTCGCTCTTTTTAAATCATAGTCTATAATGTTGCCAAAACCTGAGTGGGGCAACACATTAAGCTTTCCTTGGTTGCTAATTAGCTTAGCTTAGTTTTCTAACCATTTTCTGTAGGATGCTTTTCGGGTCTTTTTGCACTCGTGCTTCCCCTTTGGTGCAAGGGTTATTGATTTACTCAGCAGACACTTGAGTGCCCTCAGGCACTGTTCACGATGCTCAGAACAGGGGCGCTGGGGTGGCTTAGTCGGTTGGGCGTCTGCCCCTCCCCTTGCTTGTGCTCTCTCTCTCCCTCTCAAATAAATACATAAAATCTTAAAAAAAAAAAACTCAATTTAAACTAAATTTAGTGATGGAAGCACAACACGAATGAAGATTCCCCAAGTAGAATTTTCAAATAGGCAGAATTCTCCACTTTCTTAGACTCTGTCTCTGGCAGCACTCCCCTCTGTGGCTAGGCACGCAGCACCGTCAGGCTATTGCCTATGCCTCGGCTCTCTATTTCTCTCTCCTCTAGTTCTCATGCTTTCAGCGCTACTTCCATCTTTCAGATATGCTTACCTGTCCAATTTCCATCCTCTCAGTATTCATTTTCTGTGAAGCAGATCTTGGGATCTGAGCTGACCACACACCCTTACGAACAGTAAGTGCGCAGTTGGCAGCTGTCAAAGTTTGCGGGAGTAACCGTGCGTGCGTCTCACGCAGCTATCCTCCCCACATACGAAGTACCTATGCCATGTGCTCCTCCTCACAACTGAACCTGACTGGAGAGAAGGCCTGACAACCAAACTTGGGTTTTATTAGGCAAAGGTTTTACAATATGGGAGATATGACAGCCTGTTTGTATATTGGTGAAAATTATTCAATAGAGAAGAAAAAAATCGATAATGTAGGAGAAAGGAGAATTTCTGGCATTGATGTCTTAAGAGAGAAGAGAAGAGAGCTCCTGCACTTGTGGGAAGACTCAAAATATAGAAAGGTTCAAGATGCGGAGTGATTCAGAGGATTTAGGAAACGGACAGAAGGGACGTCTTCAGAATTTGCCAGTCCCTGTCATTGCTCTCCTGATTATCTGGGGTCCATGTGCTGGCCAAAATCCTGACCACAACCTACAAGACCATATATATATATATTTTTAAGATTTTATTTATTTATTCGACAGAGATAGAGACAGCCAGCGAGAGAGGGAACACAAGCAGGGGAAGTGGGAGAGGAAGAAGCAGGCTCATAGCGGAAGAGCCTGATGTGGGGCTCGATCCCATAACGCTAGGATCACGCCCTAAGCCGAAGGCAGACGCTTAACCGCTGTGCCACCCAGGTGCCCCTACAAGACCATATTTAATGTGACTTCCCATGACTGTTACTTCTCTGAACTCCTCGGCTGTTATACATCCCCTCTTTCTCTCTGCTACAGCTACACTGGCCACCTTTCTGTTCCTTGCACATACGAGTCATGCTATTACCTCAGGGCCTTTGCACTTGCTGTTTCCGCCATCTATTTTCCTCCTCCAAATAATTATATGGCTCACTTCTCACTTCCTTAAGGTCTCTATGAACTACCACTTTATTTTGACAGAGGTGCTGAGCAAATATAACTTTCTCAAACTGTAGGGAATTTATATACAACAACCAATTGTTCTCTAAAAACTGAAATGAGTAACAGTTAAGTGGAACACAAAGTCCACATAGGTCATACTCAATTAAAAAAACATTACTCCTAAGTGAAACTAATGATCAGCAAATTAGACTGGATCTGACAAAGAATAAACACAAACGTAATTTAATATTTTTGAGGCTTGACAACATTGTTGAATTACAAATCCCGAGGGAAAAGAGAAATGATCTATTACCCAAATAAAAGACTTAAGAGCAATAGTTTCCTGCCATTTGAGGGCCAGTTGAAGAACTGATTTTCAATGACTAACACGAGCAAACAGATAAAAAATATATTTACATAAATATTTTAAGAGAATCAAAGGATTTAAGAGAATCAAAGGGAGTAGAAGAAAAGGGTGGTAGAGGAAACATACAAAACAATAATATCATTCAAAGGCTGTTAATTGGCTTCTATTTGTAAACTGCTTTTTGAATGACTTTTAAAAAAGTAAAAAATTCATGAGACCCTGAGAAGTATTTATCAGCATTTTTGAAAGCTCTAGCAGCTAATCTCTTTTATTTATTTATTTATTTGAGAGAGAGAGAGAAAGAGAGAGAGAGAAAGAGAGTGCGAACGGGGAGGGGCAGAGGGAGAGAGAGAATCCCAAGCAAACTGCGCCGAGTGTGGTCCTGGATACAGGGCTGGGTCTCATGACTCTGAGAGCACGACCTGGGCCGAAAATAGGAGTTGGGTGCTCAACCAACTGAGCCACCCAGGCGCCCTGAGCAACTAGTCTCTTAACTAAATATAGCAACGATCGTTTTAAATACTTGTACTACTTTTATACAAATAATCTGTAGGTATTAAAAATATGGACTTTTAAAAAGTTACTTATCATTTCGCCATCCACAGAGACTCTGTTAGCATCTGGGTGTGTATCTTTTCAGAGTGTCTCTAGTAATGGCGTCTGAGGAAGGAAACGAAGTGGCAGAGATAAAATCAAATATTGAGATGTTTTGGAGGATCTTCTGAGGAATTTTTCAAGGTATACATAAATAATTGACAAGGTAAATTATTTTCAAGTAATTAACAAATGTAAAGATCTGTAAAAAAATCAGTGACAGCATCACAGAGAATGAGTGGGGGTAGACAGCAGAGCCCCAGTGTGCGCTTGACTCGTGATTTTCAAGACATGATTGGTGATTCATTTGTAAGTCACAAAATTAATTTAGTGGCCTTGACCATATTAAAAAGAAAAAAAAGGAGGAGGAGGAGAAATAGAATCAAATTGGAAGTATCAAGATGCAGTTTTAATATTTTTATTTCGTGTGTGTGTGCGCTCGCCTGAGTTGCCATGAATAATGCACTTCCTACTGTGAATTGTGGTAAAAACTGTATAAATGCTACAGCAGTAGACTGAAACCTTACAGAACAAACAGCAAGTGGAGAGAGGATTCCACCTCTAGATAATACTACTCTCCTGTCCAAAGGGGAATAAGAAAGGAGGAAATCATCACAACCCGTGAGAACCTTATGCCTGATGCCAAGCTTAGGCTGCCCGGCTAATGAAGATACATTGACCTATTGACCTGCTGGATACACCATTAATACATTAGAGGTTCATCAAACGTCCTCCTCATAAAAGAACGGCACTCCTTCAAAATGCTTCTGATGCTTCCCTGTCTGCTCCAGGAGCAGTTGAAAGATTATGCTTCTTCTGATTTGTCTATGCCTTGCAGCCTTGACTAAAAACTCCCTTAGGTTTAAGGGGTTAGATGGGTCACCTCACTGGACAAGCCTGGAGCCAATGGTTCTCAGTGAAATTAAATCATAGCAAGATCTACAAGGCTGTGGAGGAAGAAGACTGCCAGTGGTCTGAGAAAACCCGGAGTGCTATTAAAATGCACGGGGCAATGGTAAAATGTGCTGTCTGGATGGGCTGTAGAATTACTGCCATCAAACACAAAAACAGGCCTGCTAGGGGGCAGAGGGCAGGGTGAGTATGAGTCAGTCACTGAGTCCCAGAGACCTTAAGCCATTAGCTGTAGTCAGATATTGGTCCTGCCAATTACTACTAATTGATGATTTGGGGCTCTGCTCGGAGCCCTCTAGTGAGAACTAGCCATGTGTCAGCCATCCACAGCCTCCAAGGATCATGTGCTGGACATGTTGTGAGGACTGAAGTGAGGAGAACAAGATGGCAGAGTTCACGCGAACAGTTGTGAAATCCGTCACTGCACTGTAGGGGAGCTCAGGTTTGGTCTTTATTATAAGTCATTCATTGAAAAAGAAATGGCAAATGCAAAGCCTTTTTTGGTTGGTGGTTTCCACAAGGAAGGTTAGCAGAGCTGCCTCTCACTCCATAAACCCTGGTTCTCCCCAACTTCTCCCTGGGTGGGGGACATGGGTCTCAGTCCTCCAATTCCAGGGGCTAATCTGGAGTTGCAGAAGCAGCTAGTTCTTTCTGCCCTTGGATCAAAGGCACTAAAGAGAATCTTCGTACAGAGAGGCCAGGGAATCCTGTAAGGGAATCATGGTGGATGATTCCTCCAAATCCTCCCAGATTGTCTTTCCATACCTCTCTCTCTCTCATGAATTTATGCATTCTGACCTTCCTCAAAAGCACTATCAGAAAAGGGCCAGAGATTTACTGGGGTTGTTTTCTAATTCTGGTTGGATCCCTAGTTGGTACTTGATGGGAATTTGGAAGATCAGAGAAAATCCAAAACTGGACAGAGCCTAGATGCTTACAAGACCCCCTTGGTCTTAGAGTCCCAATAACATATAGTCAATAAATACTGATTGAATCCCTATGGTGTAGCAAGGCTTTACATGTAGGGGATATAAACTTTTTCTGTTTTAGTGATGATTTTAGTCATATGATCATCAACCCCCCACATCTTTTAAGACAATATTCCTCCTCTCCTGCTTGTTGGTGAAATGGTCATGTGAGCCCCTTATCCAAAGCTGGGCTGAGAAGCTTTAGGAACATCTAAGTAGCCACCCCATTGCTGTATCTCCCACTTATCACATGGATATAAGAAGACAGAACTGGGCACCCTGGGCATGAAGGAGAATGCTGGGTCCTGGGAGATGGGTGCTGGCAGCTAAAGAGCACACACAGCATCTTGCCTGCAAGAGCTTCTCAGTGTCCTGAAAACACTCAGGTCTCATGATGCCCTTATTCTGTAAAAGGATCACTGCTGAGGTCAGATGACTTGGCCCATTATCATCACTCAGCAACTCAGCAGCTACACCAGAAATAGAATGCTGCCTGGTACTCTCAAGTGCCCAGCAGAAACTTAAAACATGGCAAATACCCAGGGCAGGAGAAAGAAGTCACCCATGGAGTCCTTGCTCCTGATAAAATACAAAAGCTCACCTGACCCCTGAGGTCATAATGGTTCTTGCAGCTTGGAGTGTGCCCCCATTACCCCCAACACCACCCCAACTCAGAAGGCAACCCAAGGAGGGTGATGCCTGCTAGTAAGCAGCTGTGTTTGCTCTGTGTGTTTGCTCTGTTGGAGAGCATAGTCATGTTCTGAAAGGATAATCTAAACTATGGTGGGGCTCGGCTCCCCAGGGCATGCACTTGGGCTGCAGGGAGAAGACAGTGGGTGCTGGTGTCGCAGTCCTACCTACTCACTGAATGATGCAAAACGTGGTGGCCCACTTGTGGGCTGTAGAGGCAAAGCCGCAGAGGAGGGTGGTAGCTAAGAGCTGCAGTAGGACTACCTGAGTCCCAGGTCTTGTGCTTGCTACCACTGTCATCTGCGGGTCACTGGGCACTTTGTTACTTCTTCCTGCCTTGGTTTCTTCATCCATAAAATGTGGATCATAAAAGCACCTACCTCATAGGGTCCATTGCTAGGATTAGATGAGCAAACATGAGCAAAGTACTTAGTACCCGGCATGTAATAGGCATCATATAACTGCTGGCACATATGTACTCAAAGGATGAGTGGGTGACCAATAAAAATGATGTTTATAAACAGTGATGTGCAGGTAAATGTCTAACAACTTGCTCCTTGAGGAAAAACAGCTTTGATTTGTAATGTTTGCTGATTTTCATGGCTTACCTATTCTCATAATGACTGATTTTAAGAACACAGAGTTTGGAAGAAATGCTTACAGTCAGGTGAGCTGTGAGCTCACATCTCTCCAGAGTGGCCACACCAATAGTTATGAAGCCCAAGTAATAATGTGAAAGATGCAATGATGTTTTATATGAAAAAATAAGAATAAAACTTGAAATAAAAATGATTATCAATTATGTAAAAATTTAGTGTGTGCATAGTTGGGGCACCTGGGTGGCTCAGTCAGTTGAGTGTTTGACTCTTGATTTCAGCTCTGGTCTTGATCTCAGGGGTCTGGGGCCAGGCTCCATGCTCAGTGGGGAGTCTGCTTGAGGATTCTCTCTCTGCCCCTCCCCCTCTCCCCCAAATAAATAATCTTTTACAAAATGTAACACACTTAAAAACAAAATTAAATAGGAGATATAACTGGAAGAATTTATCTAGAGGATAAAGAAAAGTAAGTACAGGGTCTCGATCAGTCATGAGAAGCTGCCACACTATTTGTGTCACGATTTGCTGACAGAAGAGAGATACAGGCCCTTAACCCTGGAATTCTCAGAAAATTTGGGAGGATATGAAAATTTTAATATAGGCTCGGTGGATTCTTTGCAAAAACACTAATTTATTCTCTGGTTTGAGTCCATCGCAGAAATGACAGACACAGAATAAAGTGATTAAAGCAAAACATTAGACAGGGTCTATCCTAAACCCCTTTGGCCCCATTGAGAGTTTCACTTCTCTCTCCTTATTAGTACAACAGCCTACACTTGCCTCCTGTCTTGGACTCCCACCTCCAACTCAGCCTTCACACCGCTGCTATCAGAGTTCTAAGGTGCACAGCAGACCAGTGCAGGGTCCTGGTTAAACTTTTGTAGTAGCTTTCTGTGGCCTGCTGGAAAAACTGGAAACTAATTTCTCACCGAAGGACCTTCATGATCTAGCCTAGCCCATCCACCTTGTCCACCTGGGGCCACGGGGGAGATTGCTCAGAGTGGTAGTGAAGAGGATGGACTTGAGACCAGGCTGCCTGACTCCACCTTTAGCACACATATTTAAGCACTTTGAGCCTCTATCTCCTTATCTGTAAAATGATGAGAGTCACAAGTCTGTTGAGAAGGTTACATGAGATGATTTGTGTAAAGCTCTGAACCCAGCATGCAACACATGGGAACTGCTCAACAAATGTCAGTTGTTATGATTATGTACTTTCTTTTCTTGGAATATTTGCATTTTTGCCTGAACCAAATAGGGGACATATTTTGGGACAAGTCAGCATTCTGGATCTATCCCAGTAATGAGTCCTCTTTGGTTATTTTTTTCATTCTAGAATCTTTGGCTATCCTGCCAATTCTGCTTATACTTGTACAGATAAGGTGGCTGGAATGCGGCCTGTTTACCAGAATGAATGACCTCTATGTCTGTTGTTGGCTGCATTCAGGACAGCCCCTCCTACTAACACTGAGGGAAGAAAATCAGCAACCAAACCATTCGGGGTCCCAAATGAAACCAATCCAGAGATATCCAGACAAAAGTAGATTTTCAGCAGCCCACTTATCAGCCAGGAGTGAATGAGAACCCCCAACAGTCTGTGACTTCACACAGCTAGGGCAGCTTGGGCTAAAATCAGGCCCGAATGGAGATTAAATCAGAGTTTTGAGTGATGGCGTCAACAACCCAGACTGGACTTGAGCTGAACTGACCATCCCTCTGGGAGCATGCCTTAATGGGGGAACAAGACCCACTTAGCAAACCAGAACTGGAGAGGTGGCCTGCATCTCAGCTTCCTCACGGGCTAAGATCCCCAGGGAAATGAGCAGTGGAAGGAGTGAAGTAGGGGAGTCACGATGGCTCTTATGCCCTGGATGTGACATACTTGTCTCCTGAAAGATTACTTTGGAGATGTGAACAGATCTTCTTTCCTCTTTTTTTTTTTTATAAAGATTTCTTTATTTACTTTAGAGGCAGGGGAAGGGCAGAGGAAGAGGGAGAGAATCTGGAGCAATTACCCACTGAGTGCAGAACCCAGCGTGGGGCTTGATCCTAGGACCCTGAGATCACGACCTGAGCCAAAACCAAGAGTCAGACACCCAACCAACTGAACCACCCAGGAGCCTGTCTTCTTTGCTTTTTAACCCAAGTTCAAATGTCCTTTTCATATGACAACTTGGTAAAAATAGTTTTCTTTCTTTTATCTCACTTCTAAGTTCCACTGGATTATTGATGCCAAAAAAAAAAAAAAAAAAGCCCTAATGATAAGCTATCAGACCATGCTAAAATATCTTCAGGCTGCCAAGTTAATGTTCCTATATCTACACAATTTATAGTGATCAAGGAGGAGAGGGCTTTTGAGGATTTGAGGTCTTTGCTATACTAATAACACCAGCTAGCATTGATTGAGTACTTACTATGTGCCAAAGATGTTCCTGCGTGATCTCATATGGTCCTACAGGTGGTGGGGCTGGAATCAGCCTCATCTTACACTTGAGAAGGCTGAGGATGCAGAGCGGAAGTAATTGCGCACGTTTAAACTGTTTAGCAAGAGACAAACCAGGAGCATCTGAACTGAGGGCTGAGCTTCTAATCTGTGGTGTATGCCACTCCTCTCTTTTCTCCACTTCCATAATTACTGTATGCTGTGGTCCCCCCACAAAATCGCATGCTGGAATCCTAACTGGCGAGGAGATGATATTAGGAGGTTGGGCATTTAAGAGGTGATTAGGTCATGAGCGGGGAGTCATCATGATTGGGATTAGACCCTAGAGAGCTCCCTAGCCCCTTCTGCCATGGGAGGACACAAGAAGAAGTCAGCAATCTGTAACCCAGAACAGTCCCTCACCGGAACCTGACCATGCTGCCTCCTAATCTCAGGCTTCCAGCCTCCAGAACAGGGAGCAGGACGTTGCAGCTTTTTATAAGCCCCTCAGTGCATGGTGCTTGGCGACAGCAGCCTAAACGAAGACTAAGATGGTATTGAGAGAGGACAAAACCACAGGGTTCCGAGCTAGCTCATGATGATAGTACGCTGCCTCAGTTCCTTGAGGTCACAACCTTCTCCGCGTTTGCCACTCATCCTTTCAGTCATCCATTCAACGAACACTTGTAATGGCACACCAGCAATGTGCCATTGCCTGCAGACACAGAGGTGATCAAAACCCAGTGCGACCCTGCACTTATAAAGCCTACAATTTACATGGGACACCAGTAGAGGTGGGGCGACCACACACACACACGTGTGAAATTGCAGGTGGGACAAGAGCTACAGACAGAGGAATGAGATGCCGTGAGCATGTGTAAGAGGAAAACTGGCCATGATGTCTAAAGAAAGTGGAGAGGGGAAAGTATCCCATTGGGACGAGCAGCACAGGAGGAAGCCCTGTGACAGGAGCGGAGTGTGGCACATCCTGGGTCTGAAAGTTGACCAGCGGCTAGAGGAGGCCGAGCCGTGCTAAGGACTTGGTTTTTTTCTTTTTCTTTCTTTTCTTTTTTCTTTTTTCTTTTTCTTCTTTCTTTCTTTCTTTCTTTCTTTCTTTCTTTCTTTCTTTCTTTCAAAGATTTATTTATTTGAGAGAGAGAGAGAGAGCACAAGCAGGGGGAGGGGCAGAGGGGAGAGTCTCAGACAGACTGCATACCACGGAGCACCATACCCGACACGGGGCTTGATTTCATCACCCTGAGATCATCACCTGAGCCAAAATCAAGAGTCAGATACTTAGAGGGCTACAGAGGGGAGAGGGGTGGGGGAATGGGATAGGCCGGTGATGGGTAGTAAGGAGGGCACATATTGCATGGTGCACTGGGTGTTATACACAACTAATGAATCATCGAGCCTTGCATCGAAAACCAGGGATGTACTGTATGGTGACTAACATAATATAATAAAAAATCATTATAAAAAAAAAAAAGAGTCAGATGCTTAACAGACTGAGCCACCCAGGCGCCCCTGGTTTTTATCTTAATGGCAGTGGACGGTCTTTGAACCACCAACTCTAGACTCCATTCTTGAAACATTGCTCGTGCCTACAGTGCCCCTACAGCCAGTGTGTGTGTGTGTCTGGTGCCCACAGAGTACTGGGGAGGTGGATGTTTACAGCATCAGCATCCCTACAGTTTGACTTCAGTCATGGTGTTGGCTGACTTGGGAACATAAAGAACCCAGTTCTGGTAGCTTCCTGCCCTGCCTGTACGCTCACTTCCTTTGGCCTGGTGGCGGGCTGACAATTCCACAAGGTGAAGGATCACAGAGTGCAGATGGTAATTACAGAGTTTGCTTGGGACTTCTTTGCAAACAAATCAGCCCATAATAACGAGTAAGTTCAGTGCAATTAGCAGAATTCCAGAGATAGTACTCTCCACCTCTGGCTTTTCTGCTGGATAATGCCATAAACTCTCTGATTGAGAAAAGCGGTAATGCAGTTTTCTGGTACAAAGCTCACTGCTGGCATTCTGCAATCATAAAAGAATAAAGATATGGTGACTCATTTGTTACTCTCATTACTTAAATATTCCTCCCTAAACTTTGTTAATATATTTCATGGTTAAGCCATGAAATAAGCCACTGGTCACTATAAAATAATTTTTCCGCCTTACTACATAGAATTTTCCTTTTGATTTCAGATGCCATTTCAACACCGTCTGAGAAAACTCACTTCTCTGAAAGGTTGTGTGTGTGTGTGTGTGTGTGTGTGTGTGTGTAGGGGGGTTATTTACTTTTTAATTTACTGTTTATTTACACTTTTATTTCAACCTGTTTTTCAAGTTACCCCAAGTGAATGATTCTGAAATGAATAGGCACAGTCCCTTTCCACAGATTCAAAGCTACTCGGGACAACGCAGAGGGGAGCTCCTCGAAATGATTTCCAGAGACTGACACTTCCCTCTAGCCCCAATTATAACTGTTTACACTTCAAAGCCAGAGGAGTCATCTAGAAGTCTTCTAGATAATCCCTTTAACTCTTCTAGATAATCCCTTTAACTCGAAGGAAGTGAACGCAAAAACATCCTTGACTGAGGGGGTCTGAGTTTACTGATTAAAAGCTTATTTGGATTTGCATTTGCACAAGATCAGGGTAGGGGGCAGCCCAATCCGTAGCCTGTGTCACGTGAGGGCTGCCCCAACTGAAATCACGGTCTCAGCCCAGGCCCAGGGATGGGGGAGTCAGTCAGGGAAACCCTTGGGAGAAAGTTGAGGAGATGGATGAATTTTATGCATCAGTTTGGCTCGGCCAACCAGTGCTCAGATATTTGGTCAAACATTATTTTGGGTGTTTCTGGGAGGGTGTATTTGCATAACTTTAACATCTAAATTCATAGACTGAGTAAAGCAGGTTGCTCAACCCACTGTAGATGGTCCCACTGAAGGCCTGACTGGAACAAAAGGCTGATCTTCCCCTGAATAAGAGAGAATTCCTCCAGCCTGGTTGCCTTTGACAGGGAACATGTGTGTTTTTTTTTTTTAATTTAAAATTAAATTTAATTAATTAACATATAGTGTATTATTAGTTTCAGGGGTAGAATCCAGTGAGTCATCAGTCTTGCATAACACCCAGTGCTCATTACATCACGTGCCCTCCTTCATGCCCATCCCCCAGTTACCCCATCACCACCCCCCCCCCCCAGCAACCCTCAGTTTGTTTCCTATAGCTAAGAGTCTCTTATGGTTTGTCTCCCTCTCTGATTTTGTCTGATCTTTTCTTTTTGTCCTGTCCTCAGGCTCAGCTGAAACACTGGTTCTTCCCGGGGCTCCCGCCTGCAGGCCCTTGGACTAGAACGATGTCACTGGGACACCAGCTTGATAAGGGCAGATCTTGAGATTTGTCAGCTTCCATAAACAAGTGAGTCAGTTTCTCACAATGAATTTCTCTCTCTCTGTACAGACATAATTCCACACATTGTATTGATCCTGTTTCTCCGGAGAACTCTAATAGGTGTGAGAGGTGGCTTATCACCTCCCAAGCGGCGTGGGTCAGAGTTGCTGGAAGTCTTGCCTGAGGAAGCACGTCTGTGCAGGTAACCTCCAGATCTCCCTTCTCTTCTTCCCAGGCCCACATTTCTCTGTGAGGGCTCATGACTTTCTCCATTTCAGTGTCAGGAGCTAGGACAGGGATAGGACGTAGGAAAGAGACAACAGAGGTTTTGGCTTGGCAAGTCCGGATTCTTGACCAGGTGGAACGTGGGTAGGAGGCTCCTCCCGAGGAGAAGGGCTTCCCACACTGTCAGGCGCGCTCGAGCACGCAGCCCTTCCGCTGACAAAGACACTGCCGTGTGCTGCTTCAGAGTGGGGCTCCGGAATCTGACAGCGTGGGCTCCACCTGGCCTCCACCTCTCCGTAGCAATGTGACCTTGGGACGACAGTCCTCACCTGACTTATTTCTAAAATGGGGATGATAATAATAACAACATACATCCCATGAGTTGCTGGGACGATCCCTTGAAAATACAGAAACACACAGTCCAGCACCTGTGCTGGCTGTTAGTAACAGTCCTGCCTGTTCAATGCTGCCTTCAATTTTGGGTACAAACATCCAATTTGGTTATTCTATGTTAGCGTTTGCCTTACATTTTGGAGTCTCTGCAGATTTAACAACTACCACTTGTATGTATTCAAGTCCCCACCACTGAAGTGTGGTCTATGCTCCAGCAGCAGAGACACTGCCTGGAAGCTGATTAGAAATGCAGGACCCAGGCTCCACGTAGAGCACAGGCACAGTAAGGTGTGATTTAAGGCTCTGATCAAAGTAACAAGGAGCGCAAGGCTAGTGACAGATTCCTATGACATTAACTCTGGAGACACCTCTCCAATTTAATACCGATTAATGTTGAATTCTGGCCAACATACTGGAAAACAGATGGACAGGAGGAATTCTGAGTAGTAGAGCAGAACTTGGGGGAAGGCAGGACCAGGGCAGCGGCAGGGGCTCCTGGACTCCCCTCCGTGGCCCTGGCATTCAATGCCTCCAATCCACCTGCCTGTGTATTCCATTCAAATTCTCTCTGACTGGCCCGATCGAGGTCAGTGTCTTCTACTCTTGGATTGGTCAGCACTGGCCAGGCTTGAGTGGGCAGCCAGGAAGGTGCTAAGCCAGAAGCCACCCTGGTTTGTATCCACTATAGAAACCATGTTCCAGAAAGATAGGAGTCCAGATTCCTGCTCTAAACAGACTTCACAGACATCCCTTTAAATGAGCTACACTAGTTGTCTACAATGGATCCTAAACAAAGTTAATGTCTAAAGTTAGGCATCTCAAACTTGCCTGAAAATTTGGAGAAGGGAGACTGACTCCAAAAGAGGTTATTTTTGAAGGTTAACAATATATTTACCTGATAGAATTATTAAAAACAATGGCTAGCACGTTTGATGTTTGTTCTTAGCAAAGGTCTCATTTGGAGAGTTTAATCTTTCAGAAGATTCTTCTGGAATTTTAGCTTCCTTCAAAGCACTATATCTCGAGGAATAGATAGTACTGGGTCTGGAGAAGAAAGCCTGAATTTCCCGGAAGGCCATATTTGAGAACTGATGGTAGAACCAGGGCTATGGTAACCTGAGGGAGAAGAATGATTTCTACACCTTTATCTGACCCGTTGTTTAACCTGTGACTGAAATATGCATGTTGATAAAATCTCAACCACCTGGAACTAAGGTCAGGGAAAGGAGAGGCACATTTTTGGCTCCTAGTCAGCTAACGAACTAAAGGAATAGCATAGCCACAGTTTTAAAAGTAATAACCCCATTGTTCTTTGAATCAGCTGAGCTTTATTTGGAGGGTATTCAGGTATGTGTGCTATGGTCTAAGAAGGGCATTGGAAGCTGGATGGATTCCAGGCAAGGGCATCAGGAGAATGTGTAGCATGGTTTCCAGAACTTTTCTCCAAAGAACCACAGAATATACAACCAGGAACTGGGAACCATGGAATTTAGCCAAAAGAAGCATCTTCAGCCAAGGCGGCCATATGAAAGAGACCACAGACATGTTCCCTTCTGCTTCTGAGGGGCAAACTAAGGCCCCTGAGTGGCAGTTAGGGAGAGAGGGATTTAAAATGAGTACAAACATCATTTCTTTATCTGTGGCACAGAATTTCTTTTATGGAGAAGATTGTCTATTATGGAGGAAATGTCTTGATAAGTCTAATTTGTGTTGGAAAGATTGCTGGAACAGAAATGTCATATTTTAAAGGATTAGAAGAGGTGAGGGAAACTCCTATGAAGAGGCAAGGAGAAGGGAATGATAATGGCGGAGACTATATGTTGGGGCAGGGGGTGGGCAATCTCTTTATCTTCGGTTCCATTTTCCTGTAAACTTAAAACTGCTTAAAAAAAAATAAAGTCTATCTAAAAAAGAGAGAGAGAGGAACAAGAAGAGGAATTTGCTGTGTTCCTGAGTGGTAACTGTGAGTAGAAAAGGAAGAGAGGGAAAAGAGAGAATTTAGCAAGAAGCGGGAAGCTAGGAGAAGGGGCACAGAGACAGATCTGGGGAGGATGGAATGGATTTGGGAGAACTGAAACAGCTATCCATCCATCCATCCATCCATCCATCCATCCATCCATCCATCCATCCGTGTTTTTTAGTGCTCAAACCTCTAGCTAGGTGCTGTTACATAGCTACTGGAGAAAGGGCAGTGAATAAAGCAGATGGACAGCATTCCTACTCTCATGGTGGACACATTCTAATGGGGAGATGGACAATAGACTAACCCACAAATAAATATGAAGTATGTCAGCTCACAGGAAGCGCCATGAAGAAAAACAAAGCCAAGGAAAGCAGTTGAGTGATAGAGTGGTCAGGAAAGGTCTTTCTGAGAAGACGACATTTAAGCAGAAAACTGAATGAGGTGAGGCTTGAGCCTTGGGAGTATCTGTGGGGAAACCTTTGGGGGAAAAGAATGGGAAGTCTACTGACTGGAGCTAAGGTGGGGAGGAAAAGTAGTGAGAGACAGATGTTTTTTCAGTGGTTGGCTGTCTTACGAATGCCGCCCAGTGTCCCGTCTCCCAAACACAATGCTTGTATAGGTAGAGGTGGTGCAAGACTGAGGTAGTGTGTGAAAACACATGAGCCCAGAGCCTGAGGCGGTGCTTCCACCCTCTATCACAATAGAGGCACCTAGCCCCATCACCCCCATCCTCCTCTGCCCTCTCTGAAATTTGCAAATGTCTTGGAGAAGACCTTGAACTTCAGCGTGACATGGAATTGTTAGTGTTTGAACCAATTTACCTAGATCTTTAAGGGGCAAGGGACTCCCACCACATCTGATCAGTGAAACATGAAATCTTCTTTCTAGAAGATTCTCAGAAGTGTATGAACGTCTATTGCTGAAAAGATCTGCATCAAGTCTCCTAGAAGAGATTATTGCTTCGGGTAGGAGGTTGAACTAAATGGTTTTTATGCCTGGCTGGGTACCAGTCATCTGAAAAGTGTTTAAACAATACAGGTTTCTTAGCCTTACCCAGAAACTCTGAATCAGAATCTCTGGAAAATGGGGACAAGGACTCTGTACTTAAAAAAAGTTTCCCTGGTGCTTCTGCTGCAATTAGAATACAACTTGTATTTGGAAACCACAAAATTAAATGACTTTTAAGATTTCCTTCAGTTCTAAGCATTTCGAAGGGATAAAATGTCAGCTCTTCCATGAGGTCATCTAACGTACGTATTTATGCAACTATGATAAAATCATGGATCCCTTGGTTTACAAAAATATGATCATAATTACTGCAATTTGCTTTGTACACTTGATAATCTATGTTAAAGATCTTTATGTTAATGCATACAGTGGCACCTCATAATGATTGCCTGGTGTTCCGTTGTAAGGCTGTGTCATTACATCATAGACATGTAAGCTGTTTCCAATTTGATACTATTACAACCAATGCTGAAATAAACATCACTGTAGTGTATTGATGTTTATTACAAGCATATATTGGGCATCAATTTCTAGAATTGGAATTTTGAAGATATTCCATAAGGCTCTACCAGTTTATACTCATACCATTAGCTGAGAAAAGTTTCTGTTTCCCCTGTCCTTCTACCCTTCACTGATACTATCAATCTTTTACATTTAAGATAATCAGATGCATGAAAAAAATCTCATTTTAATTTGAGTTTCTTTGGCTGCTGCTGAGAATGGGATCATTATGTATGTTTACTGCTTATTTTTCTTCAGTGAATTACCTGTTCCTATCTACGATACTGTGATTTCTAATAAAAAAATCTGAATTTTGTGGTTTCCATTTCTGGCACAAAGCTCCTAAAAACCTTGGAATTTCCTAAGTGATAAGAACAAGAAAGTTGACTTTTGTTATTCATAACAAGCCCCTTTCAACCACACCTGAATTTTTGTTAATGAGGTGACTTTTGGAAAGCCCCCAAGGAGAGGAGGTGGTTGGCTTTATGACTAGAGGGTTGGAACTTTCAGTCCTACCCCCTGATCTCTGGGGATGGAAGAAGGGCTGGAGAGTGACTTACTCACTAATGGCAATGATTTCCTCAATCATGTCTACGTAAATCAAGCCTCCACAAAACCCCCAAATGATGAGCTCAGAGAACTTGTGGGCTGGTAAACAAGGTACTTCAATGTGCCTGGAGGTGGTGTACCTCAAGCTCCAAAGAGACAGAAGCTCTGGAACTTGAAATATGTATTTCTTCATCTGACTGTTCATTGGTATCCTTTAATATCCTTTGTAATACAACAGTAATCTAGTAAGTAAACTTTTCTGAGTTCTGTGAGCTGCTCTAGCAAATTAATTAAGCCCTAGAAGGTGGTCATGGGAACCTCTGATTTATGGTGAGTTGGTCACGAGTTCAGGTAACAACCTGGACTTGTGATTGCCATCTGAATTGGAAGGCTGGGGGAAGTCTTGTGGGATTGGCTTTTACCCTGTGGGATCTGATATTATCTTCAGATAGACAGCATTGAGATTGAGTTAATTTGTAGAACAGCCAGCTGGTATCGCAGGATTGCTCGGTGTGGGGAAAAACTACGACACATTTGGTGATCGGAAATGGCAGAAGTGAAGTAGTGAAGTACAGTATTGAAAGTAGAGGAGACACACAGGAGTGTGTTTTTCCACAAGAGTCTCCTTTGTTCATTTCTCTATTAGATTGAAATTTCTTATTGATTTGTGAGGGATTTTATTTATTATGCCTTGTTTTAGTTCAAGCTATGAGACTGGGCGGCTTAAACAACAAATATTTCTTACTGTTCTGGAGATGGGGAAGTCCAAGATCAAGATACTAGTGGATCCTGTGTCTGGTGAAGGCTGACTTCCGGGTTTGCAGATGGCTGTCTTCTCATTGTGTCCTCACATGGTGGAGAGCAAAGAGAGAGAGGGACCTCTCATGTCTCCTCTTTTTTTTTTTTTAAGGTTTTATTTATTTGAGATAGAGAGAGAGAGAGCGAGAGCATGAGCGAGGGTGAGGGGCAGAGCGGGAGATAGAAGCTGAGCAGGAGAGGGAGCCTGATTCAGGACTCAATCCCAGGACTCCAGAATCATGACCTGAGCCCAAGACAGACACTTACCTGACTGGGTCACCCAGGAGCCCCCTTACATTTCCTCTTATAAGGGCACTAATCCTATTACGAGAGCTCCACCTTCATGATCTAATTTACCTCCTAAAGGCCCCACCTCAAAATATCATCACTTGGGGGTTAGGATTTCAACATATAAATTTGGTGGTGAGGAGGCATACACATGCAGTCCACAACATCCCATGACACAAACATTCAGTCCATTAGATGTTATTAGTCCCTTATGCAGTTTCTCTAGAACGTCATATAAACTTTTTTATTTAATTAAATTTAAAAAATAGATATCTTACAGGATTCAAAAGTCAAAACTACACAGAAAGATAAACACGGAGAAGTCTCATTTCCACTTTTGTCCCTTTACCGTGTTCCTCCCTGTCCCCAACATGAAATCATTTTTCCTGTTCTTCATTTTGTAAACATAAGCAAAAGTGTCTGTATAGTTTTCCCCCTCATTTTCTTAATAAAACGTGTCAAACAATAGAAAGTGTTCTGACCTTAGTTCTTTCACTTAACATACACTGGGGAGCCCCTAATGACCTCTCCATATCTTCCTTATTCTGCTTCTCAGCGGCCTCACACTGCATTGTGTGGATGTACTGTAGTTGATGCTGGACACCTGCGTTGTTTCCAAGTAGTTTATAATTACAAACAGCACTGAAATAAATAACTCTGTGCGTATTTTATGTTGTATCTCTGCAGTGTGTTTGTAACAGATTCCTGGGAATGAAATTGCCAGGTCAAAGAATTGTCACTTGCCTTTTAACTTTGTTATGATGTCTTTCTTTGTAAAGGAGTTTTAAGTTTTTATGTTAATTTTTTTCTGCTTAAAATGGTGGGATTTTACCAGGCTTTCCTTGGGAAGACCAACTCTCACCCTCTTATAAAGGCATTCTTCTCTATTTTCTCCCAAAGTGCGTACGTACACACACACATCCTTTTAATATAGATTTCATATTGTCTGTGATCAGGGGTCGAATTACTTTCTCCCATAAGGATGCCCCAAAATACTATACCTCATTTATGGAACTTATCACCTTCTCTTTTTTCCTGGGAAGATAAACTTGTGTCCAATATGAACACTCCTACTGGACTGTGGGCTCCCAAAGAGCAGTTATTGTGCCTTCTTCATTTTTATACACCTGATAGCTCCTACCAGAGTCCTGGCTTCTGAGAGACGTTAAGTGAAATACGTCTTTAATGAAGTCAATAGGAAGTACAAAATGGTGGCCAGTTTTCCAATATTCTAATTCTAAACAACCCTGAAATGAATAAAGTTTACATATTTCATTTTACATCTGTGCAGTGTATTTGTCAAGTGTAGAATGGTGGCTAGCTTTCCAAATTTAAGGCATGATAGAGAGACAGAAAATAGGCTTATATGGCCATTAAAGACAGAGAAATTTGTGCTGGGATAAGTTTCTAAAACTCAAGGTCTATGAGACACTGGTGTGAATAATAAATGAGAAAAAAATTCTCGGAGGTCTCTTCCAGTCTATGAACATTCTGGGTGAAACAGGTCAGCAATATTCAAAGGCAGGTTTTACAATATTGGGGGTGGACCGCAATAGAAGTACGTTGATGGGAGGGTGTTTCTACGACTTCTTCAAAAATCAATACCTTATAGGGAGAAATTTCATTCATTCAACAAGGATTAGACTAACCCATATGAAATTGGTAATATTTAACTATTTTTTTATCTACAAAAGCTGAAGTTTCATATGGTTAAATCTAATATTTATTGAACTCTGACTGCATCTCAGGTGGTGTATAAATATAACCAATGACAAAAGATCTTTCAGTGGAAAAACAAACATGGTTCCTGTCCTAACGGAGCTGAAAATGTACTGAGCAAGACAGACAATCAGCAAGACAGTAAGAAAACAAAGAAGTATAATTACAGATTTCTAGATTCGTATGCCTTTCTGATATTTATCTGAATCATTAAAAATATGTGGAAGTTGCTACCTATAGCTTAAAAGAAAATGTCATCTTTTTATTATTCTTTGCTTCACCCTAAATCTTCTTTATATCTTTGCCAAGTATTTTAGTCTTATAAGCCTTCAATTAAATTATGTTTAATTAATGTATTTTCTGAAGTCACTTTCATTGAGGCACAATTTATGATAAAGTTTCACTTTTCAAAGTGTACAGTTCAATGAATTTTGACAAACGGATGTGGTTGTGTAACCACCACTTTAATCAAGATGTAGAACATTTCCATCGCCCCCAAAAGTTCCTCTCCTGCCCTTGTAGTCAAATGTGGAATCTATGAACGGAATGATCTGTAGGCAGACTGGGCGCCTGCAGTCTCTCTTCTGTCTTTTCTTTCCCAGAGAGCCCCTTCTTCTGGGTGTGAGGACAAAAGTCTGGCAGAGACAGAAGTTGCAGGGACCTTCACAGTGGCCCAGGAGACCTGGAGAGTTTATCTGAAGCAAATACCCGGCGTTCAGCTGGGCTGGGATCAACCAGTCTGCCCTGGGTGAGAACAAACGTTCCCTGTTTGTTTCCTGTTTGTTCTCCCCGGGAGAGCTCAGACTGTGGCTGTACGTCTCCCTTTTAGCTTACACCTGTTCTCTTTCGTTTGCCCACGTATTTCTTATCTCAGCCTCTTGAACCCTTGAGCTTTTCTCTGAAGCCTTAACATTTTAGGTCTGAAATTCAGGGTCCGTTAGGCTAGGCACATAGGCTCCAAGTCTGTCCTTCATGTGAAGGGTCTGAACATTGGAGAAAGAGAAAGGTGTCTCTACCAATGAAAACCTCTGCAGAAAGAGCTTTCGGGATGTTTGCCTTGATTCTCAGGCGACTGGAGCAAGTGACAAAGCTCATGATTCAGACGTGGGTTCAGCCGTTTTCCAGAGGAGGTGACGGCACATGAGTCAAAGCTTTACCTCCTTGCTAACTATGATTGGACAAAGAATAAATATTGCCAAGCAGTCATTGTCTATGTCACCAGGCTTTCAAACAGAGGAATCGCAGACGCTGGTAGCCTTTTCTGGTCCTCCAGATGTACAGCCACATGCAGACTATTTATTTTGGCAAACAATGTATACAAGTAAATCAAAGGAGCAATAATGTCGAAACAAAGTCTTACTAATATAGGCAGTAATAGGTAATCAGTGTATTGATTAGAACACAGTAATGGATTTTAAATCAATTTATTGGTTATCTAATACTACATATATTACTATTAGAGTGGTAATTCCCAAATGTGACTGATTCTTAGAACTACCTTTGGAGCTTGTTGAAAATACAAATTTCCTGGAGATTCTGACTGAGTTGCTGGGGAAAGGATCCAGAAATCTGCATTTTCATCAAATGTCCTAGTTGGTTCTGATGCTGCTTTCCAGGGTCTGTCCTTTGAGGGTGTTACATTTCAAACTGGAAGATCTTGGTTTCAGAGATCTAGGATTGTAGGCTTCCACTGACTGGCTGTGCCGACTTGGTTTTGACCTGTCATTGCTCTGGGCCTCAGGGGCCTCATTTGGGAAATGAATCATAAGCAGTTTTTTTGAGCAGGACAGAAACACGGTAAGAGGTATGCTTTTGAGAGACGAAGGTGGTGATTCTGTGTGGGTAGGTTAAGGCTAGTTAGGAGGAATTCACCACAGTGTAGGAAGACCTGTAATGAGGGATGACGGGAGGGAAGGCAAAGAGGGGCCAGAGGTGAGAAATGAATGGGAGTCTCGGGACTTGGTGACTGATTGGATATGGAGCGTGAAGCAGGGGAAGGGGAACAGGTGGCTCCAGGGTTTCATACCTGGGAGACTAGGCCCATAGAGGCTTCATTTCTAGAAATAAGGGAGTCAGGAAAGACTGATGGATGGAACACTCAATAGCCCCTGAAGAGGAGACTCCCTAACGGTACTGTGTTCCATTCTGGAACTTTCTTCCCCATCCTATTTGAAGAAGGATATAGAACTATGCTGTGGAAGAGGCAGATACCAGCTCTGGACTCCTTCCATCACCGTAGGCAATCATCTCACCTCCCTGGAACTTAGTTCCCTCATTTGTAAATTAAAGATAGACCAATTCTTATGGGATCCATGGATGACCTTCAGGGGTTCTATGAATCCCTTGAAACCGTATGCAAGATTTTCATAAATGGGCCTACCTATTTTTTTCTTTTCTTTTTTTAACCTAAATTTTTCTATGGAGAGAGCCCTGAGCTTTCATCAAATTCTCAACAGAGTTAGTGACCCAGGAGGAATGAGTAACCATTGTAATAAATGGCTTCTTAAAAAACACTTTTTATCATGGAAAATTTCAAATATACACAAGAACAGAATAAATGAGAGAACCGTGTCCTTATTATTCAAGTTTAACAACTGAGGGGATCTCTTAGGTCCTTTTTGAAGTGTTAGCATTTCATTGTGTGGAGGTACCATTACTTATGTTTGACTTTTTAAAAATTTATTACCTGTAAATGGGTTTTATTTTTTAAAAAATGGGTGTTTAAAAGAGGGAATGGTGAACGTCACAGACCTCCACTTAAGCCACTCGTTCACCACGCAGGATTCTCTGTACATGGTGGTGAATGTCCTTGCTTCTCTCTATGGCACTGGAGTTCCTTTACTCCTGCCAATTTAACTGTGTGTTTACCGAAAGAGTCAGTTGTATCTGTGTCCAAAACTGTGCTAGTTGTCATAAGTATTAAAAATATGTAATGTCCTTCAATGTCCCTGAATTATTGAGTAAGAGGTCAGAGTATGTACACTAAAAAAAAGAACTTCACTCTTTCTCATATATGCTGTTTTGAATTTTCTCTCTGCCACTGGATGGTCTCTCCTGCAGATGCCATAGCATTTCTACTCACTTCCAGCCCCTAATAAATAATTTCCCATTTAGTTATTCAAAAGTGCAGACCAGTTCTATATCAAAGCTCACCTGCCCCTCCATGTTGGGCCTGACAGAATCCCATCGAAGGCACAGCTGGCTTTTTCTTAGTCTTCCATCTCACTCTGCCATGGCTCCCCATACTCCCTCTCTGTGCTGCATCTGAATACGTAGGATTGGAAGCCGGAGGGGGATGGAGGGGTGTGTGTGTGAGACCAGTGAATCTGTAATCTGGCACCAGTGATCCTGAGTGACAGATGCCCACCTATTTGCTTGCTCTCATGGGCACTTCCGTGGACCTGCCACATCACCACACCTTGGTACATGCAATGCTCTTCCGGCTGGTGGTCTACGACCCTCCACTCAGTTCCAAGCTTCTGATGAGTATGCTGGCCTGGCAGGCAGAAGTCTTAGGCAGGGCTGCTCTAAAATGATCAAGTTTATCTACTCTGAGCAGTGTCCACTCTGGCCACTGGGAAGCAGCCATGCTTGGCTGACACTGGTGGAGGCATGATGGTGGTAAAAGTACCATTGTTCTCCCTCTACCACTCGCTCCTTCTGCAGCCGGGGGCCGCGTCTTGCTCTTTAGCTCCTCTAGGCACAAGTCCAGCTTCTGGGCCTGGTGACCTTCATTTCCAAGACTCCTCATCATGCTCTTCTGGCCGTTCACTTAAGGGTCACTCCTGGACCTTTACTTCAGACAAATTCCTGCTATCCACCTCTTTCAGGAGCACCCCGTTTCTCATGAAGCCTGGAAGTTGATGATAAGCTAAGCTGTGGTGGAAAATTTGGGCTGCACCGCTTAGCAGACTGTGCAGGGATGATCTGTGTCCTCTCGACGTGTGCACTAATGACCCCTGTTCTCAGTCGTTGGGCCTCAACCAAGATGGAGATAAGAGAAATGTTCCATTTAAAATCCACTGTAGAAATATCACTTAAAATGTGAAATGGGGGAAATGTGAGGGTGGAAGAGGGTTATTTCTATGAAAACTAAAGAAACATTTAGGAAAGACAAAAACAACAGAAAACCCAAACCCATCATTACAAAGATCCTATAAAATTCAGTACGGATGAGAGCTACTGACTGGGGGCATTGTAAAGATCAAGATCTTTAAGTTACTGCTTCTCTCTCTCTCTCTCTCTCTCTCTTTTAAGATTTTATTTATTTATTTGACAGAGAGAGAGAGACAGCCAGCGAGAGAGGGAACACAAGCAGGGGGAGTGGGAGAGGAAGAAGCAGGCTCCCAGTGGAGCAGGGAGCCCAATGTGGGGCTCGATCCCAGGCGCCTGGGATCACGCCCTGAGCAGAAGGCAGATGCTTAACGACTGAGCCACCCAGGCGCCCCTCCCTTTTTTTTCCCAAAGAGGAGAATTTATTATTTGCTGTATGGTAAGAATAATATATTCCTTACATGCATACTGTGTCCATGGGGACAACGGCTAACCAGATAGTTACATTTTTAAAGCGAAGAGACAGAATACTCATGTACTTTCACTTTTGAGTTACACTCACTTAACTCTACTATCTAAAAGCTTCATATGTTTCTGAATTCATACTTATGTATCTTCAAACACTTGTAATTCACATTAGGCAGTAGATGAAAATCTATAAACAGAGTCCAAGAATTTGGGTATTCGAATGGAGAGTTCCCACATGGCTCAGGTGTGTCCCTAGCAGATTTCAGAACAAGACTGTCACCCTCTCTTTTCAACATCACAACCCACCGTTTAAAGTAAGGCAGCATCTGCCAGACGCTGCTCCTCCACCTTTGTGGTCAAATCTTGGTTTTCGCTGCCATCTTCTTTCCGGATCCAGGCGACATGCACCACCCCCTGGATCAGAAAGGGGTTACTGTCATCCGTGCTCCTGCCGTCTAGGACCAACGGAGTGCCATCCAGCCCATTCACCTTGTCTTAGTTATTTTTATTCTCTTAGCACAGATTTCAATCAGATGAACGAAACGGGACTTAAATTCCTTGGCCATATCAGGGAGGTCACCTTCGGCTTTTATGCAACCAGAGATGCTGAAGATGTTTGTGGTATCTTTTCTAGCTACGTGAATCTGTCATAAAAAGATTAGATTACTGGGGCACCTGGGTGGCACAGGTGGTTAAGGGTCCAACTCTTGGTTTCGGCTCAGGTTGTGTTCTCAGGGTTGTGAGATCAAGCCCTGTGTCAGCTTGAGATTCTCTCTCCCTCTCCCTCTGCTCCTACCATTCATGCTCCCTCCCTCTCTCTCTCTCTCAAATAAATAAATCTTTAAAAAAAAAGATTAGATGACTGGCTTATTATAAAAGGATATAGCTCAGGAACAGCTAGATGGAGAAGATATATGGGGCAAGGTAACGGGAAAGGGCACGGAGCTGCCAGGCTCTTTCACAGGACGCCACTCACCCCCAATCTCTACATATTTACCAACCCGGAAGCTCCCTGCTTCTTCTTCTTTTTTTAATTAATTAATTAATTAATTAATTATTTTTAAAAGATTTTATTTATTTATGTGACAGAGAGACAGCCAGCGAGAGAGGGAACACAAGCAGGGGGAGTGGGAGAGGAAGAAGCAGGCTCTCAGTGGAGGAGCCCGATGTGGGACTCGATCCCACAACTCCGGGATCACGCCCTGAGCCGAAGGCAGCTGCCTAATGACTGTGCTACCCAGGAGCCCCATTCTTCTTTTTTTTTTAAATAGTTTTATTTATTATTATTTTTTTTGAGAGAGAGACAGAGAGAGAGTGTGTGCACAAGCACGGGAGAGGGGCAGAGTGAGAAGGAGAGAATCCCAAGCAGGCTCCGTGCTGGGCGTGGAGCCTGAGGCTGGGCTCAATCTCACAACCCTGAGATCATGACCTGAGCCAAAATCAAGAGTCAGATACTTACCCAAAGGAGCCACCGGGTGCCTCACTCCCTGCTTCTCTTTAAAGAGGCTGTACTAATTTCCACTTAGAGAAACTAAGACTAACTTCAATCAGCAGCCTGATTTTCCTCAAAGAACGTGAGGAATGAACATACTTTGTTATGTTAGAACTTAAAAGGAACATTTAAGGTAAATATCATTAATACATAAATATCTTTTTTGTACTTCCCTGCTTTAACTAACTTTTTCAATTACCAAACACTCACAAGGTTTAATAGAGTTGGTTAAAAGGTTTGCAGAAAATGCTGTTTTCCCCTCACTATGGAGAGTCTTCCATATCAACAGAGTTTCATTTTTTCACTGGGCTCTAGTCCCCCAGAATAAAAATATTTCTCTTTGTCTCTTGCAGCTCAGCCTAATAATGTGACTAAATCCTGGTCACTAGAAATATATTGAAATACCTTTTGGTAGCTTCTGGGAATGTTCTTTAAGCAAAAGTTACCACATGCTTGTGCCCATTTCTTCTTTGCCTGTCTTCCATCCTACTACCTGGAATACAGACATGATAGCTGGAGCTCTAGCTACCATCTTGAGACATAAGAGAAAAAATGGAAGGAGTCGGGGTATCTGAGGACTTTGTGGAGCCAACCTGCCAGAACAACATGGAAATAAATGTCTGCCTTCTTTAAGCTGCTACTGTTTTCAGTCAAAGCAGGATTCACTGTCAAGAACATTGTTCTTGTTTTCCTGTGCAATGCAGAGGCTTGTATGAAGGTATATAATTTGTAGCAAATTGTCCTTGGAGGTACAATTTGAATAAATGAATTTTGAAAGACCCTAAAGACTAGAAGATTCTGCCATGTCCTATGAAAAAAAATCTCCAAAAGAAATTTGCAATTCTGTTTGTCTTTAACTTAACAATTAGCTGCCTTGGTCTTAATGTATATTGACATTTCCATGTCTTTAACTGTATAAATACTTGCAAGATTGTTCTGTCAGATCAGAAAAGGATTATTAGCTCTTTTTCTATCATGTATATGATAGAAATAATAAATGCTTACAACTAATTTTAACAATGAGATGGAGATTCTTACCTCACTTAAATTTATATTACAATTTCAAGGCACATAAAAAATCAGGGCTCTGGATATCCCGGTAAGATTATTTTTTAAAGATTTTGTTTATTTATTTGAGAGAGAGATACAGAGAGAGAGCACAAGCAGGGGGGAGCAGCAGAGGGAGAAGGAGAAGTAGACTCTCTGATGAGTCCAGGGCTCCATCCCAAGACCCCGAGATCATGACCTGAACCGAAGGCAGACGCTTAACTGAATGAGCCACTCAGGCGCCCCACGATTTTTTCTTTACATTAATTTTGAGACTGCAGTTGGATTTTAGAAATGCAGATATTTTCAGAAATGCAGATTTTTAAATAGATCTTAACAACAAGAATACTTGGCATTTTTGTAATGTAATTCCTGTCATTTTGGGGGTGTGTGTCAGCAGACATTTAATTATCAGTCATATTTCTATACTTGTGAGGCCATTCTTAACAGAGAAACGTTTAAGAGAAATGACAGTGA
Source organism: Ursus arctos (assembly GCF_023065955.2). NCBI lineage: Eukaryota > Metazoa > Chordata > Mammalia > Carnivora > Ursidae > Ursus > Ursus arctos. Next base: position 59,375,460 of record NW_026623067.1, read on the forward strand.
GTCTCCTCCCCGTCTGTTAATATTTTGTGCTGGGGAAACCCGTTCGAAATAACTATCAAGAGCAACTTAGAAGGTCAGTGAGAGTGCCATGTCCCGAGGAGGCAGTGACGGGCATTTTGAACGGTGTGCATGCAAGAAACAGGGCCATCAGCCAAGTGACCGACGAGATAAGGAATATTCTGTCTGCCTATATATGGACATTTGGGGCTTTCAGCACAAACCGGGCAGTGCCACGTCTGCCGTCTTCCCCAATCCTTGGCAGAGGACTGGGCCTCTGACCGAAGCAGTTTGGGACCCAAACAGATTGCTGGGTGTTGCTCTGCCTGAGGACCGTGCTTCCCTAACTTCAGTCATGCAGGCATCGCCTTTATGGTTTTAGCTACATCTGTATTATTTACTCGGTATTTTTGTCAGTTCCACTGTGTTTCCTTAAATATCTTTGCTTTAAAAGAAAACTTTGTATTATCTTCTATGGAATAATTAGTATCACACTATAAATGGAAGGCAAGTGTAGGTCAGAGATGGGACCATATCTGAAAAAGCCAGAATTTAATCATTACGTCCTCCCTGCTTAAAACAACCAGTGTCTTCTGAACACGTCTCCCAGATGATAAAATTCTGTGGGATCTGCTCTCCCCAAAACTACTCTCTGCTTTACCCTCCATGGTTCTGGCCCAATGACCTTCTCCCTTGACCCTAGACTTGCAAAGCTCACTATCCTTCTCTATTTGGCATGACCAGCTTTTCTTATCACTCCAAGGGCAGCTTAAATGTCACCTCCCGGGGTGGCCACTGTTGGTGTCCTGCCCGGAAACGCTCGAATACCCTTTACTAGTTCCATTTCACCTCTTTCTTTTTTTCCAAAATCCCCCTGGCACCAACAGAATACTTGACTCATAATATATATATATACAATATATACAATATACATATATACATGTATTTACATATGTATAAATATACATATATATTTTTAAATTTATTGTATAGCATGGGGAACATAGGTAAATGGATGGATCAATACATTTGAAGTATTAATTAATTGATTTTAACAATTCATTAATTGAAAAGGCAGAAAACATCTTAATTATTACGCACTTGCTGAATAGTGTTCAGAATAGCAGAGACTCAGCTGAGGGGATGGTACTAATACAGGAACATCTAAGGAGGAATGATCACGAGTAGTCATCATAACCAGAGAAGGCCATCCTGGGTGAGTCAGCACTGAGGAGGAGGGAAGATCTGCTTCTCTGGGGTCTAGCAAAAGGGAACACCAAGGACCCATTTATTTTCTCTTTATTTCCCTTAGCTCCACAAAATATGGTTTTGTGTGCAAGGCAGACTGAGCCGTTAGAAGACACAAAGCCCAGCGCCAGCATCTGGTTACGGGACTTGGCAGGTGGGAAAACGACAGAGGATGCGGCCTGAAGGGCCAACATGGCTGTCTCAGACAAAGTGCGCTCCGTCCCTGGCCCCAGTGTGATGTGATTTCTGAATCCCCAGGCTGATAAGAGCCTCCCAGCGGGGAGGGGCTGTGAATCACTTGGCTACAAGCTTCCTGTCTGCTCTCCTCCCAGTTGATTGATTGGGTTGAACGCTGAGCAGTCACATTCCCACTGAGACAACTGCGTCGTAAGTCCTAGTCCTTAGTCTCCTGCTCTTCCAGATACGAGTGCACAGCCCCACGTGTCACTGGGAGAAGAGCTCCAAGAGTCACAGCAATAATCCAATCTATTGATCAGGCTTTTCTGGTTGCCTTTTCTGAGAAGACACGTTACTGGGAGGTCAGGTGTGGCTATGCTGATGTTTGCGGGGAACAGAGGCTACAGGAAGATAATCGGCACAGACTGAGGGACCATGTTGTGGGGAGCCAGTGTCTCAGGGGCATCGCCACCAGTTTCCCAGGCCTCCCTGCCCTTGGTGGACCACTGGGGGCCTGCCCATTTGGGGCTTTGGCTGGTACCAAATATGCACGTGCTCAGGGCATCACCCTTAGAGCACTTGAAGCTGGGACACTGTAAGTGACAAGGCAGAGGAGGCGGAGAGAAGTGGCAATGGGGCATTTTCCACACTCCCAGCCTCCATCAGCATCCTCCAAAGCTGACTGACAAAAAAACAATCTATATAATACTTGCGGCTCGCTAGGTAAAAACAGTTTTAAAATAAGTCCCTCAATACCTCTTCTAACTGTGAAGCTGCTGATGCAGCCCTTCCGGAAAGGAATTCTGAACCTGGGGACAACTTGGCAAAGACTTCTTCCCTAAGAGAAGTTTTATGAGTTAGAGTAGTACGTTTAACATTATTGCATTGACCAATATCTGGTTCTTTTCCTATTCTAGTCACATGAAAGGCTGTACTTCTTAGTCTTCGCCGGTGGACCGGGCCATGTGACTAGCTGTGATGGCCCACGTAATGGTGTACATCATTTCCAGGCTGAGATGGTGAGACGCCCATGTGTGATTCTCCAGGCTCTTCCTTGCTACACCAAGGAAATCATGGTGAAAGCTTTATGCTGAGATGGAAGGCCCAAGAGGTTGAAGCAGCCAGAGTCTCTAGGTCACCATGTGGAGGATAAGTGCCGGGAGAGCAGCCTGGACCCACAGGGGAGTTTTCCATTAGAAAGAAATAAACCTTTGTTGCATTAAGGCTTTGGGATTTGGGAACTGTTTGCTACTGCAGCGTAATTTACCCCACCCTTACTAATAAAAGAAGGAATGTTTCAGGGAGTGCCTGTTACTTCTCCTCTGATCCCATCCTTTTCCTCCAGCTAGGTATTCTTCTCTAAGCTAGACTTTTCTCCTCCAATCCTCTTCTGAGGCCGATAACCCTCCCCAGTCTTTCTTCCCCCGTCAAACCATCCTCAGACCCTGTTCAGTTAGAGTTCATGCTTAACCGCTCAGACTTCAGGACACTGAAGACCCAAGAATCTTTCTCAGCCACGTTGGCCTAAACAGGAAATTCTGCTGAAAACTCATCCAACTGTTTCATGAAATAAAACCTGTAAAGCCCCATGGAGAATTAGTTTGGATATCAAGGGAATGGAAAACATTTGACTTTCTTTACTTAATAAGCACCTGTATCTAGCTAAATTGTGAAGCAGGTCAGGATAACACTACTTTCCCTTTATCCTAACACTTATATGCCAATCTTAAGACTTAAAATGTTGGTGTAAAAATAGTTGCTTTTTCTTTTTCTGTGAAGTTCACACCTAAGTGTCTGGGAGGTTGTGTCAGTGACCCAAACTTGAACCACCAAGCACTTGCATAGAGAGATGCCTCCCTTGCCAAAGAAAATGCCTCCTCGGCCTACAAGTCAGTTTGCTAGCAAGTCAAGTGTGTGAACCACTCCATCGATCTGAGACTTCTCACTCTCACGCCGTGACTGCAGGGAGGAACTCTGGGAGCTAAACGGATCACCATTCTTTCTGATTTCACTGTGAGCTAAGCCAAGCACATCAACAAAGCAAGGGACCCATACATGTGCTTTAAGACATCTCCTGAGATGAATCGTGATGTTAGTCAAGTAGCTACCACTCGGAAGAGATGTCTCTATTTGCTATATAACTTATTTAGAAGCAAATAACGGAAAATCTCATAATAGAGCCTTAAACAACCAACAGTTCAATTGATCATTTCTCCTGCTTTGATATTTTAGAGCTTCAGAGACCTTCCCGCAGGTGAGACATAGACCTCAGAGAATACCAGCATGTTATCCTGGCCCTCCGGAGATGGGAACTCTTTATCAGCTACAGAGAGGTCAGAAAGCAGTTAACTGTTACGGCCCGTGGACCCTGCACAGGGCAAAGAGCTCCAGGGCAGAGACAACGCTGATCTTGCTTTCTGCAGAGGATAGGTGTGGTTGCCTCAGTGACAGGCCCTGTTAATATCCACCCAATATCCCACATCCCCTTCCCCTTCCTTCTACGATTCTTATGCAGTGGCAGTATGTATGGTGAAAAATCATTCCTCGACAGAAGCCAATCATGAGAACACTGCTTCCTGCTTTCTCAGACTCCTTTGAAGATAAGAATGGCAGGTGACCTCATTAAGACCAATGAGATAGATATAAGGGAAAGTTTGCTAGGGGACTTCTGGGAAAATATTTTGTATTGAAAATGAAATGGAAAAGCATGGATGGCATTAAATCCTGGGTTAAATGTCATGATAATGCTCACCGATATAGTAACCATTTTGTGATAATTATTAGGCCCTGTGATGAGGAAAAGCTTCAAGAGAAAGATTAAGGTGGTAGATGAACCCCCCCCACCTCCCAAGGACTTCTGCTTCTGACTGAGATGGCATAACAGGGATTAGATCTATCCTTCTACCTGAAATGAACATAAAAGAGGACAAAATATGTGAAGTGACAGATTTCAAGACCCTGGGACATCAGGCAATGAAAAAGAGTGATACATAAGAGGCCAGGAAAAAAAAAATGTGAGCCCTGTAATTGCCCCAAAATATTGCCTTGAAAGAGTTTGCAGGCTGTAAAGGGAGGGGGAGTCTAGGTAGAACTCAGAAGACCCCCTGAGTGGGGGTAAAAGGGCTAGCAGTGAGGAGACCACAGGAGCTGGAGTTTACAGGGCAGAGAACCAGATTAGAAAGATCTATACGAAGAAATCCAGAGATCTGCAGAGGGTCCTCCTTGAGTTTTAGCCAATTGCTGATCATCAAATGCATATAAAAAAATTAATTAAGGCTGGAAAAAGAACCACCCAAATGGATTATGGTATGTTGCCTGACCATATGGAACTAAATTAGAAATGAATAATAGAAAGATCTCTGTAAAGTCCTAAAATATTTAGAAACTAAATACCTCTCTAAAAAATCATGATCAAAGAAATCAAAAGGAAATTTAGAAAGTAGTTTGAGCTGAAAAAAACCCCAACATATCATATTTTATGGGATGCCACTAAAGCAGTGCCTAGGGGGTATATCATAGCATTAAACATTGGTATTAGCAAAGAATAAAGATCTTAAAATCAGTGGTCTCAAATCAGTGGTCTAAGCTTCCATCTTAAAAAACTATAAAAAGAGTCCTCGAAATCCAAAGTAAACAGAGAGCAGAAATAATGAACACCAGGGCAGAAATGACTGAAATAGAAAATAGAAAACAGAAAACAGAAGAAGAAGGAGAAAGGAGAAGAAGAGGAGGAGGAGGAAGGGGAGGAACAGGAAGGAGGAGGAGGAGGTACTGGTGGTGGAGGAAGAAGACCAATGAAACTTAAAGCCAGTTGTTTGAGAAGGTGAGTGTAATTGATAAATCTCATTAGGGAAACAAAAAAGAAGAAGAAGACACAAATTACCAATGTTAGGAAGGACAGAAGTAATATCACTACAGACTCTATAGATATTAAAGAGATAATAATAGGATATAATGAATACTTTTATGCCAATAAAATTGATAGTTTAGGGGAAATGGAAAAATTATTCGAAAGACACAAATTGCTAAAGCTTACTCAAAAAAAAAAAAAAAAAAGGATCACCTGAATAGTCCTGCGTCTATCAAAGAAATTGAACTTGTAGCTAAACATGTTCCCATAAGTAAGACTCCAGGTCCAGTTGGCTTCACTTGTAAATTCTTACCAAACATGTAAGAGAAAGATAATACTAATCCTATAAAAAAAATCTAGCCCAAAAATTGAACATCAGGAACATATGTCCTAATTCATTCTATGAAGCCATCATTACCCTTAGACTAAAGCCAAAGACATTACAAGAAAATAATTACAGTCAGAAATGAAAGATGGCTTTAAAATTTGAAAAAAAAAATCGATCCTCACTGATCTATCAATAATTCACTATATAAACAAACTAAAAACAAAACATAATAAGATAACTCTATAAGATGATCTCATAAATAGAAAAACCATTTAACAAAATTCAGCATTCATTCCTGACATAAACTCTTAGCAAACTAGGAATAGAAGGAATTTCCCTTAACCTGATGAAAGACATTTACAAAAATATACAGTTAACATCATTTTTAATGATCAAAGATGAAATGCTTCCTTCTTAGACTAAGAACAAGACAAGATGACTCAATACTTCTGTTCAACAATGCCCTGGAGGTTCCAGCCAGTGCAATCAGGCAAGAGAAAGAAATAAAAAACACTGAGATTGGAAAGCAGGAAATAAAACTATTTACAAATAGCATAATCTGTAGGAAATCCACTGGAATCTACAAAAAAAGCTACTAGAATGAGTGAGTTTGGCAAGGTAGCAGGATACATGTATAACATAAAAATCAGCAGTATTTTTATATACCAGCAATGGACAATCAGATATTTAAAAATGTAAAAGCAATACTAATTACAATAGCATAAAACATATGAAATACTTAAGGATAAATCTAACACAAATGTACAACATCTGTATACCGAAGACATTACTGAAAGAAAATTTAAAATATACAAATAAATGGACAGATAAACTGTGTTGGTGAGTCTGAAGTCTCAATATAGTACCATCACCATTCTGCCCCGGTTTATAGATTCCATGAATCCCATCCCAAATTCAAGGAGGCTTTTTAAAAGAAACTAACAAGCTGATTCTAAAGTTTGTGTTATAATGCAAAGGACAAAAAATAGCCAACCATCTTCGAAAAAAAATTACAGGACTCATATTACCAATTTCAAGACTTATTATAAATAACAAGACAGAGTGATACACAAAACTCAACAAGTAGATCAATGGAACAGAATGGAGAGACCAGAAATAAACTCAGGCATATACTGACAACTTTTCCCAAAATTACATAAGCAATTCAATAGAGAAGTTAAGTCCTTTCAACAAATGATGCTGGAACAACTGCATACCCATAGGCAAAAAGAAAAAAAAAGCAAAGTCTGATATCTCACACTGCATACAAAATTTCACTCAACAGACCTAAATGTTGTTATCTAAAACTTTTTTTTTAAAGCTTCCAGAAGAAAATGTAGGTAATCTTTGTGACTTTGGATTACACACAGATTTCTTAGATACACCACTAAAAGCATAATTCGTAAAGGAAATAATTTATAAATTGAATATTATCAAAATAACTGCTTTTTGAAAGATATAGTCAAAAGAATGAATAGACAAACTGCATACCGGGAGAAAATATTTGCAAATCATATATCTGATGAAATACTTATTTCCAGAATAAATAAATAATTTTCAAAACTTGATAAGAGGAAAACAAACAACCCAATAAAGAAATGAACAAAATTTTGGACTGACACTTCACCAAGAAAATGTATGGAAATAAACACATACAGAGATACTTAACATCGTTAGGGAAATGCAAATTAAAATCACAATTTGATACCATTATATACTTATTAGAAGGTTAAAGTGGAAAAAAAAAATGACCTTACCTAGTGTTGTCAAGGATGGAGAAGAACTGGAACTCTCTTACATTGCTGAAAGGAATGTAAAACGGTGGAACCACGTTGGAAACAGTTCGGCACTTTTCTTAAAAAAGTAAACAGACAAACAAAAAAACTTATCATATGATCCAGCCATTTTACTCCTAGATATTTACCATGCAATAAAGAAATACATGTCCATACAGAGATTTTTACACAAATGTTCATGGCAACTTTATTTGTAATAGACAAAATCTGGAAACAATTTTTAATAATCTGGAAACAATATAAATAGCCTTCAACGAGTGAATGGATAAACAGCCTCAGATATATCCATACAGTGGAATTCTACTTGGGATTAAAAGGGATGAACTACTGATATACAACAGAACATGGATAATCTCAAAATAGAAACAGGCAGGGGCACTGGGTGGCTCACTTCGGTTAAGCATCTGACTCTTGATCTCAGCTCGGGTCTTGATCTCACCGTTGTGAGTTCAAGCCCTGCATTGGGCTCCACACGGGGCAAGGAGACTAAAAACACACACAAAAAAAGTCAGGCAGAAAGGGTACATACTATTGATTCTATTTATAAAAATTTCTAGAAAATGCAAACTAATTTATAGTGACAGGAAGTAGATCAATGGCTGCCAGAGGAGTGTGAGGAGGAGAGACTGGAGGGAGGAATTAAAAAGAAGAATGGGAAACTTTTAAGAGTAATGGGAATGTTCACCATCTTGAGTGTTGTGATAGTTTCGTGAGTATACAAAAATGTCAACATTCACTAAATGGTACAATTTAATTAATAGAGTTTATTGCATGTCAATTAAAACTCTAAAAACCTGCAAAAAAGAAAAAAAATAAATGATGCTGTCCCTGACATTGTTGAACCATTCAACCAATGACAGCGGTCTCTCTCCAAATCTTTGAATATGAAAAACATTCTAAAGAATTAAGCCGTGGCAAGCCATTTTTCCATATTTGCAGCTGGAAGCAAAATTTACTGCTACATCAAACCCAAACCTTGGTTGACACATAAAAATTACAGAAAACTAAAGCTTGGAGGGACATTGGGGATTAGCCATGCAAAGCCTTCCCCTCACCCCCCACTGGAAGAGAACCACGCTGGCCTGACTCCCAGCGGCGGCTCTTTCTAGTATGGCATACTGCAATGTGCCATTTCAATTCTTATTGTCTAAATTGTATTTTCTTGAAAAGGCAAAGAGGAAAAAAATGAAGAGTGGAATTTAATGCATACACGTTGAATTAGCCAGAGGAATGGTTGTATGTTTTATAAATGAGACAACAGAGCGTTGAGGTACAGAAGAGAAAGGAGATATTTTCTTAGACTCACACAGCAAACATGAACACCAGTCTCTTGAGGCAAGTCAAGGAAAATGACATCACTTGCCCTAAATAATTCTCAAACGTAGAAGTACTTCCAGGAGTCAACATCTGCCTCTGCTAAGTGCTCCTCTGAGCGTGCATGCGTGCCTGGAATAGCAGCAGACATTTCAATCCTGAAGTTTCCGAGGGTGTTCACATGTTAAAAGTGAAGTGCAAAAATGCAGTCATTCTGTGTTAGTTGACATTTTTTAAATGGCATATCTTTTTTTGTAACTTAACACTAAATTTGTTTTAGATCAGGCTTACTCATGAAGGCCTGAAAGTTTGTTTTAGTCCTTAAATGTTCTCATCTTTGAGCAAAGGCCAAACAATGAAAAGGTAGCAGTAGAAAACCATGCAAAGCCTTCCCCCAAACCCCAATCTTTTTTTTTTTTTTTAAATATATACAGATGAGGAAAAAGAAACCCAGAAAAGTAGAGAGACTTGCCCAGATCTGCTGGGAGATCCAGGAAGAGAACCACACTGTCCTGACTCCCAGAGCGGGAATGAGATGGAATAAGAAAATGAGTATTTTACCAAGTTGTAGGTAACTGAACACCTTCCCGGCTCCACATGCTATCAATATCCTATGTGTCAAACAAAAGTTGGGAACATGGCTTTCGTCTGTGTGGTTAACTTTATTTTTCTAGGGCACAGCACCAGAGCCCATACCTTACAGACCTTCCCAGCGGAGAAAGGCTGATTTCTACTATTCTTCCTTTACGGGAAGAGTCACTCCAAATCCTGGCGCACAGGGGATGTGGGAAAGTCTAAGAGACTTGGGGTAAATTACTGAAATGACTGAATTTTGAAACACAGAAATGAACCACAAAGAGATGAAAGGAGTTGAAATCACTCAGCCTCAATAAGTTAAGAGGATAGCTGATCTCCACCCAGTATTATCTTCCAGCCTTCCTGTCCAAATTCTGCTGGAATCTTTTATGACGTTAATTACACCATATGGCAGACACTGATATTTGCCTACTCAATATCCATTCCAGTGTCAGCCCCAAAACAGGATACGGGTCTTGTTTAGGAGTGACAGCGTGCCCATCAAAACCACTGTTCCACATCCCTTCCAGCCGGTGGTAGCCATGTGACACCCATCTGACCAATGGGACACAAGCTAAGAGTTTCTGGACCGCTCCCCCCCCCCCTTCTCCTGCACCCCTTCCTCCACATGCTCTTTTCTGTCACATGGACAGAAAGCCTAGAGGTGCAGCCGCCACCTGGAGATAAAGGTAACAAGCATGAGGAAGACGGACCAGGGAGCCAACTGCCTTCCTGAAATCCTCAGTCAGGAAAAATGCTCCTCAGGCATCTCAATCACAACACGCCCAAAAGGGAACTCGGTATCTGCCTTTAGAATTTTCTGTTTTGCTAAATGGCTTCACTGTTGCTATCATCAAAATTTTGGAAGTTACCCTTGAGCCCTCCCCCTTCATGCCCAACCAAACATTGCCCAACAGGCTCCTCACACTCACTATTTTTCTTATTGTGGTAAAATACACATAACAAAATTTACCACTTTAATGTGTAGATTTGGTGACATTTACTACATTCACAATGTTGTGCAAACATCACCACTATCTCATTCTAGAATATTATCACCATCCCCAAAGGAAACCCCATGCCCATTGAGCAGTACTTCCTATCCTCCCCTACCCCTGCTTCCTGGCAACCACTGATTTGCTTTCTGTCCCTATGAATTTGTCAAATGAAATCAGAGTATACGTGGCTTTTGTGTCTCACATCTTTCCCTCCACACAATGTTTTCAAGGGTCATCCATGTTGCATTATGTATCAGTATTCCGTTCCCTTTTATGGCCAAATAATATCCATTGTGTGGACAGATCGCATTTTGTTTATCCCCTCGTCAGCTGAGAGATACCTGGTTTGTTTCTACCTTTTGGCTATTGTGAATGGTGTTGCTATGAACATTGTGCATGTTTTTATTGGAACACCTGTTACGATTTCCTTGGGAGACCTACGGGGGGAATTGCCAGGTCATATGGTAATCCGCATCTAACTTCCTGAGGAAGTGCCCTCATTTTTCAACGGTGGCTGGACAATTTTACATTCCCACGAGAAACTGAAGGGTTTCAATTTCTCCACATCTTCACCACACTTGTTATTTTCTGTTTTGTTTTCATCACAGTCATCCTAATGAGTGTGAAGTGGTATCTCACTGTGGTTTTGATTTGTATCTCCCTAATGACTAATGACATTGAACATCTTTTGAAGTGCTTTTTGGACATTTGTATACTTTCCTTGGAGAAATGTGTATTCATGTCCTTGGCCCATTTTTTAATTGGCATGTTTGGTTTACAGCTGCTGAAATAGGGTTCTTTATATCTTAGATATTAGATCCCTGGCAGAATTCTGATTTGTAAGTATTTTCTCCATTCTGTGGGTTGTCTTTTCATTCTCTTGGTAATGCCCTTTGATGCACAAAAGCTTTTAATTCCGATGAAGTCCAATTTATTTATTTTTTTTTCGTTGCTTATACATTTGGTGTCTTGCATTCACCTTTGAGTCCTTTGTGAATCCATTCACAGAGCCGAATGATATTTTACATATTTACATCAGATGAGCACTCCCCTTCTTAACACCTTCTGTAGTTTTCCACTGCACTGAGGCTAAACCCCAACTCCTCTCTGCAGACTACAAGGCTCTGCATGACTTGGTCCCTGTCTTTCTCCTGAGTCTCGCTTTGCCACATTTTCCCTCCCTTCAGTTTCCTAAGTATACTAGGCTCTTTTTAATCCCAGGACCTTCTAACACACCACTGCTCCTGCCTGGAAGGCTCTCCCTCACCTCTTCTGTTAATTCCAGTTCATCCGTCAGGTTAAGAGTCTCCTTCCCAGGAGCCTTCCTTAACCCTCAGCCCAAACTTGTTATGAGAGGTACAGTTTTGCAAGACAGATGCTAAACAGCCACCACTGGAAATTCAATCATGTAAACACAATGAAAGGCATTCTATTAAAAACAAACACGTGAAACATTACATCCTTATTAGTCTATGACATTGTACTATCATCCCCGCTCCGGAGGCCATCTGCACCCGGCAGCACGATGTACTGGCCCGCTACCGGGCATCTCATCCCAGCTCTGCCTTTGCTGGCAGGGGCAGCCTGCCATCGGTCATGGGCGAAATATTTACTCAAAGGTTATAAATTAGGGGGTTTTTTGGTGGGAAGAGCAGGGGTGACATTTACCAAGACACCAGCGTCAGATCTCCCTTACACGCTGCCAGGACACCCTAGACTTTTCTGTTTGGTTTTCTTCTCTCTTATAATCTCTTAACTTATTACTTGAAATAGTGTGTTCAATGCCTGTGTTTCTCGTAAGAATAGGAATTCTCTGATGGAGATGTCAGGGTACGTGACGTCCCCTATTGATCTCTGACCTCCCTGCACCTAGCACATGATACCTACTTAATAATTTTGTTGACAGACTGTCACCAAGACCAAAGAAGCCAACTCCAACCTTTAGATATAGATGAATTAACGGCAGGGACTCATCTAGAATTGTACGAAATGTTCACTCACCAGGCTGTCTTGAGGATTTAAACACTGATGATCATTTAATGATACTCTAAAGTCTACCAGGCTTAAACGTTTCCTTGATGCCCTTTTAATTAAAAGATAACCAGTGATGGCCAAAGGCACTTTTCACCTCAGTGGTCTGTATAGACTCACCAGTCCCCACTGCCCCCCCACCCCATTGGTTTCCAACCCCCACTCCACCTTCACACAGTATTCTTTTTCATGTGTTTTCACCATCTTCTTCCAAGGACATCGGTCACGCTGGATTAAGGGCCCACTCTTCTCCAGTATGACCACCTCTAAACTAATTGCATTTGCAAGACTCTGTTTCCAAATAATGCCACATTCTGATGTACTGGGGGTTAGGTCCTTAACATATCTTTTTTAGAAATGCAATTCAACCCATCACACTCTGCAAGTGGCTCCTGTCATACAGGGAACGCCCAGTGCATCACCAGAAGCTGAACCTGGAGGCTCTGCCTCTTTACTTCCTCTACTTCCCGTGAACCTCACAACGACCCCTCCTCCAAAGACAATCTAGTTGTTCGCTTTGTTTGAGGATTTACATCAAACCACCCGTAGGCCCTAACTGTGAGGGATTAGAAGCTGGCCTCTGGGCACAAAGGCACACTTTCCAGCCCTTGGCTGGGACGCCTGGGAGGAGGGAGCCAGTGTCTGTCCCAACTCCCCCTGAGCATTGGAATGTGGAGTCATTTCTCTACTGAAGCAGATTTTATTTCTACACCCCTCTGGGGATGTTTCCCTTTACTAAGCACTGATACAGATTCAGTGATTGTAAGCTAGAAAGATCAGACAAGTTGTCTGAACCAGACCTCCATTTTACAAAGCCACAAGCCCCTGCTGGGGTCATCAGCTTTGAGAGGGTCAGAGCCAGAACCAAGGTGATCTCGCTGGTGCTGGCGCCCTCAGCCCGAGGCCTCGCCAGTGGCTTCGCGGTCAGGTCTGTGGTTGCAGGGACCAGCACCTTCTGCCATCGATTCAAACTTAAAGTGAAAAAGTCAAGACAGGACTACAGACAGTGGCCAAATGTGGACATGCTCTCTGACATCCAGGAAGGAACACGCCTATTGTGACTTCCTCCTGAGAAGACAGTAACTTACGTGGGTTTTATTTCCGGGCTGTTAGAATCGTTATCATTAGTGGCTTTGTTGGGAGAACAATACTCTGGAGTATTCATTATAAGGTTTAACTGTTACTAGCAAAATACAATCATCTTCAAACAGTTCTGAAGGCACTGGATTTAGAACTTTGCAATCCAATTTCATTTTATTTAAAGACTTAAGAAGAATTACACCTTGTGAAGTCTTGTCAGAAAAACCAGTATCCTACGCCAGGCTAGTACTCCCACAACCCTGGGGCCTCTGGGCTCTCACTCTACGTTCCTGGGAAGGGAAATCAATTAAAAGTGACCATCATAGTTATATATCGGTGTTTCTAAAAGGCTCTGGAAAATTTCTGCTTAAATGTGGCTGATTAAACACTTGCTTTTATCTCCAATATCTCCTGAAATCCCACCAAAATGATAGTTAACAAGGGGGGAAGAGCAATAAATCACAAGTTTTAAGAAAACAGAATCAAGGTAACTAAGACATATGCAAAGAACTAAGTTAGGGGGAGCTGGAAAGAGAAAAATGACTGTTACAAGGTTTATCAGACCAAAGGTCCCAGGACCTGAAACCCGCAGTGGGGGAAGCCAGCAGGAAGAGAGTTAATGTCCCCTGCAGAACCCCACAAAGCCTTGGGAATCTGAAAGCAGGGGTGCAGAGCAGTGCTGAGAACTGCAAGATCCCTTGAATATAGGGGACCAGCGAGGCAGCAGAGCCCCTCCCTGACCCAGCATAGCCAGAGGGCTGCCCTTCCCCGACCTGGCAGGAAACTGGAGACATACTGGAGATGGACCAGCGGATGTGGTCTAGGGGACTCCAGCAGGACAGAGACACCACAGTGAAAGTAGATGAAGGTCTGCAGGCAAAATGGAGAGACCCAGACACCATCTGCTTCCCTCTCAGTACACTTGCAGCCAGCCATGTACAACCCATGTGAGAGACTGGAGGATTCCGCCCTGCACACATTGAGCAGCCCCAGACGGATACTGACAAGTGTGCCGTGGGGCGGGGGCTCACCTCTCCAGGTGCCTCTCAAACTTGGCTGCACATTGGACTCACCTGGAGAGCTCGGCTCCACTTCCAGAGCTGATGAAATTGCTCAGTACAGGCCAGCATCAGGAATTTTTAAGCTTCCCCAAGTGATTTTAATGTACAGCCAAGCCTGAGAAATGCCACTTGCATGAACCCTACCGGTCCACAGCGTCTTCTAAATGTCTCATTCCTGATCTTTTCAAAGAACCAACTTCCAGTTCTATTGAGATCCTCTATTCTTTGTCCATTTCCTATTTCATTGATTTGCCATCTTATTTCCTTTCTTCTGCTTATTTTGAATTGAATTTGCCTTCTTTTTCTAGTTTCTTAAAGTGGAAACATTAAACACCCGTTTAAGACTTTTCCTTTTTTCTAAAAGTAGCATTTAATGCTATAAATTTCCCTTAAAGCACTGCTGTAGCTGGGTCCCACAAATGTGGATATGCAAGGTTTTCATTCTGATTCTGCTAAAAATATTTCCTAATTCCTCTTGTGATTTCTTCTTTGACATATGAGTTATTGAGAAGTATGCTGCTTAATTTCTAAGAATTTGAGGGTTTTTTTCCTGGCTATCTTTCTGTTACTTTAATTCTATTGTAGAGAGAATATACGTTGTGTAATTTGGATCCTCTTAAATTCATTGAGACTTGTATTATGGCTCAGAATATGTTACACCCTGGTGAATGCTCTATGTCCATCTGAAAAAAATGCATCCTCTGTTGTTGGGTGAATTGTTCTATAGAGTCAATTAGGGAGTGTTATAAAACTGTCTGTATGCTAACTCATTTTTTCTCTGTTTCAACTATTCATTATCAACATCATCTTCAACAATAATTTTAGCTTTGCCTACTTCTCCGTTCAGTTCTAAAAGTTCTTGTTACAAGTACTTTAAGGCTATGTTATTGTGTGCCTATACACTTGGAATTATTATGTCTTCTTGATGATTGTTCCCTTTATCGTTATGAAACATCTCTTTTTAACCCTGGTAATGTTATTTGTTCCAAAAATTACTTTATCTGAATACAATTCAATATAGCCTCTCTCTCGCTTTCTTGCGATTAGTAATTGCACACCATTTCTTTTCCAATCATTTTGCTTTTCATCTATTCGCTTTTACAGTTTAAGTAGGTTTCTTGTATTTGGCGTATAGATGGGTCGTTTTACAAGATTTTATGACTCTTTTGATGGGAGATCACAACAGAATGATGCCTGGATAACCCAAAGGCAGAGCTCTGTTATTTACAGCTCTGAAGGGGAGCAGGCTGCCAGGCAGGGCCATACAGGACTCTGCCCCAGGGGGGACAGGAAGCCAGAGCTCCAGCGAGCAGTTTGGATATAGTAAGTGGGATAGGGTTAGCTAGGTTTCGTGGGGTCCCTGAAATAATATCAAGGGCTCCAGGGGCATAGAGGCTGTTCCTAGTTGTCTGGTACTGGGCCCTGGTCAATTAATGGCTGGTGCACAGGGGCCTGGTGTGCAGCTGCCCTGACAAAGGAAGTGCTTGGGGTACAGACTCAATCAGCTGCTCCAGAAGGGGAACTCACTGGCTTCCAGCCAAGGTCAAGACTGCACGGAGACAGCAGTTCAAAAAAAAAAAAAAAAGTTGTTTTTTGTTTTTTTAATCAAGGTAATAATGTCTACCTTTAATTGGAGGGATTAGATAATTCACATTTAATGTGCTTATTATTATGGTCAAGTGTAAGCCTATTGCCATTTGTTTTCTATATTGTTGTTTGTTCTCTTTCCTCTCTTTTCCTGCCTCTTTTTAAATTTAGCATATTTTATGATTCCACTTGATCTCTACCATTGATTAGTTACATTTCTTCGTTCCTTTTCACTTTTTTCCTCACATAGTATAGTTTATATTTTTTGTTGTTCCTTTTCACTTTTAAATATTTGCCCTAGGGTTTCAGTGTATATTTTTAACTTATTACAGCCTTTATCCACATAAAACTAGATCTTAAGGACCTTGTAACAGAGTACCACCATTCCCCGAAAAACACCCATTCTTTGTGCTATTGTGGTCATGAATTCTATTTTATAGATGTTTTAAACCCTGTAATACATTTTAATTTTTAAAAATTTAAACAATTAAAAAAATATTTTTTTATAGTAGGCTCCATGCCGAAGCCCAAACTCACAACCCTGAGATCAAGACCTGACTGAGATCAAGAGTTGGACGCTTAACCGCCTGAGCCACCCAGGCGCTCCTTTAAAATTTTTTAAAGAAGGAAAAAGTTTCTTCTATAATTATCTACATATTTACAATTTCCAGCATTTTTCATTTTTTGTGTAAATCCAAATTTCCACTTGGTATCAATTTGCTTTTGCTGTAAGTCTTTCCTTTAATGTTTTTGTGTGTGTGTGTGCGTGTGTGTGTGTAATTCAGGTCTGCTGGCAGTTAATTCTCCCAGGTTGTTTGAAAAAGCCTCTATTTTGCCTTCATTTTAAAAAGATATTTCTGATAGATGTAACCTTCTAAACTGACCTTTTTTTAATCTTTCAGTGCTTTCAAAATGTCACTTCAGTGTCTTGTGGACTGAACTTTCTCATGAGAAGTCTGCTTTAATTTTCAACTTTGTTATGTGCGTAATTTGTTTTTTCTCTTCTAGCTGCTTTGAAGGTTATTTCCTCATTATTGATTTTTGGTAACCTGATTGTGATTTTCTATACGGTTCTTCTACTTGGATTTCATTGAGATTCTTAGATCAGTGTGCTTAGAGTCTTAATCAGATTTTGGACCAGATTTCTCCACACCGCCTCTTCCCATCGCATGTATGTTCTATAGCTAACGTCGTCCCCCACTTCACTGAGGCTCTGTTCGAGGATGTCTGTCCATCTTTCAGGTCAGGGAGCTTCTACTGTGCCACATCCTTAAGCTCACTGATCTTTTTCCTCTGCACTAGTTAATCCCACCCAGTATATAGTTCATTTCAGGTATTTTTCACCTCTAAAAAACTCCATTTGATTTTTTTAATCTTTCATTTCTCTTCTCATCACATCCGTGTTTTCTCTCACATCCTTGAGCACATGAAGCACATTTAGAACAGCTGTCTTCATGTCCTTGCTACTAACGTCATCTTCTCCATCATTTCCTAGTTTGTTTTTTTTTTTAATTTAAAAATTTTTTTAAAGATTTTATTTATTTATGTGACAGAGAGACAGCCAGCGAGAGAGGGAGCACAGCAGGGGAGTGGGAGAGGAAGAAGCAGGCTCCCAGCGGAGGAGCCCGATGTGGGGCTCGATCCCGGAACGCCGGGATCATGCCCTGAGCCGAAGGCAGACGCTTAACGACTGCGCTACCCAGGCGCCCCTCCTAGTTTGTTTTTAATGACTAATTTTTCTTCTTGTTATGGGTCCCATTCTCCTGCTTCCTCATACGGCTAGTGATTTTTGACTGGATGCCAAACATGGTGAATTTGTTATCACTAAACACTAGACTTATACTCCTTTAAAGAATATCAAACTTTTTTGGCAGGCAGTTTAAGTTACTTGTGGATTAGTTTGATCCACTTGAAGCGCGGCTTTTCAGCTCTTTGAAGGGAGTTGTAGAGTCCTCATTAGCCTAAAGTCAGTTTAGCCCCACTTTTAAGGCATGGCCTTGCTGGGGTCTCTACTGAATGCCGGGTATTCAAGGAGAGCTCTCCACCCTGACTAGTGGGAACTTAAATGGTTTTGAGGCCTATGTGAGATCCGAAATTTGTTTATGTCATGGCTCCCTGTCAATTATTCCTTTCTTAGAAGTTGCTGTCCAGACTAATGGAAGCACCGGAGGCATAAACAGTGTTCAGCCTCAATCTCAAGACCCTTTGCGGATTTCTGGAGGTCTGGGTAACTCCTGCCTTTTTAGTACTCTACCCTGGAAAGTTTAGCCACCTGGATCTCTCTCAACTCCAATCTCTATTTAGATTTCTCCTGTACCATGGTCTGGGCATTTCCTCCAGGCAGAAAGCCTAGGTGGTAGTAAGGCTCACTTCATTTTGCCCGTTTTCTCAGTTTTGTGCTGCCTGTTGTCCAAGCCTGCAGATTGTGTGTATATATATATAAAATTTCCAGTTTTCTAGTTGTTTATGGTGGGAAGGTACTTCTAGATCGTCTTATCAATGGGAGCACAAGTAATACCCCACTTTTTTTTTTTTTGGTAGCACTAGGGTTTATTAAGCTGCCCTTCATGCAGACGCCGGGCTTGCCCGTGGTGCTCTTGATGTATAAAGCTCAGATGTTCTGCCAGTCCCTCTTGAGCAATGACGCCAGGAAACTTGACAGCCAATTGGACGTTGTACACAAGCTCTTCCTCTGTCGTCTTCATGGGCCCAACAGCCACCGCCAGACACAACACCTTTTTCATCTGGAATTCGATTCTGGACTTTACTGCATCCACTTTGGCCACCATGTTCTCATTGTGGGTTAGCAAGGAGGGGAACTTGGCAGCCTTCCTGAGGCCTGGGCTCAGGATTCATGGGATCTGCTTGATCAGAGATTCTGAAGCAAAAAAAAAAAAAAAAAAAAGGCATCGTACGCCTTGGCTAGCTTCTTGACTCATGTTTTATTTTTGTTGAGTTCCTTCAGTGCCTCAGTGTCCATGGGGGGAATATCCACAGCCTTGGCCTCATCACAGTGCTGCTGGTCCCCCCAAAACACACACAGGGAATTTGGGGCAGGGACTGGACTTAGCCTGCTGGTGCCCAAGAAGGGTTTGTCCTTCTGAGGGTCTTAATTCCTCAAGCTGACGTGCAGCTCCACCATCTGCCAAAGCTTCAGTGCTCAAGCTGGTTCCCATGCAGGACTTCCCAGCCGCCTCCCACAGCGTGTCTGGGGAGACCGCCGCTCACGGCGCTGCACCTCAGTGACCGGAAAAGCGAGTCGGTGCTCCAGTCTTACGTTTGAATTTCCAGCACTGCATTACCAGATCGAGGGAACCCCTGGTATGAAACACAGACACGAAAACAAAAGGGGAAAAAGGACCAAAAAACCCCCGGATGATGCAGAGAGTGAAGTTTTTAAAAAAATTATAACGAAAACCCTAAAAGGGACCTGAGAAGATACTGCATCACTGAATCACAGAGTATTCTGAAATCACAGAAAGCGTGAATTTTTTTTTTTTAGATGCAGGGGATAAGAAAGTTTTTGATATTAAAAATATGCTAGAAGAAAGAAAAATTCTGCATAAAGTATCAAAGGTACAACTGAGGAAATTTTTCAGACAATTGAACAAAAAGACAAGAAGACAGAAAATACCAGAGAGGAGACAAAACCACCACAGGATTGATGAAGAGAGACCAAATTTTCAACTCAATGTATCTTTAGGAAAAGAACATAGGAAAAAAATGGAGGACAGGAAATTATGGGAAAAGGAAAGCAAACTTCCCAAAGAGGAATGTGAAAGTCTAGATTGAAAAGGGCCACTGACGGCTCAGCTCAACGGGGGAAAGAAAGATCCTCACCAGGTAAACCATGACCAAATCTCAGGATACCTGAACAAACGAGAGGCTCTCAAAAGCACACGAAAGGTCAGGGATTAGAAAGGCACAGCGACACAGGAAATGAGAGGACAAGAGGCTAGTGCCTTCAACTTCTAAGAGGACATGATTGCCATCTGGAGATTCATACCCTGACGAACTATCAAGTGAAGTTAAGGGTCTAATAGAAATATTTTCAAACACACACGGCAACAAAAATTTGACCCTTCATTCATTCTTATGAAGCAGCAGAAGGATGTGCCCCACCAATCACAGGGACAAGCCACGGCAGGACACAGGGTCTGGAAAATGAGGCGTCTCAAACAAGAGATTGTGAGAACCCCCTGGAAAATGCCAGGAGGGGGGACTCCAGGGTGACAGCTGGGCAGCCAGCTCAGAGGACAGTCAGTGGAGGCCGGAGGGGGACTATGGTGAGGGGATGTTCAGAGGAGGGGACAAGGGGACCTGATCATTTACTTGACATGACTTATTGTGAAGAGTTTTCATGCAGCATGCTGTTCAGAATAATTTAGAATAATGAAGGCAGATATGAAAAACCGAAAAGTTTGAACATGGTTGCTCTGGGTTGTGGAAAGTGGAGACCAGGAGGGCCTTGGGGAGTGACGGTCATTTTTTTGTTTCAACCCTGTACTTTTGTTTGCTTTTTAAAACTCTTCATTTATTACTTTTATAGATAAAAAGAATAATAAAAGGGTAAGAGGCCTAGATTTAAAGTACAGGGTAGGTGCGGCCATCATAACCAGCTAGACCCCTGGAAAACTGGAGTTCCCGGGGTGAATTCATAAGGGACCATACGAGAGGACCCATTTAGGGAGAAATGTAACTGTGAAGGCTGATTGGAAATTCATGTTAGCAAGTCTGCACATTCTTTCCTTAATAGAGAAACAGATTCAAGAAGTCTAATTACATTCAGAAGTTTGCTTGATAAAGAGGAAATCAAAGTGAAGGGAGTTATATAGTCCTCAGAAATATTTCTTTCTTTTTTTTTTTTTTTAAGATTTTAAAAATTTATTTGTCAGAGAGAGAGAGAGAGAGCACAAGCAGGGGGAGCGGCAGGCAGAGAGAGAAGCAGGCTCCCCACTGAGCAGGGAGCTGGATTTGGGACTCCATCCCACCTGAGCCGAAGGCAGACGTTTAACCAACTGAGCCACCCAGGCGTCCCTAGTCCTCAGAAATATTTCAGTGAGACCACGATCAATATGGCCTGGTGAGTCGCCTGCTCCTTTAAGAGCTATCAGAGATCAGCAAACTTTCTCTGTCAAGGTCTAGATAGTCAATGTTTCCACTTCGCAGGCTGTCTCTGTCTTAACTGGTCACCTCACCTGTTACAGCTGGTTATACGTTTTATCTGACCTGGTGTTAGCATGTTTTGCTTTTTCATCCAATTCCTGTTTTTATTTCTGTTCCAAGAAAAATAACAGAATTTGCACCAAAGGACTTTCTAGAATAAGTTGGATCATGGCTAAGATGCCAGGGAGAGTCTATTCATTTTGGTTTGTCATTAGGATTTGATTGCATAAAAGGAGGTTTCATGAGATTGTCACTAACATGCAAGGACAATTTCAGGTTCATTCTGTGAACTTACAGGTGCTCTTTAAAGAAGCACAGACGTTTTCTTACAGCATGGCTACCTGACCAGCTCTGCCTTTTGTGTTTGTTTACACCGTGGTTAAAAACCACAGCAATTACTCAAATGCAGAGAACTGAAACAGCAAGAATTAATGTTTGACTCTTGGAAATTGAACACTTTGCTTTTCCACTTGCTTGCAGTCTACCTTATTTAATCTGCTGAGAGCAAAAAGGCAAAATAAACAATGTTTTCCAAGAGCTGTGTCAGTTCAGAGGACAAACAGCAATTGTAGATTCAGTCACAGAAAGCTCAGAATTTCAGTCATTGAGCACCTACTTACTGGACATTTACTGTGTGCCTGGTGCACATACAGAACAGAGCGCCGAACGACACACCATGGTCCCCGTCCTCATGGAACTTAAGTCTAGTGAGGGAGACACAGGTTTAGAAAAGAAAAATACTACATATATAATTATCAATTGTAATAAGTGTCCTAAAAGAAAAGTAAAGAGAGGAGGATGTAATTTAGACGGTGGCATCTTTAGAGAGATGTTCTTTGACCTGGGGCTTCCAAGTTATCAACAGGGAGTTCCAGTTATCTACAACTGCATGACAAACCACCCCACACCGAGTGGCAGAGAAGACCATTTTGTGCTCAAAAATTCTAGTCGTCAGGATTTCAAACAGGACATGGTGGCAACAGCTTATTTCTGCTCCACATTTAGGGTCTTAGCTAGGAAAATGAGACTGTCTGGGAGTGATTCAAATAGCCAGGGGCTGGACTCCTCCCTGGGCATCCTCACACACATGGCTGGTGCTGTCTTGAGCTGAACATTGGCTCCAAAGACATATGCCCATGTTCTAGTGTCACTACCTGTGAATAGGATGTCATCTGGAGAATGGGTCTTTGTAGATGTGATCAAGTCAGGGATCTTGAGATGAGATCATTCTGGACTGAGTGGGCTCTTTATAAAGCCAATAACCGTGTCCTCATAAGAGAAAGCAGAGGGCAAGTTGAGAGAAGGAGAAACACAGGGGAGAAGGGAGTGTGAAGAAGGAGGCAGAGACTGGAGGGATGGGTCTACAACCCAGGAGTGCCAAGTATAGGTGACTACCTCCAGAATCTTGGAGGGAAGAATGGGTCAGATTGTCCCCCAGAGACTCCAGAAGGGGGCAACGCCCACTGACAGTTGGATGTCAGACTTTTGGTAGATTTCAGAACTGCCAGAGAGTGAATTTCTGTTAGCACAAGCCACCAAATCTGTGGTTACATACTATGCAGCCACAGGAAACTAATACAGGTGCCTATAGTGGGATGACTCAAGGACCCAGTAGCTCCATGTTGCCTCAGCTTCTTGTGGTGTGGTGGTGAGGTTCAGAGACAGAGCTTCCCCAAGCAAGCGTCCCAGGAGCATAACCTTCCAGAGACCAGGGCAGAGGCTTTTCTTGCCTGGCCTAGGAAGTCACACTAACATCACTTCCATCATACGTTACAAGTTCACCCAGATTCAAGGAGAGGGGATATAGGGCTCCATCTCTCTATTGGAGAATCTGTGACCATCTTCTAAAACTGCCTCAAGGAGTTGACCATTTGTAGCCGGGAGTAGAGCGGTCCAGATCTGCACTGTCCTTTCTGGCAGCAGCTGGTCCCAGGGGGCTATTTAAATGGGAACTAGCCACATGGCAAGTACTCAGAGCTGCGTGTGGCTAGGGGCTACCATGCTGGAGAACACAGACGGAGAACACACCCAGCACTGCGGGACGTTGTGTTGGACGTGCTGCCCTGGATGGGACGGACGTAACAGTATGGGCCAAGTCTCTGAGTTAGAACATAAATGGACTTAGACGTGGAATAGAAAAAAACCCTGGCTTTACATATACTATATGCTAATTAACTAAATTTAAATAAAATTTAAAAAATAAAGAAACAATGAATATACACTCCACAATAAAATATTTGTCCTTCCTGAAAAGAGAGAAAGAGAGAAAGAGAAGGAGAGAGAGAAAGGAAAGAAGGAAAGAAGGAAGGAAGGAAGGAAGGAAGGAAGGAAGGAAGGAAGGAAGGAAGGAAAGTTGGCTTTAAGGTCAGGTTCTTTAGCTGTTTTCTGCTGTTGTGTTCCTAGCATCTAGGACATAATAGGTCCTCACAATTTTTTTGTGGATCGAAAGGATGTATACATATGGAAGGCTTAAGTATACCATGTGCCAAGCTAGAGAAAAATGACCTCAGATGAGATTGGAGGAGTGGACCAAGGTCAGATTACACAGGGCCTTTTTTTTCTTAAGGAGTTTACATTTTATTTTAAGTAAAATAGAACTCGCATAATATGTTGTTTCATATTTTGCATATTTATAAGAGGCCTAAAAAGAAATGAATTTATTGTGGCTATTTGGTTTATTTGTTAGTAAAAAAGGCAGAAGACAGAAATCTAGAAATAAAAGTTTGACCAAATTAGGAATCTATTTATCTCTATATGAATGTAGGCTGCCATGGCAACTCCAGAACCATGAGGAACCCAGGCCCTCGGTTGAGGCTTCTACCTTATTGTCCAAGATGTCTACTTTGGTCCAGCTTTTTAATCCTCTTTCTAGACAGGAGAAAGAGAAAAGGGGAGAAGGAGAGCTGCTGGCCCTCATATCCAGGATGATGATCTCACTTCCTCTAGGTCCCTTTTTTTTTTTTTTTTTAAGATTTCATTCATTTATTTGAGAGAATGAGAGAGAGAAAGAGAGAGAGAGAGACAGAGCATGAGCAAGGGGAGGGGCAGAGGGAGAACCAGATTCCCTGCTGAGCCTGACACCGGGTTTGATCTCAGGACCCTGAGATCATGATCTGAGCCAAACGAAGGAAGATGCTTAACTGACTGAGCCACCCAGGTGTCCCTAACCTCTAGATTCTTAACTTTATATGCAAAAACCCTTCCTCCAAATAAGGTCATATTCAGAGTTATGGGGTGGAGGTCTTGGACATCTGCTCAATTTAAGGACACTTCTCAGAGAGTTGCACATAAAACTTCCACTATATCCCTTTGGCCAGTTCTTGATCAGATGACCACATCTACCTTGCAAGGGAGGCTAGGACATATAAACTTCATTCAGGGAAATACGTCCTCAGCTAGGAAGGAGAGTTCTCTTACTACAGAAGAAGCTGAGACAAGACAGGAGCGGCAGCAGCTGTTTGTCTCTGGCAGAGCGGAATGCACAGGTGTTTCCACTAGACCACAAGCTCCTGGACAAGGAGCAAGTCTCATTCATTCCCAACCCCCAGCACAAAGTACGCTGCTTAACAGGCAGTAACTCATCAGTGATTGTGTGCTGACTTGCATGCTTCTCAATTTCAAGGTTCTTAAATTCCAACCTCTTTTTCAGAAAGATTTATTTCTTAGAAGCCACATTCCCTGCACCCCCTGCCCCCCCGCCCCGCCCCCACTCTGGCCCCTACTTGCGGAAGCATGTGGGGACTTTTCTCCCATCTTTACCCTGAGAATCTGCTGGGGCTCCTGGAGATAAACACAAGTGCAGGGTTCCCCTAGAATTCCTCCCGGAACTCTGCACTCTCCAACTCTCCCCACTGAGCCTCCAGCAATGTGCCACTTACAGTTGAAGTGCTTCCTCTGGTACTGGCTCTGGCTGTGGACTTGTGCCCTGGGAGGGTGGTGATGCTTTGTGTTCGCGTGTCTCTCCAAGGTTCGGGGTGACAGTTCGCCCAGTGACGTCCGTGCTCTGAGGGATCCAAAAAAAGTTGTTCATTTTCCGTTTGTTCAGCTTTCTTCTTACTGAGATGGCTTGGAAGAGGGTGGATTGGTAGGGGAACAACGAGAAAGAAAAGGTGAGGGACAGGGAGGACAGGCAGGAAGCACAGGGTATAAGGACACTCACGAGCCAGGAGCTCCGCCTTCCCGCAGTCACCCCACGTCTTCCACCGGCCAGCTGTGCCCTCAACTGGCCCCCCAATCCCTGTTGCCGCTGCCACACCACCGTTTTCAACTCTGGTTATTAGAATCCCCTGGGGAGCTATTATAGCGCCCTGCACCTAGGTCTCCCCTAATCAGAAACACTTTAGGGGCTTCTAATGTGTCATTGGTGCTGAGGACCCGTGATCTGGGGCCTTGCTCCTCAGGGGACGGTCCACAGACAAGCAGCGTTGGCATGGATCGGGAGCTGGACAGAGAGGCAGCGTCTCACGCCCGACCCCAGACCTACCCAATCGGAATCTGCGTTTTAATAAGATCCAGGTGATTTCTATGCACATTAAACTTCGAGGAGCTCTGACGAGATGACCCTCCTGTAACCCCAGCCATGGCTGAACTCATGAAGCAGCCGGCTCCCTGCGACGAGCTACGTCAGCCGGCGTCCTGCCGAGCACGTGGTGTCCGTGACGTCTTACGCGGCGCGGCCCACACAGACCGCTCGCCCGCTGTCATTCCCCAAGCGTAATGTGTTCGAAATAGAATTCGATCTTCCAACAGGGAATGGGCTTGGGCTCTTTAGTCTGAAACCCTGATAATAAGAGTTCATTAACTTCAGCGTCCACAAGAGTAAAAAACACTCTGAATTAACTGAACAGGTTATAATTGAAGAATTGGGGTTAACTTGCAGGCTAGGGTTGGAAGTAGGTGTGAGAGACTTCAGTGGAAAAGCAGATTGAAGCATGAAGCCAAGAGAATGGCACTGAGAGTAAGAAAGCCAGGGGAGGAAGACGGAAGGTCAAGTCAGCTCAGGGGGGAGGGGGAGCCCTGCAGGGAGGGCTGGTGGCCTCCAACAGAGCCCCAGCAGAGGAAAGGCAACAGCGGCCCCAAATACCCACTCCCCCCAAGCCCCACGGAGGCGTTCCTCAACTCTGGCTTCCTATTCTGTAAGCTCTGGTTGCCTCCTTCCCTACAAGATCTCAGTACCTTGTGGAAGAAAATCACCGTGGGCATGTGTCTCGCACTTTGCTGCTCACCAGGACCGGTGCATGAAGTGCAGTAGTGGGAAGGGGCTAAGGGCTTGGCCTGGAGCCACAGAGCGTCAGTTCCAAACTCTGCTCTGCCACTTACTCGCTGGGGACGTTGGATAAGTCAGCTGACTTCCCGGGGGTTCTTCATCACCTATACAATAAGGATGGTATGGGCAACCACTCATAATGGTAAATGCAGAAGGAAAGACTACAGTGCTTGGCACAGTGATACACACATGCACACGCGTACATATGGTACATTCTTTAATATATTTTTAATCTATACATTTATGTGTATTTAATATATTTAATATATATTAAATAATATCCTAGAAGGAACTGAAACCTGATTCTTCTGGCTTTTTTTGTAGGAAGATTGTTCACCATTCCATGTCACCTGTCTAGGTTCCTTCGAGAGTGCTAAATGAGAGTAATAACATAAAAAGTTATTTTAGTTTATTATTATTTTTAAAAGATGTATTAATTTATTTGAGAGAGAGAGAGAGAGAGTGTGTGTGTGTGTGTGTGTGTGTGTGTGAGTGGGGGGAGGAGCAGAGGGAGAGAGAAAGAATCCTCAAGCCAACTCCATGCTGAGTGTGGAGCCCATGAGCATCTCAATCCCAAGACCCCAAGATCATGAGCGGAGCTGAAATCCAGTCAGCTGCTTGACTGAGCCACCCAGGCGCCCCTAAAAAAGTTATTTTAAACAAATTAATGTGCAGACCTTATTTGGATCCTGATTTAAACAAATGGTGGCTACAAAGATATATGTGACACAACTGGGAAAGTTTGAAAATGGACTCATTGTTACATATTAAGGAATTGTTAATTTTGTTAGGCGTGGTTATGTTAAAAAAAAAAGAGTCCTTACCACTTAAATTCATCTTAAAGTATTAGGTAAGATCATCTAATATTGCCCACATTTGACTGGTTTTGACCTATAAAAACAGCAGTTGCATATGGGCTCAAATATGGACAAAAGAGGCATGTGTCTGGCACTTTCCTGCTCACCAGGACCTGAGCGAAAAGTATAGGTAGACTGCAGGGGCTAAGTGAAGTAATATGATGTCTGGGATTTTCTTTTAAAATATTCCTGGGGAAAACAGGGTGGAGAGAGAGACAGATGAAACAAGACTGTCAAAATGTTAGTAAATGTGAGGCTGGGTATCATGTGATTTATCATGCCATTCTCTTTACCTTTATGTTTGTTTGAAATTTTCCAAAATAAAATTCTTTTAAAGTTTTGTTTGATGGTATTTGACAGTATGTTTTAGTATTTTATGACTACAACTAAAAGAAAATCCAATCTTGCTTAAACAAACCAAAGGAGGGCTTTAGTTGGGCTGAGAAGAGGGCAGAGGAGCTGGTCTCGAGAAAGACTGGATTCATTTCCTTAAATACCTTGAGGACCTTTCTGTCCTCTAGTTCTTCTCGGTTCCTTTTGGCACATTGACTTCATTGGCTGCTACAACCTTGTCCAGGTGTGGTGGGGTACAGGGCTGCCTGTGGCTAGTAGGCCCGTATCCTTGCGTTTGGGAGGTGAGAGTGAAGCAAGAGGTTCTCTCTCTTTCTCTCTCTTTTTTTTTCTTTTTTAAAAATGGGCCAGCCTCTTTGCTTTCTTTCCAGGAACAAGCAGTTATCCCCCGGCAGGAATTTTGAAAGTCCCAGGAACCCTGATTAGCCTAATTTAGGTCGTGTGACCACTCCATAGACCAATCACTGTGTTGTGGTGGTGAGGGCCTGTGCCTACCCCCTCCGTAGCCAGGAGGAGTGTTTTCTGAAGACTTGGGAGGCAGAAGGGCTCAGCAGACCCAAGCGACAGCCACCCTTCTAAGGCCTCTGGTTGTTTGTACCAGCTATTAGATTATAAGCCATCTTTGCTTACAGATTATGTCTTTTTCCTTCCTGCTTGCTTAATTGACTTTCCCCCCAGCTTTTATGTTAAAGTTGATAGAGCTGGCTATGAAGTTTAGTGCAAAAAAATATCAGCAGTTTCCATTTCTTCCCCCATTTCCCTTCTTCAGTGGCAGCTAGTTTCAACTCTCTGAACTGGTTCTTTCGGTTTTATTTCCACTTAGCGAAATGGATTTTTATATTGATTTTTCAGTTTTAGGCATAATCTGTTGATTCCTACCATGGGAGATAATATCTCTCTCTCTCTCTCTCACACACACACACACACACACACACCCCTATATTCTCCACCCCACATATTCATCCTTTCTATTCCTCCCAAATTCACAATAAATTCTATCAGTATCATGTTGACTAGATCAGGATTTAAAACTCACATGTTAAATATTAAGTGATTAACATTATAGGATTATTACCATGTCAACAGTATTTCCAACTCAGCCATCGCCACACGACCTTTTGCTCTCCTTTGGGCTCATCATTTTTTCCCCACAGACATTCAGTCCCTAATTCTCCAATGGTCTAATTCGCCGCTAAACAAATACATTCAGATTTATGAGGCATTCTATATCTTCATCCTTCTGAAGAAATATCTGAAGCTTGTTGACCTACTCCAATGTGAACTGGATTCCACTCCCCTTCCTTCCATGTTGGACTCCCTACTTCCTGTGGAGGTGGCCTTCCCAACAAACATTGGTGAAACTACCTGTAAAACTGCATCAATAATTATCCTGAATAAAAAAGAATTATTAGCCATTAAGAGTAAATTGAATCATGGACAAGAATTATTGTAATGAAACTTACCTGTTCCGTGTTGTTGCTTAAAACAATGGAAGATGTAGGAGGGGCGCCTGGGTGGCTCAGTACTTAAGCGTCTGCCTTTGGCTCAGGGCGTGATCCCGATGTTCTGGGATCGAGCCCCACATCAGGCTCCTCCACTGGGAGCCTGCTTCTTCCTCTCCCACTCCCCCTGCTTGTGTTCCCTCTCTCGCTGGCTGTCTCTCTCTGTGTCAAATAAATAAACAAAATCTTAAAAAAGAAAAAAACAATGGAAGATGTAGGAGCTAGTTTCCCTTAGGTAGATACATTTTGCTGAGTTTTCTAGGTCCTTTTTTTTTTTTTTTGAACATCCACCCATGGTTGAAGTAGAAACTTAGAAACATTTAAAGATGATGTATAACTCTGTATCTATTTTGCATTGGCATTCCTGTAGCAGCTTGAAACAGTGAGGTTAGAATGATATGGCTCTCTGTTTCAATATTTAAAAATTTTTTAGGACTATCACATTGAAATGCTCCTGAAAAATTCCATTTGGGTATTCTGTCTCACCAGCATACATCTTGAAGAGAATTAACACCCAGGTCTGAATTTGAGACTTCACCACAGTAACTTCAGGTTAACCACAGCTCCAAAACTCATTTGTTTCTTATTACATTTCATAAAATGATTCCAAATAAGGCAGCAAAGTGGTTGACAATAATTGTAGGAGGACCTATAGTTAGGGAACTATATCAGCTTTAGTTCTTATTAAAATATATATAGATAACCACCTCTTCAACAATGTAGAGAGAGCCTATAAGACAGCGTATATATAAACTATTTCTGAACTTCTGATCACAGCTTTTAGGATCTGGAAGTGTACTTATTATAGTATTTGGTGCTTTCTAAATGCTAACTTGGCCAAATGTTTCCAATGTAAAGAAATAACTTCAGGAAAGTCATCCTTATAGTGGTTCTCAAAGTGTCGTCTGGAACACCAACAGCAAATTCCCCTCTCCCTCCAGCACTCCACTTAATGAAAAAGTGAACAGGGGAGAGGGGAAGCAATTTGTGTTTTAACAAGCCCTCTAAGTGATTCTGCTGCAGACTTAAGTTTGAAAACCATTGTGCTAGGAAAACACTGTATCATGTTCCACTGTTAGTAACAGATAACCTAGGTAACAATAGCTTAAAGTATTTATCAGTTTTTTTCACCCCTAAAAGAAGCCGAGGTAAGTGGTCTTGGATGATTCAAATGTCATATTTTACTCTTTCCTTGCCATAAAACTTGTATCCCCATGGTTTTAAAATGGCAGCTTAAATTCCACCTACTATAAACACATTCTAGATGGTAGGAAAAAGCAAGGGAGGCAGAGGGAAAGTGAGCCAAGTAAGCCATCTTTTAAAAGTATTCTCAGATGCCTCACCCAATGACTTCTGCTTTTTCTTATTTGCGATCCCTAGTTAAAAGGGAGGCTGGGAAATAACAGTTGGTCACATTATTGCTCAGAATAAAAATACTCAGAAGCCAGGGAGAATGGTACTAGAAGAAACCAGCCTTTAGAGCCTTCCTGGAATAGAGTTAAACATCAAAAGTAAGGCTTTCAGAATATTATTCTGATTGAGCACGTCATTAACCATACATTAAAACACCTTCTTTGATCTGCTAGAGGAATGGCTGCATCCTTGTGTAAGACAAAGGTTTTTGCTCACTGTGAGAATCAGAAAAGTCATTTATCAAAGTAAATATATACAGTTTCTTTCACATAGGTTGAAGTTGTGTTTGATATACACCGACCAAATGTCCTATGCAATTCTTTGACAAGGCAATATGTCAAAAAATATGTAACATATGAAAAGCAATCAGCAAAAAAAAAAAAAATCCATTCTCTTCAGAATTGTAATTCCTTTTTCAGAAAGTAATTCAAGGAAAGAAGAAGCTATATGTATAAAGCTGTTCACAGCACTGTTACATAGGACAGCAAAGAAAAAAAAGTTGAATATTTTACAATCCTAATGTCCTATAACTAAGGAAAGGCTGA
Source organism: Ursus arctos (assembly GCF_023065955.2). Taxonomy (NCBI): domain Eukaryota; kingdom Metazoa; phylum Chordata; class Mammalia; order Carnivora; family Ursidae; genus Ursus; species Ursus arctos. The sequence continues at coordinate 59,406,603 of NW_026623067.1, forward strand.
GTGAATTGTGGTATGACCATTAGATAACCATAAAGATCATGCAGGAACATGGGAAAGCGATTGCAAATATGTTGGTGGTGGGCTGAGAGACAAAAAATGTATATGTATGTGGATAAGTTTAGAAGAGCATTCAGAGTGGAGAAGGGAACGCTCTTACACTGTTGGTGGGAATGCAAGCTGGTGCAGCCACTCTGGAAAACAGTATGGAGGGTCTTCAAAAATTGAAAATAGAGCTACCCTATGGCCCAGTAATTGCACTAATGGGTATTTACCCCAAAGATACAAATGTAGTGATCCGAAGGAGCACTTGCACCCCAATGTTTATAGCAGCAATGTTCACAAGCCAAACTATGGAAAGAGCCCAGATGTCCATGGATAGATGAATGGATCAAGAAGAGGTGGTATATACATACAATGGAATATTATGCAGCCATCAAAAATATGAAATCTTGCCATTTGCAACGGCATAGATGGAACTAGAAGGTATTATGCTAAGCGAAGTAAGTCAATCAGAGAAAGACAATTATAGGATTTCACTCATATGTGGAATTTAAGAAACAAAACAGAGGAGCATGGGGGAAGGAAGGGAAAAATAAAACAAGATAAAGTCAGAGAGAGAGACAAACTATAAGAGACTCCTAGCTATAGGAAACAAACTGAGGGTTGCTGGAGGGGAGAAGGGTGGGGGGCATGGGGTGACTGGGTGATGGGCATGAAGGAGGGCACATGATGTAATGAGCCCTGGGTATTATATAAGACTGATGGATCACTGACCTCTACCTCTGAAACTAATAATACACTATATGTTAATTAATTGAATTTAAATAAAATTTTTTAAAAAGAAGAGGATTCAGAGAACTATAATGGTTTTATCAGGTTGTTAGAATTACGAATATAAATGATTTCTGTTTACATTTCCTTTATTCTCTAAGAAACAATGGCAACGATGACAACAAAAAAAGTAAAATAAATTCACCCAAGTCGCTGACCATATTTTTTCCTCAGATTCTCTTCTGGGGGTTTGTCTTCTCCATGGCTCAATCCCAGGTGCTCCCAGGAAGGACTCTGCTGCTCTATGTGAAGCCCACACCTGAGGCCAGGTGAACAGTCCGCACACCCATGTGTGTTGATACACTGATCATTTGTCTTTGAAGCAAAGCTCAAGCTGTTTGTTATGCATCTTCCCAGGAAGATTTTTCCAGTAGTGGGAATAAATTTGCAATCATCTGCTCTCTCTTGCCAGAGTTTCCCTATAATCAGTTTCATGAAATGAGAAGCCAGTTGTCCTAGTTCGTATGTAGATTTGTAGATCCCAAAGGGAATAAAAAATGTATTGAACTGATTACCTAGGAATCAAGCCTCTGGGTCTTCAGTATGATGCTGAATATCCCCCACCCCCAACCACTACCGAAAAAGCCCAAATCCTTCCATGAGATTACTGCGGATTTGCATGGTTGTCCAGTTTGGCAAGAGCGAGAATTAACCATAGGTTAAGAGTAGACGTTAATTTTTATTATGTCGAAGATTCCCAAAATGGCCTTACTCCTTGAGGTGGATTGTGATTTGTGAGTGTGACATGCATATTCCTTGCCAGCTAGGGAGTTGGTGACTATTATGGCTTTAGACAGGACAGAGGGAAACTGGTCAGGGGCATTTTCCGAGTGGGTGGGTGGCATAGAGATCAGCCACGTGAAATAGTCCTTAGCTTAGCAGAGGTAGGAAAGGCGGTGATATTCAGAACAGAGAGGAGGCTCATCAGGAATCAGCCACCAACCAAACCTGAGGGCCCTGGAGGTACCCGAGTCAATGGAGGTCACACCAAGGCAGGAATCCTGGTGTGGAGAGAAAGATAGGCTTGATTCTTCAGGGACCAAGGGACCTGAGATGAAGAGCTCGACCTCCCCTATCTATAACTTCCAGAAAGTAATCCAGCACACAGGGATACTTGTCTAGATAATTCATCCTAGAAGAGAAGTCAATCTGAAGAAGAACGAAGACAGAGATCCTGAAAGATTCCTTCAAATTAAACAACTCAAGTTCAGGTGCCCGTATTTTGTGTATAATACACAGAATGAATTCTTTTACTCTGAAGTAAAATTAACTGTGCTCTTCAAATACTGGGCAAGTGTCATAAATGTAAAGAGTCTTTGTGGGGAACCAGTATCACCAGAGAAAGGAGACATCACAAATTCCAGGGGTTTGGTTTTCGGAGCATATTTTATTTTACAATCCTAGAGAATTAACATCTGCTAGCAGCATAATACCAAAATGCAACATCAATCTATTTCAAACGCCTACAATGGGAAATATGTCTTTCAAAAATGGTAAAAACAACAACAACAACAAAAACAGCTGTAACATACACATAATACATTCACTTTTCATTCTCAAAGAAGATTGTCAGTTTTGTTTTCATGAAATATGTCAATAAAATATATATATGTATGTATAATATTCACATTTTGGAAGGCAAGAGAAATCTTCAAATTTAACTCTGGAAATTTAAACATTTTATTTGTATATATACATATTTCACTTAGAATAACCAAAACATTAAAAATAGCAGCAACATTGATCTTCAAATATTATAATGTTATAGTAGATAGTTCACATAATGTAGATATATTTTAGTAGCTCTTTCATTATTAATATCTAACACAATTCATAAACTTCAAGGTTCTGGTCTCATTGCCAAATAACTTAGAATCTAGATTCAATAAATACTATGCAAAGAATGATGATAAAACACAGACTGTAGAACATGTCTAGACCAGAAAAAAATCATACCAAAAGGTTTTAGCAGAAAAATCTGGTCTGAAGGAGGTTCGAAGACATGTAAGGAAACTGCAGGATTCCCAAGGCAAAAGAGATGACCAGACAAGCTCCCTGAAATGTTGAATTGAATCCCGGGAAATGTGTCAATGGGGACAAAAAGGCACTGCCACCTCTTCGTGGGGCCATGTTTCATTGGAATATGGCATGAAAGTGACCAATGACTGGAAAATTTTCCAATAAACGAGGGATAGAATCATTTCTTACCAGGAGGCAAGACACTGGACCAGGAGGTCGATACTTATTTTTCAGCCTTTACATTTATTCTGAGGGCCAAAGGCACAAAACCTGAGATTTCAGTGGGACCTTGTGTATTGAAGCCTACAAGGTATGAAAAAGTGATCCAAGCCACTGGATCAATGTGCTGATCCTGTTGGCTTAAAAAGAACTCCAGATGTGGTAACAGGGGTCTCTCTGTACCCGGATTCATTTACAGAAGTTGCTCCTGCTGTGTGGCTTCTTTTATATTTCAAAGGTTTTCCAGAAGAGATAAACAGTTAAGTCTCACAAAGGGGCTGGATCAGATACCACTCTCTGATATTTATTGTTAATAGTTTGTCTCCATTTTCAAACCAGTTCACACACTATTTTAATTGATTCTCTCTCACACACACACACACATGTGTGAGGAAGCAGGGTAGGCATCCAAGTACTCACTTTAAAGACCAGGAACACTGAGGCTCATAGAGACCAAAGTGACTTAGCTTGTCACAGTTACACGTTAGCAAACTGGTAAGTATCTTCTGCAGAACTTAACTCTATCCAACAGTTACTTATTTTTTTTTTAAGATTTATTTATTTGGGGGGGGAGGGACAGTGGGAGAGAATCTTAAGCAGACTCCTCACCGAGCATGGAGCCCCATGTGAAGCTTGATTTCATGACCCTGAGATCATGACCTGAGCTGAAACCAAGAGTCTGACACTTAACCGACTGAGCCACCCAGGCACTCCCAACAGTTAACTTATTTTTAAGAATGGCGGCGTGGTCATAGTTATTCTCTGGAGAATGAAGTAATTTGAAGGGGGTGGGGGGAAAAGAGGAAGAAAAATGAGTTCCAGAGAAGAAAGGGAGAGAAGTGGTGCCCTTGGCAGTATCATACACTTTAAAACCAGCAAAGTGCATTTCGCATGTAGAACACAGACATTTACAAAAATATGTAAATACTCTAGTCTTCCAAATAGTCTCATATTGGCCTTGATTAGTACGTCTTTATGTAGATACTGAGGCTGACACTGAAACATAAGATTAGCAAGAAATTTTTACATGAGTTCCATGATTTCCCAAGAGATGGAAAAAAATGTTACAACCTGTTCTCAGGACCCTGCTCCTGTCCCCTTTCACCTCCAGCACAACACACTGACAGTAAAATAGATGTATATTTGATTCGTTTGGTAGTTTTCTAAGGTGTAGGTTTGACAAGATACCACTAATGAATATTCTATGTCCTTAAGAAACTTAACTTTTCCTCTCTGTGTCTAAGCTGAGAAGAGTTCAGTGGACTTAGAGCTTCTGCAAGTTTTAGTTTGGATTCTACTTGGATAGTTATTGGAGACATAAGCAAAAATTTTAAATGACCATAAGAGTTAATTTAGAAAGCGTTCATATTTTACACAACCTTTTCAAGAAAATTCAGTGACTCTTAGCTTAATGGTTCCATAAAACAAAATTACACTAATTCCACTGTAAAAAACCTACATATAACGATAATCTATGAGCTAGAAGACTTAGGTTCAATGTTCTGGACTGTAACACTTTGAACTGTTAATCAAGTTCTTATTTTTAATCAATAATTTTAAAGAACTAATTGAATTAAAAATGAGACCATTCATGAAACCATTGTGTAACATGATGCAAAAGTCCTATAAACCCTTTTTTTTCTCTTCGGGCACCACCTGTCCCAGTCCCCCCACCCCCCACCCAGCCTCCCTAACATTCACACACTATAAATGCCCCACCAACAGCGTCTTCTGACTCTGAATTGAAAGGGTCAGGCACCAACAGGAAAATTATGCTTTGGCAAGCAGGAAATTGGGCAATTCTTTGAGCTTTCCTGAGGTAGTGGAGTTTCTCCTTCTAAAATATTCAAAAGGTTAAGAAAAGTCTAGGGAGCTGAATTAAGAGACAAGGGGAGTGTTGGTCACTGTACTTAAACACTACCCTGAACTTGGTGGTTTCGATAGTTACGTGATTATCCCACACTCCAACACCTTTTCAGTAGAGTCCTGACTGCTATGTGGAAAACTTCAGATATTAAGGTTGTGGTGTGACTAGGGCAAGCCTTGATGGCATTGTATAGCTCATTACAATTTGGATTTAATTCCTACACGTTTCTGTAAACGTACCTGGCATACAGTTGGAGCTCAGTAGTTACTGGGCTCTGATGATGGACTCTTTAAAATCTCTGATTTAGTTCCATAAGGTTACAAGGAAAAATAAACATGAAGACACCCAACCAAACGCAGGCTAATTGTTGCCTTTGTGCGTGGAATTTTGGACACCTCGCAAACTATGAGCGGGTTAAGCTCGAGTGGGACCAGGCATAGTAAAGCACACAAGTCCATATGAGCTCTATTTATCAGATACCCTTCTTTCTATCATGATTTTATCATGATGTGATTACGGGATTTTTAGCCATAAGTAACTTTTTCGAAGACAAAGTAATCCATTGTCTCTGTTGCTCTTCAAGCTTTTCTGCCAGGCATTTAATCAAGACAGGATCCACCTTAGAATCAAATTTATTAGCAAACCAATGTCCGTCATTTATAAGCCACCTTAATTCTGCCGCTCCAAAGATACACACACTTCGAAGGTGGGAGCCGGTACAACGGGGATACAAAAGGCCTTCATGATAGTTCCATTTCACAAGGCGGGTCTTACTCTGTAAGTCAGACACATCCTGGGCTGACCTAGAAATCTCCCCAGGTATTCCTGGTACCCGAATTAAGGTAGCCCAAAAATGTTCATCAGGAGAGTATGTATCTTTAGACCAGGCAAAAAAGTCTTTAACAAGGGAGTTGTTGAAAACATATTTAACAAATGCTCGACTTAAAACAAAATAAGCACTGCCAACAAATATCTCAATGTTATGAGGGGGGGCTTCCTTGGAGATGTTCGTCCTCATTGGTAGCTTCACATATTCATAAGGCACCTGTCTGAGTTCATGGTGATAAGTGAATCTTTCCATTTTACTGGTAGGGGGTTTCACCGTTTCTAACATATTTGCTCCATTGAGTTTCTTCAACTCTGACACTAATTCAAAGTTTGACTTCAAAGGAAAATCTTGCCCACACAGATTGATAACATACTTCCACTGAACCGGGGACTTGAGGAGGTCTGACAAGCAATTCAGATCAGCTTGGAGTCTGGAAATGTGTGCATATTGCACTGTCTCTAATTTGGAGGCAATGAAAACATTGGAGAAGCACTTAGCTAAGTTGTTCATGGCAACCTTGAAGGTATCAGGTGACTTATGGTCATAATGGATGCAGTAAATATTGTGCCGGTTGTATATAGCATGAAGTAGCCTTTCAACCATAATGGCATCTTTATGAACAACCAAAGAATAGGCTATTGGGAAGCTCTTCTCCTCCCTTGAAACGGGCTTTTGATGGTACCTTCTCAGGGTCTGATAAATGTCACAATCACTGGTTATTGCCATGACATCCTCATCATCCAAGTCAATGATGTCTCTCCTTCTTATCTCCAGACTCTTGCCAATTTCCAAAGGCGCCTGTTCATAGACACCCGAACAGTTAACTTCATACCTGACTTCATTCTTCACATTGGTGTATCTGTTCCTTACAAAAGGCGAGGTACTCAGGGAGGATTCAACCAAGTAAATGCCTCTTTGAGGGAAGAGGAGGCTTCTCACATTTAGAAGCTTCAACAAGGAGAACAGCCATAGAGTTACAAATAAGATGAAAACTTTCTGCTGTGCTGGGTATTTAAAACAGCATTTGAATGTCTTCATTCTGTTAAGAGGAAAAAGGAATAATTCAGGTGAAATAAGAGAAAGAGGACTAAGAGAAAATTCGTTCAGTTCGATCAAAATTCACTGGGTACCTTTCATATGCCTGGCAGAACGCTGAGCCCCAAGGTAAATAAAACAAGGTTCTCACCCTTATGAGAATCCAGAAATAAGGGAATGAGAATATATAGAATGGTGGTATCTTGTGGTATTCTGTGTTAACTGTACCTGAATTGTGAGAGATGTTGGTTACCAAATAGGTGGTCAATTATGTAAACTCCTAAAATATAGGTACCGTGTAACTTCCCCTGTCTGCATTTCTGCTTAGCGTATTTGGGGAGAGATTACTCCGGTTTGGGCAGAATTGGTCTATGCAGTGAGATGTCAGTAAGGGCTCAGGGGAGAATCAAATGTCCCATCTGAGCCTAAAAGGAGCATCCATCGTGAGTCTACCTTCAGAGCCTTATTAGATATAGATCTAAAGTCAGATGGGGAAAGCCCACTGAATCCCACTGCTATAGACTGAATGTTTATGTCTCTCCCCAAATTCATATGTTGAAACCTAAGCCCCCGGGTGATGGCATTAGGAGGTGGGGGCTTTGAGAGGTGATTAGGTCATGAGAGTGGGGCTCTCATTGAGGGGATTAGTGCCTTTATATGAAGAGACCCCAGAGAGCTCCCTTACCCCTTCCACCACGTGAGGTATGGATTAAGTACATCCATACTATGTGAAAAAGTCTCAGACAAATCTGCATCTGTCCTTGTGGGACGATCCCGGTGATACACTGTGAAAGAGAAATAAGCAAAATGCGTAACCGTGCACAGTGTGCTCACATGTGCATCAAAAAAAGAGATGATATAAACAGTATCTACACCCAAAGAGCACATGTTGGCAAACTTTTTCTTCCTCCATCACAACTACTCAACTCTGCTGGTGTAGTGGGAAAGCAGCCACAGATAAAGCGGAACGAGAGGGCTTGGTTGTGTTCCAATAAAACTTTATTTACAAAAAGGCAGTGGCTGGCTATTTCCAGAAGAATACTGTACAGACATGACTCCAGGAAGAGGAGCTGCTTTGCAGGGCGGGGTGGGAGAGGATGGAGGATTAGGGGCCTGGGTAGGACGGAGATTTACTTATCACTGAATATCCTTCTGTGCTATTTGTATTTTAAAAAAATGATTATATACTTTTTTTTTCAGATAAAAACAGGCTAATCAAATGGAGGCACAGCTGAATTTATTTTGGGAGCAGCAGGAAGGGAGAACCAGAGAGCACCATCCCAAAGTGTGAGGCCAGGAGGGCCAGCTGAGTTCATAGGGCTGCTTCAAAGAGGTTCAAATCCTGAGACCTGGGGAGGTCTGAGGAGCCCATGTGCAATTTCTTAACACATCTAATAAATCTTAAATGAGGACATAATCATTGTTCCCAGTTTTCTTAGAGAGAATTAACAAGCAATTTGAACCTGATTTATTTTTGCAGATTTCTTCTTTACAGGTCAATTGAAATAGCTCTCCCAGGAAGGACAGAGCCTCATTCATCTTCACTGGAATCACTTTCATTAAAGAACAACACCTGATCAACAATGAACTGTCTTTCCCAATCCCATTGCAGTCTCTCCTCTGTGGGTTTCCCAGGGTCCTGTTTCTCATTGCTCTTCTCACACACGCTGTCCCTAGCTGTCTGGATCATGACTTCCACACACACATTGCCAACACCTTTGTCTCCAGCCCTTGCCTGCTGCCCAAGCTTCTGACATGAACATCCAGTTGCTTGATGGACATCTCCTCCAGATGTCCCGCAGGCACCCAACCTCAAATGAGTCCCAAACTGAACTTGACATCTTCACCTCTCCTGTGTTTTCTGTGTCAGTGGATGGTGAGACCACCCACTCAATGACCCAAGCTTGAAATGTGAGTCATCTGACTCTTCCAGTTCCCTCACACCCGCATTATCAAGTCATCTCATAAAGACCATCCCTTCTTCTCCACCCCCATTAACTGAACCAGCAGCCAGGGAATCTCAGTCAGGCTCCTGGCTCTGGGTCCCTTTGTCAGGTCTCAGCTTTCTGCTCCTCCGAAGCAAACTGAAGAGGGTTCCATCCACTCAGGCTCAAGGCCAAGGTTCCTGTCAGTTGTTACAGAGCATGGGAAAACTGACTCCCCATGCACAGGGCCAACCCCAGAAGCCTGAGCATGCATCTAGAAGTAGGTGTTGTGATAAAATTTGACTTAGAAGATTCATCAATCCCAAATCAACCTATCTCATCCTTGTTCTAATGCATGGTAATTAGGCATACACAGGAAGGAGCTTACATCAATGGCTAGAATTAGAAACAATCTTACCCAAAGTAAATTTTGCTTTGTCTTTTTTCCCTTGATTGGTCCATGGGATCTCTACTTCGGGTCAGTTAATAGTTCTCCCTGATACCACAGTGGTAAAATGAAAAGATCCCCTTAAATTTCTTTTTTTTTTTTAAGATTGTATTTATTTATCTGAGAGAAACAGAGCAAGCAAGGGCACGAGAGAGAGCATGAGCAGGGAGGAGAGGGAGAAGCAGGCTCTCCAGTGAGCAGGGAGCCTCACATGGGACTCCGGGATCATGACCTGAGCCAAAGGCAGACACCCAACCAACTGAGCCACCCAGGTGCCCCGATCCCCTTAAATTTCTAAAGAGGTTCACAAAGTCTTCCAGAGTTGTCGTGGTGTTTATGATGTACCAACTAACTATCATCTTCACACATAAAAAGGCAAAGGCTGGCTTCCTGTCCTGTCACCCATTTCCAAGGGCTCCTTGCACCCATGCTTACCCCATCCTTCCTGAGAACACCTGGAGCACACACTTCCTGATTCCAGTCTGGTGCCTGGAGAGTCTGATTTGAGGTAGGGGTCATGGCTGCCTGCCCAGAGAGGGAAGGTGGCAGGGCACCCATGGCAGGGAGAGACGGCGGGCACGCGGTGAGAAGTCCGGTGGGAACTGATGCTGGGTCCCATGTCTGAGCTTCACCAGCCAGGGACGAAAAGTAATTTTAAAGGAACGAGGGGAGGGAATTGGGACAGCCCAGGTATCTGGCTCTGGGATTCTTCTTCTCCTTTCCTACTCTGGGCATCTTTAAGGAGGAGAGCTCGTCTACAGATCAGCCCTAGACATCGGGGGAACCAAGCAGCCATCCAATACCACCCTGTCCCAAGTCAAAGTAAAATCCCTTCCCTCACTTACTATGGCCAGAAATGCCTTTGACTGAAAGCGTTCCTTTACCTGGGTATTTACCCCAAAGATACAGATGTAGTGAAAAGAAGGGCCACATGCACCCCAGTGTTCATAGCAGTAATATCCACAATAGCCAAACTGTGGAAGGAGCCGAGATGCCCTTCAACAGACAAATGGATAAAGAAGATGTGGTCCATATATACAATGGAATATTACTCAGCCATCAGAAAGGATGATTACCCAACATTTGCATCAACAGGGATGGAACTGGAGGAGATTATGCTAAGTGAAATAAGTCAAGCAGAGAGAGACAATTATATGGTTTCACTTATTTGTGGAACATAAAGAATAGCAGGGAGATCGTTAGGAGAAGGAAGCGAAAAATGAAGGGGGGGTAAACAGAGGGGGACATGAACCACTAGAGACTATGGACTCTGGGAAACAAACTAGGGGTTTCAGAGGGAAGTGGGGTGGGGGATGCGGATAGGCCGGTGATGGGTATTAAGGAGGGCACGTGTTGCATGGAGCACTGGGTGTTATACGCAAACAATGAATCATGGAACGCTACATCAAAACCTAATGATGTACTGTGTATGGTGACTAACATATCATAATAAAAAAAATTTTTTTAAAGGGGGTAGGTACAAGCCCTTTGGTGTGAATGAGCTTTTGTCAAATCCTGAAAGGGACTGTGGGCCTCTTCCCAGCTTTGGTGAGAATATCCAGGGCACAAAAGCCCCAGGAAGTGAGAGACCACAGCTCTCAAGCATGATTCTGCTTTCCTCTGGACAGAATCTGTGTGTGACACCTATAGGGAGCCGCCGAGGGCAGGCACCTGCCCAGTGTGGTACCTGCCTCCCTTCCCTGTGGTACCTGCAGCCTGAACTGGTGAATCCCCGAAGGCCCCAGGTTTGGAGGGATGCAAACGAGCTCCTGAGGTCTAAGCAGACCTGGCTGGGGTAAGGCTGCAGTCCTGCTGGCCACATGGTTCCTAGGAGACTGGGGCAACAATATCACCTTCTGCAAACACCCAACCCCAGCTCCTTCCCTCTTAAAGGCCCTGGGAGCAGGAAACAGGCAGGTGTTTTGCTGCCAGGAAGTAGTCTGATAATTACATTACAAATAAGTGCCCACCCACAGGAGAAGGGTTACTTCCCCATCCACCTGCCCAGACCAATAAGGAGCCTGGTCCATTGCAGAGTTCACTGCCACACAGGTGTGCGAGCCCCTAGTGAGGAAGATGGGACTGAGAAGGACATGATAACAAGGCTGGATTGCTACTGCTCAGCTGAAATAAGGTCTGTTTGGATAATTCAATGAAAACCCAGAAGTGAAGCCTTTTCCCCAAACCCTCTTCTTTACACAGCCTTTCCAGGCACTATTTACAGCCTTAAAAGAAACAGTAGGCACACACAAGGTACTAAGGGATTATAACTGTAGTCGGGGCTAAGTGCTCACAGCCATTAGCAGCTCTTCGCGAACTCTCCATAAATCAGCAATCACAAAACCCAGGACTGTCAAAAAGCTTGCTTTCCCCAGGGAGGAAGGAAGCTGAGGAGCAAAGTACTGAATCTGGTGTAGCTTAGGGATCAAGAATGAGGGACCCACCATCCATATTTGCAGATTAGGTGGCCTCTGCCACCTCCACCCCCCTCTCGTGCTCCCTCCTTCCACCCCGGGTCCCGCGGTGCACGTTTCCCACTCCGGCCACACAGCTAGAACTTCAGCTCGGAGGAGGCCCCCCCATTCAATCTCAGAAATAGCCTGTCGAGCACCTGGACCCTGGGCAAGTCGCTCAACCTCTCCACCTCTCTGTGTCCACATCAGTACAGGTATGTTAATAATAGCAGCTGCCTGGGGAGATCTGGAGAGTAAATCTGGTAATGCATGCAAAGTGCTTTAGCACAGACCTGACAGTGACTGCCCGGCCAGTGCTGGCTGTGGCTTCAACTTCAGCATCATCTTCTCCCGCATCACCATCACCTGGGCGTCAAGCTACCCTCTTCCCTCTCCTCCTCCGCATTGACTTGCTTAAAGATCCTGCCCAGACCTATGGCTTATTGTCCTATCTTTTTAATCTATCTATTTCCCCCCAAAGTTCTGACATAACACTGTTTTAGAATTAATGCCTGAATGTGTCCCTGTACTCTGTTAATTTAATATCACCATTATTATGAATATAGGATCCCTGAAAAGTCTTACGTGGGGCCATGTTCTCAGACCTCCTCATGTGTGCAATCCCCTCAATGGATCAATGAGGTAAATACTACCTTTATGCTTCATTTACAAGACAGGAAACTGGAACATGTGGTGACCGAGAAATCACCCAAGGTTATACAGAGCTAGGATCCCCATTAGTTGAAACTTGAATCTTGTTCCAGAGATGCATTCTTAATGCTCTAGGTAATACTGTCTCTTGGAACATAAAGTTTTCCACAACAGTATAGCCCCTGACTGAAATGTCTCATTACCATGTCTTACCTAACTGTCCGAAAGCTGAAACAGGAATGAATATCAGATCACCCAGCCCTGAGATCTTCCACCCAGCGTAAGGGATTCTGTGCACGGAAAATCAGCCTGGAGCCTCGCTGGGGAGGCATACATTCTGTTCCCATGGTCAGAGGCTGGGGCAATCCAGGTGCTAGTGAGGAGACCAGTCACTCTTCTGGCCACGGAGCCCACTGAACGAAAAGAAAGCTAGCTCATCCTATAAATTTTTGTCTTACATCCCGTCACTGACCACTTAGTGACTTATTCGTTCTTTTTTTTTTTTTTTTCAGGTTTCAGGTTTTTTTTTTTTTTGGTTTTGTTTTGTTGTTGTTTTTTTTAAAGATTTTATTTATTTATTTTGACAGAGAGAGACAGCCAGCGAGAGAGGGAACACAAGCAGGGGGAGTGGGAGAGGAAGAAGCAGGCTCCCAGCAGAGGAGTCCGATGTGGGACTCGATCCGGGAACACCAGGATCACGCCCTGAGCCGAAGGCAGCCGCCTAACGACTGCGCTACCCAGGCGCCCCTATTCGTTCTAGTAGTGACCAGTCACACAGTTTGGGTTCTCTGAGAATTACTAAGCAGTTTAGAAAACTTTCTGGGTGAAATCTCTCTCCACATGACAAATATTCCCTCTGTGGGCAACCTTTAAATTCTTAAACTGGGTATCATTAAATGTTAGTGTGAAAAATGGGATTTGAAGAGTTTATTGATTTAGAAATGTCAGGATTTTGTTTCTTCCTAAAGTTTTACAAAGAAGAATCATCACTTAAGAACATTAATATAAAGATGAGTTCACTAAAAAATAAATAAATTAATTAAAAAACAAACAAAAAAATTTCCTGATCTAGTTGAATAAGCTAAGGTCCTTCTACTGCAGCTCCTTGATTTCAGTAAGGTCTTTGACTCTCTTGATGACATGCTCATCACCAAACCGAGAGAAAGTTTTGGAGTAAGACCATTAGTGGGAGGATGACTCAGCTGAGATGCATTTCCTTAACACCCCCACAGCACCTGAAGCGTCTCTAAAAGAGCAGAAAGGCAAGTTTCTTGCCCAGATGACCCTACATTCTCATTGTTCTACAGGGAAGACCGCAAAGGCAAGTAATGATCAGACTGTGAGTTGGTAAACAGTAACCAGGGGAAAACATAAGAATGGTGTGACTGGGTCCAAAAAACAATACAAATGGAGAACAAATCCTCAAATAATAAGAGGTTATAGGCTCAAAAAGGAAAAGAATGTTTTTCCATTCTCTGTTTATAAAAGTAAACACCTTCATTAAAAAAAAAAATGAGAAAGTCAGACAAATCTATAGAGGAAAATAAAGCTCACCAGTAACCCACCACCTGCCAAAAGCATTCTGTGGCCATGATGTCCTTCCAGACTGTTTTCAATAAAGACACCTTTGTGGGCTTGCTTTTTAACAAGGAGTCTCACTATATAGGTACTGTCTTACCTGTTTCTTTCATTTCACAATATACTATGAGTAAGTCCTATTCTAAACTGTGTCTGTAAATTGTTAGAAACTAAACCACTTCTGAGGTCGACATAATTTTCTATAGGAAAAAAAACTAATTTCAATAATAGAATCTACTTTTCCGGGCCTTCTTCACCAAAGCTTAATTATCCCATAATTCCTAAAGAAACCTAGAAGCAAAATCCTAAAACTGACAAGGACTTTAACAGTAATGGAGTTCAAATTCCTCCTTCTCTAGATGAGTAAACAGAGTCCTAGCCATCATTTAACACTGTTTCATTCTTGGGATGCCAGGAATACGTTTAGTCCATTATGTACATGTTTGTACACCCAACTGCTCCCCCTCAAAGGACTGGACAGAGGGAGAATTTCTATTCCCCAGTATCTAGACCCTTCATGGTGTCATTCAGTCCAGCCTGGCTCCACTGCCCCCTCAACTGAGACCATTCAGGTCAAGTCAATAAAACCCATCATGTTCCCAGATTCAGTGGACACGAACCTGTCATTTCCTAATGGTCTATACTGAGCACTCATACTATTTGTGTTATTTATTCCATTCAATAAACCTATGTGGTTTATTATCCCTATTATCCATTCTTTATCCCATCACCATCCCCATTTTTCAGATTAGGAAATTGAGTCACTGAAGATAAATAGCTAATATGGGAAGGACAGGATTTTCAACTCCGGCCCAATTTCAGAGCCTATAGTAGTAACCACAATGCCAAGTGCCTCTCCAAACTCTTGGGAGGAGTAGAACCCTGTTGGTTCTACATCTAAAATGTGTTTTGAATCCACCCACCACCACACCCACACCACTCCACAGGAATCACCACAGGCCAAACCATCATCAACTTTTGCCTCTAAAGGATATAACTTCCTCACTAATTGAGTCCCTCTAATCCATTCTCTGTACTGTAGCCAAAAGGATCATTTAAACACATAAATCAGATCACGCCCCCTCCCTAGTCCCACTCCCTACACTTAAAACCCTTAAAACCCTTCACTGGGGTTGCACTGCACTTGGAATAAAATCAGAAATCCTTTCCATGGCCACAAGACCCAGCCAGTTCCTTTCCACACCTTCCTCTCCAACTGCATCTTATTCTGCTCTTCTAAAAGTTTCTAGAACACCAGTCTCTTTCTTGCCTCAGAACCCTTGCACTTGCTGTCCCCATGTTCAGACCATTTTTTCTCTGGATCATGGGGTTACTGGCCTCTCTCTGTCCTTCAGGCTGTAGAAGAAACGTCCTTTCCTTGGGTCCTCTCTGATCACCCTTCTCTAGTCTTTTTCCTGACTATTGGACTCCTTGTTTTCTTCCAGGCGCTCATCACAGCAGCAGTAACTTTGTTTGCTGGTTTATTTCTGTCTCCACAACAGGTCTTGTTCCTGCTCTACCTCCAGCTCCAGGTACAGGCCTAACTGGCACAGGGTCTTATTCAGTGGGACAAAATCAGAAGACCTAAGTTCTAGTCTGGGCTGTGCCATCAAAAACTCCTCAAGTCAGGACTCCTGGGTGGCTCAGCTGGTTGAGCGTCTGACTCTTGGTTTTGGCTCAGGTCACGATCTTGGGGGTTGTAGGCTTGAGCCCCTCATGGGGTTCCGCGCTCAGCGTGGAGCCTGCTTGTCTCTCCCTGCTCATGCATGCACTCTCTCTCTCTCTCTCATAGATAGATAGATAGATAGATAGATAGATAGATAGATAGATAAAATCTAAAAAACAAACAAACAACTCAAGTCACCCTGGCAAGTCATTTAATCTTGGGCACGTCCTTACTTCCCATGTGTTAAATGGAATAATGTTTTCTCTATCGTGCAATGCTATCATGAAGGTCACAGGCATGGACCTCTACAAGAGGAATGGTTTCTTGAGAAAACTGGGAAAGAGGCCATACATTGTGGTTTGGTTTTCTTTTCCTCAAACAGCACATGCATTGTTCCCTGCATTCTGACATTCTAATTATTTTTTTGTTTTTCACTCTCTGATGACATTCTTTTTTGCTAATGTCTGGTTCATATATTGTCCTGAAGACAAACACCTGTCTTGGATTTTGAAAGACAGGAAGATAGTTACTGTAGTTAATCAGTAGAGGGTTTTTTTCCCCCTCCCTTTGCTCGATGTCTTTTGGACAGACTGATAACCAAAGAATTCCTTTCAAAGCAACCAGTTTTGTGCAGTTACGATCAGCTAACCGGTTTCTGTAACTCTCCACATGGCAGAAGCTATGTATTTCCCTCGCAGTTCAGTATCTTTACAGGCAATTCTCCAGACAGTACAAAACTGCAGTGACCTGTTAGAGCGTCCCTGCTCGGCAAAGCCATCCCTAATGACCACATCACAAACAACACAGGACTGTGGACTGCACAGCGATGTAAGCACACAAAGCACACCCTCAACCGGGGCCTCTGCCCGTGCTCAGTTTCTCACACTGTCAAGATATAACTGTTTGGGTGCAGGAAAGCAGGATGCCCCTCATCCAACAAGGCTGTGGTGGAGACACCTGCAGGACATGTCACAGTTGAGAGCTTCCATCTAAAGTACAAACGCTACAGTCACCACCTTTGAGATGAAAGGTCTGAATGAAAACACCGGCATGAACATCAGTTTGCCAACCACCTGTCTGTAATTCTTTCAACTAGTGACTTCACTGGGGTTTCTTCGTTTCGGGGAGATTTGTGGAGTCGTTTAAAGTCATATGCGAAACGAGAACCCACATCAGGCTGTATTTACCAGATGCTGGTCCTTCAAGGTCATCAGAAATCTGGGCTATAGCAACGGAGGGGGGAAAAAGTGCAGAATTCAGCCAGGTTTTTATGGTCACAAAAAGTGGGAGGTAACCAACCTGGTTTTGGCATTGTTGCATCTGTTTGTCCACAGGGCAAACATCAAAAGCTGATTGTGTATCTTGCTGGGCAAAACTAAGGTGCTAAGTCTGTAGCAGGAAGTCTAAAGGGCCATAAATGATACTACTGAATGAAGTTTCTATTTTGTAACAGGTTGTGACCCTCATTATGTTGCAAAACAGTAAGAGATTTTTTTCTATAGAAAAAAAACAAAAAACAAAAAAAGAAGGGTGGGATTTCAAAAATACCTATGCCCTTAAATTTTAGCTTCGATGGAAACAGCTTAAATAAAATGTTTCCTCCTTTTTAGGTAGAAAAGATTACAAAAAAGAGGTTAATTAATGTATTTGACCTCTGCCTCACAAGCTTTATGAACAGCAATGTTAGTATTCCTTTCTTAGGTTCTTCTCTTCTCTGCCTTCCACACTTAGCTGGACATGATCCAGAGCCAAAATATATTTTTTATGTTCTAAATGTAAAATGTGGGTTGAAAATATCTTGGCTTCTTTTTCTACAAGGAAGAAAAACTGAACTGAAAAACATTTGTGTCTTTCTTTAAAATGTATGCTAGAAAGAGAAAAAAAACTTTCCTCACCCAAGGGTGGCATGTAATTTCACCCCCAGAAATTTCTAGAAGCACTTATTTGGTATACAGCTAACTCCATATTTTATACTGGCCAGAATTAATTCCTCAAAGGTTAGGTAGCAGCCGAAGAGGTATAAGAACTCTGATTTGTGTGCGCACACTTAAAGTAGAATCTTTAATGTCCGTAACTACATCAGAGGGGCAGCACGGGGATAAACAGATGTGAATGAAGAATACGGATGGCAGAAATGGCTTAAGGCCAGGCCACACTCTCCATGAATGGATTAGACACACTCAGTTTTAAATCATCAGAAAAGCGGCTTTGTTTGTTTTCTGTGTTTTGGTGATGGGGTGGGGAGCTGGGCTGGAGACTTCAATATGCTTCTGCACTTCCACTAAAAAATTCAAGACCAGCTGCCCGGGCGTGACCTTATCATTTCATAAAGATCTGTGTTTCTTGGTTGAAAATGTACATATTGTCCTGAGAGCTTGTGTGTGTATGGACATAACAAAGTTAAGACCCAGGAATTTAAAATTAAGATAAAGTGGTGGAACAAATACAATCTGCAGTGCTTGAAAAGATTCTGACCGAAGAGGAATTTCAAAAGCAGGGATTTCATGTCAAATGTCTCCAGGTAAATTGAGAAATGACTCCAGGAAGCTCTCCATTTGGCATCTCCTACAAGGATGCTTTCTAGCAATGGTTTTAATTAAGATAACACGTCTCAACATATAGGTTTACATTTTAGATTAATATAATAAAAAAGTAAAAGACTGTTTAGTTAAAAACAGTCCAAGCAAGCATACATGCCAACTGTATAGAATGCAAAAGTAAGAACCAGACTCCTCAGATTTCCACGCGGATTATAACACTATAGTCATTAAACCAGTCTGATACGGGTGCCAGGACAGACACAGACAGCTCAGGGAGACGAAATTCAGAAACAGACCCAGTAGGTAAGGATGTTATCTACGGTTCTGGTAGATACGGCCACTTGCTTTCCAACATCCATCCTCCCTTCCTTCTTTACTAAGATAACCCTCATGTTGTTGCTGGCAGAAATGTGCCCCCCACACAGCCTTTCCCTTCAGCCTCCATTGCAGAGGCATGGTTAACACAGGATACTGTGGGGTATCTGAAAAGTTCTTTACAGGAGACTGATTCAGGGGGAGGTATGCCATTTTGTGCTTTTTCCCCTGTGCCCACTTTAGTGCATGGACCTCTGACATGATGGCCAGTTACAGTAGCCATGTGGGGACCATGAAGAAAAGGCCAAGGGACTATCAGAGCCCTCAGCCCCGAAATCCTCAAGCCACTGAACCAGCAGCAGCAAACACCCACTCTGCATTCTTGTTATATGAGAAAAATAAGCCCTTGTATGTCTAAGCCACTTTGCAAAGACGCACTTTGAAAGATGACCATATGAAAATGGTCATGCTTCACAGAAGGACACAAACACACAAGCAAGATGAAGCTTACACTGAAACTACGTTTCCACAACTAGGTACGGCTACTTGTACAACAGTACAATACTGTAGATGGTCCAGTGTGAAATTCTAGGTCTCAGGAGTTGTGAACTTCTTATCTGTCTGTTTAGAGGCAGATGGAGGTTTCAGGTAAACATCTGAGGGGAGACTCCACGACTTACCAGGTTAGCTCTGATATTGGCAACAACTGTGCAGCATGCTCACCACGCTTCAGGTAAGCACTACTCAGCTTACCTCTACTTTGTCGGGTTCCAGCCACAGCAGGCGGGTGGGCCAGGCGATCTCTGAAAGTCACCTTGCAGGCAGGCTGCCTTCTTGTGAGCTTATGTGTAACAAGCTTGTTATCTATCAAGGAAGGTATCAGTACCACGTAGGGTGAACCATGTTGCGTGGTTCTGAGCCCCTCCCTCCTGCCCTCCCTTCCCTGCCTGACCCCAGTCCTCTCTTCCCTGCCATACCCAAGCCTCCGCTTCTCACCCTCCTATTTTACACCTCTGTATACAACATACCTGGTGTGGAATTCTAAGGCCAATGGTTCTGAACGTAGGTCCTGACTTCACTAAGAAGCTGTCGCCAGTCTAGTGAGTCCTCTGCCTCCTTCCCTGAGAAAGCAGGCCAAGGTGCTAACTCACACGGAGACTGTGATGACTAACTGAGCCCATGCACTGCGTACATCCTGGCAGGAAAAGCAGACTGGCGTATGGGTGGTGTGGCAGTACGGGGTCAAAAGCATTTAAACAAGCAACAGCCGGAGAAGGCGCATCGAGGATCACAGGCCAGGGGCTGTTCTGCAAGCAAGGACTGGGCTTCACCCCCAACCTGCCACCAGCACTCCTGCACCCAGAGACCACCTTTGAGAAGCAACAGCCAGGGGTCTCTTTTGGGCCAGATGGCTCAGAAGCCATACTAAAGGCTTCCACATTCTCCTGTCCAAGGGGAAATCAGACTGTGCCCACTGTAATCGTCTTACAACTTTTCTGTAGGCTTGAAATTTTTCAAAAGGTTTTTATTTTTCCTTTTTTGCAAGTGGGAATCATGGGGGTAAACAGGACTGTGTAGGATTAAAAGCCTTCAAAAGTCCCTGCCTCAGATTGGGATTCAGACAACTCATTTTTAGTAGCATGGTCTTAAACCTCTCTGTAAGTCTGGCGTCACTGCTACCTTCCTTCTGTAATTACAGGTTCCAAATCTTACGTGGTTCACTACTTTGCTATAAAAATATCTTTTCTTTTGTTGTTCCATATTTATGAACTAGTTGATGATCATAAAAATATTCTTTCTTTTATTATTTTATTGTGGTTAAATATGCTTAACATAAAATTTACCATTTTGATCATTAGTGCTAAAAAGTCTCTGCTTCTTAGTTTATCCCAGAAAAGCTATTCCATAAATGTTGGAGACGTCATGGGTGGATGAGTGGGTGGACGAATAGATGGATGGATGGGTGCATGGATGGATGGAGAGGTAGATGGACACGGATGGATCAATGGTTAAAATTTTAACCATTTTTAAGTTCTGTAGCATTATATATATTCACACTGTTGTACAACCATCACCATCTCCAACCACAGAACTTTTTCATTTTCCCCAGCTGAAACTCTGTACCCATTAAACACTAATTCCTCATTTCCCCCCGCCTTCCGCAGCTCCAGGCAACCGCCCCTCTGCTTTCTCTTTTTATGAATTTGATTCTTTCAGGACCCTTGTCTTAGAGGAATCATAGTATTTGTCCTTATTTTACTTAACATAATGTCTTCAAAGTTCATCTATGCTGCAGCGTGTGTCAAAAGTTTCTTCCTTTTAAGGCTGAATCATACTCTATTGTATGTACCTACCATACTTTGACTATGCATTTGTCAACAGACACTTGTGTAGCTTCAGTCTTTTGACTCTTATGAATAATGCTGCTATAGACGTGGGAATACAAATATCTATTCATGTCCCTGCTTTCACTTCTTTTTGGGCATATATTTTATATATACCTTCATTCTTACATCCTGCTTCTATTCCCCTTCAACTGGTTGCCCATCCACCCAGCAAACGTTTAATGCGTGCCCACCACATGCCAGGGAGACGCTGTGTTAGAATCTGGACAGATATGACAAGAAACTGTCCCACCTGGAGGAATCCAGAGAGAAATAAATAGTGAGATCCTAGGTGACCTGACAATACAAGCCAAGAAATCCCAGTTATTGTGATATATTTGAATTTTATTGTATAAAAACTGTATCTCAGAAAAGAGAAGTCCCCAGCTAGCATGGAGAAATGGTTCTTTTATTCAGGGATTTTCTTGGCACAGTGGTGATTATATGTTCCTCCTTTTTAGGATCTCTTCTCTGGTTCCACATCCCTTCCTTCAGCTCCAGAATCTCCCTAATCTCCATAAAAGTATTTTTTCCTGATCTAGCTGTTGCAACTTAGTTGGTGTCTACCTTGTGTGTCCCTTCACTTCTGTCTCCTGACCCATGTGCGACTACATGTAACTCTGCCCGCCTGCACGTAGGGCAGGGCACTTGCTGGGAAGGCTAAAGGAGGAAAGAATCGGGTGGAAGACCATGGCTGGGCAGAGGGAGCCCCTCCTTGCTGCACTCAGGTGGAATGCAGGGGGGGGGTGGCGCGGATGTGGAGAAAGGACACAACAATGCAAATATTCCAAATATGCCACAGTGACGCAGAGGAGCAGAAGGAAGACAAAAGGAAGCTTGGCAAGCACAGGAGCTATGCTAAGCCTTGCTCTTCCTGGTTGTGGGCATGCCTGGCCACCCTCTGGTGCTGTCTGAACGAGCTGCTCTGTCATGGGCGGTCTGGATCTGGAAAATACCCGGGAGAAATACCAGGGCTTGCAGAACTGTTAGAAATAGGTCCAACCTATCCAAAAGCAAACAGGCTGATTGTCTAAGTCTGAATATAGACAGGAAGCTCTCCTCCAAAGGGACAGGGGGAGAAAGAAAAGCAATCAAAGAGTCAGAAACAGAGACTATTGGTGGAGATTTACTTGAGGTTACAAAGAGCTCCCTTACCAGCAGGCACTTTTTTTTTTTGGCTTGCCCCAGTAATGGAGCACATCCCATCAGAAGACGTTTGGTGGCATCTTGGAGGAGGAAAGCGAGCTTAGATTTTATGGAACCCTTTGCAGTTTGGTTTAAGGCTAGTCTTTTTGTGCAGGGGGAGGGAGGCGGGAGAGGACTGGATAAGGATCATGAGTAACAGTGTAGGATTCCAGGCACTTTTTCATGCTCCAGGAACCATGGCTAAAAGCATTCTTGCCATAAAGTTATTTTGCTTTTTGCATTCTTAAACTCTTTTGTGCAATTATATTATCTAATTGTACTCCCTTAAGAGTCGTATGTTAACAAAATTCTACATCAAAGAAATTTTAAATAACCAGAATCTCTTGGTTAAATGTGAGCTTTAGCACAAAACTCATGAGGCCTAGAGCTTGGTGGTGGCAGTGAGGGGTGGGGTGAAGCAAAGAGAAATGACAAGGCACAATTATTGCTTCCAAATACTTTGAAATTTCTGAATTCATCTTAATCTGACTATAAATAAGCTGTAACCTACCTCTGTGTTACCGACCAAAAAACCCCTAAGCTGACTGTGTAAACAAAACAGGAAGAGGGCAACACTCATCACAGACATGGAGTTCCTGACCGTATGCTGCAGGTGAGTGTATGGGGTACTGGGCTGGGGGGAGCTTGAGGGGGACACTGAGGCTGGAGTCAGAGAATACGGTCCTCGTGGAGTGTGGAGCAACCCTGTGAGGGATGCTTCGGAGCAGCTATAATTTAAATGCAAACAATGATCGGGCCGATGACAATTCTTCAGATGTCAGCCCCACAAGGACTGCAAAGATGCCAACTTTTTAAGCCTCATTAACTGTGAGGAAGGCCTCTAACAAAGATACTCACATTGTTATTAATTCCTCTGGCCAGGACATCAGCAGCCAAATCAGCAGAGGACACAAGGGTTTATACGAAAGAGGACAGAAGGAGGATCCAAACAGATTTAGACAGATTTGAATCTAGTACGATGCAATATAATGCCGATAAATACAAAGAGTAACATTTAGGTCCAAGAAATTAACTGCACTCATACCAGATGGAGAAATGGGGTTTAACAGGAGCATGTGTAGAGAACAGTTCAGGGTTTGGCAGACTGTATGTTTGGGAGGAGTCACAGTTTGTTGGGTATGAGACTGCCAAAAGATTTTTTTTTTTAAAGGCAGCAAATGCAAACCAAAACCCCAATCAGTGTGGTCCTGGACAGCATGAGAACCACAGAGCTGCAGAACAGGAGAGCCCAGAGCACTCTTAGAAAGCATCTTCTGGGGCACCTGGGTGGCTCAGTCAGTTAAGCATCTGCCTTCAGCTCAGGTCATGATCCCAGGGTCCTGGGACTGAGTTCTGCATCAGGCTTCCTGCTCAGCGGGGAGTCTGCTTCTCCCTCTGCCTGCTGCTCCCCCTGCTTGTGCTCAATCTCTGATAAATAAATAAATAAATAAATAAATAAATAAATAAATAAAGTAAAAAAAAGAAAAGAAAAAGAAAGAAAGAAAGTATCTTCCACTGGATTAGACCTTGGGGCAGAAGAAGGGATGGGTTTGTGTCTGGGTCCAACCCTCCACAGGGTACTGACTGACGGAAGTTAAGCAGAGCAGTGAGAAGCTAGTGACCACAAGAGGGAAATGGAAGGTCAAGACTGAAGAAGTAAACGTTCAAGAGGAATGAAAGCTGGCTCCAAATATGAATACACAGGCTGCGGGGCCCCATCCCCAGAGGTTCCGATTCAGCACATGGGAGTGGTCTTGGAATTTCCGTTTCTAAATTCCCTGGGGATGTTGATAGGGCTGGTCCAGGGACCACACTCGGAGAACAAGCGCTCTAAGAAAAAAAAATTGTAATTCAGAAAAAAATACATTATGTGTTTCTGAGATTTTCCAAGATACCATGGCCCGTTCCCCAGTAAGTCCAAATTAGGGAGAATTTACTGGTTTTAAAAGCCCACACATTTATTTTTATGATTATGCTCTTTTTAAAATTTTATGTTGCTCAACACAAGTTCCACCTTTACTTCTGACCCTTAGTGTTTCTTATTAGTTCAGCCTCATAAAGTGAAATTTTGTTTCTGTTTCTGCTTCATTTTCTGACACTTTACATGGCAGGCAGTCTCGCCCTGGTCTTCTTCCATGCCTCCCGTACTGCTGTATTATATTCAGCAGGTCAAGCTTCATTACATATTAAAATGTGACCTGTTTTTATCAAATGGTATCTGGCTTCCCACGTCTTCTAAAATAGTAAATATTGATCCAGTCCTTTCCCCCAAGAGCCCACACTGAGCCCACCGTGCCCAGGGGCCCATTAGGCTTCCTACCAGCTGCATTCAATTCCTGATCAATTTTATTTGATCTTATATACTTGAAGCTTTAGCCTTTCGATCCCAGTAGGAAAATTACCAACATATGGAATGCATATAAAATGACATGCAAAGCAATGCAAATTAATACAAAACATACACCTCTAAATTGCTTGGGGAAAGTCTGTAAGCTTTGACATTGATATTATCTGCTTTGCTTCTCTAGAGTCTGGCGAGCAGTGACCAGATTCTTTGATTACCATTTATTTTGATGGCCGCCAGCACCTGACACTTGCTAGCATGCTAAACAGAAGAGCTGCCTCTGCCTGTGAGTCAGGCAAATGGGATCCAAGACCTAACTTCGCCACTGTTTGGTTCTATGGCCTTGTACAAGTTCTCACGATTCTCTGGTTCTCAGATCCCACATCTGGAAATGATGGAAGCGACGCCATCACAGTAAAACCACCAGCCCTAAGGCTCCCTGAGCACCCACCAGAGGCTGGCACAGTGCACACATGCGCACACCCATACCTGTGCACACATGTGCATGGCATGTACACATGGTGCATGCATGACACACACATGCCGCCCTCACAACAGCCCCTGGCAGGGTACCATAAAGACGCACCGCGCAGGTGTGGCGCCACTTCGGGGACCAGGAAACTCAGACAAGGCCATAAGCCAGGGAGTGGCCAGAACTCAGGCCTCCGCAGTCTGACTCCAGGGGCCCCTCAGGCACGCCCCAGCTTTGCTGCACAATTCCCAGCCGTGCTTCCCTAAACACGAAGTTTGCCTAACCTATGAAGTAAAAATTCAAATTTCACCGTCATATGTGCTTCAAAGTATTATTTCTGTAAGATGGTGATAGTTATGTGAGTTTGATATCACAATGCCACACAATCAGACTGTTTTTACCTAAAAGGATTCCAGATAGCCTTTCCTGCCCGCTCGCTCCATCCCATTCACATATAAATTATGTGCCAGGCTCTCTCTCACCAGTCCTCAGCCCACACCGCACCCCACACCACGCAGGGTGCCTGCTCCCACGTGGGCTTTGGTTGAGACGTGCTGCCCTAGCTCTCACCCCTCCCCATGAAGGCAGGGGCTCTGTTCCAGGTCTGCACTCCTGTCCCATCCACCCCAGGCTTTAAACAGTGCCCCAACACAGATGGCCCCCCGCTTCTGTGGAGCATCAGCCGGGGTCTGGAAAGCAACTCAGACTCAACCAACCAAATCTATCTTTCCTCCAAAATCTACCCCTCGTCTAATGTTCTCCCTTTTGTAAATGGCAGCAACATCTGCCCAAACCTGGAGGGAATCGCCCTGCCCTCTCCTACACAAAAGTAGTCACAAGTCACTCCAGAGTCTGCCTTGAATCTAAGCACTTGTGTAACCCTGCTGCCACTGGCTCAGCCTAGACCACCAGGCCTCTCATTCCCTTGGAACAGCCCTGTTTACCTTCTGGGCACCTCGGACCCATTCTCACACAGCAACCTAGTTGTTTTGAACAGAAATTTCACCAGGATGCTCTCAGGTGTGAAACTGTCCAGAGGATGTATTCCACAGATTGGCCCCAAGGTAAGGCATCATCTCACCTCACCTGTGCTACTCTCCCTTCGTGTCAGACTGAACCTTTCCATTCCATGAACTGTCTGCTAGCCCTCCTCTGTCTTAGGGCACACCGTTCCCTGGGGGGAGAATGCTCCTTTTCTCCTTCTCCTCCCTGCACTTAGTGTAAGCCACTCTTACTCATCATTCAGGCCCACCTTAAATCTCCCCAAGAAGGCCTCCTGCCTCTACCCCAGACTCAGCATATCTGTGCTCCCACAGTACCCAACACTGGCCTGACCCACAGTAAGTGCTCAACAAATTTGGACTGATGAATTGACTTTTCAACCCTGCATCACATAATCTCACCATCTTGCTGTTTTCTTCCTGCCTCCCAGCCAAAGAAGGAAATTCTTTGAAGCAGACACAGTTACACTTCTGGTAGGGGTGCTAAGATAAGCCCCAGGTCATCAACTCATACTCCCAAAACCAGCTCCAGTAGTTGGTGATTCTCACCGGAGAGAGCAGAAGCTGGGCACCATCATGTATACTCTCTACTTGCCCACCTCCCTGCCTCCCACGATCTGAGTTCATTGGAAGTCAGACTGATAACTATTTACTGCCTGCCCGTCTTGAGGGTACTTAATTAGCATAAGCCATCAAGGGCCAACTTTGACTTCTTCCCCAATTATGCTATTCACCCCTACCTACCTCTGTGGTGATTACTGTGGCATTTAGCAAATTACTGTAAACTTTGGAATGAGTATGAGTAATAAACAGGAGGGAACCCCCCCCCCCCAAATTCTATCAGTTTTCCAAATTCAGTACCATACAACCAAATTCTCTGGCTACTGTTTCTATGCTAATAAAAAAGATAATTCAACAGCATCTTAATTGGTCATTTCTCAGACAGTATTAGATTCTTAGAAAGTGCAACATAGGAAATGTTCTCTGCAATAATTCACTTATTTTTAAAGATTTTACTTCCTCAGGACGCGGTCAACAAAAGCTATCAAAAGGGAGAATGCCTTAGGCTGATAAGTAGTTTAATAAAGGCACGCCTTTCGCACGTAAGATCAAAAACGGTGACTTCTAGGTCTACCAAACCTCATGGATACTTAATATTATTCCTAATTCCCTTAATATTCTGGTTTGTTGCTCTTCAATTTTACGGATGAGAAGAGGAAGGAATAAGGGCCTCAGGGCTAACACCACCTCTTCGCGTGCCCATTTAGGGGGCAAAACACAAGTTTCCCAGGCTACAACGACCCGGAAAACCTCCCCAAGACAGAGAACTTAGTTCTAAAATTTACCAAGCAATACCAGCTCACTCGCACTGTTAGCCTAAGTAAAGATAGTAAACTGACTTGAGAATCCAGACCTCTTGGCTCCGATCCCCGGAGCCTGCCGGAGAGGCGCTGCCACCTCGCCGGGGGGACGTCCCGGTCAGCTCTGCGGCATGAAAACTTGACCTTAAAAAGCGCAGAAGCTCGTGCCTGGGAGGGCACCAGCGGGAGGGCACCACCGGGAGGTCCGCCCCGCAGCTTCCGATCCCCAAACTGGTAAGACCCCCTCCCCCCCAAGCACCTAGTCCTAACGAAGAAGCCACTGGAGCAGCCCATTCCCGAGCGCCTCGTAGCTCTCCCGCCCACTCGCCTCCCGCCTAGCGGGGGCGAAGACGCCCACGGCCCGGGGCTCGGGGCTGGCAGCGTCGCCGGGCCCCGGGCTGGCGCGAAGCTGGCGGGCTAGTCGGGAAAAGCGGGCGTCGCGACCCCGCCCCTCGGCGCCCCTCACCTGAACTGGTCTCCCTGGCCCTCGGGCCGGGAGGACAGAGACTGCGGGACCCTCGCCTCGGGTAAGGGCGCGTTCCGGAGCCGCGTTCTCACTGCTCGGTGAGAGTCTGGGGAAGCCCTGGTGCGCACACGCCGCGCGACTCCCTGCCGCCGCGCGGGTTCCCGAAGTTGCGGCGTCCGCTTGGCGCGCGGCGGGGTCGCCCACAGCAGTCCCCGGCTCCATCTGCGCCCGCCGGGTGCCCGCGCCGTCCCTCCCGGCACCGGCAGGCGCGCAGCCAGGCGGGGACTCAGCCCGGGATCCCGATGCGGCACCCCGGGGCCGACGCCCCAGCCCTCACCCCCGAGAGCAGCGCGGCGCCCAAGTTTTCCCCAGCGGGAAAGTGAAAGTCTAGAGGAGGAGAGGGTCCGGGGGTCCCGGCCACCCTGCGGCTGGGATCGGAGCCCCGCACCCGCACCCGCCACCGCGGGACAGCTCTGCACCCCGGCCCCGGACGTTCCTCACTGGCCTGCGTGGCTAAGTCGACTTACGAAAGGGAGCAGGGGAGCCCCGAACGCGGGGTTCCCGCGGCTGCAGAGGCCACCCAGGCGGGGGCCGCGAGCTGCGCTCTGGGATCCCGGCCCCTCTGCGGCGGCGGCGGCGGCGGCGGCGGCGGCAGCTCGCTCCCGCCTCCTCGCCTTTCGCCAACTCGGCAGCGCGCCCTGCTAGGGAGTTGCTCTCCCTCGGCCGGGGGTGGGAGAGCCCCGAGCTGCCCCCGTGACGTGGAGAAAGGAGGAGCGCCGTCGCCGCGCTCCCGCAGCGGGAGCTCCCCGCCCCTGCACTCCGGGGTCCCCTCCACGCTTGGGACAAAGTTCCGAGGCGCGCCGGGCGCGCCACACTCCGGCAGAGCCGCGCGGCTCTCCGCAGCTGCCCTGAGTATCATCCAGGTTCGGTTTCCTCCCCGCAGGAAACAGACAAGATCCGAGGTCTAGGGAGCTAAGAAGCTAGCCCAAAGTCTCTCAGGGGCCGGTGACAAAGCAAACTTACATCCGTGACTCCTTGCTTTTCCCCGAGGCTGTGCTCTGTGAGGCTCCGGCCCTGTAGGAATCGCCTGGCTCTCATTGGTGAGACGGCGACAGTGTCCCACGCAGCCTGGAGAAATATCTAGGAACAGCGTGGGAAGGTGGAGCTTTATGGCCAATAAATAGGGTACAAAGTTGTTTTTCAATCAGTGCCTACATGCCAAATAGACACTCTAAGTCTTCCTCTTTATCCTAAAGCGCGGGTGAGGGCGGCAGCCTTGAGGGCGCAGGATCCGGTACCAACCCCACTCACCGAGTAATTGAATGAAAGCAAGCACAGACGTACTTAACCACTGGGCAGTTATCTACGACTTGAAATATACCAATTTTGTAATGTCGACGTGATGAAGCAGACCAGTCTGAGGACCCAGAGTGGGGGTCCCACAGGATCAGCCAAGAGGGTTCTTCAGGCAAGATGGAAATCAAATGTTTGCCAAGAGGAAGTGAAAACAGGGTTTATTGAACACCGTGAGTGACAGAGAATAGCAGAGAGAGTGTGTCTGGGAGACTCCAGAAGGGGACTAAATATACTGGTTAGTCTTGGGGTTAGGGATTTCTATTGGAAAGGGGTACAGGGTACCTGTTCCTTGGGTAATCCAGGGTACAGTCCAATCGAAGGTGAGTGACAGGTGATTATGTTATTTTATAAGTCATCAAAGGTAGGGGGTGGTGATGCCAGCGTCAGCCCAGGTTTGTTCAAAGCTGAAGTGTTTGGGATCTGGCTAGATGTCATCAGGTGTTTGAGGGCCTAGTGCAAAACTCAGAGAATGATTAACTTTCTTGTTTCCGCCTTGGATTGGGAACAAGCTTCCCTGGTTTATTCAAATGCAAAACATAGAATATGGGTAAGTGGGACCTAGCAGAAAAACGGCAGAGATGGAGCCCTTCTAAAACTGGAGTCCCTTTTCAGATGCTTTACCTGTGCTGGCAATTG
Organism: Ursus arctos; assembly: GCF_023065955.2. Taxonomy (NCBI): domain Eukaryota; kingdom Metazoa; phylum Chordata; class Mammalia; order Carnivora; family Ursidae; genus Ursus; species Ursus arctos. The sequence continues at coordinate 59,436,184 of NW_026623067.1, forward strand.
CCATACTTCCAGAAGTCTCTGCAGCGCTCGTGTTCTTTTCAGGACCGGAGGATCCTAGGCCCTGCCTTACAGAATAGGAGGGGCAGAGGCAAGTCAATCACAGCTAGTTTGTTCCTTCCTTCCTCTGTCAGTCTACCTTGACTAAGGGCCTGCTGTATTCCTGGCTGGTTGGTGGGGAGTCAGATAGGACCAGGCCCTGACACCCCATGAATCCCAAATAGGGAGCACTGCATAGGATGCCATATCCTTTACTCCCAGCATCTGGAGTCTGTCCACAGTAGTACAAACTCTGAGACTACTCTGCCTTTTAAAAAGTTCTCTGTGCCAGGAGAGCAAGTGTTTTCGAGCAGACATTTTCAAGTAAATGGTGAGCTTTGCACTTACCTCTTTTTCCCCAGTGGGACGTCCCTTTCCTGCAAGAGTCCACTAAAGGTCAGGTAATTCATCCTTCTGGTCTCCCTCATCTGCACAGGATGATGATGATGATGATGATGATGATAAAAGCAAGTGAGGTTTCTATCATCCATCTTGGGTGCTGTTCTAAGCAATTTATGCAGACTCTTTCAATCCTCACAGTGTTATGAGGGAGGTGCCATTTCTATTCCGATTTTGTAGATGAGGAGAGGAAGCAAGTGAAGTGTAGTAATTTTCCAGTAAGTGGAATAGCCAGAACTCAGACCCAGGTGGTCTGTCCCAAGTATTCATGCTGTGAACAATGGAGGAAACCAAAGCCTCCACCCTGGAATTCAAGTGGTCCACCAGCCCACATCAGCCCTAGCTCACCCATGGGAGCTTCCAATGATCTCTAGCAAGGGGTGCTGTGAAATCCACACTCACATAATTCCACACTCACATAGGTTGATTCTATTATCTTGAATATATCATATTGTAAGTGATTATCTCTTCATTCACTTGCTCCCCTGTCTCCAACTCCCAGATCAACCTTTTTGTCATAAAGCAAACTGTTTCTAATGAGGGGACCTTGAAAATGCCTTTAACATCAAGTTTGTAAACATTGTTTTGGGTTGTTCTGTATTCAGACCATACCAGTTCTTTCCCTGCTCTCTGCATTCATTGCCTTCGATGACTCCCTTCCCTTAAAACAGTGCCCCAGGTCTTTCAAAGGCCAACTGTCCAAGGCTGGATGGTGGCCCCAGAAGGCCTCTCCTACACTCGATAGCATGCTCAGTGTTCCTGGGTTAGTTTCCCAGGGCTGACATAACAAATGACCACAAATTGGGTGACTTAAAATAGCAGAAATGTATTCTTTCACAATTCTGGAGCTAGAAGCCTGAAATTAAGGTGTTGGCAGGGCTGTGCTCCCTCTGAAATCTCAAGGGAAGAATCCTTCTCTGCCTCTTCGTAGCTTTGGTGGTTGCTGGCACTCCCTGGCATTCCTTGGCCTGCAGAAGCATCTCTCCAGCCTCTGCTTCCATCACTGCACTAGCCTTGTTCGTTTGGGTCTCCCCTGAGTCCAAATTTCTCTCTTCTTTAAGGATACCAGACATTGGATTTAGGGCCACCCTAATCCAGTATGACCTCATCTTACCTCCATTACATCTGCAAAGACTCTAATTTCTAAATAAGGTCATTTTCACAGCTTCTGGGTAGACATGAATTTTGGGGGGGGTTCTATTCAACCCAGTACCATCCCTAAAAGTCATTGTTAATGAAAATGTTTGCCTGAGCTAAGGATGCAAAGAGGTATAAATCACAAAATAATCAAAGTAAGACACTGTACTTACAGACATGGTCTCTATACCCAGAACATAAATAACCAGCAAGACAGGAGATGCTAAAAGCCCACTAACTGGGGCCAAATGACAATCCATGGACCAAATGACAGCCATGTTCATGAATTTAGCCAAGGGGACACAGTCACTGAGGACACCACTAAAGGACTTTACTCTAAGCAGAGGGTAATCTAAGCTTGTCCTTGAAGGAAAGCAAAGATGAATCATGAGGGCTTATCAAAAGCACAGCCCTACGGGGCAGGGCAGGTGTGCTGGGCAGATTCTTACTTCTGAAATTTCATCGCAGAAATGAGAGACTGAAAAAAAAGAAAAAGAAAAAAGAAATGACACTGAACGGTTGTGAACATGTACCGTATGGAGTGTAAGAACACGGTGAATTTGGCTATAATAATAGTATGTTGTAAGGCCATAGCAATTAGCATGCTTTAAAGTGCTCTTTCCTTTCATTAATTTCATTTGGTCTTTATGACAATCCCGAGTGTCCTCAGAGAAAACGATATCATATCTTACAACTAAGGATTCTGGGGCTCAATAGAGGCAAGTAATTTCCCAAGTCAAACAGCAAACCAATTGTAGAATTGGTATGAAACACATTGGCCTCAATAGTCCTGTTCAGGAATTTCCTTACCCAATGATGTTTCCCCCTGGGTGAGCCTTCCAGTACTGGTTGTGTTGTTCTTGGCCCAATGAATGCATTTGAAGAACACGGTAATCCTGCGAGAAATAAAAAGACTTCCTCAAAGCCATGTGAATTCCAAATTGGAATTGTGATAAACTTCCCCCAGAGATCTGAATTGGTTTCACTAAAACTTCTGAGGATTTTTGACTGTATTAAAGAATCTTCTTCGGCCTTCAGAGACATAATAGGATACAGTGGCCTTCTGAAAAACTCAGCTGATTATCTTATGAAAATAGGGGTTGAATGGAACTTGAAGGCACACAGAGACATCGGTGAGAAGTTGAGAAGTTGAATACAAAAGACCATAAATTACATCACAAAATGATAAGCTGGCAAAAACTGATAATCACAGCTTAGTGTCTGATCTCATCAGTGCAGAGTCCTGCCCAGAGGACCAGATCTTGGCATGTTTTAAAGACTTTCTAATAAGAATCTGTAACTGTGGCTAGCAGCTGGAAGCCAGCAGAAGTCTAGCCTTGGGCTGAGTATCGGATGATAATGCAATGCGTTTTCCTGGGTTTTCCTTTACTTAGTAAGCAGGTAACTTACTTGCATCCTCACTGGTTGTCTTTTAAAGGTATATTGAAGGACGACATGCTTTCGAGTCTAGTGTGAGTCATAAGTTCTCGCTTGTGCAAAGTGCTACACTGGTTGCTATAGGAGAATACAAAAATATAAAAGTCTCTGACCTTGAAGAAAATCCCATCTAATTCAGAAGATTAAAAATGGTATAAGTGGTGGGGCGCCTGGGTGGCACAGCGGTTAAGCGTCTGCCTTCGGCTCAGGGCGTGATCCCGGCGTTGTGGGATCGAGCCCCACATTAGGCTCCTCCGCTATGAGCCTGCTTCTTCCTCTCCCACTCCCCCTGCTTGTGTTCCCTCTCTCGCTGGCTGTCTCTATCTCTGTCGAATAAATAAATAAAAAATCTTTAAAAAAAATGGTAAAAGTGGGGCTGCAATGGAATTCTTAAGCAATTTCTTATCACTCAGTTGTCTGTTCAGACGCAACTTCTCAAAACCAGGTCTTGGCTTGCCACCCTTTTTAAAAATACTGGCTGCAGTACCTTCATATCACCTGCTAGCCCTTTAACTTGCTCCAGGGCCTTTATGACACTATCTGAAATTCAGTTGTTTGCTTGTATACTCTGCTTCTAGACATAGTATCCACAAGGACATGGAATTGTCTTGTTTTTTGCTGTATTCCTAGCAACTAAAACAATGTTAGGCATATATTAGGTGCTCATTGAGTATTTTTTAAACAAATAAAATACATATTAATTAACTGAAAATGGGCCAAGATAACTTGAATTAATGTAGTGTTTCTCATATTTGCCTGATAAGACTTACATGGACATTTTGATTCAGGAAGCCTGGAGTGGGGCCCAGGAATCTGTATTCTTAGGAAGCATCTCAACTGATTCTTTTAAAGGGGTAATTGGGGAAACATGGGATTAATGCAATGATTGATGGTGGGTGGGAGAAAAAAGTGAAGTGACAAGATCAGTTTCCAGAGATCAGTGGCTGTTCACTGGAATCATCTGGGAGAGATAAAAAAAATCCTGACAGCACAGACACTACTCCAGATCAATGAAATTAGAATCTCTGGGGGTGGGGCCTGGATTTGGTCTAGGTTTTAACATTCATTGGGTGAGTCTAATGCATAGCCAAGGCTGAAAAGCCCCTGGGATCTGCAGAAATATTTTATAAGTACTCCAAGTATATTACTAGGTTGTGCTTCTGTTGCTTCCAGCTTCTTATATCCCATAACTGGAATCCTTAATCTCCTCGTCTAGAAAAAACATGTGAAGAAATTTACACAATAACCCCATTTGGAGAGAGCTATTGTAACTTTTTGCTATTGTAAAAAAATGTTATTTAAAGCAACAACTGAATATAATCTCTTATACTTCATGGCCAAAGCAGAAAACACCTACAATATATTAAGGTGAGAAAGCCAAGGCCCCTTGGGCACAGCCTAGGTGGTCAGGGTGAGTCATAGAAAGCAAAAATGCTATGCTTACAACAAAATGGGAGCATGGGAGAATCCTGAGTTTCTCTTGAATGCCTAGAGAAAGATGACAGGTGGCCCAGGAAAGAGGGAGAAGGCAAAGATGTGGAAAGAGTCTAGAGCAGTAATTCTCAGTCTGACTGCATATAAAAGTCACGTGGGGAGCTTAAGAAATTACTGATCCCCAGATTTGTTCTCAAAGATTCTACTGTAATAAGTATAGGTGTGTGTGTGTGTGTGTGTGTGTGTGTGCGTGTGTGTGTGTGTGTGTGATGCAGCAAGGTTATTATCAGAGGTTTAGAGAGGGGAGCCTGGGGGTGCCTGGGTGGCTCAGTTGTTAAGCGTCTGCATTCGGCTCAGGTCATGATCCCAAGGGCCTGGGATCGAGCCCTGCATTGGGTTCCCTGCTCCGCTGGGAGCCTGCTTCTTCCTCTCCCTCTGCCCCTGCTTGTGTTCCCTCTCTCGCTGGCTGTCTCTCTCTCTGACAAATAAATTTAAAAATCTCAAAAAAAAAAATATGTTAGAGAGGGGAGCCTGGGCGAGTTACCCTTCATAACAACAACAGCTATCTTTTATTGCACAACCACTCTGCCAGCCACAGTGGCTGATTCCTGCTTTACACAGGTGACCTCATTTAATCCTCACAAACATCTGAGGAGGGAGGTACATTGCTAGCCCCATTTACAGACATGGAAGCCTAGAGAGGCTCACAAGTTTCTGTAAGTAGAGACTGGTAGAGCCAGGATGTTGGCCCACTGCCTGCCCTCACGTCCACTGTCTTATACTGCTACAACCAAGACAGGGTCTGACAAGAATGTCATCAAGGAGAAACTCCCTGTGGCAGAGGTCATGTCCAGTCATTAAGTTTTGTGCTGTGCTGTGCTATAATTCCTTCCCCTTTACCAGGCTTCAGAGAAGAGCTGGAGTGGGTGGTGCTTTGGGGGAAAGGACCAGCTGGGGTGAGGTTAGTACAAGGCAGAGAGATATAGGAGGTGGTGAGAGCTCTAGTGGCTGGGAGCAATGTCCAAGAACCAAGCTGATCAGTAGGCTGATGGAGTTTCACAGAAAGAGGTAGAGTGGGGAACATAAGTCCCTTCTTGGGAAAATGTAGAGAAACAGGAACAGAGGGACATAAAACGGGGTGGTAGTGGACTTTGCCCTGTATGTTGACTGAGGGGCTCAAGTCATTCCACTTGGTTCTAAAGGAAAGGGACATCCACAATTCTAGGGAGTTAGGGGCTCTCTGGGCTCTCATGACTACACATAAAATAATTTGTGGCACAGAGCTGGGTTCTTCCAAATTTGACTGTCTACTCTTTTATTTAACCTAGATACACACACACACACATACACACACACACATATATACATATACATATATATACACATATTTTGTAAAACACATATGTACATACACATATGTAAATATATACACATATTTTGGCTAAGTATCAAAATTTTCTTAAACCTCTCCATATCCACCATCAGCATTTTTCTTTTTTGGGCCATTTGTACACAAAGAAACATAATTTTTGTTTTACTCTGTCTAATCATTTCATGACAATGTGTAGGCAAAATGAACAGAGAACAAAAATGTTGTGCTGGGGTGCAGATGATGGGTGATTGGTGAGACTCACCCACCAGCTGGGTAACTTGCCTCACCACTTCCTCACCTCTGGCTTTGAAGGACATGACCCAACTTCATATCTCAGCCAAACTGCCAGACGTCATGGAACGTTGAGGTGTCTTGTGAAAATCTAAAAAGAGAATGTTAACTGCTTTTACTTTTAGATATACCACTATTTACATTACAGCTTCAAATGTTTGCATCTGCTGTTCCTACTTTAAAGTTCCTGGCAAAGTAGCCTAAATGAAAGAATATGAAGTTACAAATATGTCCAAGGAATTTAAGGTTGACCATGTAGCCTGTACCCAGGGCTTGAATTAAGATTGAGGCAAGCTGATCTGACACGGCCTCAAATTCTGTTCCTTTTATTTAGGTGGTAAAACAATTAGGGACATGAGAACCTTATGATCGAGTTCAAGCAGAAGCTTACTATATTTCTTGGCTTTAACCTGTTTAAGAATGGTATGTCTCTGGTTTCCTTCTGTAAAATAGGCTTCAACATAAATGGGCTGAGGAGGCATAGGAGAGGGAGTCCAAAGAAACACACTTGGAGGGTATGTGCTGTTACCCCCTCAACGTACTGAAAATCCAAAGGAACTTAAGTTCCAGGTCCTATGGGCAGATGCATTCATTTAAAAACAACAGGATATTTCCCCACAAAAATTGAGTTTGGGCAATATGAATTAGCTTTACTCATTCTTTTTTTTTTTTTTTAAGATTTTATTTATTTATTCGACAGAGAGAGAGACAGCCAGCGAGAGCGGGAACACAAGCAGGGGGAGTGGGAGAGGAAGAAGCAGGCTCATAGCGGAAGATCCCGACGCGGGACTCGACCCCAGAACTCCGGGATCACGCCCTGAGCTGAAGGCAGACGCCCAACCGCTGTGCCACCCAGGCGCCCAGCTTTACTCATTCTTTATACCTGGAATGCCCTAGATTGAAAAAGAGAGAGCCCAAGAGCAGAGACCAGGGTGTTCATTTTACAACTCATCCAGTAAGACTTCTACCTTCCATTTTCCACTTAGTCTGGCCTGACACTACCTGTGATTAGCTGAAGTGAGCAAACAGACTGCCTCAGAGTGTGTAGGTAGAAGGAGTCAATAGGGTCATCATCACTCAGAATGATGTCAACACTCTTCATCATTTAACATATGTATTCGGGCAGGAACTTTGGTTGAGAGAGAGGAAATATATGGTGCCTAATAGCATGAGTTCTGAAGCCAGATGACCAGGCTTTGCCACTTGGTGGCTGTGTGACTTTGAGCCAAGTTACTTCAACTTATACCTGTTTCCTCATTCATAAAATGCAAATAATATCTCCTACCTCATATGGTGTGATGAGGATTAAATGAGTTAATACATTGGAAGTGCTTGTAACAGTGACTGGGATATATAAAGTGCTCAGTAAATACTGCTCTTAGCCCAACCCCTCCCCTCACACATGTTCCGTATTTGTTTCTGTTTGTTTCTGTTTTTTTCCTGGCAGAGTGTGGAATCTGTACAGCTAGCTGAGTACTCTCATGTACTTACTTCTCTCAGCCAATCACGTTAACCCCACTTCTCTGGCCAGTGACTGATTTACAAATGGGCAGACGGTACAATTCTAGCCAATGAGACACAATGCCCTAGGGTGGTGGTGGTGTTCAGAAAAGACATGCATTGGGAGAAAGTATTCCTTTTCTTCTTCTAATGACGCTGTTTCTTCATGTTCACCCGCTGTTACAGTGGTGCCATCTTGACACCGTGAAGGGGGCTGGAAGAAAGATGAAAGCAACAGTGACAAAGTTGAGTTGAAGAATTAACCAACCCTGAAGTTTCTACGTCTGGACTCGTGATAGGAAATAAATTTTCCTTATTGCGTAAGCCATCTTGAGTAGGGGTTTCTGTTATTGTGTCTGAAACATCCTAACTGGTTGATATTTCTTGAGCATCCAGTATGTTTGAGATATTTTATAGGAAATAAAGTATAAAATTCTAAACCTGATCTTGATAAGTTTTCCAGGTACTCAGGGGAGAAAAGCTATGAAAACTTCAAAGAATAGACTTCAAAGAATAAAGAACACATCAATGGACAGGAGAGGGAACGCTCTACGTAGTGTAAGCAAATGTATGGAAGAGTTAGGGATTGTATTAACTTGCTCGGACTGCCATAAAGGAATACCCCAAACTGGGTGGCTTAAACAACAGAAAGTTATTTCTCATAGTTCTGGTGCATAGAGATCCAAGATCAAGGAGTCGGCAGTGTGGGTTTTATTCCGAGCTGCCCATCCTTGGTGTGCAGTTGGTTGCCTTCTCACTGTGTCCTCACATGGTCTTTTGTTTGCGTGCATCCCTGGTATTCCTTTATGCATCCAAATTTCTTCATGTAAGGACAACAGATTATATTGGGACTTACCTTACTGGCCTCATTTTAACCACCTCTTTAAAGGACCTATTTCCAAATACAGTTACATTCTAAGGTCTCAGGGGTTAGGACTTCAACATACGAATTTTGAGGGGATACAATTCAGCCTGTAAGAGGAAAGAAAGAATGACTTGTTCTTAAGAGTGAGTCAAAGTTAGAGATGATTGGGAGATGAAGCTGGAAGGTTATGTTAGGACCAGAGAATAGTGGGCCTTGAATGTTGGGCCTGGATTTTACTCTTTAAGCAGCAGGGAAGGAAGAGATCTTTAAGAATAATTTGGCACAGTGTGCCATAGGTTTTATAAAGAACTGGGTGGGAGAAATAGGGCAGGATTCCTGTTGCATACAGTCTAGATATGCACTGATAAATGACTGAATTCAGGGAGGTAAGTTTAAGGGAACCAAATGAAAGAGAAATTGAGGAGAAAAGGACAAGACGTATGCTTGGACATTCTCAGGAATCAGGCCAGTGGAAGTCTGTGCCATAATTCAACTCATAAATGTAAGTAATTTTATCCTAATAGAATTGTGAGGCCTGGGACATTGTGGTTCCAGCTTTCTAACACTTAGGACTACCTGTATGAAAGGGAATAGGATTCCTTATTGGGTATGGAGTATTCCAGAGGTGTTTAAGAAGTTAATGTTATAGAAAGGATACAAAGATCAGGTAGGAGATTGGATTATTAGCTATTATTGGAGGTTCCTTATATGGTTTAGGGCCAGAAGCTTGAGGGTTTTAACCCAGAATAGACAAAACATCTAGCAAACACCCAAAATGTTGTCTTTTCTCAGGGATGATATGGTGTAACATAGCTCTCTGGACTCTAGCCCTGGTTGGAGTAGACCCTTTTGTTGTTTAGTCTGGGCAACACTCAGCATGACTCAAGGGCATCGGGTGTTATGTTAGTTACCAATTGGTATATACATTTTTTAATGGGTTTAGGAAATTAAGTTTAAGAATTTGATCATTAACATGAAAACTCACATCATTGAGTTCTTGTAGTATAAACTTAGAATATATGATTTTTGTAAATTTTAATAACTAAGCAAAATACCTGCTTTTTAAGTTATTCTTTAAAAAATATTTTTTAAGTTTCAAAAGAAATATTCTTTAAAAAATATCTTTTAAGTTTCAACTTCTTAAGTTGAAAGTACACTGCAAAAGTATCCTTCCACCCTTCCCAGTCCACCCCCCTTAGGGGCAGACATAGCAAATGGTTTTCTTGGTGGCATTCCAGACCTTTTACTCAACATACCTCTACCCCCACCCCACACACATGTTCATATATATAAGTACACATTTCATGGCTCATCAAGTATATATAGCATACAAGATATAAATACATGCATATTTATATGGCTATACAAATTATACACACACTCAAAGGCACATTTTTTAACACAATCAGGACTTGTATTTTTTTTTTTTAATTTTTATTTGAGAGAGAGAGCACGAGCAGGGGCGAGAGGGAGATGTGTGGGGCTGGATCCCAGGGTTCTGGGATCATACCTGAGCCCAAGGCAGACGCTGAACCAACTGAGCCACCAAGGCGCCCCAATCAGGACTTGTATTAACCACCATCTAACAATGTCCTTTTTTTCATTCATAAATACAACTTCCCATGTTAGTACATATATTCACAAATGAGTCATGTTTTAAATATCTCCTTAAATAGGGACCTCAACACCCCACTATCAGAAATAGAACACCCTTGCAAAAACTAAGCAAAGGGCTTTGAATGCCATACTCGATGAGTTGGACCTCATAGATATATATAGAACACTACACCCCAGAACCAAAGAATACTCATTCTATTCTAATGCCCATGGAACATTCTCAAGATTAGACCATGTTCTGGGACACAAAACAGGTCTCAACCGATACCAAAAGATTGAAATTATCCCCTGCATATTCTCAGACCACAATGCTCTGAAATTGGAACTCAACTACAAGGAAAAATTTGGAAGAAACTCAAACACTTGGAGACTAAGAACCATCCTGCTCAGGAATGACTTGATAAACCAGGAAATCAAAAATCAATTTAAACAATTTATGGAGACCGACGAGAATGAAAACACAACGGTCCAAAACCTATGGGATACTGCAAAGGCAGTCCTAAGGGGGAAATACATAGCCATCCAAGCCTCACTCAAAAGAAAAGAAAAATCTAAAATGCAGTTTTTATATTCTCACCTCAAGAAGCTGGAACAGCAACAGAGGGACAGGCCTAATCCACTCACGAGGAAGCAGTTGATCAAGATTAGATCAGAAATCAATGAATTAGAAACCAGGAGTACAGTAGAGCAGATCAACAGGACTAGAAGCTGGTTCTTTGAGAGAATCAATAACACTGACAGACCACTGGCAAGACTTATCCAAAAGAAAAGAGAAAGGACCCCAATTAATAAAATTATGAATGAAAAAGGAGAGGTCACGACCAACACCAATGAAATTGGAAGGATTATTAGAAACTATTATCAACAGCTATATGCCAATAAATTAAGCAATCTAGAAGAGATGGAGGCCTTCCTGGAAACCTATAAACTACCAAGACTGAAACAGGAAGAAATTGATTTCTTAAACAGGCCAATTAATTATGAAGAGATTGAATCAGTGATAAACAACCTTCCAAATAACAAAACTCCAGGCCCGGACAGTTTTCCTGGGGAATTCTACCAAACATTCAAAGAAGAAATAATACCTATTCTCCTAAAGTTATTTCAAAAAATAGAAACAGAAGGAAAGCTACCAAACTCATTCTATGAGGCCAATATTACCTTGATCCCCAAACCAGGCAAAGACCCCATCAAAAAGGAGAATTACAGACCGATTTCCCTAATGAATATGGACGCCAAAATCCTCAACAAGATCCTGGCTAATAGAATCCAACAGTACATTAAAAGGATTATCCATCATGACCAAGTGGGATTCATCCCTGGGATGCAAGTGTGGTTCAACATTCGCAAATCGATCAGCGTGATACATCATATCAACAAGAAAAGTCTCAGGAACCATATGATCCTCTCAATAGATGCAGAAAAAGCATTTGACAAAATACAGCATCCTTTCCTGATTAAAACCCTTCAGAGTGTAGGAATAGAGGGTACATTTCTCAATCTCATAAAAGCCATCTATGAAAAGCCTACAGCAAATATTACTCTCAATGGGGAAAAGCTGGAAGCCTTTCCCTTAAGATCAGGAACACGACAAGGATGCCCACTCTCGCCACTATTATTCAACATAGTACTAGAAGTCCTTGCAACAGCAATCAGACAACAAAAAGGGATCAAAGGTATCCAAATCAGCAAAGAAGAAGTCAAAATGTCTCTCTTCGCAGATGATATGATACACTATATGGAAAACCCAAAAGAATCCACCCTCAAACTATTAGGAGTTATAGAGCAATTCAGTAATGTGGCGGGATACAAAATCAATGCTCAGAAATCAGTTGCATTTCTATACACGAATAACGAGACCGAAGAAAGAGAAATTAGGGAATCCATCCCATTTACAATAGCACCAAAAACCATATGTTACCTTGGAATTAACTTAACCAGAGACGTAAAGGATCTATATTCTAGAAACTATAAATCACTCTTGAAACACTGAGGAAGACATAAAAAGATGGAAAGATATTCCATGCTCATGGATCGGAAGAATTAACATAGCTAAAATGTCCACGCTATCCAGAGCAATCTACACTTTCAATGCTATCCCGATCAAAATACCAATGACATTTTTCAAAGAACTGGAACAGATAGTCCTTAAATTTGTATGGAAACAGAAAAGGCCCCGAATCTCTAAGGAACTGTTGAAAAGGAAAAACAAAGCTGGGGGCATCACAATACCCAATTTCGAGCTGTACTACAAAGCTGTGATCACCAAGACGGCATGGTACTGGCACAAAAACAGACACATAGACCAATGGAACAGAATAGAGAACCCAGAAATGGACCCTCGGCTCTTTGGGCAACTAATCTTTGATAAAGGAGGAAAAAACATCCGGTGGGAAAAAGACAGTCTCTTCAATAAATGGTGCTGGGAAAATTGGACAGCTACATGCAAGAGAATGAAACTTGACCACTCTCTGAGACCATACACAAAAATAAACTCCAAATGGATGAAAGACCTCAATGTGAGACAGGAATCCATCAAAATTCTAGAGGAGAACATAGGCAACAACCTCTACGACATCGGCCAAAGCAACCTTTTTCATGACACACCTCCAAAGGCAAGAGAAACAAAAGATAAAATGAACTTATGGGACTTCACCAAGATAAAAAAACTAAGAGGCAGCCCACGGAATGGGAGAATATATTTGCAAATGACACTACAGATAAAAGACTGGTATCCAAGATCTACAAAGAACTTCTCAAACTCAATATGCGAGAAACAAATAAACAAATAAAAAAATGGGCAGAAGATATGAACAGACACTTTTCCAATGAAGACATACAAATGGCTAACAGACACATGAAAAAATGTTCAAAATCATTAGCCATCAGGGAAATTCAAATCAAAACCACACTAAGATACCACCTTACGCCAGTTAGAATGGCAAAAATAGACAAGGCAGGAAACAACAATTGTTGGAGAGGATGTGGAGAAAGGGGATCCCTCCTACGTTGTTGGTGGGAATGCAAGTTGGTACAGCCACTCTGGCAAACAGTGTGGAGGTCCTTTAAAAAGTTAAAAATTGAGCTAGCCTATGACCCAGCCATTGCACTACTGGGTATTTACCCCAAAGATACAGACGTAGTGAAGAGAAGGGCCATATGCACCCCAATGTTCATAGCAGGATTGTCCACAATAGCTAAATCGTGGAAGGAGCCAAGATGCCCCTCGACAGATGACTGGATTAAGAAGTTGTGGTCCATATATACAATGGAATATTACTCAGCTATCAGAAAGAACGAATTCTCAACATTTGCTGCAACATGGACGGCACTGGAGGAGATAATGCTAAGTGAAATAAGTCAAGCAGAGAAAGACAATTATCATATGATTTCTCTCATCTATGGAACATAAGAACTAGGAAGATCGGTAGGGGAAGAAAGGGATAAAGAAAGGGGGGGTAATCAGAAGGGGGAATGAAGCATGAGAGACTATGGACTATGAGAAACAAACTGAGGGCCTCAGAGGGGAGGGGGGTGGGGGAATGGGATAGACTGGTGATGGGTAGTAAGGAGGGCACGTATTGCATGGTGCACTGGGTGTTATACGCAACTAATGAATCATGGAACTTTACATCAAAAACCAGGGATGTACTGTATGGTGACTAACATAATAAAAAAATCATTAAAATAAATAAATAAATAAATAAATAAATAAATAAATAAATAAATATCTCCTTAAATAATAAAAGCCAAATAGACCACCTCATGTACATTATTCAAGAATCAGAAAAATAGTGTAGTCTAACAAAATGATAATGGCGTAATAAACTTGTCAGTTCTCAAATATTGTAACTTGTCAGTTCTCAAATATCTCAATATACAAATATTACAATTATTAGAATGTAGGGGCATTCTAACCCAAACATTTTCAATGGACTCTCACAAGAAGAAAAATGACCTAAGACGTCTTTACACTTTTAACAATACGAAACCTTTTCAGGTGCTTTCTTTTCAGATAATTAAAACTTTTTATTTGAACAGTAAGAACACACACATAGTACCAACTTCAAAAGTTGCCAAAGAGCACATGTAGTTAAAAGTCCCCCTTTCCTCTCAGCTCTCTAGCCCCATGATTTTTCTACCCACAGGCAACTGTTAACCAGTTTCCTATATATTCCAAATATATTTAAGATACATTCTGTACATTCAAAGAAAATATCAAAAAAACAATATATCTCCCAAAGTCAAGCTCTTGTGAGAGTAAATTTTATTGCAGCTTGACTTCTCTACCCAAATAAGAAAGAAAGGATGGACTCAAGCAACAAATCAAAAAGCTTCTCTGGGAGCCTGGGATGGTGACCAGTAAGAGTAACATGGCAGTTAAAGGAAGAAGACAGACCTTTGAGAGAACTTACCAAGTTTCTTTTATAAAAATCTTTCTTAAAAAAAAAAAAAAAAAAGAAAATCATGATGATAATGTAGCAAAAGTCAAAGGTTAAGTATCCTACTTAAAATAATCAGCCCCCAAATCAACATTTGATTCATTTTTGTTTTATGACTTACCAGTTATAGTTTTACCTATGCTAAATTTTATGAAATTTAAAATAAACCTCTTCGATAATTTTATATTTTGGTTACAAGATAAATTCCAAAGTAAATGGGTGAAGGTACTGGGACATTAAATTCTTGTTTTAAGTAGATTCACTTTATCTGGGCCTTTTACAGACCAATTATCACTCTTTTTTTATCTGTACTTACCTTAAGGAACAACTGCTATTTATACAAAGGTAGAGGTGTTGATTGAGAGATTAGTTTTACATTTATGGTAGTAAAATTAAAGCCAGAGAATCAATATGGTTTAATTCAAAAATGCCTTTATTTCAATGGCAAAAAGGTATTAATCTTACTACAATAGTTTGAGTTTTATTTTTTTTCTTACAACAGTAAACACACATTTTAAGTAGCAACTCACGAAGTGTGTGTTAAAATAGGTCTTCCAACCCATATAACATAAAATACGAATGTGGGTTAATAACATGAACAAATGTCTAATAAATTATTACAAAAACAAGGTTTTAGAATGTTAGCTCTTCACATTCCACATAGAACTTCCAATGCTGATCCATTGTATGGCATGGGAGAAATTCTTGATCGCTGATTAGTAGTACTTCATTTATTTGTAGATAATGTGGGATGCTTTGAATGGACTCTCTGGAAGTTCCTGTTTACAGAAATGCCAATAAATTAAAAACTGTCTTTAAAAAAATAATATTTATTTTTTTTTAAAGATGTTATTTATTTATTTGACAGAGATAGAGACAGCCAGCGAGAGAGGGAACACAAGCAAGGGGAGTGGGAGAGGAAGAAGCAGGCTCCCAGCGGAGGAGCCTGATGTGGGGCTCGATCCCAGAACGCCGGGATCATGCCCTGAGCTGAAGGCAGACGCTTAATGACTGAGCCACCCAGGCGCCCCTAAAAAATAATATTTAAATTTACTTATTACAAATCCTAGACCCTAGTCAAGTCTATTAGCACACAATGAGATTTTGGACCAGTCATAATTCACTTACTCCATTTTCTTTTTTTCTTTCTTTCTTTCTTTCTTTCTTTCTTTCTTTTTTTTTTTAAAGATTCTATTTATTTGAGAGAGAGAGAGTGTGCACGAGCAGGGGGAGCGGCAGGCAGAGGGAGAAGCAGGCTCCTCACTCAGCAAGGAGCCTGATGCAGGACTCAATCCCAGGACCCTGAGATCATGACCTCAGCTGCAGGCAGCTGCTTAACTGACAGTTACACAGGCATCCCGTCTCACTCCATTTTCTATACCCAAGATAAAGTTGTAAATCGACATTGGCTTATCTTGGGAAAAAGAAGCCTGTCTGCAGTCTAAAACACCATGGCAAGAAAAGGATGACTGAAGCTTCTGAAGGTAGTCGTACAAACTCCTCCGTGCCTCAATCTCCAGTACACTGGGAATAAAACAGTTGTGAAGATTAGATGGGAAGTTGCTGTGAAATGACTGGCTACTGGTTAACATATAGCAAACATTCAATAAATATAAGCTGCTATTATTATCATTATTTCTTACCGAAAATAGTATTAGGCTGGAAGATGGATAATCAACTTTCTAGGCCATACAAACCTGTGTGATCTCAGGCAAGTTACGGGGCTTCTTGTGCCCAGTACAACTAGGAAAACAGCCATGTAAGTGAATGTTTAGCTCTTCTTGCTGCTCCTCATCCCCAAGCAGCACTGCACAGCTAATGAACCATTGTGCTCATGCAAGAAGTAGGGAGAAATACATCCTTCTCAAGGAATATCACTAAATGTTAGATACTCTGCGTAAGTCTCCTGGAAGTGAACTGCAAGATTCATCACTAGGCAAAAGAACAGACTCATGCAACTATTCATGTTATCTAGTTGCCTAAATTAGCCCTTCAAAATGACAGGCTAACTAGTTAGGTTAAAAATAATTTTAACTTTCACTTTTTTTCCTCTAGTTTTTTTTTAATTTCCCTTAATGATCAAAAGCAAAAATAATCAGATTCATTATTTTAACTGATATTTCACTTCTGAAACATCACTAACCTATGAACTCTTCTCATTCAACCCATTTTACCTCTCTGGCTCTATTTCATCATCTGTAAAATAGGTCCAAGACCAAGATGATATGTAAGTCTCACTTTTAACACTAAAGTTATTGAACTCAGACTTCCAGAGCTTATTTTCACAAACTAAGCATTCTACATTTCATTAGGATTATGGAATGAAACTTTGCTTACTCTAGTTGTAAATGGAAATGAACATATTTATGCACACATTCTCATTCTGAACAACAATGCAAGTAATGAATCATGGAACACTACATCAAAAACTAGGGATGTACTGTATGGTGACTAACATAACATAATAAAAAATTACTATAAAAAAGAAGTATAATTCCAATCAAAGGGAAAATGATTGGGAATTATTTTAGTAGACTGTAAAAGTACATTTGCTGTAGTTACACTGGGGAAAAAATTCAATTATGACTATCTAAATACAAAGTTCAATGCCATTTAAAAAAAGGATTCTAAAGCATAAATATGGTGGTAGAGTATTAGGTGATTTGATATTTAAAACTAAATTAACAGTTTGAGACAGATTTACATTGATAAGATCAAAAGCATCTGTGAAAACTGTACTGGAATGAAGAAACAGACTTGGACATTCTAATTTTAAAACTATGTAAGCCCTCTTTCTTTGTGTGAAAATAAATTTAATAGGTGGTTTCTTAAGCTGAATTGGGTCTAAGATGCTTAATTTTATATCTGTAAAGTGTTCATGTTTTTTTCTGCCTTTGTTGTACAGACATGAACTCGGGGGGGTTTTACTAGTAAGAAGCTCCTCAATGTCCTAATGTATGTACAATAATCTGGCAGGGGGCCTGGCACATGGCAGGTGCTCAACAGAAAATTAGTTTTCTTCTCTTTCCTCTCCTATCAGATGTATCCTCCATTTTATGAATTAGGTCAAAGTTAATCATGATACCACGATGAAAAAAATTATGATTAAGGTAATGAAAAACAATCAAGAATCGTAAACAGGAGCTGATATAAACACCTTCTGCTCTGTTATCAGGCACCCATCTTCCTTAGGTGTCTAAGTCTGAAGAAGTTCTTAACCACATAAAACAGAAGCACCTGTGAATGTTTGTGCTCTGTTACACATACTTTTACAGAGCAATGACGCACAGTAACAGCACCAAAATGAAGAAAACTCTTTCTCTCATTTATTTGCAACATATTATCAGTAGGTCAAGGATGGCTTTTTTTTTTTAATAATGATTTTTTATTATATTATGTTAGTCACCGTACCAAGGATGGCTTTTATTAAAAACAAAAGAGTCTATTTTTTTCTGAAAAAGCATGTTCTATTTTCAAATGAAGAAATAATGTTAGGTTCCCTTGAAGGAAAATGACATAATTAATATGCATTAAATGATGGCTGGGGGAAAAGAAAGATTTCAGGAGATAATATTTTTTTCCTTAGATGAATACATTTGGCATAATGTGCTTTGACTGTCCTAATACGATGGTGACAGGTGACATAGATATATATAAAATTGGCTTTTCAGGTAAATAATGAAATGTCATCTATGTTAACAGATTCTTTTTAAAGAACTGTGGAAAAGGCTGATATGTCCGTACACAGTTATCACAAATTATGTAGATGTTTGGGAATGTTCATTTTTTTCCCTTCCAATTTATTCTGAAATATCAGTGAAGATTCCCTCAGTAACACAGAAGAGAAACTACAATCAGGTAGACAGAGAGAAGAGAGGTTTGGGAGGAAGTTGTGAAATTTCAAGGGAAAATGAACCATAGATTCACTCCATTTTACAGCTTCGAAGGACTTTAGGAATTTCATCAACAGAATTTCATTTTTTAAAGACTGGTGTTTGTATGTTTAAAATCTTTAATTAGAAATAACATATGCTTTCAAATGTATTAATATACCATATTATAACAGTCTAGAGTTCACCAATACATTAATCTGAGCTACCAGTTCAACTAGTTTTTGTGCAGGACTAGGAATAAAGTCCTTCCATCATCTCTGATTCACTGAAAAAAGTCTTAAAATGGCAAGATTAAAAACTTTTATAACTTATCTTCATGACTCAGGATTTTCTGGATACCAGGGTTCCAAAATGATATGTAGAAATAAACTAGATATTGAGTTTGCTATTTGTCCCATGAAGTGCGTTGATACCAAAGTTTAGGAAGTTTAGGAAATGCTGGTTACCAAAGCTAAACAGATTTATGATTTCTCATAAAGAGGGGGAAGAGGAAGTGAGGGAGGTAGGGGGTATAGCTGTTTTTAAAATATATATTTGAGAAAATGTGAAGGGCCATCACTCATATCTCACAATTAGAAGCAAAAAGTTCACATAAAGGAGATAACATTAACTAGCCAAATCCCATTTACTATTTGTTGAATTCTTCACAACAAACTCCATTCATTATAGCCTGTGAGATCTAGGCATGTCTACTTATTAGGACAGTCAATCACAAGAAAATCCAGTTTTAAATTATCAGTCCTTGGGATCACGTTCATGCTTCTATCCATTCATTATTTATTCGATAAACATTATTTAATAAACATTTACTGGGAAGTTACTGTGCCAGTCTTTGGGGAATGTAACAGGGAGCAAGAGTTCAGAAAAGTCACTCTAAACTCAAAGATCTTCTCTGTCAGGGGGTGAAGATTAGGTAACCAGCAATTATGTATAATATAAACTGATATGCGTAAGATTTGCCTATCTCTTTGGACAACAGTATGTAAGAATCTATATAGTTCTTACAGAGAACAAACTGGTGGTTACCAGAGGGCAGAGGGATAGGGGATGGGTAAAATAGGTGATGGGGATTAAGGAGTGCACTTGTCATGATGAACACAGAGTGATGTATAGAACTGATGAATCACTAATTTCTACACCTGAAACTAATATTACACTGTAACTAACTGGAATTTAAATAAAAACTTCTTTAAAAAGTAAATGAAATTGAAGAGTTGCTCTCTCTCTTTTTACCATATCCATATTTCATTTTTTTCCAATACCTATTTGTTTGGTTCCCGTACTGGGTCATCTATACAAGGCATATCTGAAAACGAAAGGGAGTGCTACTAATGATTTGGCTGGATTGAGAACCGCTGTGGTCCAGCTGGGAAGCATGGTCACTCTAGTTTTGGGAAATGTAATGTAAATAGCTCTTCCTAGTTCCCCTAGTCCCAAAAAAATACTATTTTGGAGTGTGATCATTAAAAAGTGTTAAGAGTGGGGCCCCTGGGTAGCTCAGTTGGTTGAGCGTCTGCCTTCGGCTCGGGTCATGATCTCAGGGTCCTGGGATGAGCCCCACATTGGGTTCCCTGCTCAGCGGGAAGCCTGCTTCTCCCTTTCCCTTTGCCTGCTGCTTCCCCTGCTTGTTCTCTCTCTCTCTCTGAGTAGATAAATAAAATCTTAAAAAAGAAAAAAGTGTAACAGAACAGATTATGTTCATGATCTGAAGTGGACTGATGAAATCTATCTGGACTTGTTTTCCTCTAAACTTTGTGCACTCTAGAATGTCAGCTTCATGATTTCCATGACCACATTTTGATATGCAAAACAGGGGGAAAAAAATCTCTCTTGAATAGTTTGCTTGTTACAGAGTTAATTTTTCTAGCTTGCCAGGTCTTTGGGTTTCTGTCAGGTACTACAAAACCATGTGTAAAAGAATCCTAAATCAAACAGGTTCAAGTAAAACTAAAACCCCAACAGCCTAGAGAATGCCAGCAAGTAGGGTGCCCCTGAGTGGTTCAGTTGGTTAAGTGTCCGACTCTTGGTTTTGGCTCAGGTCATGATCTCAGGGTCCTGGGATGGAGCTCTGTGCTCAGTGGGAGTCTGCCTGAGATTCTCTCCCTCTCCCTCTGCCCCTCTCCTTGCTCATGTTCTCTCTCTATAATAAAATAAATAAAATCTTTGAAAAAAGAAAAAGAAAGGATAAAGGAATGCCAACAGGGACCTGCAGATTCCTAGGCTCAGATTAAGGCAGCAAGAGGCTGGCTGGCCTAGTGGCCCTCCATAGTTCCGTCTATTAGCGTTAACATTTTCTGACATATCTAAAGGAAAGACATTCAGTATTCCTGGAAAGAAATTAGTAACAAGTAACTTGTTTATATTGCAGGCAACAGAAGCAACAGTTCAGAACCCATTTTTCATTTCATGCTCACTTAGCAGGGGAACTGCAAGCCCTCTTGAGGAAGAAGAAGCATGGCTAGGGTTGGAAATGCCTGCTCAGAACTAGAAAATCTGAGGAGCAGATATCCTCTGTGATACAAGGAAGATCCTTTATTTCTGCTCTGACTCTTGGAGTTAGAAACTAGGAGGATAAAGGTTTTACTTGGCTTTCCTTTGTGTGTGTGTGTGTGTGAGAGAGAGAGAGACAGAGACACAGAGACAGAGAGACAGAGAGAAGGAGGGAGGGAGGCAGGTAATGTGTGCAAGCATGAGAGTGGGTGTGCTTTGGGATCAAGGTGAAGGGCTGAATATAAGAGTTTTCAAATTATTATCTGCATAAGAAATCAGATACTACTTACTAATTATTCAAAGTCTATAGTCAGGCTGCATAAGAATCATTTTTAAAAATTCAGGTTCCTGGGCACCACTCCAAGTTTTGATTGGGTAGATGTGCAGTGAGGGTTAGGAACCAAAGACCATGAATTACTACAAGAACTCCTTCCAATTTAAACCCTTTAACTTCTTTACAATTTCTGTTTTACCTGACCTGTTTTCCCAAAGTGATGAAAAGCACTTTGAGGCTATCTTCAGAAAACTGGGGAAAATGCATCCTATTCCGAAGCCAGTTTCTGAGACAAAGAAGGACCCTAAGAGGTTATGGTGGACATAAAGTTAGGAAAGGGAAGTACTGAATTATTAAGGTCTGTTGTAGGAAGGAATGGCCCTGGAGAGCCCCTGGTTAAGGGCTTAGTGATAGTAATCCCTGATTGGTTCTTGACTCAGGTTATCACAGAATTATCATCTTCTGTATTGTATTTCCTTTCTGCGTATACTGCCCCCAACTGGTCTGAGGCAGGGACACTGGGGGAAAAAGAGGGGGTGCTGCAGCAGATAAGGGTAACACAACCTCAGTTATGTTTGTTTTACAGAAATGTGTGCTGCCTCTACCCAGATCATTTCAAAATCTGCTGCTAATTGGTGAAGACTACATTCTCTTCAGTTTTCTCAGGTTAAAGTTTATTCCAGCACCTTAGTTTACACTACCAAGCAAAGATTTATTTTAGTACTGGCTTTTAGAAAACTAACCAAATCATGCCTGTGAGAAGGATAAAATACCATTTTTCCTTTCTGTATGACACTTAAAAAAATCTACCCAAAGTAAGTATAGAATAGGTTCAGAGAAAGGAACTGTGAGGGAAGGTGTCATTTAAAAAATTCTCCTAGAATCAACTGTGGTTAAAAATGCAGTGCTGTAAACAAACAAACAAACAGAAAATGACAAGTGTTGGTGAGGATGTGGGGAAATTGGAGCCCTTGTACGTTGCTGGTACAACGTAAAATGATTCAGTTGCTGCGGAAAACAATTTGGATGTTCCTCAAAAAGTTCAACACGTAATTACTATATGATATAGCAACTCCCCTCCTAGGTATCTATCCAAAAGAATTAAAAATAGGTACAAATATGTGTATATACATGCTCGCAGCAGCACTATACCCAACAGCCAAAAAGTAGAAACTGAACATCCATCCAGGCAGGATCCTTGAAAGCATTGTGTCAAGTGAAAGATGCCAGACACAAGAAGTTATATGATTCCATTTATATGATACATTCAGGATAGGCAAATCCATACAGACAGAAAGCAGATTGGGGGAAGTAGAGAAGAGGGGATTGTTGAATGGGTGTGGAGTTTCCTTCTGGGTATTGGAAGTTGCTTTAGAACTACACAAAAATAGTCGTTGCAAAACATTGGAATGTACTAAATATTATGCTAAGTGAAACAAGTTAATGAGAGAAAGACAAATACCATATGATTTCACTTCATATGTGGAATTTTAGAAACAAAATGGATGTTATACGCAACTAATGAAGCATCGAGCTTTACATCGGAAACCAGGGATGTACTGTATGGTGACTAACATAATATAATAAAAAGACATTAAAATAAAAAAAAAAAAAGAAACAAAACGGATGAACATTCGGCGGGGGGAGATAGAAACAAATCATGAGAGACTCTTAACTAGAGAACAAACTGAGGGTTGATGGAGGGAGATGGGTAGGGGACGGGCTAGATGGGTGACGGGTATTAAGGAGGGCATGAGTTATGATGAGCACTGGGTGTTGTATGTAAGTGATGAATCACTGAACTCTATTCCTGAAACCAATATTGAACTATATGTCAACTAACTAGAATTTAAATAAAAACAAAAAAAATGCTACTGAATTCTTCACTTTAAACCAGTTATTTTAATGTTATGTGAATGAAAAAAATACAAAAAAAAAAAAAAAGGAGTGCTGTCTCGGTAGCTTTGGGTGTTGTCCTCACGACTAAGAGGCTGTTGGTCTGCACGTACCTGGAAGACAAGGTTGATGTTGCTGAGGCACCACGACCGGCTCTGCGGGGATGGGTACTTCCTCAGAAACATACTTTAAAAGCTCCTTCCCCAAATATGTCACCTGCACATAATTAAGCACAGAATTTTAAAATTCTATATTTCAAAAAAAGCAAATACATCTGTCTCTGGCAAGTTTTAACTTCAGCCAAATCTGGCCTGCCACCCTTTTATAAGCGAAGTTTTATTAGAACACAAAGATACCCATTCATTTACTTAATATCAATGGATGCTTTTATACTATAATAACACAATTGAATATTCACGACAAAGACCATATGCCCATGAGGCCTGCAATGTTTATTATTTGGCCCTTTAGAGAAAATATTGTTGACTCCTGTTGTTTATCATGAATTCTCTCATCCATTCACTTATTAAACAACCATTAAACCAGCATCCACTACTTTATAATATTAAAAAATTAATGCTGTACTAATAAAATTAAGCCATAAAAGTAACAGTACTTTTCAAGAAATCAGACATTTAACTGATTAATATTATTTCAGATCTATGCATTCAAATTTTTTTGGCTTTTTCTGGTTTGTTGTGAACTTAGCTATTGTTTATCAGCCCCAAACATCAGCTCTTAGAAATACCTACACACAAACAGGCTGGGCTGAGGCTGACCGGCAAACACTGCCAGAGGGTCTTTGGGTTCTTCACTCCTAGTTCTAAGGTAGCCTGATAATATGCGCCAGAAGCTAGGTTCACTGTGGCCAAACTGTCCAGTCTTCACTCTAACATCCCTTCTTCCAGGATGCTTTCTTAGAACATCAAAGCTCAAGCAATAAAGCAGTCCCTCCCTCTAGGCCCCCATAACTTCTGTGCTCATATTTGTCAAGGCACTTATCCCATTAAAATGAAACTATGTGTTAATATGTCTGTTTCCATTAACACAAGCTCTTTGAAGACAAGGTCTGTGTCATATTCATTTTTATACTCCTAGCACTTCACATAGTGCCTGACAATTCTGGGGAAAAAAACCTCTGATGTCCCAGCTCTTAGCAAGAATCTTAAATCGTCTGAGCCTCAATTTGTACATTTGTAAAACAAGTACCTCCAGTTTATTAGGCTGTTGTGAGGATTAGAAAAAATAATATATGGAAAGCATTTGGCATACTGTCTAACACACCCTGAGTGCTCAAAAACTGCCTGTTATTTAACAGAATGGGGGCAGACATAAGGGATCTGGAAGGTTTAGGCCCCCTCTGGGCTCAATCCCATGACTGAATGAACTTGGTAATAGAAATGGAATAGCTGTGTCTACCCAGTGTGCTAAACCATCGTCACGTACCATGGAAGGAGAGATGAGGCCTCTGAATGCCACTGGTCAGCTCTCCAAACAACTAACAATTAGAAACAATGGGTTTTGTTCATGTTGTGCCCTGACAATAACCAAAACACCTTACATACCCATCAATGTGCAGGCTCAGTATGTTCTCACCAACCTTTCAGATTTAAAGTATATTTTTATCTGTTAATACTAGGTAATATAAAGTGATAAAACTGTACCTTAGTAGCCTTAGAGGTCATGAGTCCGCATAGGTCTTAAACACACCACTGGGGTAATTCAGACATCGAAAGAACACAGCTTTAAGAAAATCCACTGAGTTAAAGACCTAGTTTCCACAAGGTGGGAGTGATTTATTCAACAAGGATAATAATGTATACACCTTAAAATGAACAAGCACTAGGTCACTCCCGGAAACTGTCCATTTCATAATAGTGTCTGTGCTCTAGTTGGCTAAAGCATAAGAGCAAACAGTCATCCATTTGCATACAACTCAAACTTTGAATGCTCAACTAAATCTTGAATCCGAATCTAGCTCATATGCCTGCTCTGACAGAGGCATGTAGGAAGAGCTGTAGGCGAGGTTCTTAGGGTCTTAAGACTGCATAGCTGCCAGCAATCTTGACAACTTCACCACTCAAAACACATTTTGGGATGGGTGATGGGATGCCACTTTCCCCCAGATGAGAAGAGCAATAAAGTTGGAGTTAGGGTAAGGTACATTCTGTGAGGATATCTGTAGGTTGTTGTGTTCTTATTTTCTAAACGGTGGAACTGCAGGAAGTGCTTCATCCTAAGGCCACTACTGCTTTCCCTAAACCTCTTAGGCATAAAGTCCATTATCCTCAGAAATCAGTTTATGCTGACTCCATAATACCATACTTAGGGAAGAAATGGCACATGTGCATACGTGCGTGCGTGCGTGTGTGTGTTTGGCGTGGATGGATGATGCAGTTAGCCACTATTTTGGAAATGTAGTCAATCAGCCAAGTGAAATTATTAATTAACTTTACTTTGGTAAGGTCTCTGAAGAAATAAAGTTTAGTATCAATTGTCATTAATTGCAGTAACAAATGTTTCTCTATACCTTATGTTCTAACATGCATCAAGAAAAAATATAAAATACAGCCTGCTTTTAAATACTAAAGAGCTGTCCAAAAATTTATTTCCCTGCTGGGGCTCCATTTTATTTGAAACTATCAGTCCACTTTCCTATGTCTTCAGGAAAACCATTTGTTGGTACTAATGGGAATCTGTTCATGGATGATCAAATAACTGTTTTAATTCCATTTCAAGTTTTATGAAGCAAGTCTTAACAAATTTGCACTACCCCAAGAGGGAGAAAGAGGAAAGGATAATTGTTTTTTATCTCAGGGGGCTGGGGGGAGGGTGGCGTGGAGGAAGGCAAAGTTTTCGTTTAAGTTCACTGTAGCACAAAAACACATTTTGGCTAAAAAGTAAAATAATTCTCAAATATTTGAGAAGGTAGAATCAAAGTATAATAACTGCCGCAAAAGAGCTGATCCTGGGAAAAGCATCATGGAAGTGAAGTTCATCTTCATACCACCTACCTCCTCCCAATTCCCATCCCAGAGCCTCCCCTTCTCTACTTCTCCCAGGCACTCCATGCAGCTCCAGGCAAGAGAAAGGCACTATGCCTTCCATACTATTTATGTTTTCAGGATTCACACCTCCTGGATATTTGTATTTTAAAAGGGCCCACATCTCAATGTGATACACTACATTAATGAAAGAAAGGACAAGAACCATATGATCCTCTCAATAGATATAGAAAAAGCATTTGACAAAGTACAGCATCCTTTCTCGATTAAAACTCTTCAGAGTGTAGGGATAGAGATAGAAATCATAAAAGCCATATATGAAAAGCCCACAGTGAATATCATTCTCAATGGGGGAAAAACTGAGAGTTTTTCCCCTAAGGTCAGGAATACAGCAGGGATTTCTACTATCATCACTGGTATTCAAGTCCTAGCTTCAGCAATCAGACAACAGAAAGAAATAAAAGGCATCCGAATCAGCAAAGAAGTCAAACGCATACTCTTTGCAGATGACATGATACTTTATGTGGAAAACCCAAAGGACTCCACCCCAAAATTGCTAGAAATCATACAGGAATTCAGCAATGTGGTAGGATATAAAATCAATGCACACACTGACAATGAGACATAAGAAAGAGAAATTAAGGAATCGATCCCATTTACAATGCCCCCAAAGCCATAATATACCTAGGAATAAACCTAACCAAAGAGGCAATGGATCTGTACTCTCAAAACTATAGAATACTCACGAAAGAAACTGAGGAAGACAAATGGAAAAATGTCCCATGCTCATGGATTGGAAGAACAAATATTGTAAAAATGTCTATGCTACCTAGAGCAATCTAAACATTTAATGCAATCTCTATCAAAATACCATCAACCTTTTGCACAGAGCTGGAACAAACAATCCTAAAATTTGTATGGAACCAGATATAGCCAAATGAATGTTGAAAAAGAAAACCAAAGCTGATGGCGTCACAATTCCAGACTTCAAGCTCTATTACAAAGCTGTAATCATCAAGATGGTGTGGTACTGGCACAAAAACAGACACATAGATCAATGGAACAGAACAGAGAACCCAAAAATGGACCCTCAATTCTATGGTCAACTAATATTCGACAAAGCAGGAAAGAATATCCAATGGAAAAAAGACAGTCTCTTTAACAAAAGGTGCTGGGAAAATTGGACAGTCACATGCAGAAGAATGAAATATGACCATTTCCTTACACCACACAAAAATAGACTCAAAATGGATGAAAGACTTAAATGTGAGACAGGAATCCATCAAAATCCTGGAGGAGAACACAGGCAGCAACCTTCTTGACCTTAGTCACAGCAACTTCTCACTAGGGAAGGGAAACAAAGGCAAAAATGAACTACTGGGCCTTCATCAAGATAAAAAGCCTTTTTCACAGCAAAGGAAACAGCTGACAAAACTAAAAGACAACCTACAGAATGGGAGAAGATATTTGCAAATGTCTTATCAGATAAAGGGCTAGTATCCAAAATCTATAAGAACTTATCAAACTCAACACCCAAAGAATAATCCAATCAAGAAATGGGAAGAAGACACAAACACACATTTCTTCAAAGAAGACCTACAAACGGCTCACAGATACATGAAAAAAATGCTCAACATCACCTGGCATGAGGGAAATACAAATCAAAACCACAATGAGATACCACCTCGCACCCATCAGAATGGCTAAAATTAACAGGTCAAGATGCAAAAGATGTTGGTGAGGATGCAGAGAAAGGGGAAGCCTCTTACACTGTTGGTGGGAACACAAGCTGGTGCAGCCACTCTGGAAAACAGTGCGGAGTTTCCTCAAAAAGTTAAAAATAGAACTACCCTGTATCCCTGCAATTGCATGATTAGGTATTTATCCCAAAGATACAAATGCAGTGATCCAAAGGGGCACCTGTACCCCAATGTTTATAGCAGCAATGTCCAGAACAGCCAAACTATGGAAAGAGCCCAGATGTCCATCGACAGATGCATGGATAAAGAAGATGTCGTGTATATATACAATGAAATACTACTCAGCCATCAAAAAATGAAATCCTGCCATTTGCAACAATGTGGATGGAACTAGAAGTTATTATGCTAAGCGAAATAAGTCAATCAGAGAAAGACAATTATCATATAATCTCACTCATATGTGGAATTTAAGAAACAAAACAGATGAACATAGGGGAAGAGAGGAAAAAATGAAACAAGAAAAAATCAGAGAGGGAGATAAACCATAAGAGACTCTTTAATCATAGGAAATAAACTGAGGGTTGCTGGAGGGGAGGTAGGTGGGGGGATGGGATAACTGGGTGATGGACATTAAGGAGGGCATGTGATGTAATGAGCACTAGGTATTATATAAGACTGATGAATCCCTGACCTCTACCTCTGAAATTAATAATACATTATATG
The DNA here is from genome assembly GCF_023065955.2 of Ursus arctos. Taxonomy (NCBI): domain Eukaryota; kingdom Metazoa; phylum Chordata; class Mammalia; order Carnivora; family Ursidae; genus Ursus; species Ursus arctos. The sequence goes on from NW_026623067.1 coordinate 59,464,695, forward strand.
TTAATTAATAGAATTTAAATTAAAAAATTTCAAAAACAAAAAAAAAAAGGGCCCACATCTCCAACCACCTCCTGAATAGAAGCTAGGCTCACAGGAAGTTTAAGTTAAGATACCCTGGGAATGATTAATTGATTCAATGAGGGTGGCTGGCTGTCCAGATCAACAATTTTCATCACTTTTTTTTTTTTAAGATTTATTCATTTTAAAGAGACAGCGCATGAATGGGAGGAGGGGAAGAGGGAGAGGGAGAGACACGGGGCTTGATCCCAAGATCCTGAGATCATGACCTGAGCCCAAAGCAAGAGTCGACGTTTAAACAACTGAGCCACCCCACCCAGGCGCCGCAATAATTTCCATCACCTTCTATACTCCTACCTCAACCTTCGGTATCTTGATATTCCTAATCATGGTGGTAGGAGGAATTGTTTTAGAAAGTGTGTAGGGTGAGGGGTAACCATAGAGAAAAGTTAATGCTAAATCCAAAGTAGTGAATTTATAAGGGTGGAAATTCAGAGAATGAGTCATTTGAATGGGAAGTATATTTGCACAAGAGAGCTGTCAATGCTCCTTCAGTCACTTCCCAAAATGGCAGTCTGTTTGTCATCTGCAAAATCCAGTCAGGGGCATTCACAAAAATAAACTGTCATTACAATTCTTAGGATTTTCATACCACAACTCTATCACAGAAAGATATTTTTTTTTCCTGTGGAAATGGACAATTTTTGCTGCACAAGAATGACACTTGGCATAAATTCATAAAGACAGCTAGGTAATACTGTGTGTGCTCTTTTGAATTCAGGGCAACCTGTTTCCAATGAAAGGAATGTGGTTTCCCTCATGTCATTGTTGTAAATGTAGAAAACAACGTACAAGGAACCATAAGACCAGGTTCTAGTCCTGGTCACTTATTGGCCTTGAGGCTAATCAAATCACCTAATCTCCTATAACTCTGGTTTTACAACCATAGACAGAGAAAAATCATCAACTTTCTTACTTCATGGGGTTGTAAAAGTATATATGTAAAAGCCTTTATAAATCATACATGGCTATACAAGTCCTAGAATCTCCACATTGGAAGGGTCTTTTTTTCTTTTTTTTAAGATTTTATTTATTTATTTGAAAGAGAGAGAGACAGCCAGCAAGAGAGGGAACACAAGCAGGGGGAGTGGGAGAGGAAGAAGCAGGCTCCCAGTGGAGCAGGGAGCCCGATGTGGGGCTTGATCCCAGGACTCCGGGATCACGCCGTGGGCCGAAGGCAGACGCCTAACGACTGAGCCACCCAGGTGCCTCTGGAAGGGTCTTTAGAGACAATTAGCACTACTACTTAATTCATACATAAGAAAAATGAGGTTAAGAAAGGTTAAGTGACTTGATCTAGATCAGCGATTCTTACTCCAGGCTGCCTACTACAATTACCTGGAAAGCTTTTTAAAGTATTGCCACCTGGTCTTCAGTCACGACTATTAGATAAGAAGGTGGGGCTGTGGTCCACCAGGCATTAATTTTTAAAAGCTCCCCACATGATTCTAATGTGTAGGCAGAATTGAAAACCATTCCCAGATCACGTAACTTATCAAGAGTGGAACCAGGAACTAGCTTGGCCTCCTGTTTCCCATCCAGAGATCACTCTGCCATACCAGGATGATACCAAATAGCCAGGAGATTGCTGGAATGAGAGGAATCAGTGATGCCCAGTGGGAGTAAGCATCAGGATTCCCTGTATAGCACTCCAGCCGCTTGGGTAGGAAGTATGAGTCATCTGTGTCTAGTGGCTCTGTCATTCTGTCTGAGGCAGGATAAGACCTAGTTTTCTGACATTTCTTGCCTAACGACCAACCATTCCTGGCCCCATAACCACACCAGCAGTCTCGGAATTAGTCAGTAGAAATGTTCACATTTACTAATGTAGCAAAAAATTCCTGTCATTGCAAAGTGACTATGAATTCAAGAGTTCCCTCAAGACAAGAAGAGGCAGAGGTTTCTGTGGTAAGTTTTAAAAGAGGATTTTAAATACTGTAAAAAATATCACGAGGGTAGTGTTTCTCAGCCTAGGGACTTTATTAGAAGTACATGAGTGTCCTACAGTAATTTTTTAAACTGTTTTTAGGATAATAAAAAAAAATCTAAGCCTACTTAGATAATCTGTATGAATATCTTACATTCAAGAATTCTAATTGTAGTGCCTACATTTGTCTTTGGCTTCACTATCACATAGGTGATAACCGTATGACTAACTGACATGGCTGATGAAAAAAGACCAGAGGCAATGTGATATATAAATGAGGCTAAGTACAGAGTGAGGGCCAAATGATGTCACAGCCAGCAATTCAAAAGCAGAAAATGCAGTAGTTCCAATAAAGAAAAAGAGTGGGAGAAGTGAGTCATCACTGGGCACACAGTAGCAGAAGCATGTTGAGCTCAAAAAAACTCAACTACAGAAACCAGTACCATATTCATGCTGTGAGCATAGACTATTATAGCAAAATGATAAAATCTATCACAAGTTTAAGAAACTTTTCAATAAAAAGGGATTTCCAGCAGTAAATGTTAATTACTAGCATACAAAATGATTTATCAATTATGGAAAGGACTGGGCAGGTGAAAAGCTGATGGTCTGGTGACTCCAAGGATGGAAAATAAACAAGAAAAAAGAAAAAACCTTTAAGAAAAAAAAACCCCAAAGACTATAAAGTAGAGGAAATCTAAGATGTGCTGATCTAAATGAAGGAACTAAAACACAGTTTTGGAAGCACCTGCCACAAAAGGTCTGGGATACCAGAAAACAGTTTAGGGAGGAGGAGCTAGGAGGAATGGTGGGCAGAGCTAAGCGGGACAAAAAGGGAGAGAAGAAACTGCCTTTTATTACTCAGGAACTGAGGCTTACTGTAATGGCTAGTGGAGGCTGAAAGGATCTGCAGTTCTGTTTAACAGTAATGGTGGATGTCTGATAATTCACACTTTGCTGGGTGAATCACTGCAAGACTGTTCCCTGAAGTGTGGCCGGGGACATCTGGAGGTGGCTGATCACTGGACCTCAAGGGTGTCAATCATTAATAGTCTTTAAACTGGTGGTTAAACAGGGCTTATAAGTCAGAAGACAAAACTGTGTGGAAGACTACTAAGTCTGGGAAGTCAGAATGAAAAGAGGTATTTCTTTTTGGGGGGCTGGCAACTGATGGACAAAACTGTGTTCAAACAAAAGTGCACCATAACTTTTGTGGGCCTTAGGCTGCTTGCTCACTCCTTTATCTTTAGGAGAAGATTTTCCTTCATTGCATCAGAATACTAACATATAGTTAAATGGTCAACACACCAGAGGTCTCGAATTTTCTATGTGGAGTCACAAAGACCTGAAATCACCTGGAAAGATAATAGGGAAGATTGAGGGCATCTGAATTTCTGAGACTAGATGAGGAACAAAGAAGGAGAGGCTGTCAGCTGTCCAACTCTGTCCCTGGGGATTTCTGGCAAACAAGCATTGTGGGAGAAAGCATATAGCATATTGTTGAAGGAACATATGAGGACAAAAACTAGCTTAGAGAACTTAAGATTTCTTTAAAAATAGTTTTATCATAAAAAAAAGGTACTTTTCCATTTGAGTATGAAGTTACAAATAAACTTAAGAATGACCCACCTTACTCCAAGCATAATTCCAAGTCACGTAACTGTCGTCTCCTAGAAGATCCTTGAGCCAGGTGACTGGATTTTGATAAATACGACCATTTTCTACCTTAATTTTACCACTCAGTAAAACACTGGCTTTGTGGGTAGTCTCCTGAAGTGAAAAATAAAACAAAAATTAAGAAGGAAAATACGTGAAATATGTGAACTTCCGCTTTTGGTCATGATGAAGTAATAGGAACCAGACCTACCCTAACAAACAAAAACAGACAAAATATATGGAGCAATAGTTTGCAAGGTACCAAACATCAGGAAGCAAAGTACAGTGATCCCTGAGAAGTAAGAAATTAATGAGGTGAGCCTTCTAAGTGTCCCAGATCACTGCCTGGAGTTTCCAGGTCATGGTGGAGGGGAGAGGGAATCCAGGCAAAGACTCTGGACTCCCTGAGTTGAGGAGACAAAGCAGAGTCCACGGAGGCAACGTGCCTAGAGTTAGGCACGTTGCCTCAAGTTTGCAGGACAGAACACTGAAGAAGAGAGAATACAAAGAAAGAGAGCTCTGCAGATCTTTAGGGGGTCCTCTTTAAGTATTCAGCTGAGTAGTTATTGGCCATATTTGAGAGCAAATTACCCAGGGCTGGGAAAAGAACCACCTGAGAGGATTAGAAATAATGACACCTGGCATTCTCAAAGGTCAGAAATAGTGCCTGTTCCCAACAGCAAGACTAGAAAACCCCAAAACTGGTGGGGCATTGGTTGGGTACAGTGAAGGGCCTTACCTCAGTAGTGGGAAATGTTTAGCCCTAAACTGAACACATGCTCCCATCTCGCCTACCAAATCTTAAAAGCAAGACCCATAGGATCAAATTGTTTCCAAGGAACTTAACTGTATCCTAGAACAAATCAACAAAATATTTATAAGAATACAAAAATATCCAGCATCCAACAAGGTAGATGTCTCAATGTGTGGGATTTATAAAAAATTAACAGGCCTGGAAAGGAGTAGGAAAATACAACCCATACAGAATAGATAAAGCAATCAACTGAAAATGACTGAGAACTGATAAGAATGTTAGAATTAGCAGATAAAGACATTAAGTAGTTATCACAGTCATATTCCACATGTTCAAAAGTTATGTGGAGACATGGAAAATATTTTTAAAGAGACCAAAATAAAAACTCTAGAGAATGGGATAGACTGGTGATGGGTAGTAAGGAGGGCACGTATTGCATGGTGCACTGGGTGTTATACGCAACTAATGAATCATCGAACTTTACATCAGAAGCCAGGGATGTACTGTATGGTGACTAACATAATAAAAAAAACATTAAAAGAATGAAACACAGAGAAAAGAGAATTTTTAAAAATGAACAGATCATCAGTGAATTGTGGAATGATTTCAAGCCATCCAATATGTGTGTAATAAGAGGTTCAAAAAGGAGGGAAGGGAAGAAAAAACATTTGAAGAAATAATAGCTGAAATTTTTCCACATCTGAGATTCAAATTTAGAACCCAGAGATTCAAGAAATTCAATAACCCCTAAGCATAAGAAACATTAAAAAAAAATCATGCTAATGCTCCTCATAATCAAAATTGCTTAAAACCAGATAAAATCTTAAAAGCAGCTAGAAGGAGAAAAAAAAAAGACCCAATACTTACAGAGGAAGGAGGTTAAGAACAACAGTGTATTTAAACAGTGCGAGCAAGAAAACAGTGCAGCAACATCTTTAAAGTACTCAAAGAAAAAAACCCTTTCAACACAGAAGTCTGTATCTAGCAAAAATATCTTTCAAAAATGAAGGTGAAATAAACTTTTTCAGACATGCAAAAGTCAAAAGGATTCATTATCAGCAGGAGACCTTCAATACGAGAAATGTTAAAGACAGTCCTCAAGGCAGAAAAAAAATGATAGCAAATGGCAATCAGGATCCATAGAAACAAAAGCAGAAACAGTAACTACATGAGAAAAATATTTAAAACTACTTAGAAGATAATTGCTTAAACAAAAATAATAATGTAGTGTGGGATTTATAACGTTAGGTAAAGGTAAAATATATGGTAACACAAGGGTCATGAGTAGAGACATGGAAGCATATTAGTTTGAGGTTCTTACAGTATTCATGAAGGGAAACAATATCACTTACAGGTAGACTGGGAGAAGTTAAAAATATGTTCTATAAACTCTAAAGCCACAAATGAAGTAAAAAGAAACACAGCTAATAAACCAACAAAGGAGATTAAAGCATAAAAGGGTAAAAAAAGGAACGAAGAGACGAGAGAAATAGAAAATAGATGCCATGTGATAAATTTAAATCTAACTATATCAAAAGTCCCACTGAATGTAAATATTCTTTTTTTTTTTTTTAAGATTTATTTGAGAGAGAGAGCACAAGAGCACATCAGTGGGGGGAGGAGCAGAGGAAGCAGGACAAGCAGACTCCCCCATTGAGCAGGGAGCCCGATGTGGGGCTCAATCCCAGGACCCTGAGATCATAACCTGAGCCAAAGTCAGATGCTTAACTGAATGAGCTACCCAGGTACCCCTGAATGTAAATATTCTAGAATCAACTTCTGGCATGACAATATGAGGATCTAGTCCCAGGTGAAAAGTATTTTAAAAAATTGTTTAAATCTGGAAATGGTCATAAATGCATTCAGGAAATAAAGAGCCATCTATTCAGCAAAATCTATGACAATTAGGTGGGAAAAAAACAGGTGAGTCTGTGGTTATGTGAACCGAGATTGCTTTCTCCCCCCTTCCCAAGCTCACTGAGGTGCAGATTCCACTCCAGACTGTGCAGCCAAGAACACGGGTTCCCTTTCCCTATAGCCTCCAATCAGAGACTACCTTCTCGTTAGGGGCAGGATATCAGCATTTCTCATCCTGCCCTCAACTATCTGTTGCTAAGGCTAAGTTGTGAGTGAGTGCAGCCAAGAGGTGGGGGATCCCTTCTGCCTAGCCTGTACTGGTGAGGCAGAGGCCCTACCTTTGGCATGGTGGCACTGAGACTAGTAGGACCCTGATCATCCCTGCCTGGCTCGTAAGGTAGTGGTTTCCTGTCAGGAGAGACAAGCTGTAAAGGCATGAGGCTAATGTGCCAACCCTTGCTAAATGCTCAGGACCTAAGGCTGGGGTGTCATTCAAGAAAAGTTGCTATGTTCCAACCCCAGCTCCAGAGCTATGGCACAGAGATTTTGTCTGGGAAAAGAAGCAAGCCTTAAAACAGATGGTTCCTAATCTCCTCCAAAGGAAATGACTTCATTTGCAACAAAACATGGAGAAGTTCAAGCTCAAGGGCACTTTAAAGGCAATACAGGTTGTGGTAAAAAGCAACTGAAAGTAAATTGGTAGATTCACTAGGGATACAGGCTGAATTGTAGGCTGGCTAGTTTTTAGGCTAGGGAAGAGCATTCCTAGAGTCAGAATAAAATTCAAACACTGACCTCATAAACTATCCCTTCATAGGAGCGAGCACACACTTGACTGGATTAGTCTGTACAGCAATTTATGCTCCAGGTCATAGCTGAAAACAATATAATAATTAACCAGCAATAATTGGAGCTTAATGGCTAGGTATGGACAGGGAAAGAGACAGTCAAAGAGAGACCTGCCAAGGTCTCAGTCCATGTGGTATAGTATCAAAAGTTTATCACTATAGTAGGGAAAAATAACCTTCACTAAAACAATCTAGCCAGTAACTAAATAAGCAGGCACATAATAATAACAAGCCTAAGAGAAGGTGAAGGCCAGTACATGGAGTCGCTACGTCTTTCAAAATACCTAAAATGTCCCGTTCCAACCAAAAATTGACATACGTGGAAAAACAGGAAAGTATGACACATACACCAAAACAAATAAAGCAACAGAAAACATCTGTGAGAATGACTAAATGTTGGATTTAAAGACTTCAAAACAGTCATTATAAAAATGTTAAAAGAATGAAAAGGAACCATAATTAAAGAAGCAAAGGAAGGTATGATGACAATGTCATATCAAATACAGAATATCAATAAAGAGATGGAATTTAATAAAAAGAGAACCAAATAGAAGTTATGGACTTGAAAAGTACAATAACTGAAAATTTACTAGAGGGGCTCAACAGATTCACGATGTCAGAAGAAAGAATTAATAAGCCTGAAGAGATCAATAGACATTATGAAGGCTGAAGAACAGAAAGTAAAAAGGATGAAGAAAAATGGAAAAGCCTCACAGAAATGTGGGACACCGTTAAATACACTAACATATGCATAATGGGAGTACTAGAAGGACAACAGAGAGAAAAAGAAACAGAAAACATGCTTGAAAAAATAATGGCTGAAGACTTCCCAAATTTACTGAAAAATATTAATCTGTATTTTCAGAAGGAGGCTCAGTGACTTCCAAGTAGGATAAACATGAAAAACTTCATGAACAGATGCATGCCGAAAGTCAAAGACAATGAGAAAATACTGAAAGCAGCAAGAGAAAAATGACTCATCACTTACAAGGTAACACCAAGAAGATTACCAGCTGGCTTCTTGTCAGAAACAACGGAGACTAGAAGCAGTGGAATAACATATTCAAAGTGTACAAAGAAAAAAAGTGTCAACCAAGAATCCTGTATCTAGCAGAGCTATCTTTCAAAAATAAAGTTAAACGGGTAAACAAAAATGGAGAAAACTTGTTGCTAGCATACCTGATATGAAATACCCGAGGAAGTTTTTCAGGTTGAAAGCAAGTGATGCCAAATGGTAAAATGAATCCACATGAGAAAACAAACAGCATCAGTAAAGGTAATTACACATTATAAAAAAGAGTATGGACAAATATTTCTTCTCCTTTCTTAACGGATTAAAAAATTATATAAAACAATAGGTATATAATATATATTTGGAAATAGCAAAAAGGAGATGGGTGGGAGCAGTTTTCTTGGGCTAAGGGAATGATACCAGATGGTAACTCAAATCCACAGGGACAAATGAAGACAATCAGAAAGGGTAAATAAGAAGGTTAATATAACAAAATGTATAAACATGTACTTGCTTTCTTCCATTTATTTACAAACCACAAAATTTTATAGTCATAATTATAACAATGAATTGTTGCATTTATAACATTTATATATATAATACATATAATGATAATATTACAAAAAGGGGGAAAGAGGGATGGAGCTATGTATGAATTATAGTTCTTTGTCTCACTAGAATTAGGTTAGTATAAATCTGAAGCTGATTCTGATAAGTGAAGATATCCTAGGGTAAGCACTGTGGAAATAGCTCAAAAAATATGGTGAAAAAAAGTCACTAAAGAAACTAAAATGCTACAATGGAAAATATTCACTTAATGCAAAAGAAAATAATAAAGAAGTACAGAGGAACAAAAAATACATGAGACATATTGAAAACAAAAATGGGATAGGCTGGTGATGGGTAGTAAGGAGAGCACGTATTGCACGGTGCACTGGGTGTTATACGCAACTAATGAATCATCGAACTTTACATCAGAAACTAGGGATGTACTGTATGATTGACTAACATAATATAATAAAAAAACATTATTATAAAAAAAGTAAAACAACAGACATAAATCCAATAATATTAATAACATTAATTGAATGAGAGTGGATTAAAAAACCTATTCAAAAGGCAAAGGTTGTCAGACTAAAAAAACACAAGATCCAATTTAGCAATTTGTGCATACACAAAACAGACTAAATTGAAAGAGACAAGTAAATGAACATGAAAGGATAGAGAAAAATGTATCATGCAAACAGCAACCTCAAGAAAACTGAAGCAGCTATATTAATACCATACAAAATAGACTTTAGAACAAAAAATGTTACTAGAGATAATGAGGGACACTTTGTAATGAGGAGAGGGTTAATGCAGCAGGAAGATATTATAATTATAAACACACATGCACATAATGAAAGAGCACTGACACACGTGAAGCAAAATTAACAGAAATGAATGGTGAAATAGACAATTCAACAGTAACAGCTCCACTTTGTTTTCTATTAACAACACAACTCCACTTTCAGTAATGTCTAGAACAAATGGCAGAAGATTAATGAGGAAAGAGAAAACTTGAGCAAAACTATAAATCAACTAGACCCAACAGGCATCTATAAAAAAACTTCTCCTAATAACAGGAGAATATTTTTCTCATGTGCTCATGGAACCTTTTTTTAGGACAGGCCATCTGCTAGTTAAGCCATAAAATAAATCTCAGAAAATTTAAAAAGACTTAAATAATACTAAGTAAGTTCTCTAAATGCAATAGAATGAAATTAGAAATTAATAATAAAAAAATAGAACACTCACAGTTGTATGGAAATCAAACAACATACTCCTAAGTAACTAATGGGTTAAAGAGGTAATCAAAAGGCAAGTTAGAACATACTTTGAGATGAATGAAAATGAAGATACAACATATCAAAAATTATGGGAGGCAGCAAAAGCAGTGGGTAAAGGGAAATTTATAGTTGTAAATGCCTATATCAAAAAAAAGAAAAATCTCAAATCATTAACCTAAACTTACACTGATGACACTGAAAAAAGAACAGCAAACTAAACCCAAAGCAAGCAGAAAGAAGGAAATAAATATTAGAGTGGAAATAAATAAAACACGCAATAGAAAAACAATAGATAAAATCAGCAAAATCAAAAGCGATTCTTTGAAAATATTAACAAAACTGACAAAGCTTTGGCTAGACTGACCAAGAAAAACAAGTGAAGAGACTTAAATTACTAAGGTCAACAATGAAAATGGGTACATTGCTACTGAACCTAGTGAAATAAAAAGGATTATAGGAGAAACTATCAAGAATTCTTTGCCAATAGTCCTAAGGGGGAAATACATAGCCATCCAAGCCTCACTCAAAAGAATAGAAAAATCTAAAATGCAGTTTTTTTATTCTCACCTCAAGAAGCTGGAACAGCAACAGAGGGACAGGCCTAATCCACACACGAGGAAGCAGCTGACCAAGATTAGAGCAGAAATCAATGAATTAGAAACCAGAAGTACAGTAGAGCAGATCAACAGGACTAGAAGCTGGTTCTTTGAGAGAATCAATAACATTGACAGACCACTGGCAAGACTTATCCAAAAGAATAGAGAAAGGACTCCAATTAATAAAATTATGAATGAAAATGAAGAGGTCACGACCAACACCAATGAAATTAGAAGGATTATTAGAAACTTTTATCAACAGCTATATGCCAATAAATTAAGCAATCTGGAAGAGATGGAGGCCTTCCTGAAAACCTATAAACTACCAAGACTGAAACAGGAAGAAACAGATTTTTTAAACAGGCCTATTAATTATGAAGAGATTGAATCAGTGATAAACTACCTTCCAAAAAACAAAACTCCAGGCCTGGATGGTTTTCCTGGGGGAATTCTACCAAACATTCAAAGAAGAAATAATACCTATTCTCCTAAAGCTATTTCAAAAAATAGAAACAGAAGGAAAGCTACCAAACTCATTCTATGAGGCCAATATTACCTTGATCCCCAAACCAGGCAAAGACCCCATTAAAAACGAGAATTACAGACCGATTTCCCTAATGAATATGGACGCCAAAACCCTCAACAAGATCCTGGCTAATAGAATCCAACAGTACATTAAAAGGATTATCCATCATGACCAAGTGGGATTCATCCCTGGGATGCAAGTGTGGTTCAACATTCGCAAATCGATCAGTGTGATATATCATATCAACAAGAAAAGTCTCAGGAACCATATGATCCTCTCAATAGATGCAGAAAAAGCATTTGACAAAATACAGCATCCTTTCCTGATTAAAACCCTTCAGAGTGTAGGAATAGAGGGTACATTTCTCAATCTCATAAAAGCCATCTATGAAAAGCCTACAGCAAATATTATTCTCAATGGGGAAAAGCTGGAAGCCTTTCCCTTAAGATCAGGAACACGACAAGGATGCCCACTCTCGCCACTATTATTCAACATAGTACTAGAAGTCCTTGCAACAGCAATCAGACAACAAAAAGCGATCAAAGGTATCCAAATCAGCAAAGAAGAAGTCAAAATGTCTCTCTTCGCAGATGATATGATACTCTATATGGAAAACCCAAAAGAAGCCACTCCCAAACTATTAGAAGTTATAGAGCAATTCAGTAATGTGGCGGGATACAAAATCAATGCTCAGAAATCACTTGCATTTCTATACACGAATAATGAGACTGAAGAAAGAGAAATTAGGGAATCCATCCCATTTACAATAGCACCAAAAACCATATGTTACCTTGGAATTAACTTAACCAGAGACGTAAAGGATCTATATTCTAGAAACTATAAATCACTCTTGAAAGACACTGAGGAAGACACAAAAAGATGGAAAAATATTCCATGCTCATGGATCGGAAGAATTAACATAGTTAAAATGTCCATGCTACCCAGAGCAATCTATACTTTCAATGCTATCCCGATCAAAATACCAATGACATTTTTCAAAGAACTGGAACAAATAGTCCTTAAATTTGTATGGAACCAGAAAAGGCCCCGAATCTCTAAGGAACTGTTGAAAAGGAAAAACAAAGCTGGGGGCATCACAATGCCAGATTTCGAGCTGTACTACAAAGCTGTGATCACCAAGACGGCATGGTACTGGCACAAAAACAGACACATAGACCAATGGAACAGAATAGAGAACCCAGAAATGGATCCTTGGCTCTTTGGGCAACTAATCTTTGATAAAGCAGGAAAAAAACATCTGGTGGGAAAAAGACAGTTTCTTCAATAAATGGTGCTGGGAAAATTGGACAGCTACATGTAAAAGAATGAAACTTGACCACTCTCTCACACCATACACAAAAATAAACTCCAAATGGATGAAAGACCTCAATGTGAGACAGGAATCCATCAAAATCCTAGAGGAGAACATAGGCAGCAACCTCTACGACATCGGCCAAAGCAACCTTTTTCATGACACACCTCCAAAGGCAAGAGAAACAAAAGATAAAATGAACTTGTGGGACTTCATCAAGATAAAAAGCTTCTGCACAGCCAAGGAAACAGTCAAAAAACTAAGAGGCAGCCCACGGAATGGGAAAATATACTTGGAAATGACACTACAGATAAAAGACTGGTATCCAAGATCTACAAAGAACTTCTCAAACTCAATACACGAGAAACAAATAAATCAAAAAATGGGCAGAAGATATGAACAGACACTTTTCCAATGAAGACATACAAATGGCTAACAGACACATGAAAAAATGTTCAAAATCATTAGCCATCAGGGAAATTCAAATCAAAACCACACTAAGATACCACCTTACGCCAGTTAGAATGGCAAAAACAGACAAGGCAAGAAACAACAATTGTTGGAGAGGATGTGGAGAAAGGGGATCCCTCCTACATTGTTGGTGGGAATGCAAGTTGGTACAGCCACTCTGGAAAACAGTGTGGAGGTCCTTTAAAAAGTTAAAAATTGAGCTAGCCTATGACCCAGCCATTGCACTACTGGGTATTTACCCCAAAGATACAGACGTAGTGAAGAGAAGGGCCATATGCACCCCAATGTTCATAGCAGCATTGTCCACAATAGCCAAAGTGTGGAAGGAACCGAGATGCCCTTCAACAGATGACTGGATTAAGAAGTTGTGGTCCATATATACAATGGAATATTACTCAGCTATCAGAAAGAACGAATTCTCAACATTTGCTGCAACATGGACGGCACTGGAGGAGACAATGCTAAGTGAAATAAGTCAAGCAGAGAAAGACAATTATCATATGGTTTCTCTCATCTATGGAACATAAGAACTAGGAAGATCGGTAGGGGAAGAAAGGGATAAAGAAAGGGGGGGTAATCAGAAGGGGGAATGAAGCATGAGAGACTATGGACTCTGAGAAACAAACTGAGGGCCTCAGAGGGGAGGGGGTGGGGGAGTGGGATAGACTGGTGATGGGTAGTAAGGAGGGCACGTATTGCGTGGTGCACTGGGTGTTATACGCAACTAATGAATCATCGAACTTTACATCGGAAACCGGGGATGTACTGTATGGTGACTAACATAATATAATAAAAAAACATTAAAATAAAAAAAAAGAATTCTATGCCAATAAATAAGATAAAAAAGACAAATTCCTAGAAAGATAAAAACTACCAAAAAAGATTCAAGAAGAAATAGACAATTTGAAAAATTTTTAGAGATTGAATTAACACTAAAAAACTATCTATAAAAAAACCCCAAAAAACAAAAAACAAAAAAACCCAGGTACTGATGGCTTCATTGCTGATTACTACCAAACATTTAAAGAAGACTTAATACCAAAATTTTGCATTACCAATATTCCAAAAGATAGAAAAGGAGAAACATTTTTGTAAGACCAGTATTACCTTAATACCAAACCAGACGAAAACAAGAAAACTAGAAACCAATATCTTCAGTAAATATGGATGCAAAAATCCTCACCAACTTACTAGGAAACCAAATCCAGCAACATATAAAAAGAATTATATACCATGACCAAGTATCATTTGTCTGCCTTCCCAAATGCAAGGCTGGTTTAACATCCAAAGCTCAAAAAATGTTATATACTATATCAACAAAATGCAAACCAAAACCCACATGATCATCTCAATAGATGTGGAGAAAACATTTGACAAAATCTAATACCCCTTCATGAGAAAAACATTCAAGAAACTAGGAAAAGAAAGAACTTGCTCAGCTTGATAAAGGGCATTTATGAAAAAACCTATAGCTAACATTATATTTAACAGTGTAAGACTGAATTTTTTCTAAGAAACACAGTCTTAGGGAAAAAAATAGAAGTTTGATCTCATTATTTTATTTCAACAGTCTACAGGAGGTTTTAGCCAGTGCAGCCAGACAAAAAATACATAAAAAGCTTTACAATGGAAAGAGAGAAGTAAAACTGTCTTTATTTATAGACAACATGGTCATCTATACAGAGAATCCAATGAAATCTCCAAAAATTTACAGGAAGTAGTAAGTGAGTTTAGCAAGGTTGTATGATAACATCTCAATATACAAAAACAATTATATTTCTGCCTATTAGCAATAAACAAACAAAAACAGACACTTAAAAATGTCATATATAAAACTATCAAAAACATGAAATACTTTGGGATAAATCTGATAAAAGATGTGAAAGACCTGTATATCCTACAACTGCTGGGAAAAAAAAGAGAAGACCTAAATTAACAGAGAGCTATATCATGTTCATGGTCTAGACAACTTAATATTGCTAAAGTGACATTTGTCTCAAAATTATAGATTCAACTTAATACCATTAAAAATAACAGCACCCCTTAAAAAAATTGAAAAACTCACTCTAAAATTCATATGGGATTGCAAATGACCTAGAACAGCCAAAACACTTTAGAAAAGGGAGAACAAAATTGGAGGACTAACACTACCTGATTTTTAAAAAAAGATTTTATTTACTTATTTGAGAGAGAGCGAGCGTGCGCATGCATGCGCGGGGTGAGGGGCAGAGGGGGAGGGAAAGGGATAAGTAGACTCTGTGCTGAGCGTGGAGCGTGATGTGGGGCTTGATCTCAAGACCCTGAGATCATGACCTGAGCTGAAACCAAGAGTCAGCTGCTTAACTGACTGAGCCACCCAGGTGCCCTGACACTACCGTGTAGTAACTGTACAATCAGTGTTACTGATTCTAACACTTATTATAGAACTACACAATCAAGATGAGAAGATAGACAGGTAAGTTAAACAGAAAAGGGAGTCCAGAAATAGGCACATGATTTTCTACAAAGGCAAACAGGCAAAATGATTTTTACAAAGGTGCAATAGAGGGTAATTTTTTCAACACATGTTGCTGGAAGAACTGAATATCCAAATTCAAAAAAATGAATGGGAATCCTACTTTGTACCAAATACAAAAATTAATGGATCATAGACCTAAATTCTAGGAGATAGTCTTTGTGACCTTGGGTGAGACAAAGAATTCTTAGATATGGTACTAAAAATATAATCAGTGAAAGAGCAAATTGCTAAGTTGGACTATATCAAAATTTTAAACTTCTGTCCTTTATAAGACAATTTTGAGAGAATGAAAAGATAAGCCACAGACCAGGAGAAAATATTTTCAAAGTATATGTTTGATAAAGGACTTATATCCAGGGGGCGCCTGGGTGGCTCAGTCGTTAAGCGTCTGCCTTCGGCCCAGGGCATGGTCCCAGAGTCCTGGGATCGAGTCCCACATCAGGCTCCTCCGCTGGGAGCCTGCTTCTTCCTCTCCCACTCCCCCTGCTTGTGTTCCTTCTCTCGCTGGCTGCCTCTCTCTCTCTGTCAAATAAATAAATAATTAAAATCTTTAAAAAAAAAAAGGACTTATATCCAAAATATATCAAAACAAATATCAAAACAAAATAGAACAAGGCACTAATTAAAAAACAGGCAAATATTTGAAAAGAAGCTTCACCAAAGACTAAATATGGATGACAAATAGCACATGAAAAGATGCTCAACATAACTAATCATTACGAAATGCAAATTAAAACCACAATGATAAACTACTATACATATATACATATCACATACATACATCTACATTAAATGTTAGTATGGCTAAAATTAACAGATTGATCATACTAAGTGTTAGCTAAATAGGAATGTGGAGGAACTGGAATACTCATACACAGCTGGTGGGAATGTAAAATGTTACAAACAACTTAGGCAGTTTCTTATAAAGTTCAATATATACTTACCATATTTAATCCAGCCACTCCACTCCCAGGTATTTACCCAAGAAAAGCAAAAGCCTGTGTCATACCAAAATCTGTACACCAATGTTCATAGTAGCTTTATTTGTGATAGTCAACAACTGGAAACAATCTAAATGTTTATCACAAATGAAATGACAAACAAACTGTAGTTTGTTCTACAGACTACACAACAATAAAAAAGGAATTAACTACTTATACATGTTCTAATGGTGATGATTCTCAAATAATTACGTTCAGAAAAAGAAGCCAGACAAAAATGAATACAGCTGGTGTAATTCCATTTTACAGAATTCTTAGACATGCAAACTAAAATATAGGGGCAAAAAACAGAACAGCAATTGTCTAGAGCTTAGCATGGGAAGAAAGGGGTATGAAGGAGGTAGGAAACTTTTGTGGGTGATGGATATGTTCATTACCTTGTTTGTAGGCATGGTTTCACAGGTGTATACATGTCAAAATCTGTCAAACTGCATAATTTAAATACATGTAGTGTATGTTAATCATATCTCAATAAAGCTGTTAAGAAATAGCTGAAATATGAAAAGTTATATTGAAATTTTATTATAGCTGATCCAGAGAAGTAGCTACAACTGTCAAAATTTGAGTTAACATAATTAATTTACTAACTAAGATCTGAGGCTAACCTGAAGTAGGTACTACTCAGCAATAAATTGGTTGACAGGCAAGCAAACAGGAACATCAAGGGACCTGAGATCAAGCTACTAACCTGGTCTTTACACTATAGTTTGGAATTTTAAAATTAATTTTTTTTGCTCCTAACTTGTAAGTAAAGTTTATTAGGAAAAGTCTTATTAACCAGAAATGGAAGAACTGGAAACAGTGGTCATTCAGATTAAATTCCATTTAGCCAGGGCTGATTTCTAAGTTCAACTGGTCGTCCCTCAGCAAAGAAGCATTCCAGAACTCTTGAAATCACTGCCACTCTGACTTCCTTTTTCAAAAAGTGAATGTGGGCAAAAGAGAGAGGAAGCCTTTTCTGTAGGCATTTCTAGTAGAACAGTTTTTCTCTTCTTCTATTTTTATGCATTATGCGATATTGTTTTAATTGAGTGAGATTTATCCAAACTCTAAATTACTTCCTGTTTCTAAATTGAGCTCCTATGGAAGAGGAATTTATACCTATCCCATATCAGGGGAAGCTTTAGCAGTATACAGTAATTCCCTAAACTCCAGAACCAAAGATAGCTCTAATTTATTATGTTTATGTTGTTCTTAAATCCTTCCTAAGGCAATATAATTGACTGATTCTGTCCTGAGAGTCCAAAGGTGCTTATGACCAATATGTATAGAGCAATCCGAAAAGCATGATTTCACTAAGAACACAGTAGTATGTCCCTTCATTCAAGAAGCCCAGCCAAACCCTATTTTTCTAATAGAGCTAAATGCCTACACTTTTTGACAGCAACTTATTTATAAAATTACATGATTTTAGAGAAAAAAAGGATACCTGTGTTTTGAATTCCAGAACGTTATTTCCTGGATTAATTCTTCCGAGTAATATCAGATCCTTTATCTGCATACATTTCTTTCTAGTGCAGTAGTTTAAAGGCTTTTTTATAGTACGTTGACGGCCACACCCAGAGGATGAGGAGCTCTGACTGTCATTAGCATGTGGAACAGCAAAAGCTGATTTTTTAAGATATGATTTCGTCTGATGCCCAGTATTGCTGCCTAAGACATCAGTTCCTTGATGTGCCAGGGATTCTAATGTCCCCCTAGGTGGCTGCTGGGAAGCTATTTTCCTCTTTCCTCTGTTTGGATCACAACTGGTAGGAGCCTGATCACAAATAACAGTCAATGGATGGGCATCATTTTCGGCAAGTATGCTTGTAATCTCTGAAATATTTAATGTATCAGTTACTGCTGAAGGACTGCTATAGGATTTGTGCCCCTCAGCTGGAGTTCCTGTAAGATCATTTTCTTTTTGCCAATGTTCTGCTTGAGCAATAAAAGCAACAGGTTGGGATGGTAATTTAATCTTCTTACTGCCGTCTGAATGTCTGGATTTTGATAACCCATCCAAGGTACAGTCACTGACATTTTGTTTAGAATTCAGTTCATTTCCAGAAAATTCTTCCCTTCTCACTGTTTCTGAGTTTACACAAATTTTGGTATTTTGGCTGCCATTCCACATTTCCAGAGACAACTGTGTTTCCTGCATGCTTCCACAAATAAGGCCTACAGGAGAAAGTGAACCTGACTGGGGCTGCAATGAATTTTCCAGACTGGTAAGCTCTTGGCTGTCCTTTTCACTACAAATTTCTGAGCTAGATGGAAGCTTCCTCAAACTAGTACCAGACAAAGATGTAATGTTTTTATAGTTCTGAATTTTCTGGCTAATTTTTTTCTGTTTTTTTGCCACAACTAAAAGGTTCTTCTGTCTTGTGGCCAAGTTAGCCAGTTGTTCTCTCAGGATTCCTTGCTTAAATGATTCTATGGACACCCTAGAGAAAGAAACAGAAAGAGAAAAAAAAAACAAAAACAGGAGAAAATTTTTTTTAGTAGTCATTTGGATTTTAAAGATTACTTTGTCTCAATTTAAATTTAATCAGCCCAAAGCACACCAGAGTCTATTTTTGCAGTGAATTTCCTCTGGGATGGAAATGACTCTTAAGGTGAGTAAGACTGCATTTTTATGGAGGTGATGGTGCGGTTATCCACATTTACATTATTTACCAGTTTTGAGTCAACTCTGAAAAAGAAACAAAACTCAGGTAGTTTAGTTGGAAGGTAGCAACGGATGGCCCAGGAGGAATACCATTCTTTAAATTTGGAGTTTGCTTACCTGTTTATAGTGGAAAGGTGTATCAGGAAGTAACATTTGGGAATAAGTTCCACTTAAGTTCCCTTAGGGTTATGGAGAAGTGAGACTGTTTTGTAAGTAATTATACCTGGGCTAGACCTGAGAAATGTCGGTCCAACAAGTAATTACTGTAATTATACTTTAAACATGTTCAGAGGGACTACCCAGACAAATATTATCCAGTGTGACTATAAGGGGCTTGATTTTGAGAAAAAATGGCTGATCCACACACTTTTTTCTTTCGGTTATACCCACCTATTCTACAGTGACCTTCAGGATACTGGACTCTTTGTTTCCAGTAGTTCCCAAACTTTTTGGTCTTTTGACTTCTTTATACTCTTAAAAATTATTAAGGAACCCAAAGAGCTTTTGTTTATATGGGTATATCTATCAATATTTACTGTTTTAGAAAATAAAACAAATTTTTAAAACACAAGAATATATAAGCATACATCCCATTAGCTATAATACCATCACAGTTCATGTGGCCTCTAGAAAATTCCATTACACACTCATGAGAGAATGTGAGCCAAAAAGGCAAGCAACATCTTAGTTTTATTATAAAAATAGTTTTGACTTCACACACCCCTTGAAATGGTCTCAGGGACCCTCAGGGTTGCCCTTAAGCAGTTGCTTTAAGGGCTAGCAATAGTATAGATACCTGTTTCTCCTATCACAGTTCGTTGGTACTGAATTCCAAGCAGAACGGATGTTAAAGTGAGTAGCAGATGGAAGTGGAAGAACCAGCAAGAAGAAGTTAGATAAGCAAACAACTAGTAGCATAAAAATGCAAGAAGCTGGACAGAGAAGAAAGAAAAAAAATAGTAATATCACATTTAAAACAGAGTTCAGACAGAAAAATAAAAGTGCATTTTAGATTACAAGATTTTGTCTTAGAGCAATATTAATAAGGATTTACACACCTGCAAACCTAACTGATCAGGAACTTTCCAAAATTCTCAGTATATTGTTAATCATAGGACATAAAAGAAAATTGAAGCTAGCCTTCTCCAAAGACTCCTAGAAAATATCCTGCAGTCAATTACACACCTATAGGTCTTATAAGCTCACTTGCATTATATTGACAGGAAAATAGGAAATAAACATGAATTTGTGATACTTATTCACTGGAAAAAAAGCAAAATGAAGACAGAAGATTTGTAAATGAAAATAGAAAACTGATTTTTAAATAAGTTCAGAAAAAAACCGAATATGCAATAGATGTCAAATGTTTACAAGTATATAAAGGAAATTAGAAAGATCACATGTGAATAAATAATAAGGTCAAAAAGGTATCTGCAACCCCATATTCACTGCAGCATTATTAGCAATAGCCGAGACACGGAAACAACCTACATGTCCATCAAAGGATAAATAAAACGTGGTATGTGTACACACACACACACACACACACACACACACACAGAGAAAAACATTATTCAGCCATAAAAAAGAAAGACATCCTGCCATTTTTGACAACATGCACAGACCTTGAGAGCATTATATTAGGTGAAATAAGTCAGAAAGAGAAAAACAATGAGTGAGATTGTATGGTCTCACTCATACATGGAATCTAAAAACCCACAAAAAACTGAGCCCATAGATACAGAGAACAGATTGGTGGTTGCTAGTGATGGAAGGTGGAGGGTGGGTGAAATGGGTAAAGGGAGCCAAGAAATACAAACATCCAGTAATAAAATAGTTAAGTCATGGGGATATAATGTACAGCACGGTGACTATAGTTAATAATACTGTATTGTATACTTGAAAGTTGTTGAGAGTAAACTTAAAAGTTCCTATCGTGAGAAAAAAAAAAAGAAGCCTATATAGCTAAGTCTATGAAAAACTAATAAAAATAATGCCCAAACAAGAAAAAATATATAACATCTTTCTCTTTTTTTTTATTATTATGTTCAATTAGCCAGCATATAGTACATCATTAGTTTTTGATGTAGTGTTCAATGATTCATTAGTTGCATATAACATATCTTTCTCAAGAAAAGGATAAAAAGCGGTATATAACCAATATCATCAGGATGAAACCTCTTAAAAACTCTGAGAATTTGGAAATACACAAAACTAAATAATATACGTGGTTATACTGCTTAGAAAGACAACATTTATGACAGCAAAAGGAAAAATCTGTAATGTAAAGAATCTGAGTTCACTACGGAAAGAAATTTATTTTGGGGATTCATGACCAGAGACACTTTCATAAAATTCTTGGCTGTAGACAACTTTTTAAGATACTAAAATGTCTTTTTCTGAATATTTCAAGTAATAAAATAGAAAAATCTCTCTCTGGGAAGTACAATTCCCCATGGAGGTAATAGATTAGATGACCTCATAAAGTCATTCTTTGGTCCTAAGCAACACTTGTACTCTTAAGAAATTCTAGATCTAACTATTTTAACTACAAAGGGATAAATTATGAAAACTCGAAAGCATTTCTATTTTTTTCACTCACCTGTATTTTTTAGCCAGATCATCCCTTTCTGCCTTCTGTTTGGCAAGCACATTATCCATAACCTCTTTTATCTCTAACATCTTTTCAATGTATTGTTCTGGAAAAATGGTAATAAAATAAAACTGAGAGATAGCAAATGTTAAATTTGATCACACAGGACCCAGCCTTACTGTTACTTAAAACTGTTACTGTTACTCTTAAAAAGCCATTATTTCTCTACCCTGCTCCCTAGTATCAGCGGCCCAGATATATATATAAATCAAGGCTCATTGAATTATGCCACCCTATGGAAGTACCCTGAATACAGAAGGCCAGCCTGAGTTCTTTTTTTTTTTTTTTTTTTAAAGATTTTATTTATTTATTCGACAGACATAGAGACAGCCAGCGAGAGAGGGAACACAAGCAGGGGGAGTGGGAGAGGAAGAAGCAGGCTCACAGCGGAGGAGCCTGATGTGGGGCTCGATCCCATAACGCCGGGATCACGCCCTGAGCCGAAGGCAGACGCTTAACCGCTGTGCCACCCAGGTGCCCCCAGCCTGAGTTCTAATCCTGCTACTCCACTAAGCTCTGTAAACCTGGACAAGTCACATGACCTCTATGGTCACCTTCCTTATTGTAAAATGAGGTTAGTAAAAGAAAATAAATAGGAAAGAAAAATAAATAGGAAAATAAATATTTTGTTAAAATTACTTTTTAAAATATAAAAGGAATACATTGTAAAAAAAATTTCAAATAATATGAATGTTTACACAGAAGAAAAATAACCCCCTGCTTCTCCTCTTTTCCACTCCACAAAAGAGACTATCATTACTACTCTGGTAGCAGTGTGTTTGTAAAAGTTTTTAATATATTTAATGCATTATTCTATATATTTATACTATATGTAGCTATATATTATATGTACTTAAAAATAAGAAGGATGCTATCAGTTCTTGTTCTTTACATTTAACACTTAGGACTATATGATATCTAAGGTTACTTAAAGATGTATATAAAATTACTTTTATAATAATTACTTAAAATTTTCTTACTTTCTTCCACTACTTCCTCAGTAAAGGCATCATGACCTCCCTCACCCATCACAAATCCACAAGATTTACACATAAATGTCAATTACGTCCAAATCCAGATTCCCAAGCAGTTAATGGAAAGGCTTAGATGAATACATTTTACTTCTTTTAAGCTATTTGTTATTTATTTCACTTTTGGCTCTGTTTCCTAAGTTTTTTCCTAATTATTTTAGACCAATGCATATTTTTCTAGATAATTTAACTAGAGAAAATCAGTGGTGGGAAATGAAATCAAGTTCAGAGTAGGAATTTATTCCCTTTGCAAATCAGACAGATTATCCCAGAGTAGTCTGCCTTGTGAATACTATGACTGAGGATTAGTTTTATATGATGCATGTGCCAAAAAACGGGGGAAACCTGGAATATCATTAAAAATTTTGATATAAATTTGTTTGGCAGATAAAAACAGGGGAAACCTGGAATATCATTAAAAATTTTGATATAAATTTTTTTGGCAGATTTGACATTATTTAAATCAAAGATGTTCACACTATGTACCCTGTCACATTGGGTTTTTCTAAACGAATTTTAAATCACAGGTAAAAATAACATCATTATAGTAACCTAGAAGATTCTGTATGTTTCTATAAAAAAGGATATAAGGAATTTTACATTAACTTGATACTATATACTTATTTACCAGATACATTAATCAGTGGTATCTTAGAGAAAACCTAGAAATTGCCCTAATGTGTGTAACATTTTAATATATGATAATAAGGCATTAGAAAAACAAGGAGGATTACAGAAATTATTCAACAAATAAGAGGAGGCAAATAGAGTAGTAATATGGGGATGGGAGATTCTAGTCTATCCTTATCTTGTGCCATATGTGGAAAAGAGATTTCAAATGAATAAAAGAGCTAAAACACTTAATAATAAATAACATACGAAACGTTCAAAGTAAACATTTTTCTGGTCAGTTTGATTGAGGGACTAAAGATATCTGATATTCGAGTGAATGCAAGACATCTATAAGAAAAACTTACAAAGAAATGTACACAATGGGATTCATTATTCTTGGATCCCTCAGCCACATCAAAGATATAGAAGGTGTGAGAACACGGAGGTGGTGAACTTCAGAGAGCTATTGCTTAACTGGATGGGAATCTCCAATATGAGCAGCCCAAAGTGAGAGGCGAGGTTTCTCTCCTTTATTCAAGCCTAATGGGGGTGGTGGGAGGGAGCAGTCTCTCAAAGGACTATTCAAGAGAGTAACAACTTTCTTTTGAGGTGATGATGGACTCAGACCTGGCTTCCTCCTTGAACATCTAAAGGTTGAGACCCTTCAGAGCAAGACGTTTAGACAGCTGAGGAAAGGGAAAGTTGCTGCTAGAAATTAACTGTACTCCCTTCTAACCACAGGTCCAGAGTTCCAGGATCCTGAGGACTTGGTTTGGAGCCTGCCCTGTGATCCTGACTATGATGGCTTCTCCCTCAGAGAAAGAGCCTGTATAGGGTGGGACACCAAAAAAGAAAAAAAGAAAAAAGAAAGAAAGAAAGAGAGGGAGGGAGAGAGAAAGGAGAAAGAGAGACTGAGAGGAGCCAGGGAAAGGAAAATGCGTGTCCTGCCACACAGAAGCCAGGCAGAAGTTTCAGAACAGCCTCAGAAAACTGCTCTGAAGAGACTAAGTTTTAGACATTTGCCAAAGATTGAAGGAGTCAACAGCAGTCAGTATTTAGTTATTAGCCAAGAACTCTACAGTCCCATTGGCTTTCTCTCCTCCCTTAAAGGGGCAGTGAGATGAAAATAAAGGGATCCTGACTAAAAAGAATAAAAGTAAATTATAAAGCATAGGGATGGGGAGGGGAGAAAATTTTCTAATTTCAAAAGCATTAAAAAAAAAAAGGGGATCCCTCCTACATTGTTGGTGGGAATGCAAGTTGGTACAGCCACTCTGGAAAACAGTGTGGAGGTCCCTTAAAAAGTTAAAAATTGAGCTACCCTATGACCCAGCAATTGCACTACCGGGTATTTACCCCAAAGATACAGACGTAGTGAAGAGAAGGGCCATATGCACCCCAATGTTCATAGCAGGATTGTCCACAATAGCTAAATCGTGGAAGGAGCCGAGATGCCCTTCAACAGATGACTGGATTAAGAAGATGTGGTCCATATATACAATGGAATATTACTCAGCTATCAGAAAGAATGAGTTCTCAACATTTGCTGCAACATGGACGGCACTGGAGGAGATAATGCTAAGTGAAATAAGTCAAGCAGAGAAAGACAATTATCATATGGTTTCTCTCATCTATGGAACATAAGAACTAGGAAGATCGGTAGGGGAAGAAAGGGATAAAGAAAGGGGGGGTAATCAGAAGGGGGAATGAACCATGAGAGACTGTGGACTCTGAGAAACAAACTGAGGGCTTCAGAGGGGAGAGGGGTGGGGGAATGGGATAGGCTGGTGATGGGTAGTAAGGAGGGCACGTATTGCATGGTGCACTGGGTGTTATACGCAACTAATGAATCATGGAACTTTTACATCAAAAACCAGAGATGTACTGTATGGTGACTAACATAATATAATAAAAAAAATTATTATTAAAAAAAAGAAACAGCAAAGGTTAAAAGCATTAAAAGAAATAGCAAAGGAAAAACGCTGATACATTTTACTACACAGAATTTGAAAATGTATGCTGCAACATGGACGGCACTGGAGGAGATAATGCTAAGTGAAATAAGTCAAGCAGAGAAAGACAATTATCATATGGTTTCACTCATTTATGGAACATAAGAAGTAGGAAGATCGGTAGGAGAAGAAAGGGATAAAGAAAGGGGGAGTAATCAGAAGGGGGAATGAAACATGAGAGATTATGGACTCTGGGAAACAAACTGAGGGCTTCAGAGGGGAGGGGGTTGGGGGAATGGGATAGACCGGTGATGGGTAGTAAGGAGGGCACATATTGCATGGTGCACTGGGTGTTATACACAACTAATGAATCATCGAGCCTTACATCGAAAACCAGGGATGTACTGTATGGTGACTAACATAATATAATAAAAAAATACTACTATAAAAAAAAGAATTTGAAAATGTATGTACTTAAGCATAAATTAACATGTTACACATGAAAAGACAGTTAAGTAGCTGAAAAACATATTTGCAGCAGTTATGGCAGAACAGGGGTCAATAACTTGATTAATAAAATGGCTCCAATTTATTAATAGACAAACAGGAACAGTCAATTTACAAAGCAGGAAATAAAACTAGAGAAAAAATACCACTAATAATCAATAAGGCAAGTGAAAATATGAGGCATTCCTCTTACTAAACTACTAAAATGAATTTAAATGAAAATACTGATGCTATTAGCAGTGTAAAGGAAAACAAACACTAATGTGTGTCAGTGAAAGTGCAAATTAAATTAGTATCTAATACTTTATGAAACAATGTATCAATACAAATCAATAGATTTAAAAATGTTTATATATTTTTGACCCAATAGTTCCAATTCTGTTAATATTTCCTAAGAAAGATAAATGCTATAGAATAGCAAAAAACTGGAATAACGTAAATGCTCAACAGAAAGGGAAAAATTAAGCCCTGGAACATTAACAGAACAGGATACTATGTAAAGCACTAAGAACGGCTATGGGGGAAAAATGTTAAATTGGCAAATTTGGCCTGAGCTAAACTATATTTTTAATATTTTTATTGAGGTACAACTGCATAACTAAATTCTTAGAAAAAGAAAAAACAAATACTATGGTGGGATGGTAGGTAATTTTAGCATATTTTTTCATCTTTATTATTTTTTTGAAGCGTATTTATATGCCTTTTTAATTAAAAAAATTATAAAATTGGAAAATTCATCTTAGGTGTATATTATAAATACTAAATAAAATAGATGAACTATTCACATCTGTTTGAGGGTATACATTATTTTGTATTATTTTCCTTAAATCATAACATGTACCATGTATTAGGCCAAGATGAAAGGGAGAAAGGGTATATTTTATTTTTTATTTTTTTAAAGATTTTATTTATTTGACAGAGAGAGAGACAGCCAGCGAGAGAGGGAACACAAGCAGGGGGAGCGGGAGAGGAAGAAGCAGGCTCCCAACGGGGCAGGAAGCCCGATGCGGGGCTCCATCCCAGGACCCTGGGATTATGACCTGAGCTGAAGGCATATGCTTAACGACTGAGCCACCCAGGTGCCCCGTAAGGGTATAATTTAAAAGGAAATAATTTTTAAAGACCATACAGTATGAACAAGACAAGACATGAACTAACAGTTGTATCCTGTTACACAAAAGGTTGATGAGATACTTCAAATTACTTTTTAGCTAACTACTTAAACATTCAGATCTGCATCTATCAGGAGTTAATTTCTACCCTGTAAGTCATAACTCAAGAAAACACAACTATCTAACACACAACTAACTGTGATCTATCAAAGATCTGCAAACAGTCACTGGAATTTTGAAAAATTCAGATTATTAGGTTAGGAATCAAAGTCAAATTTACCATTTTGAATCACTAGAGTTTTGTAAACAGGAAGACATCTATGCAGTAACACATTTACCTGGTCTATCTGTTCATCTGAAAGGCATGAGGATTTGCCTTACTTGAGTCACAACTGCCTATTCCTTTTCTGATCTGTTTTTAAGGGTTACTATAGCTGGGTGAAGCTGGGGAGCTAAGGAGTAACATAATCTCATCTCTAGCCACTATCTTACGCTTTCTTCCCCACATCTTCATCTAAACATATCACCAGTAATAGCCTATCTTTGATCATGGTTCTGAGTGTCCCTCATGCTATACCTTGAGTCTAGAAGTATCTTGATCAACAATTACACTAACTGCTCATTTGCATAAATGACTTCTAATGCTCATTCCTGGCACTCTATCATCACATAAAAAAAAAAAAAAAGGTTACTTTTCAGCCACCACAAGTAAGCTTTGACATAAACCTGTACCTTAAGAAGCGGAGGGAGCAATGACCGTGGATGTATGAAATAATCAAACTGGAGTATGGGTTCACATTTACCTGCATCTTCAGGGGTTCTTATTTCAAATTCTAGTAAATTTTCTTGTTTTTCTTCTATATCTTGTAGAATGGCACTGATGGTCTGATGCTATCAGATAAAAATATTAAAAACTTCATTACAAGAAGGTAGATTTCTCGGATATTCAATTGTCAAATGCACAGCAAAAGTGCTAAAGAAAGTGCTTCTAAAATGCTCATTTCACTTTATGTTCAAAATGTATTCATGTTTTGTTTAAACTTAACTGTAAAATGTTGCGTATTTGGGAGAACAAGTAAACCTAAGTATTTTGAGTTATGTAGCAGATCTACTTCTGGTAAATACAATATTTGAGTAGCAACCATATAAAGACTCATAATTTCTCACTGACTTGTGTTTTAATCATAGCTGTAGATGATGAAAGAACAACTTAGCACATAATATTTAAAGATCACATATATGCAATAAGTTCACTTTAAGGCTTCATGACTATCACTGCACACTATTAAAATCTCACACATAATCTCAAAAATACAAAACGCTACTCTCAAAAATTCACAAATAGGAATTAAGGCCACCTCTCCACGACCTTGTTAGTACTGACTGTCCTGCCTGGAATGCCTTATATTTACTTTGCCCAGATCCATGTCTTTCTTATCAGAGAAGTAATCATGGAGTGGATTCTGGAACTAGACTGCCTGGGTGTGAATTCTGGCTTCACCTCTTCCTAGCTGGGTGGCTCCAGCACTTTACTTGTCCTCTCCTTTCCTGAATAGAGTAACACAGGTAAGATGCTTTGGGCAGTGCCAGCAAAACACAAAAGTTCAATAGGTACTGCTTATTATTATATAAAACCCATATCGAACATGAAACCTCTGACTAATCTAATTCATATGGATTTCTCCTTTCTCAGAATTAGTTAAGAATTTTGGTGGTATATGATTAAGCATTAATATATATAATGTCTTACACATTATATTTCTCCATCAAGAAAATAACATCTTATAGGCAGGAGCATAGCTTTCGTATTTGTGAATGGTTCCCACACTGTTGGATATATAGCTGGTGCTCAATAAACGTAAAGTGACGGACTGACTCATGTCACCTACCCTTTAATATATTCTCAATATACATTCATTTAAACAATGAGACAGTCCTCAAAGCCTTCTAAAGTATGCTTCCCTGAAATTTTACTTTGGTGCCTACAGGGACATGAAAAATGCACATAATAAAACCATCCAATTATGTGGAAAAGCAATCTCACTGCTGTCACTTATGAAATGCATCAGAGCAGAACTATAAAACATAAATATGCAAAACAAACAAAATGAGATTTATCTCTTTTTACACTGAACGACTATAAAAGCAACCTAAATATCTGAATCTGAGCCCTGGGTAAGCCTCTATCTACAGGTCAGGATAAAGAAAACAGTTTTTGGTGCTGATTTTCCTTTTGGTTTGCTAATATTGTGGATGCACTCAGTCTTGGCCACCATGGGCAATAAGCTCCAACTTCACACCAGCCTTACCTTCCACCATGAAGGGGCCACCATAACCTTCCCTCCAAGATCCCCTGTCTTAGTTCATTATTGTTTGTTTATCTTAAAAAGAAACACCAAAAAACCCAACCTATGATCTGTCTGTGGAACAAGCAGCTTTAGACAGTTTATTACTGTGCTTACAGAAAGCTTCACTACAATTTTATTCCAAATTTCCTATTTTTCATGGCAGGATCATCTTTGCTTCTGACACCTCTCTTACAATTTTGTACAGTGTAGCACTGTGGCCAGAAGCACCGGCTCTGTAGCCAGACTGCCTGGCACTGCTTTAACTCTGGTATTGCTACTTAACAGAAATGTAATTTTGGATTAAGTTACTTAACCTCTTTTACTTTAGCTTCCTCAACTGTAATGAGGAAGATAATGAGAATAACAGAATGCACCCAGAAAGGTTATTATGAGGATGAAATGAGTTAATATAAGGACTTAGAGGACAGCTTATCGTGTAATAAGTACTCAGTGAATGCCAACTATTAGTCTTATTACTCCATCTACACGGGTATAGGGAAGGAAGCTGCCTACATGCTGTGATATGAAGGTGTTATAAGGCAGTAACAAACTAAAATCATCTCATTTCCTTTGTATCTGGCCAGAGTCACCTCCTCCCCAATTCGATTTGAAGTTTCCAACATTCAAAAATCAGTTTACATTTACAAAAGACTAACCCCTAATGACTTTAAAGTCCTTATTTTTCTTGAGTTTTCCTCCTTTTCTGAAGTTGGTTTTCTTTTTCTTTTTTTTTTAATTGAAGTATAGTTGACACATAATATTACATAGTTTCAGGTGTACAACAGTAATTTGCCAAGTTTATATGTTATACTATGCTCTCCACAAGTGTAGCTACTATCTGTCACCATATAATACTATTACAGTATCACTGACTATATTACCTATGCTGTACCTTTTATCCCTGTGACTTATTCATTTCATAACCGGAAACCTACCTCCCACTCCCCTCCCCCATTTTATCCATTTCCCTACCCAAAGTTGGTTTTCTTTAGACTCCTGTATCTCCATTACAATTTTTTCTGAAGCTTGACATGTGAAATGATATATATTACTCCCAAAGCAAACACCCATACAGTTAATAACAGGCAGTTTTTCCAAGATGTTCTAATCTTTACATGAAAATACACCTTAAAGATACTCATGATCAATATGGTGAGCTGAGCTGATATAGAAGAACCTCTGCCTACTCCAAACACATGGAAACAGTACACAAAATACAATAAACTTTAAATATACACACACACAGTTAAGAATGGAAAATGACTGAAAAATTCCCTGGTGTCAGAAATGAAACTAGTAGTGGCCCATCAGGGATTTGGAACAAATACAGGTATTAGGGGCTGGGTTTTTAATGCTCACAAAGGAAAAAGAGGCATGGAATCCAGACATAAAGTTGGAGATCTTTAGGTTAACTAAAGGTTAGAAAAACTCTACTTGCCGCTACCCAAGGCTTTGGGTAGAAAATTAGAGACTCAAGCCTATACCACACAGTATATAAGAACTGAGTTTATATAATTTGTGTGGTTCAGGAACCCAAACTGAGAAATTAGCATAAAAATTTGTGTGAAATTGATAAACTTCTAGGGCCTCAGCAGAGGCAAATGTTCAGCACAAAGGCTAGGCACACGAAAATTCCCACAGTAATCAGTCCTCATGGAAATGAGATTATAATAAAAAATTAAAAACCACATAAAGAATCATGTTATCATGAGAAACAATCGGGAAGAACCTTTGAAATTCCTTTTAAAAAATGT
Organism: Ursus arctos; assembly: GCF_023065955.2. NCBI lineage: Eukaryota > Metazoa > Chordata > Mammalia > Carnivora > Ursidae > Ursus > Ursus arctos. Next base: position 59,495,699 of record NW_026623067.1, read on the forward strand.
TTGGATTTTTAAAAATGCTATCAATATTTTAAGAGCAGAAAAGTCTTTATTTTGTTTTCTTCAAAAAAAATTTGAAAAGCAAACAGAATTTCTAGAAATAAAGTCATTTAAACTAAAGGCTCAATGTATGGGTTAAGTAGATTAGAAATATTTGAGGAGAGAAAAATGAACTAGAAGAGAGGTCAAAGGATATCACATAGAATATACTGTGGAGAGTTAAAGAGATGGAAACTATGAAGAAGATATTAGAAAACATGGAGACTGGTCTAAAAGACAACTGAATAGAGGTTACAAAACAGAAAAATACTGAGAATGGAGCAGAGGCAATTTTCAAAGGTATAAGGACTGAAAGTTCCTGAAATACAAATGAGAAATGTGCCTTCAGATTAAAGGAGCATTTCTAGGCCCGAGTACAATTAATAAAAATCTGCTCCACATTTAGACATTAACTTAGTGGAAGTGGAGAACATAAAATCTATAAGACTAAAAGACAGATTATCTACAAGGCAATGACAGATTGAGGTTGGCTTTCTGTCCATGACAACAGATACCAGGAAACAATGTAAAACATTTTCCAAGTCCTGAGGCAAATGCAATTTAGTCTGAATACCACTTAAGATAAAATACGTAAGCTATAAATTTGTTAATAGTTTAGATTCAATGAATGACAATGTCTTCTTTACAATGACTAACAGAAAGCATGTAAGAGAAGTCTAATCAACATACACAGTCTTTTTAAAAATTATTTATTTATTTGACAAAGAGGGAGAAAGCACAAGCAGGGGGAGTGGCAGGCAGAGGAAAGCAGGCTCCCTGAGGAGCAAGGAGCCTGATGTGAGGCTCAATCTCAGGACCCTGAGATCATGACCTGAGCCAAAGCTAGATGCTTAATTGACTGAGTCACCCAAGTACCCCTCAACATACACAGTCTTATTCGATATAGTATTTCACCAAGGATCCTATTTTCTTAAGAAGTTAGTTCCTAGTAAGCTCTACGTTTTTATCAGGTTACACATATCCATCTTAACAAGTAACATTTTTTTTTTATCAAGCAACTACTATGTTATTTTTGTGTAAATATATATATATTTTTTAAAGATTTTATTTATTTATTCGACAGAGATAGAGACAGCCAGAGAGAGAGGGAACACAAGGAGGGGGAGTGGGAGAGGAAGAAGCAGGCTCATAGCGGAAGAGCCTGATGTGGGGCTCGATCCCATAACGCTGGGATCACGCCCTGAGCCGAAGGCAGACGCTTAACCGCTGTGCCACCCAGGCGCCCCCGTGTGTAAATATATTTTTATATGAGGAGTTTAACATATAGCAAACACTATCACTATAAACCATGTGAGATTCCAGGTTGGCTAACCCCAGTTGCTTTTCTCTTCTCTGTCTGGGTTCCAGGGTCTTTTCTACCTACTAGACATCCTCGACTTTTTGTGGAAGTGGGTGGGTGAAGACACACTATGATAGTGGGACAAGAAGAAGCTAAAAAACACAACCTAGTTGTAAAGAATAGCAGCTAATCCATAATTCTGTATTCAATGCAGATAAGTGAGTTAACTGTTCCACATATTTTCTTGGCTCATTAGCTATATATTTTCTTGTGACAAAAAATATTTTCAACCTGTGTCCTTAAAATGGGAAGAGTACTGCTGATAGCCAATGGCTGGCTTGCTGGCCCAAAGAATGGCATTTTCAAAGCTGAAAAATGAAAGGACTTCAACTTCACTCACCACAGGATGGCTTTCTCTTGTTTTTTCTCTGTGTGAAAGACAAGGTGGATCAACAGTTTTGCAGTCATCACAAAAACACCGTTTAAGTCTTTTTGGCCGGACAGCAGGAATTTTGACTTTAAAAATTAAAATCAGAAAATATAATAATGTGTAAAAACTTAGCTTCATTTTATCAATTTTAATGGTGACAGGAATAGAAAGAATAAATTAAGTTTACAATTACTATAATAACTTAATGTTGATCAGCATCTCATTATTATTATTATCAATTGAGTGATTACAGCTAACGTTTACTGAATACTTACCATACACTGGATGGCAAACTCTTTTCCTGAACCATTTTATTTAATCTTCATATGAGCCCTATAAGATAGGTAGTTTATTCTGCCCATTTTACAGAAGAGGAGAATTAAGCTTAGAAGGATTTGGGAAGCTTCCTTAATGTCACATAGGTAGTACTGAAAACAGATCTGATTCCCAAATCCACGCTGTTAATCACTATGTCTACGATTCATTGTCTCTGACCCTTTTCCCATTCTGGACTCCCTTTCTTCACATAACTACTGTACCTACATCCCTCATCCCTTTAGGGTACCTGATCAAGGAAATGTATACACAAGTAACAACAGACAGGTGGGAATAGATATAGCACTTCACAACAGAGTGCCCAATAACTCTAAAAATGGCTGGGGCTCTATATGGTAGCAGGCAATGAAAACAGGAACCTTCTATCAGTCTTGAACTTGACCTCCATGTCATCTATCTCACTAGTAAAATATGAGACAGTGATTATCCTTCCTCTGATCAATCATATCAGTAATATGATTCTTCTCTTGAAAATCAACAATTGTTAAAGATAGTGGTAGGCTGGGGGAAAAGTGTGTGACAAAGGTTCTCTTCCCAATTATTCTGCCTCATAGGGAGAAAGGGCAGATATGTTTCTGGGTTTCTTGTGTGAGTCTCGGTTCAAGCAGGACAGAAAAGGAAGAACAAATCACTCTCCTCAACACTTAATAAACTGCGTTTAACTGTTTGTTTTCTGGTTGATCTCCCCACAAGACTAAAAAGTTCCTCATAGGCAAGTACTCAATTTACTTGGCAGGTGCTTAACAAATATATGTTTTCTAAATTAGTGTTCACTACATGCCTATTTCTTATAGATAGTTCATTATTTTATTTAAATGCAAACTATTTCTTTTTTTTTAATTTTTTATTATGTTATGTTAGTCACCATACAGTACATCATTAGTTTTTGATGTAGTGTTCCATGATTCATTGTTTGCATATAACACCCAGTGTTCCATGCAATACGTGCCCTCCTTAATACCCATCACTGGCCTATCCCAATCCCAACCCTCCTCCCCTCTGAAGCCCTCAGTTTGTTTCCCAGAGTCCATAGTCTCTCATGGTTCATTCCCCCTTCTGTTTACCCCCCCTTCATTCTTCCCTTCCTTCTCCTACCAATGTCCCTGCTATTCCTTATGTTCCACAAATGAGTGAAACCATGTAATTGTCTTTCTCTGCTTGACTTATTTCACTTAGCATTATCTCCTCCGGTCCAGTCCATCTTGCTACAAATGTTGGGTAATCATTCTTTCTGATGGCTGAGTAATATTCCATTGTATGTATCGACCACATCTTCTTTATCCATTCGTCTGTTGAAGGGCATCTCGGCTCCTTCCACGATTTAGCTATTGTGGACAATGCTGCTATGAACACTGGGGTGCATGTGCCCCTTCTCTTCCCTAAGTCTGTATCTTTGGGGTAAATACCCAGTAGTGCAATGGCTGGATCATAGGGTAGCTCAATTTTTAACTTTTTGAGGGACCTCCACACTGTTTTCCAAAGTGGCTGTACCCAACGTGCATACACCAACAGTGTAAGAGCGTTCCCCTTTCTCCACATCCTCTCCAACACTTGTTTCTTGCCTTGTCAATTTTTGCCATTCTAACTGGCGTAAGGTGGTATCTCAGTGTGGTTTTGATTTGAATTTCCCTGATGGCTAATGATTTTGAACATTTTTCAAGTGTCTGTTAGACATGTCTTCACTGGAAAAGTGTGTTCATATCTTCTGCCCATTTTTTGATTTGATTATTTTAAATGCAAACTATTTCTAAAAAATTGTTCATAAAATTTTGCCTCACTGTAAATTCCCTTGAATATTTTTTACACTACATTTACACATATGCATACAAGTATATTTGCTAATCAACAAATTCATATTCTAGCATTAGAACATTAGAGTATGGAAAAGTTGGCATCAGTCCCTTTCACATGAACTACTACAAATTTTGAAGTAATAGAGTCTTAGTATAGTGCCAACCTTTTCCAACCCTAGTACCAGTAAGTCAATTTGTGTGATTTCAGTTACATCTCTATCTCAGACCCAAAGTTAGAGATTAATAATTGTTTAATGAATAATACGGATTCCATTTCAACATGTAACTCCAATCCAACAGGATCATATGGTATATAAATTAAACCAATTTGGAAATGCTAATTTCTAAAAATAAACAATGCTTTTCGAGAGTTTAATAAACATACAAAACATCTACCCCAGTTATGAAACAATTTATATTACAAATCTGCAGATTTTTCTAAGCAGAGGTATACACTTGTCTAAAATAGCATGCAATACTGACATACATACCAGTGACTATAACATTACTTTCATCTCTATTATCAGTCTCAACTGCACCATAAGATTTCAGCAGCTCTTTCATTTTTTCATCATCTGCTTCATCCAAAGCAGTCTTCTGCTTTTGATTCTTTTGATTTGGATTTGCTCCATGTTGTAGTAGAATCTCAGCTGCCTAGAAGATATTTTTCCAAAGTTATCTCTACAGATACCTAAGATCAATAATTTCTGTTTTCATTATAAGTCACCACTATTAAAAGTTCTCAAAAGAAGTTTCAAACTCTGGCCAAGAAATTTTTTGATTAAATTTGCTATGAAAGCTGTAAACTGATCCACGAATTTGGTCCGATCTGTCCTCACAGGAGAAGGAAACATAATGACATGAAAGTGCCAGATATGTGCCTTCATTGCAATCAAGAAGTAAACATAGGCAGAATGATATGCAAGACTGACTCTCTCTCTTTAACAGAACCCTTTGTCTCTTCCTCCAACCTGCATTATTGTATTTTAGGTATGTTACTTGTTCAAGAAGTTTAATGAGCTAGCTTGAAAATCCAATGACCCTTCTAATAATGTTTGTGCAAATCTGTCATGTGTCCTAAATAAGTGACTTATATATGCACATTAGCTGGGGGGCAGTTTCTAATATAAATAAAGTTTCTCTGAGTAACTCAAAGCTATTGTATATGAGAAGTTTATAAATGGTCAAAGTTAAAGATGTTACTAATTAGCTTATGGTATAAGTCGACTAGTGAAAAAAAGCCAATGATTCTGTGTGAGGTAAGGGACTCAAATCACTGAAAAACCTGATTAGGACAAGATGGTCAGGATTTTGTTAAAAATAGAGGTTTGCCCTGTGTTAGTGACTTATCTCTTTCTTTTTATGTTCAGGTATGGAGAAGCAGAGACTTTGGGAGGAAATGGGCCACTGAAGATGATAAGGATAGCCCCTCATTTGTTCCATCAGCCCGGAGTTAGCACAGCGTAAAAGAAAACACGTTTGTTTTAAAGTCAAGCATACAAAACTCACTCCTGCTATCTACTAGCTATGTCCTTGGGCAAATTATTTACCATTAAAACCTCATTTTTATCATCTATGAGAACTAAATGTGAGCCCTTGTGAAATACCTTGTACATAGTGAATTTTTAACGAAAGTAGTCCCCTAGACCCCCTTCTTTCTTAGAGGAGTGAAAAGACCAACTGAGGTAGTGAGAGACAGTAGATAATAAATAGCATACGAAAAAAGGTCTCCTGCAAAGATTTCTGATGAAAACTTAGTGAAGTCTGAGTAAAGGTATTTTGTTTTTAAAAGATGGGGTGAGCAGTACCTCAATCCAGTGGTTTCTAAGCACCCTCTTTCCACTGCTATATACGGGGTCAGGAAAAAGCTGGTTTGTTTGTTTTTTAACAAAGGAAGCTTTTCTAGACTTAAAAATCATGCCATATTAATAATGACTATTTTGTGTGTTAAGAGGAGGCCTTCCTCTAAGGGCTTGACCTTCAATGTATTAACATGGATTCATTTAATCTATTGGTTTGGAAAACACAGAACTCAGCTCAGAGGGAATGGGACCCCCAACAGCTCTGTTTCCATAACGCTCATTAGTAGGAAATAACCTAAAAAGCTTAAGAGAACAGCAAAATGGCCACAAGGCACTGAACAGGAAAGGCTAAAGCTACAGTTGGGAGAGAGTTCCAGGTAATACAATGGGGTAGACCTGAGGAACAAAGATAAAAATTGATAAAAATTAGGTGACCAAGAAGTAGGCCCCTTGCCTTTTTTTTTTTTAATCAGCTTTACTGAAGTAATCACTACTATTAACCATGACTTAGAAACATTCCATCATTATAAAATATTCATTATGCTTCTCTACAGTCACTCCCTATCTCCCTTTGGCCCTTGGGACTCAGTGATCTGCTACAATCACTGTAAAATTCACCTTTTGTAGTATTTCATATGAATGGAATTATATTTTCCATTAAAGTCTTTTTTGTGTGTCTTCTTTAAATCAGCATAATGTTTTTGAGATTCATCCATATTGCTGTATCAACAGTTTGATCTGGCTACTTGCTAGCTGGTATGAGGACAGTGTAAAACAGTTATACTTATTCTTCCATGTATGTAGAGAAGTGTACAAGAACACTTGTAATAAATCTATTTCTAGGGGCACCTGGGTGGCTCAGTGGGTTAAGCATCTGACTCTTGATCTCAGCTCAGGTCATGATCTCAGGGTCCTGGGATCAAGCCCTGTGTCGAGCTCTGCATTCAACATGGAGTGTATGTGTCCCTCTCCCTCTGCTCCCCGCCACCTCCCCCAACTATCTATCTCAAATAAATAAGACCTTAAAAAGAAAGATGTTTCTGAGAATGCCACCTGCAAGGTACAATGAGAACACTGCTATTTCAGTGAATGGAAATAATACAAAATCTTCAATGTACGTAGTATGAGAGGACACTTGTAGTAAAGATGTTTCTAAGAAAAAAAAAGTTTGTTCCTTTTAACTATATATCTACGTATCCATCCATCCATCCATCCATCCATCCATCCATCCATCCATCCATCCATTTACCAGTTGATAGACATTTGGGTTCTTTCTGGTTTTTGGCTGTTATGAGTAAAGCTACTGTGAACATTTGAGTACATATCTTTATGCAAACAAAAAGGTTTTTATGATCTCTCTGCTAAACCTCTAGTTTTGTTCATGTATTATTTCCCTAATTTTACTGAGTTGTCTGTGTTCTCTTGTAGATTGCTGAGCTTCTTTAAAACAATTATTTTACATTTTTGGCCAGGCAATTCATATATCTCCATTTCTCTGGGGCCAGTTACAGGAAAATTTGGTAGAGCCGTGTTTCCCTAACTTGGTATGTTCTCTGAAGTCTTATGTTCACATCTGAAGACTCCTGTAGTCTTCATTAACCAGCTTTGCAAGAGACATCTTCGCCTGTCAGTCCATCTATGGATTCTGAGGCTTTCTTAGATCTTTTCTTTAATCTTTTCTGAGGCTTTTCTTAGATGCCCTTGCTCCACACTTTGTTTTCTCTTGGGGGAAGTTCTTAAAACTGTATACCTTCTCTTGATCCCACAAAGCCAGGCCAACTGTTGAGAACTTATGTTTTTCCAAGGGTGGCTCTCTAAAATGTCCCCTGAAATCCTACAGAATTGAACTTTCTGTGTTGGCTTACTAGCAAGTCTGTGAAGGCTCACTTTTGCTGCCCATGAGAGTGCATACTAGGAGCCGGCCACTGGGGCTGGGGAGGGGGCGCAGCGGTAAAAGGGTGTGTGGGTGAGGTGGGCAGAGCATTAGGGAGATTCAAAGAGCTAGTTGGAGAGTTCTTCAGGTGCGGCATCTCCACAAACTTGTAGGTAGGCTTCCTGATGGGAGTCTGCAAACCAGGTTAGTAGGAAGAACTGTGAAGCAGTTAGTAGCATCCCTCTGTGAGGTCTAAGCCTTTGCTGCTGTGTCCCCAGCCTCTCTCAGCCCTTTAATCTTGCAGATCAACTCAGATCTCGGTGAGGCAAGAAAGAAGTGGGTCCCTTGGTGTGTATTTTTATATCATTTATTAAGAGAATTGCAATTGCCAACTATGAAAGTGTATTTGTCTATTTCTCATTTCAATTCTGCTTTTTCTTCATTTATTTTGAAACTCATTATTGTATGCACGTACTCTCAAGACTGCTATGTCTTCTTGGTGAAATACCCCCCTTATACTTATGAAATGTCCCTCTTTATCCCTGGCAATATTCCTTGCTCTGAAATCTTTGTCTTATGTTTCTAGAGTCACTCACTCTTTTATTGTTTTCATGGTATATCTTTTTCCTCATTTCCTCTTCTTCGTAGCCCCTGGCAATCACTAATCTACTCTCTGCCTGTATGGATTTGCTTATTGTGCATGTTTCATATTAATAAAATCATGTAATATGTAGCCTTTTGTATCCATCTTCTTTCATTCAGTCTAATGTTTTCAAGGTTCACCCATGTGGTAGCATCCATCAGCACTTCATTTTTTCATGGCTTAATAATATCTTATTGATATGCACCACATTTTGTTTATACATTCATCAACTGATGGACATTTGGGCTGTTCCCACTTTTTGGCTATTTGGAAAATAGTGCTATGAACACTCATATACTAATTTTTGTGTGAACATGTTTTCAATTTTTTTGGCTATATACCTAAGAGTGGAATTTGCTACATCATATGGCAACTCTATGTTTAACTTTCGAAGGAACTGCCAGAGTGTTTTGTTGTGTGTTTTTTTTAAGATTTTATTTATTTATTTGACAGAGAGAGACAGCCAGCGAGAGAGGGAACACAAGCAGGGGGAGTGGGAGAAGAAGCAGGCTCCCAGCGGAGCAGGGAGCCCAATGCGGGGCTCGATCCCAGGACTCTGGGATCACGCCCTGAGCTGAGGGTAGATGCTTAACGACTGAGCCACCCAGGCGCCCCTGCCAGAGTGTTTTCTAGCAGCAGTACCATTTTACATTACCACCAGCAATATATGAAAGTCCCAATTTTTTCACATCTTTGCCAACATCACCTTTACCATTGAAAGATTTTTTTTGGCTGGGTATAGAATTCTAGATTGACAAGTTTAGTTCCCCTTGTAGTACTTTTTAAAGATGTTGCTCCTTTGTCCAGTGGCTTACAAAATTCTTGATGAGAAGCTAGCTGCCATTCTTTTTTTTTTTAAAAAGATTTTATTTATTTATTCGACAGAGATAGAGACAGCCAGTGAAAGACAGAGCACAAGCAGGGGGAGTGGGAGAGGAAGAAGCAGGCTCATAGCAGAGGAGCCTGATGTGGGGCTCGATCCCATAACGCTGGGATCACGCCCTGAGCCGAAGGCAGACGCTTAACTGCTGTGCCACCCAGACGCCCCTGCCATTCTTTTATCTGTTCCTGTATACAATTATCTTTTAAAACTTTGTTTTGAAGATTTTTCCCATACAAATCAAAACCACAATGAGAAATCACTTCACACCAGTCAGAATGGCTAAAATTAACAAGATAGGAACAACAAATGTTGGCGAGGATGTGGAGAAAGGGGAACTCTCTTACACTGCTGGTGGGAATGCAAGCTGGTGCAGCCACTCTGGAAAAGAGTATGGAGGTTCCCCAAGATGTTAAAAATAGAGCTACCCTATGACCCAGCAATTGTACTACTTCCTAGTTATTTGCCCCAAGGATACAAATGTAGTGATCCGAAGGGGCACCTGTACCCCATTGTTCACAACAGCAATGTCCACAATAGCCAAACTGTGGAAAGAGCCGAGATGCCCATCAACGGATGAGTGGATAAAGATGTGGTGTATATATACAATGGAATACTACTCAGCTATCAGAAAGGATGAATACTTACCATTTACATCACCATGGATAGAACTGGAGGGTATTATGCTGAGCGAAATAAGTCAATCAGGGAAAGAATTATCAAATGGTTTCGATGGTTTCACTCGTATGTGCAATATAAGAAACAGCACAGATGATCATAAGGGAAGGGAGGGAAAACTGAATGGGAAGTCATCAGAGAGAAAAACCATGACAGACTCAACTACAGGAGACAAACTGAGGGTTGCTGAAGGGGAGGTGGGTGGGGGGATGGGATAACTGGGTGATGGGCATTAAGGAGGGCATGTGATGTAATCAGCACTGGGTGTTATACACAACTGATAAATTACTGAACACTACATCTGAAACTAATGATGTACATTTTGTGTACTTTGTTGGCTAACTGAATTTAAATAAAAAATAGTGGCATGTACACTTTAACAATGTTAATTCTTCTAGTTCTTGAGCATGGTGTATCTTTCCTTTTTTTGTGTATCTTTATTTTTATTGTAATGACCATTTATTAATGCTTGGAAGTATGTTTTTCTTGTAGGATACATGATGACTTGGTTGGTGGCATCAACTAAATTGTTTCCCTTTACTGTACTATTTTATTTTATTGTCTATGTTGATAGTGATACTTTAATAAATATATTTTATGAGAATAGATAGATATTTTCCTCTTTTTTCACTGATTCTCAGCAATTTGGTTATGGTATGTGTTGGTACAATTTTCTTCATTTTTCTTTTACTGGAGGGTTGGTGAGATTTTGGTTCTGTGGGTTTACTGTTTTCATCAAATTTGTATAATTTTGGTCTTTATTCTCCAAATATTTTCTCTGACACCCCCCCCCTTCTTGGGGATTAAGCTTGCATGTATATTATATAACTTGAGATTACCCTACAGGGCACTGAAGTTTTCTTATTTTGTCTTTGTTTTGTTTGTTTTCTCAGTCTTTCTTCTTTGTTTTATTTTGGATAATTTCTAATGCTTTATCTTCAAATCCACTGCACTTACTTTTCAGTATTAAATATGCTGTTAACTAACCCAATTGGTGAATATCTCACTTCACATGCTTTATTTTCATCTCTAGTAGTCTGAGTCTTATTTATATCTTCCATTTCTCTTCCCATCATGTTTCTGTTTTCCTCTACCTCCTTGAACATAAGAGAGTGTACTAGTGTTACTGCATAACAAATTACTACAAATGTGATAGTTTAAAATAAGATAAAATTATAATCTCACAGTTTTTCTGTAGGTCAGAAATCTGAGCCTGGGGTGGCTGTGTTGTCTGCTCAGAGTCTTCACCACGCCGAAATCAAAGTGCCAGCATACACTGATTATCACCTAATGTTTAGGGTCCTTTTCCAAGCTCACTAGTTTTTGGCATAATTCATTTCCCTGAAAGTTTATAAGGTTCTTGTATTCTTGTTGGCTGTGGGCTGGGGACTGCTCTCAGCTCCTAGAAGCTTCTGCAGCTCTTTGCCACATAGCTTTTTCTGATGCTTTCTTTCTTCTAAAGGATTCACCTCATTAGGTTGGGCCCACCCACAGTCAAAGGGAGGGGCTTATACACAGTGGGTAGAGGCCAGTGAGTAAGAATCTTAAGGACCATTTTAGAATTCTGCCTACCATGTGGAGTATATAGTTATATTTGTTTAACATCCTTTTCTGCTAATTCTATTATCTGTGTCATTTCTGGGTCTCTTTTGAATGATCATTTTTTTCCTCCTGCTTATGGTTACTATATAGTACTTTTTTATTTAAAAAATTTTGGATTGGTTGATAGGCACTGTGATGTTTATATTGCTGAGTGCTGAATTTAATTGTATTCCTTTAGATGTTGTTGGGCTTTGTTCTGGGACATGTTTAGGTTACCAGAATTAGTATGATCTTCTTGATATTTTCTTTTAAATTTTAAGGTGAGTCTAGAGAAACTTTTAGTACCAATTAACTCAACTCTGCAATTAACAGGGTTGCCTGAGTATCAGTGCAGCAGGCCCCTGCCCCAGAAGGCAGGCTGAAAAATCAAGAAGCCCACATCCCTAAGGTCCCTATATATAAATAACCTCTACTTGATGCTTCCATGTTTTAAGAGTTCCTGCCACTCTGGCTGGTGGAAACATAAACACAAACTCAGCTCTCTATAAGCTCCAGCAATGGTTCTGCCAATCCTTCCTGTTGGCTCTTTGCCTAATCTTCCATCATTTTCTTAAACATATTTGTAGATTAGCCAAAGAATCAAGGGGATTCTCCTTCAAATTTTTGGGAAGTTCTCTATATGTAGATCCTTTCTCTCTGGTATTTTGCCCCATAAATACTACCTGTTGAGCCTTTTAAACTCCAAATTCTGTCTTCTGAACTTGAGACCATAGGGCTGTTTGTTTCCTCTCTTTCTGTGCTTCTGCCTTGGAAACCCCCCTCTAGTCTATACGGTAAGGCAACCACAGGATTCATCTCATTTGCTTCCCTTCTCTCAAGGACTGCTGCCCTGAGCTGCATATTGTACAATGGTTCAAAACTGCTATTTTATGTATTTTGTTCATCTGTCAAGTTGTTAAGATGGGAGGGTATATCTTGTCCTTTCTATTCTTTCTTGTACAAAAGTGGATATCCACTCCCACCCACTTTTTATCTTTTTCCCTTATCTTTTCCTCTTACTCTCCTTTTCCTTATCTTTTTATCCTCTTCCTTTTACAAGATAAAACATATGACCACTTTGGAAAATAACTTAAAACAGAAATTAAGATTGAAAAAGAAGTTGAAAGTTGGAAAAAATAGGTGATTAACTTTCTGTGCAGTAATTCAAGAGTAAAAAATCTCAGAATTAAATTTATAGGCTATAATAGAACTGATACCATATATTTACCTCTCCTGCTCTCTCCTTGTAATCTTTCTGGTTCATGCATCAGTATTCTACTTCAGGATAAAGAAATAAGGACAAAAAGAAAGAAATGAGAAATAAAATAAGCCAATGACAGAAGAACTGTCACATGGAAGGAAAATTAATGAAGGTATGAGGAGAGATGTTGGCAATATATCAACATCAAAAGAATGAAAATATTCTTAAAAATACTACCTCCTTCTTTTCAAATAAAATGTTTCTCCTTAAAATATTGATGTGGAACCAGACTAAAACCGGGAGCTCGGGAGCACGCGCGTGTCCAAACTGAAAACCGGAGCTCCGGAGCTCACCCTCGAACTAGACTGAAAACGAGAGCTCAGGAGTGCACGATTGACCAGACTGAAAACCGGAGATCCAGAGTGCTCACTGGAACCGGACTGATACTGGGAGCTTGGGAGCGCGTGCGGGAACCGGGGCGGCTGGCAGTGTTAGAAGCACAAAGGGCAGAGATGTGTCGGCCCTGGAAGTGAGGGCTGGGACAGTAGCTGTGGGGTGCACAACCTGGGACACTGCAGGGTTTCTGGCAGCACCGACAGAAACAGAGTTAAAGTGGCCAAGAAAGCTCAGTGGAGAGCAGACTGTGATCTGTCTGTTCTGAGACAGAGGCTAGGATATGGCCACTGCTGCTCTGACTCTCAGAAGAGTCACAGAAAACCACCAGGGAAAGCCACCAGAGAACAAAAGCCCGGAAAGACCAGCTCACATTGTGCCCATCCCCATCCCCTCTTGCAGGGGTCAGGGAGACTCTACCCAAACAGGGTTGCCTGAGTATCAGTGCGGCAGGCCCCTGCCCCAGAAGGCAGGCTGAAAAATCAAGAAGCCCACATCCCTAAGGTCCCTATAAAACAAGTGCACACTGCCTGGGTCCTGGTCAATGATTTGGGCTCTGGGCATCCCTGCAACCTCTCCTCATCAGAATGACAAGGAGGAGAAATCCCCCCAGCAAAGAAAAGATAATGAGTCTGTGGCCTCTGCCACAGAACTGATGGATATGGATATAACCAAATTGTCAGAAATGGAGTTCAGAGTAACAACAGTCAAGACGATGTGTAGGCTTGAGAAAAATATTAACGAAAATATTAACAAGAATACAGAATCTCTAAGGGTGGAAATGAGAGTGAAACTGGCAGAAATTAAAAATGCTATGAATCAAATGCAGTCTAAACTAGATGCTCTGACGGCCAGGGTAAATGAGGCAGAAGAACGAATTACTGAATTGGAGAATGGGATGGTAGAAGAGAAAGTTAAAACAGAAACTTGGCTCAAAAAGATCCAATCTCAAGAATGTAGATTATAGGAGATTACTGACTCAATGAAATGTTCCAATGTCAGAATCATCGGCATCCCCGAGGCAGTGGAGAAAGAGAGAGGTCTAAAAGAGATATTTGAACAAATTGTAGCTGAGAAATTCCCTAATCTGGCAAAGAAAACAAGCATTCGTGTCCAAGAATCAGAGAGGACCCCTCCCAAGGTCAATGAGAACAGACCTACACCATGTCACGTCACAGTGCAGTTCGCAAATATTAGATCCAAGGATACAGTATTGAAAGCGGCCAGGGGGAAGAAAATCCTTACATACAGAGGGAAAAATATCAGAATAACGTCAGACCTGTCTACAGAGACCTGGCAGGCTAGGAAGGGTTGGCAGGGTATTTTCAAAGCTCTATCTGAGAAGAACATGCAGCCAAGGATCCTTTATCCAGCAAGGCTGTCATTCAGAATTGATGGAGAGATAAGGACCTTCCAGGATCAGTAGAAACTGACCAAATTCATAACCACCAAACCAGCCCTACAGGAGATATTAAGGAGGTGTTCTATAAAAGTAAAAAGGCCCCAAGAGTGTTACAGAACAGAAATTTACAATCTATAGAAACAAAGACTTCACAGGCAACATGACATCATTAAAATCATATCTCTTAATAATCACTCTCAATGTGAATGGCCTAAATGCTCCCATAAAACCCCACAGGGTTGCAGATTGGATAAAAAGACATGACCCGTACATTTGCTGTCTACAAGAGACTCATTTTGAACATAAAGATACATCCAGACTGAAAGTGAAGGGATGAAAAACCATTTTTCATACCAATGGACCTCAAAAGAAAGCTGGGGTAGCAATTCTCATATCAGACAGATTAGATTTTAAACTAAAGACTGTTGTTAGAGATACAGAAGGACACTATATTATTCTTAAAGGATGTATCCAACAAGTGGATATGACAATTATAAATATCTATGCTGCCAACAGGGGAGCAGCTAGATACACAAGCTAACTCTTAACCAGAATAAAGAGACATATAGATAATAATACGTTAATAGTAGGGGACCTCAATACTCCACTCTTAGCAACAGACAGATCACCTAAGCAGAAAATCAACAAAGAAACAAGAGCTTTCAATGACATACTGGACCAGATGGACCTCATAGATATATATAGAACACTATACCCCAGAACAACAGAATACTCATTCTTTTCGAATGCACGTGGAACTTTCTCCAGAATAGACCATATACTGGGTCACAAAACAGGTCTCAACTGATACCAAAAGACTGAGATTATTCCCTGCATATTCTCAGACCACAACGCTTTGAAACTGGAACTCAATCACAAGGAAAAAATTGGAAGAAACTCAAACACTTGGAAACTAAGAACCATCCTGCTCAAGAATGACTGGGTAAACCAGGAAATTAAAAATCAGTTTAAACAATTTTTGGACACCAATGAGAATGAAAACACGTTGGTCCAAAACCTATGGGACACTGCAAAGGCGGTCCTAAGGGGAAAATACATAGCCATCTAACCCCCACTCAAAAGAATAGAAAAATCTAAAATGCAGTTTTTATATTCTCACCTCAAGAAGCTGGAGCTGGAACAGAAGAACAGGCCTAACCCACACACGAGAAGGCAGGTGATCAAGATTAGAGCAGAGATCAATGAATTAGAAACCAGGACCACAGGAGAGCAGATCAACAGAACTAGAAGCTGGTTCTTTGAAAGAATAAATAAGATCGATAAGCCACTGGCCAGACTTATTCAAAAGAATAGGGAAAGGACCCAAATTAATAAAATATGAATGAAAGGGGAGAGGTCACAACCAACACCAATGAAATAGGAAGGATCATTAGAAATTTGTATCAACAGCTTTATGCCAATAAATTAAACAACCTGGAGGAAATGGATGCCTTCCTGGAAACCTATAAACTACCAAAATTGAAACAGGAAGAAATTGATTATTTAAACAGACCGATTAATTATGAAGAGATTGAAACAGTGATAAAAAACCTCCCCAAAAACAAGACTCCAGGGCCTGACGGATTCCATGGGGAATTCTACCAAACATTCAAAGAAGAAATAATACCTATTCTCCTGAAGCTGTTTCAAAAAACAGAAACAGAACGAAAACTACCAAACTCATTTTATGAGGCCAGAATTACCTTGATCCCCAAACCAGGCAAAGACCCCATCAAAAAAGGAGAATTACAGACCGATATCCCTGATGAATATGGACGCCAAAATTCTCAACAAGATCCTATCAAATAGGATCCAACAGTACATTAAAAGGATTATCCATCAAGACCAAGAGGGATTCACCCTGGGATGCAAGGGTGGTTCAACATTTGCAAATCGAACAGTGTGATAGATGATATCAACAAGAAAAGAGTCAAGAAACATATGATCCTCTCAATTAATGCAGAAAAAGCATTTGACAAAATACAGCACCATTTCCTGATTAAAACCCTTCAGAGTGTAGGGATAGAGGGTACATTCCTCAATTTCATAAAAACCATCTATGAAAAGCCTATAGCGAATATCATTCTCAACAGGGAAAAGCCTTTCCCTTAAGATCAGGAACACGACAAGGATGCCCACTCTCGCCATTATTATTCAACATAGTACTAGAAGTCCTTGCAACAGCCATCAGACAACAAAAAGGGATAAAAGGTATCCAAATTGGCAAAGAAGAAGTCAAACTGTCTCTCTTCGCAGATGACATGATACTCTACACAGAAAACCCCAGACTCCACCCCCAAACTACTAGAACTTATAGAGCAATTCAGTAATGTGGCGGGATACAAAATCAATGCTCAGAAATCACTTGCATTTCTATACACGAATAATGAGACTGAAGAAAGAGAAATTAGGGAATCCATCCCATTTACAATAGCACCAAAAACCATACGTTACCTTGGAATTAACTTAACCAGAGACGTAAAGGATCTATATTCTAGAAACTATAAATCACTCTTGAAAGACGCTGAGGAAGACACAAAAAGATGGAAAAATATTCCATGCTCATGGATCGGAAGAATAAACCCAGTTAAAATGTCCATGCTACCCAGAGCAATCTACACTTTCAATGCCATCCCAATCAAAATACCAATGACATTTTTCAAAGAGCTGGAACAAACAGCCCTTAAATTTGTATGGAACCAGAAAAGGCCCCAAATCGCCAAGGAATTGCTGAAAAGGAAAAACAAAGCTGGGGGCATTACGTTGCCGGATTTCAAGCTATACTACAAAGCTGTGATCACCAAGACAGCATGGTACTGGCACAAAACAGACGCATAGACCAATGGAACAGAATAGAGAACCCAGAAACAGACCCTCGGCTCTTTGGGCAACTAATCCTTGATAAGGCAGGAAAAAACATCCAGTGGAAAAAAGACAGTCTCTCCAATAAATGGTGCTGGGAAAATTGGACAGCTATATGCAAAAGAATGAAACTTAACCACTCTCTCACACCGTACACAAAGATAAACTCCAAATGGATGAAAGACCTTGATGTGAGACAGGAATCCATCAAAATCCTAGAGGAGAACATAGGCTGCAACCTCTTTGACATTGGCCACAGCAACTTTTTTCATGACACATCTCAAAGGCAAGAGAAACAAAAGATAAAATGAACTTGTGGGACTTCATCAAGATAAAAAGCTTCTGCACAGCCAAGGAAACAGTCAAAAAAAACTAAGAGGCAGCCCATGGAATGGGAGAAGATATTTGCAAATGACACTACAGATAAAAGACTAGTATCCAAGATCTACAAAGAACTTCTCAAACTCAATACACATGAAACAAATAATCAAATCAAAAAATAGGCAGAAGATATGAACAGACACTTTTCCAATGAAGACATACAAATGGCTAACAGACACATGAAAAAATGTTCAAAATCGTTAGCCATCAAGGAAATTCACATCAAAACCACACTGAGATACCACCTTACGCCAGTTAGAATGGCAAAAATTGACAAGGCAAGAAACAACAATTGTTGGAGAGGATGTGGAGAAAGGGGAACCCTCTTACACTGTTGGTGGGAATGCAAGTTGGTACAGCCACTTTGGAAAACAGTGTGGAGGTCCCTTAAAAAGTTAAAAATTGAGCTACCCTATGACCCAGCCATTGTACTACTGGGTATTTACCCCAAAAATACAGACGTAGTGAAGAGAAGGGCCATATGCACCCCAATGTTCATAGCAGCATTGTCCACAATAGCTAAATCGTGGAAGGAGTCGAGATGCCCTTCAACAGATGACTGGATTAAGATGTGTTCCATATATAGAATAGAATATTACTCAGTCATCAGAAGGAACCATTACAGAACACTTGCAGCAACATGGACAGGACTGGAAGAGATTATGTTAAGTGAAATAAGTCAAGCAGAGAAAGACAATTATCATATGGTTTCACTCATTTATGAAACATAAGAAATAGGAAGATCGGTAGGAGAAGGAAGGAAAGAATGAAGGGGGAGTAAACAAAAGGGGGAATGAACCATGAGAGACTGTGGACTCTGGGAAACAAACTGAGGGCTTCAGAGGAGAGGGGGATGCGGGACTGGGATAGGCCGGTGATGGGTATTAAGGAGGGCACATATTGCATGGTGCACTGGGTGTTATACACAAATAATGAGTCATGGAACATTGCGTAAAAAACTGGGGATGTACTGTATGGTGACTAATATAACAAAATAAAAATTGTTAAAAAAAAAAAAAAAAAGACCTGAGCTGAGATCAAGAGCTGGATGCTTTACCAACTGAGCCACCCAGGTGCCCCTTTTTGATATTTTTCTTAATCATTAGTTTACATCTCCTATTGCTGCACATCATAAATTCAATACTATTCCTTCATGTGACTACCTTTAGGCTGAAAACAGTGGGGATATGCTCTCATAAAATTAACAAAAAAATCACCAGGGTCTTAAAAATATCTAGAGACAGATAAATTGGTGTTAGTGACAGTGTCAAGGTATTTTTATATGAACCTTGGTTTTATATTGTTGTTATTGGCAGTGGTTTCTTTAACTATTTTTTCAAAGCCAATGATTATTCCTTAAGTCTGTGTTGCCTATTGATAACAATAAAAGTCTTCTGCTTAGATTTGTCAAAGATGAGTTTAAAAATCTTAAGGATTTTAAGGTCTAGATTTGAAATTCATTGTTATTGAGATGATGACTTTAGTAATTTTCTTTTGTGATGGTTGTGTGATTAAGAAAAACAAATGAGAAAAATATACAACAAATCCTCAGGAACAAGCAACATGCATTTTTACCCATTTCTTTGAAACCTCAAAGCCACTGAGAAATTTTGAGTTAAAAAAAATCTGTCAACATGTTATCAGTATAATTAGACTCTTTTATATACAACAGCATATCATTTAAGACAATTAAAAATGGAATGTATTAGATTTATAGCCTACGTTTACCCTGAGATCTTTCATTTTATTCTGACTTACATGAATTTTATGAGGTAGAGATAATGGAAAATGATTCATTAGTTAATATGATCTTCCAGTCTATACACAATATCCTATCTTTGTTTAACATTTTAAGTAGGTTTTAAAAATAATTTATTTTAAGGAATTACTTTAGTGCTCAGTTTAAAATACCTTGATTTTCTTCACTCACTTTTCTAAGAAAAAGTAATGGAAGCCCAATCTGATGTGCACTGTACCTTTAAATGATTGTTGGCAGCAGCATTGTGTAAGGGAATAATCCCATCTAGATTTTCACAATTAACATTAGTACCAGCTTTTAACAACTCTACAAGTATATCATCAGATCCCTCACTAGATGCCTCATGAAGTGGTGTCCAACCTAAACAAGTAAAAAAGAAAAAAACAAAACAAGCTGCTGCTTACAAATCAACATGCACGTAATATCTTCATTATTAAGTTTATCTGCACGAATGCAATGAATATCTATATTGATTCAAAATTATATACTAAGTATTAGACAAGAAATAATACTGAAAACTATGGCCTTGAAATGTTTCAATTTTGAAAACCAATCTCATCAAAAATATTTGTTGATCCAAGTGCCAAAACAGAAGACTCAGAGAACATAAAATACAATGGGACTAGAGTAAATACTAATCACGTCAATTTGTTTCAACTCAGATGTTACAATAGAGTAAGATCAAGTCTGCCTTCCCTCTTTGTATCACTGCATTGTCATATAGCTCTTTAAAATGACATATGATTCTTGAAATCAATCTTTGAGTTTTTCCCTCTGTTAACTCCTCACACAAGATTCTTTTGTGCTTGACCAAAATGTTAGATCAATTTAAAAATGGAGGCTGAAAATAAAATAAGGAAAGAGGAGAAAGAGAAGGCACAGGGAAATGGGAAAAAATTGGCACTCTCTTCCAAGTCAGAGATTAGTATTAAGATCTCCAAGGAAAAGACCTAAATAAAGCTCTCTTTACTCCCCATTCTGTATACTTCCTCTGAATGCTCCCACATGTATGTTAAAAACTGTTTCAGAGGAGTTTATTTTAGCAATTGGTGAAAAGCAAGATAAATTTAACTATTCAACTAGATAATATATTATTAAAAAGACAATTCAAAGTTAGCAGCCAGGATCAAAACTGGGGTAGGGTGGATGAAATGTGTACTTCAGTGAGTTCAAGTTATAAACACAATTAAAATTTCAAGAATCCAAACCTGCATTATCTTTTAGATTCACATCTGCTCCAGAGTCTATTAGAGCCTTCACCAGAGACAAATTTCCTCTTCTGGCAGCCAAATGAAGCCGGCTTTCCCCTCTGGCATTCCTCTTATTGATCCCAGCTGTTTTCACTTCTGTAAATTTGCCAAGCAAAACTGAGGCTTCTTTTCTGCCAAATGCTGATCATTACAAAGGAGCTTAGAAAATACATAGCAACTTCCTCAAAATATCATAAGTAGGGTGCACTATACAAAACACATCAATATCACCATTGCTATTACTGTTTTAAAATATAACTTGTAACTTGTGAAGGAATTGTAGAGCATCTAAGCACATTACTTTGCATTCATTTTAACAGCTGTTTAGTCACTCTATCATAAGCTTGATTAAAACAAACTTGCTTCAGTTCTACCCTCATTTCACTCTCAGTAGTCCTTCAACAATGGATAAAATTTTTCTTAAAACAAATTGTGATTTTATAAAACTCCTTCTATAGCTCTTCTCTATCCCAATGAGTGTGTTTCTGATCACAAAAGACACCAAAAACTGAACCACAGCCCAATGGATTACTTTTCTTTGAAAAAACATGCAGTACAACATTATCCAGAGATTTTTAAAAAATCTTCTCCTTGCACCACAAGTTAAGATTTAAGTTGGAACTAAAAAACAAAACAAAACAAAAACAAAAAACAAAACTGGACCATATTTTCCCCTCAATTTCCTCCCCAAACCATGCTAAAATGACAGTAAAAGATTTTTTTTACTACCATAAAAAGAAAATAGGAGAGGAAACAATAGAGGACAAAGACTTCAACAGCTTTTTGGGAACTGGAAAATCACTGCTGGAGAAGAGTTAGCCAACTTGAATAAAATGGGGGAAATGCCTCAACCCAAATGCCTGCAAAAAAAATTAGGGAGACAGCCCACCTGAACCCAGCACTTGGGGGCATCAAGTACGGTGAAAGGCAGTGTGCGTGAACTGGGCTAGAAATATGCAGACTGACTGAAAGTATATATAGAGAGAAGCTGGGACTACAAGTTCCTCTCCCCAACCCTGAATTGTCGGGCAACCATTTCTCTTGCCCAAGGTCCCCATTTCCAAGCCAGGAAAATGGAGATTTACTTTCTGTAGAAACCACATCAGAGAAGCTTCAGAGTGAGACATAAGGAAAGCAAAGTAGAGGATTAGAGTGATCAAACAGGAAAGAATACTCATTAAACCAGTAGTCCTCAAATGTAGTCCCAGATTAGCAGTCAGTACCACCTGGGGGACTTGTTAGAAATGCTAATTCTCCAGCCCGCCCCACAAGCCTATTGTGGAGGACAGACTTCAGGGTAACTCCTAAAGATCCCCATCTCCTGGTATTTATGGCCTTGGATCATCCCCTCCTCTTGAATAATTTGCTTCTAATCAATAGAATATCTCAATATTGAGGGTATTTTACTTCCTTGATTAGGTTATAAGAGATTGTAACATTTTTCATCTTGCTAGCAAACTTGCTCTATCACCTTCAGTTTGCATGTTTTGATGAACCAAGAGGACACACTGGAAAAGCTCATGAAGGAAGAAACTGAGGATGACAAGGTGGCCACAACCTGCAAGGAACTGAATTCTGACAACAACCACGTGAGCTTGAAAATGGATCCTTCCCTAGTTGAGCCTTCAGATGAGACCCCAGTCTTGGCCAACACCTTGATTGTAGCCTAGGAAATATCCTGAGCAGAAGACCTGCCTAAGCCATGCCCAATTCCTGATCTACAGAAGATAAAAAAAACCTGTGTTGTTTTAAACTGCTAAGTTTGCAAATGTGTAATACACTAATAGATAATACACCTAACAATTCAGACTTTCTGGGGGGTAGAGACCAGCAATCTGTATTTTAACAAGCTTTCCAGGTGATTCTGATGCAAGATAAGGTTTGAGAACCACTGCATTAAACCTTAAGACACTCTCCCTGTTCTATTTCCTAAATGACAGCAACTACGTGCACAGTTTCAGGGCAAGAGATTAAAAAGTTTAGAGAATTACTCTCTAAAAGATGGATTCTTCAGTTATGTGAATCACAGAGAAGACTGACAGCCTCATGTCTACCTTCCAATGACATCTAGACAAAATCATACTGCTCTTAGAAATCTGCACTTGGAAATTCTGTATTTGAAGAATAAAGACATATCTATTATATATATTTAATATTATATATACATATTTATATTTTAAAATTATGAAATATGCAAAACAGCAGACCTGCAGTTTGCAAGTTTGAACTGAAAAATCTCTCCAATAATTGGTACCATGACAAATCCTTTCACCTAGTTCATGGTGTCTTGTAGCAAAGAAGGTTGGCACATGATAAACATTTTGGGGCAAAAACGCAAAAATTGTTTCATTTTACTGTCATCATAAATTCCTATAGCATGTAACTGAAATTCTAAAATAAATCTGGAAAAAACTGGAAAGAAAACAAATAGGACTCACACTAACTTCACAGAAAACTTTATAAAGCCCACTGTGGTTAATGCTAAGTACTTCTTAATAACAAATTATTACATTTATTATTTATTATTAACAAATTAATAAATATTAATTGTAATATAATACTTAATAATTGGTATCAACAATATTATTTATTAATAAAGTATAATGCTACTAAGACATACTCAGCTTTCAGTTACTTTGTATGTGATCTGTTTTGTTTTTTACTCTCTGGAAACTCAAGATCCTTAATTACATCTGCAGAGATTCTTTTTCTATTTAGGTAAAATTCACTCTTTTATACAAGATATTATCACAGATTCCAGGTATTAGGACATGGATATGTTCTGGAGGGCCACTATTGAACCCACTACAGAAGGGATGTATAAGAAGGGCTTTAGATTACATGAGAGGGGGACAACGAAGATTCACAGAGAATGCCTAATCCAGTGTCCTTCCTACCTCTTAATAGACAATAGATAAATGAACTTTTCAGTGTTTACTATTTAACCTGAAGTGGCCTGGCCTAGCCCATTGTTTTCCACAGAACTGGCAAAGGATAGTTAACTTGTCCACACTGTCAAACACACGCAGTTCATTCATCTGACAAAAAGAAACCAGTGGCCATTCTTTAATTTGCCTTATGGTGAAAGGGCTCAATGGAAGTATCTGAGGGATCTGGCACAGTTCAGATGCACTGACCCCACTCAATATTCTTGCTGTCTGTTTATCTTACCTCCTCTAATATTTAAAATTAGAAGTCATACACAGAAACATGACAAGAATGTATCTGAAGACTAACAGATTCTCATGTGGTACTTCATAGTAAAACAATCTAAAAAAATATAGCTGAAATAAACTTATAACTTAGTGAATGAGAAAAAAACCAACAGTAAATCTGAAAGTTTAGAAATTCCCTGAAGTAGAGTGCATTGCTGGGCTTGATCATGTCAACTTTTACCTATACAGGTATAGGAATACAAACCTTGGATGCAGGTAGCTTTCAAGAAATTTTGCCTTTTTCTGAAATTCTGAACTTTTCTGTGTTCTTGGATATTAGACATGCAAATATCAGAATCTGTTTTTTCTTTTTTCTCACCATTTCTCATAGTGCTTTCATCTCCATTGATATTATTAGTTAATTCCTCACCTGAAAAACAAACATTTTGCAACCTCAGTGCTACAGTTCTCCTTACTGGTTACATGATTAGAAAAGAGGCTAGCCTCATAACTGTTCCAAGTTTCTGTTCCTAAGCTGGACTGATTTTTAAATTTTCTTTTATTAATTTATTTTTTAAGGGAATGAAACCCTTTAAAAATGTTTTTAGGGGTACCTGGCTGCCTCAGGGAGTAGAGCATATGATTCTTGATTTCGGAGTTGTGAATTAGAGCCCTGGCTGGGTATAGAGATTACTTAAAAATAAAATCTTTAAAAAATTTCTTTATATAACAAACAAAATTTGCTGGATGCAATTCTGATGGGAATACAGTGATTCACTGAAATCAACAAAGCTAACACTTTCCTGCTATGGAAATGTTGATTTAACTGATACTAAAGAAGTGCTAATTAAAAAGAAACATAAAAATTGATAGAAATATTGTTTATTAACTTCTGTCAATATCAATTTAGCAACAGTCTTTGATAATAATGGTTTGATTTTCAAAGTAAACAATATTACTTAACTAACAGTATCCCTTAATTATAGTCCACATGTCCTCATTCTTGTCAGCTTGGCTAAGTTCAGTAGAATTCAGATAGAAATTTCTATAAAGTAAGTAAATCTACTGGAGATGTGTACAAAGCGAACAATACTACTAATACCTGGTTTATGAGAAGTTTTCTTCTCTTCTTTCTGTCTAAGTTGTGAGATGTTGGTCAATTCCTTACTGATATTGTCAGTGGAATCAAAAACTGTATCATGTATGGTTTTGCTCTCTGGAAGATCTTGTTTCCCCCTTTCAACTGTAGTTGTTTCTATTACTTGAGAATTAACAAGCATGGATAAAGACCCATTTGAAGAACTTGTTTTCTGGCTTTTATCATTGTAATTCCTTTTAGTGCCTTCTCCTTCATTTACTTTTCCCACAATATGTGTATCTGTTTGATCCGTTAAAGAAGTTGGTGCTCTGGAGCTAAAATCTTGAGGCCTTTTGAATAGCTTCACATGACTAGTCAACTTTGAAGCTTCCTGTGTTGAAAATGTTCTTGGACAAGCTGGGGAAGTATGCTCAGGATTGCCATGTGAGTGATCAAAAGAAGTTTCACATGCGCATTGTTCATATTTTGCAACATGTTCAGGATCAGAAAGATTAAGAGCTTCCTGTTGAGGAAGTATGATTGGACTGCATGCTTTTAACTCATTTTCCTGTGAAAAATGGTCTTCAGAAGGGAAAGACTGTTGAAAATCCATTTCTTCTCTATTGGTTATATTCTCGTTATAATTACAGTGGTTTTTGCAACCTGTAGAACATACCACTCTTTTACATGCTACAGTCTTCTCAGAGGTAAAGCAATCAACATCATCAACGTTACTAAAATTTTCCTTTATAAAGGATGCAAAAGAATTTTCCCACTCATTAAGGCTCTCACCTTTTTGACCTGAGTTACTGTTTTCAGGAGATTTATAAGGGCTAAAGTGCTCTTGTTCTTGGTGAGTGGCAGGCTGCTGATCTGTAGTAACAAGTGGTAAGTTGATTTCTTCCTGTAAGGAAAGTCCTGAGAAAAGAACAGCTTCCTCTTGGTCAGTGGACTCTAATTCTAAGAATTTTATTTCTTGATTATCTGATAAATCCAGGCTCTGGGTATGTGTCTCTTTGGGAATTGAACAAGCCTCAATATTGTTACCTAATCCATTTTTCAGGCTTGACAGAGTTGGGCTAAAAAGTTTTTGTGACTTTTCTGGAAGGTCATCAAAAGTTTGGAGATTATCTTGCTGACCAGTAACCAATCTGTTTCTCCTTCTGAAAGAAGAAACAGCTGTTATCTTTCTTGGAATGCATATTTCTTGTTTTGCATCATCCACTTGCGCTCTTTTATGTTGTGTGTTTCTTCTTCCTTTATCATTAGACACATTTGTGTTAGGACCTTTGACATTCTGAAGACTCTTCTTTCTGAGTCCCCTAGTAGAGTGTATCTGGTTCAGAGTTGATTGCTTATGCTTGGATTTACCAAATTTTGTGTCTTTGGAAGCTTTTTGGTAAGGTTCATATACATCTTCTTTATTTATAAATAAACCCTCTTTGCTTCCTTTATCAACTTTTACAAGTTCTGGCTTCTGTCTGTTGGAATTTTCATCACAAACGAACCCAATGAGATTTTTAGAACTGAATTTTGGTTTCTAAAGAAATAAAACATATAGTTAGCTTTAATTTTCAGCTGTAGTTCTACACTCAATTAATTCAGGATTATTGATAAATCAAACCATTACTCCATTCAATTTTATGATTTGATCTAACCACAGGGCCTGATGGGATATATACAACCTGCCATTTCAAAAAAGAAGACTAACAGAAAAAGGCAAATGTAGTAGACCAAGACTCATTATGTCTACTGATCTGTATTTTCTGCTTCACATTTCAATTTGTTTTTGCCAGGATTTAGCAGTATTAATCCTATTATGCATAATAAAAAATTTAATCTACTTAATTTTTATGGGCTTTAAGCATAATCAAACAAGAATGCTTTAGAAACACTCTCCTCTCCTAATTGTTATATAGATACAGCTAGAATTAAGAGAGTTCTTTCATCTAGTGTCTGTAATGGACTATATAGGTAGGGCAGCAGAAGAAGGGGTTTAAAAACAAGAAGACAGATATGCTCCCAAACTGATCTGCATGAAAAAATTATTGTGGGCCGCTAAGATTAAAACAGGGACACCGCTTCCTCTCACTCACCACAACCCAAGCACCAGATGAAGAGGAACTGCCCACCATATAAAATTTGACAGAATGGATCAACACCTTTGGCTCTTGTACTGTGTGCTTAGGCCAGAGGAAATTCGACATGGTTGACAAACCTCATGGCTCCATGAAGAGGACAGAGGAAATGGCTACTGATACATCTGTGTGCCAAGACAAGCTGTATTTACTCAATTGCTTTGCAAACTAACAGCCTAGAACCCTCTGATTCTCATGTAATTATTCCAAAGTTTCTTAAAAGCAAAGGTGAAGTCACTGTTCCCTGATGAATGCTTCAGACATCCTTCTTTCCACTCTGATAATCTAGAAAATAAGCTGCAGGTTCTTTCCATAACCATGTTTATTGCTAAACAGCGCTATACCTTGTGCTGGTGTGCATCCTCTAAGTCTAATGCGTCAGTGCTGTTCTTTTGAGCTGTAAACAAAAAGAGAAAATCCTAGGTTTCTGAAACCCACCAGTCCTTTGCCATGAGAAACCCAGAGAAATAAGTGAAATTATGCAAACATTTTCCATTCAAATTGGCACATATAACATTCCTATAACTGATTACTTTCCTATGTTTTAGAAGCCCCATACTATCTTGAGAAAGCTGAAAACATTTCTGTAGGAAAAGCAACATGGCTCCAACAAAATAATACCAAAGACTGGCAATAAACACACTATTTTAACATTCCCCACAGATATATCCAGGTACACAACTGTTGGCCAACTACTTTTATAAGGCAAAAGATTCTTTCATAATTAACTGGATTATCATTTCCTAATATGTCTGCTTAATAAGGTTCTAGTTTGAATGTTTCATTCTCTTAAAAGTGAAACATACATGCAGGGAAAAGGCTGCTCTTGAGAATGCGTAAGACAAAAAAAGATGATTTGAATAAAATATACCTAGGTTGATAATAAAAGAAAAGTACTTTAGTGTCTCTTTTAAATACTAGAGGTGGAATTAGTTACCTACATATTCATTGGCCACAAAAGATAAAAACCTAGAAACAGTGCCTTGCACATTTGAGGTATTCAATGATTATTTAATAGAGGAAGGAATAAATGAATGAACATCTTAGATGTGATATGTAAACAACATAAAATTCTTAAATACATTATGAATTAGAAATGTAAAAATATTTTAACAGGGATGTAACTGGGAAAAAGAACAATGACGGCAAATTATAATATACATAATGAGGCTTGGCATTCACCTATTCACCTCATGCAGGAGAGTTGACACACAGAATGTCCTTCAGTGAAGCAAAGCAGTTGGGACCACATACTCTGGAGCCTACTCCTGAGTTTCTATCTTCACTCATTTGCTTAGCAGCTGGGTGACTCTGAGTTAAGTTTCTTAATATCTCTGCCTCAGTGCCATAAAATGAAAGCAGTAACAGTCCTTATTTTATAGAATTGTTATGAGGATTAAATAAGATAATCCATGTAAAGAGTTTAGAGGAGTTCGTGGCACAAAGAAAGTGCTCCATTATTCATTTTCTTATTATGATTTTTCAAGAGCAAAAGGATTGTGTGCCTTCTCCTAACACTGGTTCTTAAATAAAAGAGCAGGCAGGCACCTGAGTGGCTCAGTCGGTTAAGCATCTGCTTTCAGCTCAGGTCATGATCCCAGGGTCTTGGGACTGAGTCCCACATCAGGCTCCCTGCTCAGCGGGGTGCCTGCTTCTCCCTCTCCTCCCAGCTCTTGCCCTCTCTCTCTATCTCTGTCTCTCTCTCAAATAAATAAAATCCTTAAAAGAAAAAATAAAAATGTTTTAAATAAAAGAGCAGAAAAATGTTTTACAGGAACCATGATTTGGGGCACGGTTCCTAAGAGAATCTGGAAGCAAGAAAGAGGGTTTTATCCCCTTTCACTTTGTTTTTGTTTTTGGGTTTTTCTTCCTTGTATAGAAAGCACCTTTCAACTAACATCTTTTTTTTTCTTTCTTGTCATCTTATTTTATTTAAATCCAATTAGTTAACATATAGTGTATCATTAGTTTCAGATGTAGAGTACAGTTATTCATCAATTGTATAAACACCCAGTGCTAATTATACCACGTGCTCTCCTTAATGGCCATCTCAATTTTAAAGAGTCTATATGCTCTAGTATAACCAGCTTAAAAAAAAACTACACAGATATAAATTGAGGTGGTGAATTTTAGTGATGTAGATGTAGCTGTCATTCTTTTCACTTTGTTACTCCAAGCTCTGTCATATGTAAGGTATTGTATTGAAGTATTTTACATACATCGACTCCAATCCTCACAGTAACAATCCCACATATATGTAGGCAGAGGAGTAGATATTATAAGCCCACATTTACAGATGAGAATACCCCAGGCTATAAAGTTAGTAAGAATGAACTCTTGCCCTATACCAAAGTAGATGTACTGTACTCTACAACAAAAAAGCACCAAATATATATCGCATGAGGAAGGTCCTTTATCCATCATTCCCATAATTAAAAGCTCTTCAACTGAAATTTAAAAACAAATACTCTGTTTGATATTCTTTATTTAAGTAAATTAATTTTTACATTTATATTGATAAGTAAGCTGATAATTAATGACAGACTTCGAAAGTTCAAACTTAAGAAACAAACTACCTGATGAAGCATGATAATACAGCCCACCTTGTAAACTGCCTCCCTAAAGAAAAGTGGGAGCTAACTCCTAAGAAGAAAGGCCTGGGATTCCTTCCATGAATGAAATTCCCTGGGTAGTATAGGTCAGAAGTAGGCACTGGTGAATGGGAGATTCTGGATTTGGAGAAAGGGCTAAAATGCTGGAGGAAAGCACTCTCAGCAGAGCAAAAAAATGCATGTTACCATAAAATAGAGAAGTCAAGCAATTAAGCAGATTATCAAAACAAAAATGTAAAAATACACATACTTTTACCTCCAACTAAATACCTGCAATTTTTCATATAGCTTGAAATATAAATATGAGTGCAATAATCTATACAGTTTATATAAGTATGAATATAATAATCTATCTCAATGTGCTTTTATAGACCTGGCCTCAACAAGGTGTAGTCTGTCCCCTCTTATTTTCTGATGAGATTGCGCTAGTCTTTTGTTCTAAAGAACCATTAATTAATTACCTCTTGGTGGCTTTTAATTATCAATGATGTTATCTCTTTATTATAAAGTAGGCTGTTTTAATCCAAGTCTTAGTCCTTAGTCAACAGCATTCAAACAGTTACCTCTTTAGGGAAAATTTTATTAAAATATAGTTTAAGGGAGTGCCTGGGTAGCTAAGTCAGTTGAGCATATGCCTTCGGCTCAGGTTATGATCCTGGGGCTTGGGATTGAGCCCCATGTTGGGCTCCCTGTTCAGCGGGGAGTCTGCTTCTCCCTTGCCCTCTCACTCTGCTCCCCGCCCCATGCTCTCTCTCTCTCTCAAATAAATAAATAAAATCATTAAAAAATAAAATATAGTTTAATAAAAGTGAATGAAGCACATACACATCTTTTAAAGGTAAAGAATTTGTTTGTTGTGTTTAAAGGAACTAACACACTACTTATTCCGCAAATATTTACTGAATGCCTACTGTATACAAGGCATTTTAGTACTCATCACCAGACTAAATAAAGGTTCTTTCCTTCATGGAGCTTAGATTCTTGGGGAAAGACTGAAAATAGAAAAAAAACAAACTGCCCAATGTGTTAGAAGGTGTTAAGTGCTATGGGAAAAGGATAAATAGACTAAAAGAGTCAGGTAAGAGGAATTGGAATGAGTGTGGCAGGTTGAATAATACGTTCACAAAATTTTTGATACTCCTCCTTTCAAAAGGTGGAACTTCCCAGACTTAGTGACTTACTTATAACAAATAGAATATGGCAGAACTGATTGTATATCACTTCCAAGATTAAGTTATAGAAAGCTTTGTGGCCTCTGTCTTGGGTACATTCTTTCTCTTGGATCACTTGCTCTGAGCCAGCTGCCAGGCTGTCTGCAGGCCTGTGGAAAAAGCTAATGTGGCAAGTAACTGAAGCCTCCAGCTTACAAAGCAGTGAGGAACTGAGGCCTGCCAAGAACCATGTGAGTGAGCCTGAAAGTGGATTTTCCTGTCCTAGCTGAGCCTCGAGATGACCATCCCTCACTAAGAGTTTGGCTGCAACCCTATAAGAGACCCTGATCCAGAACTGGTTACTCACTTGAAAGACTTCCAGACTTCTAATCCTCAGAAACGCTGAGAGATAATAAATGTTTATTGTTTTAAGTTGCTAGATTTTGGGTAATTGTTGCATAGTGATAGATAACGACTACAGTGAGGGTGGGAAGGAGGCAGGTTGCAGTATTAAACAGGATGGTCTAGGCCTTCCTGAGGAGCTCACATTTGAACTAAGACTTGAAGGAGGTGGGGGCAGGCACATCTGAGGAGCAGCAAGGAGGCCAGTGTGACTGAAGTCTAGTGACAGACTAGAAGAAATTAACTGTTAGAGTGGTCAGCTGATATGGGGGCCTGTAGGCCACTCTAAGGATACTGATATTTCTTCTAGATTAAATGGAAAGCCACTGCAGGGTTTTGAGCAAAAGAATGCTGTGATTTTACCAAAAAATCTAACGGACACATTACGGAGAATATAAAGAAAATGCCATGCATGTAAATTCTTCTTATTGACAACCATAAATCGAGTTCTTTAGTAGTTCAATTTTTACCAGTGTAATGGTTGACAGGGTAAAAATACAGCCATAAGAAAAGATTCCTAGGGAATAGAAAGGGAAATAAACAATCCTGGCCATACTCATCGAAAAAGATATAGCCAAATATAATTCACATCGTATCATGTTTTTCTGCCAAAAAATTGTCAGGGGAAAAAACCAGAACTTTATAAAAGTTCTCTTAACTGTTTGCAATGCACAATGAAAAGTACATTTAATATTCTCTTTTAGAGTCCTTCCTTTATGCGCACTTGCAAACAAGACAGTGTGCTTTATTAAAGGAATGGAGCAAGGACACCACTGGATGGATCTTCTCAAAACTAAGGAGGAAAAGAAACTTAATTTCTATAATTCTAAATTCAATTTCTATAACTCTCTATGAATATGATAAACAGATATAACAGGGCAGTTTAATCTTACCTGATATAAGAAGATGTTTTTGGTGTTTAGGAATATATTTCTCAAGGAGACGCTTCATACATGAATCTTTGGCCTCATCCAAAGCACACTTCCCACCGTCACTTCTAAGTAAGGGATCGGCTCCATTCAAAAGAAGTAACTCTGCCACCTACAGGAAGACTGTTCATGTGAGCATGCCCAGACAAAAGGTACATTATTGTAAATGTGTGCTAGCATACAACTCGAAGCAATCTGATATTTCTTTCAATAAGAGAGTTTGGGTTTAAATACAACAACTCTGCCCAATAAAAAAAATTAATGTAATTGCTACTGAATCATAATTTGTTGATATACATACCCTTCTCTTACAAAAAAAAAAAAGAGATGAAGAGGGAGAGAGGAAGAGGGAGTAGGTAGACAGAAAGAGGCTCAGACAGTGAGAAGGAGGGAGGGAGGGAGGGACTGAAGGAGGAAGGAAAGGTCAGAAAGGTCAGAAATGTATATAGTTCAGGTGCTGGTGAAATGGAGCTGGCGGATATACCAAGAACTAGCACTGGGTTCTGTAGTAGTAAATGTAAGTTTAACAGGTTCCAGGAGATGGTTATGCCTTCTATCTATAACTGTTGGTGCTGCTCCTCCTCAGAGTGTCAGGAGAAACCAGTCAACCCTTAATCTGTTACTACTCCTCAAGTAACCTCCCCTATGAAGCACTCCCTGACCTCCCATCCATTGCTGCTCTAGAGAAAAATGACCTCTCCCTTCTTTCAGGTACATATTTTACCATAGTGCCCAACACGTATTATATTTATTGTATTATTTCTTATATATTTGTCTCTCCTGTACGCTAAGGTTTCTGAGGGTGGGACTACATTTTTCTTTTAAAATTTATTATTTTTGAATAGGGAATTAATGAATATAGTTCAAAATACAGAAGGCTCAAAGAAGTATACAGTGAGAAATAAGTTTCCCTCCTCTACCCTGTCCTCCAGTCATCCAATTTTTCCCTAAGCCTTGTTAATAGTTTCTTCTGAATTTTTCCACAGTTAATCTGGTCCAACAGGTATATATATGTATGTATACACACATATGTATACATATTTTTTTCTTATGCAAGTGGTCATATATTATATACATTCCTCTATATTTTGCACCCAAACAATGAACTTGGAGATTGTACCATGTCAATATAAAATGAACTTCATTATTTTTTATAGCTGAGTAACAGTCTACTATTGAATGTACTGTACTTTCTTTAACCAGTACCCTCCTGACAGATGTTTAAGTTCCTTCCAAGCTTCCACTACAGATATATGTATTAATTATCTTTATATTGCCAGTGCCTATCTCAGTGTCTGGCACAGTGTAAATATTCAATAAATATTATTTAATAAAAGAATGCATGTAATCAGGGAGGATATGAGGAGTAGGCGCTAAGGAACACTACACTAAAAGGAGCCTAAATTTTCATGTTAATATCTGGAATGAGAAAAAGGATCTGAATTTCTGTAAATCATATATACCCCTCAAATTAAATATATACACATTCTTCCTTTTATAACAAAGCATACTAGGAGACAAAAATATCATACCACAAAGGGACAATATAAGCCAGATCCCTCAATAATTATTCAGCCTCAGCAATTCTGCTTTTCAAACTATTTTATTATAAGATAGTCTAGTCCCTGGAATTCAGCTGATAGCTATCAAATCATTCTGAATACCTGTGAACTTAACTGGAGATCTAAGAAAAGAACTGCTGTAGTTCTACAAATAGAAAAGTGACCACTTTCTGCAAGGTAGGAGGTACAGAGAAGTGAATCCTAGGTGATATATTGCAAGATAAAGTGCAGGGGGAGGGAGCCTCTGTCAGCTGGCTACTGAACAGTAATATAGCAGCAGAACACAAAATGAGAACTTTTAGGAGTCTGCTCGAATGGGGAATGTCCCTGCCTGAAAGGTGCTCAGGTAGTGAAGTGGGGGAGAATGCCAGGTGGGACAGCATGGTCTCAGGATCCCCGGGGGTCACAGGAAGACTAGGGATACCTGACTGTGGCAGAGTTCCCGAGCATCGGAGTGGGGAAGCCGGCTGCAATCAGTGAACCCAGGTGTGGGCTTTCAGTTCAGTGTTGCCATAATCTATGAACCGGCAAGGTAAGCGACTGCTCTCTGAGCAGGGGCTCAGCAAGCCACAGAACTGTGGCAAGAACCCCCTCCTTCCCCCAGGAGGAGGCACCGGTGTCTGCAGCAGGAGTCTACAGGGTTTGGAGATTTGAAACGGGGTCACGTGCCTAGATAAAAAAAGCTCTGGGTGAGCACAGAGAGTGGACAGAGACCAGGGAGACAAGGGTGATGGACTGCTTTTCCCTGAGGATGCACTGAGGAGTGGGGGGCCTGAGCTTTTGGCTCTAGGGCTGCGAGGCTGCCATTTTCATTCTCATCCTCTAAAGCGGTACCGAAAGCCTTCAGGGAACAAAAGCCACGTGGAGCAATCTGGACCTGCTTACTTAGCCTGGCCTTTTGGTGCATTTCCAGCCCAGGGAAAGACACTTGAGAATCAGAGGAACAGGTCCCTCCCCCAGAAGATTAGCAAGAACATCCAGCTAAGACCAAGTTTACCCATCAGTGACAACTGCAAAACTCCAGTATTAAGGGAAAAGAGCATATAGAATTCATGGGGTTTTTTCTCATGATTCTTTAGTCTTGCAATTCTAATTTTTCCCCCTTTTCCATTTCAACTAATTTCTTATTTTATCAACTCTTTTTTAAAGTCTTTTTAAATATTCATTTTTACAGTTACATTCTATCCTTTCATTGTATTTAATTTTATTTTTGTATATATATGTTTTTCTTTCTTTACAATTTTGGGATCTAGTTTCTTCTAACAAACAGACCAAAATACATGCAGGATCTAATGTATTGCTCTGTTCTGTTCACTTATCTGATTATATTCTCTCTCTCTCTCTTTTTTTCTTTTCCATTTCTGGTCTGTCTTGATTTGTTTAGTGTATATTTCTCTGGGGTCATTGTGGCTATTTTAGTATTTTGTTCTCTTGTTCATCTATGCTTCTCTGGACAGAATGACAAGATGGAAAAACTCACCCCAAAAAAAGAGAACAAGAGGCAGTACTGACCGCCAGGGACCTAATCAATACAGACATTAGTAAGATGTCAGAACTAGAGTTCAGAATAATGACTATAAAGATACTAATGATACCATTAATGAGATGCAATAAAAAATGGAGGCTCTAACTGCTAGGATAAATGACACAGAAGAGAGAATGAGTGATATACAAGACAAAATGATGGAGAATAAAGAAACTGAGGAAAAAAGAGATAAACAACTACTGGAACACGTGGGGAGAATTTGAGAGATAAAGTGATACCATAAAGTGAAACAATATTAGAATAATTGGGATCCCAGAAGAAGGGGAAAGAGGGAAAGGGGCAGAAGGTATACTTGAGAAAATTATAGTGAAGAACTTCCCTAATCTGGGGAAGGAAACAAGCATTCAAGTCCAGGAGACACAGAGAACCCCCCTCAAAATCAATAAAAATAGGTCAGCACCTCGACATATAATAGTGAGGCTTGCAAATTTCAGAGACAAAGAGAAAATCCTGAAAGCAGCTCCAGACAAGAGGTCCTTAACCTACAAGGGTAGAAACATAAGCTTGGCAGCAGACCTATCCAGAGAGACCTGGGCAGGTCAGAAAGGACTGGCATGATATACCACCAAGAATACTGTAGCCAGCAAGGCTGTTATTCAAAATAGAAGGAGAGATAAAGAGTTTCCAGGACAAACAGAAACTAAAAGAATTTGTGATCACTAAACCAGCCCTGCAAGAAATATTAAAGGGAATCCTTTAAGCGAAGAGAGTCCAAAAGTAACAGAGCAAAAAGGAACAGACACAATATACAGAAACAGTGACTTTATTTATATAATACAATGGCACTAAATTCATATCTTTCAACAGTTACTCTGAATGTAAATGGGCTAAATGCCCCAATCAAAAGACACAGGGTATCAGATTGGATAAAAAAGCAAGACCCATTGATATGCTGTCTACAAAAGACTCATTTTAGACCCAAAGACAGCTCCAGATGGAAAGTGAGGGGGTGGGGAACCATTTATCATGCTAATGGACATCAAAAGATAAAAAAAACTCCCAACAAACAAGAGTCCAGGGCTAGATGGCTTCCTAGGTGAATCTACCAAACATTTAAAGAAGAATTAATATCTATTCTTCTGAAGCTGTTTCAAAGAATAGAAATGGAAGGAAAATTTCCAAACTCGTTCTATGAGGCCAGCATTACCTTGATCCTAAAACCAGACAAAGACCTCATCAAAAAGGAGAAATAGACCAATATCCCTGATGAACATGGATACCAAAATTCTCACCAAGATACTAGCCAACAGGATCGAAGAGTACATTAAGAGAATTATTCACCATGACCAAGTGAGATTTATTCCTGGGCTGTAAGGGTTTAACATCCACAAATCAATCAATGTGATACTCTACATTAATAAAAGAAAGGACAAGAACCATATGATGCTCCCAACAGATCCAGAAAAAGCATCTGATAAAGTACAGCATCCTTTCTTGATTAAAACTCATTACAGTGTAGGGACAGAGGGAACATACCTCAATTTCATAAAAGCCATCTATGAAAAGCACACGGTGAATATCATTCTCAAGGAGGAAAAACTGAGAGCTTTTCCCCTAAGGTCAGGAACACGGCAGGGATGTCCACTATCACTGTTGTTCAACATAGTACTAGAAGTCCTAGCCTCAGCAATCAGACAACAAAAAGAAATAAAAGGCATCTGAATCGGCAAAGAAGAAGTCAAATTCTCACTCTTCACAGATGACATGATACTTTATGTGGAC
The DNA here is from genome assembly GCF_023065955.2 of Ursus arctos. Lineage (NCBI taxonomy): Eukaryota > Metazoa > Chordata > Mammalia > Carnivora > Ursidae > Ursus > Ursus arctos. The sequence goes on from NW_026623067.1 coordinate 59,532,594, forward strand.
CACCCAAAAGACTCCACCCCAAAATTGCTAGAACTCATACAGGAATTCAGCAATGTTGCAGGATATAAAATCAAGGCACAGAAATCAGTTGCATTTCTATACACTAACAATGAGACAGAAGAAAGAGAAATTAGGGAGGTGATCCCATTTACAATTGTACCCAAAACCATAAGATACCTAGGAATAAACCTAATGAAAGAAGCAATGGATCTGTACTCTCAAAACCAGAATACTCATGAAAGAAATTGAGGAAGACCAAAGAAATGGAAAAACATTCCATGCTCATGAATTGGAAAAACAAATACTATTAAAATGTCTATGCTATCTAGAGCAATCTATATATTCAATGCAATCCCTATCAAAATACCATCAACTTTTCACAGAGTGGGAACAAATAACCCTAAAATTTTTATGGAACCAGAAAATACCTGAATAGCCAAAGGAATGTTGAAAAAGAAAACCAAAGCTCGTGGCATCACAATTCCAGACTTCAAGCTTTATTACAAATCTGTAATCATCAAGACAGTATGGTACTGGCACAAAAACAGATGCATAGATAGATGGAACAGAATAGATAATCCAGAAATGGACCCTCAACCCTATGGTCAACTAATCTTCGACAAAGCAGGAAAGAATGCCCAATGGAAAAAAGTCTCTTCAACAGCTGGTGTTAGGAAAATTGGACAGTCACATGCAGAATGAAACTGGACCATTTCCTTACACCACACACAAAAATAGACTCAAAATGGATGAAAGACCTAAATGTGAGACAGGAATCCACCAAAATCCTAGAGGAGAACACAGGCAACAATCTCTGTGACCTCAGCCACAGCGACTTCTCACTAGACAAGTCTCCAAAGGCAAGGGAAACAAACGCAAAAATGAGCTATTGGGACTTCATCAAGATAAAAAAGCTATGGTGACTAACATAACATTAAAAAGAAAAAAAGAAAAATAAGCTTTTTCACAGTAAAGGAAACAGTCAACAAAACCAAAAGACAACCTACAGAATGGGAGAAGATATTTGCAAATGTCTTATCAGATAAAGGGCTAGTATCCAAAATCTATAAGGAACTTATCAAACTCAACACCCAAAGAACAAATAATCCAATCAAGCAATGGGCAGAAGACACGAAGAGACATTTTTCCGAAGAAGATCTACAAATGGCCAACAGACACGTGAAAAAATGCTCAACATCACTTGGCATCAGGGAAATACAAATCAGAACCATGATGAGACACCACCTCACGCCCATCAGAATGGCTAAAATTAACAAGAAACGACAGATGTTGGTAAGGATGCAGAGAAGGGGAACCCTCTTACACTGTTGGTGGGAATGCAAGCTGGTACAGCCACTCTGGCAAACAGTATGTAGGTTCCTCAAAAAGTTAAAAATAGAGCTACTCTATGACCCAGCAATTGCACTACTAGGTATTTATTCCAAAGATACAAATGTAGTGATCCAAAGGGGCACCTGCACCCTAATGTTTATAGCAGCAATGTCCACAATAGCCAAACCATGGAAAGAGCCCAAATGTCCATCAACAGATGAATGGATAAAGAAGATGTGGCTGCATACACACACACACACACACACACACACACACACACACACACACTGGAATATTACTCAGCCATCAAAAAGAATGAAATCTCGCCATTTGCAACAATGTGCATGAAACTAGAGGGTATTATGCTAAGAAAATAAGTCAATCAGAGAATGAAAATTGTCATATTATGTCACTCATATGTAGAATTTAAGAATCAAAACAGATGAACATAGGGGAAGGGAGGGAAAAATAAAATAAGATGAAAACAGAGAGGGAGACAAGCCATAGAGACTCTTAACTCTAGGAAACAAACTGAGGGTTGCTGGAGGGGAGGTGGGAGGGGGGATGGGGTAATTGGGTGATGGGCCTTAAGGAGGGTGTATGATGTAATGAGTACTGGGTGTTACGTACAACTGATGAATCACTGAACTCTACCTCTGAAACTAATAATATACTATATGTTAATTAATTGAGTTCAAATTAAAAAATAAATAAACAAAAGGAAAAAAAAGGAAAAGAAGTTTTGTAAGGGAGTTGCCAAAAGGGCTGTTGTTTATCTCTGGAGGTTTTGTGTCAAATAATAACCCATGTAGTATGAGAGTGACTCAGGATCAAGGAGCATGAAAAGGGGACTGGAGGAAGGGAAAAGGCAGGGTCTAGAGCCCCACTTTCCTGGAAATCTGAGTTGGTGATCCCATGGGAGTAGATACATTGCCTTGGCAGTCTCTTTAGGGAGTGGATAATCTGCTTCACCAAATATCCACAATTACCATTTCCCTCTGTAGTCTTGATTTTATGAATTCTGAAGCCTACTTACTTCTCCTCTAACTTGAAACACTCTCTTCTCACCAAAAGGCAATAAATAAATGACTTTTGCTGAGTATTTCCCCCCTTTTTTTAAAAGATTTATTTGAGAGAGCATGAGTAGAAGCAGCTGAGGGAGAGAGAAGCTTAATCAGACTGTACCAAAATGGGGTTTGATCCCACGACCTTGAGATCACGACCTGAGCCAAAACCAAAAGTCAGACGCCCAACCAACTGTGCCACCCAGGCACCCCTACCCCCTATTTTAACCTACATTTAGATTCTATATTAGCTCTCTGTTGCTACCTAACAAATTACCCCCAAATGTAGTGGCTCAAATAAATAATAAATATTTATAATCTCACAGTTTCTGTGGGTCAGGAATTTGGAAGCAGCACAGGTAGTGGTTTTATATCAGGTTCTATCTCTATCTTCTTTTTTCTTTTCTCTTTTCTTTTGCCAGAAAAATCTAGATGAGATTAATGTCATTCAAATATTTCATAGAAACAGGAATGTAGCAACTGGGTTCAGGTAGGATGAAAAAGTGAAAAAAATGGAGGTATGTTTATGTTGATATATTTACATCTGGAACAGGCACTCCTCCACATGAGGCAGAGCAGCTGCACGTGTCCAATGCCTCCTTGCAGATGCAGCCCTGGGCACACTTGGCATGACTAATGGGGCAGTAGGAGCAGCAGCTCTTCTTGCACAAGGTGCATTTGCACTCTTTATATCTGCAGGAAACAGAGCAGGTACAGGAGCTCCTGGTGGAGCATGAGCAGTTGGGGTCCATTTTGAGCTGAGGTGAGCATGGAGGTCCAAAGTGGATGATGCAGGGAGACACTGGTATGGGCTGGAGGTGTGGTTAGTTTCTTATGAGGATGTAGTCAAGAGGATGGCTGGAGATACAATTATGTAAAAGCTTGACTGGGGCTGGAGGATCTATTTCCTAAGATGCCTCGGTCACACAGGTGTGGGACACAGACCTTAGTTCATTGCCATGTAGACTTCTCCATAGAGCTACTTGAGTGTCCTGATATGACATCTGGCTTCCCTCATAGAATGAACCAAAAGAGAGAGAGAAGTAAAAGAACAAGGAAGAAGCTATAGTACTTTCAACCTAGCATCAAAAGTCATATACTGTAACTTCTGGCATATCCTAGTTATTAGAAGCAAGTCACTGACACTCCAGGCCACAATCCTGGGGAAGAGAATCAGAATCTTTTGAAAAGAAGAGTATTAAAAAATTTGTGGATATATTTTAAAGCTACCACGGGTTCCTAACTAGAACAAGCAGAGGAATTTCAGTAAGTGGGCAGCATCACAATCTCTACTTCTTTGGCTCATCAAACAGTAGCCTCCTTAAGGAAATATACTTCTATTTCAAGTTTGCTTACGGATTTTCACCTTTAATCATATTACTGAATCAAATACTTTCTTCCTGGGATGCCTGGGTGGCTCAGTCAGTTAAGCATCTGCCTTCGGCTCAGATCACGATTCCAGGGTCCTGGGATCAAGTCCCACATCAAGCTCCTTGCTCAGTGGGGAGTTTGTTTCTCCCTCTCCCTCTGCTGCTCCCCCTGCTTGTGCTCTTTCTGACAAATAAATAAAATCTTAAAACAACAACAACAACAAATGCTCTCTTCCCTCTAAAATCAGCTGCCCTACTTGTGTAAGAAACAAGTAGGAGAATAAAAATTTTTTTTAAGTTTTAATTTAAATTCCAGTGAGTTAACACACAGGTAATATTAGTTTCAGGATTCAGCACTTCCATACATTGCCCTGTGCTCATCACAACAAGTGCACTCCTTAATGCCCATCACCTATTTAATCCATCTCCCCTCTGGTAACCATCAGTTTGTTCTCTATAGTGAAGAATCTGTTTCTTGGTTTTCCCTTCTTCCTCTTTTTTCCCCCTTCGTTCATTTGTTTTGTTTCTTAAATTCCACATGAGTGAAATTATATGGTATATGTTGTTCTCTGACTCATTTTCCTTAGCATAATACCCAGAGAATAAAATTCTTTCAAGTACTTGAAAAGACAATATCTTGACTATACTTTGCTAATGAAATATGCACAAAACAGAAAGAACTACAAAAAAACCCTTCATCAGTAGTTTCATTGTTAATAATAATAATGTTAATATTGATAATAATATTGCTAGTAGTAATATTAAAAGTATATTATACAATAAAGAAGTAAATTAATGTAGTAAAAACAAATGTTGAGCCTCAGAGACATATATAAGTAAAAAATCAAAGTTCAATATAAATCTATTATAATATTAAGTTGAAAATAGAAATATCAATATGAACTCACAATCCTTCCTTATATATCCTCTAACTTGAAAAATATGTATTTTATTAAAAATTCCTAAAAGCAATGATATCTAATACCAATGAGCATACCTAGCATCCAGACTGTGGTCTCTAAATAGATTATCCATTAACAGAAAATGTAAGAAGAAACAAGCTATATAACACCACAAAAATAAAATTAGCCAAATCCAGAATTTAGGAAATTCTATAAGACAAAGACCCATATGCTAGAAGACATAAGAAAACACAAAATGGAGGAAGGATTGTTATAGGTCAAAACATATTTAAGAGCCACAACAAACATTATGTAATGAATGGACCTTGATTGATCCTGATTCAAACAAAAACTTGCTATAATACCACATTTTTTTAGATAACCTGGGAAATTTGAATATGGATAGGGTATGAAATGATATTAAGAAACTGTTAATATTTATTAGGTGAGATAATATTGTGGGTGTAAAACGAAGCCCTTATCTGTTAGAGATGCAGGCTCAAGTATTTATGAGTAAAATGGTATGATGTCTGGGATTTCTTTTAAATTCCCAATAACAACAAAACACAGTTGTGTTTGAGCCCGTTGAGGGAGTCTGGCTCTTTATAGTATAATATAATATATAACCAAACTTCATAACACAGTTCACTCTAGATATACATGGAATGAATAATCAGTATGTCTGAGGGATATTTTTTCAATATATATGAACCCTAATAACACTGTCAACCAACCTCCAAATCAAGATCTCATATACTCATATACCACATACACCATTTGATGATATTATTCATTAAATAACAGCTTTGTTAAAATCATGATAGCTTACATCAACATGTCATGCCATTTTCTTCACCTATTAACAAAGTAAGCTGAATAAAAGAGAAGTCAAGTTTAGTCTGACATGACTTGTTCTTAGTAATGCCAGATTCTCAAAGATCACTACATTCTTGTCTAAATATCTTCCTTATGTCTAATAATTTATTCTTGATTTTTCTAACGAATCAGAATAAGCCACTCATCTATAATTCTCAAATTTCATTTTTTCCAATTTAAAAAAGTGTACCTCTTTTTAACAGTTTTAGTGAGATATAATTCATCCATTTAAAAAATATAATTCAATGTTCTTTGGTATATTAAGAGAGTTGTATAACTATAATCACAATCTAATTTTGGAACATTTTTTAAAAAAGATTTTATTTATTTATTTGACAGAGAGAGAGCACAAGCAGGGGGAGTGGCAGGCAGAGGGAGAAGCAGGCTCCGCGCTGAGCAGGGAGCCTGATGCAGGACTTGATCCCAGGTTCCTGGGATCATGACCTGAGCTGAACGCAGATGCCCAAATGACTGAGCCACCAATGCATCCCTAATTTTGAAATATTTTAACACCCCCTAAAAGAAACCTTTTAACCATGATCTGTTACTCTCCATTCCCCACTTTCTACCTTCCATTCTTACTCTTCTTTCTGTCTCTAAAGATTTGGACTACTGCAACTATTAATGGCTTTTTACTTCTTAAAAAACAGGGTATTATCTTTTAGTATCTCCCATCTTTTAGTATAAAAGTCAATTCCTGTAAGACAAAATATATTCAAGTTTTTTCAACTCTGGAATATTTAAGAAGCTCACACTGTCCAGGTGCTGAGTCCAGCTTCAAGTTCCCAGGACTTCCTTGTCTGTTATCTTAGTCCTGTGACAACTAAGGCATGGGACCAATACAATACTCAGAGTCTAGACCATTTTTCTGATCATATTTGCATCACGTAAGAGCTTCCTCCAAGGTTAGCCTCGATCCTCATCTGATGCTCCCACCATACCTACTCCATCCTCCAAAACAATGTCCTGCCCTGCTTTGATTCTTAAGGCTTTGGTTCTTAAGTCAGTCCAGAACTGACCTGGAGTTTGGAAATCTCTCTTGGACTGGGTTAAGTAACTTTCTGGCTCCCCCAGCGAAAAAGAAAGGGAACGGAACAAAGAAGACCGTGATTTCACCCCACCCCACTGGGTTTTGGCTTTTAATTCTCATAATTGTTCTCTAGACTTCCACTTTTGTCTTGTCATTCTCTTTTCTCCTGCCATCAGTCAGGACATGCCACAGTGCCAGAAGCACATGAGTCACAGGAACATATAGTTTGGCAAGAGGGAGTGAGATAAGTAGTGAGGAAATTAGATTCTGCAGTCAGAGCCATGTGTCTTTGGTCCCTTTTAATTCACTGAGGGGGTAGGAGAAGCTACATATCTGCAAAGGCCAGAGAGGGGATAGCCAGTTCTAGCCCGTGAGGCAGAAATTGACTAAAGCCAAGTTACCAGATGGGACAAAAGAACAACTGAGAAAGAAAAGAAGAAAAAGTAAAGTGCTCAGGGCTTACATTGCCCAAAGGGGGAAAAGACACTTGACTAGGATACGTCGGCCCTGACAAGTTGAAGAGCAGATGTGCCATGAGAAGGAAGAAGTGCTTTGGCATGAGGTTTCTCTAATGGAGGCCACCTTTGAAGAGGGGATAAAGGACAGAGAAGGCTCACACCATCACTTGTCCAAGCCTGGATTCTTCTGGCCATTAAATTAGGTCCCAAGCAGAATTCCCTCCCCACAGCCCTCTCTACAATGTGCAGGGGTGACCACCTATTAGGAAGTGATATATTATCAAAAAAGGCAAAACAGCCTAAACTTTCCTGAAGTACTGTTTCACATTAGGAAGGAATATGCTCTATCTATCAATGCCTGTGGCTCCCGGCAGCCTTCTTCAGCTCTACCTGTCAGTCATTTCTTCCAGAAGTATGTAGAACATAACTTCCTGAGCCCAGCTGATTAGGTCCCTTTCCGTTTTTTTTTTTTTTTTTAAAGTGTTGCTCTTAAGAGACACTTTTTTTTTTTTTAAAGATTTTATTTATTTGACAGAGAGAGAGAGAGAGACAGCGAGAGAGGGAACACAAGCGGGGGAGTGGGAGAGGAAGAAGCAGGCTCATAGCGGAGGAGCCTGACGTGGGGCTCGATCCCATAACGCCGGGATCACGCCCTGAGCCGAAGGCAGACGCTTAACCGCTGTGCCACCCAGGCGCCCCGATTAGGTCCCTTTCCTATTCTAGGAGTTTGAACCCAGAGGCAACTTCCGATACCTGAAATAAATAACAGGATATTTTCAGCAAGTGCCTCAGTCCTGTAGCATGGTGCCTAGACCAGAAAAATACCTGGGAAGCTCAGAGCTTAAGTGACTTCTGAAATAAACTGTATGTGCTGGAATCAATCATCTTAATTTAATATTACCATCAACCATCTTAATAGCAGCTACTATTAACCAATTTGTATGGAACTACAGTATTTTGATATTTTAACCATTGGTACATCTATGCTAGTATATACTGGCTGATCATTAAACCCAAGAGATTCAGGTCTTATGTGGACTCTGAAAGTGACATTAGTGTCCATAAAGCTGGATGCCTCCTATCAGGACTGGACATCACTGTGTAATACTTTACAATCAGGAAACTTTCTGGTAAAACCTATAAAGCACCATACTAAAAGAGTCTTAGAGAAGTGTACGTTTAAAAAAGACTATGTATAACCAAAACATGATCTATACTTATTAAAAGTAACATGTAAAATGGCATCTACTATATTAGAACAACGAATCTCTAACACAGTAAAACTTTATTACATATTCTAAGTATCCATTAGCAGAATGAACTAACTGAATTCCTAAAACTGATAGGTTCCAGAGATTTTTAATACTTGCAGAATGTAGTATTTGCTTTGCAAACAAAAGCATCACAGTACCTTATAATGTCCATTTATCACAGCATCGTGTAGGGGAGTGATCTGGTACATTCCTTTGATATTTACATCTGCTCCACCTTTTAAGAGTTCACTTGCTGTCTGATAAAATCCTCCTACACTAGCTTCATGAAGTGCTGTCCAACCTATTACACAAGAAGGAAATGGTATTTGTTTATGTTTTGTGCTTGCCCTTAAAATAAAAACTCTATCTTGTTTCTTTAAAAATATTTTGATTATATGAGACAAGATAATCTTACCATGAAAATAACTCTATTATTAGATGAATTCAATAAATCTGAGGGCCAAATCAAATACCTACCCCAAACTCAGTTGTGAAAAAATATGAAAAGAAGTAAGAAAAATGTTTTAAATAAGTAAAATATTTGAAACTATTCCTGCCCTCCTCAAATAAAAAGGCTGTAAGGGAGTCATTATTAGCTCACTGAGAATGCTAGTTGCAGGCTACTTTTCTGCAGAGAAGAGGGGGGGAAACAAACTTTATTTATAGCTCAAGGTTCTTCCATTAAAGTGACCCAGCTGGTAGGAATGCACAAAAGTCACTTCGAAAACATATATTCTTTTCTCCTTATTTGTAAAAAGCTATTTACAGTAATCCTTTTTTTTTTTTTTTTAAGATTTTATTTATTTGAGAGAGAGAGTGCAGGGAGAAGCAGAGGGGGAAAGAGAGGGACAAGCAGACACTACGCTGAGCACGGAGCCAGATGGTGGGCGCGATCTCAGCTTGAGATCATGACATAAGCTGAAACCAAGAGTTGGATGCTTAACAGACTGAGCTACCCAGACGTCCCTATTTACAGTAGTTCTAACACCAAGTGTTTTAAGAAAACCAGTCACACAGACAAGCATCCTTATCCTTGTTAGCCAGAGACAATGGTATAAGTTATATTTATTAAATTCCAAGAAATCATAGGACTGATGAAAGAAAACCTAAAAGTTGCATGTTAAAAAGTGTATTTCACTCTTTCCAGAACCTTCTCCATAAGGCAGGGTTTCTCTAACTCAGCACTAACATTTTGAGGTGGATAATTTTTTGTTGTTCTGAGCATCCTATTAGATGCCAATAGCACCCCACCCCATTCCAGTTGTAACAACTAAAAACGATTCCAGAAACTGCCAAGTGTCCCCTGAAAGGCAGTATCACCCCAGTTAAGACCCATTGTCATAAAATGTTATAGAAGCAGTTTCTCCAATGTTACTAATTAGAAGACTTTGAGGAAGAAATGAAGAGTACTAAAAATGGTAAATATATAGTTATAATAGAGTTTTTTTCCCTATAAATTTCCTTAAAATGCATGTGACTATTTAAATCGAAAATTATAACATTATAGTTTGGTGTTATTAATGTATACAGATGTTATATATATAGTACAAAAGGGAGCTGTGTTCAGTGTTTTTACATTTTATAGAAATATACTAACTCTAAAAGGACTGAAACATTAAAGATGTATATTGCAATCACCAGAGTAACTACTACAAAATAATGCAAGGACAAAGAGAGGGGGGAAAAAGATAATATGCACAAGAAACAATTAGTAAAATTGCAGTCCTCAATCCAAATGAAGATTGATTAATCACCCTAATTAAAAGGCAGAGATTGTCAGAATGGATTAAAAAAGCTGTCTATGGATAAGAAATATGCTGTCTATAAGAAATAAATTTTAAATAAAAAGAGATAGGTTGAAAATAAAAAGATGGGAAAAGATATAGCAAACAGACAAGAAACTAAGAAGGCTAGGGTGCCTATATTAGTATTATACATAGTAACTTCAAGACAAAGCGTATTACCAGAGATGAAGTGAGATATTTCATAATAATTAAAAGGTCAATTTATCAGAAGAAAGACATGACAATTACAACGGTGTATGTACCTAATAATGAAGCTTCAAAATACAAGCAAAAATGGACAGAATTCGGGGCGCCTGGGTGGCGCAGTCATTAAGCGTCTGCCTTCGGTCAGGGCGTGATCCCGGCGTTCTGGGATCGAGCCCCACATCAGGCTTCTCTGCTAGGAGCCTGCTTCTTCCTCTCCCACTCCCCCTGCTTGTGTTCCCTCTCTCGCTGGCTGTCTCTCTCTATCAAATTAATAAAATCTTAAAAAAATTTTTTTTAAATGGACAGAATTAAAGGGAGAAATTGACAAATCCATAATCACAGTTGTTAATACTTCAACACCCTTCTCATAAAATGACAGATTAACTAGACAAAAAATCCATAAACACAAACATGATATTACCAACCATCTTCATCTAAGTGATGCTTATAGAACATTACATACAACTGAAGAAGAAACATTCAAGTACACAAGGGATATTAAGACAGACAGACCATATACTAGGTACTAGACCAATTCTCAATAAATAGAAGGATCAAATTCACAGAAAGTATATCCTTTAACCAAAAGGAAATCAATACCAGAAAGATACCTGGACAATCCTCAAATATTTAAAAATTTAACAACTTCTAGTATGATCTTGGGGTGAAACAAATAATCCATGCAAGAAATTAAAAGTATTTAAAAGTGAATGATAATGAAAATACAACATATTAAAATCTGTTAGATGCAGCAAAAGCAGTATTTAGAGGGAAATTTAAAGCTTTGAGTATCACTGGGGAAAATGTACAAAAATCTGTGACCTCATTTTCAACCTTAAGAAACTAGACAAAGAAAAAAATAAACCCAAAACACGTAGAGGTCAAAAGAAGCAGAAATTAATAACATTTAATACAGATAAGAGACAAAAATTTAAAGCTAGAAGTTAGTTCTCTGAGGAAAAAAAAGCAATAAAATTGAAAATCCTCTAGCTTAAACTACTTTAGGAAGGAAGAAAAAAAAGATAAAGGAGAGAAGGAAGAGAGGAAATGAGCAATATCACGAATGAAAGATAAATTTATATCCCTAAAGATCTGCAGATATTAAAACAATAATAGGGGAATATTATAAATAACTTTATGCCAATAAATTCCATAACTTAGATAAAAAGGACAAATTCCTCGAAAAAGTACAGCTTACCAAAACGGACACAAGATGAAACAAAATATGACTAGCTCACACACAGGTGAAATTTGCATTTATTATTAAAATCTTGCCACAGAAAAAAATTATAAGCTCACATAGTTTTACTCTGTCAAACATTTGAGGAAGAAAAAAACCCCCAAACTTACACAAACTCTTCCAGAAACTAGAAGAGAATACTTCTTAACTCATTTTATGAGGTCTACATAACCCGGATACCAAAACAAAAATCATTACAAGAAAATTATGAACCAATATTATTTACATAGTTTTAAAAAATCCTTAACAAAATACTAGCAAAACCTGATATCAAAACCAGACAAAAGCATTACAACAAAAAGAAAATTACAGACCAATATTACTCATGCTCACACATGCAAAAATCCTTAACAAAACAGCAGCAAACTGAATCTAGCAATATATAAAAGGATGATTTATCATGACCCAGCATCCATTCCTGATAAAAATACTCAGGAAATTAGGAATGGATTCCTCAATATGATGAAGAGCAGCTATAAAACCTACAGCTAACATCATGCTTAATGGTGAAATAATGAAGAGGCAAAACCATCAGAAATACTGAATAATATCAGAGAAGTATCAGAACAACAGCGGCTTCTAGAGAGTGGGGGCGGGGAATGACTGGGAAGAGAGATGAGTGAAATTTCTGGGATGCTGGTAATATTCTATCTTGACAGAGGTTTGGGTTACACAGGTGAATATATTTAAGATCTTCATTTTACTGTATGAAAATTTCACCTCAAAAAAGAAAAAAAAACTGGAACTCTAGTTAGAGACAATGCTGAGGTGTTCAGTGGTAAAATGTACTAACTTTCTTTAAAATGCATCAACATAAGGATGGACTGATGGACAGAGATTTACAGATGGATAGGAATGAAATAATAAGAAATTTTATTGGTTTCTGCCCCCTGGTTCCTGGGACAGAGCTCCTAAACCCTTGTAAACAGGGGTGCTGGGACAATCTATTGTTCTAATATTTGGTCTCTCACCCCAGTGCCTCATGTAGAACCCCCAAGACCTCTGCAATTTCGTAAGTGATAGAAGTGTCTGACACAGAGCTCCTAAATCCCTCGCTATTCCGGGTAACAGAAGTATCTTTTGTTCTAATGAAGCAACTTTTGGTGGGCTCCTGGATGGGGGCTGGTCATAAGAACAACCAAGTCACAATCAGAAACTTGGAAGTTTCAGCTCCATGTCCCCTTCTCCCCTGCCCTGCCTTCATGATGAAACCTCCATAAAAATCCCCAAACTCTGGGGTTTGGAGAACTTTTCCAGGTTGGTCAACACATCTACATGCTGGGAAGGACATACTCTAAATCCACAGGGATGGAAGCTCCTGTGCTCAGGACCCTCCCAGGCCTCACTCTGTATCTTCATCTGGGTATTCATCTGTATCCTTTGTCATATAATAAACTTATATGGTATCATGTAATAAACTTATATGGTAAACATAAGTGTTTCCCTGAGTTCTGTGGGCTATTTTTGGAAAAGATCAAATCCAAGGAAGGGACTGTGGGAACCTCCAATTTGTAGCCAACTTGAACATAAATTGTGGGTAACCCAGAGACCTAGTACTTGTGACTGGCCTCTGAAGAGGGGGTGGCTGACAGATTCCTAAACCTGTGGGATCTGTACTAATTTGGGTTAGTGTCAGAAATGAACTAAATCGCAGGACACCCAGCTGGTGTTGGAGAATTGCTTGATGTGTTGAAAATCCCACACATCTGGTATCAGAAGTATTATGAATAAAAAATAGAAACAGAAGGAAAACTACCAAACTCATTCTATGAGGCCAGTATTACCTTGATCCCAAGACCAGGCAAAGACCCCATCAAAAAGGAGAATTACAGACCGATATCCCTGATGAATATAGATGTCAAAATTCCCAACAAGATCCTAGCTAATAGGATCCAACAGTACATTAAAAGGATTATCCATCACGACCAAGTGGGATTCATCCCTGGGATGCAAGGGTGGTTCAACATTCGCAAATCAATCAGTGTGATAGATAACATTAATAAGAGAAGAGACAAGAGCCATATGATCCTTTCAATTGATGCAGAAAAAACATTTGACAAAATACAGCATCCTTTCCTGATTAAAACCCTTCAGAGTGTAGGAATAGAGGGTACATTTCTCAATCTCATAAAAACCATCTATGAAAAGCCCATAGTGAATATCATTCTCAATGGGGAAAAGCTGAAAGCCTTTCCCTTAAGATCAGGAACACAACAAGGATGCCCACTCTCACCACTATTGCTCAACATAGTACTAGAAGTCCTTGCAAAAGCAATCAGACAACAAAAAAGAATAAAAGGTATTCAAATTGGCAAAGAAGAAGTCAAACTCTCTCTCTTCACAGACGACATGCTACTTTATATGGAAAACCCAAAAGACTCCACCCCCAAATTACTAGAACTCATACAACAATCCAGTAATGTGGCAGGATACAAAATCAATGCTCAGAAATTAGTTGCATTTCTATACATGAACAATGAGACTGAAGAAAGAGAAATTACGGAATCAATTCCATTTACAACAGCACCAAAATCATAAGATATCTCGGAATAAACTTTACCAGAGAGGTAAAGGATCTATACTCTAGAAACTATAGAACACTGATGAAAGACATTGAAGAAGACAGAAAAATGGAAAAACATTCCGTGCTCATGGATCGGAAGAATAAGCACAGTTAAAATGTCTATGCTACCCAGAGCAATCTATACTTTCAATGCCAACTCGATTAAAATACCAATGACATTTTTCAAAGAGCTGGAACAAACAATCCTAAAATTTGTGTGGAACCAGAAAAGACCCCGAATTGCCAAGGAAATTTTAAAAAAGAAAAACAAAGCTGGAGATATCACGTTGCCTGATTTCAAGCTATACTACAAAGCTGTGATCACCAAGACAGCATGGTACTGGCACAAAAATAGACACACAGACCAATGGAACAGAATAGAGAACCCAGAAATGGACTCTTGGGTCTATGGGCAACTAATCTTTGACAAAGCAGGAAAAAACATCCAGTGGAAAAAAGACAGTCTCTTCAATAAATGGTGCTGGGAAAATTGGACAGCTATATGCAAAAGAATGAAACTTGACCACTATCTCACACCATACACAAAAATAAACTCCAAATGGATGAAAGACCTCGATGTGAGGCAGGAATCCATCAAAATCATAGAGGAGAACATAGGCTGCAACCTCTTCAACATTGGCCACAGCAACTTCTTTCATGATACATCTCCAAAGGCAAGAGAAACAAAAGATAAAATAAACTTGTGGGACTTCATCAAGATAAAAAGTTTCTGCAGAGCAAAGGAAACAGTCATCAAAACAAAGAGGCAACCCACAGAATGGGAGAACTTGCAAATGAAGCTACAGACAAAAGGCTGGTATCCAAGATCTAAAAAGAACTTCTCAAACTCAATACACGAGAAACAAATAATCAAATCAAAAAATGGGCAGAAGATATGAACAGACACTTTTCCAATGAAGACATACAAATGGCTAACAGACACATGAAAAAATGTTCAAAATCATTAGCCATCAGGGAAATTCAAATCAAAACCACACTGAGATACCACCTTTTGCCAGTTAGAATGGCAAAAATAGACAAGGCAAGAAACAACAAATGTTGGAGAGGATGTGGAGAAAGGGGATCCCTCTTACACTGTTGGTGGAAATGCAAGTTGGTACAGCCACTTTGGAAAACAGTGTGGAGGTCCCTCAAAAAGTTAAAAATAGAGCTACCCTATGACCCAGCAATTGCACTACTGGGTATTTACCCCAAAAATACAGATGTAGTGAAGAGAAGGGCCATATGCACCCCATTGTTCATAGCAGCATTGTCCACAATAGCTAAACGGTAGAAGGAGCTGAAATGCCCTTCAACAGATGAATGGATAAAGAAGATGTGGTTCACATATACAATGGAATATTACTCAGCCCTCAGAAAGAACGAATACCCAACATTTGTAGCAACATGGACGGGACTGGAGGACATTATGCCAAGTGAAATAAGTCAAGCAGAGAAAGACAATTATCATATGGTTTCACTCACTTATGGAACATAAGGAATAGTAGGGAGATCAGCAGGAGAAGGAAGGGAAGAATGAAGGGGGGGTAAACAGAAGGGGGAAGGAACCACGAGAGACTATGGACTCTGGGAAACAAACTGAGGGTTTCAGAGGGGAGGGGGGTGGGGGATTGGTATAGGCCGGTGATGGGTATTAAGGAGGGCACATATTGCATGGAGGACTGGGTGTTATACGCAAATAATGAATCATGGAACACTACATCAAAAACTAATGATGATATGGTGACTAACATAATAAAAAATTTTAAAAATATACTGAGAAAAAAGAAGTGTTATGAATATAAGTAGAGGAGAAACACATGAGTGTTTTTCCTTTATAGTAAGTATGTAATAAAAATAAATATGTAGAATCTAGGTTTTAAGTATCTGGATGCATTCTTTTAACTTTTCAGTATGTTTAAAATTTTTCATAATGTTACAAGAAATTTCAAATAAATAGCTCACATGTGAACTTTTGAAGCATAACCACTTAAGGACTACCTATTTTTAAAAACATAATATATTATGTTAGTCACCATACAGTACATCCCTGGTTTCTGATGTAAAGTTCCATGATTCATTAGTTGCGTATAACACCCAGTGCACCAAGCAATACGTGCCCCCATTACCAGTCTATCCCATTCCCCCACCCCCTCCCCTCTGAAGCCCTCAGTTTGTTTCTCAGAGTCCATAGTCTCTCATGCTTCATTCCCCCTTCTGATTACCTCCCCTTTCTTTATCCTTTTCTTCCCCTACCGATCTTCCTAGTTCTTATGTTCCATAGATGAGAGAAATCATATGATAATTGTCTTTCTCTGCTTGACTTATTTCACTTAGCATTATCTCCTCCGGTGTAGTCCATGTTGCAGCAAATGTTGAGAACTCGTTCTTTCTGATAGCTGAGTAACTGAATGCCACTTTAAATGAGACCCAAGCAAGGATGATCCAGTGATAAACAGTATCAGTCTTTTTTTTTTTTTAATTGGGGGGGAGAGGCACGGGGAATCGCCAGCAGATGCCCCACTGAGCAAGGAGCCCATCCATGCAGGGTTTGACGTGGGGTTCACACGGGGTCCAATCCCAGGACCCTGAGATCAGGACCAGAGCCAAAATCAAGAGTCAGCCGCTTAACCGATGGAGCCACCCAGGTGCCTCTGAATAGTATCAGTCTTACGGTTGAAATAAAATTCCCAGCATCGACAAAGCCAGAAGGATCTTTACAGAGCCACTGTAGACCGGAAATGGCTACACAATGCAAAACGACATCAAACACACTGAGAATTTCCCTTACCCTAGGGATTATTCCTTCTGTCTTATAAAACCACTCCTTCAAAATAAAGATGGACACATTTTACAACAGATCTTTTATTATCTCTCAGATCTGCAGGTTGGAAGAGCCTTAAATTTTTTTTCTTTTTAAAAACTAACATCTTAAAGGAAATCTCTCTAAAGCTTTATAAGATAGTAAGTTTCCCAGAAAGAGAAGATAACAACACATTTTAATAAAGATCCTAGTACTTATAGGCTCTAATGTAGCAACTGTTAACACCCACAGAGGTGTAAGTGCATGCTCTTCTGTATTATACAGTCCTCAACAATGTGGCGTCTCATTTTTATGTTCTTATCTGTCTCTTGCCTTGCTGTTAAACTTCTTGCTATTATCAATATCCTGGACTGTGCCAGCCTTTACTTTCAGTTCGAATGTGCCACAGACTTAGGAATCAGATAGAATTCTGTGTAAAATAATGCTCAAGGCATTGGTATGAGAGGGTTTTAGCAAAGAAGCTTTATGAGATCTGTTTTTGGGTATTCAGAGTTTCTTCAGCCTACTTCCTGGTTTCACCTTTGTTTTTGATAGATGAAGAACTACTGCAACCATTTTTTTAAATCAAAGACAAAGATATCATAAAATGTAAATGAGGATTCATAATGCAAACTATTACCTATGACAAATCATTGGTCTATTATTATAACATCTTATGAATTTCTCAAAAGGCACTTATTCTTTCTTGGACTGTATCACAGAATATATTTAAGCTTTTCTAGTATACGTATGTTTCTGTTTTCACAACATCTGGTACATACGGGCATATGTAGAAGCTCACTACAATGAACTGATGTATCACATGGAGGTCATACATCTCTTGCCAGTAGTTCCTGAACTTCACTGAGAATACAAATCATCTGGGGAAATATGTTAAAATGCGGATTTCAAGGTTTCAACCTACAGATTTTAATTGTGAGACGGTGTTTGTGTGCATGCGTGTGTCTTGGAGGGTGAAATAAACATTTTAAACAAACCACATTTTAAACAAACACTGCAGGTGACTGATGAAAATGGTTGTAGTCAAGTCTTTAAAAACACTACCCTCTGCAATTTTGTAAGATGGAACAGCCAGAAGCAAAGATCAGAGCTAAGATGCAAAGTGAGAAGGAAAAATAGAGAACAAGAGAGTTCAAGAAGCCAGGAAAGTATGTTAAGGATAAAGAATTCATAAGGTCACAGAAGGTCTCCTCACTGCGCCAGGAGAAAGTGCACAATAAATGGCCGAAGACAAGTAGAGAATAAACACCAAGGATGTAAACAATGGCACAGAAAAGGGCTAATGAAAAAAAATATATTAAGAGATTCTTGGGAAGTCCATAAAGTAGAGTTAGCTGCATGTAGAGCTACTCCTGAACTTAAGGAGCAGATAGAGACTAACAGCAAGTACCACACATTTCTGAAGGGAGCAAGTGCTTTGGCTAGCAAATAAGGATCCAAGGTTGAGGGTCACAGGACATTGGTGGTTCACTTGGGTATGAGATTCAGAACAACGGCCTGTTAACCCCTGATTATCATATAAACACATGCTTTACTAAAGTCAGTCTAATCACCTGCTTGTCCGTGGACTGTGCTGTTCATCCCTGTGCCTCATAAGACTTTTCGCACTGTTTCACAAACTGAGAAAGTCTAGACACACTAATAAAAGTATGGACACATAAATGCACTACCCAGGCTGGCCCAGTGCTGCTCAGTGCCTTAAGCACTTAAGTGTCCTTAAAGAAGCGTTCTTGTCCAGGAGAACATCAGCTTCTCTCCACAAAAAACACTGTAACAGAGATCCAGCCATGTGGAAAGAATGTTCTGAGCTCCCTTCCCCACCTTCTCTACCTCATACTCTCTTCTCTCCATATCCCTGGCCATTGCCCCTGCTGTACATCTACCATATTACCTCAATTTCCCTCATAGCTCAGCATACCATCAGCTTCCTTCAGCTTTTGAGCTTCTTTTCCATTCAAAGTTGAGTCTCACCGTAACAATGCCCATGCAAAGCCAACAAGTCAGCCACAGGAACCGCATCCTTCTGTGGAAGGCCACTGCACATGGCCCAATTGGTGCGCCCTGGGCAGGCATAATCTTTTTTTTTTTTAATAAAATTTTTTTATTATGTTATGTTAGTCACCATACAGTACATCCCAAGTTTTTGATGTAAAGTTCCATGATTCATTACTTGCATGTAACACCCAGTGCACCATGCAATACGTGCCCTCCTTAATACCCACCACCAGCCTAACCCGATCCCCCACCCTCCTCCCCTCTAAAGCCCTGTTTGTTTCCCAGAGTCCATAGTCTCTCACGGTTCATTCCCCCTTCTTTTTACACCCCTTTCCTTCTTCCCTTTCTTCTCCTACCGATCTTCCTACTTCTTATGTTCCATAAATGAGTGAAACCATATGATAACTGTCTTCCTCTGCTTGACTTATTTCGCTTAGCATTATCTCCTCCACTCCTGTGCAGGCATAATCTTTGAAGATGAAATATAATGCTCTTCTCCTGCCCTTCCCTCCCCACCTTACCACATCCCTGGGAGAAGATGGTGATCAGTTACCTAAGCAGAAAAATTACCTAGAAGCTTTCTGTCTGTGACTTGCCTTACACCCACTTCGTCATACTTTCAAAGGAGTGACTAAGCAGAAATTATGAACCACTCTCAAGATAATTGTGCGTGGTAACCCCAACTTACCAGCATAACTTGTCTGATTAACATTTCCACCTTTTATTATATAATGATGAACAAGACCAACGTCATTATGCAGAGCAGCCTGATACAGTAAGTTCTCTCCAAAAATGTTTCTACGGTTAATGCTAGACAGAGATATTTTATTCCTGTTCATTTTTTCTGAAATGAGGGGATGAACAAAAGAAAACAAAAAGTAATAATCCTTACTTGAAAATCGGGAAAAATACAAGTAACAGTGTGAATCCACTCAACATTCAGGAATTATACTATGAAAGAATATTTCATCCATAAACCCAACTATAATGTTATCTACATGCAAAAAGGTAAAAGAAAAAATGTCATTAGTTTGAAAATACTTGCAGTACATTATAAATCATGTAAGCAGTTTATGTTTATTGAAACCCCCATGAAAGCACATACATGAGAAGACTAACAGATTATTTTCTTAAAAGTTCTGGTGAAAAGGATTATTTAAATCTAGAATTAGAGTTATTAAATCTAACAAAATACTATAGTACCAAAATGTGTTACAACACCATGAGGAAAAAATCTCAGAAGTATATAAGGAAGATACAGAAATTAACCCCAGTGAGGCCAGAAAAGAGAATGCTAAATTTGTTTGTTACAAATAGTTGTCATGAATTTAAATAAAGAAAAATGATCTTGATCTGTACAACAGTTTTATTTCCTAAGCCAGAAAACAGACAATTAGATTCCCAGGTTATGTATATCAGGTATCATTTCTCCACTGTGTCTCCTGATATTCCTTATTTAGATACTCTAAATCCTGTCATCTTATGGAATAGTTCATTTGGTTTTACTGTATTTCAGAATAACATTGACGATAGCTTTTCCAATTCTGATCTACCTAATCTGCCTTATCCTAAAATCTCACAAAAATAACTGAGTACAGCAGCACATTTTTAATGGATCACAATTTATCTGCTTTGCCTTTATTAGATTTCCTCCATTCAGTTCCACTGTAAAGCAAACCAACTTCTGAACATTTGAACCTATCTTCCCTCACTCAAGACTAGAAAGCATTCTGCTCCTACCAGATAAACTGTATGCTTACAAAAAAATAAAAAGTATTCTTTATTCCAAGATCTATCTTTGCCAGTTGTACTTGCTAGTTACGTAATTTATCAGAAATAACAAATTAAGAATAAAAAATTTTTCAATGAAAACTAAGATGTAGAAGACATTCACTTCCAATCACAACTAAATAATTGTCATGACTTGCCCTTCCATTGCAAACAACTAAAAAAAAAAAAAAAAAAAAAACTAGACAAAACATATGGGGTAAAAAAACCCTATATTCAGACACCGGAGAACAGGCAATTCAGATCTATGACTCCTCCCAGAGAAGGGAAACAACAGAGTGAGCCCTAAGATCACTCTTGTCTGGAGGCACTTTCCAGCATATAACATAAGCATAGCAAGGTGATCCTGCTGAGCTGAGGAGATAGAGATTCAAGCTTCAGGAGGCTAGGATGATTAGATTTTGCATGGTACGGTACCAAAGATTTGGGAAGAGAGAACAGGTACCAAAAATCTATAAAAGGGACTCCTTGAGTCACTATCTAAATACTAAAGTGCTCATATGTAGGTTGAGTCTTCATGAGGCTGGACAAGAACAACTACCAGAGAACTATAAAATAACAATCCTGAGAGATCACACAGGCCTGGGAAACATTTACATTCCTGACGCCTGAGGAGAGAGACCTTGCTGAACAACCAGATCATTCGTAGAGACCCCTGACAGGTCATGTTTTAGTAGAAAGGGCTAACTTAGCTGTATAATAAAGCCTACACCAAACCTGCTTAACAAGGTTTTTTTAAAAAAATTGAAAGGATAAATCTGATCTTCAAGTAACTTGTGGGTCAAAACAAAATTCAACATTCTTAAAATATAGAGACATTCAGTAACATCTTGTTGCATGTGGATATCCAATTGTTCTCCTCTACAAAAGCCTTGTGCCTCTGTTAAAACTCAGGGTTTATTTCTGATAGGCTATTTTGATTACTATAGCCATTACCACTTTTTTGTTGTTTTGAGAGAGAAAGAGAGCATGAACATGTGAGTGGGGGAAGGAGAGAAGAGGCAGGAGGAGAGGGAGAGAGAGAATCCTAAGCAGGTTCCATGCCCAACACAGCCATCTCACAATCCTGAGATCATGCATGACCTGAACTGAAATCAAAGAGTCAGATGCATAACCAACTGACCCATCCAGGCTCCCTGCCATATATATATTTTTAAAGATTTTATTTATTTATTTATTTATTTATTTATTTAGACAGAGAGAGAGAGAGAGAGAGAGAGAGAAAGCCAGGGAAGGAACAGAGCAAGGAGACTCCACACTGAGTGCAGAGCCCAACTCGGGCTTGATTCCACGACCCCAAGATAATGACCTGATCTGAAATCAAGAGTTAGATGTTTAACCGTTTAACCAACTGAGCTACCCATGCACCTTGTCCTGCCATATAATTCTTAAAATCAGGCAGTGCTAGCCCTCTAACTTTGTCCTTTTCCATAACTATTTTACCATTCTAGGTCCTCTGCATTCCATATGAGTTTTAGAACCAGCTTGTGAATTTCTACAAAAAAACCCTACAGGAATTTTGATTGGGATTGTGTAGAATTCATAGATAATATCTGAGTAGAAATAATATCTTAATATTCAATCTTCTGGGACAGCTGTGTGGCTCAGTCAGTTGGGTATCTGACTCTTGATTTCAGCTCAGGTCATGATCTCAGGGTTGTAAGATCAAGTCCCGTGTTGGGCTCTGTTCAGGGCGCAGAGCTTTCTTGGACTTCTCTCTCTCTCCCCCTTTCTAAAAAAAAACAAAAAAGCCCCCCAAAAACTAATATTGAGTCTTCTGACTGATGAACAAAGCCATATGTCCCCATTTTTCTCCAATAATTTTCACTGATTTTTCTGAATATTTTCTAAGTTTCAGTGTACCTGTCTTTTACATAGTTTGTCAAATTTATCTCTATTTCATATTTTTGATACTATGTATCAAATTTCAATGTCTAAATGTTTGTTACTAGAATATGAAATACAATTAATATTTGTATATTGACTTGTATCCTTCATTGTGCAAAATTCACTTACATATAGTTGCTTTTACTATAGATTTCATCAGATTTTCTACATAGATGATTATGTCATTTGTGACTAAATACAGTTTTACTTCTTTTTTTCCCACATGGATGCTTTTTATTTGTTTTTCTTTCTGACTGCACTGGAAAGAACCTCTATAATGATGTTCAACAGAAATAGTGAGAGCAGACATCCCCTGCCTTATTTCTGATTTTAAGGGAAAAGTATTCAATCTTTCATCATTAAGTATAATAGATGTATATTTTTTTGTAGATGCTCTCTGTAGGTTGAAAAAGTTCCCCTCTATTCTTAGTTTGCTGGGAGTTTTCACTAGTGAGAGATGTAAGGTGTTGTCAAATGCCTTCTTGACATCCCTTGAGATGATAATATGGCTTTTCTTTTTAGCTTGTTAATGAATTACAGTGATTGATTTTCAAATGGTAAAACTAATCCTGAATTCCCGGGATAAACCCACTCTGTCATGATGTATTATACAATGTTGAAATTGATTTGCTAAAGTTTTGTTTATATATTTGTATCTATGTTCACCAGACATATTCATCTGTAGTTTTCTGTTCCTGTGATGTCTTTGATTTTGTTTTCAATTTATTAGTGGGTTCACAGGATGAATTGAGAAGTATTTCCTTATCTTCAACTTTTTGGAAGAGTTTATGGAAAACTGGTATTATTTATTCCTTAAATGTCTGTAGAATTCACCACTGAAAGTGTTATGAACTGAATTCTATCCCCCTCAAAATTCATGTTGATGCCGTAATAGAATAGGATTTGAGTCCTTACAAAAAAAAAGTAAGAGACATCAGAGTTCTCCATATATGCAGGAAGGACATGTTGAGAAGTCTGCAAGTCAGGTAGAGGTCTCGCTAGAAATCAAATTTTCTATTACCTTCATCTTGGACTTCTAGCTCCCAAAACTGCGAGAAAATAAATTTGCCACTTAAGGTATTTAGTTATGGTAGCCGTAGCAGACTAATCCAGAAGGCTTTGGGCCTAGAAGTCTGGGCAAAATCAAGAGCTGGACACTCAACTGAGCCACCAAGGTATGCCTAGAATAAATCCCTTTAAGTAAAATTGTCAATTCAAGAATTGTGACTTGAAAGTCTGAAGAATGTAAATAAACTGCCTGGCAAAAAGACTGCACAGGGGCGCTTGGGTGACTCAGTCAGTTAAGCGTCCCACTCTTGGTTTCAGCTCAGGTCATGATCTCAGGGTCAGTGCTCAGTGCAGAGTGTGCTTGTCAGTCTCCCTCTGGTCCTTCCCCTGCTCTAGGTCAAATAAAAAAATAAAATCTTAAAAAAAAAAAAAAAGACTGAATAAACTTACACTATTACCAACAACATAAAAGAATGCTTACTTTTTCCACATTCTTGCCACTGCGAATTCTCAAATGTTCAAACATTTGACATTCTCTTAGTGAAAGCTATACTTCCTAATTATCTTTTTTTAATCATAAGTGAGATGCTAATCTTTTCAGTTATTTTTTAAAAGATTTTATTTATTTATTTGAAAGGGAGAGGCAGAGAATCTCAAGCAGACTTGGAGATGAACAAGGAGCCTGACGCAGGGCTGGATCTCACGACCCTGAGATCATGACCTGAGGTAAAACCAAGAGTGGGATGCTTAACTGACAGAGCCAACTAGGCACCCCAGTTATTTATATATATGTATTTTTTTTTCTGTGAAATGCTTGTTCATGTTCCCTACTCATTTTTCCTTATCCTTACTGTTTTGTAAGAGCCCTTTGCATGTTAATGCACTTAACACTTGTTATGTGTTATTAATATTTCTTCTGTGTTCAATGTTTGGTTTTCTTTGGGGTATTTTTCCATAAAATCTTTTTTAAATATATGTAGTCAATTTTATCATTCTTTTCCCTCCTGGCCTCTGGGTTTGTCATTCTTTAAGAAGGTTTTTCCTCCTTGGAGATTACAAATAGATTCACTTATGTTTTCTTCTACAACTTTTTTTCACTTAATCTTTGGCCAAAATGGAATTAAATTCAGTATAAGGAATGTTATAGGTATTCATCCAATTTTGTTTATGTCTTCACTATTTATTGCTTGGTCCTTCTTTTTGCCACCAATTTGAGATGTCATCTCTATTATATACCTTCCCCAAAATTCACACTGTATCAGGCTTCTACATTTAAACTCTATTCTGTTTCTTCAATTTATCTGTCTATTCCAGTGCCTGTACACCAAATTATTTTAATTTCTATGGCTTTCTAATAGCTTTCATATTATTTACAGTAGGTTCTTGTCTCTCCACTCTCCCTGTACTTTTATTTTTCAGAATTTTCTAGGCTAGTCTTTCATATTATCATTTTATAACATTCTCATAACTAACCTCCAGCTTTATAAAGCAAAACAAAACAATTAACAAATAAACAAAAATCTGTTTTTGACTGAGCTCTCACACATTTACAGGGTAATTTGGGGAAAAATAAATTTCTTAACAAGACTGAATACTTATGGTCAAGAATAAGGTTCTTCTTTCTATTTCTTCAAGTCTTTTTTCTTTTTTTTAAAGTCCCTCAGCAGAATTTTCAACTCTCTTCTTACAGGTAAGGCACATTTCTTATTAGGTATATAAGCAGGTATTTTCTCTTTTATAATTATTATAAATGGGACTTTCTCCTATATTTTTTCTAACTGGGTAATACTTATACATATGAAAGGTATTTATTTTTGTCTCGTCTCAGTTTACTAAATTTTTTAAATGTTTTATCTGGAAAAAATTTCAGACTTAAAAAAAAGTTATAAAAACAGAACAAAAGAGTCACCCATTGTTAGTATTTTGCCACCTGTTTATATCATTCTATCTCCCTTCTTATTTATTTTTTCTATTTTTTTATTTTTATTTTTTTAATAACAATTTTTTATGTTATGTTAGTCACCATACAGTATATCCTTAGTTTTTGATGTAATGTTCCATGATTCATTATTTGCATATAACATCCAGTGCTCCATGCAATATGTGCCCTCCTTAATACCCATCACCGGCCTATCCCGATCCCCCACCCCCCTCCCCTCTAAAGCCCTCAGTTTGTTTCCCAGAGTCCATAGTCTCTCATGGTTCATTCCCCCTTCTGTTTACCCCCCCTTCATTCTTCCCTTCCCTCTCCCTTCTTATTTAAATATATGCATGCACACAGACATATATATAAATAATAACTTATGTACACCATGCCCCTTTACTCACTAACACTTAAGTGTGTATTTTGCAAAAAACAAGGGGATTCTCTTAAACAACCAAATTATTATTAAATTCAGGAAATTTAACAATGGTATATTATTATTTAACCTATAGTCCACATTTTAATTTTGCCAATTGTACCCCTAGTATATTTTAACCAGCCTTTCTATATTCTTATTGTTTCTCTCAGTTTCTTAGGTTATTCTTTGGGGTTTTATAGGAACAAAGAAATAACAACTAAGAATAACAATAATTTTGCCTTTCCCTTTCCTCTAATTATTCCTCTTGGTATGATTTCTCAAAGCCTTATGCTAGGTTGGTCATACCACAAATAGATCACATATCTAAATTTGAAAAGGGTTCTGTAACTATGCTATCCAAAGTAGAAATATAGAAAAAATACCAGCCTATAATCTAGAAGTTCATGATCAAGTCCTAGCTATGCTACTAATGAGCTGTGCAATGCTGGGAAAAATCCTTAACCTCTATGAACTTCCTCATCAGTAAAATGAGAAAGATGAGATAGATAATCTCTAAATCCTTTTCAGTCCCAGAATTCTATGTTTCTGTAAGTTATTTAGTTAAAAAAAAAAAAAAAGAAAGAAATCAAATATGCCTCACCATTTTTTCCAGCAAGTTTTTTGTTTCTCTGCATCTGTTCTCCACTTTTGAGTCTGGTTGAATGTATATTCTTCCCTTTACCTTTAATCATTAAAGCAGGATCCTGAATTCTTGAAACATAAATGTGTTTTTAAAATTATTATCATGTTCTCTACAACCATTCATACAGAATCATACTAAATTTTTACTCAATTTTTAAAACTAGAAAGTATTTTGCTGAGCTGCTATCAAACAGCATGGCACTTTAAAATATGGAGATGGCTCCTGAGCAAACTGAAGATAATTCTGTGACAGGCATGCCAGTTTTTGTGGTTTCTAGACTTTTCTTTGTGCCACCTGTGGGTTTCTCTCCTTTAGGAGCAGTCATCTGCAAGTATTCTGAGTCTCTTGCTCCTCGTTCCATAAGCTGGCATGCCACTATGTATTTACCTTCTAGGGAAAAAGAGAGGCTTTTTGCAAGAAAACAGGACTTGCCATGTGGGATTACACTGATCAAAAACTGCAAAATACTGGAATAAAAACAGACACATAGGTGAAAAGGACACTGTGGAGCCAGGAAATAAACGTACGTATATATGGTCAATTAACTTACAATAAAGGGACCAAAAATATACAATGGGGAAAGGACAATTTTTTTAATAAATGATGTTTGGGAAACTGGACAGCCACGTGTAAAACAAGGAGACTGGGCCTCAATCTTATATCATACACAAAAATCAATTCAAAATGGATTAAAGACTTCATTGTAAGACCTGAAACCATAAAACTCATAGAAAAAAACACCTTGACATTGGTCTGGGCAATCATTTTTTGGATTTGGCACTAGAAGCAAAGGCAACAAAAGCAAAAATGAACTAGGGCTACATCAAACTAAAAAGTTTCTGCACAGAAAAGGACACCATCAACAAAATAAAAAGGAAACCTACTGAATGGGAGAAAGTATTTGTAAATCACACATCTGATAAGGAGTTAATATTCAAAATTTATAAAGAACTCATACAACTCAATAGCAAATCAGCAAACAATCCAATTAAAAAATGGAAGAGGAACTAAAAAGACATTTTTCTAAAGAAGACATCCAAATGGCCAACAGGTACATGAAAAGGTGCTCAACATCACTAACCAGCAGGAAAATGCAAATAAAAACCACAGTTAAGATATCATCTCATACATGTTATAATGGCTATCATTAAAAAGACAAGAAAGAACAAGTGTTGCTGAGGATGTGAAGAAAAAGGAATCCCTGTGCATTGCTAGTGAGAATGTCAACTGGTGAGGGCACTATGGAAACCAGTATAAAGCGTCCTCACAAAATCAAAAACAGAACTATCATATGACCCAGCATTTCCACTTGTGGATATTTATCCAAAGGAAATAAAATTACTATCTTGAAAAGATATCTGCACCCGTGTCCACTGCAGCTTTATTTATAATAGCCAAGACATGGAAACAACTTAAGTATCTACTGATGGATAAATGGATAAAGTAAATTGGTGTATACACACACACACACACACACACACACATACATACACACACAATGGAGTATTATTCAGCCATAGAAAAGGAAATTCTGCTATTTGTTGACAATGTGAAAGGACCTAGATTGGAAAAAGATGGCAGAGGAGTAGGCGACCCTATTTCAACCGGTCCCCTGAATTGAGCTGGAAATCTATCAGACCATTCTGAACACTTATGAAATCAGCCTGAGATGTAAGAAGATATATCTGGATCTCTACAAACAGAGTATCTCCAGTGGCTGGTTTTGAGGTAAGAAGCAGGGAGCCGTGATTCTGCAGGAAGATACTGAAGATAAACAGAAGGTGGAGGGAACCTCCATGAACTTGCACCAGGAAGGCAAAAGCCTCCCATGCTGGGAGACTTGAAGACTGGTAGCTGTGGAGAAAGGACTTTAGGGAAGCCCTGGACTGAAACCAGGAGCTACGGGTACGTGCGAGTGAACTGGGGACGGCTTGCGGTTGTAGAAGCACAAAGGGCAGAGACATGTCTGGCCCTGGGAATGACAGCTGGGAGTGCTGCTGTGGGGTACACAACGCAAGAGACTGTGTTTTTTCGCAGCACAGAAACAGAGACAGTGTGGCCTGGAGAACTCAGTGAAGAGCAGACTGCGATCTCTCTGTTCTGAGACAGAGGTTTGGCTACAGTCACTTCTGCTCTGACTCTCGGAAGAGACTCAGAAAGCCGCCAGGGAAAGCCACCAGAGAACAAAAAGCCCCCCAAAAAACATTTTCACTGAGCCCATTCCCCACCCCACAGGGGGCAGGGCAACTCTGCCCAAACAGGGTTGCCGGAGTTAACAGCACAGCAAGCCTCTCCCCTCAAAGAAGGCTGGAAGAACAAGAGGCTGACAACCCTAAGGTCCCTATAAAACAGGCTCATCTGGGTTAATACTTTGGACTCTGTACATTCCCTCAACCACCCCTCAACAGAATGACTAAGAGGAACCCTCAACAAAGAAAAGAAGCAGAGACTGTTGCCTCTGCCACAGACCTAATGGATA
This sequence comes from Ursus arctos, assembly GCF_023065955.2. Lineage (NCBI taxonomy): Eukaryota > Metazoa > Chordata > Mammalia > Carnivora > Ursidae > Ursus > Ursus arctos. The sequence goes on from NW_026623067.1 coordinate 59,561,639, forward strand.
TGGATATAACCAAGATGTCAGAAGACTTCAGAGTAACAATTATGAAGGTGATATCTCGGCTTGAGAAAAATATTAATGACCATATAGAATCTCTAAGGGCAGAAATGAGATCTAATCAGGCCGAACTTAAAAATGCTATGAATGAAATGCAGTCTAAACTGGATACTCTTGACTGCCAGGGTAAACGAGGCAGAAGAACAAATTAGTGAGCTAGAGGATAAGATGATAGAAAAGAAGAAACCGAGGCAGCATGGGAAAAACAGATTAAAACCCAAGGGATCAAACTGAGAGAGATTAGTGACTCAATGGAACATTCCAATATCAGAGTTATTGGGATCCCCGAGGGGGTAGAGAGAGAGAGGGGTCTAGAAGATATATTTGAACAAATCATAGCTGAGAACTTCCCTAATTTGGGAAAGAAAACAAGCATTCGTGTCCAAGAGGCAGTGAGGACCCCCCCAACATCAATGAGAACAGACAGATGCCACGACATATAATAGTACAAGTCCCAAATGTTAGATCCAAGGAAACAATCTTGAAAGCAGCAAGGGGAAAGAGATTTCTTACGTACAGAGGGAGGAACATCAGAATAACGTCAGACTGGTCCACAGAGACCTGGCAAGCCAGAAAGGGCTGGCAAGACATATTCAGGGTACTAAATGAGAAGAATATGCAACCAAGGATACTTTATCCAGCAAGGCTGTCATTAAGAATGGATGGAGATACAAGGAGCTCCCAAGACCAGCAGGAACTGAAAGAATATGTGACCACCAAGCCGGCCATGCAAGAAATATTAAGGGGGAGGGGGGTTTTTATAAAAGGAGAAAGACCCCAAGAGTGATACAGAACAGAAATTTACAGAGACAATCTATAGAAACAAGGACTTTACAGGCAACATGATGACAATAAAATCATATCATTCAGTAATCACTCTCAACGTGAACGGCCTAAATGCTCCCATGAAATGCTACAGGGTTGCAGACTGGATAAAAAGACATGACCCATCCATATGCTGTCTACAAGAAACTCTTTGTGAACCTAAAGATACCTCCAGACTGAAAGTGAGGGGATGGAGAACCATTTTTCATGCCAACAGACCTCAAAAGAAAGCTGGGGTAGCAATTCTCATATCAGAAAAATGCGATTTTAAGCTAAAGACCGTAGTAAGAGATACAGAAGGACACTGCATCATTTTTAAAAGGGTCTATCCAACAAGAGGATCTAACAATTGTAAATATGTACGCACCCAACATGGGAGCAGCCAACTATGTAAGCCAACTAATAACCAAAATAAAGAGACGCTATTTTTTTTTTTTAAGATTCTATTCATTTATTTGACAGAGAGACAGCCAGCCAGTGAGAGAGGGAACAGAAGCAGGGGGACTGGGAGAGGAGAAGCAGGCTCCCAGCAGAGCAGGGAGCCCGATGCAGGGCTTGATCCCAGGACCCTGGGATCATGCCCTGAGCCGAAGGCAGACGCTTAACGACTGAGCCACCCAGGCACCCCAAGAGACATTATTGATAATACACTAATAGTAGGAGACCTCAACATTCTACTCTCAGCAATAGACATATCATCTAAGCAGAAAATCAACAAAGAAATAAGTGCTTTGAATGACACACTGGATCAGATGGACCTCATAGATATATAAAGAACATTCCACTCTAAAACAAGAGAATACTCAATCTTCTCGAATGCACATGGAACTTTTTCCAGAACAGACCACATACCGGGTCACAAATTAGGTCTCAATTGATACCAAAAGACTGAGATTATTCCCTGCATATTCTCAGACCACAATGCTTTGAAATTGGAACTCAATTACAAGAAAAAATTTGGAAGAAATTCAAACACATGGAAGCTAAAGACCATCCTGCTTAAGAATGTTTGGGTCAACTATCTCACACCATACACAAAAATAAACTCCAAATGGATGAAAGACCTCGATGTGAGACAGGAATCCATCAAAATTCTAGAGGAGAACATAGGCAGCAACCTCTACGACATCGGCCAAAGCAACCTTTTTCATGACACATCCCCAAAGGCAAGAGAAACAAAAGATAAAATGAATTTATGGGACTTCATCAAGATTAAAAGTTTCTGCACATCCAAGGAAACAGTCAGAAAAACTAAGAGGATGGGGGAATGGGTAGGCCGGTGATGGGTAGTAAGGAGGGCACGTATTGCATGGTGCACTGGGTGTTATACACAACTAATGAATCATCGAGCCTTACATCGGAAACCGGGGATGTACTGTATGGTGACTAACATAATATAATAAAAAATCATTAAAAAAAAAAAAAAAGAATGTTTGGGTCAACCAGGGAATCAAAGAAGAACTTAAGCATTCATGGAAACCAATGAGAATGAAAACAAATCAGTCCAAAACCTATGGGATACTGCAAAGGAGGTCCTAAGCGGGAAATACACAGCCATTCAAGCCTCACTCAAAAAACATAGAAAAATCCCAAATACATAAATTAACCTTACACCTCCAAGAACTGGAGAAAGAACAACAAATATACCCTAAGCCACACAGGAGAAGAGAAATAATTAAAATTAGAGCAGAGATCAATGAATGAGAAACCAGAAATACAGTACAGCAGATCAATGAAACTAGAAGATGGTTTTTTGAAAGAATTAACAAGATCGATAAACTACTGGTCAGACTTACCCAAAAGAAAAGAGAAAGGAACCAAATTAATAAAATTATGAATGAAAGGGGAGAGATCACGACTAAGACCAAAGAAATAGAAACAATTATTAGAAATTATCATCAACAACTATATGCCAATAAATTAAGCAACCTGGGAGAAATGGATGCATTCCTGGAAACCTATAAACTACCAAGACTGAAACAGGAAGAAACTGACAATCTGAACAGACCAATAACCAGTAACGAAATTGAAGCAGTGATCAAAAACTTCCCGAAAAACAAGTCTAGGGCCTGATGGATTCCCAGGGGAATTCTACCAAACATTCAAAGAAGAAATAATACCTGTTCTTCTGAAGCTGTTTCAAAAAATAGAAACAGAAGGAAAACTTCCAAACTCATTTTATGAGGCCAGTATTACCTTGATCCCCAACCAGGCAAAGACCCCATCAAAAAGGAGAATTACAGACCAATATCCCTGATGAATATAGATGCCAAAATTCTCAACAAGATTCTGGCTAACAGAATCCAACAGTACATTAAAAGGATTATCCATCATGACCAGGTGGGATTTATTCCTGGGATGCAAGGGTGGTTCAACATTTGCAAATCAATCAATGTAACAGAACACATTAACAAGAGAATAGACAAGAACCATACGATCCCCTCAACTGTTGGAGAAAAAGCATTTGAGAAAATACAGCATCCTTTCCTGATTAAAACCCTTCAGAGTGTAGGAATAGAGGGTACATTTCTCAATCTCATAAAAACCATCTATGAAAAGCCCATAGCGAATATCATTCTCAATGGGGAAAAGCTGAAAGCCTTTCCCTTAAGATCAGGAACACGACAAGGATGCCCACTCTCACCACTATTGTTCAACATAGTACTAGAAGTCCTAGCAATAGCAATCAGACAACAAAAAGAAATAAAAGGTATTCAAATTGGCAAAGAAGAAGTCAAACTCTCTCTCTTCGCAGATGACATGATACTTTATGTGGAAAACCCAAAAGACTCTACCCCCAAATTACTAGAACTCATACAACAATTCAGTAATGAGGCAGGATACAAAATCAATGCACAGAAATCAGCTGCTTTCCTACACACTAACAATGTAACTGTAGAAAGAGAAATTAGGGAAGCGATTCCATTTACAATAGCAACAAAAACCATAAGATACCTTGGAATAAACCTGACCAAAGAGGTAAAGGATCGATACTCTAGAAACTATAGAACACTTATGAAAGACATTGAAAAAGACACAGAAAGAAGGAAAAACATTCCATGCTCATGGATCGGAAGAATAAACACTGTTAAAATGTCTATGCTGCCCAGAGCAATCTATACTTTCAACGCCATCCCGATGAAAATACCATGGCATTTTTCAAAGTGCTGGAACAAATAATCCTAAAATTTGTATGGAACCAGAAAAGACCCCAAATCGTCAAGGAAATGTTAAAAAAGAAAAACAAAGCTGGAGGCATCACATTGCCTGATTTCAGGCTATATTACAAAGTTGTGATCACCAAGACAGCACGGTACTGGCACAAAAACAGACACATAGATCAATGGAACAGAATAGAGAGCCTAGAAATGGACCCCCAACTCTATGGTCAACTAATCTTCGAAAAAAAGGAAAAAATATCCAATGGAAAAAAGACAGTCTCTTTAATAAATGGTGCTGGGAAAATTGGACAGCTATGTACAAGAATGAAACTCGACCATTCTCTTACACCATACACAAAGATAAACACTAAATGGATGAAAGAGCTTAATGTGAGACAGAAATCCATCAAAATCCTAGAAGAGAACATAGTCAGTAACCTCTTCAACATCAGTCACAGCAACTTCTTTCAAATACGTTTCCAAAGGCAAGGGAAACAAAAGCAAAAATGAACCTTTGGAACTTCATCAAGATAAAAAGCTTCTGCACAGCAAAGGAAACAGTCAACAAAACAAAGAGGCAACCCATGGAATGGGAGAAGATACTTGCAAATGAAGCTACAGATAAAGGACTGGTATCTAAGACCTATAAAGAATTTATCAAACTCAATACACGAGAAACAAATAAACAAATCAAAAAATGGGCAGAAGATATGAACAGACACTTTTCCAATGAAGACATACAAATGGCTAACAGACACATGAAAAAATGTTCAAAATCATTAGCCATCAAGGAAATTCAAATCAAAACCACACTGAGATACCACCTTACGCCAGTTAGAATGGCAAAAATAGACAAGGCAAGAAACAACAATTGTTGGAGAGGATGTGGAGAAAGGGGATCCCTCCTACATTGTTGGTGGGAATGCAAGTTGGTACAGCCACTCTGGAAAACAGTGTGGAGGTCCCTTAAAAAGTTAAAAATTGAGCTACCCTATGATCCAGCCATTGCACTACTGGGTATTTACCCCAAAGATACAGACATAGTGAAGAGAAGGGCCATATGCACCCTAATGTTCATAGCAGCAATGTCCACAATAGCTAAATTGTGGAAGGAGCCGAGATGCCCTTCAACAGATGACTGGATTAAGAAGTTGTGGTCCATATATACGATGGAATATTACTCAGCTATCAGAAAGAACGAATTCTCAACATTTGCTGCAACATGGACGGCACTGGAGGAGATAATGCTAAGTGAAATAAGTCAAGCAGAGAAAGACAACTATCATATGATTTCTCTCATCTATGGAACATAAGAACTAGGATGATCGGTAGGGGAAGAAAGGGATAAAGAAAGGGGGGGTAATCAGAAGGGGGAATGAAACATGAGAGACTATGGACTATGAGAAACAAACTGAGGACTTCAGCCATCAGAAAGGATGAATACCCACCATTTGTATTGACATGGATGGAACTGGAGGGGATTATGCTAAGTGAAATAAGTCAAGCAGAGAAAGACAATTATCATATGGTTTCACTTATATGTGGAACATAAGGAATAACATAGAGGACATTAGGAGAAGGAAGGGAAAAATGAAGGGGGGAAATCAGATGGGGAGATGAGCCATGCAAGACTACGGACTACGGGAAACAAACTGAGGGTTTCAGAGGGGAGGGGAGTGGGGGGATGGGTTAGCCTGGTGATGGGTATTAAGGAGGGCACGTATTGCATGGAGCACTGGGTGTTATATGCAAACAATGAATCACGGAACACATCAAAAACTAATGATGTACTGTATGGTGACTAACATTACATAATAAAATAAAATTTTTTTAAAAAGTGTGAAAGGACCTAAAGGGCATTTTGCTAAGTGAAATAAGTCAGACAGAGAAAGACAAATACTGTACGATCTCATTTATATGTGGAACCAAAAAAAAAAAAAAAAAACAACTCAAACTCAGAGGTACAGAGAACAGATTGGTGGTTTCCAGAGGCAGTGGGATGGGGAGTGGGTAAAATGGGTGAAAGTGATCAAAAAACGCAAACTTCCACTTATAAGGTAAGTAAGTCCTGGGGATGAAACGTGCAGTATGGTAACTGTAGTTAACAATACTGTATTGCATGGTTGAAAGCTGTTGAGAGAGTAAATCTTAGAAATTCTTATGACAAGAAAAGAAAATTTTATAACTGTGTGATGACGGATGCTAACTATAACTAAACTTAATTTAAAAAAGAAAGAATGGAAATTAGCATTAGGCTGAAATCCAACAAATCTCCCTTTACTCTTTTTTTTTTTTTTAAAGTAGAAGAGTTTTCTGGGTTAAAAAAAATAACTGTACAGTAAATAAGGCAACAACATTAAAAAATAAAGTTCCTCACTTAGGGGTAACTGTACATAGGCTCTAGTGTCCCAAGCACAGAATTATCTATAAGGTCTGTAGTATATATAAAGAGAAAGACATAATTTGGGAGTATACCTGAAATTCTTACTTGAAGAGTTATTATTTGTTTGATCCTCACTGACAAGTATCATTGGTAAAATCTTTTCTGGCATCTTACACACGTTATCTGTGTGCTTTGCATCTCTGCCTGCTTTCAGTCTGGATGATCTCCTTAACACACATGGAGTGTTCTGATCAGATTTCTTTTCCACCGAATTTGAATTTCCCTTATTATTTAGTGGATCACAAGAGGTGACATTTTGATGAACCAAAGTTTGCAACCCAAATGGACTTGGATCTTCTAGAGTCTGTAATAAGATGTAAATACACAATTAACTGTAACAATGCAAAAAATTTAAAATGAGAAGAAATTAAGTTTTATCTTGTCCTTTGATTACACAAAAATGCCTCTTATAAGATGAAAGTACAAAAACCCACAGGCCACATAATGAAAATTTAATAATATAATAAAAGCCAATGCAAATTTAAAAGGCTAAAACAAGAAGAGCAGAAGTAAAAATTATTATTATCAATATTCATCCTTAAAATTCAAGGGCAAAAACTATAGTTACTCTGGATACTTTAACTTCACAGGAAATAGGCAGCAAAAAATGATGAGAGACATATAAAAACAGCAGAAGTAATGAATCATGGAACTTTACATCAAAAACTAGAGATGTACTGCACAGTGACTAACATAATATAATAAAAATTATTATTAAAAAAAGAATGCTTTCCTTTCAGAGCTACTGTGAGAATATTACGAAATAAAGTATGCAAAAAGCCCAATCCACACAACAACAACAACAAAAAACAGCAGAAATGTCATACTAGACCAGATTAATGTTCTATTCAGCCCAGTGCTTGTTGTTTGACAGCAGCAAGTAATATTTGCAAGTAATATTTTGTGGGACAAGATTGTATATATATATATAACCTCCATTACATTGATTTTAAAAGGTTACCAGTATATCATGAATGGCTCTAACTTCCCCTTAATAATCCATTATAGATTTAACTTTCATGAAGATATATGTGTTTTTACACATATCATGTAAACTTTTCTTGAACTTATTCATATATCCAGCTTGCAAAGCTTTTTAGCCTAACAAGTTCCCTAACTTTAATATGACTGAGTAAAAGCGTATTCAATTTTTTCTAAATCAATCTCTTTTTTACTTTTAAAAGGGTTTGTTTTTTTTGAACACTTGCTAAATTCATGCTCACTCTATTAATACCAATCAATTATAATCTCCTACATTTTACTTATATACCTCTTTTCAGATTAGAATACTGGAATGTTTAATTTAATCTTTATGCCCTAACCCCATGATTAGTTTTCCTTTTTCTGGATTTTTTTAGTTTTGTTATGTCTGCTTTGAGATGTTTTCTATGAGAATTGCATGCAGTATTATGCCAGGTATGTATTTTTCAACATGAGCTTAGTAATGTGTTATTCAAATTGTCCCAGGGATGTTCATAAAAGTAGCCTGATAATAGCCAAAGAAAAAAAAGAAAAGAAAGAATTCAAATGACCATCATTAGTGAATTAGTTAAATCAATTATATTTTATATAATATATGTACATACACACACACACAAAATATCCATATAGTGGAATAATATTCAGCAAATATAAAGATCTAAGTAGTATGCTACATTCACTGACACAGATAACCAAGGTGTATTGTTAAAAAACAAGTTGCAAAATGTCAATTATACTTTCATAAAAAAATATTTTTAAAAGTTGCAAAGCATTATGTATAATTCAGTCTCATTTATATAAAATAAACTTATATAGAATTTGCATAGAAAAAATTGGAGACAGATACACTAAACTGTTAATAGTGATTATCTCTGAAATGTGGAATTGTGGGGGACTTTTTATTATATTATTATGTATATTGCTGTACTGTTTGATTTTTTTTTTATAATGAGGGTGTATTACTATTGTAGTCAGAAAAATAATAAGATTCCTTTAAAAAGGAAAAAAAAATTGTCAACGTAAAAGACAGACTTGGCTAGTGGTAGCCCACTGCAGGGTCTCCAGGCATAATACTGCAGGAATTCTAAACCCCAGGAACTGTGCTACCTGACAGTAGCCTCAAACATAGACTGCATAGTTCTGCTGAAGCCAGGCATGACCTTTTCCCTCTCCTGGCAGCTCAACCGCATATATTCTATCCTCAGCTAAAAATTAATGTGGAGTATATCTCATCTTTACTCTGCACCCAGGTAGGCACAGTGATTTTCTGAGCTAACAGGAAAAAATCTGGTAGATAATTATTTCCTTCCTAAATACAAGCAATCTAATGATAAGTCTCAGGTCTTTGATGAGAAACTTATCTATTTCAACATTTAAATCCCTTGAAAACTCTACTCCGGGAATCTCTAGAAAGATCATTTTATGCTTTGAACTCAAAAAGCATCTTCTGAGTGTTGATATTTGGAAAGAAGATTTGAATTTAAAATAAAATCTATGGGCAATGAAGACTTGGCAAAGGTTACTATAAAAGGCAAAATCATAGACTCACACTTGCACTCACATGCTGCAGTGAAAGATACTTGTCCTGCAGCTCCCCTAACTCGGAATCTTGCTGAGGGTGGAGGAGAACAAAGAGACTCAAAATTTACCTCTGTTATTTGTGTACAATCTTCACTGGTCTGAGACATCTTGGGCTCCACTCCTGAATATTTACTTCCAGCACTTAGACTGCTGCCTCCCTCTTTTCTGTGACAGAAAGGTCCCACGTTGCCCTCTGATAATGTGTTTAGGGCTGCTAACAACTCAGTTGGCAATGCATCATCCTTTGTGCTTTCTAGCAAATCTCTGTGACATGTCAAAGATGTGGATATGGAACTTGGAGAGTTGCTCGATGGGTTGGCCAATTCTTCAGGTTCAAAATCACTCATTATTTCAAACAGTCTTTCCTCCTGAGTGATTTCTGGTGATGTGAGTAACCTTTCTAAGGCAGACACAAAAGTTTTAAGAGAACTTTCTTCATCCTTGGTTTCTTCAGAATTCATGGTCAATGTGGCTTCCTTTCCAGACTGAGAAAACTGGTTTGGTACTGCTAAGATCTTCTCTGGCTCTATTAACGTTTTCTCCTTTACAGCCACCACATCAGATACTTTAGTAGTAGTACCTGAGAGAAAGCTAATTTCAGGAGAGTCACTGTCTGTGCTTAGTTCCTGTGTATTCCAAACAGAAATTCCATCATTACAGCATATGCCAAAAATTAAAATTAAAACTTCATAGTTTTCTAGTTTATCATCTTGGTAAATTACCACTGAAAAAGTTTTATCAATATTCTTCCCCTTCCATAAATAAAAATACTCTTTATTAATCTCCTATACCAAATTATTAATGAACTTTGAATACATGGCTAACACTCACAGTGGACCAAGAGTAAAATTAGTTGGGTCATAATTATAGATGCCAATTATCTATTCAGCTAAGTTTAAATTATTTGTGCAAAGAGAAGAGGCAGAGATGGCATGAGTAGTTGATTAGTAGCTCATCTCAAAACTTTGCTGCAGTTAATGACTGTAAAATTCTCCTTTGCCTAAAATCACTACTGGAGTGCCTGGGTGGCTTAGTCAGTTAAGCATCCGACTCTTGATCTCAGTTCACGTCTTGATCTCAGGGTCATGAGTTCAAGCCCTGCATTGGGCTCCACGCTGGGTGCATAGCCTACTTAAAAATAAATTAAATAAGTAAATAAATAAATAAATAAAATTTAAAAATCATTATTGAATTTTATAAAAATCATTAATTAAGAATAAAATTCGTGTAGTTTCACCTTCATTTTATTTCCCACCTCTGTATCACTATGTAACTGTGAAGTAAAAAGGCCAAAGGAAAAAAGATCAGAGGGAAAAAGAAGAAAATTAAAGACATAGCTCTATATAAATATTACAGGCCTTAGCTATAAATCAGTGGTTCTGAATTATGGTTAATTTAAACACATAACACAAAACTTGTATTTCTAAATGACTATTACTTTTCAGAAACATCATCTTTACAGGTTATATAAACCTGTTCTTATAATTTTTCAAATGCGCAAAATATTATTAGGCTCCTCTTTTGAAGTCGCTTTCAAAAACCATTTATAAGCCATTCAAAAAGTCTCAATACTTTGAAGACACTGAACATTTTTTTTTTTTTTTACGATTAAAAACTGTTAATGTGCTGGAAGCCTGGGTGGCTCAGTCGGTTAAGCATCTGACTCTTGGTTTCAGCTCAGGTTCTGATCTCAGTGGAGTCTGCTTGGATATTCTTTCCCTCTGCCCTTGTCCCTACTCATGTGCGCACGTGTGCACTCTCTCAAATAAATAAAATCTTAAAAAAAAAACACTTTTAATTTGCTTGACCTTAAATAATAGAATGGGTTTCAATGACTTTTGGCTATTTCTAAAAATCAAATTCATCTTTCATTGACACACCATTCTGACAGAATGCACTATAATCCGTAAACTCTCTGGTATTCTGATTTGATCTGATTTGAATAAGAGAAGTGAAAAACATTTTCTTATCCCCCTCCTTTCCACCATGCCACCATTTATCTTCTCCACATACAGCATACAAAGCTTAAGAAGATATATTGATTAGTAATGTAAAATATAATTTGCTCAGAAAGATAAAAGGAATTTAGAAAAAATTCAAGAACCAGATTCTAGTCATTCTTTAAGTCCTAGTCCTCCTATCTGAAGAACTTATATCTACTAAATTCAAGGCCACAGATGCAATAAAATATATACATCGGACTCTGCCCTAAAGGAACTTAATTTCTAAATGAAGACTGAAGGTATAAATACATAAGACATTAAATAAATATTTATAATGTCAAAAACACTCTATGAACTCAAATGAATGGCATAAACAAAAGAGCCCAGTGTGTTACAAGAAGTTTTCTGGGGGCGGGGGAAATAGGAGGCAGTGGAGGGTTTTCACAATTGCTAGGAAAGTGCTTGGTTAAACCAAGTTAACCAGGTTTCTTTACTGCAAGACTTCTCAGAACATGTGTACTAAAATCTCTCAGGAGACTTTAGGATATGGTATCTCCAAACGTCTTTGTTCACAAAGATCCTTTTTCTCAGAAGATCTATTAATGTCATCGGATGCAAGTGATTGAGAAATACTGATACAGTCAGTGAATAATGAATGTTTAAGAGGGAACAATTACTTTGGTTAAGATCACCAGAGTCATATGAGATAGATTCACACAGGAAAAGGACTTGAACCAGAAATTAAACATTTGTGAAGAAAAATACATATTAAGCACCAAGTAGGTGCCAGACACCCTGAACTATCATGACCTCACAATAATCCTGTAAAATGGGTGTTGCAATTGGTATTTTACACATGAAAATTGACATACTTGCCCTTGAAACTCGTACTTTCTGGTTCCATATTTTATGTTCTTTCCCTTGCTTTTTGGCTCCTGATTTGAACAAAGGCATGGAGGTGGTAATATATAAGGTAGAGTTGAGATAAAATAAGCTACAGGTACAGGTGTGGTAGGGTTGACCTGGGGAGATCCTGGACTGCTTGAGTCTGTTGTGGGCAGAGTCAGTCTTACAGTCCTCTAATTCCCCATAGCACCAAGCAGAAAGCAAAGTCAAAAGAAGCACTCAATACATGGTTACTGAGTAACAGTGGAAGATGGAAAAGCAGTATCTAGCAGAAAATATTATATACTTCTCTTCTAGATATACAATAACACACTAATAATACTGGATATGAAGCACAGATCAAAGTAAATTCTATGGAAGATGGTGGAGTAGAAGGACCCTAAGCTCACCTCATCCCACAGATACAATTAGATAACACTCACATTGGTGTAAATAATTCAGAAAATGACCCAAAGACTGTCAGAACAAACTCATAGCTAAATAAAGAGAAGAGGCCACAATGAAGAGGGCAGGAAGGACAGAGATGCAGTGGGGAGCTAAACAGACCTGCAGGACCCTCTCAGGGAGGGAGGAACTCCATGTGGACAGAGGAGAGAAACATACTACCATGCTAAGGGGAACCCCGCTGGGGAAAGCCAAAGGGGTTGACTTTCAGTGGGACTTAAAACCTAGAAATCAGCAGCAGGCTCAGCAGGGATGGTGAGAGGAAACAGTCCTCGCTTAAAGAGACAGCACAAAAAAACAGCCTGCAGAGATACACCATAGAAGCAGCAGTTGGAAAAATACCTGGGAAATAGGGGAGGGAGATTTGTTTATTCATCTCAGAGCATGCGCTAGAGGTACAGAGATCCCTGGGAGACTTCTCTAGAAACAAAGGAGCTGGCTGGCAGTGCGATTTCACACTCTGCCCACACCCCAGCCTAAACACATGGCCATGTGGAGGAACCAGTGGGATGCAGACACATGCTACCTAACTTGCTAACAACACACCTCCTGCTCCCGTGATTTTGGGGATCTACCCTCTCCAATAAGCTCTCTTCCAGAGCCCGTCCAAAAAGGTACAATAAGACTCCCAGTAGCAGCCCCCCAACAGAGGCCAGCGCCACTCCAAAGTGACTCTTGACCCAAGGAGAAGGGAAGACAAACCACATATACCAGTCCAAATGCAGCCCCAGCAGTGGGCTAGGGGCAGACTGCTGGTCTAACTGTAAGCATTGCCTGCTAACAAAAGCTTCTAAAGGGACAACAAAGGGAAAGTGCCTTGCAGTCTGGTGATACTGTCTCTCTGGCAAATGCCTGGTCTGACTCAACTCAACCTCAAGGTGGCTCCAAACTGGCCCGCTAACAACATAGGGGCCAAATACTGCCCACAACAGATAAATAGAGCCGTTGCAGACAACTGGACTAAAGGAAAACGTAGCTCTGCCACCATAGCAAGGTGCACACAACACACACAGAAGACACCCCTGAAGCACCACGTTCTGGAGAACACTGCACTGCAGGGCACTACAGGAACTCTTCTTCATAAAGCCACTGCTTTCAAGATCAGGAGATGTAGCTGCCTTTCCTAACACATAGAAACAGATGCAGAGAGTTGGACAAAATGAGGTGACAGATGAATATGTCCCAAATGAAAGAACAAGACAAAATCACAGAAAGAGAGCTAAATGAAACAGATGTAAGTAACGTACCTGAGAGAATTTAAATAATGGTCATAAAGATACTCACTGGACTAGAGAAGTGAGTGGAGGACCTCAGTAAGACCCTTAACAAAGAGATAGGAAACATAAAGAAGAATCAATCAGAGATTAAGAACTTCACTGAAATTAAAAATACATTTGAGGGGCGCCTGGGTGGCACAGCGGTTAAGCGTCTGCCTCCGGCTCAGGGCGTGATCCCGGCATTATGGGATCGAGCCCCACATCAGGCTCCTCTGCTATGAGCCTGCTTCTTCCTCTCCCACTCCCCCTGCTTGTGTTCCCTCTCTCGCTGGCTGCCTCTATCTCTGTTGAATAAATAAATAAAAATCTTTAAAAATAAAAATAAAAAATAAAAATACATTTGATGGAATAAATAGTAGATTACAGGAAGAAGAAGAATGGCTCTGTGACCTGGAGGACAGAGTAACGGAAAGAATCAAGCCACACAGGTGAGAGAACAAAATACAAAATGAAAATAGATTTAGGGAACTTGGCAACACTATCAAGCATAATAACATTCATATTATAAGAATCCCAGAAGGAGAAGAGAGAGAAATGGGGGCAGAAGATTTACTTGAAGAAGTAATAGCTGAAAGCTTCCTGAATCTAGGAAAGGAAACAGAAATCCAGACCCATGAGGCACAGAGATCCGCCAACAAACTCAACTCAAAGAGGTACACACCAAGACATATAGTAATTAAAATGGCAAAAAGTAGTGATGGAGAATTTTAAAAGCAGCAAGAATAAAGAAAACAGTTATGAACCAGGAAAACCACGTAAGACTATCAGCAGACTTTTCAGCAGAGACTCTGCAGACCAGAAGACAGTGGCATGATATACTTAAGTGTAGAAAGGAAAAAAACCCACAGCCAAGAATACTCTATCCAGCAAGGCTATCTTTTGTAAAAGAAGGAGAGAGAAAGAGTTTCCCAGACAAACAAAAGTTAAAGGAATTTATCAACACTAAACCAGTCCTACGAGAAATGTTAAAGGTAACTCTGAGTGGAAACAAAAGACCATAAGGAAGTGTAAGAAAAGTAGGAAGCACGAACACAGTAAAAATAAGTATATCTGTAAAAATCAGTCAAGGGACTCATAAAATAAAAAGATGTAAAGTATGACACCATATACCTAAAACACAGGGGGAGAGGAATAAAGAATGGGTTCAAACTTAAGCAACCACAACTTAATACAGACTGCTATATAAAGAAGATACTATATACAAGCATAATGGTAACCAAAAATCAAAAACCAGTAACAGATATATAAAAAATAAAGAGACTGGAATCCAAGTATATCACTAAAGAAAGCCAATCAATTGTGAGAGAAGGGAACAAGAGAAGGAACAAAGAACTACAAAAACAACCATAAAACAATAACAAAATGGAAATAAATACATATCTATTAATAATTACTTTGAATGTAAATGGACTAAAACATTTATCAAAAGACAGAGGGTGTCAAAATGGATTAAAAAACTAGACTCATCTATATGCTGCCTATAAGAGACTTGTTTCCAACCTAAGGATACATGCAGATTGAAAGTGAAGGTATGGAGAAGCATTTGCCACACAAATGGATCTGAACAAAAGCCCAGGGTAACAATACTTACACTGGACAAAATACAAACTTCATTTTTTTTTTTTTTACAAATGGAGTTTCACTGTCCTTTTATTTGAATAGCTTATAAAAAACACTTTTTAAATTTAAAATCAGTTAATTAACATATAGTGTATTATTAGTTTTGGAGGTAGACTTTAGTGATTCATCAGTTGCATATAACACCAGTGCTCATTACATCATGTGCCCTCCTTCATGCCCATCACCCAGTTACCCCATCCTCCAACCCCCAACCCTCCAGCAACCCTCAGTCTGTTTCCTATGACTAAGCGTCTGTTATGGTTCGTCTCCCTCTCTGATTTCGTCTTGTTTTCTTTTTCCCTCCTTTCCTCTATGCTCCCCTGTTTTGTTTCTTAAATTCCACATGAGTGAAATCATATGATAATTGTCTTTCTCTGGCTGACTTATTTCACTTAGCATAATACCCTCTAGTTCCATCCACATCGTTGCAAATATGCAATGGAATATTACTCAGCCATCACATTTAGGTTCTTAATTTTCAGTTTTTTTTCCTGTGTGGTTTAAGAAAATGGTCCAGTTTCATTCTTTTGCAGGTAGATGTTCAGTTTTCCCAAAAACCATTTGTTGAAGAGACTTTTTCCCTTCCATATGCTTGCCTTCTTTGTCAAAGATTAATTGACCAAATAAACATGGTTTTATTTCTGGGCTCTCTGTTCTGTTCCATTGATCTATGTTTCTGTTTTTGTGCCAGTACCATACTGTTTTGATTACAACAGATTTATAGCATAACTTGAAATCTGGGATTGTGATACTTCCAGCCTTGTTTTTCTTTTTCAAGACTGCTTTGGCTATTTGGGATCTTTAGTGGTTCCATACACATTTTAGGATTGTTATTTCTAGTTCTGTGGAAAATGTTGCTGGCATTTTGATAGGGATTGCATTAAATATGTAGATTGCTTTGGGCAGTATGGACATTTTAACAATATTTGTTCTTCTTATCCATCAGTGTTGAGTATCTTTTCATTTGTGTTGGCTTCCATGTAGTTTATCAATGTTTTATAGTTGTCAGAGTATAAGTCTTTCACCTCCTTGGTTAGGCGGTATTCCTAGGTATTTTATTGGTTTTAGTGCAGTTGTAAATGGGATTTTTTTTTAAATTTCTCTTTCTGCTGCTTCATTATTAGTGTATGGAATGTGACAGACTTCTGTATATTGATATTGTATCTTACAACCTTACTGAATTTATCTATCAGTTCTAGTAGTTTTTAGGTGACGTCTTTAGGATTTTCTAAATATAGTATCAGGCCACCTGAAAATAGTGATAAAGTTTTACTTCTTCCTCAATTTAGATGCCTTTTATTCCTTTTTGTTGTCTGATTGCTGAGGCTAGGACTTCCACTACTGTATTAAATAAATGTGGTGAAAGTGGACATCCTTTCCTTGTTCCTAACCCTAGGAAAAAGCTCTGTTTTTTCTCACTGAGTATGACGTCAGCCATGGGTTTTCATATACAGGTTTTATTATGTTAAGGTTATTTCTCTCCAAACCTACTTTGTTGAGGGTTTTTATCATGAATGGATGTTTGTTGGGTTTGGCCAGCAAACCCTGAGATGGCGAATGAAAAGATTACTCCAGACACCAAAGTAGGAGAAAGGAGAGGGCAGGGGGACCAGATGCTCTAGTGGCGAAAGGTCTCAAGCTAAGCTCTGTCTCCACTTTCATAGTGAGTTTTATCAATACACCACATGCAAGAGAAAAACAAGAAGGAATGTGGAGCTTTAATGATCAGGACAATAATATATGGGGCAATGCATGACAGGAGCAAGCAGTGCTCGTGACATACATGCAAGGCAAGGAGTTCGTGAAGAACGTGACCACTACAGGTACCTGCATCTCTTCAAAATTTAAACATTTTCTCCCTAGATGAGAACCTTGAGCCACAGTAAGAATCGGGTTGATTTCAGCCAAGAAACTTCAAAGGAGACCCAGCATTCTGGGCACGCCTTTGCTTTTCAGTTTGTCTCATCCAGGGAGGTATATACAAGTCAGATTTTATCTATCCAGGCACTGTGAATCCTCACAGATGTCATACTCTGTCAAATGCTTTTTCTGCATCTATTGAAATGTTCATATGGTTGTTATCCTTTTTTTTTAATCGATGTAACGTATCATGTTGATTGTTTTGTGAATATTGAACCACTCTTGCATCCTGGGACTAAATCCCACTTGACTGTGGTGAACAATTTTTTAAAGTATTGTTAGGTTCAGCTTGCTAATATTTTGTTGAGGACTTTTGCATCTATGTTCATCAAAGATATTGGCCTGTCATTCTTTTTGTGGTATTTTTTTCTAGTTTTGGTATTAGGGTAACACTGGCCTCAAGGACGATTTGGAAGCTTTCCTTCCTCTTCTATCTTTCAGAACAGTTTGAGAAGAGTAAGTATTAACTCTTTAAATGTTTGGTAGAATTCACTTGTGAAGCCATCTGGTTCTGGACATTTTGTTGTCGGGAGTTTTTCATTACAGATTCAACTTCATTGCTGATAATCGGTCTGTTCAAAATTTCTATTTCTTTCTGATTCAGTTTTAGGAGATTATATGCTTCCAGGAATTTATCCATTTTTTCTAGGTTGTCCAATTTGTTGGCATAGAATTTTTCATAGTATTCACTTACAACCCTTTGTATTTCTGTGATGTTGGTTGTTATTTCTCCTCTTCCGTTTCCGATTTTGTTTATGAGTTCTCTCTTTCTTCTCTCTGATGAGTTTGACTAAAGGTTTATCAATTTTGTTGATCTTTTCAAAGAACCAGGTTCTGGTTTTATTGATCTGCTCTACTATTTTTTTTAGTTTCTACTTTGCTTATTTCTGCTCTAATCTTTATTATTTCTTTCCTTATCCCAGTTTTGGATTTCGTTTGTTCTTCTTTTTCTTGCTCCTTTAGGGATAAGTTTAGGTTGTTTGTTTGAGATTCTTCTTTCTTCTTGAGATACACCTGTATTGCTATAACTTCCCTCTTTGACTGCTTTTGCTGCATCCCAAACTTTTGATCTGTTGTGTTTTCATTTCATATGTTTCCACACACTTTTTTTAAAAAGATTTGTTTATTTTAGAGAGAGAGAGGTAGAGGGGGAGGGAGAGGAGCAGAGAGAGGAGGAGAGAACTCTAAGCAGACTCCATGCTCAGCACGGAGCCCAAAGCGGGGCTCGATCTCACCACCCAGAGATCATGACCTGAGGTGAAACCAAGAGTCGGACGACAGACCGACTGCTCCACCCAGGTACCCCTCTCTCCATGTACCTTTTGATTTCCTCTTTGATTTTTTGGCTGACCCGCTAATTGTTTGGCAGCATGTTTTTTAACCTCCATATTTCTGTGGTCTTTCCGTATTTTTTTTTTTTTTTTGTGGTTGATATTTAGTTTCATAGCATCATGGTCAGAAAAGATGCATGGTATGATTTTGACATTTTTAAATTTGTTGAGATTTGTTTTGCGGCCTAATATGTGAACTGTTTTGGAAAATGTTCCATGTACACTTGAAAACAAAGTGTATCCTGCTGTTTTAGGATGGAATGTATTTTTGTTAGATCCACCTGGTTCAATGTTCATTCTCAGCTACTGTTTTCTTACTATTTTCTGTTTGGATGATCTGTCCATTGCTGTAAGTGGAGTGTTGAGGTCCCCTACTATTATTGTATTACTACTGATTCCTTCCTTTATGCTTGTTAGTAACTGCTTTGTGTATTTGGGTGCTCCCTTGTTGGGTGAGTAAATATTTACAACTGTTATACCTTCTTGTTGAATTGTTCCATTTATAATTATGTACTATCTTTCTTAGTCTCTTGTTTTAGTCTTTGTTTTAAAGTCTATTTTGTCCAATGTGTTCAAGCTGTATTACAAAGCTGTAGTCATCAAGACAGTATGGTACTGGCACAAAAACAGACACATAGATCCATGGAACAGAATAGAGAACCCAGAAATGGAACCTCAACTCTATGGTCAACGAATCTTCGACAAAACAGGAAAGACTATCCAATGGAAAAAAAGACCGTCTCTTCAACAAATGGTGTTCGGAAAATTGGACAGTCACATGAAGAAGAATGAAACTAAACCATTTTCTTACACCATATGTAAAAAGAAACTCAAATGCATGAAAGACCTAAATGTGAGACAGGAATCCATCAAAATCCTAGAGGACAACACAGGCAGCAACCTCTTTGACCTCAGTCACAGCAACTTCTCACTAGATTACATCTCCAAACGCAAGGGAAACAAAGGAAAAAATGAACTATTGGGGCTTCATCAAGATAAAAAAGCTTTTCCACAGCAAAGGAAACAGTCGACAAAACCAAAAGACAACCTCAGATATTTGCAAATGTCTTATCCGATAAAGGACTAGTATCCAAAATCTATAAAGAACTTATCAAACTCAACACCCAGAGAACAAATAATCCAATCAAGCAATGGGCAGAAGACATGAACAGACATTTCTCCAAAGACGACATACAAATGGCCAACAGATAAATGAAAAAATGCTCAACATCACTTGGCATCAGGGAAATACGAATCAAAACCACAATGAGATACCACCTCGCACCCATCAGAATGGCTAAAATTAACAGGTTAAGAAGCAACAGATGTTGGTGAGGATGCAGAGAAAGGGGAACCCTCTTACGTCATTGGTGGAAATGCAAGCTGGTGCAGCCACTCTGGAAAACAGTATGGAGGTTCCTCAAAAAATTAAAAACAGAACTACCATATGATCCACTAATCACACTACTGGGCATTTACCCAAAGAATACGAAAACACTAATTTGAAAGGATATATGCATTCCTATGTTTACCGCAGTATTATTTACAGTAGCCAAATTATGGAAGCAGCCCAAGTATCCATTGAAAGATGGATAAAGAAGAAGTGGTATATACATACACAAGAATATTATTCAGTCATAAAAAAGAATGAAATCTTGCCATTTCCAACATTCATGGATCTAGACAGTATAACGCTAAGTGAAGTAAGTCAGAGAAAGACAAATACCATATGATTTCGCTCCTATTGGAACTTAAGAAACAAATGAACAAAGAAAAAATAGACAAACCAAAAAAAAAAAATAGACTCTTAAATAGAGGACAAACAGATGGTTATCAGAGGGGAGATGGATGGGGGCGATGTGTGAAATAGGTGAAGAGAATTGAGAGTACACTTATCTTGATTAGCACTGAGTAATTTATAGAATTGTTGAATCACTATTTTGTACACCTGGAAGTAATAAAACACTGTATGTTAACTACACTGGAAGTAAAATACAAAAAAGAAACACAGGTCAAGAAAACAGTATTTCATCAGAGATAGGGAAGAACAAATATTGGAAGGGGTTTTTAGACAAGAATACATTTCTATCTATTGAAATGGTTTAGTCATATTCTCACCCAGGGAAAAGAACCTAAATGGGCTTGATACTTTAATCAATATAATTTTTAAATAAAATCTAAACACATGATCTGCAAAGGTAATCTCTGTTATATAGACCAACCTTTTCTGGGTTTGGCAAAATCTCAGGATTTTTAGCCTCAGGTCCTAGAAGATAACAATATGTTTTACTCTGGTTTTATTAAAGCACTTTTAAAAACATACCTTCTCACCTAGCATTTCTTAATCAAAATAACTTGAAATGGTTCTCTCAGGCATTCATGCGACATATAAATTATTTTATAAATATTACACCTATTTATTGATATAAAAGTATCATTACAGTGGCAATAAAGTTACAAAAGAAAATTCTTCCATTTCTTAAAAAAATACTTCACACGAAGATAAGTAAAATTATAGTTATTTAGAATTAGTTTAGCTAAAATCCTCTCTCAATTGGCTGGGTTATTCTAAGTATAGGTAACTACAGGAGGAAAAATCATACCTACTTTCTCAGGGTCATCATCTCCTCCATTATAGGTAATAGAATATAAATTAAAATCATGCTGTCAAGTTAGGCATGAAAAAGAACAACCCATGTAGGGGTGAAAAGGAATCAGGAGGCTGTCCTAAGTGACTTCCACTTTATTATCCCCTCCTCATCCTGCTCCCTCTGCAATTCATACCAAGTGAAGTTGAAAGAGGATCAGGAAAAAAGATAGTTCTCCTATACCACTCCTCTTGCCTCCTACCTTCACCATCAAGGCCCAGGCACTCTGATATATTTAGGTAGGAATTTAGGGCTCACTGGTGTTTCAAGTATATGTTTGAGTCATTCTTTTGGTTTCTTTCAATTAGACAATATCTAGAGCTACAGGATAAGCCAAGTAATTATTTGCTGAACCTTAGCATGCATCCTCACAAGCAAGACAGGTTTTTTCAGAGGAAAAAATAAGCATAAATATGCGTGCTGAGCTTTACATCATGCAAAAATCCGCTTTTTCTTGTTCTTGTTCTTGTTTTGTTTTGCTTCACCTTTGCCATTTGAAGATGATAAGCTATGAAAATCAGCTAGGAGGGTTAACATCATGGTATTGCACACCCTAACAGGAAGATGAGCAGAACATTACTAAGAATAAATAACTTCTTATCCTTGCATTAGAATCCTTTGGCCAAGCAATGATGATAAGATGTTCTACTATGTATATCTTGTTAAAGTTTTATCTCTGGTTGCTTAAAATTTAGTACAAATTAAAGAAACACCATAATAGATACATCTTTAATTATCTTTTTTTTAACTGTCAGATCCTTGGAGGGTTAGTTTAAAAACAAAGAAGACTTCTCTTTTCTCCTTCTCTGAATTGTAAAGAAAATCCTCAAAGCCATCTCCTTCTGTATTTTTAATCACCTCATAATCAAAATGATCATTCTCTTATGCCAAGTTAGTATTTTTAAAATTCGGTAAGTTGGTGTATATATGCTAATTTGACTACTGTATAAAAATAAACATATTTAAGGAATTCTCATTTTCTAACTGCAGAATTTACTTAAAATAGTTTTTACAAATTAAAAAAATTTTGGGGGGGTGGCACCTGAGCAGCTCAGTCAGTTGTGTCTGCCTTCCGCTCAGGTCATGATCCTGGAGTCCTGGGATAGAGCCCCGCAATGGGCTCCCTGCTCAGTGGACAGCCTGCTTCTCCCTCTGCCTGTTGCTCCCCCTGCTTGTGCATGCTCTCTCTCTCTTGCTCTATCACAAATAAGTAAATTTATCTTTAAAATTTTTTTTGAGTTTTTGTCTATCCTTTAAAATAAACTATTAAAAGATTTTGTACATTTTCTACTTAACACTTGAAAGAGACAAAATGTAGTAGTAGTAGTATGTACGTATAAAAAATAATTCTAGGAGTGCATGGGTGGCTCAGTCGGTTAAGCATCTGCCTTCTGCTCAGGTCATGATCCCAGGGTCCTGGGATCAAGCCCCATGTCAGGCTCCCTGGTTGGCAGGGAGACTGCTCCTGACCTCTCCCTCTGCACACCCCCTCCCCTCCCCCTGGCCTGTGCTCTTTCTAAATAAATAAATAAATAAATAAATAAAATTCTAAAGTACCAAATGAGAAGAAAATGCTCAGGGGAGCTGAATTTTAACTTATAAACAATAACAATAATTACTAAAGATAATTTGTTTATTTTGACAAATAAATTTGTTATCCTACAATTTGGTTAGAATTACTCTTTGAATTGGGAGGAAGAAGATAGAATTGTATTAAAATAGACTTAGCTAAACTAGCAAACAATTTACTAGTTTCCTTATATGTGATTTAACCTAAAATCTAGGATGAAAATAAAATGAACTTTTGTTTGAACACTCTGAAAGGAATGAAGGGAAGTGGGAGTTGCAATGAAGTGTCAGAAGGGAAGGGAACTTCCAATTCTATGGGTGTCTAGTCACATCAGCTTTATGGCAGCAAGAAACACCACAAAGTTATAGAGTAACAGCCAGTTAAACACCTCTGACTTAGAAGTTCAATAAGGGTAGTGGTAAAAGTACAGAGATGCCAATAGTATCATATGGCATTAATGGCTCCCAAAATGCCAAACATCCTGCATTTCCTACACTTCTAACCTCCTACCAATTTGGCCTTCTGAGAGCCATTAATGCAAATAAATCCATATCTAACTAAGCCTTCTATTTTTAGGCAAAGACAAATTTACTTTATATGACTCTACCCATAAAAACATACCTTGAATGCTTTGGTGGGTCACTGAAAGTTCGGCCTGGGAAAATAACCCAGTGAACATTGGAAAACTTTCTCTATTCCTAAAAAATAAATCAATTATTTAATAAATAAATATAAATTTTGAAATGAAAAGAAAAAAAACACTATTTCTCATTCAAACATAATTTAAGGGTTTTTTTCATTTAAAGGAATTTCAAAGTTGCATAATGTTTTTTGCTCCATCCTTCCGATTACTTTTACAATTACTACAAATTTGTTAATATTTACATTTCAAGTGATTGCAAAAATGAAGGAACAAGCTGAAAAATTAATGGATGAAATTCAGGAGTGTAAACAAGATGACCTTAAGTTTAGGTGTGAAAGTCACTTTGGGATGACTGTGTATCAAATAAGGGTAGTGGGGGAGAAAAAACTGGTTCTAAACTATGTATTTTGGTTATCTAAATCCTCAAATACATTGAAAGTTTGTCATTATAGTTTTAGATGTAAGTGCAAGCCACTAATGAGAAAATTCTCAGGTGTTATTTATCATTCTTATATTTCACAGCAGGTAAAGAACATGTATGAAATATTGATGGAAAGAGGTTGAAAGCAAAATTAGGATCATGCCTAATCTGCAATTTTTATCATCTGCCCTGGGATAATTAAAAGTTGATTGAAGAAAAGCAATCAGTTAACTATTTTTTTTCCTCAATTCAATTTATTACATGCAAACGCAATCAAGATATCTCCCTTAAAAAAAAAAAAAGCTGCTTGTTTCAACTGTATAAGAGCAGTTTTTATATACCAGGTATACTTATTTGAGGCCTAAGCAAGAATAATAAATTGTACTGTATGGTGACTAATATAACAAAATAAATATTATTAAATAAAAAAAAAGAAATTTGAAAAAAAAAAGAATAATAAATTGAACACTCCCTCCTGTCTAAAAACAGAGGTGATCAATATAAGTGACCTTGAAAATGGAAATGAAACTGGTCATATATATATATAAAATAATTTCTATGAGGCAAATAGAAAAGAATACTGATTTTTTTCCCTAAAATGCAATTCTTTGAGAAGAGCAAGCTGATTTAAAACAAAACTGAATCATACTTTGAGTCAACAACAGAATTTTTTCCCTTAACTACAAAAGAGAATTTAAGACATAAGCCTGAAAATAGAGCAAACTCTTAACTAAATTATTAAACAATATTTATATTAGGCAAGACAGCAAACAATGTACATGTCTAACAGTAGAGGAATAATTAAATGCATTATAGTACAGGCAAGTTATACAGTGAAATGTTGTGAGGCCATTAAAATTCATGTTTTTAAAAATACGACATGAGAAAATAATTATGATAAATTATTACTTAAAATTTTAAAATAGGATACAAAAAACTATCTGAAGCATGATTCGGCTTAACAGAAAATATAAATAAAGATATATATAAAGCCTAAAATAAAATGTACCAAAATGTTAATAATAGTTCACTCTGGGCAGTGAGATTATGGATGCTGTGTTAGTCTTCTCTAGTTTTCTTTTCTTCCCCATTTCTGTAGGTGAACTTATAGTGCTGATATATTCAGTAATAGGGTTATTTAAACATAGTGGTTCTCATACTTTTTGATCTTTGGTCTCCTTTACATTCTTAAAAATTATTGAGGAACCCAAACAGCTTTTATTTATGTGGCATATACTTATTTATACTTACATATTAGAAGTTAAAATAGGAAAATTTTTAAATAATCATTATTTTAAAAATAACAGTAAAAGCACATTTATCATGATGAGCACTGAATAATATACAGAATTGTTGAATCACTACATTATACATCTGAAACATAACACTGTATATTAACTATACTGGAATTAACATTAAAAAAACTTAATAAAACTGAAGATAAATAAAAATAACAGTAATAATCCAGTAACATGTAGATATATTTTTATGAAAATTTATTTTACAAAATGAAAAAATGAAAAGAATGGCACTATTTCACATTTTTAAAAATGTATGGATGGCTTCATAGAAGACAGCTGTCATCTCATATCTACCATTGCATTCATTCTTTTGCAATACATTGTTTTATGTGAAGTATATAACAAAAACCTGGCCTCACACAGATATACAGTTGGAAAAGGAAGGAGTATTTTAGTAGCCTTTTTGGATAACTATAGTATCACACCAAAGCAAATATCACACCAAAACTCTAAAAGGAATAACTTCTTTAAAGGTTACTGAAAATGTAGAAATTGAAACAACACCAATGAACTTTTTTGTGTTCTGTTGCATTATGACCCAGTCGTCTACCTTGCATTTTGAATGGATCTTTCACCTGCATGTGATTGTGACATTGTGCATTTGTCTTTTAGAAAATACTGATTCACTGAGTTATGCAAATCTTCCTTATATTGATAACACTATTAAACATCAAAAAGATCACCTTTTAAAGATTACCACTGATCTCACTGGAAAATTTTAAGTACTGGAAGCCATCAAGGTCAAGGTGGTAAAAACAAGTTTTCTGACACTAATTTTCACATGAAAGCTTGAATTATTTCATTGGCAACAAATACCAACAGCTGTTTTCCTTGAAGTGACTGGCTTACTTCATTGATTTTCAAGAAAATGTCTGCCATATACCCAAGTGTGAATACTATTTCGTCTGTCATTTATTCTTTCAAGTTAAAAGAAAAAGTGTGCTAATTTTCCTACAATGTTTACAACTCAAACAAGTTACACAAGTGCTCTCAAGACAATGACCACACTTCATTATGCACGAAATGCTCAGGCATACTTCCCCCATCATCACAGAGCATATCAAAAAGATACATATTCAAGAGTAGAAATTTAGTAAAACAAGAACTTTTCTGCTTCATCACGTGCACAAAGTGAAGCTAGCTTTTTTCCTACCTTTTTTTTTTAACTGCTAGTTCATGGCAGTGAAAAATACAGCAACTACTAGTACTATCTGGTGCCACTGCCCTGATTCCTACTAAGGCTTCAGCATTTCATTACCATTTTCTTTAGCACTGTATGTGCAAATGTCAGTACTATGAAATAGGCAAATGATGTGTATTATTATGAAAATAGTTTTGACCTCAAAGACCCTCTGGAAAAAGTCTCAAGGACTCCCAAAGGGTCCACAGACCATACTCTGACAACCACGGTTTTAAAAGAACTGAAAGGATAAAGTCTTTTAAAGTACAATAGTCCTATAAAGTCTAATTTCAGTAAGGTCTACAAATTCTTCCTTCAGGCTATGCTATACATCTTCTTTTTAAATAATATTAATAGACAGAAAATCAATCTGAAACAATCTTTCTCATGAAACGAAACTTTAATCTAGAATGTTTAAAAATAACATTTATGCTGCTAAAGGGGCAATTATTTAAAAACATACAATAATTGTAAAACTCTGAAGAAAACAAAGATTCACTTTAGAGTGCAAAATTACAAAAAAAAACACCCTACAATATAATAAAGCCAAAAATTAGCATACTTACTGGAACAGAGCTTGACTTTGTTCCATTTCATCTTGAGGTTGCTAGGGGAAAAAAGGTAGTTTTCTTTTAACTGATAAATGCTAATACAATGCAACAATTAAAAATTTAACATTTAAAATAATTCTTGTGTTGTTCTTTCTTAGCATCTTCTCTGTTATGGTAAAATACGTATAACATAAAATTCACCATTTTAACCATTTTTACACATACAGTTCTGTGGAATTTTGTGCATACTGTTGTACAACCATTACCAGCATCCATCTAGAGTACTTTTTCATCTTTTCCAACTGAAACTCCACACCTATTAAGCACTAACTCCCCATTCACCCTTCTCCCTGGTATCTACCCTGCTCCTTTCTTTCTACTACTCAGTCTCTACCGTGACTACTCTAAGTACCTAATATAAAAGGAACCATACAATATTTGTCCTTCTGTGACTGAACTTATTTCACTTAGCATGACGTCTTTAAGGTTCACCCATGTTGCACCATGTATCACTATTTCCTCCCTTTCTAATTACGTTGTATGTATGTAACACATTTTGTTTATCCATTCATCTGTTGGTGGATGCTTGGGCTGTTATCGCCTTTTTGCTACTGTGAATAATGGTTCAATGAACGTGGATGTACAAATACATTTTTGAGTCCCTGCTTTCACTTATTTTGGGTATAAATCCAGAAGTAGAGTTTCCGGATCATATGATATTATGTTTAATTTTGGAGGAATCACCATACCATTTTCCACAGTAGCTGCACCATTCTACATTTCCTACCAGCAATGAGAAAGAATACCAATTTTCCCAAATCCTCACCAACACTGGTGATCTTGGGTTTTTTTGTAACAGCTATCATGAGTGTAAGATGGGATCTCAGTGTGGTTTTGATGTGCATTTCCCTAATGATTAATGATGCTGAACATCTTTTCATGTGCTTATTGGCCACTAGTCTATCTTCTTTGGTGAAATGTCTGTTCATACCCTTTGTCCATTTTTAAATCAGTTTTTTTGGTTTTTTTGCTGCTGAGTTGTAAGAGTCTTTATATATTCTGGGTAGCCATCCCTCATGAGATACATGATATACAAATATTTTCTCCCATTCCTTGTGTTGCCTTTTCATCTGTTGATAGTGTCCTTTAATGCACAAAGGTTTTTAATTCATGATTCTAGCTTTATTTATTTTTTCTTTTGTTGCCTGGCTTTCATGTCCAAGAAATCATTGCCAAATCCAACGTCATGATACTTTTCCCCAATGTTTTCTTCTAAGAGTTTTAACTCTAGTGTTTAGTTTTTTTCTTAATTTCTTTCCATAAAAGAATTTATGGAAATTAAGTAGAGAGAAAGGATGTGACCCTCTTTTTACTCCTAGTTCATTAATCCATAATGGTTCTGATAAGCCATTCTTGTCAGGTTCTCAGAACTGCCATACAATCCAGTAATTCCACCTCTTGGTATTTTTCCGAAGAAAATTAAAACAGGAATTCAAAAAGACACATTCAAAAAGACACAACCCCTATGTTCATTACAGCATTATTTACAATAATTAAGAAGTAACCCAAATACACACACACACACACACACACAAACACACACACCCTAGAATATTACTTAGTCATAAAAAATGAAGTCTTGCAATTTATAACAACATGGATACACTTACAGGGCATTATGCTAAGTGAAGTAAGTCAGAGAGACAAAGACAAATACCATATGATGCCACTTATATACAGAATCTAAAAAAAAAACCCAAATGAACAAAAACAAAACAAAACAGAAACAGACTGATAAATCAGAGAACTGATGTCAGAGAGGAGGGGGATGGGGAAATGGACAAAATAGGTAAAGGGGAGTAATAGGTAAAATCTTCCAGTTATAAAATAAATGAGATATGGGGATATAATGTACAGCATAGGGAATATAATCAATAATATTGTCACAACTTTGTATGGTGACTGCTGGTAACTAAACTTACTATGCTGACCATCTGATAATATGTAAACATCAAATCATTATGTTATACACCTGAAGCTAATACAATACGGTATGCCAATTATTCTTCAATTAAAAAAAACCAAATTTGAGATTCAAGATATAGTATCTCTCTGATGAGAATGTTTCAAGTATAATAAAAAGAGAGCTGAGTTGTCTTATTCTAAAAAGGAAACTATGCAATTTTTCCCTGAAGTCTTGAATCTGTGTAAAATTAACCATCTTCTTTCATAAAAACATATGTGTGTGAATAAACATTTTATTTCAAAACAATCAATAAAAATGTTACTTTTTATCCTCAGAGGAAAAAATGTATCTATCTTCCCTTACTTCCTTAAGACTCTGTAAGTATCTCTGGTTAGCTGACTTATTTATACCATGGTGCTAACTAAATCACTCCTAATCTTTCCCCAGGGCAACTGCATTAAAAAGAAACAAAAATTTGAGTATGTAAGTGTGTACACATACACATGCACTCACACACATGTAAGATAATAGAAGGGACTTTCAGGAGCCCATATCTCAAATTATACCACGCAGACTAACATTTTCTTCACAAATTTAAAGTGATCTCTAACAGACAATGGAGATGAAAATCATAACAATTATATTCTGTTTTAACCTTCTGTTTTTCTCACTTCCACCTCTCTACCTAAAAGAGAAAAAAGGAAAGGAAAAAGGAAGAAATGAAATATTTTAAACACCCCCGTTTAAAACAACTGCCTTTCACCAAAGCTGCAACCAAGAAACAGAACTGACTAGCTAAGAAAGGGTAAAAACAGAGTAAGAGAAGAAAGAAAGAAAATAACAGACAAAAAGAATTAATCATTAGTAATTTGCCACTCTTTGAAATAGCATTTCCGATTTTTAATAAGTATGTATTTAATCAATATGCTACATACCTGTAAGACTACATTCTCATTAAGAGGCATTATCTTATTTTTACTCTTTTGCTCTTGTGGATCCTCTCTGAATTTGGACGCAAGTTTAATCTCTGGAGAAGGTGTGCCTAGAATGAAATATAATCATAAATTACTTCCAACATTTTTATCACTCTGCATTGACAATAACTCCATCATTTTACAGAAACTACAAAATGTCATTTAGAATTATTTTGTAAACTATAATTTCCTAATTGCCACTTCTATATATCAAAGTTTTTAAGTTATTAATTTCAAAGAGACACATATACTACACTGGAATAAAACAATACTTGATATCTGTTTCAGGTTGAATGAACGCAAAGGATACACAGAGACAATATAGAGACTTAAACCCCCCTAGAGGGAATTCTTTCTTCTTTTTTAATTCTATGTGAGGATATTTTTAAAAACTCATAATGCTAGTATATAATCCAAAAACAAAGTCTGTGGTTTTTTGGGTTTTTTTTAAAGATTTTATTTATTTATTTGACAGAGAGACAGCTAGCGAGAGGGAACACAAGCAGGGGGAGTGGGAGAGGAAGAAGCAGGCTCCCAGTGGAGCAGGGAGCCGGATGCAGGGCTCAATCCCAGGACCCTGGCATCACGCGCTGGGCCAAAGGCAGATGCTTAACGACTGAGCTACCCAGGTGCCCCCAGAGTCTGTTTTTTAGATGGGAAAGCAAGCTCATATTTTAACTTTTCTTCCCTTCCCAATTCCTAAAAAGAATCCAAAGAAATTAGTTGTTGTTGTTTTTTAATTTTTTTAAAAGAAAATCTGAAGCAACAATGAGAAAAAAGGAAATACACCCACTACAGATCAGAAGATGAGAACGGATTAAAGGGAAACCAAACACTGGTAAACAGCATGTCACTCTACATGGGGAAAGGGGCAGCTCCTTCAGAAATAACTATATGGATTTCTTCTGTGAGAATCTCAGAAAACCACCCAACTCAGAGCAAATCCCACCAACCAAAGACAGAAAAGGGTATGATCACAATGGGTAGTCTCATACTTCACTGAGATTTGTACCAAAGAATCTCAAAATGAATGCTATAGCCAGTTACTCTGTGTAGGAGGATTATCTTCCCTACCAGATAAAGAAATGTACTAAAAGCTAAGGTTGATAAAATACAGTAGTGATGGCACATTACTAAATATAGTCAAGTAGAACAATGAAACAAGAAGTGGACAATAGACTTACAC
Organism: Ursus arctos; assembly: GCF_023065955.2. NCBI lineage: Eukaryota > Metazoa > Chordata > Mammalia > Carnivora > Ursidae > Ursus > Ursus arctos. Next base: position 59,592,565 of record NW_026623067.1, read on the forward strand.
GTATCTGAGAATTTAATATAAAATAATAATGGTATTTTAAACAGTGACAACAAGATGAATAAATATAATAAATATAAATAAAGATAAAAGAAAAACTTTAATGGTCTTGTGGTAGGTAAAATATTTCCAAGTTTGAAAAAATCAAGAAACCCCAGAAGAAAAGACTGACAGAGGTTTTACTTATAAAAACTTAAGGGCACCTGGGTAGCTCAGTTGGTTAAGCGTCTGCCTTTGGCTCAGGTCACAATCTCAGGGTCCTGGGATCGATCCCTACCTATATGGGGCTCCCTGCCCAGCAGGGAGTCTGCTTCTCCCACTCCCTCTGCCCCTTCTCCCGCACCCCCACCCCCTGCGCTCTTGCTCTCTCTCTCAAATAAATAAAATCTTTGAAATAAATAAACCTTACAATTTTTGCATACAAAAAGTATCATGAATAACATTAGAAGTTAACTAGGAAGCTGAGTGAAACTATTCGCAACGTATACATGACAAAGTTTCACCATCTTTAATATATAAATGGTTTTATAAATCAATAATAAAATGAGAATAATTTAGGAGACATATAAGGCAATTCACATACACAAAAACTATGAATAGTTAATATTAAAATATGCCTAACCTTAGTATTCTTAAAAAATGCAAATTAAAATAATTAGATATTTTTTATTTGGCAGTTTGGCAAAGCCTGAATATATCCTTTGTTGGATCTAAAGGAAAAAGCCATCTTTTTTAGGGGTAGTATGTGTCAAGATCTGACATCTGTCTATCCTTTAAAAACAAATCTAATTTTAGCTAGTTATACTAAGGAAATAATCAGAAAAGGAGGCAAAGGTGTAAATATTAGAATATTCACATTTATTACAGTATTGAGAAATACCAAAAATATTATCAATTCATTAAATAAGGGTACATTCATACAGAATAACATGTAGCAATTTAAAAGGTTGAGGAAGATCAATATAACAAGGAGAGAAATATATTTAACACAATACCAATTATGAAAAAAGATATTCATATTGGCATACAGAAGTCTAGAAAAATACATAAATACTAAACACTGGCAATTGTTGGGAGTGCAATTGCAGGGAAGAGTAGGGGGTGGGACCTTACCCTTCCTACATTATATAATTTTGCATTTAGAAAATTTTTATTTTTTTAATAATTAGCAAAAATAATAAAAGTCCATCAATTTGGAAAAGGAAAGAAAAAGAAGGAAAGCAAAGAAAAAACTTGGTTGGAATATTAAAACATACCTCTAACTTCTTCCTCGTGGTACTTTATATAACATAAGAGCAAGTTCTGGAGACTACTATTGCACATTGCCTCTTCCAACTACACGTAGGAAAAATCCCTCCCAGATGAAACTGCAACTTGCCATTGGAGTACCAAGTGAGATTATGTACAGTGAAAAGATTCTGTGAACTATATATAAAAGATCTTTGTGGTGCTTAAGAAGTGTTTCTTTTTTTCCATACCTATTTTCAGACATCCTTGAAAATAAAAAATGGCTCATAAGAAGAAAGCATAAAAGAAATAATGTACCCCTTAAACAGCTATGTAAAATTGATCTTTTTGAACTGTGATGATCAGTGATACATTTTTCTAGAAGCATTTAAAATGACCTAGAAGTGGACCCACGATGTATAGAAAATTGGTAAGTAAAAGGTACTTTAAAAAAATGTATGTACCACATATCAGCAAAATCATTTCAGTCTGACTTCTTTCATTTAGCATAATACCCTCTAGGTCCATACATGCTGTTGTAAATGACATGATCTCATCTTTTTTCATGGCTGTGTACTATTCCACTACACACACACACACACACACACACACACACACACACATCACATCTTTTTTTATCCATTTATCTATCAATGAACACTTAGGTTACTTCCATATCCTGACTATTGTAAATAATGTTGCAATAACCTAAGAGTGCATATATTTTTTTGAATTAGTGTTTTCATTTTCTTTGGGTAAATACCAAGCAGTGGAATTATTGGATCATATGGTATTACTATTTTTAATTTTCTGAGGAACCTCCACACTGTTTTCTATTTCAGTTGTACCAATTTACATTACCACCATCAGGGCACAAAGGTTCCTTTTTCTTCATATCCTCACCAACACTTCTTATTTCTTGTCTTTTTGATTTTAGCCATTCTGACAGATCTAAGGTGGTAACTCTTTGCGGTTCTGATTTGCATTTCCCTGACACTTAGTGATATTGAGCATCTTTTCATACATCTGTTGGCCATCTGCATGTCTTTAAAAAAAAAAATGTCATTTGGGTCCTCTGCCCATTTTTTACTTGGATTGTTTGTTTTTTAGGTATTGAGTTGTTTTAGGTATTGAGTTCTTTATACATTTTTAAATTAACCCCTTATCAGATCTATCATTTGCAAATATCTTCTCCCATTCAGTAGGCTGCCTTTCATTATGTTGATGATTTCCTTTACTGTATAAAAGTTTATTTTGATGTAGTTCCAATAGCTTATTTTTGCTTTTGTTTCCCTTGCCTTTGGAGACATATCTAGCTAGAAAAATGTTACTAGGGCTGATATCAGAAAAATTACTGCCTGTGTTCTCTTCTAGGGTTTTTATGGTTTCAGGTCTTACAGTTAAGTCTTTAATCCATTTGAGTTTATTTTCATGTATGGTATAAGAAATTGCATTCTTTTGCTTGTAGCTGCCCAGTTCTCCCAGCACCATTTTTGAAAAGACTGTATTTTTCCCATTGTATATTCTTGGCCTAATTTATCATAGATCAACTGATCCTATAAGTGTGGGTTTATTTCTGGGTTCTCTATTCTGTTCCATCAATCTTTTGTGCCAGTACCATACTGTTTTGATTACTACAGCTTTGTAGTATATCTTGAAATCTGGGATTGTGACACTTCCAGCTTTGTTCTTTCTCAAGACTGCTTTGGCTATTCAGGGCTCTTTTGTGGTTCTATATGTATTTTAGTATTTCTTCTAGTTCTGTAAAAAATGTTGGTATTTTGATAAGCATTCACTGAATCTGTAAATTGTTTTGCGTGATACCGGCATTTTATTTATTTTTAAAGATTTTATTTATTTATTGGACAGAGAGACACAGAGAAAGAGGGAACACCAGCAGGGGGAGTGGAAGAGGGAGAAGCAGGCTTCCCGCTGAGCAGGGAGCCCGACGCGGGGCTCGATCCCAGGACCCTGGGATCATGACCTAAGCCGAAGGCAAACACTTAATGACTGAGCCACCCAGGCACCCCTGATATGGGCATTTTAACAATATTAATTCTTCCTACCCCTGATCATGGAATTTCTTTCTATTTGTGTCATCTCCAATTTCTTTCATCAGTATTTCATAATTTCCAGAATACAAGTCTTTCACCTCCTTGGTTAAGTTTACTCCTAGGTGTTTTATTCTTTTTGCTACAATTATAAATGGGATCATTTTCTCAATTTCTCTTTCTGCTACTTTGTTATTAGTGTATAATAAGCCACAATAAGAAAGACAAATACCATATGGTTTCACTCATACAGGGAATCTAAAAAACAAAACAAACGAATTCACAAACAAACAAAAAAAGCTGAACTAGACCTATAAATACAGAGAACAAACTGAGGGCACCAGTTGCCAGAGGGTACAGGGATTGGGAGAATGGACAAAATGGGTAAAAGGTAGTGGAAGATACAGGTTTCCAGTTATGGAATAAGTAAGTTACAGTAACAAAAAGCATAGCATAGGGAATATAGTCAATAATACTATAATAACAATGTATGTGACAGATGGTAGCTAAAACTGTGGTGAGCCTAGCATAACCCATAAAGTTAAATCACTATGATATACACCTGAAGCTAATGTAACATCATGTGTCAACTATACTCAAATTTAAAAAATTAAATATATATGAATATACCAAGGATATTTGGTATTTCAGACTGAAATAATCAGACTGGTTATTAAAAAGTACTATTCACTTATGCAAATAAACAAGTTCTAGGGTTAAGCTGGAAATTTTTGCAAGGAGAAGAGCTATCTGGGTGTCACTTGCATATCTCTGAAGCCCTCTCTAGGAGTCATAAACATCTTCCAGAAGTTATAATTCCCCTTACCATCCTTATAGTCATAGACCTTAATATTAATAGACCTGAGGGTCTCTTACAGATAAGTATAAGAAACTAATCCTGTGTAAAGTTAAAAACAAAACTAACTATAAAAGGAGAAGTTGAAAGAATAATAACACTTAGCAAATTAAAGGGACTACTTAGTGAAAAAAAATTATTTCTCACCTTTGTACATTCCACTTATACCAGGATGGAGACTGAACTCAGATCTAAGAGATGTGTCTTCATCAAAGAGCAACCTTTCAAATACCAAAAGAGATTAGATTATGTTTCCTAAACACAGACTAACAATTTAACCACAATTTTTTATTATACCTAAACTTGCTAAAAATTCTTAGTTGCACCACACTATTAATATCTACACCAAAATATTTTTTCAGATGTGTACCCTTTAATTAAAGACTTATATAAAATGAAAAATACAGACTTATTCATATGGCCAAGTTCATTTTTATAATACCCTGTTATTTCTGAATAGTTGGGAGTAAGGAACGAATATCAATATAGTTTCTGAACAGAGACGAAATGAGATGATTTGAGGGAACAGTGCTGGTAGGTTTTCTCCTTCACATTTCTCTATACCACAGAGAATTTGAGATTAAAATCCCAGGACTGAATCTGAGTGTGTATTTTCAGAATAAAAATGATAGAGTTCTTTCAGTTTTTGGATTCACTTCTTACTATCTTCTAAGCAATACTAAGGTAACAGAGAGAAGACATACAGTCCATCCCCTCAAGAAGCTTCAAATTCAGTGACAAATACAAAACTAAAAAATAGTAATGATATGCCACTATGCTTGTAGGCAGATTTAAGTGTTTTATCTTTTCTCTTTAAAAAAAAAAAAAAAAACCCTACAGATTTCAAAAACAGGCAAAGGACTTGAAAAGAAATTTATCCAAAGACGACGTACAAATGACTACCAAGAACACAAAAAGATGCTCAACACGACTAAATATTAGGAAAATGCACATCAAAACCACAGTGAGATATCACATCACATCCATTAGGTTATGATTAAAAAAACAAAACAGAAAATAACAAGTAGTGGCAAGGATATGGAGAAATTGGAACTCCTGTGCATTGCTGGTGGGAATTTAAAATAGTATAACCACTGTGGAAAACAGTATGGTCGTTCATCAAAAAAGAGATCTTTAACCACCATTTGATCTAGTAATTCCATTTCTGGGTATGTACACAAAGTAACTGAAAGCAGGGATTTGAAAAGATATTTGTACACTCCTGTTCAGAGAAGCATTATTCACAGGAGCCAAGAGGCGGAAGCAACCCAAGTGTTCATCAACAGATAAGTGAATAAACAAAACGCAGTATATACCTGAAATGGAGTATTATCCAGCCTTAAAAAGGAAGGTAATACTGATACATGCTCTAACATAGACAGACCTTAAAAACGCACCAGTGCTTGCTTCGGCAGCACATATACTAAAATACGAATTGGAATGATACAGAGAAGATTAGCATGGCCCCAGTGCAAGGATGACACACACATTCATGAAGCATTCCATATTTAAAAAAAGAATTATGCTAAGTGAATGAACCAGACACAAATGGATAAATATTATATGATTCCACTTATATGACATAGCTAAAGTAGTCAGAGCCATAGTGATCAAAAGTAGAATGGTGTTGCCAGGGACTGGGAGCAGGGAGGAATGAGGAGTCAGTGTTTAATGCGTGCAAAGTGTTTGGGAAAATGAAAAAGTTCTAAAGTCAGATAGTGCTGATGGGTGCACAACAATGTGAATGTACTTAATACCACTGGGCTGTATACTTAAAAATGGTTACAATGGTAAATTTTATAATATATATTTTTTACGATGATAAAAAATGAAATTAAAAAAAACTTTTCAGAATAAAACTATGTACTAAGGCATGAATATATGATTTGGTACTAACTGGGTTCTTTTGTTTCCCTACTTGTTCATTCTGCTTTTCACTTTTTTAAGGAAAATTACAAACAACAACAACAAAAGAGACGATAGTATACTTATCGGCTAGGCTCATCAATTACCAGTACACAGACAGTCTTATTTCTTCTATAATCCTTCTGCCATCCTCTCTGCTCCTGCCAGTCCCTCACTAGATTATTCTGAAATATGTCCTGGACATCTTATGCCAATATGCAACTCTAAAAGATAAGGATACTTTTCAAAACAATACTATAATAACTACACCTTTAAAAACCATAATTATCACACTTCTAAAAAGCCAGTAATTCTTTAATATTACTGAATTTACAGTCTTTAGTAAACAGCCTCTGAAATGGCTCCTGGTATTTATGCCCTTATGTGAACCCCTCTCTTGAGTAAAGTCTGGATCCTCTAATGAAAAGAATATGGCAAACATGTTAGGATGTTACTTCTGAGAAACACACTGGCTTTCATGTTGCTTTCCCTCTCTTATTCTCTTCCCTCTCATGGAAGTTAGCTTGCCATGCTGTGAAACTCTCTGTGGAGAATCCCATGTGCCAAGAAACCAAGGGAACCCTCCAGTCAACCATCAGAGAGAATTGAATCTTAACAAGCACTATGCAGGAAGTGAATCCTTCTCAAGACCAGAGGGCCGCTGGGGTGGGTCAGTAGGTTAAGCGTCTGCCTTCTGCTCAGGTCATGATCCTGGAGTCCTGAGCTCCATACTGGGCTCCCTGCTCAGCGGGGAGTTTGCTTCTCCCTCTGCGTCTCACCCCACTCATGCTCTGTCTCTCAAATAAATAAATAAAATCTGGAGGAGGAGGAAGAGGAAGAAGAAGCAGGAGGAGGAGGAGGAGGAGGAGAAGGACCATGATGACAAAGACTAGATGAGGGGCGCCTGGGTGGCACAGCGATTAAGCGTCTGCCTTTGGCTCAGGGCGTGATCCTGGCGTTATGGGTTCGAACCCCACATCAGGCTCCTCCGCTATGAGTCTGCTTCTTCCTCTCCCACTCCCCCTGCTTGTGTCCCTCTTTCACTGGCTGTCTCTGTCAAATAAATAAATAAAATATTAAAAAAAAAAAGAACTAGAGATGAATGCAGCCTTGTACATCTGTGAGCCTGACGACACAGATAAGCCACTCCTGAATTCCTGACCCACAGAAACTACAAGATAATAAATGTTTACTGTTAGAAGTTGCTAAGTTTTGGACTAAGCTTTTCTACAGCAAAGGAAAACTAAACAGATTGTAGTCACAATTCCCCAACTATTTCTTTTTAGTTGTTTTGTTCAAATCAAGAGCCAAACAAGGTGCCCACATTGCATTTGGTTGCTATATCTAAGTATCTTTTTAAATATATAAATTACCCCCCCTGCAATTTAATAGTTGAAGTAATTAGACTGGTTTTTCTCCTTCTGTCTCCCACATTTTGAATTTTCTAACTGCATGTCATTAAACATGTTCCTCTATCTCAAATATTTCCTATAAACTGGTTATTAGAGCTAGAAGTTTGATCTGATTCAAGTTAACTGGGGCTGGAATGCATGTGTGTATTTCCTACAGGAGATAATAAAGTATGTGTTGAGAAAGGTAGTCTTGTGCATAGTCTTTCAGCCCCCCTTCAGCCTTGGGCCCAGAACACTTTCTTATCAAGATTTAGAGTCCTCCCAGCCTGTGCTGGACTTATTACCTTGTATGGGAATACCTTTCCCAGTTTCAGACCTGGGTGTACTCCTTTGTTGTGAAAGCATATGTGTCATATGTTATCTGGAAAACCCCACTACTATGTATGTCCTCTGTGGGGACAAGATGAAGTCATTCTGTGGCACAAGAGAAGTGTGTGCAGACCAATGGCCCTGCATCAACTGCAGAGAGTGACTGCTAGCCGTGGGGGCCAATACCTACTACTGAAGCTGATCTTGTTTTGTCTCTTCTCTATGTGAGTAAAGTATTGTTCTAGCCTGCCACCACTTTGATCTTGGACTTCCAGCCTCCAGAACCATAAGAAAATGTACTTGTTGGTTAAGCCATCCAGTGTGTGGTATTTTTATGGCAGCCTGAGCAAACTAATACACTACTAGTCTTCCCTAGCTTCCCAGAATAAGATATCGTATCATATTTAGAATCCACAATATTAATATTATCACTAACAGTATGATTACTGAAGTTACTTTGCAGTTCTTTATGTCCTTGGAGTATATCTTATCTGGCATGCATAGATTAATTCTATGTTTAAAAGACACTTAGTTTCTTTTGGTGTAATTATGCTAGCAAGTCAATAAATAATTAGGTTCACCTGTTTAATCTTGCTTTTTAGAAAGTTTTTTCATGTTGGTTTAATTTTGTTTTATAATTATGTAAACCATAAATGTATAAAACAAGATCTATTTAGAGAAGTCTAGCCTTGCCTCATCTTGTCTCTTCACCCATCTGTTCTCTCACTTCCCATTTTTAAAAATTGTCTGGTTTATTCTTCCAATGTGTTTTTGAAAATATAAGCAATAGGAGTATACATGCCCTTGCCCAGTCTTACATAAGCAGTAGCATTCTATATATACCTCTTTACTTACTTTGTTTTTCCTTAACAATAAATCCAGTAGGTTGATCAGTCTAGGGGAAAGAGACTTTATTCATTCCTCTTTATTAATTCATAGTATACCACTGTGTGGATTCTCACCCAGTTTTTTAAAAATATTTATTGATCTAAGTAATCTCTACACCCAACACGGGGCTTGAACTCATAACCCTGAAATTAAGAGTCACATGCTCTTCCAACTGAGCCAGCCAGGCACTCCTATTCTCAGTTTTAAAAGCTTAGCAAAAGATGACTATGAAATTTGAAAAAAAGGGAGGGAAGAATAAGAAAACTTACAGAACTATCTCATTTTCCATTCCCAAACACAAATATACATCACATACATAATCTCACATACATTACGAAGAAAGAACAGGTTACTAAGAAAAATAAGTCACCATTAACAACAACAACAACAAGAACAACACCACCCATACCTCCTTATAGTTCTAAGCACCAGCAAAACTAATAATGAAAAGGACTCCAGTCCGTAATCTAACACACGGTCTGTGAGAGTGAATGCTGGCTCCTTCTATAAGGAGAAAAAGCATCTTTTTTGGCTCAATTACTATTGGCCATTACCAAGGAATGAAAATTTTATTATTCAAATATTGGTAATACCATTACTACAGCACATTTTTCTAAGTAAGAAAATCTAGGGATGCCTGGGTGGCTCAGTCAGTTGAGTGTCTGCCTTTGGCTCAGGTCATGATCCCAGGGTCCTGGGATCGAGCCCCACATCAGGCTCCTTGCCCCACAGGGAGCCTGCTTCTCCTTCTGCCTGCCACTCCCCTTGCTTGTGCTCATGCTCGTTCTCCCCACGACCCCCTCCCCCGGCCGCCCCCCAGCCAAAAGATAGATAAATAAAATCTTAAAAAAAAGAAGTAAAAAAGTCTATTCATCTTAATGTCCCTAAAAGACAGAATTATTTTACTTTTTAAATTTTTTTAAGTTTTTTTTTTAATCTAAAAATAACACAAAAAAGGCATGAAGGAATTGTGGAAGCTAATGGGACTGTTCTATATCTTCATAGTGGTAATGGTTATTACACAACTGCAGGTGTTTATCGAAACACACAGAATTGTACATTAAAAAGAATGAATTTCACTGTATGTAGATTGCACCTTAATAAAGAGTGAAAAAAGTAACATAACGATGTTAATTTTCCATAAGTAAATGTATAAATTTAACTTTATACCAATAAAAGTACCAACAAGACTTTTCACTGAACTAGACAACTGATTCTAAAGTTCATGTGGTAAAATAAATAAGAACAGCCAGGAAAATGTTTTAAAATAACAGTAAGGAGATAATAACCTACAGGAAATTAAAATATTTTTGGATATAAAATGTTTTTAAAATGTGAAACTAGCACATAAAATGATAAACCAATGAACAGAATAAAATCTCCTAAATAAACTCACATACATATAAGAATTTAGTACATTAAAAAGGTGGCATCTCAAATCAGAGAAAAATATAGGATTTTTCAAAAAAATACTGGAACAATGAAGGAGACATTGGGAAAATAATTTCGTTGGATCCACACTTCACACTGTACTCTGAAAAAATCCTACATGAATCAAAATGTAAATGTTTAAAATGAAAGAAAAAGTATAAAAGAAACCAAGGAGGGATTTTTTTATCATTATGAAGGAAAAAAAGTTTTTCTAATTATGAGATAAACCCAAATAATTCAGTTATTAAGATTACAAATACACAAACCCTTTCACAGAGTGCTTCTATTTTTAGAAAACAATTTTATATATGTTTGAGAACATATATACATATCTTAGAAAATATCTCTGGGAGGACAAAAAAATCAAATATATTGGTTGCCTGTGGCAAAGAAGACTGAGTGGCTGAGGAGATAGGGATGAAAAGATTTTTACTACACACCCTTTCATACTTAAAAAAACTTCCCTGAACCATGTAAATATATTACCTATTCAAAAAAACTATAGAAAATGTGGGCAATAAAGATAAGTATAAATAAGAAGATAGAAATTTCCTATAAGTCTACTTGTATTAAGACTTTGGTGGATTTCCTTTCAGCTTTCTATGGAGGCTTACATACGACAGAACCATAAATTCTTTCACAAAGTTTGGATCAATCTGTATTAAGTTTTAGAAACTACATTTCGCACTTAACATTGTATTTAAACATTTGCAATGTCACTACAATTCTTCCTAAAATCATTAAATATTGATAATACTCCCTCAAAAGGATATATGATTTATTTATTTAAGCATAAGGATATAATTTATTTAAGCATTATATAATTCTAAAACATTTGTTTTTAATTTTTCATTATTGCAAATGCCTCTGAGATAATTCCCTTATACATAAATCTTTCGGTTTTTTTTTTTCCTTAAGAGAGGAGTCAGGACTATTTTTGATACTAAAAGGAAAATGAGAAGAATGGGGCCCAGGAAAATTAACTTATCCATGTTCAGTCAATAAATTAACTGAAAAGAGACATTAACTTCTTAGTGAATCCTAGTCAAACTACCAGACTACATTAATAACTAATACTCTAAAAGTCACTGACCACTTCATTACAGATGCAGTATTTTAATAATAAAATTTACCTATAAATATTGGAAAAATGAGACAGTACCAAGCAGTAACAATAGAAGAGGGAAGTAGAAATTAGATGGCTGGGTTAAAAGGAAAACTTTCAGGGAAAACCTAATTGAAATTTTCAGATAATGTTCACCGTTTTGTTAAAAGTACAATAAAATTTGGGGGGACAATTAGGTTTTCAATTTTATGTTATCAAAGTTTTGATAGCACAGTCCTCATGTCGTGCTAAGGCTCTGATTCATAAAAAATCTAATTAAATATCCTTTCAGTGTAACAATTCTAAAAATAGTACTTGCTACCACTGTGTTATCACCGGAGTTGCCACTACTTTGATACACACCCTGACCAAAATGTTGCTTTCTTTTTTTTTTAAAGATTTATTTATTTTTATTTTATTTATTTATTTTGCATCCACTATTTTTTTATTTAAATTCAATTAATTAACATATAATATTATTGGTTTCAGAGGTAGAAGTCAGTGATTCATCAGTCTTATATACTGCCCAGTGCTAATTACATCACACGCCGCCTTCCTAAGATTTGAGAGAGAGAAAGAGAGAGAGAATGTGCACACATGGGCACGATTAGGGGGAAGAGCAGAGGGAGGGAGGAAGTCTCAAGCAGACTCCCTGTTGAGTGTGCAGCCCAAGGTGGGGCTCAATCTCACAACCTATGAGGTTATGACCCGAACCAAAATTATGAGTTGGACACTTAACCGACTGAGCCCCCAGGTGCCTCCCAAATATTGCTTTCTTTAGCCAATTTAATGTGGATTATTAAATCCTTGTCTCCTTGTACTTTGCTTTCTTTTCCTCCTTCCCCAGGTATACCCTTTGTAACAAAGCATTTTTCTATCTAGACAATTCACATGAAGACAGTGTTGGTCTGACTTGGACAGAATTAACACTCCTCTTGCAGGGTAATGGTGTTGAATTAGCTTTTTACTAAATGCAATTGTAATGCTCAGAAGAAACATGACCTGAACACACACACAAATCCACGTAACAATGAACTAAGGCGCGGTTCTGTTTAAATCTACTGCATAGGATTAATTTGAGATATATCCCTTCATGTTATAGAGCAGTCAACCTTACCAGAGGCTGAAATAGAATACAAGGGTTGGTAAAAAGCTCCCAGGGCACATATACAAAAAATGGATCATGCCTCTTAGAAAACAAATTATAAGCTAACAAAATCTTATTAGTCGGAAACTTGAATTTTTACAAAAGATGAACAGCAACACCTACCAAGCCACAAAAAAGACTGGATGCAGGGCGCCTGGGTGGCTCAGTCACTTAAGCGTCTGCCTTCGGCCCAGGTCATGATCTCGGGGTCCTGGGATTGAGCCCCATGGTGGGTTCCCTGCTCAGCGGGGAGGTCTGCTTCTCCCTCTGCCCCTCCCCCTGCCTGTGCTCTCTCTCGCACTCTCTCTCTCTACTAAACAAATAAAATATTAAAAAAAAAAAAAAAAAAAAAGACCGGATGCATTTTCAAACATGGTTTCCAGAGAGAAGGAAACCTAGGACTAAATCCAAACTCCCAAAGAGTGTTTTTTCAAATATTAACACACCTGGCAACCTGGTTCTTTATAAACCTTGCCTACCTAATCCCAAAGGTGATCAAACCTTTTCTCCTATCTTAGCAAAAAGACCTTAAGAGCTGCAACACTTAAGGATTACTTAGCTACATGAAACTGTGTTTTGCCTCTTAGGGATCTTTACTAGAACCTGTGTCCCTCATTCTAGTTAAAGTTGCGACCTAGAGCATAAAAAAACAGCCAAAATGAACTGCACACAAGCAAAAAAGATGAAAACAAAAAACAAAACACAATGGTCCCAACAATTCAGTTCCAGCAATGCTTAGACTTTGACCATATTGCCATGCCAATAAGACCACTAGTTTTTAACCTTGAGCTTATGAGGTCTGAAAAAATTATGTCTGTATGGCATTGCAGAGAAGCATTTTAAATTAATCACAGGGGAAGAAAAAGATTGGCCAGCTAAGATAGAATGAGCCACCTAAAGCCTATTTCTCCTCTCATTACATAAAAACTCAGAGTATTTTTTAAAAGCTCCCTGAGTCATCTGAAAAGTAAACAATAGCAGGTAGATTGAGGACTGAAGTCAAAATCTAAACACCATATAATAGGTGAATTTTCAGAGTTTCTTTTTGTTGTTTTGTTGGTCCTTAATTTGTCTCCAGCTTTGATCCAAGGCTACCAATCCTACCATACAGTGGGCTCAGACAGCAGAAACTCCAGAAGAAACCCCCTATCTCTATCCTGAAGACTAGGGAAAGGGATCCCTGAATGCCAGAAGCGTGGGGGGAAATCTCTGGGTTTTATTTATTTTCCCTCTTTAGTCTCAGAAATATACTGCTACCAACCATGGCAATTTGGGCACTTAAAACCCAAGACAAAACCTGTCTCTCTCGGAGAGTATCTCTTTTATTTTCTTCTCTCTCTTAACACTTTTCCCTGGAGGTGGCCTTAGTTGGAAGGGACTGCTCTGAAGTAAGAAAGCTAAGAGAAATCTGTCTTTCTGGTCATATGAACCAGCATGTGGGTATGGGGAAGGAAGGGTACATGAGACTCCTGCAGGGGAGAAAAAAAGAGAGAGAGAGAGCAGAAAAGGGGAATCACCTAATTCTGTATACAATTCAATGTAAGTCTCAGGCTCAACCCTGAGCTGTCCACTATGCAAAGCAAATTCAAAGAAACACAACAAAGGCTTACAGAACTGAACTACGATATTAACTACTGCCCAAGTCCCAGATTAACCCTTGAGTGGTACATGAGTCAGACTCAAAAAGCATAGTAAAGGCTCTGAAAATTGGACTGATGTAACCACACTCACAGGACGCAAAACAGAATGTGCAGTCAGAACCTAATAAGGCTGATTGCCTGTCAAAACAAAAATCAACCCTGTAGAGGATTTTAACAGGACCAAGAATCCAGAACCTAAGATTCAAAATACATAGGTATAATCCCCAATTACTCAACATGCAAGGAACAGGAAAATCTAATTCTTGAGAGAAAAGATAATTAACAGATGCCAACCACACCCCATGACCAAGATGCTGGAATGACAAGACAAAGACTTTAAAGCAGTTATTATAATCATTATCTATGAGTTAAAGGTAAACAGTCATCAAATAGATGAAAACATTGACGTTCAGCAGAGATATAAAAACTATAAAAAAGAATCACTGGAAATATTTAGAAGAGAAAATTATAGTATCTGAAATTAAAAATTCACTGGATGGGCTCAACAACAGAATGGAGATGATAAAGGAGAGTAAGTAACTTCAGAGATAGAGCAATAGAAATTATACAGTCTGAAGAACTGAGAGAAGAAAATTAATACAGCTTCAGGGAGGGATTTGGGAACAGTATCAAAAGGTCTAACATTCATGTCATCTGAAGTCCCAGAAGAAGAGAAAGAGATTGGTATAGAAAAAAATATACAAAGAAATCATGACAGAACACTTCCCAAGTTTGCTAAAAGACATAAATTTATATATTCAGTAAGCTCAGTGAACCCCAAACAGAAAAAACACACAAAAAAATCATGCCCAGACACACTGTTATCAAACTGCTGAGAACCAAAGACAGGGGAAAACTGAAATCAGATAAAAAAAAAACGTGATACATTATACATACAAGAATAGCGATTTAAATGGGTGAGAGGACTTAACTACAAAGGGGCAGCACAAGGGAGTTTCTTTTGGAGTGATGGGACTATTGTGGATCTTGACTATGATGGTTGTTATAAGACTCAATGTATTAGTCGAAATGCTCCCTATACACCAAGAGCAAATATTACTATGTGTATATATAAATGACCCAAACACCTGGGTGTCATCATCTCTGCTCTAAATAATTCCAATTTAAACCTGGAAGCTTGCTAGAAATGCAGAATTTCAGATCCCACCCTAGAACTCCTGAATTGGACTCTGCATTCTAACGGGATTCTGGAGTGATTTTATAAGGATATTAAAATTTGAAAAGTCCTGCTCTAGAGCATGCTTGAGTGAACGAAAATCTGATTATGCTTCTCCTCCACTTAGCATTTTACAAAGACACACGCAAGATACATGAGGCCTTATATTCTCTCACCCTACCTTCCTCTCCAGGGTCATCTTTCACCACACCCCACCTCACCATCTAACACTTCACTTCAGTAAGAATTAACTACTTGTATATTCCAGCACACAATTCAATTCTATGTCATCCCCCCTCAACACCTTTACCCATGCACTTCCCTCAGCCTAGAACACCTCTTCATCTGCCTAATTCCTAACCCACCTTCAAGTCTGTATTCAGAAGTCAAGCCCAGCAATCTCTAAGGACTACCTGGGCTCTTAAACCAGCCAAAGCATACTTCATCCCTGGACTTTCACATTTTAGTGAAATTATCTGCTTATAAAAAAAAAAAAAGAAAGAAAGAAAAGGAAAGAAAAGAAAAGAAAGGAAAGGAAAGGAAAAGAAAAAAGAAAAAAGAAAAGAAAATTATCTGCTTATGTGTCCTCCCTGGCCTTTAGGTTTCTCAAAGGTAGTGGCCTCATCTCTTCTATAGTTCCCCTGGATCTAGCACAGAGAACTAGGTATGTTCAAGGTTTTGATGAACTGAACTACCATCTTCTTTTGATTCTTATAAAACCATTCGTTTCCAATTTAGTTGCAAACGGTTCCCCCACCACACATTCTTTTCCTGAAATTATGTTAACCATCTCCTAGATCAGAGCTTCCAGTTGCTTAAAGCAAAATGCATTTCAGAAATCTAGACCCAACACTTTTTTGCCTGTACAAAAGGACTTAGCCTCTGGCTAAGAGGAAAGGTTTTTGTTTCTGTTTTCTCTTTTTTTAGATGCCATAAAGCCATCTACCGTAAAACTCATTTTGTCCTAAACTAAAGGGTGGGGGGACTGTGTTCCCTTTATTTACAAGTTCTTAGCTCAGGCCTGGCTGCCTCACAAGACTCAAATTCCGCCTGCCATTACACACTCATCTGGTAATAATTTCTACTCAAATCTCCGAGGGCCACTCCACAGCAAGTACGCAGCACAATGGCGGGTGCCTTGTCCAAGGCCTGGCGCTAACGGTGGTCACCTTCTCCAGGGCAGCTCCTCTTCTTCCAGGTCGCTCTCAGTCACCGACCCGTCTATCACCGTTTCATCACTGTCCCAGTCTGGGGCCTGGGCGGCTTCCTCCATCTTCACTTCGCACTCGGAACCTTTTTTATCCTCCTTCTCTAACGCCCCGCTTCCTGCGAAAAGAAAGGGCACTCTGAGGCACTCTGACGGTCGGGGGAAACTGTGAGTGAAAAATGAAATTCGAGAGGGTAGGCGGGAGGCAGGCCTGGTGCAGAGGGCTGAGGGCACAGCGAAGGAACGACGGTCGTCGTCGGGACGCGGTCCCGCTCGGCCCCCCTCGCCGCACGCCGCCGGCAGGGGGAGCCGCGCGCCGCACGTCGCAGCCGCGTGCGGCCCCGCCCCCCGACACCGTGGCCGGAAGTGGCTGGCGGAGCGCCCGCCCGCTCTGGGTTTCCCGGCCGCCTGAGGCGTGCCCCCCCCCCAACCGCATCCGCTTTCTGTGCTTTCTAACCGACTTTTTTCGCTGGGCGGAGTGACTGGCGTCGGGGTCGTGGGGATCAGAAACGGAGCGGTGCCACAGACAAGACCGCAGTCCGAGCCTTCCTAACGCCATTGTTAGAAGGGAGACTTAGGTCACCTTACCTGCAGTGCGCCTCGTGCTCGTGAGACCCAGACCTGGAAAGAATTGTCCGCTCCTGCCGGATTCAGTAGCCCCCAGTGTCAGTCCGACATTCTGAATCCAGAATGTTACCTTACACGAGAACAGTGTTTGTTGCAGTCCACCAAGTGCTGCCTTTCTCCTTAATTCCTTTGACACCTCCTCCTCGAGTGTCCTTTGAGGTAGGCCAGACAAATATGTTTATCATAATTTTATAGATCATCAGCCCATCTAACTGATGTATTTTGTATTTGTATTTTTCCCTCACTAACTCTTTAAATGCCTTGAAATACAGGTTGTGTAGAAAAAAGGAGAATAAATGCTTTTTTTCCCCTATATAAACCTTTAGAACGATAGTGTCTGGCAATTTCCAAAAACAGCCAGTTACAACTTTTGAATGAAGTATTAGATTTTTATATATTTGGTGTGTTTCAGTGTATTTGAAAGTTTTTAATTCAAACAAAACAAAACCAAGTGAACTCCCATTTGCCAAGAGAGGTAGATTGAGGATGAGAACCCCTTCCCCCTATCAAGTGTTTAGTGTTCACTTTGAAAACTCCAGCGTCTTGCCAATATTGGGTCTTTAAAAGGTTTGTTGCATAAATGAATGGAACTAGAGTTTTCTGACTCCCCAATTCACTTCTCTTTTCTTTACATGCAATGACTTTTCCATTCTTATTATCTTACGATTTAGATCATATTTAAACCACTGCTGTTTAAAAACACTTGGTTGGTGATTTTCTTTTAAATTTGTTTGATTATTCCTCATTTCCACTCCTGTAAATGAGGTGGAACAGTAATAAATATGCACAGAACTAGATCTCTCCAAGTTTTTCTCACCTCTCCACGTACATCATCATGTTTAAATCAGTCCTAAATTCCCATCCACTGTCCAGCTCACCTACTCCTTCGATCATCTAACTCTGTTTCCACTTGTTAAAAAGTGGTAAGTATTGCCAGCAATGGAAGTGCATATCCATTAAAAGGCTGGTGGGTGGCTCTAAATGCCCAACCAGAAGGCGACTTTGCACTAATAAAAGACTTGCTCCAGGCGTCTGGTAACTCTAGCTAAGTATAGAAAACTCCTAAGTCTGAAATTCAGATTCCTTTTAAAAATACTTTCTCCTTCGGTGGATAAGAGTCAGTTATTTTTGCATCTTCAGTTCTTTTATATTATTCAAGAGAGTTGCTAGGAGTGATCCGCATAAATGCCAGCATGACTTTAAAGGAAACGTTTTTTGTTTTTATAAAATCCAAAGCTTCACTGCAGGACAGAGATAGAAGAATGACTGATCTGTGTTAGAAATCCAGGTTGCAAATGACAAGAACAAATACAATTCAAACTGACTTAAGGGGATAAAAAGGGTGAGTTGGGTCATGTAACTGAACCATCCATAAGTACGCAGGCCTTTCAGGTGTGATGCGATCCAAATAGACAACGTTGAGAGGAAATTTAGCTCAGCTTTCTTTTGAATTCGTTAGTTTGAGTTAAACACTCAAATAAACTGAAACACATCAAATGTGTAAAAATCCAGAACTTCATTTTAAAATAATAATTGGTAATTTAGAAGGTTGATAGGTACCATTTTATTATTTTAAAAATTAATAAAGGTGGGGGAAATAAACCATTGATCCTGATGTTTCTATACAATCAGTATTTCAAGGTGACCAAAGAGTTGATTAGGGAAAATTTTCTTTATAGAGAAATCACAGCTAACAAATACAAGAGATACAACAAAATTAGAATATCATCATTTTGCAACCCACAAAACAATGGATCTAAGCAATGGTTAGCAACAGCTGCAATAGTTAGGCAAAACAGTAAAAAAAAAAAAAAAAAGTAAAGAACTAGACCTCTGTTTTTTCACACCTGCCCACCTACATCTCCCATGTTTAAATCATTCCTAAATTTCTAGGTAAAAAGCTGATGGAGAATTTTATAATGGACAAATTGGGATGACAACACTTAAGTCCAAATGATATTATCACTGGAAGTGCAACAACCAGATATGTACCTCCTGGCACAATACTGTAGGACTAAATGGCACTTACCTATGAAGTAGTCTAAGCAGAAAAAAAAAAAAAGATAAAAACCTGAATCTAATCAAGCCTCTAGATTGAACTATCAGTTATTTATATGCAGGGAGAGGGGACAGAGGAATATACTAACACCTGAAGATGAAATTTACCAAACCTAAGATGTGGGAAATTCTATAGGACAAATGACCTGATTTCTTTCAACAATTAAATATCATGGGATTTTAAAAAAGGGAATGAGGACTCTTTTACATTTAAAGAGACCCTAAGAAAAGGAGAAAAAATCAAGTAGTTAAAAAGGAAAACTGATTGCTAATGTAAATACTAATAGAGTGAATTAACAAAAAAACCTTGAGAGGAGCATTATATCCTTTTTGAACCAACAAATATTTGCAAAAAAATTAAACAACACAAGGTAGAATAAAACTGAATTTGATTATAGCAAAATTTAGATCTTTGAGGATTCATGAAACCAATTAATCCTTAAGAATTCTAATTAAATTTTATAGCTTGATTCCATTAAAGTGTAAGTCTTTAAAGAAAAAGTCCTATATGGGAATTCTTTACTTGTTATAAAGGTGAATTAAAAGGAGAATGTCAGCTCTACCACCTCAAATTTGCATTAGGAAGGAAAATTCCAAAATGATATCTAGTAGCATGTATGCTAACCCACAAATGCTGGTGAGGCTTAGTGCCCTGAAGGAGGGCAGAGCATAAGGGCCTTCCCCTTACTGGCCTTGCCTTCTTGTGGATGAAGCAGACAATAAAGAAGGACATGAATAAATGAGATAATCCAGAGAGTGATGCATGCCTGAGAGAAACAAATAGGTTTCTGAGATAGAGAATATGATCAGAGATGGCCTCTCTGAGGAGGTGACTTTTGACCTAAGACCTAACGCATGGACATAATTGCAGAGGTTCTGAGACTACCTAGAAGAACAGAAAGGAGGCTTGTGTGCCTGGATCTGGGGAGTAAGGGGAGAGTAGTATGAGATGAGGCCCGAGTACTAAGCAAGAAATAGAGTATATACAAGGGGTAATGTAATGAAACTTGTTTGCAAGTGTGGATTTTGGGGGGAGGGGGGCGAACAGTTTATTATTTTGTACTTGCACAATATATTTGCTTTTGTAATTAAAATTATTTTCTACCAAGTGCTTCATGTCATTTACATCCTATCCAGGTTGCCTTAATCCCAGAACTATGAAAGGTGAGACTTTCATGGAAGATTTGATTTATAACCGAACACAACATGAATCTCTAAAAGAATAAACCCAGCAGCTATTTTTCACCCAAGCCCCCCAAAATAAAGCTATATGAAGTGTTTCACCAAGTATTCTATAGTATTTTAAAATACATTTTCCAAAAGAATCTTCATTTACTCAAAGATTTAAACATTTTTTAGAAAGTGTTGCTGTCCATTAACCCAAGCAATTCACATGGCATTCAGGCACGAATTAGAAATGTTTTATGAATAAGGGGCGCCTGGCAGGCTCAGTCAGTAGAGCATGCGACTCTTGATCTCAGAGTTGTATGAAGCTTACTTAAAAAAAATTTTTTTAAATAAAAGAACTGTTTTATGAATGAGATATATACATAACCAGAAAAATCAGGATACCCAAAACCATTTCTCAAAAACTGCAAAATGTGAGAGCACACGAAAGCAGGCTTACACAGGATTAGATGTCGGTTTAGTACCCTCATTGTTTGTTATTGGTCACTATAGTTGATTCACTTGTGTAGGGATACGGCTAACCGCAACTCCTGTACATACGTCCTTTTTTAGTGCAGAATTTAGGATAGAAGCTCAACTTCAAAATGGCACAAAATAGACAGGAAGATACTTCAATAGTACTATGAAATTTAGGATAGTAACCTAATAGATAATTAACATCTTGTGATAAAAAAACTTCTGGAGAATAACTAAATAGCATCTGTTATTCTGATAAATGACAAAAAGGTATATCATAATATTGAAGTCCATTATATTAGTGAGAAACTGAGAAGCCTAATGGGTAAGAAGTTATGCTTGGTTCTGATAGTAGATCACAGGGTATAATCAGTATGCATTACCAATATTGGTTTCAGAAAACAGTGTTTCTCACAGACTGGATAGGGGATATGCTCAAGAGAGAACCAGCCTAGTTATATCCTGTCATAAGGGTAGTCTGGAGGAAGAACAGTCCTCAGCAAAGAAGGTGGAAGTGGACTTCTGTATTCTGTCTTCCAAGGATGGAAAAGGGATCATCAGACTAGGATATGTACTCCCAGATCAAGGGAACTGCAGGAGAGAGATCACCAGGGGAGGATTAGGCCTCCAACAACATTACAAAATCACTGATGATACAGTCAGCTTTAAACAAACGCTGAACCCAGAGAGTGCAAAGCTGCCTTTAACAATATCACTCAATGCTATGCTGGTAAATGTTCAACAACCTGCCCTCTGGGGGGGAATGGGGAGTTCTAATTAGTAGAATTGGCAGATTTCTGTGGTGTAAATACTCCAAAACTTATTCTACACATTATTTCTTCTTTCCTCATTCCCCTCCTCCTTCATTTAGTTAACCACAGAGTCTGGCCCCATAGTAAAATCTAACAGAATAAGGAGGAACTGATGAGGTGTGGGTATTTATTGCGTTTATTTTTAAGACGATTTATTCACTTGTAAGTTTATATACTTTAATTTTTAGTAGTGACTAGTAGAAGCTGGCTCCACTGCACCTTTGACTCCACCCTTGTAAGAACTTCCCTGCCTCCTTTCCCCCATCTCTGTCTTCCCCATACTGCAGGGCCAGCGTGGTCAGACTTTATGATTAGCTGAGGGGAACAAGGAAAGAAAAAGTAATGTGTACAATAGGGTTTGGAAGTCTCAGCTCTCTGAGAGTCCTACTTGGGGGAGAGTGAATTAGTCCTGCATTCAACAATGTAGACACTACAGTAGGAAGACCATGTAAACGGTAAAGGAGTGAAGGGGGCAGGCAAGAAAGAAAACAGGTTAAATGATTCCTAAAGGAGAAGGGTGACAAAACGTAACAATAACCACTGTACTTGGGCTTGCGTTAGTTGTTTGCATTGCCTGGGCATAATCTACCTCAGTCAACGCTTGCCAACAGGGGTTGACTACTACTTCTTTAATCATGTAACTAGCTTGTAAAATGATTAACTAGATCTCAACTTTGAACTGTCATAAAGAAATCATGTTACTTTTTTCATTAGGACACACTACCAACTGAAAAGCCAGTTCCAGCTTTATGGCATTCTGTGCCTGTACCATGATGTTCAGTCTTTCTACCTAGAATGTCCTTTCTCTCTGTCTGGAAAAGTGCTCAGTCTTTCTTCACCTCATTTAATGCTTTCCTTTACTGTGCCACACCTCTCCTTTTGTAATCATTGTCTACAGAGTGATATTTTAAACTAACGGACACACATTTACATTTTTTTATAATACAGATGATGGGAGAAGAAACCAACACTCTGTAGTCTAATTATGCTTTATCTGTCTTAAACTCTGGCAGGTGTCATATGTCAGGGAACATGCCATGACTGTTGTAATAATATGTGGAAGTGCCAAGTCAATTAAATGAAGAAACACTAAACTTTTTAACACAAGGTGCTAGAACAACTGGATAGTCATATGGAAGAAAATAATGAAACTTGTCCCCTGTGTCATTACATACACAAAAAATAATTCGGAGTAAATCACAGAAAAAGTGTCCTATAATCCAGGGATTCTACTTCTAGAGAAATTTCTGCACATCGGTATCAGGACACATGGACATTACTCATAATATCCCAAAATATCAACAACCCAATTATCCTTCCAGGGGAGAATAAACATAAATGTTTATCATGAGAATGGATAAATAAATTGTGGGGTATTATGTGATAGGCTATCTTATGGCTGAGAAAAGAAATGAACACACCAACACTGATGAATTTTAGAACCCATTCTTACAAAGTTTAAAAAACAAACAAACATAAAAAATCTATTATTTAGGACCCACTGATATGTGATAAAATTCAAACTAAAGGGATAATTTAAAAAGAAAATTCCTCTTTGGGGAGGCAAATGAGTGGTATGGGGAAGAGTTCACAGGAAACTCAAGAGAATTGGTAATGTCCTATGTCTTGACTTGTGTAGTTCATCACAGTTGACTGTTATTATTACGTTTCATAGTTTCCATATACTGTATATATGTGTGTGTGTGTATAAAGCAAAAATTATATATATTACATATATAATATACATGTGATATTTTATAATAAAACAAAAGTATATATGTATTTTTATATAACTAAACAAAAATTGTATGTGTACATATACTATGTATATATATATATAATATTTCATAGTTAAAGAAGTATAGAGAAAAAATGGAAGGGTATGAAATGTGCTAAAATGCTAACAGTCACCCTGAGTGGTAGAATTCTATGTAATTATTTTCCCCATTATAATTTTCCACATTGTTAAATGCTTAAATGCTAATATAATGCTTAAATGCTAATATAATACTTTTACAATTAAAAAGTAATTTTTTTGACGTCACAATGTCACCATGCTAATGCACAAATTTCAACTATGCCAACATTTCCCTTTAAATATTTAGTCCTCCCTAGTCAGTCTTACTTACTTCCTATCTTTTGAAGATATACTTCCTGTTTCTGTGTTTAAGTTCTATCCTTACTATTTCTGACAGCTCTATGGTTCCTTTGAGTTCTAATTCTGTAACTGAAGCCTTGGATGACATTGACTTCTTTTTTCCACAGCCCTTTAGCAACATCTAGTGGGTATATAAAGACAGGACAAGACAAACATTGTCTTAAATGATTTAAAGAGCAACAGTTTTGATGGCAAATCTGACCTAATGAAATAAGCCTTAAGTCCTCAAGACAAAATAATCTCTCCTGTGATCAAATAACTCTAGGTACATGGGTATGTATGCAAACACTTAGGATAAAATATAGCTGGCATCTCCTCATCTAGCCTGCTGTGAACTTGGCATTTGTTACTGTGTTATATAATGGGCATTCTCATCAAGAGTAACAGAGTGGTATAAAAACCTCCAAAAGCAAAAAGGAAGAACTTGTGGAGAATGGCACCTATAAGGAATAGAAGTTTCCAGGAATATAAACTTCTCCAAAGATCTTTGCCATGTTTTTCCCTTTGACTTGCCGCATTACCTCTCCTACCTCACTTTCACTAGAAGTTCTGGACCTGGAGAGGTAATGGGTAGTAGCTGATGAGTGAGAAAAAAGCAGCTCTGAACTTCAGTCTTCAGATGTAGATAAAGAAATCACGGTTTCAACTCCTCTGGTCCTTACCAAAACTTGAGTCCTATCAAAGACAGCTCTCTCCCTAGGAAGCTGGTGACACGTTCCTAAAAATAATTTGCATTCTGATCTTTACAGTGTAAGAGGACACTCTCTCAACATTATCCAGTAACAAGGAAGAAATGACCTGAGATCAGGCACCTTGGGCCCGTCAGCCTCTTTACTTCTTAACTCTCTTACCTAAGAAACTTTCTCTAACCTCTCTCTGCTTTAATTTTCTAGTTGTAAATTAGGTAGAGATTAATCCAGTCCCTGAAATTTTCATAGGCATTTCTCCATAATCAATAAACAATTTTTTATGAAAATGCTTTTATTCACAGGAAAAATCCACAAAGACAAGATAATAGTATTAATATTTCATGCACATGTAGGAAACTAGTTTCTGCTTGCTTAAGGCTATCAACATGTGGGGCTGGACTGAGTTCCACATGAGTTCAGAAACCTAGTTCTGCAATCTGGGACCATTTGCGTTCCAATTTGGCTTGTGGGAGAGGGAAATAGAGGCATTACTGATGAATTCTTGAGGCGGTATGGTGAGGAGGCAGCAAAAATGGGATTGAGGATGGGGGGATTTGTCCTGTCAGCCATCCAAATGTATTTTAAAGCTCTATTAATTAAAATAGCATGAGCCACTGGGGCAGAGATAGACAAATAGCTCATGTTTTAAAAAAATGGGATAAACAGATCTATGCATGTATGAAAATGCCTGGCAACACAGATCAATAGGGAAAGAAGGAAATATTTAAGAAATGGCATTGGTACAGTTACTTGTGTACAAAATATTAAATTTAAGGCCATAATTCAAATTATATACAAAAATCACTACCATATGTATCAATGAAAAAGCCAAGTTTCAAAATGGTTAGAAGAAAGTGTAAAACATCTTTATAATCTAAAGGTAGGGAAGGATTTCATAAAAAAGACATAAAAAGCAAAATTCATAAAATGTTGATAAAATTACACAAAAATTAAGAATTGTGTTCTTGGAAAAGACAGTAAAAAGGGCAATGCACAAATTGGAAAAAGAGCATTTGTAGAATATATAACTAGGAAATTATTAATACCCAAAGTATATAAAGAACTCTTATATAAAAATAAGAAAAAAATCAAGCAATGCCACAGAAAAATGTGCAAAGGCCATGAACAGGCATTTCACAGAAGAGGAAACTGGCTGGTGGGTAAACACATGAAAAGATGCTCAACTTCATCTGTCACTCAGTTCGTATCTATCTAGGTATATTCCCTTGGAAATCTTACAAATGTGTATTAAGAGACAAGTACAGAATATTCACCAAAGCCTCATTCATAATTAGCAAAAAGTGGGAAAAGTTATTAACAGGAGAATGGATAAATAAATTGTGAAATATTCATATAATAACTCTAGCAGCAAAAATGGATGAATACAGTTATAAGACATAAATAACTCAGAAACATAAAGTGTGGCCAAAGACTAAGGTATGGTAAGAACATGCCTGTTTATATAACTTCCAAAGAAAAAGCCAAAACTATTCAAAATACATTGCTCAAAGATACACAGATCATATAACATTATAAAGACAATCAAGGTGAAGTGGCAGGGGCACAGTTTTTTAACCCAAATTAATTAATTTAATCCTCCAAATTCCCACATAAAGACAGAAACTAGATGGCAAAACCAAAAACTCACGGATAACATTTACCAGTCAAGCAAATGGCAAGGTCTCTCCATGGACCAGAAAATACAAATGGGTGAAAATAAACACCCACAGGCACAAGAGCTGTGTGGTAGCAGGATCTGTACAGGAGAAAGCCAAGGGAAACAGGGTGTCTTACAGACCTGAGAACAGGAAAGCCCCAAAACAGTCAATGGGTACTCACTGGAAAGCATGAGGGGCCCATCTCAGAACATCCATTGAAATGGAGAAGGGTGATGTCCAATGCAACGGGGGGTGACTATAAGGGTCCTTAGTAAAGTCTGAAGAGGACTCAAGCAGCCAGGCTATGTGAAGTTGTAAAGACATCCAGACAAAGCTGTCTTTTAAGATAAAATTCCATACTGGGGGCCACGGCCGAAAATAGAATAGAAAAGAATAGAGACACAGTGTGCATGTCATAAGAATGCTACATATGTTTCTGTGTTTTTATGTATATATTATGATGATGGGAAAAGTGTATTTTTTTTTTTTACAGTTGGTCCCAAGTAAAAAGTTTGAAAACCATACTGCAGTTGCTTTCCAAAATTGTTGGAATTCCAATCTTCCTTACTCTGCCTTCTTAATTATGTTCCTAAAACTCTCATGCGGGGTCTTTTTACTTAGACCTACCTTTGGACATTCAGGCCTGTATTTCTCTAAGATCCACTGATACTGTGCATCCAAATCACCTGGGGTAATTTTTTAAAAATACAAATTACTTAGGCCCCTTCCTACACCTAGGAAATCAACACCTGGTTCATATTACAGAACTCTCCTAGCATATTGTTGGGCACACTAGTTTGAGAAGGTTTAAGCCCTGAAAACTTAAGTATGACCCAAATAGGCCCACACATCCACCCACGAGGGACACAGGCACTATAAGATCCAGGACAAGGATGTTTCTGTGGCAGGTGACTGGCGCAGATAGGAAGAAGTGAGGGGATATTTTCTGGTCTCATAAACCTAGTTTGAGGTCCTACAGGTTTATTTTTTGTTATTTTTTAGATTTTATTTATTTATTTGACAGAGAGATAGAGCCAGAGAGCACAGCCAGTGCGGGGCGGAGGGTGTGGGGAATGACGGAGGGAGAGGGAGAAGAAGGCTCCCTGTCAAGCAGGGAGCCCAATGTGGGACTCAATCCCAGGATCTCAGTATCATGACCTGAGCTGAAGGCAGGCGCTTCACCTACTGAGCCACCTAGGGGTCCTATAGGTTTGAAATGAATCTCAGTCAAGCTGAACACATTAGAAGCCTCTTTGTTTCAAGCAATAGATCCTGATGACAATGGAGACTGAGTTTCTACTTGTTCTGACTTAGATCTACTTGGAGACCTGAAAACATAAACCCCTCTATTTGGCCTCATTAGAGAGGGATCCTGTGATAATCATGTGCCCCAAGTCTGGACTCAATAGAGGTTAATGAACCAATGCAGAAATGCCAAGCAACTTTTTGATACATCACTCAAGAAAAGATGCAGAGAATGATGAGCCATTCTACCCTGGAACAACGAGGGAAAAGAGACATTCTCTCTCTCCTTCTTCCCATGTTAAGGCCTCACATGACTGAATGTAATTTTAAGTCTTTGAGCACAGGGTGAAGGTGGATGATGGTGTCTTTCTGGAGTCCTTTCATTGGGTTCCTGGTGCCTTGTCTTAGGGCGCTCGTATGACCTACCTCAGTTATAACACACACATTACTTTTTAGTAAAGCACTTAAAATGTATAATTTGTTTTCATATGTCAATTAGTAAGGCCTAATTACCCAGGAGAAGGGCTCAATAACTTGTATTTTTAGTAAGCATCTCCTATGACTTTGTAGGAAACTCTAAACTAAATGGAAAAGCTGTGGAAGAGAATAAGCAATACACAGTTTTTAAATTTCAACGTTTATTCAGGTCAAAGTGAAATCAGGTGTCCAAGCTGCCATTGCACCATTCGCTCTGTACAGTTTGTGACATTTGTAAGTCAAATTTATTGCGTCATAAAGGAAGTGGCTCTGACAGGGTTATTTGCATTTATATATTTACCTGGTGCCAGCTGATGATGAAACCTGCCTTCTCCAAGTGACGCCAGCTAAGAGCAGCACTAAAAAAATTTCAAACAGGAGCCCTCTGCTCAGCAGTCCCTGGTAAACTGGGTGAATGACACTCCTGCATCAGTCCAAATCCCCTTCATAAATTATACAGGGAGTCATCTGGGGTGCCTCACTATTCTCTTTATTTGCCTGTGCTGTTGACTGAAGGATCCTATGCCATTACTTGACATCGCAGGCCACCACGTGGTTCCACTCCAGGTTTCTGAGGCCTTCTTAGGCTCCAGGTGTTGCCTGTACAGATCCCTCAACTACAGATGGCATGTCTTCTGTCAACACTTCCCCTACTTGTATTTCAGGCATTCCAGAGTAGCACTGAGGTTAAAGTGGCACCGAAGTGTTTTTTCCTTCTCTACTTTTCTCCAAGTCCTTGGAAAAGGTAAGGTCAGTGCATATCCTGCTGACTTCAGAACTGACCCTTCCTAAGAGGCCCTGTATTTTCAGATCAAGCTCTGGTGCCCTAACTCCTTAGGTTGAGGATGAGTTTTTCCCAAGAACTTCTGCCATTCTCATGGCCCTCTGCTCTACCATACTAAGACTTTCTTGAACCTGCAGGATAAAAAGTTTATGTTCCCATTCTGGGCTTACCAATGAACGGCATATTCTGAAGAAGGCAGCAAAGAGCGTATGTATAATTTGTCTGCAAGCTGTCAGATGGCTAGATTGTAGGAAATCTAGAAGACATTTTTTGAGAATGTTCTTAAGATACAGTTGTAGTCATCCTGATTTATCAAGTGAGAACATGCCAATTACTATACATACATTCAACCTTACAACTTTTCTGCAAGGTAAGTAATCTGATGTTATAGGCAATGAAGGAGGCTTAAAGAAGTCAAGCAGCTTGCCCCAAGTCACGGAGAGATTAGAAGGAGACTGGGTGTGGTCCTGGGTCCAACTCCAGAGTCTATAGTCTTCGAAACTGAAGACTTTCTGAAGTGGAAGGGCTTTAAGAAACCAAATCAGTCGAGATCCTAGTGGATCAAGATTGTACTTCACTGTGTTGTTTAAGAAAATGCAGCTATTCAAACAAATCGGACAGGTAGCTTATTCAAAAAGAAATTTTAGACACAGGTATTTCCCACTGCTTTGTTGCTATCAGTTCAATGAAATCACAGGTCTTGATATACTGCAGAACTATTCAGTGGAAATTAATGTAGAGGCCACTTGTAGGCAAACAGGTTTGCACAATGGAATGCAGAAAGGCCTCAGTGACCACCTGACTGAATACCGACAGGCCCATCAGGTGACCCACCTCAAAATATCCGTAGGCACCAACTGACCAATGGGCTACTTACAACTTGGCACAGTTCCCAAAAAAGGGAAGATTTCGTATGTCACCATATGTCCTCTTCCCTCTTTAAAAAAAACAGCCCCCATCCACTACTTCTCAGGTGTCCTGCCCACAGCTTGCTTGCGGTGTATTCAATAAACTATCTCCTTTGTTCACCACTGGCTTCCACCCGATCATTGCCCCACATTTGGGGGGCCCCAATGGATGGAGAGACACCCCATGTGGGTACCGCAATTAAATCACCATTTTTGAAAACCCAGACTTCAGATATTTTGAGTATGAATCATGGTTTAAGTTTCTGTAACTGGAGTGCAGACCTTCCCAATAAGTTTAAACTGATCTGAAACCAAATTGTGTTAAGTGAGAAGGCACAGCTTTCCTGGAATGATGAATATTAGTATATAATTACTAAAACTGTCTTAAAATTCCAGCCTCTTGAAAGCTTCACTCAAGCACAAGGTAATGTTTGGGTCCATCTAACAGTGAAAGAACATTCTCTTTTATAAAACTGCTAATCTAAAAGCTGGAATATACTTTTTAAAAACATTTGTAATACTGAGATTTGAGTATATCAAAATTGAGAAGGTCTCTGAATTAAGAGAATCCACGGGTTCTGATGAACCTTGAAATATCACGTGGCAAGGTACTGAAGGGTAGAAAAACAGGCCACCCCTAAATATTCCACATTGGCATAAGGATTATTTTGACCCGAAGGCAAATGAGAAGAAGTAAATACAAGAAAAGCTTTCTGTTTTCCCTCATTTGTCTAAAAGCAGGACACAAATTTGTAAAGGTGATCCCCCCTCCTTTCTTGAAAAGAAAAAACTCTTATGTTTCTTTTTTACTTTTACACTCTGACACCAGATGCGTGGGAGGTTTTCCCACCAAGCAATTCTCAGACACCAGCTGGGTGAACAATATAACTCAATTCTGAAATTACCTGGAGATAGCTTCAGAGCCCACAGGTGAAGAAGGGCTTAGTCCCACAAGACTGCCCCTTCTTCAAACTTTAATCACAAGTCCAGGTTGTGATTAACCTGGACCAACAAGCTACACATTGAAGGTTCCCACAACCCCTTCCTCAGGTTAGATCTTTTGCTAGTATGGCTCACAGAACTCAGGAAAACAATTTACTTGCTAGATTATTGGTTTATTATAAAAGGTTGTATCTCAGGAATAACCAAGAGGAAGAGAGTCACGGGGCAAGGTATGTGGGAAGGGGTTGAACTTTGATGCCATGTCCAGGTAAGCCACCCTTTCTGCACCTCCATATACTTACCAACATGGAAACTCTTTGAACCTCCTCATTTAGGATTTTTATGGAGGCTCCATTACACAGGCATCATTGAGTAAAGCACCTGTCATTTGTAATTGATTGAACCTCCACCCCCTCTCTACTCCCTGCAGGTCAGGAGATGCAGCTAGAAGTTCCCACCTTCTAGTCACAAGGTTGGTTCCTGTGGGCAATCAGTTCCCATCCTGTTGTTATCTAGGAACGTTCCAAAAGTCACCTTATTAACATAAATTCAGGTGTGGTTGAAGGGGCTTGTTATGAATAAGAAAAGACACTTTCACCTTAATCACTCTGGAGCATTTGAGGACAAAAGACCAAATATTATGACAAAAGATGTTCCCATCGCTCTAGTAACTTAGGAAATTACAAGGGTTTGGCGAGCCGTGAGCCAAGAACCTTGGTCAAGAACCAAACCATTGTTTCTTATTATATCATGTTATTACCCCTCTCTACCAGGAAGAACACAAGTTAATCACCAGAGACAACTCTAGACTTTTATCAGCCCAGAGCCTGCAAAGGAATCTACATAACAAATTTTATTAACTAGTTCTTATCTTCCATTGGCTCCCCCAATATTTACCTTCCCACAATTTGCCATCCTAGAAACTCAATTTTTTTTCTTTTGTCATTTCTCTAAAAATTTACTGTTCTTTTGTTAAGATGCTATGTAAAGTCAAGGTCTAACTACCCCTTTGAGTTACTCATCACTGAGTTCTCCCACATGTAGGCACAATGTCAGTGAACTTCTGTTTTTCTCTTGATAATCGGTCTTTTATCCATCTAATTTGCAGAGCCTTGGTTAGAGAGCCCAGGAGAGTACAGGGAACAAAATTTGTCTCCTCCCCTATGATACTGTTGATGCAAAATGAACAAACCTTTTAAAATCTCTGAAACAAAGAAAGAGAGTTTTATTTGAGCCCAAGTTAGGACAACTCCCTAGGAAACTTGGTCTTAACAGGGAAACAAGTGTTCCAGAGAATGAACAGTTTTTATGGGGTATGTACTTTTTTACATCTCATAAAAAGCACAAAAACTGTAGATTAACATATAGGAAGGAATCACGAATTTTAACATCAAGGAACCCAGGAAATAGGAGCATTAATCAATACTTTAAGGACAAAATGGTTTTACTTTAGGCTACTCATTTACAAAGCTTGGCAGTCCATAAATGAGGCTTTTGGTTTAAACAAAGTTTATGTACAGTCATGCTGACTTAGAAAGAAATCCAAAATGGTTTCCCTTATATTCAGGCCTTTAGAGAGTTTTTCTCTCATGAGTATTTAGATTGTTTTAAATATGCAAATGTAATTTTATATCTTTCCCTTATATCAAATTCAAATATTTATGCTTGACAGCCTTCAAAGATTTGAAGATTAGGCCACCAGCCACACTTACTTTACAGTTCCCAAGAAAAGAGATTCATTTTTCAGTTACTGATGATCAGGGTTCTAGGTTTCAGGGACTATCTAAAGAGAGATAACAGTCTGAAAGAACCTAAGAGAAAGAAAAAGAAAAAGGGGAAATTTCCGTAAGTCTAACAGGGAAAAACAGCAAAGTGAGGTAGGATACTCCATGGGTGTAGGCATATGGTTTTATTTACAAGGGCAACCCTAGCATGCCTTGCTTAAGAACAGTCTTCATTGCTAAGAGAGTAGATCTTATGTTAACTGTTCTTGAAAAAAAAAAAAAGTATTTTAAATAATAATAATAAAGAGAACAGAAGGAAACTTAGAGGTGATGGATATGTTTAATGCATTGATTGAAGTAATGGTTTCATGGGTATATGCTTATCTTTAAACACATCAAATTGTATACATTAAATATGTACCGCTTTTTGCTTGTCAGTCATACCTCAATTAAACAGAAAAAGAACAACAGTCATCATACAGTTGTGGCATACATCTCAAGTCCCATTTAGGGAATTGTTCGAATGGTCTCTGACAACATGGTAAGTGGGCAACCTCCCTGTTCCTGAACCCTGAATAACCACCCCCAACCCCCAACATTACATTACCCAAGGCATATGGAAGTCCAAGGGAAGGTGTGGCTAGAAACCTGGATGAGTGGGAATTCCTTACATATACCTACAATTGTCAGAGAAGAATGAACTGAAAGATCCAGAAACCCACTAAGCTAGGGCAATATTAATAACACCATTTAACATTAGCATTGCCATGACCTGCTCAAAATTGATCAACGACTACCACTGAGGTAGTAGTTGGTGTTCATTGGTCACTTAAACTGATTAGATTTTCTTTTTCTTCCTCATTCCTTCATATTATGGAGAGGGAAGAAACCCCTTACACCATATTTTTATCATTAAGAAAATTTTATGATACATGATTGTGTAGTTCACTATTAAAATAATATGGTTAATGGAATTTAAATGAGTAGGATGCAGGTTAATGGAAAGGACACAGGGATCTAGGTGCTTGGGGCTGACAATATACTCAAAGGAAAGAGACAAAATAGCTGGGCCATCATTTTTTCCTCCAGGCTGTTCAACACAAGACAGCAGGATTATCAAGCAGATAGGAACCTAGAGCAAAAACACTGTCTTGGAGAGAAAAAAAAAAATCATTCATTTAGCTTAGACATCTCAGAAAAAAGGAGAAAATGTCAAGACTTTCTCTAATCAAAGTAAAACAACAAAAAGCAAGAGAAAGAAAGTTGTAACACAAATAAGTATGCAGTTGAAACTGCTAAAGGCCAAGTAACTGCTCCTTTGCTCCAAATGCAAAAAAATATAAATAAATAAATAAATAAATAAATAAATAAAAATTACCTAAGAAACAAAAGAACTAACAGCGTTTCTGAGACCAATTATCTCTCACTTGAAATTAGAAAGAACATTGAGCAGGTCAAGAGGCAAATCACAGACCTGTACCCCTGAAACAAATAATACATTATATGTTAATTAATTGAATTTAAATTTAAAAAAATTAAAAAGAGGCAGACACTTAGGAGAATAAAGGACTACTTGCCCCATTGCCCCTGCTAGAAATGGGTCATCTCATGAAAGTCCTGGGCAGTGGGTGAGACAGTCACTGTTTCCTTCTTCCCAGCCCACCTATTGTTTTGAAGCTCCAGTTGGCAAGAAGTTCTGATATTACTTTTCCAAGGCTCGTCCTAATTTTCCCCTGATGTGACCTTGTTTTTTTCTTGAGAGATAGTCAGCAGTACAGTTCAGCATCTGAAAGCCTGTAATGTGGGCTGTTTTTGGTAGGACCAAAAGTCACTTCAGGAATGTGTCCAATCCTAGTATTTTCCTGTTGACTTCTTTAAAATGCGTTATTCAGTAAAATAAGCAATAGACAATAAAAGGAGAAAAGCACAACACAAATGATTATGCTGTCAAGTGGGGTACTTTCTGTCCTAGACTGTTTACTTACTCCTCCAGAGTAAGGTTCTTTGGCCTTTATTTAGGCTTACAGTTGCCTCCCTGGCTGCCTACTCCCACTGTGGTTCTAACGGGAAAAGTGTTCTATTAAACCATGGACTTTACTCCTTTAGGTCTCAGTTTCCTCATCTATAAATTAGGTGTGAAAATGCATCCCTGACTACCTCACAAAATGGTTGTGAGACTTAAAAGGGGCAAAATTAAACATCGGGACTTGAGGGAACCCAATTAAAGACATCCCTGTTTTTCTTAGTCATGTTATGAATAATTGAGGAGTAAGACAGATGAATACGTCAGATAGAAAAATACAATACCACTCTTACTAGTGATAAAGCTAAGACTGGAAAAAATTACTTCTATCTGCAAGCAGAAAGATTTCCAAAGATGGAATCCAAGAATTAAAAGGACCTACCCACCCAGCACAGGAATATGATAGTGCCCCTCCATGGTCCCCCTAACCTCCTTTCCAGTAAACACAGGGAGTGAAAGAAAGGGGCAGAATTTATGGTTCTGTTGGGTAGTTTGCTCCCAAGGGGAAGAGGGTATAGCTGAGCTGAACATGGTCAGTTTATACTTACCAATCCCACCAATCTGTTGGGTCATTCCTTCTTTTTCTGGGGAAAATCAAAACAAGGGACAGAAAGAACCAGGAGTGTCATATAAGCAAAGATATCCCCACATGGAAGGGCACATCAGGAATGGAGAAAAAGCTTTTATTTCCTTCATCTTCTCAACTGATCTCATCTCTCTCTCCCTCTTTCTTCTCTCTCTCTCTCTCTCTCTCTTTCACACACACACACTACATTTGTATTCAAAAGCTTTAAAAACAGTACTTTATAAAGGTGTTAGAAGAAAATATACAAGGGGTGCCTGCGTGGCTCAGTCGTTAAGCGTCTGCCTTCGGCTCAGGTCATGATCCCAGCGTTCTGGGATCGAGCCCCACGTCGGGCTCCCTGCTCAGTGGGAAGCCTCCTTCTCCCTCTGCTGCTCCCCCTGCTTGTGTTCCCTCCCTTGCTGCCTCTCTCTCTGTCAAATAAATAAATAAATAAATAAATAAATAAATAAATAAAATCTTAAAAAAAAAAAAGAAAATACAAAATAAAACACAAAGGAGGTTTTCTGGAGCATTAAAGAAAAGCAGAAGCCAAAAAGAGCTATCCAAATTTTTGATTTGGGGGGGATGTACTGTATGGTGACTAACATAATATAATTTTAAAAAATAAAAAATAAATAAATATGAATTGTGCTATAAACTCATTAATACACACATAAATCAATGGATTTTTATTTTATGTATACTATACCACAATAAAGATGTTCTCGCTCAAGACAAAAAATAAAAATAAAAAATAAAAGAACTCAATATAAAGGATTATTAACCAGGCATAAAGTTGTTAACTATGCAACAGAAAAGGTAAAACCTTTTCTTGCCTTGTTGCTTGCTTATTCTGATAACACCAGTGCCATACTCTGAACTGTTCTATGGAGAAGCCCAATGACAAGGACCCAAGGGACGCCTCCAGCCACCAGCTAATGAGGAACCAAGGCCTCAGTCCAACAGTCAGAGAGGAATGAAATCCTGCCAACAACTACAATAGTGAGCTTGAAAGGGATTCTTTCCAGCCAAGCCTCGAAATGGCTGCCTCCTGGCTGACACCTTGATTGCAGCACTGTGGAAAAAAACTGAGGCAGATGTCACAATGGGGCACTGGCTTCTCCAGAGGAGCTAACACTTGCTCTACCTACCTCACCCAAGATGCTGTTTGCAAAAGCAATTTTGTTCATCTCCAAAGAATTATATAAACCACGTGAGAATCCGAAGGAACAGGCGAAGATGCAAGAACCTGTCCTGGACAATTACAGACAAGGTATAAACAGCCAAAGTGAGAACTCAGCTGAGAGCTAATGCATCTGTGAACAAACGAACGTTGAGCAACTCTAGCAAATCCAGCAGCCCAGATCATACAGTACAAATAGAGTTGCATTTACAGAAGCACTCTGAAGTAGCCAAACGTAATTAATAAGAGGTTCCATTCTTTCCTCCAAATGCTGAGGAACATTAAGAGGACCCCATACATACATAACCAACATTGACTATCCTCAATCACTTCTACTCTGCAACTTCTTGCATCTTGCTGAAGTCCCAGAACTTCTCACACACTTAATTTCCAAAGACTTTCTTCAGGCCTAGTTCTGACTAGCTTTTATTTCCCTCTCCCCAGTGCACCTGTGTTCTTTCCCAACAAGGACGAATCCTTTTTTGTCTGTTTGTTTTGTTTTGGTAGGGAAGGAGCTGGAAAAGAGAAAGAAAACTAAACTAAAGAACAGCACGTTACCTTTAGCTGCATGCTAACAAAGAAATGTTCATAATTTTTATCTTTGGAAGGAAAACTGACACCTTCCCCTGCTTCCATTATGGATAAGTGTACATCATGTCATACAGGCAGGGGACAAAGTTTGTACCTGAGGATAAACTAAAACAAACAAACAAACAAAAAATAGGCATACCCTGTCAAGGTCTTGAAGCCTGAGCCTTTCCTGTAAGTTACTAAACTGCTGAAATAACTTCGTTCGTTCCTGACTTTTGCAGATCTAATGCATGAAGCTATGTGACTGTGCTAGTGATGAAGTTATTGTCTCTCAACTCCAAACCACCCTTCTCTATCTTCCTTTGTGATGCATGTCTGGAACTCAACAATCACATTTTTGCTTTGCTAGCTGGCTCCCTAGCAAGATCTTCCAATAAGGATGCTAGGGGGATGCCCTGAGGGTGGAAGAGGAAAGGGGACTTGCTCTTTCCTGTTGTCTTCCCCTCAGCTCCCTCCCTGCTTCCAGTTCCTGTGAGATCCCTTGGCAACACTTCCCACTCTGACAGCAGCAGTTCATTTCCCACAGCAGAAGCTGAAACCAGTTTGCAATTTCTCTGTCACTCCTAGCACCAGCCTTATCACATCCCTTCATGGAACTAGCAATGGCCAGCTCATGCCTCCTCCTCAGAGAGATGGGTCCTAGATCCAGAAGGATTACTCTGATCTCAGAGACAGCATCCCCAACCAAGTGGTATCCTTTCCTCAGAGGTCTGAGTTTCACCTCCCTGAGACCCTTCCTCCAAACTTCTAAATTTTTATAATTCCTTTATTTTGCTTCTACTGCCTGAGGAGGAATGGCTATTGTTGTGATACCTAAGTGTTCTGGTTTTACCTTTTCTGTTGCATAGTTAACAACTTTATGCCTAGTTAATAATCCTTTATATTGAGTTCTTTCTTTTATTTTTTATTTTTTTTGTCTTGAGCGAGAACATCTTTATTGTGGTATAGTATACATAAAATAAAAATCCATTGATTTATGTGCATATTAATGAGTTTATAGCACAATTCATATTTATTTATTTATTTATTTTAATTTTTTAAAATTATATTATGTTAGTCACCATACAGTACATCCCCGGTTTCCGATGTAAAGTTCGATGATTCATTAGTTGCGTATAACACCCAGTGCACCATGCAATACGTGCCCTCCTTACTACCCATCAACAGTCTATCCCATTCCCCTACCCCCTCCCCTCTGAGGCCCTCAGTTTGTTTCTCATAGTCCATAGTCTCTCATGTTTCATTCCCCCTTCTGACTACCCCCCCTTTCTTTATCCCTTTCTTCCCCTACCGATCATCCTAGTTCTTATGTTCCGTAGATGAGAGAAATCATATGATAGTTGTCTTTCTCTGCTTGACTTATTTCACTTAGCATTATCTCCTCCAGTGCCGTCCATGTTTCAGCAAATGTTGAGAATTTGTTCTTTCTGATGGCTGAGTAATATTCCATTGTATATATAGACCACATCTTCTTAATCCAGTCATCTGTTGAAGGACATCTCGGTTCCTTCCACGCTTTGGCTATTGTGGACAATGCTGCTATGAACATTGGGGTGCATATGGCCCTTCTCTTCACTACGTCTGTATCTTTGGGGTAAATACCCAGTAGTGCAATGGCTGGGTCATAGGCTAGCTCAATTTTTAACTTTTTAAGGGACCTCCACACTGTTTGCCAGAGTGGCTGTACCAACTTGCATTCCCACCAATAATGTAGGAGGGATCCCCTTTCTCCACATCCTCTCCAACAGTTGTTGTTTCCTGCCTTGTCAATTTTTGCCATTCTAACTGGCGTAAGGTGGTATCTTAGTGTGGTTTTGATTTGAATTTCCCTGATGGCTAATGATTTTGAACATTTTTTCATGTGTCTGTTAGCCATTTCTATGTCTCCACTGGAAAAGTGTCTGTTCATATCTTCTGCCCATTTTTTGATTTCTTTATTTGTTTCTCATGTATTGAGTTTGAGAAGTTCTTTGTAGATCTTGGATACCAGTCTTTTATCTGTAGTGTCATTTGCAAATATATTCTCCCATTCCGTGGCTGCCTCTTAGTTTTTTTGACTGTTTCCTTGGCTGTGCAGAAGCTTTTTATCTTGATGAAGTCCCACAAGTTCATTTTATCTTTTGTTTCTCTTGCCTTTGGAGATGTGTCATGAAAAAGGTTGCTTTGGCCGATGTCGTAGAGGTTGCAGCCTATGTTCTCCTCTAGGATTTTGATGGATTCCTGTCTCACATCGAGGTCTTTCATTCATTTGGAGTTTATTTTTGTGTATGGTGTGAGAGAGTGGTCAAGTTTCATTCTTTTGCATGTAGCTGTCCAATTTTCCCAGCACCATTTATTGAAGAGACTGTCTTTTTTCCACCGGATGTTTTTTCCTGCTTTATCAAAGATTAGTTGCCCAAAGAGCCGAGGGTCAATTTCTGGGTTCTCTATTCTGTTCCATTGGTCTATGTGTCTGTTTTTGTGTCAGTACCATGTTGTCTTTGTGATCACAGCTTTGTAGTACGGCTCGAAATCCGGCATTGTGATGCCCCCAGCTTTGTTTTTCCTTTTCAACAGTTCCTTGGAGACTCGGGGCCTTTTCTGGTTCCATACAAATTTAAGGACTATTTGTTCCAGTTCTTTGAAAAATGTCATTGGTATTTTGATCAGGATAACATTGAAAGTGTAGATTGCTCTGGGTAGCATGGATATTTTAACTACGTTAATTCTTCCGATCCATGAGCATGGAATATTTTTCCATCCTTTTGTGTCTTCCTCAATGTCTTTCAAGAGTGATTTATAGTTTCTAGAATATAGATCCTTTACGTCTCTGGTTAAGTTAATTCCAAGATAATGTATGGTTTTTGGTGCTATTGTAAACGGGATGGATTCCCTACTTTCTCTTTCTTCAGTCTCATTATTCGTGTATAGAACAAAACTCCAGGCCCGGATGGTTTTCCTGGGGAATTCTACCAAACATTCAAAGAAGAAATAATACCTATTCTCCTAAAGCTATTTCAAAAAATAGAAACAGAAGGAAAGCTACAAAACTCATTCTATGAGGCCAGTATTACCTTGATCCCCAAACCAGGCAAAGACCCCATCAAAAAGGAGAATTACAGACCGATTTCCCTAATGAATATGGACGCCAAAATCCTCAACAAGATCCTGGCTAATAGAATCCAACAGTACATTAAAAGGGTTATCCATCATGACCAAGTGGGGTTCATCCCTGGGATGCAAGCGTGGTTCAACATTCGCAAATCGATCAGCGTGATACATCATATCAACAAGAAAAGACTCAGGAACCATATGATCCTCTCAATTGATGCAGAAAAAGCATTTGACAAAATACAGCATCCTTTCCTGATTAAAACCCTTCAGAGTATAGGAATAGAGGGTACATTTCTCAATCTCATAAAAGCCATCTATGAAAAGCCTACAGCAAATATTATTCTCAATGGGGAAAAGCTGGAAGCCTTTCCCTTAAGATCAGGAACACGATAAGGATGCCCACTCTCGCCACTATTATTCAACATAGTACTAGAAGTCCTTGCAACAGCAATCAGACAACAAAAAGGGATAAAAGGTATCCAAATCAGCAAAGAAGAAGTCAAAATGTCACTCTTCGCAGATGACATGATACTCTATAGGGAAAACCCAAAAGAATCCACTCCCAAACTATTAGAAGTTATAGAGCAATTCAGTAATGTGGCGGGATATAAAATCAATGCTCAGAAATTAGTTGCATTTCTATACATGAATAATGAATTCTTTCTTTTAAAGTAACTGGTGTGGTTGCTTTCTCCTGAGTGGACCATGACAGATATAGAAATTTGTCCTAGGAAGGGTCCTAGAAAATGGATCCTCAAAGAGGATTTGAGGATTGATTGAGTCATGTCTTTGGGCTGACATGCATTGCTGAGCTCCCTACCAATGGGAAGTGGAATGCTAGTAATCCATAGTTATTCTAGTTTTCTATTGTTGTGTAAGAAACTAACAGATAGTTGGTGGTCTAGGCTTTCCATATGATTCTCCTTAAAATTCTTCCAGTATGTGCCCACCATCTGGCTCCACAGCCACTCCTGCATCCTCAAGTATGCGCCACAGAATCACCCCACTTCTGATACCATACACTGTATGAGTTTTCCAGGGTCATAACAAACTACCACAATTTAGGAACTTCAACAACATACATTTATTACCTCACAGTTTTGTGTGTCAAGAGTCTGGGCACTGCACAGGTAGGTCATTTCCCAAGCTCATGTGGTTATTAGCAGAACTAAGTAGAGTATAGGACTGCAGCCCACATTTTCTTGCTAGCTATCAGCTGGTGGACACTCTCGGCTCTAGAGCCCACCCAGACCCCTTTGCCACCTGACCCCCTAATTGGCCCTCTTATGTCTTCAAAGCCAGTGAGGGAGAGTCTCTCTATGCTGTTAAGATAGAGTCTTATATAATATAATCATAGAGATAAAACCATGTCACCTTTGGCACATTCTATTGATTAGAAGCAAGTAATGGTTTTCACTCCTACACAGGGTAAGGAATTATACAATGGTGTGACTCGTGCCAGAAAAGGTCATCTGAGAGTGTATCTACCACACAGTGTATGCAGTAACACTACAGTTCACACACTATCAACTATGGTTGATACTGTAACAGTAGTAATGATGACTATAAGGACATGGTGATGAATAGATTTTTCTAAGTGCACAGGAATAATTATGGATGGAAAATGAACTCAGACCTTTAAAAAACTCAGGTCAAATCACAGTCATAGAACCAGAGAATTTCTATGGTAGCCCTAATTTATTTTTCTTCTAGCCACAAAATCTCTCATGTAAAAGTTGGGGCATTGGCTGGGAAAGACTGAAATCCCAAAACTTGAAATACGCACATCTCTTTGGATGAAGATGAAGGTAAAATCCTTGAATTCTTAAGTCACACCTTGCAGAATGGGTAGCTTGCTCTTCTTGGTCCAAGTAGGCTAGCATCTCCTCGCCTGAATCATTTGTAACAGTTTTACCTGAAGCAATTGCCCAGTGAGGGGATGCCCATTCTCAACAGCTTGTCCCACTGCTTTGTGTTGCCACAAGACCCATAACTAGAGTTGGAAATCAGATTTCTTCAGGGAGATAAGTACAAAGTCTGACAAAGGAAGAAACAGATAACTCT
Organism: Ursus arctos; assembly: GCF_023065955.2. Lineage (NCBI taxonomy): Eukaryota > Metazoa > Chordata > Mammalia > Carnivora > Ursidae > Ursus > Ursus arctos. The sequence continues at coordinate 59,634,162 of NW_026623067.1, forward strand.
CTAAAATAACTGCAAAATTTTGCTAATTTATATTGGCAGAAACCTAGTGAATATATGTATGAATGAGTTCTAAGGATATTGACCAAGGTGGATAAAATTTTAACACTTGTCGGGCCAAATGCATTGATATGGATGTACTTAGCAGTAATTTTGGATTTAATGAGTTTATAATAAATAGTACACTTTTATTTTTATCTGGCAGGACCAGAAATACACCTTCAGAGTCATGACTCAGGGGTATGTCAGATCATCTGCTGTCTGCCCAGGTTTGCAGAAATCCTGATTGTCCTGAATTCTATGAAGCATTACACTGGTCCCACCACATCAATTACATTTATTGGTCTATTCATCAAGAAGTAGCAAGTTCTTCAGATGCCTTAATAAGGGATTTAGGGCTATAGGGTTCCACTCTCTTATTCCCATCAAGTGCAGTGCCAAGCAATACTGAGTTATTCCTCACATTGTTCTTGCCTTCTGACAAAGGCATAATCCTTCACTTTTAATAGGGGATATTTGGACCCCATGAACATATAAGGTCTTGATCTCTCAGTAAATTTTCTGGGGATCCAACGGTCTGGAACATGTCAACATATTCTTTCAAAGGTGGAATATAAGTTGTTGCCCCTTATGCTGACTGTTCCTAAAAGAGGCAGAATGCTTGGTGGGCCTTTTTTACGGTAGAGGAAACACACACCACATTGACTGTGTTACACAGAGTTCCTTAGCAAATAACTGGGCAGATTACCAGGTTGGCATACTATATAGAGTTTTCTGCATTTTCTTTTTGCAAATATCTGTTGGAGCTCTTTTCATAACAGCACATCGAGAGGCCTTACACATTTTTTAAAAGATGGATAGTATTCCACTGTATGGATGTACCAAATTTCTTTAATCTCCTATTAATGAACATATTTTGCTACTATGAATAGTACTATAGTGTGTATCATTTTGCCCACATGACAGCAAGGCCATTGCTGGCCCATCAGTGCTGTCTTAAGTTAACCCCACCTTATTCACTACTTCAGAGACACTGAGACAACGGCTTGGTGCTGTTAGTTTAAAGAGATGTAATCCCAGGACAAAGTAATGGAGTAGAGAGAGTGAGATGGGGGAGGAGGAAAAGCCTATATTAGGGTGTATTTTAGAAGTTTCTAGGTCCTCCTAAGAAGCATACAGAGCACCCTAGAATTGTTCATAGAAGGACAGAAGGCCGGTCCATTTATGCACTGCCTTCCATGCCCCACTGGATAAAGGTTGCCCCTTGATGCATTATCCTCTCACACTTCCAGCACTAATTTTACCCTAAGGAAAGAAAGCTCAAAGAAGGCTACTGTCAACACAAATGAGTCTGACACCATAAAACTGTCCACTGCAGTGTGGCTGAGAGATGGCTGAGCTATGTGAATTGGTTACTAGAAACATCAGTTATATTTGCCTTTGTGAAAATTAGAAAAAGGTGCTCCATCTAGGCTGAGGCGATCCTGCATTCTCATAGCATCTCTGTGTTAACTTTGAAAAGGCTCCTTTCTCTAAGCTCTTGTCTCTGCCCCAGTGCCAGGATGCTCAGTTAAAAAGGAGAAGACAGACTGGATTTCAGCAGCTTGGCCCAAAGACACTCCTGCAGTGCAGAACTTGCTCAACAGTAGTGTGCCCTTGGGTACGCATGTGTCAAGAGGATACATCCCGAAGAATGGGTCAGAGGTATAATCGTGGTTCTTTCCTTGATGTGGTTTGCTCACATGTTTGCAGTGATAAGTACTTAGCCAGACTTGAGGGGACTCCACTGAAGATCTCTGGCCGCTCTTTCTGTACTTCTTCCTTTCTAATACTCTGCTCACAAATTCTATCTGCCCAGGCCTTTCATGTTCCAAACTCTATTCCCCAACTCAGGGAGACCTCTGGGCTTTGCCTGGGTTTCTCTGGCCTGGATAAGCCTGGAATCTCTCTCTAGGCAGGGCGCTTGGACACTTAAAAGGTTTGCCTTTCTTATTTCCTATCTCTCCCAGACAGCTGTTCTTTGCTGCTCGATGGCAAGTATCTTCTAAATCATTGTTTCGTACATTTGGTCTGAATTTTGTCTAGGTATGAAGGTAAATACAGTACAGTTACTCCTTTTTTTTTTTTTTTTTTTTTTTTTTTTTTAAGATTTTATTTATTTATTCGACAGAGAGAGACAGCCAGCGAGAGAGGGAACACAAGCAGGGGGAGTGGGAGAGGAAGAAGCAGGCTCATAGCAGAAGAGCCTGATGTGGGACTCGATCCCGTAACGCCGGGATCACGCCCTGAGCTGAAGGCAGACGATTAACCGCTGTGCCACCCAGGCGCCCCAAGTTACTCCTTCTTGACCAGAAATGGGAATCTTTATATATGCATTTTTAATTTCCATTAATACTTCCATGACGGCTGTACCAACTTCTACTCCAACTAGCAGCTATTTTTAAGTGACTATGTGTTCACGTGCCAGCCACAAAACAGAATGTTATGGGTGAAAATGGTACCTTATAGTAGTTTCAATATGCATTTATCTTATCGTAAGTGATATTGAGACTCTTTTCAGATATTTAAGAACCATTTGTATTTCCTTTCCTATAAACTCTTTATTCATATCCTTTGCCCATTCTTGCTAGGTTGTTGGTCTTTCCTTAATGATATACTGAGGTCACATCACAAGTTGAAGGTCACACCAGGTCAAAGGATAACGCTGCCGTTATGGTACATCCTTCACCACTGGGGTTTTATTTATGAAGTACCATAGTATTTTAGATTTTACCTTAGCATTTATCAAGCAGAATATGAAACTGAAAACACCTCTAGTCACTATAATAATGTTCTCAATACATGAGAACACACATGTTAACACATTTTGAAGATACAACTTCAAAGACAGGTATGTACTGCTATCTGTAAGTGCAGTGATGGTAGGGACCAGATCTTTTTTTTTTTTTTAAGATTTTATTTATTATTTGACAGAGAGAGCAAGAGAGCACAAGTAGGGGGAACAGTAGAGGGAGAGGGAGAAGCAGGCTTCCTGCACAGCAGGGAACCCAATGTGTGGCTCAATCCCAGGATCCTGGGATCATGACCCAAGCTGAAGGCAAACACTTAAACATCTGAGCCACCCAGGTGATCCCAGGTGTTATTTTTATAGTTCAAGTTTCTGGAGTATTTTAGGATCTCTCTCTCTCTCTCAATATATATATATATATATACACAAGAAATATGTGCTCTCTCTTAAGGGTTCTCTGATATGCCCCAGCAACTGATACAATGGCAGAAGTCCCAGGCTTTCCTTTTATTTTCATACCTCTTTCTTCTGGCTTCCTTTTTTAGACTGTATTTTTTTCCTTCACGATGTGCTCATTTTCCTTATAGTAAGTCTATTTCTTTTAATCCCTTGAGGAAAGTTTTACTATGTCTTCATTTTCATCAAAAAGAATTCACTTTTACCAAAGAATTTGAAAGAAATGTGCTTTTTAAAAAAGATTTTTGTTATGGAGGTAAAATTTAAATACAGTGAAATCCATACATCTTAAATATATGACTTGATGGGTGTTCTTAAATGCATATGCAAGGCTGCATTATGATTTTCCTGGGCCCTAGGTACTTTTGCATTCATGTACCCCTTTCTTTATAAAAAATGTTAATAATTATATTTTATGATTGTGTTGGTAGAACAACCAATATAATTGAAGATACATGCATTATCGCTATATTCATTTTATACTTCTAATTTTAAAAGAAATTAAAATGAAAATATTTTCATGGCCCCTAAAAATCTTGTGGGTCCTAGGCACTGTACCTACTATGCCTAGTATAGAAGTCAGCTCTGTGTATACATCTGTGTAACCATCACCCTAATCAAGTCTTAGAATATTTCAGGGCACCTGGGTGGCTCAATCGGTTCAGCATCTGACTCTTGGTTTTGGCTCACGGTCTTGAGATCCAGCCCCATATCAGGCTCTGCGCTCAGTGTGGAGTCAGCTTCAGATTCTTTCTCACTCTCCCTCCCCCCTCTGCCCCTCCCCACTCACTCTCATGTGCTCTCTCTCTCTCTAAAATAAGTAAATAAAATCTTAAAAAAGAAAGTGAACAAGCCACAGGCGTTGAGAGTTTCACAAGATGACATCTATGGAACCAACTTAAACAGAACGTTGGTTGAGGCTAGCAAGATGGCGGAGGAGCGGGAGACCTAAATTTTGTCTGGTCCCAGGAATTCAGCTAGATAGCTATCAAACCACTCTGCACACCCACGAACTCAACAGGAGGTCAAAGAAAAGAATAGCAGGAACTCTTTGAACAGAAAAGCGACCACGTTCTGGAAGGTAGGACACGCCGAGAAGTGAATCTGAGGCGGTGGACGGGAAGATAGGCTGCGGGGTGGGGGGAGCCACCGTCAGCCAGCTATCCGCAAGTGAGAGAGCCGCGGAGCACCAAATGGAGCTTTTAGAAGTCTGCCCCGGTGAGGGGCGTTGCTCTGGTGGCTAAGCCAGGGGTGGAACCCTCACTGGGACAGTGTGGTCTCAGTACCCTTGAGGTCACAGAAAGACCGTGGGTACCAGAGTGCGGCAGAGCTCCCAGGTATCGGAGCGGGGAAGCCGGCTGCTAACAGTGAGCCCAGGAGGGGGCTCTAGGCTGGGGTGGCCATAAACCGAGGTCCGCGGCACAGTCGGGCCTCTGCTCTTCCAGCCAGGGCCCAACAAGCGGCAGATCCAGGGAGACTCACCTTCCTCTCCCAGGAGGAGCAGTGCAGGAGCACGCAGCAGGAATCTGTGGGGTTTGGAGGCTCCAAGCAGGGCCGTGTGCCAGAGAGAGAAACGCACGGTCACGGGCCAGTTGAGCAGAGTGCAGCCAGAGACCAGGGAGACAGGACTGACTGACTGCTTTTCCCGGAGGGCTCACGGAGGAGCGCCTCCGGCCCCAAGCTCTGAGCTCTGAGCTCCTCTGGGGCCAGACATTGGGAGGCCGCCATTTTCATTCTTATCCTCTAAAGCTGTGCAGAAAGCCTTCAGGGAACAAAAGGTACCGAGAGCAAACCAGAGCAGATGACTTAGCCTGGATCCTGGCAAGCGCAGTGCAACGCTACCTGGGGTGAAGACATTTGAGAATCAGTGCAACAGGCCCCTCCCACAAAAGATCAGCAAGAACGACCAGCCAAGACCACGTTTACTGATCAATGAGAACTGCAAACTCCAGCACTAGGGGAATACAGCACAGAGAATTCATGGCTTTTCCCCATGATTCTTTAATCTTTCAAAGTTAATATTTTTAATTTTTTTTTCTTTTTCTCTTTTTTTTTTTAGTTTTTCTTCTTTCCTTTTCAACCAACTTCTTATCAGTTCCTTTTTAAAATCTTTTTTAATTTTCATTTTACAGTCATATTCTATCCCTTAATTGTATTTAACCTTATTTTTGTGTGTATATGTGTGTGTGTGTATTTCTTTAAAATTTCGGGATGCAGTTTCTTCTAACAGACCAAAATAGACCCTAAATCTAGGGTATAGCTTTATTCTATTCACTCGCCTGATAACATTCTCTCTCTCTCTCTCTTTAAATTTTTCTTCTTTCTTTTTTCAACCAACATCGTATCAATTCCTTTTTTAAATTTTTTTTAATTTTCATTTTTACAACCATATTCCATCCCTTCATTGTATTTACCCTTACTTTGTATATCTATAAGTTTTTCTTTCTTTAAAATTTTGGGAGGCAGTTTCTTCTAACAGACCAAAATACACCCAGAATCTAGTGTGTGGCTCTGTTCTAGTCACCAGACTGATTATATTCTTCTTTTTTTTTTTTTCTTTTCCCCCCAGTTTCAGGTCTCTTCTGATTTCTTTTGTGTGTCTTTTCTAGGGTCGTTGCTTCCCTTTTAGCATTTTGTTCTCTCATTCATCTATTCTTCTCTGGACAAATGACAAAACGGAAAAACTCACCTCAAAAAAAAGAACAAGAGGCAGTACCAACTGCCAGGGACCTAATCAATATGGACATTAGTAAGATGTCAGAACTAGAGTTCAGAATAATGATTATAAAGATACTAGCTGATGGCTGAGTAATATTCCATTGTATATATGGACCAGTCATCTGTTGAAGAGCATCTTGGCTCCTTCCACAATTTAGCTATTGTGGACAATGCTGCTATGAACATTGGGGTGCATATGGCCCTTCTCTTCACTACGTCTGTATCTTTGGGGTAAATACCCAGTAGTGCAATGGCTGGGTCATAGGGTAGCTCAATTTTTAACTTTTTAAGGGACCTCCACACTGTTTTCCAAAGTAGCTGTACCAACTTGCATTCCCACCAACAATGTAAGAGGGATCCCCTTTCTCCACATCCTCTCCAACATTTGTTGTTTCCTGCCTTGTCAATTTTTGCCATTCTACAACATTTGCAGCAACATGGACGGGACTGGAGGAGATAATGTTAAATGAAATAAGTCAAGCAGAGAAAGACAATTATCATATGGTTTCACTCATTTATGGAACATAAGAAGTAGGAAGTTCAGTAGGAGAAGAAAGGGAAGAAGGAAGGGGGGTAAACAGATGGGGGAATGAACCATGAGAGACTATGGACTCTGGGAAACAAACTGAGGGCTTTAGAGGGGAGGGGGTTGGGTGATTGGGTTACGCTGGTGATGGGTATTAAGGAGGGCACATATTGCATGGTGCACTGGGTGTTATACGCAGGTAATGAATCATGGAACTTTACATCAAAAACTTGGGATGTACTGTATGGTGACTAACATAACATAATAAAAATTATTATTAAAAAAATAAATATACTTTGAAAAAACAAAAATAAAATAAAAAATATATATTTATGTATTAAAAAATAATAAAGATACTAGCTGGGCTTGAAAAAAAGCACAGAAGCAAAAGAGCAACAAGGAAATAAGGGCTTTAAATGACACACTGGACCAAATGGACTTCACAGATATATTCAGAACATTCCATCCTAAAGCAACAGAATACACATTCTTCTCTAGTGCACATGGAACATTCTCCAGAATAGATCACATCCTGGGTCACAAATCAGGTCTCAACTGGTATCAAAAGATTGGGATCATTCCCTAAATATTTTCAGACCACAGTACTTTGAAACTCGAACTCAATCACTAGAGGAAAGTTGGAAAGAACTGAAATACATGGAGCTAAAGAGCATCCTACTAAAGAATGAATGGGTCAACCAGGAAATTAAAGAAGAATTTTTAAAAATTCATGGAAACAAATGAAAATGAAAATACAACTGTTCAAAATCTTTGGGACACAGCAAAGGCGGTCCTTAGAGGAAAGTATATAGCAATACAAGCCTTTCTCAAGAAACAAGTAAGGTCTCAAATACACAACCTAACCCTACACCTAAAGGAGATGGAGAAAGAACAGCAAATAAAGCCTAAACCCAGCAGGAGACGAGAAATAATGATCAGAGCAGAAATAAATGAAATAGAAACCAAAAGAACAGTAGAACAGATCAACAAAACTAGAAGCTGGTTCTTTGAAAGAATTAAGGATGACAAACCCCTGGCCAGACTTATCAAAAAGAAAAGAGAAAGGACCCAAATAAAATCATGAATGAAGGAGGAGAGATCACAACCAACACCAAAGAAATACAAACAATTATGAGAGCATATTATGAGCAACTATATGCCAACAAATGAGGCAATCTGGAAGAAATGGATCCATTCCTAGAGACTATAAACTACTAAAACCAAACCAGGAACAAATAGAAAACCTGAACAGACCCATACCCAGCAAGGAAATTGAAGCAGTCATCAAAAATCTCCCAACAAACCAGAGTCCAGGGCCGGATGGCTTCCCAGGGGAATTCTACCAAACATTTAAAGAAGAATTAATACCTATTCTTCTGAAACTGTTCCAAAAAATAGAAATGGAAGGAAAACTTCCAAAGTCATTGTATGAGGCCAGCATTACCTTGATCCCAAAACCAGACAAAGACCCCACCAAAAAGGAGAATTACAGACCAATATCCTTGAGGAATATGGATGCCAAAATTCGCACCAAGATATTACCAATAGGGTCCAACAGTACTTTAAGAGGATTATTCACCACGACCAAGTGAGATTTATTCCTGGACTACAAATTTGGTTCAACATCCATAAATCAATCAATGTGATACAATACATCCAGATCCAGAAATGGATCTTCAATTCTATGGTCAACTAATCTTCGGCAAAGCAAGAAAGAATATCTGATGGAAAAAGGACAGTCTCTTCAACAAATTGATCCATTTCTGGGATCTCTATTCTGTTCCATTCATCTATGTGTCTGTTTTTGTGCCAGTACCGTACTATCTTGATGATTTCAGCTTCGTAATAGAGCTTGAAGTCCAGAAGTGTGATGCCACCAGCTTTGGTTTTCTTTTTCAGCCTTCCTTTGGCTCTTTTGGGTCATTTCTGGTTCCATACAAATTTTAGGATTATTTGTTCCAGTTCTGTGAAAAAAGCTGATGGTATTTTGATAGAGATTGCATTGAATGTGTAGATTACTCTAGGTAGCATAGACATTTTAACAATATTTGTTCTTCCAATCCATGACCATGGAATGTTTTTTTCCATTTTTTGCGTGTGTCTTCCTCAATTTCTTTCATGAGAGTTCTATAGTTTTCTGAGTATGGATCCTTTCCTCTTTGGTTAGGTTTATTCCTAGGTATCTTATGCTTTTGGATGCAATTGTAAATGGGAACGACTCCTTAATTTCTTTTTCTTCTGTCTCACTGTGTGTGTATAGAAATGCAACTGATTTCTGTGCATTGATTTTATATCCTGCCACTTTGCTAAATTCCTGTATGAGTTCTAGCAATTTTGAGGTGGAATCTTTGGGTTTTCCACATAGAGTATCATGTCACCTGCAAAGAGTGAGAGTTTGACTTCTTCTTTGCTGATTTGGATGCCTTTTATTTCTTTTTGTTGTCTGATTGCTGAGGCTAGGACTTCTAGTACTATGTTGAACAACAGTGATAGTGGACATCCCTGCTGTGTTCCTGACCTTAGGGGAAAAGCTCTCAGTTTTTCCTCCTTGAGAATGATATTTGCTGCGGGCTTTTCATAGATGGCTCTTATGATATTGTGGTATGTATCCTCTATCCCTACACTGTGAAGAGTTTTAATCAAAAAGTTTGCTGTACTTTGTCAAATGCTTTTCTGCATCTATAGAGAGTATCATACAGTTCTTGTTCTTTATTTTATTAATGTATTGTATCACATTGATTGATTTGTGGATATAAACCTTAATTTCTCTTTCTTCTGTCTTGTTGTTGGTGTACAGAAATGCAACTATATATACAGTATTTCATTGTGGAAATATATCACAAAGTATTTGTTTATTACAGAATAGAAAATCCAGAAATGGACCCACAACTCTATGGTCAACTAATCTTCAACAAAGCAGGAAAGAATATCAATGGTAAAAAGAGAGTCTTTTCAACAAATGGTGTTGGAGAAACTGGATGGCTACAAGCAAAATAATAAAACTGGACCACTTTCTCACACCATACACAAAAGTAAATTCAAAATGGATTAAAGACCTATATGGGAAACAGGAAACCATCAAAACCCTAGAGGAGTACGCAGGCAGAAAACTCTTTGACCTAGGGGGTAGCACCTTCTTACTAGACAGGGTGCTGGAGGCAAGGAAACAAAAGCAAAAACGAACTAATGGGACTTCATGATAAGAAGCTTCTCCACAGCAAAAGAAACAGTCAACAGAACTACAAGACAACCTATGGAAGGGGAGAAGGTATTTGCAAATGACATATCTGATACAAAATTGCTGCAGCCCAGCAATTGCACTACTAGGTATTTACCCAAGGGATACAAAAATACAGATGCAAAGGGGCACATGCACCCTGATATTTATAGCAGCCTTATCAACACAGCCTATTTATGGAAGGGAGCCCAAACACCCATCAGCTGACAAATGGATAAAGAAGATGTGGTATGTATACAATGGAATAATACTCAGCCATCAGAAAGAATGAAATCTTGCCATTTTTAAGGACATGGATGGAGCTAGAGTGTATTATGCTAAGCGAAATAAGTCAGAGAAAGAGAAATACCATATGATTTCACTCATATGTGGAATTTAAAAACAGCACAGCCGAACATAGGGAAAGGGGGGAGAAAATAGGAGACAAACCATAAGAAACTCTTAACTGTAGAGAACAAACTGAGGGTTGATGGAGGGAGGTGGACAGGGGAGGGGGTGTTAAATGGGAGATGGGTATTAAGGAGGGCACTTGTGAAGAGCCCTGGGTGTTATATGTAAGTGATAAATCACTGAATTCTGCTCCTGAAACCAATGTTGCACTAGAAGTTAACTAACTAGAATTTAAATTTTAAAAAAAATGTGAGAGTAAGGGAAGCAGATATGGGTATAGATGAAGTAAATTGGACACAAAGGAAGATGGTTGAAGGGTGCAGGAAGATTTCTTATGTTTCCCTACCAATTTTCGTGTATGTTTGAAATTTGTTAAAGTATTTTTAAAGTGTATACAAATTTGTTAAAATGATTTTCTTCTTTTTTTTCCCCCACCAGAATAGGGAATTCCTGTCTATTGTTTGTTATGAGATTTTAATCATGGGTGAGTACTGAATTTTATAAAATATTTGTTCTGTATCCATTGAGATAGTAATACAATTTTCTCTTAGTATGGTGAATTAAAATGCTTGCTTTTCAGATGTTAAACCACTGTTGCATTCCTCGTTTAACTCTCACTTGGATGTAGTGTATTATCCTTTTTCTATTTCATAGCATTTAATTTTCAATCTTTTTGTTGGAATTTTGCATTTATGTTCTTGAGAGAGATTGGGCTGTAATTTCCATTGCTTATAATGTCATTTTCAAGTTTTGCTATTGTGGTTATGCTCATTTTTTTAAAACTTAGAAATGTTTTTCTGGTTTAACTCTCTGGAATATTTTATGTGAGATTGTTGTTATTTCTTCATTATATATTTGGGAGAACTCATTGGTGAAGTAGTCTAGGTTTGGGATTTTCTTTTTTTTTTAATATTTTAATTATTTATTTGAGAAAGAGAGAGAACGAGCACAAGTGGGAGGAGGGGCAGAGGGAAAAGCAGACTCCCCACTGAGCAGGGAGCCCCACGTGGGGCTCCATCCCTGGACCCCGGGATCATGACCTGAACCGAAGGCAGACGCCTAACTGCCTGAGCCACCCAGATGCCCCTGGGCTTGGGATTTTCTTTGTGGGAAAGTGTTTAACGATAGACTCAATTTCCTTTATAGAGAGTAGATTACTCAGATTTTCTATTATACTTTCATTGTATTTCTCAAAAAATTTCTCATCTATATAAATTGTCAAATTTATTGGCATAAAGCTGTTTATGATATTATCTCATCTTTTTAATATTAACATATTGTAATGATCTCCTTTTTCATCCTGAATATTGTTAATTTCTGTTTGTTCTCTCTTTTCTTTTTCTTAATCGGTCTTGTTGGGTTTATCAACTTTCTTCATCTTTTTAAACACCCAACTTTTAACTTTGTTTCTCTATTGTAGGTTTTTATTTTATGGATTTACATTCTCATCTTTATTATTTCCTTCTTTCTACTTCCTTTAGGTTTAATTTGACATACTTTTCCTAGCCTCTTGACAAGGAAATTAAAGTAACTGATTTTTTAGCATTTTTTTCTCTTCTAAATACATGCATTTAAGATGACAAATTTTCCTATAAGTGCCACTTTAGCCACATTTCACAGGTTTGGATATGTTGAATCTTTATTATAATTCAGCTGAAACAATTTTTTTTAATGTGTCTTGTGATTATTTCTTTGACCCATGGATAATTGAAGTGTATCATTTAAATTTTAGGGTATAGGGAATTTTTTGTGATTTCTAGCTAAATTCCACTGTGGTCAAAGAATACCCTGAATAATCAAACATGGATTGACTTCCAGCTTGCTAGGAAATATGACAAAATTATCAGTCTTATTGTATTGATTATGTATTCTTTTTGTACCCTATGCTTATCACCTAATTTTTCTTAGTTATTTTTATATTATTGGAGGTTATATTTATAATTAAATGTATATTTATATGGCTATATAATCATAATTTTTGGCAATATTAGTCTTAATTCTATATTTAAATTGATATTAATTTACTAGTCTTCTTACTGCATTTTCTCCATACTTGGGCTCTGTATTTTCATTTATTTCTTGGGTCACTGAATTTCTTCAATAAGTAACATATCCAAGAGCACTCAAGAGTGCTGTACTCCATGGGTATCTTCATCCAGATAAAGTCTGCCTTTTACCTTTTTACTTGAAGGACAACTTGCCCAGTTTCAGTAGATTTTGATCACATATATTTTCCTTCCAACAATGTGTAAATATTCCTCCATTTCCTTTCAGCATTGGATTGCCTTTTGTCCTCTTAATATTGATTTCCAAATCCTCTTTTCATTAGCTGGATTCATCATCTACACATTTGTTTTATGAATGACTGAATGTTACACTCCTTAAGTAATTTCATGTTTAGGAATTTCTGTCTGCTGCATTTACAATTAAGTTCAACCTGGCTGGATGTAATATTTTTGGGTCATACTTTTTTTTTTTAAGAGCTTATAGACATAACTCCGTTGTCTTCTGGCATTAAATGTTGCCATAGAGAAATCTAAGGAAACATTTTTTTCTCTTATGGTTTTTGTGCCTCGAATCTAAAGACTTCTTTCTTGGGACACCTGGGTGGCTCAGTCAGTTAAGCATCTGCCTTCAGCTCAGGTCATAATCCCAAGGTCCTGGGATCATGAGTCCAGTATCAGGCTCCTTCTTTGGGAGGAGCCTGCTTCTCCCTCTGCCTCTGCCCCTCCCCCTGCTTGTGCTCTCTCTCCCTCTCTCTCTCAAAATAAATAAATAAAATCTTTTTTAAAAAAATAAAGACTTCTTTCTTTATATATGAAGTTTAGCAACTGAACCAGACAATGTCTTAATTACAACATGCTTCCTTTCAATTTTTTTCTGATCCATTGCATATCCTTTCACCTGGCATGTCAATATATTGAATTCACAAATCTTTTTCTAGTATGTTTTTTGTTGCTTTAAAGAACTTTTAATTATAACACACACAAATACAGAGGAAATAATATAATGAAATCCCATGTATCCATCACCCAGCATCATCATTTATCAACATCCCCCATCTTGTTTCTGAATGCTTGTTTTGTTTCATTTGGAGAGTTCTTTACTTCAAGGATAGCAACTTATTCTTATGTTAGCTAATCTTTTTATGCCCTTCATATTTATATTTTATTATCTCATTGCTTTAATTGATTTGATTTTTCACTTTTCATTTTCTATGGCATCTCCAACCTTTCTCTTTACCAGTAATTGTATATTTTCTTTTTTTTTTTTTAAGATTTTTATTAATTTATTAGACAGAGATAGAGACAGCCAGTGAGAGAGGGACCACAAGCAGGGGCAGTGGGAGAGGAAGAAGCAGGCTCATAGCGGAGGAGCCTGACGTGGGGCTCGATCCCATAACGCCGGGATCACGCCCTGAGCCGAACGCAGATGCCTAACCGCTGTGCCACCCAGGCGCCCCCAGTAATTGTATATTTTCATCCTGTCTAGTCAATTCATGCTATTTAAAATTTGTTAGTTCTATACAATAGCATTATTTTGGAGCTCAGTTCATTTCCTTAGTGCTGCAACCTCCTTTTTTAGTCCATTCTGTTATTTAATCGTCTAGTCTTTGAATTTCTATTCTACTGAATTTATATTAATACACTATTCTATAATGAGAAAGAGTTGGGAGAATGTTCTTTTCCTTGAGTTATATTTTCTTCTAGAGTGGATTCACTGTCTATATTTTACTTGCTAGCTTACTTCATTCATTTATTGTTTTAGTATGGTATGTTTCTCTAGTTGCCATCACATTTTTTCCCTTCTTGCTCATGTTTAAAGTAGGCTGCCGTGTCTAGACTCTAGAGCAGTGGTTCTCAACTTAAGGTGATTTTTCATCCCAGAAAACATTTAGTAATATTTGGAGACATTATTGGTTGTCATGGCTGGGGCAGTGGGGTGCGGTATTTGCTATCAGCATCTAGCAGATAGAGGTTATGGGCCTGCTAAACATTCTATAGTGCACAGGATACTTTCCGTCCTCAACAACAAAGAATTATCTTGCCCCCAAATGTTAAATGCTCAAGTTGAAAGGATATACTGTATGGTGACTAACATAACATAATAAAAAATTATTATTAAAAAAATGCTCACATTGAGAACTCCTATTCAGGGCCATCTGTTCATATGTGTATGCTCTATGATATGGAGAAATCATCCTCATCGCTCTTCAGAATATATGGAGGAATCCGCAAACCTCTGTGCTTCAGAGTCCATACTTTCTGCCCTCAAACATTCATGGCAGATAGCTGTGTGCACAGTGTGTTCTGATCACCAGTGATAGCATTGCACCTTCAAAACACTTAAGCTCACTAATAACCATTTCCTGAGAATCATGATGTAGGGCACCATTTGTCAATAGATACAGTCTTCCCATCCTCACAATGCCCCAGGGAAGAAGATTGAAGAGACAGATGTCTCCATGGACAGCCCAATCAAGAGCCAAAATACCATGGCAGGAAGGAGCCACAAAAACACTATATTCTCTGTAAGTGCTGCATTTGGAACTTCTCTGCAATTTGCTAGTCTAGGTAAACACAAAGCAAGCAGCCAGACATAAATATCCATTGCTCACATCCAGGAGAGGGCCAACTCTACAAGTGCCATCTATATTTGCCTTTGGCTTACTGGTTTCCCTTCCACAGTTATAGTTCATGAGAGAATGTAAAGCTGGCCTAACACAGGTGGGAGACGCTTCTGGAGGTGTGGGCCAGAAGGGAGCAGAAGCTAAAAAGACAGGAAATGCATTAGCACTCTTCTCCCCAGCTGGTTCCCAAGCACTGATGGTCCCAGAAGGCTGTAAAAAACCTCAAGAAATTCTGTGACTATCTCCATCTGTTTAATTCTATAGCTATATAAACTCCCATAAAATGGTGGGAAAATAATTTTGTAACTATGCATTTCTTGGAGTTCCATCAGTGGCTAACCCACTTGGGGTAGGCTGAGAAGATCTAACCAAATCAGATGGTCAGACCCCCAGTAGTCCTGGAGTTAGCTCTGGTTTCTGAAAGTTAGGAACCTGACATTGCTGCAGACTCATTTCAGGTGTTTGACAGCTTTCAGCAAATTGGTCAATTGGTAAGTTGGCTTTTGAAGAAATTCTTTTTATCAACATGAACTGGATCCAACTTGTCTCTTCGACGCTGGTCCTTTACCACCTATTCCAGCCCTTACTATGTCACCCCTTCTGAGCTCTGGCACTGCCAACCCACTCCAGCTCGTAGTCTACTTCTCAGGTCCCAGACCTATAGCTGGCCATAAACATCTACCACAGAGCCATTCATCAACTTGCCTGCCATGCCTGAAGTCCTTCTAAACTCCTTTTTATCCATAGCTCTCATCCTTGATCTCTCTGAAGCATTGTCTCTTTTTGTGTTTAGAGCTCACTGTTCTTAACTCCATCATCATCTGTCTTTTGAACTCACTATTACAGGTCAAGGGTGCTACTCTCTCTTGGGTAGGCTGGTCCTCCTGTATTATAGTGGGAGGCTTCCAGAGTGGTTCTAACTCATCCTCTACACTTTTTTGCTCTGTTGGTTTCTCCAAGCTGTTTTTACTCCTAACATTTCTGACACCAACTGTGTGATGTCTGTTCTGACAACGCTTCTCCAACTCTCTGACACCAGCTGGGTAACCTACAATTCAATTCAATTCTGACACTGTTTACTGGGCATTAGAGTCAGATCTCTGCAAGTGAATGTCACAGTCCCACAAGATTGCCCCCATTTCAGATACCAGTCACATGTGCTTCTGACCAACTCGCTATTAATTCTAGGAGTCCTATAAACCCCTTCCCAGGCTTGATAATTCACTAGAATGATTCATAGAACTTTATATTACCAGTTTTTTAAATAAAGGATACAGCTCAGGAATAGCCAAATGGAAGAGGTACATGGGGCAAGTTATGAGGGAGCTTCCATGACCTCTCAGGGCACGTGACCCTCCCAGCACCTTGATGTGTTCAGCACCCCAGAAGCTCTCTGAACCTCACTGTTTAGGGATTTCTGTGGAGATTTCCTTGCATAGATATGATCAATTAAATCATTAGCCATCGGTGATGAACTCAATCTCTAGCCCCTCTCCCCTCCCTGGAGGTTGGTTGGAAAGGAGGCAGGTGCCGAAAATTCTTAACCTTCTAATCATGCCTTGGTCTTTTTGGTGACCAGCCTCCATCCTGACAGTATCTAGAGGCCCCCAGCCACTAGTCATCTCATTAGTGTACAAAAGACTCATTGCTCCACAGATTCTGAGGATTTTAGGAGCTGTGTGCCAGGAACCAAACAAGATCAAATATTTATTATTTTTTAGAAAGATTTTATTTATTTGTCAGAGAGAGAGAGAGAACACAAGCAGGGGGAGCAGCAGGCAGAGGGAGAAGCAGGCTGAGCAGGGAGCCTGATGTGGGACTCGATCCCAGGACCCTGGGATCATGACCTGAGCCGAAGGCAAACACTTAACTGACTGAGCCACCTGGGTGTTCCTCTAATCTTTATTTATTTTTTTTATTATATCACAGTATCCCAACCCAAACCAAACAAAAACTAACCAACTCAACTCATCAGTTGGTAAATTTCTGAAACTGGGAATTAAGATATTCCTACCAAACAGCAAAAAAATTGCCCTAAATTTTTAAAACGGCAGTTGTCTTTGCATTTCTGGATCTGACAACACACCATCAATTTTCACATATGAGCATACCACATTGTTTACATGTTTATGTTACTTATACTTACATATACTAAAATATGCTGTCCCTTTGCCTCAGTGTCCACAGGAATAATCCCACAGCGGTCAGGCTTATACTCGGAGGCCTGTCCCCTGCCGGTGACCTCACTAGTAGTGGGCAGCTAACCCAAGCTGGTCCAGCTAGCCTCTCCCACGTGAATTTGAATTGTGGGGCATAGAGCCTGGGAGTTGGGAGCTGCCTGCCCTCACAGTACTTCTCCGTCATCTGCTGTTTCACTTTCTGTGGTTTCAGTTCCCCTGTGGTCAACCTGGATCAGGATCCGGAAGCAGATGAGCTTCCTTCTCACGAATCATCAGATGTCGCAGTACCTATTCATTCACCTCATGGCATCGCACCATGTAGACATTCTTCATCTCATATCATCACAAGAAGATGAAGTGTGAGTACAGTATAAAAGATTTTGAGAGAGAGAGAGAGAAAAGCCACATTCGTGTAACTTTAATTACTGTGTATTATTGTAATTGTTCTATCTTATTATTAGTTATTGTTAGTCTCTTACTGTGCCTATTAATAAATTAAACTTTATCACAGCTATGTATGTGTAGGAAAAAACCTGGCATATCTGCGGTTTCAGGCATCTGTTGGGGTTCTTGGAATGTATTCCCTGCAGATAAGGGGGGACTACTGTAATAGCAGAACTTTAACCAGAAGATCCCTGAACTCATGCTGTTGAAGTTTTTACCCTCCCTGAAACCACTTATTTAAAATTCTTAGATTTTACAAGATCTGGCCTTGCATTTTCGGATTTGTACCATACCAGGCACTGCTTTCAGCAAGCAGAAAAGAGAGACTCCATTGTGGCTGGCTCCACTGACTGGCTGACTTGAGTAGCCATTCCTAAACACCTCTCCCTTGCAGTTTCTCCTGATAAAGTTTGCAAAACTTAACTATTCTTTTTCCCTGCTTCTCTATCTCATGGTGGCTATGTGATCAAGTTCTGACCAAGGAGACATAAGCAGAAGGCTTCTGAAGAAGTTTAGGGCAAGTTTTTTTCTTATTAAAGAGATAGATGCAACTGGTATGCACCCTCATCTTGTTCTTCCTTTGAACTGAAGGAGAGGCAAAACTTTTCCTCCACCCTTTTAGGGTCGCCAGCTAGTCTCTTCAGTTGACATAAGATAGATTAAGAGGACAAAGGTGTGCAAATTTTGTATATACATCTACAAGGAAACGTCATAGGAAAATGAAGTCCCAAAAAAGTGGTTGGATCCGAGTGTTTTTATACTAGGTTGAATAAAGAGTAATAATGATGAAAAAGTAACTAAAACATATGGGAAGACTAAAGGAAGATAAGGGTTATTTAAACAACATCTGTTTGCACAGATTTTCCTTGGCCTCAACTTCTCATTGGTCATAGGAATGTTCTTTTCCTCCTGGCATAAGGAGGAAAGTGGCTTCTCATTGGTCATAAGAATGTTCTTTTCCTCCTGGCATAAGGAGAGCATCGTTCACATGGGAGTTGTATCTCCTGCTTTCAAGAAGAAAAGGCAAAGTCGGAATGCCCCTTTTCGATCTGCTATTTTTCAAGTGTCTCTAAATCAAAATAATTTTTATGCCAAAGTGGCATATTTTGAGGTGGCATGTTCTGCTACTCTTCAAAACCTGGATGTGATACCTGGAGCTTCAGCAACCATCTTGGACCCATGTGCCAAAGGTCAACAGAATTGTAGAGGTGCTATCCCTGACACTGAGCTGGCAAACCAATACTCCTAACCATCTACCTCCAAATTTCTTGATATAAGAGGGGAAAAATACATTTAACCTCTATGAGTTAGGTTCTCCATTACTTGCAGCGGAAATGAGCTATTCAAAAACAGCTCCTCCATAAACATCCATGGTCTTAGTGCAGAGAAATACCTTCTGGTCGTAGGCAGTAACCAAAATGTACATTTCACTAATTCTATGCTGCTTTCAATTGTTTTCTAATTACCCCACATGTGCTTCCACCAGATGAACTCCTTAAAACATGGGAAACATATCATTTACCTTATTTACGATTTCCACAATCACTGAGCAGGGCTGGACCATCAGAAAAGTGCTTTCCAAATACAATATTCTGTTCATGAAGCACTAGGACTCCAGATAAGGTACACCCCTAGAATCTGTAAACAGTTTCAGAGAATAGTACCCTTTGAAGCCAAAAAAAAAAAAAAAAAAAAAAAAAAAAAGCATGTGATTCACTACTGGCAGAAGTGACTCACCCTCTGAGAGAGCTTACAGATGTGTGGCTGCAGAGAACACAGTGTTTTGTGTCTAAGAAAACCAGAATATAACCACTTGACAAAAGATAAAATTGTATCTACACCTCACACTGCACACAAGAATAGACTCCAAAGGAAGTAGAGATCTTGATGTAAAGAATAAAGCCAAATAAGTACTAAAAGAAAATGCAGATGAATTTCTTTACAACATGCATGTGGGAAAAGGCTTTTTACCTATAATTCAAAATACATATGCAGTGAAAGAAAAGACTGCATTAAAAAAATTTTAAAGATCTTTTTGCATGACAAAAATCACCGTAAGCCAAGTCAAAGGACACATGACCAGCTGGAAGAAAGTATCTGCAGAACATTTCACCAATGATGGGTGAATACTGACAAGCACATCTCAAATCTAATAGCATAGAGTGGAGTGACAAGGATTAGAGCAACCCTGTAGGCAAGCAGGAGCATAGTAGCATTCACCACCTACCTCCCATTCCTTTTAGGATTCAATAGTTAAATCTTAAAGGCAGAAAGATTAAAAATGCTTAACTATCTTTAGGTAGACTCTTTGAATAGTCAGGGGTTTCAGACCTAGTGTGCATAAGAATTTCTGTCAAATATGTAAAAACAAAATATGCACAGTATATTTTATGAAATGTAAAGAGATTTTTTGAATCTGATATTTTCCCTCCCCACGCTGTTTAAAAAAAAAAAAGCCTGAGATTTTACTGGAATTCCATTTTTACACTGATTTTAGAGCCTAACCCTCCTCCCCCACCCAGAGATAATATGACTCTTCTGTCTGCCAAAGATGAGATTTTAGATACTGGAAACATAGTGACTCCATCTGTGCATAAAAGCTCCATGAATTTCCATTTAACTACCCATCTGCTCTCTTTTCCTTTCTTTGAAGTACTTATTGCAAGAAATGTTTGTTGATTTCATATGACTAGTCAAGTTCCCGCTTAACAGTATTTCTAAGAGTTAGAGTTTCCCTGTTAGAATCATCAACAAATATATATTGATCACTTTCCATTTGCAAGCTAGAGTACTTGCAAGCTTACAAATGTTAACTGCTACCAGTTACAGGGGCCAGGCCCACTCAGAGGCCAAGGAAAACCAGAGTGAGAAAATGAGACACCTTTAGAACGTGATTGATGAATGGCGTACTATTGCCTAGCCATGGGGAGGGAATCATAACAATTTCAGGGGGAACAGTTTCAGGCCATCTCCTTACGTACCTTAGGGATGTAATCAAAAGAGGCCCAGTGGGAAGGTAAAAGAATGAGAAGACTGGTATGGTAGCCCATAATGCAGTCCTCGTAGTAGACAAGTTACTTGTGGTCACATCTCTTACTCATGTGCCACCTTCAGCTGCAAGTGTGGTCCACAATTCCTGGTAGGCTGAAAGTTTCTCTCTTCAAGTGCCCACTGTCCGGTCTTTCAACTTTTTTTTTTTTTTGCCTCAGGGCTTTTCCAAAGCCTCAGTATCTCAGTGTGTGCACACACACAGCTGGAAGTATGCTCCAGAAGGCATTTTTAAACCAAAGAGGGACTCAGGCTTGTGAATAAATGGTCCACCTCACCTGGCCATCCTTCAGAGGTTCATTCTACAAGGCTCTTCAGAGGGTCCCCAGCAGGATTGAGCCCCACTTGCCCACAATGTAACTGGCTGGATATTGGCCTTTCTTCCTTCCCTTCTACACTTTGCATTCTTATTCTGACTTTCCAGGGTCATCCCCCAAAGAAGTCATTGCACCCCAGTTTTTGACTCAGTCTTTGCCTTTGGGGAACCCAAACCAAGACAGTCCTACTCCTTTCCTATGGTTAAGGAAGAACAGGATCAACTAAAGAGGCAGGCTGAAGTTTTAGCCTCAGCTGGGCCTGCTGGAGAAGAGTGGACCCGATGGAAGTGGATCTGTCAGACTCACGCAAGGAAAGAGTGGAGAGGAGCACCTCCACTGTACCCAAGGCCTGTCAGAATCAGGGTGCCTTCCTTCTCTGTACCAAACTATACTTCTCTTTTTCTTTTTGTAGCAGTGAGAAGGCCGCCTAAAGACAGAGACCAGTCAGACTGCTTTACTGTCACTTTATTCCTTATTAAACACAATGTCACACAATGGCCAGGTATTGCCATCTGTGCTTTGAGCTCTTTACCAAAACTGGGATTATCTGGTGGTCCAACCAGTCCCAGATTCCAAAAGGAAGATGTTTCTCTTGGTGAGGAGTTGGGCAGAGACATAGGGGTCTGTCCATAGCCTGGAGCCAAGAGCCTAGAGTTTCCAGAACAATTCTGTCAATAAAGGACCGGGGAAGGAGAGGGGTCATCCTGACTGCTTTCATTACCTTTTTTGAGGGCAAAATTATTAGCCCATGGTGACATCAATTATAATTTTCTTAACTTTTCATGGTGGATGTGGGTCAGATTTCTTCCTAAATTATTTATAGTGATGTATATTTCAGAAGAACAAGCAAGCGGTAGTCTGAAAGAGGCATTAGCAGAATATTCGCAGATATTTTATGTTTTCCCCTGGGGAAGATGAGCAGTCTATCTTTCTGAAAGAAACACAGAGACCTTGGCAGTGCCTTTCTTGAGAACAGTGGGTAGTTTGCTAATCCTATTCACTTTCTATGAGAAGGGAAAAAATAGCTCCAGATATGCTCGGACCCAACTAGGGAGACTTTACCAAGATCATCTCATAACATGCTGTCATTGACATAGCCCAAATTACCCAAAGCCTAGAAAGTGCAAAATGGAGGGATAAAAGTCAGATTTTAGGGATGAGCCAAGACTGATTTATCAGTGTTCACTGGACCACCAAAGGAACAGCCTTTGGAAGCATCATTAACTGTAGCTTTAGTTTAGTCCAGCTGAGACATATGTGGAAAGAGCTGGAAACCTTTTCAGGGAGGCAGCATTCACAGGCAGAAGAAACTTCAGAGTGGGAACCTATTGTGGTACAGAGTTAAAATCACATGTAGAACATGCTAGGTATTTAAAATGCACAGGAAAAAGCAGGGAGTCTGGATAACGAGAAAATCAAGACAATAAACTGTTTAGAAAGTTGCTGTAGCTCATTTATACATTAAGTGTTACAGGTGCTGAAGACAGAGCAATGAATAGGACCACTGAGGCCCAATATTTATTCTAAAAAGACAGCCTGCTTTGCTAGTTTACCAGATTCTTCTTTACATTGGAGCATTTGTAATAGTATACATTTTTGGTGGATTTAGCTAAAAGTCAAGTCTTGGTTTTAATGAGAGTTCCACTGACATTTTAAGCTCATGTTTACAAAATAACACATCTTTGATCGTAAGTTTATGTCCTTTCCTATGCCCCCATACTCTTAATAGTAAAATTGTTTCCTGTTTTTGAGTTAGTCAGCAGCTGTATTTGGTCCTCAGCATGTGCTCACCCTGTATAGGGACAACATAGATGATAGAGAAGTGGGAGCCTTTCTTCAGGTTTGAGCTGAGCACATTGCTGCTGAAAATAAAGATTACGTTCCCAGCTCCCTTGTTGCTAGATATGGCCTTGTACTCCTGGTCACTGAGATAAAAACTGTGAAAAGGGAGTGGACTCCGCTGGAAAGGGCCCTTTTCCCCCTCTTGTTTTTATTCTGCTCCTTCCAGAGGATTGAAATGAAGGTCTGAAGGCCAGAGCTCTACTTGCCATCTTGAACCTCAGGGTGACCGTGAGGATGGAAGACACTCTAAGGATGGTGGAGCAGACAGATGGGGGGTCCTTGGAATCATCCTGGGCTGCCCTGCTAGTCCT
Source organism: Ursus arctos (assembly GCF_023065955.2). Taxonomy (NCBI): domain Eukaryota; kingdom Metazoa; phylum Chordata; class Mammalia; order Carnivora; family Ursidae; genus Ursus; species Ursus arctos. Next base: position 59,657,047 of record NW_026623067.1, read on the forward strand.
AGACTGCTTGTCTCCAATTTCCTTTACTCAAGAAAGAAAGAAATGCTTACTTTGTTTAAGCCACTTTTAGTTGAGATTCTCTGTTATTCGTAACCAAATTTATTGCAATTTGTAGCAGATATAGTTAGGGTCCTGTACACTGCTTGGGCCACTTTTACCTATGAGTGACAGTAATTTTGTGTTAAAATATTACCTACTGTGTGCAGCCCTGGGAAATTGCTCTTTAGCTTCTCTTTCGATGGGGTTGCTCCTTGGGCCATTATCCTTCTTTGTTTTGTTTCACACTTGCCTGGTGTGATCTTATCTAACTCCTTCCAAGCTCTTCCTTTCTCCCCCTCTTGCCATCATAATTTTCTTCTGCTGTCTCTCAGCTGGGGGCCATCCAAAGCTGGAAGGAGAAGATGATATTGGGAGGATGATGGTAAACAGGAGGAAGACATGGGGACATGGACACAGCCTGTGTCATAAACAGTGCACTCCCCTCTTAAAAACTGACACCAGGACCATGTTTGTTATTGAGGGAGAAAAAATAGTGCTCATATTTGGGTCAAAATTCATTCTTCCCTCTTGCCTTTCCCCTCCTTTCTTGGTCTTTCATTGACTCCTTTGTGAACCTGTCACCTCAGCTAAGAATCCCTAAGAATCTCAGAGATGGAGGACGCTCACTCCTGATTATAGATAGGCTGCTTCTAGATTGTGCGAGCATTCTTTTTTCCTGAGGAGAGTAATTCCCTTAAAAGAAAAACAAATTATTCCAAAGCTCATACCTACTCCCAGCTGGTTCTGCAAAGCTGGGGAGAGGCCTAAAGAGAGGAATGGGGAACAGCGAGGAAGAAAACAAACAAAAACACAGTTAAACAGTGAAAACAGGTTTGGTGGGCAGAAGACATCTTAAATCGTGTGCACCCTTTCCTGTGGAGACCTTTGCTCCGAACTGCAAGAGAGGCTGTAGCTACTGATTGCAGTTCTAGGAAGTTTTAGGAACAAACAAGCAGCAGTTTCCCTACTGAACTAAAGCAGCAGAAGAAGAGAAGTAGCTGAGACTTTTAGCCCCTATGAGATGTCACCTTGGGTGACAGTAGAAACTTGGGATTTTCTGCCAACCTGCTCATGAATTCCCCCAACTTTCAAATCTCCATATTCCACAATACTTTAAGATTTCTGCTTAATTAAACTTTCCTCTCCTGATCCATCTCACCACCATTCTTATTCTGACAATCTTGGCCCTGTTAGCTTGAATAACCTTTCTTCAAGCCACTTCCTTCCCTTGTTCAGAATAGAGGGCACCCAAACTCCATACCTTATCCCTTTTCTCAGTGGACCCTCTGCAGATCTCACTCAAGCACTCAATATATTATCTGGAAAGGTTCTATTTGGGTCTGCTTTCTTTTCTTTTCTTTTTTCTTTTTTTAAGATTTATCCATTCATTTGAGAGAGAGAGAGAGAGAGCGAGAACCATGGGTGGGGGGGGGGAGAGGCCGAGGCAGAGGGAGAGAGAGAATCCCAAGCAAGCTCCATGCCCAGCACGTAGCCCAATGTGGGGCTTAATCCCACAACCCTGAGATCATGACCTGAGCTGAAACCAAGAGTCAGATGCTCAACCAACGGAGCCACCCAGGTGTCCCATGCTTTCTTGGATCCCTAGCTCTTTGCCTAGCATAGAGTAGGCCCTCAGTGAATATTTCTTGAGCTTTGGCAGGAGAGGCAGTCAGTTATAGTATCTGCCTAAAGCTAAGTGGCCAATTATCACTTACATGTACTAGTTAAAAAATTATCCCTGAAATTAAAAAAAAAAAAAAAAAAAAGATTGGGTAAGACACAGAGAGAGAAAACTGCCCAAGGTCAGAAGATACAAATTTGAACACAGCTGGGAACTGTGAATGGGAAACAAATAAATAAATAAATACAACTCTTTGTTGTATGAAAGGTCTTTTGCAATGGAGTGTCAGAAGCTTAAACAGTCACATACAATGCAGTACATATTATGCTAATGCTAAAGAGAGTACAGTGCAGTTATTGACTCCCAAGCATGTACTTGGGAGTCAGGTTTCAAAGTTCATAGTCCAGCTTTGCCACTTCCAGGCTGTGTGAACTTAGGCCAGTTACTTAATTTTTCTGTTTCTGTAAGCTTCATCATTTGTAAAATGCAGATTCTTCATGCCTTCCTTATAGAACTGTTATGAGAATTAATATAAGTAATATTAATGTTAATAATAATTAATATAAATAAAGCACTCAGGAAAGTGGCTGATACACAGAGTTACTGAAGTATTTGTTATTATTCTCATTTTCATTGTTGTTATAACTCCCTGTCTTAAAGCATGACCATGACCACAAAAAGAGGGAAAAAATGAAGTTTTATATATATGTATATACACATACATAATATGTAAAAACATATATATATATACATATACATATATATATATATATATACACACACATTTACATAAGTATATGCTTAGGGTAATGTGGATTAAGATGACAATATGGGCCATCCATTACTTTAAAAGAGTTTCTTAAAATTTTACTTTTATAAGCTCCTTGCTCTGCTAGTAGACCCACAAGAAGACACATAGATTCCCTTGACCCCATCCCCCCAATTCCCCTTCTATCTTGTGTCCTTACCAAATTTTGTGATTTATCATTAGGTACAAATTACTAGTTAAGTGCAATAAAGATTCTTTTGAAAATAATTTTGGGACCCATATAGTTATTTTATGTACATAAAACCAGACAATTAAAGTTTCTTTATTGCTTGCTTTTGAACACATATACTCATTGAAATTCTCAATTAAGTAGAGTTTGGGAATGAAAGTTTCCAAATCTTGGTCTAAAGCCTTTTATGGAAACAACTTCATAATCTTTATTTGGATTTATATTAGTATGTATTTGTGTAAACTATAACTTCTAATTATGAAATATCTGGCCCTTTAGGCTTCTAGGGACATTAAAAGTGTGACAAAATTTCTAGGCTGTCAGTACTTACAGATTTTTCTTCCCTTATTCCTTCGTTCCCTCATTCCTTCCTTCCCTCCTTCTCTTCTTCTCCACGCCACCCCCTTTCTTCTTCTTCCTCTTCTACTTCTTCCACTTTTTCTTATTCTTTTGTCTTTCTCCTTCCTTTTGATAAGACTCAGAATATCGCAATCATTGGTTAGTTCACCACAGTCGTCTTCACTAAAAACTGTTTCCTTCCATTATAGTTAAGTCAACAAATTTTTTTTTAAAGATTTTATTTATTTATTTGACAGTGATAGAGACAGCCGGTGAAAGAGGGAACACAAGCAGGGGGAGTGGGAGAGGAAGAAGCAGGCTCCCAGGGGAGGAGCCTGATGCGGGGCTGGATCCCAGGACCCCGGGATCACGCCCTGAGCTGAAGGCAGATGCTTAATGACTGAGCCACCCAGGCGCCCCAAGTCAACAAATTTTTAATGACCATCTATTCTGTGAAGGGATGTAAGGTTCATAAAGGCAGTGTCCATCATGTTTGTCACTGTATCTCCAATGCCAACTATGGTGTATTGCAAATAAGGGACAACCCAAAAGTGTTAGGTAAAGAGATGTGAGTAAAGGTCCTCTACTGAAGTGGTGAAATACAGAAGAATCAGCATAAGCTTTAGATGTGGACTCAAATCCCAGTTTTCCTAATTATTATCAAGTGATCTGTAGCAAGTTGCTTAACTTTTTTATGTAAGTGGAGATAATATCTGTTTTATAAGGATTATAAAAACTTAGGAAGGTGATAGTTCACTAAAACTCCTACTGAGTGTATAGTATGTTCCAGGGACTGTGTTTCAAAATATAGGGCTTTCAAAATTCGGTGGATTATAATTACTGTTCTTTCTTTCTTTCTTTCTTTCTTTCTTTCTTTCTTTCTTTCTTTCCTTTCTTTTTTTTTTTAAGATTTTATTTGTTTGTTTGTTTGTTTATTTATTTATTGAGAGAGAGAGAGAACAAACAGGGGGAGTGGCAAAGGGAGAGGGAGAAACAGGCTCCCAGCTGAGCAGGGAGCTGGGGGCAGGGGGGAGGGGGCTCAATCCCAGGACCCAGAGATTATGATCTGAGCCAAACGTAGATGCTTAACTGACTGAACCACCCAGGCACCCCTATAATTCCTATTCTTAAGAAATTTCCACATAATAATATAAGACAAGTCACAGAATATTATGGAAATATGAATGTTCAAAGTAGGGAAGAATGACATGTGTTTGAGGGAATCAAGAAAGGAGATGGCATATGAAATGGTCCTTAAAGTAGTTAGAATTTCAACAATTAAAATGGGTAGGCATGTCCCGATGAAGCAAAGATAACATTAGCAGAGAGGTAGAAAGGTTCTGAGTGTGACTGAAAAAAAGGCCAGTTACTCTTAGCTGAAATGGAAGGTTGATACAGTAAGTAATGAGAGATACATAAGAAATGTGGGGTGGGAACATATTGTTGGTGTCAGGTTCTTGAATCCAATAGACAATGAGCAATTCCAGGGGGCAGGCCTATGGAATAACAGGATCCTAAGGTGGAAGTGCCCAGGAGTGGAGAGACCTGATACAAGAGGTTATTGCACTATTTCGTCTAAGAAATAATAAAGGCCTGCAGCGAGGGGAGGGCAGAGAGAATGCAGAAGACGCTCCCCACAGAAGCACTGTGCTGAGGGGCCCCAGTGACTGGAACTATTTATACAGATGGGTAAGTCGCAGGAAGGTGTCGTTTTAGATTTTGAATGTGGGTCGGCTTTGAGGTTTGGGTTGCACCTCGCTGCCACCCTCTCTTTTTTCAGGTTCACCTCTTCTCTCCAGCTCCCTCTCTCTCCACTAAGTAACCGGGCTTTCTACCCCCAACCTGACCCTGCGTTTATCGTCACCCCACAGTCTGCTTCCCACTGGTGCTTCCCATAGTACTCTCGCAGACAGGATGGCCACAGGTCAGGTCCTGGCCTGTAGGACACTCCACCCGCCAGATCCCCTATCGCCTTCGCCTGAGCAGCTTCCATGCTTGCGCCCCCACGGCCCTTGGACCAATAGGCAGGCCCTAGTTCTGGGACTCGACTGGCTATTGGTTGGCCGAGCCATGGTGAGAGATGGTGCGGTGCCCGTTCTCCGCAGCAGCAAGAGCTGTGGGAGGTTGTTAAGGCGACCGTTCGTGACGTAGACCCGTGAGGCCGAGCAGCGCCCAGATGATTGGTTAGACGATCGGACGATCCTCTCTCATTGGTCGTAGGCTCAGCCGGCTCCGAGTGTGCGTATGTCGAAGGTTCCTTCCGCTTCGCGTCTCCGTTGACTGGAGACAGGCGGAGCGCAGGCGCCCCGGTTCGGCGGCCTCTAGTGAGATCCGGAGGTGAGGCGGGCGGTGGCAGCGAAGGGGGGCTGGGGCGGCGGGGAGCGGGACAGTGGTGGGTGGAAGCGGGATTAGGGCCGGGTTGATGGTGGTTCTCGGGCTCCGCCTGGCCCTGAGAAGGGGCAGCCGGCAGCTCCTGCGGACCTGGCGGGAGGTGCAGTGGCGGCTTTGCGGGTGTGGTGGCCAGGTCCAGCGGAGACTGTAAGGAGACGTCCTTGAGGCGCGGCCGGCCGAGTGGCGGCCCGCACCAATGCTGGGGGAGCCCGGCGGCCAGGCTGGGCCTGAGGGGCGGGTGGCGGGCAGGTTTCTTTGGCTGCCGTGGTCACCGTCGGTGGACCGGCGGGGCGTAGCCGCGGTCGCCCGCCCAGTCCGAAGTAGTCTGTGTAGGCTGGTAGTCACGATCATCGGGGCGGAAATGGTGCCAGGTCGCGTGACCTCGGAAGCCCCTGGATTCGAGAAATGTTGAGAGTGCGTGTGTGTGAGGTGCTGGGCCCGCAGCTAGCAGAGAGGCTATCAGGTGCAGGCGTTCACGCCCAGGCGCTGCTGTTCGGTCAGCATCTTTCTTTAAAGTGATGGGGCAAGATTTCCATAAATTGCTGCTGACTGACACAGAGCCAAGAAAGAACCGTGGGCGTGCAGAGAAGTGCCGGGTCAGGAGAGACGAGTTGAGAGGATGCGGAGCCCAATGTAGGGACTTGCCCAAGGACTTAAAGAATTTTTCTTCTTCTTCTACTTCTCTACCCAACCCCCTTCTCCCTCCTCATTTTTCTTTTTTTTTTTTTTTGTAAGGGGCTTTAGTCTTGGTGCTGAGGTAGTTGAGCCCAGATCTTGTGTGTTTTCCGGAGTTATTTGGTTTGGGTTAGGGAAGACGTACCTTGGAGGTTCAAGTATAGAATAGTCAGTTTCTGCGGTAGGAGAAGGCAGGTGACTCCATCTTAAATGGTCGTCTGAAATACTTCATAGCTTGGTTGAGGACATGCCGCCTTAGAGTTGGTCCTGAAAAGTCATAGGAAACATTTGTTTCTGGCTATACTAAATAATCATGCATAATTTCATCATCTTAATGCGGAGAATGTATTTTTTTGCTCATGAATATATTTTACTCTCCATGCATTGAGGGACAGTTTCTGATTTAGAGGTAGTCTGGCAAAGGCCTGGAGCGTACTATGGGACCGACTGGTTTTTGAGGGCCTGCTTTGTTGGGTCTTTCCAGGATTTGTGATAAACTTGGTAGTAAGGACAAATGGGATTTAGTAACATGAAGTTTAAAAAAATGTGCAAAGATTAATCATTAACATATGAGGCTCATGTGTAGCATGAGCCTTTCAGGATGAAGTGTGTAATGTGCTCACACGTGCTCTTTTTATTCTTGTATAATCTACTTTTTATTTTTTATTTATTTATATTCATTTATTTTAAAGATTTTATTTATTTATGTGACAGAGAGGCAACGAGAGGTGAACACAAGCAGGGGGAGAGGGAGAAGCAGGCTTCCTGCTGAGCAGGGAGCCCGTTGTGGGGCTCAGTCCCAGGATCCTGGGATCATGCCCTGAGCCAAAGGCAGACACTTAACGACTGAGCCCCCAGGCGCCCCTATAATCTACTTTTTAAACCATGGGTGGATAAGTGCTTATATATCAATATCTATTTAGGTTGACCCATATGAAATTGCAGGTATTTGAAATTTGACTTTTTTTTTTTTACTTACAAAAGTTGCAGTTTCCTATGGTTCCACTTAACACTTGTCTTTGTCAAAGAACTTTGGATCTCAGTCTTAGTAAGTGAATAAAGAGAGATGTGACTTAAAAAATAAAGATGTGAATTACTCACAAGTGTGTAATAGAATGGGGTGTAGAATCAGGTTTCCTCATTTGCAGTGTAAGATTTTTTTCCCCCTAGGATACTAGGTTGAGCAACAGAATGCTAGATCCTGTTGGAACTAAAAATGATTCAGTGTAAGACATGGTTCTTTTCTTCAAAGAGTCAAAATGTACACAGCAATTAATTTGAGATCTGTGTAAGGTAGTGTATAATCAAATGCTAGGATGTATAGTGCAGGAGGAGTGCAGGGTGGGAGGAAAGAGAGAGAGAGATGGGTGCCAAAGCATCCTTTTCTGCAATTGGCTGTGGTAGGTGGTTTCTATAACATACTGGATTGGAGTTTGAGGATTCCATTGAATTTAAATCATCTTTTCTTTTGAAGAATCTGTGAAATGTTTTTGGCATATTTCAGTGTGCATAAGTAAGGCATACATTGCCTGTTTAGCTTGATTTTTTTTTTTTCAAAGTAAAACGTTTTTACTGCAGCATGGCCTACATAGTGTCCATTGAATTTGCATGAGCTGTCCCATAGCCTACTTACGCCACTTGCAACTGCTGATGAAGGTGGAAGACTGGATTCTTTCTCGTTTAAATACTTGGCATAGTCACAGGGAAATGGGCAGGGTGCCCTTGAGAAATGAGATGGTGTACAATTATGGTTATTTTTGACACACCTTGTATGTTCTTTGACTAATTTTTTATTTCTGAATAGGTGAGCTTCTCTGTGTTTGGGGCTGATTCACAGAATCATCTATAATTTTTTTCTGAATGTTGCAAAGATGAGTTTATACCTAGGAAAGAAATGTCCCAGAATTGACAATGCTACCATGAAATCTTTTAAAGGGACAACATAATGTGCCTAATAAATAATTATGGGTTAATGATGCTAAACCAATTTGTGATCAAATTGGGGTGCCTTCCTGCTAGCAGCTGAGATTTTAATTGAACTGAATTAACTTTTTAATAGTGAAGAATACATTGACTTAATAGGGAATAATCTAAGTTGAGAGTTACTTGGTGGGGAGAGAGTGTTAGAAATCGTTTTAACCTAGTGTTGATATGTATTTTTAGTTGATTCATTTTCTGGAACATTGATGCTAGTTGATCCTTTAGACCAGTTTGTAGGGTTTTGTTTTTTGTTTTTAAATATAAGAAGGATGTTATGTGTTAGAAAACTGTCCTGAAAATCTAGGCTCTTATGAGGCTTTTGGTTGTAATGAAGTAGGATTCAGATCTAAGATACGATTAACACTTTCCAAAGCTCTAAGTCCAAGTCCCTGCTCATTTAATAGAAACTATTTTTGTTATTGTTCATTTTTAAAAAATTAATTAATTAATTAATTGTTTTTTTAAAAAGATTTTATTTATTTATTTATTTGACAGAGAGACAGCCAGTGAGAGAGGGAACACAGCAGGGGGGAGTGTGAGAGGAAGAAGCAGGTTCCTAGTGGAGGAGCCTGATGTGGGGCTCGATCCCAGAACGCCGGGATCATGCCCTGAGCCGAAGGCAGACGCTTAAGGACTGCGCCACCCAGGCGCCCCTATTGTTCCTTTTTTAAAACAGTGTATACAGTGTAGCCTCTCTTCCCTACCCCATTTCCCTTTAATATGTTCCCTGAATGCTCTAACGGGGGTGGGGGGCAGTGCTAGCAGGTGGGCAGTTATATTTATATCTTGTTGGCTTAAAGTCATTTTTAGGGCTATTTCAAGATTGGTCAATAAAATACATGCTACTGTAGTTTATGAGTTTATTTTTAATTAAGCAGGTTTTTATTGAGCAACTGCTGTGTGTGGGTGCAAGGTTCTGGAGGATAAAATGAACAAGACTCAGGGAGGAAGGTTGAAAAAGCATGAATAAACACAGCAGATGCATGCCACATTTATAGAACTTAGTGATTGCCAGCCTTTTAAAATTGAGACCCACAGTAAGTAATGCATGTTATGTTGGAACTATACACACTCATATACTTAAGAAATAATACCTACCCGTACTGTATTCTTACCTACAGCTATTTTTTTCTATTCTATTTTATTAAACAATGTTTGTTCTGACTCACAAATTGATTTCATGATTGAATTGATCCAGTGAAAGGTTGTCACCTGCAGTGGGAAAGCCAGCTGTCCAATGGGGGCCTGGTGCAGCTGAAGTGGGGGGGAGCATCGTGTGACCCAGTGGGGGATGATGTTCAGGAATTGCTTTGGTTCCTAAAAGCTACTCTTAATTTTCTTTCCCCTAACCCTTTAGATAGAGTAATTAACTTTCTTTTTCTTCATTTGTTGCCTTTAAATTTTCTGTCTTAAACAAATGAGTCATTTTCTTAGTTATTACCACGAGCACGAGATTCATTTGAATTCTTGCCAGTGTGTCAGTCAGTAGCCTTAATTTGAAATAGATTTTTATGGGTAGTTAAATATGCTTTATTGTAAACATTAATTTTAGTTTAAGAAGGCTTACAAGTTCCTGTGTTAGAGACCAGTGACTCTATCAGTTTTTTTTTTTTTTAATCAGAATATCAAAATTACTGTAATTTAGCCAACAGACATGGGGAAGTTTAGGCATGGTAGTCATTTGATCAGAATTACCTGTATGTTCTCCAGGGGCGTCTGAGTGGCTCAGTTGGTTAAGTTTTTGACTCTTGATTTTAGCTCAGGGTCATGAAATTGAGCCTTATGTCAGGCTCTGTGCTCGGTGGGGAGTCTGCTTGGGATTGTCTCTCTCTCTCTCTTTCCCCCTCTGCCCCTGTCCCTCTGTGTGCTCTCTCTCTTTTTTTTTCTCTCTCTCTCTCAAATAATCTTAAAAAAAAAAACTACCTGTATGTTCTGTTGGGAATTTTTGAATGTCATAGACATTGGCCAGCCATCCTCTTCCTCCAGTACTGTTGTGGCATTTTATTAGCTGTAAAATTTGGAAAAGACTTTTTTCTCTGGTGACAGCAAGGGTATTAAGTTTTATTAAACATCATTTTGCTGGTAACATTATGCCATATGTTGGATGGGTTGGAAAAGCACAGTGGGCCCCTGCCTTTGAGGAGGACACTCAACAAGTAGATTGTTTGATGTTTGCCTTTTGCATAACCAGAATGTGGAGAATGCAGCGGGTGCTTATGGGCATTTTATACCAGGGTAATTAGAAAACAAATCTGAATAGTTGCTTCTCACCCCCCCCCTTTATTGCTTTCCTCCTTGGCTCAGATAATATCATAGGCTGAAATATTTATTTGGTTTCATCATAAATGCTTGAATTCATACAACTCGTAAGAAATAGCTAGTTTTAAGTTGGTTGGTAGTGACTACTAGAGGATTTAGGTTTTGTGAGTAAAAAATATCAGAGTCTTCTTATTTTAATTTTATAATTATTTTCTAGAACTAATAAAGAACACTATCAAATAGTGTTATTCATATGTATAAGACACCGTGCCTACAAAAGCAGTGTTTACAGTGCAAAATCTTAAAATCTTTTCCTAAAAATACAGTGAGCTGTGTACTTAGCTTAATACTCCTCACACTTGATATTCCTTTCAGGACCCAAGAATTCTGTAGCTACAATGTTGTCAAGACTTTTCCGAATGCACGGCCTTTTTGTGGCCTCTCATCCCTGGGAAGTCATAGTGGGGACAGTGACACTGACCATCTGTATGATGTCCATGAACATGTTTACTGGTAACGATAAGATCTGTGGTTGGAATTATGAGTGTCCGAAGTTTGAAGAGGTTTGTGAAATTAATTTGATATTGACTAAATTACATTTTCAGTTTCTGAAGATTCCTCTTAGTGACCATATAATCAGAAAAGTTACAAGTAAAATCTTTATCTTAGTATTCATGAACTTACCTCAAATTTCTATTTACTTATGTAGTTTGGAAATACACTTTTGCCTTTTCTGCATAAAATGAGAGTAATCGACTTTACTTGAGAAAATAATAGCTTTAAAAGTGACTAACAGAAAAATGATTGGCTTTAAACAGTGGGTTGTTTAAAAATTGGATTTAATTTTTGAGTTGCATGTTTAGTATTTTTATTTGACTTGTGTTGTGCCTATATTTATATTATGGTAATATACAAACTAATGATGCATACAAAATAAAAATTCTTACTTTTAGTTGCTTATTTTAAAAGGTAAAGCTATTGGGATTTTTTTCCCTGTCTCTTCCAATAGGATGTGTTAAGCAGTGACATTATAATTCTGACAATAACACGATGCATAGCAATCCTGTATATTTACTTCCAGTTCCAGAATTTACGTCAACTTGGATCAAAATATATTTTGGGTAATGATTTTATACATTTAGCTTCTTTGTGCTATCAAATTTTTGATTTGCTTTGTGAATACATAATTTTGTTTGTTCAAATCATGTATATGGAAATGTATATATTGCTTAAAGTGCACTGTGCACTCATTTAGTAGTTTCCCTATTGGGAGTAAATATTCTGATATTTGAGACATTAATAATCTGGAGAAAATAATATGTCTTTCAGAATATTATATGGGACTGTATGTTACTATTTTTGTAATAAAGGATGATTTTTTTCCATTTGAATTTTGTCATTTTAGGTATTGCTGGCCTCTTCACAATTTTCTCTAGTTTTGTGTTCAGTACAGTTGTCATTCATTTCTTAGATAAAGAATTGACAGGCTTGAAGTAAGTATTTAAAACATAAATACACATTTTTTTCAAGATATATTAAGAACTGTTCTCCAAGTTATAAAGTGTTAGAATATATACATTTCAAAAAGTTTATGGGAAATATGAGGAAAATTTTCATGCTGTCATTTAGCTAATGTTAATAGCTGTTAACATTTTGGTATATATCCTTTCCTACTTTTTTTTACACTTAAACAAAAATTCTGAGATCATTTAACTTCTTTATGCCTTTATAACTTCTTTATGGCTAATAATAGTTTATCGACATCTTTGCATGTCTGTATTGCTAAACTAAATTATTTATGTTGGTTGTCTAGTATTCCCCTGAATGAATATATTGCAGTTCATTTACTTAATCCTCTAGGTTTGGATTGTTAGGTTATTTAATTTCCTCTATTAATAATACTGTGAAGAATGTCAGTGTGGCTAAACTTGTGTTCATATTCATTCTTAGGATATATTCCCGGGAGTGAGATAGTGGCTGTGTAAGTTTTTAGGGTTTTTGAGTGCCCTTATTGCCAACCGTCTCTTCAGAAAGCGTGTTAATAGTTTACCCTTCCACAAATAGTGATTAAATGTTAAAAAATTATATATGTTCTACTTTTTCCCCCATGTTCATTCAAGGATATATTTTTTACTTAGGATGATATTTTGCTATAAAATTATCAAAAAGTATTTCTGTGTAAATACATTTACATTTAGAAATATTTTGAGCAATGCATATATTTAGCTTTCATGATGTCAAAGGGGAGTGAGTGTAAGGTGTACCTTTTGGGCTGCAAAAAGAATCATACAGTGTGTGAAGCAGTTGTTTTATTTTAGAAAGCATTTTTAAGCCACATTTTTTCCTGTTAAATGTACCTGATCATCTTGATTTTTTTTTTCCAGTGAAGCTTTGCCCTTTTTCCTACTTTTGATTGACCTTTCCAGAGCAAGTGCTCTAGCAAAGTTTGCCCTCAGTTCCAACTCACAGGTAAGTATTATTTTAAAGACATGAATGTTAATAGTATTCCTTTTTTTTCAGTTTGTTTACATTAATAGAAAGCATTAATAGTCTCTTCATAGTTTGAGATTCAGGAATTGCCCACAGTTTTAAGTTTAATTTTCAAGTCTTAAGACTGGTTTTTCTAGGTGCCCCAGGAACTGTCCCATTTACCTAACAACTTAATTATAATTCCATAGCTTCTGGAATTTGGAATCTTCCCCATTTTCCTATTTGAAGGTTTTAGGAATTAAGGTAGTAAGACTTTTGGAGAAGTAAGGGTATATACCTATTGAAACCTATCAGAGAACAGGACAGGATGTAGTAGAAGAGAGTTTCGGGGTAGATTTATTTCTAAACCTTTAGCATTAACCCTAGCATTATTTTCCATCTAAAGTTTTATCTTGGTGATCATTAGTCACTTTAAATAAACTAACATTTTTAATAATCTTGCAGCGGAGTACCTGAGTATAAAATAGCGTGCAGCTCTGCCTTGATTACGTATTTGATGAATGTCTCGACCACTTGAGCATGTTGACGAAAATATGGTTTAGGTTACATAATGTTCACAAGGTCTCAAAAAATTTGCAACTAAAACTGTCAGTGGTAGCCAAATATAAAACATTGTAGTATTTCATTATGTGGTATTTAAATGGCAGGATTGATGCACCGCCTCAGAGGAATCTTCCCAAGTAGCATCTCATTCAGTGGAAAGGGAAAGCAGGACACTGTACATGACCTTTTTCTTAGTCCGTTGCATCTGGAATGCCTGTTAGTGGTATTATATTGTCTCTTTTACTGTTTGTATAGCAAATTAGATTTTAGTAGAGGCCCTAGGATGCTCTCTAAAATGTTTGAAAGTTGTTTTGTACCTTACCCTTATTGATACGTTTGGTCTGTGTTTTAGGATGAAGTGCGGGAAAACATCGCTCGTGGAATGGCAATTTTAGGTCCAACATTCACCCTTGACGCTCTTGTAGAATGTCTGGTGATTGGAGTTGGTACCATGTCAGGTTTGTAAGCAATTTTTAATATATTTTAAAATAAGTTTGTAGATGAAGGGAAAAAAGAACATCTTAGATTGCATTGGTTATTCTTAAATTCTGACTTTAAAAGTCTGACATTACTCTTAAAAGGTTTTAATTGAATGAGCATGTGGGTTTATCTGACCTTATGTCTGTCTGCTTTAGTGAAAACTTAGTAGCAGGTGACTGATTAATTTTTCACTAATGCCACCTTCTCTTTCTATGCTCGACTCTTCTCATGATTTTGTAGTGTTTGTGTTTGTTTTTTTGTTTAGTTTTTAACCAAGATTGTGTTCCAAGGTTCCTCTGGAAAGCACCTTCCAGCTCCTGGTGTTGCCCAGACTAAATTAGTGACTTGGTTCCTTGTGTTTTAATTGTCATGTAGGAGACAGTGAAGAGTCAGGAGTGGGCCAGATCTATATCAGATCCACCTAATAGGCTGGTAGGGAAGATTTAATCAGATGGTACAGTACATCTTAGCAAGTACCTAGCATTAGTCTCAACACATGTTTCTTAATCCTTAACTGGATAGTAGAGAGTTAGATGCTAAATATCAAACATAGGACTCCATGATATAGGACAAAAATTGTGGCCTGGCATGGAAATTTGCCAGATTGAATATATCATGCTGTTGTTAAGGTTTCCTAATCATTAAGACTAGACTTTATGGCTTTCTCAGGGAGCTACCCTTTGTAACTACAGTTCTAGGCTATTCCTTGGGAGGCCTGGGTGGCTTAGTCGGTTAAGTGTCTGCCTTCGGCTTAGGTCATGATCCCAGCATTCTGGAATCGAGTCCTGCTTCCCCCTCTGCCTGCCACTGCCCCTGCTTGTGCTCTCTCTCTCTCTCTGACAAATAAGTAAAATCTTTTTAAAAAAATGAACATTCCCTAAAATCTACTTTTGAGGTATAGTTTTGAGTTTTGATAAAGATACAGTTATTAAACTACCACACAATCAAGAAAAATGTTTTTGATTGTGTGAAAACATACCTGTGTGATTTTATTCAAATAAAGGTGAAGGTGAAGAAGATGAGCCAGGAACTGGTAGTAGGCCATCAAACCAAGGATTATTCACTTGAAACTGATGTGGAAAGTAGGGTGATGAATTTTGACATGCTGGGTCAGAGAAGTAGACAAAGGACATGATGACATTTATAATTAGAAAAGCCAGTTAGGAGACATATACACCTATACAGAAATGCTATAATTAGAGATTTGGCTTAGGGTAGAAAAGGACAGGTTTAACGCATATTAATGAGGAAGTAACCCTTTGGAAATCCACTAAAAAAGAAAAAAGTTTAACTTCTTGGAAGTATATAGATTGGTGCTCTTTGTGTAGTAGCAGAGTGGCACAGAGAGACTGTTCTGAGATGGAGTAAGGAAGAATGCCTGGGGCATATGGCAACAGCAGTAGTTACTGTTGTGCAGAGGGAAACAGCTGATAATTTAGTGGTAAAGGCATTGGTCAAGTATTGTTTCTGTGGTCTCAAGTTAGAAAAGATTACATTTAGCTACTATGTAAAGTATAGGTTGTTCATAATGTTTTTATTGTTATAGTTGTATATTCTTTTGAATCTCCACATTTCAGAGTAATTGCTGTAAATTTTTTTTTGAAGTATAGTTGACACAATGCTGTAGAATTTTAAGAAAAATACAATGTGTTTTCGTTTTATTAGTCAAATGATCTATAATAAGTCAAAAATAAAATATACCATTGAGTTTCTTTTATTCTAGTTAGCAGTTTTGTAAGACGAGGGAATAACTTTATTTACATTTCAAAACATTTTTATATTTAATATGAGTGACATCAGAAATTGGTTTTATACTCAAGTTTATTTGTAATGTTGAGGGAATAGGATTTGGTAATCAAAGGTCTTTTTGAGCTCTAAAATTCTGTTACCGTCTATTTGAGAAGATTACCAAGTGATACCTTAAACATTTTGCAGTGTAATGTTCGTTAATTTTGAATCTTGAGTTGCCTTTGTACATTATTTTAATTTCCCAAACAGATCGGTGAAATTAACCAAAATTATAAGAACATAAATAGATACAATAGAGAGTATACTGAAATTAGAGTTCAGTAGTACACATAACATCTTATTATGGTACTGTATCAGGAATGGCATAGATGGTAGTAAGTTTTACTTTAATAAAAAAAGTCTCTGCTCCACAGGTGAATTGCTTTTCTGGTAAAGAGTGGATTTGGGTCTTAACTGTGGGAGGTTTGCACATTAGTGTAGCCTGGCCTTGTTATTCTTATTTCAAAACAGAGTACTACCATTTCATAAAGGGGATTATCAGATGTGTATTTAAGTTCAGCAACCGTGCTTGGCATTGTGACAGATTTGAGACATGAGAGAAGACAAGTTCTCTTTCCTTGAGGGAGCTATTCCTGCTGTGCTCTAAGGCTTGGCATCACCTCGGAGTTCCTCCTCCTCCTTCGCATAGATAGCAAAGGGCTTCATCTACTCATATTTTCTTGTATTTGTCTGTTTAGAGGAAAAGTCCCTGTGGTGTATGCCCTATCAAAAATACCAGTACTTTACTAATTATACATTTAATTTTTCTCCAACCAGGGGTGCGTCAACTTGAAATTATGTGCTGCTTCGGCTGCATGTCAGTTCTGGCCAACTACTTCGTGTTCATGACTTTCTTCCCAGCTTGCGTTTCCTTGGTTTTAGAGGTAAGAGCAGTTCTTATTGATGGCATTAGTAGAAGAGTAATGTTTCTCATCACATCTGTTCACATAAATAAAATCAGTACCTTCTAATGTAACACTGGTTTGCTTCGTAGCTTTCTCGGGAAAGCCGCGAGGGTCGTCCAATTTGGCAACTGAGCCATTTTGCTCGAGTTTTAGAAGAAGAAGAAAATAAACCAAATCCTGTTACTCAGAGAGTTAAGATGATTATGGTAATTACACAGTTTTCTTCTCCCTTTAGTATCTTTAGTTCCAGTGTCATATTTTGCTTTTTGACTTTTTTCTTTCCTTCCTGTTGTCTTTCTACAATTGTTGTCTCTTTCATCGATGTTTCTCTTCCTTTTTTTTTTCTTGTTTTTCATTTCTTTGAGGCTTCTCATCTCTCTCCCCTAAACAGATTTTTCAAGTTCCTCCACTTTACCTTTGAAAACCTGTTCTTTGCAGGTTTTCAGCAGTTCACTGGCCCACTGCTTTAGTCACAGAGCAAACATGGGGCTGTCTTTTCATGCTAAGGGGAGGCCATGGGACATAGTATCTGGTTATCCAGATGTTAAGGATGAGAAGTTTAGGTGCCATTGATATGCAGAGGATACATAATTTATAACATTTTATTTCAGTCTCTAGGCTTGGTCCTTGTTCATGCCCATAGTCGCTGGATAGCTGATCCTTCTCCTCAAAACAGTACGGCGGAAAATTCTAAGGTTTCTTTAGGATTGGATGAAAATGTGTCCAAGAGAATTGAACCAAGTGTTTCCCTCTGGCAGTTTTACCTCTCTAAGTAAGTTTTACCTGAGACCTGCTTTGTTGTGTATTAACAATAGCACCCTGTGGTACTAAAAGTTAGATTATGGCTTTTTTTATTTCTGAGTAATAACATTTTAATTTGCTTTCTTTTATTTAGAATGATCAGCATGGATATTGAGCAAGTTATTACCCTAAGTTTAGCTCTCCTCCTGGCTGTCAAGTACATCTTCTTTGAACAAGCTGAGACAGAATCTACACTCTCATTAAAAAACCCTATTACATCTCCTGTAGTGACTCCCAAAAAAGTCCCAGATGATTGTTGTAGACGTGAACCTATACTGGCCAGAAATAGCCAGAAAGTCCATGCAGCGGAGGAGGAGACAAGGATAAACAGAGAAAGAAAAGGTGATTTCTTGTTCTCTTTACTTTCTACTCTTCCAATACTGATTTGTCAAGAAATTGAGTTCATTTTAAAACTTATGTTCACATCCTTCCCACCGTCTTCTAGGACTGGGCTCGGGGTCTCCAGGGTGTGGCAGGGGCGAAAGAAAAAACAAAACAAAACGTATGTTCGCAGTTGTGAGATTTCTTTTGATCTCTTGAACAGTTGAGGTCATAAAACCCTTAGTGGCAGAAACTGACACCCCAAACAGAGCTACATTCGTGGTTGGTAATTCCTCCTTGCTTGATGCTTCGCTGGAACTAGAGACACAGGAACCTGAAATTGAACTTCCCATGGAGCCTCGACCTAATGAAGAATGTCTACAGATACTTGGGAATGCAGAGGTGAGGAAAATAAAATTAACTCAAGCTTTGTATCTTTCTTAAGAAAAGGAGCTCTTTATTTAATTAGAGGAAGGGCAGAAGTTATAGCTCCTGAGTTCCTACGAGTTCTGGGCGCTGTGTTGTGTGGTTTATAGGTAGTGGCCTTATCTATTTATTTCCCACAACCTTGTGAGATAGTCGGAATTATCTCCATTTTTCAGGTAAGAAAGAGAAAGCTGAGGCTCCAGGAGGCTTAAGTATTTCCCAAAGTAATACTTTTAGGAAATGGAAAAGCTGGGATCAGGAGTCCAGGATTTACTGACTCAAGGTCAATGCTCTTTGTATTTTATTAGTGTTTGCCAGAGAGATAAGCCACTACTCTGTTCTCCTGAGTTTTGGGGCCTAGAAGGCTTAACTCAAAAATGAGCTTCAAAGACGGAAGAGGTTTTTTTTGTTTGTTTGTTTTTGGTTTGCTTTTAAAGTAAGCTTGATGCTCACGAGGAAGCTTATTTTCCTTTCTGACATGTGAATGGGTGTTCTGCCTACATGACCATGAGTCCATTCATGCTTTAGTGTGAATATTGTGTTCCATCTGTATCTGCCTAATCTGGTTCATTCTTAATTTATGTGCACATGAGTGAGAGTCGCATCAGGTTTTTCTTTCACTTTCCCTCGTTCCTATTAACATGTGTATCGATATTTGAACTGTCTTGCTATATACAGGGTTAACAAAATTTAGAGGATGGGATTCAGAATTTTAATTGTGAATTTTTTTTTCTGCAAACTTCACCTGCAAAATTTAGTGTTTTGGATTTACATTTGTTAAGTGTCATTTTTATAAGGAATTTGCTTTCATTTCGATATTCTTATTTCCATTCAAATCATCTCCTTTAGAACTCCAAAAGTTCTTTGGGTTCTCCTCTACTGAGAGATTGTTTGTATTAAATGGTTTATTTGTTATGAAGAATATGAAATGCACTTCTTCAATTTTTTTGTCATCCCCTTCCCACCAATCCCTCCCATTTTTTTCTTTCATTTCTTTAGAAAGGTGCAAAATTCCTTAGTGATGCTGAGATCATCCAATTAGTCAATGCTAAGCACATCCCAGCTTACAAATTGGAAACTCTGATGGAAACCCACGAACGAGGTGTATCTATTCGCCGACAGTTACTTTCCAGAAAACTTCCAGAGCCTTCTTCTCTCCAGTATCTACCGTATAGGGACTATAATTACTCCTTGGTATGTTGTTTTCTTGGTTTGGGAAAGTTTGCTTTGAAGCTTTTATTCTTGTAGCTTTACTCTTAAGCTTTTTAGTATTTTTTTGACTAGTCTTTTATATGTACACAGTGTTATAAGACATTTTTTAAAATCATTTTAGTGTAATTTTGTATTCTGCTTATGATTATAGGTCCTAGAAATTAAAAATATTTTTCCTGTTGTTTATAGTTGTTACTCAGTGATTTTAGTATTTTTAAATACTTCTTTTTTTTTTTTTAAGGCATTTAATTAATTAATTAATCTGTTAGAGAGAGAGTGTGTGTGTTTGTGAGCACAAGCAGGGGGAGCGGCAGGCAGAGGGAGAAGCAGGCTCCCCGCTGAAGGAGCCCGATGCGGAAGTCGATCGCAGGACCCTGGGATCATGACCCGAGCCGAAGGCTTAACTGACTGAGCCACCCAGGCATTCCAGTACTTTTTAAATAGTTTACTTCTAAAGAGACAGTAAAAGGGGCGCCTGGGTGGCTCAGTTGGTTGAGCATCCCAACTCTTGGTTTCAGCTCAGGTGGTGATCTCAGCGTCATGAGATCAAGCCCCGTGTTGGCCTCGGTGCTCAGCAGGGAGTCTGCTTGAGATTCTCTCACCCTCTGCCCCTCCCCGGCTTGTGCATGCCCCTACCCCCAAAGAAATAAAATCTTTAAAAAAAAGAATAAATAAAAGATTTTGTTGACAAATTAACTAAAGGTTTAAGTTTGAAGAAAATTATTAACGGCAAGGGCTGTGTATTTGCGATATAGATTTTCACCTGGTGCCTGACTTTACCTTTTAGGTGATGGGAGCTTGTTGTGAGAATGTTATTGGATATATGCCCATCCCTGTTGGAGTGGCAGGACCTCTGTGCTTGGATGGAAAAGAATTTCAGGTTCCGATGGCAACAACAGAAGGTTGTCTCGTGGCCAGCACTAATCGAGGCTGCCGAGCAATAGGTGTAAGTTGGCATTTATATATTTGCCTGTTCTAAGATAGGCCCTTAGGCCAGGCAATGAGAAGAGACTTGGAGACAATCAAGGACACCTTTTGCAACAAGCAGAAGTGTTTGCAGGATTAACATGTGCTTCTGTAACATCCCCTGTGTAGCTTGGTGGAGGCGCCAGCAGTCGAATCCTCGCGGATGGGATGACTCGTGGCCCAGTGGTGCGTCTTCCCCGTGCTTGTGACTCCGCGGAAGTGAAGGCCTGGCTTGAAACACCTGAAGGGTTCACAGTGATGAAGGATGCTTTTGACAGTACCAGCAGGTACGTGTGGGGATTTGTATATGCATTCATGTTTATTTCAGAGCCAGTGTCATCTTACGTGGTCGCTAAATGTAACTGTTAACATACTGCCTGCTTCAGGTGACATAACAAAATATTAACTTTAAGTCCATTTATTCAAAATGAG
This sequence comes from Ursus arctos, assembly GCF_023065955.2. Taxonomy (NCBI): domain Eukaryota; kingdom Metazoa; phylum Chordata; class Mammalia; order Carnivora; family Ursidae; genus Ursus; species Ursus arctos. The sequence goes on from NW_026623067.1 coordinate 59,677,713, forward strand.
TAATATTTATGCTTGGTTTGGGGGATGTGGGTGGGGACATAATGTTGATCCAAATGCATACCTCCATAGGAGTAAATAGAAAAGAACGGTGGGAGCTAGTAAGTTTCTGTGTTGGTTTTATAAAACTCACTCTGATTAGACTGTTACTTTGTCCTAGAAGAGTGTTGACTTAGAATTGCCCTAAGGAGGAATTGCCTGAAAGAAAGATTTTCCAAGCAGGATAGAAGTAAATATTTGTATAGTAGATTTACTTTGAATACAGAAAATTAAATTTATAAAGAAGCATAATTAGTACAAACGATAGTCCCATTTTATTTTATTTTTTTAGAGAGAGTGCGCGTATGAGTGGAGGGAGGGGCAGAGGGAGGAGAGAGAGAATCTCAAGCAGGCTCCACAATGCATGGAGCCTGACATGGTGGGGCTCGATCCCATGACCCTGAGATCGTGACCCAACTGAAATCAAAAGTTAACTGACTGAGCCATCCAGGCACCCCATCGATAGCTCCATTTTAGTTTAAGCTCATATGTTTATTTATTTATTTATTTTGGACTTTTAAAGTTGGTCTGTGATGATGGCTGTCTGCTGCAGCCCTCTCCTCTTGTGGCATATAAGAATGAAGTGGTTGAATTCGTATTCTAACGTAATGTTTAGCTAAAGAAGAAAATACATTTAGTAAGTAATCTCCATGAGCATTCTCTTACATGTAAAATAAATCAGCTGAACTAGATTTTTAAGATAACTTCCATCTTCTCAACAAAATAACAAAATAAAAAATCTTTGGTTTTGTTTACAGATTTGCACGTCTACAGAAACTTCATATGAGTATGGCTGGTCGCAATCTTTATATTCGTTTCCAGTCCAGGTCAGGTGATGCCATGGGGATGAACATGATTTCAAAGGTGAGCCTGAATAGACTGTAAATAGAACTTGCAAGACTGATTATCCCAGGGGAGGGGAACTGGGTGTTAGGGAGATGAGAGTGGGGAGCAGACCTGATGTTTATGTCCTTAATTTTTGAATTTTATGTCATGTATATATAGTACTTACTCAAAGGGTTAATTGATTGAAAGATTTTTATTGAAAGCTAAATATTGATTCATATAACTCATCAGGCATTTCTTGACTAGTATTTATATTTGATATGTTTAGTTTCGATTTGGCATTATACGTGTTTTGGGTCTACTCAGAAAGGCTGGGAAGAATCTTGGTTAGTGCTTCTTAATTTTGTCCTATGACCCTTGAAAGCTCACCTCTTCTAGAGACCTCAAGACTTGTATGTAAGAGGCCAAGTTCATGTATATAATCCATTTATTTTAATTATTTCCTTAGAAGAAGATTGTGTATAGCTTACATTTTATTCTACTGATATTTGTTATTTACAAATATTCACAAATGTGAATATTAACACATTCACAAATGTGTTAAAATCAATTAGGTTAGTAAAATTCATTTTGTGGTTTACCTGTATATGAGGACTGTTCTGAAAGAGAAAGAGGATAGTGACTAAATAGGTAGGTTTTAAAAGTTGTTTAAAAATAAACAGTTCAGGGGCGCCTGGGTGGCTCAGTCATTAAGCGTCTGCCTTCGGCTCAGGGCGTGATCCCAGAGTCCTGGGATCGAGCCCCACATCGGGCTCCCTGCTCCACTGGGAGCCTGCTTCTTCCTCTCCCACTCCCCCTGCTTGTGTTCTCTCTCTGTCAAATAAATAAATAAAATCTTAAAAAAAAAAAAAAATTAAAAAAAATAAACAGTTCAATGGTTCCTCAAAAAATTAAGAAGAGAATTATGATCCAGCAATTTTACTTCTGGGTATTTACCCAAAAGAATTGAAAAGAGGGTTTCAGAGACTTTTTTGTACAGCCATGTTCATGGCAGCATTATTCACAATAGCCTAAAGGTAGAAGCAACCCAAGTGTTCATGGACAGATGAACGGATAAATAAAATGTGGTGTGTACCTATAATGGGCTATAATTAAACCTTAAAAATATAGGAAATTCTCACATATGCTAAATGAACCTTGAGGATCACTTGCTAAGTTAAATAATCTGGTTAACAGAAAAGACAAATACTATGCAAGTTCATATTTATGAGGTACCTAGATTAGTTAAACTCATAGAGACAGGAAGTGGAAGGATGGTTACCAGGGGTTGACGAGAAAGGAAATAGGGAGTTGCTGTTTAATGGGATTGAAGTTTCAGTTTTGTAAGATGAAAAGAGTTCCGGAGATGGGCTGTACCACAGTGTGAATGTACTTAACACTACTTACCTGTACACTTAAAAATAGTTAAGATGGTAAATTCTATGTCACATGTGTTCTGTTTATTTTTTAATTGCCAGTATGTTTTCATTTATTGAGGTACGTGTTGTTAGTTGAATTAATTTCACTTAATTGGAAGTCTTGTTTACATTTTTGTAAGGTAAATCCCAATGACTTTCATTTACAACAGGATTTACTTTTATGTCTGACTTCTCTTTACTGACTTGGTAACTTGGGCTCTTGGGTTGAGTTACTCTCAGTGACAAGATTATTATATTCTGAGTATTTTTAAATTCATTTTTAAATTAAACTTTAAAAAATTTTTTATTTAAATTCAATTTAGTTAGTATATACTGTATTATTAGTTTCAGGGGTAGAATTTAGTGATTCATCAGTTGCATATACCACCCAGTGCTCATTACATCAAGTCGCCTCCTTAATGCCCATCACCCAATTATCCCTTTTCCCCCACCCACCTCTCCTCCAGCAACCCTTAGTTTGTTTCCTAGAGTTCAGCATCTCTTATGGTTTGCCTCCCTCTCTGTTTTCATCTTATTTTATTTTTCCTTCCCTTCCCCTATGTTCAGCTGCTTTGTTTCTTAAATTCCACGAGTGATGTCATACGATATTTGTCTTTCTCTGATTGACTTATCTCGCTTAGCATAATACCCTCTAGTTCCATTCATGTTGTTGCAAATAGCAAGATTTCATTCTTTTTGATGGCTGAGTAATAGTCCATTGTGTGTGTGTGTGTGTGTGTGTGTGTGTGTGTGTGTGTACACACTATACATATATGGTATGTGTGTGCGTGTATATATACCACCTCTTCTTTGTTCATCTGTGGATGGATATCTGGGCTCTTTCCATACTTTGGCTGTTGTGGACATTGCTGCTATAAACATTGGGGTAAAGGTGCCCCTTTTAATCATTGTGTTTGTATCTTTTGGATAAATACCAGTATTGGAGTTGCTGGGTCATAGGGTAGCTCTATTTTTAACTTTTTGAGGAACCTCCATACTCAGAGTGCCTGCACAAGTTTGCATTCCCACCAAGAGTGTAGGAGGGATCCCCTTTCTCCACATCTTCGCCAGCATCTGTCGTTTCCTGAGTCGTTCATTTTACTCGTTCTGACTGATACGATGTGGTATCTCATTGTGGTTTTGACTTGTATTTCCCTAATGCCAAGTGATGTTGAACATTTTTTCATGTGTCTGTTGGCCATTTGTAGGTCTTTGGAGAAATGTCTGTTCATGTCTTCTGCCCATTTCTTGACTGGCTTTTTTGGTTTTTTTGGGTGTTGAGTTTGATAAGTTCTTTATAGATTTTGGATAGTAGCCCTTTATCTGATAAGACATTTGCAAATAACTTCTCCCATTTTAATATTCTCATTTACATCCCTGTTCATCAGTGACTACAAAGAACTTTGTTTTCATTCCCAGAAAGAAACAGTAGGAGTCTATACCTGACTGAGAAATTCACCACTGTGATGGCTAATAACTGCTGTTATCTTATGCTCACTTTCTTTGAAGTATATTTATTGCACTTAGAAATATTATAGTTACTGTACTTATTAATGTATTATTGGATACAAATAAAGCCTCTGATCTCTAAGTAACTTTGTGCATTTTAATTTTGTTGTATTGTTGACAGGGCACAGAGAAGGCACTTTCAAAACTTCATGAGTATTTCCCTGAAATGCAGATTCTAGCAGTTAGTGGTAACTACTGTACTGACAAGAAACCTGCTGCTATAAATTGGATAGAGGGAAGAGGGAAGTCAGTGGTTTGTGAAGCTGTCATTCCAGCCAAGGTTGTCAGAGAAGTGAGTGATTGGATGATTATTTTCTTCTGTTATTCTTTAGGGTTAAAGATTAGGGAAAGGAATATTAACGTTTTAAATAAAATTTAATATATGGGCATGTTTTATGTTAGAGATGACTGTTGTATCCTATCTTGCTCATCTGTGTGTGGCATTCACATGAACAGACTTGACTGTACTCCTTATTGGGGACAAGGCTTCAGTGGGGCCAGATCTAAACTCTCTTGCTTTACCGAGAGTTAGATCTGGGTGGCATGCCCTGAATCTTCCAGGGGAACATGTAAAATGTGCACAACTCTGTTTGCTAGGTATTAAAGACTACTACGGAAGCTATGATTGAGGTCAACATTAATAAGAATCTGGTGGGCTCTGCCATGGCCGGGAGTATTGGAGGCTACAATGCCCATGCGGCGAATATAGTAACTGCCATCTACATCGCCTGCGGACAGGTGAGGGCTCCAGCCTCCACTTCTGTTTTGTACTTCTAAGGAAGAGAAGTTTTATACTTTACTTTTTATTTTTTACAGGATGCAGCACAAAATGTTGGTAGTTCAAACTGTATTACTTTAATGGAAGCAAGTGGTCCCACAAATGAAGATTTGTATATCAGTTGCACCATGCCATCTATAGAAATCGGAACTGTGGGTGGTGGGACCAACCTGCTCCCTCAGCAAGCCTGTTTGCAGGTATGACACCATAGCCCCAAAGTCGGCTGACCTCAAGCCTAGTTCTGACGTGCTGGCATTCTGTTTCTGCCTGACATCACTTCTCACTCACCTGTATTTTAGCTGGGCCTTTCATTCTTTTGCTTCTCACCAGCCTAACCTAGTGTGTCCAAGGAAGCATGTTGAGGCGAATGCTTAGTAAATTGAGAAAGTAGATTAAGATAGCAAGTGAATGTTCGTCTACTTTTAGTGAGTGCCCTGCAAACCAGGTTGTGGATGTTCTGTTCACTGTGGTATATATTATTTTCAGTACTGGCTGTCAGATCTTGGAAACTGAGTACTTCCACTGGAGTCTGGTTCTGTTCTGATGCCATTATAGTTGCCCTTCTTTCAGCTGGTAGAGAAGGAAGTTGTTGCCATGACCCTAAGGGTGAGTCCTGCTATGTCTGTCCCTGGCTGCAGATGCTCGGTGTTCAAGGAGCATGCAAAGACAATCCTGGGGAAAATGCCCGGCAGCTTGCCAGGATCGTGTGCGGTACAGTAATGGCTGGGGAACTGTCGCTGATGGCAGCGTTGGCCGCCGGACATCTTGTCAAAAGTCACATGATTCACAACAGGTAAGACTTCAAGATCTATTTAACATGTTTTCCCTATACTTCAGACGTGCAGTACAAAAACCTACTATGCAGATACAGTAGTTCTAACTTAAAGTTCTACGTTCTTGATATTTTGTATATCTTTGTCTTTCTCTGCCATAGGTCAAAGATAAATTTACAAGACCTCCAAGGAACTTGCACTAAGAAGGCTGCTTGAATAGCCTGACGGCTCTGAACTGAAACATGGGCATTGGGTTCTAAAGGACTAACATAAAATCTGTGAATTAAAAAGCTCAATGCGGTGTTATGTTGAGGATGAATAGACATGATCTGTGAGACGACTGCTTGGTGGTTGGCTCTTTCAGAATGGTCGGAGATCCTCCTTTCCATGCAGATTTCTCAGATCTAAAAATAGCACAGTACTTTACATGCTATGCTCTCTGGAAAGACGTCAACGTGAATGCCATGCTTTAAACATCACAGATGGTAATCTACAGCTCACTTCTGAAAGAGAATACAAGCTGGAAAAAAGTGTTTTCTTTTGACGAAATCCATGGAGTTCGTGGTGATCAGTGTGAGATTGACCCTGCTCTCCATCCTCCCTTCCCCTCTGGTTGAAAATGGATTTTTAAATTATACTGTAGCTGACAAACTGATTTCATAGTTAATTTATTAAGTCTGGGTTATAGAATTTTAAGAGATAAGAGCTAAGTTTATTTTTTTGTAAACTAATACTTCATTTGGTGCTGGACTATTTTGATTTCTTTTTGGGGTAGCCATTGTGATTCTTCAAAAGGGGATCTCCTTTCTTCAAGGGAAGAATTACTCTTATTCCCAAACTACTGAATGATGTGCTAAGCAGTGCTAAATCGTTCTCTGTCAGGAAAACAAATCACTGCATTAATCTCTGCAGGCTACTTGGTCAGAGAGGAGTTTTGTCTAAGTGTGTTTGTCTAAATTGCTAAAACCAATCTCTCTAGTGTAAGGCTTTAAGGAACAGAGTTTTGCGTTCTTTGTTAAAGATACAAGAGCTCTTAATACTGCTTAGACAAAGGTGGCTCTCTTCATCAAGAACATACAAGTCTGTGACCTCTCAGAGCTCAGAAGGTGGAAAACACAGGTTTGAAAGAAAAATACCATTTCTCTAAGCCAACTCTAATGACTTAAAAGACAAATTTAGCAGAAAAATCTAGGTGGTTTTTTGTAAAGAACTGTATCAAATCTGTATATGTTGTAATAAAGCTTCTTCTGCTAGGAGTTTATTGACAGTGTTCAAGAAATAAATAAAAATCAATTTGTATACTGATAAAAATTTCTAAGCTTGGGCCAGAGAAGATAGTATTCTTTAGGTTGTCCACGAAACCCTGGCTTGCTCATCGAGCCCAGTAAAAGGGAAATCAGCTTTCAGAGCCAGTGAAGGTGCCACGTGAATGGCCCTGGAGGAGTGTGCTTCGTTCCTGTGGCCAGGAGGTTGGTGACTGAAACATTCACACAGGGCTCTTTGATAGACCCGTAAAAGCTCTTAGCTTCCTCAGGGGGTCAGCAGAGTTGTTGAATCTTAATCTTTTTTTTTTAAATGTACAAGTTTTGTATAAATAATAAAGAACTCATTATTTTATATTACATCTAATGCTTCAAGTGTTGGTCTTGGAGAGAGAAGATGGACTCTGAAGAACATTCCAGTAATGCCGTGGCAGCATGGAGAGCCTCTGAGTGATTGTGTCTGCAGTACTGTTGTGGAAGATTGACCTTTGCTCTTGTATGTAAAGTTTAAATTGCTTCTGTTGTGACTTCTAGCCAGTGACTTCTTATTTATCTGAACTTTTCATGGAAGTGGCAGTGAAAAGTGTGAGTCTTCATTCTGGTGACTGTAACCAATATCATCTTGCTACATTGATGTTTTGTACAATTACTAAATTGTATACATTTTGTTATACTTTTTGCCCGGTTCCAGTAAATTATGAAAAGGAAGTTAATGCTGATCAGTGTAAGCAGTAACCTTTTTTTGTTTGGATTAATCTGTTGGCCCGAGGCCTGGAAGCCTGAGAGTCTGGCCAGAATGGTAACCTAATAATTCCTGCTAGGTGTCCTATGACCATTTATCATTTTCCATTATATGCTCCAATTCCTACGGCATTAATGGCAGGCCAGTGTTGTATGTATATTAAAATAACTTTTTAAATTTATACTTAAAAGAATTTGTTTAGTTCAGCTTTATCTCATCTCAGCTGGACTACTTTTGGATATTGGGGCATGAGGGTTGAGAGGAAGAGGGCATAAAGACTGGGCAGCCAAAACCAAATGGCCGTTGTACTTGGAAGCTCTTATCAGCTTACTTGGGTAGTAAATCTTAGCATCGCTGAAGTTGGCCTCTTTAAAGGCTGATTGCTGTTTACTTGCAGTTGTTGATTGCCCTCTGCTATAGTTAGGAGTGAAAGGTGTGTTTGAACCACTTATGAACCATGACCCAGATACCAGAAAATCACTTTGAATTTTTCTCCTGAAATGACATGTGATCACTTGTACGGTCAGCCTCTTCCAGAGTGCAGCAGGCTGGACGGGTGACAGTGGAGAGTTTTCATGCCCTTTTCTGCTTGAGGGATCTGATGAGCAGTGGGACGCATATGGCAGGACAGGATTTTTCTTCATCTTGGGAGAGGACAGAGAATTAAATTCAAAGGAACCTCTCATGTTGAAGGGTCTGAGTTCAAAGAAGACAGAACAGCAAAACAGCGGTACAAATCCCCTATGTACATAAGGTTGAAATAAGAGCAGTAAATTCATTATAGAATTTTTTTTAAAGACTAATGTTTTTCAAAAACTATCTGCTATGGATAAGACTTGAATTTATTAATAATTAACTTTACCCAGTTAGCAAAAATAATTAACAAATAACCTCTACAATGGAAGCTGAGAGGATTGCAAGTAATTTGGTTTACAATTCTAACAGATTACTTTTTCATTGTGATGTACATGGAACACCCCCCCCCCTTTTTTTCTTTTGCTCCCAAGCTAGTTGAGAGCCACTGACGGCGGCCTGGGCACGCGTATGTCAGGAGGTGAGAAGTGTTCAAGCGGCGGCTCCCTAAGGCCAACAGAAGAGCCTTGTGCTAACAGCTGGATTGAGGAGGTAGAACTCAAGAGTGGGCTAATCCAGCGGTTCTCCTACTTGAGTGTGCAGCACACACACCCGAGGACCTGTCAGAACACAGACTGCTGGGCTTCCGTCCCCAGGGTTTTGGTTCCCTTGGTCTGGGCTGGGGCCAGGAAGTGAGCAGTTACGTGAATGCTGTAGCTGCGCTAACCATGTGGATTTCAGTAGGAGGTGCCTGGCATTCCTGCGAACGAGGGTATTAGAAAATTGTTTAATCAGAAGCACACATTTGGAAAACACCCACAGAGGGGCCGAGTACTGGTTAATAAGACTTAATTAGCATTGAGCCTGGAGATTGACTAATACAGTTAATACAACAACTAACCTACTAGGAAGTGTGGTGTTTGGACTTGGTGACACCTCCCCCACCCAAACAAGTCTCTACGTTTTCAGTTTTAGCAGCCTATTCCCCTCACTCCTAACTCTCCTACCCCTTGATCCCTGCTCGCTCTCTGAAAGGGCCAATAAAGAGTTGGGGGGAAAGGAAAAGAAACAGGCAAGTCTATTTTTAAAGGTTTACAACTACCACTATCTACTCACCAGCCTCACCTCACTGACCTTGTAGCCCTAAAGTTTGACTTCTTCGTAGTTTTAACTTCTCTGGATTGCAGCCCCGGAGCAAGATTACTCAGGCAACAAGCTGATTCCACAGACCATTCAAGTTGCTTAATTCTGAAGGCCGTTGTCAGGAGCGTAAAGGGCGAAGGGCCGTGTGCCAGCTGCCAACACAGAGTAGTACCTCATGTGTTTTGTTGAGGAAACTTAGCAAGAAAGCACAAGGAAGTAAATGAGAAGGGCTGTAGTCACCTCCCCTATGTTGATTATGGAACTCCTTTGCTTTCCTCTCACTTGAAATTTGAAATGGTCAAAAGGGTTTAGTGGATGGGGTGGGGATAGGAGACAGGTGAGGAAGCAATTCTCAGTCTCCATTTTCAAATTATCTGGGATTGCATGGTAGAAGCATTGGACACAAGCAAATCCAGAGTACTGTTAGCTCTAAATACTGTGTGATAGAACCACCTCCCTTCCCAGCTCTCTCCCGCCCCTGAAGCTCACAAAGGAGGTGAAACACAGAAACCCCTTCCTCCCTGCCCATTTCACTGTCTGGACTTGGGCTATAGCCTCACAGGGCTCTTAGAGTAAACCCGTCGAGTTTTAATGCACTGCCTGCCTTAGTCTTTTCTGATCTAGGGTGTATATAACTTGTGAGAGTTCTACCTCATTCTTAAACCTTTATTGCTCCTAAGAGCAAAATACGCTCAGATCTCTACGGAGCAGCCCACTCACCTTTGGCCACCTGGATGCTCTCACCCACACTACAGTCCTTGGTAAGTAGCCAAAGCTGAAAGTTGGCTTGCGGGGATAGCCTGGATAATTGTAATTGTAAATGGAAAGCTCTTGGGGAAGGCCCACCTTTTAACTTGTTTAGGACAGTGCCTACTTGGCCAGTAGATAACAAACCTTGACCACCATCACAAAAAGTTTGGACACATTATCTCCAATAAATGTGTATTTCTTGATAATTTGAATTATGTACATTGTCAAAGGACTAAAATGGTAAAAAATATATACCAATAAAAACTGGAGATCTTTTCTGTATTCTAGTGGTAAATCTTGCCCACATTTTCCTCCAGACTGAATGGAGGTCTCTTGAAGACAGGGATGGGACCATGTCTTCTCTTGTTCCTTTAGTACAGTACCTTACATTGAAAGGTCCTCAGTGCTGTTGAATGGCTGACACAGTTAAGTAAAATCAGGACTTATTCCAAAGAAAAAATAGTAGTCATTCACAGGGGAAGAGACAGCAGTGTGAAGGGAGTTGGGAATTCAGAGACCTCCATTCCAGTCGTGGCTCTGCTGCTAACTGGTGGGAATAGTTACTTGCTTCATGTCTCTTCCTCTTTTCCTTATTTGTGAAACAAGACAGTTGCATTAGTGGTTTCTAAGGCCTTATCTAGCTCTACGTAGTCTATGAAATGCTGTATTTAGGCTCTTCTGTATACACAATCATTCTATTACCCAGTGATGGGAACAGGAGGTATTTTGTCAGTGGTTGTGGAATGGATCTCATGTCTGTTTAGTTTAGGGAACAGCCTAGTAGCTTCTGCAGAACACCATAGGGGAATGGGCAGCGGCAGCTTAAGCTAGCCAGTGGTCTCCCTTTTCATGATGTCTCAGCAGCCGCTCACCCCTGTGGGCTGCCACACCGGCTCTGCGATTCCTTGCACATCTGCTACCATCCCTGGCTGGGAGAGCGGGATGGCTCCCTAAAGTTTACATCTTAGGGGAAAAGAAGATAGTGGCGTCCCTCTTCCTGGGTTTGCTCCTTTTGTACGTGACATACCCTTCTTGGGCAGCTTTACCCCCTCCTCCATTTATCCCTTGTTTTCAAATACACACTTTTTGTTGACGTTAAAAAATCCTCTGCCCCTCTCAGCTCCATTTATTGTGTTCTACAACCTATCCATCTCTTCTTTCTCACTGCTTATTTACTGCCTCAAACATACATTCTATTGAAACTGCTGATTTTGGGGGTGGGGTGGGGCTGTGTTCTGAGGCTTATAAGCCAGTGGGGCTGATAAGCTGGAGTCTAGCTTATTAGCAAGCTGTTAGACTAACACAACAATGTCACAGTAGTTCTAGAATCCAACTCTGGAGGGAGAAAAGCACCACTGAACTGAAGAGGGAGAGTTGAAGGGGCTGGGATAATTAAGGTCAGAAATTGGAACCCTGAAGTAGGTTTTGAATGTTGACTGCAGGGAGGAGAGAGAAGTTCCTTAGAAAGTAACTTGCTTCTGATTGCTGCAGACATGGAGGAAATCCACCTGACTGGGGTGATGCATTTGTAGAGGGGACCGAGGCGAGTCACGCTGGTAAGGCAGACAAGGTGCGGCCAAACTCTTACAAGATAGCTTTGATAACAGACTGAAGTCAGGGGATGTGGACTCTGTTCTAGAGAGAACGGCGCTGGTAAAACATTTAAAAGCAGAGGCATTATGTATTACAGGATAATTTGATAGTGGCGGAGGAAAGAACTGATAGTAAACAGAAAGGCAAAGACATCACTGAGGAGACTCCCTACGTGAATTCTCCGGCCTGGAACTCTTTCCCATTCAGCTGATACTGTATACACATGGGAGTGACTGCCGCCTATTCCAGTTTGAAGCACAATGTTATCACTTCCATTTCTCCAGTTCTAAAAACTCGTTATTTCCCCTCCCCATTTCTGACGCTGGCATGAGAATTATTTACAGGTACAAATGACATTAACAATCGACTTAATTCCACATCCAAACAAAACCAGGCACCAAGCCCCATTGATTTTTCTTAGATGTGTCAAACAGTGATGTTCCCAAAAAAGCCCTTCCGTGCTGGTAGAAAGAATCAAGTCCAACTATTTCACACGGCCTTCGGTTTTTCCCATGAACTGCCTCTGCCTCTCTTCCTTGTTTTCCCCCTTATTGGACATACACCTGCAGGCAAAACGGTGGACAGGCCAAGTAACTTACAGTTTGGCCCTAAGCCCCAAAATGTTTGCCTCTTGTCATTCAGCTCAGAAGACAATACCTAGTCTGTCTGTGGTGGACTAAATAATTCCTGACATTTGCAGAGTGCTTTAAAGTTTTCAAAAAACTGTAAATATATTATCCCACTCTTCCCCAAACAACCCTGTCATGTAGGTGATTTTGTATCCCTCTATAGAAAAGAAGAGATTCAGACATTGAAACAACTTGGCAAGATCAAAACTGTTCAAGTTTGAGAGAGCCTGAAAAACTCAAGTCTTCTGTCTTCTAAGCCATTCCTTTAAACACATGGTATTCAGAACCTGATGAGAAATTCACTTAGAAATAACAAACTCTACTGGATTTTAGGAAAGAAAAGTGAAAAATCACAAACCACAAATTAAATAGTTTTAAATTAAAGTGAATAATTAGGGGCACCTGGGTGGCTCAGTTGGTTAGGTGTCTGCCTTCAGCTCAGGTCATGATCTCAGGATCTTGGGATCAAGCCCCACATCAGGCTCCCTCTCTATCCCTCCTCCCTGCTTGTGCTCTCTCTTTCGTAACTGAATAAATCTTTAAAAAAAAATAAAGTGAATAACTGGACAACAGTTTACCAATTTGGTGCTATCAACATGGACAGAAGTTGGTGGACTTGTTAAAACACAGCAACAACCCATGTCCCACCTAACTTGAGAACACAGCTGAGAACCAAGAATCAAAAACAGAAACACTTTTGCATATCTTAATTGTGGCTAAATACATCATTCAATACATCTTACTCAAATGCTCCTGATTACAAAGCCTATTTCCTCTTAGTTTAGATACATTCCTAAGAAACTTGGTTATGACAAAAACAACATAGGCCAGACGTTCTGTTCATTGTTATCTCCAGTCCTGTGACACTGTGTGGCATGCAGTAGACGCTCAATAAATATTTGCTCCGGGAGTTGTTTTGAGTGCTGGAGAATTAATGCTATCTATACACATGGCTAGAATGGCTTGGATGTTGACTGTATCCTAATGCAGCTGCTGCACACAGATTCCCCTCTGCTGGACCCCGTTCCCACTTCGGCTTCCCAATCCCAAGGAAGAGTGCTGTGAAACCACCACAGTAAACGGACTGGAAGGGGATCTACAGCTTGCTTTAGTTGCTACCTCAGTGGTCATTTTGCAGCAGCAGGTGGTTCACAAAGCAATGATAGCTATGTTGGAGGTCATCCTTGGATTGAAAAAAAATTTTTTTTTTTTTAAAGATTTTATTTATTTACTCGACAGAGATAGAGACAGCCAGCGAGAGAGGGAACACAAGCAGGGGGAGTGGGAGAGGAAGAAGCAGGCTCACAGCGGAGGAGCCTGATGTGGGGCTCGATCCCAGAACGCCGGGATCACGCCCTGAGCCGAAGGCAGACGCCCAACCGCTGTGCCACCCAGGCGCCCCTGGATTGAAAAATTCAATAAAAGAACCTCCTAGGGCTTGTTGGTGGGTTTGTTTGTTTTTTTACTGATAGAGTTCCCTGTCTTACCCCTCTGAGCTAGAGGAGAGGAAGGCAGTTAAGGCATTTAATGATGGTCAAATTTATTCTTTAACATAAAATTTATACGTCTGGTGGGATTTTATGACACATAGGTATTTGGGATTTTTGTGAAACCAATAATGAAGTATGTTAAGATCCATATCCCCAAAAGGATGTCAGTCTTTCTAGTCTGACAAACCCAGTACTCTAGATATTAAATACCTACGGCAGTAAAAATCAGCAGAATCTAATGCAAAGAAAAGACTCTGGAGTCTCTCAGTGGGCCTGGAACCCTGCGTGGCCTGATTCCTCATGGTAAAATAGAGTTGGTCCCACCACCAACCAGCAGCCGCAGCACTGTAAGGGAAGAAGTTCATTAAAAGGCAGGAATGGTGCATGACACTTACTGGAGATGTCCTCATTCAGCACGGCAACGATCATAAAGCCTGGGTAAAAAAGTCCTGGCTGGACATCTTTTAGTATGCTTGAAACTGTTAACATATGTTCTAGTACTAAACTTGAATTCTGTGGAAGAGAGTGAAGAGGCCAAAAAGTAACTTTATATTTAAGGCTATCCAAAGTATACAGACATGGAAGGTTCATAGAAAATTTGTTCTAATGGGTAAACAATGCAAATGCTAGCAAAATGAGTCCTGTTGTAATCTAGTTCAAACAATGGCAAAATCTAGAAGATGCCATAAAACCAACTCAATCTGAAATAGCTAGTTAGAACTATGCTTATTTGCAGGTTATATTTCAGGTCCAGCCTAAGGCAAAAAGTGCATGTACTTAAAATCACTCTTTAAAAACTTACAAGTGTGCCCTGAGGACCACGTACTATTTGTAAGTATCACATTAAAAAAAGTTCAACACAATAGCCAGATTTTCTCTGCAGCACCCCACCAGATTAAGCAGTCAGCTTATGTTTAGGTCATGTCTTTTAAGATGGCATGTATCTTTGAACACTAGGATAGAATATATGCTCAGTGCCTTTCAGTATAACCCATGGAGGAACCCACTGCCTGAGTGAACTGCAAATCCACACTTCGCGTCTTGGGGTTGTTCTAGAGCAACCCCTAAGCTCTAGAATGTTCTAGAGCATTCCCTAAGTGTAACAAGTGGAGTGGGCCACATTATTTAAATAAATAAATGAGAGATGATTTATTTCTGACTAAGTACACGTAGCGGAATTGTAAGTGTGCATGACTGGTACCGTGCTTTCATTTTAGAAATACCCAGGGGAGCCTGGGTGGCTCAGCTGATTAAAGTCTGCCTTCGAATATGGTCATTAGTGGGACTTCAGAGAATTTGCATATATTGCCTGATAATATAAACTTTATCTTTCTCTTCTCTTTTTCTCCCCAAATAACACCATATCTAGGCTAAGAGCATTGTTTGTGTATACTACACTAAGTATTGGTTCTTGGAATAAATATGCTTTGAGGATGATGCTATTGTATAAGGTTTAGTAGAGAATCAATTGCTATGATATTCACAAAAAAAATAAATAAATAAAGTCTGCCTTCGGCTCGGGTCGTGATCCCGGGGTCCTGGGATCAAGTCCCGCGTCGGGCTCCTTGCTCAGTGGGGAGTCTGCTTCTCCCTCTGCCCCCCCCCCCCAACTGCTCATGTGCATACTCTCTCTCTCAAATAAATAAAAATTTAAAAAGAAAAAAAGAAATACCCAACTGCATATGGCTTTACTTTCTAGCAATTTGAAAAAAACTTCAGACCAGCTTCCGTAGTAAGAAATTCATTTCACACTGTATTCCACAACACACGTGTGTGTGCGTGTATGCATACATTTATACATATATATGCATATATATGTACATATATATGTGAAGATTCACAAAATATGAAAATAGTCACATGCTATGTACTTGATCTATTCCATTCTGTTCTATTTTGTTTAAAAAAAAATTACATTGTTTTCTTGATCCTTAACTGGGTTACAACTCATAGTTTAAAAACTACTGAAGTCGAGTTATTTTAAGCTCTTAACGACTCAGAATTATGCAGGCAGTATCTTGGGGTTAAGGAAAACAAGCAAGCAAGTACATTTGTCCATAATATTTTAATACTTTTCCACTTTTAAATACTGGTTTTAATTTTGTGATTGTAACATGGAAGATCCAACTTTATTATTTTTTAAAAACATCATCAGGATCATAAAGCTATTATAGAATAGTTACACTCTACACACTCCCAAGGTACTTTAAAATGATTATGTTTTGAGTCTGTAGATGAACAATGACGGTAATCCAAATACATTGTCTGTACAACTCGGGCTAAATACTGGTGAAAGTGTTAAATTGGACAAACAATTGATAAGCTTAAAGATAACCAGCACAATTGCACAAGAGAACCAGCTCAGCCCAACTAAAATTTTCTTAATAGCAGCTGACACTGATGTTGTACAGGGGTACAAATTAGCCGATGAAACTGAACAAGTGGAAAACCTGTTTTCCTTTCCCTTATTTTCTATTCTTACACCTCTCTCCCAGCCATCCCCTCCTTGGTCTGGCTGCCTTTGTGGCGATCCCAAACCAAGAGCTGCTGTGATCACCCTCCACCTCAAAATCAGGAGTCCTTAATTCCAAGAGAAACACTGTGCTCTCTCGTCCTGTACAGTGGGCACGCAGGGACACACCCATCATGACCAATATTTTTCAAGTTTCCATCACAGTACAAAAGAGTGAGTAGAAAGGGGAGTAAAAGGACAATTTTTTTGTTTTGTTTCTGCTTGGGGAAGAGAAGTAAGAAATCACTGTGTTTGGGAAAACATCATGTCCATTCAGACACTGCCTAGGAATTAGTCATACAGATATAATCCTAGAGGGTCCATATATTGTTTAAAATGGCTAGTACCTCTCCAAATTTTGACCTCTTTAAAACTTTTTTTGTATTCCCCAACTGATTTCTAAATCTGATTGGATGGGATTAACTCTAGTGAAGTACCTGTACAGTTATCTAAAGGTAAACGTGTCTTTTTCTTCTTTTTTAAATACAAATATTTTTAGTGTAATCATTTCATTTACAGAATTGCAAAAGTGTATCATTAACATTTAGTGCAAATGCAACTAACGGTAATTAGATTTAGACACTGCTTTGTAAGTGTTCCATACCTTCGTAAAATGAAGCTATTCAATTTGCTTATGAAAGTTACTTGTCTGTGTTCATGACAGTTACCAGACATGGCAAACAGAGAAACATTTATAGTGGGTGTGGAGAATTTTTTTGAAGATTCCCATCAGTGGCTATGGTGAATAACCTCCCCCCCAACCCTCCCATATCCCATCCCAACCCGACAGCTGATTGTAAAATAAAATACACATTTGAGGTATAAACTTTTCTTTTTTAAACATCACAATATAAAATGTTAACTGGTGATGTAGTAAACTCATATGATAATTTGTCTTATTTGCCTTACTAGAATTACCACCATATAGGCACTTTTCCACACAAATTATGAACAGCGTTTTTGTGTAATAAGGCATATTCCATGCACATCATTTAGAGAAAGGTAAATTAAAAAATAGAAAAGATTTATGGAGCATGAAATCTGCGTGCATGTAATATAAGCATATGTTTTATATGTATTTTTCTCTCTGTACAGAATAAATACCACTATATCTGATGCAAGTAATTCACTTCCAGGATTGTGCATATTAAGTGACCAGACTAATCCCATCATTAAATTATCACCTTGCATTCATCATTAAGACTCCATCACCATATATGAAATATATACAGGACATGTTCCAAGTGACATGACTTTCCGCTTTACAAAATGGGTCTGATTTTCGTGTTTCTACAGAGATGAACAAGTCAGCAAAGCATCTACAAAATGCCTCTGACATATGTAAGCACATTTGTGTATAAACACAATGAAGATTTAGAAGTGGGCAGTCATTTCTACTTCAGTGAGTACCATTCCTTGCCTCAACTCCATGCTTCAAGGTATTTCACAGACGCCTAAAACTAAAGAAGGTATTTTACGTTTAAGTTCTTACAGCAACTAAGGGAAGAATTTCAGTTTGAATCACATGGAATCCTTTACTGCTCTGCTGAAAATTCTGAGCAAGAGGCAAACAGGAGCACTGCTCACGTTTTCGATGCAGATCTTGCAACACAGCCTTTAAATGGACCCAAATTAGAAGAACTAACAAACATGCCTGTTAATGAATACCAGAGACACTGAATCAAATGCCAGACCCAGACAGCCTGATTTGCCTTAACAAGAAATACCGTATATCTTCTTACCAATTTCAAGAAAACATGAGCTCATTTTATCCTTACCATTGTACCAGAAAGTAGTTTATACCCACAAGATTTGTATGTTTCTGTTTGGAGGCAGGCAGAACCAATTGAGGAATTACCAAATTGTGTTTGTAAACAAACTGAAAAAAATCTGCAGCACACAGTACACAACTAAAAATACAATAGAAATATAAAGATACCTGGGGGGAAAATAAAGCTTTTCACTCTTTCTCCATCAGAACCAAGGTTCTTCATAGGAGTAAGACTATAGAAAAGGCAAAATCACAGGTTATTGACAGCCCTCAGTTATTAAGAGACACTTTACGTAACAACATGAATCGTTATAGAAATCAGCAGCAATGAATTCTATGATTATACAAAGCAAAAAAGTCAAAAAATTCTGAACACAGATTTAACCACAGGCCTGAAAAAAGAGCCCCATCCAGATATCTGGTGCACAGAAAGCACACGCCCCATGTGCATTCAACTTTTGTGCTTTTCTTTTGTGCACAAAACCTGATACAAATGAGGATCTTAGGCCGGACCATTGTAAATTAAAAATTCTGAAAAAGTTTCCAAAAATTAAAGCATCAATTCCTAGTTGTGATTCAAAGTTGATTTTTTTTCTCTTCTAGGAGCAAGCAAATAAAAATATAGCCATATACATGTAATTTTACATGTATTTATAGTTATATGCTGAGCGAGGAGATCTAGCAGGAGACAGCTAGTGTTAGATGTTCACCTTTGCTATTGCAATATTTCTTCATTTTTGTACACAAGGCCAGGGTGTTGGGCCACAGACAAGGCTATAGATCCTATGTTCCAGCTTAGAGCATTCAATTTTGTTTTTTATTTTTTCCTCCAACATGGAATGTCACACAGCCTTGCTTCAGTCACTGCAGGAAAGAAAACAAGTAAAAAGATTAAGCAATATATTATTACTAACAGCTGTAAGACTACCCAAACAGGTTTCTCCTACCCTCTGAATTCATGGAATGCACAGATCTCTATTAGAAATTTATGCTTTAAAGATTTTCACCTTTAAAAATATAAAATTATTAACCTTACGTATTTGAAACTTATCTCATCAGCAAGAAATAGAAAGCCTAAGGAATGTTTTGAGAGCCAGGAAAAAAAGGAAATACACCATAGATAAATAAGCAAAGAGGGAATCAACCAGAAGTCTCTGGATTTGTACCCCCCAAACCAGCATTTCCTTCTTCTTAGTCTTTAATACAAATTATGCTATACAATACCATTTATCAAGAATTTGCAAGTTTTATTTAAGCCCTGGGAAAGAGATCTGTCTTATCTTAAACAACCATACTCAGACATTGTCACGTGAGTTTAAGAGTTCTGACTATGAGGGGCACCTGGGTGGCTCAGTCGGTTAAGTGTCTGACTTTTAATTTCGGTTCTGGTCGTGATCTCAGGGTAATGAGATCAAGCCCTGCATCGGGCTCTGCAGTGAGCGTGGAGTCTGCTTAAGATTCTCTCTCCCCTCACCCCCCACTCTATGCTAGGATCTACTTCATACATATATCTTTCCAAACATTATGAAACAAATATTACTATGTTAAGGTTTGAAGTTGGTTCTTTGTCAGAAAGAAGCTCAAATGGACTCATGGCCAGAGCTAACTTTTGGGCCAGTACATCTTTTCAGGTCTCTCTTTACATACACTCACATACGTCCACAAACAATGTTTCCTCCTTCTTCTGAGTTGAATTTCAATCCCCTCCCTTCCAGGTCCTGTGTGCATAGGTATGCGTGCGCACACACAGACATACGCAGACTCACACAGACATACAGTCAATAAAACAATGCCCCAAATCCAACAGTTCTGAGGCAAATACTGTTAATAATATTAGCATGTATTTTTCAAATGCTTAAGAAAATTATTCTTCTTTTTGAACACAGTTGAGAGCATGTTCTATTTATAACTGCATTTTGATTTCTTTTGCTTAATACATAGTTATATTTTCTGCCCTGCTTATCAGCAAGGCTCAGGGTAGAGGTGAAGAAGAGAGAAAGCAGATTACAGCTGCACACCTGGTCTTGATTAGAGCAAAGAGCATGCTTTCGACATCTTAAGGCTGTGGGGAGAGATATCCAGGTAAGTCAGGTGACAAGCCTGATGCCATCATGTGGCATCATGTTTCTGGTTTATTTGAGATAACAGTGCAGAGACAAAACCAGCAAATTTCCTGTCCAGATCTAGCCATAACAATTCTAAAGTACAAGATATTCTAAAAATAGCACATTTATGCAGTGCACACTTATGCTGGAAGAGAGAGTCTCTCGAAGGTCAGTTTGTATCCCAAAACATGAACCATTCAGATAAGACCAGAATCTGTTTAACATTTTTAGGTAAGCTTTTTCCTGGGAAAAGCTAAGTATCTGTGACATCACTGCAACAACTCTTGTATTAGTATCTAACAATAAATTTAGCCTTTGAGGTTTTTTTGTTTTTCTTCTAGTTTTTTAAGAAAGGCATACCAAAAACAGCATCAGAAACCAGAATTGGTTAAAAATATCAGTCATTATTTAATTACTGAACGTATTACTTTTATCTAAGGAAAGTGACCCAAGAATATACATTTCTCAGCCAATAATTTAATATTCAATATAGGTGAGAATGAGAGGACGTTCATATATACTTGTGGCTTATGAATTATACTTTGCAATCTCTAATCAAAAATTTAAACGTTAACACATACTGAGAGTTCACAGCTATAGAATTATACAAATTGTTCTCAAATGGACCAAAAAATGTTCAAACTATTCATAGTAAGAGAAATACAATAAAAACTACACTGAGAGAGTATTTTTTACTTATCAAGGTGGGAACAATCCAAGTTCTATTTCATACATTGTATGAGAGGGTACAGGGAAACAGGCACTACGATACGCTATTGCTGGTGACACGGTACGTTAATACGTCCTCTCAGGGGGCAATACCTAAATTATACATGCACAGACCCCCTAAAGGTGCTGGCAGTGTCATATCTAGTAATTTATCCCACATATCAACTTGCAGGTGGATAGAATTATAACCCGGTCTAGCAAAAACTGGAAACAACTTCAATGTCTAGCAAGGACTGGTTAGATAAATTATGCACATCCATACGATGGGATACTGTATAGCCGCAAAAAAATGAGGGAGGCCCATAGTATTATGTAAAGACCTTTACAGTAAAGCAAGTGCAAAAACAAGATGCAGAACAGTGTGTTTTCTTGAAGAACAACAAAAAAGTGTATGTGTGGATGAATACATGTGTATTTGCTTATTTAGGCATACAAAATTCTCTGGAAAGATACATAAGAAACTAGTTACAGCAGTTATGCCCTTTGATTTGGGGCTGGAAGGAGGGCTTAACTGGGTGAGTAGGGGCAAGGATAAATTTCACTGTTTATCTTTTCAGACTATGAACCATGTTATTAACACAGCCTGGGATCCAGTCCTGCATCGGGCTCCCTGCTCAGTGGGGAGTCTGCTCCTCCCTCACCCCCGCCCCTGCCCCACCCTGCTCCTGCACGCTCTCTCTCCATCTCCCAAATAAATAAATAAAATCTTTATTAAAAAAATTAAACATTCCAGCTCTTTCTGCAAAGACGTTCAGCGCATATTTGGCAGTCAAAATATTGAACCAATCCAGACATTAACGTGGGACTGGCTAACATATTCTGCAACACTGATATAACAGATTTTAAAGAAATGAGATAGTTTTATATGTCTCATGTCTTTCTATGCAATAACAGTCAAGATATATTGTTAGGTAGAAAAAGCAAACTGCAAAACAGCAAGAATAGAATAAATGCATTTTTAAAAAATAATAATGAATGTCACTCACAACATACATACAGAAGTAAGGAAGAATAAACAATGAACCTAAAGTAATTTCTGGGAAGGGAAAAATATGGGCAATTTGTCCTTCTGGAATTCTATGGCTCCATAAATGTTAACATCTCTTTGCATAAGTGGATACTATCTAACATATGCAGAAAAAACATGTTTTAAAGGCTAAAAACTACAACTACAACTCTGGGAACATCATAAAAAGAAACTACTTCCAACAATTAACTAAATTTTAATATCTGCAAGGTCATATTAGTCAAAGTTTTTTAGAAAGGATAATATATATCTTCCAGTACCTGTTAATACTAGAACAAAATGGGCTTTCCTGCAGTTTTTTCTTGGACATAAGAAGTAAAACGTTTTAGAAACTTTGGATACTCTCGCTTTGCCACTGCCCTTAACACTGAGGCTGGTGCCCATCCTCCAGGGTTCACTGCAAGAAAAAGGAAAATTAAAACCTGTTAAGATACAATTCTTCAAATGTATGTGAACTGCTCATTTTGTTCCTTTGCTTTTAAAAAATTTCTCACATTGGAATAGTCAACATCTCTTAAAATTCTGACCTGACCATTAATTCCTTCATGCTAACCACCAGACAAGAACACACAGCAAATAAGAAAGCATTTATTACCTGTCTAAAATGTTCCTGGCTCCCTAAATTATATGCAAATATTAATAGAGCACCATTTTAGGTTATGCTAGATTTGTCAAACGCTACTATAATCAAATAATACCTCATTCAGGCATAACTGTCTCTTTAAATGTAGTAGCAGTTATGTCCCTGCATGAAGAAGGTTTGAGGATTTGATTAGAGGGACTCCAGTGACTCCTGCAGGTGGGAAATGGATGTAGTATAGTAAGAAACCTAGCAGGCAATGATTCAGAAAACAAAAAAGCTGACAATGAGAAAAAGAACTGTTAACTTCCTTAATTACTATTGCTTATACTCCTAATTACACATATATTTTATTAGACAAATATATAATAAGAAGCTTCTTAAAGCCAAGCACATGTGAAAGTGATCTAGAGATGAAGTATTAAAATTTATCTACCTAGGGGCGCCTGGGTGGCACAGTGGTTAAGCATCTGCCTTCGGCTCAGGGCGTGATCCCGGCATTATGGGATCGAGCCCCACATCAGGCTCCTCCACTATGAGCCTGCTTCTTCCTCTCCCACTCCCCCTGCTTGTGTTCCCTCTCTCGCTGGCTGTCTCTATCTCTATCGAATAAATAAATAAAATCTTTAAAAAAAAAATTTATCTACCTAGCCCTGGCCTCAGAAATTATGATAGAGTAGTTCGGGGTGAAATTCAGACAGGTTATTTTCAAAGTTTCCTGATAATTCTAATACACATCTCTCCAAATTAAAAATCACTAATCTAAATGATAAAAAAATTAAAAAGGCATTTAGATCATAGTAAGAAAATCTAGGAGATGCCTGGCTGGCTCCGTTAGAAGAGCATGTGACTCTTGATCTCAGGGTTGTGAGTTCAAGCCCCACTTGGGTGTAGAGATTACGTAAAATAATAGTAAAAAAAAAAAAAGAAAGAAAAGAAAGTGTGTAGCAAAAGAAACCCCGAAATACATACCATTAGCTACATATGTAATCTTGCATAGAATGTTGTCCCTGCTGATCTCCTGGTTTCCCTCTGGTGGGCTTACCAAGGTTTGACAAATCATAGCAATATTTATTTTGGCACGGACACATCGATTGTTTAGCTGCCAACAAATAACAAAAACAAAATATCAATATTGTAGATGCCTAGTATTTCATAATCCTTACTGGTCTAATAGTACATTAGGGTATCCAAAACCACAGCTCATCAACATCTCCAATAAAATTTTATAAGGACCAATAAATAACACATGCCGAGCTGCTATGACATCAGGAATGATTCTCCCTCCTCTTAAGCAGTGGATGGACCTAAATGGAGACAGAAACCACAGAGGTTTTGCTAGCAGTTGATCATGGCTTGAGAGGGAACTGTGGAAAGCAGCCTTCCATTATCTACCCCTTTGGTTCTGTTTCCTCTAACCTCTGCAGGAAAGGCAAACAGCCCTTGCTGGGTGTTCACAGCCATGACTGCTGCCCTTGGGTAACACATGGGCTATACTGTTCCAAGGAGCCAATACGACATAAAACAAAACCTAAGAAATGTTATCAGGTAAGTATCTGTGTGTGTCTCACTCTTGCTCCGCACTGTGTGTTCAGCTTTATACTGCACAACTATACACATTTATACAAGTGCACTTACAGGAGCACTGTCATGATCCACAGAAAAATTACACACTATCCAGGTTTCAGGGTCATTTTCAGTCAAGGCTGGTATCTTTCGAATGGCAGAAAGATATAATACATCTCGCTGAGAAGCAGGCCACACTCTCTGTGGAGGAAGTAAAAATCTTTTGAAAATAATAAACTACTTTTAAATTCATATGTAATATGGAACTAACAGAGAAACATATGTAAAACCCCTAAGTATCTTAGGCAAAGGTAAAATCTGTCAAATTTTAAATGGAAAGCATCTGAAAGTACCAGAGAAGGATTAATTATGAACAATGAATTAATGGCTTTGCAAATAATAGCATCAAAGGAATAATCTATTTTTTTAAAACGGTGGTTATATGTAACAAAAATTTTTGCCATTTAAAGCATTTTTAAGTGACATTACATTCATAATATTATGTAAGTATCACCACTATTTCCAAAATTTTTTATCATCCCAAACAGAAACTCTGTACTCAGGAAGCAATTAACTCCCCATTACCCGCTCCCAAGTCCCTGGTACTGTTCTGCTTCTAGGTACAGTATTAACCTCTGTTTAGAGTGTTCAGAGACCTAAAAGCTAAGATTTCAGTGTAAGAAGACTGCTCCTTTGATACACCATTATCACATCTGAAGAACACCAAATCAATTAGACTGCATGCACCTTTCAACTTTATGGTATGCAAGGAAACATACCATGTTGGAATGATATGGAAATGAGATCCCTGAAAACTGAGACTATGTACTTTTAAATGAGAGAAAATATTTGCAATGACTTTCCTAATTGTTGAGTATAATAAATAGCCAAGAACAGTGTCAATACAACACAAATAATTTGGAAATGAAATGGTTCATGTTTTAAAGATGCTAAATTTCAAAAATAGATGAAAACAAGTGCTGAGCAAATCTATGTGAAGCCAATAATAAAGGAAAATTTGGTTGTGTTAGAACTAATTGAATGCAAATCCACAAGGATGAGGATAAGATGAAAATTTAAAGAATGAGAATGACTTAAATATCAGGAAAGAAGTAGCCCTCTTTAAGATCAGACTATAAAAGAAGCCAAATTTAAAAGGAAAGTTGTATAGCATTACTGAATTTTGTTGAAAAAAATTATGCCAAGACAATTTGTTTATTCACTTATAACTTAAATTTTATTACATTTAAGAGACATTCTTTTAATAGTTTTTAGTTTTATTTTTCAAAAAGTGATCGTAATACAACCTATATAAATTCCTCCCTCCATCTACTATTTATGAAGTGAAATATTTTCAGCAGATTGTTTTCCAAGATCAACTATCCTCAGATTCTAAGATTCTTCTGACTCTAAATTATTGGTCATTTCTATTCATTCCAAATTATAAAGCAATTAATTGGTATTTTTAACATTTACTAAATTTTAAGCTTCCCTTAGACGCCCCAAATCTGTATGCTGAAGCAGAATCTTCATTGTTATGTATTTCTTTTTTAATTGAAGTAAAGTTGACCTAAAATGTATTTTTTACACATTTCTTGAGCAGCTACCATGTAAAATCAAGCCTAGCTCAAAATCATTATATACAAGATGCCTCACATGACTGAACTGAGTTCAAGAAATACATAACAAACCCACAATATTGTCATATATTCAGCTCAATTAAAAAGTCATTTAAAGGAGAGAAAAATGAAGTACCTACTGAATTATTGTATTTCTTATATAACATACAGTATTATATTGAATGGATCTTTCCAAAATTATAGTTCCTTTTTATTATCTTCCTTTTTTTAACTGAATGTTACATTAGGTTCAGGGGTACAACATACTGATTTGACAATCTGATACATTATTCCGGGCTTATCACAGTAAGTGTAGTCACCATCTGTTACTGCAGCCTTATTACAATATTAGTGACTAATGCTGTACTTTTCACCTCTGTTACTTATTTATTTTATAACTGGAAGTTTGTGCCTTTTAACTCCCTTCATTTATTTTGCCCATCCTCCCATGTACCACCCCTGTTTATTGTTCTTTACACAAAATATTATTTGGCAATTTTCAGGGAACAGAGCAGAATAAGGTAAGAGAAATGTTAGTTCTTCTATTTTAAATATCTAGAATAGCAGAGGAAGAGATGAAGTAAAAGTCAAATGAAAGTGAACCTATTTAAATGACAATGTTTCCATATGCTCTGCTATATGACCAACTCCTTAACAGTTATGCTTAGCAATTTTCACTTGTTTTCAGATAAACCACTTAGATGACTTTCATATCTATCAGTCTTAACATATATTAGTAACATACTTTCCATTCCCCTTATTACTATGGTCACAGGAAACTATGATTCACTTTTGTATTTGGTAATAGTCACTCATCTCCTACAAAGACTAGATGCTACAAAAACATTTAACAGGATTTCAGTATTTTCTAAACTTTAAGTCCACATAACTAAACTGGAGATCTTTATCAAACACACTGTTCCTGGATATTCTCAGATTCTGCCTTAAAGGAGCTGATATCCTTTCAAATATGTGATATTCATGCATCATTAGTAAAGTCTTTGGATTTTTTATGGCGTATAATTTCCTGCCAAATTTTACTTTAGGGAATTTCTATGTCTCAGTTTGAACTACAGTGAAATCCCTTTGGGATGAAGAGATCTTTACCTTGTGCGTTTGATAAATGATGATTGCATTATCAGCTAATGTTTCCACCACATGAAAGTTTTCTATAGTTGCTGAAATGAAGAGAAAATATTAGTAGCCAAAAAGATACATTATTTCTTCCTAGAATGTGATTAACTCACTTATACTGATGGACCCTGTGATAACATGAGCAGAATTCTGCCCTATATTGGCTAAGTCCACAGGGAGGGAAGTTCATATCAGGGCTACAGACAGTGGGCATGAGACCTGATCACAGGAAACCTCATTTTCTTTGGCCCAATATCCAGCTTCCACAACAAGAAAGCAATTCTAATCACACTGTGTTATTCAGACACAAGTTCCTATCTAATACTATGACCGTTTCCTGTAATCTCTAATTTACTGAAACTGAATAAACTGGTTCTATATAGGCTTATGTGACTATATTTGTGAAAAAAGAACATCAAACTGTCATTGATAAACATCTTATGATGTTCAAAACTATCTGTATTTAAGAAATTTGGTTCCTAAGAGGAACATACACCCACACACACAACACACATACCCCAAGAATAACTCTAAACAGACCACAGCAGGTCTGTCCAGGGTTTACTAAGGGAACAACAGTCTGGGAAAGTAGATGATAAAACAGAAACCTTTAATTTTAGTTCTGGCCTTTCTACTAACTAGGCTCTGTGGCTTCTGACAAGTCACTTAACCTATCTGAACTTTATTTTTTTACCTACCTATCAGGCAGGATTACTGAAGTACTGGATCAAATGCTGTAATATAGTTAGAACCATTTTGTACAGTGTTTTCACTGTACAAGCTCTATTTCACTGTAAAGCTCTATTTAAATGTAAGTTAAAAAAAAAAGTAAATGCAAGCTATTATCAGATTTTACATATATTTTCTACACTGACTTTGTAAACTGTAGATAACATGCAAAGACTGGGTTGGATTTGACATTATATTCAAAATAAAAACAAAATAATAATTATATTAAGATATATTAATAAATGGCAGCTTACTTTCCCAATCATTGCGAACATCAACATTCCAGAAGTAATTGCAGACCTCATGTCCTGTAACACCTTTCACCGCATGGGTAGCTTTCAAAGGATCCAGAACGATTCCGTTTTCTTCTACTTCCCTTCTATATACCTAAAGAGGATATATTTAAAAATCCAAATTTGAAAAATAAAAATCAAACTCCTAAAGTACAAACTTGAAAGCAGGCTTTTAAATTTTGCTGCTTTTTAGAATTTCATTTGTGAAAATCTATTTATGGAACATAAATATTCTGCTAAAAGAAAATTTAAAATCTCAAATTATTGACAACACATCAAAAATACTTAAAACTACAAATTTGGCGTAAACTTCAACAATGAACAACATGCATATGCAACAAACACCTAATTACACGAGTTGTTAAATTAAGCCTGGTTAGAACATCATCTCCTTAAGGACACTGATTTAAGACAGTTTTGTTCAATCTACATACCCCGCATCTAGAATAGTATCTGAAACATAGCAGGCTCTCAATTATTTGTTGAATCAATGAGTCAAAGCTAAAATGGCATGAAGATCTATGTTATCTTGCTTTTTATTTTTTATTTTTTTTGGAGAGAGAGAAAGAGAGAGCATGTGAGTGGAGGGGGGGGGGCGCAGAGGGAAAGGGAAAAAGAGAATTTTAAGCAGGCTCCACTCCCAGGGTAGAGCCCAACATAGGGCTTAATCTCCCGATCCTTGAGATCATGACCTGAGCCAAAATCAAGAGTTGGAGGTTTAACTAACTGAGCCTCCCAGGAGCCCCTATGCTATCTTTCTTTAAATACTGAAATTGTGTACCTAAAGTGCTAAGTAAAATTAATTATCTCAAAATTATAGTTCTGCTACTTTAGGAAGTTTTGCATTAAGTTATTTTGAGAAATGAATAATCATGTTACTGTAGCTCTCAATTTATGGAGTGCTTTATGGGTCCAGACACTGTTAGGCATTTCACATATAGTTTCTTTCTTAAAATCTGTCTCATCAAACTACTTTTCCCTACATGCTTATTTATTCATGTTATTGGGACTGCTATTTTCCCAGTCACCCAAACTGGAAACTTTAGACTTTTAAATCCTCCCCTCACACTCCACATAGCTCTTAAGCTTGTCATTAATCTTCTATAAGACATCCAACAGCTTGACTTTTATACTACTGGTTACTTCTTTTAGGTAGGCTTTCATCCCTGAGTACTTGATTCTCTTAGGTGGTATACTTGGTCTCTAGTTTCTTCCTTATCAGCTTAGTCTTCCTAAAATGTTACTTTGCACACAGTGGCTAAGCTACAGCTACAGAGAACTGACTATTCTCCTTGGTGGGCTATTTGATACTCTCCATAATCCAAGCCCTCTCTCTCTAAGATTGTGGACTGTAGGAACACTTATTCTCTATTTCTCATTCCACATGGAGGGACTTCTTCTAGACTATCACTCCTGGTTTCTCCTCATACCTTCACTTTCTCTTCCCTAGGGGGACAACAATGACATATCGGAATGTTGAGTACAGAATAAGGACTGGAAGGCTTGGCTCACCCCTTTTTCTACAGAGAGCATGTATCCTGGTTTTCTTCTGGGGCTTACTCTTGTGGCGAAGGCCTGTGATTATCTAGCTATGTCAGAAACGTTATGTTTAATTTTCAGGTAATGCATTAGCAAGACCTTGTCACTGCTGATCTAAAGCTGTATTCTCCAATCAGTTTATTAGATTTATAGTTAACATTTTGGTATTTCATCTGCTTGTTTCTTCTTATTTCTTAATTAGTTCCTGATTCAGGAGAAAAAGAAATTCCAATATCTGATATTGTATCTCTATTGCTAGAATAATCCTGGTCAACACAGTCTACGCAAAACTCCTGAATAAGAAGTTTGCTTTCAAGTTTTAGCTTGTGTTTATATTTTTTATCTAAAATACCCTTGCCTCACCTTTGTCACAATCTTGCTTCCATTTCCAGACATAGTTCAAATGCTTCTCCTCAGTATAAAACAATCTGTTTCAAATCACAGAGATCTTTCCTTTCCAATTTTCTCCACTACTCATCTGTGCTCTTCATTCAATACATTATCAGATAAAAACAAATAACAGTATCTTTAAATGTCAATTTCCTCCTTCCCCAATGAGAGTTTCAGGCTGGACAAAGTCTTATTAAACATCTCTTTATCTTTAGCATAATGCCTTGGGCATAAGGTATTCCAAAATTCAATGCAGCTGCTGTTTTGAATCCATCTCTAAATCTTATTCCTTGCTCTTATTCTCTGTCTCCTGTGTTTAAGGATGTGAACAAGATTAGCAGACCCATCTCCAAGTATTAAAAGAGGATGCAATTAGAAAAAGGGCAAGAAGTGAGGGATAGACAAAAAAGGGGAACAAAAGTGACATCTGGGTACAACATTTAGTATATTGAAAAATAAATTAAAGAGAAATACCCAAATAGAGCCATCAACTAATTATGACTTATTCATATCTAAACACCCAAATTTTATTTTTCCATGGCCCAGGCAAAAAAGAACGGTTTGTTCATAGATTTTTATTGTGATCCTAAAGAAACTGTGTAAACGCCAAAGTACATTTTACTTCCTAATATCTGGTGTTTCTTTGATCATATGTAGTAATTTGTTTAAAAGAAATTTTAAAATGCTACCCTCATTCACATCAATGCTTAGTAATGATAGTATGACTGTAATGGAGCTGCAGTTAGCAACCTGTAACATTTTACTGGGAATTACCTTCATTTCTCCTTCTTCTACAACCAACTGCCAATTAGCATCTCCACCCACATCCTGTAATGAGTAAGTCATGTGGTTTTGCACCATCTCTTCAACCTTGGAAAGAAAAATAAAGCCATAAGTATCCATATCCAATGCACAGACATGACATAATCTCTAAAACAGAATGGTATTCAGTTTGTTTCCGTTTAGAAACATTCTGAGAAAGCTGAGCAACCAAATGCACAAAGGTTAGTAGACTTTATATAGTGTTGAAGAGTTTAGTCCACATTCCAGGTATCACATCCAGGTTAATGACAGGGGGGAGAAACTGGGAGAAAGAAGATACTTCACTCAAATAACATATATTGGCCTAATGTCCATAAAGTGAGCAAAATAAGCATCTTCGGGAAAAACCATGCCTTCCTTTATCATAAAATGCTTCCTTACAGAGATAATGTCTTAAAACATAAAATCATGTGACACTAAGGGTAAAAGGGACACGAAGAGACAATCTAGTTCAGTGCTTCTATGTTTAAGACTACAAAGATAATAGAAAATTTGTTATATGGCAAGATTTCCCTACAAAAAGATAACAAAACCTTCATTATTTCACTGATAAATTTCACTTCTACCATGAATATAAGCCACATTAAAACAATAACCAATCCCCCAATTAATTGACTCCAATTTCATTGTTTTACATTCTTTTAGGGAAAATGCAAATATTCATATATGTAAACATTTACAAATAATCACTTTTTAGTGTCTTCCTGTAAATTATTAACAAGTCTTTTCACTGAAATTTAAATAAAACCTGTGCTTTTAACTATCACAAATTACTCCTATACATTTTATATAAGCAAATAACACTGAGATTTCACACTCCAAGAATCCACAATCACATTCGTTGGTAAGATTTCATGTGAGTGCTATTTGCAAACTCTCCTAGTTTGAAATGTGTTTTTAAACAGAAGTGAAGTGATAAAAAGATGGTTTTTGAAGTAGTTTATCATATATGCAGAGATACTTTTTCCAAGCTCCACTTTCTAACCTTTAACTCATAATTTCATTTTATATAATAAGTTCATTAGAGAAGGCAGGAAAGAGTTGGAAATATGTATAGTATACTTCCACTTAAGTTATTTCTAAGTTTAACTACTTATTTTACATAAAATCTATTATGTTCACTAGGGATACAGAATTAGAACCAGGTTTACACATATTTTGAAATTAATACAGTGATGGTTTGAGGGCAAAAACTGCTAAAATTATTAACTCTGGGGATATAATTTTTCTACACAAGAGGATGGTATCAATATGTTACAGTGACATGTACTTCTGCTACATGAAGTTTTCTAGTTTCAGAATGCATTCTTCCTTACAGGTATAACTTTAAGAATCTCCCTCATGGGTAATAATCATTAAAAAGTTTTTGATAAAAATTTTATACTGAGGTTCTACAATCTATTTTTGTACTAAAAAAAGCACTAACATAACATTTTATACCTTGATTCATAATCCTCAAAACCATGTGAATGGTTTTGGGTTACAGACTGGAAAGAAATTTAAAAATGTGACAAATAGTATAATCTATAATTTAAAAACTTAAAAAAAATGTTTTTTTACAATATTTATTTATTTAAGTAATCTCTACACTCAACGCAGGGCTCAGACTCATGGCCCCCAGATCACGAGTCGCATGCCAGCCAGGTACCCCATATACTTGTATAAAGGCTTCATTAGAAAATATAACTCCAGGGGCTGCCTGGAAAAATTTGTGTGCCTGTCTAATTTTGAAATCTGCTCTAAGAGAATGAGGAGGATCGACGCAGGATTTTCAAGTTATGAAGACATATAAAACGTACCTGAGTTCCCAGAGAGGAAGGAACAAAGAGAGTTCCAGTTAGTATGCATAAATAAAACAACTGCTGTAGCCCTGGCTTGATTCATTTGTCTGTGTCACACTGTAATTGGGAAAAACCTTGACCCTTTTTAGATCCAAAGATCTTAAAAATTTGTAGATATGAATATGTACTCTGTAGGTAGGACACTAGGAGTTGAGAACACCAACATCTATGATGAGATTAGAAGCAGCAAGAAATGCTTCCCAGATATAAGACTTACTTTAAGTAGACAACTTGTGAAAGAAGAATGTAAAGGATTTTACTCTGTTAAAAAACAAAGAGTTCTGTCTCAAAAAAATTTAGTGTCATATTAAGCTCTTTTGTTGGCAAGTATGCAGGTAATTGTATTTTTGTTTGGGAGATCATTCCCGCTAAGTTATTTCACGTTTGAATAATGAGCAGATATTTTTGTGTTTTGGTCCCAAAGAAAGTAGATTCCACAAATATGAAGTGAAAGCTATTTACATGTAGGTTAAAACAATGTACAGTAAGCACATTAAACATTGTCTTTTTAGACAGATGAAAAAATGGTATTACTACTGTAATTACCACTGCATCTGTGGAAAAGTGTTTAGTCTTTTGTTCTTATGTACTTCCCTGACTTAAGAGGGCTTAAAAAAGTTCAACAAAGAAATAAACAAGATGAATTTAGTGCTGTGCTTCTAGGAAATTAAAGAAATTGAAGTACCTAATTACTGTAGTCAAACTATCTCTGCAAAGCTTTCACCATCATGGTATCTTTATCCAGTATGGCATCTTCCTTTAGGTAATAACACTGAGATTAAGAAGAGAGGTGATACAGGTAAAATCTCACTATAACGAACTTCATGTTCACTGCAATAAAATCTGAAGTAGTAAGTGTTACTACTATTGGACCAGTATGTGTGTGTGTGTATGTCGGGCATTCGTGACCACACTGACACTTCGAATCTACCCTAAATGATCTGCTCTGTTTATTGTTTTCAGTTATGACTGCATATCAAAAATAATTGGGAAATAAGGGACCATTAAGTTGGATGACAAGAATAAACACAAGCCAAATTTATAGGTTAGTAGGCTCAAATCTTGATACACTAGGAAATAATATTAGTAATCATATCTGCTATCACTTTAAAAAACAAAAGACTGGATCAAAATCACTAAGGCAGGTTTCATCTGCTTTAATAGTGTTCACTAATTTTAATTAGGCTAAGCATAATTTCAGGAATCATGTCCTAGATTTTTTTGGACCTAGAGTTGAATATGATAAGCTGACATACACAGCATCTTAGAAAATGAACTATGAAAAATATATATAAAATAAGAGATGATGGCACACCAATTCTAGCCTTTCCTTCCACCTCCCATTTGAGTCACTCAGTATGCCATTTTAGGAGGCTAACTGGATTTTTCTAACATTATCAATACAGAAATTTTTTTTGATGACAAAACAAAAATGTAATGAACAAAAGTCTAGGAGGGTTCAAAGACTACTCAGATCTCTTTTCTCTTAGTCATGTGAAAGGAATACAACTATGCTTATTGTTACAGAGTCAGAAGGATTTGTTGGATAGAATAATTTATTAATAAAAAATTAACAGTGCACTGTTAACCCAAAAGAAAAATGGACAGGACATGAATAGTCAATTCACTGAAGAAATGCAAAAGGCCAAGAAGCAAAAATACCACTTTTAGTCTATCAGACTGGCAAAAATTAGCTGCATTATAATATTCAGTGTCAACATAACAAAAGAAAACTGAACTGGGAGTGTAGCTGGTTCAACTTTTTAAATGAACAGTTTGGCATTAAGAATAAAAAATACCTCAGTAGTGTGTATGGCTTTTGTCTTAACAATTCTACTTCTAGGAATGTATTCTAAGGAAATTGCTGGCTAAGTGTACAAAGATACACACACACACACACACACACACACACACACACGCACCTGGATGGTATATATACAGCAGTATGCCCCTGTAGCACTATTTATAATATAATATTTATTTACAATAGAGACAAACTGAAAATAAACTAAATGCTCAATATTAGGTGAATAGGTTAAGTCCCATATGCACATCCATTTTAACAGACAAGGAGATAAAGACTCATGTTTACTGATGGGAAAATGGGCTTAATCATACAAAAAAAAAAGCTGGTTACAAAACAGTACATATGAAATTGCCTACTTTGGTAGAGAAAGACAATTACTAAAGTGTGTGTGTTTATCAGTATGTGACTGAATTTACTTACTCTACCTTCTAGTTCTGCTAAATTAGAATGTATTATTGTACAGTAAACAGGGGAGGGGTTAAATAAATAATTACCACAATAATAAAATATCACTATGGACATAAAGCGGGGATAGAGCTTAACTGCCAGAGCCCAAGTCTGCTAATGACAACAAATACTTTGGCAAGGACAATAAATACTTGAAGAACTCAATGTCATTTTTCTGTAACTTTGCCTCTTTTGGCATATAAAACAGTACAATAATTAAAAGCTAAAAACAGAATCTGAATTATCACGAGCATCATACTAGAAAAAATTTCACCAGAAAGATCTTTCTCCACGTATACACATGATTTACACAAAATATGAAAAAGTATGCTACAATCTGGCAGTCTTGCAAAAATCTGGTCACCTGTGTCTCAGTAATATATTCATCTATACTTGAATGATTTCAGCGGTTTTAAAGCTCTGTAGCTTGGGTCCAAGGTCTGCATTCTGAAGTCTTAATTCTTAGGCATCTATTATAGCTTACACTCTTTTACTGCTCTCATTACATTTTCACTTATAGCCTGTGTATTCCTATAATTTGAGGGAAAATGGTGATCAGTACTGATGAGCTTTAGTCTGTTACTTTATTATTTTAATGTAAGGTGGAGCGTAGTAGAATAAACCAAAGTATCCCAGTATTATCTAGTTTTGTCACCGGTTTATTGTGAATATGAGATGCTTTTAAAAAGCTTGCATAAATGAACAAAATTAAGAAATACTGGAATAGGTTTGCTTCTGGGCGATTTCTGATGCAGAACTGATACATCTCTTACTCAAAAAAGTTCAAGGAGAAAAAAAGCAGCAAAAGTCAAAAAAAGACATTTTGAGCCTTAACCTTAATTTTCTTCTTTACTGCATAGTTAAAAAACAAATGTAAACTAAGAAACCTGTTCTAAATTATGACTTTAAAAAACATTTACTGGAATACAGTTGACCCTTGAACAACACGAGTCTGAACTGCACAGGTCCACTTATATGTGGATTTGTATCAATAAATACAGAGCAGTACTGTAAATGTATTTTCTCTTCTTTACAATTTTCTTAATAACATTTTCTTTTCTCTAAGTTACCTTATTGTAAGACTATAGTATATGATATATATAACATATAAAATATATTAATCAACTGTTTATATTATTAACGATTAGTAGTTAAGTTTTGGGGAAGTCAAAAGTTATATGTGGTGCCCCAACTCCCACGTTGTTCAAGGGTCAAGTGTACTCTGACAGAGAAAAAATAATGTAGAAATTTTTGATTATTCAAAGAAACTGTTATTATTATAATAGCTAATAAGCAACTATATAATAGCTAATAAAAGCTCACACTTATCCAGCATTTCCAACATGCCAGGCTCTAGCCAGATCACAGTTCTAGCTAAATTACAGAAGTGAAGCACAGAAGAGTTAGAAAAGTTGTCCAAGGGGCGCCTGGGTGGCACAGCGGTTAAGCGTCTGCCTTCGGCTCAGGGCGTGATCCCGGCGTTATGGGATCGAGCCCCACATCAGGCTCCTCCACTAGGAGCCTGCTTCTTCCTCTCCCACTCCCCCTGCTTATGTTCCCTCTCTCGCTGGCTGTCTCTATCTCTGTCGAATAAAATAAAATAAAATCTTTAAAAAAAAAAAAAAAAAAGTTGTCCAAGATCATGCAACTAACTGGGATTTAAACTCAGTCATTCTGACTAGAGAGCTCAGCTTCTTTTTTTTTTTTTTTAATGATTTTTTTATTATTATTATTATTATATTATGTTAGTCACCATACAGTACATCCCCGGTTTCCGATGTAAGGCTCGATGATTCATTAGTTGTGTATAACACCCAGTGCACCATGCAATATGTGCCCTCCTTACTACCCATCACCGGTCTATCCCATTCCCCCGCCCCCCTCCCCTCTGAAGTCCTCAGTTTGTTTCTCATAGTCCATAGTCTCTCATGTTTCATTCCCCCTTCTGATTACCCCCCCTTTCTTTATCCCTCTCTTCCCCTACCGATCATCCTAGTTCTTATGTTCCATAGATGAGAGAAATCATATGATAGTTGTCTTTCTCTGCTTGACTTATTTCACTTAGCATTATCTCCTCCAGTGCTGTCCATGTTGTAGCAAATGTTGAGAACTCATTCTTTCTGATAGCTGAGTAATATTCCATCGTATATATGGACCACAACTTCTTAATCCAGTCATCTGTTGAAGGGCATCTCGGCTCCTTCCACAATTTAGCTATTGTGGACATTGCTGCTATGAACATTGGGGTGCATATGGCCCTTCTCTTCACTACGTCTGTATCTTTGGGGTAAATACCCAGTAGTGCAATGGCTGGGTCATAGGGTAGAGAGCTCAGCTTCTTAACATAAGGTAACATGATGTAATGCAATAAAATACAATCAACATAAAGATACAAAGCTGAATGGCAAAGATAGAAGAATTGAAAAATTTTAAAAACTAATGCTGATACTAAAAAACATTCCTTTGATAATATTTTGACTTTACTATGAGGGCAGAGACCGCAAGCATCTAGCTTCCTGTCTTAAATTCCTAAATTCTTAGTGATGTACCTGAACAGGAATATTAATTTATAATATCCAAGGGTAATTTGCATAACAAATAAAATCAGTTCAACGGAGCTTAGTATGACAAGAGTAATGAGACAAATATTTAAAAGATACTTCCTTGTTGAATTATGAGGTACTTTAAATTAGATTAGAAGTGAGACTGCTGAAACCTGCTTTTATGCTGTAACATATTCTGTAAACCATGTTCATCAAAGTTGCGGAATCCTGTCTGAAGAAACAGATACTACACGATATTTAAAAACCAGGTATCTTCTGCTTGTTTCAATTCAGTTCGAACTCTTTCAGGAGTACCTCCTATATGGCAAAATTCCAAGCTATTCACAGCAGAGGATACAAAGGGCACATGCAAGCCTGACAGAGGAACTATTTAGTAGATAAGGAAGGCCTTTTTTAATGCTTATTGTTACTATTTAAAATTCGAAACCAAAGCAAGTGTCCTAACCAAAAGATATCTAGGAAC
The DNA here is from genome assembly GCF_023065955.2 of Ursus arctos. Classification (NCBI taxonomy): domain Eukaryota; kingdom Metazoa; phylum Chordata; class Mammalia; order Carnivora; family Ursidae; genus Ursus; species Ursus arctos. Next base: position 59,715,172 of record NW_026623067.1, read on the forward strand.
TGGGAAAGCAGGCGGAAATATAGCACAGAAAGACTCAAGTCCACTCTATACAGTCATACAGTACCTGGGAGCTGAATCTGTGAACATCGTCAGAGGCACTGACTAGATCAATGGAAGACATGGAGGAAGAGCGACTATAGGGCTACCAGAGACAGACAAAGAAAAAACCAAGTAATCAGAACAAAGGCACAACAGAGCATTCAGTACCAACTTCCAAACACAAGATAAAGAAAGAGAGAACAAAGCACTATATGAAACAAGCTCAGCAGCAAGTGCTGACTTCATGCACCTATTATGGTTTATGCTCCAAAATCTTTCTAAAAAGAATGCAATGCTTCCAATAATACAAAATAATATCACTTAACCCCAAAGAAAAAAGTGATTTAACATAACTGGCTCTGCTTCTGGTTAGCTATTTTAGACCAGCCATTTCCTATCCACCCCCATCCCCCCATTCTCCTTAAACAAAAAAGAAAACATTACATTCAGAAGATTTCTAACTGTTTTGGAGGATGTATATGGAAGAAAGTATACAATACCAAAAAATCTTATTCCTAAATTCAAGAAAAGGGAAAACTAATACAACAAGATAGTTCCATCAACAGTGAAGAACAATATATATTTCCAATAAATTCTGACATCAGCTTACCTTTTGGACAAATCTATGAGTCCCCACGGAAGAAAAGGCATCTCCAGATGGCATGGATGTAGGCCAGTGTAATCTGACCTTTTCACTCTGCGACTAAGAAAACATAGAATGTTAGGTGGGAACGTTTTAAAGTGTACTTTGCAGCTTAAGAATGAATAAATAACCTGAAACTACCAACATTTAATGACTGAACACTTCCGTACTTATAAATACGAATTACAAAAATAACCCTGAAGGTACAAGCCTTCCTTGCCATGCCCCGACACCTACTTCATGTATTCTAACTCAATCTCTTCTTTCAGACTCCATAGATACCACCTTTGACTAGGGGTTAGTTCTTTGAATTTGTCAGACTCTCCAATACCAGTATGGCATTATTTACCACAAATCTTTATTAACACTGCTGTTGAAGTAATTTCTTATATCCAAACTCTGGCCAAATTATTCTAATCATTCTACTTCATCAGGGTTGTGCAGAGCCATACCATCTGAACCACTGTCTTTTGCTTCAGTTGCATTACAAAGAACACAGCACAGATATCTTTATCTCCTCTCCATGAAGGTGTTTGGTCTTCAACCCACTGTGTCACTCCTGTTAGGCTGCCACTTAACTTCCTTCCTCCTCCTGAACTTGCCCTGTTTCCTCTCACTTATTCAATATCTTCTAAATATAAAGTACCAGAAGCTGTGCTGTGTTGTGTGTGTGCTCATCTTCTAACTATGCAGGAGACAAGTGGTAATTTCTGTTCAACACTATCTGAACAGAACTGCTAAGACCTCATTTCTCACTCACTACTTCACTAAAAATTTCTTTCCTTATCTTGATAAATAATGTAGAATAATGTAAACTCAAAAATGTGTCACTGAAGAATACCTAAGTAGTGGCTGTGCTGTTAGTAGTCCTGTGCAAAATCTATTGCGTACAATGAGGGAAATGATCTGAATCTTTGGAACTAATTTCATGGATTACTGACGCTTACTATTCTACAGCATTACCACACTATAATTATCCTTGTGATATCAACATGCCCATTAGGCAAGGAAGATCATGGTCTGTTTAATAACCCATTTTGCAGAATATCTACCACAGCGTCAAGAACAGACTGAAATTAAATAGCCCCATGAGTATCTCTTTTTTCTAAAGTTTACAGAAGTTTTCATCTATCCTCTTAACCTCCAACTCAACCACCATATTCTGTAAAGTAGCATTTTAGAGCCAGAAGGGAAGATTTGAGCCATCCTGTGTAACTCCTTGTTTTATATATTAGAAAACCAAGGTCCAGAGAATTTAAGCAGTAAGTGTAGAGCTACATAGTTATTAGTCACTGGCAAGACTTAAGATTAAAGTTGTCTTGACCTACTCTCCCCCAAAATACCACAACTTAGATTAAAACAAAAACAAAAATAAAACAAAACTCCAAAATGAAGGAAAAAAAAATCCCCAACATTTAAAAAGCCAAACACAAAGACAGTCCTTCAGGTAATACTTTAGGCATCCAAAAATGGAGCTCATTTAGGAATTGAAAACTTCCATTCTTATTGAACGCTGCATAGCATCTTTTTTGGGCATAAAAAATGACTAATAAGATTTATAAATTAATGTAACAAAAACTTTTCATCACTGATTTAGAAAAAAAAATAATGAAAGAGAAACACAAAAAGCAAAAGTCATTATTGCAAGTGATTTACCCTCAGGGAGACAGACCAGTAATTGAGCATAATGGCCATGACTACCTCAGCAATGACAGGAATGAAAGAGCCAACTTTTCTATGCAAGTTCATTTGTAGTATAACTGACAGACCTAGGTATTTATTTGCACGATGCTTAAAGCCCTGGGAAGAATAACTAAAATTCAGCCTTAAGTACCATCTAGTGGTAATATATGGTAACTGCATTGTTGCAGAATAAAAGGAGGCAAAGGATCAAATTAATCCTGAGATTAGAGTTTGAAGGATTTAAGAAATGTTTTTCTTCAACTTCCACAGAAAGAGCTGGGTATAAGCATTGTGAATTTGACAATGATAAAATACTGAGCAAAGTTAAAAATGAGGAAGAAGGTGAAGTTAGTGAAAGCAATAAAGGAGTTAAATTCTTGGTCATCTTCCTTGTGAATTCATATGGTTGGTACTTGTGACACAGAGAAATCCACAGATTGTTTCACTCAGATTAAACATATGCTTGTTTTTAATAGAAAGATAATAAAGTTGGATACTTCAAGGGGAATAGGCAGAATATTTCCATTTAGTTTCGTGTTAATTATGCATGATTCCGTTAAGCCATCAGTGGTCTCCTATTTTGCTTAGAAATTCATACACGAAGGAACTGACTTGTAAAGATTCTTCTACATTTGTGACTCAGCACAGACACAGTTCATCTTCTAGGTTCACAGTTCATTTCTATTAGGTTCAGAGTTTTCAAATTCCATTTAAATCAAATAACACACATCAAGGAATGCCTAGTGTTAGAATTTTTAATAAAAGATATACCTGTTCCTCTATTTTATCTTGTCTGTCAAGAGCAGCTTCAACAGCATCAAAGAACTCTTCTTCATTAATCAGGCTGTTTGGACCTTCCTATTCAAACACGGGAGAAAAAAATCACTTAATCAAAAAAACCAGAAAAAATTTTCCTTATTAAAAAGCAACTTAAAAAAAAAAACAACCCTTTTATCTCAGCATGCTTACCAAAGAAAAGAGCTACTCATTGCTAAATCTACGGACACATCAGTCTTTATCTTACTTGCCCTATTAGCAGCATTTTTTATGTGAACGACACTCTTTGAAGAGTGCTCTCCCCCCTTGGATTCCTAACTTCCCAGTTCCTCTCTATCCAAGCCTCTTCTTAGGACTCCCTTAAATTAAATGTGGGTGTTCCTCAGGGTTCCATGCTTGCTCTCCCCACAGCACTTATTCATTTCTAAGGCTTTAATCATCATGAGATGATTCCCAAATTACAGCCTATCCATCTCTCTCCTAAGTGTTAGACCTTAGCATCCAATAATACTTAAGACCTCCTCAGGTTAATGCTGCAGTTCACATGCAACATGTCTAACACCTGTTTCTTCCCCTACCTCTAAACAAATCTAAGGCAGAACACCGGGTCTGTTTTCCCATTACATAGGTAGGGCCCTCAGGCAGGATCCTGTATACCCCCATGCCTAGTACAGTGCTACACACACACACACACACACACACACTTTACTTATATATATAAGTATATAGTAAATCTTAAGGAATGAATTTAAGATTAAAAAGTAATTTCTGAAGCTACAGATGACAGAAACATTTAAGTTTTGTTCAACAATTAGAACATCAAAATGTCTGATTAGAACCAAAATAGGGTCAAAATCTGAATTAGTGTCTAAAATCCATACAACCGTAGTACTCACACAAGAAAATACAGATGGCTCAAAATATCAAAAGGAAGGGGAAAAAAAGTATAAAAAACAGAGGCCCTGAAGGCCCTAGTTTACTTAAAAACTGGATATTTAACTTGATACCACAGGGGGTCAGTGAGAAAAAACCTCAAGTACCCTTAACCATTTTCTTCATTCAAAGAGAAAGAGGGAAGTACATTTCAGATGGATGGAAAAACGATTGTTTATTCAACAAATGCCACTAAAATAAAATACAGATTCCTACATTATACCATAATCTTAAAAAACCCAGATGTACTAACAATATATTTAGAAGAGACCATTAAAAAATTAAAAATCCAGTAAATACAATTATTTAAAGTAGGGAATGCTTTTAAAAGCATGATACCAAATGTTGGATTAAGTACATCAAAAAACTGAGGGATTAATTACATAAAAAGTATAAAACTTTTATATGACAAAACCAACAAACAAAAGTTAAAAAAACTAAAAAAGGAAAAAAAATAATTGAAAAATGAAAAGCTAATCATCCACATCTTCTAAATCAACAGGAGAAAAAACCTCAAAACCAAATAAAAATATTAAGGGACATGGATAAGTGAGTCATTAAAGAAGAAAATCAAAACCAGTAAACTTTTTTTTAAGAAAATCTAAATCATATCAATAAATAAGCAATTTTAAAACATCTGAAACCTTAACAAATGTACTTATTATTATTAGCACAACATCCCTCCTTCTTCCATCCTGCTTTTTTCCCCACCCCCTTTCCCCCCCAAAACCCTTGTTGACAGAAGTGAAGATAAACAAGCATACAATTACACTTATATATAGGCTGGTAGGAGATAAACCGGTACCATATATTGTTAAATTAAACACACAGGCTTTTTTGTGTTTTCTATAATCTTCCTACATGAACATCTGGTTTTACTTACAAAAAAAAAATTAGGTAATTTAAAAAAGGTGACAGTTCACCCCCAAAATAAACCAAAAAGAGCAAACAATCTGCTTAGCTTCAGAATAAAAATTAAAATTGTAATAGCTTATACTTCAGTAACCTTGTTTTTTTAAAACCCTGAGGGTAGCTAATTATATGATTTTTACACATTCTAGAAGGAATAATTGACAGTTTAATAATCAATTTGAAGTATTACAGCTCAAGTCTCATCATTATGAATTTCCACACCTGGAAATCAATTCCAACATAAAACATAGTCAATAGTAACTCTATGTTTTTTCCTCTCTAAAATAAAAACAGCGAGAACTTTTTCTTCAATTTTCTTTTCCTTCCTTTTTTTTTTTTTTTAAAGATTTATCAATTTATTTCAGAGAGAGAGAGTAAGTGCAAAAGAGTGGGGGAGTGGCAGAGGGAGGGAATCTTCAAGCAGAAGTCCTCCTGAGCACAAAGCCCAACTTGGGGCCTTGATCTCAAGATCCATGAGATCCTGACCTGAGCCGAAACCAAGAGTCAGACACTTAACTGACTGAGCCACCCAGACGACCCTCTTCTATTTTTTTAAATATAAACTAACCACAATTAAGTTTTTTAAAGATTTTGTTTATTTATTTGAGAGAGAGAGAGCACGAGCTGTGGGGAGGGGCAGAGGGAGAAGCAGACTCCCTGCTAAGCAGGGAGCCAGATGTGGGGCTCCATCCCAGGACCCTGGGATCATGACCCAAGCCAAAGGTAGACGCCCAACTGAATAAGCCTCCGAGGCACACCTAACCATAATTATTTTAACATTCTACTTCTATCTTAATGCCCATTACCACTTCATTTTTTAAAATGTTCATTTCAGGAATATCAACAATGTTAGTGATTACTACCAAATATACTACCAAATATATTTCTTATAGCTTTTTCCCTCTAAAGAAATATCATGGAAAAACAGCTCATAAAATATTAATATCTGTGTGTATGTATGGAGATGAAAAACTTATTAATCACTTAACAAAGAGACAAAAGAGGAAAGAAATTGGTTTCAGATATTTTCAAACAATAAAGACAAGGCAATGAAGATAGGCAGAGCTCTGATAATGGACAAGACGTCATAGTATATACAGCACACATTAAAATCTTTTTGTCTGTATAGTACTCAGGGTTTTCTTCCATAAATTGCTTTTATTTAAAAAAAAATAATTAGAAGATAACATTAAAAATTAACATCCTCCACAGGAAAGATAAAAACTTGTCCTGTAATGCAGACAGGCTTAATAAATGAGTCTTTGAAAAGCCTACACTAAATTTTGTAGTCAATAAAAAAAAATCTATTTCAGAGTAAGCCTAACATTTATCTATTATGAAATATACATTTAATTAAACACTGAAGAACATACTACATATCTAGAATATTTAAAAGTTGTAAAAGTAATATTTAAAAATTAATCACTTCTGCAACAGATAAGGCCTGTATTTTCCTCCTTCTAAAATTAAAATATATATTCATACCTCATAATCTGGCCCTCCAAAGTGGGATTTTTTCTTCAGTTCTGTCACAGCATTTTTGTATGCTTCCTCTATTCTTCTTCTCTTCTCAGTTTCCTGTTTTTTGTTTTTTGTTTTTTTTAAAAAGCAAGTGAAAAATTATCATTTGAGGTGGGGATTTTCTCTGCATTTCACTGAAATTTTATAATTTGGCCAAACAACAACAAAAGCCCACTTTATTCCTATGAAAAATGAGCTTGATTCTGCCCAAGAAAACACTTTTTCTCTGAGCTATACATTACACACAAGCTACTATTTAAATCACCACCAAGATCCACCTTATAGGTAGGTTACAAATTTAGACGGATTAAGTAACTACCAAAGTATCTACACACACACACACAAAAGATAAACACACAGAAATGCCTACAATGTATTCATGTGTTTGCTTCCCCCCAGTAAAAGCTGTATCTATTTTGCTTTAAAGAAAAAAAGCAATGGATATCAGGAAGAAAATAACTCAATTAACAGGTGAAATCAATGAACTTTAATATATTCTAAGAAAGATAAATTTCTAGTACTTTCCCACTGCTGGTTAAAACTATTTCAGGGCTGAAAAAGAGCTTAGATTTCTACTTTAACCCTCTTTTTATTTATTTTATTTTTTTTAAAGATTTTATTTATTTATTTGACAGAGACAGACAGCCAGTGAGAGAGAGAACATAAGCAGGGGGAGTGGGAGAGGAAGAAGCAGGCTCTTAGCGGAGGAGCCTGATGTGGGGCTCGATCCCAGAACACTGGGATCACACCCTGAGCCAAAGGCAGACACTTAACGACTGTGCCACCCAGGCGCCCCTAACCCTCTCTTTAATCTACAGTTCTAAGAGGTTAAAAGACCCAAGGTCAATACTTAAAAGAAAAAGGTTGGCTCTGGCACCAATCTCAAACTTATTTCTACAACAATGGATTGCACAGGTCAAATCTGATAACCGAAGTCTTACAAGCTTGTAAGGCACCTAATGTCTTTATTCCCTTACCTCAAATACGTAAAGGCTAAATTAAAGTCCACATGAACTCACACAAAGCTAACTATTTCCAAATACCCTATCTGAATTAAAGCTCATGCAAATCAGTGAATTAGTTCATTAGAACCAAAGGGTAATTTTTGCATACTCAAGAGAAAGCGGGTCTACAGATCCACCAGAATCGCTAAAATTAAAAAACAAAATAAAGAAATACCCACAAAAACCTGACAATACCAAGTGTTGCCAACAGTGAAGAACAAATGAATTCTCATCTACTGCTGGTGGAAGTATAAACTGATATAATCACTTTGGAAACGGCTAGCACACACCCCATGAACAAACAATTCTACTGCTAGCTACATACCCAAGAGAAATGAGTGCATATCCACCAAAAGCTAGGTACAGGAACGCTCACAGCAGCTTTATTCACAATAGCCAAAATATAAACACCTAAGTGTCTATCAACAGGAAAAACCGATAAACAAATTGAAGTCATAAAAAGAATAAACTACCAGTAAATGTAACAACATGAATGAACCTTAGAGTCAATGCTGAAGGGGAAAAAAAAGGCAAACACAAGAGTGTATATGGTCACCTCTTGAGATGGTGGCATGGTATGGACCAGGGAGGCATGCAGGAACCTTACAAGTGCTACAAAAATTCTTTATCTTAATCTAAGTGGTGGTTATAGGGGTGTATACATATGCATAAAAATCATCAAGCAGTATACTATTTACAACTGGTGCACCTCACCATATTTATGCTATACCTTAATTTTCAAAACTGAACACAACAAAAACATACAGCACAACAATAATATTCAAAGGATTAAGGGAAAATGAAAAAGCATGTGAAATTTCACACGAGAGCCTATTAATGTAAGCAAACATCGTCAATGAATAGACAGTCTCTTGTTAACTAAAATTGTTTAATCTCACAATTTTTGGTCCTCTTGGACATGATTACCTAACAATTAAGTATACTTCTATAATAGAAAGGATTGTTATTATTACAGGTAACCAAGAAAAATCATCACCACTAGATACTAATTTTCTATTATTTGGCTGAAAGAATGGAACTGACATCAGAAATCGAAGTATAAATAATTCTGCTATCAAATAGCTGTTATTATATCACCTATTACCTATTTAATTGCTCTCATTAGATTAAGCTCCTTGAGGGGCAATTTCCTGTTTATTGCTGTTTTCCCATTTCTAGCCTAGAGCTTAGCACAATACAAGCATACAGATACTTTCTGAATGAAACAGAAATTTCAATTAAACAATATTAAATTATCATTGTACTTTCCTTCCCAATTATATAAATTACTTAAAAGACGTATTTGTTGATAAAAAACACTTTCCATTCAAGAACTTTCTATTCCTTATAAAGTGTGTGCATACATACATACATATGTAGATGTATGTACACCACACATATACATGCATACATAGGTATACACACACAAGTACATACTGCATATCAAACATACCCACACTCTTACATTTCATATAAAATGTAACTGGGATCCCATTTCAACTTAGAAAATTATAGTGAAGAGGTGAGTAAGATTCGACATCAGACCCGCAAAAGACTAAAATGCAGGAGTTTCTCAATTTCAATTAATATTGCCATTTTTTGTGGCTTTTCTTTGCTTACACGTTGCATAGGAAAGCAACAAAATTATTTTTTCACAGATCCTTTATTGCTCCTCAAAAAAGAAAAAGGATAAGACTGACAACAATGAAGGTAAGCAAAAGTCCACCTCCCTTTTCAGCACTCCAAGTAAGAAACCTGATTGCTGAAAGGATGGGAAAGCCATGTTTCATTTTTAATGAGTATTTTTCAGGTAGTGTGATTAGAATATATGAATGAAGATGATGATCCCTTAGTGAAGGATTAAAGGACGAGAGACTGAAAAATTAAGAGAAAGGTGCCAGAAGGTTTGAAATAAGCTAGTCTGGCCAAGCTGAACGATTCACTTGAACTATTAATCTAATGGAATTAAGGGGTTGTCCTGTTTTCTCAACATATAACTTTTTGGTGTACATGGAATCTTCTAAAAATTCAATTTGATCCATACTGGCAGAGAGTTGAAAGCTCTGAAGATAAAATAGTTTGACTCCAGAATAATGAAATGTCCGTACCTTAAACATTTTCACTGTTTGTTTTTAAAGAATATTTATTACCAGTCAATATGGTTTACTGTCACCTACACTTGAGAATTCTTTTCTTCTAAAGAGAGGGACTTCCTTAAATACACAGTATTAATCAAATCCTGTAGCCATTCTGCCATTATATCAGTGGTAACATTGCTTTACCTACTTTCCTGCTCCAATTGATAAGACCTTCAAATACTACAAGCAATTTGACTCATTCATGAATGACAAGATTCTGACTAATGTTGGGCCCAGTATTCAGAGCTGAAATACAAAATAGAGTAAAATTCTTCCAATTGCTACTTAGCAACTCTGGACCAGTCTCTGGGCCTCTCAGCTCCTTCTATAATATAGTGGCATTAGACCAGAACTAAATCTTCCAGGACATGTTTCAGTTCAAACATTTTATTATTTTGCTGATGTCAAATTCTAAAGAGAAGTTTTCCTACTAAACAAATTCACTGAGCCATAGTTGACACTAGGAACTAAAGATTCATATTGTAATGTTACTATCAGTGCTGAAGTTTAAACAAAGGTGGAAGTAGGTGAACATGAGGCAAATGTTCAATGAACAACATATGTTAAATAATAGCACAATGACCCTGTAATGTATACATGGCTACAAATGCACTAAGTTATGTTTAGCTTTATAAGTTGGTGTTTCAGTTCATATAACTTAAATGCAGCTTCACATATTTCACAATAAAGCTAGGTAATGTTAACTGGCTCATCATTTCTATTCCAAGGCATTACTATTACTACTACAAAAATTTCTGTATTAAAATCCTACCACAAATTTGTGTTGTAACTGAATACACAACTGGTAAATCTCACTAGGAAAATGAGTTTGAGATGCCTACAAAGTTTCAGAGGAGTAGTACCCCCTGCTACTTCTACCAATCCCAATAGATTTTTCCCTAAGAAGTTAGTTTAAATGTTCAATCAATATATAAAGTTGAAATAAAATCAGATTATTCTTTAAAAAGAAGAAAAACTAGACTTACCTTATCCAGTCTCTTTTGCCAGCTGTCCTCACGTTTTACCATTAGTTCAATACAATGAGAAAGTGTAGCAAGGATTCCAGCAGTAGTTGCTTTAAAAGTTATCGCCTCCCCTTTAAAGTCTATACCATTAATTCCTCTTGGTGTTACATGTGGAAATACTGAAAAAAAAAAAAATAAAGTTACTCACTGAAAATCTTTCTAATGAAGAAATAATTCTTCATCAAAACTTAAAACTAGAAAATGTTTAAAACCCAGCAAGTCAGAGCAGGCTTTTGGATTACAATTTCCCTCTTGTTGGCCAACATATAAAAATTTCCATTCCATACTCCATAAGTAAAGAAGCTTGTGGCAGCATATGTACTTTCATATGTTTTTTTCTGAATTCTGTTTCCTGAAATTTATTTGCTGTACTGCACCCAGTGAATAAAGTAGTAGGAGGAATAATACTTTAACAATAACACCCTGACAGCTTAAAGCGGGACCAAATTACAGCCAGAAATACCTTACATTTTGAGAGACCTAAAATTTAAAAAATACCTAACGATGAACTATAGAACTGAATAAGGTAATGTAAAACTTTTAAATAAACATCCAAAATAAAGTCTGAGACCAATGCATACATTAAATGGCTCTTATGTTTGTATTTTATAATTTTAACTCAGAGTTCACCTTTGAATTAATGAAAAATCTTACAACTCACAAGATGCAAGCAAGAGAGCATAGTACCTTATATTCTTAACTAATAAGAAACCGTTCCAACAGAATGCTTATAAGTGAAATAATGATATTTTGAACTTTAAAAACTCATATGTAGATATGACAGCAAAGGTACAATCCACAAAAGAATAAATTGATAAAGTGAACTTCATCAAAATTTAAAATTTCTGCTCTTAAAAGTATTGTTAAAAGAATGAAAGTAATGTAGAATGAATAAGTCTACAGGTCTAATGTATGGCGTGATGACTACACTTAGTAATACTGTACTGAATACTGGAAATTTGCTGAGACAGATTTCAGGAGCTCTCATTACAAACAAAAATGTCACTATGTGAGGAGATGATAAATAGCTTGACTGAAGTAATCATTTCATTTTGAATATCAAATCATGTTATTTATCTTAAATACATGTCATTTCCATTTTTAAAAACTTCCAAAAAAAGAGACAAGCCACAGACTATAAGAAAATCTCTGCACAGCATGTATCTAATAAAGAACTTGTATCCTTCATCAATATGTTACATATAACATATATTAATATAGAATATTGACACATTCTATACTTCAATATAGAATATATATTATCATCTCAAAACTTACCTGTAAGAAAATATATAACCCAACTAAATAATTGGACAAAAGATTTGAACACTCTTCAACACAGAGATATGGACAGCAAATAAGCACATGAAATGATGCTCAATACCATTAGTTACTAGGGAGATACAAATAAAAACCATAACAAGCCACCACTACACACCTATTAGAAGACTAAAATTTAAGTTTTTAAATATTTATTTATTTATTTTAGAGAGAGAGAGAGTGCACAGACATGTGAGCAGGGGAGGGGCAGGGCGAGAGGGAGAATCCTTGAACAGACTCCCCTCTGAGCGTGGAGTCCTATGCAGAACTCGATCCCAGGATTCTGATACCAAGATGTGAGTGAAAACCAAGAGTTGGCCACTTAACCGACTGAACCACCCAGGTGCCCCAAGACTAAAATTTAAAAAGACTGACCATGCCAAGTGTTGGCGGGGATTTGGAGGAACCAGGACTATCCAATATGACTGGTAAAATGAACCCTGGTGGTTTTTTAAAAAGTTAAATATACACCTACCAAATGATTCAGCCATTCCAATACTGAGTATTGACTCAAATAAAATATATGTCCATAAAAACGCTGCACACAAATGCTCATAGCAGCATTATTTGCAATAGCCAAAAACTATAAAACAACCCAAATGTCCATCAAGAGATGAATGGATAAGCAAATTGTGTTGAATCAACACAAGGGAATACTACTTAGCAACAAAAAGAAATCAAACACTAATACGAACAATAATACGATGAATCTCTGAGAAAGAAGCCAGACCAAAAATCCCCCATATACTGCATGAATCCATTTATATTAAACTTTAGAATATGCAAACTAATCTACAGTGACAAGAAAATAGACCAAAGTGGTTGGGAATAGGGAGAAGAGGGATGACAAAAGAGATGGAGCAAATTTTTGAGGGTGATAGATATAATGATCTTGACCATAATGACATCTTCAGGATAATATCAAAACTTACCAAATCATGCACTTTAAATATGTGCAGTTTACTGTACGTTAATTATATCTCAATAAAGCTGTTAAAAACATATTTTTTCTTATATTTTCTGAAAACCCTTTCTAGCATTGTAACACATATTTTCTATCACTCTTACCAAGAATGCAATTTCATTATAAACTATTTTTATTATGCAATGAAATCAAAGGTCACCTATGTTCTGCATAAAAGAATGTGTACAACTAAAATGTGTCCTCTTCTGCTGAATGTTAATTTATATACTTTATATATAAACTTCATATAGAAGATGAAAGAATGACAAGAAACGTGTTTGAAAAAACTCTAGGAATACAGAAATGTACCTCTTCAGCTCTACTTACTACTTTCAGAAGCAGCCACCTGAAATCCTTTTCAGACTTATACAGGGATTTATGTCATAGACTTTAAGCTTTCAAACAGCTGACATTTTCAACACCTTATTTTAGAGTCTCACACATAGTAATGTCTCTGAAATAAATCTCCCATGTTACATCTGTTAGCAAATGAAAGTCATGATGACAAAACCTCACCTTAATCTGTTATCCACTGAGTTCCTCTAAGTACTAGTTACTTTGATTTTTGCTCCAAGTCTCTTATACCTTATACTGTAGCACTATATCAATCAAGATGGGAAAACTTAAGTAGAACTCTTAAGTACCTGGTAATTTTAGATGAGCATACTCACCTAAATATCTCAGCTAAAAACAAGGAAGTGACTATCTTATTATTTTTTTTTTTTTAGAGAAGGGGGGAGAGAGAGAGAGAGAGAGAGAGAGAGAAATAGAGTGGGGGAGGGGGAGAGGGAGACAGAATCCAAAGCAGGCTGTGCACAGAGCCTGATGCAGGTCTCGATCTCACACCTTGAGAACATAACCTGAGCCAAAATCAGGAGTCGGATGCTTAACTGACTGAGCCACCCAAGTGCCCCCCCCCCACCTCACTTTCTTTCTTGTCTTTCTTTTCTCCGTTTCTTCCTTCCCTCTCTTTTTTTGTCTTAAAGAGACAAGGTGACATGCCATAGTTTCCTCTGGGAAAATGATACACTGTAATATAAGGAAATCAAAAATATGTGACTATAACCATGTCAATGAAAGGCAGAGATGGAAGAAATTAGAAAATGACCTATAAATCTGGATTTGTAAGTATTAGACTCTAAAGAGTACCATTCAGATTTACAGTTCTTTCAGTTGAACTCTTAACCTTATACACTTTAAAACTCTTTTAAAGGTATAAGCACTCAGAAAATTAAGGAACCTATAAACTCACATCAACGTGTCAAAAATAAAAACATGCTGAGAGAAGCTGAGCAATTTGAAATCCTTTCATTTCATTAAGACTCTCACACACTATTTTTGAACAGTAGCCAACCTAAGATGGAATCCCCACAGTTTCTGTGGTGGTGAGTTTTTTTCATTTCCTTACATCAAAAAGATTTGTGTATGTGTCTCTATATGTCTGTGTGTCTGTGTACTACAGGGACAAAAAAAAATATTGGCAGGTAAGTCCTTCTGAACATACAGGATGGCAATTTGTTTAAATCTCTCACTTGTCTACTATGATAAAGAAGAAACATGGTTGAAGACTATGATACTGGTATCAATCACACTAGGTTCAACAATCGGTTTTGGACTACTGGCCTATTGTAGATGTGCTTTCTCTTTAAGATACAGTTGGCTAAAAAACTAAATTTTAAATATTTTCACATGAAAAAAGTCTCCGAGCTAAAAGGGGATGAAAAGCGACTGGCGGTACAAATTTTCTGTTCGGACAATTAATGCACAGCCACACAGACGAGGTGGAAAGAAAGAACAGGGCACTGCTCATGTTTCCTAGAGTAATGCATGTTTCATTAACACTAAATTCGTGAGTTTCGTCAAGAGTATACCTTGATTTGATAGATCAGTATATCTGCAGTCATTCTTTTACATAGTTGATCACATGACAAAACGCTCTTGTATATTTTTACAAAATAAGGATGTAAGTTAGAAAATTGGTCAGAAAATATAGCTAATATATGGGAATGGGAAAAACTGGGAAATATAAAAGACATAAAAAATCCACATAAGTGGCCTTCTTCAACATTTAATACAATTTAATCATAAGAAATGAGGGTTTAGGTAGGGAATTTTTTACTTTAGATTGCTTTAATCTAAACTAAAGGCCAAAAACTCTAAGCATATTAAGTCAGCTAGTCTTTTTAAAAAAAATAACAGTTTTATTGAGATATAATTCACATATCATAAAATGGACTCGATTAACACGTACGATTAAATATTCATAGTATATTCATAGATCTGTACAAGCATCACAACAATCAAGTTCAGGACATATTCATGAACCACCCTGAAAAATCCTATACACATTAGCAGTCACTTCCCAGTCCTACCCCTACCCACCAATTTAGTCTTCAGAGTATAAAGTTTTTGCTTCTTTTGTTAAATTTACTCCCAAGCATTTAATTCTTTTTATAAATTGCCATAAAGATACTATTATAAATGAAAACATTACCTTAATCTTCACATTGTTCATTGTTAGTGTATAAATACAATTTTTTTTTTACAAGTAAGCTCTATATCCAACGTGAGCTTAAACTCATGACTCCCAAGATCAAGTCACATACTCCCACTAAATGAGCCAGCAGGCATTCCACAATTTATTTTTTATATGTTGATCTTATACCCTGCCATCTTGCTGAACTGATGTTAATTCTAATAGTTTTTTAGTGGATTTCTTATGATTTTTCTCTATATAAGATAATGGCATCTGCAAATAGAAATAGTCTTAATTCTTTTTTTGAATTGGGATGCCTTTTATTTATCTTTCTTGTCCAGATGTCCTAGCTAGAATCTTTAATGCAGTGCTGAATAGCAGTGGCAAGAAGGGACATGTTCCTGATATCAGGGGAAAAGCATTCAGTCTTTCACCATTAAATGTGATGTTAATTGTGGGTTTTTCGCAGATAGTTTGGGTAGTCACTCTTACTTTTTTGAGTGTTTTTATCATGAAAGAATATTAGATTTTGTCAAATGTTTTTTCAACATCTACTGAGATGACCACCAGTTTTGGCCTTTATTCTACTGATATGATTATTGCATCAACTGATTTTCCCATGTTAAGCTAACTGTATTCTGGGATAAATTCCCTCTGGTCATAGTGTATAATCCTTTTTAGATGTTGCTGGATATGGTCTGCCAGTACTTTACCGAGTTAGTTATATCTATATTCATAAGATATTGGTCTATAGTTTTGTGATATCTTTGTCTCATTTTGATATCAAGGTAAACCTGGCCTCAGCAAACGATTTAAGAAGTATTCCTCCTAAAATATGGAAGAACTTGTGAAGAAATAGTATTAACTCTTCTTTAAATGTTTAGAATTCAGCAGTGAGGCTATCTGAGCTTGGGCTTTTTTTGATGGAAGTTTATTACTAATTGTATCTCTTTATTTATTATTGGTCTATTTATTATTGGTCTATTTTCTATGTCTACTTGAGTCAAGTTCAGTAGTTTGTGCCTTTCTAATAAGACTTCTGTCCAGTTCATTTAAGTTATCAAATTTGTTGGCATACATTTATTACCTTCCCCTTTAATCCTTTTTATTTCTATAAGGTCAGTAGTAATAACCTTCCTTTCATTTGATTTTGGTAATTTCAATCTTCTCTTTTATTTTGATCAGTTTAGCTAAAGATTTCTTAATTTTGGTATCTTTTCGGGGTGTCTGGGCAGCTCAGTGGGCTAAGCATCTGTCTGAGGCTCAGGTCATGATCCTGGGGTCCTAGGATTAAGCCCCACATTGGGCACGCTGCTCAGTGGGGAGTCTGCTTCTTCCTCTGCTCCCCCCACCCCCACTCGTGTTCTCTCTCTTGGTCTCTCTCAAGTAAATAAATAAATAATACCTTAAAAAAATTTTTTTTGCTATCTTTTCAAAGAACCAAGTTATAGTTTGTGTTGTTTTTTGATTAATTCATCAAAATTTAATTCTGATATCTTTAATTTTGTTAATTCTGATATCATTTCAAAGAACCAATTTATAGTTTGTATTGTTTTTTGAGTGTCTTCTTTTAAAGATTTTATTTATTCATTTGAGAGAGAGAGAGAGAGACACACACACAAAAAGTGAGAATGAGTGGGGGGAGGGGCAGAGGAAAAGGGAAAAGCGGACTCTCCATTGACAGGGAGCCTGATGTAGGGCTTGATCCTAGGACCCTGGAATCAAACCTGAACCCAAGGTAGATGCTTAACCACGTGAGCCACCCAGGCAACCCTCTTTCTTCTTTTATAATAAAGGTGTTTCAGCTATAAATTTCCCTCTAAGAACAGCTTTAGCTGCAGCCCATATGTTTTGGTATGTTGTATTTTTGCTTTCATTCATCTCACAGTGTTTTCTAATTTCCTTTATGAATTTGTCTTTAATTCACTGGTTATGTATGAGTGTATTAATTTCTATGTATTTGTGATTTTCTTAAATTTCTGTCATTGATGTCAAATTTTATTCCTTTGTGGTTAAATGACATACTTTGTATGATTTCAATCCTTTTAAATTAATTGAAGCTTGTTTCATGGCCAAGAATAAACTCTCTCCTGAAGAATGTTACATGTACTATTGAGAAGATCATATATTCTCCTATTGTTAAGTGGAGTATTCTGTACATGTCTACCAGGTCTGATTGTTTATAAGTATTTTATTTCCTTGTTGGTTTTCTTCCTACTTTTTCTATCAATTGTTGAAAGCTGGATATTTAAGCCTCCAACTATTACTACTGAATTGTCTTTTTTTTTCTCTTCAATTTGGTACGTTTTTGGTCCATGTATTTTGGGGTTCTGTTATTACATGCAACTACATGTTATAATTGTTATCTCTTTCTGATGAACTGAAATTATCATCATAAAGTCTCCCCCTTTGGCCCTAGAAATATAAATTAAGAAAAGATGACATAGAATATAACAGAAGAAAATTTACATTAGGGATAAATAAGAAATTTGTTCACAAAAGATTGAGGAAACAGTTCTTCCACCATGATCTAGAACTCTTGAGGTCTTTAACTAACGAAGGTGTTTTTGTAACCAAAAATTCCTCCTCTGGTCTAAAATTCAAAGTATTTTAACTGCCTTTCTTCTTGTCTTAGAACCTGTGGAAATTTTATTTGATTCTTCACAACCTACATCTAATCCTATTCTTGGAATACATACAACTTACTATCAGGTTGGTATGCTAGTTTTAAATTTTAAAAACTTAACATATTCACTATCACAATATGTGATCTAGATCAAATCTTTAATGATGGCCATAATGGTGAGTATCATTACAATCACCACTCCCAAGAATGAAGCATCATTTCCTCCCTTTTCTGATGCTTGTTGGATCTAGGAGAAAGACCCTATCTTTGAGAGATGACTGACCTTAATCCCAGGCTATGATCAAGTAGTACCAGGTTTAAAGACTTCATGTTTTGTTCACTTTACCAGATTATATACAAAGCTTCCAATTTATTTCCAGAGGTTCATACTTTCCATCTATGGTGATTAACAAGAGTTAATTTCCATCAACACTAAGGAAGAAACTATTTTAAATAGTGAATTCCGCAAGGGTACTTAAAACATGACTCATGATTTAAAAAATTATGCAAACATCTTGTAGGATATTTCTCTAAATGACTTTAATAACCCTGTCTTCTGTTGCTTGGTTTCAAGGCTCTTTTCAAAAAAGAGACACTGGAGGCTTTCCTCAAATGTCTGGAAATCTGGCTATCTGTTCGCATTTAAGAGTAGGTTACTGGAAGCTCTGTAAGCATTAGCAGGGCTTTTTAATTAGTGGACTTAATCAAAGGGTGATCTGATAGTGAGACAGTTTTTCATGGTAGGCGTAGAAAATATTTATAGGTCCTTTCTCTGTGGTCATTCAGCATCTACAGAGTTATGTTCTAATTTTGTATCAGAAAATATGTGTTTGGTTGATGGGTATTCTGGAAACAGGGTAAAAGAAGGAAGCTGCAGTAGGCAGACTTTCATTTAGTGCCCAGCTCAGGGTTCTCAGAGATAAACAGAACAATGAGTCTGTTAAATTTCAACAATCAGTATGTACATTTCCACATAATCACTTTAATGATAAGCCAATATACCTATCTTTTGCTGTGCCGGGTATTCCTGAATCTAGAACCCTCCCAGTTCAATTTCTACAGAAAATAAGTTTCCATTCTATTCTGGGGAATGTAGGTGGGGGAGCTGACCAGGACGGAAGATTGGACCTGCAATTATTTTTTCAATACTTTTTCCAATATCCAAACAAAATCTTTTTTCTATTGAAGCAGATTATATGTTGTGAAATTAAAATGCAACTTGAGAGAATCTTCCCAAAATACTATTCTAATTTCATAAAGGTAAATCTAGATGACTTAGTAAGGTTCAATATTTCAGTCCCAAGTTGTAACGACCACTTTGTAGTAAGAAGCTAGTATTCTGCAAGACTGGGAGGGGAACAGCTCATAAGGAGGAAGAGAGCCATGATGAAAATAAGAAGCAGGAAGAAGGAAAGAAGGACAAAGTAGGGGGAGAGAAGCATCAGACTTTGGTATCAGTAATGGAATATTCCACTGTCATCTCTGAAATAGAAAATCAATGCCATGAATACAACAATTTGAAAAATTATTTGAAAATAGGTATAAATTATATTTTACATTCTTTCATAACTTTAGCAAAAATAAGCACAATTAGATTAACTGCCCAATAATCATGCTGTGGAATGTGTTTTATTTTTTTCACAAAGTCTTATTTTTGTAATCAAAAAATTTTTTTACAAATCTACTCCAGTTTTTTCTTAGGATATGTCAGAAGAAGAGTACTGACTATGAATCACAGGTTTCTGGCTTTGTTTGTTTGTTTGTTTAAGATTCCTCATGTAAGTGATACCATGCAGTATTTGTCTTTGGTTTATTTCTTTTACTATAAGGCTCTCGAGGTTCATCCATGTTGTTGCAAATCAAAGGTTTCTAATGAACAATTCAGAATTCCATCCAGTAAGTTAGCCATTATAAATAGAGCAACAATAAACGAATATACGAAATAAACCACGTTGATCCTGGGTCTGTAAAGAACCGTGCTGTGAAATCAGAGCTATTTTTAATAATTTTCCATTAATAACACTGATTATATACTTTTCAACACCAGTTTACTGAGTGGAGACAGAAAAGAACACTAAACAGAGACAAATATACTCTAAAAAAACGATCAAACTCCATTATAATATAGCTTCCCCCAAGATATAAATTTTCAGTACTAGAAACTGATTTTATCAAATACTGATGAAATAAGAGGACCAATGTCTGGAATTTAGAATGAGTCTTGTTAGATAATGAGTGACCATTATTATTTAATGTCAGAATATATATTTTACTTACATGTCTTTTCCTAGAAGGACTTTCACTTTCCAGTAGTTATCCTTTTAAAAAATTATTCAAGTAGATAATTATTCTTGTTATATACTTACTTATTCTATAACTTTAAAAAGAACACTTTATGTAGCTGAGAGGAAAAAACATACTACTTACATTTTTCCTTATTGCCATTAGTGTTATGCAAGAAGTCTCCATCAGAACGTGTTGTAGGAAAGTCGTCTTCATCATCTTCTACCACTAAATAAAATATATTTAAGGATATTAGGATGAATGGAAATAGGAACTAATCAGTTTATTTTTATGTTTGAATGAGTCAATATATATTCTGGATTCTGTGAGTACAAGACCTTATTTACCTTTGTATTTTCAGTGGTTGTCAAGGTATGCCCAATAAACATGCTGTGGAATGTCTTTAAATACAACACATTATTATTAAAACTGTACCCACTCTCATTTGTGTAAGGGATAGTACGGAGGTATGAATTATTTTGTCCTTTGGTCTTCCCATCCCTTCCTACCTAGCTTGGGCAATTTCATAATCCTACCAGAGGCCTCCAAGGGCTGAACAGGACTGTAAAAAAGTAACTTAAATGCAGAAGATGCCTTAACCTGCCTCTGGGAGTTCTTAAATTTACTATTTCTGGATATGTAGGGAAAACTCAATGACTTACAGGTGTGATATCAGTTTTCATTCATCCTAATGTGTCTGTGCCTGGACATCCTTTTTAACATACCTAATTCCAGAAAAAACAGAATCCCCCATGTTTTCCTTCTGCATACCTTTTTTTCTATGTACTATCCCTTATTCTATTGCCTAACATACTTTAATCTTCTGTATTATGTATTTCACTCTTAATGCAAATTTATAAAGCTTAGCCCCCAACCTTATTCTCTGCTTTCTATCACTTTTGAATGGCTTTTTTTCTTCTCTTTCCTTTCCCTTTTCCCTTCCTTTCCTTTTCTTTCTTTTCTTCCTTCCTTCCTTTCTTTCGAGGTACACCGTTTCTACGTAAGAAGTCTTCATTCTAAATTAATGTCTTACTTCTTGCCTGTATCTCTACATCAAGAGTAATTTCGCTCTACAACAAACATGTCATCTACTTTAGTTCATTCTCTCTCTCTAATAGATGCAGAGCCCATTCTTGTTCATTAATCTTCCCCTAAATGGTAGCAATCATCACGGAAAATACTTTTGTTCTGTGTTGCCATTTTCTAGTTACTAGGCTATTTCATTTTTTCCTCACTTAAAAATTTTGCTACTCATCTATAACAACTTTTTCAAATCATAAGCTGCTATTATCTACTAATACCTACTATTCATTTCTATGAAAGAATAGACCATTCATATGGTTAATTCTAATAAATTTATTAACACAGCATACTGCTCTGTTTTTAAATCAGTATTTATCATCAGACAAGATCCTGACCTTGACTCAATACTACTCGGATGAACTGTTACTAAATACTACTGAAAGGTTTGTGCCTCACTTATCCCATTAGTATCTACTTTGGGTTTCGTATCTCTAACCATCCAATATAGTACCACCAAACAGGGATTTTCAACTTTGTTTTTCTAACCCAACACTTAATATATAAAATTGATGAAAACAAGAGCTGTTCTTGCCGGAAGAGTGGACTTCCCCTTTCCTTCCCAGCCAAGCATTCCTTGTGCATCCTTGAGGCACCCTTAAGGGATATCTGACACGGTTTGAAACTACTGTCCAAATAGAAATCCCCCACCCCAATCATTTCTGCTTTCCTTATCCTTGCAATAATCCAAATGAACCACATTAAAAATAGCAGCTATTATTTACTTAAGTTTCGCTGTTAGGCACAGTGCTAATGTATATAATTCTCACTTAATTCTCACAGTCATATGTGCTGGATATAATATCTACTTTACAGTTGAGAAAAGAGATGTGGAAAAATGTTAAGTAATCTACTTCAAGTCATCAAACTAACAATGAAAAAAGAACAAGATTAATAGAAACTTTCCTTTAATGTAATACATGTCTTCCTTTAAAATTAGACAGTTTATTTAGGTTAGAGATAATGTCTCCTACTTCTGCAAACTCAATATATCTAAGATTTTAAGGGTTAATTAAATTCTACTGAAGCATGTGTGGGAATTGGAGGGGGGAGGGCTGAAAGTGCCTAACAGTTCTGATAAAATATTTTATATAAAAACCCTGAACACCTAAAATGAGAATTTGCTATTATTATTTCAATGACACACTTAATAAAGAACAGTGATTCTTAAAATTCTTTAAGCCATAAAAAAAAAGACTTCAAACCAAAAACGTTCTACCCAGGAAAGTTATCATTCAGAACTGAAAGTGAGATACAGTTTTCCACACAAGCAAAAGCTAAAGGAGTTCATCACCACTAAATCGGCCTTAACAGGAAATGTTAAAGGGACTTCTGTGGACTGAGAAGAAAGTGCTCTCATTATCAACAAAAAAACATATGAAAGAGTAAATCTCACTGGAAAGGTAAATATAGAATAAAGGTAGTAGATTAATCACTTACAAAATTAGCATGAAAGCTAAACGGACAAAAATAGATGAATTCACTACCTATAATCCACTGCTGTCACAGACTTAGTATTGATAATTTAATGAAAGATCCTTAGACTCAGTTCATCAACTCGGATTTACAAAGTAGGAAACTATAGTCCATGTCCTTATTTCACCTTTACCCAATATGTATTCTTACAAACATCAGTACTTCTTAAGATAGCATTTATAGGGAAATCAGTTGTTATGGGTTGAACTGTGTCCCTGCACCATTCATATGTTGAAGTTCTAACCTTTCATACATCTGAATGTGACTCTATCTGGATACAGGGTCTTTACAGAGGTAATCAAGTTAAAATGAGGTCATTAAGGTGGGTCCTAATCCAATAAAACCAGTGGACCAGTGTCCTTGTAAAAGAAGGAAACTTAAACACATGCACTTACAGAAGGAAGATAATATGAAGACAAAGGGAGAAGACTGCCGAGGAGAGAGACCTAAATGAGATCATTACCTCATGGCCCTCAGAAGAAACCAACCTTGGAACAACTCATCTCAGACTTCTAGCCTCCAGAACTGTGAGGAAATAAACTTCTGTAGCTTAAGCCACCCAGACTGTAGTACTTTGTGATAGCAGCCCTAGCAGACTAATACGTTAGTCTACCATTGATGCTATTCATTCAAACATGAATAGTTTAAAATTATTTTTCAAAACTTCTATACAACCTGCTTATCACTGCATCCCAATTTCTACTCCTTTCACTATCTCGTCTGTCCTTGACATGTTATATACTATTGGCATGATCATTCAAAAATAAATCAATTCCATAGTATATATCCTGTTTTTTTTTAAAGGGTTATCTACAAGTAAATGGAAGATGATGTGTAGTGTTTAATTTGATTAAAAAGGAATACACACATTTTTCTTAGTGAAGGAGAAAGAGAAGTACAACTGCCTTTATTTTTAGAGAAATGTTAAAGTGCCTAAAACTTCAAGTGTATCAAATATAAAGAACTTCAAGGATACTTCATTTAGACAAAATTAAGTACTTTAAGAGGAATACGGGCTTCTGCTTCTGACCAAGGTAGACTAAACAGGCTACCCTCTAGCATGAAATTAAAAAACTGGAAAAACTACATGAAACAAAGGTTTTCAAGACATTGGATGTTAGGCAATAAAGGACAGTGATTCCTGAGAATCAGAAAACAAATGACATGAGCCCTATGATTACCCTAGGTTACTGTCTCGGGAGAGTTTCCAAGTGGTAGAATAAGGAGGAAAGCAGAAGGAATCTGGCAGACTCTCTAAGGTGAGGAGTAGATGACAGAACAGAAAGATAAAGGCAACTAGAGTTCACAAGACAGAGGACTACAGAGGAGAGACCTATACAGAGAAAGAATTCGGAAATCAGTAGAAGGTCCCCTAGAGAATTCAGTAGAGTACTGTTACCACATACAAGTGAGGGAACTATAGAGGTCAGGGAAAGAACCATACGAAAAAATTCCAGGAACAGTATCCAAAACCTACATGGCACAGGGAAAAATTCCTATTTCCACAACACAGACTGGAAAACCTTATAATTCACAGGGTACTGGTTAGAGAGCACTGGTAGAGGGGAAAAATTAAAACACAAAATGTAAGGTTCTCATACTACGTTGGAAGTGGTACGTTACCTGAAAGCAGACTATGGTAAGTTAAATGTACATACTATAAACCCTAAAGTAGCCACTAAAATAACAAAAAGTTATAACTAAAAGCCAACAAAGGACATAACAAATAAAATTATTTTAAAAATACTCAATACAAAAGAAGGCAGAAGGAGGAAAAAATGAGAGAAGACAAAAAGAATCTGAACTCAGCTCAAACACATTTAATAAAACCAAGAAATGAAACCACGTCAAGTAACTTAGTTACACTGGGAATGAACTTAGTGCTATTTAGTAATACTGCTATGAATAGTTCATTTTTGCCTTCATGGCAAATAAAAGAAAAAATGAAGAACAGATGTTAACAGTAATATCTTTAGCAGTAACAAAGAAAAAATAACTTAAAAACTCACATTATGAGTAAGTTAACGAAGATCATCTCTCTTAAACAAAAAAATTCACTAAATATTATTTTTAAATCTTTATGTAGCTCCATTATTGGTTTCTTCTTCTGTGAGAAAAAAGCCAGAGGAAGGGATGGGGAGAGAGAGAAGTGAAGAGAAAAAGAAAGGGAGAAGAAGAGAAGGAAGAGAGAGGAATAAAGAGATGGAATGATTTCAGATTTGGAGGATTTAACATAAACATGCTTCTCTCTAAGACTCATGATGGGGTACAATTATTTTGTTTTGTTTTGTTTTTAATAAGCTCTAGGCCCAATGCAGGGCTTTAACTCATGACCCTGAGATCAAGAGTCATAAGCTCTACTGAATGAGCCAGCCAGGTGCCCCATGGGGTAAATTTATTAGACATGATCATGTGAAATGCCCCATGTTACCAAGATGATAGATATATTTTTTAATGGAATGAAGAGTTTAAAAATCACTTAAAAATCTTCAGTCGTATCTGGTATGGGGGGATCAGATTACTTAGGATGCATTATTAAAGTATACAAGTTATATGGACACTGAAATCTGTTACATTGGGAGTTTTCAGCAAAAGTGACTATAATTACCTTTATCTCTTAAAGACATTACCCTTTAAGATCAAGAGGCTTTAAATCCATTCATTCTCCAAGTAAAAATAGTGGTAATAGCCTAATTAACCTTTATCCCTTTGAAGTTCATCCTTGGAGACAGCATCAGCACAGGCATCAAAGTACTTCTGTAAAGTATCAACTTGTCTACATAGGATATCTCTAAAGGTTTCCATTTCAGCCAATTTTTCACGTAAACTGTGGCCTTTCTGCAAAACACATAAAGGGGGGCATGTAATCCAAGTTAACAAAACTGAAATATATATATACTCCTATGATTTTCATCGCCTTTTTAGGTTTCAGTTTACATCTTACTACTGAGGGCAGGGGTAGGAAGAGCTGTCAGGTTCAATATAATACTCCCAGGAATAGACTTGAACATGACTAACTAGTGGCTTCACAGTGATAAGCTTGAAGGAAATAAGACAGCAGTAAGTCTGACAATTTGCTAATATAACATTTAATATTTTCAAATTAAACACTGTGAGGAAAAACTGTAAAAGACTTTGGGCAAATATGTTACTGGGTGACCTTTCAAAGGAATGGTAAGTGTTACCTACAGAACTCTTAAGCGAGGGTACTGTTTGATCATACTGAATCTCTGATTTCGTTGCACTGGAGCTATTTTACAACTCTTTTAAGTAGTAGAAAACAGATTAATATAAGTGATCCATGTCCACAGAAGTGCAAATGAACTTTGTCCAGTGGATATACTTAGTTACTAATCTCTGAATACGGACCAGCTTTGCATGTATTAGCAAAATCATTTCAATATTCCTTATAGTCTCCTTTGAACCAATTTTTTCTTTATATCTTATCTCATTAATGAAATAAAATCTGATATGTTCATTTTATATTTGTAAGAATCATGATTTTGCCCGTTAAAAACTATTCTGTAACAACATCAAATAAATTACATCACAGAAAGTTTCTTTTAAAAAACTATCAAGTAAATTCTTTTCACAACATTCGGCACTCAACTCAACTTATGCCACCTTAAAGCATACATAACCACAAACCTTGAATGAAGAGGTGGATGTTGCAGAATAGCCACTTGCTCCAGACACCAGTGACACCATAGAGCCATGGCGACGTAAGCTGGATTCAGACCCATATCCAGATTCAGTCTAAAAATGAAAGTAAACTAGGTGAAAAAAAAAAGTTAAGCAAAAAGTACTTAATCATCACAAGAAGAAAAGTTGTAACTATGTGAGGTGACAGATGTTAAAAAATTATCATGGTAATCATTTCACAATATATACATCTATCAAATCATTATGTTGTACACTTACAATACAATGTTACATGTCAATTATATATCAATAAAACTGGAAAAAACACTTAGGAGAAAACAAAAGTTTTCCTACAAATCAATACGTTATTAGTAACAATATTTAGCAGTTTGAGTCCATGTAAGAAATATAAGCAAGCCACTGGCATAAGTAATGCCTTTCTATTCCTAACTGCCACTTAATTTAGAAATTTACTGAGTAACAACTATAGGTTGGGCTAGGGGGCTTAGAGTGTTTAGTAACAGGAAAACTACCCAGAGTAGGCAAATTCATAAGGACAAATAGGAGAGTGGTTACCAGGGAGTACAGGGAGGGGGAAATGCGATGGAATTTAACAGGCACAGGGTTTTTGTTGCAGAAGATGAAAAAGTTCTGGAGACGGATGGTGATGTTCAACATGCACGTACTTCATGTCACAGAACTGTACACTTAAGCATGGCTAAAATGACAAATTGTTACGTATATTTTACCACAATTAAAAAAAGGACAGAATAAGGCTAAAAAGATAATAATAAAAAAACTCCCAGTACTATTTCTTTGTAAATTAATCATGTATCCTGACACAGCTCAAATATAACTGTCTCAGTGAAGCCTTTCTTTTTATACCAGGCAGTTTGTCTCCGTATTCTCAACCATTTCTATATCATGATTATGGCGTTTACCACTCAACTATTATAGTTTACATTTTGTAATTACAACTGGAGTTGGATCTTCTAGAAGACTGTATCTTTTTAAAATTTTTGTATTCACTTCAACAGTTCATGGCAGAAAGAAAGTTTCCAACTTCAGGGTGCCTGGGTGGCTCAGTCAGTTAAGTGTCTGACTTTGGTTCAGGTCATGATCCCAGGGTCCTGGAATCGATCCCCATGTCCCCGACGATCTCTGCATGGTGCTGCTTATCCCTCTCCCTCTGCCTCTCCCCCCTCTTGTGTGCCCGCTCTCTCTCTCAAATAAATAAAATCTTAAAAGAAAAAAAGAAACTTTTCAATTTTGTCAGTCTGTTAAGAAATCACACCATGGAAGATAATTAATTGAACTTCTGGATACTGGGGTACAGTTAGACTCTGCACTGTAATAACACTTGGGGTTGGCATGCTTCAGAGCACCAATTCTATAGTCCACCCTCGTTGAGACAAAAGCAGTACTAATGATATAGACACAAGAATTGAACATTTGAAAAAAAATAACTTCCAAGTATCTGAAAAACCTGCTAAAGTATTCTGGATCTCTGCTTGCCTTCTTCTGTTACTTTTAAAAAGAACTACAAATAACTTTAGTCCTAGTCACTAAACTTAAGAGGTAAAATAATAACTGATCATTTTTGGTATCACACGTAGTAGCAACAATTATAAGTTTTTTTAGAATACTTGATTTTCAAGATTAAGATTAGGAATCATTAAAATTAAGTACAATGTATTATAGAAACTATAGAAAATGTATTATGACATTTTACATCCTCTGTGTTCTAGTTCCTGAAAATCCATTACGTTTCCTATACAGCTATTGGTTTGCCCAAGACATCATTCTTTTTAAATTTTTTATTTAAATTCTAGTTAGTTAACATACAGTGCACTATTGGCTTCTGGAGCTGAAAGCAGTGATTCATCACTTACATACAACACCCAGTGCTCATCATAACAAGTGCCCTCCTCTAATATCCATCACCCATCTAGCCCACCCCCCACCCACCTCCCTCTATTGTTAAGAGTCTCTTATGAGGGGTTTGTTTCTCTCTCTTTTATCCCCCCTCCCATCTGTTCATCTGTTTTCTTTCTTAAATTCCGCATATGAGTGAAACCATATGGTATGTCTTTCTCTGACTTATTTCTCTTAGCATAATATACTCTAGCTCCATCCCCATCACTACAAATGGCAAGATTTTATTCTTTTTGATGGCTGAGTAATATTGCATTGTATATGTATACAGCACCTCTCCTTTATCCGTTCATCAGCCCAAGACATCATTCTAATTGAAAAATGTTCTTTTAGGTATAAGAACATTAAATTTTTATACTGATTTAATTAATAAATAAAATGTTCATGCTATCATTTTTATGTAAATAATATTAATACTAGTTCAGAACATTTTTCCAATTCAGTATCACTTCATTTAACTTAAGTTTATTATTCTAGGAAGAAGAAGGAAAAGGAGGGAGGAAGAGTGAGAAAGGAGGAAGAGGAATCCATAACCAAAAGAGCACACAACAGCTCATGGAAAAGAAATAAATATCTTTGGCAAAGAGACTAGAACTTTATCCATGTGAAAACCAGTAGTCTCTTAAAATTCAAACTTCCAGTATATACTGGTTGCCAAACATTCAAAGTGAAATTGTCATACTTCAGTAACGCTTGTTTATATAAAACACTCCATGAAAGATACTACATTTTTAACTATCAATTTACTAACAAATTACATATAAACTTAAGACTGCATGGAATTAAAACTCTTCTCCAAGACTTAGCTCACTCTACACCACTCCTCATCTCAAAGTAAAGCAGTGTTTTAGTAATGAAGCAAAATTAGTATTTTTGTGCCAGAAAAAATTAATGAAAGGGTAAAGCATGCACTTTATGTAAATTGTACCTCAAGAAAATGGATTTAAGAAGATAAAACTAATCTATGACAAAAAAGTAGGCCAAGGGGCAACGGGGGCAATGGTTACAAAGAGGCACAAGAAAATTTGGGGGTACAAATTACAAATAGTCTAAATTCAACTATCCAATTAAAATAGATAGATTTTAAGAATGTAAATTGTACCTCAATAAAATAAAGAAAAAAAGGTAAGCTTGTTTCAATATAATAGAATCCCACCAGAACAGAATACTAATTACACAATCATTTAGTTCAGAAAAAATAAAACTTTTGAAATACTGTCCTAAGCTACTAGGTTCTTTACCTAAAATGGCTCTAGTTTCTTCTCCTCTCTTTTGACAATAACACTAACTTTCTAAGTGGAGTGTTTCAACACTTTAATTGTATTGGTTTGGTAAAGTTTCTCATTAAGATTTAAATATTGAAGACTGGAGTTAAAAATAAGAAGAATCTATCTGTAACAGACTAAAAACATAAGGTACTTAAGTCACTTACCTTAGACACTTATGTGTCATTCATTTCTAAACAGAAATTAATGGGAACTGCCTATTTAAATACAGAACCATCCTCTGATTTACAATCAAAGTTTTATAGTATTAAAATAGATTTTGGATATTTATTTGCAAAATATTCAAAACCACACAATTTGAAATTTAAATCCAAATAAGTCTACCCTCTCTGCTTTTTGTCAATGAGTCTCAGTGGAAGTAAAAACTGCTATTTTTAAAAGATCTTTTCTTTTAAGATCTTGAAAGAAAACAGAAATACAGAGTTTTTCTAAAGGTTTCTTCACCATAAAACATACTTATCTCCTTGTCTATTTTTTCAGGTTCCATTATTTTAAAACAAGCAATATTTCCTCACAACTAAGACATGTTAGAAAAAATACTATAGCAATAATTGATAGTGGTGGACATCTTAAATAATGGTTAATAACTGAATGTGGAGGCTGAGAGTTTAGTGTAATTGTATTTCTACCTCTAATAAAGTTTCACTTAAATAAATTCCACTATGAAGCATACAAAATCACTCCAAGGGAAAAGAAATAAACTATAAGCAATTGCACTGTTATTCAATTTAAATAATGGAGATTCATTTGTCACACTATTTCAGTCAACGACTGCACTAAGGTAACTTAAATACAAATAAACGTTTAACAAAGATACATATATACACACAGATGAATCCTCACTGTTTAAAATCTAGTCATTCTGGAAATGTCCATAATTGTGCCAATGATACTGACATTGCATAAAACATTCCTGATGGCATTACCACAACATTCAGAGAAATTTTATGACATAGCCACAAAATGGATCAAATCATTTTTGGGAGTCACAGAATAAAAATTAAAGAACACTCTCATTACTTTAAAGAAATATCTTGAAACTGTATAATTAAGCTGTGGGGTGCCTGGGTGGCTCAGTCGTTAAGGGTCTGCCTTCAGCTCAGAGCATGATCCCGGTGTTCTGGGATCGAGCCCTGCATCAGGCTCCTCCTCTGGGAGCCTGCTTCTTCCTCTCCAACTCCCCCTGCTTGTGTTCCCTCTCTCACTGGCTGTCTCTCTCTCTCTCTCTCTCATGAATCAATAAAATCTTAAAAAAAAAAAAAAAACCTGTATAATTAAGCTTGACTACTTTTCTTATTCACATGACATGGCTCTGATTTACTTTTAGATTTCTCTAAAAAAATCTAATCTATCATCGAAGATATCAACATTTTAAAAACATTTGGTCATAGGTGTTAAAAATATTTCTAAAAGAAAAGTTATAAAACTATTCTGAAAATGGGTAATGTTCCTGACATCTCCTTTGGCTTTCCAAGACATTCACTTTGAAGGCAACAATACTCATCCTAAATTTATAAGGTATGCTTTTTGAAGACAAAGTGGGGTGAAGGAAGCAAGGATGGAAATGTGAAAAAATTACTTTATTGCCACAAATGATATTGTTAAATGTTCTTAAAAATTGTAACATGCTTTCAAAACCTCGTTGGTATGATTTGGGGATTAACACTTCAAAGATATGCTGCCTTTTTCTTAATTCCACTCACTGTTCCATAAGAAAAAGAAGTTGAGCTACTTAAAACCTCTAATTACCAATACATAATATTTTGAAAACACAAAATTCTATCTAAAATTAATAATGTAGAATTCAAATACAGTTACCGTAGGAGTATTTTTCCCTTTCAATATATCTCCTCAAACTTCCTCACAGAATGCTTTGCAAAACTATCCTTTTCCAATTTGCGTGTTTGTAAGCCAGATTCCTGAACATGTTTTGCATAAACACTGAACGCTATTTTTGTTCAGTGAAACACTTAATTGTACATGCCCAATATAGAACAAGGTTTATTGCTTTTAAATACTACAATGAGACCACACCTTTATTATAATATTCCTTTTTATTAAAACCCCAAAAACCCCCACAACAAAAAAAAAACCCCACCATCTTTTGGCCACTAGAGGGGATCAGGAGCATTTTCCAACTAGCAGTAAACTTGGAAAATTGATACAAAGGTTACTACTGGTCAAAGTACAACAGTAACCTCTACACTGATTCCTTTATGTGTACCTTTACCCTCTGTATCTTTACTTTTTGAGAAAAATTAAAAGCATGATAAATTAAATCATATAGTTCAAAGTTATGAATTTAACAGAATAGAAAAAGAACCACTTTGAAAAGAAAACTTTCTCAAAGTCACAATTAAATTTTGTATTTTGGCTTAATCGTGAGAGAGAAACTTACATAATATATCTATCATTTTATACAATCTGTTCATCGCCCCATCTAGACTCCAAAGGCAGTGGTTAAAAAATACAGCAAAAAGGCTGACTTATTTTAATAGCATCCACCTTTTGAAAAGTTTATTCTTTTTCCTAATAACACTTGCCAGCAAGAAACACAGCAAAGAAATTGAGAAAGGAATGAAGTAACTTCCTCATGGTGTCAAAAATCATCTAGTTATTAGTGGCATAGTTACCCCTGCCCCAACTACACTGACTCTTTCCATTTTAACTATGGAAAGAGAGAATATACAAGATTAAATGCTATCATAAAAACAATGGAGCATTTTCCAGAAATTAAAATTCTGAAACCCATAATAAAACCAAATAAGCTTCCTAAGCTGTGAATATCCATACATCTCACATTCAGTATTGAATGTGAGCAAACCACGTGAGAAGCAAACCACGTGAGAAGCAAGATACTATTTAACCAATATAACTGTGATTTAAAATATAAGCTGCAGTGGCAACAATTTTATTTTTGTCTAAGTCAACATAAAGATATTATTTGAGATAAGAAAATCTGGCATAACAATTTCATGCCCATGAACATTAAGATCTCATCTATTTAGCCTTTTAAATACTTATGGACCTCCCCCCCCCCACAGAGCAGTAGCCTCCGAAGTAGCAAGAATCCAAGGATAAGAGAAGAGAAGGTTCTAGTATCACTATAACCACTAAAAATTTTACAAGTTAGTCGCTACCTTCTTGGGCTTAATATTCTTATCTTTAAAATGATATGGGTAGTTTAGGGCTGTAATTCTCTGTACTAAACCTAAATACCTAAACAAAGGCTAAAAACGTACATATGCAGTGGAGGCCAAATGTAAGGCAGTCCTTGAACCAGATGGATAAATAAAACACAAATCATTGATAAAATGTACCAGATGAGAAGGTCAACTCACAGTAATTTCCAGGAATTGCACCACCTCATGAATCAAAGAAAATTTAAAATATATTTAAGAAAATGGTATATTAGAGAGGATTTTTGTCATATTCTCAGTGCCTAAATCCTAGCAGCACTCCGGTGAGTAGAATATTTGCTTTCTCTCAAGATATTTTTTCCAAATAATACTGGAAAATAGAACATTTGCTTAGATTAGTCCCAAAACAATTCTTTTCTTTTCAGATCCAGTCATTCTTGCATCATAATTTAAAACCCACTATCAAATAGATCATTTGAAGGTCATTTATGAAACCTGGATATTTATTTTCCTTTTTTTTCTCCTGGAACATGAGATGAGCTTTCCTTCACAGAAATATCGAAACAGGCCAAGTGTTGTAGTGCGATGAGGCTGGAGGAGTTAAGCAGGGCCTTGTCACATGCCCCAGTTAAGTGTTAAAAGAACGTTGAATAGGAAAAAGAGACACTGCCTACTACAATCCAGATGTAGTACAATCCTACTACAAAAATGCCCAAATACAATATGGTACCGTAGAAGCAGAGAGTAACAACAGCTACCCCTTTTCTTGACTTTTCTTTTCTTGACTTCTGAACTCTCTTTCTTCCACTTATAATCTAGGGCTTTGGATTCCATAATACATCCTTACAGCTAAAGGGGAAATTAGTAAGCTACCAAGTACTTCCTCTGTACTAAAAGCTGTTTGACACAATCAGCGACACATTAGGTGAGAAATAACGAGATAACTATCAAATGAAGCGGTTTAAAGACAGTGTGTTAAACAATTTTTCCACCCTAGTTTTAGAAAATAAATACTAAGGGATACAGAGATCTTTCCTGTTTTGCTTTGACAGGAGAGCTAATGAGGGCTGAGTAACTTTCTAAAAAAATTTGATATTTTAGAGATTAACTGCAGAGAGCCACGTTGAATACATTGTAAAAACAGTAAAAGCTAAACTTGGGATATCTACTTTGTACCAGGTATGATGCCAATACTTTAAGTGCATTATCTCACTTAATTCTTGTAATAGCCTATGTAAAATAGGTACTATTACTATATCCACTTTACAGGTGATTTTATTTAATGTTTTCAGAGTCACACAACTGGTAAGTAATGGAGCCAGGATTTAATTCCAGATTCAAGTGCTCATATTAATCATTATGCTATATACTGTCTCAACATCCAGAGACTTTAATTCTACTTCTTTCAACTCTCTTTAAAACCAATCCCGAGAATAGTTCTATTGATTAGATTTTATTGCCCCCCTGCCACTCTAGTTTTTAAAAGTAGTATCTGCTTGTTATAAGGAAAAAAATACAAACTACCTTCAATCTTTTTAACTGAGAGAGTTACTCTTCGCTCTCGTGTTTTTCCTTATTCTCTGTACATTTCCCCCTCAAAACCTTATTGAGATAAAGTTGATTATTCCTTTTTTTTTTTTTAAGATTTTATTTATTTATTTGACAGAGAGCACAAGCAGGGGGAAGAGTATAGGGAGAAGGAGAAGCAGACTCCCCACTGAGCAGGGAGCTTGGTCTGAGCTGAAGGCAGACACTTAACCGACTCAGCCACCCAGGCACCCCTGAGATAAAGTTTATATCCTGTTTTCCCTTCCATTATCTAATATAATTTTCTTCTTACAATATAGCTTTGTTAGTGTTTTATTGTACTATAATTTTGGTATTTATTAGGGCTATTATTAGGCCTGTAGATTTTTTTGGTCTTTGCATTTAGTATTTATTGTCTTCTTACATAAAGCATTTTTCTGCAGGTTAGTTGTGCTTTTCTGACAATTTCTCAGAAGTAGAATTGCTAGGTTTAAGGGTATGAGCACTTTTGATATCTCTTGTCAAGGACTTTCCAAAAAGATTGCACTAACGCACATTCCATGTGCAGAATATGCAGGTCTTTATTTCACTGTAACTTTACCAATATTATTAGTTTTGACCCTTTTAAAGTGAGGTAGATTAAAAATGTGTTCTATGACTTTATTTTTTTTTATTTTTTGTAGAAGTGATGTTTACTGTAAATATTTCAAACAATATAAACAATACTGAAAACTGCAAAAAAGAAAATGAAAATTTAGCCCATTTAGATATGACCAATGTCCTTCCTCCAGATACTTCTTTGCATGCACAGCCTTACATTTGTACATAAATGGTACTATACTGTTTTGTAGCTTTTCATCCACTCAGTAATAAGTTATGGGTATCTTTTCATGTTTGATATAGACCTCGATTTCTCCCCTGCCCACCAAGAAAGGAATACATACCTTTTTTGGAAATTTTAGGTTTGGGGCCAAAGTCCCAGCATAATAAAGAATCTTCATTTGCTGACCATTGTTTTATGTACATATATTTCTTTCAGGATCTTTGCAGAGAAGAATTTATGGTTTCGTTTCCTCGGCTAATTATAAGCTTACATTTCAATAAACCTGCAAATACTTCTTAAACATCGTAAAACCTATTTTTTCTCTTGCTGGGACATTTAAGGGAGCTTCAAAGTCAATAGTAACTGTTTTGCCATTGTCCCCTCCTTGCAAGTAGATAAAAATAATAGAACTGTGACTTTTTTTATCCCATGCCTACAGAACTTCCTTCTGAAAGAAAATACACATCAACCATTTTTTGGGGAGCAAACCATAAAATAAGAAAGTTTAAAGAGTAGTACTGATACTTTGTTACATCTGCTGCTAGCCTTTTAAAACTTATTTTCTCCTCCTAGAGGAGCGATATAAAGGAATATCCTGGCTGTGTTGGGGGTGAAGGGGAAATATAGTAGCTAACATTTATCAAGCACTTATGATATAATGTAAATACTAAAAAGTATTGTTAAAGATTTCTTCACTGTGAGGCACACTTCTTGTTTCCTTGTCTATTTCTTCAAGGTCCACTATTTCAAAACAAGTAATACCTCCTTACAACAGAGATATGCTAGAACAAAAGACTCCCATTAACAGCAATCCTGATGTAACCCATTTTAAATAATGGATAGTAAATAAATATGGAAGCTGATAGGAGTTTAGTGTAATTCTATTTCTTCCTCTAACAGTGCCTTATAAGCAAAGTATGTACTCGATCCTATGGGAAACAGGAAGTCAAACAGGCTTTAAAACCGGAAGTAAAGAATCAGATATCTATCTTTAAAGGATTACTCTGGCTATACTAGAAAGGATTTTAAGAGGAACAAGACTTAAAAGCAGTTACAAAGCTGGAGAATTTATCCAAA
Organism: Ursus arctos; assembly: GCF_023065955.2. Taxonomy (NCBI): domain Eukaryota; kingdom Metazoa; phylum Chordata; class Mammalia; order Carnivora; family Ursidae; genus Ursus; species Ursus arctos. The sequence continues at coordinate 59,751,502 of NW_026623067.1, forward strand.
CGAGTCACTCAGTGACCAGAACTAAAGAACGGCAAGGGGAAAATAAAGAAAGGGAATTAAATGATGACAATACCTAATTACTCCTCTATTCCTCTACAGACCAAAGGGATGTTTCTGAAAAGAAAAAGGGGCTAGGAAATGAACAGTGGTAGAATTCCTATCGATAATCTTATCTTGTCTGTCAAGGTCATGGGCTTTCCATGAATGAAAAATGACAAGAACTGTTTTCAGCTAGGATAACATTTTAATCTGTAGGATATTCATTTATTTTGCTACCTAATCTTACTGTTTCTACCAAAGCTATCTTTCATCCTTCAATTCCAAACCAACGCAGAATAGTTACCAGACAATAAAGACCATGTGAGAAAAATCTTTTTTTAGGCTATTAGCTAAAAAGGTTTGATAAGAAAGAGCAGTTCTGTGTTCTTTGATCTTTTTAAGAAACATTTTCTCCCAGATAATGTCCAATAAACTCAGCAAGTAAAATTAGAGAACAGTTTCCACTGATGTCAAACAGTTTCCACTGATGCCACCCACCATTACTTTTCTACATCGAACAGAAAAAACAGAATCCCATCTGTCTTGGTGACTGTCAGAAATATTCCCTCCTGATTAAATAAAAATTCAAATACAAACGCTGTAAAAAAATGACTTTTGTAGCATAAAGCCTCATTTTAATATTTTCTACAGTAACGATATAGGACAGTTGTTGAACTCTAGATTAACTATCTTTTTAAAAATCTTTCTTAGCTAAAGAAACATTTTGTAAGTTAATTACAGACTAATAAAGGATAGAAAAATAAGCTGAAAATCTAGTAATATTCATTTAAATTGTTAGTGGCAAATGATGTAGAAAATGTTGGGGTTCGGAGCCGATAGCCAAGAGAGAATTCTGGAGATGTCTTCAGTGTAAAAAGGTAGTTTTATTAAAGCACAGGGACAGGACCTGGTGGGCAGCAAGAGCTGCACTGGGGTTGTGATGTGTGACTGATTACCTTCAAGTTGGGAGGGGGTTATGGACAGCACAAGCCTCCAAGGTATTCTGGAAACAAGGTTTCCAGGACATTGAGGGAGCTGGCTATTGTTTGGAAAAGGTCATTTATTACTGCCTAGTAAAACCCTAGTCATGAGACCCTTCAGAAGTATATCAGTGGAGCATATGCTTGGAGGATGATTGCTAATGTGTATCTTGGGCGGTAGAGATAAAGGAAGTTTCCAATGGAATTTTTATGTGTTAAAGGAGACTTACAGGATCCTGGGGGATCAGGATAATGTTAAGCTAAGATTACCTTTTGCCCTTAACAAAGTATTAACATCAAGGCAGCTAGGTCCTAGAGAAATGTCACTCTGACTGTTTCAAGGACTTGTCAATGGGCTGTAGGCAGTAAGGAAATTTAATTATTTTCTTTTGCCTTTGTTTCTCATGTCAGCAAATATGTGGTATTATAAAAACTTGCAAATTTGGTAAATGCTATACAAAATTATACATTACATTTTCAGAATATTATTTGTGTAACTGCCAATCCATTTTACCTTTTAAGCACAAGTAAATATGAAATTAATTATAATGGACCAAGAGTGGCCAATTTATAGTAACCTGGAGTGAACAGGCCATCAAATTTTCTTAAGACATTCACTTTGAGAAATGCCAAGAGACTCGAGCAGTTAGGAGTAGCAGCTGAAGCTGAAAAGAAGCCAAACAGGAAAAAGTCATGACAAACCAAGAAAAAAGAAACTAAGAGCAGGACGGGAGAGCAAAAGTTATTGATAAACGGGAACTATGAAAGAGAAAAAAGAACAGAATGAAACTAAGCTCCATTAACTGTAGGTGGGGGGGAGGGGCAAGTGACAGAGTAACTGAGGTTTGTTAACAGTAAGAGCACTCAGAGTTAAGTATACAGATCTAGTTTTCTTTGCAGGTAGCGCACTGTAATTTTTCTTGGCTCATGGCAATATTCCCATTTCTCAAGTTAACATGAGTTGGCCTGTATTCCCTGTAACCGAGTAAGCTTAATTAAAATAAAAGGACCTATGACATCAATTCCTGTGTGATCTTTTCAAATTTTCAATATTCATCTGATCTGGACAACTATGTTCAGTGTTAGCAGATATTGCAAAAATGTTTCCCAAAGTGTTTGCACCATTTTACACCTGTTGTTCTACATCCTCACCAACATGTGGTATTAAGTTCTTTTTTTTCCTTTTATTTCTTCTTCTTATTATTTTTTAGTTACACTGCATGGTGGATGGTAGTACCTCACTGTAGCTTAAATATGCATTTTCCTGATGACTAACAGCACAGAGTACCATTCCATATGTTTATTATCCATTTGAATATCCTGTTTCATGAAGTGCCAGTTCAAGTCTTTTGGCTATTCTTGTTTTTATTTGAGTTGTGTAAACTTTTCTTACTGATCTGTAGGGTTCTCCCTGTCTTTTTGACATAAAATGTTGTCATGCTATATCCAACTGGCTACAAAGTTAATATGATTAGCTACCTAAATATCTTTTTTTTCACTGACGTAAAATTCTCAGATACCTCTTTCACCATCTTGGTAAAAGATAAACACCATTCATAGATAAAAGAGCATGGCTGATATAAATTAATGGCATTCCTTCTTTTCTATAGACTTTTACTGAGTATTTAGGCATCATATGTAAGTACAAAATGCAGATGTCAGCTCAGGCGAATTCAGCTTTCAAAAATTCCAGGTAACAAAAACTAACAAAGTTATTTTAAAAGCCCTTGAGGGTTAAATTATTTTTATTCCAGAACACTAAGAAAATCAAAGAAGGTTGGTATTTTGTTTTCCTTGATTTCATCTCAAACCTCAAAAGTGCTGGCTGGTAGTGTGCAGAATCTACATTTAGGTGTTAAAAATTTTTTTTACTGGGGCGTCTGGGTGGCTCAGTCGTTAAGCATCTGCCTTCGGCTCAGGGCGTGATCCCAGGGTCCTGGGATCGAGCCCCGCCATCAGGCTCCCTGCTCTGTTGGGAGCCTGCTTCTTCCTCTCCCACTTTCCCTGCTTGTGCTTCCTTTCTCGCTGGCTGTCTCTCTATCAAATAAATAAATAAAATCTTTAAAAAAAATTTTTTTTTACTAACTGTGTATAGACTACTACTGTAAGCAATTTAGCAACTAACTCCACTGGTAGGAACTGACCAAATTCTTGACCTTAATGAGAGAAACATCCAGCAACATAAGGAAGTTTTTTGCTAGTTAATGGAGTCCAGTTGTGATCCCAACTACTTGGTTTTTCTACAACTTATATGAGAAAATGACAGACCCTTGACTACTTTGGCAGCTGTTAGACTTGCACTTCAAAATTTAAAACTTGTGAACATAAAGGAAAAGTAAAATTTGATTCCATCTTCTTCCCTCTATCACCATGATATGATGCAAAGAGGTATATGGAGAACTGGTTTACTTATACAAAGAATAATACACTAGGGGCGCCCTGCTGGCTCACTCAGAGGAGCATGTGACTGATCTCGGGGTCATGAGTTCAAGTCCCACACTGGGTGTAGAGATTACTTAAATAAATAAAAACAAACAAAACCAAAAATAGTGGTTAAAAAGTTATATTTGCATTCTTAAGTCTTTGCCAAGTAAATCAGACTCAAAATGCAAAGGTAAGTTTATATGATAATCATTTATAAAGCAGACAAGTATAGAATCTCTAGTATCTGTTGAGAACATTTTCCAGTATTAAGAGTTGACTAAATACAGCAGAGATAATATGACTTTATATGACCTTGATATTTAAGAAGTGCTAAGAACTAACAAGTATATTCTGCCATCTAGCTACTTTAGAATAGTTTCCTAATAAGCTTATGTCACATTTAAGACAAATGAAATTAAAGTTGTCAAATAAGCAGAAACTGCTCTTAAAAATAAAGAAAAAGCACCAAAATCAAGTTGACTCTGTGACAGCATGGGAAAAATTATTTCATTATGCCAAAGAACACCACAGTTTTTAGGAGATGTTTAACATGAGTCTTGGGTATCATTTAGGTACCTCAACCATAAGAATATTTTGGTAAGAAACTTTTTTCATACTCCATCTCATTTCAAGCAAAATATGTAATTTCTTTTCAAAAATTGTTTTCCACCTCATTTCCTCAGAAATCCCTAAATGAAGGCCCATGTGATGACATCAGAAGAGAAAAAGGCCCATTGTTCGAAGTGTCTTATGTTATCCTAAGGGCAAGCGGTGTAATGAGGAAGTAACTGTAAATGGAACTGTATGAGCTGGAAGGACGGGATCTTATCAACTTTGAAGTAGTTTAGTTTTTCTTGTTTTAGTGTGTGTGTGTGTGTGTGTGTGTGTGTGCGCGTGCACGCACGTGTGTGTTGTGTGGGTACATGTTTTGCACCTGCTAAATGACCAAAACAGGTGTTTCAACTACAACTCCGTGAAACCCAAACAAACAAGTACAGACAAGCCTATGAATGAGTAAGTATAAAGTTCTTTTAAGTCACACTCAGGATTGGTATTGTGAACTTACACCTTTCCCTATTCCTTGTTTTATCATAATCAACTAAAATAGCTAATTATGCAGATTTGATATCACATGTTTATTTAGTCTACATATCACTTATTTAGTTTTTTTGTTAAACATTTTATTTATTCATTTGAGAGAGAGGCAGACAGAGAGAGCGAGCATGGCGGGGGGGGGGGGGGCAGAGGGAAAAGGAGCAGCAGACTCCTCGCTGAGCAGGGAGGGAGCCCATGCAGGGTTCCATCCCAGGACCTTGAATTGAGATCATGACTTGAGCTGAAGGCAGATGCTTTAACTGACTGAGCCAACCACGTACCCTTTCTTCACACTTTAAATAACAAGAATGTGGCTTATACATTTATATAAGCAATACTTTCTAAAGGCTTATTATTAAATAGCTTCCTATTCAAAAAAATTAAATGATTTACAAATGTTTACACTATTAAATTACCCAAATGGCTACAGATGACTACAAAAAATAACACTGAAGCTTCTAAATATTAGGGTTATACGTCCAATATTATTTCAAAAACCTTTTATTCAGATCATACAAAACGCATTCAATATGAAGCAAATCCTAAGTAGAAAAATAGAGATTTGTTTTATTTAAAAAAGGGCATATTTTGTTTTAATTAACAATGAAGAACATTTGTTGGTATGCCTCTCAACTTGCTAGATGGAGTGCTGCCCAACTCATGAATCATTTAATAAAGCCAATTAGATCTTCCAAAAAAAAAAAAAATATTCATTATTACAAATTTCCTTAGAACAATCAAGTGTTAGAAAAAAATTATTTCAAAAATTTATATCTGTACTGCTTTAATCTTTACCACCCAAATAATGTTCAACTTTTTAATAACACGTTACATCTCAAAACTTTTTTAAAGGTGTTACTACCAGTCTCTTGCCTAGTCCTCCATGGACGGGTAAACATTGGAGCCCCTACCTTGTGCTGTTCGATGGCATCTATCCACTGTTGTCTGTGATCTGGATCCTGAGCACGAAGATACCAAACGCTATCATTTACACTAATATCAAATCGACATTCATCAAAATCATGAGGCTGTGGAGAAAATGAAAAGCAAAGCTAATTACATTCTTAGAAGTGTTATACCCAAGAGCAAAAACATGGACATATCCATTCTGGCTGGGGGGAGACTCCTGTTAAATTTTTATTTTTCTACTCAAATAACTTTTTTGAAGATGTCTCAGATAAAGGGCACAAGAGCATAGTTACCAAAAAAAAGTTTCATCCAACTATTACTACTAATGAGTTGATTCATAAATATATTTCAAAAAACATAGCTAATATTTTCATCGAATGCTTTGAGTTAGCTTAACTAGTGGGAACGTCACCATAAGCACAAAAAAACCCACCAAAATAAGTTTTAGGGAAGGTGTTTATTACTTTTTTCCCTGCCTCCATTATTCAAAAGTAAATTCTCATCATGAATAGTTGTAGTTCATTAAATGTGATAAACATAGTTACATTCTATCACAAGATAATGTTAACATTTCCTTCAAAGTATTTCAACTTCTAACTTTTTAAATGTCTTTGATAATAACAGTCAGGAGAGTTTCCAATGAAAAGCAAAGATAAAATAAACATTACATCAGACCTATGTTAGATAGAAGAAACTGCCCACATCAAAAAGTAAACATCTACTGAAAATATCAATTATTTGGTTCAGTCTTTTACATTCTTCATAAGAATATATAAAATGAATATTTTATATCCTTGATTTTTGTTCAGTAAATGAATTCAAATATGACAGGATCGTATCACATATACCACCTCTTCTTCTACCACAGTATAGAGAGTCAATCAATTTCTTCTTCTGTGAATAATCTTATTCTCAGAGGGGAGAAAGTCCTCTCTGGTCAATGTAATAATAAACTTATTTGACGAACTGAATCTACATATTGCGCTTCCAAGAGTTATTATTTATTCTTTCCTCCTTTTAACAGCATCAATCTTTTATGTTCTTATCTGTTTAGCAAAAACACTGTAACTCCACAGTGTTCTTTCGATTAAGGAACAGTTTCTCTTTTAAGGTTAAAACAACAAATCATGGTTCTGCCTGGCTGAAGGATATAAGTTAAGCATTTTCTGAATCACAATGTGCTCGACATCATAGTTCCGACTATGGTGGGAGGTAGAATATAATAGAAAGAAGAAAAAGGAAAATACAAGAATGCATACCCTGCCTTCAGTAATTATGAGTACAGAAACACACAGACAACACTTAAACACTCATCAAAACAATAATGACTATAAATTTAATGAAATGCCAAATATTCAAGCCTTAAGAATAGAATCCAGTTACTGAAAGAGGTTCCTTGGAGGAAGCGAAGAACATACAATATCTGAAGAACCAAGTAAATAATTTAACTGATCAGTCATAGCCGAGAAGTTTTTAAACTTTCACTTCATAATCACTTTCATTATATTTCTAGTTACCATTCCTGAAAATGTTGCACAGTTTGTATTGTTTAGTAACCTCATTAAAGCTTTAGAAAATAAAATAAATATTAGTTTAAAATTTACTAGTTTTTCCAGCAAACACTTTGTTCTCTTTGACATCTTCAAAACCTCACAATCTTCCAGTGAGTACAGTGCCACATTTAAAATATTTCTGAAAACAGAAGCCCACCACTAGGCTTCCTATGGATATGTGTGACTTAATAAAATCTAAAATCAGTACATAAAATCTGCCAAACTTCTAAATCTGCCAAATATACCAATTATGATCTCTTCTCCCTGTTTCAAAGTTCAGAAATGTGGAAAATGTCAAGCTTTTGATAGAGCTGCACAGAAATAGAATAAAATGATAGTCTAAAAAGCTGGAATTAAAGAATTTGATAACTTCAATTGAATGTCACCCGTGACTATGAGATGCAGTATCTCTATACTTTTACACAGAGATGGTACTGGACAGAAAATGTACAAAAGGTAGCCAGTTCTACCATCAACAATCTGACAGGTTGGTGGCATAAAAGAGGGATGCACCAATTGTCAGGTGATACGCAGTCCGTAAACACAGAAGCCTTGAGTTCCCAAAATGTGTAAAAGTGAGGCAAGCTAAGTCTACAGGGCAAAGAAAATGACAGACTTCTTCAGAGGGTATGTTTCCGAGAATACTGAAGTCTAGACAACCAAACTCACAACATGTGTCAACACACATACAACATCCCCCAACATATAGCAGATAATTGCTTGATTCAAACACAACTGCAATGAACACAAGTCAGATTACTTTACTCTCCCAAAAACCAAGTTGTGTCCCCACTGAAAATGCATGCTATAGAAGAAAGCCAACAACAGAAAGGAAAATATAGGGGTACTTTTACCCTGTCAAAATTCATTGTTAGGGACAAAAAAATTTATCAAAAGGTGAAGTGGTACTTATATCTACTGTGTTGGTTTACCTTAGTCAGTTCTTTGGGCTTCTAAAACAAAAATACCATTGGGTAGCTTAAACAGAAATTGCTCACAGTTCTGGAGGCTACAAGTCCAGATCACAGTGTCAGCATGGTAGGGTGTTTGTGAGGACCCTCTTCCTGGTTTGCAGATGGCTGCCTTCTAGCTGTGTCCTCATACAAAAGACAGACAGCTCTTTGGTCTCCTCATCCCCTCAGAAGAGTGCCAAGTTCATCATGTTGGCTTCACTCTCGTGATCTTATCTAAACCCAATTATCTCCCAAAGGCCTCACCTCTGAATACAATCACAATGAGAAATTAAGCTACAACAATGAATTTTGGGAGGACACAAACATTCAGTCCAAAGCTTCCACTATCTTTCAAAATAACTTTATACGAACAAGAGGCATAATCCACAAAGAAAAATAAAGAAAAATTTCCAACTCTATTTATTTATGATTGTATTTATTTATTTGAGAGAGAGAGAGCGTGCACACACGCAAGCGGGAGGAGAGGCAGAGAGAGGGGGAGAGGGACAAGCAGACTCCCGCTGAGCAGGGAGCCCAACGCTGGGCTCCATCCCAGAACCATGAGATCAAAGTCAGACGCTTAACCAACTGAGCTACCCAGGCACCTCTTGACAAGATGTAAAAGTGGAATGTGGTAATTGAATTAGCAGGCTTGAGAAAGCTGAAAATTAAATATCTACAAGAAAAAAGAAATCAAGCCGATTTGTATGCAATGATGGAAAAGCAAGGGAACTGGAGGCATCAAGTAGCCATAAAGGTAAATGCAAGGGTGTAGCTGAAAAGAAAATTGATCAAGAGTCATTAAAAGATGCAACTAAACCCCTGTAACCCCAAGCATTGGTGACGACTCACCTACCACTGTGCAATATTAGAGGCCCCACCCTTACCTCTCAGAGAGATGACATCAGACAGGTTTAAGAAGTAGGGACAGTCCTACACAGCAGTGGGTGTGGGGAAAGGAAAAAAAAAGCAGATACGGAAGTATTCATATTAACAAAGTATTCATTTCTTTCCCCTATCTGACTCCCAGAGAGCTAGCACCCACACTTGTTCCTTCTCTCCCCTTCCGCCTGTTGGAAGATTCTTCTACGAGAAAATTAAGCAGTCCAAGAAATAAGGCATATAATGATATTTAAGGGTTATACACCCAGGTACTTCATCAGAATGATAGTTCTAAAGCATGAAGATAAATAAAAATTTACGTTTCAAATCTGGTAGATATGTGTCACCAGAATGAGAGGGTAACAAAGAGAATTAAGAAGCATTTGAGATCCAGGAAAAGCAGCAGCAAAGGGATTTCCCAGGAAGACAACAAGGAAAATACCAGAAGCAGAGTTACGGAGAAGGTGCAAAAGTCTACATTAGAAAAGTATGACAGGGTGCTTTAGAAGAGATTTCTCTGGTGGAGGCAAGAGTAGAATGAAAATAATATTTAAAAGGTTAAACTCAGTGGACAGAATTTAAGAAGACTTAGAAATTCAAAGAAAGTCAACCACATTTTTAACAAACTTTATCATTAATATATAGTAAACTTTATCCATTTGAATCACTGCCACAATCAAGATGGAAAGGTTTTCATTTATGTGACCCCTTCTAAAGATCCCTCATCCTCTCTATATAACATCCCTTCCTTTGACACCTTCCAGAAATCAGGGATCTGCCTTCACCTGTTATTAGTTTGCATTTTTAAATAAATTTATGTAAATGAAATCAGTATGTACTCTTTTGTGCCTCAGTGGTTTTAGTCAGTATAACTATATATATATATATAGATATCCATTTTGATGTGTCTTACCAGTAATTAATTCTTTTTATTGCTGAGAATTATGACTATAACGTATTTTGCTTTTTCACCTGTTGATGAAAAATTTTTTCCACCTTTTTGTTCTTTTGAAAACCTCTGTTGTGAAAATTCACATCTTCGTATGGATATCTATGTTCACTTCTGACCTAGGAGTGGAATGCCTAACTCACAAAGTAGGTATACATTTAAGGAATTGCCAAAAATGGTTGTACCATTTTACATTCTCACCAGCAGTCTATCAAAATCCAGTTACTCCACATCCTTGTTTGGGCTTACTTTTGAAATCTACTCTGTTCCACTGATCTAAATGTCTGTTCTTGGGAGCACGTGGCTGGCTCAGTCAGTTAGAGCATGCAACTCTTGATCTGCGGGTTGTAAGTTCAAGTCCCACGTTGGGTGTAGAGAATACTTAAAAATAAAAGCTTTAAAAAAAACATGTCTATTCTTACTCCAAAAATGTTAGATTATTGCTGCCTAATAGTCTTGAAATCATGTAGTGTTAAATCCTCAAACTTTACCTCCCTTTAAAAAACTGCTTTGGATAATCTAGGTAGTTTGCATTTACTATGTATTTCCAGATTTAGTACCAGGTTGTAGTAATTCCACAGGTTTTCCACAGGTTAATATGGGACGGTGTGATCTCTTAACAATATTGACCCTTCCAATCCATGGACATTTCTCCAGTTATTCACATCTTCTTTATCTCTGCAATCTCATTCAGCCTGTATTATACAGGTACAATGCACAATGACAGAGACTGATTCCTAAGCATTGTGTTTTTTATATTACTGTACATGGAATTGTTTTTAAAATCATATTGCTGGGGCGCCTGGGTGGCTCAGTCGTTAGGTGTCTGCCTTCGGCTGAGAGTGTGATCCCAGAGTCCTGGGATCGAGCCCCACATCAGGCTCCTCTGCTGGGAGCCTGCTTCTTCCTCTCTGACTCCCCCTGCCTGTGTTCCCTTTCTCACTGGCTGTCTCTGTCAAATAAATGAATAAAATCTTAAAAAACAAATCTTATTGCTTATAGTATATAATACATCTCATGATTGTATATTGACCTTATATTCTACAGTTGTGCAAAAGTCACTTAGTACTTCTACCAGCTGTTTAAATAATACAATATACCTAAGGAATCTACAAAACATTGATGCATCTGCAAATAGTTTTTCTTCTGCCTTTCTGATCTTTATGCCTTTTTATATCTTTTTTCTTGCCATATTCAAATGACTAAGATGTTCAAAACAAGGTTAATGTTGAAGTGGTAAGGGCAGACATCCTTGCCCTGACCTTAATCTTAGGAGATAGCATAAAATATTTCACCATTAAGTATAATGTTAAACTGTGTGTTTTTGTAGATGCCCTCCATTGGGCTGATTTTCCTTTCTACTTCTAGTTCCCTAAGAAATTTTTTTTCAATTTAAATGAATGTTTGATTTTGTCAAAAGCTTCTTTTTTTTGCTCTGCATCTACTGAAATTTGTTATGAATTCTTGTCTTTAGTTTGTTAAAATGGCAAATTACAGTGACTGATTGAAAACATTAAATTAACCTTGAATTCCTGAGATAAAGTCCATTTGGTCATGACATATAATCCTTTTTTTTTCTTTCGTCCCAAGGGGGTGCACCATTCCTGGAGATACTACGGTACATGGTCGATGTTTGTATGGATGGAGCAAGCTCCTATTCCATCTCTCTGCTCCAAAAATCCATTTACTATATTGTCCTTGGATAGAGGATGTATCAGACATTAAAATGGTAAGAACAGATACTACACATTATCTCAGCCAAAAAGCTGAGAAGTGATACATAAACCTTTTTATATACATACTGATTTAATATTTTGTAAACAAATATGGTATTTATGTCCACCATAGAGCTGCAATTTTCTTGTGATGTCCTTAATAGGTTTAGGTTTCACAGTTATGCTGGCAACTAACAAGTGCTGGAAAGACTTTGTAAGATATTGGGACTATTTCTTTGAATGTATTAAAGAACACACCCGTAAGTCAATGTGGGCACGTTCTCTTGGTGGAGGGGGTAGTAGCAACTTCAGTTTTTTAGACCTTGGCTTATGCAGATTTTTTGTATCTTAAAAGCATTAAAAGGGAAAAAATAATCCTATAATTACCGATATATATTCACTTTTTCTGATACTCTTCATTAGTTCCTAAAGATCTCAGTTTGCCTCTGGGACGTACTTCTCTTCAGCCTGAAAAAGTTCCATTAGCATTTCTTGTAGTACAAGTCTGCCCATGTTCTCTTAGTTTTCCTTTATCTAAAAGTATTTTTATTTTACTTCATTTCTGAAGAATATCTTCACTGAATACAGAATTCTGGAATGATGTTTTTTTTTTTTCTTTCATTCCATCTTCTGGCCTCCATGATCTTACCGAGAAGTGTACAGCAGTTTGAATCTCCCCATTTATGTGTCATTATCTCTAGTTACGTTCAAGATTTTTTTTATCTTTGGGGGCGCCTGGGTGGCTCAGTCGTTAAGCGTCTGCCTTCAGCTCAGGGCATGATCCCAGGGTCCTGGGATCAAGCCCCGCATCGGGCTCCCTGCTCCGCTGGGAGCCTGCTTCTTCCTCTCCCGCTCCCCCTGCTTGTATTCCCTCTCTCACTGAATGCCTCTCTCTCTGTCAAATAAATAAATAAAATCTTAAAAAAAAAAAGTTTATCTTTGGTTTTCAGCAGTTTGACTATGATAGGTTAGGTTTCTGTGTGTCCTGTTGTTTGCTGAGCTTCTTGAATCTGTAAATTTATATTCTTCACCAAATTTTGAAAAGTTTTACTATAATTTCTTCAAATATTTTTTTCACTTTCTTTTCTTTCCTCTCAAGACTCCCAAAAACCCATTTAATTTTGCTCATTTAAAACAAAAACAAAAAAAACCCCAAATTGGGTTAAGAATGACTTCTTTTGATCTATATTCAAAATCCTGATTATTTTCTCTGTCACCTTTATCTACTATAAATCCCAGAGAATGAATGGTTTTTATTTCAGATGTCATTCTTTGCAATTCTAAAATTCCTATTAGTTCTTTTTATATATTTTCTTTTTCTTGCTGAAATGGCCTACCTTTTCATTCATTACAAGCCTGTTTTCTTTTACCTCACCTATTTATAGAACCTTCTTTAAAATCCTTGTCAGATAATTCTAACATCTTGTTCATCTTCAATTTGGCATTTGTTTGTGTCTTTTCCCTTGAGAATGTGCTGTGATTTCCTGGCTCTTTGTATGTTGAGTAATTTTGAGTTGACCCTGAACATTGTGAATGTTAGGCGGTGAACTCTGGATTTTGTTATATTGTTCTGAAAAATACTGTTTTTGTTTCAGCAGGCAATTAACATGCTCAGACCCAAATTGCTAATTCTGTCATGTGTTTAATGGGCAGCAGCTAGGATCTCAGTTCTGAGTACTTTCACTCTGGCCTGCAACACACACAAATGAGGGGTCAGGTACAAACTTGAGCAGAGTTTTATATTCAGAATTTGGGGTTCCCTTTCTCTAGCTCCTTTTTTCTGTATTATCTCCTTACTAATTGCATTCCTTCTCCTGGTACCTACAGGTAAAACAAAACAAAAAAACAAAAACAAACAAACAAAAAAAATGGCAGGTGTTCTTTAAAGGAGTTTTAGCTCCCCAAATCTCTGCCATGGTGGCAGTTATTCCAATCACATTTCAGACTACTTTCATCTGCCTCACACATAGATGGTTCAGAAGTCAAGCAGAGATTTGGGTAGAGTTTTTACACAATTTTGAGTTCCCTTTCTCTGGCTTCTCCTTTGTGGATTCCCTCTTCATTTTCTATCAGCCCTGGTTGTACCAGAACCTTTCTCAGGTTCTGTTGGTCAGAAAGATGCCTGTCTGGTTTTTCTGTTCAAGTTTTAGCCACCCAGTACCACCACAATGGAGATTTCATCCTTATTCTACTCACTTGCCAAATATCCTGTCCAGAGCTCATGGAAGTCAAAGACTTAAAATTATCTAAGCAGAACATCTAACTTTTTTCTTTTCTTTCTTTTTTTTTTTTTACAAACACAAAATACTAAAATTTCTTTGTTCAACCAGGAAGTAATTAAATAAACCCTGTCAGATTTCAATAAAATCCATCAAGCAGTGCTCTAAATTACGAGTAAGAGAAAGTGATTCTTGCTAACTTGAGTTTATTTTGAAGGTATCAGGAAACTCATACAGCTAAGAAATATAAATAAACGAGATAAAAAAAAATGGAAAGGAGCCAGGGGAGACTAAGTAAGAGAATTCTGAGACTATACCACAAGTGTCATTGGTATGGACAGGGCCTCTTCCTCTTCTGGACCTTGGAAGCCACTACTGGCACTGCTGCTACTAGAAACTGGATGCTGCAGTTCCCAAAATTATCTTGAGAAAAGTTCCCTGTCTTTGCCTTTCTTTATGATCCTGCTTCACAATCAAGGTAGGGTTGGTGGAGACAAGGGGCAGTAGATGTGGGGTAGGGTAGCATATCAGCAGCCTGATTATCTATGCCTAACTCATATGCCCATATACTAATTAATGGGAGCTGATGGGCTGGAGGGATGTTGGGGTGAGAGGGGAAAATGAGAACCTGGCTTTTGCAGATTCATTTGGAAAACCTTCTCCTCAGACCCATAGTAGGGAATTCTTCAAAAGCTCATCTGATAATGAGCATGCCACTTATTAATCATATTGCCTCTCTTAAATCCACCCTTTTATACTGTCTTATGCTACTGCAACTGGGATGCTACAAACTACATTTTCCTCTACTAGCCTCCTTTGTTAGGTTCTGTCAATAGGGACAACATGCTAGATGGAGACTGGAAGTTAGGAGGAAGGCAGAAAAAAAACTTGTGTTTTTGATTGTATACTGTTTCCATCAACATCTGTCCAGCAAAAGTCCTTCGTCCTGGCAGGGGCAATCAGTTCCAGTCTCCAGCCTCTTTTAGAACTCCCTGAACCAGCCTCACCTAGCCACCTCAGATGTATCAGCATCAACTGTGCAAGGGCCACTTATTAGATATGTCAAGTAGACTCTACAACATTCCCCTTCAAACTGCTAAGATATTAGTACCAACTATACTGGGTATAATTTTGCTTCTAGATGTCTGCGACTCAGCTGCATGATGCGTTTCCTCTAAGCTTCTGAGATAGCAGATAAACAGTGCATTCCTCTCCAGATGTCTGAGCCTCAGCTTTGGAAAGTACTAATTAGGCAGTCCTTTCAACTCAGAGGTTTAAGCCTCAGTCCCAAAAGGCTCCTGTGATATTGGCACCAGTGGGCAACCCTTTCACTTCAGAAATCCAACTCCCAACTCTGCAGGGCTCTCTCCCCAACTTATATGTTCTGATGACCCCAACTTCATCCCTTTGTTCCTCTGGCCCTAGGATTTGTACAAGCTGGTCCCTGCAGTTACTACCTATGCACTACCCACATGTTTTTCTTTTGTTCTTTGAGCTCTGAACACTTTCTGCTGAAATACCTACAGTGGTTTCTGGTTCCATGAGTGGACCTCTGGATGATGCAATAAGCAGACCAAAAATAGCAAATGTTCATTTCATAATACAGTATTAGATATCCATTCAAAAACAGCATTTCCAAAGGTTGGAAATTTGACATCTTAATACGTGGGAAGAAAATAAAGAGGTTACAAAAGCACATGAACAATGTGATCCTAATCATGCCTGTTGCCTTAAGAGCACTTTAGTATGTACCTATACAACCATATGCGATTAAGGACTGTATATAACAGAGGCCCTGTTTAGCACACCAGTATAAATCAGGCCGTAGGACAGTGACTTACACTAAACAAACATTTATTTATAGAATGTGGAGACTGAAATTCAGAAAACTACCATCCACACAAAAACATGCACACCAGTGTTCATAACAGCTTTATTTGTAACAGACCCCAAATGGAAGAAATCCAAATGTTCTTCAACTGGTGAATGGTACACAAACTGTGATACATATACTACTCAGCAATAAAAAGGAACAAATTATCAATATACTCAATAGCCTAGTGGGTCTTAAGGAAATCATGCTGAGGAAAAAAAGCCAATCCCAAAAGGTAACACTGTATGATTCCATTTATATAAAATTTTCAAAATGAGAAAGTTATAGAAATGATGAGAAGATTAGTGGTTGCAGGGGTTAGGGATGAGAGAGTAGCCTGGAGGGAAAGAAGAGAGAGAGCAGTGACTATAAAGGGGTAGAATGAGGGTTCTTCGTGCTGATGAAACAGTTTTGTATTTTATTTGTAATGGTGGTTACAAGAATCTATGAAAGTTATAAAACTGTATAGAACTACATACACACACGTGCATGCATACACATGTACACATACAGAAATGAGTACACATAAAAGTGGTAAAATGTGAATAAGATCTGTGGGTTGTACCAATGTCAACTTCCAGAAATAAAACCCCTGTGCTCTGTTTTTACAAGTTTCTTTAAGATACAATTATTACAAAATTAAAAGTTGTTTTTAAAATAAAAAGATACCCAACAAAATGTTCAAAGTGGACGATATGAGATTATCATCACTCATGCAGGCTGATGACAGAGGCATTAAAGGAGGCCAGCTGACTATATTCAGAATCTAACATAAATGGTGTGATCTTGGGAAAGTCCCCACAGTCTAGGGAATGAAAACATTACTATGTAAATGTAGAAACTAGATCCTATCAGCACCACAAGACACTGAGTAATGTATCAGTGAACATATCATAATTTATAGGAAGAAATAAATGCTCTGGTAAGCAGACATTTCAATTTTCTGGCAAATGCATTCCTTATAAGAATACCACCAGAGGGGCGCCTGGGTGGCTCAGTTGTTAAGCGTCTGCCTTCGGCTCAGGGCGTGATCCCAGCACTCTGGGATGGAGCCCCACATCAGGCTCCTCTGCTGGGAGCCTGCTTCTTCCTCTCCCACTCCCCCTGCTTGACTCTCTCTCACTGGCTGTCTCTCTCACTGGCTGTGTCTGTGTCAAATAAATAAATAAATAACATCTTTAAAAAAATAAAATAAACTGGAATTTCAGAAGTTAAAAAAAAAAAAAAAGAATACCACCAGAAATATCATATAATAATCTGAAAGTTTCAGTATCGAATCAAAACAAGGAGAATTAGTTGGAAGATTTTTAGTGGCAAGCAGCATACCAAACTTAATGCAATGTTTTTTCCAACTTTCTTTTTAAGTCATAGAACCCCTGTTCTCCTCCCCACCCTCCAAATCTTAACTATAACATTTACCAAAAAAAAAAAAAAAAAAAAGAAAGAAAGAAAGAAAAAGAAAAAGCTGATAGGTTAGGGGTTGGAAGGAAAGAAGAGCAAAGAGACACCTGTGCCTCTGATGTGATACCCTGAGAAGTACATCACATCATTTTAGTGTATTCTGCCAAGAATGCATAACCTGAATCAAATCACAAAGAAACATCAAACCCCAAATGAAGAACATTTTAGAAAATAACTGGCCTGTAGTTTTCAAAAATAGCAATGTTACACTAGACAAAGAAAAATTAAGGAACTAATTGTTCTAGATTAAAGGAAACTAAAGAGACATGACAACTAAATACAATATATGCTCTAGACTAAATTTTGTACTGAAAGAAAAATATACTATACAGGACACTGCTGAACAATGGATGAAACTGGAATACAGACTATAAATTAGAAAAAGGTATTACTATATGAAATTTCCTGAATTTGCCAGCTATATTATGGTTACATGTACTAAGAGAGTATCTTTGCTCTTGGAAATTATATACTGAAGTATTAAGAGTAAAGGAGGTATGATGTACGGAACCTACTCTCAAATGATGCAGGGAAAAATACAAGGCATGTGTGTCTAGAAAGAATGATAGAAGAAATGTTAAAATATTGCTAAATCTAGGTGTTCACAGAAGTTATCACATTATTCTTGCAACTTTTTGTATAAAATTATTCCAAAATAAAAAGTTAAAAATTATAAAAAGACAGGAGCTGTCTCTTTCCTTACAAGAGTCCCCTGAAAGCCAGCTGCTTAATCTCTTTTTATATTCCATTGTTAAAGGGAGACGATGTCATCAAACAGTTGACAAAATCACTAATATTAAAAATCAAAGATTAAACACACGGGAGGAAAAAAAAAGGAATTCTGAAGAAACAAACAATGACAGGAGAATCAAAAGATAAATTTATAAAGACACATACCATGTGACACATGTACATTCACGTGCACACAAACATACACAATTTATGATTTCAACCAGGCCTCTTCCTCCAACCTCCAAACTTTTACCTAATTGCCTCTTCTCTATCTTCTCCTGAATGCTTAAGGGGAATCTCAACACATCCAAACATGGTTTGCCTCACCAAACTTCTCTTGCAGGCTTCTACATTTCCGTAAATGGTAATGACCAATTGCTTAGACCTGAAATCATCTGACCTTCATTTTTCTCACATCATATGAGGCATCCATTAGTAATTCCGCAAACCTTATCAGCTATACCTTCCAAATAAATCTGGAAACCAAACACGTCTCATAATCTCCGCCAATATTACTCCAATCCAAACCACTGCTATCTCTCCTCAGGATTATTTGCATAGCCACCTAAGTCTGCCTAATTTTGGCTTCCTGCTTTCATCCTTGCCTCCTACAATCTATTCTTAATAAAGCAGCCAAAAGTGATCCTGTTACTAGGATTAAATCACTCCACTGATCAAGCTTCCAATAATTTCCCTTCTCACTCAGCATAAAAAGTCAAAGTCCTTACAATGACCCACAAGGCTCTATACAACCAAGATCACCACCTCTGTGCCTACTTTTCCTACTACTTTCCCCTTGTCTATAAACCATATGGGTCTCCAGCCAGACAGGCCTCCTTAAAAGTTCCTTCAACTAGCCCTGGACGTACTTGACAACTGCTGCTCCTTCTCACCAGGTCACCTCTTACCACATTCATTTTCCTCTTTGAGATTTCTACCCAAATACCTCATTTCACCCATTAAAAAACTCCCCACCACACACACAAATTTTACATCTCTGAAATAAGGCTGTGTCTTACAAATGATATCAACTACAATTGGCAGCGTGACATATAAAATACAGGTGCATCTTAAAGCTGGTGGTCAGACCCATTAAAATACAGTAACACTTTGCCAGAGAACCGTCCCAGACACCCTAGAATAAAAGATGCTAAAATAACAAGATCCACTTAATAAAAATGTTACTTACTTTAAGAGAGCAGAACCTAAGAAAAGATTCCCAGACAAGGTCAGTTTGCATAATCTCACTGTTCCCAATTGCATAACATCTTTCCCAAGACTTTGTTTTCCCTTTCTGTTTGTAAACCTAACATGCAAATGTTGACGGAAATATACAGGAAAACAAATTATAAGTATTCACTATTCATTTCAACTTTTTTCATTTAACATATTGACTTGATGTGCCCTCTGGGTATCTTGTCTCTTATTTTTACCTCAATTTTGGGAATTTCTGCATAAACAAAACCCTGATTTTAATATTTACCCTGAGGAAAAGGCTGGACCATGATGCAGACAGCCCTGAATTTATTTTCAATGTGCTTTGACATCTAAACCTGTGCTGTCCAATATAGTAGTCATTAGTTATGTGTGGCTAGTTTGAAATATAATGAGCTGTAAGATGTAGAATACACACTGGATTTTGAAAACTTTGTAGAAGACAAAGAATGTAAAATATCTTAGTAGTAATTTCTTTTTTTTTTTTTTAAGTAGGCTCCACTCCCAGCAGAGCCCAACATGAGGCTTGAACTCATGACCCAGAAATCAAGACCTGAGCTAAAAGTTGGATACTTTACTGACTGAGCCACCCAGCACCTCAGTAATAATTTCTTCTGACTGTATATTAGGATGACAATATTTTGGATATATTAAGTTAAATAAAATATAATAAATCAATCTCATTTATTTCTCCTTTTTTGATGCGGCTACTAGAAAATTTTCAATTATATATGTGATTTGTGTTTGTGACTCACATATTTCTATTGGGCAACCATGATTTAAAACTTTCATTCATTTATTTATCCATGTAACCAGCCAACCAATGAAATATTTATGAACACCTATGATTTACCAAACACCACTTGAGGCACTGAGGATACAACGGTAAAGATGAATAGGTTCTTAACTTTGTGGAGCTCACATTAACCAAATCATCAGATGAGAAATATAAAACTTCAACTGTAACAAGCCATAAACAAGAAAGGTGCATCATGTTAAGAAAGCCTATAATAAAAGGAAATAATCTAGTCCGGTAGGCCAGGGAAGGTTTCCAAGGAAGTAATACCTGAGCCAAGAGAAGGATGAAATGGAATGAACAAAGGGAAAAAGAAAGAACATTTCAAACAGCAAGAAAAGCACATATAAAGATCTGTAGCAGGAAAGAGCAAGCCTAGATAAGACACTGAAAGTACAACATGACTGGAGATCACACCATGAGAGGAGGAACTCTGGTAAGAAATGAAGGTTAAAAAGAAGGCAGATCACACAAAACCTTATAACCCAAGAGAGCCTGAAACCCAGCAGAGAAAGGATAGTATAATGCATTTTTTCCCCCACTGGGCCTGAAATACTTGATTTCACTTTAGAAATTTAGATATTAATTCTTTCATCTTAAAGACATAATTAACAGACTCAAAACAAAATTCTAATGCTACAAAAACGTTCTGTGCAGCCCTGTGTAATGCAAGGGTTCAAGCACTCCTGGGCAAATCTGGTGAAACTTTTAGAATCCTCAGAACAATGTTTTCAAAAGTATAAAGCAAAATACATATGATTCTGAAAGAAACCAATTACACAGAATTTATAATTTAAAAAATTTAAGTTAAGGTATACTAATATACATGTGTGTGAGTTTATACTAACAAATTAGAATCTAGTAGCAGCTAGTGATGTTTTGAGATACCTACAACATGCCAATAATGTCACGGGACAGTATCTGTAATTTCTGTTGGTGAAAAGGTCACAGATACTGACAAAATTACTATAATTTTTCTCTACATTAATAAAGAAAATGCAAAATTTCAGTTAAAAGTTAGTGAAAATAAAGTTGTAATCTTCTCCCATGATGTATGCAAATCCCTTGTGGAATTATTATAATGGAATTTTAGTGGTAATGATTTGCCATTAAAAAAAGGATCACCTACGTGTCCCAAGAATCATAAAAAGCAAACTTCTGCATCTAAGTACATTTTCTATTATATTAAACTGCAATATTTCAGACTAAAAGAAAGAAGTTTTAGTAAGCAAATTAACATAAATAAATATCTTCTACATGCTATACTCTGTCTAAAATATATATTGGCCCAAAAGACTTTATTAAACTTCAATTATCTGGTTCAACAATTCTGAATAATTTCTGAAATCAAATCCACATCAGAAATATAAAGATTTTGCTATGTTGGGGTGCTAGGGTGGTGCAGTCAGTTAAGTGTCTGACTCTGGTTTCAGCTCCAGTTGTGATCTCAGGGTTCTGGGATCAAGCCCCGTGTCAGGCCCTGCACTCAGCATGGACTCTGCTTAAGATTCTCTTTCCCTCCCTCTCTCTATAAGATAAATAAATCTTAAAAAAAAAAAAAGGTTTACTATAGTTCAACTGATAGGGTTTTATGAAGGCACTGTGCTAGGCACTGGGAATCACAACCCGATAAGAGACTTTTATTCAAATTATGTGATGGCAGAACTACGAATATGCATTTGTGTAATGTAACATTACTGAAATGTTACAAAACTTTGCTAAAACTTCAATGATTATAATTACTTCACAGTCAAGGCATATTTTAATGACCTTAATTTAGCTTTTAAAACTAATTTTTCCAAGTCTTCTAAATAGCAAAAACAATTTAATAACTTGAAAATATTCATGTCTTTCAAAATGTTTCACTTTTACATAGAACTTACAAATATAATGAGAATCTGTTTTAACAAGCCTTCTAGATGCACACTGAAGTTTGGGAACCATTGGGCTAATGGAAATCCTTCCATCATGAAATAGAAGTGGGCAATTACTATTCCTATTGAAGTAAAAATCAAAGGCACAAAACCAAGAGAAAAGCACATATATGAAAATGTTAAATATATCAGGTAATATTTAGTTAGGCTATAAGGAGATTATTATGATGACTAAAGGAGGTAACATGTAAAATACTTAGCAAAATGTGTAGCACATAACAGTTGCTTAGTCCATATTTCTTTTTAAAAAGCTTATAGTTAAGACAAAAAGATGAGGAATGGTTTGTTGAAAAGTTGTGGCTTGGTTTGGACCCAGAGAAAAGACAGGGTCTTGATAGTGGAGGAGGGAAAAGACATTCTAGATAATGGAAAATTCAATGAACACTGTTAGCAGAGAATGTCAAGGTGCCAGTTAGACCAGCAGTAAGGCTGATACACTGGATGTTCATCTGTTCGACTCATAACTACTCTTGTTTCTGAGACAATCACTTGACTTAACAATTTACCAAAGTCTGAACCTTTTATATCCATTGACCATTCAGACTGCTACCAACAACAGCACAACTAATAGCAATTCCTCTGCCTTTATGCATAATGACTTCATTCATTTAAATGTCAGATCAAATATCAAAGTCCAGAGAATAAGCAGTTAAGAGAATGAGATATCCATTCTTAACTTGAGCATAGCTATTTTTCTTGCTTTAGGAGAGCAAGAACCTTCAGCATGCATCAGAATGCTGAGGCTCATTGCCCAAGTTTCTGATTCATTAGGTCTGAGACTGGGCCTGAGAATTTGCATTTCTGTCAAGTTCACAGCTGATTTTGGTGCTAATGGCCTGGAGATCACCCTTTCAGAACAATGTTCTCTGCCATATCTCCCTCTCTCTTATTTAATACTTCCTTGTTTTGATGGGGCACATTTTCTAAAAGAAAGCTTTGTAGAATGTGCATTTGCGTGTTTTTTACTTATTACGGGAATTTTCAAACATATGCAAAATAAAGAACAGGATAATAAACCCCATACACCACTATCCCGCTATGACAACTAACATTTTTGGTCATTCTTATTTCATCTATACCCCCCACCAATTCAAGCCCTTCCAGATGGATTATTTTGAAGCAAATACTAAACGTATCATTTCACCTGTAGATATGGGAGTATGTATCTCTAAAATAAGACATTTTAAAAGCCCCAAGGAATGAATTTTTTGAGACATTTTAAAATGCTTTTATCTGCCCTTACAGTGCTTTAATGGTTTGGCTGGATATAGAATTTAGTGTCAAAAATAATTCTTCAGAAGAGTGAAGGTACGGCCCATTGCATTTTAGCTTCTAGTATTTTGAGAAGTCCATAGTCATTTTGAATCTTTATCCTTTGTTGTGATTTGTTTTCCCCCTCTGGAAGCATGCAGCATCTTCCTTCTTCCCAGTGGTCTGACTCAGTACAAGGACGTGTGTTTAATAACGGGTCTTTTTTCATCTAACATGCTGGGCCTTCCTTGACTCTTTCAAAGTGAAAACTCATTTCCTTTCCTTTCTTCCTCCCTCTCTCTTTCTTTCTTTCAAAGATTTATTTATTTTAGAAAGAGAGATTGCAGCGGGGAGGGGCAAAGGGAGAGAAAAACCCAAGCAGATGCTGTGCTGAGCGCAGAGCCCCACATGGGGCTCGATCCCAGGACCCTGAGATTATGACCCAAGTGGAAACCAAGAGCTGGACACTCAACCAACTGCACAATCCAGGCACCCCAAACTCATGTCTTTTATTTCTATGAATTTGTCTCGTATTCTTTTGTTTTCTATAAAATTTGTTTTCTTGCAATTCATCTCAGTAAACTCATTACGTTTTTGAAATCAAGATTTTTATACCCTTGTATTCTTTCACTGATATTTCCTTTCTTTGTTCTCTCTTCCTCAAGTTTCTACTGTTCAAATATTAAAATTCTTGGATCATTCCTTTAATTTTCTTTTCTCTCATTCACTATCTTTTTTATCTTCTCAATTTTCTGGGAAATGTTTAGAATTCTATCTTCTAACCCTTCTGATTTTTTTCATCACTGCTACCATATTTATAATTTCCAACAGCTCTTTTTAATCCTTTCTTTTTTATAGTATACATTTTTGTTTCATGATTCCAAATTCTCTGAGAATACAGAGAAAAAAATTTTTCTTCTTTATTTTTGTGGAATATTTGAAAATTTCTTGCCTCATCTTGCATTTATTCTCTTGATCTTTTTCATGCTGGAAGTCTCATATGCCTGGTGGTCCTTGACTGTCTATTCATTTCTAAAAGTTGGGGATCCACAAAGCTGGCTGGAACCTGAAAAGTTATGTATGGGCAGTTTATCAAAGACGAGCTTCACTGCTGGCTAATCTAGTTGGGCTACTTTGTTGAAGAAGCTCTGATGTTATCTTTAGGTCTTCCCTCTTGGGCTGGGCAGATTCTCTAGAGACGTCCCCAGCAATCTCCTGCCCTCAGTATGAAAGTTTGTCACCTAGTGTTTGCTGAGCCAAGTAAGTGAATAGGGTGAAGTTAAGATCTGAGTATTCACACTTTGCATACTTCCCCTAACCACCTCTATTTTAGCATCGCTCCTTGTTTTCTATTGTTTCTATGTGCATTTCCACACTCTCCAGCCCAGAGACCACTATTTTACTCTCCCTATCGAATAAACCTCCTATCTTTGTCAGGTGAGCGCAGGAGTAGGTCAACCACCCAACCACACAGAGTTGGGAGAGAAAAATCTGGGATACTCTGTATCCTCCTTATAATTTACAACTCTGACATCCAAATTCTTATTTCAAGAGGTATCTGGTACTGCTCAAGTATTATATTATTGCAGTGTAAATCTAGTTCTCGGATTTCCCAACTGATAACTTAGGATTTGGGTTTCCAGGATCTATTAACTCACTTTGCAGTTGTCCATCTGTTTTCCAGCTTCTAAAATCTCTTCTATTGTCTCCTCTCTGGTTCTCCCTTTTCAGCTTAACCCACTGACTTTGGGCAAGGAGATAAAGTATATGCGTCTTTACTGAGATGAACTTCCAAATTTTTTAAAAGTCAAATGAAACCACCTGACAACTTTCGCAACAGGAGAAAATGTCATTGCATGAAACTGGGTTTATGTGTAAGTTTCAAGAATCATTACCCAACCCTGTCTCCTACCCTCAGTACATTATCACTTTAGAGACCACCCTAATTTCTGGATGAGCCTCAACTAGTCATGGCTTCTTGGTCTCTTCGTTCCTTATGATCAATTCATAAGTGACCTTTTTCTTTTTTAAGTGATAATCCTCACTAGCGAGGATACTAGTAAGTATATTAGTAAGTATACTTTTAAAAGAAATAATTGTTGGATAATATATATTCTCTAACTTGGTGACCAACAGAATGTATCATTTTTCATCAGCCATGGTTTTCCTGTGTCAGTGAAGAAACAACAAGCATACACAGCACTTACTCCGAAGAAGAAGTTCAACAGCCAATACCAGTGAATTCACTACCTGATGAGTTTTAAGCAGGTAATTTCAAATCTAAAGCTTTGTCACTTTAAGCAACAGTGTGCCACTGTATGCCCAAATTAAAAAACAAAAATTTAAAGAATGTGAGAAATGTTACCTCTCTACAAATAACCTATATAATAAACCTCATAATAGTGCTGGTATCTTTGCAAACTATACTGGGAAATAAATTGCCTTCAAGGGCTTCTAAAAATTCAGAGTAAAAAGTCTGCAAAATATACATTTATATATGTTTTATATATAATTGATACATATGTAATTGATTTTCTGATGATAGTGACAAAAATCAGACTTTGAGGTTAGGAGAAAATATCTGTCAAATACGTGTCTGATTAAAAAAAACAAACCCATATCTGACAGAAATTACAGTATCCAAAATATACAAAGAACTTTCATAACTCTAATAAGACAAACAGAAACAAAAGATTTGAACTGACATATCACCAAAGAGATACAAATAACAAGCAGATGAAAAGATATGAAACATTATTAGTCATTATTAAAATGCAAGTTGAAACAATGAGTTATCACTACCCAGCTACTAGAATGGTTAAAATAAAAACAAAAAACAAGTAATGACAAAAATGTTGAGCAACTGGAATTCTCATACATTGTTGTTAGGAAAATAAAATGGTATTGCCACTTTGGAAAACAGTTTGGCAGTTTCTTATAAAGTTAAAAAGACATTTACTCTATGATCCAGCAATCCCACTCCTAATTATCTATCCAAGAGAAATAAAAGCAAAAGTTTACACAAACAGTTGCATGTGAATATTTACAGCAGCCGTACTTATGGTAGCCTAAATCTGGATACAAACACATACCCCTCAATGGTGAAGGATAAACAACTGTATACATCTATACAGTGGAATGGTACTCAGCAACCAAAAGGAACAGGTTAAGGATAAATGCAACAACATGGATGACTCTCAATAGCATTATGCTAAATAAAAAGCCAAACACAAAAAGCTCCATTACTGTATGATTCCATTTATATAACATTTTGGGAAAGGCAAAACTACAAGAACAGTGGTTCCCAGAGGCTGGGGACGGGGAGGTAACCGACTAGAAAGAGGCAGGAGAGAACTTTCTGGGATGATGGAAATTGTCTATATCCTTCTGGGGTGTTTGAAATTGTGGTAGTGATTACATGACTGTATACATTTATGAAAGCTGTAATTGTACACTTAGAAGGGGTGAATTTTACTGAATGTAAATTATACTTAAAAAAATTTCGGTCTTAAGAAGGCATGACATGACTTTAAAAAAAACAATAAATAGAACAAGAGTCTGTCAGGAACATGCAGAAAGCATATAAAAACTTAACTGTTTGTGTGTGTGTGTGTGTGTGTGTGTGTGCGCGTGCGTGTGTGGAGAGAAAGGGAGAGAGAGGGAAACAGAACCACTTGGTGGAAGAAAAGTGGTTAAAGGAAGTGAATGAGCATCTGTTCAAATAGAAAATGGAGCATATCCTGGCTCTAATAAGTTATCTGCATCTTTGTAACCCTTTAATAAAAGGCTTTGCCAACTTCCCCTTTTCTTTATTTTTATTTATTTATTTATTTTTAAAGATTTTATTTATTTATTCGACAGAGATAGAGACAGCCAGCGAGAGAGGGAACACAAGCAGGGGGAGCGGGAGAGGAAGAAGCAGGCTCATAGTGGAGGAGCCTGATGTGGGGCTCGATCCCGTAACGCCGGGATCACGCCCTGAGCCGAAGGCAGACGCTTAACCGCTGTGCCACCCAGGCGCCCCCCTTTTCTTTATTTTTAAACTGCAGGCTTTATTTCTAATACAAACATTAAACAAAATAAACTTAAATCTTAGTGCCTATTATAGACCAAGAACTGTACAAGTGCTTCTATGTTATTCTGTTTAATAAACATAAGCATCCCATACTTAGATCTTATATCCTCCCCATCTTTAACCAGTTAAGGAAGGTGAAACTCACTTATATGTGGAACATACGGAATAGCATGGAGGACATTAGGAGAAGGAAGGTAAAAATGAAGGGGGAAATCAGAGGGGGAGATGAACCATGAGAGACTATGGACTCCAGGAAACAAACTGAGGATTTCAGAAGGGAGAGGGGTCGGGGGGATGGGTTAGCTGGGTGATGGGTATTAAGGAGGGCACGTATTGCACGGAGCACTGGGTGTTATATGTAGATAATGAATCATGGAACACTATATCAAAAACTAAGGATGTGCTGTATGGTGACTAACATAACATAATAAAAAATTATTATTAAAAAAAAAAAAAGGAAGGTGAAACTCAAAAGAGAAATTTAGTAATCTACCCAAAGGTACCTTTGGCCATAAGAAGAGACAAGATGTAAACCCACGTCTGACTTCAGAGACCATGAATGAAATGTTAAGCACTTTGGAAATTAAGATATAATGCTAAATAAAAATACTGAATAAAACTGGCATATGTGAAGCTTAAAAGACCTTCAAGAAAACTAAGAAAATAGCCTCTTGCTAACTGTTTTAAGCAGGAAAATCCAGAAAATATGTATATTCCTTGTTTCATGGAAACTTCAATGCTAAAATGCAGACTATATTATAGAGACTGAACAGAAAGCATTAATAGTAAATCACAAATTTTAAAGAACTGCTTTATAAATATTTAACAGGCATGTTCCTGCAAGTCTTACACAAAATAAAATGTATCATATATATATACATTTTTTCCTATGCTGTGACATGTGATAAAATAACACCAGATGGGAATCAGGAGACTTGGGTTGTAGTCTTAACTCAGATATTTAGTGTTATGGGTTGAATCGTGTGCTCAAAATGTATATGTTGAAACCCTAAACCTGCATACCTCAGAATGTGGCTTTATTTGGAAACAGTAATAGAAACGTAATTAATTAGGATGAAGTCACACTGGAGTAGGCCCGTAATTCAGTATGACTGGTGTCCTTACAAAAAGGGCAAATGTGAACATGATTATGTTCATATTACTCCATGGGAGTAATGCATCCATAAGCACCAGAACACCAGATGGCCAGTAAACCACCAAAAGCAAGAGAAGGAACCAACTCTGATTACACCTTGATCTGACTTCTAATCTCTAGAGCTGTGAGACAAGTTTGCTGTTTAAGCCACCCAGTTTGTGGTACTTTGTTAGGGCAAATCTAGCAAGCCAATTACATTCTGTAATTATGTAATTTTGGGCAAATTATTCAACATTCTGGGTCCTACACTTCAACGAGTATCCTTTTTTATGTTTTTTCACTTATAAAACCTTTTACCAGGGGCGCCTGGGTGGCTCAGTTGCTTAAACGTCTGCCTCGGGCTCAGGTCACATGATCCCAGGGTCCTGGAATGGAACCCTGCATCGGGCTCACTGCTCAGCGGGGAGCCTGCTTCTCTCTGCCTGCCACTCTGCCTACTTGTGATCTCTCTCTCTCTAACAAATAAATAAAATCTTAAAAAAAACAAAACTCTTTTATCAAATATTTAAATATTTCCTGTTATATTTGAATTGAGTTACATTATTTGAGTTACATTCAAGTTATCTAAACACAGACTATATTTCCAAATCAACTGAACAGATATTGTTAGTTTTTCAAGACATAAATCTTAGTGGTTTAAGATTCTAATTTCTTTAGAAATTCATAGGCAAATGCTCCTCAAATGAGAATTACCAACTAATATCTTATCTAGTACTTTTTCTTGTTGTATACCACCAATTGTATACTACTTGTTGTTTCTAACAGTTCAATACAGAAAAATTACATACTTGATATAAGGCCAACTTCTTACATTTCTCACTAGAGTGTCTTTTATAATGATTATTTATGGCACACTAGTCATCTTTGGTGATATAAAATTTGCTGAACATTATTCTGTATCATAATTTCTTACTTTATAATTCCACCTTCAAAAACTTTTTGGTTCTGATTAGTCTTTATCTGGTACTTTAGAATGTTTTTGTTTAGTTTTATAGTTTTCTTCAATTTGAATACTTCCTTCCCTTGCTTTTACATCTCTATTAGCTTCTTTAATTTTGCCAGGATCTTTCAACTTCTCTTTCAACCCCTACTTACCAAAGAGCTATTTGGCTTTAATTTTTTAAAATCTAACAATAAAGATTTTCACTACCTTTCAGTTTTCCCTCTGAAAATATTAAACCATGAAATTGGTGGATATATCTCCATATAGCCAACATGCAAGAGTAATAGGAATTCCATTCATTTGGTAATTAAAGAAGTTCTACGAAGCTTCAGGTACACCATCAGATACCTAGGGTGAGAAGGGACTATACATCACAGGCAAACCAATTCTAAAGACATTACAATTTTCATTATACCAAGTATCTCTACCTACCCAATTCCCAAAACATTTTATCTCAGTAAATGCAAAGAAACCACTTCTTTTATCTTCATGAAAGGATCATGAAATGTTGGTTGATGAAATATTAGTAATATAATTTTAAACATGATACAAAAAGAAGGAATACACAAACCAAGCAAACAGAATAGAGGGCAGAAACAACCTCAAGTACACACACAGGAATGTAATATATAATGAAGGTGACATTTCAAGCCAGTTGAGAAAAGCTGAATTATTCAACTAATAGCATTAAAATACACAGTCATTTGGAAAACAATAAAAAGCTAAATTCCCACACCACTCCTTACACTAAAATAACTCACAGGAATAAAATTCAAATGTAAATTTCAGATGAAAATATAGCTATGTACTATATTATTATAGTCTTTGAAGTGGGAAATACTATCTAAACATAACTAAATGCAGAAGCCATAAAGGAGAAGGTCAATAAGAGCATGTAAAAATTTTTAATTTCTGTATGGCTATAAAAGACCATAATACAAGGAAACAATACACAAATGACTAATTGGGGAAAATATTTGCAACAAATATGACAAATGGCCAATTATCATGTTATCAGCAGCTTCTATAAATCAATAAGTAAAGAAAAGAAAGAACAAGAGATGAATAAATGACTGGAAGAGGAAAAAGAAATATAAATGGCCTATAAACATATGACGTTAATCTCATAAATAGAAAATACAATTTAAAATATTAAGATACTATTTTTATGTAGCAGTTTGACAAATATTTTAACATTTGCCGAAACCCAACTTCCTCAATACTTGAGGGTATGGGAAAACAGACACTCATACATTACTGGTAAGAGTGAAAAGTGGTACTCTTTTGAATGAGTCATTTGACAGTAACTATTAACGAATTCTAAAATAAATGTTTGTTCTCACAGTGTTTGCAATAAAAAAAAATTAGATATGATCTAAATGTCCAAAAAGAGGGAGGGGACAAATAAACAAGATATAGTACATCCATACAGTACAACAGAATATAGTAGTTAACACCCAAGTCATGCTAAAAGAAAACAAGGTAGAGAACAATAGATTTAGTGTGATATCATTTGTATAAATAAAATGAAGAATATAAACAAATAAATGCTTGTAAGGGCATACAAATTATTTGGAAGAAAAAAAACGGAAATTTAGCTTTATTTCTTGAATGCAGGACTAAGAGCAAAAAGAAGCATTTACTTTTTAAAGCTCTTCATGCCATGGATCACATTTATTTTACCATGAGTATTTTATTTAAAAATAGAATTTTAAAAATAAAGAACACTTTACTCCATAAACATTGATTTTGACTGAAGAAATACAACTAACATATACTGAACATTTACTATGTGGCAAGTTTTATAGCATGGACTAGGTCTTAAGCAAATAAACTATAATAATTCAGAAATCCAACTTTCTTTCTACATTTACTCTATATACAGATAGCTTATTTTTCATAAAATGAAAAAGTACTTTTTTTTTCCTCACTCACTCACTTATAATCCCTTCACATTGAGAATTATTTCCAAATAACAAATTCTTCCAGGAAATACTTTATTCTTTGAAAGTATTTCACCTAATTTATCATCACATAGCTAAACAACATGATTAAAATAAATTAAGAATGACTTAATTGTTAAACTAAAATAAGAGTGAATTCAACAATGAATTAGGTTCTATCAGAACAGGTGGGCTCAGACACCAGGTGCACCAGAAAGTAATATGTTAATGGTTACAATTCTTCAAGTCCAGATTTCTTCACATATGAATACTGTCAATTTTATAAGAGTGCCATGTGAGCAAATTCAACACTGACATTTACTTTTTGTCTTCAGAGATGAAGTGATACATATAATAGCCCATACTTAAGAAAAGGGAAGGATACCTATTTAACAGAGAAGATTAGTATTACATTTTTGTAATTTAACTCAAGTACATGTTCTATTCGTAAACTTCATTGTGAGAAATTCACTGAATTCAGCTGTATTTTGTAATTTCCTTGATATATGTAACAGTGAACCTTTGAACCCACAGAGCAAGGAACAGACTGAAAGTTGATGGGATTCAGGAATATAAATGTTTGTGTTTTTCCCTACAACCTGTTTCACTGTATCTAACCCTACCACTCAGAATCTGCTGCCTCATTCATCTTTTTACTTTCTCTATCACTACTTGGCTTAGTGAATACCACTAGGTCCCTTCCTCATCTCCTTTCAAGTTGTGTCACTTTCCTACCCATTTCTTTGACTGTATATTACAATGAAAGTTCTGCATGCAAATACAGGTATAACAGCAACAACAACAAAAAACTACAAAGAAATAACAGGTTGTTTTTATCTGAGCAGATGCAATGTAATTGTTTATTAAAATTTTTTCTTTTCCTTATATAAGCCATGCACTATTATCACAGTTCATAACTCAAAACAGGATAACTGTATTTAACTCTGTAGAATCTAACATAGTACTCTAGGAATACTACTACTCAGTAAAAAATAAAGGTAAAATTTCATTCCTCCCATTTTCACATCAACCAACAACGTATTTTCATAGTCAGGTGTAATAACTAATAAGCATCTGACAATATGCAAAAGGAAGGAGAAGAATCAAGGAAACACACTTCAAGATTAAAAACATGTTTGTATCCATTATTCTGTCCTCTCGCATAATATTCTGTCTCAAGGAAAATAAAACCCCAAAATACAAAACTATACACAGCTTCAAAATACACCATAATGTACAAGATACAATCAAAATAAATACTAAGCTTTTATGTTCAAAGGTTCTTTAACATTTCTTTAATTTAAATTTCTTTAAAATTGTTCCCAAGAATGGAGAGTAGTAGTTTCATTCTTAGCACTTACAAACAATTCCTCTGCAAGTTTTTCCAACTCAATATTCAACTAAATTTGTTTTCAAACTCTGAATATACACGACAGGCAGAATGTATGAAAAATAAGAGCAAAATACTGTGAGATTTTCCTCAAATGTGTAACATAAACACACGTAAGTCAGATTTAGAAATCAACACAGATTCAAAGTATACTTTTTACTTTTATAAGCAATATAATTTCTATCATGTGAATTCTCTTTGAATGTATCAGTAAAATCTATGATGAAGTTTTAACATACCCACTTCTAGATTTTCAGTACAATAGCACCTTTAACTGACCTGCTTTAGCCAACACCTTTTTTTGCTCTTTTATTAAATATGCCATGGCACACTGACTACTCTCAACTTATATGCTATTTTTAGTACATTTAACCACTTCGGATCCCACAGGTTGAGTTATGTTTAACAAATCAGCTGGTTGTTCCCAAACCTGTTTATGCCAGTTTACCTGTTGTAGTCCTTACATAATTAATATTACATAAGTCTATGGAATACAAGTGCAAAAAGAGGGTTGTTTCTATGTAAACTAAGTTGAATGCAAGCTAAGTAGAATGGCTCAATAAAGGTGAGTCATTCTTTAAAATGGTATTGAATTAGACAAAGGTGCGACATCTGTAAAATATTAAGGAAACCATAAAAAGTCAGAAGAACCTGAAGTTTGGGTTTTTCAAAAGTATAAGCTTTTATTTCACTTTAGAGAAATCAAAACTGGAAACTGCAAATCATGCATTACAGTTATAGTTTACAAGAACAACTTCTATCAATTCCACATTTGAAGAGATGGTGTTAGCATTACATCAAAAAGCTGGCAAATGAATATAGATTTATGTATTTTAAGTTAAAATTTTTAAATGTTAAGATACACTTTTTAGTTTTCTGCTTTAACTTCTTCAATAACGTACCATGTAACTGTCCTAATCTTATCAGTCTTCAAATACGTTTTTTCTGAATCTTTTAAGGGCTTGCTATAACAACTAGAAAAATAGTACCTGTCTTCATAAAATAATATTACCTAGTAATAAACAATCTAAAATAACTTTATGGAAAGAAGTATTAGACTCTACGCTCCACAAAGGAAAAGATCTCTTTTATTCACAGATATATCCCAAGCACCTAGAATACTTCCTAGTGTACAGATGATGCTCAATAAATACTTGCTTAATGAAGAAGAGGAACTTACTGTGATGACAGCCTTGCTAAGACAGATGGATCCTCTGCAGCCATACTCCGTCTCGTCTTCAGATTTGTAGTAACTCAGAGTATTATTTTTTAAAACTACCCAACGATCCTGCCACCCATGAATGTAGTTTGTCCACTGGAGGTAAGGGGTGGGGGAGGGGGAAGGAAAAAGAAAACAAAATATAAAAGTCAGTATTTGAGAAATCCAAACTTTCTGAAACAGTTATCAATCTAATTTTAAAAGCAAAATGTGAAAAGTTCTAGCTTAACTGGAAACAGTAAAAATGATTATAAAAAGTGAAAAGTTGAGATTTTCTAGACTGTATGATTTTCAGTAATTTTTACAAAATTATAAATATTGTATTTTCTTCCTTTTAACATTTGCAGAATAAAACTGATGCAGATTTCAGTTAAAAATTCTGCTTTTTTTGTGTGTGTTCATCCTCCCCTCCTCACCAACTTCATGACACTTAAGATGGTTTTGGTCTCTACCATAATTAACATATTCAATAGAAAAGTAAGTTTGGTTACACAGCCTCTCATTCTCCTACATCAAATACTACATGAAGCTTTCAAATCAACAGAAGTATGAAGCTAATCATGGCCAAAGTCTACTTTTAAGTTGTTCCTATATGAACATGTATGATATTTATAACTACATCCAAGCAAAAATACTAGATCATCAATCTTTAAGTCTATATCAACTTTACTTTTTTGTCCACAGAACTCAATACTATATATTAAAAACAGCTAATTCATTTTCCAAGTTTCTCTGAAGATCTATTTTTTCAATCCAAGAGTAATAATACAACCATAAAAAAACCTCGTTTTCAAAAACATACTTGGATTATCAGTTTCTAGGGCCTATAAATAGTTTCTGTGTTGCTAAAGTCTTGCTGCACACTGCAGATCACAATCAATAAACTTGCAAAGGAAGAAATGCAATCTCTATGGGAATTCTTCATTTGCATATTTTTATGCTCTGGGGGTTTTATGTATGTATAGATAATTCCAAAAATTATCTAATTCCAACACTATCTGCCAAAAACTAATTCAAAATGGACTGTTAAAAATATACTGCATTGGCTCAGGCTCTATAGCCATTGAGAAATCTTTACTTTTCTATTCCCTACTCAGCATGCTAAGAGACAGTTCAGCTCTTAAATCTTCTAAGGCCCATCATTACGACCCCTCCCTGAGTGCTCATCCATGCTGCCAATTTAACACATTCTTTCCTATGAGCTCCCTAATCACCATTTCCTTATTTCTAACTCCCTGTGACTTACCACCACTTATACACTGATTCGAAACAATGATGGTGACATACAAAACCAAATTCATCTCCTCCTATAGGGTGCACCTTCTTCCCTATGTTCCTATTTCCTTTCCTATATTGGTATTTCTGTAGTCATTCAGATTGAAACGTGGCTGAGCATTCCTGTATTGTATGGACAGCATAGTGCATATAAAATCAGATAGACTCTATTAGTTATGTAACAAGTTTTTACAAGTTATTTAACTTTTCCGAGCTTTACTTACTTTGCTTGTTATTTGAATGGCTGAAAAAAATCATGAATACCCCTACTATAGTCCTAAGAGATACTGCTTCTTGTCAATCCTTATAGCCTGTCGTCAACTCCTATTCATCTTTCCTTCATTCTAAACCCTTAAATTTGGCTCTTCTCTATTTTCAATTAATCCAAATTATCAGGTTACTAGACTCCTGAGAAGGCTTAACAACCTTACCTCTAGCATCTTCTGCATTTTCTTTCATAACTTACATAATCTTATTTACTTATTAAGCACACTGGCTTACTTATCTTACATATTAATCTCACCAACCTCTAGTTCCAAAACTTACATGGATAACTTCCCATTGCCAAATTGTTTACAGCGGCACACCTTCACTGATTAATTAATCAATTAATTAATTGTTAGAGTGGCATACCTTAATCCTACCTCATTTCCAATTACTGCCCCTCAGAAGGCTGGTAATTGTGTGACTGTGGTCAAGTTACTTATCCTCCGTTTCTTTGTAAAACTCTACCTCTTAAAGTTGTCAAGATAAACAAGAGTAGACTTACAACACTGCCAGGCACATAGTATTTTCTCAGATGGAGACAGAGTTACGCAGAACTAATGAAGCTTTAACCTTCAGTGCAGTTTACGAGAACAGACCTCTTGCAAAGTGACAGAATGGGTCCCAGCAATTGTGTCCATTTTTAAATATTTTTTTTCTTATAGAGGACCCAATAAATTACATAAACTTTAATACCCTTCACTTGGTAAATGTTACCTTCTCCTAGACGGCAGATTTTTGCCTTCCTCGTAACATTCTCTCACTCTTTCCCATCTAACAGAGACAAGGCCATATGCTACACATAGAAGCAGAATCAAAGATTTATTTTCCCAATAGTCCAGCAAGCATAATTTCAAGAGGCAAACAATACATTTAGAGTAAGAGAACAAGTTACAAATAAAATACTATGGGAACTCAAGGGAAGATGATCTGAAATGGTTGGCAAAGTAAGAAAAGGCTTCATGGTAAGAATAGAGTTTGAGATAAACTCTAAAGATGGGGGCTCCTGGGTGGCGTAGTTGGTTAAGCAGCTGCCTATGGCTCAGCTTAGGATCCCAGGGTCCTGGGATAGAGCCCTCACATTGGGTCTGTTTCTCCCTCTCCCTCTGCCCCTCCCCATGCTTGTGCTCACTGTCTTTCTCTTTCAAACAAGTAAATAAAATCTTTAAAAACACCTCTAAAGATGGATAGAATTTCAGTCAATAGTTAGGTATGTGAAGAAATACAAGATAAGGTAAACCTTGAAGGATGGAGAAAATTCACAAGAAGCTTGACATTTATTTTACCCAAGCTTAGTTGCTCTCAAGTCCCACCAAGGCATGAATTTTTTCCCAATATCCATCCTGATACTTGTTATAACCACCTAGAATTGTCTATCCAGTATTTGTGGAACCTACATGCTTAAGAAGTCACCCCATAGAGGTGTCTGTGTGGTTCAGTCGGTTAGGCGTCTGCCTTAGGCTCAGATCATGATCCCAGAGTCCTGGGACTGAGCCCTGAGTCAAGCTCCCTGCTCAGCCGGGGTCTGCTTCTCCCTCTCATCCTGCCCCTCCCCCCTGCTCATTCTCTCTCTCTCTCTCTCTCTCTCTCTCAAATAAATAAAAATCTTAAAAAAAAAAAAAAAGGAAGTGATTCCATAGAAAATATGCTTCATAGGTATTTTCATGTATTTTATGTTATCATATAGAAAAAAAAAAACCTTTGGATTGGTATATTTCTATTATGTTTATCCCCTCCCCCCATTCCAAATTCATTCCATTTGGGAGAGAAGAAACAAAACACGTTAGTATTGAGACTTATCTACATTACTCAACTGAAGGAAAAGAACAGCTGCTGAGTTCTAACTCTTCTATAAATTACCAGGTGAATACAAACGGATCAAAACATATATGTACTTAAAGTTTTAAAACATGTTTTCAATATAAAATATTTTTTAAAAAAAGATTTTATTCATTTGACAGAGAGAGACAATAGGCTAGCGTGCCTAAGCAAGGGGAGTGGCAGGCAGAGGGAGAAGCAGGCTCCCCACTGAGCTGGGAGCCTGGGATCAAGACCTGAACAGAATGAAGCTGCTTAACCAACTGAGCCACCCAGGTGTCCTCAATATAAAACATTCTTGATTAACAAGCTTTCAGAAATCATCATATATAACCATACACTGTTAAATTTCAGGGAAATTTCCTTCATAGCTGTTAACAAAAGTACCAAAAACTATATTCATGCTGATTCTAAGTATGCAGCAACATCAAAATTATTTACCTACCATAGAAGTGATCAAAAAGTCCATTTCTCGACATTTAAATAACAAGGAGATAGTTTTCCATTTTTTGTCATACAATATACCTACTACACTGCTCTGCAAACATGAATACTCAGAGCTTTGGGAACTCTTTCCACCAGTCACCCCTCAACTCCCCCAAAACAGTAATATCAAATAGGTAAAAAATTCAGCCTGTTTTGTAAAATACTTACCACCACCAGAGTACTAGTTTGGAAGTCTGCTTTCATTTAATGAGAAAAGTGAGGAATCTATCAGAATTGAGAAGCAAAGAACACACTTGAAATTCCACCTGAAAATGTATAACTACATACAATGTGTTCAATATGGATTCCTAAACTACAACATACATTTAATCTAAAGAAACCCTAGGGAGCTTCACTTTACTGAAAGCCTTTCACTGCATTTCCAATGATCACAATATCAAGACACATCATGATTTTTCTGCTATGTAAATAAAGGTAACACTTGCAAGTCTTAATTCTGACATTCATATCTTATCTAACGCCTTTTTCACCAGCCTTCTAAAAATAACAGAAAAACCTAACATGAAACAATTCCACAATAAATGTACAAATGCTTAGCCAAAGTATGTATACTAGAAGCAGGGTGGTTTCTTAATAGTCAGTGGCTGCACATGATCTTGTATCTTATGACCAGCTTGCTGAGGGATTGGCCATTTCTAAAACTTCAACAGGAAGAGAGAAGGAAGTAAAAAAGGCAATGTGAATCTTCTCATAGCAAAAACTTTAAACGAACAAACAAACAAACAAGCCCCAGACCATGTACTGTCAAAAGAAAAAATCATCCATCTTCTCTCCTAAAAAGGGCCTCATCCACTTTAACTAATTAGCCTTAACAGTCCTACAACTATTTTCTTTGCTAAAATTTTGAAAAAGGTTTTTAAAAATTTTCAGGGAAAGTAAGATGTGTTTTCCTTGCTCTGACCCTTTGCAAGAATATTTTCTTATTGATAGTGCTCTTCTTCCTGGACTAAAGGTCGGCCTCTATTCTGACATGTTCCAAGTTACTATGAATGTTTCCTGCACCTATCACGTGGCGATTCAATAGTTCTTTTCTGAACTGGGGAAAAGGATGAGGGAAAAAGTACAAAAGTCCTCCTCACTGAGACCTCTCACTATATCTAACTTAGCATAGTTTACCGCCTCGATTTCCGCACCATGCCCAGTTGCTCTGGCTACTGTCTATACCGTCGCATCCACAGAATCTTCCAAACCTGCTCTGCATCTCCCAACCTCTTCTGAGAGGTCCGATCTGCACTGCTCCCATACCCAGTCGTTCGCACACCGCTGTTGACCAACCCGTATTCCTACACCCGGGATAGATGTCGCTGAGTCCCAAGTCACGGTGCGCATCCCGCTCCCAAACTGAATCCGGGGTTGGGACACGTTTTCTCCAGTCTTCGGCTGCCGCCACCAAGCCCCAGGGCAAGCGAACCAGACAGTCCCCTTCTCCCCCCACCCCCACCCTGGCACTCCTGCGGCAGTACTCAGCCCCGCACCCCGGCACATTCCGCAGCCCCCGCCCCGGGACAGTCCGTGACTCCCGCCCAACCCCACCCCATCCCCTCAGCCGCTCGCCTCGCGGCAGGTGGAGTCGGAGCAGGGGGCCCTCGGACCGGCGGGTTGCTCACCTTGCTGAGGACTCCGCAGCGCTCCACAGGCGGCCCGGACTCCGTCTCCGGATCCTCCTCTGAGCCCGACGAGTTCCAGCTCTGGTTATCCGACATGGAGGCGCGACAGCCGAGCAGGAGACCGGCCCCCGCTCCCTGAGCTGCGCCGGAGGAAGCGCCCAGTACCCGGGGTGAAGGGTCGGGGGATGGCGAAGGGAAGAGTCTCCGCTCCGGCCCCGGGGGGAGCTGGAGGAGGGACGAAGTCCGGCCGCTGCGCCGCCGCCGCCGCCGCGCCTGACACCGAGCGGACCGGGGAAGGAGGACAAGCGGCGAAGGAAGCCTGCCCTTCCAGCCGTCAGCCGCCGCCGTTGCTGTGAGTCCTGCGCTGCGCCGGGCGCCACCACCCGAACTCAGCCCCTTCGATGCCAATCTCAAAGGGAGAAGGAAAAGGAAAGAAGAAGGGAAGAGAAAATCCAGCTGCAGAAACCCGGGTCCACTCACACCTCCGCTACCGCCGCCATCTTCTGCCTGGCCCACTATTTACCCTCCCCTCCCCTTTCCCCTCCCCTTCGTCCTCCCATTCTCCCCCTGCTCCCCGCCCCGTACCCCTCCCAACGTCTGACGAAGCACGCCGAGGGCTGGAGGTCCCCTCCCGCACCCTACCTCCGGTTCTCCCGGGTGACGCAGGGTGGAAAGGTGGGAGGAGCAGAGAAAAGAGGAGGGATGGAGTCCCCGTTCGGTTGCATTCTGGGAAGGACGCTGCTCCGTCAGTCGCGCAGCCTCCTGGGAGTTGTAGTCGGGATCCTGAGGCAACCGGTGAGTGTTCCGCGCCGGGAAGGCTGTCGCCTTAGGGACCGGTCAAGTGGAGGGTGGGCTTCGTTTGACAGTTGTGTGATCCGTTCCCTCGGCCACCTTTCTATGTCTGCCTAGCGTGTTTATGACGAACCTGTGCACCTTGCGGGCCGGGATGTGAGATAACACTCTGCTGAGGATGCCGGGCCTGCCTTCCGCGTCTGTTTCCTGAAAGCCCGGGAGCTCTTGCCGCTTTCCGGGGTGGGAGTGTACCGGGCGCTTCTGCCGTAACCACGGGCCAGTGGTTTGCGACCTCTCTAGTGAAAACGGGGTTTCTTTCCGCCAAATCCCCTCTGCAAATGTTGAGGGTTGTTTGTTTTTTATCTCGCTCTTTAGAAGTTAAAACTTCAAACTTGAAGTTTCCCGCGTTTGGAGGAAGAATTCTCGGTCCCTTCTCACCAGAGCATGCACTTCGTATTGTTAGATTTACAGAGTGTTCATTTTGTTGATAGTAATTTTGAAGATGTCAGGGAATAAATTACGTTTGAATAATTTTTAAAGTAAAATGAGAATGTGAAATGATGTACTGGAGTTTATTCTAAGTTGTAGATGAGTACCTTCCCGAAAGCCAGGTTAACCATCTCTACGGACCTATCTCTCTGAGAGATAGGAAAGGTTGTGGGGTAGAAACTTCATTGTATAAGAAAAACCAAAATGCAATAGTCTTACTGAATAATAAGAGATTAGGCAATAGGAGGCTGGCTTTAAGACTAGAATTGAATTAGAAAGACCAATAGAAGATCTAACGGATCTTTGTCTATTTTTGAACAAATTATAGGGATAATTTTTATTGTGAGATCTTTAATTTGTAACTTCAGTTCTTTCTCCTCTCGTTTGCTACTGTTAAATTTTTGTCAATTTCCTAATAATTGCCAACAACAAAATTCGTTATTAAACGTTAGAAAGAGTACGTGTGTACGGCAGTGGCTGGAGAATAGGAGTGGAGTTTTGAGTCTGAGGGAAAAGATACAGTCAGTGGCCAGAAATAACTCTGGTAGGGATAGAGGCCAGCTTAACTGGGATCTTCAGAAAAAACCAGAATGATGGGAAGTGTCTCTGAGAGGTACCTGTGATATCTTTTTGTTCCCCTAGACTGATGCTTATAGATGCTGAATCTGTTGTAAATAAGTTACAGATTGTTTTTCCATTGTGAAATCAAGTAGTAATTCATAACTGAAAGCCATTCAGATGAACAAAACTTTGAGATAATGCTTTTGAAAATACTTTGACAACATGTTAATTAACACATAATCCCAAGATTGTCATTCAAAAGAGAATAAAGAAGAAACCCACTTACATATTTCCCCCTTTATTGAATTGCTGAATTATATCTTTGGAATTTTGAATACTGTAATAATTAAGTTTTACTTTCACTTTGGTTACCTAATATGGTTAGATGTAATATTTGATTCTTTTGAGCTCTAGGTTTTAAAAGGATATTAGTCTTAAGGAAATGATTGTGAATTGTTGAGAAATCCACTTCATAACGTGATTTAGAATCATGGGAGCATAGTATATGTTTATATTGAAATTGAACTTTCTGTTGTCCTTTATGCATTTCTAAGTTGTGTGTGGTTGCAACCACCACTACTTACATCTCTGAGGTTCCCACTTAGTAGGAAATTGCTTCACTGTAATAGTCTGTTTCTATCTATAGGGCTGAGGGGAGGGGACATTCTGAGAAAAAAATCATTTAACATACCTGAAAATCCCATGATAAATGCTTAAATGGATGTATTAGACTGCATATATTATTTTGCTCCCTAGAATGTGAGTTCAGTGGAGGCAAGAATTTTAATTTTTTCACCCATTTTTTTCATAACTTTTTTCTATCCTTAGTCCCTAGAATAGTGCTCAGCACATAGAAGGCATTCAATATAATTTGTGTATTCTATCTTTCAGTTAATAATTTAACAACATACGGGGCGCCTGGGTGGCACAGCGGTTAAGTGTCTGCCTTTGACTCAGGGCGTGATCCCAGCGTTATGGGATCAAGCCCCACATCAGGCTCCTCCGCTATGAGCCTGTTTCTTCCTCTCCCACTCCCCCTGCTTGTGTTCCCTCTCTCGCTGGCTGTCTCTATCTCGGTTGAATAAATAAATAAAATCTTTAAAAAAAAATAATAATTTAACAGCATACAATATGCAGGATACTATGCTGATGCCTGGGTGATATTAAGATAGTAAAAAGTTAAGGGGCAGGGCGAGGGTCTGTCTTCCAGGAGATTATAACAGAACAAGGTAAGAAAAGTACAAGTGTAACTTTAATAGTTGAATTAGTGTTTGAAAGAAGGTAACCTTTATTCCTACAACTTGGCAGTGACAAACCCTGTTCTTTAACCATCCTTCTCCTGGATATTCGTAGGCCACTTGCCCCAGGTCTTTTTAGTTAAAAACAATGGCTATTTGGAATTTTAAAGAAAAAAGGATTGTCCTTGTTTGCGGATCTCTTTCCACAAAGTTATCATGTAAACTATTCAAAATAATATAAACTGATCTTTTCTTTATGACTTGTTACTGTGCTTATGACATTCAGAGTGTCCCCTAAATGAAGTTCAGAAATTTAAAAAATTTAAAAGCTACTCTTCAAGCCTACCTTTTTCAAATTAACCAGAACTACTTGCCCCTTTAAATGCTTTGTTCCCC
Organism: Ursus arctos; assembly: GCF_023065955.2. Classification (NCBI taxonomy): domain Eukaryota; kingdom Metazoa; phylum Chordata; class Mammalia; order Carnivora; family Ursidae; genus Ursus; species Ursus arctos. Next base: position 59,794,155 of record NW_026623067.1, read on the forward strand.
CTGTTTTGAATACTAATCGATCACGTTAGCTTCTCTTCAATGTTCCTGTGAGGCCTGTTCAAGAATTGCCACTATGGTGATTCATGTGTGTTCGGAGTGAGTAGGCAGATAGTCTCTGGGTGTGAATCCTAGCTGGCTTCATCCTTAATAATCATATGAATTTGGATGTGTATTTAATAAATACTAACTTAATAAATAGCATTATTAGTTTAACCAGTCACTTTTTATCATATCCCAACTGTTGTGCTGTCAAATGCGTTTGTAAATGAATATTTGCATATCAAAGTGGATATTCATTTGTATGGTGGTGAATACATCTATGTCCATGTCTGAACATGTAAACACTAGTTTCAGAAATGTAAAGGACTACAGGAAACTTGCATGTTTCATCTTTTGTGACGTTATACAGAATTATTGTAAAATACCCTTACAAGTGTATTTACAAAACTGAATATACTGTGTAAAGTGAATACAGGAATATGGAGGTGATTGCTCCCCTTAGCATCTTAACCTTTTGTGTTGGTGCAAAAAAAAAGATTGTATTTTTACCTATCTATGATCAACCTCTGGCATGCTTATCTTCCAAATTAATGGTTTTCAGTTAAACTTAGATCTTAACAGGTATATTCATATCTACTGTAAGCAATACAAGTGTACTAGTCTATGAATGAACTTTAAAGGATCATCATCTTTCTAAAAGAAAAAGGTAAGCAATTCAGCGAGCAAAATCAAGTGTATTCAAGAATAGCAGAGGAATTGCAATTTGGAACAAGCAAACCATGGTGAACCACAGGCAAATCCAGAGAACAGAGGAGAGCTTCAATTTTTAGAGGAAAGGAGGAAGTTGGGAGGGGTTATTTTGAACAAAAGTTCATTAGAGGAAAATGAGAGTTGGAAGTGGTGGTGGCTTCTCATTGGCTGCAGGCAAGGGTAGCTTGCTATTGGCACCAAAAGGCCATCTTCCTTCTTCCTGCTGGACTATGCAAGCTACCATGAGTGATGAGTTTGTGAGAGTCCTACCTTCATAGCCTTCCAACTCCAATTTTACTTTAGGTTTCCTTAACGTATTTTCACATTTCCCCCCTTTGATAAAGATCTTTCTTTAAAAGCGGTGCCGATCAAGAGTTGGGTCATCTGTTCCTTATTAGAATCATTTTTGTCCCTCCGTGCCAGGAAGGACCTTTTCTGGGTGTCATGTCCCACATTGGAGGGAAGTGCTCAGATTGGAAACCATTGAGGCCACGTATCAGTAAGGAGAGGGTAGGACGGAGAACTCTTCAGGCATTTCCCATCTAAAGTCTGTATCTAATTGAAATTTTGAGTGTTGGGGATCATCTTGAAGTATTATGCCAGAATCACCCTTTGGAGTACACCATTTCTGCAAAGGTTTGGTAGGCAACAGGTATAAAATGTAAAAATGATTATATTAAGTAAGTTGAAAAGAATAATGATCCCCATCTGTGCATTAGTTCTAAACCAGAGCCCAAACCTGAGGATAACCAGCTAATGAGATCAAAGGACCATAGTCAGGTGGAATCTGTTATAGTCAATATGCTTCTTCCCTAATTTTATAAATTTGGGGTTTTCTACTTCTCCAGAGGAATTTATCTATATGCAACAGGTGGTGTTTGCTATTGCATAAACATCTTGTTCAGCAAGTAAGTCATCAAGGGCTATGTGATTATCCAAAACGACTTTAATGAGACAAGTGATCATTGTTGGCCTGCTATTGCCTTAGTGCTAGAATCAGCAGGTTTTTCCAGTTCCAGAGAGAGATGTCTAATCATTCATTCCCTGGCATGAACACCCACCAATGGCCTAGGCACCCTTATGATGGAGGCAAATCCAGGGTAATGTATACCCCCTGGGAGTTCTCATTGAAGGCAGCGGTGAAGGTTTGATGGGGAAGACCTATGGGACGACCAGTGAAAGGCTTCAGATTTATTGTGGATGTCCACGGGCTAAGTTGGAAATCATAGTAAGTATTGGCTTCCAGTCTGCCAGCTGTGTAAACACTCATTGGGCAATGTGTAGTCCACTTGCCACAGATAGGTAAAACCAGGTGGTGCACGTAAGACTCCTGTGAGGGTTTGATTATTAATAGTGCTGTTAGTTGGGATTATTCAAGTGGCTGTTTTGAACCAAGTGTCAGTGGTGTTTGGGGAACAATTAGGGGGAAACTATCCTGTTCTGTGGACTTTGTTCTTGAAGCATGTACAGAGGGGCTTGTTTTGTTACAGTGAGCTGACCTGAAGTAGTAGAGTGAACAGGGAACCATATAGGTAGAATAAATGTGGTTAGTTGCATTGAGAGTTATGATAGGGGAGAGCTCAAAGAAAAGTACAGGAAAACCTGGTTGTAGAAGTTTGATTCTGTAAGAAATATCTGGAGGGATGTGGGTACAGTTAGTGGTCACATTGGAAATGAAAGAAAAGTTTGCTATAGGGAAGACTAAAGGGTTGCAACTCCTGTAGACAGATCCAACAATCAAAAAGGTTTCCCCTTTTTTCAAGGGATTGGGAAATTCGAATGAGGGCATTGTCTCTCCAGGATAGACAAGGAGAAAATGAGGTGAGAAAAAGCAGAAAGAGAATATATAGACCTGATCCTGTCATCTTGGGGAAGCTTTCTGCTTCACTGTCCTATGCTTCGTTTCCTGGAAATCTTTAATTTGAGGTGAGCAGTTGATGTGCAGGCCCAGTCAGGGTTTGGAGCTTTCTTTAAATGAGACACATGAATCTGGGAATCCACTCTTAGAGTTTAGTAGCCCAACGATTGGTCCATAACACTTGATAAGTGTTGAAGAGAATCTTTTTGGAGATGTCGTTGAAGAGAATCTTTTTGGAGATGTCTTTTCCAAGAAATGAAATCCCCAGGTTGCAGTGTGTGGCATTCGAGGGCTTCATCTCCCAGGAGTGTGCTGTGAAAATTTGTCCTACTAAAAAGCATGATTATTTTTGAGGGATGTAATTCGGCCTTTGCAATACTGAAATATATCTCCTTTTATTAGGTGCGGGTCAAAAGAGGTGGAAGCTAGAGGTATAGAGCACCCAGTAATTATCTCAAAGGGTGAGAATTTATGAGTTCTAAAGGGGTGGATCTGAGACATAGGACCATCAGTGATACTTTTGGCCGAGGGAGTGGGAGGGTTTCCACAAATTTTGCCTGTTGAGTTTTGATGATGCTTTTGATTGGTTTGACTAGTTCTAAACACTGAGGATGGTAGCAGTGAAAATGCTGTAGAACTGGCCAAACAGCACAGACTTGCTCTGATATTTGACCAGCAAAACGGGTTCTCAGTCACTGTGGAGCTCAGGAGGGGTCCCCCAGATAGGGATGATTTTTTTCCAGTAGGATTTTAGCTATCGAAGAAGCAGTAGTTTCTATGTGGAAAGGCTTCTAACCAGTGGGAAAACATGCAAATCGTTACTGAAACATATTTGTATTCATGAGATGGAAGTAGCTGAATAGAGACCATTTGGGAGACCTCAAATAGCCCTTCGGGCAATTTAAAGTGCCCAGGAGCAGTGTGAACAGATTTCTTGAATTGTTTTTTTGGTGAGGGCAGCTTGCTATTGCTGGACAAAGGGGAAATCTTTCTTCTTGCCGGACTGTGCTAGCTTTGACAAGTGGTACGTGCATGATAGTCCTCCCTTCATGGCTTCCTTAACACATTTTCACAGGATCTATCAGATTTTTTGAGTAATAAAACCAACTTTTGCACTTGGTGGAAAAAAAAGACCAAAAGCTGATCATAAAATCTAGTTGAATAAAAACCTTATAATCTGACCAGATTATGTGAGTTCTTTACATGTGAATGGTCCCCACAGCCAGACAGCTGCAAAATTTCTCTCTCCTTCCTGCATATGCTGGTACTAGTTTCTTTCTCCTCATCTCTCCCCTTCCCCATGCATTACTATTGTTTATATGTATTGTGTATTACTATTGTCTGTTAATATTTTCCAGCTTGTATTCATTGTCTACCATAGCAGTCATTGGCAGCAGTGATGGGAAAAGCAGAGGAAGGAGTAGGTGAGAAATAAAAGCTGGGAGAAAAATAATCTGTAATGGAAACTTCCATCCTGTTTTAATTTACTCATAGGAATAGAAAAGGGAAGTTTATGTTAATGCTATTCTTCTTACTTCAATCTGTTTCCTGCCTCAGTATTCCAAGAGCCCCCAATCCTTTCACGTTTTTTCAGGCCCTGTGATTGCTCTTTGTTTCCTGGTCTCAAATGTAGGCTTGATGTCTTCTTCCTACATCTTAATCTCATATTTTTTTTCCTCGGAAGGGAATAATTATGATTCTAAATGATGAGTAGCGTTAAGTAAGGTTATCCTTGTTATGGAGATGGATATTTAAGTAGGCACTGCCAATAATCACTTTCCTTGCTTGCTTTCTTCTTCCTTCTGTTTTCTAACCACCCACACTCCATTTGGATCAAAACACTTTCATTAACATCAATTATTATTATATTATGCTCATACTCATAGGTCTTATTCTATTACTCTGATTCTTAAGGTGACTTTGCATGTATGTCTTGGATTCCCTTGTGTATTGATTTTTAACATTTTTAACTCAAGGACAGCTGTTTGGGGTGGGGTGGGGTGAGGTACTCATTGATACCTTAATGCACTACATGTAGCTATTTAGGAAAATGTCACATCCCATAGAAAGTTCTAACATTTGGCAGTGAGACAGTGATTTCAGAAACAGAATTTCAAAGAGCATATAGGGCTACCTTTTATCTTGTTTCCTGTTGTATAGAGGAGAGCCAAGCCAGGCAAGTTCCAAGCAGAGATATTCTTTCTTACTGTTGAATAAAATTGAAATTGTATTCCATTATCTTTTATTTGTATCTGTTTGGTTTTATGGGATAAAAACTTGTCAGGGGTGGTTGGTATTTCATAGATTTCACTATAGCAGTAAAAAATCCTTTAGTCTAAAAAGTACACTGTACACATCTATAATAGATGAACGGTGCTATTAATACCCACTCTTTGCACGGACACACTTTCTGTTTTTAGCCCTCAAGCTTTTGAGTCTCTAAATTTTAACCTCTTTAACTGTTATATTGAGAAATTGTTTTGTTAATATGTTAAAGTCCTACTATATAAGCAGTATGGTATTTTTAAATATTGGTAGGATCCTCATAATGGTTGTTTTGTAAATGTGTTTTGCTTCCTGTTTTTCTCCCCAGCCCTTTCATTGTTTCACTTTTACTGTAATTTCAGATCCTCTTCTCCTTAGTCAAGTAAGCTGAAAAATACTGTTGTAGAACTATACATGTTGTTATGGTGATACAGTTTTTGAATATACAGTTCATCTTCATCCTCATTTAAGGTATTTATTAAGACTTGGTATGTGATTGTCCTGATTGGGGTGCTATAAAAATAGGTGATGTATACCACACATTTCATAGATTCATTGCCTTCTAGCATTTTACTGTCTAGGAATACAGGCAATAATTAAGTCTATAAAGATATTGATATGTTTTTAAAAGTGACAGTATTATTAAAGAACAAGTAAAGGGACGCCTGGGTGGCTCAGTTGGTTAAGTGTCTGCCTTCAGCTCAGGTCATGATCCCAGGGTCCTGGGATCGAGTCCTGCATTGGCGCCCTGCTCAGCGGGGAGTCTGCTTCTCCCACTGCCCCTCACCCTGCTCTCGTGCTCTCACTCCCTTTCCCTCTCTCTCAAATAAATAAATAAATAAAATCTTTAAAAAAACATAAAGAACAAGGAAAGATTTAAATCTCCTGTCTCATAATAAGTGCTCAGTAAATATTTAAGGGTGAATGGAGTTGATGAGTAAAGGGAAGCTGTGGGAACTACAATTAAGGCTCAGAAGAAAAATCACTAACAGGTTAAAATTCTGAGCTACTAAAGAACCAAATTCCAGCATAGCTTTTTGTAAGGAATAAGTATCATTTGTTAAGAACCTACTCAATGTTAGACGTTTAGATTTACTATTTTTAGTATTCACTCTTCACAAAAGTCCTGCAAAATAGACATCCTTATTTTACATATAAAGAAGTTAATGTTGAAAGAAGTTAAATAAATTGCCCGAAGTCAAGCTAATTAATAGGCTAATTGAGACTTTGAAACTCAGAGACTTAAAATATGTAATTTCAATATATATAAAATTGATTTTAGACTCAAAAAACAAAAACAAAGACAACTATTATCCTGAAATGATAAAACATTTGAGAATCTGGTAGAGCCTGATTATATTCAGGGTATGTTGCATAGTTTTTCTTTAGTTTGAAATCTTTCTTTTGAAGAAAATTCATCTACATACATTTATAAGCTGCAATGGCATATTATGTAGGCAGTTTACAGTGTTTTTCTATGATAACTAAAGGGGTATGCTAGCAAGTCTATGTTTTATTTATCTATATTTAAGTGATAATTTAAGTGCTTTCTTTTGCAATTATTCTTTTATCTAATGTTGATAAAGAAATTATGTATTGATTTAACTCTCAGTATAAGAGTATTTCTCAGGAAAAATAGTCATTGGTAGCTATCATCATTTTATTTTTTATATTTGTGAGTAATTTTATGAATAATCTTGAGAAGTAACAAACAAGGGATGGTGAACAATAAATTTATTAGGAATTGTAATAAAAATTGAAACGTACTAAACAAATTTTTATTCTATATTTTCCTAAAGGACATTCCTAATGAGTGTCCTTTGAGAAAGCAAGTAGCTGCTCATCAACTTTTATGCATGATCCTGGATCTTTCCATCCTATAAATAAAGATTATATGCATCTTTAATAGATTCTAGCTTATCATTATGTCTGGTTCTTTATTTTGTGCTTGTAACACCAAAACCCAATAACGTTGAAAACTTTAACATCTCATAATCTTGTTAAATAGAAGACATCCATTTTCTTTCCTTCATAATTGTAAAATATTTTCATTTTTATAAGCACCACTTAAAAGTATAAGTCCAATAAGGTTTTCATTTCTACATCATCTATTTCCTCCTTTTCCCCGTTGTATACACATCTGTCTTAGATATTTGTTGACTTACAAACCATATTAAGTAACTTTTAGTGCATAAATATAGGATGAAAGGAGGAAAGAACACTGTCATATGTTGTGTTAGCAAAATGGGATGTTCCAAGTTCTTGTTGCAAAATACTTTGTGATGAAGTCCTTCCTGTTGAGTGACTAACTGGATGGGAATGCCATATTTGCTTTTCTTACAAATTCGTTGTTTACTCATTGATTCTTTTTTTTTTTTTAAGATTTTATTTATTTATTTGACACAGAGAGAGCACAAGTAGGCAGAGTGACAGGCAGAGTGAGAGGGAGAAGCAGGCTCCCTGCAGAGCAGCGAGCCCCATGTGGGACTCGATCCCAGCACCCTGGGATCATGACCTGAGCTGAAGGTAGACACTTAACCAACTGAGCCACCCAGGCGCCCTTGTTTACTCATTGATTCTTAAGTTTGAGAAGATATCTGTTTGAGTTATCTGAAAATTCATACTCTGAGATTTTGCTTGTAAGATTAATTTCACCATCATTATAGTCAAAGTGCTGTTTCTTTGCATTCATCTTCCGATTTATCTAATAATTGTGAAATTCTTCAGTCAGTTTTCTTCTCTTTGCCAGTATGGGCAGAAAATGAAAAATTCAGAACGTTCAACTATGTTAAGCTTTCATTAAAAGCTTTCATCAGTGTAAGCTACCAAAACCCAACCCCCTGCAAAAATGGTGTGTCTATACTTCTCTTATACTTTCCTTCAAAGATACATTACTGTGGGCAATACAATTAGAAAACTGAAGGATGATATAATAGTGATGATTTATTTCAGTACCAGATCATTTTCCTGGGGATTCCATTATTTCACTTTCTTTTGATTTTATCTTTTAGCATAAATGATGAATAATGATTAATAATTCCTAGAATAATGAAATAAGATCCCAAAGATACCATAATGTATTTTTCATTTATAAAGGGATCACCATAATATATCTTCAATTTATAAAAGAGTCAAATCCATATGGAAATTGTAAGATAGAGCAAATTTTATTCTGTTAGAAATTAATATTTTGTTCTTTGGAAGATTTCTAAAAAAAAAATAAGATATGAAATATCTGTGCCTACAATAAAGTTGTTCAAAGAAGAAACAAAAACTAAAACTGGGTCCAATAGATCCTTTGTTCCTTAAGCTTTTTTTTTTTTTATAACCAAACACAAACTAGTTTGTATTTCCTTCTCCTATCTCAAGTAAAATGGTTAGCCATTATAATTCCAAAATAATAAAAATTTGGCATTAATCTTAAAGATCAAAGTAGATGTTAATATACTACTAGTTCATTTATCTTTATCCAATCCAGTGAAATTTGTGCATTAAAAAGTAGATGTATAAAAGTAGATGTATAGAAAATCATTTGTAAAGTATATAATATTTGCCCATTGAGAATGGTTAGCAATACTTAAAATATTAACAGAATTTTTTAGTGTTTTACATAAGAAAAGCATGGCTATCATGGGATCCCACCATAGCAATCATTTCACAGTAGAACCACACTTTATAAATCATGATCTGAGAAAATTATCAAAAACTAAAGTGAAGTTAAGGGAATAGTGCCTTACATGTAGAAATATTTTCTCTTGCCCTCAAGCAGACATGTGAAAATCTATGAAAAAATGTTAATAAATTCCAGAGATAAAGGCCTTTTCTAAAAAGACATTTGCTTCATTGTAGTGATTAGTGCTAGTTTTTTATGGAATGAAACCCAAGCTATTTTGTAATTAAGGTTAGTATATGATACTGCAGACGGAAGTTAAACAGGTACATAATTTAAACAGATTTTGTTGGTCACATTCCTGACAAAAGGGTCGGGGTATTTTTAAGCCTTGGAAAGCGTTTTTTCTCTTCCTCCCTGAGGGTAATTTTGGGGGAAAATGTAAATATATGTAATATGGGGTGGGAGAGGATGAGGAAGGCACTACTGCTGTATGTCAAGGGACAGAGAAAACCTTCATATCTTCAAAAGGTCAGATGAAGAGGAAGCAGGAGTAAGGGAAAGTGTTCGTGAAAAATACAGGAACCTGGATTAGCTCGGTCTTTTGAAGGGGGGGGGGGGTTGTGCCTGGGCACATCATAGCCAAACTGATGAAAACCAAACTGAAGAGAAAGACTTGAAAGCAGTCAGAAAGAAATGACACATCACATACAGGGAACAACAGTATGAACTCTCATGATCTTAAATAATGGAGCTAGAAAACAGTGGAGCAGCATCTTTGAAGTACTGAAAGAAAAAGACCTGTCAACTTTATATCTGATGAAAATATCTTTAAAGAATAAAAAAAATAAGCCTGCTGACATCTTAGTTGTATATTTAGCATACTGATTAAGAATGTGGGCTCTGGAGAGAATCTTTGATTTGAATTTCAGCTTGGACACCTCTGGTGATCCTGGATGAATTACATAAATTCTCTAAGGTTCAATTTCCTTATGCATTTTACTGATACACACTTTAGTGAGATAATATCTAAGTTAGTGAGTAATCACGAGAAACAAATGAGAGAATGCTTTTTAAACACTTAGTACCTGCTCAGCCTATGATAAGTTGTTTGAAAATGTTATTTATTCGTGTGTATTTTTAGCCCACGTTTATCGAATTTCATGCTTTTTATTTTCATCTTCCCCCTCCCCCCTTAGATTTAGAGAGGTTGGATATATCTTGAAAAAGGAAGAAACTACTGACAGTATTGTAAACGACAAATCACTTCTGCTGCTACTTCGAGTTGTACAGAGACCAGATTTAGGAAGCTCTCATTTTCAGAGAAAATTCTTTCTTTTTACGAATAATGTTTTCCCTTTATTTTCTGTGTTGCTTTAGGCAGAAATGTAGGGCTTTTTTTGATAATTGATTTTTACTGATATTATTAAATAGGACAGTCCCTGTAGAAGTGAACTCTTTGTTTTAGATGACATGATTATTGAATATATTGCCCTTTGGATCACTAGAAAGATCTGCAGTTGACTCCCAAATATATTTTAGTAAGTCTGAATGGACATCGTATTTTAATAATTTTATTTTCTTTTCCTTGTCATTATTTCATATTCTTCATTTAGAGAATTCTTATGCTTTTAGAGAGTTTTCAAAATCATGATGTCATCTAAAAATAAAGTTTAGGCCATAAATTTTGTTTTCTATTATAGTAATAAATGATATTTTATCTGTTATTTATACTACTTTCACATTCCATGAAATCTACAAAAAACCCACTGTTCCTTCTTTTGATAAGATTTCAATATTTTTCAGTTTTACCTTTGCATTTATCAAGTAATGGCTAAGCATGAGGGTTTTGACCTAGGCCTGAAATACTGTCTCAGATCCACCAATTATTTACTTATCTAAGGTACCTCTAAGTCTTCACACTTTTGTTTCCTCATCTCTTAGGAAAATTAAATAGAATTATACATGTAAAACACTGTAAGATCCGGGGCGCCTGGGTGGCACAGCGGTTAAGCGTCTGCCTTCCGCTCAGGGCGTGATCCCGGCGTTCTGGGATCGAGCCCCACATCAGGCTCCTCCGCTATGAGCCTGCTTCTTCCTCTCCCACTCCCCCTGCTTGTGTTCCCTCTCTCGCAGGCTGTCTCTATCTCTGTCGAATAAATAAATAAAATCTTTAAAAAAAAAAAAAACACTGTAAGATCCAAATATTACTTTTAATAGTTACTGTATTTAAAAAGAGTTCACTGAGGTGTTACCATTAATTTTATTATGTTTTCTATATTAATCTGCCCATCATTCATTCATTCAACGTTTATTTATTAAGTAACAGGCTCAGTGGCCTAGAACTATACCAGGTTTTGCCCTCTTGAAATTTATATTTTAGTTGTATTAAGTACAACCAAAAAAACACTTGCCTTATTTTTTTCTTTTACAAATTCTAGCAGGAAAAGGTTTTTGGCGTAAAAGTTATTCAGTTGATTAGTTTATTAGTATATATAAAATTTTCACCATTATTCAAATGAAAACATTACTAATCTTTAGGATACAACTGTTTTATAGCAGTGTTCCTCAAACTTTGGTCTGTGTACAGTGCTGATCTGTAATGAGATAATTACAGAATTTGAAAGTAAGCCATAGATTTATTATCTAACAGTTTTGGTGGATCAAGGATCCCAGCATGACTTAACTGGTGTCTCTGGATCATGAGGTTACAGTCAAGATGTTATGTAGGGCTGTAGTCTTATCTGAAGACTGGACTGGAAGAGGATCTCCTTCCAAACTCACTCATGTGGACCTTCTGTCAGGGCTGCCTCACATAGCAGCTGGTTTCCCCAGAGTGAGTAATCCAAGTTGAGAATGAGAACATCTAAGATGGAAGTCACATTCTTTAATAACCCATTTTCATGTGTGACATCCCATCACTCTGCTTCTGCTTCTTCTATTTGTAAGAAGTGAGTCACTTAATTACATATTATGGTATTCATTTGTTGTAACTTTTTCTTCATTTTCTTATCAGCTATGAAGTATTTTTAAAGGTAATTATTTTAGTAGTATTAAGAAATGCATATTTCATTTGTATGGGACACCTGGGTGGCTCAGTCAGTTAAGTGTCTGCCTTCAGCTCAGATCATGATCCTGGGGTCCTGGGATTGAGCCCCACGTCAGGCTCCCTACTTAGTTGGGACCTTGCTTCTCCCTCTGCCTCTGTTGCTCCCCCTGTTTGTGTTCTCTCTCTTGCTCACTCTTTCTCTCAAATAAACTCTTTTTTTAAAAAAAAGAAAGGCATATTTCATTTGTAGATTAAATTTTGTTTCTTAGTATATTTGGCAGTATAGAAATGAATAATTCTTTTTTTTTTAAAGAGTTTATTTGAGAGAGAGAGGCAGAGATAGTGAACATAAACAGGGAGGAGAGGGAGAAGCAGCCTCCCGCTGAGTAGGGAGCCCCAAAGGGGCTCAATCCCAGGGCTCTGGGATCATGACCTGAGCTGAAGGCAGACGCTTAACCATCTGAGCCACCCAGGCACCTCAGAAATGAATTCTTACGCTGGAAGCTACTGTTAACATTTGACCGGTTTTCATAATGCTATACTATCTGCAGATTTAATAAGAGGGTCAGAATGAACTGTAATAATTTATTGGCATTAGGTAAGTGGTTTTGGCAAAATTATTAACTTAGGAGGTTTTGCAAATATGCTGAAGCCCTTATGGTTTAAAATTCTGAAATCTGAGAAATTTAAGCTCTTAACTTTAGTAATGATGAATACTTTATTTTAACATTTTAAAAATTGTAGTCACATAGTGAGAAGCCAGATTTTAGATCCCAAAACGGGGTTGCTATTATTCTTAGCTTCAAGCCTTTGAGTAAAGGAGGTGACAAACTATATGGTTCTAATCTCTGCTGAAATAAATGTATTTCAGCATCTACTTTGACTCCTCACCCTTTGAGGCCTGGTCAGGAAGAGAAAAACATTTCCGACAATTAACAGATTAGAAATTAAAAAAAAAAAATTCCAGAAGGAAAGCACGGCATGGGATTCATTTTCCTTTTTTAAAATTACGATGTCCTCCAGAGGCAGAGATGCATCTTGCTTACCTATGAAGATTATGTAGTACAGGTGCATTTTTAGATTAAGGAATTAGATTAAGGGATTAAAATTATCTGTTAATATATACATTTAGCATATATTTACATTTTAAAAATATGCATGTTGTAAAATAGAGTTCTAGAGATCATTTTGGGAATATTCTGTATATAATTTAAAATCTTACTATGAGGGTCACCTGGGTGGCTCAATCGGTTGAGCATCCGACTCTTGGTTTCAGCTCAGGTCACAATATCAGGATCCTGGGATGGAGTCCTCCCTCGGACTCCACACTGCTTGAGGATTCTCTCCCTCTCCCTCTGCCCCTCCTCCCACCTATGTGCATGCATGCTCTCTCTCAAACGAATAAATAAATCTTTAAAAATAAATAAATAAACTCCTGCAGTAGACTAATTAGAGCTATAGGAAACCAAAGAAAGCGGCAGCACTGGATCAAGAAATAATATCATGAACAATATCAAGAAAACACTAGAACAATGTAGCAGAGGGGATAATTGAAAGGATCATTTTTCCAGGATAGGAAAATAAAATAATATCTTGTATAACTTGGTTACAAAATATTATCCTTACAATAATGTAAGATGTAGTATAGTGATAAGTAGTATAATACCTCAATTTCCTGTTTGTAGTGTAAAGCCACCTATTATCCTGGCTTCATATGTAATTTTATATTAAAAGTAACACTAGAGATTGTAGAACTTAAAAAATCATTACAGTACCAAAAAAGGTACTACAGGAGAACACTTTTCTCCTTTTCTAAAAACATACGTTTTCAGCTGTTCCTTAAAATTTATGCATTTTACTGTATACCTCAACTAAAACAACATTAGTCTGTTCAGTATCACTTCTATGTTAAGTAAATATTTTTGCTGACCTGATCTAATACCCAAAGAAATTAACCTCTCGGTATACTTCCTTCATGTTAATGAATCAACGTCCTCAAAAACAGTCGACTTCTATAAGATATAAAGTTAATTTTTCACAATTGTTAAAGGTCCTGAGTGCCCTTATTTCTGAGTGTAAACAAAGTCTTCATTGTTGGAGATTCTGGAAGACTTTACCAAATATGCAACTCATCATCAAAATTGGAACTTATACACTGAGCTTTGGGGAATTTACCATTGAATTGACATTTTAGTTAATGTGTTTCGTATCAGGATATTTTTCATTCTGTAATAAAGAAACAGATAATTTCAATTAGTTGTTATATAAAAGTGAATTTTAAATGTCCATAGGATTAAATAGAGTGTAGGCTTTTTAACAGCCTTCTGTCCCATTCTTCACTAGAATAAGTTAAATGAATAGAAAGCTCAGAAAGGAAAAAGGCAGTTGAAGAGAGTATGTGCATAGTTCTTGCATAGACTTTATGTCCTCGGTGAAAGCTTGTGTGTTCTTTTAGCATACATCCCCGTGGTTTGGGATTTGTAGAGTAACATTATTTCTATTAACTCTCTCAAAATACATATACATTTAAAGTCTTTCAAATAATTCATTCCAAAATAATTTTTAATTTTTTGTACATCTTATTTTGCAAAGATATTAAAAACTAAAGCCAGAAATAAAAGTTTCATCCAATCCCTCATTCCCATCATATGAAAATTGTGTGCATGTAGTGTGAGTGCATGTGTTCACATAGGGGTATGTAAAATAATTGGAGAGGAACATAGAAAATAATCTGGTAAAAGTTTGGGGTTGTGATTTTTATTTTCTTGAAAATTTAAAAAATATTTTTATAATAAATGAAATTGAAAAAGGAAATTTTTAGTCAGGCATTAAATTAAGTGGGGAATTACTTCAAATCTAGGGTGTTATTCTTAATTCATAGTATTTAAATGTAGATAGTAAAAAGAACATTTAATCACAGCCTGAAGTTTTGTTTAATCTGTTTAATCTGTTCAAATAAACCTGTTAAATGTTTGAACATTTAGAGGATTAAAAATAATATTTGTTCTTAAGAAATATACAGGTTTTTCTGGAAGGATTTTTGGGTTTGGTTATTTATAGTGTATTAGAAATAGGAAGCAAGCTCCACCTAGGAGCTTACTGTAGTTTAGTTTTCTGTCCTTGTCCTCTTCCCCCCCCCCAACCTTTCCTCTCCATCTTCTCTCTTTTATCTCTCTTACTATCCTTAGTAGGTTTTGCATATTTTCTGGTAGATTAATTCCAGGTGACTTTGGTCAATGTGCTAATCACTTGTGATATTGTTTACATAGTTTTCTTTTTCTTTTTTTTTTTTAAAGATTTTATGTACTCATTCGACAGAGATAGAGACAGCCAGCGAGAGAGGGAGCACAAGCAGGGAGTGGGAGAGGAAGAAGCAGGCCCACAGCGGAGGAGCCTGATGTGGGGCTCGATCCCACAACGCCAGATTCACGCCCTGAGCCGAAGGCAGACGCTCAACCGCCGCGCCACCCAGGCGCCCCTGTTTACATAGTTTTGTGAGCTTTTTATAGGTAGGAGAAATCCTACCACTCTAAAACTTCTTCCTCAGAACTGCTGCTGAAAAAAATCTAATTTTCCATCCTTACCACTACCAAAAGCAGAGATTGGCCTTATATTTTTTAAGTGGTAACCTGAATAGTTAGTGGTAGAACCAGACTAGGAAGAACTTGAATATTTTCAGAGAAAATGTACTCTTAAACCAATATATTAAACCACAAGAACCCAAGCTCTTTCCTTTGCGTTCTGTATAACCGTTTGTGCTTCTGAGTTGAAGTGAAACAGACTGTCTTTGTAGTATCAAGCTATAAAAATGTTTGACTATTTTCTTTTTCATAATCATAGGACAAATAGTTTTTGGGGAGCAAAACAAAATTCATCTATATGATCCATGAACTTTGGCTTTTTCTTGAGGATGCTTACAATGAAACTTTTTTCCTTCCACAGTCTCTGTATCTTGAAGAGAGAGAAGTAAGGAAAGTCAGACTAGTGATTTTCACAGCTCTGGAAATTTGGCTTAACTTTAATAGTAACTATTGACTGAGAGTTTATTATATCCCAGATGCCACTAGGCACTTACATACTTCCCTCACAAAGCCATTTAAAATAGTATTAAATCTCACTTCCCAGAAAATATGGAAAATACTTTGCGATAATCTTTTGTGCATCTTTTGTGAATATTATGTGTTCATCTCTGCTGGGAGCTAGCTCTCCCTTTCAATTTATGGATTTCTAAAGAAATTCAGTCAGAACTAATGGGGAGAACAGAGATAACCAGGACTAATGAGAGATTATAGAAATTTGAAAATAACAGAAACACTAACCAATAAAAACAAAACCAGGCTCCCCATAGGGACATAAATTATAGTACTAAAAGGAATTCAAGTATATTAAAACTTAGTATGTTTTATTAACTTTGTCCAATAATTTTTTGTAGATTTCGATATAATTGAAAAATATTTAGTCAAAGAAATTAAACAAGGCAACTTAATTTTCCAGAGAATAAACATAAGCTAGAATCTTTTTAATATTAATGGAACCTAGCAAGCATTCTAACATGTAAAGTCAAAATATTCTTTTATTTCAATACAAGTCCCAAAAGCTTTAGTAAATCATTTTAACTATCAAATATCTTAGGAAGATAAGATTTATAAAATCAAAGGTGGTTTAGCTCATATACCTGTCCTTACATATTTAATGTTGAAATAAGGAAAAACTACAAATATCTTAAAATTATTAACTTCAGAAAAGTAGTTTTTGTCACAATCTTTTAACATAGCTATGTAACCTTGCTATGTGAATAAAAGAATGAGAAAATAATATAAACTGTTCAGTCATTCAGCAAATTATTTATTGAGCACCTACTCTATGGCAAGCACTGTTTGAAGCTTTTGGGATACATCAGTTAAAACAACAAAAAGCAAAGTTCCCTGCCCTCTTGGAGTCTCCGTATTCACAGGAAGATAGACAATAAGCATAATAAGTAAACCTAAGTTTATTACTATGTTAGGAAATGATAAGGGCTATGAAAAACATGGGGGCATTGGGAAGAGGAGGGTGGGAGGTGTTAATCAGGCTGAAATTTAAATAAGGAGGTCAGGGTAAACCTTCATTGAGAAGGTAACATTTAAGCAAAGACTTGAAGGGAGTTTAGTCAAGAGAGTAGCTAGCTGAAGAACCCTAAAGGAGAGGGTTCAAGGATAGAGCATGCTTACCAAATTTGAAGAACAGCAAAGAAACTAGTGTGCCTGGAGAGTAGTGAGTGAGGGGGAGAGTGTTAGGTATGAGGGTAGGCAGGTAACAGGTAATTGGAATGCAGATTCTGTTGGGACTTTGGCTTTTATTCTGGAGTAAGATCAGGGTGCTGTTGTATAGTTTTCAGCAAAGGAGTGATGTGACCTGACTTGTGATTTAGAAAAATCAGTTGGGTTATTGTGTTGATAATTGACTACATGGAAGGCAGAAACAGACTATTTCTTGTTGTGTTAATCCAGGCAAGAGATAATGGTGGTTCAGACTAGAGTGAAAGCAATGACGATACATAAGTGGTTAAATTCAGGGTACATTTTGAAAGCAGAGTCCACAGGATTTGCTGACAATTTGGATGTGGGGTGTATGAGAAAGAGGGAGCTCAAGAATGAATACAAGCTTATTTGCATGAGCAATTGGAAGGGAATGGAGTTGCCATCGACTGAGATGAGACTCAAGGCTGCATCCAAGTGGAACTGGTTTTAGGGATGGAGGCAGATAACAAGATCCGTTTTGGACATGTTAAATTTAGGACACCAGATGGGCATTTGGACTGCAGCTATAAACTTGGAAGTCATTAACATGTAGAGAATAGTAAACTTATCCTCATGAAACTAGACATAAATGGTCTGGTAATTGGGCATCAGCAAGACAGGAAGGTAGCTGAAAACTAACTTTACCTACCACAACTTTGCCTGGCACCGGCATTGCTGGTAATAACCCAGTTCTTCTGACCCGATTAGGGACCAAAAGCAATTCTTCTCAGAGTTTTTGGGCTAATATATTCTTTATGAAATAGTAGGCATTCGATAAATGTTTCTTTTCCTTTCATACATTTTATCATTTAAAGGACAATGCAGCTTGGGGCACCTGGGTGGCATAGTCAGTTGAGCATCTCTTGGTTTCAACTTCGGTCATGATCTCAGGGTCGTGAGATCAAGCCCCAAGGAGAGAGACTCTGCGCTGAGCACAGAGTCTGCCTGAGATTAGCTCTCCCTGTCCCTCTGCCCCTCCCACTCATGCTCTCTCTCTCTCTCTCAAATAAATAAATCTTTAAAAAATAAATAAAAGGATAGGGCAACTTAAATGTATTATGTCTGCATTCAGCATCTTCACTCATCAGCAGTGTTGGTTTGGGGAAAATATGAATGAATTACATCCACCAGTTTGATTAGAAAATGATAAGTAATTGGGCTACTAAAGCATAACACATAATATAGGGTGATATTAGGCTGAATGTGATAGTAGAAGAGAAAAGTCAAATGATAAAAACAGAAAACCAGCCAATATTTTCTTGGGCACTGGGAAACAACAGCACCAAGTGGTTCCTATACTTTGGGCACATTAGAATAACCTGAGTATGCCTTAAAAAAATACTGATATCTGGTTCCTACCGCCAGACCTTCTGATTTATTTATCTCGTATGTGGACTCAAACAACAACAACAGCAGCAACAACCTGAACTCATATATGCAGAGAACAGTTGGTGGTTGCTAGAGGTGGGGTGGGGGTAGGTGAAGTGGGTAAAGGTGGTCAAAAGGTACAAACTTCCAGCTATAAAATAAGTGAATCATGGGGACGCCTGGGTAGCACAGTCTTTAAGCGTCTGCCTTAGCCTCAGGGCATGATCCCGGCGTTCTGGGATCGAGTCCCACATCGGGCTCCTCCTCTGGGAGCCTGCTTCTTTCTCTCCCACTGGCTGTCTCTCTGTCACACAAAGAAATAAAATCTTAAAAAAAAAAAATAAGTGAATCATGGGGTATAACGTATAGGATGGTGACTATAGTTAATACTGTATCATACATTTAAAAGTTGCTAAGAGATTATATGTTAAGAATTCTCATCACAAGAAAGGAAATTGTGTAACTGTGTGGTGATAGATGTTAACTAAAAAAAAAAAAAAAAAAGGAAAAGAAAAAGTCCTTAAGGCAGCTTAAAATAAATAGAATAAATGAGACCTCTCTAAATCATGCAAATGAGAAATCCCTGGCGTAATTTGTTGTAGATGCATGGCAGCTGTTCATCTGGTCATTTCTTTATGGCATAAGTGAACTCAAGCTGGAAGCGGCTGTGATGTTATGGCAGCTGTATTAGTTTGGGGTAAGGAGACTTGGATTCACACCAGTTCTTTTGCTTGTTAGCAGACTTAGGATGGCCAATTCACTTAACCTTCCTGAAACTCCAATTTCTATTTTCCTAGCATGAGAATAACCAAATTTGTCTTGCATGGTTACTATAAATATTTTAAAAATCTAGTATATGTGAAATTAAACGATAAAGAACAATTTAAAGGTATTAAAAATGATTGCTTGAAGGGATTTTTAACTTTAGAAGTGATATAACATTATAAAATGTAATAATTTCCTAGAAGTGAACAGATTATTATTTTTTTCTGTATTTTTTCCACTGCTTTAAAAAATGGAATTCTGTAATGAATGCTATTGAACTTACCATGGTTAGTAGAGGAAGTGTTATTTTGTATTTATTTCCTATGCAGTGTGTTAATATGTGAAAAACATGAACTTTGGACTCAGGTCTGGGTTTCAACACAGATATTGTCACTTATTAGAAAATTTGTGTCAGTAGACTCAGATTTCTTTTCTCTTTATATTGGGGATAATAAAATTTACCTTTCAGGGCAGGGCTACTGTGTGAGGTTCAAGTGTAAAGTGCCAAGCATAGCAGCAGGCACAAAACTTGCAGGAAATGTTAATTCCTTACTTCCCTCTGAAAGGACAATAATCTAGGGATAGTCATTTAAAAATCTGAGTAATAATGATTTCTCAATGATAAAAATTCTTAAATGTTTTACCTGTTTGGCTAATTGTATATCATTTTAACATTTAAGTGCCCACCTCCTCACCATGAATGCTTTAAAAAGCTGTGTTTATTTTTTATGTTTTTTCAGATAATAAAAACGCTTTAAGTTTACACCATGGATAGCACCAAGGAGAAGAATGGCAATTACAAAGATGATCTTCTGCTTAGGGTGGGACTTAATGATAATAAAGCCGGAATGGAAGGATTAGATAAAGAGAAGATTAACAAAATTATAATGGAAGCCACAAAAGTATGTTTCGTGTTTATTTTGCTATCACTAATTTATAGCTTTTTAACTTTCTGTTTAAAATAAAATCAGTAAGTTTTAAATATCTTTCTTATTGTAGTTTTTAATATTTTAATGTATCTTGTTAAAACAAAAGGGTATGGAATGATCTCTCTTCTGTTACTCTTGCTCTTGCCATCCAGTTTTCTGCCTCACATACACGTAATATGCATGTAAAAGCAAAATAGCATACATGTTCTTTTTTCACCCTTTTTCTTAATAGGAAAATACTGTAATTGTTGTGTTTTTTGTTTTTGTTTCAATTAATGTAACTTGGAGGTCTTTCTCTATAAGTAAAGATCTTCCTTCTTTTTTATGCCTGCATTTGTGAATATAATAAAATTAATTGAACCAATCAGAATGTTTATTCATGAACATATAAGTCATTTCTAGTCTTTTGTTTTTACCAACAATACTACAGTGAATAACCTTGTATTTTATAACATTACCCATGTGCAGGTAAAACTATAGGAGAGATTCTAGAAATGGAATTATCCCACCAAGTACAGAGAGCAAAAAAGGATATATGCATGTGCAATTTTTATGAATTGGCCAGTTGCCCTCCATAGTGAATGTATCAATTTAAATTTTCACTGCCAGGACCTGAGAGTATATTACCATGGTGCAACTGTGCTAGTATAGTGTGTAACTGAGCTTTTGGATTTGCCAATCTACAGTAAGGTAGTGTAGCATTAATTTGCATTTCTCTTATGAAAAGTGAGATAGTGCATCTTTTCATATGTTTAAAAAGCCGCTTGTATTTTCCTTTTTTGCAAACTGTCTCTTCTTGTCCTGTGCATAATTTTCCATTAGATTATTATATGTCTTTTGACTTTGCTTATGGTACTTTATCCTGTGCAGAAGTTTTTTTGCTTGCTTTTTTATATGTACTTGAATTAGTCAACTACATATGTTTTTCTCCAAGGTCCTAAATGTTTTCTTCTAACATTTTTTTGTTTCATTTGTATATTATGAAATATCCATGTAGAAAGGAGTAAAATTTAAGAGAATATCCTTATTCTTAAGAAATGCATGCTGATATCCACAACAAGTCACTTTTAAATGGTTTAACCAAAAAGAGGAGGAGGAGCACGTGTGTGTGTGTGTGTGTGTGTGTGTGTATGCATGTTTGTGCAAGTGCACATAGAGGAGTTGGGGTGTGTGTATGTGCATATACATAGGAGTTGTGGGAGAAACTAAATGTAGCAGGAATCTAGGTAAGGACATATGGGTGTTTATTGTACTATTCTTTCAACTGTTGGAAAACTTGGAAATTCCAAAATAAAAAGTTGAGGGAAAAATAATATTTTAAGTGTATAACATAGAGATACAATTTTAAAAGTAAAAGAATTGAGATGAAATAAGCAAACTTAATGTATGGACCATGATTGGATCTTGGTTTGAACAAATATTTTTGGAACATTTAAGGGAATTTAAATATGAAGAGTGTACTAGATAGTATTAAGGATTTATTGTTAATTTTATTAGCTGTGAAAATGCTATTATGATTATGTAGGAAAATGGCCTTATTTTTATTTTTTTAAAATAAAAATTTGGCAGTGGGGAAGAACACGTGTGAACAGTGGGGAGGGGCAGAGGGAAGGGAAAGAGAGAATCTCTAAACTGGCTCCATGCCTGGCTTAGAGCCCCACATGGGGCTTAATCTCAGAACCCTGATATCATGACCTGAGCTGAAATCAAGAGACAGACACTTAACTGACTGAGCCACCCAGGTGCGCCACAACGACCTTATTTTTAAAGATGCATAGTAGAGTGGGGCGCCTGGGTGGCGCAGTCGTTAAACATCTGCCTTTGGCTCAGGGCATGATCCCAGAGCTCTGGGATTGAGCCCCACGTCAGGCTCCTCCGCTGAGAGCCTGCTTCTTCCTTTCCCACTCCCCCTGCTTGTGTTCCCTCTCTCCCTAGCTGTCTCTCTCTGTCAAATAAATAAATAAAATCTTAAAAAAAAAAAAGATGCATGGTAGAATACTGTATGGAATAGTTAAATGTCATTATATCTGTAATTTAAAACAGTTGAGTTAAAAAAATCAATGAAGGAAATAAGACAAAATGTTAGTTATTAAATCTCAGTGATAGTTTTATATATTTATTTATTATACTACTCTGTTTCTCTGTTTGAGATTTTTGTGAAATTTTCACCATAAAACTTAAAAACAGGAATAAAAACCTATGCCCCTAGTTTTCAGTTTAAGAAATAGACTATTTAAGCCATCCTACATTTCCCTATCTTTCCTCTCTCTTCTGTGTGTCCCAGTAACACTTACTAAATAGTTCATCCTTTTCTTACTAATCTGCAGTGCTTTCTTCTATCCCACTGGATTATTTGTTATTATATCTTTACAACATGATCTTAATTAAAGTACTTTATAATAAGTCTTGATAACAGCTAGGACAAGTTCTTTTTTTGCTCTTTGTTCTTTTTCAGGAATATCTTAGGTATTCTCAAAACTTTGCTCCACCATATAAACCATTGAACAATGTGGGGTTAGGATCACTGACCTCCCCCCCCCCGCCACGCACACACAGTTGAAAACCCATGTACAACTTTTGACTCCTCCAAAATTAACTACCAATAGCCTACTGTTGACTGGAAGCTTTACCAGTAACATAAAGAGTTGGTTAACACAAATTTTGTGTATTATATGTATTATATATTACAATAAAGTAAGCTAGAGAAAAGAAAATATCATTAAGAAATCTTAAGTAAAAGAAAATACATTTATAGTACTGTACTATGTTTATTGAAAAAAATTCATGTATAAGTGGGCCTGTGCAGTTCAAACCCATGATGTTCAAGGTTCACCTGTATATACATATCAATCATAGAATGGTATATACATATCATCTGATTGACGTGTATCAATCATATAAAATATATACCTTACATATATTTTATATATTAATATATTAAAATATTTATATATTTTATATAATATTTCTCTAGTTTGGGGGGATGGAAAGTTCATCATAAATATCTTTTTTAAATTGAAATTTTCTAATTGTTACTGCTTCACAGCAATGCAGCTTACTTCTTTAAAACTTTTATCAGAAAATTTTAAACATACACAAAATTAGAGAGAATGGCTTAACCAACTAAGCCACCCAGGCACCCCTTAAGTGCTTTTTAAGTAAAAGTGAAGGAGATAACTGATGACCCAAATGACTAAGTCCTTGGATATGCCCTGTGGATCCTGTCTAGGACACATTGTTATTTTCTGAGTGCATATCTGTACTCATTTCAAAGAGTTTGTACTATGTAAGTACTGCGTCAACAATTCTATGATGTAGGTAACTATAAATTCATTTTACAGGCAAGGAAATTGAGATATAGAAAGATTAAGTAGATTTAGGGTTCCCAGCTAGTAAGTAGTGGAGCTAAGTTTTGAATTCACTTATTCTAATTCTAGTCTGTACGGTTAGCCACCATGGTTATACTATAGTGATTCTTTCCTTCTGACACTTTTCTTACGCTTTGTTTGCTTTCTTACATAGGGGTCCAGATTTTATGGAAATGAACTCAAGAAAGAAAAGCAAGTCAACCAACGAATTGAAAATATGATGCAACAAAAAGCTCAAATTACCAGCCAACAGCTAAGAAAAGCACAATTACAGGTATTAATTTAATTGCTAAATAAAATGGAAGCTGGTAGAATAGTAATTGATAGTTAAAATGCATCATGCTTACATCGGAAACCGGGGATGTACTGTATGGTGACTAACATAATAAAAAATCATTATAAAAAAAATAAAAAAAAATAAAATGCATCATGGTCAAGTCATAACTGAAAACAAGGTAGTATGTAAATGTTCATTATATTGTAAGGGATACAATTTGACTGAGGTGCGTACTTTATTAATATTGCTCTCCTCTTTTCTATCAAGACCCCATACCTAGGCATCGTCACCTCCATTATATAGAAGAGTAAATGGAGCCTTAATTAGGGTAAATAACGTGCCTAGCTTCAGAGCTAGGATTTAATCCAAAGCTTATGTTCTTTTTATTATATTCACATTTTGCAGCTAGAAAAAGGCCACAAGATAAATGTGGCATGTTTTCTTTAATGCCAGTTTTGCAAAAATGATTTGGGGGAACATGTTGACTAAATAAATTAGAAATTTAAACATAACTGTGTTGTACTAAAACTAGAGTAGAATGCCAAACATGCATGAATTTTAAGATAAAACACCGGACTTCTAAAAATTTGGAGGCTTTTGGCTTCTCCACCATCTTTGGGGAATAAATACTCAAGAGTTTCCTCTGGTGTTTAAAACTGTTTCAGGAGGAAAGTTTGAGTAGAGCAAAATTGCAGGGCATTGTGTGTAATAGATTGAGAACTCAAAGTAATCAAGCTTCTGCTAGTAAAACTGAAGTTTACTTTTATTTTTTATTTTTTTAATTTTATTTTTTTATAAAGTTTACTTTTATTATTTTTTTCCATTATATGTTGTTTATTTCCAGTCATAAATAACAATAAACCTCCTAATTATATGTATATTACTCTTACGATAGACTTCCTTTCTAATGGTATCTGTCACATGATATTACATGGTATAAAGTTTACTTTTAAAGACAGTTTTTACTCTCTATCAAAATCTGATTCAATTTAACAAAGCACTTTAGGCCATTAATAATGATAAAATTGTGTTAATCTTCTATGCTACAAAATTCTTCTCATAATAGAGTTCAGAAATGGTAAATTTTATGTCTTCTTTATCAAACTATAATGGATCATTTTTTTCATATATGTTTTCCTAGAGCACAAGCTAATTTTTTATCTTATGTGTTAAATGGTCTGCTATCATGACAAGAGATCACTCCCTTTGTCTTTCAAATGATCATTTTTAGTGCTTCATACTGTTCTACTATATGGAGGTACCATAATTTATTTACCTTATCACACCAGGGTTTCAGGTTTTTGTTTTATATATAACCTTATGATGATTATTCTTATCTATATATGTTTGCACTCTTGTCCTATATTTTCACTGAAGTTGTATAGTTTTACATTTTCAACACAAGAGTGCTAGTTTCCTCACATACTTGTTTAAAACTAGATTTTATTTATTTTATCAATTTTGTAGTTTTTGCTGGTAGTGTCGAAATACTATTTGATGGTTATTTTAATTTGCCCTTCTTTGATAATAAGAGAGAAAGAATGTATTTTCTCATATTAGCCATTAATATTTCATTTTATGGGAATTTCCTTTTTTATTCTATTAGTATATAGGCTAAGTAGCTGGCATAAGAGACCCAAAAATACAATGGCTTGAATCAGATAAGAGTTTATTTCTTTCTCACATAATAGTAAGTAGTCCCAACTGATTGGGTGGTTCTGCTCCCCAGAGCAATTTAGGGACTCCAGTTCTACATCGGTTGTTCTATCATCCCATAAATGTTATCCTTACCTGGATTGACAAAACGGGATTATCTCCAGTCTTTATTTTAGCCCCCAGGAAGGAAGAAAGAATGAAGAAAAAAAATCAAAGGCCAGTAATTTGCTATTCAACAAGTGAAAGAGAAGTTGCACATATTACCTCAGCTCACATTCTTTTGACAAGAAATTAAATGTCATGGCCACACCTAACTGCAGGAGAAGCTATATAGAATATTTTCCAGCGGGGGTGGCCATATGCTCAGATAAAATTCGATTCTATGAAAGGAAGAGAGAATGGGGTTCAACTAGCAGTCCAAAACAATATCCTCTGCCTACATTTCTAGAGGAGTTTATATGTTTTTCTCTTGATTAATACATCTTATCATATGTTAAAGATTTTTTTCCCCTGCCGTTTGTTACAAATATTTTCCCAATATGTTGTCTTTTAATCATGCAGGGTTTTTTTTTTTCCTATACAGTTTTAAATGTTTATGTAATCAAAAATAGCAGTATTGAAAAACAGTTTTTTCTTGGCTTTTGTATTGAAAGCACAGAAAGTTATTCCTTATAACCAAGCCTATAGGTTCTTTTAGTATTTTTATAGATTTTGTTTATCTTTAGTCCATTTGGAATTTGTTTTTGTTTTTGCTTTAGAGGGAGAGAGAGGGAGCAGGGAAGGGGGAAGGATAGAGGGAGAGAGAGAAAGAGAGAATCTTAAGCAGGCTCCCTGCCTAGCGCGGAGCCTGAGACATGGCACTTGATCTCATGCCCCTGAGATCATGACCTGAGCCAAAATCAAGAGTTGGAGGCTTAACAGACGGAGCCACCCGGACGCCCCTGGCATTTGTTTTAATGTAAGGTGTTAAGTTTTTTTTTTTTTTTTTTTCTTAAATGGTGAGTATTATGTTTTCCCTAATGGTATTATTTTTTCTAAATGGTGATTCATTTGTCCCAACACCATTTATTGAATCATGAGTCCTTTCTCCACTGAATTGAAATGAGGCACTTCCATATACTAAATTCTCATTGTTCTTGGATTTATTTCTGGATTCTCCCTCTTATTCAAGTGAATCTTTTCTTGTATCAGTACCATGCAATTTTAGTTATTCAATGATAATAATGTACTTTAATATCTTCCCTTGCTACTATTCTTTAAAAATTTTTTTCTCATACATTGTTTCTTTCAAATAAATTTGAGCATCATTCCAACAAGTTAAAATTCCATTCTGTCTATAATAACATTATTTTTAAATTGATATTAATCCTTGGCAATTTATCTTCAGAACTTCTTTTTGGTAAGTTTTATTGATCTGTACAAATATCTCTAATAAAATTTTAATGATAAAATGCATAGGAATCATGCAATGACACAACTTTTCGCTGTTGACTCTTTTTAAAGCTCATATCATTAAATATGCTAATAATTTGAAGGATTAGAAAATACTTTATATCGAATAACGGAGCTTCACATTTTGTTACAGTTTTAGTTGACTATTTCTTGGGAGACTCTCTGACATCTTTTGCAAGGGGAGTGGCAGGAAATATGTTTTATGTTGATTGTTAAATTGTTTCATTTGTTGAGCTTCCTTTAAAAGAAATTGTATAAATGGGAGGGGATTAAGGAAATCCTAAGGAATCTAAAAGACCTGAGAGAAAGAGAGGTTTTCATGGGAAATGCATTTCTATTCCAGAGTCCAAAATTTCCAAATAATAGATTTTATTATGTGTGCTATGATGGTAGGAACTATTATTGCTAGTCAAGTTGTGGTAACTAACCTCTGTTGGCATGAACTCCCACAATTTATTCAGAACCTAAGTGTTCTCCTCTCCATCCTGCCCTCATTAGACTTGTTAAAGATGCAATCATTTTTGTAGCTGCCAAAACATCTTGTTATAACTTGGGTTCATAAATTGAATAGACAAACATCCCTGTTGTATTAAATGGCAACTACATGGCAAATCAGTGCATTTTGACCATTTTAACAATTGAATTTATGAACTCAGTTTTCCTGAACATTTTTTAGGGTAATTAGAAAATGAAAAACAATATTTCTGAAACAGTCTCCTGAACGTAATCAAAAAAGGGATTTTTAAAAAGTAAATAAGGCATAATATTGATATAAAACACACTATTGGAGCTTGGTTTGAAGCTATTTCCGTGTTAAACACTTTTTAAGATTCATTTTAGGGAAGCATCATAAAGTAATGGAAAAAGCACAGCCTTTGGAGTAACTTGGTTTACAGGTCTACAGCTAACATTTTCCAGCTGTGTGACTTAGGACAGATTATTGCATCTTACTGAGGTTTAGTTTCCTCCTCTATAAAATGAGAGTGATAATTATCCTCTTAGAATTATTTTGACCATTAAATGAGTTAACATAAGAAGTACTTAGCATGTTATATAACACATATGATATACTCAATAAATGTCACTTCTATTTTTAAAATAGCAGGTTATATCACTAAGCCCTTTCCATATCCCTGGATAAGTACATTACGCGAGTACCTCTTTTAATTCTTTCAACCTTTGGGGGTTGGTTTAGTCTCAGTTTACAAATAAAATAAGAATGAGGGTTAACTTGCCCATTATCACGTAACTAATAAGTGGCAGAGCTGAAACCCACAAGAAGCTCGTATTCTTAACCACACACACTAGTTCTGAACTGTGGCAAAAGGGATAAATATGCATGTTAGAGGCTCAGATCAGAACTTGGAAGTCATTTGGAAGGGAAGATAGAAGAAAGGAAAACATGAATGAAGATTTCAGGAGAAGAAATTTGAAAAAAGCAGGGTGGTGTGCATTTGGTAAATGCAGAGAAAAAAGTGTTTAGGCAAGGGTGACTAATGAGAGTAGAGGAAAATGGAATGTGTGAGTCACTCAGTGGGGAGGTTTCCTTTTGGCAAGTGTACTTGTGCTTTAAGCACAGAAAAGATAATTGCTGAAGAAACTGTCACAGAATTATTGTATGAGGCTAAAGAGAACTTTTTTTCCATTTGGTTTGCTTTCTATTTATTATCTTTTTCCTTTCCAATATTTCTGGGTTAAGATACTTCAAATGCTGCTTCCTTATTCTCAGTCGACTCGTATCTTAAGTATATTTTCTGGATTAACATATAGTAGTTTTTAATCCACCCTTATTTTCATTAGTCTCCATGATTTGTTTACCTCTTTTTTTTTTTTTTTTTTTTTTAACGTCAGGATGCTCTTCTCTAATTTACAATTGAGGTACTGGAAGAAGTCGTTGTTTTAAATCTGGATGATAGATTGAAGTGATATTGAAAAGTCCTATTTATTAGGTGTGGTGTCTCACTGCATGAGATCGGCCTTCTCCAAAATTTTTCAACACATACTGCTTTCTCTTTTTTAAGCATAAATAAATAAATAAATGTATGTATGTAGGTATGTTGGTATGTAGGTATGTATGTATGTATAAATGCTATGAGCCTCACCTCTTTCTGTCTGATAAGGAAAGAATTTGAAGGCAAATAAGGTCCTTCTCCTGGTGGAACTCATAATTTAGTATCTAATACAGTAAGTGCATAGTAAGAGCAGGAAAACCACGAAGCGAATACTGAATTCTGTGGCATGGAGGACAGAGATCTAATTAAGCTACAGAGAGATATCTGAGCTGACCCTTTAAGGCTTGATGACAGAACCCGGAAGGGCATTCTAGACAAAGGAGCAGCCTGAAAAAGGCTCAGAGCACCCCAGGTTGTTCAGTGAGTTGTAGCCTACACAGGAGCAGACCTTCCAGAGGCTCACTGTGGCTACTGGAGACAAATAGGATTCAGGGTGATTATTTCTAAAAGAGAAGTTGCAGGCTTCACCTGCAGCTACTGGGAAGCTAGTGTCATTGTAATGCTAAGAAAGAAGGCCATGAAAATAAATTTTGCAGAATGGAAGCAAGGTTGAAGTCCAATAAGAGAAAAGCCAAATTATACCCCTGTAACTTTCCACTTTTGAGAAAACCTGCTATAGGGATCGCCACATGATAGAAATTGTTTTCATTCCAGAGCTCACCCCACTTGCTTATATCTGGCTATTTTCCCCTCAGGTTTTGATTGTTTTGCTATTCAGCTATCCATTGATCCTTTAGTCATAGATTACATTCATTAAACTTGTACCATGTGCCCGCCACTCTTCCATGCTCTTTCTGTATTCCAGCTTATTCAAAGTGATCATAGATCAAAATGGTCACACAGCCAGCTACCTTTGGCTGCAGGGAAAGCTGGGAAACATAGTTAGCTTCTTCAGCCTCTCTAGTAGAGGCCACAAGAAAGGAACACTTGGAAATGTGTATGTCTGTTACATTAACCCTTTTCTTACTCCCCTACTTTGGTTATTTTTACTTCCTTTCTATTTCCCTTTCTTCTTTCTTATCAATCCAATGCTTTCTCTCTAGAGAAATAAAAAGTGCTTTAAAGATTAAGGTTCTTCGCTGTTATATTTGACATATATATTGAAGTTTCGTGAAAGAATAAATTATAGCTTAAATTTTCAATTTTGATTTGTATTGAGTAACAGTTACCAAATTTTAGCCTTAAAAAGGCAGTTCTCCAGAGGGAATGTTTACATTATGGTTGGTACATTCACTTGTGCAGTACTATTCAGCATAAACATAATATGCCAAAGAAGTATATAATCTTTTATTATACATTTCCTTTGTTTCCATTTTAAGACATTAATGTTATGAGTCGTATGAGAGTTGTTTATTTTACCTAAACTGAAGCTTTTATTTACAATAAGTTGGTCTCCAGATTTATAAAACAGAAGGATCATTTGATACAATCAGTTGGAATACTTCATTTATTCAATAAATATTTATTAAGTACCCATCATGTGATTGAGTTACTTAGAGATTAAAGTGTTGGTAAGGCATGATATTTGAGATTCAACTGCCTATCTTCATGGAAATAGAAGCAATTTACCAGCCTGAATAAACAACAATCAAATATATGTAGATGGGTGGGTGGATGGATGGGTAGATGGACGGGTAGAGACAGATACCTACTAAAAGTGAGATTACTGTTATGACTGGTGCAGTTTCAATAGCATGTTGACTCAAAATATGTTAACTTTTTTAAAATTAAGGTTGACAGATTTGCAATGGAATTAGAACAGAGCCGGGATCTGAGCAATACTATAGTGCACATTGACATGGATGCTTTCTATGCAGCTGTAGAAATGAGAGACAATCCAGAATTGAAGGATAAACCCATTGCTGTAGGATCAATGAGTATGTTGGTAAGTAGGTGAAGATCAAAGACAAAAAGGAAATTTCATAACATATTGGAGTAAGCCTTACTGGTTCATGAAAGAGCTTTAGTAAGCTCTGCCAGTTTGCTGGGCATTTTCCTGTGTGCTTTATATGTCTTCAATTACTGAATCCTTTCAACATCTCTTGAGGAACAAAATTTTATTTCCATTTGACACACCAAAACAAAACAAAACTCAGAGAGGTGTTTAAAAACTTCCCCAAAGTTACAAACCTGGTGAATGGTAGAGTGGCATTACATCTTTCTGTTGTAAGCTGTACTTTTCCTTAAGTAACTGTTCCAGTAAAAGGGAATTGGAAAAGGAAGTGTTACTCCAAAGCAGGTTTGTAAGCAATGGCTTGCAGGTCAAATCTAGTCTTTTTTTGTAAATAAAATTTTATTGAAACACAGTCACACCCATTCATTTGTTGTGTTCAAAGAGCAGAGTTGAGTAGCTGCAACAGAGACGGTATGATCTGCAAAGCTCAAAGTAATTACTATCTGAACCTTTACAGAAAAGATTTCCCAGCCTTAGTTCTAGGGTAATATATTTCATTATACTACTACTGTAATTAGTTTTTCCCATGACTTGGAAACTGCTTTTCTGATTACCATGTTGCTCTTCCTTATCACTGCTCTAACCATAGAAGGCGAAGATGACCAGGGCAGCTATATGTGGCTAAAAATGTGTGGGGAATTAATAATGGCACCTGGAATAGATGGATTTTGGTATTAAAAAACATATAAGAGAAACAAGGAAAATTCTTCCCTGTTCCTAACTCCTTCAAATGCCTTAGATAGCTATAAACCTAATTCCTACTGAGTTACTATTTTATTACAAAACTATAATCTGTTTGTTTATCATCTCTGCTCCTGTAAGTATGCAGGCAACTAACAATCCAGGTTCCAAAGCAATGTTTATTGAAAGACTACTCCCCTTTCCTACAAATCATCAGCTGATATTTGAAAAAATGTATTTAACTTTATTAAGAATATATATCACCATATATTTATGTGAAATTATCTATGTTTGCATATGTACATATATTTTAAAGCTAAATCCACTGCTAGATCTGATAAATATTTTCCTTCCTATGAATTATATCCTCCTAAAAATTGGTTATTATTTCCAAATTCAAAATGATTATTTGCCATATTTAAACAAAGATTACCCCTTTTGTATGCTCAACTAACAGACTTCATTTCTAATGAGATTTGAAATATAATTGCTTTTGTTCTATTAAATTCATGAAAGTGTATTTGCAAATTAATGGTAGTGGTGGTGCATGTTTGATTATTTCCGTCTATTACAGTTAGAATTCTTTTTTGGATAATTTGGTAGATCTTCAAAATGTTTTAAGTTAGCACTCATAGTTGGAACATAGCAGTTATTTATTGCTGCATAACAAACCCCTTTAAGTACTTGGTGGCTAACCATTTATTTGCTCATGATTCTGTAATTTGAGCAGAGTATAATGGGGATAACTTTACCTGGGTTGGCTCCAGTTAGTTAGCTGGGGCTGGAGGAGCTGAAATGGCTTCATTAACACTTAGCCTTTTAGCTTCCCCTCTCCACGTGGTACATCGTCATTTAGCAATTTAACCCAAGATCTTTACATAGTTGCTGGATCCCCAAGGGAGCAAAGGCTGAAGTTACAGACTTCATAATGCCTAGGCTTCAAGACTCACGTAATGTCACTCCCTCACATTCTTCTGATCAAAACAAGTCACAGTGCAAGTTACTTGGTATGAAGGACTAGAACCCACGCTTAGATAGAAGAAAGTATAAAGCATTGTGGCTATGATTTACAATCTACCACAAACCTAAAAGGTAAAGGAAGTCATATCATAAGTTTTGTTCCAGATTTACTACAGACCTAGCTTTCGTATCCATTCCATTAGACTTACTTATATTTAAAACATTGATTTGTCTTTCTAGTGCTATCTGCATTTTCTCTTCCAGGATACTGATCAAAGATTAGCAAAGTTTTGAGTACTATCAAGATTTTTTTAATGCCATTTGAAAGCCACTAATGGCAAATTGATACTATTTTGAAGTAATCCCTTCATGTGATAGATTCTGTTTTTACATTTCTTTGAATTCTCACTTGAGCTTTCAAAGATTTCATTTGTGATAATTTTTTTTTATAAATGATACTGTGGTATCATCATCAACAGGATTTAAAAGTAATGTTCTCCTTTTTTAGTTTCATAATTTTTTAGTTCCATCTCCTACTGAAAATGTTTTCACCAAAAAGGATATTTAAGCCTTAAATAAAATGTAATTTTAAAGGTTCTTTTAAGCTTTCATCACTTCATTTTTTGATATTTAATTTGGCTGACTATATATAATAGAACCTTTGCCTTTGTTCTGAATGAAAAATTTCAAAACCCCAAATACTACAAATTCCAAATCTATACTATTATACCATGCTATTACTTTCTATACTGTTACTTTCATGAAACATCCATACTATTTATACTATAACATTACTTTATAATGTAATATCACCCACTATCATCCAAACTTTGATATATACTATATTACAGGTATGCCTTAGAAGCAATGAAGTTTAATTATTGGCACTGTAAGAGTCCTTTTCGTTAGTCTTGTTTATTACCAGGTATCACATAAATATGGAGACAGCAGTGAGAGAGAGGGTCATGGTATC
Organism: Ursus arctos; assembly: GCF_023065955.2. Taxonomy (NCBI): domain Eukaryota; kingdom Metazoa; phylum Chordata; class Mammalia; order Carnivora; family Ursidae; genus Ursus; species Ursus arctos. The sequence continues at coordinate 59,827,361 of NW_026623067.1, forward strand.
ATAATACCATGATAGGATAAAGTCAAAGCTTGATTCCAGACTGTGGCCTATAAAAAAATGTCCTTGACTTGAAAATGCACATCAGTAATGTGTTTCTTATGAATGCTTTGATTGGTGTGTCCATTTAGGTTTGTATTCTTTTTCCCATGTGGTCTGTTTTCTTTCAGTCTACTTCAAATTACTACGCAAGGAGGTTTGGTGTTCGCGCAGCCATGCCAGGATTTATTGCTAAAAGACTCTGCCCACAACTTATTATTGTGCCCCCAAACTTTGACAAATACCGAGCTGTGAGTACAGAGGTAAGTCTGATGGAGCACTCTTGCTTATAGCCTTTTACTGATTCCTGTCACCTACAGAGTCAAGTCCAAATTGCCTTAGCACGTCAGAATTCAGCCTTAGTTTATCCCTTTAAGTCTTACCTCCTATCACTTCTCCAGGTCATATATTGAAAACTGAGCTGAATATACAAAGTACACCCTTCTATTTCCCAGATCTTTGCTCTTCAACATATTTTCTCATCCGTTTAGAAATTCTTATCTACGCGGAATACTTTGAATTGCCTTAATTATAATCTATATTAACTTTAGCTGTTTTTTCTTAATGTGCAATATACATTTTTTTCTAGAATCACCTTATATTTATAATTTACATAATCTATGCATGTCATTAATTTCAATCTCTTTTGTGAACAAATTTTTTATCAAATGTTTTTAAACAGTAATGAAATTCCTTTATTTTGATTAACTGTTTTCCTTGCCCCACAATCTAATGAAGATGCTTATGAGCCTTTAATGTTCAAGAGACTGATAATCAAGGAGAAAAGGGAATCTTGCTTTGAAAAGGATCTCTGAAATATAAAGATTTGATTATTCAGTAAAATTGCCTAAACTATCATACACGAAAAATTGCCATTTTCTCTGTTTTTGATAACTGGACTAACTGGACTAGTGCTAAAACATAAATCATAAATTAAAATTTTAGAATGCTACATCGAACAGTTCCAGACGACTGCAGTAAAATTCATTGCGTTAAAGACCCCCGTCTGAATTGAAACCCTTAAAAAACTATGGCCTAGCACTTACTACCATTTGATCGTGTAGATCAGGATCTTCAGATTCGCTCCTCTTATTTCTATTCCACCTCATGTACTCGAGAAATGAAACCTCCCCCAATTGGAATGGTACACCACCCCAAATTTTTAAAAAAATTCTGTTTTTCATTCTTTCAGAAACAGTCTGTGGCAGCAAGTGCTTTTTGCCTATCTCTGAAAAGGTGGTGGAAAAGGAGGAAGCACGTTCACATGTGGTTACTGCTTGTCTCTTATACTGTGTTCCTAATGAGAAAGAGATAAAATGCTAACCATAAATATTATGGGCTTTCAATAAGCTTGAAAATCCTTCACACACCTTGTAAGAAGGAATTTTTTTGAGTCCTGCTTTAACTTAGTAAAAGTTCAGACAGTATGATAACGAGAGCTAAATTGTTTTGAGTTCTCTTCTGTCTAGTTACTTACAGAAATTGGAGAAATCTCTCTCAAATTTGAGCAGGATCTAACTAGTTTATTTGCAGATAGCAAATGGGTTCTTATGTGTGAACGAACTACAACACAAATTCACTGACTCTATATTAATATGTGTGACTTGGTTTAAAAGTTTAAAGAAAGCCATTTTTATTTTATCCAAAAGAATGGAACAGCTTTAACTGTTGGAAGCCTAAGTGCTTGAATTTTGCTGGACCATGTCTATTTTTGTTCTTCAAGCAGTATCCTATGAAAAGGAAGTTAGTGAGTACTCCATGTCTCTAGGGAGTACTTCTCATTCAGAATAATCTTAGTTGGCTGCCAACTACAGACTTTCCAGAGTTTCGTTTTCACTAGAAAGATTCCATTTGAGTACATTATAAAACTGGTTTCTTCCAGAAGAACAAAGCTAATTAAGGTACTCTCTGAGTAAAGCTTGGCCAAGTTTTATACCACCATTTTCTAAAATTACTTTTGACTCAGCTATTCATAATTAAATTAAGCTAAAAAGCTTTATTTTATAAAACTTCAAAAAAGGTTTTCTCATGATACTGCAGACAGATTTTAAATACTAGATGGAAGGATAGCATAATTCAACAATTAACATTTTTCAAATATGTAGATATTATTTTGGCAACCATTTCCTCCAATTTCAGTTAATACTTCAGTGGTTAAAAAATTTCATAGTTTCATGTAATAAAACTATCTTACATAAACGGCATTTCTGGAATCATATGGAAATTCCGATCTCTTTATTTATCTCAAGATGCAGCTCCAGAATTTTCCCCATCGTTTAATATAGTCACAGACTTCCAGTGTAGATTTTATCATCTTTTCCATTCCAGATCTCGATAATTGAGCTTTGTTTTCTGAATGTATACATGCATTGGTGTATGTTTTGAGTGGAGTTTTATGTGCCTATTATAATTAATTAAAATAGAACTACTTTCTAAAGCAACATAGTACTTTTATGTAAGATTTTTCCTTTTTAGGGGCACCTAGGTGGCTCAATTGGTTAAGTGTCAAACTTTTGATTTTGGCTCAGGCCTTGATCTTAGGGTTATGAGTTCCAGCTCCACTTTGGGCTGCATGCTGGGTGTGGATACTACTTAAAAAAAAAAAAAAAAAGATTATTCCTTTTTAAAATAAACAAAAAAGGTGAGGGGGAGCAGGATCCTATGTTCCCACTTCTACTTTTGACCAGTTACTTAAAATTATGTTACTTAACCATTTTTTCTGTACCTACCAGAATAATGTCTGAGATTTATTTGAATCATTTATTATAATTACATAAAGGTGGCTGAATCGAGGTTGTATCAAATGAAGCTGTTTCATGGTCTTCTGCCTTCATGATCTATTTTAATGCAAAAGAGAATTTGGACAAACTTGTGGTAGCAATAAATTATTTATTCCCTAAATCCGTGAGCTATTGATTGCAGGATTTTTACTATAGTTGCAAAGTAAGAATATTAATGTTTCTTATCGGCCATTATATTACAGGCTTTGCTATGGCAGCAAAATTTAAACCATTTTGTTCCTTTTGAAGGTTAAGGAAATACTTGCTGATTATGATCCCAATTTTATGGCCATGAGTCTTGATGAAGCCTACTTGAATATAACAAAGCACTTACAGGAAAGACAAAATTGGCCTGAGGACAAAAGGAAGTATTTCATCAAAACAGGGAACTCTCTAGAAAATGGTAAGCAATTTATTAGAATGATCAAACTAAAAAACAAAAAGCCTTTTGAATTAACCCAGTTAACTTAGCGTGCATAGGTGGTAGAACTAGATATACCTTTATTATGAAAAAACTATTAAAAATGAAAAATCAGAAATTTAAAGTATACCAGTGGAATTTCTAAGTTAAATTTGTAACTTTTACACCAAAGAGATTGGTTTAAATCACTTTTAAACCAAATGAGATTGTTAAATCTCTAAAGTTTAAGAATGTGCAGAGCCCCTGAACAAAGTAATTTCTTAGCAGTTCTTTTCTGAAGATCTAACTAAGAAAGGGTTGGATCGTGTTGAATCTGAGTTTATCTATTTAAGGTGGCCTTTTGTTGTAGCTGTTAAAAGAAATTAGATTTTTAAAAATTAGCCTCGAACATATCAAAACATTGGGTGGGGTTTTTTCCCTCTCATTTTCAAAATGATCTATAATCGGTTATATGGTGATTATGACTGTTTTCAACCTTGCCAAAATTAATGACTCCCAACTCTCTTCTTTGCCTTAGACCTTATTGTGATTCTTTTATATACACTGATATAGAAGTTTCATGACCCCAAGGTTTTTTTTTTTTTTTTTGAATGATCCCTTTGTTACTCATCCAAAATAATGCCAAAGAACATGTAGATATTACACATACTGCTTTCATCGCTCTGTCAGAGGTATGATTACTTCAAATATCTTAGCTGTCCTGGACCCCTGAGCAACGTTCACCTGGATGAAAAGGTAGAAACAGAGGGTTTGCTCACAACCCACAGCTGTATTTCATGTACACAACTCATTGACTTCTTCAGGTGGGGACAGCCAGTGGTGGGGAAACATGCTTGTAACTTTTCCTGAGGCAAAAATGGTGGATCTTTGATGGCGTAACATTCTAACTCTTAAATTGTTTGGGGCTCACATCTTTGGAGCAGGTTTAGTGTGGACAACAAATCACAACTTCACTACCTTATTTAGAACTCTAAGGAACAGGTCTCTCTCTTTAATAGAAACATTAAATAGTAAACAAGCATCATTCCTGGACACAGAGCCTTAGAGCAAAAGAGTTTCTATAGTATATCTTTATTGTTTGGGGGAAGAGGCACACAAAACCTGATGTCAGTTTGTTTTACATATCCATTTATTTTCTTACTTTTCACAAGAGATGGTGGGGGAGCCATTTTATGGTTATATCAGAGCATCTCCCTGAGGATCTCCTATAACAGTTATGTTCACAATATGTTAAAAAAAATTGCATTGTAACTAGGTAAATATTTTCATTCTCTACTAATGTTCTTTTCATTTATTACACTACATGCAAACTCACTTGGAGGATATTTAATTACTCTGTATTTCATATTTTTAAGCAATTTAAGTAGTTTTAACTTTTTTCCCCTCATATATAAATCCCTCTGGGCTGGACTTTTCAGCATATCTGATTTCACATTATGCCATGGGGAGCTGGCAACAGCGAGTTGGAGCCATGGCAGGTGATTGATATATCTTCCTCTGAAATCCAAGACATTTTTCTGCTGTTTGCCGCTTTTCTGAAACGTGCAGTCTTTGGAAAAGTATTGCTAACTACTTTGTCTGTAAACAAATAAAATAATAATAATTATTTTATGTTTATTCTGCCATATAAATCTGGATGGTGAGCAGGAGGTGACGTAAGAAACTGAAATACCATATACTTTAAGCTCTCACCCGAAACCTTAGTTTTGTACTCTGATCACCTCAGTTATGGGGATTATAAAGATTTTTTTTTTCAGAAAGCAAATAAGAAACTACTTTAGCATTAGTTGTATAGCCAGGCCGAACAGAGAAGTAGACAGATTGAATAATAGGTAACTGGGCCATTCAGCCGCTGCTCTAACAAGGATGGAACCTGAAGGCAGCATGCTTTGCTTCCTACTCTAGCGTTCTATCAATGACCCACCTAAGGGTACTGTGATGGACTCATGAGGTGCAAAACACGGGGTAACTCTGCAGAAGGGTCTTAAGAATGTGACAGTTACCTTACTTGGTTTGTAGTTTTTCTGCAGCTCTCTTTACCTTGACTTTTACCCATCCAGATGGGGAAAAGGGGGCCAGGTAGATACCATTTCAACTGTGCCACAGCCATAATGCTTTCTGAAATGCTCTGCATTTTATTTTTTCTTAAAGATTTTATTTATTTGTTTGACAGAGAGAGAGAGCACAAGCAGGGGGAGCTGCAGGCAGAAGGAGAGGGGGTGAATCCCAGGACCCTGGGATCATGACTTTTGAGGTGAAGGCAGATGCTTAACCGACTGAGCCACCCAGGAGCCCCGATGCTCTGCATTTTAAAACCAGAATATGGAAAATGAAAGTAACTGAAGCACCTAAATAATAGCTAATATTAAGTTTGAAAATAAGGCTTATTTCATATATGGCCTGGGAATTCAGATTTGGAAAACATCTGTCTGTAGCTGAATTCATATTAAGTGCTTTATAATTTGAAACTAATCTGGTGTTTGTCATATTATTTATATTATCTTTAGAAAATCCTCCTTAAAAGGCCTAGTTCATTTTTAAAATAATATGCATTTATATGTGTCTTGAAACTAGTAATTTAATTTTTGGCTCTGCATTTATCTCAATTTGGAAAACATTTATATGTAATAAAATTATGAAATCAGAGCAGAAAGTCCTGTTGTTAATCTTAATTTTTATAAATACATTTAAATTGCATTTCTCTTCCATTAAGCCCAGAAAGTAATCGTTAATGGATTTGTTCATGAGGACATTCTTAGTATTGGGAGAGATTTAAATATATTTTACAGTCCAGTTCTGAAAAATGCAAATAAAATGAGGTAAAAACCAGATTAGTATTTTTACTTTATTTTTTAATAGTAATATTAGGTTGTAGCCAACTGATAATATTATAGTTAATCTGATCGGACTTTAAGAATTTGTATATTTAAAGAAGTATAACTTCCAGAAGTAACTACTATTTATTTCAAACGTGCCCTCAGTGAAAGTGATACGCTATACATAGGCAGGTCAAAATCAAAATAAGCATTTTTAAAAGAAGAAAATGGAGAGTATTTTAACATCTGAAAAGTTTCTTCCATGAATGAAGAAAATTTAAGGTTTTTTTCCCCTTTAAAAACAAAATTTATTTCTCAGGCATAATTATTCTTGATTGCTTAATGCCTTTTTCCTCATTCCTAAATTCTGATTTAATGGGTAAAGGAAGAAAGGCTTTCTTTCTTTTCTTTTCTTCCTTCCTTCCTCCCTCCCTCCCTCCCTCCCTCTCCTTCTTCCTTTCTTTCTTTCTTTCTTCCTTCCTTTCTTCCTTCCTTTCTTTCTTTCTTTCTTTCTTTCTTTCTTTCTTTTCTTTCTTTCCTTTTCTTTTCTTTTCTTTTCTTTTCTTTTCTTTTCTTTTCTTCTCTTCTCTTTTCTTTTCTTTCGACTCTAGGCCCAGTTCTAGGTTTCAGTTAATTTAGGTAAGATACACAAATTCATGTGTATCGGATGTTTCCTCTTTAAATGTATACTATGGAAATAGATAATATTCCTTTTAAGAAAAACTTAGAATCAGTATTTTCTTTGTTAAACAAAGAAATATAAATAACATTTCTGATCTTGGCATTTAGAAACAAAACTAAACTAGATTTGTTTTGTCTTTAGAAAGAATGTAGGGAAACCTCATTTACGAAGTATGTTACTTCTTAAAATGAAGATAATTACTGTTCCTGTTTATAATTTAGAGAAACCAGGAAAAGAAGCTCATGAGCTGAGTGAGCATGAACGATCCATGTCTCCACTACTTTTTGATGATAGTCCTCCTGGTTTGCACCCCCAAGGAATTCCTTTACAAGTGAACTCCGAAGAACAGAGTAATCCTCAAATGCTCCAAAATTCGATTGTTTTTGGCACATCAGCTGAAGAAGTGGTAAAGGAAATTCGTTTCAGAATTGAGCAAAAAACAACACTGACAGCCAGTGCAGGTACTTAAAAGTGATTTGGTGGCTACCATAGTTAAAATTTTCAGACTGGCTAATTCAAGTGTAATATTAGTATTTTCTCGTTATGAAGCATATAGTAATGTTTTACTTATCCTTTTTGATTCAATGTCTAATGACTTTACCTATTTAGAATACTGTGAACCTGCAGGTAAATTGGAATTAAGCAGAAAAGCCTATAAGCCCAAAGAAAAAAACTATAATAAATCTCATGTGGCTATCCTTTTTAAAGCATACAATATATTTTAATTGGCTTAGTGCTTAATACTTTATTAGTTTTCCCTTTGAAGGCTTCAGCCCTGTTCAGGATTACAGTGCAGGAGAGAGAGCCCAGGTGACCACAAAGTAGGAGATAGAAGAAACCCTAACCAGCAACGTGGCAATCTCGGACCAGCTAGCGAAGGGAAAAAGCGCTTTACAAATGTCAGTAACCCATGAGGGAGGGTATCAGTGTGTCCTAGCATAGAAACTGATACTCATCATGAGGACCCTAAATTATCATTATGATTAGGTTAGTCTTTTTTTCTGTACCAAAGTTTGAGAATAAGTAACAAATTTTAGTAGGATGTATATAAAAATTGAAATGAATCATTTAATGATTATATTTGTATATACCTATTTCAAGTTATCTTAATCATTGTGTCTCCTAGAAATTTTAAAAACCTTTCTGAAAAGTACTAATTTGCTTTGTGAATAACATAAAAAGAGAGCATATATTTTATTATCATTGTTTTAAATATAATGCAACTCAGAATCTTTGATTTTTTTTTTCTTTATGTGGCTAATCTATACAAAAGGCCTTTTCAAAGAGTGAACATCCATCCTAAATTATATTCTGGATCTTTTCTATAAGTCATTGCTGTATTGCAACTAAAGATAGTCTGTAAACTAATAATACCACTTAAATAAACTCAGAATTACTCTTAAACTTCAAAATACCACAGAGATTTAAATATTCCTCATTTCTGCTATCACGATAACTAATATAATTTCTTTTCCTAAAATCATATTGAGCCCTGGGGAGATAGGTAGTTATCAGATGTTATTTTTAAAGTGCCATTCCACATCATTTCAGACTTTTTGCACTCACCATTTCTGTATTGTCATCTCATATTTTTAAATGACATGTGTCAACTTCTTTGAGTCATCAGAGTGTTCTTCTTTCAAGGGATTGCCCCAAATACAATGTTAGCAAAAGTATGCAGTGATAAGAATAAACCAAATGGACAATACCAAATTCTCCCCAACAGACAAGCTGTGATGGACTTCATCAAGAACTTACCCATTAGAAAGGTGAGATTTTGTATAAAATTTGTAGAAATTTTGTTTTTATAAATATAATTTTATTTATATTTAAATATAAACTACAATTAAAAACAAGTATATATATATTCTGAAGAGATAGTACTTAGGATGGTAGTAATCATTCTTTGCTGAAAAGTGTTTGAACAGTAGATAAGAAGCAAGAAGTGTAATGGATGATTGAGTTTGGATTTGAAGAAATCTTTCTATGAAATCCTAAAATTGAGGTTTAGGAAGATTGTTTGCCAAAAAGTTTTAAGAAAGTAATAGATGAAAGACTTTTAAGTATACCTCTGCCAGGAAGAACAGAAATAAGAAGAATACTTGTAAGAGTCCTTTCAGCTGTAACTTAATGTACTATCTAGGTCCTAAAGTCTAAATTGCCATCAGACTGATAGGTATGATACTTCAGAGAGATTTAGAAATTTAATTTTTTTGACCAAATGAAAAAAAAACCCCAAAATACATTACTGTCTTTAAAATGGTAAAATGATCCCTCAGGGATTATAGAAAGGGTGTGTTTTATTATTTTTTACAGCTTATAGATTTTTCTGCATACATGCTTTTTTTAAAACAATAATTGCACTACACTCTAATGTTCTGGGGCTTGATTTTCTCATATCACATACAGGAGTGAATTTAACCATTTTTCAATGCCTAGAAGAAAGGCTATATCAGAGAATATATGATCACGGAGTAGTTTAGAATATATAAGATATAGCTATAAAGCAGTGTTTTCCATTGTGTTTTTCAAGATATGAATAGCTATTCCATTAAAAAAAGGTTCTGGGGTCAAAGAACTGAACATACCAGCCTTAGTGGGTAAAAACAGATAGTATTATATTAAAGATTCATAAGTTTTACAGTAAAAAGCTTATTTTAGATTTGCTTATTCTACCATTTTCCAAGTTTCTATGACCATAGAACTCTTTTTTAAATTTTTTTAAAAGATTTTATTTGTTTATTTGAGAGAGAGAGTGAGCACGAGCAGGGGATAGGGGCAGAAGGAGAGGGAGAAGCAGGCTCCCCGCTGAGCAGGGAGACCGACGTGGGGCTCGATCCCAGGACCCTGGGATCATGACCTGAGCTGAAGGCAGGTGTTTAACCGACCAAGTCACTTATGTGCCTCTTAAATGCTTTTTAAAATTTTGTGAAATTTCAAATTTCAAATTTCCATGCAACACTAGTTTAGGATAAGTGCCCAGAAATAAAGTAGTTTTCTTGCATGACTTGTGAAGACGGTCACATTACTCATACCTTTTATTAGTTATAAAAGGTATAATGAGATTAAATATCTGTTCTTGCCTTAATGTAAAAACTGTATTAATGATAAATATTGACTCTTTTCTAGGTTTCTGGAATAGGAAAAGTTACAGAGAAAATGTTAAAGGCGCTTGGAATTATTACTTGTACAGAACTCTACCAACAGAGGGCATTGCTTTCTCTTCTTTTCTCTGAAACATCTTGGCATCATTTCCTTCATATTTCCCTGGGTCTAGGTTCAACACACCTGGAAAGGTATCTATATGTATAGGCATTCTGTTTTTTTCTTCATCATTTGCTGAAATAACAATTTTAACCATTGACATGGAGGCTGTAGGATAACATGTTTTTTTCTTTGTTTATAAAGATTTATTTATTTATTCCAGAGAGAGAAAGTGGGAGGGGCAGAGGGAGAGAGAATTTCAAGCAGACCCCATAGAGCACAGAGCCTAATGCAGGGCTTGCTCCCAGGACTCCGAGATCACAACCTGACCTGAAACCAAGAGTCAGATGTTCAACTGACTGTGTCACCCAGGCGCCCCTATAGGATAATATGTTTAAAAATTTTTTAGGCTAGTTCATTCAGGTATATAATTTTTGAATTAGAATCCAAAGAGTGCAGGTAGGAGGAAAGGAAAAGAGTAACAAAGAATCGCTCTTTGGCTGTTGGCTACAGCAGTTGGTTTAGATAGACAAGAAGAATAATAAGTACTTTCTTTTCTGTACCTGCCTTGTTTTTTGTTCAGAACATAAGACTAATGGTGGTCTGATTGTTGAGGAAAGAAAAGTAGCTTATATTCCAGAATTTACCCCTTCAGCAAGGAGATTTAATGATTCTTTGAAAGCCTTAATGAACTAACAACTATATTTTTCTTTTTCAAGACTTGTAAATAATTGACTGATTCATTCAATACTGACTGCTTACTTCCTTAGGTTCTGTTCTAGGCACTGGGAAGAACAGTAGAAAATAAGACAAACTCTTGCCTTCATGGAGTTTACAGAATAGTGTGGCAAGTAGGAAGTAACCAAATAAACAAATGAAGAAAGTAAGTCAGAGTAAGGGACTAGAAAATGACTTGGAGAGTAAGAGTGGGGATTGGCAGCCATGATCCAGAGGCAGGGACCTGAAGGGGCAAGCCATCCAAAGATATCGGAGAAGAGGAAATAGCTGGAGGAGAGGTCCTGTGATTCTTCCCCACCACTCTTTCATCTCAGTCTTAAAAAGAAATATCCTGGAGCTAGAAGAGTACACTGTTGGGAGTGGGTAAAAAGAAGGTAATTTTTTAAAAGAATGGGAATTAACATGGGGCACTATTTTTATAATTTTCTCATCATCCTGTCAGCCTGCCCCCAAAATAATTCCTTTATATTCTTATACTTAAACTAAGGAAAGCAGTAAGATTACTGAGGAGGCATATGAAATAAGTTTGATAAAATAATTAAACCTGTTAAACCTTACAGAGATTCAGGTACTGCTTTTCTCATTTGTCCGTGCTCCTCATTCTTTTTTTTTTTTTTTTTTTTTTTTAAGATTTTAATTATTTGACACAGAGAGAGAGCATGCTCGAAAGAACACAAGCAGGGGGAGTGACAGAGGGAGAGGGAGAGGGAGAAGCAGGCTCCTTGCTGAGCAGGGAGCCAGATGCAGCGCTTGATCCCAGGACCCTGGGATAATGACCTGAGCTGAAGGCAGCCGCTTAACCAACTGAGCCACCCAGGCGCCCCCATTTCCTCGTTCTTAAGCCCATAGTTAGCTGACTTTGATCTTGAGTGGATATAATGAAAAGATCAGAGAAGGAAATCACTACTATAAATAATCTAGTATTTGGAGGTAATGGGAAATAAACTTTTTTTCTTTAAACCAGGAATTATCCTCTTTTTTTATTTCCATAGTGCTTGAAAACAGTATAGTTCATGATATAACATAGCATATATTAATCTGTGGTATTTAAAGATGGAGGTAATGCTTTGAAGTGAAATTCATAGGTAGTTTATAATAATGTAAAATAGCAAACCTCCTTTCCCTTCTATGTACATTCTCTATTCCCCAATTCTGCTTTATTTTTTTATCTATAATACTTCTTACCTTCTGACATACTCCACATTTACTTCTATATTTGTTTGTCTCCCTCCAGTAAGACATATGTTTTTTAAGGATAAGAACTTGGTCTGTTTTGGTCATAACTGTGTACCCAGTGCCTAGAACAGTACATTATTCCTAATACGTTCGTTGAATATATGGAAAATGAATAGTCTGTATGTCATTTCAGCTTTTTAGTTTCAACTACTTCTAATGGAACAGCTAGAATTCAGCCAACTAGATGGTTCAGATTCCGAATCACCATCCTATTGCTGTGTCCAAATTCCAACTGAGGCTCTATAGACTGGATAAATGAATAATAAATAGCTGTAGGAGAGCACAGTTAGTATACTAGGGCAAAAACTAGGTAACTGATATTTAATCATATTGTATAACTGCAAGCCATTATGCTACTAACTCTTATTGGTTTTTATAAGTCATGGTTTTTATATTCATACTTTTAGTAGAAGCAGTTTATAATAACCTATTTTCACATTTGTTCTCTTTGATAGATTTAGATGATCCATTATACATATAGTCATATTAGCATCTATCTGTATTTTTTGTTAATAGTTTTATTTTGAGATTTTAAAAACTCACTGTTCTTCATGGTGTATAAATTTTAACCAAAAAAATTAAAGAGATCTTTAAATGGTAATTGATATGTTAAATCATTTTGGTTGACTAAAAAGAACTGAGTCTTCTTTGAAAAAGCAAAACAAACTTTTTTTTTTCTTTCTTTCATTTCAAGGGATGGAGAAAGGAAAAGCATGAGTGTTGAGAGGTAATGTTTTGTTATTATTAATTGTTCATAATTCATGTTATTTTAAACTAATTTTTAATTTTTAGTAAAATATCACTGAAATAGAAAAATCTGTTTGCAAACCAAAAACATTTTTCAGTAGTTGACGCTACTAAAGTAAATATTCCAGTACAATGCTTTATTATCTTTGCTTGCTATGCTCTCTGTGGGGAAAAAACTTAACGACAGTTGGTTGTGTGTGTGTGTTTTTCTTTTAATGTTGGTTTCTTCCTATTCCGCAAAAACCAATCATTTTAGGATTCTAAATCTTAATTTCTAGCCTCGTTTATAAGAAAAATTATGAGCAGTTATTTGGGAAAGTTAAGAAGAGACCACAGAAATTCTTCCTGAAACTCTTCAAATGTTGGTGAATGCACATAGAGATCAAATAGTAAGATATTGATGAAAGAGAGCTTGGAGGGGACATAGCTCAGTGGTTTACAATCTTGTTTGGAAGACAAATGAAATCTTGTTGAGACTTTATTGTTTTCAGAAATATGTCATTGTGTGAAAAGTCCCTGAATTATCTCCTCCAAACACCAGAATCCCACTAGATGTTTCAGAACCACTGTTCTAGTACAAGGTTGTGTTCCTTTTTCACATATTTTTTTTTCCAAGTTTATTTATTTTTTTAGTAACCTCTACACCCAGAGTGGGGCTCAAACTCATGACCCTGAGATCAAGAGCCCATGCTTTCCCACCTGAGCCAGCCAGGAACCCCTCACATATATTACTTTTTATCAGAAAGGCTGAATGAGTTTTACAAGACAACATACTCAGTAAATGACTTTGATAAACATTGCTGTTTTAGGCTGTGATTTACATAAAAGCAATCAAAGGAAAAGAGGGGGGGAAAAGATTCTAAAAGTGAGATAGTAGTGTCCTACTTAATGAATTTTTTTCTTCCGTTTTGTCTTTTGTTATAGAGAACATTACTTAGTATACTAGTGTATTAATATTAGTTAATTTAAGAAAGGGCCAACGGAATGGGAAAGATATTTGCAAATGACATATCCAATAAAGGGTTAGTATCCAAAATATATAAAGAACTGATACAACTCAACACTCAAAAAATTAATACTCTAATTAAAAAATGGGCAGAAGATAGTATTTTTGCAAAGAAGATACACACATGGCCAACACACATGAAAAGTTGATCAACATCACTCCTCATCAGGAAAATACAAATCAAAACCACAATGAGATACCACTTTACACCTGTCAGAATGGCTAAATCAACAACACAAGAAACAACAGATGTTGGTGAGGATGCAGAGAAAGGGGAACCCTCTTACAGTGTTGGTGGGAATGCAAACTGGTGCAGCCACTCTACAAAACAGTGTGGAAGTTCCTCAAAAAGTTTAAACTAGAGCTACCCTACTATCCAGCAATTACACTACTGGTTATTTATCCAAAGAATACAAAAATACTAATTCAAAGGAATACATGCACCCCAATGTTTATAGCAGCATTATCTACAGTAGCCAAATTATGGCAACAGCCGAAATGTCCATTGACTGATAAATGGATAGAGAAGAGGTGGTAAACATATACTGTGGAATATTACTCAGCCATCAAAAAGAATGAAATCTTAACATTTACAGTGACGTGGATGGCTCTAGATAGTATTATGCTAAGTGAAATAAGTCAGTCAGAAAAAGACAAATACCATATGATTTCACTCATATGTGGAATTTAAGAAACAAAAACAAGCATAGGGAAAAAAAGAGGGAGGGGGCGAACCAAGAAACAGACTCTTCACTCTAGAAAACAAACTAATGGTTACCAGAGGGGAAGTGGGTGAGGGGATGGGTGAAATAGGTGATGGGGATTAAGGAAGGCACTTGTGATGAGCATCAGGTGTTGTATGGAAGTGATGATCACTATATTATACACCTGAAAGTAGTATTACACTGTATGTTAACTAACTGGAATTTAAATAAAAACTTAAAAAAAAAGTTTGGGGGGAGAAAGGGTCAGCAAACCAATAGATCTAAATAGTTAACAAAGAAGGAAGTACAAATGCCTCTTGAAACATTGATAATATTCCCAGTCTTTTTTATAATTTAAGAAATGCAGATTGAAGGTTCTCAAGATAGCCTTTTTCACCAATGGGTTGGCAAAGATGCTCTATTGGCCAGACTATGGGAGTGAAATAGCTATAAACTCTGGGGGGAGTATACTAGTTTTTTTTTTGTTGTTGTTGTTGTTTTTTGGTCCTATAACATATTGCCACAGATTTAGTGGCTTAAAACAACATAAATTTATTCTCTTTCAGTTCTGAATCAGGAGTCCTAAAATTAAGGTGTTGGCAGGGTTGCAAGCCTTCTAAAGTCTCTGGGGATGGATCCATTTTCTTACCAAAAGCTTTTAGAGGCTGCTTGTGTTCTTTGACTGATGGCCCCATCCTCCATTTCAAACCCAGCATCTTGTCTTTCTCTGACTCACCCTCCTGTCTTCTTATAAGGACCCTTGGGATTACATTGGACCCACCTGGACAATTTAGGATAATCTCTCCATCTTAATTTAATCATGTCTGCAAAGTCATTTTTATCATGTAATGTACTGGGTTCCAAGATGTTAGGATTTGTACATCTTTGGGGGCCGTTATTTTGACTACCACAGGGGGCAAGCATTTCGGCAATGTCTGTTAAACTCACAGATACACATGTACTTTGGTCCCACAGCTCTTTTTCTAGGAATTCATTTCACACATGTAATCACATGATATTTTACAAGTATGTAAGGTTATTGTTATATTTTTTTTTATGATAACAAAAAATAGAAAGTAACTTAAATATCCAAAAATAGAGGATTGGTTAAATGATCTTACATCTTTAAAAATTAGAATATTAGGCTGCTGTATAAAAATGAGGGAATTATTTATTCATAGGGAACTCTCACCAGGATGAATTGAGAAAAGAAGGTGCTAAACAATGTGTCTAATATTCTATTGTTTATGTTAAAAATGTGGGGGAAATGTTTGCTTGTTTGCTTATACAAAGAATATTCTGGAGAAATTTAAATGAATAGGAAGCTGGAAACATTGGTTGGAGGAGAACTGGGTAGCTGGAGTTAGAGTTAGAAGGACTCTTCACTGAATAGTCATCTGCTCAGGGCTTTTTACTCATTGCCTTGATTTCTCTTTAGCATCCTCCTCTTTTATGTTAAAATGACCTCTTGCCTTCTTTCAATACTCTTGTGCAGATGAATTCAAATTTCTGCATTTAATCATACCAGCCCTCCAATTCCAGTTGTCTATTGGACACCTCTGCATAGGTGCCAGGAACCATGCCCTTACATCTACTTGAAGATATTTCTATTCCAAAAGATATATGTACAATAATTAGAATAATGTTGTCATATATACTTTCTTAAGATAACCCTCTGTAGCAGTCTATATACACATATGCCATAATGTGTTGTAAGTTCTGAGGGCATTGTCATATGTTGGTGACTCCAATCAACTTTTTAAAAAAAATTGCAGTGTAGTTAACATACAGTGTTATATTAGTTTCAAGTATACGATATAGTGATTCAGCAGTTCTATATATTACACAGTGCTCTTCAAGATAAGTGTACTCTTAGTCCCCATCACCTATTCACCCGTTCCCCTCACCCACCTCCCCTCTGGTAACCATCTGTTTGTTCTCTGTAGTTAAGAGTCTGTTTTTTTGTTGTCTTTTTTTTTCCTTTGTTTTGTTTCTTAAATTCCACAGATGAGTGAAATCATATGGTATTTGGCTTCCTCTGACTGACTTATTTCTTCCTCTGACTGACTTATTTTCCTTAGCATTATATCTCTAGATCCCTCCATGTCTTTGCAAATGGCAAGATTTCATTCTTTCTTATGGCTGAATAAAATTATATATATATTTATATAACACATCTTTTTTTTTTTTTAAAGAGTTTATTTATTTATTTGACACTGAGAGAGAGAGACAGCCAGCGAGAGAGGGAACACAAGCAGGGGGAGTAGGAGAGGAAAGAAGCAGGCTCCCAGTGGAGAAACCTGATTTGGGGCTCGATCCCAGAACGCTGTGATCACGCTCTGAGCCAAGGGCAGACACTTAACAACTGCACCACCCAGGCGCCCCTATATAACACATCTTCTTTATCCATTCATCAATCGAGGAACACTTGGCCTGCTTCCATAATTCGGCTATTGCAAATAATGCTGCAACAAACTTAAGGGTGCATATATCCCTTCAAATTAGTGTTTTCAAATTCTTTGGGTAAATACCCAGTAGTGTGATTACTGGATCATAGGGTAGTTCTATTTTTAATTTTTTGAGGAACTTCCATACTGTTTTTCCACAGTGGCTGCACCAGTTTGCATTCTCACCAACAGTGCAAGAGAGTTCCTTTTCCTCCACATCCTTGTCAACACTTGTTTCTTGATTCTTTAATTTTAGCCATTCTGACAGGTATGAGGTGATATCTCATTATAGTTTTGATTTGCATTTCCCTGATGAGTGATGTTGAGCATCTTTCATGTGTCTGTTGGCCAGTTGTGTGTATTCTGTGGAGAAATGTCTGTCCATGTCTTTTGCCTATTTTTTAATTGGATTATTTGTTTTTTTGGTGTTGAGTTGTCTCGTTCTTTATATATTTTGGACACTAACCCTCTATCGGACATGTCATTTGCAAATATCTTCTCCCATTCCAAAGGGTATCTTTTGATTTTGTTGGTTGTTTCCTTTGCTGTGCAAAGGCTTTTTATTTTGATGCAGTCGCAGTAGTTTATTTTTGCTTTTGTTTCCCTTGCCTTGGGAGACATATCTAGAAAGATGTTATGAGTGATGTCAGAGAAATTACAGGCTGTGCTCTCTTCTAGGATTTTAATAGTTTCAGGTCTCACATAAAGTCCTTAATTCTTTTTGAGTTTATTTTTGTGTGTGATGTAACAACATAGTCCAGTTTCAATTTTCCCAACACTCTTTGTTGAAGAGACTGTCTTTTTCCCATTGTATAATCTTGCCTCCTTTGTTAAAGATTAATTGGCCATGTAATTGTGGGTTTATCTCTGGGCTTTCTATTCTGTTGCATTGATCTGTGTGTTTATTTTTTTACCGCTACCATACTGTTTTGATTACCATAGCTTTGTAGTATATTTTGAAATCTGGAATTGTGATACCTCCAGCTTTACTTTGCTTTGCTTTTTGAAGATTGCTTTGGCTATTTGGGGCCTTTTGTGGTTCCATACAAATTTTAGGTTGGTTTGTTCTAGTTCTGTGAAAAATGCTCTTGGTATTTTTTTTTTAGATTTTATTGAAATTCGAGTTAACATATAGTGTATTATTAGTTTCAGGGGTAGTATTTAATGATTCTTCAGTTGCATATAACACCCAGTGCTCATTACATCGAGTGCTCCTTCTTAATGTCCATCACCCAGTTACCCGACTCCCACCCATCCCCCTCTAGCAACCCAGTTTGTTCGCAATAGTTAAGAGTGCTGTTGGTATTTTGATAGAGATTGGATTTAATCTGTAGATTGCTTGGGTAGTGTAGACATTTTAACAATATTTGTTCTTCCAGCCATGAGCATGGAATGTCTTTCCATTTGTGTCATCTTAATTTCTTTTATCAATGTTGTGTAGTTTTCAGAGTACAGGTCTTTCACTTGTTTGGTTAAGTTTATTCCTAGGTATTTTATTGTTTTTGGTGCAATTGCAAATGCAATTGTTTTCTTAATTTCTCTTTCTGTTGTTTAATAATTAGTGTATAGAAATGCAATGGATTTCTGTACATTGATTTTGTATCCTGTGACCTTACGAATTCATTTATCAGTTCTAGTAGTTTTTTGGTGGAATTTTGGGTTTTCTATATGTAATATCATGTTAAATCATGAAAGTTTTACTTCTTACCACTTTGGATGCCTTTAATTTCTTTATGTTGTCTAATTGCTGTGGCTGGCACTTCTAGTACTATGTTGAATAAGAGTGGTGAGAGTGGATGTCCTTGTCTTGTTCCTGACCTTAAAGGAAAGGCTCTCAGTTTTTCCCAGTTGAGTATGATGTTAGCTGTGGGTTTTTCATATAAGGCCTTTATTATGTTGGGGGGTTTTATCATGAATGGTTGTTATACTTTGTGAAATGCCTTTTCTGCATCTATCGAAATGATCATATGGTTTTTATACTTTCTCTTATTGATGTGATATATCAGACTTTAATCAACTTTTTAAAAAATATTGTAGATAAAGCAAATGCACCTTTGGTAATCAGTTTAACTACAAATGATCTTCCATTATTTAGGTAGATTTTAGATGTTTTTACTTAATTATATCTCAGTTCATCTGAAAACTTTATTTTGTACTGCAGAAAATATAACTTGATGCTAGGCTTTAAACATACTATATCACTCCTAAATTATCCTGAACTATAGTTTATTCTGTGCACCAAAATCATTTTTGTCTTTCTAGGACATTCAGTGAGGTAAGTAAACCAGAAGAACAATATAGCTTGTGCCAGGAACTTTGCAGTGAACTTGCTCAAGATCTGCAGAAAGAAGGACTAAAGGTACTTTATTTTGATGTAGTGGTCTTAGTTAAAAAATTTTTTTAATAATAAAATGCTACTTTAAAGGAATAGTTAGGTTTTGCATTTGAGTACAAACTGAGAAACCTTAGAAAGGATTATTCCTATCCACAGTAGAGACAAATTCGATTCTGACCTGTAATTGAGGCCTATGATAAGATGATTAGATGAAGAAGCAACTTACGGGGGTGGGCTGGCTCCAGTATAATTCCAGAATTTATCGTATTTCAGGAGTACATTTGAATAAGTTCAAAATCAGAGTTATATTGACATTAGAGAATAAGGCAAAGGTAAGGATTTCCATAGATCTATATTTACCTATTATAAGTATCTTTCCAACCATCCTTTGCTGTTTTTCTTGGGTAGACTTTCTAGAATAGGCATTTTGTTTCAAGGCCCTAGTTCCAGGTTGTTTAACACATTGAGAACAAAACCCAGAGGTTTTAAATCTCTATTTTATGATCTTTGCTCACAACAATCCATATTTAGTATTTTTCCAAATTCTGAAACCAGAGGTGAAGTTATTACAAAGTATAATACAAAAGTATTCAAAGGTTATTACAAAAAAATAAAGAACAGAAAACAACAAAGGTTATTACAAAGAATGGGATATCTGTATATCTCTCTTTTTTCCACTGTCCTCCCCTATATATTTCTTATAATCCTTCTCTATCATAACTTGAGTATAAAGAGAGTTGATTTAAAATTTTTTTAATAACCTGTAATTTTAAAATCATTTCAGATATACAGAAAAGTAGTATAGATAATATAGAGAGTTCTGATATACCCAGTTTCCCTCATTAATATATTATTTTAGCCATATTGTCGTAGTACATTTGTCAAAGCTAAGAAACTGACATTAGCACATTGCTATTAACTAAACTCCAGACATTATTTGGATTTTACCTGTTTTTCCATTAATGTCCTTTTTCTGTTCCAGGATTCAGTCTAGGGAACCACATTGCATTTAGTTGTCTTGTCTCCTTATCTCCTCTAATCTGTAACAGTTTCTCAGTATTTCCTTGTTTTTCATGACCTTGAGGTCTTAAGGAGCGTTGGCCAGGTATCCTGCAGGGTGTCTTTCCATCTAGGTTTGGCTGATGTTTTTCTTATGATTAGACCAGGGTTATGGATTTTTAGAAAGAATACCAGAGGTGAAATGTCCTCATTACATCCTTTCAAGGTATATGATAGCCACAAGATATCAAAAGTGATACTAACCTTTGTCACCTGATTAAGTTAGTGTTTGCTAGGCTTCTCCACTGTGTAGTTACTATTTTTCCCTTTCCATACTCTATTCTTTGGAAGTGAGTCAGTAAGTCAGCCCACTCTCAGAACTTCCAGGAGGTAGTAAAATATACGTAACATATAATTTACCATTTTAACCATTTTTAAGTTACATTTCTGTGGCATTAAGTTCATTCACATGGTGCAACCATCACCACTCTTAATCTCCAGAACTTTTTCATTATCCCAAACTGAAATTCTGCACCCATTAAACAATAACTGTAAAGGGAGTTCTTACATGTAGATGGGTTAACATAGTATCTGGCATATAGTAGACACATAATAAGTGTGAGCTGTCTACAAGACCTTTTCAGTGGAGACCCCTTTAAGAAGCTTTTTTCCTCTCTTTTTAGGTACTGAATTCTAAAAGAGATTTAGTAAAAAGAAAAGTGATCAGTTAATGTTGCCTTTTATGTAAAAAGTTCTTTTATAAAAATTCATTTGGGTAGGAGAGTAATAGTTATTGGCTAAAATGGAATTTTTAGATTACTTATATATTTCAGTTGTTCCTTTTGGCAGATTTCATTAACACGTTTCATAAATAATTGATTATACTTTTATATTATGTGTATCTAAGAGATATTTTTTATTTTTTTCTAATCTACAAAATAACTTTTTTCTAGAAGTTAGAAAACCATATATAACAATGCATTCTGTTGGTTATAGGGTAGAACTGTTACCATTAAACTGAAGAATGTAAACTTTGAAGTAAAAACTCGTGCATCTACGGTTTCATCTGTTGTTTCTACTGCAGAAGAAATATTTGCTATTGCTAAAGAATTGCTAAGAACAGAAATTGATGCCGAATTTCCACATCCCTTGAGATTAAGACTTATGGGTATGCCTTTTCTTGTTTTTCCTTAAATCTGCTAGATTTTCCCAAAGAAATCAACTTGGGAAATACACTCTCCTTCATTTTATTTCTTAAACCTGTTTAGGAATTTGTACCTATGCTGCCATTTTTCTTAATTCTTAGAACCTGATGTATGTGAAACCATGTTCATTAATTTAATTCCCTTAAGAACCAATTACAGCTGTTTTTTTCCTTCCTACTTACTGAAATCCTTGGGGCTAGGTATGTTTCAAAATTTAAAACCTTTCAGATTTTAGGAAACAAATATAGTGCATATTGAGTATATTATATAGTACTCTTTTGGTATCTGAGGCAGCACCTCATGATAAACACATTAATATTTTTGTAGCAAAACAAGAAAATATTCACACTAGGTTGGAAAGATTCTAAATAGCCTCACATCAATTCAGTCATCAATTACTGTTTGTTGCTTACAATTTTCAGAGCTTTTTAGATTTCAGAGTCACAGATAAGGGATTGTTACAATATAAAACCATATCTGGAGCCACTGCATGGTATGTGCATTTTAACAAAGCAAGTTTCTTTGTGAAAAGTGAATTGAGTGAGAGAATGCACATAGATAAGCACTCCAGATGCCAGCTTTACTGCTAAGAGTGGATCATTAGCCATACTTTCATATATGAAAGATAGCACACACTTGAAATCGATTGAATAAAGTATGTTGATTGAAAGAGCTAAAGAGTGGATGTTTATAACAGCTTCATTCATAATTGCCAAAATTTGGGAACAACCAAAATGTCCTACAGTAGTAGGTGAATGGAAACTGGGACAGACAATGGAATATCATTCAGTGTGTAAAAGAAATGAGCTGTCAAGCCATGAAAGGACATGGAGGAACCTTAAATGTATTTTATTAAGTGAAAGAAGCCAATTTGAAAAGGTTAAATACTGTGTGATTTGAACTGTATGATATTCTGGAAAAGACAAAACTGTGGAGACAGTGAAAAGATCAGTGGATGTCAAGGGTAGAGGGTGGGGAAGGGATGAATAGACTTAGCACAGAGGATTTTTAGAACGGTAGAGCTAATCTGAATGATGCTATAATGGTGGATACATATCATTAAACATGTCAAAAGCCATAGGATGTACAACACCAAGAATAAACCCTAATATAAACTATGGACTTTGAGTGTTAATGTTGTGTCAACGTAGGTTCATCAGTTGTGACAAACATACCACTCTGGTGCAGGATGTTGATTGGAGGAGACTGTGCATGGTGTGGGCAGAGGATATATAGGAACTCTGTACTTTCTGCTCACTTTTGCTGTGAACCTAAAGCTGCTCTGAAAAACAAAGGCTACTGGGAAAATGAGCTAGAGTCTATAAAGTTGACTCCAGTTAGTTGGTATTTAATGGTATATTGTGTCAGATACTAGTTGAAAGACTTACATAATCATGCCAACTCCAACAGATACTATTTAGTGAAACCCTGTTTTATAAAGGAAGGTAAATTTCATGCGAAGTACTCATTTTGAAAAAGTATATTTTAATTCAGAAAATATGCAGTATTGCTTATTATTTTTCTCTAAACATCCTTTTGTATATATGTCATGACAATATTATGCAAAATATTGTTATGCATTATGAGTGAATTGACTTTGTTAAGAAATTAATTGTGGTTGGTTTAATTTAGGTATACGGTTATCCAGTTTTCCCAATGAAGAAGACAAAAAACACCAACAAAGGAGCATTATTGGGTTCTTACAGGCTGGAAACCAAACTCTGTCAGCTGCTGGGTATATACTAGAGAAAACTGACAAAGATCAGTTTCTAAAACCTCTAGAAATATCTCATAAGAAGAGTTTCTTTGATAAAAAGCGATCAGAAAGGAAATGGAGCCACGAAGACACATTTAAATGTGAAGCTGTGGATAAACAAAGTTTACGGACATCACATTCATTTCAAGTTTTAAAGAAGAAGATGAATGAGAATTTAGAAACATCGGAGAATTCAAATCACTCTCAGATATTTACCTGTCCAATTTGCTTTAGGGAGCAAAGAAGCATCAGTCTGGAAGCCTTTAATAAACATGTAGATGCATGTCTTGATGGATCTTTGATCAGTGAAAACTCCAGTGTGTTCCCATGTTCACATCCTTCCTCTACAGAAATTAACAAGAAAGAAAATGTACATCCTTCTTTCTCACTCCATGAGAAGCAGGATTATGAAACCCATCAGAAGAATTCAGAAATCAGTTCAGTAGATTGTGCAGAGCTAGTAGAGACTGAAGATAATCCACCTGAAGCAGAAAGTGTAGGTGGTCTAAGTGAAAAGCACCGCAAAGAGGAATGCCCTAGTCTTCCAAGCAACTCATTTAATATTGAGGAACGTTGTCACAATTCTTCCTCTACTGTTTCATTGGAAGATACTGGGTCATTAAGTCGACTAGAATCCTCCCAGCCTTATTTACATGAAGTGATAACAGACCAAGCTCTAGTTTGTCCTGTTTGTAACCTAGAACAAAAGACTTCAGATCTTACCCTGTTCAATGTGCATGTGGATGTATGCTTAAATAAAGGCATTATCCAGGAACTGAGAAAGGATAAAGTTAATCTAGCTAACCAACCCAGAGAAAGCACCAAAAGTACTGGTGAGTTTGCAGTCATTTTAAAGAACCCGATCTTCTAGGAATGTTTTATTAAAATTAAGATTGTTGTTAAATCTAAAGCACATACTATTAAAGGGGTAGGTTGTGTATGCCACCATTTAGGGAAATGTTGGTTACCTTAGCATAGGTTAGAATTAACTGAAGCCAATAGATTTTAAATTTTGGGAAAACTGTTCTGGGCTTGATTTAGCACAGAACGAACTCAAAGATTTGGGGAGCTAAGTAATCTAATCAAAGGCAAAATTCCCGTGGAATGAAAAAGTCACAGGGATAAAAGGTACAGCTCAGGGAATATAGTCAATGGTATTGTCATAGCACTGTGTGGTAACAGATGGCAGCTACACTTGTGGTGAGCATAGCATAATGTATAAACTTGTTCAATCACTATGTTCTGCTCCTGAAACTAATAGAACATTGTGTGTCAACTATACTTCAATTTAAAAAAAAGAAAGAAAGAAATTCCTTCAGAGAACTTTTGCTAAGGCACAGTGGTAGATTAACTGTAATTGCACAGCCAGAAAGCCTGTTTAAATTGTTTTTTGGTAGTCTGACTCTAGCCCAACTTCAAAAGTAAAATTAAGTGTAATACTAATAAAATAAGTAAATTATAAAGAAATTATGCAATAAAGTTAGTTTTTGGTGGGTCTAAATATGAACTATAGTACTAAGGAAGTTTTTATTATCTCCAATCAATCAACTTTAACTTTTTAGATTTTTATACAGCTTTTTAATTATTTCATGTTGTTCATTATGAAACTTCTTGGCTTTTCTTCCTCTAAAGATAACTCAGGCAGAGTGCAGAAGACTGCAACAAAACCAAAAAGGTATGGTTAATTTGAGTTTTAACAGAGATGGCTATATAATTGTTATATTTTGAGGTCTAATTTTTAGGAGATGTTAAAATTTGCTCTTATAAATCAAGTAAAATTTTAAAAATCAGTGATTTGAAAAACATTTTAAAAAATATCTTCCTGCATTTTAACTGTGTTTTCTTTTCTGTTCCAGGCCGGGATTGATGACAAAGTACTCAGCATCAAAGAAAACAAAACCGAACAATCCCAGACATACTCTTGATGTATTTTTTAAATGAACATTGAACATTTTACCATTGAACATTTTATTCTTAATAGAAACTTTTTATTTTATAATCAATGAAAACTTCTTCTTCATTAAGTTTACAGATTCATGTAGTGAAAGGCAAGTGCAATAATTCCTTCCCAAATGACATTTCTTTTCTATGGATTTGGAACATGCACTAAATAACTTTTGTAAACACCTTCGAGATAACCACGAGAATTTCACTTCTATTATACATCAGTCAGAAATCAGTCCTATTAGAGATAATTTTAAAATGAGAAATTAGGAATGGAATCAGAAAGTGATTTGTTTCTTTATCATGTTTTATAGTGAATATAGAAACATATTTATAAGGGCTCTCAGAGGTTTACACAAGCCTAGTTTAGCATAAGAATTTTTCAGCACTGAGGCACCTGGGTGGCTTAGTCGGTTAAGGTTAAGCATCTGACTCATGATTTCAGCTCAGGTTATGATCTCAGGGTCCTGAGATCGAGCCCCACATGGGGCTCTATACTCAGTGGGAAGTCTGCTTGAGAATCTCTCCCTCTCCCTCTGCCCCTCCTCATGCTTGTGCGCTCTCTCTCTCTCTCTCTAAAATAAGCAAAAAAATCTTTAAAAAAAGAAAAATTTTTCAGCACGTAACCACTTTGTTGGTACTGGACTGCTATATTTGTTTTAGTACCTTCTACAACTTTGTATATTCATTTTTTTGTCTCCTAGTGTCTTCAGATACCTCATGAGTATTCATAATTAATATTTATCATGAGTTCTATGAAGAATATTAGCTTGGCAGAACAAGGATGAAGGTTTTGTTACCTTCAGGAAAATAGGATCTCAGTATTATTTTCTGTGTTAAAAGAATTGTTTAAAATAGGATTATCCATTTGATTTTTTTTTACTTAGAATTCCTTTATCTTCTGAATAAGCACATGGTTCACTTTAAAAATATTTAGTCTAAGATTCAAGGTAGTTAAATTTCTTTGTAGGGCTTTAGAATAGTGGGATATCATTTCTTGAGGGTTATGTTTATACTTTACACAGATCTATAAAAAAGAATAAATTGTACACTCAAAGTGTGCAATACAAAAGATTAATGTGTATTAAAATATCTCATTTATCTTAGCTATATTTCTATCACATTTTTTAATATTCATGAAAGAAGAAAACTGAATACTTATTAGCTTAGTTACTCCAAGTACTTTTGTGCTATTAATACAATTTTTTCCCAAAAAAGTTATTTAATGGAAACATGAAGATGGAAACCATTTTTTGTTACTCCTTTAAGGAACTGAATTTTTTGTCTCTTATATTTTTGTTTTCTCTTTTCCTTTCATATTTTATAGCTCATTATCTAAGTTTATGAAGACATAATATTTTAGGAATAGGTTAACTTAGGATCTCACACAGCCTTTGGCCAAAGTGGTAACTTGACTTGAAATTACTAGATTGTTTAAAATTAGGTTTAGTATTTAGGTTTAGTATCATGGCAGTCTCAGGCCTGATATTATCATATGCTATTGCAAATTCAGAGTTGTAGAGCTGTGGGTTTTGATTGTGTGGTTTACGTATCTAAATTCTGTACAAAATAAGTTCAGTGAAGCACTGCTTTAATATATTGAAAAGTTAATAGCATCATATTTAGTTGTTCCTAGCTGGCCTCGGGTTTATTTTTATTGTGTTTTCAACTTTAGAGTAATTATGAAATTATTTTCATTTAGATGATTCATTTAATTGACTGTTATCATTTAGTAATATTTAATAATAATTTAATAATAATTTAAAATAAAATTGCAAATATTTAATTAATATTTGAGCCAATAAAAATGGTTTCCTTACTTTTGTACTCTTTTCCCACCTCTGATTCCTCTTTCGTTCTCTTTGCCCTGAATTCTCTCCACATTCTTTTCTGTTTTATCTAATGTTTCCAACTCATCTACTTTTTATTATTTTGCTTTGGGGTATTCTTAGGAAATAGAGCAAAACTACAAAGAACAAGCATCTATGATCTTATCTACTTAGAGGGTCAAAATATGGGGCGCCACCTGGAAGAATGTATTTGTGACACATGTAACTGGCCCCAAACTAGTATCCAGAATATATAATCCAAAGGATATAAATGATTCCTAGTTATTAGTAAGAAAAAGACAGATAGCTAGTAGAAATTTGGACAAATGACTTTAAATGTCACTTTACATAAAAAGAAATCCAAATGGCCAGGAAACATGAAAACATTCTCAGCCATTTTAGTAATAGGGAAATGAAAAAACCGCAAAGCGCTATCATTACACCCCTAACAGCTTCACAAAAATGAAAAGATCCAATGTTATTAAATTTTGGTGGTGATGTGGAGCAATTTGAACTCTGCTTTGAAGACAATCACTTTGGAAAACAGTTTGCCTTTCTTCAGTAAAATTGAAGATGTGTACATTTAACAGCCCAGCAATTGTACTCCTAAATAAACACCTTTGCTGGTTATCTTCCATTTGCTCTCCAGATTTACTCTTGACCCTTGACCCTGCTTTATGTCCAGTAAGGGGCCATGGCAATGGGGGGACCACTACAGATTTCAGGGAGAAAAGATGAAGTTGGGTATTTATTCCCACATGTACCTTATTATATGATCATCTAGAGCTGGTTAGGGTCCTTGATCAAAAGTCACAAGTTTTTTATACTGTGTTCTCTCCTCTCTCTCTAGTTTTTTGGTTTTTTTTTTTTAAGCTTTATTTAAGTAATCTCTGCACCCAATGTTGGGCTCCAACTCACGACCCGGAGATCAAGAGTTGTACACTCCTCCAACTGAGCCAGCCAGGTGCCCCTTCTCTTCAGGTTCTGATAATCCTTTCCTTCCCTCACCCCTTCAGCTGAGGGGTGGCAACAGAGCCTTGCTCTTATTAGTTTTGGGGTGCTACAGTATCTTTTGTGTTTCCCCACATCTTTGTAAATGGTCCTTTTTTAAAACTCATCTCAAAATATAATTTTTTTTCCTTCCAGAGCCCTGATACAATGTCTTGGGAAAACTACTGAACATGTTCCTTAGGAAGTATGTACAAGAATGCTCTTAGCAGCATTATAATAGCAAAACATGGGAAATAAATGTAAATTTAATTCTACCATTGTATATTCATGTATATTCAAGCAATAGAATTCTACACAGTGGTAAAAATGAAGGAAATAGCTAATCAGAAAGTAGAGGAATATCTACTCGGGGGCTCAGTCAGTTAAGCACCTGACTTCAGCTCAGGTCGTGATCTCAAGGTCCTGGGATGGAGCCTCATATCAGGCTCCCTGCTCAGCGGGGAGTCTGCTCGTCCTGCTCCCTCTGCCCCTTGCCCCACTCATGCGCTCTCACTCTCTCTCTGTCTCAAATAAATAAAATCTTTTAAAAAAAGAAAGTAGATGAGTATCATGAACAATCTGGAGTAAAGTAAGTCATAGATGACAAGTCATAGTATGCCATCAGCATGAATACATTTACATAAAGTTCAAAACAGTTAAAGCTGTTATTTTAAGGATTTATCCGTATAAATAAGATTATTAAGAAAAGCAAGTATGTTATTGTCTCAAAAGTTACGATGATTTCCTCTGTGGGGAGATAGGGAAATGTGATTGGGGAATGGTACATAGAGCTGCAGGGATGCTGACAGTGTTCTATTTCTTAGGCGGTTGACTGCATAAAGGTTTACCTTAAAAATATTCTTTAAACTGTACATATACATATTTTATATACTCCTGTTCATATGTGACTGAAATCATAATAAAAAGCCAGTTCACAAAAGTCCTGAAAATTTAACAATCTGCGTTTGCAAGCCAATACAAGCCAGCACCCACATACCATTATCCATGATACATGCCAAACACAGGCTTGGCATTCAAGGCCAGTCAGCTCACACACTGCATAGCTTATAGTTTACTGAATAGACCAAGCTATTTCTCCCTTCTGGTATGGTGCATGGTTGCTCCCTCTGTGCAGAATGTGCTTCCTGGACATGCACTGTCTCTCCCACCAAACACAACTTTGCTCTCTCTCCCACCATACACAACTATTCATCTTTCAACTCAGCCCAGGGGCCACTTTCAAGAGAGGGTCCCTGCCCTCTGGGAAAACTGATCAGTCACTTCTTTGTGCTCCTATTTCTCTATGAGACAATGAAACATTCTGTGCTATGGCTTTGCCGCAGTCTTGTCCCACTAGATTGCAGGCTGCTAGAGATCCTGGCTGTCTTTCACTGATCTCTGAATTCTAGTGTGAAGTATATGGCCTGGCACTTAATGTTACTATTATTTGATGACCTATAAATGAATAAATCATATGTAACCAAAGAGTGGTGTCTATTACTATCTTACTGTCTTTCTCTGGGAAGAAAAGGTGGTGGCTGATGTAGGTGGCTGCCCTCAAGCTGGGCCTGAAGGGATGGGCCTTCCAGAAAGAAGGAATTGCATCTTTCCCTTTATTGGATAATGGCTTGCTTTATACATTTTATTACTATGGCCTTTTGGGTGGCTTGGAAGTATTTGGAAGAAGGCTCCAAAAAGTACTGTTTAACCTAAGGCTTAAAAAATGCTTTCTGAGGAAATATTCCATTTTGGAAAACTGTACTTGGTGCCTAGAGTGATTTATTTTTTAAAATAATGTATCATTTTGAAAAGTAGTACTACATTTGAACATACCTGATGCTGGTAAGATTTTAATGAACTTCACAGAGAAATGGTGTTTATTTCCCTGGAGCAAAAATTGTCCTTTTATTGTATAATTAAGGGATAATCACTTTGTAATACAAAGCGAAACAGTTGGATTAACAGTTCAAGATAAACTCAAATTTATTATGGTGAGTATTGGAAA
Organism: Ursus arctos; assembly: GCF_023065955.2. Taxonomy (NCBI): domain Eukaryota; kingdom Metazoa; phylum Chordata; class Mammalia; order Carnivora; family Ursidae; genus Ursus; species Ursus arctos. The sequence goes on from NW_026623067.1 coordinate 59,857,241, forward strand.
CATAACTCCATTTGTTAAGGAAACCATAATATTGAACTGTTCTCCTTACAAATGTGAGGTAATTTATGACAGTCTTTTTTTTTTTAATGACAAGTCTTATTTCCTAATTATTGCTCAGAGAGACAGAAGAAAATTCAGAGGCAAATAATGTTAACCCTTCTAACCCAGTCTCTTAAGTTTTTTATGACTTCAAACTCGTAATACATTCATATACATAGAAATACATACATTGTATGTGTGTATATACATAGATATACATACGTTATATATGTGTGTACACACACAGCTTATGCCAAACCCTTGTCTATTGAATTCTGCCTACCCTTGTAGGACCTCTTGAAAATGTCCACTTCTTTTCATTCTTTTTGTCAAGTCCTCATCAGTTGCCTAATCTCATCCAACCCATTTCTCAGTTTTCATTAGTTTATTTCTCTTTAAACCATTTTGTGCATTTTTATAGACAATGCTCTTCTAATATTCTTATGCCTCTGTGTGTGTGCGTGTGTGTGTGTGTGTGTGTGTAAAAGGGTGGGTCAGTTCTAGAGTCAAATCTAGTTCTGTTTTATGAGGACTTAATTTTTTTTTCACTCCTAGAATGTGCTAACCTTCCTATTTGACCTCTGAAACCATCCACTGGTGTGAGATGTGCCATAGTTTTACTTTGTTTTGTTTTGTAATGCATCAAACCCACTGTGCTTGGGTGTGGTGGATTCAGGGCAGAGTCCTGGTTGTCCTTCAATATTCTACTTCTTAATATTATTAGAATATTATTTTAGCTAGGCACATGGTTGCCTAGAATCCTGTATTTAATCAATTTTTTGTTTCATAAACCACTAAGAAGAAAATAATTCCTAGGATGGGGAGTCCAATAGGTTATGGCTGGGTTAAAATGGGATATCAAAGGGGAGCCTTGGTGGCTCAGTCTGTTAAGCGTCTGACTTTTGGTTTTGGCTGCGGTCATGATCTCAGGATCCTGAAATCGGGCCCCACCTGGGTCTCACGCTTATTGGGGAGTCTGCTTAAGATTGTCTCCCTCTTCCTCCACCCCTCCCGCACTCGTGCTCTCTCTCTCTCTCTCTGAAACAAAATCTTTAAAAAATAAAATGGAATACCAAGGTTTACACCTTCAGAGAAGAATTTGAGAGTCTTACTTTATTCAAAAGAAAATTCTGGAAGCCCATTTAGAAATGATTTAATATTGAAGTTCTCATAGTGGTGTTATAAAGCCAGTCTCGGCGTTTCTCAAAGTTGTACAAAGAACTCAAGTGTGAGCTGGGCGTTGTCTCAGAGCGCTTTCCCTCAGGTGAAACGAGATCCTAAGACCGCACAGGCCACACCTGCAGGTGGTCCCTCCCCGGCGGCCGAGCTGGGCGGGGCAGGAGAACCGGGGCCAGCTGACAGGACGCCGCAGGGAAGAGGCCGCGGCCCCACCGTGCCTTCCCGCTTTCTGCGGGCGCCGGGCACAGATGGACCCCTCCCCAAGCCTCCCGGGTCGCCGGGCGGCCGCGAGGGAGCTGCAAATGGCGGCCGCGGCCGTGAAGGGCCTTCGGGTAGACCTGAGGGGTGCGGCGGGCCGGCCCTGGGTCCCGAAGCGGGAGGGGCCTCGAGAGGACGAGGCGGCGGCGGGCCACGAGCTCTGTGAGTTCGAGGAGGCGGGCTGCAGACCGCGCGGTGGCGACGCCGGGGGGCAGGGGCGGGGGGCGGCCGGGCAGGGCGGCGGGGGCTCGTGTGGAAGGTGCGGCGGCGCCGCCTCAGGACGCCGCGGGAGCTGGGCGCCCACGCTCCGCCGCCGCATCAGCTGTGCGCTGGTTTGCCCCTTGGCGCTCCCGGCCCCCGGCCCAAGTTTTGACTCAGGCTGTTTTATTTCAGGTGAAACCTGTACTGTGGTTGGAAGGAAGGAGCTGCTCTTTCAGCTTAAGGAAGAGGGTTTTTGAAGAAATGATTAAGCCCTATTGCAAATAAGGAAAGGAGTTTCAGGTGGTGTTATCTCCTCTATCCTGACTCACGCAGTGATTTACAGTGTGACTTTGAATCACTTCATCTTTCTGTGCTTAGGTTTTTAAAGCATGGGATGGGTCTTCTGTGCCTCTTTGAGAATGAACTTAGAGCATAAACTGAGGGACATTGTTAAAGTTTGTCTTCGAAAGTTGAGAATGATTTCAAAGCAGTTAACAGCACCAGTTCCTTAACAGTGTTCAATTAGTTCATCCATCCGTCCGTTCATACATCTAGAAATATTCTCAAGAGTTTACGGTTTACTAGACGTATTTTAGGTGTGAATATGCAGAGAGAGCATGACTGTCCAAGTTCTGGTTTGGGTGGAGGGATGAAAGATGGTAAAACAAGTGAGCGAGTAAGTGAGGAAGATCTTTTAAGGTAGTGATAATTGCTGTGGTGGCCACATAGCCCAACCCCAGCTCCTGTGTTTTCTTCTAAAAGGTTTATAGGTTTATGTTTTACATTTACATCTGTGATCTGTTTTGAGTTAATTTGTATATAAGGTATGAAGTTTACATCAAGGTTCAAATTTTTTTGTTTGGACATCCTGTTTCAACCAAAATTTTGGTTTCTCTTTGTTGATGCCAGTATATAGAAATATGATTGATTTTCATGTGTTATCATCGTGTCCTACAACTTTGCTAAACTCATTTATTAGTTCTGTAGCTGCTTTGTACATTCCTTTGGGGTTTTATCTGGAGATAATCAAATTGCTTGCAACTAGACTAGAGACACTTTGATTTCTTGCCAATCTGTACGCCTTTTAATTTATTTTACTGCTATACTGTACTGGCTTCCAGCACAATGTTTAGAAGAGTGAGAGTGGACATTTCCGTTTGTTCCTGAGCAAAGGAAGCATTGAAACTTTTATGATTATGATGTTAGCTGTCAGTTTTTTGTACATGTTCTTTATCAGGTTGAGGAAGTTCCCTTCTATTCCCACTTTGCTGGAGGGGTTTTTGTTTTTGTTTTTAGTCATAAATGGATGTTGAATTTTTTTAAATGCTAAAATGTTATCAATTGATCGTGTAGTTTTTCTTCTTTAGACTACTTGTATGGTAGACTACACTGCTTGGTTTTCAAATAGTGAACTAGTCTTGTGTTCTCAGGATAAACCTCACTTGGTGTGTTATACTTTTTATGTATCACTGGATTTGATTTGATAATGTTACTCGAGGAGTTCTGATCTATGTTGATGAGGGATATTGGTTTGTAGTTTTCTATTCTTACCATGTCTTTGGTTCTAGAATGAAGGAAATGCTGATCTCATAAGATGGGAAGTTTTTCCTCTTGTCTGTTATGGAAGAGATGGTATAGATTTGGTGTTATTCTTTATATGTTGGGTAGAATTCACTAGTGAAACTATCTGAGCATGAGGATTTCTTTCTTCTTTTTTAAAAATGCACATCGAGAATGTTTTTTAAGGGCATGAAGATTTCTTTTTAAATTATTTTAAATTACAAATTCCATTCCTTTATTAGTTATAGTATTATTCAGGTTATCTATATAATCTTGAATAAATTTGGATAGTTTGTGGTTTTCAAGAAATTAGAAATGATTTAGAAATGATCTGTCAAATAAATAAAATCTTTAAAAAAGAAAAAAAAAACATGTACAGAAACATAAGAGGCCCATGAATATTTGTCTCCCAGTACCGAGCTGATTGAGGCACTGCCATCGTGTGACCCTTTGCATTAGTTTGCTAGGGATGCTGTAATAAAGTAAGCTGGGTGGCTTAAACAAAAAGATTTGTCTCAGTTTTTGAGTCTAGAAATCCTAGATCAAGATGTTAGCAGAATTAGTTTCCCCTTAGACCTCTTTCCTTGTTTTTTCGTTGGCCATCTCCTCCCGGTGTCTCCGTGTGGTCTTTCATGTGTCATATCTGTATCCAAATTTCCTCTAAGGACACCACTCATATTGGATTAGAGCCCACCCTAATGACCTCATTTTAATTACTTTCTGAAAGACCCTATCGCCAAATATAGTCACATTTTGAGGTACTGGGGGTTAAAACTTCAACATGTAAATTTTGAGGGATTACGGTCCATCTACAACACTGCAGCATTTAAACACATGGCTTCCAGGGTTGATTAAACGGGAAGAGAGCACCTGGAAGGTGACACAGGAGTTTTTCATCAACTCTGTCCCAAGTAATGTACCATAGTTTCAGCTTTCAATCCAGGGGACCGACCTGACCTTCACTGCACCCAGACTGGGATGTGTACATATCCATGTATTCAGATAGGAGGGGAGAACCAGATATGGATGAGCACTAGCCTTGTCTCAGCACAGTTGTGTGTTTTTCTCCAGTACTCTTCAGCTGTTCAGGTGCAGAAACGGAACAGATAGCAGCTGGGTTTAGTCTCAGAATTAGGATTCTGCCAGCTGGGCTGACGAGGAGAGAGAGTGGCAAGGGAGGTAAAGGTGTTTGTATAGAAGCAATTTCAGATGTGGATCTAAACTGGGTGAGGGGTGGAGTAAGGGGATAAGGGATGAATAATAGGAAAAGCTGATAAGAACAGTAGATTGGAGGACTTGATGAGGTTGCAGAATTTCAGGACTGGGAGAACTAGAGCAGTTGAGTGGGATGGATGTGGTGGTGGTCAGACGGTGGGATTCTTAAAGATGTCAGAGGTAATGTAGTTTTTGGTATTGATGTCAAGAGTATGTTGAAATTGGGTGGCTGAGACCAGGTGGAGCGAAGATTATTCTACATGAGGGAGTCAGAGAACTGGGAGACCAGGGTGTGGGATTTGTCATCTGTGTGGATGTTGAAGTCATTTAGAGTGGGAACCACAGGAGAAGGCAAGAGGGGGATCCAGGTGATAGAAAGAATGAATGTGTATTTCTCCCATGAAGATACTCTTGGTCTTTGATTAGACTTGATAGTATTCTAGAGTCTTTGGCAGCTTGTGTTGTTGTTGTTGTTGTTATTATTATTATTGGGAAACTACTTGGCAACACATCCACAAAACCTCTCTTAGAGGGCTTTCTTTTTAGAGATGGTCTCTTGTTGATTTCAGATCATTCCAGTTCTGACTTTATCCCCCAATATTGTCGTTGTCCCCTGAAAGCCCCCCAGTTCCCCTGCTTATTAAAAAAACTCAATAAATCCCGAAATATTTTTCTAGGCTAGTTAATAAACCCTGCCACGGGAATGTGTATATGTGTTTTAATATGTAATGTTTATAGTAGGTATGAATCTGCTTCTATCTCTTTTTAAATAAATGAAAATAAAACATGTTCATCCCTTTTAGCCTTTGTGTATGTTTATGTGATGTGCTACATTTAAATGATTTGTTTCTGCTGGCCTGGCATCTGCAGCAGTTTCTGCAGACAACAGTTTTATCTCTGTAAACTTGTATGGAGCATTTGGGCTCCTGCCTGTCTAATCTTATACAGACATTTTATTAAAGAAAAAAAAAAACCCAGAAAGTCCATGGCCACCCTCCGACTTCCTAGAGGCAGATACTACATTGCTGACTTCAGGGTGGTCCTTGGAAATGATGTTTTGTTTGGGACCAGGAATATTTTTAAGGGTGTGAAAACATTTGCATTGTGAACGCAAAGTGGAATCTTGATAATACAGCTCTGTAAAATATTGATGCAGAGTTCCTATGTCCAGATTGGCAGATTGTGAAAGGCTCAAGGCTGTTGTGTCAAGTTTTTAAAGTTACCAGGTTTGCCACATGAGGTTTGCTTTATTTTTTTCTTCATCCCCCTTAAATTCCTTCAGTCATGCTTGCTTGCTTGCTTGCTTTCAGTACTGCCAAACGAGAGAAGCTTTCAGAATGCTGCGAAAAGCAATAATTTGGATCTTATGGAGAAGCTGTTTGAAAAGAAGGTTAACATTAATGCTGTGAACAATGTGAGTAGAAGTCACAGATGTGACAAGTGAGTACTCTAAGGGTGGTTTGGATTTATACAGTCCAACTCAAATAGTAATAAAAATGAAAATGATTGTGCTGAATGAGGTGAAGGAGAGCTCTGTTGTTGGTAATTCCAGAATGTATAAGCTAAATGTGGAATCAAGCAGAGGAGTAAGTTTTGGGTGTTTTAATTTATCTTATCAGAGGGGAAATATACAGTCACTATGTGCATCTGTGCAAAGTCTGTGTGTGGGCAGTAAAGCCAATGGTGAAGGTTATGGGCCTGGACTTGATCCTGGATTGCAGCCTGTGGATCACTGGCCTCACACATTCTGGAAAGGCAGAACATATTTTGCTTCATGGTTTCGTCACAGCTTTCTCTCCAGGGATGTCCTTTGTTGTTTGCCCTCCAAATTTAAAAATCCAAAGGAGCGTGGGTTTGTATTTTATCAGTTTTGAAATATAGTGCCTTTGCATGCTGGGCCTTTTCTAAAACCTGGCTCTTACTTTATTGTTCTTCAAGTGCCTGGGTTTAGGAGAGAAGTCTACCACTAGAAATATGAATTTCCAACTACTTGATTTTGTAGAGATTTCCTGACAGCTTTTCAGGGCAAGGTTTATCAAAGCGGACAGGTTTGGGGCTGTGTTAATTGCTTAGGGCAATCTGTGCAGTGGATCAAGGATGGGGTAACAGAGGTGGATTTAATGCTAAATGAAGGATAAGCTTTAGTGTCCCTACTTGCACAGACCCCTTCCAAGGCACTGGGGAGGGCTCTAGCAATGTGTTCTCATGCTTATATGGTTTTGTAAAATCTAAAAAAGTAAAGAAAGTTTAATTGCCATCAGTTCAGCTTTTTGACAATGGCTTTAAAGAGGGCTCCCTAAAGAGTGTAGACTTTACGTTCCACAACACATAGATCTGTCCCAGACAGTGAGGTCAAAGTCATGCATCATATGCAGTGGAAGGATGTTTACTGGTTGTGCATGTGTATATGTGAGAGGTATATGTTTGCGTGTGTATGGAAATCTATGTGTCTGTTGTATGCATGTGTATGTCTGATGTGTTATGGTTATATATAGTATTCATTGTCCATAGGTATCCTAGAAAGAGTAGAAAATAGCAAAATTTTGCAGCATAACAATTTTACAAACCAAACAAAAACAGAAACAAAAAGGAAAGGAATCAGGAAGGAAGGGAGTAAAAAGAAACAAGTAAGCAGGGGCTTTTGAAAGTAATATCTAGATAAATTGTTGAATAAGTAAAGCAATAATCATTTTTCCAAATAGCTGGAAATAGATTCTCTAATGTACTTTTATAATAATTTAAAATTTTTTCACATAAAACTTTCTGATATTTTATTTTTTAAAATATTTATTTATTTGAGAGAGAGAGAATGCATAGAGGGAGAGAGAGAGGAAGAAGCAGACTCCCCACCGAGCAGAGAGCTCCACGTGGGGCTCGATCCCAGGACCCCGGGATCATGACCCAAGCTGAAGGCAGATGCTTAACCAACTGAGCCACTCAGGCACCCCAAGACTTTCTGATATTTTAAACTGTATTTTTATGTTAAAGTCTTTAGAGAGATTTAATGCTAAATGAAGCATCATTTAGGGCACAATTGGGGCACTTTAACATATGGTCACTGTGGCAAGATATCATCAAATCTCGATGAATTGTGTTATACTTTCTAATGACATCTCTTTTAGTTCCCTTTACAGCAAATTGTTGACATAGTTACTTGCATGAGTAACCTGAAGTAACTTTAAGGAACCTTGAAATCTGTGATGATAGAAATGAAAAAAAATATATATATATATAAGTGGTTTTATTGAATTATCTTGGATGCTGTTTTGGCTTGACATACCAGAACACAGATCTAAATTGCAGACAATATCAGGGTAGCTTATGTTTTGTCACACTTCCGTTTATCATCGGTTTTGCTACCAAGGATATCAGAGATTTAATTTTTGCAATAAGTTATTTATTTGAAACAAAGGAAGAAATCCATGTGCAGGTACCTTCTCTGGAAGCAAAAGCAGTATCTAGAATATAGGAAATCTGACACGTATTTTACTTATAAGCAAAACATCTCGTCTGAAACACAGTGAACTGTCTCTGGACATCCCAGGAGCACCTTGTTGGCTTTCCTTTGAAGCAACAGATAGTCATAGCTTTCTTTTTCTGTGTCTGCATTGTTCTTTTCTTTTCTCTTTTCTTTCTTTCTTTCTTTCTTTCTTTCTTTCTTTCTTTCTTTCTTTCATTCTGAAGCAGTTTAAGTAAAATAAACAATACAAAAAATTACGGAAGAAAGACCATATACAGGTTGAACATCTAGAAAAATTTTTGTTTGCATTATCAATATATTCTAAGCAGAAAAAAATTACTATTATTAATAATTACATATGGGAGAAAATACAACTATTACTTTTTATTTATTTATTTTTAAAGATTTTATTTATTTGAGTGAGAGAGAAAACAAGTGCAGGTAAAGGGGCAGAGAGGGAGAGGGACAAGCAGACTCCCTGCTGAGCACAGAGCCTGATGCTGGGCTCGATCCCTGGACCCTGAGATCATGACCTGAGCTGAAGTCAGACGCTTAACTGAGCCACCCAGGCACCCCTACAACTTTTAGTTTTTAATGGAAATCCATTACACTGTTATAATCAATCACAGGTTATGCCATACACATATAAACATGATATAAAATTATGGCTGTTTAAGACACAGGAATCAAAAAGAGGCTAAATATCAATTAGATGACTGAAAACACAAATTATGTTTCCTCAGATGAACCGCAGAGCCCTGCATTTTGCGGTGGGGACAAATCATTTATCTGCGGTGGATTTCTTGCTTAATCACAAGGCAAGAGTGGATGTTGCTGATAAGGTAAGCTCATCTTCATTTGGTAGAATGGATTGGAGCATAACCAGTGTATGGGGAAAATCTGGCACTTCAGTTATCTTTTCTTCACAAACACACAGAATATTTCCAAATTCAGTTTTCACTTTGGAAAGATCTCTTTAGGGTGTGTTTGGTAACTAAATTGTTTACCCATTACCTGTAGGACTTAGGCTTTTGCTTATTTTCTCATATTGACCTTATGGCCAGTAATATGCATTTGTAACAATAAGGTGGTTGCCTATAGTATAATTTGGGACATGGAGGACAGAAGCTAACTGGCCTCAGGGACAGTAAGTCTTGAATTTGCTGTGTGAACTCTAATAAAGCTTATTAAGTACATACTATGTCCTGGGCACTAGTCTTAGGACTTTGATATTTAGTGCCCAATCTTGTCTCCCAACCTTGCAAGAAAAGTGTTACTAAAAATACACAGTTTTCATATGAAGAGCCTAACACAGAGAGGTTAAATATCTTGCCCAAAGAATTGCATCTAAGAAGGGATGAAGGCAGGCTTTGAACATGGTTTACCTGGTTCCAGAGACCATGCTGTTACCCCCAAAGCAGCTTAACTATTTGTCTGCCTTGATATCAAAATCCACCCTAAGGATTTTCTCCCTACTTTTCCCAATTTCACTTACTACTTTACCATGGTGCAAGAAAATCACTTGGGCTGGATCTACCCAATATCACATCATCATCTCCAGTGGGAATGAAAGATGATGGCCTTGGTTTTTAGAATCCTATGGACCGTGGCTCCTGGTTCTTAGTTAATCAAATGGGCCATTGTTCTTAAAGTGTTCAGAAGGTTTTCACACGGCTATTGTATTTTCTGTCTGGATTGACTTGTTGGAAGATAAAGCTCTGTACCGCTTTACTTTCATTCTTCCAGGGCCTGGGTTTAGACTGTGCTTAGTAAATCTTTGGAAGATGATGAATGAAGTCAGATCAAATCAGTTGGTCATCTTATTGGTTTTTTGTTTTGTTTTGTTTTGTTTTTTTGGTGTAGACATGGCCTAGACATGATAATGATGAATTTGTTTTACCAGTGGGGCACATCCTTCTCCATTTTATTCCTCTGAGATTGGTGGGCAAGTTAATTGATATAGAATCAGAATGAAGAAGTACCCCTTACTAAAAATTGGCACCAAAAGCACCCCAATTTTGTGAGGGTAATAAGTTGTATTATGGTTATTGTACTTAACATGTTATTTGGGTCTGGAAATTGTTATTTGATTATTTTGCAATGTTAGTTAGCCTACAAAAGATGATTTGGTGATAGACCTGATTGCCAGGGGCGCCTGGGTGGCTCAGTCGTTAAGCATCTGCCTTCGGCTCGGGTCATGATCCCAGTGTTCTGGGATCGAGCCCTGCGTCGGGCTCCCTGCTCAGTGGGAAGGCTGATTCTCCCGCTCCCACTTCCCCTGCTTGTGTTCCCTCTCTCGCTGCCTCTCTCTCTGTCAAATAAATAAATAAAATCTAAAAAAAAAAAAAAGACCGGATTGCCATCAGTCTATTCTTATTTTGATGTTGAAACCCTGATATAGTAACTTTTTAATTTTTAAATTGACCATACAATTTTCTTTCTTTTTGGTGTACACTTCTATGAATTTTAATGCATGTATAGATTCATGGAGTCACCACCATAATCAAAATACAGAACAGTTGCATCACCCAGAAAATTTCCTCATGCTGCATCTTTGTAGTCAAACATTTACCCACCCCGGAAACCACTGACCTCTTCTCCATCTCCATAATTTGCCTTTTTGAGAATGCTGCATAAATGATATCATGTAACATAACCTTTTGACACTGGCTTCTTCACTCAGCTGAATCTCTCTGAGATTTACTCATACGCATCACTAATTCCTCCCTTTTTATTGCCGAATAGTATTTCAGTATATAGATGTGCCACAGGTTTATTTATGCATTCACCTGTTAAGGACATTAGAGTTGTCTCCAATTTTTGACTATTACAAATAAAGCTGCTATCACTTTCATGAAGATGGTGCTAAGGGCTAAGAAGGAAGCCCCTGCCCCTCCCAAAGGTGAAGCCAAAGCAAAGAGTTTGAAGGCCAAGAAAGCAGTGCTGAAAGGCATCCACAGTCACAAACAAAAGATGATCTGTACATGACCTACCTTCTGATGGCCCATGACACTGCATCTCCAAAGGCAGCCCAAATATCCTCGGAAGAGCGCCTCCAGGAGAAACAGGCTTGACTGCTATGCCATCATCAGGTTCCCCCTGACTACCGAGTCAGGCATGAAGAAAACAGAAGACAGCAACACACTTGTGTTCCTTGTGGATGTCAAGACCAACAAGCACCAGATCAAACAGTCTGTGAAGAAGCTCTACGATATTGACAGGGCCAAGGTCAACACCTTGATCAGGCCCGATGGATAGAAGAAGGCCTATGTTCAACTGGCTCCTGACGATGATGCTTTGGATATTGCCAACAAAATTGGAGTTATCTAAATTGAATCCGGCTGGCTAAATCTAAATGTAAATTTTTTCACAAACAACAACAACAAAACAAAGGTGCTATCAACATTTGTGTACCGGTTTTATGTAGGCATAGGTTTTCTTTTCTCTAGTATGAAGCCCTAGGAGTGAGATTACTGGGTGGTATAGTAAGCTGTATACAAGAAGCTGCCAGACTGTTTTCTTTAGTGGCTGTGCCTTGCATTCCCAGCAGCAGTGTAACAGAACTCCATTTGTCCCACATCCTCATGGGCTCTTGTAGCTTTCATGTTTGCTCCTCAATGTTTGCCTTTCTAATGCATATATATTGGCATCTCATTGTGATTTTAATTTGCATTTCTTTAATGGCTAAGGATATCGAGCAACTTTCTTGTGTTATTTACCATTTGTATATTTTCTTTGGTGATGTGTCTATTCAAATCTTTTGAGCATTTTTTTAATAAGGTTGTTTGTTTTCTTACTGTTGAGTTTTGAGAGTTCTTTATATATTCCGGATACAAGTCTTTTGTTATATCTGTGATTTGCAAATATTTTCTCATACTCTGTAGTTTATCTTTTAACAGAGCAAAAGTTTTAAATTTTGATGAAGTGCAACTTACCTGCATTTTAAAAATGAATCTGGGTGTTGTGTTATATCTAAGAATGACTTGCCTAACTTGTCATGAAGATTTTCTCATATTTTCCTTGTAAAATTTTTAGAGTTGTGTGTTTTACATTTAGATCTATGGCCATTTTGAGTTACTTTAAGTATAATGTATGAGGAATAGGTCAAGGTTCTTTTTTTTCTTGCATAGAATTGACCAGTTTCTTCACCATTTGACACCAGTGTCACTTCAGTTTTCAACACTTTTGCAGTGCTCTTTGGACTTGCCCCACGGGTGCACCATCCAGGGCTGGTCTGAGATCTGGGCAGTGGTTTGCCCCATAGGTCAGCATTCCAGGCCTTTGTCATGCTGTGTAGGGTCTGGTCTAGGTACAGATAGGGGTGAGGCCACACACACCGCTTTATGCGCTCATTCTCTCGAGCTTCCACCTCTCCAGCATCATCACCCCCGCATCCCCCAGCTACAGGGCCCCTCTTCCCCTTTTCCTGGTGTTCCGACTAGAAAGTCAGGGGTGTGGTCTCTGAGCTCAGCTGTCTGCTTCCCACCATTAGGTCTGCCTCTGGGGGACTGAGGGCGGAAAATAAGCAGCATGGGTCCCCAATCCATCCACTCTTCTGACCACAGTTCCTTTGGTCCGAGAGGATTTCTCTGTCAGTTTTAGATGCTTGCCCAGTTGGTGCTGTTGCTACCCCTTCTACCACAGGGTTCCAGCTTTGGGAGTGAGGCATGCCTGGGACAGGGCCAGAAGAGAATAAAGAAACAGTATTTCCCCTACTTTGTCCTGTAGGGGCCCCCTTCTGCTCCTTAGACCAGAAAGAGAGGGCTTCTCTTGGAGTTCTTTCTCTGCCCAGAGCACACTTCTGTGACTTACATGGCCTTGAGTTCAAGCTGGAAGGTATGGAAGGAAAAAAACAAAAACCAAATCAGGAAACCCTTTTTGTTTATATTTGGAGTTTTGGTTTACTTCCCAATCTACCTGTTACCATTTACTTCTCAGAGTCCTCAAACAGCTACTCCATGCATTCTGTCTGGAGATTTTAGTCACATTTGGTGAGAGAGACAGTGTACTTCATTCTATCCCAAATCTTTAACATACTAAAAAGAATTGGAAAGAATTGTACAATAAACACTTACGCATCCATTGCCCAGGTTGATAGCATCTTTTCTTTTAAACAGCATGTCTGAGGATCGCCATGTTTCTAATATATTAAATACACTACTGGTTTCTGTCAGGGTATAAGTCAGTTGTTCCTGAAGTGATGAAGAGATGTTCTACCACCTTATTCTCTTTGAGGCTTTTCCAAACATACATTTGGAAGCTCACATCAGCTTTTTTGTAGCTTGTCCTTGTGAGAAAGAAATGCTGTCAGGTGGGAAATATAGTATCGTGTGTGTGTGTGTGTGTGTGTATTTATGTTCCAGATGTGTCTCTGTACTCCACCTTGAAAGTCTCACTAAGTTTAATATTTCTATAACTAACTTAATTATTCACAGTGGCATTAAAACATAACTAATAAAATGCTTTTTATAATTCAAGCAATGCTGTGTTTGGTCAAACTTTCTTTATCTGGGTCATGAGCCCTGAGTTTGACTTGGCAGATCTGTCTTCTAAGTTCTAACACCTGTTTGCAAAGAGCCAAAAATTGAACACCTTCACCATCAGTATTTATTCATTGCCTTCTGTGGGTAAGTCTCAATGCCAACTACTGGGGATTTAATAGCATTTATGTTCTTATTACTCAAAGTGTTGTCCTGAGGCCGGAAACACTGGCATTACCTGGGAGCTTGACATGCAGAATCCCAGACCCCACCCCAGACCTCCTGCATCAGACTCTGTGACTTAATAAGATCCCCAGGTGGTTGTGTCAGGAAGCACTGGCATGAGATACAATCCTGCTTTGAGGGTGTGCAGTCTATTAAAGGAGCAAGAACCAAGACCATCAACAGAAGGTATCTTTTAAGGTATTGCAAGCTAAGGATCAAATGCATGGCCCGGGTGCTGAGAGCTCCAGGTTCAAAGTCGGTGGCATCTCTGAATCTTGGGAACAGTTGTTAAATGGAGGCTCTTACTCCAGACATGCATCAGGGATCCCAGGTGGAGAGCAGGCGGTGCATAGAGGGTAATGACAGGCATCAGCTCTCAGAGCTTCTTATCTCTGGGCAGGTACTCCAGTGCATGTGCTCCTCAGGGGAAGCTACTGACCTTCTCACTTAGGACCACACTGGTGATATGGACAGATCGTCCCTGACTGTGGGCCTTTTACACTTTACAGAGCATTCCGTAGAACTGTGAGTGTAATCCATGACACATGCTCACAGCCTGTCCTAGGCATGTCAGTTTCATGTCACAAGACATAGTTTTATGAACATTTTTTTGTGGGGAAATTAACATCTGTGAACAAGGATTCTTTGCCTCTGAGGAATGTTGGCTTCACTTGGAATATATAGCTTCACAGTTTCCTGTTGTTGGCAGTTTGAATTCCTGACTCTTGGATTTTATGATTAGTGTTTAAAATCTTTCAGTGTTGCCTGCTTTGAAATTAGGAATGACCTCTTAGGAAAAAATAGAGCACCTATCAAAGTGTGATTTATCTTCTATCAAAAATATTTCTGACCTCTTTTTTGACCATTTGTGAAACTGGATTTAGTATTTCTGAATAGAGATCATTAATTTGTGGAGAAGAGTAATTAAGGAGTGTAATTGTGTTTAGGGCACATTTCTTGAAGAACCTCAACTAGTTATTGTGCATCATTAGTCCTTGGGAAAAAGTGCAGAAATTGGTGAGCATTTTCTGCACATTGGAATTGTAAATATATAAATAGACTTAAGGAGACTAACTCACTGGGTGGTGTGGCAGCTGAAATGTAAATTTTATAGAGTACGTACATTTAAAGCAGGGTTTATCAACAGTGGCCCTATGATATTTTGGTCAAATGATTTTTTTTTTTTGTTGTGGGGGGCTGTTTGGGATTATAGGATGTTTTGCAGTATCTCTGGCTTCTACCCACTAAATGCCAATATCTCCACTTAGCCACAGAAATCAAAAGTATCTCCAGACAGCTCCAAATGTCCTCTGGGGGCAAAATTTTCCCCTCAGTTTAGAACCACTGATTTAGAATTACACCTCATTAATCTGGGACTTCCTTTTCACTTCTCCATATCTGTACTTTCCTGAGAAGAAGAGAATACATAAATGCAGTTTCTAGGGCAGCCAAAGTAAATGCCAAAAGGCAAATAAAAGTGCCCCTCACAGACCCTCCTTCCTTGGTCATATTGTATATATCTAGCAAACCGGTTTCTTGGGTTACAAACATTAGGAGATGCAAATAAGATGTGCTGAGAAGGCTTACTTTTTGGAAGGCACTTTAACAGAGCAATGGATGCTTTTATGACAGAGATAAGAGGAAACAGAAAAGCAGACAGATGAACTTACAGATCAGGAACCTGAGGCTGAGTGTTAACGAGAACACAGGACTTGAAAGTAGGAGAGCCAGATTGGAGGTCAGTTTCTTTTGACTCCACAGATGACACTCTTGTCTGCTCAATATTACTTCTCTAACTTGGGGACTAGGATGCAAGGCCCAGCTTTCCTAGTTTAGCCCCTTCCAATTCCACCTTCCTGAGACAGCCACTGTTAACTGCTGGCTGTTTCCTTTCACACTTTTCTCCTGCTCATTCATTCTACAAGTCTAACTGCCCACAGCATCCCTAACGGTCAGTAGGTCCTGATCGAGTCCCTGTCAGCCTATTTCATGCACATGTGCGTGCACATGCACACCTATGTAATTTTATAGAGAGAGAATATTTCAAATGATTTATATATAAATAGGTTTCTTTTTATAACCTCAGTCTTCTATGTTTTTCTTTTTTGTGCTCCTACCCCTTCTCCAGTAACTACATTTAACAATGCAGAATATGTGTGTTTATTTCTGCACTTTGGTTCATGCTCATATAATCATATCTATATTGCTATCGGGCATGTATCTACCTATGTGCCCAACTTAGACAGACATAGATACATACATGACTTATATTTTTTTCTGCATCTTATTTTTCACATTTAATAGCTACCTCATGGAAATCTCTCCAACTCAGTTTTTATAGCTCTAACTCATTATTTGTAATGGCTGCTTGATGTGGTATGACTGTGCCCTAATTTTCTCAGCATTCTTATATTCGTAGACATTTACCTTGTTCTCATTTTTAAGGGTTACAGTTAATATCCTTGTTTACGTAACATTAGGTCCTAAAACTCATTTTCAAGGGATAGATTACTAGTAGTGGGATTGTTGGTTGAATTGAAAATTTCAATAGCTATTGCCAGATTGCTGAAACCATAATGGTTCATTTCCACTAAAACCTTAAGAGTGCACCTTTTTTGGTCCACTTTTTCAATTGGTTTAATTGCCTTCTTTTTGTTGATTTGTAAGAGGCTTCATGTATTAGAATAAGTAACCATTTATCTTTATTAAAATACATTTTTTAAAAAATCTATCATTTGTTTCTTGACTTGATCTTCATTCTTTCCTTTTATAACTTATGGATCAAGGCACTGTACCTTACAGTCCAGATTTTTTTCTAATATTTTTGTGTGCTCTTTGTGTGTGTATCGTATGATATAGGATTTAATTTTATTTTTTTCCCCTGTGGAGAACCAGTTGTGCCTGTACCACTTATTAACTGTATTTCTTTTCCCCATAGAATTGAAGTATCACTTTTGCTGTATATTAAATTTTTCCCTATTTGTTAATTTTCAACAATTGAATATTAACTTGGCCTTTGTTGACTGAGATAGTGTGTTGTGGCTCATTCCCGTGATAGATGCTTTTCTTGTCTCTTCTTGGGGAAGCACGGCTTGACAGTAATTCACCTTGCAGCCTGGTGTGGAAGTCTCGAGATCTTGCTCATGCTCATTAGAGCCAGAGCAGACCAGAGGGCCAAGAATCAGGTAGGTATGTGGGTCATACCTGGACATAGTTCTCACTGCCCCAGTGCAGGATGGGGAAGTCCTAAGATCACTGTGTAATTATATCCCCCGCCTTGGCTGTCTTCAGGATGGAATGAATGCCCTCTACTTTGCAGCTCAGAGCAATAATGTACGCATCGTGGAGTACCTCATTCAAGATCTGCACTTGAAGGACTTGGACCAGCCTGATGAGGTGTGTTTGCTATAGTAGGATAGATCCTATTCATACCCCCACCAAATTCCTCTTTCTTCCTATCCTGCTGGAGCTGCCAAAGCAGCCAGCACAGACAGACCTGGCCCTATAGCTAGCTCCTCCATCACTCTGGCCAAGGACAGAACAGCTGAGAAGCGCTGGTGTTGGTGGTGGCCCTGGCATCTCATGTGGGAAGGGCAGGAAGTATTGAGCAAGCATCCAGATTCTTTTTTCCCTCTGTTCCCTCATTCTGGCTGATTGTGGACAGTATCCATCCTGTTTTGTATTCAGAATGTATGTTTACATTTTACTCCATTATGCTTGGCCTTTTGGGAGTATATTTGATCCAAGATTATGCAGTAATGGGTCATGGAATATAATGTAGTGTTACTGTATTTGTGTACATTCTTTTTCTTTTCATAAGGAGAGATAGACTAGTAACAGTCACCACCTATTGAGTATTTATTAGTGTGCTAGATACAGAGGAAAGCTATTTACATACATAATTTCATTGAGAGGTCTAGGGCCTGGTATATATGGATGCTTAACAAGTCATTGCTGAATGAATGAATTAGCCTGTTAATTCCCATAATTATATACAGAAGGATTTTGCTTATATATTTTTAAAGATTTTATTTATTTATTTATTTGATAGAGCACAAGCAGGGGGAGCAGCAGGCAGAGGGAGCAGGAGAAGCAGGCTCCCTGCTGAGCAGAGAGCTCAATGCAGGGCAATCCCAGGACCCTGGGATCATGACCTGAGCCGAAGGCCGACCCATTATGACTGAGCCACCCAGGTGCCCTGGGTTTTGCTTATTTTTTTGTTTAGAGATTTTATTTATTTATTTGACAGAGACAGCCAGCAAGAGAGGGAACCACAAGCAAGGGGAGTGGGAGAAGAAGAAGCAGGCTCCCAGCAGAGCAGGGAGCCCGATGCGGGGCTCGATCCCAGGACCCTGGGATTATGACCTGAGCTGAAGGCAGACGCTTAACGACTGAGCCACCCAGGTGCCCCTGGATTTTGCTTATTTTCAAAGGTGATTAATTTGAGGCTTAGAGAAGCTAAGTATCTTGTCCAGTGTCCCAAAACTGGAAAGTGAGAGCTAGGATTTGAATTCAGGTCTAGCTGACCCCAGTCACCATGCCATCCTGCTGTCCTGTCTCCCTTCTCAGATGACAGTGGGCATTCCCTATGTGCCAGGGAATATCTTTTCCCTGGAATATCTTCTAGGCTTTTCTTATAGGGGAGCATACCATGTGATATTGACATTTTGATTTCAAATGGGACCTCCTTTTCACTGGGCCTAGAACATTGTTCTCCATGAAAGGCTCTCCAGAAATTAAGCAGGAATACCTCATTTCACCTCTTGTAAAAACTTTCACATTCTTTTCTGACCTTAGTCTTTTTTAAAAAGATTTTGTTTATTTATTTGACAGAGAGATAGAGAGAGAACACTAGTAGGGGGAGCTGTAGGCAGAAGGAGAAGCAGACTCCCCGTTGAGCAGGGAGCCCAATGTGGGACTTGATCCCAGGACCTGGACATCATGACCCAAGCTGAAGGCAGACACTTAACTGACTGAGCCACCCAGGTACCCCTGACCTTAGGCTTAAAAAGCAACAAAAACAGTAAGTCTTTCTTCTAATGAAGTCCATAAATTTTTACTTCTTCTGAGTATGACTGAGCAACTATACATTTACAGCTTGGAGGCAGACAGACTTGGGCTGTGGTCTGAGCCTACATTAGCTATGAGTTTTAGGCAAGTTTTCCAACTGCTGAAAACCTCAGTATGTATAAGGGGTGATTGGGGAGGAGGGGTATTTTGGCTTCCATATAATTTTTTATCAGCAATACCTCCGTGGTTTCATATAGGTGATTGATATTTCCTCAATTTTATGTAAAATGCCTATGCCATTAACTTCATTGGAAGCCATTCCACCACCCCTTTCTAGTCAGACAATACCCCTAAGCTGTTCCAATGTAGCAATATTGGAACAGCCACTATTGGGACATTTAAATGAGTTAATGATTATAAAGCACTTAGCAAAGAGCCTAATACATGGTAAGTGCTCACTAAATGGTAGTTGTTATAACAATTATTATAGGATAAAATATACTATCTGATATCCTCAAACTGATAATCATAATCAAATAGCACCTAGTGACACAGTGAGGAAGTTAGATCATTCTGGTTTGATGGATGCTAAGTAGGGATGCGGCCTGTGAATGAATTCCACTCAGTTCAATTTAGCAGATATTTGTTGAGGGCCTGTTACTAGGAGACACATGATAGTCTTCCCTTTCGGTGGGCTGTGGCTGATTTCACAGGAGACAGCAGTGAGTTGGGAGGATCGAGTAGGCTGAAGGGGCTCAAAAGACCAAAGCAGGATTCTGGGAAGTCTTGGCCATGCCTGCAGCTTCTGCTGGCCAGCAGCCTTGTTGGCCACCATCTCTTTAGCTGGCTCTGGGGTTGTCCTGTCCCCACCCCTTTTCCTCCTCCCCTGTGTTTTGGGAAAAAGGCGGAGGAGCCCTGGCAGTAGACTGTGCAGACATGTCCAGCTGAGAGATGTGAAAATTAAGATGGATTCAGAGACATATGAGGAATGAGCAAATAATGAGTCCCCTGGCTCATTTAGGGAGAGAAGAATCTCTGAGTCCAATTTTAGTTCTGTAAGAAACCTAGATGGATCAATGCAAAAGACAAAGTCTACTCTTTTTCTGAGATCTGTGAGTGTGTCAAGGATGTTGGCAAAACCCAGTAGACCTTGGGATCAGGAGCTCAGGGTGTATTAAATCATCATTAGATTTTTCCATCTGTGTTTGCTTAAACGGATTGTGGAACTCACTGAATGCATTTGATGGAAGTGACTGCTTCACCTTCACAGCTGGCCTTCTTGTGTACTTTCTTATTACCAGAAAGTGATTGAGAGCCTGCTTACCTGACCAGCATTGGTAAAATTCTCTTTAGCCCAGATGGAACTCCAAAAGCTGGCAAGGAAAGCCTTCTGGGGAGGAGGTCTTTATTAATAAAAGAAATTTAACTGGGCCCAGGAGAGTGTGGGTGGGGATGGGAGAGCTGGAAGACACTGGAAAATATTTTGAGGTTTGTTCCAGCTCCATGGCCTCTCCAGGGGAGAGAGATTAGAGCAGCCAGGAGAAGTTATTGGTAAAGTAGTGTAGATGTTTTGAATCTACATGTAAACTTCCATCTAGCAGTCAAAAATAAGTACTCAATGTTTGGGGTGGAGCAGGAGCAGAGAAAGGAATGGCCTTAGAGTGTATGAATACTTGTTGAATGTAAGAGTTTGGTGGTACACTGTTAGGTTGGCTTCAGCTGTAGACTTATGGGAGGAACTTCCATTTGTTCCAAGGAATCTTTATGGGAAATCTTTAGAGATCGAAATGCAAAGAAGCTTCCCTTTTTGGAGGGTTGGGAATAATGAGCATGAGGGGATTTGGGAAGACATACCTTCTTATATGGACTTGAGGCCAGGATTTAAGGGTTCCAGTGAGCAAGGGGAGAACTCACCCCACCCACCCTAGTTCTGTGACGGCATATTTAACACACTGCTCCTTCAGCACTTTTTTTTTTAAAAACAGATTTTATTTATTAATTTGAGAAAAAGAGACAGTGTGAGAGACAGAGCACAAGCCGGGGTTGGGGAGGGGGGTGGCGGGCAGAGCGAGAGGGAGAAGCAGGGAGCCTGATGCCCTTGATTCCAGGACCCTGGGATCATGACCTGAGCCAAAGGCAGACACTTAACTGACTGAACCACTCAGGTATCCCTCCTTCAGTATTTTTAAATTCACGGCAACATTATTTTTCCCTCTCAAATCTCTAATTATTAAGGAACCTGCTGATTTTCCCCTTATGTGGGGCTCTGTTGTGAGGGTCCCAGTGTAAGGGGAAATGTTGTGGGGAATAGACTTACACACAGGTCACTGGGGGGCTGGGTTCTCCCTCCTCTCAGAGACCGTCCTCTCGGCATCTCTGGGATTGCTGTGGGAAAGGGGGTCAGTTTGGACTTCGGGTGGCCATTTAATGGCTGTTTATGAAATTTTTACTGAATTTGTTAACTTGTCAAATTTGATAACCCTACTATAAACTTAAAAATGAAAAATAATTTCTAATAAACAATTACAATCCCTCCGACTTATTCACATGCAAACAATTTAAACGTATCGAATTAGAACCTGTTAGGTTAAATAGACATTGTGTTAATCAAGGAAAAAAAGGTAACAGGAATTCTGGCCCCTCCTTATTTTCATTAATTAGGAAAGGGAATCAGGATCCTGAGCTGGGAAGGCATTGTGGTTTTCTCTGAAACCGGAGCTCTGATGCCAGGTTCCAGTGTCCTGGCTGGAAGATCTCCCTGCCTTGCAGGTGAGAGTCAGTCCTGGGGGACTGTACTGGATAGAGGCCGACTTGAACAACATTTAGAAGGGTTCAGTGGTTAAAAAAGGAAGTAAGACATGGTAAGAAACTATATATTAAAAAAAAAAAGAAAAAAACCACATGTATTTTTTAAAGTTCTTGTTATTTTTCCTAATCACATGTGCTAAGATGGGAGAAAAGATTTATATCTCACTCTACTGCCACTTCATCTTTATGCTACCTTCTGATATGTTTCTAAAATATGGATTACTTTAAATGCTCTTATTTTGTGTAATTTGTCTTGCACATTTTTTTCCTTGATGATAACATTTTTAAAGGGCATCCGAAGTTTAAAGTAAATAGCTGTTTTCTTGGTGAGGAAAAATATTTAATCTGTGATAGCCTCCCATTTCTTACCACACTAGGCTTTTCTTTGGGGGTGAGTCCTCTGTCACTTTGTTTAGCCATGCAGAAATGCAAGTCTTTGTAGCAGCCAAGGGTAAGAGTAAGGCCATTTTATTTTTTTAAGATTTTACTTATTTATTAGAGAGAGAGAGTGTGTGTGTGTGAGTACAGGAGCAGGGGGAGGGGCAGAGGTAGAAGCAGGACTCTATCCCAGGACCCTGGGTTCATGACCTGAGCTGAAGGCAGATGCTTAACTGACTGAGCCACCCAGGCGCCCAAAGAGTAAGGCCATTTTAAAGTTGAACAGACCCCTAGTACTTCTAGTAGTATTTGTCCCCAAACTGCTAACTATGTACTATTTAGACTTTTTTCTATTATGAGTGATAAAAATCCAGTTTAATCTAGATTAAGCAATAGAGGTAATTTATTTATTGCTAACTAAAGAGTTTGAGGATATATCTGATTGACTTCAGGCATGGCTGGATCCAGCTCTTTTTTTTTTTTTCTTCCTCTCTAACTCTCAGTTGTCTCTGTGTTGACATTAGTGATAGATATACTCTCCATACGGTGGGAAACCTGACTCCTAGCAGTTTCAGGATATTCTTATGGATATTCTTTTTTCTTTAAGATTTTATTTATTTATTTATTTATGTATTTATTTGGGTGAGAGAGCGTGCACACACACACGTGTGTGTGAGCAGGGGAAGGGGCAGAGGGAGAGGGAAAGAATCTCAAGCAGACTTCTTGTTGAGTGCTGAGCCTGACACGGGGCTTGAT
Organism: Ursus arctos; assembly: GCF_023065955.2. Taxonomy (NCBI): domain Eukaryota; kingdom Metazoa; phylum Chordata; class Mammalia; order Carnivora; family Ursidae; genus Ursus; species Ursus arctos. The sequence continues at coordinate 59,879,810 of NW_026623067.1, forward strand.
CTCATGACCCTGAGATCATGACCTGAGCTGAAACCAAGAGTCAGACGCTTAACCGACTGAGCCACCCAGGCCACCCCCCTTACAGATATTCTTATGGACTTTGATTCATAAGAAAGGAAATTCCTCTCATCAGACGTTCATGTATAAATCTCAGGAACAGCTCTTTTTGGCCCTGCTTGAATCATTTGCCCAATCCTGAACCAATCACGGTGACTAGCATGGGTTAAGTGGTCACTTCATGTGGCACTTAAAGCCGGGCAGTTGACAGCACTAAATGGATAAATGGCAGAGTATATGTGTGTGTGATTGGGGAAATTCTCTAAAGGAAAATGAAGCTGCTGTTTCTGGAAGAAAGAAACATAGAGACAAAAGCAGCAGATGTCTACTCTAGGACACAACACCCTCATGTATTATTTATGGTCTCTGGGTAAAGGGCTAACAAAACGCCTTTTCCTTCTGCATGAGAACTTAAACTTTGATTAGCTTTCTGGCTCAGTGTCAGTGCAAATAAGTTTAGTGTTGCTTATGATAAAAATGACCCCTAATTAGCAAATTGCATTTGGACTTGGAGGAACTACAGATGACCTATAAACACCACAGGGGGAATGCCATACTTTGGGCTTCTCTGAGGGTAGTGACTCTTGTAACTAACTGGGCATGTCCCTTGCGGGGACCTGAAGCTATGCTTGAGGAGTTGTTACAGGAGATATTTGTTCCTGTGGGGCACCAGCCTTCTAAGCCAGGGTGACTCCAACACCTGCCCAGTGTGGATTTATCACCTTGCAACTGAGCTGTCCCCTGGGGAGGTCAAAGCCAACAGCTCCTAGACAGCTGTGTGGGACATGGTATGAAGAGGAATAGCTGACATTGGCAAGCTCTGGTTTGTGTCCTACATCTTCAGAGTAGACTGGTGTTGAGTGTGCCCTGTGATAATTTTGTGATTCTGAAATGCTTAGTTGAAGCCAAAGAGACCCTCTGGTGGGCATTGACGTCACTCTCATAATTCTTTGAGATAGGGTGCTTGGTTTAAGGAGGCCCTTCTAGCAAAAGATGACAGAAGCTCAACTCCAACTACTTAAAGAAAAAAAAAAATGGAATTGATTGACTCAGTTAAACAGTTCATGCACAGGTAACTTCAGGTATGTCAGAATCCAGCAGTGCCCATGATGTTAGCAGGGCTCTCTTCTCTTTTTCTGTTTTTCATCTGTGCTTGCCACTGTGCTGGCTTCATTCTTAAGCAGGTTCTCCTTGGCATGTGACAAAGAGGGCTGATGACGGGTTAGCCGATGTCTCTAGATGCAAACAGAATGTGCCAGAAAAATATCCCACGGTTGACTCTGATTGGCCTGGCTTGGCATGTGACCATCCATGAACCAAACCGTGTGACGAAGGGATTGATTGTGGGAGATGCAGGGGCCTGTAATTAACCGTTCAGTAAAAACAGGGCACAGGCTCCCCAGTGGAAAAGAGGGTGGGCAGGAAATGTCACCACCAGTGCTCTTTTCTACTGTTCCAGTGCATTAGCAAATTTAAAAGGTCTTCTTCCACCATTTCTTGTCACCTGCCTCCCCACCCACAAACACACACTCATGCTGAGTTATGGACCCCCACATATCACCAGCACTCAGTTACTGCATTTCATTATAATTACTTGCTCATGTGTCCATCTTCCCTGTTGGACTCTGAGCTTCTTGAGGATGGGGCAGGGTATTTTTCGTCTTGGCCACTCTGTTGCTGAGCATAGTATCTGGCATATTCACTGATGCTCAATAATTGTGGAAAAAATAAGTAAATAATTTATAAGGGTATGTGACTAAATGTTTTCATATAGTATATAATGGTGTCTCTCACACCTCCTTCTTATGATTTTTTTTTAATATAAACCTTTATCCATTGTCACCATTTGCAGATATTTGTATAAGCCAGACACAATAATTTTTGGTCTGTCATTTCCAAAGTGTTGTTCAGAGCTCAAGATTAAATTCTGTTTTTTAATTGGGTGTCTAATAACTTGTATAAAGTCAAAAACCTGGGGGCCCAAACAATCTGTTTCTTCTTTTTGCCTTTCCTGAGTGAATTCATGAGAGTGATGATAAGAGCCAACCCTTCCATGGTTGGAGGTTGGGGGTTTAGGCCTCATTGGCAAACATGTCTTGCTCAAGAACAGTGAATTAGGTGAACTTTTTGGTACTACCTTGTTTCTCCAGCTTCCACAAATGCATGAATACAGAGTTCCATAGGGCTGATCCTTGTAGACATTCTTTTTTTGCCATTATTATTTCAGCATTTTTCCTTCCTTTTTTTCCCAGTTAGTGGGGAATCATGTGCTATTTGTCTCAATTTAACAGTCTCCATGATCTTTTCATTACCCTGCATTAGCAGGAGATCAGATAACAGATCTCAGATATAGGAACCTTCTTATAAGGAGGCTTGTGTCTTGTTTTCCACATTTCAAACATCTTGCTAAGCTTTTGGTTAATAACACACCAAGCCAATTTGTGAGTGTTTTGAGTAATTGAAGTGAGCAATTGAAGAAAATACTTCTGCCTCCATTTTGCCGCCCCAACTTCCTTTTCCTTCTTTTAAATATCTGGAGTTGAAAGGGTGCCTGGTGGCTTAGTCAGTTAAATGTCTGACTCTTGGTTTTGGCTCAGGTCATGATCTCAGTGTTGTGAGACTGAGCCCCACGTTGAGCCCTGCCTTGAGCCTTGAGTAGGGCTCCATGCTCAGCAGAGTCTGCTTGAGATCTCTCTCCCTCTCCCTCCCTCCCTGCCCCTCCCCCCACTTGTGTGTGTGCGCTTTCTCTCTCACTCAGATAAATAAACAACATCTTTAAAAAAAATATCTGGAGTTAGAAGATTAAGTCTTCTGTGGGTCTTTCACTTTCTTGATGACATTTTGGCTATTGCAAATGGAGCCTCCAGTGGCAGTGTGAAAAATTTAAGAAATTCCACAATCAGAAAATTGTACGTTTGAACTTTCCTCCCCAACAAATCACACCTTAACATCCTTCTTAAGGTATGTTCTCTGGATGTTACCTAGTTTTTCCATCCCATTTCATATAGACCTGTTTTCAAGAGTACTCCTAATTTTTGGTGAACACTGTAGATAGTTATATGAGCAAGCAAGGAAGGCCTAAAAAGAAGCAGTAGATAAGATTCCATGTCTGAATGAGCCATTTAAATATTAAGTCCTGGAGAATTTCTGCTTCAAACATTTTTATCAATAAGGCAAGTGTGTGATGTGCAGGTGCCTGAGACAGGATCTGGCAACTAATAGCTTCTCAATAAATAGTTGAATGAAAGAATTACTCAATAAACACAGAAAGCTGGTAGAATTCCTACATTTGAAAATGAATCTTGTTGTCTGGCTGTGAGTCGAAACTTCCCCAGGTGCTTGGGAGGAACACTTCTAAACAGGACTTTTCTGCCCCCATAAAAATGATTCTGTGCTGATGGGGAGTTCCCACAGTGTTGGGCAGCAACTCAGAACTGGATCTGGTTGGAACTTAGAGATTGTTATTGCCTAGGGAGGGCCTAAATGTTATGACCAGAAGCACTGTTTTGGCCTCATTGTAACCATCAAAATGCTGTCCATCTTGTCCGTTGTCTTGCTTGTTCAGTAAGTGTGTAATAAACACTGGAGGTTTGTGATTGATTTTCAGAAAGGAAGAAAACCATTTCTTTGGGCAGCTGAGAGGGGCCGCAGTGAAATGATAGAAAAACTTATCTTCCTTAATCTACATACTTCAGAAAAAGACAAGGTGAGTTGGACTTTCTTTGCTGAGAACAAGAGAAAGGGGAGTGACAGCTAGTGTATAGATTTGGTGATGGCATTTTGGTCAGGAATGTTCAACTGTTCAATTTGTTCAATGGCTACTATAGTCAGAGTATAGAATATCCAGATGAAATGAACCTGCTTTTGCAGTGGATCATACAGATTGCTGATTTTCACCCCATAAATGTGTGGGAAGTCAATAGACTACATGAATTTTCCCACTGTGAATTCCAGTTTCCTCTTTTCCTCCCCTGAGGTCTGCTGGAGACTCAGGCTCACCTGACTGGGGAGGGAAACCCTAAAGGATACCCAGATCTTTCTACACATCTTTGATTATTTTCTTAAGAGGAATTCATACATACGCATGGAATTGTGGGTCCAAATGTTCTGCACGTTAAGTCTTTTGGTATACATTGCTAAAGTATGTCCCAGAAATCTTTCACCAGTTTACCTTCACACAGGTCATATGGGATTACTTCTATTGTTTCACTTTTTTTAGCAAATTAGCAGCAAAGGTAGAACAAGGAGCATGGATAGTTTTTCCCTACTGGTTCAAACAACTATGACTTTTCATTTGAAACTTTAGAAAATTATAAATTTCACTTGAAACTACGGATAATGTGGCCCACACTCTGGACCGCAGCTTTAATCAAAATGAAACCTCTCAGAAGCCCCATTGAAGCCCTGACTGTGGGAGGGGCATGTTGCTCAGTGCAGTGGACTCTGTCGTGAACTTGTCTCTGTTGCAGGAGGGGAATGCTGCCCTGCATCTTGCAGCAAAGCATGGTCACAGTTCTGCGGTCCGGGTGCTGCTAACCCAATGGCAAGAAATAAATGAGATCAATGAGGTATGTGAAGGTGCTCGTTATAGGTGAGCACAAGACTCAGAAGTGGAAGGGTGGGAGGAATGGCTTTCATGGGAGGAAAACAAAGATGCTAGTGCTAAAGAGTGTAAAATGTCATGCTAAAAAATCTCTTCTTTTTTCTTTAAAGTATCCCAGCAAGTCATTTGTTAACCCATTCATTTATTTACCCATTCCCTCAAAAATATTTAATATGTACTTTATGCTAGGTAGAGTATGTATTCTTATTCCAGAAGCCTACAGGGCAAGAAGGGCATGCAAAAAGGTGGGAGCTGAGAGGGCCAACGCAGAGATGAAGAAGGGCTGTGCTTACCAGGGGGAGGGCTTGGCTTTGACTTGTAGGCAGTGGAGATCTTGCAGGGTTTTAAGCAGCAAAGAGGGATGGGCTCCATTTGGGGTATAGGCCTGTGTCTGTCACAGTGGTTTGAAGAGGGGCTTAGTGGGGACACCCAGTCAGGTGATACTGGAAATTGCTGAATCAAGAGCTATGGAGAAAACCAGCCTTCAGGGTACTCACAAGGAACAAATAGGATTAAGTAAAAGGAGGAGGAAGAAGCCACTGTGACTAGGATCAGAGACAGGGAAGACTATTTGCTGCCCATTTTGCTGATTTGGGTTACTGGGAAGGTGGGGTGCCTGCCCCTGAGCGGGGGTGGAGCAGGTGAGTGAGATCAGTAATAAGGATTTTGGAGGGGTTTACCCTGAGGCACCTGCAGGGTGCAGGTACGTTCAGGTGGGGAGCAGTGGGGAGACAAACTATCTGGGGTTCAGTAGAGGGGAGGGAGATGCAAACTGGGTGCAGGCTTAGGTGGAGAAGCTATGTCTGTGGAGGCAGATTTGTGAGTCATCAGCTCTAGGTGGTCACTTAACCTTTGGGTCAATGACTTTTACTCTGGCTCTTCGGAAACTAAGATGAATGGAGTCCTCTTGGACTTCATAGTTAGGTGTTCTGATGAATTTTAAACTTGGTACCTCTCTGAGCTATACTAAAAGAAGTAATATAATCATTTAATTTAAGGCACCAGTGATTGTAAGGTATATCGTTATTTTATGTAACTTAACACTAAGAAAAAAAAACATGCGGCCACTTAAACCATGACACAAACAAGCTTTTTTGTCCCTTAGAATAGTTTGTACTTACTGAAAGAGTTTTTCAGACTTTTATCCTAGATTTTTTATTATACACATATAAAGGAACAAATAAGCAAGATAAGTTGGTTCCTAAACTTCACACTGAGCTTGATTCTTCCGAATCACTTTCTTATTTGGAGTCTCGGTGTCTTTTCTTTTCCAAACAAAGTGCTGTCCTCTTTGCCTTCAAAGGTGCTTGCGATGCAGCATTTCTTTAAAGGGTGCCTCGCTATGATTTCTGAGATTTTCTTCTAAGCTGACACCCATTCTGATTTAATGCACACTGCAAGAAGTGACAACAATATCACATCTACCTGGTTGGCTGAGATTATGAGATGTATCCTGATTTTAGATATGTTAAAACAAGATGGTACTTAGAATTGGTGGCTATGACTATAAAAGTAGCAACTGTGGGAACATAATGAAAATGGAAAGGTATGAAAGTGACCCTCCGTGATGCCTGGGCCAAGTCAGTGTTCCCTTTGGACCAGAGAAGCCCACTGGGCTAGTCCCATGCATCCCTGGCTGTGCACCCAGAGATTAAAAGCAGGGCTCTGACTGTGTGGGTCAGGTCCTGGCTCCATCAGTCTTCTAAGTTAGGTGATCTTGGGCTTAGTACTTAGCCCCTCTTAGCCTCAGTTTCCTCTGCTGTCAGATAGCCTCCTAAGGCCATAGTGAGGTTTAAATGGGAAGGCGATGTCGCACACTTAGCCCCAGGAATGGAGCCTGGCACATGGTAAGGGTGCAACAATGACATCTGTTGTTATCATTGGTCTGGGTGCGGTATATGAGTTTGTGGATATCTTTTGTACGAGTGGTATATATTGCTGTTATCCTCCTTTTATTCTCCTTTAGTTCCTGGGGAAAGTTAAGCCAAGCTTTCGCTTGAGGACCATGGACAAAAATAGAGCCTTCATTTGTTTACTTTTGTGTGTGTTCAGCCTTTTCTGACTGTCTGGCATAAAGATGGTCACGTTTAATTGGTTTAACTTATTTAAAGAAGATCCCAGGAATTTGATCTTGAATAAAAGTTATGAATGCTGGGTGAGAAACTAAAAAAACAAAACAAAACAAAACGTGAATCACCTAGGGTAAATCTTAGGTGTGATTGGCCTTCACAAATCAGTATAGAGATCAAGTCCTATAGCCACAGGATTTTTTTAAAAAGATTTTATTTATTTGACACAGAGAAAGAGAGAGCACAAGCAGGGCGAACGGCAGGCAAAAGGAGAGGGAGAAGCAGACTCCCCGCTGAGCAGGGAGCCGGATGCGGGACTTGGGACTTGATGCAGGACTCAATCCCAGGACCCTGGGTTCATGACCCAAGCTGAAAGCAGATGCTTAACCAGTTGGCCACCCAGATGCCCCCTGTAGTCACAGGATTTAACTGAAAGTCTTAGTCATGTTTGCCCTGTTCTGTTTTAATACTTTACCACTGGAATGTGTGCACTTGGATTTCATCCACCTTTTAGCTATTTTTGAGTTCGGTCACATTGGAGAGAGCTCATAAAGTCCAACAAACTGTAATTGCAGATTATGATAGGTTTCATCTGCACAAAATAATGACTAGTGATGATATTAGCCTTTTGGATAAGGCCCATAATAGTCATACAGTCTTGGGCTGCCTGTTTCCTGTTGCAGGCTGTTGCCAGACCAGTTGGAGGGACCCCATGAATGTTCTCTAGAGGAGTTGTCTCTAAACAGTCTTGGTAGCAAGCTCCTATCTGTAAGGAAAGTTTGGGTGTGCATCTGTCACATATACATTTATAACTAAATTAATACATTACAAAACACAAACCAGAAATATACATTTAAAAATTTTAAGATAAAAATAAACATAAATAGTAGTTCTTGTATTTTCTCCACACTAAAGTGGTTGTTTTGGAGATATTGGAAATATTTTCCTTCCATTTTCTTTGTGTTCCTATGCATATATATTTTTATTGGCTGCCCAGAGTTCATTTGACTCTTCTTCAGCTCTTGGACATTTCCTTTGTTTTCCTTTTCTTAAAAGTAATGCTGCCACAGACCTCTTTGTATAAAAACTGTAGTCTGAATTCCTCACTGTTTCCTTTGGGTATATTCTTAGAAGTAGGATTGTTGGGTCAAAGGTATGAATGTTTATTAGACTCCTGATATATTAAAGATGTGAATTCTTTCCTTCACATTTTTTTGCTAATGCTTTTCCCTCTGTGGTTTGCCATTTGGCATCTCTTTTCCTGGAAAATGAGAAGGCCTGTTATGGGGAGAAATTCCTTTGTAACAGATGGCTGTCCCAGGCACTCAGGTAAAGCAGCATGGATGCAATTTTTCCATCCCTTTGAGATGGGGATGTTGGTTCCATGCTCCTGCGTACCTCTTGACAGGATTGTTCATATCTAACTAGCTATGAGTAAAGCAGTCTGAACTTAACCTAATGCGTTTGTTTTTGTTTTTTATTTATTTAAAGATTTTTTATTTATTTATTTGACAGAGAGAGAGACAGGCAGTGAGAGAGGGAACACAGCAGGGGGAGGGAGAGGAAGAAGCAGGCTCCCAGCGGAGGAGCCTGATCCCAGAACACCAGGATCACACCCTGAGCCAAAGGCAGACACTTAACGAGTGAGCCACCCAGGCGCCCCTTAACCTAATGCATTTGTGAAGCAGAATAATGGCCAAGGGGGGAAATGATTAGAGAATGGGAAGGAATTCTGCATTTCTTCCCAACATTTTTAGGAAAGAATCTTCATGAGGAGGGGGAAATATTAACGTATTGTGTGATACCAGTTCCTTCTTTCCTTTCTGTGTTTTGGCCTAAACTAAGCTCTTGCTTTGTCCTACTAGCATTTATCATAATGAGTTTCAAGAAACCTAATTACAGAGAAAGAGTATTACTGTTTGTTTTTTTTTAAAGGACGCACAACAGTTTAATTCAGTTTTAAACATTAAAGCTGTACTTGGTACAAATATGTACCATTTGTATCTGTTATCTATTTTTATAAATTTCACACTGCATTATAATTCGTATTTCCATGATTGTCTTACTTACCAGGTTGTTCTCTTCTTGTGGGCAGGGTTTGTATCTTTTCATCTTTTCAATCACAATGCCTTTGCCAGACAGGCAGTTAAGTGTCTAATAAATGTTTGCTAGATAAATCAATAAAGATTAAGAGTATAAATGGTGGGGATGCCTGGGTGGCTCATTTGGTTGAACGTCTGCCTTTGGCTCAGGTTGTGATCCCAGGGCCCTGCTCAGTGCAGAGCCTGCTTCTCCCTCTGCCTGCTGCTCCCCCTGCGTGTGTGTGCTCTCCCTCTCTCTCTCTGACATATAAATAAATAAAATCTTATAAAAAAAAGAGTATAAATGGTGGATGGAAAGCTTAAAAGGAGGCAGCATAACAGGATATGTAAGGGTGCAGGCTTTGGAGCCAAACAGCTGAATTTATGTCCCAGGCTTGTCACTTTTCAGCTAAGGCTTAGTTTCCTAATCTGTAAAATGGGTTAATATTAATCCTGACCTCACAGAGTTGTGCATTTAACTCTGCCAAGGCATATAGTCTTGGCAATATAAGTTGGCATATAGATGCTCAATAAATGCTGTCCATTAAGAGTAATGCATAAAAGGTATAGAGAAAGCATGCTGTTTCTCAAGTAATTTCATTCCATGCCAAAGGGCAATTAATTTTAATTTTTTCCCTTTTTTTTTAGAATGGAGAAACACCGTTCTTTCTGGCTGTTAAAGGAAGTCATGAAGAATGCAGCAAAGTGCTTCTGGCAGCAGGAAGTGATGTCAACATTCCAAATAAAGTATGTGCTCCATGCCATGTTCACTCACACGGTGGGGGGCTCAGAAAGTTCTCTGGGCAATCTGGCCCTGAACTGATCCACTCACTAGGCTTTTGTAGAATTAATATTTATAATTTGCATTGTTTGGGGTAAGAATTAATGATTTACCTCTTATATTCCCCTAACTATTGTCTCCTTGAAAGCATTGCCATTCTTCCTATTTATTGGGGAAGGAATAATTGAAAACAGGGGCAAAAGGAGCAGATAGTTGTTACAGAGACATTCTCATTCTACCTTGTTTTCTCCCTAACAGCTGTACATGCCTGGCTTACACATAGTAAATGCTGAAAAAAACATTATTGTGTGAAAGCCCACGTAGTCAGTCTGGAGCCTGAAGAAGACATGATGGTGCCTTCTTGTAAATACAGAATGCTTTTGTATTTTGGCATGATGCTAAGATCCTAGGTCACTTACCTGCATGTTTTGGTGAGGGAACTGCAACTTAGGAAAGTTAAGGAACTCGTTCAGGATTACCTGACTAGTCAGTGGCCGTGGTGAGGATTCTAACCCTTGTAATGGCTTTGCCTTTTAGGTGGTTTTACTTTCTTTTTCTATCTTTCGAAGTAATTTTAAATTACAGTGAAAGTAACAAAAAATTTGAACAGTACCCAAGGGTATATTCCAACTATACATCGCAATTTCACCTCCCCAGAACTGATGGGATTAATAGATGATTGAATCTTGTAGGAATTTTCCATGTGTTTACATGGAAACTGTGATGAAGCACGCACGTGTGTAAGTACTGACACCACATAATGGTAGCACACTACATGGATCTGCTGCTCTGCAGCTTGGGTTGCTTTTTTAAGTGCCAGTATGTTTTGGAATTCTCTCCATATCAGCACAATGTACAGGCAAACCTTTAAGATATTACAGGTTTGGTTCCAGACCATTGCAAAAAGTGAGTATCACAATAAAGTAAGTGAAAAGAATTTTTTGGTTCCCACTGCATATAAAAGATTACTGTGGTCTGTTAAGTGTGCAATAGCATTATGCCCCCCGAAACAACGTACATACATTTATTAAAAAATACTTTATTGGGGTGCCTGGGTGGCTCAGTTGGTTAAGTGTCTGCCTTCGACTCGGGTCGTGGTCCTGGGTCCTGGGATCGAGCCCCATGTCGGGCTTCCTGCTCTGCAGGGAGCCTGCTTCTCCCTCTCCCTCTGCCTACCGCTCCCCTTGCTTGTGTTTCTTTCTCTCTCTCTGTCAAATAAGTAAATACAATTAAAAAAAAATAAAAATAAAAAATACTTTATTGCCAAAAAGGGTTAACCATCCTCTAAGCTTTCAGTAAGTCCTAATTTTCTTGCTGGTGGGGGGTCTGGCCTCAGTGTTGATGGCTGCTGACTGATCAGGGTGATGGTGCTGAAGGTGGAGGGGGCTGTCGCAGTTTCTTAAATGAGACGACAGTGAAGTCTGCATTGATCGACTCTTCCTCTTGTGAACCATTTCTCTGTAGCATGGATGCTGTTTGGCATTTTACCCACAGTAGAACTTCATTAAAAATTGGAGTCAGTCCTCTCCAACCCTGCCCCTGCTTTATCAACTAAATTTATGCAGTATTCTAAATCCTTTGTTGTCATTTCAGTAATCTTCACAGCATTTTTATCAGGAATAGTTTCCATCTCAAGAAATGTTTTTGGTTACCTGTATAAGCAACTCACCATCTCTTAGTTTTATCATGAGATTGCAGCAATTAAGTACATTTTCAGACTCCACTTTTAATTCTATTACTCTTACTATTTCTACCTCATCTGCAGTTACTTCCTCCACTGAAGTCTTGTGTCTTCACCTTGTAAAAAAAAAATAATATCTGTGAAGTGCAATAAAGCAAATCAATAAAAGCAAATTCTATAGAAACAATGCCTTTTCAAAAAGTATAAAGTTAAACACTAGCATCAAGAATAGAGTCCCAAACGGTAACGTTTTATACTCTGTATTGTGCTGGTGGAAGTGTACATTTGTACAATACTTTTGAAAAGTAGTTTGTCACTTTCCTTTCACCCAGGCTTGAAAAATTCTGTTAAGGGAATAATCTTAAAAAGGGAAAAAGCTACATACATTAAGATAGATCGTAAAGTTACCTCCAATAGCCAAGAATTAGATACAGCCCATACATGCTATGAATTCTAGGGGAAAGCCAAATAAAAGTTTGGTGTACCTTTTTTTTGGGAAAATTATGTAGCTGTTAAAAAATATTAATGATAAATACTAACTATACCAAATATATTATAACTATACCAAATATTAATGATAAATACTAACTATACCAAATATATTCATGATATGGGACTCCTGGGTGGCTCAGTCCGTTAAGCGTCTGCCTTTGGCTCAGGTCATGATCCCAGGGTCCTGGAATCGAGCCCTACACCAGGCTCCTCACTCAGCGGGAAGCCTACTTCTCCCTCTGCCTCTGCTGCTCCCCCTGCTTGTGCGCTCTCTCTCTCTCTCTCTCTGTGTCAAATAAATAAATAAAATCTTTTAAAAAATGTTCGTGATTGAACACTAATAGAAAAAACGATATGTATTTGTACATACATCTTCACTGTCTAAAATTTATATACACATGGACGAGATTGTGAGAGAGAGTGGAAAATGTACTATGAGTTGATTCCCACTGGAGTTGCAGGCTTATTTATGCAGTAAATGAGCGCCACGTTAAGAATTCATGGGGCCCATGAAATACTCAAGAGTGTGGATAGCTGTGCTGTTTTTCAGGGGTTCACAGGTGCCTCCCTGCCCCCAGTCTTCAGCCTCCTTGGAGTCCCTAGAAAAGCCTCCCTCATTATCCGGGTCTTATTGGGCTGACTCCTTTTGCCTGACTCCATTGTTCTGTGCCCCCCTCCTTTCTGTACTTAATTCTGTTTAGCCTCCAGAGAGGTTTTACTTTGTAATGGCTTTCACATGCTCACATTCTCCCCACCCTGCTAGGACTGCAGACTCCACATTGTCCATATCCTTACAGACTTGGCCTCATCTAGGCAGCCTGGAAATTGCCCTGAGTCCATTTTTCAGGTTTTACATTTTCTTGAGTTTTCCCCTGAGTTCATTAGCACACTTCCTGGATCAGCAGCCTCAGCTCCCACTGGTTGTTCACACCTGTCTCCGCCTAACCCAGTGAAGACCCTGGGGGACCGAGCAGTGTGCAGCAAGAAGCCAGCAGCATAGACACATTACTGTGGGGACACGTTAGGCTTATTTTGCTCTTACATCTGTAGGTGATTACTGTGTTTGATCTTGGAAACGCTTCACCTCTTGACAATGATTAGTCTTGCTGTCCAGGAGATTGCTTTTGTGCCCCAACCCCCGACTAAGGGGAAGAGGTAAAGGATTGAGCCATTTCTGGGACGGTAATTGGAGATTATGGATTTAGCTGACAGCAGAGACTTCCTCCATTTGTGCTGGATGTTGTGCTGCCCAGAGTTTGGCCAGTAGGTTCTCTTCAGGGCCGTTCTAAATGCCCCTGGTCCAGCGAAGACTTTTGTAGAATTTAACAACTCCTTTCTGGAGGCCCTACCTTTACATCTTATCAAACATATTTAAATGTCCCAACATTGCACATTAAAAAAAATTGTTTTTGCTGTAAATTATTTTAAAAAACTTTTTAATTGGTGCTTTTATAATTATTTGGCTAGGATAAACTCCCCCAATCTATGATTGACTCTGGTTTCCTCGAACTCTGTGTATGCTTGGGAATTTGAAGAGGTGAAAAAATTAAACCTACAACTTGTTTACAAATATAATGAATATTTTATGACTATTACATTTAACAGTCAATGAGGTATGAATATGTCAATTAAATATTTATTCACTTCAATTTCATGGTTTTCTTTTGGTATCTCGGAATCAATAATTTTTTGGGTGAAGGTTTTATTTTTTTTATTTATTATTTTTTATGTTTTTTTTTTTAACTTTGCATGTTTATTTTATTTTTTCTTTTTGATGTAAAGTTCCATGATTCATTATTTTCATATAACACCCAGTGCACCATGCAATATGTGCCCTTGTTAATACCCATCACCGGCCTATCCCAATCCCCCACCCCCCTCTCCTCTGAAGCCCTCAGTTTGTTTCCCAGAGTCCACAGTGGGATGAATGGAGGGGAGGGTAAACAGAAGAGGGAATGAACCATGAGAGACTGTGGGTGAAGGTTTTAAACATTTCTTTGGCTCTTAAGATGTCTGTAGGCCGTACACTCATGGCCTCCGGTGCCTCCGGGGTAAGATACCAGAGTCCCACCGCTCTTCCTACTACTTCCTAGCTTTGGGTTCTTCACAAACTTGCTTCTGATTCAGATCTTCTCATTGGGGACACTTTTTACCATTCTGATCTCAGTCCCAGTGTCACCCTTTCCTGGAGGATTTTCTTGATCACTCACCGGAAAGTAGCCATCCAGTCCTGCTGTTTTATTTTTTGTTGTTGCACTTAGTTCTAGCTGTTACTGTTCTCATAACGTCTAGATCTAGTAAATAGATTTATTCTCAGTCTACTGATTGCTCTGTCTGCCAATCTGTAGGTCTACTGATTGTCCACCTCTACTGGAATGTAATAGCGGAGATCTTGTTTACCATCCTATTTCCCCACTATCTAACATAGTGCCTGGCACATAATAAGTGCTCAAGTGTGTGTGTGTGTGTAATGAATAACATGATAGTTATGATTACTGTACATATTTGCTAGCTCATTTATTCTCCTAATATTACTACGGCTTGAGAAAAAGAGGTAGGATGGTGTGGTAACAGAATAATGCCCCCTCCTCCCAAGGAGGTCCATGTCCTTATCCTTGGAACCTGTGAATATGTTATGTTCTAAGGCAAAGCGAGATTTAGGTTGTGTGTGGAATTAAGGTTGCTAATCATCTGACCTTAAAATGAGATTATTATCCTCAATTATCCAGGCGGGCCCAGTCTAGTCACAAAGGTGTTTTAAAGCAGAAGAGGAAGGCAGGTGAGATCAGAGCGATGCAGGGTGAGAAGGACTTAGCTGCCTTAGAAGATGGAGGGAGGGGCGGTGAACAACGGGATGTGAAAGGCTTCCACAAACTGGAAAAGTCAAAGAAATGGATTTTCCTCAGGGCCTCCAGAAAGGCCTTTATTTTGGCCCAGTGGGACCCACTTAAGACTTCCGACTTCCAGAATTGTAACATGTTTGTATTGTTTAAGCCATTGAGTTTGTGGCAATTTGTTATCAGCAGGAATAAAAACAGACAGGTAGTTATGTCCTTTTTTACAGATGAAGACATAGAAGCATGTACTTGAGAGGCCACTTATTCAAGGTCATAGAGACATGTAGTAGCTGTCTTGTAGAACTCAAGCTGGAGTCCAGGTGGTCCAGTGTGTGTATTGTTCTTATTAGCATCTTATCTGTTGCTTCATAAGAAACCCACCGAAGTGCAGTGGCTTGAACCAACAGTGCACTGTTATCTATCATTTACGGATCTGGGCCTGGGGCTCAGCTGAGAGATTATTACTTTGAGTCTGTTACGTGGTCACAGTCAGATGTCAGCCAGGACTTCGGTCATTTGAAATCTTAAGTGAGTTGGATGTCCACGGTGGCTGGCTCACATGCCCAGCAGTTGGTGCCAGCTGTCAGCTGGGAGCTCAGCTGGGGCTCTCGAACGGCACTGACGTGTGGTCTCTCTTCTCCCAGTATGGCAGCTGGTTTTTAATAGGCAGGGAGCAGAAGCTGCCTGGCCAGTTAGTGGCTACACCTGCCGCTGGCACACTGTCCCTTCTGCCATACTCTGTTGATCGGGCCGAGCACTCACAGGGTCCACCCAGATGCAAGGTAGACCATGTGTTGGGGGGGTAGAAGGCTCACATTGTAGACGGGCTCGTGAGATGGTAGTTACTTATGCAGCCGTTTTTGGGAAAATCTCACTTCCTATAGAACCTTATTTGGTGGACCTAGAAATACTTCGTAGCAATCTTACAATTAGCAGCTGTCCATTGACCTTATATTATTGCAAGGCACCATGCTAAAACCTTTTAGAGGATGGCAGGATAATCGAGAGCAATTTTGCCATCTAGTACGGGCTTGAAGTGAAGCCACTTGAGCACAGGGAGCAGGGAAGGAGAGGCACTGAAGCGGAGTAAGGGGCCATGAGGGAACATGGCACAAAGATAGCAGTCATGCTAAGCTTTGAAGCCAGATCCGGCAGAAGGGAGAGCTGCAGGTAATCCGGCCAGGGGGCAGGAGGGTTGTTGAGGCATTTCCTGGGATCAGTACCAAGTCAGCCATTTTGGTTCAAGGAGGGGTTTTGCAGGGTGTATGGAGAGAAGACTTGGCCCTTGTCTACTTTGTACTTCTTAGACAAGGGAAACAGGGATTTAGCTCGTATTTGCCTGAGGCACGTGTTACTTAGGACTCTCACTCTTATGGGAAACACTTATGGGAAGTAACAAAGAAGCCCTCAAAATGATCAAAAACACGTTGGATTTTCTTTTTTAAATAGTTGTACTGTTTTGCTGTATTAAGTAATTACCACATGATGAATACCAGAAAGCATGCTGGATTGTAATGGGGGTCCTTCCTGCCCTTTCCACCTGTATCTTACAGCTCAACATCAGTGCTTTGCAGATGGCAACGCAGAATGGCCATACATCCCTCGTCAGCTGTCTTCTCAGTGAGAATGTTGATCTGCACCAGAACGCAGAAGTGAGTCTATCCAATAACACGGGCTTTGATCCTGGTGCCCTGAGGCTGGGTAGGGAGATGCTCCTCACAGATACTGTGGGGGGGATGAGATGTTCACAAAGGAGGAATTCTTTCTGGGAAAGCTGACTGACTGCTTTTGGAGACTGAGTCTTAATTTTGAGAAATAAAATCCAGGGGATGAATTTTAGAAAGTCATTGAAGTTCCTGAACAAAATGAATTCTTTATGTTTTAAATACTGATATTTGCTGCAGTAAAACTTTCTCAGGTGTCTAGAGATGCTATTATTCCTGTATTAAATTTATCAGTTTGGGGAAAAAAGGACATTGCTATAAATGGAAAGGAGAATGATCATTCCTTCCCTCTTCACTGAGTGATCTTGTTTTTCTTTTGAAAGTCAATCCTTTTTACTGATTTAGGTTTTCTGAAGCTTGAGTTGGCTTTGGTAGCATTAACAAAGGCCCTTTGTGCTGGAATTAGATGGGAAACATTCCTGTATTTTTCACTCTATTTTCATTTCTCCTGTGAGAATGTTATTTCCTCTGATCTTGCTTAGCCATTACTATTTATTATATTAACTGGAGAGAAGGGATGTGATTTGATCACGTCTGGTAGTTTTTGGAGACTGACGTTAGGGAATTGGCTCTGAACTCGCCTGGTCTATCCAAGGATGCTTCCCGTTTCTCGGGAGGAGCTGTGTCCCAGCAAGGCCGGTGGCCCCATCAGGAAGGACACTGCCCACTTCCCTGGGCCAAGGGATGCTTTCTCCTTTTTCATAATTGGTGCCTCAAGAGAGAACATTCTTCCTGAGTAGAAGAGGCCTGCACAGAAAGCCTTCCTCCCACACTGCCCCAACTAGTCCCATCATCTCCATTTCCTTGTTCACGCCTGTGGCAGGCTGACCTATGCAGCTGTGGTGTCCTACCTTCCCCCTCTTCTCTTCCTTTGTGTGCTGGTGCGGCTCTTGCAAACTCAGTACCTCTCTCTTCCATAGGTTTCTTTCCTAGTAGGTTTCCTGGGAAGGAGCCTGGTGCCAGTGTTAGAGTCAGGCCAATAGGGGTTCGAATCCTGCCTCTGCCACTTCCTGGCTCCATGGCCTTGCAGAAGTTATGTAACTGCTCTTTGCTTCACATTTCAAGTGGGGAATAGAAGATCGAACTGCTAGGGTTATGGTGAATGAAAACTATTAGCCCAGAATTTAAAACAGAGTATAAACTGTTGGGCAAGTGAGTATGCATTAAGTAGAATTATAAAAATGTGTTCAGTGTGCCTAACTGGGGCTTATTATTAATATCTCTTTCCCTTGAACAGCATGTGCTCTGTCCTTGTCACCTGCTCTCGCACACACCTGCACTCCCTGTCGGCTGCCTTGGCTCTCAGCTCTCCTACTGTTCACAGCCTCCCTGGATCTTCTGAGTCCCCTGCTCTTTCACACTTGCCCCCCCACCCCGCCTCCCACTGCCTTCCCTCCACCCTGACAGCCCCTCAGCTCACTCTCTCTCACACCTAACCTCTTCCCCCCCACCTTTTTTTCTTTCCGGCTGCCTTCAACAACTGGAGACATTTCTCTGTGCCTCCATGCGCCATGGCAGCTGGGTGTTAGTGAAGCAGCAGGAGCTAAGTGTGATCCTAGAGGTGGTCATGACAGCCTGGCGGGGTGGGAAAGAAGCGTGCCTGTGGGGATGGCTGAGAGGGACTGGGACACTCCAGGTGAGGGTGAGGCTGTGGGACAGGCATTTTAACCACAAATGAGAAGGAAAGGGGAGCAGGCTGAAGGGGCTTGTTGAGCATCCAGGAGCTGTATGCTCTGTATACATGGGAGGGCTAAACATGAGAATGGTGCCCCTGGGTGAATGGGGCATTCATCCCACAGAATGCACTAGGGAGAAAGAACTCTAAATCACATCAGTTCAGGAAATGCTGAATGTGCATGCTTTTTCCTCCTTGTAGCTATTCCCACCATACTTTAGGTCTTGGAAGGCACTGAGAAGTCCAGCATTCTCATCATTCTTATCTAAGTGAAAGTGTCAGTTCTTCAGGAAGGCTTTTTTTTCATCTTCAGGAAGGTTAGCTGTTTGCCCATTGCACATATGTTCTACCACTCTCCTTTTCCTCCAAAGCACTTTTCACAATTTGTATATTTATTTTGTGATTTTTAAAAATTTTTTAAATATTTTCTTACCCCACTAGATTGGAAGGTTCCTGAGAATAGGTCATGTTTACCACTGAATCCTTAGCCTCCTGAAAAGAGCATAGCCCATAGTAGGTGTTCAGCATGTAATTCTAGAACAAATGAAGGGGGAGAGCTGATTGCTGGTGAGCAGGTTTGCTGCACAACCTTGGGATGGAAATGATGCTGAACACTTGCTGTTGGCCTGCTGTTGTGCTGGGCAGTTTCAGTACTAGGAGATTATCAGGACATCTCTGTCAAAATGAGTTGATTTTGGTCTGATGAAGCCAGAATCTTTTGGATTTGAAATTCTCTTTCTTTCTGCAGCCAAAGGACTCCCCCTCTTCATTTAGCTGTTATCAACAATCGTATCTCAGTTCTGAACAGCTTATTAAGTGCACGGCATGACATTAACATCTTAAATCAGGTAAGCCAGGTATATCAGAACCTGGAGAGTCTCTTTTCTTATGATTCAATGCATTGTGTAGTTGGGGGTAGTTTTGAGCAAGTTCAAGATATCCTTAAAATTTCCAGGTAGAATATACATATTTTCTTTATCCTTTTCTTCTGTGACCCCCACTCCCACTTGCCCACACATACTTTTTCAAACACACAGCTGGGGTTCAGCTAGTGCATTCTTAACCTGTTCACACTTAAAAGGCCCAGCAACTCTGATAGATAAACAGTAGCTCAGAGGTAAATTGCCTGCAGCTCTTTAAATCTAAAGCCACTCCTTCAGTATGAAATATAATTGGCCAGTAGCCCTTTGCCACAAGGAGAAAGCTTTGTTTCTATATTAGAGACTGTAAATGTGTCTTCCCTTTACCCAAAGGCAAAAGAGACCTCTTGGAATAAAAAAATAAAAAATAAAAAATAAATAAATAAATAAATAAATAAATAAATAAATATCTATCATGAATTCAATCCACTGGAGCAGAATCAAATGCTCCATAAAAGGAATCCATCACTGGCTGGAAATGGAAATGCTGATGTGGAAGATGAAGAGGACGGGAGTGGGCACTGTCTGAATCAGGGCCCACTCTGGGGCTGAGCTGCCTCTCCCAGGAGCTGTCAGGAGTAGGAAGAGAAACTCTTGGCGGAGGGACCGTTCTGGAACCCTGGGGACAGATGACAACTCTAGCCAATTCTGGTGAAACTGATTGCCTCTACTCAGAAAAGCCTCAGCTGGGCCCTGACGGGAGGGAGCGGCCAGATCCCGTGCACAAGCCTGTCCTAATCTGCTGGGTGGCCCTCAACTTCCGAATCTGGGGAACCAGAGCACCGCCCCTGGTCTCTCCAGTCTCCTCCATCTCCAACCTAGGAGTTCCTTTGTGCGGGAGCAGAAGGATGACTTACCTACACTTCAGTTCCTTCCTTCTCCCACGGACCTTCCTCCCTGTTTCACTATTCTAAACATTTGGGGGAGGCGGGGGAGGACCTTTTTGTTATCGTATATACTTATGTGTCCGAGTATGTTAATGCCCCAGATATTTCCAAATGAGCAGAATCTTTGCTCCATACTCAGAACTCACATATGATTTCAGTTTCACCAGAATTGGCTAGATTCATTCCGGAGAAGGAGGGTTTATTAGTCTGCCCCCCCCCCCATTATAGAATTAGACGTCATCACTTCAACTTTCTGTAAGATTGGAAATACACTCAATGTATAATAATAAGAAAAATAAAAACATTTGTTTGTAATCCTCCCCCAAAAGAAAGACAACTCTTGTTAACATTTTGGTTCATTTCCTGCCTTTTAGACTTATAGCAGTATCGTTGCAATAAAATTTTATTGATATTTGATGTATGACACTTGTATCTCTGTTCCATGTTGGTATAGTCATTTGATAGTTTGTCATTTTAAATGTGATGTTTTCAGTGAGACACCAGAGGGGCACATTGCCACCCAAAGGTGAGTCTTTAATAAATGCTTTCTGATCTTAATTATGCTAATGCCCCAAGCACGCTGGCCCTGTGCTCTGGTTGGAAGAGCACTGAGCTCCAGATGCTATTGCCCAGCTATGTGGCTCTGGGAAAGTTGCTTCCTCTCTCTGGTTCAAGGGTTGGGCTAGACAATAAACAGAGTTCCTTTCAGTACTAATATTTTAGAAATGTCTGCATATTAGCATATCCCTTCAGTGAAAGGTTAAAGTGGGTGAGTTTCTTGTGATTTTGAATATTTCTTTGAAACACTGTTATCCTCTTGGTAAGAAAATGATTACCCCAGAAAGAAATTTAACCATTGTTAAATGTACAGTTCATTGGCATTAGGTACATTCATGTTGAGCAACCATGGCCACCATCTATCTCCAGAACTTTTCCATCTTCCCAAACTGAAACTCTGTACTCATTAAACACTAACTCCCCATTCTTCTCTCCCCGCAGTTCCTGGTAACCACCTCTTTACTTCTGTCTCTATGAACTTGACTATTCTAGTATCTCATACTGCAATCATCTTTTAAAAACCATTTTTAAATGTTGCCTACTAATCCAGCATATGCATATACCATAATTTATCAAATGAGTCTCCTAGTGAAACATGAAACTTCCTCTCAGTTTTTCCACTGTTAAAAATTACACTGCAGTGAATGTGCCCTGTACCTATGTTAAAGTGTGATCTTGGGGTGCCTGGCTGGCTCAGTTGGCTAAGCGTCTGCCTTCTGCTCAGGTTATGATCTCAGGGTCCTCAGATCGAGCCCTGAGTTGGACTCCCTGCTCAGTGGGGAGTCTGCTTTTCCCTCTGCCCCTACCCCCTGCTCATGCACTCTCTCCCTCTCACTCTCTCTAAAATAAATAAAATCTTAAAAAAATAAAAAATAAATAAAAATGTGATCTGAATCTGTTTTCCCTTATGCCCCTATAGGACACCTGTACATTCCCTGTGTCTTTTCATTATGTGAGTTTTTTCCCCTCCTTAATGTGTTTACATTTTTGAAATTTCTCATGGCAGAGGCAGCAGACTCCTTTGCATGTTGCTGCTGATTTTGGCAATGTGGAACTGGTGGAAATCTTGCTGAAGGCAGGCTGTGACCTGAAGATTGCTGATAAGGTAAGTTCATGGCCTTCACTGTGTTCAGTGGAGACGGCTGTGAAGAACTCCCTATTGGCTGTAAGCCTTGAACAGCAGGCTTAACATACCCCTTAAGAAATGGACACACACTGGAGAAACCTTGTGTCCTGGCAGTCAGTAGAACATCCTGATTTCGATTGAGGGATGTAGGTAAGATATTTTACTCTGAATAATAAAATATGTATTTTTAAAATTAAAATTATTTACTACTTTTTGGGAAAGATGATAGATTCACGTGGTCCAAAAATTAAAAAAACATAATCAGTAGAAGTTTTACAATAAAAATGTCCCACCCACCCCTGACCCTAGTTGTCCAGTTCCCACACTACTCTTGCTGTACAGATCTATTGTCATAAATTTTTCTATTCTTTCCGGCTTCTTTACGCATAAACAAGCAAAGATAATTATAATTCTTACCACATTCCTCCATCCTTTTTGCACAGTGGTAATGTACTTCTACATACTCTCCTGCATTTAGCTTTTCTCCTTTAAGTATATAAAGTGGAAAGGGTTCCATGTTAGTGCAAGGAGAGTTTCTTCAATCTTTTTTATATAGCTGCACTGTAGACTGTGGCATGGAATTAACATAATTTGTTTAGTTCTCAGCCGATGGGCATTTCAATTGTTCCTGAGCTTTTGCTATTATAAACAGAGCTGCAGTGAACAAACATACACGTGTCTAAACTTGTTCTTACTTAAAAATTCTTTAATTATGAAATAAATATAACATGAAACTTATCATCTTAATCAGTTTTAAGTGTACAGTTCCGTAGCTTTAATTCTATTCACACTATTATGCAACCAATCTCCAGAACTTTTTCATCTTGCCAAACTGAAACTCTGAACAGCAACTACCCGTTTCCTCCTCCTTTCCTGCCCCTGGCAACCACCACTCTATTTTCTGTTTCCACGAATTTGACTATTCTGGGTACCTCATATAAATGGAATTATACTGTGTTTGTCATTTTGTGACTAGCTTATTTCATGTAGCATAATGTCCTCAAGGTTTATCCGTGTTGGAGTGTGTGTCAGAATATCCTTCCTTTTTAAGGACGAACAGTAGTCCACCATGTATAGACCACATTTTGTTTATCCTTGCATCTGTGGATGGGTATGGGGTTGCTTCCACCTTTTGGGCATTGTATAGACTTGTTTTAAAAGAAAGACAACTTCGTTTCTATCAAGTGTCGCAGTGAGGCCGGCTCCATCACAGGAGGGTTGCGGGGCGGCCGTCCACTAGGTTCCAGCTTACTGAACAGCGTAAACACAGGAGACCATGGTGTGGCAGTCCTGTTAGATGCTTACACACATGCACCTTATTTCAATCCTCACATCTCCTCTGTGAGGTGGGCAAAATTATCCCAGTTTTCAAGAGATTTCAGTGATACCAGGGGTCACAGGCACAGTAAGACACAGAGCCAGGCTCCAAAGCCAAGGCCGCTTGGTGGTCCAGCGTGTTCCCACAGCTGTGAGCAGAGCTGACTGCTTCTGAAACTTGCAGTTTTCCCCCCTCTTGTCTTCACCCACACTCCTCATCAGCTCAGCACATCCTTAATTCCTAGTGCAAGCTGAGATCCCCCCACGTACTATTTCAGAATCTCACGTTTTACATTTGTGGGACTTGAAGTAGTGACGTGTTATTTTACTTTTCTCTAGAGGTCAGTTTTTAAAATTATCCTGAAAACTAATACAAGCCCACTGTGGACAATCTGGAAAACACAGAGAAGCATAAGGAAGGAAAACGCAACCACTCATAACTCTGCCACGTAGGTGGAATTCCAGCACTCCCACCATTGTGGCTTGTTACTGTCCCTTAACATTTAGCTTTAGTGTTAACATTCGTATTTTCCCGTGCTTTCTCTTCCTACTTTATTCCACTTTCTCATTAATACTGAACCCCTCTGGGGCAGTCTTATGGGTGAAGAATCGGCAGCATTGGGAAGGGAATTCATGCTGGGCCCCCAGTGCTAGTGGACTGGATGTCCTGGCAAATACCGTCAGTGCTGCAGCCTGACTCACAATTTGATTTTCCCCTATTTCCCTTCTCCTCCTCCCTCTTTCTTCTCTGGGCCTGGCACAGGGTTGGCCCCCAATACCTACTTAATTAATAAAAACTACCTTTTCTACTCACTCCCACCATTTTTACTAAGGATAAATGGCTGTAAGAGTGAATCAGAGTGTGGATGGGAAAAAAGAGCCAGGGTTTGCTGTGAATATGACTTTCCCAGAAACCAGTTCTCTCTGTCTGTGGTGTCACCAGGCTGCTGGAGGGCTTCCCACCCTCAGCGGCTGGATTATTTGGGTTTCCACTCCAGGACACACTCCCTGGGAAGGTTTTCCTAGGAACTTGAAAACGCTGGCTTCAGAATGCTGCCTTCCCACGGTCGGCTAATCATGGTGACTCTAATGGCTTCCTCAGCCAGGATTTCGGCAGCATGCAATGAAAGACTTGCTAAGTGCCTGCAAAGTACAGTTCTTCCTGATTTCATGACTGTCTCTTTTGACCGGAAACTGGTAACTGTCAGCCCTAATCTGCTGGCCCAGCTGGGTCTTAGCACCTCCACTAACAGCCAGATCATTTGGGTTGGTGGGAGTTGCACTTGCTCAGCCATGGGAGAGAATTACTGGAATAAATTGCTGGATCCGTAAGCATAGGAACATGGGTCACTAAGAACTTTTCGTGGCGTTATTCCTGACATGCATTTTGATTATCTTCACGATCCCTGAGCAGACTTTTAATGTGGCATTTAAAAAGTAGATGAGAACCACCATCTTTTCTCAGGAAAGAAAATGTATAGATGTGTAGATTGTATACGCATAAAAATCTAAGGGACATTGCTCGTAAAGCTGTGCGCTGTAACTTTATATCGATCCTGACAAAGGTGTAATTTTTTTTGTAATTTGTATAAGATACCAGATAGGATCCCAGGCCACTCATGCCCAAAATTATGTCCAGAATATCCCTTATTGCTCATTCCACTGGGCTAAGTTTCCAATCCCTCACCCCTGGTTAGAGGCAGAATAATAGAAAAAAATTCTAGATAGGAGTCCAGTGAGCTAAATTCTGTACTATGAATCTGTAGTTTTGTCATGGATGCTATTATTCTTAATGAGATCAAGCACTTTTCTGTCTTAATTATCTACTCTCCACAACACATGGCTTCAACTTCTTGGTCTAGGATGGCTGTTGAAGCTCCTGCCCTCATGCCAGCATTCTACTCAGGAGGAGGAGGAAAGAAAGGAGAATAACATCCTTCCTGTCTTTAAAATTACTTCCAGAAATTGCATGTGCCACTTCCATTTATATACCAAAACTTAGGTCACATATCTAAATGCGAGGGAGACTAGGAAATGTTTGGAGTGGCCAGGTGCCCATAGGAGAAGGAAAAGTATATTGGGGGAAGGAAGCATGGCACACTGACTAAAGTCTCAGCCACGGGGAGAGTCAGTCCTCAGAGGAGAAAAATGTGTGATCGTATTATTTATTTGCTGAGGAATCCCTAGTGCAATGAGCCAGGGAGACCCCCAGGGATCTTGGAGAAATATTTGTGTTCTCATCGATAGAGCATGTGTAAAATATCATCTGCTGATGGTTGGTCCCCAAGGCCAAATCTTTTCTGCTGCCCTGTTGACACAGCACCTCACACTATCAATACCTAGCATCTCTTGAATAACCACCATGTGCCATGCACAGTCCTAAGGGCTTGATATGCATTATCACACTTACCCTCACCACTACACATGGGCTGGCTTTGAGACCTACAGAGCTAAGGACTGGCCCAAGTTGCCAAGTTCAGGGGAGCAGTAGGATCAGGATTTGAATGCAGCTCCCCCATTCTAAACCTGGAGCTCCTAAACACTAGGCCACACTGCCTGACACTTTCATTTTTAACTCTTAGCAAGGGAAGACTGCCCTGGCCGTGGCCTCCAGGAGCAACCACAGCCTTGTTGTGGACATGATCATTAAAGCAGAGAGATACTACGCCTGGAAAGAGGTGAGGCAGCATGATTTCAGCTCAGCAGTGAGGTTTTCTGCAACCGCTGTCTTCTTATGGGGCAGTGTGGGGTTTGTGTAATTCTTTTTTCTGCTCTAATGGACAGGGTCCTGGTGAGTGCAATTATAACTGTCCCTTTGGCTTCTGCTGCCTCATTCATGGAATGAAAAGTTGCTTCTTCCTCCCTTTCCTTTGCCAGGGTCGGTAGTCAGAACTGAAGTGTGTAGCGCTCGTTGAGCTAAGCAGGCTGGTCCGGGTTGGCTCTAACAGGCTTAGCATTTTTGCCCTGCGTGGTTGGCTCCCAGGTTGTGCCTCTGTCACAGAGTCTCTGGAAGTTCTCAAACCCACATTCTAATGAAGGATAGAGAAGTTGACATTCCTGGTTCTGCCATTTGCAACACACCCTGGTGCTGTCACTCAAATATCCTGTGATAGTCACAAAACCTTTATTGATCTTAGAACACAAAAAACTTGCCTCCAGGACATTCTCTCTGCCTTCTTTCATTATGAGTTCCTCTGATAGCTGCCACGCATGCAGCTTCTCAACAGAACACCCTTCTTCCAACATCAAAACCTAAGCCCTCAGGCAGGATTTGCACTGCCGGGCACCACCCTGTTTCTGCTTTGGGTTGTTGCCATCCTAGGCTGAATGGCCCCCCTAGTCCAGTAGGTTGGTGCCAGAATTCAGGTCTTAACCCTCAGATGCTTACCCCTGAGGAGCCTCAGGCCTGGTGTGCTGTCTAATTTGCCAATCCTGAGAAATTTCCCTTAAATCCTAAGGCAAAATGTATTGATCTGCTTCCTTCTCGCTCACAATCCTATTTAATTGGCTCAGCAGTCCATATATATATATATATATATATATATATAAATAAAACTGGATGATGTAACATATATGTCATTTAAAGGCCAGACCATCCTCCTCGAACTTTTCTTTCTTGTCTGTAAAACAAAACAACATTTTTGTGACCATTAAAATTCTCTCTCCTCCTCCTCCTTGATTCCTGTTTCTCCTGCTCCTTCATTCTCTTCCTCTTGGCCTTAGCTTCATTCTCATTTTCTTAGATCATCACCGATTTGATTGAAAGTAACTTTGTCAACTTCCACCTTTTCTCTTGCTTCTTAAATGACTGTTTTTACATTTTCTTTGAAAATAGAAATATTCATTGGTTCTATTTTTAATGTCTGCTAGCATTTTTAGATTCTTTTTCCTAGATGAGAATAAATTACTTTTCCACCAAATGAATAAGCCCTTTTTCCTAACAAATCTTTGAGATGAAAGAGTTAGATGAACTTTGGGAATCCTATACAATACATAAATGTATGAAGGAGACCCTCAGAATTGAGAGAGTTGTTAACCTTGGTGACCACTGGGGCCCGACATCTGGAGTGGAGGAAGGCTTGTTTTTTAATATATATTCTTAAATGTTTTTAACAAATATATTTATTACTTATTTTATTGTAAAGATTTATCTATCTATTTTAGAGAAAGAGCATGTAGCGGGGAGGGGCAGAGGGAGAGGGAGAGAGACACCCAAGCCTACTCTGAGCTGAGGGCAACTCAATCCCACGACCCTGAGATCACAACCTGCACCGGAACCAAGAGTTGGTCACTTAACTGACTGTGCCTCCCAGGCGCCCCTATTTATTACTTACTTTAAGTTCACTTTGTTCATTAAACAAATATATCCTTTTTTTTAACCAAATGCATTTGTTATTATTTCAAATGTTCTTTGTTTATTGAACAAGTTTATATCCTGGCCTAATATAAAATAATTCCTAATAAAGAACATTAAAGAGAGGACTGCAGTTTCCTCTCTTATATCCATCATTAAATCCAGTGGTTCAGAGGCATATGGGAAGCTTCCTGAAATCTCGCTTATGCTATTTTAATTTCCACCAGTTTTGGCATGTGATACTCTTGCAAATAGTTCAGTGCTTTGGCAGACACGCTATTAATGCTTCCATGAACTGTTGAAAAAGACCTGGGCTTTCCAAATCCGTGACCCTTTCCTCTGGAAGCCTAAAGGACCACCCAGCCCAATCCTGGAATGCAGAGCATGTGTGTTTCTCAAAGAAATAAAAATGCTGTGGCACAAAGGTTAATGCATTTTGCAGTTCTTCCCTCTACCTTGTGGTGTTTCAGGTTTTGTTCTTGTTGGAATCCTCATTGTTTCAGGAGAGGGAATGAAGAGAACAGGAAAAAGTGAAGTGGCCACGGCTCCCAAGTTTGTTGGATCCCCCACCCTCAGTCTTTCTTCTTTCAGGACTCCCTGGGAGTCACTGTGGGAGTAAAGCTAAGGTTGGGACAGAGAAGACCCTGAATTTTACAACCTCTGAAACAGTTACGGGTAATTTATACCTCCCATTCCTAGTCCAACTTCTGTTCACAAGGTCCAGATACTAGAGAAAAGACTGGCCTGTCTCCTTGGGCATACTTCCCAGAACATTGTACACCATCCAGAGGAGAATGCAGATGCTGTGAAAGACAAAAGCTGCTCTGTGATGGGGGCAGAGGCGCAAGCCCCACCACATTCTTCTCAAGAGGTTTTGAGAACCAGGTGTCCATATCCTGTTAGTCCACTTCCTGCCACAGCGTGGACTTTGTCTTGCTGTTCAGATTATCTTTCATTAAGAAACACTATTAAGTGAAAGACAAAAATAGGAGTTACCATATATAAAAAAGGAGAAGAGATAGGAAGTTCCAGTCCTCTTGGGCTTTGTGTCCTGCATGTCCTTAACTGATCTGCAACCTCCCGAAGGAGGAAGATCCGGAGGCCTGATAGCATGTACGACAGGTGCAGCTCTAGGAAACCATGACACCTGCTTTCACTGAGATTTTTCTCCAGTTTCTTTGGCTGGATTCTGTAGAAGGGACAAAAGGAACGTTTGAAAACTGAGAAAACAAGGTATCAGTCCAGGCACAGGGCATTTGGACTAAGCCTGGCTGCAGTGACTTAAAATGTTATCGACCCCGTCCTCTCCGCTCTTTTGGTCCCCAGAGTTAGGCTTCTACTTTGCTCTCCTCACACCAGAGAGCAGGATGAGTGGAGGGATCAGCTTTGGTCTTTCTAAGAGTATATCCAACCTGGGCCTCTATGAAACTTTGATGTGAGAAAATCAAACCTGCAAAAGAAGAATAGGGGATATTGGTTGAAAGTAAGGCCTTCAAAGATGAATTTGTTGTTGTGACATTTCCTTAGCTAACGCATCCCCTCTGTTTTCTTTAGGGGTGAGTAAATAAATATCAGCAAGCTGGGATAGAAGCATGCTACATGGCAAAACCCCTCACATTTCCTGTGTCAGACAGATAGTACTCAAGCTTTTTATTTCAGACATTTGTCTCCATCTTGAATGACAAAAAATGATCCAGTTGCAGATAATACTGAAAACATAAGTCTTGGTTACCACCTTACGAGTTATATCTGAAAAATTGTATACATACCATGAAATAAGGCAATAAGCCGAAAATGTCTAAAATAGTCTGATGTAGTTACTTTTAATTTAGGAGCATGGTGAGAGCATCAGGGACCCATCATCCAGCTTTACTTTGACATTCAAGCAAGATCACAGTTTGGAGACCAGACATATTCGCAGTCTCCTCTGGGAACTGGCTTACCATCAGCTAAAGGCCAATGAGTGGCAGAGGCTGGCCCGTTCATGGAACTTTACAGATGACCAGATCAGACCCATTGAGGAGCAGTGGTCAGGTGAGCGTGGCCTAGATGATGCGGACAGGAAGGAACAGCAGTTCTTCCTGGTGGCAGATTCTCCAAGTAAGTGGTTGGTGCTCACGACAAGCAGCAGACTACAGGAGCCCAGGAATTGGGACAGTTAGATTAGGACCACAAAGATGATTGAGAACTTTGCAAGCCATGAACGTTCATGGACTCTGCAATAAACTGAAGTTTGCAAAAGATAATTACCTTTATTGAGCCATATTGAAAAGTTGGCATTTAGCCTTTAAGGAAATGAAGGTTCCCAGCTGAATAGGCACTAAGGAAGCAAGGACTGAAGAGTTGGCTTCTCCCTGGGAAACCAACCTCTTCTAGTGTTCCTTGAGATTGTCTTGTGTGAAAAGGTTCATTCTCTAACAAAAGGCTCACTGTTTAGGGCTTCCACTCCGGGAGGAATCCCTTAAGCCACGTCTGGGTATAGAGTTCTTGTAGGATGTGGCCTTGGGTGAGACCAGCTGTCCTATGAGAGCTGTGGGAGACGGACTCAGGGCTCTCCCAAGTAGAAGATCCTAAGCCATGGAATCAATTCAGCCAGACTCCAGCTGTCAGAATTAGTGTGGTCAGGTCAGCTGGCGTCATTAGCTTTGCTCTTTTATGATTTGACCAAAGCTAGAAAATATAGAAAGTTTGTTTGGTATCAATCAACTAATTAGCTTTAAAAACAAGGAAGCAGCTGCTTGTCTTGGCAAAACATTCTATTCAGAGCACTTTCCTTACATGGATATTATGAGATGTGAACAAGTCCCATGCTCAGGGGTTGATGTGCATTATGGATTGCTGGGACTGTAGATGGCCAAAACCACAGCCCATGAATACATGCTAGTTACACCACATACAAGTAAATTATGGCACTTTTTTATTGCTAATTCTACGGCTACATTATGGAAGATAATGCATTGGAAATGTTGAATATTGAATCTTTCTGAAAAGATTTCTTTTTTTACTATTAAGTTTTCTCCTTTGTTGCTAATTAGGCAATATGGCATTCTGTAAAGTTTTTAGGAAAATTTAGTTGCCTTCTGGAAATCTCTCTTGACCTAAAGAAATGATTTAAAAACATAGTGTATCTTCAGAGTACTTGCCGGCAGGATAAAGAGGATCGAAAGTTTTTGGTCAAACAATGCGGAGTGCCTAGCTCTACCAGGCAAGGGATGCAACCGCTCTATAAGCCAAGGTGCATGTTTGGTGGAATTTACAATCCGGTTGGCATGATAACAGCAACATTCACAATCCAGATACAATCAAGGGTAATGGTACTGGCACTAAGGAGTTTGTAGGCTTTTAAGCAAAGGAGTGACACGTTGATGGTGGTATTGAAGAAGGATTAGTTTGGCAAGGGCAAGATCAGGAAAGGAACAGGATTCACCTAGGAGTATATTCTTTATGGGTACAGTTCACTCTCCCTGAAACACCTGCTTCTTTAACAGTCTGTCCAGCAAGTTTCCTCCCCAGAGCTCAGGCTCTCCTTTTGTGGTATCTGCCTGCTCTCACACGCACTGGCTAGAACTGGAAGCCTGTTCTGTGTTTGTAACTCTGAACTCCTGTTGCGAGAGACCCATCTCAGCACTTACCCCAACATCTCTCAGGGCTTAGGTATCCAGTGTGTATTTGCCCAGTGAATAATCCTGGCCCAGGGGATGCATACCTCCATCAGAAACTGGAGGGGCATGACGGTACACGTTTGCTGCTTGTAGTGCGGTTAACAGACAGCAACATCAGCATCTGGGTGCTTATTAGAAGTGCAGATCCTTACCCCAGACTGACTGCATGAGACTCTCCATTGTAACAGGATTCCCCATTGAAATAGGCACTTTGCGTGTGAGAAATGGTGGTGCATAGCAGTGCCACCTGCACGTTGAAGGAGAGCTCTGCATCTCATTCCAATTGTTCCTTACCCTTGGGCCGGGACTCAGCTGCTTCATCTATCTGCTCCTTTGGTCTGTGTCAAGCACAGTAGGTGCAAGGCAAGCGCTGGAGTGAATCCAAATTCTGGTCACCCTAAAGAAATTCCATTGAGGGGAACTGGAAGGACTTTCATCCACTGGGCTTTTTATCTAACAGCCATCAGAAGAGGAATGAGTTGCAACCATAGTCATACAGGAAATTCGGTGAGAACTAAGATCACAATAAAAAGAGACATCAGCATGTGGTGTTTTGCCTCTGACTGTATGTACTTGGCACAGGAAAGGGAAATTTCCGTGAATACGGCCACAGGGCTCTGCTCATCTGGCTGCATGGGACCCTGATGACACAGGCCACTCCGGTCAAGCATCTGTATGAAGAGCTGGTACGCACGGGTTTCCCACAACTAGCCGGTGAGTTAGTTTTCAAGACAGAAGTTCCTTCTCCCTTAAAATGGTGGGGGGACGGTCAGCAGAAACAGTACTGTCCATTAACAGTCCCAGTGTGATGAGAGCTGTGGCTCATAAAGAATAGCAGCTCCTCTGGTGAGTGACTCAGTACTGATCCCAGGTTCACCTGGCAGGTCTCAATGTCACCCCCCTTGCTGGGCATTTGAAAAAGTAGAGGAGGATTTCTCTTGGTGTGTACCTGTGGCAGGGTGTAGAGGTGTGCGTGGGGTGTGGCGAGCAGGAGAGGGCAGGAATGCTAAACCATCTCGTAAGGTTAGAGGATAGTTTCCACAGCTAAGCATTGTCTTGCTCAGAAGGCCATTTTGCCCCCGTCAGGGAAATCTGCAAGTTAGTGCACTCGAAAATGTTATCTGTAGATTAAAAGAAAAGAGCAGACGGGCTTTTACTTTGGCAGCTGAGGTTACTGCTAAAAATCACTTGCCAAAGACTGTATTGTCAGGAAGATGCTTTCAAAACTGATCAATAAATTGGGTGTTATAACTATCATGTAGTAATAACCATTCAAGCAAAATATAGGCACATCTGCCATTATTTCCACTGATGCAGTTTTACCTGAAGCTGAGCATAAACGCCTGAATCACACCACTGATCCAATACTCCGTTTCAAGGGATCGTGCATGGATGACGTCTCCTCCCATGACATTATCTTCATTAGCACTGGGATTGTACCCTCAACTTTAAATTTCTTTGTTTCTATAAAAGGGCATCCACAAGAATTCTCAGGGGAGACTGAGGCAGTCCCCTGAAGGGGTGCAGGGATGTGCTCGAGAGCAAGACTGTGTGGGCCCGTACCTGAACTCCACGGCAGTGTGATCTCGAGCAAGTTCTCCAACCTCACTGTGCCAGTGTTCTCCTTTACTAACTAGAAAATTGTCTGTGTCAAAGGGTTGTTGGCGGATTAAGTGAGTTATAGTGCCTGGCACACGGCAATTGCTTAATAAATGTTAGCTGTTAATAATAAACGTTATCCTATTTTTTCCAGAAAAGATCTGTCAATTCAAAAACGAAACTGACTCCAGGTCCAAGAAATGTGCAGTTTCATAAATGTCTAAAGAAACTGTATTTAATTGATCTTCCACTCAGCATTGTCCCTTAAATTCAGTTCTTTAATGCCATAAAATTCTAGCAGTAGCATTGATTTTCCTTTCAACTGTGACGATGGTGGTGACGGGCAGCTCTAACAGATGATAAAATGGTATTAGTACTTTCCAACTACTGAAATGAAATGTCAGAAATTTTTTTTTGATTTTTACTTAAAGCAAATTGTATATGATTTTTGGATTTCTGCCATTTGATGCAACATATGGGATAGCATAATCTAGGTTTTGTGCGTCATTTTTTTTTTTTAATGTTGGTAGGAGCAGCATCCTGGTATATGAAAAAACCAAGGGATTTAGAATAGACAGACATGGTTTTAATCATGGTTTGCCACTTGTCAACTGTGAGCCTTTGGGCATACTAATATTCAAGTTCTCAGATCTTCAATTTCCTTCTTTATAAAATGGGGGAGTGTCTCTCTCTTCCATAGCATTGAACATGAAGGTTGAATGCCTGTTAAATGCCGAATCTCATGCCCACAGTATTGGAATCATCCACTGTTAGCTATTTCTCTTCAGTGAGAAAAACTAGTTTTGGCAATTTTGGTTACTGTTGGCTTTAAATAACACATATGTGTAGTATATTGCTTAGAAAAGACCAGAACTGTATACACCAATGTTTGTTGTTTTTTTTTTAATCTCTTGGTGATATAATTACAGGTGATTTTCATTGTCTTTGTACTTTTTGGTACTTTCCAGGGGTTTTTTTTGACAGTCAGCATGTAGTATTTTTATAATCTGAGAAAGTTATGAAATAAATATGAAATCAAGTATGAACTCATATCAGTTTATGTGCACCTATTCATTATAAGTTAAGGCTCTCCATTCTCAAATTCTGACTTTACTTCTATAAGGCCAGAGATAAAATCATGAGCAATATCAGTCCAGTTATTCTATTATGAATTTATAGTTTTACATCTTTGTTTCATGCTGAGTGTAAACGGCCCACTGACTTTTATAAATGTTTAAAATGGGTAACATGTTCACACAAGTCCAAAAAGTAAGGTATTCAGTGAAAAGTCTTGTCCCCATCTGTTCTCCAATATGGCTGGTTTCCACTGATCATGCTACTTACTCCCTCTTCCAAAATCTGGGTAACCTCTTAATGCAAAAGTAAACAAATAGAATACATACTCTTACTGTATAAGTGTTTTAATTGTAGAGTTTAAGTTAACTTAGGCTAACACTAATTATTTGGTTCTGCTTTGGCCAATATACAAGTTCTAGAGCTTAAAGCTTAAAAAGATGTGTATGATATTCTTAATTACAATATTCATAATACTCCCTTTAGTTTGTCCATATGGTTATGGCTTGGATATTGAAAACCATTCCTAGTTGTCATCTAGGTTCCTCAAAAAGCAGAGCCTGAGACCAAAGTCTGTGAGTAGCTGCTTTTTAGGAGTGCAGATCCAAGGAAACAAGAGGGAAAAAGGGAGTGAGATGAGGAAGGAGGGAGAGCCCAGGTGAGGGTGCAATACCAAACTGGCCACTACTTGGTATCAAGCATAACTGATCATCTGACTTTCAGGGTACTCTCTTCTGAGAGATGGGATGGCCTAGTACACCTCAGGCAGTTCATATGGGGGAGAAAGGAAGAACTGATCCATTACCACAATGGGGTGTTAATTCCGGGCTGCATATGAGTAGGCTCCAAGTGGAGCCAGTGATCTGTTGTGCTTCACTCAGGGTGCATGGCGAAGTCCTAGAGAAGAGCATGGCCGTGGTACGGGCAGCACAAGAGGTGCTGTAGGTTTGTGTTTGTTGAAACCCATGAGGAGCTGTTTGCCACAGTGGTAGCTGGGCCAGAATTCAGAACAGTGCTGCATAAGAAGGATCTAATACGCTAATTCTTTAATTCTGTAGTTCAGAAAAGTTCAGAAAAGCCTTGGTCTGTCCTTTAGAAAATAGGATATCTGTGTATCTCACATTTATTCTCATGTTCTATTACAATGTGAGGCAATAAGAAAACCTATTTCCTATAATAAAGTTAGAGCACAGAATTAGATCACATTCAAAGTGAAAGAGGCTTCTAATCAAGTCCATCCAGTTCTGTTAAAGATACGAAAATTGAGGCTCTGGACAGATTCTTTAGAACTGACTTGTTTTTATATAACCCAAAGTACTTTGTGAAATAGGAAGGGAAGGTAGATCTCACTGTTTCACAGATGCGATCCTAAGACTCATGGAATTAAACGTCTGCCCCAAGATAACCAGTCAGCCAGCAATAAAACCATTTGAAGCCTGGTCTTGCTTTCTTCAATCACTTTCACCCAGATGGTTTCTTCCACTGAAAAGTCTCTGCCCAGGCCTAGAAGGTTTGTCGAGTTGCTCAGTGCTACACCCACCCCCACAGGGTGATGTTTAGATGTTCAGAGAGAAAAAGGGTTCAGTGCCATACAATTTCAGAAGGGCAAGAAAGAACATCAGAAATAGGATCTATATGTTGGCTAACTGAATATTAAAAAAAAAAAAACCTACGTTAAAAAAAAAAAGATCATTCCAAGAGGAAATTTTTTTGATGTTTCTGTGTCTTTTTGTGCTAGTAAAAAAAACTTTCCCTTTTAACATTTAAATTATTCACAGGTCTCACCAATTCCCATTTTTAATTGTAACAGTCTTAGGAAAATGAAGATTAATATACTAACATCACAAAAACTTTGTATTAAAGTATCATTATTACTCTTTTTAATTTTAAAATAAAAATATCTTAATTTTTCTATTAGTTTTAATATTTTTAGTAAAGTTCTCAGTTTACTTGGTCACATTGGAAATGATTTAGCCTTTTGGAAATAACGTTGAGAAAACAGGATTTATATACTTTTATGGTGTAATCAGTAACAGGCTGAACCTATTAAAAAATTAAGTCATTTTTTAATTTAAAAAAGTTTTACTTAATTGCTTAA
Organism: Ursus arctos; assembly: GCF_023065955.2. Classification (NCBI taxonomy): domain Eukaryota; kingdom Metazoa; phylum Chordata; class Mammalia; order Carnivora; family Ursidae; genus Ursus; species Ursus arctos. Next base: position 59,915,405 of record NW_026623067.1, read on the forward strand.
ATTAAAAAAATAACATTATAATAATCCTACATATAGTTACAAAGGATGGAATGGCTTAAAAAAGTCTCTTGTAATTTTGAAAAGATGAACATGATGTATCCATGATGTTCCAAGAATATGAAATTTTAAAAACTAGAGACTTCTAATCCTTGGCAAAACCAGAATTAAAAGATCTCAATATGTGCATATTCATTTCAGTCAACCACTTTTATGGAATGGATGCTTGTGAGAGACTGGGTGTGAGTTGACCTGGTTCCGAGGGATCTAGAAGCTGAGGTACTACTTTCAGGATGAATCGTCCGGGGATATTTTGCTGCAGCAGCTTGAGGAATGGTTTGCTGAAAAGGTAAAAATCTGCTTTTACAATCCCATAAAATTACACATACTAAATACCATTTCATTATATGTAATTTAACCAAACAAACATTTGTTAAGCATCCAGTAGATATATGTAATAAGCTGGTGAAGCAGCTTTTAAAACAAGTAAGATGTGGTCCTTAATCCATAAGTTAGACTGACGTGCTCATTATCCACACTTCAGTAGCAGAGCTATATTCCAGAGGATCACAAAAAGAGCCATGGGAATCATTCCTCAAAGACGACTCAAGTGGAATTTTTAGTGTTTACAAAGGCCAACTACAGAAAGGGACTTTATGGTGTTTGGAAGAAGGGCAGCCCCAAGCCCACCCTCCCTCCATTTCAATCCATTTTCTCCTCCCCGTATCTGTTAACATACGGAGTTCAATCTCAGGGAACATGGGGAAAGCTCTGAGGAATCCTGCCTGGTCCTTGCTTCACACCAGAGTAAAGCACATCTCTTGTATTTCAACCTGGTTCACCTAGGAGCTGACTAAACCTTTTATGATCATACAAGAGGAGATATTTCCAGAAGCCTGGTGCTCCTTAGTGTGGATTACAACTTTCTATACGAGTAACTAGACATTGAGGACACATGTTGAACGGAGGATACCCACACCATCTCAGGGCTCAGGGGAATATCTTGGACCCAAGCACTGAAGCAGCAGAGTCAGCGCACGACCGACTTCATCTATACAAGTACATATTACAAGCATTCATATGTGTACAAGGTACAAGTACTGGGCACAGCTCTCAGTAGGCAGCAGTGGCACTTGTTATCCAGTTCTCAGTCCACGTCACTGAGTAGTACATGTAGATTCCTTTCAAATACTTGAAGTAAAATTATATATATTTGATCAAAACATTCACTACGTATTTTAAAAACTCTTTACTCAAAAAAAAAATGAAGGAAAACTCTTACAACAAAGGTCTTCATGACAGATACTGCTTTAAGAGTTCCTCTTTAGAGAAATGGAAAAATTATTTCCTGTTTTAAAAGTATTTTATATAAATGTTTCATTGTACATAAATAACTGGATAACCATTACAGACGGGGGACAGTCTTCCAACTAGAGAAAATTTAGTTGCTAACTACCTAATCTGACCCTGTTAAAAGAGCTACTGGGGAGAATGGGCAAGAGGAAATGTAGAAACAGATTCACTGGTTTCATGAGCTACCAAAATACGGCAGAGAATGAAGCAGCACTAGGAACAAGAAATTATCCAGCAGATGGGGCTAAAGTGTCAGAAATCTGACTACGGGCTTATTGGCAATAACTGTTTCTGGTAGTTACAGGTCTTGATTTTGGGGTAAAATGAAAAGTAGTACAGAGAACTGCCGTGGTGTCTGTTATATAATCCCAATTAGGAAATCATGGAAGCAGTTCATGGCTGTCTCATTCACAGCCAATTACTGGAGAAGCACTGTACATACTGAATCAGCAAAGGGCAGCTGGGGTTGTAAGTCTTTATTTCCTTGTTTGTTTGTTTTTCTGTAGAATATGAATTCCTGTCATTAGTACAAAAACAAAAGGCTGCCTTAATTAAAAGCATATATGTGGTCTCTTTATGTCTTCTTGATCTTACAAATGGACAGTACCTCTCCCTCTCTATATACATACGTGCTGATAAAAATACAAATGAGTTCATTTCTTCTTATTTCTGATAACTAATCTCACATATTCAAACATATATTGAGAAGTCACTTAAGGGCCTTCAGAGTCTATGTAACCTCTGAAGGCTGATAGTCCTCCACCCTCCCTACCCTCCCTACCCTCCATCTGGACTTGGTGCCTCCCTGTCAGTCTCCACTTCACCGTGGTCATTCTTTACCTGAGGCTAAATTTAAACAAGTACTCCAGCTCCTCTTAATCATCTAGCAACCATCTAGTGCCCAGAAAGAAAGGGTGTAAAATCATTTCACATATATTTTTGCTAATATTTTGACATATTAAGTAGACAGGAGTGTTGTCTAATGTTGAAATTTTATATTGGGGGCATTCTCTTTTAAAGTCAATTCTTTTTTTTTTAAGAATTTATTTATTTATTCGACAGAGATAGAGACAGCCAGCGAGAGAGGGAACACAAGCAGGGGGAGTGGGAGAGGAAGAAGCAGGCTCATAGCAGAGGAGCCTGATGTGGGGCTCGATCCCACAACGCCGGGATCACGCCCTGAGCTGAAGGCAGATGCTTAACCGCTGTGCCACCCAGGCGCCCCAAAGTCAATTCTTGTTTCTTTTTAAGGATGTGATCATGTAACTTTCAAAAATTAAAACTTTTTGAGACAATTGTTGATTCATATCAGTGTTAAATAATACAGAGGTATCCCATGCACCTTTCTCTAGTAATTTTAAATTTGCTTATTGTTTTACAATTTATAAAGTGCCTTTTTTTTTTAAGTATATCTCATTCAATTTTCACATTATCTCATTTAATCCTGAATCCAGAAAATAAGTCTAGGAGCTAAGTTTTACATTTTACACAAGTGGAAATGGAAGGTCAAATATTTTACTTGATTTGTGTATGATCACAAAGGCAATAAGTAACAAAACTGAGGCACTAACTCAGGCTTTTTTGGTTTATTTTTGCTTAAATTCCAGGCATTTTCTTTTATATCACGTGAATTTATTGCAACCTGAATTCTTTTCCAAACTACAAATATGCTGACAGTTATATTGAAAAAAGGGGAAGACTTAAAAAAAAAATGAAAAAAAAAGCAAAAATTAAAGACTATAAAGATAGGGAAGTGTTTCTTGTAATCAAATACCTGCTACGTGAATAGCAGGTAATGAGTAAACAGCTTTTGTCTCTTTTTTTAAATTAATGAGAAATCATTTATATATTTCGTTTGGTCACCAACATAGTGGATTACTTTTTGTGTTGATAATTTTTACACTGTTGAGGAGAAACAATGTTGAGGAGAAACAATGTTTCTGAAATTAATTTCCTAAAAGAGGAAAGGAAGATTTAGAGGAGGTTTGAAAACTATAAGTACATAAAGTATCATAATAAAAGGTAGAACAAGTTAAGAGTCATCATGGATTTTCATCTTCTCAACATGCAGCTTACGTGTTTATTAGTCTATAAACTCTCAGGAAAAAGATTTTTTGACAAAGGTCATCAAAAATGTACTTACCACTGTAACTGGATGATGTTTTTCCACAACAACTGAGCTCATGGGAGGAGAAACTCCCATTATAGCTAAGCTGCTACTAATTCTGTTTTTTGAGGCAAAATCACATTTCCCTGTGATCCGGGCTGTAATTGTTCTTCCAGCTTTCTGCTGCGCAGATGTCACAACTCTGGGCACATACTGAAAAAACAAAGAAATATCCAGCTGGTAGAAAAATCCATGGCAAAATATGTACTACTTTTGCTTCTATAACTTATAAGGGAAATACATAGGCACTTAGAAAAATTGTGTATTAAGCAACTTTAACATGGAAAAAATAAACTTAAAACAATGAGATAAAAAGCAGAACATAGAACCAAGCACTGCAAAAATCAGCCCTTTAACCTTGGGTTTGCCAACCACTTTACAGGATTTTATGAACTTTTAGAAAAACTCTTTATTCTGAAATAAATACAGATTCATAGGAAGTTACAAAGATAGTATGGAGAAGTCCTGTGTATTCCTCACCTGGTTCCCTGCAATGATTATATCTTCCATAAGTATAGTATAATTATGATGTCAAAGCCAGGAAGCTGACATGGGTATAATGCCTTAGTATAACAGATCTGAGTCATTTTTATCTCCTGTCTAGATTTCTGTAACTATCACCATAATCAAGACACAGAACTATTCTAGCACCACAGTCTCCCTCTTCTGACCTTTTAGAATCATATCCACTTCCCTTCCTCAATCACCCCTAACCCTTGGCAACCGTTATTCTGTTTCATGAATGCTTTTTATCCTTATGTATAATTAATTTTACACATATGCTTCTCATTAGACATATGCTTTTGTGTTCTCTTTTCTTATTGCTTTGTTAATATACTTTTTCTCATGAATACAGAGACCTGCCATAAATTTTAATGAGAGGTTTTAATAACCAACAAACTAAGGTTTATCTAACTCAGTTCTTTTCCTATTAAAATAGGAAACAAATTTTTAGAAATGAAGATTCACCTTTTCTTTTGAGTCGTTTCTATAGAATATTTTGCAAAAATAAGATAATCATATCAAAAGGTAATGTCAGCTTTTATAGCTTTTGTAACTTACTGCTGGATGATACTCCAAAAAGATTATATTTCTATCAGGAATAACATATATATTTGATTTAATTTGTGGTTCCTTATTAATTTTTCATATTTGCATTTCATTTTGTCAACTATCCATGTTTTTTAATTACTGCCAGGAATGGGTACTGCTCTCAAAAATGTTTAATTGCTCCTGATGAATGTTTAATTGCTCCTGATACAGATACTTATCTAATAATATTTTCCCTGTTTCATTTTATGTTTTATTTTTCAGTACACATAAATTTAAAAAATTATAGTTAATTTTGTCATTAATTTCTTCCATAATGAAGCAGCCTGCTTTGGACAGCTGGGGTAATTATGCTCTTCTAACATTTACTTATTTGGGTCTAACTTATTAAAACTTTGAAATTTTAGTGTGAATTATGAATCTAAATTAATTTTCCCTCTAACCATAGTTTTACGAAAAGCATTATTAAATAGTGATCTTTCCTCATTATTATACCCCATCTGAGGTTTCATTCATCTAAGTTCTTTACATATCTGCATCTAGGTACAGATGGTCACAGCTGTATATTAAAAGAGGATAAGAGTGGGTTCCATGAGAAATGTCTCTGGGAAAATTAAAATCACAGAATATTGATGTGTTGGGAGGACTCTAGGAAAATAGCCCTCAGTGAGGTTTTGGAGAGTTTGGATGTGAGACTTAATTACAGTTGCACAGAAAACCAAGCAAAGACAAAATGAAGGAATCAATTCCAGGAACAAAAAATTGTACTAGAAAGGAAATGCAGGCAGAATATACATTTGCAGCTTAGCCATATTTACATAGTCATCATAAATTTTAACTTAATGCAAAGTTGGAATATCTGTATCTAAATATACAAAGTAGAGGAGTACTTAGAGAGGGTAACTTAGTTCAGCTGACTCTTGATTTTGGCTCAAGTCATGATCTCAGGGTTGTGAGATCGAGCCCCATGTTGGGCTTTGTGCTGAGCGTGCAGCCTGCTTAAGATTCTTTATCTCCCTTTTCCTCTGGCCCTCCCCCTGCTCACAAGCTCTTTCTCTCTCTCAAAAAATCATATATACATACATACATACATACAGTGGATGAGGGAGGGGGAGGGAAGGAATAAGGTGGTATTCAAAAGGCCAAATTCTTTCACCCATAATAGGAAGTCAACAGATAATGTCTGAAACTGATGCACGTGGAAATGATGATATTGAACATATTATTCAGGGGAAAAAAGGTAAATAGGAGAAACAGCTAATAGAATTTAGGGAGAGATATTTAGACAACTGTCTCTCACTATAATACTTATAGAAACTATTTAGCTATTTAAACTAAATTTTTATGGGTCTTATGAATTTAAGAAACCAAAACTCTGATCCTAAAATATTTACAAATATGTTTTTGTGGACTAAATTCATGCTTTGACCTTAGGGAAAGCTTATCCTATTTCATATTAAAATAAAGTATAAAAAAGACTTTATAAACTGCTGAAGAGTTTTAAAAAACCATTTTAAAATGTAAAATATAAAATTAATTGCCGGTAAGAATATTTTTATGAAAAATTGAAAACTGAAGTACAATTAAGCTGGTAACCTTATTCCTGCCCAGTCACATATGAGGGGTATAAACAGTCCCAACTATAACAGCTGTTCTTACTTGGGAGGATGAAGGAATGAAAGAAAAACTAGGTAAGTTTTTTTTTTTTTTTAAGATTTTATTTATTTATTTGACAGAGACAGCCAGCGAGAGAGGGAACTCAGGCAGGGGGAGTGGGAGAGGAAGAAGCAGGCTCCCAGGGGAGGAGCCTGATGTGGGGCTCAATCCCAGGACTCTGGGATCACGCCGTGAGCCGAAGGCAGACACTTAACGACTGAGCCACCAAGACGCCCCAAAACTAGGTAAGTTTTGACAGGGAGACATGTGGAATGAGAAAAACTAGAGTAGTTGGGAAAATGCCCATGGCTGATAACCTTCACGGAATCAGTTGAGAATTGCTTTAAAATGCCTCAGTAGGGGGCGCCTGGGTGACTTAGTCAGTTATGCGTCTGCCTTTGGCTCAGGTCATGATCTCAGGGTCCTGAGATTGAGCCAGGCATAGTTGGGCTCCCTGCTCAGCAGAGAGTCGGCTTCTCCCTCTCCCTTTGCCCCTCCCCATGGCTCATGCCCTCTCTCTCTTGCTCATTCTCTCAAATAAATAAAATCTTAAAAAAAAAAATGCCTTCAGTAAGATGAAAATACATACTCCAGTAAAGAAATAAAGACTACAAAGAAACCTCTATACACTTCTTTGAACTAAATAGTTGTCTTAATTGATTTGCAGGTTTACTAAGTCCAGTTTTTATTTTCAAATGGTTTGTTCTATAATCAGATTGCGCTGCAAGTTTTGTTAGGTTAGAAAGTGAAATTGGAAATTACAGAAAAAAATCCACTGAGTGTAGCTTATATAAAGGAGATGGCTTAATTACAATCTGTGGACCCATACTCAGTTCGGCTACACTAGCAAATTAATACACACTTATGTTTGAACATAAAATGATGTGTAAGATATCAAGGAAACAGTCAGAAAAACTAAGAGGCAGCCCACGGAATGGGAGAATATATTTGCAAATGACACTACAGATAAAGGACTGGTATCCAAGATCTACAAAGAACTTCTCAAACTCAATACACAAGAAACAAATAAACAAATCAAAAAATGGGCAGAAGATATGAACAGACACTTTTCCAATGAAGACATACAAATGGCTAACAGACACATGAAAAAATGTTCAAAATCATTAGCCATCAAGGAAATTCAAATCAAAACCACACTGAGATACCACCTTACGCCAGTTAGAATGGCAAAAATAGACAAGGCAAGAAACAACAATTGTTGGAGAGGATGTGGAGAAAGGGGATCCCTCCTACATTGTTGGTGGGAATGCAAGTTGGTACAGCCACTCTGGAAAACCGTGTGGAGGTCCCTTAAAAAGTTAAAAATTGAGCTACCCTATGATCCAGCCATTGCACTACTGGGTGTTTACCCCAAAGATACAGACGTAGTGAAGAGAAGGGCCATATGCACCCCAATGTTCATAGCAGCAATGTCCACAATAGCTAAATCGTGGAAGGAGCCGAGATGCCCTGCAACAGATGACTGGATTAAGAAGTTGTGGTCCATATATACAATGGAATATTACTCAGCAATCAGAAAGAATGAGTTCTCAACATTTGCTACAACATGGACGGCACTGGAGGAGATAATGCTTAGTGAAATAAGTCAAGCAGAGAAAGACAACTATCATATGATTTCTCTCATCTATGGAACATAAGAACTAGAATGATCAGTAGGGGAAGAAAGGGATAAAGAAAGGGGGGGTAATCAGAAGGGGGAATGAAACATGAGAGACTATGGACTATGAGAAACAAACTGAGGGCTACAGAGGGGAGGGGGGTGGGGGAATGGGATAGACCGGTGATGGGTAGTAAGGAGGGCACATATTGCATGGTGCACTGGGTGTTATACACAACTAATGAATCATCGAGCCTTACATCGAAAACCGGGGATGTACTGTATGGTGACTAACATAATATAATAAAAAATCATTATTAATAAAAAAAAATAATAAAATAAAATGATGTGTAAGATATGCATAAATAATTTTTAAAAATTTCCTGCTTTAACTTTTTTTTAACTGACTTTTTGACTAAATGACCACTTACTGGTCCCAGTCACATAGGATCTCATTGAATTTATTAGCTTAATTGACTTAAAAACTGCTATAAAAATGGAAATTCTACCATTTTATGCCATATCAACAAAAGCAACAAAATCAAAAGGATTAAGAAAGAAAAGGGAAATGACATATTTTTAAAACTCAGTATTTTTATCTTAATATTTGACATGGAGACAAACCCGATTATTGGTTAAGAAACAGGGCTCTATAACCAACCTGTCAGAGTCTGAATTCCAGTTCTGTTATGCTTGTGTCCACAGTCAAGTTCCTTCCTCCCTCCCTCTAAACCTCAGTTTCCATTTATAAATGAGGAAAGCGGTGCTGGGTGCCTAATGATACCCTCTCACTTTCGATTCAGATGAAGAGAAAAGTTAAGAGGGAACCTTTACTAAAGAGTTTAAAAATCCAACTGAAACCCCTCAATTATTCCAACTGGGATTTAGAAAAAGAATAAAGCATCACTTATTGTCCCGCCTTGTGAACTGCAACATATTTGCTTATACAACTGCCTAAGGTATTTCCTGAAAAATGCTTTCCACCATGAAATTCTGTTATTTTATTTAACATGCTGAGGACGTCTGCAGAAATTTAAGAATCTTACAGATGAAGGTGTTATTTTACTAGGATGGTAATCCTCTTTTCTCCAGTTATTTGTTTTCCAGGCTCTGCAGTTTATTCTCTGTAAACATCTCCTTTTAGCTATTGAAAAATACTAAGATGGGAAAAAGTTTTGAATAGTTCCTAGGAAGCCTCTATGATTAAAATGAAAAGAAAGATAACCAGGCCTAGCTCATAAATCTCTCCTTTTCTAGTCCCAACAATGATGGTTTCATACTAGCTAAGTTATCCAACTAATGTACTTGTTCCTACTTTTGTTATTATGGTTCTTTTTAAAAACAAGAAGACACATTTGAGGTGAATCTGAACCTAAGGACTATAATTATATAAGGAAGGAAGAAAACTAGCATTATACTTAGAGTGATTTACTTCTGATTTTCCTCTCCCCTTAACCCTAAAGGCTGTATTTATGTGAACGAAATTGAATGTGTGATCTATTAATGAAGGAGGCTGTAGTTGGAAGGGCTGTCTACACAATATTGTGTTTTTCAGTTTTCAAACTTCAAAATTATCTCAAATTGTTTCAAAAAGTAACAAATAGGGTGGTAAGCATACTCACTCATTCAGTTCTTCCTGTGCATGTTCAGGTTTATATATAAATGTAGATGTACAAATGGTGTAGTCATATTTGAAGGGAATTTTGAAAAATCTAGGTCTGTGTATTATCTGAATATGCAACATGAATGACAAACCAGAAATTTAAATAAACACTATATTTACTTAAATGAGATCATGTGTATAGGATCACACTTGAAAATGTGTAATCATGAAAAATAAACACAGCTGAACATATGTCAGAGTTGAATTTTAGTGTCTTATTTCTAAGTGAAAACTCCCTCACACATTCAGATTTCTCTTAGCAGCTATATTTTTTAACCTCTTTGAATCAAGAGCAAATGGGATAAATAGCAGATCTCAACATATTTTTCCCCCAAGTTAGTAGCTTCCAAAAGGCAGAAATTCATGTTGGCTGGAATACTCCAGATGACCAGTTGTCTGGCTAGCTCAATGCCTTCCTTAGCTAGAGAGAGCTGTCCAGGGCAATGGCCGCTTCTGATGGTCGGCCAGGGGAGCCGTGAGACATCAGACCTATGGTGTCATCTCCTGTCCGCTCAGGTAAGGGGTTAGGGTCAGGAAGGAGAGGGACACAAGCAAATCAGAATCATCTCAGGAGCTTTCTAAAACTAGACATGCCTTTGTGCCTCAGCCAAGCCAGAGTAGGGAAGGGGATGCAGTGTTTTTAAAAAAGCCCTGCAGAAGTGAGTCCGATAAGTTTGGATTATATTTCTACTCCCTTCACTTTTGAGAATCGCTGCTTGAAGGATACAGTTTAACAAGAGGAGGCTCAGGAGTCAGAACCCGGACATGCTTTGTAACTCTTCCATATTAATTAGCTTGATTAATTCCCCGTCAGGCAAGTTCTCACACAAATACTCCATCCCCATTCAAAAGTTCCATGCTCTGTGTACTTCTCTTAAAGTAGCTCAGTGACTAGGAAAAACTACTCCCATCTTTATTCCAATTGTGAATTACAGATAAAAACCTAATCAAATCAAGATGGAGTAACTACAGAGTAGTGTTAACAATATACCTACATCCAGGAAAAGGGAAAGCTGTAGTTGAATACAAAAATATACAGAAGAGCCATTAATCTTCTAAGCCCTTGAAGATACCCACTAGAGTTCTCTTCAAAATAAAGTCTGTCATTAACTCTTTCTCAAATCTATTTTTCCTGAATAGTTCTAGAAAAATGTGAAATGAAAAGTTATTTTTGTTTTAATTATCACTACGATAATAGAACTTTCAGCTATTATTTTCATTTAAAGTTGTTTCAGCTACTTCATATATTAAATCTTTCCTGTGGCTTGGCCTAAATACCATACAGATTTTTCCTCCATGGGAAAATATGTTCTAAGTTAAAAATCTCCAACACACAAGCAAGTTTTGAGCCCTTTTCCCCACGTGGGCACCTGTATTAACTGTACTAACCATTTCTTCTGACGCAGCAGGAGCTGCAGATCCAGCGCCAAGAGTTGCAGAAACGGGAAGGTGAGCAGAGGAGGCGGAAGTGGCCCCGGCAGAAGTGATGGAAGCAGCAGAGGGAAAAGCAGCAGCACTGGCCGCTCCCATGGCTGCTGCCGGCGGGGACGGTGACAGTGCAGCCACTGAGGGCATTGGAGGGGCCAGAGGATCTGAATGAGCAGAATGTTCTTTGCCTTGAACACCAGGGCCATACTCTTCTTTTTTATTTGTGAAGTCTAGCCCTATAAATTAAAAATTAATTCCATTAAAATTCTTCCAGGTTAAGATTAGATTTATGCCCCCCCCAAAATGAAAATACATAATAGCTAAAATTTGGTTCTAAAGAAAATGTAGAAGTTTATCATATATTGCATATAGTGTTTAGCATTAAAACTGGTTAAAGTTAGCATTAACCACTAAAGAATTCAGACCATTTCCTTCAATACGTGAAAGCTAATGAATATTTCTCTTACGTAAAAGACAAAAATTAGTATGTACTCAGTGAGGATATCAGTTGAGTAAAATGTATTGTCAAAACAGCTATAATAATAATATGGTCACAGTGAATTTAAGGAATTTTGATGTCTTTTTGCATCTTTTCCTCCAACTGTCCTGATTGATGGCCTGGTATTTAGATCTGTAGAATTTTTTTCTGATATCACTATACCCTCTCATTTCCATCTATTGTTCCTATCCAAACAAAATCAACGTATTTTAAACTTGATTTTTCAGCAAACAATAAATCAGTAAGTAACACTAAAATTTTTACTTTCTTTTACATTGTAAACAAATCAGTTCCTGCAAGTGGATTATATAACTCATGAATTAAGGCATATTTGCACACTTACCTGATTTTAGTGACACCGTATATGATAACCTTCTCTCAAAAATGAATCTTACCCTTAGATCAAAGGAGTAACACTGGCTTCCAGAAGCTGGAGCAAAGCATTTCTTCAAACTTTAGATTTCCCCTCCAGTATTAGAATTTGGTTAAAATTTCCACTTAAACTGCATCTATGTGGCAGCTAACACCAGGGTAAGGGTTTGGAAATTCAGTCACTGAGATGTTTCAGAATGTCTGAATAGAGGGTGTTATATAACCCTATGTTTAAGTGGTTTTTGATGTTGTCCTCTTTGTATTGGAAATTTGGGCTTCTGTGTAAGTCCTTCTCTTAGGCTATCTTTATATAAAACAGAGTAATAGTACCTCATTAAAAAAGTTTAATGAGGATTAAAATGCACAGACCCTTTGAAATCCTTTGATGAGAGGGACTAATTCAATATAAAGTAATACTTTAAGAACAAAACACACAGAGTTTTTAACATGTTTTTGATAGCAAGTGATTCTGACTATTGTCTTTTTAGGTGGGTGGCAGACTTATCAGGGATTGAACCGGTACAAAGGTGAGTTCTCACATGGGATTCCCTGGAATAGAGGTAGGTGATAACTCTTGCTAAGGTGGGCTGAGAGATGCAGTTCCTTTCTGGCCAATCACCGTAAGGTTAATCATTACTCTCATTTTAACTGGGATAAATACGTTTTTTCATCTGTAAAGCATTTTTCTACTGTTCCAAAAATTGCTTTAATATTTGGCAGGTACCATTTTAAAGGCCATTTTTATTGTCACATTTTGCTTTCCTCATAAAACTTCTAATTTCCAATCTTTAAGATTTAGGATACTACACGGCATGAGACACACTGCATATCACAGACAGCAGAGAGTCAGACACACAAAACCCAAGTATTTGTTGTGCTGTGACACGATAGATAGACCACTATCGGGGTAGGTAGCCACAAAATTACACATCACAGAGCAAACCCAGCATTAGTTTACACTGAACTTTTCCTTTTGGCAGCTCTACCAACACTACTGCTAGTGTGTGTCTTACTATTCCTGTCATTTTTATCCCCCATTGTGATGATAAACAGACCACCAGGCCACTCAAAACAGTTAAGATCCCAGAACTTGGCATTAGCTGCAGATAAAAGGAGATTTAGAAGCAACAGGGGCAAAACAAATCATGTTCTGTAATTATCAGAATACATTTTCTCCAAATCCTGTTCTGAATATTTGCCTGTAGGAGACAAAGCTGTATTTGAATTTAAAATTTAAGACAGTAAATTTATTAAGGTGGTAAAATACTCTGTCCTAGTCAATTCATAACCTTCTTTATGTAGGTTATGAGAAACAGGTCTCTTATAATTGAATGTAGGAAGTATAATTTGTCACTTGTGAAATCTACGATCTGTTATAAGTAGATAATTAAATTCTTCAATTTAATACATACAACTTGCTAATAATTATAACTGGTGGTGGTGAGTTTGTTTTCAGTGTTGACACTCAAAAGACTATTTTTTTTGGAGAATTCAAGTACTCCTTTGGGTATTAGCAAGATACACTATTCTGCCCTGAGATTCTAGGATTCTAAGTTTATAACCTGCATGGGGACCACACACCATGACTGCTTCAGAAAAAAGTTATTTGTTTGCCTTAACTTGGAAGCATCCACAACACACCCAATTTAAATAATAAATATCTGAAGATGCTTTAAAATGAAGGTATGACAATCAAAGAAAAGTTATTCACTGGATTGGAATGTTAATGATGTTACAAAATGAAATTATCTCATTGATAAATAAACTGTGAATCTCAAATATGATTTAATATGAGGATATACTGCAAAAAAGTTTATATATTTACATAAAACAGGCTGACTTGAATTAAGACTGCAGTAATTATATCATTACTATCATATGCCAAAGTATGTTTTGTCTTTTAAAGAGCTTCCAATTATATTTCATTGCATTTCCACAAGAACCCTCTGTGAAGCAGGTAGGGAGGATTTATATTATCTTCTTTGTTCAGAGAAGAAAACTAAAACCCACTAAGGAAAATAGGCCTCAGTACAAATTAGTGGCAAAGATTCTAGTCATGTGCTATTCTAAACCCTGCTGAAGAAACACCCACATAAACCACACAGATCCCAGCTAATACGTGGACTTTTCTTTACTTGAAATAAAATTATTTTACTTGACTTCTGTAGATAGGCCTATATTTATATTTGTTGAAAATTAGTTTTAGTTGAGGCCTCTCTTGAATTGAAGACAAGTAATTTTTAAAATGGGAAACCATGACTAGATAAATAATTTAATTAACAAAATGATCCAAAGATTTTGGCTACTTAAAAAATAAATAAATAAATAAAAATCTTGTACTTGAAGGCATTATTAATTAAAAGAGCCTTAAAATTATGTTTTACATTCAAAACATCATTTTAACATTAAGCCTAAACACTTAAGAGTTGACAGTTTACTTGATCAGATCTAAGATACCATAAGTAACCAAAACTGAGTGAATTTTCATGGCAGATTTAAAACTGGATATACACCACCAAGTTAAAAATACCAGTACCTGGACAAGACACGGTCACTGCAGAAAATCAGTACTATAGACCACACCATCACTGAAATCTCCTCAAATTCTTTTTGAAAGTAGGCAGGAAACCTTATATAAAATACTAACCTGTATCACCTCTGTTTTGAAATATAGTCATGGCTTCAAGATTTAATGCACACACACCCCTCATGAAAGCTTTCTTCATGGAATCTTCAAAGTGCTCTTTTTCATGCTGCATTCTTTGAATCTCAGCTTTTGCATTTTCCAAAGCTCCAGATAACTAAATAAGGGGAATTTTTAAAAAGAAGAAAAATATTTGAGACAAAAGGATATTAATTATTCAAAAAATAGACTTACACTGTGAAGTTATTTATTTTTTTACAAAAGGCAGGCTATGTTTATTTAGAGTCACAAGGAGTTGGCTGACTCAATGTGACTCAAACCGCAAGGAAACCATTCTACTTCACTACATTGAGTCCTAGGGTTTCCCAGACTGGCCGGAGTGCTGCTTGGCGCCCATTCACAGGTTTACGAGTTTCTCACTGAGGGCAATCTGTGACTCTGAGAGATTGGCCAAGTAGCTGTTGAGCATGGTCTCAAAGTCACTGGGAATTATCTTGGGTACTTGGTTAACCAGGCTACTCAAGAAGCGGCCCACACTATTGTCAGCTGACACCTTTCCAGACAGCACATGGTCTGTATACTCTGTGCTTAGGGTATCCTTGATGTGACTGATGCCCCTACTTGCTGCAAATTGCTTGAATCTGAACACCTGGTTGGGGCTCCAACAGGTCTTCATGATCAGGTCAACTCCAATGTATTCAGTGTCATAATATGCATATTTCACTGCCAGAGGTGTGAACATCACCCCCATGGTACTCCCAGGGTCACCCATTAAAGTGCTGACATAGGCCCTGATGCTCTTGGAGGCTCGTGTCCACAATGAGGTGAATGGGGACGGGGACTGCCCTGCCATAGTGCTCATGGATCAGCACAGGGTGCTCTGTAATGTCACCGCCTGTTGGGTACCAGCCATGTCAACAGTTATCTCATCCTTTGACTCGTTGGGAGGTACTGAAAAGAAGCTGTTAGTGACTTCTGTTGATTGCCTGTCAACAGTTCTCAGCAGGGTCCCAATAACTCGGGCAGTGCTCCCATTGCATGGTGGCTGTCCGTGATGGAGACCAAAATGAGCTGGTGTGGCTGGACCACATGGCTGCATTTAAATGATGCATCTTACCTCTACTGTCTCTACCAACCATTCTCATTTCTAACCATAAAATCAAGTTTCAAACAAGGGGAATTTCACGCCGGTCCCACCAAATGTTGCTGATGTGTTTTAATTATACCAAATAGATATGTCATTTCTTACCATAAAACTTATGTAGATTATTAAACAAACTACATTAAGAACCATAGACAGGCTCTTATCTCTTCAGGAAAAAATTCCTAAATGCACTATTAACAGAATCGATCAATCTTTTTCTTTCTTTCTCTTTCTTTCTTTCTTTCTTTCTTTCTTTCTTCTTTCTTTTTTCTTTTCTTTTTTCTTTCTCTCTCTCTCTCTTTCCTTTCTTTCTCTCTCTCTTTTTAACTAAACGTTATCTATAGAATTTAAGCACAAAGTGACATTAGGTACAACAGTCTATCCTGCAGACCAAGTCTGAAGGGACTGAATTTTTTTTTGCATGTCATTTTGAATTGCAGAAAATTACTTATACAATGAATCTTATTTTTGACATTAAGAACTTAGTGCTATAATGATGAAAAAAAGGGGTTTTAAAAAATATTTGATTTCAAAAGGCCTACTGCATTCTTCACTATGGTTTTTATTTCATTTTGGGTCTCAAATATTTTCCTTTGGAAACAATGTTTATTTTATTAGTAAAAGTCAACGGGAAAATAACTTCAACTTATATGCAACTGCTTTATATCAACCTTATCAGAACATAAGGATAAACATTTTTGTTTTGGGTCTTTACTTTTGGCTCAATAAAGGCCAAATGAAGAAGCATAAGAAAGCATGCTTTCTTAGAAAGGTAAGGATCTATAGGTGATTTACATTTCCAAAGGAAATGTACATGCAAGACAGCCAAAACAAGTCTGGAGCTTTGCAGGTCTGCCTTACCAGTGTTCTCTGCCAGGAAGTCTCATTTGAACCCACATGGCATTAAACGGAACTGGAGAAATGGGTTACTCTGCCCAACAATAAACAGTTTTTTATCTTTTTAATTTTTATTAAAAGGAAGTGGAAGTATAAAAAAAAGTTTACCACAGCAACTCTGGTTTCATAATCATTGGAAATCTGGACACAAACTTCTTCTGCTCTTGCTTGACAAGCTCGTTCTACCACATCTTTCCACTGCTTCTGTACTATGGATCTCCAGCCTTTCCAGACTTTCTTCAGTAAAGTTCTCTGGAAGTACTGGTCAGCTAGTTTACCTTCATAGACCTAAATGAAAGTAATATACCTCAAAAACACAGTGACTGGTTAAATATATTGGTAGTGATATTAAAAGACATAATGTAACCCTGTGGTAAGCAGTGTATGTACGTTATCAACTAATCCTGTGTAATCATATTATATCGTATCTCCTGCAGACAGGAGAACAGGCTTAGAGAGGTTAAGTAAGCTGCCCATGTCACACAAGTAGAAAGGGAGAAGCCACCTTGCCTCATTTCAGAACCTCAGATCCTATCTTTACATCATTGCTGTATGCCACCAATCAAATTAGGAAGAAAAAACAAAACAAAACAAAAACAAATGAAAGGAAATGAGTAACTTGCCATTGGAGTTATGAATCTGCAGCACCTTTTAGCTGAAAGCAGGCCTAGGCAAACTAGAGAGAGTGGCTGCAAGGTCAAGAGGTTGATGCCCGTGGCTGCAGGTGCCACTGCTTCCTCTTTGGCTTGGTGGCCGCCACTGCAAGCAAGGCTAATTGAATTCACACACTTTGCTATTATATATATACAGTGCCAAACAGATCCAGGTAGAAGCATATGCCAGTCTTCTTTTATCCATGAATTTAAATTCTTTTGACGAAGTAGCTCCAATTTCAATTTTCTTAAATTTAAAAAGCTATTCAAAAACTGATGGCAGTCTCAACTATTTCAACTAACATTTAAACATAATATATTCTCATTATTTCACTTGATAAATAACTTTCAAAATATGGCATTCTCATGTAAATAGCTCTTTTCAATATGATTAGTGTAGAATTAATCTACTTGGATTAATAAACAATGAAAGTACTAGAAAGTATCCTTTAAAGAGAAATCCTGTTCCATGATAGTAGTACCTTTTCCGTAAGTTTACTCTCTTAGAAGTAAATGCACAGAGATCACGCCATGGCTCACATGAGCATCAAATAAGACACACACACACACATCCATCCCCTATACTCTTGAGTCTCTGTACTCTGTCTTCCTGTGGGATATACACATATTCTCATACTTTTCCACTTCTGATACAGTAATTTATTATTCTTAGTTTATATTTACTCTGCTATACTGAGTCAGCTCTTAATTAATTAAAATAAAGATGTTCAAGTTTAATTTATAAACAAACTAAAGATAATTTCTAAAAAGCTATACAGATATGGCTTTCTTTCATTCTCACTCTAAGGCAAGTCTACACAATAAACATTCACACAATTTAATAATATATTGATATAGTACTGGCTCTTTATGAAGAGGATATATTCAGGCATTTCTGAAGTAGAAACAATATAAGAAGCATTGATATGTTAAAGATTACAAATTCTTTTTCCACATAATCACATCTAACATTAAATTTGTTAAAGGGGTTCCATGATGAGGGCATCTATAAGTCAGGTATGATCCTTACTTACTATGAAGTAGGAAATGACAGATCAATTGGTCTATAAAATATAAGAGGTATTTTTTTCCCCAAACTGTATCAAAATCCTTTGAAATAAGAGCAACATTAAATTATAAATTCATTTTGATTTATTAGAAAATCTTTCTTTGACTTTAACAATAACTCTAAAATGTGATCCTAAACCCTTTTGAGTTCAGGAGTCTAATATCTGTCAGTTACCATTTTGTTTTTATACTTACATCCTGTCTGGATTTAACATGGCCAATTCGCCAGTGGAAGAATGTTCTCATCAACTCTATCCTTTCCTTTTGCTTGCCTATGGCATGAGACAAGCTAGAAATCACCTGTAAACGGCAATTAACCCAATTATTGTGATGTTACAATAACAGT
This sequence comes from Ursus arctos, assembly GCF_023065955.2. Lineage (NCBI taxonomy): Eukaryota > Metazoa > Chordata > Mammalia > Carnivora > Ursidae > Ursus > Ursus arctos. The sequence goes on from NW_026623067.1 coordinate 59,933,960, forward strand.
AATTGGTGAAGTGACTTTCTCATATATCAAAAAATGCCCAAGAGAATACCTATGCATCACTAGTACATTCATCCAGTTAACCTCATTATTCTCTTTAAACAGACCAAAAAACTTGACCACATGAATGCACTACGTATCAATGAATGAAGAGGCACGAAAGAGAAAAGAAAATCTTCATTATGTGTATCTTGGTAATCACCAAAAAAAGTTTATGTATATGAAAATTAATATGGTCATTGACATTTAATTCAAGAAACACAACTACACATTTGAATATTTTGCTATGTATACAGAAAGTTTTTGTTCACTAGACTTGAGGGCGGGACCAGGTTTTAAATATCTTTCTGGTCCCCAAATACATTTGGTACCTTGGATGAGAAGTTGCTAAGAATTTTCTGGATTTAACAAACTCATAAAAGCAAACAATATTTATATTATAATGTACTTCTTCAGGTTTTCCTTCTTTAAAAAAAAAAAATCTATGAAGGCTTTTAAATCCTAAAATGATATTCTCTCTTACAAGAACTGAGTAGCTGAAATATATATATTTGAAACTGGCCATATTAAAGCAAGATTTAGTAAATTGGGCATATTTACTGAGAGAGATTTATTCTGGCTCTTTAAATAATTTTCAAAAGTGGAAAAGGGCACACATGCTAAGACATTAGTAATATTCCATTTTTTTTTTAAAGATTTTTTATTTATTTATGCGACAGAGATAGAGACTGCCAGCGAGAGAGGGAACACAAGCAGGGAGAGTGGGAGAGGAAGAAGCAGGCTCATAGCGGAGGAGCCTGATGTGGGGCTCGATCCCATAGCGCCGGGATCACACCCTGAGCCGAAGGCAGACGCTTAACCGCTGTGCCACCCAGGCGCACCAGTAATATTCCATTTCTTGAGCTCTATGGTGGCACATAGCTGTTCATCTTATTCATTTTCAAACTGGGGGCATGTACACTCTTTTGTGTGTGATACTTTGAAATTAAAAAATACATATATTTAAAATATTTTAGGGCGCATGGGTAGCTCAGTTGGTTAACTGTCTGCCTTTGGCTCAGGTCATGATCCCAGCACGGGGATCGAGTCCTGTGTCGGCCTCCTTGCTCTCCCTCTCCCTCTGCCATTCCCACCTCCCAGGTGCTTGGCGCTCTCTCTTAAAAAAAAAAAAAAATGCTCCCTGTGTCTATAATAAAAGGAGAAAGACTTCATCAATGAAAAAAGACATATCACAAATAAAATGTGAGATACTTAAAATAGCCCCTAAAAACATGGTTTAACATGTGGGTAATGCTAGCTCCCGTGATGTTCTCTTAAGAGCAATTAGGGAAAAAAGACTGGGGAAAACAATTAGTGTTCTGACAGCATGCACTTTTAAAACTTCAAGCACACTGACGCTGGTGACAAAGATTAAATGAATGACCCTGGGATGTTTAATAGGATGAATGTATCTTATTTTTATGCATCTATTTTTTTTTCCAGTTTCTGAAACAATCTTCCCTTTGTATCTTGTATGGCCTAAATAACCAGTTCCTGGTGTTTATTACCTAGCAAGATCTTTACTGCATCTCACTTAAAAAGAAACATAAAAGTGAAGACCTCATCTTTTCTCCCGATGGAAACTTCATAGGCTTTTTGCAGCTCCTTCAAGCTGTTGATCTGGTTGCACAGTTGTTTTAAGTGTGCTGCGTGTTTTTCTTTCTCTTTTTTCATCTCCATTCGGTGCCAGTCAATAAAATTAAGTCTCCATTTGCTTAGTTCAGATATGATGTTTGTCTGAAAAATAAGTACACCAGCAATTAAGCAGTTTGTTTAACACTGCTTCTTAAAATTACACTGAAATTAAGAAACATTAAAAATAATCAGAACAAGCAATCAGCATAAGAGCTATTTATAAAACTACTAATGAAAATGTTTGCAAGTTCAACAGTCACGGCTCTGTTCAGTTCACATTCGCCATACTAGGGAAGTGAATTTTTTTTACTATTTTAAGTTATTTTGTATGAAACCTTGTTCTTCAATAAAAATTTCAGGTCTCCTTCACTGGTAAACAGATACTTTATTCAAGGACGTTAATGTCCATATTAAGATGGATCAGGGAAAGCAGAAATGCGGGGGTTGCACCTAGGCTCAGCCATAGGACTGGGGAGTTATTTAGATAGAGGCGGATAGTGGAAACCATGGGGACTGATGCTTTCTTCCCCCAAATCATTTATCACAAAGGACATCTTACAACAGATTGCTACGTCTGATCCCATTTTATCCTACTGACTGGCATAAGTAAAAATAACAAATAATCATGTTATCAAAAAAACTGGGTAACAATATGATTAACTGAACATAGAACAAATTAAATGACTGGCAGTAGCCAGTCCACTGGACTTGCACCATGATTAGAAGTCTGAAACCTGTTCCAAGGGGCAAAATGGTAACAACTATACTAAAAGATTACTTCTAGAATTTATGGTTCCAAATCATAGAGAAATATAAATGCCATAGAACTCTCATGACCATAATTTCACTGTGAATATGAAATCAGTTTTCTCAAACTATGTTTCAGAAAAACTGTCATTTTCTCTGTTCTAATACTAAATAGCAAAAAAAAAAAAAAAAAGCCATTTCTGTAATACTTTGTTCTGTTTAGAGGCCAATAATATCACTAAAATAATCAGTTTGTATAGTCTTAGCAGTTACACACTGTGGTTGCTAAAAGCAGTTATAAAATGAATATACGTTGCTAAAATTGGATCTTGTGTTTCATATGAAAGGAGACATTTCCCGTAGTTACAGCTATGATATGGTAAGGGTTCAATAGATGTCTCTATCACACATAGGCTGAGCTTTTTAAAATCATCTGAGAAATGCAGTGGAACCTGCAGGGCTGTTTCAGCAACTATTGAAAAGTATGCTCTTCAAAGTATGGGTCCTGAACTAGCAGAATCACCTGGGGGCTTGTTAGAAATGCATCATCTCGGGCCCTAGTCAAGACCAACTGAACGACAAGCTGCAGCTTAACAGGATCCCCAGAAGATTCATATGGACATTAAAGATTTTATTTATTTATTTGACAGACAGAGACAGCCAGCGAGAGAGGGAACACAAGCAAGGGGAGTGGGAGAGGAAGAAGCAGGCTCCCAGCAGAGGAGCCTGATGTGGGGCTCGATCCCAGAATGCCAGGTTCACGCCCTGAGCCGAAGGCAGACGCTTAACGACTGCGCCACCCAGGCGCCCCTCATATGGACATTAAAGACTGAGAAGTACCGATTTAAAACAATGGACTGATCTTCTCAGGAAACTGAAGATTCTTTTCACAAAATCTTTTGATTCAAAGAAAACAGTAAATAATGGGATCAGGAGCAGAAATGTTATACTACATACTAAACAACCATAATTGAACAAGTGTAATACCTTAAGCCCTGAACTCCAAAGATCCAGTACATTTTCCATCTTCTGAAGGTTTTCATCAGAAATAAGAAAATCGCTCACAATGATTTCATGGACGTCTGCATGACTAGAAATAGACGCCGGTGAGGAAGAGTCACCTAAGAGGTTAGAACTGAAAAAATCCATGACTGGGTGTGAGGGCTTCCTCGGTGACGACACTGGCGATGACCCTGGAGAGGAGGGAAAGGCGTGGTGGTCAGGCTGGAGGATGGATAACCCACATGTAAGGAGTTCTAATGGAGGGTGAGATGTCAGTTGCCTACGGAGGCAGTGCAAAATGCAGAGAAATGACCTTTCAGTATACTTACTCTTAAACTGCACTTAGGCTGAAATTAATACTGTAATTTCAGTACTGTCACTGATTCAGAACTGACCAGCAGGAGATGCCACCTACCCTCCCTCCCCCAAAACAACTTCTATCCCAATCAAGGATGCTTCATATATCCAGGTCCAGCCTGAGCTGAAGGTATTATCATCTGCATCATCATATCAACATTTACCAAGGGCTCACTATGTTCCTATAATAAAAGTGTTGTAAAGAGGGGTTCTCATAATACATGCTGCCCTAAGAGAAAGGCATTATTATCTCCACTTTACTGATGAGGAAAGAGGTTCAGAAAGGGCTAAGCAACTAACCAAGGTCCCAGTGGTTGTATACAGATCATTATTACTTTATGTAAAACACTGGTATGGATTTTAACACCACTAAAATGCAACTCTCTAAGAAGAAAGAGACTAGTAGTTTGGTGTTATCAGATAATCAGTTGTAAGGCACACTATTGGCCTTCAACATATAGGTGACAATATATACATCTATATATGTATACTCATATATATGTAATTCCCACCCTCTGCTAATATACGTGGTGGGAGGATGGAGGTAGGCGTGAAAGCCAGAGCCAGAAGGAGAACTGGCATCTACCTTTAAAAAGCACAACACAGAAAAGGTTACTATTTTATCACACGTGCCTGTTAGATTTAGAGACTATTTATTATCATTTCTCACATATCTTGCTTTTGTTATAAGGGTCCTAATAACCAAGATTAAAAGGCCTCCCTGTCTTCCTTAGTGAATGAGATAAGTCAAACAAAGATAAAGCTACTATAGAACTTGTTACTTCAAAGTAAACCAAGAATTCTTTGCAAAAGGGAAAATCATTCCCTAATATATATTTTTACATAAAAAATTCATCAACAGATGGTTCAGGCTAGTCAACCATGAGACATTACCTACATATTCTGAAGAATAAGCCCAAAGAATAAAGCAGACTGACCAAGTACATGAATGTTCTCTTTCACTAGATTTCACAGATAATATCTGCACTCATGGGTAAAGCAAGAGGCTCAGCTTTTTATTTTTTAAAACATATATTCACCTTTTAAAAAACAGATAAATGAAGAACTTGAAAGGCCCCCCAAGGATTACACTGCCCAAGCCTTTAATTTACCAGTCAGGAGACAAAGGACAGAGGCATTTCTTATGTGGTGGCTTAAATGGCCCATACATTATATAACACTGAGTCACAGGGCAAGGAAAGTGTTCTACTTTAATTATTTTAAACATTCTGTGTCAAAGAAAAAGTTTCAATCTGGTGCTAGTATGCTTTTATAACCTCTGTTACATCTGCTCCTCTCTGCTTTCAACAAAGAAAAAGCAGACCCCATGTTGAACACAACACCACCAGCAGTATTCAATCAAAACTTAATAATTCTGTTTTAGTTGCATTTATTTTTACGATTGTTTTCTATTTATAAAAAGGATTTATTAGTTTAATGCTATAATCAGCAATGACACATACAAATTTTCTTTTTAATGAATTTAAGCGAAAAATAAATATATCTAAAAAAACCCCACAAAATGGTAGAACAAATGGTATGAAGATAAGACACAAATGCCTGAATGTTGGGAAATAATGCACTGGTTCGTGAAAACATTTAAATTGGCCAAACTCTCTGAGTTTATTAATTCTTTTAAAGTATTTGCCCTCTAACCTAGCAGTTTTAAAGAAAGGATGCCACATACTGTAATACATTAACCTGTCTTAATTGCACTATTTCAGAATTTTATGAAATTATTTTAAATAGTCTTAGTTAATAAATTAGCAACAGCAACATTTAAAACTCCTGACAATAAATAATATGCTGAAATTATTCCTCTTACAACACAAATAATATTCACCAAACCACACAATGTTGTATATTAATAAAAACAAGCTAAGGAAAAGTCATACCATCTGTCTTTGAATGACTTGAAATATTTAAATCACATCCTTTTCCAACTTCCATCCTTGTTTCTCTTACTACAGGGCTATTTGCTGCTGAAAAGAAAATTTAAAAAAATTTTTTTATTAAGCCAAACCACTCATATCAAATGCCTAATCGCACATACCTAAGTTAAGAAGGTAACAGTAGCTAAGATTTTAGAAGAAGCAAAATACAACATGCCAGGGAAAGAGGAACACTAAGACAAAGAACAAGAAGAAAGAAAAAATCTGAGACTAGAAAACGTCTTACTGTATCATTAGTAAGCTCAACTTTACCCACCAAATATAGATGAAAGAGAATTCAGCCTACTATAGCATTCAATTTGCACTAAGAGACTAAGTAGATGAATGACATTAGAACTTAGAAGAAGCTATACTATCTTACAACACCGGATATTTCCAGGGGCCTGCTGCTTTCCACTAGCTGCAATCAAACTGAAGTATCAGCAGTTCCCCCAGAACAGGGACTGCCTCACTTCTCCCTTAGGAACCCTCAGGCAATACATGGTGAAAAAAAAAACGGGAAAGCTTCACAAGAATGGCTGTGTATATATATATATATGGCTTATATATACTTTGCCAACTTCCACATATCCTGCTTATACCAAGCAACAGCAATACCAAGAGGAGAAAATGGGATGATAAATTTATAAATTCTAACCAAGTCTACGTGTGAATCGGGATATCTAAATTCACGGCGTGTTGTATGCTTAGATCTCAAACCCTTTGTGAAAAATGCAGAGTATTAATGAATAAATACTATCTTCCATGCTAGAAAAGAACAGGGGTCTTAAATCCCAAGTGATGACCTTGAAAGGATGGAGAGTTGGGGCAAGGAAAGGAATCCCATACTGTATCACTGGGAACAGTGGCACAGTAGTACTGCAGCCAGTGGAAAAGGAAACAAGCTTTTGGTGACCACCGAAAGGGTAGAGGCACAGATGGCGAACACATGGATTGACTATTTACGTATTTTATAAGACAGTATGCAGCACTTTGGGTTTGTTCAGTAGGAAGTACAGGTTAAGGTACCCAGTGTAATCAAAACATGTTCAAGATCACTGACACAGAATGAATAAATCCCAAGGCCCTAGCTCTTGAAATCCATTAAAATTTGGTTTCAGTGGTAGGTTCTGGCCCTATTTGATGACGCAGTGCAGTAGGCTGAAGACTGTAGAGCAATGAAAACTCCATGTCTACAGAGGGAGAGGAACCAAATACCAGGGCTGTAACTTCCCAGAAACCCAGGAGCCCGCTGACTCTGAGGAGGCTGTGTCATGTGCCTTTAAGGAAAGATCCTTCGAGTTATGCCTACTGTTGGTAACTGCCCACTGCCAGGGCCATCTTAAGAGGGCTTTCTGTGCCCTTTTAAGGAATATTTACTTAGAGTGAGCTGTCTGGGATCTTGTACTTTACTGAACAAGGAATGGATAGGTGAAAGGAGCTTTATCCTCCCTTTTCCACCTTTCATTCATCTATCAATATACCTCCTGGCAGGTATAGCTTTCAATTCTGTCACTGACATAGCCCAAAATGGGTTCACCTTTGCGGCGATAATCCAAATAGTCTTCCATATTCATAGAAATACTGCCAACAAAGTCCTAGCAATGGTTCATAAACTTAAAAGGTGCTGAGGGCAACCTATGGAACATATTTAATTTGGGGTCTTGGGCATTTAGTTTCCAAGATAATCCTGGTATAGAACCGACTGGAACAAGTAGAGATGCAGTATATTTCACTGAGAGACATACAATGGCTACCGTGTTACTTTATTATTTTTCATAAAAGGAATAGTCAAAGTTCATATAAAAATCCAGCTTTCACATAAGAACCAAGAGTAACACATTAAAATGGAAAAAGTTTCCCCAGACGATGGTGATACACAGGACTGACTGAGAAGAATCACTGGAGAAGTATTTTTGCAATCCTACATCAATAGCATTCATGAGCTCAATAACAAATTAAGAAATATCTTTAAAAATATACATAACCTTGATTATGAAGAATATCATCAATTATAGTAGGAACCTTCACATCTGGTACCACTTCTCCCTTAGAATGACATGGCTGTGAAGTACCTGATTCAATGTTTGGAGTCACGATAGCATAACGAAGCAGTTCTTCATACTCTTCCTATGAGAAGCCAATAACAAAGAATGTATTATAACACAGTCACAATGGACATTCAGGCAAAGAACAATAAAGGCCCAATTGAAGATGTTCTCTACTTCAGTTCTCAAAATAGTATTCCCAAGTCATAAGGAATGTGTACTTTCTTAAAAACAACACAAATCCAACAGATAAACTTACCCGAAGTTCTTCCAGTGATAGTACTTTAGTCCACAGATTCCTTCAGCAAGTCAATTTAGCAAGGCGGACACAAAGGTTACCTAGAGTAGTGGCCTCAAACCAATCAGCAGCTCCGAGGCAGAAGAGCCCTCCCTCAGCTGGCAGCTACTTGCAGGTGCGCAGAGACAGGATTAGCCACTTCTCCTTTTCTGAAACTTAGTCTGAAAATGTTGCTCCCAAAGACGCCACAATAGGACAGTCTAGGGATTAAAAGGAGTGTTGACTCTGCTTACCAACAGCCATGATCCAACAACAGCCACTTAGCAACAACCCTGAGTCTCTTTTCACAGCATGGAAAGAGTATAAGGGAAATATTGGAAGAGAACAATTACTGAAGATAAAAAGAAAACATGAATGCAAACCTGTTCCACTCTACCTGCTGACACCTTCGTGGCACATGAGAGAGAAGTGATAAAAAAAAAAAATAGAGGTTATAAAGCGTAGACCTTACAGGAATATTCCTCAGGTTTAAAAAAATTGTAATTTCCTAACATAGATACTTAGCTATTTTTTTAGCCAAATCAGAAAATGGTATCTGTGAAGTAAAAAATATACTGGAATTTAGTCTCTATTCACAAGGGATTGGTAATGATGTAACAAATATTCCTACTAAGAGTCATTTCTAAGAGTCTTTTTAAGAATTTTTTTAAATTTAAACTCAATTAATTAACATACAATGTATTACTTGTTTCAGGGGCACAGGTCTGTATTCATCAGTCTTATATAATAATACCCAGTGCTCATTACAACACACACCCTCCCCAATGTCATTTCTAAGAGTCTTATGCACGGACCCAGAGAATATCTTTGCATTAAAAAAATTGGGGGGGAAGGTTTTCAAGAATGTTGAATGTTATTATTCTAAAGGATTATCTTGTGTTAATTTTTCTCCATAAGAATTTTAATTCAGATAGAGAACTACCATCTCATTAGTCATAACTGTCTTATTATTTGGATTCATCTTCAGTTTGAAGATAACCAATGCTCAAAACTACCTTTTTGAAGGGTCATAGTCAATACCTGCTGAAGGGAATTAAGTGAATTCTATCTAAATCAAGGAAAGAATTATCTTTAATAAAACCATTATGATATGGTATAAGTATCTGAAAATTAGCAATCCTTACTTTTCCCCTATGCTTTTCTATGAATAAGAATATTCATAGATTAATTAATTAACTGCCCACCACACCCAAGTTTCCAGCCATGATTATATCACAGCTAACTGAAGTAAGTGTCTTGGTGTTTCTCAAAGAAACAGACATAACTGCACTGAGTTCTGTCGTTGGAACTACCTTGTATACCGGGTCAGTAGTCAATACCAATGCATTTCAAACTAGTTTCCTAGAAGGTGTTTCAGGGGATCTACGATATTTTCTTCAAATGTCATTTTTTAAGCTATTTAGCTCTTTTACAAACAGTAATAGAAGGAGCATGCACCAACAGATATATCAGGCCCAAATTTTAACAGGCCCAAAACTACATGTACTTAAATTTTTATATTGGTTGGGATAAAGCTGCCTCTCCCATCGATGTAACATGTCAAAGTCTTACAAACGTGTCATGGATTAGAATGGCTGTAGCTCTGCAGAAGTTTATTTTTTGTTTTGAATTCACACCTGTACACACATGCTCATGTAACCTGTACAGGTGACCGCACAACTGTAACTCATGTGGCCACATCAATTTCAAACCACTCACACTCAAGCACTTCTGATGGCACCAGTCCCTCCTTACGAGAGTGATGAGCTGTGCCGTAGCAAATGACTTGGGACCGTGTTACATGTTTATCATAATACAAAAGAGTTTTAGCACTTATTCCAAGTTTGAATCTTCTGGGTGCTTCTGCGATTTTTATATTTATTATATAAAGTTTGAAGAAGTGACAGATTTTGTTGGCGATTCAACATTGAATCAAAAATTTTCTATCAGTCTTTCTGTATACTTTGGATCAGTTTATTTGAAGATGAGATATGCTTTTAAAAAGCTACCAATTTTTCATAATGCATAGAGCAACTGAATCACTATGTTGTACACCTGAAACTAATGTAACACTGTGTGTCAACTATACTCAAAAACCCAAAACAAAACAAAAAAGCTACCATTTCAACTACTTACGTTATGAATTACAATTTTCTTGCTATCATGTAACCCAAATACAATATAGAAGCCAAAAGGTCACTCAGGCTTATCAAACTATGCTGGTCTTCTCTTATCCACCAATGTAAAATGTGCATTTATAAAGGCAGCTTCATTGTTCTTGCTGACTCTGTGAGAAATGTCACAAATTTGCATTTATAACATAAATCTATACACTTATATTTCTGCTTTAACCTTTTCCTATTGGAATTTGAAGTAAAATTGTTTGAAAAGAGGGTTTATAGTGGTAGATGTTTGAAAACTGCTAGTCTTTAGGGTAATTAAATGTAAAGAAGTGGCTTCGTTTCAGTTTCAGCCTTGATTCGCATATTTAACGTAGATTACTTATATACAGTAAATGTTAGTCATAGCAAACACAGCTTTTTACATGTCAAGGCTAATGGCAAAAGAGAAACAGATACTCCCATGGGAGAATCATTAGAAAGAAAACTCAGTCATCAGAATTTGGAGCGCCTGGGTGGCTCAGCTGGTTAAGCATCCAACTCTTGGTTTTGGCTCAGATCATGATCTCGGGGTAATGAGATCAAGCTTTGTGTGGGGTTCCCCCTCAGTGTAGCGTTTGTTTGAAATTCTCTTTCCCTTGCCCTATGCTCCTCCCCCCACTCTCTAAAATAAATAAGTAAACTTTAAAAAGAATCCCCTTCGTATTGGTATGGTCAACTCCTTTGTTAGAGATGTCCCCTTTATATTAATAAACACATGTCTGAGTTTTAACCTTACATTTCCTGACAGAAAATAAGAGTATTTCATATTTCACATGATCCTTATCACTGAGGCAGGAGGCTCTTATTAAAGTAATTTAGAATATCACAGATACATTTAATTTTTATGCTGACAAAAAGAACTATAATTCTTTAAATAGATTTAAATAGTCTTAAATTTTAAAAATACATTTCCTGAATCGCATCAGTTTCCCATTTATTACAATAAAAGAAAACACCCAAATAGTTTGATAAATTGAAACCATACACAAGATAATCTACTGGTTTCTATAAACCTGAATGAGTCAGTCCTAACAAAATATATAAAATTTCAAGTTCAGTAACTCCCTACCATAGAGAAGGCTAACAGTCCAGCGGCATCCGTTTTCCCTTTATTCCTTTAAGTTGCTAAAACCTCAGGGTTTGACCTGGACAAATGGCCACCCAGCAACATTTCTCAAGCTCCCTTTCTCCAGATATGGCCAAGAGACCTGGTCTATGGGATCTGGGTGGAAACGATGTGTACAACTTCAGGTCACGTCCTTAGAAAGGAAGCTGCTTGCTTCCTACTCAACTCTTTGCCTGGGTTAGAGGTGGTAGTGAGCTAGCACCAATGACACAAACCTTGTCAACACTCTAGGGTGTGGCAGAGCAACAGGAGAGAAGAGACTGGGTCCTCAGAGGACCTCACCACCCTATCAGCTCTGACTTACCAGAGACTGTGTATCAGCTCAGGCTTTTCAGCAAATCACTTAAGCAAATCTTACCTGGTTCCTGTTAAAGTAACCAAAATAACACCCTATTATACCTTCCAAACAGCCAAAATAAACTTCTGATTTTAGCTAAGAACATATAAAAAGTGGCTGTTACAGACTGAATGTCTGTGTCCTCCCCAAATTCATATATTGAAACCTGAATCCCCAGAGCAGTTATATTTGAAGACGGGGCCTCTAAAGTAACTAAGGTTACATAAGGTCATAAGGGTGGGGTGCTGATATGTTAGGATTAGTGTCCTTCTAAGAAGAGAGGGCAGAGAATCCTCCCTCGGCCCATGCACGTGCACTGAGGGATGGCCATGTGGAGGACTCAGTGAGAAGGCAGCCGTCTGCAGGCCAAGAAGAGAGAGCGCACCAGAAATGGACCCTGCCATACCTTGCTTTGGCACATCCAGCATTCAGAACTACGAGAAAATAAATTTCTGTTGTTTTAGCCACCCAGTCTACGGCGTTTTGTTATGACAGCCCAAGCAAACTAATACAGTGGCTATCCTATATTTGTATTTTGAGGTCAATTAACTTTTTAATTGGTGGCAATTATAACTAGATTTAGCCAAATCAGTTTTGCTCAGAGTTAGTTTATTACAACTTCCAGCCTATAAAGGGAGGGGGAAGTAGAAGTCAGTGGGTTTAACTTGTTGCTTCCCTAATATGTCCTTTGTTCTGGATCAGAAAAGGAAAAAAAAAAACCAAAAACCAAACATGTATTTCAAAGCTCCCACAACAATCACTATGACTTAAGGGAGAGGTAAGTAGGTATATATTAACAGTATTTTATATATGTATGTAAACTTAGGTAAGATTAAAATATCAGTTATTTAAATAATTATTTTAGTTTCATATATGTAGATATGGGCCAAATGGGCTATTTTTAATTTAAGGATCAAAATAAATATTGTCATTCTTACTTGTCAAAGATAACCTGTCTTAAGGTAAATAAGAATCCTAAAGTAACAACCAAAACTTGTAATTTTGCTCCCCACCAACAACAGCTGGACTGGTGTGACCCTGAACTATAGCTGAACCCATACATACCACATAAGGTCAGGGCAACTGGCTGACAATGTGGAGCTGTGCTGAGAGGACGTTATCACTCAGTAAGTACCATGGATGCTGCCCATCCCTCAGCATTTATCAGTGATAGTTTTATGAACCATTCACATAACTGAGACAGTGAGCAAAACTCCCTTAGAAGGATTACTGATTTATAAGGGGCGTTAGTATAAAATGTTCAGTTTTATGTATTTGCTATATATGTAAAAGCATATAGTTATTTTATGTTATTTTTAACATCATTTTTGGTATTTATATTTTGAAATGTTTCCACTAATGGAAATGCAGGCTGTTTTTCAACTGTCATCGAGAACCAGTAGGGTTGTAAGCTGACGGTTACTAAGAAACAGAATCTCAGTTGGGCTGACATTCTAAGCCAGTAACCAGTAACACAAAATTATTTTTGGCATGTTTCTCTCAAATTCTACTCTGGAAATTTATTCTTTTGATGTAAAGCTTTGTCTCCTGACAAAATGACAATTTAAGAACTTACGAGGTTTTACATTTTTTAAAGAGTTCTGAACCCAACAATCATAACGTGTGGGTTTTTTTCCCACCATCAACAAGCTATCGTCAGTCACTAGCTGAGTGTCCTACAATTCAATTCTGACATTAGCTACTGCAGATAGCATCAGATTCCACAGAGTAAGGCCTCAGTCCCATAAAACTTCACCTCCCCCAGTCCAAACCTCAGATACCAGTAGCAAGTCCAAGTTATTACCTGAGCTTAGGACCAACAAGCTACACACTGGAGCTTCCAAAGATTCCCCCTCCCCAGCTTTAATGTGCTAGAGCAGCTGACAGAACTCAGAGGAACATTTACTTACTAGATTACCAGTTTATGATAGAAGGCTATAACTCAGAACAGCCACATGGAAGAGACATAGGACAAGGTATGGGGAAGAGGGGCAGAGCTTCCATGCCCTCTCCTAGAAAGCCAGTCACCCAGCACCTCAAACATTCACCAAGCTGGAAGCTCTTTGAACCCTCTTCCATTGGGTTTTTATGGAGGCTTCATTACACACTGGCTATTGTGTGGCTGAACTCAATCTCCAGCTTCTCTCCCCTTCCTGGAGCTCAGGGTGTGTGGCACTAAAAGTTCCAACCCTCTAAACATGTGGTGGGCTCCTCAGCAACCAGCCTCTGTCCTTAGGTGGGGTCCAAAAGTCACCTCATTAGCATAACAAACATTTATCACACTCACTACTTAGGAAATTTCAAAGGTTTTTGAAACTGTGTGCAAAAAACAGGCATGAAGACCAAAATATTTTTCTTATTATAAATCGCAATATCACAAGTATAAATGAGTTAATCAATTCTCTCCTGAAGGAAGTTTGGAAAAGTCAGAGATAAAAAGTGCAGGAAAGCACTGTTACCTTAAAAGACAGCACTCGGTAGAAGTACATCCAAAGGGAAGGCAAGGATGAAACATTTATGTCACAATTCTAGACTACTTTTATCCTAGTAAATAGTCACAGGTATTTTTTCAACAGCTTACCAATTTCTAAATCTGTAATTTCAATTAAAGGAACACATATATTTCATAAAATATCTTCCTAAAACTTTTCTCATATTACAGTGTCAAAAACAACTTACTCTATTTAGGCATAAACATAATGTCCAGCTTTTCCCCTCGTAAGTGATATGACTATAAAACTCAAGATATACCATATCAGACTCTCTCATTTAAAAGCTATTCTAGAAATCTGAATCCATATTTCTGATAATAAAACACTTAGAAATAAAAAGAAATTTAAAACAGTTCATGTAAAAACCACACCATTTATCTGTCACTGTCCAGGTCCTGGGCAGCAGAACGTGCTGAACGTTGTAGCAACAGGGATTAGAACCTAGAGTAGGACACAAGGGAATCTAGGTCCGCAGAACTCTGGGTGGTTTGATATTGTACCAATTTGCATTAAAGTGAAACAGCATTCAGAAGAGAGAGCAATAATGAGAAAAACTCAAGAAAAAAAAAACACATTTCTTGAGATTTCCAGGTTCTCTTATTGTGCTGTTTAAAATAAGTAACTCACGACAAATTTAGACATGACTTCCTACCTGAAGATCTGAAGACACAGAACTGCCCCGGTCAGAGTCATTCTGTATGATGGGAAGTGAGCCTTTTTCCTCATCTGATGACATTCTACGCAAACACTATGAAACAATAGAAACGCGCTTGATATTTAAACTAAAATAACATGTTTTTTATATATACACACATCCTATCCTGTAAACAATAATCCTGTGAAATGTTAAAATCTCTCAGCATCTTGAGCACCCACAGACAAAATAACTAGGCAAGAAAAAAAATAGTACAAGACTCAATTCCCAACATCAGTGAGTTTTTAATGTAGTCAAGGAGATGACACAAATACATGAAAGGTTAAAGAGAAACAGGAGCTTGTCAGACACATCCACAATGGGGTCTGTTGAGAATAATAGATTGTGATCAATGTCCTCCGTTGTTTTTTTTTTTTTTTTTTAAGATTTTATTTATTTATTTGAGAGGCAGAGTGAGTAAGAGAGAGAGTACAAGGTTGGGGGTGGGGGGGGGCGGTGAAGCAGAGGGAGAGGGAAAAGCAAGGAGCAGACTCCCCACCAAGCAGGGAGCTGGGTGGAGGGCTTGATCCCGGGACTCTGGGATTATGACCTGAGCCAAAGGCAGACGCTTAACCAAGTGAGCCACCCAGGTGCCCCATGATCAATGTTCTTGAACAATGTGTGGCAACCTGTGTGCTGTACGTTTTCCTGTAAGATACTGCACCAAGAGAGAATGAACAATTTGTGCAAATTCTTTGCTTGAGAAACTTACTATCTGGGAATATTATTTTAAGAAAAGCAAGATTATACAGAAAAACAGATTCTTATATGCCATAGAAAAATTACTGAAAGTCTTAACCAAAAAAATAAAACAAGCACTTTTAGTAACACATAAATTATTTAAAGGACAAGTAGTGGGGCGCCTGGGAGGCTCAGTCAGTTGAGCGTGTGACTCTTGATTTTGGCTCAGGTCATGATCTTGGGGTCCTGGGACTGAGCCCCATGTCGTGTTCCACGCTCAGTGTGGCATCTCCTTGGGATTCTCTCTCCCTTTCCCTCTCCCACTCCCCCTGCTCGCTTGTGTTCTCTCTCTAAAATAAATAAATCTTTAAAAAACCATGAAGGACAAATAGTGACTATTCAAACTACGTGAACACCAGTTACATGGAAGACAATGGCGAGGAACGTAAGATGAGGAAGTCCTGTCCTCATGGACTTTATAATCTGTAGAGAGAGCCAGACATATATAGAATATAAATGACTAACCAAAAAAATGCTAGTAGACCCTAAAACAACAGAGGTACAAAGCAGGGAGGAAGGAGTAGCTATTTTTCATGGGGTGGGATCATGAGGGTGAAGAACCATGAATGGAGCCAAAGTATGTTTTCACTGAGAAGGTGAACCGGGTACTGAGACCTGACAGACAGATAAAAGATGTAAGGATGTGCTAGGCCTTACAGCAGCAGAAGCAAAGACACAGAGGCATGGGCATGTATGGCAGAACATACATAGTTTGTAAGGCTGAAGCAAAGGGTGCAGAGCAAGGCTTGGCTAAGGATGGAACAGGCAAGATAAGGGGCAGCCAGAACATGGTAGTTCATGATTATGTCAGGTCAAAAAAATGTGGTCTTTAGAGAGATTATTGGAATGTTTTAAACAAGTGATGACATGATTAGGCTTGTATTGTAATGTTGATGACTTCCAGATTTCTGGCTTGGTAATGAGATGGGTAACAGTGCCATTCTCTAAGGCAAGAAATGTAGGAAGGTAAGCAGGCTTGGGGAAAGGACAATGTGTTCAGTATCAGATGAGTTGGGCATGAGGCACCTGTGAGGCACTGAAGTGAAGCTGCAGATAGGTAGGCTCTGGCCACACCCATTATACTGTGCACCAAAGACTGCCATTCACAATGGCTACAGTGTGAATGGTGCTTTCTGGAGTTAAGCAATGAGGGAGCTCTGCCCTGGAGGTAGGTTAGAGAGAAAGTTTGAGGAATCATCAGCATAATGGGCAATACTGAAAATGGGAGAGGATAAGATCACATATTTAAAGGAGTGTGAGAAAGAGTTCTTATTCTGAGGTCCATACACCCAAATTACATGCAATATTTTTAGTATAAATGCACATGTGTATTTTTCTAGTAAGAGGATACTTAGCTTCTAATATGTGTTCAGAGAAGACTATAACCCTAATAAAGTTAAAGGCCTACTACTGTAGTGAGAAGAGACTAAAAACTAGAAACACTAACATTTAAAGGGGAAGAGAACAGCCAGCAAAGACAGAAAAGGAAGTCAGAATGGTAGAATTAACAGAAAGAAAAGCATCATAAAAGCTTGGGGAAGGGAGTGCTTAGAGTCAGATGCCAAAGAAAGATGAAAATTGGGGTCTCCTGAATACGGCAGTAAGGAAGTTGTGGACATTTACCTACACAATTTCAGTAGAAGATGAAACAGGTCTCAATCACAGTGGCCTGAAAAATAAATGAGATAAGGAAATTGAAGTAGAAAGGGCAGACACAGGGAAGAGTACAATATTAGAATGGAAACATAGGTTGGGACTTGTTCATGGAAACTTAGCTTTATTCAATGAGTATAATTGTGTACACACGTGATAAGTAAACTAAATCACAGCATGACTATCTTTAGTTAAGCCAATTAGGGAGGATAAAATAAGCACACACATGCCCAGCAAGGAAGGGCTGCTTCATGAACATCAAATCCACCACCCTGGTAACCTGGTTCATTTCTATTTTCATTCACTTCTTTTAGGATGTATTTGCATACCGAGTAGATAGTAGGAGTGGAGGTGGGCTCGTGCTGATGATTCAAAAAACAAAGAATCTGAAAAGTTGGGTCTGACTTCAAAAAGAGTCTCTGAATAGATACTGCCCCCATAAAACAACGACTGTATTTTTGGAAAATATGCTGTAAGTCTTCCAACTGCCCTGCTTTGATGCCAGCAAGGTACCACGGTTTCTTTGAAACTTTACAATCGTAGCATTTTCTTACTGTTTCTAGGTTCAGAAAGAGAGGAGGAAAAATGAAGCTTGCTTTAATGGGTGGCAGATGTGAATCAGTTCACTAAATTTCCAATATTCTCTAACCCAAGATACCAGAAACCACGAGATAAGAAGTTCCGGGTACTTCTCGACTGCCAGAGAAATCAAATTACGTCTTGGTAAATAACTGGTTGATAAGGAAAGAGGGGTCCGGGAATTCAAATGTAACCCCAAGAGACAGAGTGAATTAACGTGCAAGCAGGCAGCAGGGTGACGTCCCTCCGCTCTTCACCCACCTTAGCTGCAAGGAGAGGGGATGCGCCAGCCTCGCCCCACGTAAGGGACTGAAGCAAAGGAGGACAGCAGCTGTGAGTAAGCAAAGGGCTAGAAGTTCTCTTCGACCACCTTCTTGTCCACCATGTTTCAATCAAACTCTTACTTTAAAAAGCGTTAGCCATGGTTACTTTTCCCTTTACGTTTTAAATGGCCGGAACCTATGGCGACAGTAATCGCTATACTTCAAGTACCCCTCACTCCTGCCCTCTCTTCCCGGACGCCTTGGAGGGAAAACGTCTGCACCTTGTCGGCCCGCAGAAGAGCACAGCCCACGTTTCCCGGAAGACGACCCCGGCTCGGTGTTGTACGAGTCCCGGGAGCGGAAACCCGAGCCGAGGCACTTTCAACCCCACTCCACTGCCTCCGTCGGGGGCTCGGGGCCCGCCGGGGCGCCGCTACCCACCGTCGCGGCTCTCCACAAACCCAGACGCCTGCCTCCCCGTCTTCTCGCAGCGTCGCCGCCGGAACAACAGCGGTACAGCGGCTACCTTGGCAGCAATCAGACAGTTTCAAACTGCAGAGAGGAATAAAGGACGACCCTGTGCATTGGCCACGAGCTTCAGCAACCTGGCATTTGATTGGTCCCAGACTCGGGGGCGGGGCTCTGGACGCAGCCGGGAGAAGCCGGAATTAGGTTACTTAAAGGAGAGCCCCACCGCAGGCGCCGGCGGGTACCGAGGGGGCGGGGCCTTAGGGAGCCCCGCCCAGCGATTGGGAGCTAAGTACTGCGCGTGCTCAGTTCCTACTGCGGCTGCAGACTGAGGCGGCTCTGGAACGAGATTTGGTTAGAGGATGCCAAGCTAAGCTGAAGTCAGCCAGGGCGGTATGTTGTCATCTTTCGATAATACCCGAGGCCCATGCGTGTGGTCCTCATGCATAAGAATCATCTGCGTCCATAATGCCCTGCAACAGAATCACTTGGAGGTGCTTTTTAAAAGTACAGATTCCTGACACCGACCCACTCTGCTTTATTCCTTCCGTCTTAGACAGAGCCAGGGAACCTGAGTTTTTAACAAAGACCACCAGTGATTTTGATGGAGGGGTCAGCGGAACACGATTTAAAAAACTGCTGGACTAGGTTTTACTAATGACCTAAAAGGTGTCAGATTGCAAGTCAGGCCCTTCTGGCGAAGTGACTATGAACCTTAGAATAATCAGGTCATAATTATATCCTGGCTCTACCACCTATTCACTGTCACCTTGGATAATGCTACCCACATAATAGGGTTGTAGGGAGATGAAATGAGTTAATATATCTAAAATACCTATCACACAACATCAAAAATATTAGTCTTTCAATTTGTACTAGCAACAGATATGAATAAAGGTACATTAGGATCCAGGTTGTAAAGGGTCTCCCCAATTTGGAGACCAAGTAATGAGATCTGGATGAGTTTTCAGGCTCCCTTTGTTAACTGGAGGATGAGGTATCTGGGTATTTTATTTGTTTGTTTGTTTCTGTATATAGAAATGTCATAACCTGGGTCTCACCTACCTACATGTTGGCAGAACCAGACTTCTACTTGTACAAACAATGAAGAAGAACCAGCAGTTTCTTTGGCACAAGCTATGCTTGTGTTCCTCCCCCCAGCCCTTTCTTTCCCATGATTATTATAAACAGAACAAATTCCTGCTAATGCATATGAATTCATACCTGGTTGAAATGGGTGTTTTTGAATTGAATTGCCACCTGGTGACTCCATACACTGTGATCGTTTCTGATGCACTTATCCCTTTGCTCTCCTGCTACTTGGCTCCATGTTGCTCTTCTTTGTCTTCTCTCTTTTAGGGGATAGATTTTCATAGAAAACCATTGGGTAAGACATCTCCATTCTTCTGTGAAGCTACGGAGGGAAAGAGACCAAACCTAGTCTGGATTTTATGAATTTAAAACTGGTTCTTTTCCCAAGCTTCCTAGAGAAGGGGAGAGGGGGAAAGTTGGAGAGAGTTTGACGATATGGAGGCCTTTCCACGGGCCCTAAATTTTGAACCTCTGCTCTAATAATCTTCCATCTTCTTTTAATCACCACCGTTTTAGATTTGGCCATTGTCGAGTTTAGCTTGGATTGTTTCTATAGTTGCATATCTTCATTTCTTCTTTCTACAATTCAGCCTTCACACTGCTGACAAATTATCTTCTTAAAATAACATTGCATTGCATAACTTCTTCCTCAAAAACCTTCCATGGTGTTATATAGCATGTGAAGCCCTCCTCAACTTGGAAGATCTAGGCTGGAGTCTTTAAATTGTCAATGTACTAGGTGTGCAACTTTAAGAAAGCTTTGGATCTTTTATGAGCCTAAGCCTCATTTTTTTTAAAGTTGAGAAAATGATAGAATCTACTAAAACTAAATCTAAGTCTGAACCTGAACCCGAATCAAGTTATCTACCTATGAAAATTATTCCCGCTTGAAGCTTGGGAGATATCTGTCTCGTTAGATTACATGTCCCAGTCTACTATGCAGTTAAGTGAGGCAGTAGAATATGTGTGGAAGTGAAATGTACCACTCCCTGAACTGGTTTTTAAGACTTTAGGTATGTTTTTTCAGAGCCTTCTCCTTCCCCCATGTGCTGAATGATCATGTGGAATAGAACTCCTTTGCCGGTTCTGTAATATTAAAAAAATGTTTTTTTTCCCTTTAAGTCACTGTATTTTGGGGTCAATCTGTTACAGCCATCACTCTAATGTCACGTCTAGGTGTACATAAATGAATATATGACGTTGGGAGGCAACGTATGTGAAAGTATTTGGAAATTTTTTTAAAGTGAGGCAAAATCACATAGGATCTAGATTCATAAGATTTGGTGTTTAACCTTTTCCAGGAAGTTGGCATGAAGCTAACGTGGCTCTCGGTACCTGTTGGGAACACTTACTATTCATGGCGGCAGGAGTTGAAACCCATGTCATTTTTGCTAGACCTGGGTTAGGGGACTGATTTGAAACCTGTTTCTTTTTCAGATCATCCCTGACTCATCTAAAAGAGCTTCTGTCTCCTTATCCTATAATTTGCTTAGCTGGAACTTTAAGGGAACTTTCCTCAACCTGGGAATCTTTAACACTGATGATTTGTCCTCGGATAGCAACTGTAATTTAGCCCATTACTGTGAGTTTATGGAGGAATAAATTAGATCTAGAGAGAAATAGATTTGTTTTTCTTGAACTGCAAATCTGGAGAGAGAAAGAGAAAGACAAGTCCAGAGGAAGGGAAAGGAATAGGGGTGGAGATGGGGAGATCTCAGAGTCAGAGCCCTTGCAGGGGCCTCTATCTGGATAGAAGCCATAGTCTTCCTTATTTTTTCACCAGACTGCCAGACTCACAGATTTTCTTCCCTTCTTTTTTATCCCAGCTACTCCTCAGTTCAAATGTACCTGCCTTTGCCACAGCCCCTAAGGCTGGACTTTGTTTCTCCCTGTCACAGTTGGCTGACGTAATTATTTAATCTATCCAGAGAGAGGAACCAGCCTCCAGAGTGCTCCTCTCCCTGTGAGCTATGAATACTGGGCTTCTGGGAATAATGTTTTGTTTTTTTTTCAGTCAGATAAATGCCTTGATGGTGAAATTTGAGTTCCAGCAGGAAAGTGTGCAAAGAACATGGTGGATTATTTTGGGGTAAGAGGCTCATAGTGCATGTCCCCAAATAGAACTTCTGTAATTGGACCACACTGTCTACATAGAATCCTCTGCACACTGAGAGCCAAAACCATGGATTCATAGAACACATTTAAGTGAGGCAGAGCAGAGGGAGAAATACTGTCCCTTAGCCAAGACAGAGACAGGGTGGTGGCAGGCATCATGGGCACTGAGTTCTACAGATGTGGCACCGTGGCAGTGCTGTGCAGGGGGCAAGTGTTTGCTATGGAGTTAAGAGCTTGTTCGGGATATTTTGATCCCCTGGATTCCACAGTTACATTTTCTTACCCGGCACTCCCTGGCCCTTTTTTTTTGCAGAAGCGAGTTCATTTCTTAGCTTCCTCATCAGGCTTCTGTTCTTCCTAATTATAAGGACTCATCCTGGACCCTCTCCATTAGCATCCTCTAGCCATGTAGAATCTTCCCTACCCTTAGCATTTCTTTCTCTGGGATAAAAACATCTAGGTCTAGCTGTGAGAGGCAGGATTAATTTGTTTTTTAGAGAACAAGTTTAGTGAGTCCCACTGCTGTTTTGAGTACTACACAGATGCTGTATTCTTGGGTCTTTAGGGCTTCTGAGATGGGTTTGCAGATCGGGGTAATTCAGCCCAGTGATAAGAATCTATGCAATTGGAGTTTAGGAAAGCACATGCAAAACCTACCAGAAGCCACCTCACTTATCAGCAGACTTCATGTGATTGTTTGGTAAAAGCTCTGCAGGTCTGCACAGGTCACCTCTCTCGGACTCTGGGACTGAACCTCGCGGAGCCAGACCTCCGCCCCCTGCAGTTCGGAGGTTGCAGCTGCAAGAGCCTGGCGGGGGGAAGGGGGCGGGTGTTGGCAGTGGCAGCACAAAGGCTCCTGCTCTTGCAGAACTCACAAGATCTCTCATAAAGAAGTTTGTAGTCAGAACTTGATGCTGCATTTTTATTCAGGATAGAAGCAGGAAGAGAAGAGTGTCATTTCCTAGAAACCCAGCCCTGGAGAAACGAGGAAAATTCTTTCAAGAATGGTCTCCCATTCAGAGTTGCGGAAGCTCTTCTGTTCAGCTGTGCAGTACGCTTTGATGTGGGTAGCGCAATCATCAGAGACGATGGAATTGGTAAGCTAGCCAAATTCTGTGGAGTTGAGGATGCTCTGTCAGAACTGACACAGCGAGCCGTGGGTGGGGCAGTGCCTTTCATGGCTGCCCTCACAGCACACTTAGCTCTCATCTAGCCCTCCAGGGAGCAGATGTGAAGGCTCATAGTAGAGCACCCCCTACACCTGACCGGGGCATAAGGGAGATAGTAAGCCGCCTGCAAGAGCGAAATGTTCAGGTTTCCCTCTTACCCGGTGACCTTAGGGGCATTGTAGAGCATGTTGCTTCAAAGCTCAGTATCCCATCAACCAACATATTTGCCAGTAGCTGAAATTCTACTTCGATGCGAATATGCAAGTGTTGATGAAATGCAGCCAACAGCCAAATCTGGTGGGAAAGGAAAAGTTCTTAAACTTGTGAAAGAAAAATTTCATTTTAAGTCAATAGTCATGATTAGTCATGGAGCCATAGTCATGGAGCCATAGACATGGAAGCCTGTCCTCCTGCTGATGTTTCCATTGGATTTGGAGGAAATGTGATCAGACAACAAGTAAAAAACAACTCGGAATGGTACATCACTGACTTTGTAGAGATTTTGGGAGAACTTGAAAAATAATATCAATTTCCATATAGTTCATTACAGCTTCAGGTTAATTTTTAAAAGTTATACAGTTTGAGGGATGCCTGGCGGGCTCAGTTGGTAGAGAATATGACTCTTGATCTCAGAGTCATGAGTTCAATCCCCATGTTGGGTGTGGGGCCTACTTAAAATAAAAGTTTTTTTAAAAAAGTTATGCAGTTTGATACTGTTTGCTTACAATTGCCTATTATAACTTAATATATAGATTTGGTACTGTTTATCTGTACTTCCAAGTAAACTATGGAAAATTGCTTTTTTAAACTGCAGTCCCAATGTTATTATGACCATGAATTACCTGGAGAGGTTTATAATCTGAATTCTTTGTGTATTCTCCTAGCTATATTTTATTTGAAGCCTTTTAAAGGTAAATAGTAAATTAAGCACCTTCACTATTGGAAATATAGGTTAGACAGATTTAGTGAGCATTGGCTTTCCCTTTAGGTAAATAAAAGTTTATCCATGTATCAGAAAAAAGAAAAGAACCTGTGCAATTCTTAATTATGCCCCCCCTCCCAGCCCTTCCTTCCTTTCTTTTTTTTCTTCCCTCTTTTTTCAGTGGAGGGAAGGGAAGAGAAACTAGATCCAGCATTTGAAAGCAGATTTGGAATATTGTGATAGAACTTGTTTCATCTCCTTGATAGGATAGATATCATTTGTATATTTTTTCTGTTTCAGTTTGTGAGGGGTCATGCCAATCATTTTGCCTCCCATCTATGAACACGTTCCAAAGTTCAGTTGTAAATGTGTTGTTTGTAGGTTGAAATGCATTTTTCTACAGAAAAATGAAAATATTGTAGCTCCAAGATCAGCTCAGTTATGATTCTATGATGGGGCTAAAACGTCATTTACATGCAATAACATAAAGTAGAAAATAATACTGTTGCCATACTAGTGAGTTTGATAAGGAGGAGAAATAGCAGTGAATGAAAAAAATTTTATTGTGTGTTTATCTTGAATGCTGATGAAAAGGACAAAGAGCAACATGGTTATGGGAGTGGGGTTATGTGGTGCACCCAGAGGGGGCTAGTGAAAGCATATGGAACATGGGGAATTGATGGGGTGATGGTAGGAGATGCGTAGACATGCAAGGTTCCTGTGAAACCCATCTATGTTTCCCACCCTAAGGTATCACCTGGGGCTGCCATGCTCCCAGCCCCTTGTGAGCATCTGTGCCTGCCGATCTCACACAAGTTTATGGCATAAGTTGAAATGTTGGTCTCACTTTATACAGTCTGTGTCTGCATCTTAATGGGTCTCCCATTTCCAAATCTGTTGGAAGATTGGTGAAAGGAGACTGGGATTCCCAGATCATAGCCTCCATCATGTTGCTTACTACTCAGGGTCTGTCTTCAGTCTGATATTATCTATCCCCATTATCTATCCCCCTCCAATCCCTTGGGTCTTCTGAGTCCCTAGCCTGCATCAAAATCACCCGAATGGTTTACTAAAAACACAGGTTGCTGGGCTCCACCCTCGGGGTTTCTGATTAAGTACTTTTGAGGTGGAACCCAAGAGTTTTCATTCAAACATGTCCCCAGGTAATACTGATGCTCTTTTCCTGGGGCCACACTTTGCCCTAAGTCAATCCAGGTCCTCCTCTGGATTGTGAGCAGCATTCTATCTGGCTCCAAGCTTCAGCCTTCTCCACCCGGTCACAATCAGACATCTATCTCTAAGGCTTTGCTCAGGACCTGCCAAGCTTCCATTCTGGTGCTTTGGACACTGAAGTCCATTTCTTTCCTAAGTCCTGAAGATACCTTTCCAGACTGAAGACTATAGAGCCGTGTTCTGACAGCTGTACACTTTGGACACTTCCAGGGTCCTGGGGCTTGGAAGTCTCCTCTCTTCACCCCAGTTCCCTCTATTCTTTTCAGTTGCTTGCAACACATTCACACCCCTGCAAATCCACTCGCTAACCGTCAGCTTTTTACCTTCTCCTGTAGCAAGCCACAGGTCCTAATTCATCCTCTTTGCAGAGGGTGTCTGATCCTGAAAGCCAATTTGTGCCGCATCCAATAGCTTTTAGGAGGTATCTGTTCCCTGCCTCAAGCTGCCGTCATTGAAGATGTGAAGTGGCTTCCAGGGAACCCGTCCCGCAGCTTTGGCTCCCCGATCTGTAAGTTTGGATTCTTCCCATGTACTATCTCATCACTCAGATGGTGATAGTTCACACACAATCACAGAATATCTTCTCAGGTACCCAGGAATTCCCCCTTCACCAAGTGACCTACTGCCGGGACCTCTGATAGCCCCAGAGACACTGCTGATGCCTGCCCAAAGTGCCTTCACCTTCCGCACCCACCAAAGGTGGCTCTGCTCTCTCGGTCATCTGCCAGAGCCACTGTTGCTGGCCGTCCTGCTGTGTCAGAGGTGCTAATGTCTCTGCTGACTGTATTGACACCTGTTGTTGGCAAAGTTGCTAAGTGTTCTGCCCTGTTGATATGGACACTGATAGCGGCCCTGACTTGATAAAGACTTCACAGCACCAATCAGTTCTCTACGAATGTGGGAAGGATCCTTTTATCTTTTGTCTTATGTATTTTTCCTGGGTTCCAAACTAGTGCTTCTAGTGTTGTCAGTGACTAGAAAGAATTTAGCAAAGGAGCTTTTGGCAGAGATGGCCAGCTGTCTACCAGAATTCCATTATGTAGAATAGTACCAAGAAGTAGCTGCCCGAGCATTAAAAAAAATTTCTGAGTCCCCCACCCCTCCCGTGCATTCAGTAGAATTCTGGAACTAGTTCACCACAATTTCACAAGCACAGTTTCACAGAGCTGATGTGTATCATTTCCAGGCCAAGGATTTAAGAAGTAGGTATACCTTCCTTTTCCTTTCTTTCCCCTTCAGTTAGCTCTAAGACCTCAGGGAATGTCAGAATATAGGATGGAAGGAACCAGGACACCTCGGACTGTTCTATGAGTAAAAAATACATTTTCTGTACACCTAAAAATGATTAAAATGATAAATTGTTAAGAATAGTTTACCACAATTAAAAAAAGACATTTCTACTATTCTAAACTACTAAAAATTTGAGGCCTATGCATGCAGTAGCTAATGTCACCCTGATTAATTCTTGTCTCCCTAAATTTGTTCTCATTTAGGGCTTCAGTTCCCAGAACCTGTTTCAGGTCACACACAGAGTATAGTAGAAGCAACACTCAAAATTCCTTTCTTTTTTTTAGATTGGCCCTTTGTCCTTGGCAAGTCCTTCTGTGCCTGGACTTCCTTAATACTCCTTTAAAGACCTTTCTAGAAACAGACTCTTGTTACTACAGAGTAATGGTTAAACTCACAGACCCCAAAGAGAGGTTTCCTAGGTTTGAACCTTACCTTTGCCCCTTACTAGCTGTGTGACCTTGGGCAAGTTACTTAACCTCTGTGCGTGTCACTTGTCTTAACTGCAAAATCATCGGGCAATAATATTACTTAGCTCTAGAGGTTCTCGTGAGGATTCCCTGAGTCAAAAGATGTAGAGTACACATAGCTGACTGAAGTACACAACACTGTCACACTATAGATAATAGTCACAGCTCCTCTAGTCACACGTGTGTGAATCTTGGATGAACAGTTTAAATTTGAGCTGAGCTTCTTCCTACAAAAGAGTAAAATGCCATATTAATAACTGATGTGATTTCCGCTCTGGGGGAAAGGGCATATTCTTACATTTTGGGGTGCTCAACTCCAAAAAGTATTTGAGTGATGTATCAAGCAATGTGTGAGGCCATTTCACATATTTTGTTCTTAGTTGTTACAAAATTCTGCATAATTAAATCATTAGAACAGAAATACATTCATGATAGTTGGATGATATATGTGGAATTGTGATATAATATTAACCATTATTATAAGTACAATACTGTATTATATATTTACCTGCAAAGTATAAGAATTATTTTTTAGAATGTTATTTGCCCTTTAGAATTTTTATTAATAAGAAAAAAGCATGTATATAAAACCAAGTCAATTAAAAGTTATTTATCTTCTAGAAACACCAGGAGGGAATGACTTTAAAAAGGGAGACTTTGCAATCTTCGAGTGTCCTCTTTATCCACTAAGATATATAAGATACATAATCTTTACACTATATAAGCAAGCTCTATCATAAACCCCTTAAAAAATATGTAGATTCTGTTACTACAAAAAAAAAGTTTTTTTTAAAGTTATGGGTTGATAGAATTTTATATTTAAAAAGAACTTTATGTTGGTTATCATTCAACTTACATGGATCATTATTTTCCCAAGATGAGTGGGCAGGTACTTGAAACTATCTTAATGAAAATTTAGAAGTCATTGGTTTATTTTCTGTGACATTGTATACTCATCAAGTGTATTAAACACACAGAATTCCAAGAAAAACATATGCTAAAACATGCTCTTCTGTAAAATCAAATTTAAATAAGATTGCAAAATACCATAATAACCCTATCTAGACTATGATTCAAATAATTGAAATTACAATTGAAGATATTGACAAAAACATACACAGTATAAAAACATTAAGTTTACCATGAGAATAAATGAGGGGATATAGTCCATTTGCTGAATTTCTAAGAATCAAGTCACATAGATTACCCGAATTTCTTTAAAAAGTGCTGTAAAAGTGAACAGATATTAATTCACTTATGGTTAGTGAATATGTAACATATGTTAATATAATATGAATATATAATCTAAATTATTTTAAATTATAAATAATCCTGTCAATAAAATTATGGAAAATCTATATGGGAGTGTTTTTATCTTTTTTTTTTTTTGAGGCAAAAAGGGTTTGAAGAAAAGTTAATGGAAATATTGCTATCCAACACTGTCATTTAGAAATTACTTTTCAAGGAAAGAAAATTCAATTGTATTGCTAATTAAATACCTTTCCCTTCTGATAATAAAATTCTAATCATAGGTGACTGTGAAAACTGTAAAGTTTCTCTTCTACACTTTGCTGATGAAAAATAATAAGATAAAAATACTCTTTTTTTTTCAGATTTTATTTATTTATTTATTTATTTGAGAGAGAGAGAGCGTGCGAGTGAGAGAGGTGAGGGAAGGGGCAGAGACAGAGAATCTCAAGTACCCTCTGCACCAAGGGTGGGCATCATGGGGCTTGATGTCACAACCTTGAGATCATGACCTGAGCTGAAACCAAGAGTTGGTGTTTAACCAGCTGAGTCGCCCAGGCGCCCCAAGACTCTTTTTTTAAATTAGAGGTTTGAATTTATTATTTTGTTATTTTTGGCATGGATTTTTCCTCTTCCTCCTGAGTTCCCCATTGCTGCCCATAAAATCCCAAATCTTATTCAAGGCCTATCTCAAATACTGCTTCCCCTAAAAAGCCTATTTTTGTTTTTTTGTTGTAATACTGCCCATAAAATCCCAAATCTTATTCAAGGCCTATCTCAAATACTGCTTCCCCTAAAAAGCCTATTTTTGTTTTTTTGTTGTAATACTACTTCTTATGATCTCTTCCCACCTCATGCACTCCATCTGCTTAACTCACATTGTATTGTGCTGTGTATACGCCACATATTGCTAGGTCCTCTAGGGCAGGGATTGTGACTTCTTCTGTTTTGTGTTACCTGTGGGACGAAGCACAGACCTATGTGCAGTGGGCCCTAGATAAACATTTGCTGAGTTAAAAATGTTTTCCCAGTCCTCTATACAATAATTATGGTTTTCCCAGTCCTCTATACAATAATTATGGTTTTCCTAGTCCTCTATACAATAATTTGTGTTTGCTGTTGATCCAAACCTCTCTTCACTTCCGTAGGCCTGCAAATCCCTTCAGAACAAAGCTCAGCCTGTGGCATGAGTCAGCAATACAGGATCTGCATGCATTCCCTGCTCTGGTAGCTTCCACAGAATGGAAGGAAGATTCTTTCAGCCACACCAGGGGGCAGTGTGACACACATCGAGCGTGGCCATCCAGGCAAGGTACGCGAGGAAAAACAATGCAGCGATTCTGCAAAGAAAACATTTAGAAAATAATTTACTACAAAAGGGATAAATGAACTTAATTTTCTGTACTTTAATCAGACATCCCAAGACTGCTATGATTTCTATCACTGCTGCTGACAGGGGAAAGTGAAAAAAAGTTTTGTTATTTATGTTGTCAACAGGTACACACAGAAATATGTATCTGGGCAGACAAGGGTCAATCTTTGCATTTATATAAAGGAATAGAAGTGATCATATTGAAAGTTAATGTTATTATTTTGTAAATATGAGAATAGCTATAAAAAGCACAATTATTATTTGGAATTCAAGTGGTCAGAGCATCTTATCTATCAAATAAGAGATTAATCTTCTTCTCAATATGCAGTGTTTTTTGAGTAAAAATGGTTGAATTTTCGAGCAAGTGAATGATTTGTTCAAATTTTTTTTCCATGCCTACAGATATCATTATTGCCTCCAAGTTGGGATTCCAGCTGAAGTCCCACTGAATTTGAGATATGGTGAAATAAGGGACAATTGCATTATTCTGGGATCAGTACCATACTCTTCTATGAAGTAGTACACTGTGTAATACTTGTCAGGTGTCGTCACTTCCACATTTCAGTTGATGAGTATTTATTGGAACTGTAAGATGGAGGAAGCACTCACTAACAGAGAAATCTCTCCTTTAGGGCTTATTGTGGACATTTGTCATCGTGGGCATTTCTGATTGCCCAGCACCATTTGAACACTCTTCTAATGTTCGCAAACATCCTGTTTTATGGGTCCCCCTTCCCCAGGTTGAAGCTGAAAGCTGACTTTCCCAGATTCCCTTGCAGCAATGGTACAGGTGTGTGGCCTGGATTCCACCAATCAGAGGCACTTGCCGGTGACTTTGATTGGGAGGTGAGCAATGGGAGAAAGGAGGCATGCGGAATGTGTTATTTGGCGAGCGTGGCAACAAACACGTTGGGCTCTTCAGGGTCATTACTGCCAGAGAATTTCTGGCATCCACTCCTGAGTATCACGCAGCATGAGCTGGGTCCCATCTGTGCAAGTGATGGTGGAGGGGCTGACCAGTGACAGCAGGGGTGTTTGAGCTGTAGTGTCTTCTGCAGGGTATTGGACATTGTTCCTGGCTGCTCAGCATCCAAGCCTGGTCTCAAGCCCTCTCAGCTTCTGTGAACTACTTACTAGCCTTTAATTAATTCTTGTTCCTCTTAACCCAGCCAAGGTAGATTTTGTTGTTTGCCACTTAAAACCTTGATAGAAACAAGGAATGAGAGGACATATTTTTTTTTAGACATAAATTTTGGGATAACTTGTAAAAATTGTATCATGTTATGAATCTAGGGAAATTTTCTTATGAAAACAAGAAAGGAGGAAAGAAAGAATACAGTTTAATACTTGTAACCTGGACCTGATTACAGATCCAATAAATGAGATAAAGCAACTGCAACTCAGTAAAAATAAAGTCATTTTAATATTTATATCTATCAGAAGCATGCTTTCTATAAATAAGGGAGAGAGAATTTTAATGTTCAGAACTAGGATTTGAATGTCATATCAGGAA
This sequence comes from Ursus arctos, assembly GCF_023065955.2. Lineage (NCBI taxonomy): Eukaryota > Metazoa > Chordata > Mammalia > Carnivora > Ursidae > Ursus > Ursus arctos. The sequence goes on from NW_026623067.1 coordinate 59,964,929, forward strand.
ACACTTAAATTTGATATCAAAGGGTAATTTAGCAAAGTACCAATCTTTTAGAAAAGCCAAATAGAAAAGTGTTGTTTTTGTTTGATTAGTACCCCATTTCCCTTCGAGTTACAGAATCCCTCTTTACTCTTGGGAACCCTTGTGAGGATAAGAAATAATTGTTGAGAAGGGTTGGGCAGCAGGTTATAGCATGACAAATATTTTACAACTTAACCCAAATTTATGAACCAGGAAGCAGGCTCTCACCAGATACTAAATTGACCAGAACTTTGATCTTGGATGTCCAGCCTCCAGAACTGTGAGAAATCAGTGTTTACTATTTAAGTCACCCAGTCTATGGTGTTTTTGTTGTAGTATCCCCAATTAATTAAACTTTCCTGTAGCCCTCACCTCAATGAAACACTGGCCTGATTTTTTTAAATCACTATAGATGATTTTTAACTTATTCTGGAAATTCAAATAAGTAGAATCGTAGAGTATGTACCTTCACCTTGGCCACTTTCACCCAGTGTAATGTTTGTGAAATTCATCCATGTTATTTTTGTTTATCAGTATAATTTGTTCCTTTTTTACTGAGTGCCTTTGCATTGTATAAATGTACAATGTTTATTCACCTGTGGGTGGACATTTGGGCTCTTTCCAGTTTGGGCTGTTATTAATGTTCATATATGTCTTTTATGGATATATGTTTTCATTCTCTTGGTTAAATACCGAAGACTTAAATTAAAATATTTAATTAAGAAATGGAAGAGCACAATATAAATAGTTGCTGTTGTCCATTAACTGTTTATACATATTGTTGGATTTGATTTGCTAATATTTTCTTTTGGACTTTCATGTCTGTATTCATAAGGCCAAGGGAAGTCACCATGACTATCATTCAAGGAGGGAAACATTTAGTCCTTTACTGGGAGGTTGAGGCAATACTAACCCTTTAGCCCTTTACCTGTGTGGGAGCCATGATAGCAACAGTCCCTTAATTCTAAGCAATGGTCGGTGAAACCAGAATACATATAAACTAGATGGAATCATCCATCACCACAGAAAGAAAGGTAGAGTAAATGAATAATATGGCCATGGCAGTGAGGAGTCATGCTGAAATTCAGAGGCCACAAGACTCCATCCTTATAACTAAGTAAACTTTCTCTATGCTCCTTCCAATCTCTGGTTTTTGGGGGTCAATGTACATATATTCTTAGGCAACCAATCTGTAAATCAATGATCTTATGATGGAAAGACAGAAACTCCTGAGAGGGAAACTGTACATTTTTGGGAGGCTACTGATGTAATTTAAAATGTCAAAAAAAAAATGTCATCATGAGGCACACCATTTTTAGTTGTGGCAGTGTAACCCCTGTACCACTATGCCCAAAGGTGGGTTCAGAGAAAGTACAGTCGCTCTGAATCCATGGAGTTACAGCTGTCAACACTGGATCAAATGTCCTCTTTCTTAAGTGTGAAGTGTCTCGAGAGTGTTACTGCTTCGAAAACTGTCAGATTCCCAAAAAGTGAAGATTATTTATTCCATAGTAAATAATTCTATTTGCAAGTTAAGATTTATAAAGAATTTACTGCAACTTCTCTTTCCTGTATACTTCTTAAATACCTGACTGAATCTTTGGCATGTACTGAAGCAATCAGTAGATTTTTAAGAAAGTAATCAATATTCCAAGATGTCTCATCACAAAATTAGGAATTATGTAAAGATAATTGAAGTAAAAGACAAAGAACACACTGTTCTGCTGACTCATTTCAGTTCCTCCCTGACAATGAATTTTCATGAGCTGCTTGGACTATTAAGGTAAATTGATATTTTAAAGTCTGTGATTATTTGTGACAGGAGTACAATACTTGTAGGCTTTTGTTTGTATATTTATATTTATACTGAATATCTATGACCATTTGTGAGTAAAATATCTTCTGTTTTTAAATTGCTCATTTAGTGTAGTACTTGCCAAACATCACTTGACTACATATTTAGTATATGTGAGACACAAGTGCTTTATGACTTGCCTTTAAAATATTTAATTAAGAAATGGAGGAGCACAATATAAATAGCTTCTGTGACTTTGTGGGGAAGGATTTATTAGAGTAATTTTTCTGAACACCTTCAAGAGCTGCCTTTTTTCTTTTAACCAAGTGAATGATATTCTTTCAAAATATATTGCTTGATTTCCTGCCATCTTAAGCAGAACAAATAGAATATAATCTACACCTTCTACAGGTGATAATTATGCATGTCAGTTCACCAAGGGGTGTTGCCCTTGAGCTTTATTAAAGTGCATAGACCAAAGGAGGAGATCAGAAAATGAAGCAGCACAGCAGTTTGGGGCCATATAGTAAATGATGGGGCCATCTATTAAATGCTTCCTCTCTCCTCCCATTCCCCTCTCTCATACCCATTGACTTCTAATCTATTCATTTAAACTCGGGAAGATTGAGGGTTGATACAAGGAGTCAGATAACCTTGGTTATTCACTCTCTAAATTTATTTTATATTCTTCTGCATTGTTGTTGCGGGGGGGGGGGGGGCGAAGGTGACTCTAAATGCTGTCATGCAGGTATCAAGTGCATATATTTATAGGCCATATTCTCTCATTTTGTGCCATTGTTCTTCCAGTTTAATAAAGTTAGCCAAAGAGTGACTACTGGAGACATGGCATTTTATTAGACTAAGGTCTGTGTATTTTACAAGTTTTCAGTTTATAAGGTAAATATGTTCTTGGGATCTAATGTACAGCATGGTGACTGTAGTTACTCATACTGTTTTATGTATTTGAAATTTGCTGCAAGAGTAGATCTTGAGTGTTCCCCCGCCACACACACACACACACACACACACACACACACACACACACACACGGTGGCTATGTGAGGTGATGGATGTATTAACCACCTTGATTATGGTAATCATTTCAGAATCTATATATATATATCTCAATATATATAATCACAATAAATATATATGTTAAATCATGACATTGAATACCTTAAACATATACAATTCTTATTTGTTAATTATATCTCAGTAAAGCTGGGGGGCAGGGAAAGTCCTGTGTATTAAGGTGTATGAAAAGCATGGATGACCCTTTTAAGACATGGATCTTTAAAGTTTTTTTTCTGTTTGCGTCTTTCCTGAGAAGACGGTCCTGTGGCCCCTGGGTGTCTCAGTCCGTTAAGCGTCTGTCTTCAGCTCAGGTCATGATCCCAGGGTCCTGGGATTGAGTTCCCCATCAGGCTCCCTGTTCCGCAGGGAGCCTGCTTCTCCCTCTGCCTCTCTCTCTGTGTGTCTCAGATGAATAAATGAATAAAATCTTAAAAAACAAACAAACAAAACCAAGAAGCAGGTCGTGGGACAGAAATTCAAATAAGAGCAGTTCCTTTGGCAGGCGAAGGACACCTGGCTAGTGAAGGCGGTGCAGAGCGTGCCTGACGCCACCAGTCACCGGAGTAGGCCCCTGGAGCCTGGGCGGGCTGTGCACGGGGCGACAGTGGGGCGCACGCGCAGTCACCACGACCACGTTCCGCCGTCCATGCGCGGTGTTCGGGTTTCCGCGCTCGCTGCCTGCCCGGTGGGTGTGGGGGCTTAGGCGGCCATAGAGAGCCCTCAGGTGAAGGGACACAGTTTCAGGTGAGGTGGAAGTAAGGCATGGTAAAATATAAGCTGACACATGGTAGGCAGTTTAAGAGTTGATTCGAGCAGAAATCCACAGGAATCCGGCAGTGCCGAACGAAAGCAGGAGCACTTTGCCACAGACGCGAGCTGGGGAGAGACTTTTGTAGAGAAAAGGCGGAAGCAAGGTAAGGAAATGATAGATTGGCTCTAGCTTAAAGCCTAGTTGGCTGTCTGTGATTGGTTGAATTTAGGTTTCAATTTTGTAACCTTCAGGCGTTGACAAACTTAGATTTTGGTTTGCTTAGGAAGTCCGGCACAGGTTTGACGCCGCCTATCACGTGGCCTCGTTTAATTAGTATAACAGCTTTCATGCCCTGAGGTGGCCATGGGGAGGGGTAAAGCCGTGCCACCCCCAGTGTCCGCTGTAGCCGGAGACCTCGACATGAGAATGCCCCCTAAGATTTGTAGATTTGCATTTTGAGAACAAATTGGCAACCTAAATAAAGAGGTAAACGGAGGGAAGCTCAAATCACCTGAAATTGAGTTTATTCTGGAACAGCAGAGGAATTGCAATTTGGGAAGCACGAATTGTAGCAAGCTATAGCTGAGTCCCTTGAGGGTTTGCAGGGGTTTGTATTTATGGGCAAGGAGTGCAAAGAAGGGGGAGTCCAGCCAGTAAGCTCATTGGCTTGAAGATAGGGACAGGTTTTGTTTTTTTGTTTTTTAAGATTTTATTTATTTATTTGACAGAGAACACAAGCAGGGGGAATGAGAGGCAAAGGGAGAGGGAGAAGCAGGCTCCTGGCTAAGCAGAGAGCCCAATGCGGGGCTCCATCCCAAAACCCTGGGATCATGACCTGAGCTGAAAGCAGACACTAAACTGACTGAGCCACCTAGGCGCTCCCGGAAAGGGAGAGATTCCTGATGGATGTTCAGTGAGATCCATGGCATTTATGGGAAATCACCTCTCAGTTCTTCAAGCTTTATTTTCCCCATGGCACATGCATGAGACTCTTCATATCTCCTGGTTCCATCTTAGATTGAAATCCTTTCACAAAATCAAGAGACGGTTGTGAGTTTCCTTTAACTATATACTAGTATCTAGAAACATTGGTCTGTCATGTTTCTGGAGGAAAAACTCAATTCTTATTAAGTAGATCCACATTGCCTATCTTTTCTGCTTGACTTCCTGAAAAAGTATTCAGCAGATTGTCTAACTCAGCCCTCTACTTTTACAATAATTTAACTACTGCCAATTTGAATGTCTTCTGTCTTGAATAGTCAGCTGTGGTAAGATGAGTGAGAGGTGATTGATTTTCTAGTGTCAGTTTACTCCACTTTCTCAAATCAGACAGCTTTTAAAATTACAGAGTTATGATTCTGAAAAATATTATGTCAAGCACTGCTTATTTATGAAAACTTTATACTGCCTTTGTAAGATGCACAGCTGTGGGAGTAATGAGTACAAATAAACAGGGATTCTGTATGTTGTAGCAGAGAGCTGTTTTTATTGGCCAGCATCTTTTTTGTGTGTGGACCCATTTCTCCCCAAATCCATTTGGCCCTCGAGGTATGTCTCTAATGGGGTCTCATACATCCACATCCCCTTACGGTTGGCATATGTATTGTCAACTTGACTGAGCCAAGGGGTGCCCAGATTAAACATTACTTTTAAGTGTGTCTGTGAGGGTGTTTCTGGAGAGATTAGTGTTTGAAGCCATACATTCAAGTGAAGTAGACTGCCCTACCCACCATGGGTGGGCCTCATCCAACCTGTTGAGGGCCTGAATGGAACAAAAATCAGAGGAAAGGAGGATTCATTTCTGTCTTGCCTTCTTGCTTGAGTCAGGACATTGGTCTTCTGCCCCTGGACTGGGATTTACACTACCAGCTCCTGTGGTTCTTAGGTCTGTGAGGTCGGACTGGACCACCACCACCAGCTTTCCTGGGCCTCTAGCTTGCAGATAGCAGATCGTGGGACTTCTCAGCCTCCATAGTCATGTGAACTATGAATCTCTCCGTCTCTTCCCCTCCCACCATATATACGAATCTCCACATATATATAATATGTGTAATATTCTAGTGGTTCTGTTTCTCTGGAGAACCCTGACTAAGGCAGCATGTGACCAGGGCTGAGCCAATCTTAGTACACTATTTGGTTGAGCACACAGAAGTGGAAACATGATCCAGTCATAGCCAACCTGTGTGTGTGTGTGTGTGTGTGTGTGTGTGTGTGTGTGTGTGAGAGAGAGAGTGTGTGTGTGTGTGTGAGAGAGAGAGAGAGAGAGAGGGCGGGGGGAGAAAGAGAAAGGAGAGGGGGAGAGGAAGTAGAAGAGAGAGAGGGAGGGAGGGAAGGAGAGAGATTGATTATGGATGCTGGGAGAATGAAATTCTCTTTCTGCCTCATTTGCTAACCTGATAATAGAAAACTAGGCATGACTGTGGTCACTATCTTGACTCCCTTAGGTGGAGAGAGATTCTATGCAGAATGCGGCCAAGTAAAGACAAGTAGTGGAGAAAAAAGTCTTGGAAACTCTAGTCCCTAGATCTGGCTGTGCTTGATCTCAACATCAGGGCCTCTGTTTTTCTGTGAGCTAATACCTCTTCCTCTTCTTTCTCTTCCTCTTCAGTTTAGTTTAACTTAGATTTCTAACACCGGCGGTAGAACGAGTTCCGAATAAAACACCTACTCAGAACTGGCAAGAAATTGAAGATGAAAATGGGAAAATGTATTAGGAAAAGTTTTTGAGAAATCAGCTTGATGGCTAAAAATCTTCTTAAATACAATCAAAACTGATTTAATATCAATTAACAAAATGGTTTTTGAAACCAGAATATGTGTGAAATTATGACAGAAGTTTTCAATGGCTCTTGTATTACAACACCGCAGAGAAAAAAGATAGCTAAAATTTATGTTTACTTGCAGAAAATTACTCCTTAATATTTTTGTCTCCTGACATCCAGTTCCAATAAGTTTGTGAAAGCTGGTGAGTAAATATATATATATATATATATATATATATATATATATATATATATATATATATATATATATATATTACATAATTTTAGTTCCTATGTGCAACTTTATTTCCAGGGTTAGGTAATCAGTGTGTGAAGTGAATCCCAAACACGAAAAGTATTTCTTGATGTGCAATACTTACTCTCTCCAGTAAATCAAATAGTACTTGTAATTCCTTTGAGAATTTGTCAGAAAGCCATGAGATTTCAGTTGATGTCTAGCCTTGGAATCTTCAAAGGTTCATATAGGATGGTCAATCTTGTGTCAAATCCTTGTTCTCTCCTAATCACCAAGACCTCTCGCTGTCAGCAAGCAATGATCTCAGCTGTAGTTGCCTTACCTTAGAAGCGACCCATAGTTGTACAACAAAAATGAATAATCTATAGAGGGGCAGTGGACTGCAGCCTCTTAGTGCAGAAGTTCAGAGTTGTATGAGTTCTGCTGTTAACATATCCATGGAAACACCTAAGTTGTAAAAAGTAAGAAGGATCACACAATGAGATAAATCATCTGTTCTCAAACTTTGTTTTGAGGACCCCTTAAACTCTTAAAAATTATGGAAAAACGCAAAGAGCTTTTGTTTATGTGGGTTACATCCATTTATATTTATAGTATTAGAAGTTAGATCAGGAAAATCTAAGTATTGGGAAGCTTACAGGCACATGGTGCAGGATATGAGTTTCCAGTATCCTAATTTATATTGACGGATTAGAGTTTGTAATTGGCAGCAATTACTGTGTTCTTTTCCTTAAAGTAACTAGAATGTGAAGTGAAAATGTCCACCAAGACACAGATCCAAATAACCATACTTTGCCACTGTTTTTTTGAGACAATATGGTGTTCTGTCAAAAACGTGTCTAGTTCAACTTGCAACTTAAATACTCACACAGGTTGTTTTTCTTGAACCATTATACTTTGGTAGAGAGCAGAAGTGCTTTATGAGAACTTCTCAATTCATAACATAGAATATTAAAAACGAGCATACTCAAGAGTTGAGAACTAACAACTTTTAGTGTTTTATCAAGGGCATTCTTATGTGAAACTGGCTTTTTTTCTTAACTGCAAGCACATGGCAATGAAGAATAATACAACAACTACTAGGATAGTTTGGTGCCACTGCTTTGATTGGTGCTAAGATACCAGCTGTTCTACCCACATTGCTTTTGTACCATAGCACAAATGTCAATACAGTGGAAAAGACACTTATCAGCTTAATATTGTTATGAAAATAATTTTGTCTCTGTGGATTCCTTGAAAGGAATTGGGAACCCCCAAGGGATGCAGACCATACTTTGAGAATCCCTGATTTAAGAAATGCCATCATTCTGTCATTCAAAGGAAGCCTTATCAAGTACCTGATTATTGCCAGGCAGTTCTGAGCACATGGGATGTGTCAGTGAACAAGGAGCTCTGTCTTCATGGAGATTATTGTCTAGCAGGGTGACCATAGACAGTAAGACAATAGATAAAATAAATACATAAATTAGGAGATGCATTAGGAGATGATAAGTGCTATGGAAATATACAGGAGTACAGCAAGATAAGGGCAATTAGAAGTGCTCGAGGTGACAAGTAGCAGGTGGAAATTTTAGACTGATCAGGATAGACCTAATTGCAAAGGAAGCAAAGTCTTTGGAAGCGAAGTCTTTTTTAAAAATTTTATTTTTAAATTTTAATTCCAATTTAGTTAACATACAGTGTTATATTAGTTTCAGGTATACAATATAGTGATCCAACACTTAAATATAACACCCGGGACTCATCATGACAAGTGCACCCCTTAATCCCCATCAGCTATTTCCCCTGTCCCCTCCACACCTCCCTTATGGTAACCACCAGTTTGTTCTCTATAGTTAAGAGTGTTTCTTGGTTTGCCTCTCTCTCAGTCTTTTTTTTTCTCTTTCCTTTTTGTTTCTTAAATTTCACATGTGAATGAAATCATATGGTATTTGTCTTTCTCTAAATTATTTTGCTTAGCGTTATACTCTCTATCCCCATCCTTGTTGCAAATGCCAAGATTTCATTCTTTTTCATGTCTGTATAATATATATATATTATATATATACTACATTATATATTATATATATTATATACACTACATCTTCTTTATCCATTCATCTATCAATGGACATCTGGGGTCTTTCCATAGTTTGGCTGTTGTAGATAATGCTGCTATAAACATAGGGGTGCATGTAACCCTTTGAATTAGTGTTTTGTATTCTTTGGGTAAATACCCAATAGTGTGATTACTGGATTGTAGGGTTTCTATTTTAAAGTTTTTGGGAACCTCCATACTGTTTTCCATAGTGGCAGCACTCTAGTTTGCATTCCCACCAACAGTGCAAGAGGTTCCCCTTTATCCACATCCTTACCAACACTTGTTTCTTGTTTTTGATTTTAGCCATTCTGACAGGTGTAAGGTGATATCTCATTATAGTTTGGATTTGCATTTCCCTGATGATGAGTGACGTTGTGCAAATTTTCATGTGTCTGTTTGCCATCTGTATGTTTTCTTTAGAGAAATGTCTGTCCATGTCTTCTGCCCATTTTTAATTTTTTTTTTTTTTTTGGGTGTTGAGCTTTATAAGTTCTTCATATATTTTGGATACTATATCATCTGCAAGTATCTTTATCGGATATATCATCTGCAAGTATTCTGTAGGTTGCCTTTTAGTTTTGTTGATTGTTTACTTCATGGTGCAGAAGCTTTTTATTTTGATATAGCCAAAGAATTTATTTTTGCTTTTGTTTCCCTTGCCTCAGGAGATATATCTAGAAAAACGTTGCTATGGCCAATGTCAAAGACATTACTGCTTGTGTTCTCTTCTAGGATTTTTATGGTTTCAGGTCTCACATTTAGGTCTTTAATCTATTTTGAGTTTATTTTTGTATATGGTGTGAGAAAGAGGTCCAGTTTCATTCTTTTGCATGTAGCTGTCCAATTTTCCCAACACCCATTTGTTGAAGAAACTGTCTTTTCCCCATTGGATATTCTTTCATGCTTTGTTGAAGATTAATCAGCCATGTAATTGTGGGATTATTTCTGGATTTTCTATTCTGTTCTATTGATGGATGTATCTTTTCTTGTGCCAGTACCATACTGTTTTGATTACTGCAGCTTTGTAATGTAACTTTAAGTCTGAAATTGTGATACCTCCAGGTTTGCTTTTCTTTTTCAAAATTGCTTTGGCTATTTGAGGTCTTTGGTGGTTTCATGAAAATTTTAGGATTGTTTGTTCTAGTTCTGTGAAAACAGCTGTTGGTATTTTGATAGGGATTGCATTAAATCTATAGGTTGCTTTGGGCAGTATAGACATTTTAACTATATTTGTTCTTCCAATTCTTGAGCATGGAATGTCTTTCTGTTTCTTTGTGTTGTCTTGAATTTCTTTCATCAGTGTTTTATAGTTTTCAGAGTATAGATCTTTCACCTCTTTGGTTTATTATTTTTGGTGCAATTGTAAATGGGATTGTTTTCTTAATTTCTCTTTCTGCTGTTTATAATTAGTGTATAGAAATGCAATAGATTTCTGTATGTTGATTTTGTATCCTGTGATGTTACTGAATTCATTTATTGGTTTTAGTAGTTTATTGGTGGAGTCTTTTGGGTTTTGTATGTATAGTATCATGTCATCTGCAAATAGTGAAAGTGGACATCCTTGTCTTATTCTTGACTTTAGAGGAAAAGCTCTCAGTTTTTCGCCATTGAGTATGAATGTTTACTGTAGGTGTTTCATATATGGCCTTTATTATGTTGAGGTATGTTCCCTCTAAATCTAATTTGTTGAAGGCTTTTTTCATGAATGGGTGTTGTACTTTGTCAAATGCTTTTTCTGCTTGTATTGAAATGATCACATGGTTTCTATCCTTTCCTTTTTGATATGATGTATCACATTGATTGATTTGCAAACATTGAATTACCCTTGCAAGCCAGGAATAAATTCCTCTTGATCATGGTGAATGATTTAAAATGTATTGTTGGATTTGCTTGCTAGTATTTTGTTGAGGATTTTTCCATCTATCTTCAGAGATATTGGCCTGTTCTTTTTTTTTTTTTTTTTTTTTGGTGTCCTTATATGTTTTTGGTATCAGGATGAAACTGGCCTCATGCAGTGATTTTGGAAGTTTTCCTTTGAAGCAAAGTCTTAAAGGAGACAGGGAGTTAGCTGTGTGGTTATCTGGTAGAGGATTTCAAACAAGGGAATAATCGTGTGAAGATCGGAGTATGCCTGACATGGTCAAAATAGAACAAGGAAGTCAATGAAGAGGGAGTGGAGGTGTTGATGGTGAAGTTTGGGGTATGTGGTCAGAGAAGGAAGAGAGGGAGCAGATCATGTAGAGAAATGGCAACTACTGGAGAAGTTGTAGCAGAAGAGAGACCTGATTTCTCTTATGTTTTGAAAAGATCATTTTTCTTGTTATATTGAGGATAGACTATACAGGACAAGGAAAGAAAATGGAAATTAAGAGACTCGTGCAGTAAGCTGATGAAAGACAATTGTGTTGGGCCAGGTGTGGAATAGGCAAGAAAAGGGAATCAGGTTTTGATATGGAGTGTAAGAGAGAAGTCAAAGGTAACTTCAAAATTTTTGGTTTGAATAACTGAAAAGATAGTATATCTTGTATACAAAAATTAACTCAAAATTCACCATAGATCCATGTATAAAATTATAAAACTTTTTGGAAAAAACACAGGAGAAAATCTTCATGACCCTTGTGTAGGCAAAGAGTTCTTAAACATGACACCAAAAGCATGATTCATAACATGAAAGTTCTACACATTGGACTTCATCAGAATTAAAAATTTTGCTCTGCGAAAGACACCATTCAGAAAATGAAAATAGGGCACCTGGGTGGTGCAGCCGGTTAAGCATCCGCCTTCAGTTCATGTCATGATCCCAGGATCCCAGGATCGAGTTCCGTGTCTGGGTCCTGTTCAGCGGGGAGCCTGCTTCTCCCTCTGCCCACCACTCCTCCTGCTTGTGCGCTGTCTCGCACTCTCTCTCTGTCAAATAGATAAATAAAATCATTTAAAAAATATGAAAATGAAAACAAAGTGACAGTATGGGGAAAATTATTTGCAAATTACATATCCCAAAAGGATATTTATGTATACATGGATGGAATTAGAGGATATTATACTAATATACACACACACATGCACATACTCTTTAAACTCAACAAGAAGAAAACAAGTTTGAAAATGAGAAAAAGATTTGAACAGATACTCCCACAAAAAATGGCAAATAAGCACATGGAAAAATGCTTAACATCATTAGCCATTAGGGAAATGCAAATTAAAGCCATTATGAGATGTTACAGTATATTATTAGAATGCCTAAAATAAAAAATACAGGCAATAGTAAGTGCTCATAAGGATGTGAAGAACTGAGTCTCATACATTGTTGGCAGGAATGTAAAATGGCATGGCTACTCTGGAAAACAGTTTGGCAGTTTCTTTCTTTTTTGTTGTTGTGTTTTGTTCTTATTTAAATTCAATTAATAAACATATGATGTATTATTAATTTCAGAGCTAGAGTTCAGTGATTCATCAGTTGCATACAACTCCCAGTGCTCATTACATCAAGTGCCCTCCTTAATGTCCATCACCCAGTTACTCCATCCCCCTACTCACTTCCTCTCCATCAACCCTCAATTTGTTTCCTATTATTAAGAGTCTCTTATGGTTTGTCTCCTTCTCTGATTTTGTGTTGTTTTATTTTTTCCTCTCTTCCCCTATGATCCTGTTTTGTTGTTTAAATCCACACATGAGTGAAATTTTATAATTGTCTTTCTCTGACTGACTTATTTTGCTTAGTATAATATCCTCTAATTCCATCCATGTCATTGCAAATGGCAATATTTCATTTTTTGATGGCTGAGTAGTATTCCAAAAAATATATGTATATATATTACATCTTCTTTATCCATTCATTTGTCAGTGGACATCTGGGCTTTTTCCATAGTTTGGCTATTATGGACATTGCTGCTATAAACATTGGGGTGCAGGTAACAGTTTGGTAGTCTCTTATAAAGTTAATTATCCACTTACCATATAACTTAGTAATCCCACACCTAGATATTTATCCTAGAGAAATGAAAATTTATATTCAATGAAAACCTGTATATGAATATCTGTAACAATTTTATTTGTAATAGGCAAAAATTGGAAATAATCCAGATGTCCTTCAACAAGTGAATGGATTAAAAAAACAATAGTATTTCTATATGAGTATTACTCAGCAAAAAAAGAAAAAAAAAGAGGACTACATGCAACAATTTGGATGGATGATGTCAAGGGTATTATATTATGCTAAGTGAAAATAGCCCATCTCAAAAGGTTGCATCCCATATGATTCCAGTTACATAACATTGTTGATATGATAAAGTTATAGCAATGGGGAACAAACCTGTGGTTTCAGGGGTTAGGGCTGGAGTAAGGAGGATGTGACTATCAATGGGTATAGCACAAGGGAATTTCTTTGAGGTAATGGAACAGCTCTATATACATTGTGTCTACTGCTGGTTATGTGATAACATTTCACAGAACTGTGTACCAAAGACAGAAAAGAGCACGTATTGGGGTGCCAGGGTGGCTCAGTCAGTTAAGTATCTGACTCCTGGTTTTGGCTCAGGTCATGATCTTGGGGTCATGGAATTGAGCCCCATTCCAGGCTTTGTGCTCAGAGGGGTGTCTGCTTGAGATTCTCTCTCTCCCTCTGCCCCTCCCACCCCCAATAAATAAATAAATCTTAAAAAAATACATGTTAAAACTAGTGAAATCCAAGTAAGGTCTGTATTTAGTTAATAGATTGCATCAATCCTAATTCCCTGGTTGTTATAATTGTAGTATAGTTATGTAATATGTTCTTTTGTGGGGAAGCTGGGAAAGTGTTCTCAGGAACTCTATAACTATTTTTGCGAATTCTCTGTGAGCCTAAAATTACTTCAAAATGGAAAGAAAAAAGATAGCCTTTTCATTAACTGGAATGAAAGAGGCTGCATACAGAGCCGATTTTAGAGGAGATGAGTTCAGTTTTGGATATCCTAAATTGGAGATGTCTATTTTATATGCTTATGTGTACAAGTCTGGAATTTGGGAGAGGAATCTGAATGAGATATACATTTGGAAAATGATATTTAAGGCCAGGAGATTGGATAAGCTCATCTAGGGCCGGAATATAAATCAAGAAGAAAAGCAGAGTCAGGACGGAGCCTTGGGATACTCCACTATCAGACGACTTGAGAAAATGGAACTCTGAGAAGGTCATAGTTTCAAGTGTAGTATTTCCCTTTTATTGAAAACTCTTTGGTGTGCATGCTTATGTGCATGTGTGCGTATGTACGTGTGTGTGAGTGTGTGTGTTTGTTTGTGGTTTGACAGAGTTCTGCTCCAACCAGTAGATAGTTTTACTGATAGATTTGAACCTCTTTTAGTTATTATGGTCTTCTTTCTCTGTTCCTCTGTAGTTTGTCAATTGCAGTAAAATTTTACAGTATATCAGTAAGAATGCCCCTCCCTTTCCATCACGTATTGAATTCTGGTCAATGATTTTACAACCTGTTCTCCTAATGCCTGCTACCTCAGGGATCGTATATGGTCATCTCAATTTTTTGGGAGAAACTAGCCTTAGTTCCATTAAAAGAGGATGGAGCATCTGTTGTGAGACTGCTTTCCTTAATGAGGAAATAAAGACAAAATCTAATTCACGTTTAGGAGAAATTTTCTCATTATCTTCTTATTTTGTTTTCCTGAAATCATGGCTCATTTATGGTCAGTCTCTGCGCTTGCCATTTTTGTCTTCCAACCAAATGTTTTATCTCCTTTGCCACTATCGTCCCATTATCATTGCTATTAAAAAATTAATTCACTTAGTTAACTGACTTTAGCTTCATGTTTAGGCAGATCACTGTAATTACGTTATAAGTTTAGGAGCCTTGCCTAGAAGGAAATTATAATCCCTCATGCATATGTTAGGAAACAAGAAAGGGCAAAAGTCAGTGATCTAAGCATCCATCTTCGGAAGTTGGAAGAACAGCAAACTATACCCAAAAAAAGGAAAAAGGAATATTAATAAAGTTAAAGGCAGAAATTAATGGAATAGAAAAAACATATAGTAGAAAGATCAACATAAACAAGAGTTGGCTCTGTGCCAGAAAGAGGGACCAAAAAAAGAGAGAAGCTATAAATTACCAATATCAGGAATTAAAAATGAGACACCACTTTAGATCCTATAGACATTAAAAATATATAAGAAAGTATTATAAAAATTCATCCCAGTGAATTAAAAAACACCTGAAATAATTTAATTCCTAGTAAACACAATTTACCAAACTGACATCTATTTCTAACATAAGTAGAAATAGAAAATCTAAACAATCCTTTTGCAAATTGTCCATTTATACTCTGCCCATATTTCTATTGAGATTTTTGTCTTTTTAAAAAATTGATTGATGGGACTTCTTTAAATACAAATACATTAACCCTTTGTCATTGCAAGTATTTCTCCCAGTGTTTTACTTTCACATTTTATTCATAAAATATGGAAATTTGTGTTATAACTTATATTTGTTGAATTTTTTCATTGTAATTTCTTTGCTTTTATGCTCAGTCTATCCCTATATGATTTCTTCTAGTTTATGATGTTGATATGTGTGTATTTTTAAATTAATTCCTTAAAACTTGTGGAACTTAGTTTGATGTGTGACATGAAGCAAGTGATCATTTTTTTTCTCCTAAACTAGTCAATTTTCTCAGAATCATGTAAAATATAATCACTGATTTTTTTCCACTGGTTTGTAATACTTCCTTGACCAAATATTAAAAATTTGTGTATACTAGCGTCTGTTTCTTTTTAAATTTCTCTATTAATTCTTCTGTGGCATTACTCTTTGAAATTTTTGTCTTTCCCTTCACACCTTCTTTCAGAAGAAATTTAGAATAATTTTATCATGTTAAATATTCCATGCAATTTATGGAGGTATTTTGTTAAAGCTAAATGCTTTAGGGGTGAAACCTAGACATTTTAGTAGATATAATATATCAAAGTGCTAAGTACATATTTTGTAATCTGACATACATTTTCTGTAAAATGGGAATAGCAATACTTGATAGATTGGCTGGAAAGATGGAATAAACTGAAAATAGGATCTAGAACACATTGAACAATTCTTGGCATATAGTAGGTGCTCATTAATTAAAATAACTAAAAATTACTAACTCCCATTATTCTATGCCTCTTACTAAATGATGTCTTTTATTACCATTAGTAATATTTGGTGTTTCCATTGTTATATGTAGGATGTCTCTCCTTTTATGTAAATCTTCTATACTTTTCACCAAAATTCCAATTTTTTTCATATCAATCATACTTTTTTTGGATAGTTTTATTCTTAACTATTTTATGGTTTATATTGTTGTTTTATACAACTTGGTTTTCTCCAGTTACATCTGTTTGGTATTGATGCTATATAGGCAAGACTTTGAAAGTGTATATTCATCTTATTTAAATTTATCTGATTTTTTGCCAAAATTTAAAAAGAAGGTAAGAGCTTTTCAGTTGATTCTCTTATGGGCTATAGATAATGATGGTTTCGTGTCCTTATTTCCAGTAGTTACAGTGCTACTTCTACTTTCAATTTCCTTCCCATAATTGGGTTCAATAGAAGAATGATAGTAGTAGATTTGCTTGTTTTGATCTTTATTTTGAATGAGAATGCTTCTAATTTCTCACTGTAATTTGTTTTTTTGGCTGTTAATTTAGAATAGGTACTTATGCTGAGAAAGCACCCTCTTCCTAGTGCACCAAGTATGACTTTTTTTTTTTTTAAGATTTTATTTATTTATTCGACAGAGATAGAGACAGCCAGCGAGAGAGGGAACACAAGCAGGGGGAGTGGGAGAGGAAGAAGCAGGCTCATAGTGGAGGAGCCTGATGTGGGGCTCGATCCCATAACGCCGGGATCACGCCCTGAGCCGAAGGCAGACGCTTAACCGCTGTGCCACCCAGGCGCCCCTCCAAGTATGACTCTTAGGCCACAAACTCAGATGTGCAAGAAAAGTAACTGAAGTAAATTTGTATTTGGGGGCTTCATCCTGCCAGATGGTAAGACCTTGATCTCAGTTAACTAGTGTTATTCCTCCCCTTTTCCAAAGGGTTTACATTGTGCCAGGGTGCGTCGGGTGGGACATGGTGGGGAGGGGTGGTGGCGGCGGGAAGGCATCTATCCCTGTGCCTCCTTCTCTGGTCTCTTCCTCCATTTCTCTCTCCTCTCACACTCAGCTTTGAGGCCAGGGTACTAGGGTCCAGGCTGCGAGGAGCAGGAAAGGTTGTGGATTCTTTCCGTTTTCTCTCTCAGATTGCACTGGGATGTGGCAAAAAGCAAGGAGTGTTCAGAGAAGTTTTTCTTGCCTTGAGCTCCCTGGTCTTCCCTTAACAGCTTGTCCTCCTGTTGTAACTTCCACAACTTAGTAGCTGTGAAGTGAAGTCAAAGTGAGGCATGGAGGGACGCCTGGGTGGCTCAGTCGGTGTTATACGCAAATAATGAATCATGGAACATTACATCAAAAACTAAGGCTATACTGTATGGTGACTAACATAACATAATAAAAAATTATTATTGCAAAAAAAAAAGCATCTTTCCTTTGCCTCAGGTCATGATCCCAGGTGGGATTGAGTCCTGCATGGGGCTCCTTTCTCAGCGGGGAGCCAGCTTCTCCCTCTTCCTGCTGCTCCCCCTGCTTGTGCTCTGTCTCTCTCTGACAAATAAATAAATAAAATCTTAAAAAAAAAAGTGAGGCATGGAATGTGGAGTTTTGGGAATGAGAAGGAGGGCGAGGATCCAGGCAGCAGTAGAAACACAGGAACAAAGGGAGAGGCGAGGATGGAAGGAAGGAAAGGTCCAGTAGCAAGTAGAAAGAATAGGTCTGGGTCAGCTTAAGTTGGCTGCTCTTACATATAAGCAAATTTGCCAGCTCTTTCTAGTGAAGGACTTCCTGTATTTCACTTAGAAATCATGAAAAAGAAAAGTAGGCATAACCCAAAGAGCTTCCCTTTTGCAATATTTTGAAATACAAATACACACGTTTTAGATTTTGTATTTAAGTATATATAAAGCTTTCACAAAGGGCAGAAAACTGAGGCAGTAAAAAATGAAAATGCGAAGAACAAGATTTTGACCTGTAGCTCTGATTTTGATACATCATAGCTTGGAAGAGCAGAGATAAAATTTTATTTTGTCGCAGTGTATTTAAACAAGAGAATGTTTTGATTTCCCTGGGAAGAGAAGTCTACTCTACATTCTTTCCAGTCTTTGAAGAATACAGCAGGCAGGACAGCTAGCTCTGGGGTAACTGATCAGTCGTGCAGCCTTCTTTCTCCAGATCACAGGTTGCCATTTAGTCCTTAAGCTGCCGTTTTGTGCTGTTATTTTTTACTCCGTATCTGATTCGTTCTGAGTCA
This sequence comes from Ursus arctos, assembly GCF_023065955.2. Lineage (NCBI taxonomy): Eukaryota > Metazoa > Chordata > Mammalia > Carnivora > Ursidae > Ursus > Ursus arctos. The sequence continues at coordinate 59,983,029 of NW_026623067.1, forward strand.
TGGGGAGCACACTCTTATTGCAATGAGGTGCACTGCAGAGAGGTCTGGCCTGCTTGTTCTGCACCATTAAATGCCTGCTTGTGTCTTTCTATCAGAAATGGCTGGGAGAGTTACAACACCGGGAAAAGAAAATGCGGGTGCCAGGGTTCTGCCTGGGACGACTTGAATTAAGAGAAATGGGCAGAACAAAGAGAGTTTTCTGGGTTTTTCCTACGAAAAAAATAATGGACTATTGTGCTTGATGGGCATCTATATCTCTTGTGTGTCATTCTCAAGCAGTCGAGGTACCATATTGGTAACAGCATTCTTTCCTATGAAAGATTCCATTTGAGTATGTCTGGGTCCAATCGGAGGCTGAGGTGGGGAGATCACCTCAGTGGCAGAACAGCACTACCCAGCATCAAGTCTCCTTGATCATTAGTCTTCCCCAAATATGTTTGTTTGTAATCTCTCAGTAGAGAATTGAAAGATATCATCCCAGACACACTGAAGGGACATGATTTTCCAGGATGTGAGGGGCTTCTGTCCATTAAGAATCTGCTGAAGCTGAGCATAGCTTGAAAAATTTAAACTGAATAGAAGTAGCCCTGTGCTCAATGAGAGTTTCTGCCAAGGAGATAGGACAAAGGCATTATTCCTTGAGGATAACAGCTACATTTCTCTCCTTTCCTCCTCTCTGTACTTGGTACAATTATTTTTATGTTACATTTAAAAGATGGAGACAATGAATCAAAAACTGACTCTTTGACCTCTCTATTGCCTCAAAACATGAAACTCCAATGGATCTGCGGTAGCGGTAAGACTTCCATTCACCAGAGACAAGAACCGTAACACCAGTAAAATGATAGAAAAATGCAGTTTGTTGCATTAGTGGCAAGCAATTGGAACAAAATGTATTAGTAGTTTAGAAACCATTCTGTGTGTGATTATCTATGTGCTTTGTATTAAGAAGAAATACTCACAATGCAAGGACGTGGGGGATAACCATCTTTTCATTGGCAGGAGAACTTTTACTTGAGAGTCCTATAGTTATAAGTTATAAAAAAGCAAATTTGCCTCTGAAACAGTGTAGCTTGCAGTAAAATTCATTTTCAGCACTTCTTCTGAATTCAGCTCACATAGCCTTCTTGTAGGCTATAAGGAGGTTCAAGCTGTTCTAAAACAGTCATCACGATCCATTACACTTTGTTCCCTGTAGCTTTTGTTCCCAGTTGCATGTGATACTGTAGTTGTGAAAGAAAATTTAAAATGCATGCTGACTTTACATATGGAAGGATTATAGTTTTGCTTGTTCAAAGCATTTTCACATATACCATCTAGAATCTGGTATGAACAACCCAGGGCAAAGATAACATTTTGAAAGAGGATACCAAATTAATATTCCTTTTATGTTAAAAGAAATATCTTAGGAGAAAAAATACTTCTTGAATATGCAGCTTGGTTTATATGTGGGAAACAGAAAAATTCAAGCCAATAATTTAAGCCCCAAAGGTTTACTGCAAATACCTATGTCAGTGAAGCAAAAGCAGTTTGCCTTTTAAAAAATTTTTAGGGGCGCCTGGGTGGCACAGCGGTTAAGTGTCTGCCTTCGGCTCAGGGCGTGATCCCGGCGTTATGGGATCGAGCCCCACGTCAGGCTCCTCTGCTGTGAGCCTGGTTCTTCCTCTCCCACTCCCCCTGCTTGTGTTACCTCTCTCGCTGGCTGTCTCTATCTCTGTCGAATAAATAAATAAAATCTTAAAAAAAATTTTTTTTAGAAATAATTTAAAAAGTTATCCCTCATTGGAGATTATATGGATTCCATTTCTAATTAATGCTGAAAGTATCCTATAATATTTTAAATTATGTTTGAATACAATTATTCTCTTTTTGGATGTTGCAGATCATAGAGAAAGACCCGTTTTTGAAAGGATTAGAAAACAATGAGGAGCAGACACTAACTTTCATGCTACTTTATCCCTTCTAAGTTTAGGGAAAACTCAGTGTTTTCTTCCAAGAACCAACTCCTGCTCCTGTGCTCAGTATTGCTTGATGTTTTCTAGTCATTCAGTCTTCTTTGAGACCACTTTCTTTTCTTCTCTGTGCGGTTGCTAAGTCCCACAACTGTTCTCTTGTAAAGCTGCTCTCCACAGCATGTCAGAATTTTATGTCTTTGAAGGAGGTTCCTGGAGTCCAGTTTATTCAACACTTTTAAAGTACGATAAACTTTTCTGCAAATGATACCCAGAAGCCCTCAAATTACTACTACTACTACTGCTACTACTATGACAGCTGATTTGGTTGAAGCAAGGATGGAAGGGAGGGTCACGGTTCTCTATCTGTTTGGTCCATTCTTGCTGGCCTGCTGTCGCCTTCAGAGATGCTTTATTGAATCCTAAGGGATCCTTAGAGTGGAAAAAACAAGGGTTCAGCGGTTAAGTGTCTTTACCAAGATCATTAAGCCAGTAATTACAGAACTGGGGCTAGAAGTCAAGTTAAAGTTTAGTGCCCTTTGGTTCCATTACTCCTATCATCACTGTTACCACCTGATACCCGCCTTAGTTGTTTTTTTTTTTTAAAGATTATTTATTTATTTATTTATTTATTTATTTAAGAGAGAGAGTGCACAAGTGGAAGGGAGGGGCAGAGGGAGAGGGACAAGCAGGCTCCCCAACATGGGGCTTGATCCCAGGACCCCAGGATCATGATCCGAGCCAAAGGCAGATGCCTAACTGACTGAGCGACCCAGGAACCCCTGATACCTGCCTTATTGCAGCACGTTCTTAGTAGTCTTGAATCTCTGCTGTTTTGCTTCCCCATTTCCGTAAGCTATTTTGTGTTCTTTATATCATTTCTGTGTGCCACAGCCTCCTGTGGCTCCCTATTAACTATAAAATCAAGCCTAAGTCTTTATGGATTCACTTCAGGCTCTTTATAATCTGAGTTTTTTTCTTACACTGTTCCCCAGTTTACAGCCACCCTGCCACCCAGGTTGGCTTCTCTTCTGATCCTCTAATCACCTCCTAGTCTTTCCTTATCTTCTTTCCTCTACCTGAAATGCTGGCTTTCATCTATGCTGTCCTTCAAGCTGAGATCCTTGAAACCTGTTCTGACTATACCCATTCACTTTCCCCTTTTGTCTTTTCAAGGACTGTATTCTGTAAAATTTTATTTGCCTTTTAAATTTCACATAGGTAAGAATATGTATTGTTTCATCAGTAAAAATGTAAGTTCTCCTAGGACATAGGGCATGACTTATTTTGTACATAATACTGGCACCATACTGTGTGACAACCAGCTCTATTTTGTTAGTGAATTAAATTGGACTGGAATAATGAAAAACTGTCCCTGCTCTTGATCCACAGGATTCCACTGCAACATTTTACATGAAACTGATGATGATTACTCCAGTTGACTCTTAACCATTTCCTTTTCCACCATAAAAAACTGGATCTAAGATTTTCTATTTGATCACTTTCTGTAACTATGCCATCAGCCTAATCATCAAACAATTCTAATTGAATATAAACAGATGTCAATGATAATAATTATATAAATGTTTTATTGCAAATACCTATCTCTATAGGTTTTCAATATATGTCTTTAAACTTACATAGTATAATGAATATAATTCCTTGTCAAATTAATAAGCATCACAACCAAAAGCCATATTTGCTCCTGGAACAGATGCTGTCTTTAATACGTCTCTCATGTCCAGATTACAAACTGAGGCGGGACTCCATGCCTCATCTATCCATATATCTACAATTGGAATTCAGATGGCAGGGTTATTTGAAATGAAAAATGGAGTCAGAATTCTCTTTGGTTATTGGTTTGACAATGAGGGATCATTTTGCTAATTAGGTTATATGGTGCATTTTCTTCAACATACTTTTGTTAATACCTTTTTAAAAAAAACATGCAAGCTACAGATTTAACTTGATTTATTGAAAGTGTGTTAATAATACTATCTTAGTTTTCCCAGCCTGTTTTGAGTATATTAGGCTAAAGAAGATCCCTCTAGATGAAAGAGAGTAAGAGGTATAATTAATAGTTATTTGATTAATCTTGGCAAAGTGTTTTTGATATATTCCCAGAAATTGAGAAACTGATATCTCTAATGATGGGTAACAAGTCTCTTCACAATTCAGGATGATTTCCATTCCTTTCCTTTCAACAAAATTGAGGAAGATCTAATTGAGTTGTCAGCTGATGGATCACAAAATTAGTATTTGAAGATATGCCATTGTGTGGTTTTGGCATGTAAAGTGGGAGAAGTTCAAAGAGTTGAATGACATTTTATAGCAAATTTTGCTCTAATACCATCTATTTATATGTTTGAATAAGATTCTCAGAGCTCCCAAAAAACATATTAGAATGGGTACTGAACCCAGTCTCATTATAGCAATTAATAATTATCCACCAAAACATGAAATGAAATGAAAAATCCTCATTCATTCCATTAACAAAAGAATTTCCAATTTTTAAAATGTTTAAAATTTATAATATATTTATATTGCTTTTCATAAAGTACATATTAATAATAATTGTAGTAATAACTTAATCCCCCAGAAGGAAAATTTTGCCTTGAAGGATGAAATGACATCAGTAAAGAATTTTCAAGTATAAAAATATTTTATATGAAAATATTCTGTGGGGAAGGTGGAATGGAAAAATGACCTCTTGGAGAAAAAAGAATGATATAAAGTTTCTAAGTGTTGAAGATCAGCTTGTTCATATATATATATATATATTTTTTTTTCAGTGAATGCTATTGGGTAACAATAGTTTTGGTATTTTCTTGGATACATTATTCCATGATTTTAAGATGTCAATATTTATAATATACCAGAAATCAAATCCTTTGTAACTATTTAAATTAAAAATAAAAGAATTTAGATGTGGATTAACAGTGTGCGAGTGGGTACATAGTTTCCCAAATTATTTTATAGGAATACATAAGCAGAATCTTGGGAACTCCTTTGGCCAAGAAGTACAGCCTCTGTAGCCTTATCTGGTGGCTGCCACTCATTTGCTCTCTGCTTCTAACATATACTGATCCTTATTCATTTCTCCGAATGCCTCTAATTGCTTCCTGCCTAGGAATTCACCCCATCCCTATCTACTCGGTGGCACCAGTCTGCCCCCAGGACTGGCTCAGCCACCCTTTCCAGATGATGTCTACTTGCTCCTTCTGAACCAAGCTTTGGTGATAGGTCTTAGGGAAGTGTTCTCTAAGATTACCAAAGTCAGATTCCCTAGAATCTCCCCTAACTCCATAACACCTGGATCTTTTTCTCTGTATCTCTTATCACAATTATTATTTTAAAATTGATGTAAATCCTTTAAGGGCAGGGACTGACTCTGTCTTACTCACTGCTGTATCCCAAGAGAATCCAGCACAGAAGTGGTGTTAAAGAAAAAATTATTCATAACCCTTGTTAAAGGCGATCAGGCAGACTTGATTCAGTACTGCTGTGGTAGGTGTAGACACTGCTTTGACAGAATTTTGCAGTGGGGAAGAGAGATTGGATTCATCTTCGAATACCCCATAGGCAAGTGGGAATTTATAGCCGAGGAGTAGTGTGGGAGTGAGTGGATGGAAAATTACTTAGAGGAAACATCAGGGATCAGGGCCGTTTTGGCTAAATCAATCTAACTGTATTCTTACTGAAGACGGACCAGGGTGTTGGGACATGATCAGGTGTCAAGGGTGGGAGGTTCTCGTTAAACAGACTAAGCAGGGTGCTTACTAAGACTGGATTTTACAAGGAAGTGCACAGATGGATCTAGGAGAAGGTTCAGGAGCCTGACTCACATTTGGTCAAGCAAAGAATCTTTGTCAGTGGGTTCATAGAAGTGACTCAGTATTTGTTGAATAGATGAATAAACAACACAGCTTATCCTTAATAGCTGTCTGTGGCCACAGATACTTTTGTAGAGTATTATTAATAATTTAAAAAGGAAGGATTTCTTTGTTCATGAATGATCTCAAGGAAACCTTACAAATAGTTCCAGGGATCAAGTAAGATTATGTACAAGAAAAGATTTGGAGGAGTTAAAGTCAATATCCAGTGTTGACTATTTCATGTAAACTCTCTGCATCAGGTGGGTTCTCTGGGAAACAGTCACCAAGATGTGCTGAGACATGCAGGAGATTTGTTGAGGAAAATGCCTGTGAAAGATAATGGGGAGCGAGAGCAGAGGGAGGTGAGGAGAGCTGCAGCCTGTGAAACGAGTCAGCTGCCTGTGAAGGAGAAGGGGAAGGAAGGAGGATTTGGCAGGGAGTCTCAGACTGCAGTGCAGTTCTAAGAATGTGTCAGCTGGATTCATGGAGAGTTCTCCAGCCCAAGTCAGCCGTTACTGGAGTCTCACAGCCACATGGTGGACTGCACTAGTACCCATGTACAGCCAAGTCGTGGGGCGGTCTAGGGGAAGCATGGCCTTGGTGCAGACATGATGGTGGATCCACAGGGCTGCAGCAGGGGCTGTTGATCCAGTCCACTCCTGCCAGCAGGAGATCTGAGTGGCGCATTTCTCACACACAGAAATTTGGAGGAATATCATCTGCACAACCATGTTTTAATTTATCTATCAAGTCATGCTACTCAGGGCTGACATTCCCTGATTTCCAGTTTGTAATTCATGGGTGTATTTTTTTGACTAGGACTGAATTTATTCAATTAATGCCACCAAGTTTTCTAGCCTACCAGCTATTTGCCATCACTTCATTGCATAGCGCGGACAGCATGGATCCCACTTCTTTGGGGCCACTGGTCCATTTACTACCTGGAACTGACAGGCTGGTCCTTGGTTATTCCAGTACTGGGTCAGGGAACAGCAAAAAACTAATGAGGAGTGAAGACCTTTAGCAAACGGTCTTTCATGGTTGTAAAAGCTCTCTATATTAAACACTTCCTAGTTTTATAACAATGGGAATTCAAAGAAACAGAAATATAGAAACACTTAACTATAAAAGTGCCTCCAATAGCTGATAACTGTTACCTGGCAGTGAGTTCATCTTTGGAGAAGTATGGAGACACAGGACATAATGTCTTAGCACTCATAAAAGGCCAGAGAAGACCAGCTCCTGTCTTCTTCTTAGGGATGCATCTGTCCTCAGTAGTTATAACTGAACCATCAGTTCCTTTTGTCTCTAGGGGAATTTTGTTAATGGTTCTGCTACAATCCACCGTCAAATCACCCTTGGAGTAATGGTTTCAAGTCCGATCACCATGGTGATGGCACATGGGTCAGTTTGCACTCTTGCATGACCCAGACTTCACAGACCTTGATATTAGGCCGAGCTCTGTAGTCACTTTTGGAGATATGTAATTATAAAGCAGTCATGTAGAGCGCTAATACTAATCCTGTGAAGGCCTAGTATTAAAGTACGATTGAGGGCTAAAAAACTTTCAAATTTGTGCTCTTTTATCTGACATCCCCTCCTTAAGGTAGCCTGGTTTTGAGTGGCTCCATAATTGCATGGTAGTTTTGCTGGGTGTTTCTTTTTTCTTTCCTCTGTCCTGATTTTTTATATCAAACTATTTGAAGGCCTTTCTGAAATAGAATATTGGTTAGGAAAAGCAAAACATACATTTTTTCCATATATGGTAACCACCTATTTTCATTATCAAAGGAATAAAAGGGTCTCTGGTCAGGACAAGATCAGAGAAATGAGTGAAGGGGTTCCAAAGGAAACAAAAATTAACAATACATACATACATACATATATAAATCCCTATAGTATCTTACATATGCTATGTGCTAAAAAAAAAAAAAACCAACTCAGGATCAGAAACCTCTCCTGATTTCTCTTTTGTTTTATGGATTACCATGGTGATAGGAGGGGGAGAGAAATAGGGGAGAACTAGAACTAATTATAATAACTGAAGCTTATAAAAATCCATGTGGTTATTTATTTACTTGGACATTGACTGATCCCTATTATGTGAAGGATACCATCTTCTAAAAAAGTCTCTTTCTAGCACCTACCCAGTCCTTCCAGAACTTCAGAGTTGTGGTTGATGGAGAATAGGTTCTCGTGTCCATAACACTTTTCGGTTTCACGCATATGATATTTGGCATGAAGAACAAAATCTATAATATCTGGGGTTATCTGAGGGTGTTTAATGGTGTCAGGCAGGAATTGGAGAAGCTCACATGGAGGGACCCTTTTCAGCTAGCTGCCTTTTCAGCATGTAGAAAGAACCTGTGCTCCAGAGAGAGAGAGGGAGGTGGGCGGAGGGAACAAGCCCTAATCGTCAAGGCACATGAATACTGCAGAGCTGACCAGAGGAAGCAAAATCTTTCATGCTAATCAGTGGTGGTGATTTAATCCTCAATGATTATGCGTCAGCAAGTGCATGGACCAAGAGTGAGGGCTGTCTGTGACCAGAGACAAGAGGCTTTGAGGACAGGAGATGTCACAGCACAGTGGAGAAAGAGGGAAGAGGGACAAGGACGATGGGACTCAGTATCCTAGATACTGCTTCCTAGTCACTCTGATGAAGACAGCTTCCTGAAATGTGCTCTACAGAACACCAGTTCTGGGGATGTTGAGATAGGACACACCAAAAAGAGGAGTCTGTGGTCAAATAAATTAGGGACACACTATCTACCATATTCTCTGAGGTGGAGATGTGTAATGTACATTAGTTATATGAAGTAAAGAAAACATTCTAACTTTATTTAAACCCAGTGTTTCTTAAACCTTTTTGAATATAGAACCTTATTTTTGTTTGCTCATTTGTATATTTATTATTAGCATCTTGAGGGAAGTGTGTCCTGTTGAAATGCCATGTTAATGGTTATTAGTTAAAGTCTGGATCAGTGAGAATTGGATATCAGACCCCAGTAAATGGCCTTTCAAGTTCTTGCATATATATCCAACCCTAGCTGTGCATCTGGATTGTCTGGTGGAATTTGGAAAAAAAAATGGCCATTCTGGATTTCACCCCAAATCTAAGAAATCTGAACCCAGGTGATAGGGCCTTAGAGTCTGTATTTTAAAAATATTTCCTGGGTAATTCTTATGAGCCGGCCTAGCAGTGTTCTATGGATCAGCATTTAGAAACCATTACATTATAGTGTTTGGGTTCAGTTGTTCCAATGAAGCTTTTGTCGCCCCTGTCAAGTCCAGGCTAAATAATCCATGTGGGTAGTGTCATATAAACCAAATATAGCCTACCTGTATATCAGAGTCAAAATTCTGGGGCCCAAAGTTGGCAAAATGAGGTAACCTTTTACCTGCTAGAATTCTGCCTCAACAAACCTAATGTTTGTCGGAATGTGTTGTCATTTATTTTTAACTTGAAAAAAAGTGTTATTTGAAGGAATTGGATGAAGGATTGGTGAAGGATAGCATACAAAATAGCCTTATACGTCTTCAATATGGAAGGATTTCATGTAGGGAGATATAGGCCAACTTGCCCTTTTAATATTTCAGTAGCAACAACTCCATTATTGAACATGGAGTGGCATTTAAGTGCAGAGAAATCCTTTATAAGGCAATCTATTCATGCCGTCTGCTCCTGAGCATCTTCCGTGGAGCCTGCATTATTCTTACAGTCTGGCTTGACCCTTTCCTTGAAGGTAGTGAAGCACGAGTGCCGATGGTTCTGATAGATTCCTTATACTTAGCTAAGGTACAGTTTGTGGTCAGAAGCAACTGTGTCTAATAACTGTGATATTGCCAGTAATGATTCAGAGCAGTGATAATTACAGCAGAGTAGGTAGGGTTGGTACTTTAAGAAAAATCCTACTAAAATAAAAAATCTAGAATGTTTCTGTAATATGAACTCATTTTATCATCAAAATAAAGTATGAAAAATATGATAAAATATCATTTTGGTCTAATACGTGGGAGAATAATTCACATTTGCTAAGCTATTCGGAGTACCTCAAGTGCAATGTTTTTCCTTATGGTCTTTTACATACGAGAATTAATTCCAAGATAGCAAACCTAGATGAGAAGACCCTGAATGCTATTAGATGAGAATTTTGCTTCTGAAGCAGAAATGGCCAGGCAGAAAAGGAATGTGATAATTGAAAGCAGTGCTTCCGAAAACTTTAATGTATATACCAATCACCTGGGATCTTGTTAAGATTCAGAGTCTGGCTGAGGATGGGAGAGGTAGGGCCTGAGATTCTGCGTTTCTAGCAAGCACCTGGGTGATCTCTTGCTTTATGTACTACAGTGGTTTTCAGAAAGCTTTCCTTTTCAGGGGCATATTTTATGATTTGGCTATCAGATTGGTAATCCTTGGTATGAATTGGTGACAATATATTGTTAATCATTTTATTATGTGTGAAGACAGGGTGGACACAGGAATTACTAAATTTATATTGAGTTATTATATGTTGAGTTAATTTTGTTGTTATTGATGGCATAAAAGAAATTAGTCTTATCTTAGATACATCCCAGATTTTTTTTTCACAGTTTGCCTTTTTTCTTTGATTTTATTTAATGTCTTTATCCAGATACACGTTTTAAGTTTGTATTGCCTTCTGGGTTCTGCATCATGTTTGGAGGAGCTTTCAGTCCAAAATTCTAAAAATATGCACCCATATTTTCTTTCAGTACTTCTTTGGCTTCATCTTCTGCTTTTATTCCAATTAAAATTTTTAGCAGCTTTATTAAGGTATGATGTATGTACCAAGAAGTTCACTCATTGTAGGTGTACAATTCAACAACTTTTAGTGAGTTCAGAGTTATGCAGCCATCCTCACGATCTGATTTTAGAACATTTCCATCACCCAGAACATTCCTTGTGCCATTTATAGTTATTATGATTTTTTATTTATCTGAAGTTTATTTGCTTAGAAAGAGTGGGATAGGAATCTAGCTTTATTATTATTTTTTTCAAATGGCTAGCCTGTTGCTTCAATATCTCTACGTCACAGAGTTGAAATGCCACCTTTTATCATAAATTAAATTATCGTATATACCTGTGTTTAGGTCTATATTATATCACATTCCATTAACTGCTTTATTAATCTGTGATGATTATATTTTATAAATTAGTGAAACATTATGATGTTTTAATTGTGGACATGCTAGTTTCAATTATTACTCTTTTTTTTTTTTTTCAGATTTTCTCCAAATATCTTGTATATCTATCTTTAGGTCATTTTGTCAAGTTTTCCCATTTCCCCACAAAGTAAACGTTTTGGTATATTTTAATTGCCATCACATTGAATTTATACATTCAGTAGGGAGAATTGACCTCTTTACAAGTGTGAATTCCTACCTAAGAACAAAGCGTGTCTTTTTATTTAAGCAGTCTTTTTTTTGTCTCTGAGTTGAGTTGAAAAATTGTCTTCATTCAGGACTTTAGCATAGTTTTTGCTATTATTCTAAGGCATTTATTTTTTTATCAATATTCAAACTGGAATTAATATTTGTAAAGTGCTTATGATTATTAAAAATAAATAAAATATTATTTGTACCTACCCACCCTATTAATCCTGTTTCTAATTTTTTTTTCAGTTGGTTCTCTTTTCAAAATATGTAATGATATAATGTATAAGTAATAATGTTGGTGGCTCTCATGGGCATCTTTATTTTATTCTTGAATTTACTGGCAAGGTTTCTAGTCTTTTACAATTAAGCATGAAGTTGAATGTTGGTGGTTTATATTAATATCTATTTCACTAAGGATTTGTTTCTTTTCTTTTTTTTTTTAAATCAGAAGAAACACTAAGCTTTATGAAAGGCTTGCTTTTCTGTTTAAAATTTTCAGGAATATTATTCTATTCTTTTTAGGAAAGTCTTCTTTGGGATCTGTTTGTTAGTGTGTTTTGCACAGTGATTGTTCCTTAATTTTGTCCTCTGTTTCAGTGACATCAGGCTACATGTTGGCTCCCCTTTGTTTGTCCCTTATAACTACTATCCTTATGTCACTTTGTCTCTGTTTTTTGTCTCTTCATTGTGTGAGTTTTCCCAAGGCTTTCTTACAGATCACCAACTTCATTCTTTCCTATTTTTATTATGTTTCTTTCTCCTTTTATCTTATTGGTAGATCCTTAATAATTTTCCTGAGATGTACAATTTTACTTAAAAAGTTAAATTCTACTGTCTTTCAACTTTCTTTTCTACTTTCCTTCCTCCTTTTTTTTCTTCTTGTTTTATATACTATTATGAATATTTGAAGAATACTAGGTATTCATAAATCATGTAAGGAAAATAAAAATAGAGATCTCAATCATCCCTTGTATCAGATAGCAATTTGTGTATAGATGCATCTGACTGAACCGGACTACATTTAGCTTAAACAAATAACGACTTGACATTTTAAACCTAACAAGAAGCCGAGAAGTAGACTGTCTGGGAAGGCAAGTAATGCTTCCTCCAGTGTCTTCATAGCTGCATTTTTTAACTTCATGGTTGCCTCCTGATTGTAAGATGACTACCTCTACTACAGTACCACTTTGGAATTCCAGGTATAAGTAAGGGAAAGGGCAAAAGATGTTGCTGGCTGAGTGGCTCCCTTAATAGTGTGTTGCTGGGAGTCATGCACAATGACTTGTGCTTTCTTCTCGCTGGCCAGAACTCTGTCACTTAGACACTTCGGGCTTTGAGGAAGACTTGGGAATGTAGTTTAACAGTGGGGCACGTTGCCATCCCATTCAAAATAAGGATACTATAAGAAAGGAGAGTGGATATCAACAGACACCCAGCAGCTTCTGCCACTCTCCTGTTCTTATACGTCTGCTTACAATGATGAGGCCAGGAATATCTCCTTTTCATCTTGTTCAGTGTAATATCAATATACATTCGCAGTCTTCAATTCACATCACCATCCATTTTGGTAAGGACCGATTCATACACAAATGTGTGAGCTGAAGCTTAGGGCCTTCCTAATAAGAATGAAGGTGTCTTTTGTCTTTTTGTGTGAACAGTATTTGGGGAACACTAAGCTTTTTTTAATTTTTCACATTTTACCCAGTAACATTCTAAGCATATGTCTGTTGTTCTATTTGATGTGCATGAGTTTCAGACTGTAAATCTGATAGAAATGAGAAAGGGGTAAAGGAAATGGGAATAATCAAAGTTTATCAAGGATGCATACCAGCACTTAATTGTTAAATAGCACTGGTCAGAACTTTATAATGCTTTGACCATAAGATACGGTTAAAGAATAAAATAAACGTATACATGACATTAAAGCAGAAATGTTAATAGTTGTGTTGCCAGTATTGACTGAGTAGCATGCACTAATATTTGGGAAAATGCTGTTATTTTCCTGCATAGCCATCCTCTGGGAACATATGATTTTCTCACTACAAGGATTTCTGTCTTGAAATACACTGTAGCAGAGAACCATTATAGACTTTTAGCATAGTAATAATGCTATTTTACCTATTTTAAAAATATATTTTCAGAGGATGACTCTCATAGTTTGGTTTAAGTTTTTGTAGGGCCTGAAGGTTAGTGAAATTCTTAGGCCTTCTTTAAGGAAAGAATATAAAATAGGTACAGATGTGAAAGTTTATTTAAAATGAGAGAAGATAATAAAAATAAATTATAACTTAAAAAGCTGACAAATAGGAGTGCCTGGGTGGGTCAGTCAGTTGAGCAGCTGGCTCTTGATTTTTGTCTCAGGTCATGATCTCAAGGTCCTGGGATTGAGCCCTGTGTCAGGCTCCTGAGCACAGAGTCTGCTTGTCTCTCTCCCTCTGCTCATCGTCTAACTCTCTTTCTGTAGCTCTTAGAAAAAAAAAAAAAAAGCTGACAAATATATGTTTCATAAAAATCTAGAAAAGTAATGTAGTATTAATTAAAATACTAATTGCTTAACTTACCTCTCTAGTACTTTTTAACCCCTGGTGGTTTTTTTTTTCCTTTTTTTTGGCTGTAAAATCTTTGATCATACTCTTCATATGATAACGGTTTTGTACTATATTCTATAGAGAGGATAGAAAGAGAATTTAATCTTTCCTCTATCGTGATTGATCAACATTTATTTCTTTCATAATAGTTTAGAAAAGTGTTGGTTTCACTACTCATTGGTAATGTCATGTAATAATTAGGGTTCTTGTTGAACTTTGGAAAATCTCTGTTAAGATTCTTTGATATGTTAGCAATAAAATTTCAGGGCATTTTAAATTTTCTTATGTGGTAATTATTCTTAAGTACGTTTTGAAATGATGAGTGTCATCAGCACATCATGGGTCGTCCTCGTTGTCCTGGCACATTATGAGTTTTGTTTTGTGACAGAAGAGAAATTCCATTTTGACTAGGCATTGATGAGAATCATATTTTTTAACTGTTATTTTATATGTCTGATGCTGAAAGTATTTTCTACAAACCAGCTTCTGGCTCCTTACATATCACAGTATTCTACTACTACCCACAAAATTCCAGTGTTGGGCCGCATAGGACACATTCACATCTCAATATGACATCTACCCTTGCACCATTATGTCCTGACACTGAGTTGATACAGTGGAGTATTCCTAAAACTCTTCCCACAGTAGGATAGCTGTCCATAACTTGTCTATGCAGGAAGTGTCTCTGTGAATCACATAAAGGTAGTCTATCAACTCAGATAAAATGTATCCCCCAAGTGAACTTATACTTAACTGGATCTCCAAATGTCCATAGCCACTCCCATATCACACGATAAGACTGGAGGCATGGAGTGGAAGTTGAGGTGAAAAGAGTCAGCAACCTTAACCAACTGCTGTGAAAATATCTTACTTTGGCAAATTTTACAGATTTGCTGAAAGAAAGAGTAGCTGTAAGATTCCTTCCCTGGGAAGCATACTCTGAGAAGCTGTTTAGCATGCATTGTGTTTATTAGCAAGTGCCCTTAGAGTTGGTACCCATGATGAAAATGGAAGAATGCAGGATTGAGCAGAAAGAGAAGTTGAGTTGCTTCTGCTGACTGTGGACTCTGGAGCTAGAATGGCCTTTCCAAGGTGTCCAGTTTTTCATTTTAATTATTTTTGAATAGCTAAAGTATTCACATGGAAACAAAATTCAAAATATTCAAAAAGAGCAGCCAGAGGAAATGCATTCTCCTACCCTTGACCCTCAGCCTCCAGGTACGAAATTTCTCCAGAGTTAACCTATGCTACTAGTTCTGTATGTGTACTTCCAGAGATATTCTGACCATATAAAATCACACACATATTTCTGTTTCTTTTCTCTTCCTTTTGTACAAATAGCAGCATACTATACACGAGGTTCTTGTTTTTTTAAACTTTTTTATTTTAGATTTAACAGAAGAGTTGCAAAAAATAGTACAGAGAGTTCCCATACACCTTTCACCCAACTTCCCCTTATGTTAACGTTTTATATAACAGAATAATTATTAGAACTTGGTAAATTTTCAAGTACACTCATCATACTTGTTAGTACTGAAGAGAAGGAACAAGGCTTGGGGTAAGGAAGATGTAATTAAATGAACTATCTAAGAAAAAGATATATAAAATTCCTGGACATTCCCATTCCATCAAGCCTATTAAAAAAATGGAGGCAGAGTTAACATTAGTGATGAAGGTTAGTTTTTATGTGAGCAACTATACATTTGAATATGAAGCATATTTTGTCATGATTTTTGCCTTGCTACTGTTAAAAAAACAAAACTGCATAAATTTGAAGATCAAAGTGGCTTTATTCAGTGATTCATTAATTGGGCAGCATCCCATCTAGCAAATAGAAAAGAGCTCCAAGGAGCTGCTCAAAATGGAAGGCATTTATAGGCAAAAAGAGGGGTGAGACAAGGAAAGAGTGTCTTGTTTTAGGCAAGGTCACTTGTCTTTAGGGGAAGGTGTGGGTCTGATTAGTCAGATTATCTCACTAATGCTAACCGGTAATTCCTGGATTCCTGCACTTTAACTCTGTAGTTTGGTATTTATATTCCAAATACTCCCAGTCTTTGTGTCTGGAATGTTCTTAAAAGACATCTCACCTCTGTCCCCTACCGTCAGAACTGTCACCAACCCATTCCATCTCTCCCACCTTCCCCTCTCATGCTTTACAAAGATGGTTATTTGCTTTTTAACTCTCTTGGGTGGTTAACTTCCAGTTCTTTTGAGTCTCAGCTGACACGTTACTCCCTCACCAAAGACTATTTCATTCAACCAGCATCTAGCACAGTACTCAAAATGTAGTAGACATTTAATTAATTTATTTTATTCCTATTTTTGCTGATGACTAATGCTTCAGCCAACATCACATATCTCCATCCACTTTTCAGCTTATTTCCTCAGGATACATACCTAAATATAACTAACTGGGTTTAAAAGTATGTATATTTAAGACTCTAAATATATGTATATATTTATATTTATATAATATATATTACATAATATATACACATTGCAAAAACAATGTATACATTACAAAATTGCTTTCTAGAAATTGGAGCAATTTCTACTCATACTTTTGATGTGGTCTTTTTGCACCCTGACAAGGAAGCAATTAAATTTGGGGAGCATTGTTTTCAGGCTTCCTAAATTCTACACCTTTCTTTCGAATTGATTGAAAATGTATTTTCATCCCTTTTTTATTCTCCTCTGTTGCTGGCTTATTAAAAAAAAATCTCATTTTAGTGAGCAGGCATTTTATTGTCACACAATTATTTATTATCTTACAGTTTTCTTATTCGGTATCACATGATCTCTCTTCTGAAAGGCAATATATTATTTTTTGCCAAAACCACAAACGAGTCCCCTAAAGGTTTTTTTAATGCCTCAAATTGAGCTGTCATCTAGTTCACTGATCCAACAAAAGAGTGATAATACATTTTATATAAATAATTTAGGAGGATTTCTCCTGCCAAAACAAAAAGTGCCTTTAAAAATAAATCAGTATCAACAGTAATAATTCAGAAAAATTATTACAGCAAATCCACAAATGATATTTCACATTTATCTTAGGCTTTATGTGTGAAAGCCATACTGTATACTGTAGGGAGTAAACTTTATTTTAATATCAGGTTCTTAATTCACAATATTATGTAGCAGTTGAGGGGATTGAGTAAGAGAATAAATGTTTTTTCACAGAAAATATGGCAAAAAACAATCACCAAATAGGTAAATGAAGTTTTCCTCAACTGGCTAGTACATGAACAATACAAATTGGAGTTTGAATATGCTAATATTTTATATTAACTCCGAATACTTGATAGGCTGTGTCAGCGGTTGACAAACTTTTAGTAAATATTACAATAGTAAATATTGTAGGCTGTGTCAGCGGTTGACAAACTTTTAGTAAATATTACAATAGTAAATATTGTAGGCTTTGTGGGGCCACTGGGTCTCCATTGCAACTATTCAACCCTGCCATTATAGTGCAAGAGCAGCTATAGGCAATGAGTAAGCAGTGGTGTAGCAGGGAATCATTAAAACTGTTTATCACAACAGGAGGGCAGGAGGGCTGAAATTTGCTGCCCCTTGGCCTATACGCCAGAAGCGACAGGCATAGGAAGTATTGCTCCAGGATGTCACTGAGAGTTCAAAAATGATCGTTAGGAAATATAGGAACATTTATAAGAACATATTTAAAAGCATGAAGAAACCACACATTAAACATGGCAAATAAAAAAAAAACCCATACATAGATAAAGTCTGAAATAATGTCATAAAAGTTTTCAAAGCTGATAGAAAGAGATGAGAAAAGACTGAGTAAAAGCTAATAGAGCAGCCTCGCTCCCCTTAAGGCAAGAGGAAGAATAATTCAGAGAGTGGAGAGTGCAGGGGTGCATGGGGACTGAGGGCATTTACTGAAGCTTGGACAGCAGACTGGTCTTAATGTCACAACCCACAGGAGAAAGGACCTTGTTCCCTTAGTTACCTAGGTTGGAATGAACTGCTGAGCTTGGTGTATAGTGAGTAGTTTTCACTTGGTCTCACCCTGCCCTTCCCACCAGTGGTGATCTTGAGGGTCAGCAAGGAAACTAGATTACCCAAATTATGATGACCCAAGACCCACTGGCTTTATTTATCCCCCCAGGGTATACTCAGATATATTGGAGAGGTCCTGAGATGCTGCCTTCTATGCGGTGAGTCCTATTTCTTCACCCCCTTGCCCTCCATTTTCCCTGTCACACCTTCACAGTGGTACCTCTCTGGCTGATGGCCCTCAAGCATGGCATGGCACAGCTGACCCCCCACTGCCTCAGGAGAAAACATAGATTTTTTTCTCCTTGTAGAGATGGCATTCAGCTCTGACCAAACTATAGTGGCTTAAATGGATACAGATCTGTTTTTGTCATAAGACAAATTCAGAGGTATGTAGCCTTGACTCCTTTTGTGCCACCATTCTTAGCCTGTGGTTTTATCCTCGTGGTTGCAAATGGCTGCTTGCACCCCCAGATCATGTTCACAGTCTGGGGGAACAAGGCAGATGGGGAAGAGTTGGCACTAGCTGACTATTACTTATATAATTTTGGCCAGGCTTTGTCAAATGGCCATATTTGGTTGCCATTGAGTCTGAGGAATTTATATATATATATAAGTGGTGTTATATAGATAAGTGGTGATTGGGTTAGCCCAACTGTACTGAATTCTCAACTTCTTATCTCTTTTATTTCATGAGCAGGACAGGCCTTTCCTCTAAGTTCCCCAAAGTATGGAAGGGATCAGGCTGTATGACTTTTTGAAAAATAGCTCTTTAGGGGCGCCTGGGTGGCTCAGTCAGTTGAGTGTCTGCCTTCAGCTCATGTCATGATCCCAGGGTCCTGGGATCGAGCCCTGCATTGGGATCCTTACTCAGCAGGGAGTCTGCTTCTCCCTCTCCCTCTGCCTACCACTCCCCCTGCTTGTGCTCTTTCTCTCTCTCTCTGTCAAATAAATAAATAAAATATTAAAGAAAAAGAAAGAAAAATAGCTCTTTATTTCAAATAGTTTAAGACTCCAAAGAAGCTGCAAAAATAGTAATATGTTACTATACTTTATCCAGCTTCCCAAAATGATAGTATCTTACATAAGTGTAGCATGTCATGATAACCGGGAAGTTGATGTTGGTATGATACCATTAACTCAGGTACGACCATATTTTGAATTTTACCAATTTTATATGCACTTTTTTTTCTTTTTGTTATGTAGTTCTATGATATTTTATTGCATGTCTAGATTTGAATCACCATTACAACGATAGAGATGCAGGACTGTTCCATCGCCACAAAGAAACCCCCTTGTGCCACCCTTGAAGAGTCACAGTCTTCCCAACCCCTTCACAACTACTTCCCTGTTCTCCATCACTAAAAATTTTTCACTTGGAGAACGTTTTGTAAATGGAATAATAGACTACGTAGCCCTTTGAGATTGCCTTCTTTTCATTTAGCATATTGTCCTTGAGATCCATCCAAATTTTGATTGTAACAAAAGTTCATTCCTTCTCTGAGTAATTTTCTACTGGAAGGATATACCACATGGTTTGTTTATCCATTCACTCCGTGTAGGACATTTGGCTTGCTTCCAGGTTTTGACTATTACTAATTAAGCTATTATAAACATTCATGTACGGTGTTCTGTGAATGTAAGTTTTCATTTGTCTAGGATAAATGCCAGGATTGCCTTTGCTGGGTTATATGTTAAATGTATGTTTAACATTATAAGAAACTGCCAAGCTATTTTCCAAAAGGTGTATACCATTTTACATTCCTGTTGTTCATAATGGCCAAGAAGTTGAAACAATTCAACACAAATGTTCACCATTTGATGAAAGGATAGCCAAAATATGGTATATCTGTACAATAGAATGCTATTTGGCTATTAAAAGAAATGAAATACTGGTACAAGATAATCACAGAATAAATAAAATAATTATGCTAAATTAAATAAGCCAGACACAAATGACCACATTTTATATGATTTTGTTTATATGAAATGTCTAGAATAGGAAAATTTACAGAAATGGAAAATTGGCTGGTGGTTTGACTGCTAATGGGCATATGGTTTGAATTTCAGGTGAGAAAAATCTAAAATTAGATTGTAGTGACAGCTGTACAAATCTGTAAATATGTTAAAACCCATAGAATTGTACACTTACAATAAGTAAATCTTATGGTATATAATTTATGAGTTCAGTAATGCTATTAAAATTTACATGAAAGTGTAAAATACTTAGAATAGCCCAAAGACCTTTGATAAACAAGAATAAATTTGGAGGACTAACACTATATTCAAGACATTATAAATCTGTAGTAATCAAGACTGTGTGCTGTTGGCAAATATATCGGTGGAATCAAATAGTAAGTTCAGAAATGAATGCACATGTATATTGACACCTGGTTTTTGTGACAATGGTGCACAGGCAATTCAGTGAAGAAAGTATAATCTTTTCAAAAAATGGTGCTGGAGTAATTAGACATTCATATATAAAAAAGTGAACTTCAAACCTCATACCATATACAAAAGTTAACTCAAAATAGAACATAGATTTAAGTGTAGAAGTTTTGTAAAACTTTTGAAAGAAAGCATAAGAGAAAATCTTTGTGTTCTTGAGTTGAGCAAAGATTTCTTAGGTAAGACACCAAAATATGATTCGTAAATCAAAATATTGGTAAGTTGGAATTCATCCTTGAAACCTTCTGCTTTTGAAAGACACTATTAAGAAAATGAAAAAGTGAACCACATATAGCAAGAAATATTTTACAAATCATATATCTGATAAAGAACTTATATCTAGAATATATAAAGAACTCTAAATCTCAAAGAACTAACTTCCGAATTAAAAAAAAAAATGAGCAGAAGATTTGAACAGACATTTCACCAAAGATCTACAGATGGCAAGTAAGTACATGAAAATATACTCAACATCATTAGGGAAATGGAAATTAAAACCACAAGGAGCTACAACTATATACCTTACAGAATGGCTAAGATTAAAAAGACTGACCATCCCAAGTATTGACAGAGACATGAAGGAACTAGAACTCTCATATACTACTCATATACTACATACTACAAAATGGCATAACCACTTTGGAAAATGGTTTGGTAGTTTTTGAAAAAACTATTCCCACCATGTGATCCTGCTATTCTATCCCTAGATATATACCCAAGTGAAATGAAAACAATTTTTCCATACAACAACTTGAACACAAATGTTCATAGCAGTTTTCTTTGTAGTAGGTGAGAGCTAGAAGCATCCTAAATGCTTATCAACAGGTGAATGAAAAATGTGATATATCCATGCAAGGAAATACTACTCAGCAATTAAAAAGGAATGAACTAGTGAATCATGTGGCAATATGGCTTAATCTCAAGTTAGTAATGCTGGGTAAAATAAACCAGACAGAAAAGAGTATATACAATGTGATTGCATTTATATAAATTTTAGAAAAATGTGAATCTATAGTGACAGAAAGCAACATAGTGGTTGCCTGGTGTTGTGGGATAAGGGTGGGGCAATTTAGATGTAGTAGAGAGATTACAAAGGGACCCATGGAAGCCTTTTGAGGTGATGAATATGTTCACTATCTTAAAGCTGGTTTTACTTATTTGTCAGTGAGATTCAAATTGACCAATAGTGAAGGATAACACCTGCTATTTTCTCACCATTGAAAGTGTGCTCAACAACAACAACAACAACAACAACAACAACAACAAAGTTGTATTAGGTTTATCTTTGCTCCTCTTTTCTCCAGGGATTTGACAGTGTAAATAATTTATCAGCTTCTGTTCGACTTTATGACTTATAGTAGCAATGTAGCTTCTAAGTAAGGAAAGGAAGAGGTTGCTTTATGGCTTGCAAAAAAAAAAAAAAAAAAGAAAAAAAGAAAAAAAGGTCAGAACATTGATGTGCTATCAACATGTGTAACATATGAATCATTGAGCTCCTGGCTGGGAGTTTGGATGTGTTTCTTTGGATGTGGAATGCCAGGAAGTCATTGATGATGACTAAATGACAATGATGAAAAGGAAGAGGCCAAAGTCTCACTGTTTAGTATTGATTTTAATGAGTGATTCTAGATGAAGTGTTTTACCTTTTTGATATCATGGACTTTTCATCAATAAAACACAAATTTAAAGACTGTCCCTAACTTTCTGAGTAAGAATTTCTTGACAGGGCTAAACTTGAAATATTCTAAGGACCTAATTCAAGAAAGGTGGACTCATATGGCTTGGGAATATATGAAACTAATAACAGTGGAGGTATCATAGATTATCTTTATACTCTGTAACTCTCAAAATTCTGCTATGAATAGGTATTAATATTAGGAAAAATTAATACATACAATTTAACCAAGAAAAGTGGATCTAAACCTCCTTGGTGAGCATTGTTATGTCCAGATGGGCTATATTACAGAAAGAGGACAATCTGACTAACCACCCACCTCTCCTGATGCCCTTCCCTCTTTCCTTTCCTATGCTTTCCCTTTCCCCACATGCTCACCTTTATTTTGCTAGTGTCATAAAGGCTGGGGTTGTCGTATTCTTAGCTATAGTAGGCTGAATAATGGCTACAGAGGAGATCCAGATCCTAATCCCTGGAACCCATGAATCTTACCTTATATGACAAAAGGGACTTTGCAGATGAAATTAAGGATTTTGAGTTGGGGAGATTGTCCTGGATTATCCAGTGGGCTATAAATGTAATCACAAGTGTTCTCATGAAAGGGAGGCAGAGAGAGATTTGACTATGAAAAAAGGCAACGTGAAGACTAAAGCAAGATGCTACTCTGCTGTTTTTGAAGATGGAGAGGAAGGACCCGTGAGTGAAGGAATGCAAGGCATGCAGCTCTAGAAGCTAGAAAGGGCAAGGAAGGGCTTCTACCCTATACCCTCTGGGGGGAGAGTACCCTCCAATATGTTGATTTCCCCCCAGTGAAATTGATTTCAGATTTCTGATCTCCAGAACTGTAAGCTATATGAGAATAAATGTATGTTGCTTTGAACCACCAATTTGTGGTGATTTGTTATGGGAACTACAGGGAATGAATCCATGGGTCATATCCTGAACAGGCCATAGTGGGCTCTTGGAGTCAGCAGCCCTCTCAGGTTGTCTGTTCCAACAGGAGCACCCAAAACACAAGCAAATCTTTCTCTTGCCAATAAAGGTTAAGCTTAATGGCTTAACAGTGACTTAAAGACTTGCAACTATCTGGGAAGGAATGACCCAGATGAAGGGGACTGAAAACTCCACCCTGCTGTAGTGTGAGCTGGACACCTATCATCCCATGCTTCTCTGCTGTATGTTAATGTTGGTCCCAGTCTCTATGACCCAGATAAATGTGCCATTACAGACTAATCTGCTCTAGTTGGCAGGTTGGAAACATGGAGAGGTTATCCCTTCTGGGATAGTCTTCTCTAGCAGAAAGTCTCAGGGTAAGCTTGCTGTCAAATATTTGCTCTGTTTCTCTGTCCACACAAGACACAAGTCCATCACAGTGTCCTTATTCACTAAGCCAGCACTGGGTCTCTGAATGCCTCTCAATACACAGCTCCTAGTGGCTATTGCTAAGTGAGGGACATGGCTTAAGCAGTTTTCTGTCCTAGTCCCAACGGTGTGCTGGCCCTGAGAATACTCATGACAACTCTAAGCAGACTGTATTTCTCCCACCAGACTGAGGACCCAAATGACCTGATTCGATTTATAAATGTTTCTTCCCTTTTAAAAAATGTCCCTTAAGAATCTCTTCTATGAATTGTGAATATCATCCGTGACAAATCATCTCAATTATGAGAAATCTCCAACTGTGAGGACTCGTTAATTGTTTTGAACTCATCAGAGTAAGAGGTGTTATAGAGATAAAAAAAGATTTTTAGCTGTTTTTCTTTTAAAGTTACAAATTCTTTAATATCTGTTCTCTTTGTTGGTTAGTTTTTACATGTTGGATATCAAATATTATTATGTGCTGCTCTGTTTTCAGCACTTCCCTCAACCTCAGGTCACATCAGATTCCAATTTGGTTTTTAGTTAAATTTTCCAGTGTCTTGCTTGTGCCTCTGGATGGTCTAGAGCTCAGTTTTGCTTCTTCCATCTAGATGTGTCACTATTGTCATTAACATTTGAGGCAATAGAATATTCATTACCTCTTCTAGGTCCCCAGGAGCCCAGTGAACAAAGTCTTTGGATCGCTGATTGTTCTAAGCCACGCCCTCTTCTTGGAGTTTGAGTTTGGCCTAAGTAGCTTTTGTTCATTAGTAGGAAACAGTTTATGAGCTCAGCCTTCAGCATACGGTCTAGCTGAGAGGCAGTAGTTTTCATGTCTTGGTAAATTCAAGGGTAACAGAGCTAGTTTAACTGAATCTCTCATTAGTCTATACATTTCATGCATTTTTCGGGGGTTCATAAGTAGTTTAAACATAAGTGTCTTTTGTAATGAGCTATGAGATGGAAATCTGAAATATGAGCATGCTTTATAAATTTGGAATTGATTTGCTACAAGTGGTATACTCCTAGAGGTCACCAAAGGTGCTCACTTTGTTGGACAATATTTCCCTGTGTCTACTATGTGTACCCTCATAGTTACTATTCCAGAAATCTGTTTAGAGTAATCCTGAGAACTATAGCGATCAGATAATTAAAGCTGTCTACAGAAAAGAGAAGTTGAAATCCCAGTTTTAAAAGGAAAAATTTCTTGAGAGGATGACTGCTAGTGTGGAAGCCCCCTTTATTATTGTTCTTAAAGACCCACATTTTAGGTTGGCAGGAAGAGTGAACACACGTAGTTCTGGGGGGGAAATGCACAAAACAGAATGGCCATGTAAGTTTACTAGAAATATCTCTGAATGTTTTGTTCTTATTTTCGTTTTGTTTTTTTAGAGAGAGAGAGAGAGTGCTTGTGTGTATGAGCGTGGGGTGGGGCGTGCAGACGGAGAGGGAGAGACAGAATCTTACGCAGGCTCCACACCCAGTGTGAAGCCCAGCATGGGGCTTGATCGTATGACCCTGAGATCATGACCTGAGCTGAAATCTCTGAATTTTTCTGAAGGAATTATCACCTGTTCTGCATATTCATGTATACAAACTACCTATATATCCTGTAAATTGCTAAATGAAAGCAGCTCACTTTTCTCAGGGGAAAAAAAAAGTGTCTCTTAGCTCTGATACTTAGTAATACAATTTCCTCTCTATAGTGTCTGGTTGGACCCCATTGCCATTAGGTATCATTTTCTTTCCTGCTCCAGGTTGCTGCCATGGATCTTATTCTCTGGCATTGTTTTGTGGGTTTTTGGCTATGTGAAAATCAACACAGTTCTGAGAATCCTACCCTTCTGGAGTTCATTCTTAAATCTCTATTTGTGTAACTAACTTCCAGTCATCTCTGCTTTGCCGGTAGGGGGACTATTTCTGATAAATTGCCATCTGCTATTAAACTTCCTTCAGATCTCTTTTTATTCTATTCTATTGATTTAGTCTAGGCTGTATTGGGGAACTTCATTAGCTGGAAGTTTCTTTCCTCCTCTTTGCTTATCCTTGACAATCCTCCTCCACCATTACTAGCTATGCTAAGGAGATGACTGATACTGAGGACTAGCTTGAACAATTTAGGTGGGTCAACATTTTGGGGAGTGTGAGGACCGCTCTGTTCACAGGATAGAAGTGATCCTTCAAATGAAGGACTGAAGGGTGTATTGCTGCATCACACATACAGCCATGGACTGGGGGCTTGGAATAAACACTAATAATAACACTGGTTATGATGGTAATGCTCACTCTCTTAGGTCATATTTCTCCAGATGGAGATTTATGTGTAAGAAATTTCTTAGGAAGAGTTCCTGGGAATAATACTTGTAAGGGAGTGAGGCAGGCAGGATTGGGCAGAGGAAGAAGTTACAATAAGATGTATTCCAAGAGTCAATTCTGCTGATTCTACCTGGTGCTCAGGAGCTGGGATGACCCTTCAGAGATGTCCGGAATGGAGGCAAGGGTGCAGGCTTTAATATTAGTCATTATATGCTGGTTGATTCCAGTGACACCCTGTGAGAAGAGTATTATTATTGTTATTCTCATTTAACAGCTGGGAAATCAGGGCCTAGTGAAATTAAGAAATTTTCCTAGTGGCACATGGCTAGTATGTAGCAAAGACAGATTTTGAACCCAGGGCTCAGGTGAAGGGCCTATTATTATAACACTTCTCTCCTTGTCTTGCATATAGTCTTCTGCAGAGAATCACTTAGTCTTTTTAGTTCCTGAGCTTCCATATATTTAAAAAGGTGATGTCGGGGCGCCTGAGTGGCACAGCGGTTAAGCGTCTGCCTTCGGCTCAGGGCGTGATCCCGGCGTTATGGGATCGAGCCCCAGATCAGGCTCCTCCACTGTGAGCCTGCTTCTTCCTCTCCCACTCCCCCTGCTGTGTTCCCTCTCTCGCTGGCTGTCTCTATCTCTGTTAAATAAATAAATAAAATCTTAAAAAAAAAATAAAAAGGTGATGTTGATGGTGTACCCCCTCCCTCACTGATAAAATGTCATTATGTATGGGAGTACGTCTGGATTTCTTTGCTTAGTTTTCCCAGTAGCCTTTTACAGTTAGCAGTTGGCATGCTGGTATGGCCAGAATTTGTTTGCTATGCAGAGAAGGGAAAGAACTATACTTTCGCCTTCCCTCAAATATAAGTGCTGTCTCCACACAATTATAGAAGTTCATGGTTCACCTCTAATAAGGTATGAACCATGGAAACCGAGCGTCTCCCTAATCCCCATGACAGAGCTCTTCTATAGCAGTGAGATCCTATATAATTGAAGGCTTACTTGTTCTTGCCATTAAATAAATTTGGTATTGGAACTCTCATTTATTGCTGGTAGAAATACAAAATGGGACAGCCACTTTAGAAGACAGTTTGGCAGTTTCTTACAGAGCTAAACATAGTTTTATCATATGATCCAGAAATCTCACTCTTAGGTATTTACACAAATGAGTTGAAAACTTATGTCTACACAGAATCCTGCACATGAATGTTTATAACAGCTTTACTCATAATCTCTAAAAGCTGTATGCAACTAAGATGTCTTTCAATAGGTGAATGGATGAGCAAACTGTGGTACATTCATACACTGCAATATAATTCAATGATGAAAAGAAATGAGCTATTAAGCCATAAAAAACACGGAGGAAACTTAAATGTATATTGCCAAGTGAAAGAAGCCAATCTGAAAAGGCTATATATTGTATGTATGGAACCATATGACATTTTGGGAAGACAAAACTGTACAGATAGTAGCAAGATCAATGGTTGCCAGGGATTCGAGGGGAGAGTGAGGGATGAGTAGGGGAAGTGCAGGAGACTTTAAGGTGCCAAAACTATTTTGTTTGATACTGAAATTATAGATGACATTATGCATTTGTATAAATCCACAGAACTTTACAGAACAACAAATGAACCTTAATGTATGAGAATTTAAAAAAATTATTTAGGTCGGGGGATTCATGCATGGAACACAGACAATGACAAGAGAATTCAGATGTATTACAATTGTTTTAAACAATCTCACTCAAGTGGGTAGGTCTAAGCAACTTTGGAGAGGAGGAGTCTATAAGACTAAAAGCAAAAGAAACTGTATATAGTAGCACTGTATACTAATTGGTAAAGGTGTGTCTTTTGGGGGTACAGGTTAACCAAAAAAAAATTTTTTTTGAGAGAAAGAGGTGGGGGAGGGTCAGAGGGAGAGGGAAAGAGAGAATCTGAAGCAGGCTCCATGCTCAGGGTAGAGTCCGATGTGGGTCTCTATCTCACAACCGTGAGATCGTTACCTGAGCTGAAATCAAGTGTCAGATGTCTAACCGGCTGAGCCACTGAGATGCCCCAGTACAAGTTAACAATTCTGATACTACTGTACATATATCCTGGAATTGAACAATTAAGTATCTCCCCTGAAGAAGAATTTCAAATAACTTATGTAGGTACTTTGCTCTAAAGAAGGGGGGAACGTAATTCCTTACTCCTTAAGTGTGGGCTATATGTAGTGACTTCCTTCCAAAGAGCCCAGTATGGAAAGGGGAGGGGGAGAGGAGTAGAGAAGAGTAACTTTACAGTGGAGAAACCCGACAAACACTACATCAGCCAGATGATCAGGATAGACATCAGTGGTCCCAAATCATATCGATAGTATGTAACTGCTTCTTTTAAGA
This sequence comes from Ursus arctos, assembly GCF_023065955.2. Classification (NCBI taxonomy): domain Eukaryota; kingdom Metazoa; phylum Chordata; class Mammalia; order Carnivora; family Ursidae; genus Ursus; species Ursus arctos. The sequence continues at coordinate 60,011,042 of NW_026623067.1, forward strand.
CTAAGACTTGCCTTCCACAGGCGTGCTTCTCATTAACATCAGATTTGCATTTCACAGTTAGAATCAAAGGTGGTATATGAATACTTATATTCCTGTCTCAAAACTCTCATTATAGAGTCTTTTTGTACTTTAATAGAACACCATTACACTGGTATTTTTTATGTCTAAAAACCAAACACTCATAAGATAGTCAGGTTATAGGGGAGCTTTTTGAGCAGTGTGGTACTCAAATGATGCACTGAATCTACTCCAAAAATCTCAACTTGCCTGTTCTTTCCTATGTCTTGACTATAGCCTCTCTTGACCAAGACAATGCTATTGTTCAAAAACTGATTTCTTGTGAAAAATGTGATGACAGTTTTATCAGTAGCTCTATGCCATAGTTCCCTGATCTGGAATTCAGGGCAGACAATCATTCAATGCGCAGTTGTTGAATTCAAGGTATAGACATCTTCTTGATGATAGAAGAATAGGACACTTAGGATGTCTTATAAAATGGCAGAGAACACCAGCTCTTCACTGGCAAATGTGAAAACAGTGGAGGTGAGATGGCAGCCTGCTCAGGAGTTCTTAAATGATAACCCATGATAAAAATGTGAAGGTTCTGTTCCCATAAGAAGCATCTTGTACCATTTTACCAAATCTGACATTTATCATGGCCCAAGGAAATTCATGGCCAGTCAGACTGACATTAACATGTGCAGTGGGACAAATTAAACAAATCCTCTACCTCAACCAGTTCCGAGGGAAATCACATAATTAGAGACAATTTGAGCATGGCAAGATTTATCTTCAGTTAATGTAGGATGCTTTCTCATATAACAAGCAGGATCAAATATTCTCATCATAATAAGGCTATGATATTTGGTGGTGCAAAATAACGTCAAAATTATGAATTTACCATGTGGATTTGAGGGTAAGCATTAATCCTTATGGTGGCAAAATGTGTTTAATGTTTTAGATCCTGTAAGAAAGAATGTGCTAGTTAGAGCCCTGAGTACAAGATTCCTTCCATCCCTCAGTGTATCCTCTCTCAGCCTAGAGCCAACAGAGCCCAGCGTTCCCCTCAGAGGAGCCATGGAAATGGATTCATGCTTTAAGAATTTTTAGATGCCTCCTACTGATATAAGAAAATCTGTCTTATGTACAACCAAGAACATGTTAATTACTGTAACCAGCTTCAATTCAGGCTTTCTGGGTGAAATCCATTGCTCTTCTAGTTTCATTGTGATTCTGCCTTGACATTCTGAAGTCTGAAACGTGATTCTTTTTTCATACTCTATGTGTAGGAGAGTCATCTGTATTGACACATGTGACTCTAAATCATTCCTTTTCATTACTATACGAATATGCTATGATTTATTCATTTTTTCCATTTTTGTTGATGAACATTTGAATTTTTCCATTTTGAGCAATTACAAATAATACAGTGGTAAACATTCTTGCGTGTGTGTCTCTTTGGTCACATGTACAAGAGTTTTTCTAGGGGCTATACCTAGGAGAGTAATAGCTGAGTCGAAGTATATGCATTCCTAACTTTTTCTATTATTAAATTGCTTTCCACTTTATATTCCTATCAACTGTGCATAAGAATTTTATTTCCTGACTTCCTCAACACTTGTTATTGGAGATGAGGATTTTTGCTTATCTGTTGGGTGTGATATGGTACCACATTATATTTCTTATTTTCCTCTCTCTGATGTCAACTTTTTTGTAGCAGATGTTGTTATTAACCCAATTTTATTTTTAAAAAGGATTTTATTTCTTTGAGTGAGAGAGAGAGATAGTGACAGAGATAGCAAGAGAGAGCATGAGGGGGGAGTAGAGGGAGAAACAGGCTCCCCACCGAGCAGGGAGCCTGATGCTAACCGGAACTCAGGGCTCAATCCCAGGACGCTGGGATCATGACCTGAGCCGAAGGCAGATGCTTAACCAACTGAACCACCTGGGTGCCCCAACCCAATTTTATTGATGGAGAATCAAAGACTTAGAAAAATTTGTCAATGGCTTTACAGTTAGTAGAGGTAGGAAGTTAAAAATGATCTTGAAGCAATCATTTTAGCTTATGCTTCACTGTTAGGCCAAGATGTGTTATTATAATTCAGAAACCACGCAGGGAGTCATATTTTTCTCTTCATTCTGTACTCATCCAGCAGCCTGCCCTCTCTCTGAACTTTTTTCCATTCATCATTTTATCCTTTTCCTGTTTTCTTTCTCCCATCTTTTCTTTTCCTTCTCTCTCTCAATCCTTCTGTCCCTCTTCTCCCTCCCCCCTTCCTTCCATCCCTATATTTAAAAAAGTGATTTTAGCTGGGTTATCCTGCATAGCTACTTATAAAATTGAGAAAATGAAGTGAATGTGCATGATAAAATCCTGAGAGACTGATTTTTCTTTATACTAAATGTGAAGAAATTACAGACTCACACATATCAAGGTTGAAACAAAGCTGAATGCATTTATGTGTATGTAATTGGGAAATGACTGTTAGCAAAAACTCTCTCTGGAGCAGCTGCTTCTGATACACACCACTTGCCTCTTATAATTAGAACAACATTTAAGTTTCCTTAGGAACTGAAATTATGTAGCAAATTCTTAATTAACAGTAAAATGTTGAATGGAGAATTGCCCCACCTTCCATTCCTGCATTAATTTCTCTGTTAAATTTCTTTGGCAAGTTCTATTTTTAGCTAAAAAAGAACTACTGCCTAAGCAGGTAACGTGAGGAATATGATTGCAAAAGAAAATACTAGCTCAGGGTGTTCTAAACCTTGCAGTTGGAAGAGCAATGAAGCAAATTGCACTCAGTCACCAAAGCACAAACTTCAGCAAATTTCCAGGCCTCAGGGTTTGTTAGAAAGAAGATACAAAAAGTTAAATCAGTGTTTTTATACAGAATGTTGAAGTTTTGACTTTATTGTGTTGCTTTTTTCCTTACCTGTGTAGCAAGTTTGTCCCCTGTGCCTACACAGGCCCTCTGCATGACATGTTGCCTTCTGTGAGACTGTTTGGTTTCTGTGGTTACCACCATCATAGCGAGAAAGATCCTTGACCACAGGGCCCATGACTTGTTCATCTTTGATTCCTCACAGACATCAGCACCCTGTCTAACACATAGGAGGTGCACAATATATGATGACTGAATTAAGTTAAACTGAATTCAATTAAGGTAATAAACATCTTGCTTTCTAATTCTGATCATGTCTCTGAAGAACTTGCCCTGAATACACGATGAACTGTTACAATTGCAACGAATCCCTTCATCTCCACAGCTACAAATTCTGGAAAACAACTGTTAGCAGAAAAGTTAGTGTCCTAGGTGAGATATTGGGAGTGAGGTTTTGGTATAGGTTAGCAGGTCATCGGTAGGAGCGATTCCATTTCCAGAGGTGCACATGAATATGTGAAGATGATGTCTTATCCTTGGATAGCTAGATTCAATCTTGTACAAAATTTATTTTCTCTAAATTAAGACTTACAGGAGTTTTGTGGGTGAGGGATTGAAAAGAATATTCTAAAGTTAATTTAGAAGTAAACATGAAATTAATTCACCAAAAAAATTCTGAAAAGGTAGTATGGAGTGAAGACTTGCCACACAAAGTATTAGGAGATACAAAGTTTTGTTTTAAAACACAGTGTCACTGGGGCAGAGTAGATTGACTTGTTTATCCATTTACCTATTGAAAGACATTTAGATTGTTTCCAGGTTTCAGCTAGTATGAATAGAGCTTCTGTGAACATTCATGTACAGTTATTTGTGTGGACAAAGAATTGAGTAAATACCTAGGAGTGGAATTGCTGGCTCTTAAGGTAAGGGTAGGTTTAACCTCTAAGAGATTGTCGCATTGTTTTCTGAAGTGTATGATTTTGCATTCCCACCAGCAATTAATGGATTTTTAGTTGTTCCAGGTACTCTCGAATATTTGGTATTGTCAATATTTTGAATTTTAACTATTCTAGTGGAAGTACAGCAAATCTCAATGTAGTTTTAGTTTGTATTTCCCTATGACTAATGACGTTGAGCATATTTTTTCATGTGCTTATTGGCCAGTGTTTACTTGGGTTGTTGGTCTTCTTATAATTGAGTTTAAGAGCTCTTTATGTATTTTGGATAGAAATGGATTGTCAGCTGTGCATTGTATTAGAGTTCTCCAGATAAACAGAACCAATAGAACATATATAAGAGGAGCTTTATTACAGAAATTGGCTTACATAGTTTGGAGGCTGAGAAATCCCAGGATCTCCCATGTACAAGACAGAGAACCAGGAAAGTTCGTAGGATAAATCCAAATCTGAAGGAGTGAGGATCGGGATTGATAGTTTAAGTCCCTATCTGAGTCCCAATACCTGGGAACCAGGAGCACTGATGGATGTCTCAACTCAAGCAGAGAGAAAGCAGATTAATTCTTCCTTTGTCTTTTTGTTCTATTTGGGTTCTCAAAGGATTGGATGATGCCCACTCACTTTGGGGTCATCTACTTTACTGAGTTCACCAATTCAAATGCTAATATTTTCTGGAAACACCCTCACAAACACACCCAGAAATAATGTTTTATCAGCCATGTGGGCATCCCTTACCCCGATTAAGTTGGCACATCAAATTAATGATCATATATGTATTGCAAATATTTTCTCACAGTCTGTGGTTTGTTTGCTTAATGGTGCCTTTTTGTTTTCTTAATGGTGCCTTTAGAAAAACAGGAGTTTTTGATTTTGATGAAATCCTTTTTTTTTTCCTTTTGTGGTTCATGCTTTTTCTGTCTTACTTAAAAATTTCTGCTTATATCAAGGGTGTAAAGATTTGGAGCACCTGGGTGACTCAGTCGGTTAAGTGTCTGCCTTTGGCTCAGGTCATGATCTCAGAGTCCTGGAATTGAGCCCCACATCGGGTTCCCTGCTCACGGGGACCCTGCTTCTCCCTCTCCTCCCTGCCTATGCTCCTCTCGCTATCTCTATGTCTCAAATAAAATCTTTAAAAAAAAGAGTGTGAAGATTTTCTTCTATGTTTTTCTTATAGAAGTTTTATAAGTTTTATGCTTATGTCTTGTCTAATACAAGCACTTTAAGCTATAAATTTCCCTCCAAGCTCTGCGTTAGGCTTATCCCACAAGTTTTGATGTCTAACCACTTTGTTTGAAATATTTTTCTTTGTGATTGCTTCTTTGACCTATGCATTATTAAGTATGTTGTTTAATTTCCAATTATTTGGGAATCTTCCTTATATTTTTCTGTTACTGATGTAATATTAATCATTAAGTATTTATTTGATTTAATTACCTTGGGTCAGAGAACATACTCTGTATGATTTCACTTCTTTTAAATTTGAGACTTATCTTAGGGCCCAGCAAATGGTCTATTTTGATGAACTGAATGTGCTTGAAAAGAATGTTTATTCTTTTTCTGAGTGGTATATTCTATATTTGTCAGGTCAAGTTAGTTGGTTGTGTTTTTCAAGTCTTCACCTGTACTGATTATTTTGTATACCTGCTTTATCACTTACTAAAAGAAAACCACTGAATTCTCCACTTATATGTTTGTATTTGTCTGTTTTTCCTTAAATCTCTATTATGAAGTACAAACACAAAGTTAGGTTTCTGGGACCCAATGTATGGAGGGGTTGATTTTTTTTCCCCCCACATCCAACAGTTTTCTGCACTACTCTAGCTGGGTGTACTATAATTCGACTCAATTCTGACACTATCTACCTGGAGATAGCATCAGATTCCACAGATGAAAGGTTTAGTTTCACAAAACTGCCTCCCACCCTAAACCCCCAGCTTCAGATGCCAATCATAAGTCCAGGCTGTTACCTGTGCTTCTGACTAATCAGCTACAGATTGGAGGTTCCAATGACCCCCTTCAACTCAGGATGCCAGTGGTAGGTCTGGGTTGTTACCTATACTTCTGACTAACTGGCTATTGAAGGGAAGCAGAATTTACCACCCCGGAATAAACTTCTTTAGCATAAGGATTATTTTGGACTGGTTATTTATTTTTTTAGTTCTAAATGCTTTATTTATTTATTTGTTTATTTATTTATTTTTATTATGTTATGTTAGTCACCATACAGTACAGCAGTTTTTGATGTAGTGTTCCATGATTCATTATTTGCGTATAACACCCAGTGCTCATTACAACACGTGCCCTCCTTAATACCCATCACTGGGCTAACCCATCCCCCCACTTTCCTCCCCTCTGAAACCCTCAGTTTGTTTCCCATAGTCTCTCATGGTTCCTCTCCCCCTCCGATTTCCCCCCATTCATTTTTCCCTTCCTTCTCCTAATGTCTCCATGGATTCCTTATGTTCCACATATGAGTGAAACCATATGATAAATGTCTTTCTCTGCTTGACTTATTTCACTTAGCATAATCCCCTCCAGTTCCATCCATGACTCTGCAAATGGTGAGTGTTCATCCTTTCTGACGCCTGAGTAATATTCCATTTATATATAAACCACATATACAGGAGACATATATATTACTAATCTTCTTTTTTGGTTTTTCCTTGTAAATCTGTCTTTTATTATTGGGGAGAGGGAGTGGGTCTCAGCCAAGAACCTAGAAGTGTAGAGGGAAAATTATATTACCTCCCTTACATTTTAAATCAGAGGTTCCCACGACCCCCTCATTGAGTTTGATTAACTTGCTAGTGTGGCTTACAGAATTCAGGAAATCTACTTACTAGGTTACCAGTTTATTACAAAGGATATTAAGGGATACAAATCAACAGCCAGGTTAAGAGATACATAGAGTGAGGTCCCAAACAAAGGCACTTCTGTTCTCATGGAGTTTGTGGCCTGGTACTATGGCACATGGAAGAGTTCTGATTTCTGAACTTGGAAGCTCAGGAAACTTGGCTTTTTATGGAGGCTTCATTACATAGGCATGATTGATTGTATCATTGGCCTTTAGTGACTGATTCAACCTCCAACTCTTCTCTCCTCCCTGGAAATCAAGGGGTGGGACTGAAAATTCCAACCTGCTATTCATGATTGGTTCCCCTGGCAACCAAGCCCTATTCTTAGGTGTTTTCCAAAGGCATCTCATTAACATAAATTCAGTTGTGGTGGAAAGGGGCTTGTTATGAATAACAAGGCACCCATTTTACTTTCATGGCTCTGAAGTGATTTTGGGAACTGAGAACATGAGACCAAATATAACAAAAGATCCTTCTATTGTTCTTAACACTCAAGAAATTCTAAGGTTTGGGGAGCTGTGAGCCAGGAACCATGGACTAAGACCAAATATGTATGAAAAATATATTTTGGTCATCTGAATGTCCAAATATTTTTTTCTTATAAATGATAATATTTCATACACATCTAAGATTGTTGTCTTCTTGATGAATTTATCCCTTTATCTTTCTGAAATTTACTTCCTTATCTCTGGTAACTCTGGCAATATTTCTTGTTCTGCTGAAGTTAATATAGCCACTCTGGGTTCCTAACAGTTACTGCTTGTGTGGTATATCTTATTCCATACTTTTGCTTTTGATTTATTTGTGGATTTCTTTTAATCTACTTTGATAACCTTTGTCTTTTAATTAGAATGTTCAGATTATTTACATTTAGTGTGATTATTGGTATGGTTGAATTAAAAACTACTGCTTGAGGGCACCTGGGTGGCTCAGTGAATTGAGCATCTGACTCTTGATTTCGGCTCAGCTCATGATCTCATGGGTGTGAGATCAAGTCCAGCGTTGGACTCCATGTTCAGCATGGAGTCTACTTGGGTTTTTCTCCCTCTGCCTATCCCCCTATTTGCTCTCTTTCTCTCTCTCAAATGAATAAATAAATCTTTAAAACAATTTTTAAAAATGAATAAAATAAAAACTACTATTTTGTCACCTGTTTTTTATTTGTCCTTTCTTTGTTCCTTTTTTCCTCTTTTTTGGGGTCAATTGAGTATTTTCTAATATTTCATTTTCTTCACTATTGACTTATTAGCTGTATTTAGTTTTATTTATTTATATTTAGAGGTTGTTTTCAAATTTAGAGTGTACATTCTTTGCTTATCACTTTCTGCTGTGGGTGACATGACTTGCTGCTCTTCCTGCCCTGGTAATTTAAGGCTTTTGTTCCATAGAAAAAAAGGGTATGGGTCGGCTTCATGCCCTTCCCAGTCTACCCAATCTTTCTCATAAATACCTTTGGAGGTCTATGAAGAAGAACTGCAGGTGGGCATGAGCTCCTCTTGTGTCTGAAGCTCCCAGGGGGTACTGTGATCTCTACACTAGTCCACATGGGGTGTTAGCAACTTATTAAAAATTATAGTTGAATTCTTCTTGCCCCCTTGTATGGTCCTCAGTGTCTCTTTCTTCCACACTCTATCACTGATAAGCTAGTGCTTCCAGATTCTTGGAGGCTCCTATCTTTCCCTGGCTTGCTTTCTACTTGGTTGACCTCTGATCTTAGTTCTCTGATGGGTTATAGAAAAGTTATGAATTTGTAATTCATTCATTTTTCTCTTGTACTTGGGATGGGAGTGATATCTTTCTAGCTATGTGCTAGGCAGAAACAAAACTCTCTTTAGAGCAGGAATTAGAAATAGGAAAGCTGAGAAGCCAAATAGGGAATGATGAGCAGCTCAAAGATTTGCAACATGAAGAATCCTTGGCTGGGAGAGGAGGGGAGGAAGTGCTCCTCAGCCTGGTAGTTACATTACCCAAGCAGAACTTAGAACCATAGAGGGTTTGTCTGGTGAGGAAACCTGACGAAACCCAGACATTGCTTGAGGTGGCACCTGTGGTGGTAGAAGAAGAGAAAAAACACTTTTTCTTCCTCTTGCCATTCGGTTTCTTAACAGTGCCGTCCATTGGACAAACCAGCTGTCTCCAATAGACGTAACAGCTTGGAGAATGCAGCCTGCAGAGATCAGATATCTCCTTTATTATATAGAACAGAGCAAATGAGGGATTAAATATGGAGCTGAGAGCAAACACCCTAAGACCAACATGGGGTTCATCTTTATTTCTGAATAATGTGTTTATGCTGCCCTATTGGTTTTTCAATTTTAGACATTATCTATGGATAATCATTGAAAATTTGATTTTCTTGAACTATTTCCATCCTCCCCCCACTCTAAACTTCCTGTATCTTGCAAATATAGTTATATAACAATTTTTATCTAAATTAATAGTGAGTGCTACATTATTATGAATATGTATGTACACGTTGTTCACCGCTGAGCCACATAATGCTTTATGATTACATTTCCATTGAATTTTTAAATTGCAGTTAAATACACATAATATAAAACTTATCATCTTAATTACTTTTAAGTATATAGTTTAGTAGTGTTAAGTATATTTACATTGTTGTGTGCCAGTCTCCAGACCTTTTTTATACCTGAAAACTTCCCAATTTCCCATCTCCCCAGCCCCTAACAACCATCATTCTACTTTCTGTTTCTGTGAATTTGACTATTATAGATAAGTTGTGTAAGTGAAATTGTATAGTATTTGTCTCAACATACTGTCCTCAGGGTTCATCCATGTTGTAGCATGTATCAGAATTTCCTTCCTTTTTTAAGTTGAATAATATTCCATTGGATGCATATACCATGTTTTGGATATTCACCTGTCAATATTTATTTGGGTTGCTTCCACCTTCTGGCTATTGTGAGTAATGCTACCATGAACACTTTGAGACCCTGCTTTCAATTGTTTTGTATATTTATCTAGACGTGGAATTGCTGGCTTATATGGTATTTCTATTTTTAGTTTTTTGAGAGAACCACCATACTGTTTTTTATAGTGGCTGCATCATTTTACATTCTCACCAGCCATGCACACAGGAGTTAATTTTCCCACATCCTTATCCACACTTATTACTTTCTATTGTTATTATTGTTTTTTATAGGAACTATTTCCCCAGTGATTAATGATATTGATCATCTTTTTCTATATTTTTTGGCCATTTGTATATCTTCTTTGGAGAAAGAAGACCTTTGCCTATTTTTATATTAAGTTACTTGTTTTCTGTTCTTGAATTTTAAGAAATTCTTCATATATTCTGGAAATTAATCCTTTATCAGGCATGTGATTTGCAATTATTTTCTCTCATGCCTTTTCACTTTGTTATTTGTGCCCTTTGATATGATGTTTTTAGTTTTTTTTTAATGAAAAAGTTTTCCTTTGTTGATTTTTTCCTTTTTTTATATACTTCTTATTTTATGGATGTAGTATTTTTTATTATCTGATTGATATTTTAATTACAAGATTTTGCTTTGTTTTGTTTATTTGTTTCTTCTCTCTGCTTTTTCTCTTTGTTACCAGAATTCCTTTTGTTTGTGACTCTTTTTATTGGTCTTTGTGTTAGGGTTTTCCTCATGTATCTGGTAATTAGTGGTTGCCCATTCATATTAAAGAATGAGGTCCTAAAGTACTGAATAGAAATTCTATGTGCTGAATGGAAATTCTAGGTGCTTGTTGAATTGAGTAGTCCAAGTTGTGTGATTTGTTGGGGGAATCTAGGCCATCTTCTTAGGGGAACTTTAAATATCAATATTTATAAGTTTTTCTTCTTAGGCCAGTTTCTTCAAAGAGGAACTCTCCCCCTTCCTGTCTGGGTGATAAAGAACTAGCAACAGTTTCCTGGGAGCTGAGTATGGATTAGGGTTCAGTATGTATAGATCCCTTTTTTGTGAATCACCCCATTTCTGCACTCGGTTATGACTGGTCTTGCCCAGGTGATAGTCTCTTGATCAATTTTCGGATCTGATTTCTGGTCTTCTATTCGTCTTCCTGCCTTGTCTGAATGGACTGGTGAGTGCTTCGGGCCAAGGTATCCTATCTACTTACAAAGATTTTCAACCAATTCTCTTGCTTCAGCTCAACCTAAACTGTGGACTCAGAGATATCTGGTTTATGTAATTCTTTTTTTTTTAAATTTTTTAATTTTTATTTTTTATTTTATTTTTTATAATAATCTTTTATTATGTTATGTTAGTCACCATACAGTATATCCTTAGTTTTTGATGTAATGTTCCATGATTTATTATTTGTGTGTAACACCCAGTGCACCATGCAATATGTGCCCTCCTTAATGTAATTCTTGAGAATTCCCAAAGTTCTGTAACTTATCGGGTTTTTGAGATATAATTAGCTTACTTCTTATTGGATTTCCTATTACAGATTCAGGTTTCATCTTTCTCTGGCCAATTAGGCTACTTCTCATTTATTGTTTTTTAGTTTCCAGAATTTGTTGACATCTCTCATATGCTATAATTAGCTCCTGATGTGTGTGTGTGTGTGTGTGTGTGTGTGTGTGTGTGTATGTGTCGGTATAGTTTTTAAATCCTTTTCCTCTCATTTTAGTGGGATTTCAGGAAGTAACAGGGGGAAAAACCCCAATTATTTTCAATCCACTAAGTTGACCCATGAATTTATGTGTATTGCATTTTAAGTTGAGAGAAAAAACCCTTGAGATAAAAAGAAATGGTTAACAGTTATAATTAGGCAAATTAGTTTATTAGCTAATTCAACTTAAAAATAAAATGTTTTATTACTAATAGTAAGGTAATGAGGAAAAATAGAAATAGCAAATTGCTTAAATTATTAGATATTTACTTCAGTTTTTCGCTTCATGTGACTATTTTTTGTCATAGAATATAAAAAGGGAACACATGATTTACAAGATTATAGTAATAACAAAAAATTACAATACTAAAAGGAAAATGCAGAATATAAATTTGTAAATATTTCTTGATCACAAATATGTAAAATCTAGAATTTTAGGATTAACAAATGATTCTTTATTTTGCTTCTACTCTCAAATATAAATTGTTGTTATAAATGTTACTTTTTTCCCCTTGATTATAGTTAGAGTACCATTGGTCAGTTTGTGTCCGTGAAAGGGTAAGAACTAATATCTGGATGGAAGCTGGGGCAAAAGAACAGACCAGCAAAAAGGCTACATATTATTGGCAACTCTGGACTTTGAGATAGGCAAAGCAGCTTTTAAACCAGTTCTTTGACAGTTTTTCCTAGATGCTGTAAATGGTCATGACTTTGGATTGCTTTCCTGTTATCAGAAAGTCGTCATAATTGTACTTGTAAACATGTCAGTTAGACCATGTTGGAAGTGGCATGTCTAGAACTGAATATGTGGGAAGAAAGGTATTTTCTCTCCCTTTTAAATTTTGTATACATAGTATCAAATACCAGTGAAGAGAAATTTAAGAAATGTCCAACAGATGGGATTGATAGGATGCAGAATGTAGGGCATAAAGAAGAAGAAGGATCCTGGCTGCTGAGAGGGAAAGGGTGTAATGCTCCGAGTCAGCCAATGTAGGGAGACATCCCCACCCTTAGCTCTTAACAAAAGAGTGGCTGTGGATGTATCTATGATCCCACCAACCTGGGCATAGCTCATTAGAATAGGAGTAAGCTTTGGTCCAGAACTAAACTATGATGGTTTAAGAGGCAAATTCTCTGAAACTCCTCTTTTTGAAAGATGAGGTCTAAATCTCCCCTACTCTTTGCATCTAAGTTGGACATAGTAACCAGTTAACCAATAAGAGTATGGTGGAAATGTTGCTATGTGACTTAGAAAGCTAGGTCTTAAAAGGCAATATATCTTTCACCTGGTTCACTGAAAGAGTCACACTGGAGCCTTGAACTACCATGAAAGAATTTTATCACCTCAAGACTAACATGCTGCCGTGAAGCCCAAACTAGCCCCTATGGAGAGACCACACAGAGAGCCCTGGAACCCTCGGAACTGGCAGCCTAGCCAGCTACCCATTGTTTTAGCCCTGCTGGTCTGCTAACTCCAGCCTTCCTCTAACTGCAAATGCACTGAAGACCTGAGCCGAAACCCTCCAGCTGAGTACTTCTCAAATTCTTGACCCCCCAGAAACAGGAGAGAAAAGAAAATAATTGTTGTTTGAGACCACTAACATATATTATTAACTGACGCAGCTATAGATAATTGACTTAGAGTACCAAATATTTTCCCATTTTCTATTGCTATATAACAAACTATCCCAAAACTCAGTGGTACAAAGCAAGCATTTTATTGTGCTCATAGATGATGTCGATCAAGAATTAAGACTGGGCACAGTAAGGGTGGCTTGTCACTGCTCCATGATATCTGATGCATCAGCTGGAAAGACTCAAAAGCTAGGAGTGTTTGAATGGCTGGGGACTGGTATTATCTGGAGGCAGCTTTACTTACATATGCCTGGTGGTAAATGTTGCCTGTTGACTAGGACCCCAGCAGGACATGTCAGCCACAATATCTACCTGGCCCCCCCATGTGGCCTGGGACTTCTTCACAGTACCATGGCTGAATTCCAAGAGCAAGCTGCTTGTTTCTTAAGGCCAGGTCCTGGACCTGGACAGTGTCACTTCCTCTGTGTTCACATAACCCACATTCAAGGGGAGAAGACATAGACCTCCATCTCTGGGTGGGTAGAGTGTCCACAAATTTTGGACACTCCAACCCATAGGCTAGATAGTGGTCTATAACATGACCTGGCTCAAAATGATAAACTGGGTTAATTATTTTATCTGTTTCCAAAATTTAGACTAAGTAATACAAAGAAATTATCTAGTTAGAAGTGAGAGGTAGAGATGAAAGCATACCATGCTGTATGGATAAGGCCATGGGTAAACCAAGGTTATGAAGAAGCAGAAATTATGAGGAAAGACAACATGTTTTGAGTAGAGACAATGAAGAGGGAAGGAGAAATGGAATAAAAGAAGATTCATGTAGCCCTGGAGAGGGAACATGATAAGGCAAGGGAGCCTCTGGAATGGCCCCGGGCTTGGCAGTTCCTGTTCAATTATAGTTCATTCTTTGGTTTTGACATTGGTCTTATCTTTTGTATGCAGTTTTCTAGGTCACAGTCAATAAAAGTCTCCTCCATGGCAGTAAGATGTAGTGAAATGAGTGCGGCTGGGAAACAAGTTTCTTCTTTCCTCAGAATGTTTACTGACGAGATAGTGAAAGCCAGCATTAGAGAGAAATAACTGTAAAATGGTTGTTGCTGAGTAGTAAGAAAGAGCCACTGTGTGCTCATTATTGCCCTCTGAATTTGATCATTATGGGCTAGGAAGAGATGTAGGAAGCAGGCACAAGAAAATACTTCATTATTTCTAAAGATGTATGGTTTTGTAATTTTGAAATGGAAATGGAAAACTTAGAGACCTGCTTTTATCCAGCCAGGAATTATTTTTGCCAATAGGGAATGAACAAAACTTCAAAAATACATTCATTCAATGGATCGTCCATGAAATTCTAGAATACTTATTATTATCTGGTATATCGGTCACATGTTTACTAAATTCAGTGACATTCTCTTTTAAAAGAAGTATTTTGAATGGACTCTGGGAAGCAAACTGAGGGCTTCAGAGGGGAGAGGGGTGGGGGATTGGGATAGGCAGGTGATGGGTATTAAGGAGGGCACATATTGCACAGAGCACTGGGTGTTATACGCAAATAATGAATCATGGAACACTACATCAAAAACTAAGGATGTACTGTATGGTGACTAACATAATATAATAAAAAATTAAAAAAATAAAGAAGTATTTTGTTACTTGAGAAATGAGGTATTTTCCTGATGTTCGTAAGATAGGGACATTTGGATTTCATCTACTGCTACATACTGATCTTTCATGTAAAGGAATAGTTAGGCAGTCGTTAAGGCAGCACCATCAAAACAGCATTGACTCCCGGAATATCATTAACTTATTAGAGGGAATAAAGAGTTCTAAGTTGTAAATATACTAATATATGTCTCTTTCTTACAGAGCTGTTCTACCAAAGACTCACTTAAGATTCTGCCAATAAAGTAGCATGGTTTGAGCTCTTTTTGTTGTGACAGAAAAGATATGATGTGAAGGCAGGTCAAAGTAGGGTTGTAACTGCTGACAAGGGTCATTCTTTGAAAAACTCCTGGGCTTTTTATACATTTTTACCATGACACACTAACATTTAATCCTTATTGTAGTTATTTAACCTAATCATTGTGCCAAAGATATAATTGATCATTCTCCTGTAGGAGGAACATAGAATAACAATGCCCTAATTTTGTATGTCTCTGTTCCATAATGACAGGCTGTCATTTTCTATAATTTACCAGAGATGATGAACAATGCGTGTAGGCTGAATGTAGTTGCTTAGTAACCACCTTTTAAAATTTTCTTAAATGTAATTGCTTCTCTGCTAGGGAAACACTGATCCAGCTAATTTGCATTGAACCACTTTCTAAGCAACTCCACATATTAAACACCCCTGTGCCTTTTATTTCATATTATTTGCCTTTTAAAATCTGTTAAGGTAACCACCTTTGTTATGATCACCATTTGTTTTTGAACAAAGTGAGGCTTTCAAATAATTATCTGTCCATTGTCATTTCCTCCCACTATTTGTTTTTTTTTTTGTTTTTGTTTTTTGTATCTCTTATTGCTTTTTTAGAGTTAAAGATAGATACTTAAACAGAATCATGAAAATCCCGTTTCACTCTGAAAGATTCTAGATGCTTTCTAACACCACCAATCTGGTTTTCTTGAACTCAGTATCAAAATTTGCACCGTATGAATGTTCTCTTGGCTTCTATTCCTGATCTATCTCTTGCTGTTAATCGAACATCTATGTTGCTATTTAAGAAAATATGGAGTCTATGCAGATACCTAGCACATGACTTGGCTTTTTCTAGTTGTGTCTACCCATATATACTAACTTGAAGGATGAAATGGCTAAAAACTACAATTCTGTTAAATAGTTGTTGTTAGTATAGGATAATATTTCAAATTCTGAATTACTGCACTATTTCCAGTCCACCTTCTATAGCCGCCCATCTTTCCAGTAGGCAGAATGTTCCTATTGATGTAGAAATAATTCACAGCATGAAAAAAGTCGGCTTACTCTTGGATTCTAAGTTTGGGTTGGATATAAGAGCGAAGAGACTAGAAAGGATTTGAGGAACTGAAAGAACTTGTTTATATTTCTGCCCACAGTCTTCAAACTTAGTAAATGGCCATCTAAGCTAGAGGAGAGGAGAGAGTTTGGAGAGAAGACAAAGGAAATTAGAAGCAGTGTAGTGACTTTACTCTTTGGACCCCATCCATGTTTGTGTCTCCCACTCTCAGATCTACCTTACATCTCAGGATCCCCAGAGAGGAAAGTCTCAGGCAAAATCTGGAACAACTTTCAACCTCCAAGAGGTACTCCCTGCTCCATGCTAGCTTAGCAGAATGGCAGAATGGTGTAGATGGGAAAGAGTGGGCCAGAGACCACACCCTCCCCCAAATACCCAAACATTTTCCCCATGGATCCTTAGATCCAGCTGTTGCTGGGAACCTAGTGTGGTGACACAGAAGTTAGCTAAGAGTGAGAGTTGATAAGCCACTTGAGAGGAGGTCACCTAGCAGTGTTGAGAAGGCCTTCACCAAAAAGGATGCTGCTTGTACTTTCTGCTAGGGATGAGAAAGAGTGCAAAACTGAACCCAGATGACTGGCAGTACCAGAGAACAGAGGAGGAGCTGGTGGTCAAGAGCTTTGAGCTCCACTTGGGAAAACACTAGATACCTTGAACCAAGAGGCCAGACAAGTTATATCCCCAATAGACACCAGCAGAAACATGACCTCGGAAAAGTGACATATAGCTTACCAGTGCTGTAATGCTCTCATATACTTCCCTAGCACTCAGTTGCTACCCCAGAGGCAATGATGGAAGATGGAACATCCAGTTCACTAAGATTTAACCTGGTGGTGATTTGACTACAAGTTGGACTTGTGCTGTACTTAGAAAATCAGTGCTGGACTTAGAAAAATCAGTGCTGGACTTAGAAAATCCAGAAAATATTTCTTTTAAGTTGCATTAGTAGGCAGACTGGAGAAACAGATTTATTCAAATAAAGGAAGTGAACATGTTTGCACCCCATTTCATTTGTACCTTTTGTGTGGCTCAGCCTGGTTTTGTGTTAAGACAGCAGGGGTTGAGGGGATGAGGGTGGAGGAAGCAGAGGAGTGTAGTGAAGTTTCTATTTCATATGGAACAATGTGGATGATATGGCCAAGAGTAGGTGATCTGTAACAAGGAAATCTGGTTTGAATCCTGGCCTCAACAATTATTAGTTCTGTGTTTTTGGGCCAATTATTTGATTCTACTTAATCTGATTTTTCTCATGGACAGAAATATAATATTCAACCTCATAGGGTTATTGTGAGGTTTTGAGATACAATATATTACACTTTTGGCACATGGTGTCTGTAATATAATCACAGTGTATCATATTCTTGACCTCCAGTGCTTTCCTTCATCTTCAACCCCTACCACCTCTCTCCTCCTCAGTCCCCCACCCCCCAACATGAAAGAAGGCTCCATGTGGGTAGAACGTCTACCTTACTTGCCTCTGTATCCATTGTGTCTGGGGCACAATAGGTGTCAAATGAAGAGTTGTTGACAGAATAAATTGGGACAGAGCTCTAGGGAGGTAGCTGGGAGTAAAGCCGATTCTACCCATAGAGAAAATCCCAAGTGAAAGGAAAATATTTAGACCTCAGTGGGGTGAATGGAAGTGCAGGTGGTCGTAAATGGTAAGTTTCAGGAGTGCAGATTTTCATTACAGTGAAGGAAACAGAACACATTCATATTCACATGCACACTTATATTTACAATAGAAAGGGAACAGAAATCCACGATCTGTATGGACAAAAGAATCCTGAGCTATAAAAGCATAGTTTTATAGACCACTGGTTGTGTTTTCCAACAGCGTGTGTATGTTTGTGAGAAAGTATGTGTATGTCTGTTATTAGCATGTCTTTCTGAATGTCTGAAAAATACTTGGACCACATTTTTCAGTCTTACCTGATTGTTTTGAATCTCTCTATCATCTATCTATCATATGCAAGCTAAGTGCTTCTATATGAAAAATGTAAATAGAATTTAACTACATTGCAAGGTCATTACTGATGCTTTAAGGATCTTTAAGAGCTTGTAAAGATGAAGACATTTTAGAAAGATTTTCATTTGACATTTTAAGACTACTGTAGGTTTTTAGAATATAATTAACCTTTAGACCTGACTCATTTATTAAATGAGTAACAGACTTGACCTTGGAATAAGAGCAAAATCTTAATGGATAATTGGATTAGGACATGGTATACCTTCATTCTTTTCTTTCTTTTTTAAAATAAAAAACCTTTAAAATCTCACATTTATAGCTTTTATTATTTTTATCATAACTTCTGGGAATGAGGGGTAATAGTTTTCTAAAGGAAGAGAATTTTATGTTTCTAATGATAAAAGATTTAATGTCCTTGACATAGTAAATGATACTGTTTACTTCTGTTTTTCTTGAAAATTATCGTCTGATTTCCATATTCACTGTACATAAAGAATACCCTATGTACAAAATGGTTTTCTCTTATGGCATTATCATCAAGCCATAAGTAAATGTTCTTTTATTTATGAGAGAAGGAAAAGGTTAATTCTCGGGTTCTTTTGAAAGTAATTCTTTGAATATGGCATCATTTAATAATGTAGAATGAACATTTCATGCTTCCTATAAAGATATTTCTCTGAGACCAACACTAGCCAAGAGTTGACTAGGAGAAGCTAATTATAGACTCCAGCTGAGCAGGAAGGCATTGGTCCAGTGATTCTCAGACTTCCTTATCATAAGAATCACCCAAAGAATTTATTAAACCACGGATCTCTGGGTCCCATATCCAGAGATTTTGATTTAATGAGTGATGTAGTTGATTGAAAGGTGGCTTCCAAAAAGATATAGTCACACATTCTATCTCCTGGAATCTGTAAATGAAACCTTATGTGGAAGAGGGGTCTTTGCAGGTATAACTAAGGATCTCTGGACAAGATTTTTCTGGATGATATGGGTAGGTCCTAAATCCAAAAACAAGTGTCCTTATAAAATACACACTGAAGGAGAAAAGACACACGGGGGCGATAGCCATGTGAAGGCGGAAATTGGAGTTTGCAGTCATAGGCTAAGGAACACCTGGAGCCATTAGAACCTGGGAGAGGCAAAAGAACAATTCTTCCTAGAGACTTCCACGGATGCACAGTCCTGCTAACACCTTGATTTGTAACTTATAGCTCCTATAACTGTGAGAGAATACATTTTTGTTGATTTAGGTCATTTAGTTTATGGTAATTTGTACAGCAACCCTAGGAACCTAGTACAGGTGTGGACAAAGAATTTGAATTTCCTACAAGCTGTTAATGCTGGGAAGTGGACCATGATTTGAATGGTACTGATTTAGTAGATGCTTCAAGCTTAGGTGGAAAAGAAATCAATTCCAGGATGTTCCATAAATCAGTCGTATACAATAAATTTAAATCATCAAACTGCCCAGGAAAATGAGCAAGGCTGAAACCTAGTTTGCATTGCTTTCTTTCCTCTTTGATATTTCCTGCTGAGTGGGTGTTCTGTGCTCACAGAGCCTGTTTACTCCTGGTTATCCTCAAACCTCAGTTTAAACTTCATTTCCTTCATTCCTCTGGATTAGGTTAGCCTTTATTGTAACACTCCAGTAGCAGTCTGTACTTCCGTGCAGGTAGCACTGATCACCATTCTAATGATTGTTTCAATGTCCATCATTCTGGAACATTGTAAATTTTTAAGGCTAGAGGCCATAAAAGTCTGACAGCTCTATCCCCAGTTCCTAAGAGAGTTTAACATTGCAGTGGGTGTTCAATAAACCTATCTATGAATGAAAGGTGAGCCCTGCCCTAAAATAGAGTTAGAGGTTCAGAGATTACTACTTTTAGTAGAATATTTACTGTTTCTCTATTGACTGCAGATTTTTATTAAGCAGATTTAGCGGATAAAATAAGATGTTAGAAGTGCACCAACAAATTATTAAGTATTTTTTTCTGTGCAGAATGGTTTATTGAATTAGATGCTCTGAATCAAAATATATATTTTATAAATTTATCCAGGCCCTGTCAGCTCCAGTTGATTGGTGTGATCCTTCTTTTTACCTCCGGGGCAAGGTTTTGTCAATATGTGTAATATACATGCCAAAAAAAAAAAAAAAAAAAAAGGATGATACTTTCTAGAAAGTACTCATTTTAATAACCACAAAATATGTATGTTTTTACTAGGCTTTTAAAGACAGGGTTTGAAACTGCAGCTTCATATTTTTTTCTAACCAATGACGTGAGAACAGTTTTTTTAGTAGACCATAACTTTTCATCTCTCAGAACAAAGTGACCAATTTGTAACTATGACTACCTACGTAAATTCTGCTAAGAATTTATTATTAAGTCTCATGCTAGAGTATAGATTGATAGTTTTGATGGCATCACTAGCTAGAGTTCTAGCTGTGCAAGGTGACCCAGACAATTTCAGCAGAAATTATTTCACAGTAGCCCATTCTTCTTCTGTGGGATATATATATATATATATTTTTTTTTTAACTTTTCAAAGATTTATTTTTTTCACCTTTACTGAGATATAATTGACAAATAAAATTGGAATATGTTTAAAGTGTACAATGTGATAATTTGATATGTATACACACTGTCAAAGAATTCTTTTTTTTTTTTTTTAAAGATTTTATTTATTTGACAGAGATAGAGACAGCCAGCGAGAGAGGGAACACAAGCAGGGGGAGTGGGAGAGGAAGAAGCAGGCTCCCAGCAGAGGAGCCTGATGTGGGGCTTGATCCCGTAACGCCGGTATCACGCCCTGAGCCGAAGGCAGACGCTTAACCGCTGTGCCACCCAGGCGCCCCTGTCAAAGAATTCTTAAGTGGAATATCTTAAAGGGTTTTTATCAACTAGATAATGTATTATATATTAGCTACTAGGTGAGCTCTATTTTGCTAGTAAGTGCAGTTTTTAATTAAAAAATTTAAATCCAAGTTTTAAATTTATGTCTAAATCCAAGATACCATATTCTTCTCATAAGACCACATTAAAAAAATTAAATAACTCGTATAGGTAATTCCCTTCAGGCTAAAATGGGAAAAGAATGTTGTGATTTACAGAAAATGATCTGAATGACCAAATATGTATTTTTCATGTTATTTGGTTTTAGCCCTATGGTTTCTGGCTCACAGCTCCCAAAACCCTTGGAATTTCCTGAGTGATAAGAGCAATGGGAGCATTTTTTGTCGTAATATTTGGTCTCTTGTTCTCAGTTTCTGAAATCACTTCAGGGCCATGAAGGGAAGATGGGTGTCTTGTTACTCATGAGAAGCCCCTTCCACCACGACTGGGTTTATGTTAATGAGGTGACTTTTGGAAAGTACCTAAGGATGGGGGCTGGTTGCCAGAGGAGCCAACTATGTGATTAGAGGTTGCAGCTTTCATATGTCCCCCTGCCCTATTTCTGGGAGGGGAGAGGGGCTGGAAGTTGAGTTCAATCACCAATGGCCAATGACTTAATCAAGCATACCTGTTTTAATGAGGCCTCCATAAAAGCCCAAAAAGATGGGTTTTGGAGAGCCTCCAGGTTGGTGAATATAATACATGGAGATTTGGGAGAGTGGTGTGGTGGGGGAGGGCATGGACACTCCCTGTCATTTCCTTATACTCTGCTCTATGAAACTCTTCCATCTGACTGTTCCTGAGTATATCCTTTTATAATAAATGGTAATCAGTTAAGTAAAATGTTTCTCTGAGGTCTGTGAGTCACTCTAGCCAACTAATTGAACCCAGGGAGGGAGTCATTGGAATCTCCTACTATAGCCACTTGGTCCAGGAAACAACCTGGACTTGCCTTGACATCTCCTAAGTGAGGGCAGTCTTGTGGGACAGAGTCTGGGTGCTGTCTCTGGGAACCTAATGTCACAGTTGAGTTGAATTGTAGGAAGCCCAGCTGGCTTCTCTTCCTTCTGATTTTAGGAGGAATGCATTTAATCTTTCACCACTACATAAGAAATTAGCATCAATTTGAAAACACAATCTATTTTAGTAATGCAGTCATCTTGCTGTTCATTAACCGTAAAGTAGCAACTTGTAAGCTCCCAAGATCCATTAGTCTAGTATACAATTCTATTCTATACTCAGTAATGTTTCTGCAAATATCAAACGCAGTGATTTTTTAAGAAAAAGTCTACTATTGGGTGAATTGTCATCAATCTGAAATTGTGTTTAACGGGAAATAGCAATTTCTTGACTGAGTACATATAACTAAGGATATGTGATTCACTTTTGTTGTGTCACTAAAGTTCTTACTTACCACTTGAATGATATCCAGATTAAATAATTAGAATCCTAATATCTGTTGATCTGTGTCTTTTGTCTCTTCACACATGAGGGCACTTATGTTCTAGAGGTCTCTCTACTGTCTTCAGAAGAAAAACGAACAACTCTTTGGATTACACCTGGAACATTCATAAATTCTCTTAAGAGCAGGGTCAGAATTATCTTTAATTACATCTCTTGTAGAACGTATGTATACTTTAGTTCTGCTGCATCATAAATAAATTCCCATACTTGAGGCAGCGTAATCATTCCCCTGCTCATGGTACCTGAAAGAACCTAATTAACATATGTAAAATTAGAGTAAGAATAAATTATTAATTTCAGACTCTTTCCTTTTTTGACAAGGAATTTAGTGCACTTCACATTCCTCTGCCCTCCCTCCTCAGCCCCAACTATCCCCTCAATACTTTTTAAAAAAAGATTTATTTATTTATTTATTTGAGAGAGAGAACACACACAAATTAGAGGGGTAGAGGGAGAATGAGAGAGAATCTCAAGAAGCCTCCGTGCTGAGCATGGAGACCAATGCAGGGCTCGATCACACGTCCCTGAGATCATGACCAAAGCTGAAACCTTGAGTAGGATGCCCAACCAAATGCACCACCCTGTCTCCACCTCCCCCAAATACTGTTAACAGCCAATGTTAATTTAACATTAGGCTGTAGATTTATCTTGCTGGTGGGAAGAACTGGAATATGTTAATAAAATAAAATTTCAGTTTTATTTTGGAAGCAGCTTGGGTTTAGAGAGAAACTATGTGAGCACCATGTTATTTACCTAGGCTCTAGATGGATGGCAAGATAGCTTTGGGATAAACCTAGTTATTTTGTGCGGGGAATTTTTTTATGACAAAACTAACATGTAAAACACAGATCAGGAGAGAGTTGAATGTCCTTTAGCCTAATAAGGCCATGGTTATTGTTTGTCAAGTGGTAAAATAAATAGGCAAAATAAGCAATCTCAAATAAAGAAACCAGGGTGTTTTTCATGGAGGTAAACTGGCTAGACTTCACAAGAAAAAAGGTTTTACTGTGGCAAATTGTTGGGTTTTCAGGAAAAACTCGCCCCCAGCAACTCCTTCTGGAGAAGATGGAACAGCGGTTGAAATATCCTATCCTCATCCTTTCTCTGTCCTTTTGTAGATGACTGACATCCCAACATGAAAGGCGTCTTTAACCATCCTTCTGCTTCCTAGCACAATGATATTGCAGTCTCTGAGTAGACACAGAAAGAGAAGACTTACTGATAACAGGTGTGGGATAGGGAGCAGAGCTGGTTCTTGTGATCAGAACAAAATTTCCAGTCTTTTTTAAAAAATTGAGATATAATTGACATATGACATTGTATTAGTTTCAGGTACACAACGTAATGATTTGATATATGTATATATTGCAAAACGATCACCACAATACTTTTAGTTAACATCCATTACCAGACAGTTGCAATTTTTTTTCTTGTGATAAGAACATTTAAGATCGGTTCTCTTAGCAATTTTCAGATATACAGTATTATTAACTACAGTCATCATGCTGTACATTACATTCCCAGAACTTGTTTATTTTATAACTGGCAGTTGGTACCTTTTGACCCCCTTCACCCTCTTGGCCACCCCACCCCCATCTCTGGCAACCACCAATCTGTTCTCTGTAAGTTCAGCCTTTTATTTTTATCTTTATTTTTTATTTTTTTATTTTTATTTATTTATTTATTTATTTATTTATTTATTTGACAGAGAGAGAGACGGGCAGCGAGAGAGGGAACACAAGTAGGGGGAGTGGGAGAGGAAGAAGCAGGCTCCCAGCGGAGGAGCCTGATGTGGGGCTCGATCCCAGAATGCTGGGATCACACCCTGAGCTGAAGGCAGATGCTTAACGACTGAGCCACCCAGGCGCCCCAGCTTTTTTTTTTTTTTTTTTAAATTAAGGTTCCACATGTAAGTGAGATCATACAGTATTTGTTTTTTTCTGTCTGATTTATTTCACTTAGCATAATGCCCTCAGGGTCTATCTATGTTGTCACAAATTGCAAGAGTTCCTTCCTTTTTATGGCTAAATGATATTCCATTGTATTCCAAATGTGAGATATGTGTATATATCTCTCTCACACACACATTTGCTTTATCCATTCATCTGTTGATGGGCACTTAGGTTTTTTTCCATGTCTTGACCATTATAAATACTTCTACAATGAACATGGGGGTGGATGCAGATGCCTTTTCAAGATAGTAATTTCCTTCGGGTAAATACCCAGAAGTGGAATTGCTGGGTCACAATTTTTTGCTCTTTACAATCATAGCACAGTGCAGTGCTTGGCTCTAGGAATCATGGAAGAGGGAACACATCGAACACTATTGGTGTGAACTCACACCAGCTGACAGATGGTGTGGATTCCAAAATATTTAGTATTTCAGTCATTGGTCAGGGCAGACTGGGACCTTTCTCAAATATTTCGGGCCAGAAAGAGTGTTGCCAGCGTGTTTTGGTAAATTTTTAACAACCAGATCTCTGAACAAAGAAAAACTCTGATTTATAGTGTTTGTCATTTTCTGTGGTATGGATCGTCCCACTGTGGCTGATTTCAAGCTACCAGTGTTATGTTACTTAACCCTGGGGTCGGGCAGAGGTGCGCAGGAACACATGTATAGCATTTCCACCAGAGAAACACAACTGATACAATCTCAAGGGCATGGATAACAGGAAATTGTAGTAAAATTAGAAAGGTATGGAGTTTTGAATATTTATTACCTTTGCTTTTAGTACTGGGAATGGAGAGATAAAATCTTATTATTTGTAAATAATCTGATTATGTAGAACATTTAAGAGCCTTGGGGGGGGGCGTTTTCCTTCATGTGTGGTTTTTTCACTTGTTCTTTTTCAGCTGCTCTGAGTCAGAAGGGTTTTTATAGTGTCTTGGTTTCACATTTTGAGGTTTGCTCATTTATTTGGTTCTGATTCACTTTGTGACATTGATCCCTGACATATTTCTAAAGGCTAACATTCTGAGAGTGAAATGATAGCTCATTACCAAACAAGACTTTGTACCTAAACATCATTGTGAGCATGTTAAATGTCACTCCTTCCTATTGTTTTCCATAACCCCAAACTGTGTTTTCCTGTTGATTTATTCTGCTATATCAATTTGCTTACTAAAGTATTTTTAAAATGTATCAAGTTTTTGATTTCCAATAAATGACAAATTTAAATTTGGACATATCTAACTTTCTGCTCATTATGTAAAGAGAACAGTTTATAATTAGTCCCAACCAATGTAATCTTGAATTTCCCCATTATTTTACTTTGTGTAAAATAATTTTAATATAATATTCTATACATACTATTTACAGTTTCTTGTTTTATAAAAGGCAAGAGATACAATATAAGAAACATAGTCTGTTTAATCATCTATGGTCATGATTTACCAGATAACAAGAGAAAATAAAAGGTAAAAGAGTCTCTTCTAGGAAAATTGATCCTTAATTAATATCTATATTCTCTGCCTTGGTTAGAAACAAGAAACAAATAAACAAATCAAAAAATGGGCAGAAGATATGAACAGACACTTTTCCAATGAAGACCTACAAATGGCTAACAGACACATGAAAAAATGTTCAAAATCATTAGCCATCAGGGAAATTCAAATCAAAACCACACTAAGATACCACCTTACGCCAGTTAGAATGGCAAAAATAGACAAGGCAGGAAGCAACAAATGTTGGAGAGGATGTGGAGAAAGGGGATCCCTCCTACATTGTTGGTGGGAATGCAGGTTGGTATAGCCACTCTGGAAAACAGTGTGGAGGTCCCTTAAAAAGTTAAAAATTGAGCTACCCTATGACCCAGCCATTGCACTACTGGGTATTTACCCCAAAGATACAGACGTAGTGAAGAGAAGGGCCATATGCACCCCAATATTCATAGCAGCATTGTCCACAATAGCCAAATCGTGGAAGGAGCCGAGATGCCCTTCAACAGATGAATGGATTAAGAAGTTGTGGTCCATATATACAATGGAATATTACTCAGCTATCATAAAGAACGAGTTCTCAACATTTGTTGCAACATGGACGGCACTGGAGGAGATAATGCTAAATGAAATAAGTCAAGCAGAGAAAGGCAATTATCATATTATTTCTCTCATCTATGGAACATAAGAACTAGGAAGATCGGTAAGAGAAGAAAGGGAAGAAGAAAGCGGGGGTAATCAGAAGGGGGAATGAAGCATGAGAGACTATGGACTCTGAGAAACAAACTGAGGGCTTCAGAGGGGAGGGGGGAGGGGGAATGGGATAGGCTGGCGATAGGTATTAAGGAGGGCACGTATTGCATGGTGCACTGGGTGTTATACGCAACTAATGAGTTGTGGAACTTTACATCAAAAACTAGGGATGTACTGTATGGTGACTAACATAATATAA
The DNA here is from genome assembly GCF_023065955.2 of Ursus arctos. Classification (NCBI taxonomy): domain Eukaryota; kingdom Metazoa; phylum Chordata; class Mammalia; order Carnivora; family Ursidae; genus Ursus; species Ursus arctos. The sequence continues at coordinate 60,037,646 of NW_026623067.1, forward strand.
TAAAAAATATTATTATAAAAAAAGAAATAATACAAAACTAAGTTGTTGGGTTTTTTTTTATTGAAGTGTAGTTGACACATAATGCTCTGTTAGTTTCAGGTGTACAACATAGTGATTTGGCAAGTCTATACGTTATGTGGTGCTCACCACAGATGTAGCTGTCATCTGTCGCCATACAGCGCTATAAGAATTCCATTGACTATATTCCCTATGCTGTGCCTTTTATCTCCATACCTTATTCCTTCTATAACTGCAAGTTGTGTCTCCCACTCTCCTTCACCCATTTTGTTCAGCCCCTCATCCTCTTCCCCTCTGGCAACCATATTTGTTCTCTGTATTTATGGGTCTGTTTCTGTTTTGTGTGTGTGTCTGTTTATTCAAATACCAAGTGAAATTGCATGGTATCTGTCCTTTGCTGTCTGACTTATTTCATTTAGTATAATAACCTCTAGGTCCAAAAACTAAGCATTTTGATGACCTCTGTGGTTTTCCAAAGCACTGCTTGTTCAGTGCCATTCATGTATTCACTTATTTACAAATAATACCTACTGTGTAACAGGCTCTAAGCTCCTTCAGTGAAAGCAGCTCAACTGAGGGACAGATACAAGGCTTGATAGTTAGAATCCAGATCCCTAAGGACATGGACATTGCCAGCCAAGGCAGATCTTTTGCATCAACTTCCCCTGGCTAGGAAAACCTGGGACCCTGAAACATGGATTAAGACTGAGGACATCTGGGTGGATGTTCCTGGGGAATCTGGCTCTGTGGTCTCCCCTGAAATCTCAGAGCTTTGGGGACAGCACACCCCTCCCTGTTGGGAGCTGGTGTTTCCTCATGCAAGGGGATACTTTTGGAGTCCTTTCCAGCACGGCAGCAAGTGCTTCCCTCAAGAGTCCACCCACTTCCTCTGCTGACTACCAGGCTGACAAGTGGGTTCAGTCCCAGCAGAACCCAGCTTGGGGGCATGCTTGGTCTGTTAGGGAGGAAAGAAATAACACCGTGAAGGAGCAGGGTAGCTAGCATGTATCAGTAGGGCCCAGGGAAGTCCTCCTAGGAGTAATGAAGTTGGAGCCAATTCATAAAACACTTGAATATGAGACATTTTAGAGACTATATTTCCTGCCTTGCCATTTATGAGAGTATTAAAGTAAAACCCAAACCAGAACAAACAGGAGAGTAGTATGAACAGATCTGTTCTCTGAAATGAGTATTTCGGCTGTTGTGGGGTGAGGGTGGGGGCTGGAGGGGGGCAGGACTGGAAGAAAGGAGTTCCTGTGTTAAACAATGCTGGGACCAGACCTAAAATACTTAGCTGCTTGTTTCAAGAAATACTTGCTCCTGGAAGAGTAGGTAGTGAACTAACTACAACAGTTTGCTCATCAAGACTCATTTAAAAACCTTCTCCTCACTGTGCCTACCCGTTCAGAGCTATTATGTCATGAGCTGGGAGTTGAAAAGGGAATTGGAGGTGAGGGTGCAGAGCAGGACTGGGTGGTGGCAGAGTCAAGGGGAAGTCCGAGTGGGAACCATGACACTATCCTTCTGTTCCAGAGGACCCGCCCACCGTGGTTCCTTCCACCCAGCTCCATGGCCACCCGTGCTACCAGCATTCTCCTGAGAAGCTTTTTCTGGTTCCCTGGCATGAATTCTAAAGTACAGGCTTTGCTTGAGAGATTCACATCACAATCGTGAGTTTTCCTTTTTTATTTACCTGGAACAATATTTTTATTACAGCAATCAAATCTGAAAAAGAGAAACCAAGAAAGCAAGTAATTGTTTTCTTGCAAGTTTTAATTAGAAGGAAATGCCAAGTACATTCAGGTATGTGCCTACTTAATTCTTCTCATTTCTTTGGTAATCTTATAGTTGGACTACTTTCATAATTTTAAAGAAATTCAGCCTGAATTCTATCATTGGGTCAAAAATCAGAGGACTTGTGTATTTTTAATACCTGGTGGTAAACTTTTGTTTCAGCCAGACGTAATATGTTCTACCTGTTAACACTGAAAAAAATGGACTGCATTTCTATCTCTGGCAAGTAAATTAGAAAGGTCTGTGAAGTTCCCACTACACCCTTTATCCGAGTTTCTCTGCGTTATTGCTCTCAATTAAAAAAAGAGAAAGAAAGAAAAAACAACTTGTGAAGTTCTCCTTACTAAAAGTAGAAAAATTCCGTGGTTATTTTTCTTAAGAAGATAATTTTCCCTGTGTTCTTAGAGAAAATAGACGTGGCTTTCTCCCCATCTGCATTGGCCCTTCCTAAGTGCACGCTGGAAGGGAGTTGAGGAATTCCTGGATAAGAAGCTAATGGAGCCCAGACAACAAGTCTGCCACTTCCCTAGATTTCCACTTGATTGAGTATAAAATAGTCAAAGAGAGATATTAGAAACTGAGAGCGAAGAGTATGAAGGAGTGGCTGCACCTGGCCAGTTTGTCAGTGATAGTGCAGGTGGACTCAAGTGAAGGATGGGCTGATAGGAATCAAGGCTGTCCACTTGCAGACCGGCAAGTCAGGGGGCATGGTTCTTGGTAGATCTCCCTCCCCAGCCCTCGTTCAGGAGGATTGGTTGTGTGATGGTCTGGCACAGGGTAGCGAGGTGAGGGCATGTCACACTCAGTGGTGCCTGGCTGGTTTTTCCTGGCTTATACTAAACACAGACACGAGTCTCATCTGGCTCCTCAAGAAGATCAGCATGCCAAACAAAAAATTGAGGCATTGATGCAGCTATTCCAGGCTGCCCAACAAACACAGAAGCTCAGCTCTGGCCTGGAGACTGTTCTTCCTGCTGTGTCCACCTCTGGTTTAGTGAGTCAGGCTGTTCTGTGTTTATACTCTGAATAAAAGAAAATTGCATTAGAGCCGAGACTGTCATTACACTTTTTATCTGGCTCTGAAAGGTTTAGACTAACATCCAAATAATCTTTGACAGAAGCCATCTCAATTCCCAGAATTGAACAAGCACAAATGCCTCATTAAGGATAAGCAAACAGGCAGAATCCATCAGACATATGAAAAGGTATTGCTGTTTAAAAGAAGGGGGCTATGCTGAAGAAGCAGAGCTGATGTCTTCTTATGAGCTATAGTTATTGTACCATACTAAAAGCTTTCAAGTTTTTTTTTTTTTTTAATTTTATTTATTTATTTGACAGAGACAGAGACAGCCAGCGAGAGAGGGAACACAAGCAGGGGGAGTGGGAGAGGAAGAAGCAGGCTGATAGCAGAGGAGCCTGATGTGGGGCTCGATCCCGGAACGCTGGGATCACGCCCTGAGCCGAAGGCAGACGCTTAACCGCTGTGCCACCCAGGCGCCCCAGCTTTCAAGTTTTTAATCTGTGATCTTAACATGATAGAGAAGAGGTTGTCAAGTCTATAAATAATCAAGCTGGGGGGCACCTGGCTGGCTCAGTTGGAAGAGTATGCAACTCTTGATCTCGGGTTCATAAGTTCGAGACCCATAATCAGAGATTACTAAAAATATCATAATAATAAATAAACTTTAAAAAAAAAATAAGCGGGCACCTGAGTAGCGCAGGCGTTAAGCGTCTGCTTTCGGCTCAGGACGTGATCCCGGTGTTCTGGGATCGAGTCACGCATCGGGCTCCTCCGCTAGGAGCCTGCTTCTTTCTCTCCCACTCCCCCTGCTTGTGTTCCCTCTCTCGCTGGCTGTCTCTCTCTCTGTCACATAAATAAATAAAATCTTAAAAAAAAAAAAAGAAATAAGGTGGTTGTGAAGAATGATCTGAGTTCAGAAAACAGAGCATAGAAGAAGAAGAATTGATTGCCATTTTTTAAGCCCTAAATGAAGATCAGATTTGCTGTTGCAGGACATTCAATCAATGAAGTAAATAACCCTTGGAATTAATCCAAGTTTTAGAGGCAAGGGATAAAGAGATGAGAACAATGTGAAAAAATTTGAAAATTAAGTAATGAAGGACTGAATAAGGAGATCTATTATACCTATAATAGAAATTCTAGGGGTACCTGGGAGGCTCAGTTGGTTAAGCATCGAACTCTTGATTTTGGCTTAAGTCAGGATCTCAGGGTTGTGAGAACAAGCTTTGTGTTGGGCTCCACGCTGGGCAAGGAGCCTACTTAAGATTCTCTCTCTCCTTCTCTCTCTACCCCTCCCCTGCCTTAACAACAACAACAAAATTCTAGAACTAGAGAACAAAGTGGATTAGGAAAAGAAATAATCAAGAAATAAAGAGATCAGAAAAATTTCTTATAGAGAAATCGTACTAAACAACTGGCTACCTAGAAAGAAAAATGTAATTACATTAGATTCCTACTTCATAACTTATCATGAAATAAATTCTAGATAGTTTAAATATTTAAATATGAAAATAAAGTCATCGGAAAATTAGAAAGACATAAATGAATATATGATACAGCTGTAAGTAAGGCCTTTTTAAAGCCCAGCACCCACATCAGAAACCAGAGGAGAACATTGATAGATTTTGCTACCTAAGAATTAAAAATATCTGTATATCAAAATTATTATGTACAAAATGTGAAAGAAAATGAAACCAAAGTTATAAAACTGGCCTAGAGGAGGTGCCAAAAATAAATATTTGCTGAACACGACTCAATAAATGGAAACCAAAAGCAGTCTTCTAAAACAGTAAGACATGAAAGCCTTGGTGGAAACTCAAAGGACATGAATAGGAAATTCACAAAAGAAATAAAAGTGCTTAACATACATATAAAAATTTCAGATTTATTAGTATAAAATCAGTCTAATTAAAATGTCACCATTTTTAAACTGATTCAATTGGCAAATATTAGAAATAATCATAATGCCTTAATCCCTCAGATTCACACATTCTCAGACCTCAGATAACAATGTAAATGGCATGTTTTTTCTGGATATCAGTTTGCAAATATTGAAATATTCTTTGCATAAACTTACATAATATGGAAATATGCAATAAGAGTCTCAATATACTCATACTTGTATCCTTGGAAACAGCCATTCATTTGCGGAATTTTATCCCGAGGAAAAATATTAGAAGACTACAAAATGAAACAAAGTCTGTAACACACCATTGCAGACTGTTTTTGAAGAATAGTTAATGAAAGTGAGGAAACAGTCTAAACTTGAGTAGGAAGGCAAGTTGAAATGCTACATATAGCTGATAACGTAACAGTACCTAATTTTGGTGGTGTGCTTGCTATATGCCAAGCATAATACTTAGCAATTTACGTGAAACATCTCCTTGTGCTTCAGTGGGTGTAAATTCTAATCTCATACCCATTTTGCAGATGAGGAAGCTGCAGCCTAGAGATGTAAGGTTTAGAGGCTTCTCTGAGAATCCATATAACTACTATATTATAAGCTGCCTTTAATTTTTTTAATGCATCAATATGATATAGAAAAAGACTGGCAAATAGTCCTTAAAATGTTACTAATGGAATAATTGGTAATTTTTAATTCCCTCCTTTTATATACTTTTCCATTTCTCCCAATTAGTATGTATTGGTATTAAAAAACTGCAACAGTTTTAAAGTCCTTGTATTAACTGATCTCAGGCCATAAACCACCTCCTCCCCTTTCCCAGGACCCACCCTTGACCCATTTTCTTTTTTTTTTTTAAAGATTTTATTTATTTATTCGACAGAGATAGAGACAGCCAGCGAGAGAGGGAACACAAGCAGGGGGAGTGGGAGAGGAAGAAGCAGGCTCATAGAGGAGGAGCCTGATGTGGGGCTCGATCCCACAACGCCGGGATCACGCCCTGAGCCGAAGGCAGACACCTAACTGCTGTGCCACCCAGGCGCCCCAATTGACCCATTTTCTTATGCTTACTTTCTTTACATGTTTTTCAGTGGGAATTCTTGTCCCTCATGGTAGTCTTGACACAATATATCAGATCATTAAGAAGCTATTGCACATAAAGATAAACTCTACCCTGGCCGTACATATACTACAGAGGTTGAGTGAGGCGGGCCAGAGGACTGGGTTCAGATCTCCACTTGAACATAGCATTTATTTCCCTTGGGTGAATAATTTATTTATAATGATTATCCAATAATCATTATAAATTAATTGTTTTCTCAGTGAAGTGCAGAGAAAAATGGTGGCTTTTTCCTTGTTTGCAGTGAAGATTAAATGAGTTCATACACATAAAGCACAGTGACTGGCCCATGGCTAGTACTACGTAGTGTTAGCTGTGATTTTTATTAGTATACTTATTAAACCTTGAAAGTAAGTAATATATTTTAGGTAGGCTTTCAAGAAAATGAATTCTTCTAAGTCTCTTGCTGGTTTACCCTGTTAATTGGGGAATAGAATGAACTGGAACAGACCATTGTCTGAACAGTTTACCCAGTAGCATTTTCACAGTGGTGTCATTTCCTTGTCAACCTGATAATTGAATATTCAAGAAATTGAAAATTCTGATTAATAAAGAAGTTAATAGAGACTTGGGTTCAACAAAAGTGAATTTGGTTCCTGTTAAACTTTAGAAAGATAAACTCAGTCTTGGGTGGGGGAGCAGTTCTTTAGGAGGGCAAACTGAAAAATAACGCCATAAATTAATCACACTCCCCAGGTGTGAGCATAACTTTTGAGAAACACCAAAGGGGATCATGTGAACAGACTATTTGATTGGCTTTGCAGTAGCACTAATAAATGCTTGACTTTTGCCAGTCTGGTAATTTAGGAATGATAAGTGGAACCCACCAACAATGCCATTTTACTTGATTGCAACATAATTGCGTTTATGTCATTGATATCAAACTGTGCATAATGAGAGACTATTTTAACTCTGATAACAAATAATATACTTTGTTTTTACATAGCTAGATAATATCCTACAGACGCAACATCCTTGTGTCATAGAATAATGGCTGAATATGCCTATTACAGGAAGACTTGCTTTTTCTGACTGTTGAGGTGTTGTTCACAGGTTGATGTCTTGGTTATTTTTATTTCACAGTAAAACTGGGATGATGTATGCTTGTTGACTGTGTTACAAACTTAACTAAAGGGTGAACTTAAAACATAGTGTGTAGAATTCAACAACATACTTCATTCTAGTATGCGGACAGTGCTGGATCTTCACAGCACATGAGTGTTAATAATAGGGAAAACCTTTGTGACATTTTAGATGCTAAGTAAGACTTGAAGCTGAAGGCAACAAAAGCAAGTCAACAATAAAATAAAGGCTATTTTGAGTATCTGTAACACATTCCTGACTTAACATCTGAAAATTTTACATAACTGGTTTATCCTAGAGCTGTGACACATACAAAAAATTTAGTGCTTATTGATTCAAAGAGTACCTTTCTTTTTTTTTTTTTAACTGTTTAAAATCCCTAATTATACGCATGATTTATTTATTTATTTATTCGACAGAGATAGAGACAGCCAGCGAGAGAGGGAACACAAGCAGGGGGAGTGGGAGAGGAAGAAGCAGGCTCATAGTGGAAGAGCCTGATGTGGGGCTCGATCCCATAATGCCGGGATCACGCCCTGAGCCGAAGGCAGACGCTTAACCGCTGTGCCACCCAGGCGCCCCTCAAAGAGTAGCTTTCTGTGGCAAAACAAATTCTAGAGATAACCAAGCAAATCTTGCCACCCCCTCCTGTCTCACCTCCAGCACCATTGACATTTGAGGCAGACAATTCTTTGTTGTGCGTGGGGGCTGTCCGGTGCCTTGCCGTTTCTTTAGCAGCACCTCTGGCTCCTACCCACTAGATGCCAGGAACCGCGGCCACAAGTGAGAACCACCAAAAATGTCTCGGCATTGCTGAAACTCCTGAGCTGTAAAACCGCCCCCAGTTGGGAGCCACTGTTCTAGAATGATAGAGCCAACCACACATGCAGGGCTTGAATTCCCGCCACAGCATCCCCACTGAGTGTTTCTCTAGACTGTGCTTGAAATCATCCAGTGAACTCAATAGGTCCTGACAGAGCCCCTTGTTCTTTCTTCCCGTGAGCTGAAATCTCTCCCATTGCATCCTCATGAGCTGGGCAAAATCCCCTCCTTCCATACAACAGCCATTTACCTGTTTAAAGACAGCTCTGGTCATCTTAAAGATTGTGTTCAACTCTAAGGCCCCACGATGATTCTTTGGATCATCCAAACTCTTTTTCAAGTAGGTGGTGGCTGTGTGATACAATTTCCAGTGTCCTGAGCACGACACTATCCTCAAAATGCTTCCCCCACCTGGTTCTCTGATGCCTGAGTTCTATAGCTGGAACTAAAGTCCATTGATGAAGTTGGAACCTTCTTAGGAAAGTGAACACACTCAGCTTTATTAGAAATTTATACCTGTTTGTATAGAAAACAGGAAAATCAGCAACAACAATCATGCAACATGTGCATGCATACATACAAACCCCAGATGAAATTATCCCCAATATTTGGAATTTAATGGATTTTTTTTTTTTTTACCCTGCTTTATATACCTGACCACTTAGCCTGACACAATCTTAGATCTTTCAGATGATGGATACCCTCAGCCCCTATACATACCATCACTATCACCACCACCTTCATGGCAAACAAGAGGAATTCTTTTCTGGACTATCTAGGATTATTTTTGAGCAGTCCTAGCTTCAAATCCTGCCCCCACAAATCCTGAATTACTTTATTATTTGTGTAAATTTAATTAAACTTTATGCTGAGATATAACACAGTTATGAAAAAGTGTGTAGGACATAAATGTGCAGTGTGATGATTTTTACAAAGTGAAAAAAACAGAACATTATAGTGCCCTGGAAATCTCCCTCATGCCATCTTTGAGTTACTACATTCTGTAACTTTTTACAGCATAGATGTGTTGGGTCTGTTTTTGAACTTTATACGAATGGTATCATTCAGTATGTGCTCTCTTCTGACTTCTTTCATACAACAATTTACTTATGAGATTCCTTTGTGTGTGTGTTAAATGCATTCGTTTTCATTACTGTGTGGTATTCTGTTGCATAAGTAGACCACAATTTATTCTTTATTCATTCTGCTGTTGATGGACATTTACGTTGTTTTCAGCCTGGATCTACTGTGATCATCACTGTTCATGTCTTCTAGTGAATGCATGCATGCAGTTGTGTTGCGTGTATACCTAGGGAATGAATGCTGGGTCATAGAGTATGCCTATGTTCAACTCCAGTGGATGCTGCCAAAGAGTTTTCCTAAGTGTTAGTAACAATTTATGCTCCCACCAGCAGTGCATGTCAATTTTTATAAATTTAGCCATATTTGTGGATTTGTGGTGTAGTATTTCATTGTGGTGTTAATTTGCATTTCCTTTGTGACTAATGATGTTGAATACCCTATCATCTGTTTATTGACTACTTGGAAACCTTTTTTTGTAACATGCTGTTCCACTTTTTTGACATTTTTAATTGGATTGTCTATTTCATTGATTTTTAGGATTTTTAAAACTATGTTTTAGATTTAAATCCTTTGCAGGATTTATGTATTGAAAATATTTTCTCCTATTTTGTGGTTTACCTTCTCCCTGTCCTAATGGTATACGTGGATAAGTAGAAGTCTTAATTTTAGTGTAGTCCGGTTTATCATCTTTTCCTTGGGTTAAAGTTTTGTGTGACCTATTTAAGAAATCTTTGTTTACCTTGAAGTTATCAAGATATACTTATAAATTATCTTCTGGAAGCTTTGTTCTTTTCATGTTTAAGTTGACAATCCACCTGGAGCTGATTTTTGCCTATGGTGTGAGGTAGGGGTCATTTTTTATGAGAATATCCAAATGATCTGGAACCATTTATGAAAAAGGTTCTCCTTCCCCTGGTGTACTACAGTAGAACCTTTGCCATAATCAAACAATTGTGAATATGTGATGTGAATCCTGAATACTTAATTCCATCACCCATATTTCAGTCTGCTTTTGCCTTTGTGGATTTAGTTTCTGTACTGTCTTCACAGTACTTGATTCCTTAACTCTTAGCTTTCTCTAACAGAATCTGCCCTATCTAGCTTTTTCACCCCACACCCCAACATCCTTGATTCAGGATAGGCTTACCATGTGAATGCCAAGCACATAGTAGGTCCTCAGTAAGTATGTTACGCAAATTGATGTTTTCTCCTCATTCTTACCTTCTTCTTCCTCTCTTTTTCCTTATTTTACCTTGATTATAGATCTGGAGAAACCAACTGAAGGAAGCACAGAAGCTAAACATTCTAGGTAGCAAATGAGGCCCCTTCATTACATAAGCAAGAAAGAGAAGGCTGGCTGTTCTAGTGCTACTTGCTTTCTTTGAAACTCTGGGTTTAAGGAAGTGGGTAGGGGAGGTGGGTTAATTTCAAACTGTTGCCAGCGGACTCTCACTCCCCCAACATGCCAGCTGCTCACTGGAGTGAGCGTATGTTGTTTCTGAACATCAGAGGGACTTAGTTGCCAATTCTAAAGTCGAAATTCATCTAATATTTGAATGAAGGCTAATACCTGTTAGCTATTTTAGGAAAATAAACATGTGTACACACACATACACATACACACACACACACAGGCACACACATGTGCGTGTGCCTGTGTGTGTGGATATAAAACTGAATGTACCTTAAATGCAGGCAGCTAGGACTTATGGTACTCTGCCACCTTAACAGTAGTCATTATAGTAATTACGAGGACAAAGAAATAACAACAATGGTAAGTGGTGCTGTCAAGAGAATCTTGCCTTTCCGCTAAGCCATTTCAAATAAGCATGCATTATATGTCTTCTTGCTACATAAATACAACTGAAGACTGTCCCACCACCATTCCTCCCTTTCCAAATAAACTGTACCCTTTAAGCCCTCTAATAACCTAGCAATTCTGATATCTAATATAGATACTAGTGATGTTGCTGCTGCTGATATGCTAATGGAATTTGATATATTTTGGAGAAATTGCCAGGTACTCTAAGTTTTTTACATATATTAGTTCATCTTACCTTTACTTACCTATGCGGCAGTTACTATTATTTCCGACTTTTTACCCTTTTCTCCCTCTTCCTACTTCCTTTGGAGTCACAGGTTAGCAAGCCATGGAGCCAGGGCTTAAGCAAGGGTCTGCCAGACTGCAGGAGTGGCTGGCAGGCACAGTCCACCCTAGAGTCATGTCCTTGGCACAGCACCCAGTGGGCATCCACATGTAGTGAGTGTCCTCTGCTCCGTGACCAGAGCATGGGTGAATGTGGCTGTGGGAGGGCTCAGTGGACCTGCAAGTCCCAATCTTGCTTCTGGTTGCAGCTAGATAGCACACTGTAGGAATTCTGACTTACTGTCTTGGGCTGCAGAATTTCTCTTGCTTTTTGCAAGGCATTCTCAACAGAGGCTTTTAGACAAGCTGTATTTATAATAATGTCTGCTCAGTGGTAAGGAAAGCTGAATTTCCCATTTGGATAGCTCTGACAGTCTGTGACAGTTAAGTTTTTTTATTGTTGGACCAAGAAAAGTTAAAACTTAAATGTCACTTGGTCTTTCTTCCTTTCTTCCTTTCTCCCTTCCTCCCTTCCTGTCTTTCTTTCCCTCCCTCTCTTTCTTTTCTTTTCTTTTCTTTTCTTTTCTTTTCTTTTCTTTTCTTTTCTTTTCTTTTCTTTCTTTCTTTCTTTCTTTCTTTCTTTCTTTCTTTCTTTCTTTCTTTCTTTCTTATTTCTCCTTCCTTCCTTCCTTCCTTCCTTCCTTCCTTCCTTCCTTCCTTCCTTCCTTCCTTCTTTCCTTTGGGTTTGGCTGCCATATTATTTGGAGCAAAGCACCGGGTTAAACGACCTTGTAGAGTCCTTTCTGGCCTATGCTTTTAGGAATTAGTTACAACTTTTTCAAGATTTCACCAAATCAAAGAAAGTAATATTCCTTTTTTTGTTTACTACCATTCCCTGCCATGGTCCCTGTTACCATCTTTCCTGCTCGCTTACTCTTTTTTTAAGCAATAAGTCATGCCAGAAATACCAGTGATCTATTTTCATTGAAATGTCAGCATGTGTTGTGTCCTCTACCCATCACACCTCAGCCTTCCTTAGGCTATGCTTCTGTGGACCCTCTCCCTGGCCTTCTGCAATGATATCTCTCAAATCAGAGATTGGGTCCTTGAGTTCTAGAAGATTCTTTAGACTTAGTATTTTTATTTTTTTAATGAAAATCTAAAACTTTTCTTTAACCAGGTGAAGCCCCCAAACTCTTCTTCACAAAGATAATTCATAATTAAGAGTACTTTTCATAAGACTTGAGGTTCATAAATCAGTGTTCCTCAAATCTGAATCCTTGGAATCCTTATGGTCCACAGACATACTCTTAGAGGGCGACAAATAGAGCTGGGAGTATTTGGGTTTCCTGATATAGACCCGCCCTGAGGTCTTCCTTTGTCTCCCATCACACCAGACCCTTGCCCTGTTGCACAGTTTCTCTGATTATCCCGTCCCTTTCATTGTATCCCCTTGTATCCCCCTTTTTCCTACAGCTCCTGCCTCCTCCTGCATTAATCACATTGAGCCCTTTTCCATCCATGTGTCCTTGTCGCTTTCTGAGCCTGCCCTTCCTTCCCCTCTCTACTGCCTGATCTTTCTCCTCTATCCCTGGCAATTCCATTTCTATGTATGGCTTTAAGGTTATTTGTTTGGCAGGAAGTGGAAGAGCAGAGAAAGTCAGCCTGAGCCAACAATCAGTCTGGAGAATATAATAGTTAGAGAAATGTGCTTTTCTTTTGATGACACTATACTGGAATTACACTGTAGGGAATAGAGCTCTATGTTAGTGAATCTGAGTAAAAAGGAAATACTTTTTTTTTTTTTTTTAAGGATTTTACTTATTTGAAGAGAGAGAGCGGAGTGAGAGAGCACGAGCTGGGGCGGGGGAGGGGCAGAGGGAGAAGCAGACTCCCCGCTGAGCAGGGAGCCTGACGCAGGGCTCCATTCCAGGACCTGGGAATTACGACCTGAGCTGAAGACAGACACTTAACCGACTGAGCCACCTAGGTGCCCCTAAATAGGAAATACTTAAAATGAGTAGATCATTGTTTGAAGATGAAGATTATTGCTAAAGGCCTTCCATATAAGGGGGTTGGCATTTCTACAGTCATACTATTTATTTGTGTAGTGAATCCTTTCAAAAAAAGAGGTTAGATGTTTGGATTATCTTTTTTTTTTTTTAAAGATGTTATTTATTTATTTGTCAGAGAGAGAGCGAGAGAGTGCATGCACAAGCAGGGGAAGCTGCAGGCAGAGGGAGAAGCAGGCTCCCCACTGAGCAAGGAGCCCGATGTGGGACTTGATCCCAGGACGCTGGGATCATAAACTGAACCAAAGGCAGCTGCGTAACTGACTGAGCCACCCAGGCACCCCATGGGTTATCTTATCATAAGCTTTGTAAGGTCCATCCATATTGTTGTAAATGGCAGGATTTCATCCCTTTTTTTGACTGAGTGTGCACGTATATATCCATTATATATGTGTCACATCTTCTTTATCCATTCATCTAGGGATGGACGCTTGGGTGGCTTCCCTATCTTTGCTGTTGTAAATAATGCCGCAACAAACATAGGAGTGTGTATATCTTTTTGAACTATTGCTTTTGTTTTCTTTGGGTAAATACCCAGTAGTGGAATTACTGAATCATATGGTATTTACATTTTGAATTTTTTGAGGAATATCCATTCTGTTTTCCAGAGTAGCTGCACCAATTTACATTCCCACCAAGAGTGCAAGAAGGTTCCCTTTTCTCCACTTCCTCGCTAACATTTGCCATTTCTTGTCATTTTGATTCTAACCATTCTGACAGGTGTGAGGTGATATTTCATTGTGGTTGTGATTTGCATTTCCCTAATGATAAGTTGATGTTGAGCATCTTTTCCTGTATCTGTTGGCCATCTGTATATCTTCTTTGAAGAAATGTCTGTTCAGGTCCTCTGGCCCTTTTTGAATGGGATTAGTTGTCTTTTTGGTTGTTGCGTTGTATGAGTTCTTTATATATTTTGGATATTAACCCCTTATCAGATATGTCATTTGTAAATATCTTCTCCCATTCAGTAGGTTGCCATTTTGTTTTATTGATGATTTCCTTTACTGCACAAAAGGTTTTTATTTTGGTGTCATTCCAATAGTTTATTTTTGCTTTTGCTTTTCTTGCCTGAGGAGACATATCTAGGAATATGTTGCTAAGGCCAATGTCAAAGAAATTACTTCCTGTGTTTTGTTCCAGAAGATTTATTGTTTCAAGTCTCATGTTTAGGTCCTTAATCCATTTTGAGCTTATTTTTATGTATGGTATAAGAAAGTGGTCCAGTTTCATTATTTTGCATGTAACTGACCAGTTTTCCCAGCACCATTTATTGAAGAGACTGTCTTTTCCCCATTGTATGTTCTTGCTTCCTTTGTCATAGATTAGTTTAACCATGCAAATGTGGGTTTATTTCTTGGATTTCTGTCCTGTCCTATCGATATATATGTCTCTTTTCGTGCCAGTACCATTACCGTTTGGTTACTCCATCTTTGGGGAACTATTTTTCTTTATTCCCATTGTCATTTGATTTTTAAAATTATATACCTGTATAATAGATAAAAGTAAAAATTTAGTTTAAAAAGGCTATGGTAACTTCCACATATATAAGTAAAAATGAAAAAACCCACTGTATGAAAATTAATGGAGACATTTATATGAATGCTGAAGTATAAGAGCTTCTTGAGCGTTATACGCATATGCATGTGTGCATGCATGTGTCTCACAGGCTGGGTTTCCCGAGAGCTGGGAGATGACCCTCCACAGTTCTCTCATATTTTGCCCAGTTTCTAACAGTTTTTGTTCTGAACTATGTATTCGAGGATGTGTATATGGCCAACAGGCTTGCAAATATAGTATCTGCTTCCAGGACAGATGGCAGATTTGTTTCCTGACCAGTATGATAAATATAGTGTCTCCCTCTGGGGTAAAGGGTAGGCAGGTTTGGTAGTTGTCCCATTTAGAAGATTGGGGTTTCCTGTGGAAGGGGGTTGGGTGAGAGAGGTGAGGGGGATAAAGAGCACCACTTCATGGTGAGCACTGTGTAACAATGGAGTTCTTGAATCACTGTATCGTACACGTGAAACTAATATAAAATGGTATGTTAACAACATTGGAATTAAAATGAAAAACTTAATAATAAAAAAAGATGGGAATTTCCTAAGCTTAGGGTTCCTTAGCTGTGACATAAACCCACTGTGTGTTCTGCACTGCCTGGTGAGATGTGTAGAGCAAGGAAAATCAGTTTGAACCTGAAGTTTGTGCTAGCTACTGTGCTGGAAGTAATAACGTTCTTTGTCCTTGATTCAGGGGTTCTTGTGTCTTCTTCCAGCCTCTCTGAACCTGTGGTAGATTGACTTGCTAGCTTGCAAGTAGAATACAAATATCAGACCCTTCACAGTTTTTGACACTGAGGAGCAGGCTCTGAGCAGGAGATTTGCATGCACGCAGCCAGTGGGGAAGGCTCTTGAGATGAGCAGCAGTGTGAGAAGAAGGAAAGCAGGCTGGGCTGAGGGAGAAGTTGAGCTGTTGAATTGTAGCAGAATCCCCAGTCTGGTCACGGGCTGGGATGACCTTTCATAGTTGTTCCCACTTGCAGTGAGGGACCTGGGACTTCATGCTGTTTGCACGGACAAGTGTTTGGATTTGGGCTGCTCCCAGGAAGGAGGCTTGACCTGGGGTGAATCAGCGCATTGAACTGAGGGCAAGTCCAGGAGACTGACTCTGTGGAGAGCTCTCAGCTGCCGTCAGTCCTGGGAGCGAATGGAATGGGTGCAGGCAGGACAGCTTGGAGTTTCCTTTAATTCATCCCTCTCCTTCTTGTAAAGATAGTTTCCAGACATCAAATTCTGCCTCTGTTTCCTCAGGAATGCCTCTTATGGGTATTCTTTCCCACTTCCCTTCCCCATCTCTACCTTACCACAGACTCCTAAGTGAGTGACATGCTGCCATCCAGGCTGAGCCACCAGAGGAGGCTAGAGACCTCTTCAGGGTTTTTTCCTCTGACCCCTGCTTGATGCAACTTCTTTCGTGTCCATTTGAACAGGAAGATTCTTCCAGAACTTGAGTTTCACTGAGCTAATTTTTCTCATTTTCAGCCTTCTATCCAAGACTCCTAAAGTTTCTCCTTTGCTTGGTAAATCATGAAGCTATTCTGGCTTAAAGAGATATTGCAAATACCATCTGTGGTCTAGGGATTGTGCTAGACACTTTGAATCTAATGGATGGAAATACCTTTTTGGTTTGTTTGAGAACAGTTCAACTCAGAGCTCAATTCAATCAGCAGACATTAGCAGAGTTCCTACTTCGTGCAGGGTTTCCTGAGGCTTTGGGACAGTATAAGTTAGAATGCTTTTAGCTGCAAGAAACAGATACTTGACTCAAGGTGATTTTTAAAAACAAAGACACCTATGAGGCTGACCAGGACTTTTGAGGTTTAGCACTGAAGTCCTGCACTCATGAAATTCCTTAGGCCTGGACAAACTGAGATGGCTAGCCAGCGGAGGCCTACCAGGCTTGGTGCTTTTTTCTCAATGGTGGGAAGTATAAGATGTAATAATTTGACCTTCATTTTAGGTGGGATGGCTTGACATGTCCCAGGGCATGGAACCTCTAAAATCTCCACAGATGGAGGCAAGACCCTGTATCTTCTTAGAGTTTTTCTCCCATCCTCTGGAATTCAGTACTTTAAGAATGTCTCCAATATACTTGCTTCTTGCTCATCCAGTCAAATCGATGTGACACATCATTAATATAGTAGACTAATGTGATATTTGGAACATTGTATGGTGGGACTTAGGATGTTCTTACAGCTCTTCCCAAAAATCCTTAAAGAAAAAACTCCTCTTCTTTAATCTCCAGATTCTGATCTTTGTATACACAAAATGTGAGAGAAGAGATTAGGTGTGATCTAAACAGTTTTTAGACACCTACTTTGAAATATTAGTGTGGGTCTAACTTCATAATATGGTGTCTATTGTCTTCATGCTACAGCCAAAACAGATAACAAGAGCCTTATTTTCATTTTACATAGATACTAATTCCCTGCTTAAGAGCATTCCATTGTTTTTTTTTTTAATACGACTAAACTTCTATCATCATTGAAAATAAGATCTCACAATTTGTGTTTGGCTAAGGAGATTTAAAAAGTAACATTTCTGTTTATCTCAGTCACTTGTATACATTTTAAACTTGCCACAGGTGGCTTAATTACCACTCAGAGGAGCTAAAGGGGCACTTTAGTGTACTGCAGCCAGGGAATGGCCATGCTTTGGTCACAACTTCCAGTAGAACGATTATGCTCTAGGCATGGCTTACCTGAGGCTGAGCTCAAATACTTCTTTGTGCCTTTTTAAAAATAAAATTTAATCTAATTGCTTTTTTTGTACTTGAAATAAAGTTCAAGCTCCCTACCTTAGCTTTCAAGGCACTATGCCCCACCCCACCCCCCATGTATCCAACCTCATTTCATGTCACATTCCTCATCATGAACTGCATTTGGCTACTTGGCATTTCATTTCCTCAAGTAAGCACTTTTCCTTCTCACCTCTGGGTCTTTGCATCTGCTGCTTCTTCAGGGGTGGAAGGCTCTTCCTTCAGCTATCACATGGCTGCCTCATTGTCATCCTTCAGGTCTCAGCTTGACAGTTTAAATGTCACTTCTTCAGGGAGTTCTTCTCTGTTGACTTCATTGAAAGTGAGTCAAGCCCCACCTATCTCATCCCTCTCTATTACAGTAACCAGTATGTGAGCTTCATAGGACCTACCATAGCTTGTAATTATTTCTCATCTGACCCTCCACTCTATTGTATACTCCATGGGAATGGAGACCATTTCTGTGTTTTGCCCTGTGTTACACCCAGAATCTTGTATCTTACCTTGTGCATTACTTTGCTAGGGCTTCCATACAAAGTACTAACGTACCACAAAGTACTTTCATAAGAAAAACTGGATAACTGGGTAGCTTAAAGACCAGAAATTTATTTTCTCACAATTCTGAGGACTGAAAGTGCAAGACCAAAGTGTTAATGGGATGGGTTTCTTCTGAGGCTCTCTCTTTGACTTGCGGATGTCCTCTGTCTTCCCATGGTCTTCCCTTTGTGCATACCTCAGTCCTCATCTCCTCTTCTTATAAAGATACCAGTGATGTTGGATTAGGGCCCATCTTAATGGCCTCATTTTAACTCAATTACCTGTTTAAATACCGTATCTCCAAATATAGTCACATTCTGAAGTACTAGAGGTTAGGACTTCAACATATGACTTTTAGGGGACACAATTCAGCTTATAAAACAGTGGCACATAATGGATACTGCACAAGTATACACTGAATGAATAAGTGACTACACAATCACCAGGTTCAAAGATTGTAAAATGGAAAGGAAGCTTGATGCTTATCTGAGTGTCCAGCTGTAGAGAAGGTAGATAAGTGGATTGGCCAGTGGCATTTGTTTTTCTATAAGTTCCAGAGATGCTTCTCATGCATAGTCTTGAGGATCATGAATCCATTCCAATCCCTCTGATTTTGAAGAGAAAAAGGACTAGAAAATTTAGGGACTTGTCCAAGATCATACAATTAAGGAGCTGCAGATTTGGTATGTAAACTGAAATGTCCGGCCTTATATGCTCTTTCTGGTGCATTATATTTAAAGACAGCCACATTTTCCTGGCTAAAGCTAAAATCATCCACAATTTAGACTTTTAAGTTATGCATGAAATGAAGTCAGCACTCAAAGAGCATGTCACTGATCCTTCATTTGCCTAGGTCAGTGTTTTGCAAAGTAGGTACACTTGTTCATTGGAGGAGCAAGTGTTAGCAAACCTCCTCCCATTGTAGCATATCTGTATTATACACAGAATACAGCAATAGCCTATAGAATAGACTTTATTCTTTATTCTCCTCCTGGGCTAGGCAGAGTGGAGAAGAGGGCTAGCCTTTGCTTTGAGAGTATGTGACAACAGCTTTGAAAGCAAAGCCTTTGCTTTGAGAGTATGTGACAACAGCTGAAAAGCTTTCAAAGCTGATGCTCACATGCATTCAATCCCAAATGCCCACAATCTTTATTTCTATAAATCTCCATCATTCCACCTCTGGTAGAAGAAAGGAAAAAGGACAGCAAAAGGGGAGGGAATGATGACAATATCCAGATAAATACCACCGGTCAGTCCCCTGTGTGGATGAGCCTATGTGTACTGTCCTCCAAATTGGGGCTCTACAGAGTTTGTACCTCCTTGTTTAGTCTCCCATTGCAAGCCCTTGTGATGTCTAATATGGGGAGCGTACGAATTGCCGTCAGTAAGAATGCCACTGGACTTTGGGGCCTGCTCAATTTGTGGACCTGTCATTAAAGTGGGAAAGATCCTCTGTATCAGTGTCAATAGAGGTGAATGAGGATGAACCACTCAGTGACTGACTCCTATCATGCTAAGAAAGCCTTCCCCTGCCATTTTGTTCCTGGCTGGCCATGTGTAAATATTAGAGTCAAGACATTACTGAAATATTCTTTCCTCCTCTGAGCAACATTGCTGTGTTGATGAGGCGGGGGGCGGGGGGAGGCTGGTAGGAGAGATCTCACCCTATTTGTTTTGTTTTTTTCTTGTTCTAAACTACATTATATGGTGGCCTGAATGTTTTGATTAGTTCTGATTCTGAGGTACTTGTGCCAGCCCTAAATTACAGAGTCCTAATTGTTTTCTAATACAAATCAGCAATTGGTATTGATTGTGATTAAAACTAGGGAGTTTGGGTTTTTGTTTATTGATCAGATCCTAACACTCAGTGAACCTGTGCTGTAGTGGAGAAACACAGAGATGTTCAGGTCGCCTAATCCTTGCCCAACTGCTGTTACCTACCATCTCAGATTTTAACGGGAATCTGTGGAGTAGAAGATTCTCCAAACCCATAATTTAGTACTAGTGCTAGGAGATTTGCAAAACAGATAACGTGTTCTCTTGTGTTTCTAGGATTATTTTGGGAAAAGGTTTAATTTATCACCATGTTGGTCCATCCAAGAACACTGATGCATAATCATTAATCTATAAGCAAGTTTTAAGTTAAAAAAATAGATTGAGTCCATACTTTTAAAATTATGTATTTATCATCATATAAAAATATCTTTGTTTCCTATAATATAATTTTGATCTCATTTTTTGCATCATTTCTGGTGAATAATCCATTTGTTGGAAACTTGAGTTATAACAGATGGCATGAAATAGAAATGTTACCTCTGTAATTTAAAATCCATTTTCTTTCATTCCAGTTTTTTTTGAGGTATCTGCCTTGCAATCTCAGACTATGTAAATGTGTTTGTGACTTGGGAAAGAAATGTGCCACTGATTGGCATAATTGTAGAATAAATTTCCTTTCTCCTTTTTCATCTTTATTAGGGCTGTGTCTAGACTGTGGGCTAGCAGCACCCATTTTGTGTTGCAGAGATCTATCTGATGCCAGGAGGGACAATTAATAAGTCACCCTGGTCCATTAAAAAACATCTTAGGGCCAGATAAACCCTGATCCATAACAAAATGTGATCACCTGTTTCTTTCTGTTTTACTTGCTCTCCAGATTCTAAACTCTGGTCTGCGTTCCCAAGTGAAAACTTTTACGTGCATTTTGTGCTATTTGGCTTCTTTGATTCCTCAGACTTGATTTTGGTCTTGTGCTAGAACTCCTGCATCCCTTACTTCAAGGGCTAAAGGGATCCATTTCCTCTTCATGTGTCCCTGGTTTGGGCCTTGCTTTGTTTTATGTCATGTCAGTCACTACCCTATTAATTGACCTGTTTGATGAGAAAATTTATAAAAGAGGCTATTCAGGTAGAATTGTAGTAAGCTATCTGGGGTAGCTGACATCTTACAGGGGTGAGTTCTGTAGACACTGATTATTTTAAATCTACCCTGCAATATAATCCATCTTCCTTTTATTACATCCAAATAATATTTGTATTATTCTTCAATGTGCTGATTTCTAGTTGGCAGATCACATCTACTTTTATCTTGGGGCATATGATGAGCTCCTTATGTGATTTAGGTAGAGTTAGATGTATAATTATTTTCTTCTTTTCTGAAACAAGTTGGGAAAGAAACTTGTCCTTTCTTGATGTATTTGGCAAGATAATTCCCTTCAGGGAGAGAATTATGTTTGGAGACATACCCAGATAAAGATGTGGGGTAAAAGGTGAGGCAGCAAAGGCCTAGGTGTCAGTTGGTGACAGAACTCAAGGAAAGAGGGCAGACCCACATGAATGAGGAGAGGACGGTATTTGTCATTTTCACGAGAGAAGAGGTGATGAAGAAGAGAAAGATGAAAGGATAGGTACCTGGTCTCTGAGAGGGGGAAGGAACAAAAGATGAACCCTTCAAGGTAAGGTGAACACAAAAATTTTGGAGAGGAGGAGTGATTAATAGAGGTTTTGGATGAGTTTCTTATCCCATCTGCAATCTGAATCCCAGATATTAAAAAAATTAAGAATGTTTTGGGTAAGAATGCATGGGTTTTTAAGCAGGTGAACTGATTTCATGTTTAAGTTGATTTGTTGAGGTGTCAGGTGAGGGAGAGGCTCCTGAGATGGGGAGAAAATACACCAGGGTTCTCAGATCCAATCTCCTTGGAGGAGTATTGGAATCCAGAAGGCCGGAGAGCTGAATGAGATGAGGCAATTTTACTCAGATCTCAAGAGGCTGAAGATTCCAACTGATATTTATATTATACTCATATGTGACCTGAATATTGGATAAGAGGCTCAAGGTTCTGAGTAATAGCCTTTGGACCAAAAAATCAGGAACCCATTGATCTATGGAAACTTTCAGTTGCCAGTTGGTTGGTGTTAATCAAGGACTCATCTCTTCCTACAAGGAGGAAAATTGGGCTCACTGCTTTTATTTCTCCTGATACTGTATTCTGTTCATTATGGAACATGTGCTATTCCAGTGATGGGTTGGGGAGAGGGCACAGTGAGGATGGATCTTGGAATGCACTGGAGAAGAATGCAGAGGTTTAGCTGAATCAGTCTGCTAGTCAAACTCTGAATTTGGGATTGAGATACTGAATTATCTGTTTACATGATGCAAATGTGCCATCATGAGGTCTGTAAAATTTTCTAGATTCTGTGGGTTTGACCAGCTTCTAACAGTGAGATTTAATTCAACAAATTTACTTCACATCTGCCATGCGAAAAGCACAGTGGAAAGACTCTGGAAGTAAATAAGATAGAAGGAGAGAGATATTTTTGCTGGGGAGACCAGAGACATCACCAAGGAGAACAAGGATTTTGGGTCTGTGAATGGCAACTAGTCTAGCTGAGTGTGTGTTAAGGGAAATTGAGGGGAATATGCCAGCAAGGGAGGCAAAATTATCAACTTTATCTTTAGAATTCTGTTTTGAGATGTAAATTTTTGTTTACAACTCAGTTTTCTATGATATTCCTCTTCAAAAAAAAAAAAAGAGCGAGAGAGAGAGCAAAGCTGTGAATTAGCACAGTGTTATGGAGTAAAATCTTCTGGGGAGAATTGTTGAAGAGATTTATGTAAGCACACATGTAGTAAAAAAATTTTTTTTTAATTTATTTTAATTTATTTTTAATTTTAATTTTTTTTAAAGATTCTATTTATTTATTTGAGAGAGTACACCAGCAGGCGGGAGGGGCAGAGGAAGAGGGAGAGGGACAAGCAGACTCCCCACTGAGTGCAGAGCTGGGATGATATGTGGGGCTTGATCCCAGGACCATGAGATCATGACCTGAGCTGAAATCAAGAGTTAGATGCTTAACTGACTGAGCCATTCAGGCACCCCTGTATTTTTTAAAATTTAGAACAATTTTTTAAATTTATTATTTTTATTTTTTTATAATAATATTTTTTATTATGTTAGTCACCATACAGTACATCCCTGGTTTTTTGATGTAAAGTTCAATGATTCATTAGTTGCATATAATGTAATACGTTCCCTCACTACCCATCACCAGCCTATCCCATTCCCCCACCCCCTACCCCTCTGAAGCCCTCAGTTTGTAAATGGAATATAGTGGACATATATTATATTAGTTTCAAGTGTACCACATAGTAATTTGGCAATTATATATGCTACAAAATGCTCACCACAGTAAATGTAGTTACCATACAAAATTATTACATTATTATTGACTATATTACTTATGCTTTACCTTTCATCCCTGTGACTTAATTATTTTATAGCTGGAAGTTTGTACCTCTTCATCCCCTTCACCTATTTCACCCATCCCCCCCCCACCCTCCTGTCTGGTTCAACCACAAATTTGTCCTCTATATTTATGAGTGCTTCTATTTTTGTTGTTGTTGTTTGCTTGTATGTTAGTTCATTTGTTTTGTTTTTTAGAATCCACATGTAAGTTTTCTTTCCATTTGTCTTTCTCTGTCTGACTTCTTTCACTTAGCATAATGCCCTCTAGGTCCATTCATATTGTTGCAAATGGCAAGATATCATTCTTTTTTATGGCTGAGTAATATTCCATTGTATATATATGCCACATCTTTATCCATTCATCTATGGATGGACTCTTAGTTTGCTTCCATATCTTCGCTATTGTAAATAAGGCTGCTGTAAACATAGGGGTGCAAATATCTTTTTTGAACTAGTGTTTTTGTTTTCTTCAGGTAGATATGTAGTTGCATTACTGGATCATGTGCTATTTCTATTTTTAGTTTTTTGTGGAATCTTCATACTGTTTTCCACAGTGGCTGTGCCAATTTACATTCCCACCAGCAGTGTAAGAGGTTTCCCTTTTCTCCATTTCCTTGCCAACACTTGCTATTTGTTGTCTTTTTGTTTGTTTTATAATAATATTTTTATTTTATTATGTTAGTCACCATACAGTACATCCCTAGTTTTTGATGTAAAATTCCATGATTCATTAGCTGTGTATAACACCCAGTGCACCATGCAATACGTGCCCTCCTTAATACCCATCACCAGCCTATCCCATTCCCCCACCCCCCTCCCCTCTGAAGCCCTCAGTTTTTTGATTAAGCTATTCTGACAGATGTGAGATGATTATCTCATTGTGGTTTTGATTTGCATTTCCCTGAAGATGAGTGCTACTGAGCATCTTTTCCTT
The DNA here is from genome assembly GCF_023065955.2 of Ursus arctos. Lineage (NCBI taxonomy): Eukaryota > Metazoa > Chordata > Mammalia > Carnivora > Ursidae > Ursus > Ursus arctos. The sequence continues at coordinate 60,061,675 of NW_026623067.1, forward strand.
GTCTCTTGGCCATCTGTATGTCTTCTTTGGAAAAATGTCTATTCAGGTCCTCTGCCCCTTTTTTTAATGGGATTGTTTGTTTTTTTGAGTGTTAAGTTGCTTGGGTTCTTCATATATTTTGGATATTAATACCGTATTGGATATGTCATTTGAAAATATCTTCTCCCATTCTGTAGGTTGCCTTTTTGTTTTGTTGATGGAGTTTTATGGTTTCAGGTCTTACATTTAGGTCTTTAATCCATTTTGAGTTTATTTTTGTGTATGATGTAAGAAAGTGGCCCGGTTTCATTGTTTTGTATGTAACTGTACAGTTTTCCCAGCATCATTTATTGAAGAAGCAATCTTTTCCCCATTGTATATTCTTGCCTTCTTTGTCATAGATTAATTGACCATGTAAACATGGGTTTATTTCTGTACTCTCTTTTATTTTCCATTGATCTATATATTTATTTTTGTGCCAGTATCATACTGTTTCAATAAACACATGTATGTTTAAAGCATGAATTACACATTATAGCAGAAGACCAAATCTGTATTTTTCACATTTTAAGGATGAATTTTTGATAGTTTTGATATAGTTTGATATGTTTTCAGAAGATTTGGGAGAGATGGGTTTCCCCTCACCCCAATTCAGATGGTTAAGTTCCTGACTATAAAGTACTTCTTTTGGCTAAGGTATTTTGTTTGCTCACAACAGGTCTTCAGAAGGCACGGAGGGTACTACTTCACTCTTGGGGACCTGTTGAGATAATTCTGATCTGAATTACTTGGAATCAGAGATCTCAGAGGCCACAGTCCTGAAAAAGAGAGACTGTGGTTAGGCTTAAGTCAGTGAAATACACCAGCAACTCTGAGTGTCTTATGACTTCTCACTGCCTTGGTGCAAATTGATTAGAACTGCCCTCTGTCCAGAATGTCAGGAACAGAGTTGTCCTCTATTCATGTGAACAGTAACATGGAACTTCAAACCCCAAAAAGTGATCCATCTGTCTGCACAATTTAATGACTTGACTTGTTGTCTTTCTCCTGAGGTTGAGCCATCACTTCTGGGACTTGGATCCTGGGAGACCATGGTTCCCATCTATCATCCTACCCCTAGGCAGACATAGTTACAGACAGAGCCAATGTCTATGATATAAGAACCAATTTTAATAAATCTTTCTCTTAAAGTACTATTTATGGTCTGACTATGATGAATAACTCTTTGTTACCTAAAGACAGTAGATCTTAGTGAGAATTATTCTTATAAATTCTTGAGTTGACTAGATCCTGATTGTAAGTACAACATGGAGTTCACTTTTGCAAATGAAATTCTAGTCCTATTTCTTACTGGCAAGCAAGAATGATTGTAGAGAATCCCAACACTTCAAATGATTATCAATAACTGAAGGTAAATAAGACCCTGCTTCAAAAAGTGTCTACGGAGTGCTGCTTTTAGCTTCAGTTTAGGCTTTAGTCCTTCCATATGATATTTTAAGTATGAAGTAACATGAATTCTTTTATATTAAAGGACCCTTGAATGTTCCAGATTCTCTAATGTTGTTGAACATTTTTACCCCAAAATTTGGCCATAAAACAAAGCAAAGTTGTCTTCTATTTTTTCCTTTGCTTCCACCCAGGAGCTACTGGTAGTGATCATATGAGAACAAAGGCTCTTGATATTAAAAAAAACCCTCAAATGCCTTCTGGCTGCTACTTCTCTGCTGGAGCCCTTGTCCTTATCCTCTGGGGCAAATCGTGTAGCAATTAATCAGTTTGATTAATACATGCATTAAGAAATGAGTATCCATGTTGCCAAATAAACTGGAAAAAGAAATAACAGCTCCTTTGGCTGGCTATGTTGTTATATTGCTTTGGATAGAATTTTAAATGGAAATCCAGATGGCTTTTGAAACAATATGCAGAGCATTTAGATCCTTAAACTGAGGCTGCTGAGAAAATTTGAGGCAGAGTATGGAAGAGAGGGATAGGGGTCTCCAGGGATAGTGGTCTCCAGAGCCAATCCAACTTGTCTCCAGTGTCCCAGCTGACATTCTAAGGTAGCCATCTACCTTGGTCAGTGAAACTCAGAGTTCTTCAGGGCATCCTGGAAAAAAAGGTGATTGTATGCCTACCTCCTTTATTTCTTTTCTTGAAAATGCCGTCACAACTGTAAAGCCCTCTAGTATAAGATATTGTTTTGTCATCTACAGTAGGTTGAATAGAGTCCCACAAATTCACATCTGTCTGGGACCTCAGCATGTGATCTTACCTGAAATTAGAGTCTTCACAGATGTAATTAGTTAATATGAGGTCATGATGGATTAGGGTGGGTCCTAGATCCAGTGACTGATGTTCTTGTAAGAGGGGAAGACACTCATGTACATGGGCACACAAGGAAGAAGGCCATATGAGGCAGAGGTTGGAGTGTTGCAGCCTCAACCCAAGGAATGCTGGCCACCACCAGACGCTAGGAAAGAGCCAGGGAACAGATTCTTCCTTGAAGCCTCCAGAAGGAACCAATTCTGCTGACACCTTGCTTTCAGACTTTTGGCCACTAGAACTGTGAGAGAATAAATTTCCATTGTTTTAAGCCACCCAGTTTGTGGTAACTTGTTAAGACAGCCGTAGGAAACTAATGTACTATCCTCAACCACTTGTAGATTTATACCACGTTGTGTATTAGAAAACATATGAAGAATACACAAGTTGTACTAGATGCCTCCATGGATATGCAAAGTGTTTCTGTGTCTGTTTGGTTTGGCTGATCATGTGTCTTTTTGACCAGCTCACCTTCTTTGGTTAGAATAGGCACATGTGGCTCTGGAAGAGATACAAGGGTCATACCTGGCTTCAGAGGACATGTATGTCCATATGCGACGAATCTGCTTTAGTTGCAAGTAACCTAAAAATCAAATCCAAATGAGATTTAAAAGATGCCATTAAGTCTCTCTCCATCTCTCAGCTTTCTTTCTCTTTTTCTGTTGGCTTCATTCTCTCCTCCTGCAGATGGCTTCTCCGTGGACGTTTCTTTCCAGGGAACCCCAGGGAACATGGATGCAAGCAAATCCAGTTTATTGTGTCCTCACAGACACATTTTACAGCGATGGTGGTTCTTAACTGGGGTTAATTTTCCACTGCTAATGATTCTTTGGCAATGTCTGGGAATATTTTTGCTTGTTGTAATTAGGACTTATTACTGGGAATGTTAATATACATCCTAGAATGCATAGGACAGACAGATAATTAACTATACCAAAAAGTTAACAGGGCTGATATTGAAAAACCCTGCCTTAGAGCAGCTTTCCTAAAAGTGCTTGTGGAGATGTTTCCAGGTGATTCTGATTGGCCCAGTTTTGGCCACGTGTCCACCTTGAACCAAGCAAAGTAGTCATAATAACAACCCCTGGCCATACCACCAACAAGGTGCAGGTTCACATGGCCAACCCCATTTATACGACATACAAGAGGGATGGTCCTCAAAGGGAGGAAGCTTGGGGGAAAATATAGGCACATGACAAATTTGGTTTAAGGAGACAAGTGGAGGAGCTCTGACTCTTTTGACTGTAAAATAGTACTTAAACAAACCAGGTGGTATTGATCATGACACATCTCCAAAGCAGCACATTGGGGCTTTATTATTCCTTTAACAAATGCTTACAGAAGGTCCGGTCTGTGCAGGCTCTGTGCCAGGTGCAGAGGCCAAGGTGGTGAGCTTCGATGTCAAAGTTGCTACACTATGGTGACCCTTGCAGGCTAATGGAGGAGGTGGATAGAGATAAACACCCACCTAAAACTGAGGTAAGCACTTAGAAGGAAAAGAGTAATGGGAATGACTTATCTTGTAGATGGGACACTTGTTATTGGGCATTTGTGAGAGCAAAGGGTGATAACTGCATTTGTACAGAAATGTCAGCTAGTGGTTGCTGGTGTGGCCCTAACCTAGACAGAGCCTCTTCAAACCACTGGAGGTTTTGAAAGGCAGGTGGTGGTTCGTTTTTGTTTCTTTAATCCGATGCTGAGTAAGCAAGGAAAGAAAATAGATGAAGCAAAATATCTAAATTGTTCTAATTCAGTAGAAGCTTAAAGGAAAACAGAACATTAAAGGGCCTTAAGGAAGTCTAATCTAAGAACTGCTAGCATGGGCCTTCAATAAGATCTCTGATCCCTGTCCCTGCATGGACAGTCTTGTCCCTGTTCCTCCTCATCTCTTAGTAGGACCATTGATGGGAATGTGTGATGCTCTTGGTTTTGGCCAGAGACTGCCAATGTTAATTGGGAGTGAGTCAAAAAGGGAGCATGACTGTTTAAAAATAATAGCTTTTTTTAAAATTATAGTATTTTTTATTATATTATGTTAGTCACCATACAGTACATCCCTGGTTTTTGATGTAAAGTTCGATGATTCATTAGTTGCGTATAACACCCAGTGCACCATGTAATACGTGCCCTCCTTACTACCCATCACCAGCTTATCCCGTTCCCCCACCCCCCTCCCCTCTGAAGCCCTCAGTTTGTTTCTCAGAGTCCATAGTCTCTCATGCTTCATTCCCCCTTCTGATTACCCGCCCTTTCTTTATCCTTTTCTTCTCCTACCGATCTTCCTAGTTCTTATGTTCCATAGATGAGAGAAACCATATGATATTTGTCTTTCTCTGCTTGACTTATTTCACTAAGCATTATCTCCTCCAGTGCCATCCATGTTGCAGCAAATGTTGAGAACTCGTTCTTTTTGATAGCTGAGTAATATTCCGTTGTATATATGGACCACATCTTCTTAATCGAGTCATCTGTTGAAGGGCATCTCGGCTCCTTCCACGATTTAGCTATTGTGGACAATGCTGCTATGAATATTGGGGTGCATATGGCCCTTCTCTCCACTACGTCTGTATCTTTGGGGTAAATACCCAGTAGTGCAATTGCTGGATCATAGGGTAGCTCAATTTTTAACTTTTTAAGGGACCTCCATACTGTTTTCCAAAGTGGCTGTACCAACTTGCATTCCCACCAACAATGTAGGAGGGATCCCCTTTCTCTACATCCTCTCCAACAATTGTTGTTTCTTGCCTTGTCAATTTTTGCCATTCTAACTGGTGTACGGTGCGGTGGTATCTTAGTGTGGTTTTGATTTGAATTTCCTTGATGGCTAATGATTTTGAACATTTTTTCATGTGTCTGTTAGCCATTTGTATGTCTTCATTGGAAAAGTGTCTATTCAAATCTTCTGCCCATTTTATGATTTGTTTATTTGTTTCTCGCGTATTGAGTTTGAAAAGTTCTTTGTAGATCTGGATACCAGTCTTTTATCTGTAGTGTCATTTGCAAATATCTTTTCCCATTCCGTGGGCTGTCTCTTAGTTTTTTTGACTGTTTCCTTGGCTGTGCAGAAGCTTTTTATCTTGATGAAGTCCCATAAGCTCATTTTTTCTTTTGTTTCTCTTGCCTTTGGAGATGTGTCATGAAAAAGGTTGCTGTGGCCGATGTCGTAGAGGTTGCTGCCTATGCTCTCCTCTAGGATTTTGATGGATTCCTGTCTCACATCGAGGTCTTTCATCCATTTGGAGTTTATCTTTGTGTATGGTGCGAGAGAGTGGTCAAGTTTCATTCTTTTGCATGTAGCTGTCCAATTTTCCCAGCACCATTTATTGAAGAGACTTTTTTCCACTGGATGTTTTTTCCTGCTTTGTCAAAGATTAGTTGCCCAAAGAGCCGAGGGTCCATTTCTGGGTTCTCTGTTCTGTTCCATTGGTCTGTGTGTCTGTTTTTGTGCCAGTACCATGCTGCCTTTGTGATCACAGCTTTGTAGTACAACTTGAAATCCGGCATTGTGATGCCCCCAGCTTTGTTTTTCCTTTTCAACACTTCCTTGGCGATTCGTGGCCTTTTCTGGTTCCACACAAATTTAAGGGCTGTTTGTTCCAGCTCTTTGAAAAATGTCATTGGTATTTCGATCGGGATAGCATTGAAAGTGTAGATTGCTCTGGGTAGCGTGGACATATTAACTCTGTTAATTCTTCCGATCCATGAGCATGGAATATTTTTCCATCTTTTTGTGTCTTCTTCAATGTCTTAAGAACCATCCTGCTCAAGAATGATTCGATAAACCAGGAAGTCAAAAATCAATTTAAACAATTTATGGAGACCAACGAGAATGAAAACACAATGGTCCAAAACCTATGGGACACTGCAAAGGCAGTCCTAAGGGGAAAAAACATAGCCATCTAAGCCTCACTCAAAAGAATAGAAAAATCTAAAATGCGGTTTTTATATTCTCACCTCAAGAAGCTGGAACAGCAACAGAAGAATAGGCCTAATCCACACACGAGAAAGCAGTTGATCAAGATTAGAGCAGAGATCAATGAATTAGAAACCAGGAGCACAGTAGAGCAGATCAACAGAACTAGAACCTGGTTCTTTGAAAGAATAAATAAAATAGACAAGCCACTGGCAAGACTTATCCAAAAGAATAGAGAAAGGACCCAAATTAATAAAATTATGAATGAAAAGGGAGAGGTCACAACCAACACCAATGAAATAGGAAGGATTATTAGAAACTTTTATCAACAGCTTTATGCCAATAAATTAAGCAACCTGGGAGAGATGGAGGCCTTCCTGGAAACCTAGAAACTATCAAGACTGAAACAGGAAGAAATTGATTTTTTAAACAGGCCAATTAATTATGAAGAGATTGAAGCAGTGATTAAAAACCTTCCAAAAAGAAAACTCCAGGGCCTGATGGATTCCCCGGGGAATTCTACCAAACATTCAAAGAAGAAATAATACCTATTCTCCTAAAGCTATTTCAAAAAATAGAAGGAAAACTACCAAACTCATTCTATGAGGCCAATATTACCTTGATCCCCAAACCAGGCAAAGACCCCTTCAAAAAGGAGAATTACAGACCCATATCCCTGATGAATATGGACGCCAAAATTCTCAACAAGATCCTAGCTAATAGGATCCAACAGTACATTAAAAGGATTATCCATCAAGACCAAGTGGGATTCATCCCTGGGATGCAAGGGTGGTTCAACATTCACAAATCTATTAGTGTGATAGATTATATCAACAAGAAAAAAGCCAAAAATCACTTGATCCTCTCAATAGATGCAGAAAAAGCATTTGACAAAATACAGCATCCTTTCCTGATTAAAACCCTTCAGAGTGTAGGGATAGAGGGTACATTCCTCAATCTCATAAAAAAACATCTATGAAAAGCCTACAGCAAATATTATTCTCAATGGGGAAAAGCTGGAAGCCTTTCCCTTAAGATCAGGAACACGACAAGGATGCCCACTCTTGCCATTATTAATCAACATAGTACTAGAAGTCCTTGCAACAGCAATCAGACAACAAAAAGGGATCAAAGCTATCCAAATTGGCAAAGAAGTAGTCAAACTGTATCTCTTTGCATATGACATGATACTCTATATGGAAAACCCAAAAGAATCCACTACCAAACTATTAGAAGTTATAGAACAATTCAGTAATGTGGTGGGATACAAAATCAATGCTCAGAAATCAGTTGCATTTCTATACACGAACAATGAGACTGAAGAAAGAGAAATTAGGGAATCTATCCCATTTACAACAGCACCAAAAATCATACGTTATCTTGGAATTAACTTAACCAGAGACGTAAAAGGATCTATATTCTAGAAACTACAAATCACTCTTGAAAATAATAGCTTTATGACGTTTTTTGGCATATACCATACAATTCATTCATTTAAAGTTATACAGTTCAATGGTTTTTAGTATATTCATAGATATATGCAACTATAAGTTGACTGTAAGTTGATTTTACAGAATTTTCATCACCTCCGAAAGATTGCCCATTACCACACTTTCCCCCTTCTTCTGGCACTAGGCAACCTCTAATTTGCTTTCTGTCCCTGTAGATTTTCCTGTCTGGACATTCCGTACAGATGGAATCATACAACACATGACCCTTTGTGTCTGCCTTCTTTCACCTAGCATGTTTTCATGGTTCATCCATATTGTAGCTTATGTCAGTACCTCATTCCTTTTCATGGCCAAAACATATTTCATTGTGTGGATGTTCCACATTTTATTTATCCATTCATCAGTTGATATTTAGGTTGTTTCCAGCAGTGATTTTTATGAATTAGTTATTCGTATGTGCCATAGGAGCAAGGGAAGTGATGAGTCTGTCCATTGGTTTTGTTACCTGTGAGCCACTCTGGCTGTAGGGTTGGGGAGAGAACTCTCACCTGACTGGTGACTCAGGGCTTGTTAGTGCATTTCACTTGTCAGCGATTTTCCTTCCTCTTCTTCCATGGACATCTGGATTTCATTATGCCAATCACTAAGCCTTTTCCACAATTCCCCCGGTTTCTGTTTTGTCCTCTCCTCTAACACTGTAGCTTTGTCACTGCCAGTGGTTTTGATTTCACCAGCTACTGACATACCCCTTCAAATGCCAGATAACCTCTCCAGCAGTGCAGAGATTTTTCAGTATAATCTCGTATCATAAACTCCTAGGAAGATGCCTCATTTTGTACTTAAAAGCTCTTTGACTTTCAAGATGTCATTCAGTGTTAAAGATTCCTGTAGGCATCATGCTTTACGATTTGCAAAAACACACTGACATATTACCCCATCTGATTTTCATTCCTGTGCTGAGAGATAAGAAGGTGGCTAGTACTGTTCTCATTTGGCAGAGAAGCCAGGACTTGGAAGCCCCAGGCAGCAGCAGCATTGGCTCCAGAATCAAGTTTCCTGACCAGCCGTCTCTTCCCCTTTCCTAAGGTCCCACAATAACTCCCACAGTGCAGTGCTAACCAAAGCAAGATGTGGCTGAATTGGTCTGTGAATGACAACCTTTCCATGTGTATCAGTGTCCTGACTGCTCTCCCTGCTGCCTCAGCAGCAACCTTAAGAATTATCCTTCTGATTTGAAGGTAGCAGTGGCATCTGTGTTCCTGTTTGCCTTTTCTATGGTACCACAGATGTAGTCATGTCACTTAGTCTAAACAGGGGAGGTGAGCAGATCAGCATGGTCTTGGTGACGAGCTAATTACAGTGGCTGAGCACACACTCTTATTTCTGTTGGGGCACCGTGGGAGTGTGAGGACTGGGAAATGGTATGTCTGTGGGAGAGACAACAAGTGGGCTAAAGGCAGAGGAGGGAGGGTTTGCTCTTGGTGATGTTTTGTTTGTTTAACATTATTGTGGGAGGTAAATGGTTCCTGATTTTAGTCTTTTTCCATTAGCACACTAGGAGACAAGCATAGCATGAATATGTGTTTTGACCTTAAATTTTAGTTTCTTTTTTTCTCTAAGTCCAAGCTACTGTTAAGTATGTTCTAGGATTTTCTCAGTGGTGTCTTGTTCATCAGTAGTTGTTAAGTGTTCTTCATGTGAAGGGAAGCAGAGTTAAGGACAACCTATGTTGCTATCTTGGTGGTATCACTCTCCTAAATATGTAAACTAATTAATATGTCTCTTATCTCTTCATTTATCGCTCTTGACTTCCCAAAAACAAAGGGTAAAACTGTACCTATTCCCCCAACTGCCTCACAAAAGACATAAAATCACAAGGAATCATAGCACCACCACCAAACAACCAGATACCAAGGAGTCTGGATGACCATCCACAAATACGAGAATTGCCCCTGTTTGATCTAAGTGTGGTCTGCCCAGGAAACTCCACAACAGTAGGATTATGCCTAATTGTTTGTTGCTGCATCTCCAGATAGGGCCTACCTAGCTTGATGACTCTCACAGACCAGGCACCCCATAAATATTTGTGAAATGAATGAATCAATGTACGCAGTAGGTTCAACAAATGTTTGATTGGTTCCATCTTCTTTTTCTCGTGTTTAAAGTAGTTTCATCTTCTTATTGAAATAAAAAAAGAACATGCCCCTTGGCCATGAGAAATGTCAAGAAATATGAAACAATTAGAGCAAGTGTAACCAGAATGTGGGTTATGATCAGCTATGACCTCATCTTTGTTTTTATCTCACATCATTTCTTAGAATTTATTTAGTTGGGTAGAGTGTCTCTGGATGAAAACTTTGGAAGACCTCAATATTTTTTCTTCTCACCTTTGAATAGTAGTCAGTGAAGTAGAAGAAAGGAAACAAACAGAAATAGGAATCTGTCAAAGTTTTCCACAGAAAATTTCTGCATAATTATTTCAGAATAAAGCCAATATAATGTACTTCATCTAAGTAGGTTTTGAGCTATATTCTGAGATTATATTGTTCAAGAGGAAGACTAAGCCAGGTAGTTTGGATTGACTCTGAATTTGCCAAATTCTTTTTCATGTGGCTGAAGAGTACATTTGATTTAGGATATAGTGGAAGCCATGAGGGCAAGAATCCAAGAATGACCTTGATCCATGGGGTAGTCACTCCAAAGCAGGTTTTCTGTGAGGCATGCTGGATCACAGGAATGGACACTTGGGGAAAAAGAAGTCAGGGGCTTGGGCTCAGGCAAGTAATCTGTCTCAGCTTCCCAAATGATAGTGTCCTAAGAAGCAGTGTGAAAGTGGGTTTGGTCAGTGTTGAAGTCCCCAGTATCTGATCCAGTGAGTGAGATATAAATCAGAAGTCTCCAGAAATTGGCCATACTTGAAATCAGATAGGTAACTATCATGCTTCTGGATGATCCACTGCATTTGGGGGAAAAGATTTAACCCACACTAGATGGTGTATATTAGAGCAAGGTAAGTCTCAGGGTCCCAGGCAGGTGAGCTCATAAAGGCCTTAAGTTCGGGAGCTGGAAGGTGGGGCGATAACTAGAAGGCCTTGGAAACATTAGGGATTAGGAAGACATAGGAACAGTTTTGGGGTAGAAGGGAGCTATACTTCTGAAGGCTTGTGAAAGCCCTATATTCACTACATGCACACTGTATGTAGGATGCCAAGACTGATTCCAGACCCCATCTTCAGATGGGAATTCTCTCCCTGAAGTTTCTGTGTGCTGAAACATAGTTGAAGGAGACCAGGACTGGTGAACCATCCCTTGGCCCTATATTTTAGAAACAGAGCTCTTAGAAATGCTAACTCAGAGCTGAACATTTGCAAAAGATTCCTCTCAAAAGCCTAGAGTATTTGAATAGGAATTGTAGCCAACATACCACTGAAATACAAAACACAGAAGAACTCTTCTCACTGTTGTGATAAAGAGCTATAGAATCCTTTGTTCTGATGAAATGACAGTTGGTGGGCTTCTGAATAGCTTCAGGATGGGTGCTGATGACCAGAAAGACCAAGCCATACTTGGAACTCTCAGCCTGACCTCTGTGGAGGTGAGAGAGATAGGAGAGTGAGTCAACAATGATCATGCCTATGTGATGAAGTCTCCACAAAAACTCCTAAACTACAGGGTTCAGAGAACTTCCAGGATACTAAACTAGGAGGTACTGGGAGTGTGGAGTGCCCAGAGACAGTATGGAAACTCCATACCCCTTCCGCATATCTTACCCTACACATTTTAACCCCCTGGCTGTTCTTGAGTTAAAACCCTCGTGTTAAGTCATTAATAGTAAGTAAAGTGTTTTCCTGAGTTCTGTGAGCTATTCTAGCAAATTACTGAACCCATGGAGAGGGTTATGGGAACCTCTGATTTTAGCCAATTGGTCAGAAGTATAGGAGGCCCAGTATTCGAATTGGCATCTGAAGTGGTGGACAGTCTTGTGGGACTGAATCTTTGACCTGTGAAGTCTGTACTAATTCTGGGTAGTTAGTATAAGAATAAATTAAATTATAGGACTTAATTGGTGTTTGTAGAAAATTAGAGAATTGCTTGGTGTGGAAAACAAGTGATTTTTAAAGTAGCTTGTTCAGGATCCCAGAGCAAGGTCACAAGTTTACATTCTCACTTATAGTTCCCATGCGACAAAACTCAGGGGTTGGTTGGTGAGATCGCATCTAGATAGGAGAGTTATTTGTAAAGAGTGTTATTTGTAATAGTTATTTGTAGAGCTGGGATTGCACCATGTCATGCTACTCAAGGAACAGTAACCTTCTATGGGTTGCCCCAAACAACACTGTAAAACTTTGACAAATACAGTAAACCTGAACAAATTTCTTCTTGATGTCTCAAGAAATAAAAGCAGATAGGGGCGCCTGGGTGGCACAGCGGTTAAGCGTCTGCCTTCGGCTCAGGGCGTGATCCCGGCGTTACGGGATCGAGTCCCACATCAGGCTCCGCTATGAGCCTGCTTCTTCCTCTCCCACTCCCCCTACTTGTGTTCCCTCTCTCGCTGGCTATCTCTATCTCTGTCGAATAAATAAATAAAATCTTTAAAAAAAAAAAAAAAAAAGAAATAAAAGCAGAGGCTGTACACTCTTCTCCCAATGCTTAATGTAATTTATAGACAATTGAACAGAATGTTAGTGGCATATTTATTGTCATTTCAATGACAATTTGCTGTGACTTTTTAATTAAGCAAATGTTACATCTTGGTGAAAGATGTAGGCTCAAGGGGGGAGAAAAGCTGAGTTGGAGAAATAAGAGGAGGAACTTGCTCATCACAAAGAATTTTTGGCGTATGACACCCCTTATGCCATTTGGTGTATGAGAAGGTGTAGGCTGCTCATTCTGAGTGGCTCTTCTCTACTCGTCACCTACCACTCATTCTGTTGCAATTAACCCAATTTAAAAGAACGTGCTCTTGAATGATGGAATTTGGGGTGCTCTTGCTGGACGGGAAGAGTGATAGATGCTGCCAGAGGAAGCAAAGGTCAGAAAACAGGAGGGAAAATGGGTTACCCCAGAAAGTGGAGGAAAAGGACCAGACACAGTTCCTACACTGCAGGAAAAGGACCAGAAACAGTTCCCAAATCCATTGTAACTGACACATTTGTAACTGGAAAGCACATACATTTCTACTATGAACGTGCACAGTTTACAAGGTAGTGGGTGTTAAAAGCAACTGTGAGATCTGATAGTCATTGCATAATGAGCTTATTGTGCCTGCTTGATTCCAGGGAAGTGTCAAATATGCCAGCAGAATCCATGATTTCTTCACTTGGTAATTTGTTTCTCTCATATCCAGCTGGGATCTCACCAACTCCAGAGCTGCTTTAATGGTACTGTGAGTAAGAATATTAACTTGTAAGCCTAAGGCTTATCATGGAGTACTCTGTTTTGGATTGGTTCATTCTTTTTGCTCAACGTAAGAAAATAGTACCAGTTAAGGGTTGGGCCGCATACTGACCCCCATTGTCTGAGGGCAAAGCAGTCTTGACTGCAGAGGAAAAAAAAATAGGTATTTTTGCTGTTCTTCTGGCCCTCTGCCATCAGTGTGACCCAGCTTTCTGTGTCTGCTCTGTATAATGTTTCTCTGCCTTATGCTTTTACTTACTGGCTTGCTTCTCCTGCTTTGTGATGAGAACCAAAACCATTCACAGAGCTGACTGTCACCATAAGCATAACTTTACTATTTCAGGAGACTTTCCCCAGGAAGATAAAAGTTGTAAATAATTTTATTATTCATCCTAGTAACTTCCTGAAAGACCCATCAACTCTTCAACAGAAGGAATCAAAAACCAGTTTGCACTCAAGAGTCTTTGAACCCTTCCCCTCAAAATTTTCGCCTGGCCATGCACACCAATTTGAAATTATTATATCATAGTCCTCACTGACCCCATCAGAATTAAGCCCCTCCCACTCATCAAAAGGACCCGCCTTAAACCAGACTTAAAAATTTCAATCAACTTCTTGACTCTGCTGTTTACTTTTTACGATGCTACAAAGACTCTGTTGAGGTGGTATTCTCTCTCACCCAGTAGGTAAACCAAGTAGGTAAACAAGAAACTCAAATATCTCTTATCGGCCGGTTGTTTTGGTGATATATTGAGGAGCCACCATTTGACAGTGGTATTTATGTACTGCATTCTCCACGTCTTTCTGTTTTCCACTTCCTGTATTCCCTGCCAAATTCTATATGTTAAACCCCAACTTACAGAAAAGTAAGAATTTGATTAGTTTTAATTAACTGCTGTCATCCCTGTTGGATAAAGCTGAACTATAAGGCCTCTTTACGGACTGATGGTCAGTTTAGGGATTTATTGCCTTTGGGTCAAATCCCTCCCCTGGTCCAAAACAGAAAGTCAGGTGGGAATCAACTTCAAGCACTTAAGCAAACATCTGTGGACAGGAACTCTTTAGAAGAGGACTGAAGACAGAGCAGGCCTTCTCAGAGTAGACCCTGGTAGAGCTACAGAAGAGAGCGTCATCTAGGATCAGAGAGCAAGGGTGTGGTACTAATGTCATCGTTTAAAGATTGGGCCTACTTTATCTGTTAATAGCAGTGGATCCAACTGGCAAAGACCAGAGGGTGCCAAATGTTTGAGATTCTTCCAGCATTTTATTTCACCGACTCAGGGTATCTACCATGCATGTCCCAAGGATTGCTGTGAGGATTCAATAAAGTAGTATACAGGAGGTTATTTTTTTAAACTTGTAAGTAAAATAATGTCAGTTACCATTCATTTACTTATCCATTCATTCATTAAAAATCACCTAGTATTTACTCTATGTCAGAAATTGTGGTAGGCTCCAGGCACACAAACACAGATGAGTCTTCTTTCCCTTCAGAAAGCTCACAGTCTAGTGGAAGAAACAGATATAAAGACAAATCATTGAAAAATAGAATGTATGTCATCATAAAGGAATGTGTAAAGTTTTATAAAAATATAGATAAATAATATATGCTTAAAATATCTGCTTTTCATATATTTTACTGAGCCCTATTTTGTCCTGTGAGATATGTATTATTTTCCCCAATCTTATAGATTAAATAACTGAAGGGCTAGATAATGCGGGCAGTAAATGATAGATCTGGCACTCAAAGCTAAATATTCTACCTCAGAGTCTAGTTGCGCCCCCCCCCCCCCATATCACGCTGCTTCACTTAGGATTGGGGGAGACTTGAGTCAAGACTGGAAATTCAGGAGCTAGTTAAAAATAAAAAAGCGTGTTTTGAAGAATATTTAATGAAATAAGAAACTGTTCATGATGTAGTATTAAATGAAAAAAACTGGAAGAATAGGATACAAAACACCTCAGAAAATGAAACTCCAGTATCATGAAAAATTATGACTATTTAATGTTTTCATAGCCCTCACCTGCCTGTAGATACTAATGAGTTTACATCAACACTAAAAACCCTATTTCCCCTGGCCCTGCTTTTTTCTTATATTATATAGAACTTCTGCTCTTTATAAAACATGTTCTGGATTATAACTTGAAGTTCTGGAAGTGCAGGTTTTTATATATACTTACCAGCAAGGATAATCCCAGGGGGCACTGAGGCTAGACCTCTATGCCAGGCCCATCACACATGCACTCCAATCGTCTCTGGGCCCCAGGAAGGCTCTCTGTCATAATCTGTAAAGGGGTCTCAAGAAGAGGTGTCTGGGCCTCAGTGCGTCAGAGTATAATGAAATTGCTTTTACAGTTTTTATTCACAGCATCCCCCATACCCTCATAGAGCTCAGAAAGTAATCGAATGGGAAAGTCCAGTACCCCATGGATGCTGTGCATAGAACCATCCCTTCGTCCAACAACGAAGGGCTTTCTCACCAGATCGGGCTCATCATGGGCACTCCTTCAAGAGAGTTCACTCCTGAAGGCTTCCCAATATTCATACAAATAAGGTTCTGGAGGACAGCCCCTGAAGTGATAGAGATAAATCCCAGGTACATTGAGTCACCCATGGATGCAAGTGCTCGAACTCTGCTTATATTTCATTGATTAGCACTGGAAGCCAGTATCATGGGGGAGGAGAGGGAGAGTTCTTCTTTATTATTTTCCGTATTATGTATATTTAAAATATTAATTTTATAAGTAGGAAAAATTTAAAGAAAAAATACAAAGAACATAGAGTAAGCAATTTGAGAAGGTTATAGATTTTTGAAATAGGGTGATTCATCATCCCCTGGGGTGATTTGAAATATGACCCATCACATGAACTGGTTGACCTCTTCATCTTAGGCTTCTGTGAATCACTTGGGTTTCATTGATTCTTTTCTTTCTTTGACTCATATCTAAGCCAGAGACAGTAGGACTCTGTACGAATTATTGAACATTGAAATTGTTGAAACACTGACATCAGGGCTTCTGTGATTTTCAGATTATAATGGCTTCCATATAGGTCTCATTTAACTGTGGTTGATAGAAAGTAGGAGTATTCACTTTAATCAAACTTGTTTGTAATTTAGGAAAAGAATTATAAGCCAGGGTAGCTTGACACAGATGTAAATTCTTGTCACTGAGCTTAGCCAAACTCACATTTGCTTCAAGGCTTGGAGCTATATAATAGAAGTTTCTTTCAGGGTTATTTTAGTAAATTCCAATAAAAATTATCAAGTATAACAAAGCACTCTTGGAAAGACAGGAGGAATTCATGGCATTTCACTTGACATAAAAAGAACTAATGAGTTTGCTATTGGTAGAGAATTTTTGCTTTCTTATTGCTTCAAAGAATGATACTCAATTAGTAGTTCTTAAACACATACATCTTTTCCATTTTTGTTTTTCCTGCTTAGTGCCAGAGTTTTCTTGGCTAGTAATCTACTGAATAGGCTGGCTCTACTTTTTATCCATATATTCTATGGATCTTAGGGTTCTGAATCCAAGGCACTTGAATGATGATGGGGACCAAATGTTCCAGAAAATATAAATATTGTATATAACCAGATATTGCCAATGAACAGAAAAAAGAAATGCTGATGTGGGCCAGAGCAATACATATAGGCTGTATTCCTGCCAAGTTGAATGTGTGCATAGCCAGAAAGGGCCAAAACCCTTTGGTGAGCAATACTCACAGATGAGGAATAGGGCATAACATTTTAATATATTAACCATTTAAAAAAATCCTGTTAGTAATTTCTTTTCATTCCTGTGGCTCTTCTGCCCTTTATACCAAACCAGAGGCATCAATTTCCTCTGGGAAGGAGTATTATCCAGAGAAAAAAATGAGGGAGCAGTTCTCAGGTTTGAGTTTCAAAATGGACTTCTGGGCCTCTTTACAGTTTGAAAGAAAAAGTTTTTATTTCGAAAGGCTGAATTTTGAATGTCAAAAGCTAAGATCCTGAAGGATTCCGTACATGAAAGTTTTGCCATTAACACATTAGATTGGAAGGAATGCATGTGGATGTCAGAGCATTTTTCCTGTTGGAGAGGAACTAAGGATCTTACAGTTTTGGGGAGAGGAAAAGAGAACTGGAAGGCAAGACAGTTCAATACTACTGAGTTTCTTTGAGAGGGGTTTCTGTGTTCTGACTCCCCAGTGAAGCTGAAGCCAGGGTTGAAGATCAGAGGTGTATGTGTGATCCAAACTGTGTATAGATTTGCGTTTCTGACAAGAGGCAGGATGTGTGCTTTGCTTTCTGATTAAAGCCAGGCCAGGTGTCAAGCATCTCAAAGTGCCACAGCATCCAAAATGGCAGTAGGACTCTGTACGAGCAATAGAGTAGGGATTGATGGGTGAAGCATCTAGGCAGATGGTCTGAGGGAGCCCACAGAGCCTCTTTGGGCTATTTTGAATAATGCTGCAATGAACATGGGAGTGCAGGTATTTCTTCCAGATAGTGATTTCATTTTGTTAAGATATTTACCCAGAAGTAGAATTGCTGGATCACATGGTAGTTCTATTTTTAAGTTTTTGAGGAATCTCCATACTGTTTCCCATAATGGCTAGACCAGTTTACATTTCCATCAGCAGTTGTTCAAGGGGTCTTTTTTCCCCACATCCTCACCAACAGTTGTTATTGTTTGTCTTTTAGATGAAAGCCATCCTAACAGGTGTGAGGTGGCACCTTACTGCGGTATTGATTTGCATTTCTTTGATGATTAGTGATGTTGAACACCTTTTCATGTACCTGTTGGCAATTTGTATGTCTTCTTTGAAAAATGTTTATTCAGGTCCTTTGCCCATTTTTCAATTGGGTTATTTGTTCTTTTGCTATTCAGTTGTATAAATATTTATCTATTTTGGATATTAACACCTTATTGGATATATGGTTTAAGAATATTTTCTCTCAATCTGTATGTTGCCTTTTCATTTTTTTAAATGTACAAGCTGGAGGGAAGGGGGTGGTGGCAGAGGGAGAGGAAGAAGAAGACTCCCCTAAGCAGGGAGCCTGACACAGGGCTCAATCCCAGGACCCTGAAATCAGGACCTGAACTGAATACAGACGCTTAACCAATGAGCCACCCAGGCACTCCTTCATTTTATATATATATTTTTTGACTCCTTAAAAGTTTCTTACTTTAATGTACACTCACTTGTTTGTTTTTGTTTTTTGTTGCCTATGCTTTTGGTGTTATATCCAAAAAATTGTTGCCAAGACCAAAGTCAAGAAGCATTTTTCCCTGTGTTTTCTTCTAGGAGTTTTATGGTTTCAGGTCTTACATTTAAGTCTTTAATCCATTTGAGTTAATTTTTGTGTATGGTGTATGATAGAGGCCGTTTCATTCTTTTGCAGGTAGATATATAGTTTAACCGACACCATTTATTGAAGAGATTATCCTTTCCCCATTGTGTGTTTTTGGTGGCTTATCAAAGATTGGTTGATGGGCGGGCTTATTTCTGGGCTCTTGATTCTGTTCTGTTGGTCTGTGTCTGTTTATATGCCAGTACAATACTGTCTTGATTACTAGAGCTTTGTGATACAGTTTGAAATCAGGAAGTGTGATGCCTCCAGCTTTGCTCTTCTTTCTCAGGATTGCTTTGGCTATTCAGGGTCATCTGTGGTTCCATACGAGTTTTAGAATTGTTTTTTCTCTTTCTGTGGAAAATTATCATTGGAATTTTGATAGGGATTGAATTGAATCTGCTGATCACTTTAGGTCATTTTGGGCTTAGTTTCTTCTTCTTTTTATAATTCCTTGAGGTGTATAGTTAGAATGTTTATTTGAGATCTTTCTTTTTTCTTAATGTAGGTTTTTGTTGCTATAAGCATCCCTTTTAGAACTGATTTTGCTGCATCATGTAAGTTTTGTGATGCTGGGTTTCCATTTTCCTTTTTCTCCAGATATTTTTTTATTTTGATTTCTTCTTTGACCCATTGGTTGTTCAGGAGTATGTTATTTAATCTTTACGTATTTTGAATCTTCCAGCTTTCCATCTGTTGATTTATGTTTTTATACCTTTGTCGTTGGAAAGGGTGCTTGATATGATTTCAGTCCTCTTATATTTGTTAAGATTTGTTTTGTGACCTAACATGGTTTATCCTGGAATGTTCTATGAGTGCTTGAGAAGAATGCATATTCTGCTGCTTTTAGATGGAATGTTCTTTTTTTTTTTTTTTTAAGATTTTATTTATTTATTTGACAGAGAGAGACAGCCAGCGAGAGAGGGAACACCAGCAGGGGGAGTGGGAGAGGAAGAAGCAGGCTCCCAGCAGAGCAGGGAGCCCAATGCAGGCCTTGATCCCAGGACCCTGGGATCAGGCCCTGAGCCAAAGGCAGACGCTTAAGGACTGAGCCACTCAGGCACCCCTAGATGGAATGTTCTGTACCTGTATGTAAGGTCCATCTGTTTTAATGTGTATTTCAAGTCTAATACTTTGTTATTGATTTTCTGTTTGAACGACTTATTCATTGTAGAAAGTGCGATATTGAAGTCCCGAACTTTCATTCTATTGCTGTTTCTCTCTCTCTTCAGATCTAATATATTTAGGTACTCAGATGTTGGGTAGGTAAATATTTGCAATTGTTATATCTTCTTGATGAATTGATCCCTTTATTGTTATAAAATGACCTTCATTGTCTCGTGTTACAGTTTTTGACTTAAAGTCTATCATGTCTGATATAAATATAGCTACCTCCATTTTTATTTGGTTTCCATTTGCATGAAATTGTTTTGTCCATCCCTTCACTTTCAACCTGCTTGTTTCCTTAAAGCTGAAGTGAGTCTCATAGTTGGGTCTTGTTTTTTTTAATCTATTCTGCCACACTGTATCTTTTGATTGGATAATTTAATTTGTCCACATTTAAAGTAAATATTGATAGGAAAGAAAATATTAATACGAAAAATGATATCTTATTAATTGTTTTTTGGCTATTTCATAGTTCTTTTGTTCCTTTCTTGTGTTCTTCCTTTGTGAACTGATAATTTTTTGTAATGGTATGCTTTGACCCCTTCTCTTTCCCTTTTGTGTACCTACTGTATATTTTTGCTATATGGTTACCATGAGGCTTACATGATACATCTCATAGTTATAACAGTCTATTTTAATCTGATAACAACTCAACTTTTATCTCATATAAAAACTCCACCCTTTTACTTCCCTCTATTTTGTTTTTGAGTCATAATTTACATCTTTTTTATTGTGTATCTATTAACAAATTCTTATACCTATATTTTTAAAAATACTTTTGTCCTTTAATCTTTATACCAAAGTTCAGTTATTAACACACCACCATATTACAGTATTCAAGTATTCTGAATTTGACTATATAATTGCCTTACCAGTGTGATTTATATTTTCATGTTTTTCTGTTACTAAATAGTATCTTCTCATTTCAGCTTGAAGAACTCCTTTCAGTATTTCTTGTAAGGTAGGTCTAGTGGTGGTGAACTCTCTTAGCTTTCGTTTGTTTGGGAAAGTCTTTAGCTCCCCTTCATTTCTGAAGGACAAGTTTGCTAGTGAGAGTATTCTTGGTTGGAGTTTTTGTCTTTTAGCACTTTGAACATATCATATCACTCTCTCCTTGCCTGCAGAGTTTCTCTTGAGAAATTAAAGGGTTTACTGCCATCCCTGGCCCAGTCCTGGCCCAGATGGCTCCCATCCACCCACCCGGCCAGTTGACTCTGCTCAGAATTGTTCAGTGCCAGGGTTGAATATCACCCTGGTCTCTTCCCAGAGCACTTCACCCCATGGCTCTGAATCTCCCTGCCCCCCACCTACCCCTGCTCTTTCTCTGAGGGGATGCTGCTAGCTTGCTCTGTACTACTATCCACACTCCAGAGTCAACAGTCTTGAGACCTCTTTCCTTGGTACCCAGGCCAGGCCTGCTCCAGAGGAGACCTAGAAATGGTCACCTAAGGCCAGGTGGAGAAGCAGGGGCACCTATTTGGGGGAATCCTTAGCTTTTATGGCTTTCAGGAATAACATTGTCATGAATGTGGAAAGGGGATTAAACTGCACCTAAGAAATATGTAAACAATGATACATTATAAAGATGCAGAGCTCCAAAACAGAAAATAGAAGAATTGGGTCTTGTTCTATAAAGGGAATATTAATCACAAGAATTTGTGAGAATTTACTATTTATGGCTAATTACCATACATACTAACATTTATGTATATAGGTAATTTTTGTCCAGTGAATTTTGTTGTTTTATTGGGTTGCACCATTACACAAATTATAATGGTAATAATAAGTTTTTATTTGCTGAGCTCTTTCTAAGTACCAAATACCATTATATAAATTATTTTTTTTAGTCTTATACTCTGTTTTCTTAGTCTTCAGTTACTCATTGAATATGGTCACTTTTTTTTTTAATTTTAAGAGAAACAAACTACATTTTATAAAATATTGCCTGGATCCTAAAGCCCTGGAGGTCCTGGGTACAGACTAATTATATTTGTAATTGTCATTTATCATAAATTTGCTATCAAATTTATATTGGTCATATAAACAAAAATAACTTGTAGGAATTTCTCCAAGTTCTTCTTAGCCTTTAGGAGAAAACAGTGAAAGAAAAGTTTAATGAGAGCTCATTCATAAACATTTCCTCTTCTCTCCTCCCCCACCCCTAGTCCTTCCCTTCTCTTCTCCCCCACCCCTAGTCCTTCCCTTCTCTTCTTCTCCCCTCCTCTCTGTCTCCTCTCTCCCTACTAAGTCTAGCAGTGGCCATTAAAATAGTTGCAGGTGTTGTGTGGGGACATTTGGGAAGGAGGCCATCTATAAACACAAGCAAAAAGGTTTTTTGCTTCCTCACATTATTCTGAGAAAGGACAAAAGTTACCAATTTTAAGTTTTATGGTATTCTAGAAGGGCACATGTTCCTCTGTAGACATTCAGCCATGGTGCACTGGAAATTTAAGACTGAATTTTAGCTCACTGGTTCTGTTAACAAAAGGGATCATATAAAAGGTCTGTGTGACATGCTGTTTTCTTCATGGGTCAGGAACTGGTTCCACAGTGTAAGTGATGACTCGAACATCAGACAGAATTCTGTGAAAGGTTTGTGATCCAGGGGATTGCGTTTCAGAGTGCAGTTTTTGTTCACTGAACTTTATGAAAAAGAAAGACACTGCAAATTGATGGTACAAAAGTTGGAAATTCATGGGCATGAACAGTGTCCTAATGATACATTTAAAGCTTCACGGAGCTTTCAAGAAAATGTAAAAATGTGAACAGAGTTTACATTCAAGAGAAAAACACATTTAAGAATAAAATGTTAAATATTTTATGGACCATTTATATTAATTTGATGTCAGTTTCTTTTGGTGAAGAGTCACAATAGTTTTAGGAATAATTGGCTAAGAGCTCTGCTCTGCAACTTTCCTTCCATCTCTAATCATATGAAGGGCATTGGACATAGTGGAAAGGGTAAGAGAGTTGGATTCTAATTTATGCTGTGTCACAGATCTCCTATGTAGTCATGTCATTCAACTGCCCTTAGTCTCAGTCTTCCTATCTGTAAAATGGAATAGATTATATATTCTCAAAAGGTTGCTTCTAACTCCAAAGTGTTGTGGTGCAAAGTGCCCTTATAACCACATGTAACTTTGTTCTCACTTCTGTAAGCTGTGATTCATGGACTTAGCTGGCAGAGTTTTGTTGAAAGGAGATGCTGGCTTTTTCAAAGATGTGGTTTTTATCGCTTGTTTGAGAACAAATCCATTGCTGACCCATTATGTTGTTGAATGAAAAGCTGAGGCTGCTTTAAGCCTAATTTGTTGTTAAAAGAAAGCAAGTTCAACGCTATGTCCCAAAATAGTCAATATCTTGCAAAAGCCACTTAGATAAATGAAATTTATGTTTTGAAGAATATTGGGTTCTTTTGCATAACCTTTGATTTTGTACATTTTCTTCCACGATGTGTCAGTGGATTTTGTATTGACAGAAGAATTTAATTCTATCATTTTTTCCAAGTTTGAACTGAATGTGTCTTTCCAGGTTTCTTTATTTTTTTCAAGGTAAATTGAAATCAGTCTTTTGAGTGCTAACTTTCCTTTTTTAGTTAACATATCATCACTACTTAATACTTCCTTTTCCCGGGGAAGTTCTTGAACTGATCCCTCACCAGAGGATTTCTTGAAAGGATTGCTAGCTCCAAGATGGTAACAATACTTCCCAGGCCTCTGGGCAACCAGGCTGCATCTGGGCATGCTTGATATGCCCCCTTCTCATTCAACTAAGCCCTTACCAATTCCTTTCTTTCCTTCTTTCATACATCTCAAATGGACCATACACTTTTCTTCATCTACATTTCCTCCACCCTTGTCTCGGCCTTCATCATCTCTCACCTGGACAACAGCCTCCTGACTTGTGTCTCTGCTTCCAAGCTTATGCCCTCTGGTCCATTCTCCACATAGCAGCCATATTGACCATGCATGTTGAGTCAGGCTGCTAACATCACTCCCATCCTTTGGAGGCTTCCTTTTGCATACAAATAAAACTTCAACTTCCAAGACTACAGTTGTGGTAAACACTGTGGTATTCTGCCCAGATTCCCCTTCAGGGAAGAATTTTTTGCCCTGGGTTACTGGCAGTGCTGTTGGTAGATGCCTTCAACTGTTAGCACTTCAGGGATGGCTTCAGGTTCCTGAAGCTGCTTGCTCAAGGTCCTATCCTTCCCAGGGTGGTCCATAGCTGATGACAGGTCCATGAAGAGGTATAAAGGCTTGGCTGTATTGGCTCATCTCTGGACTACCCTGAGGGACCATTCTGACTCCACATTGGATTAGCTGCAACTGTCATTTGGGCCTTAACCTCAGTTCCCTTCTTGCTCTGCTCCATCTTGCTTACTTTCTTCCCCTCTTCTGCAGATGTTGATCCAAAGGAAATTCTTTAATAAATATCCTGCAAGCTAAACTCCACCTCTGAACCCAAACTGCAAGAATGGCCTGTAATGCCTGTATTATCTAGTCCTTGCCTACTTCTCCAACTTTGTCTTGTGCTACGGGTACCCTGGCACATTACTCTCCAGTCTACTTTCAGTTCTTGAATTGTTCATTTCTACTCAGGATCTTTGTACCTGATGTTTCCTCTTCAAGGAAGCTCTTCTTCCAACTGTGTCTGATTCTTGCTTATCTATTCTCAACCTGAATGTCACCCCCACAGAGAAGCCTTCCCTAGCCCTGCCCCCACCATTGTCACTAACCTAACAGTATAAATTAGATTATTTCTCCTATTCTCTCTTAGAGTATTCTGTTATTTTTGTCTATAGAATTATTTACAATTTGTGATTATATATTCGCTTGTCTGTTTATCAGTTTATACCCACTGTATCCCCAGCACTTAACTTAATGTGTGCCCCTAGTAGATGTTCCATAAAAATGACTGAATGAATCAATAGACTGGAGGATACTTAAGGGAAAGCCTGAATATCTCTAGCCCTGTGGTTACTTCTCAAGATCATTATTCAGGGAGCTAGACTCCCTTAAAGACTAGGTAGGGCTACCCCTGGGTAGGACCAACACTATCATAGCCAATTGCCCAGCTGAATATTTTAATACAGGTAAGTAGCTTCTGTATCTAGTGGGGAGCCATTTGGGCTCCTGGCCAACTGCTGCCACGCTTGTCTCCTCTTACAGTCCTGTCTCCATAACCTCCTTTCTTCTAGAGCTGTTTGCTTCAGTTTTCTGTCTATGGTCCCTTTATGCTTTATAGTCTTACCTTGCCTACCCTTCCTTTGCTCATATCACTGTATCCAGCCCCAGTAAAAGCACCTCATTCCCCTGTACTTCATAGCTCTTTGGGGAGACTCTCTCATCTGAGTGCACATAGAGGCCTGCCTGTAAAACACGGGATCTCTACTCAACTCCATTGCAGTTCAGAAACTGTTACTTAACATTTAGATGGTACTAGACAGAGGCTGAGAACTTTAAAAGAATGGTCGCATTCAATTCCCATTCAATCCCAACTGTTCTGTGGAGTAACTACTTTTATTATATCTCTTTGATAATGGACTAGATTGATGAAAGTGGTTTGTCCAAGGTAAGAGGTGACATTGGAATTCAAATCCAAGTGGTCATATTATAGGGCCAACCCATACTCTTAATCCTCCTCTGCATTAGACTATAATTGTGTAATTCACTCCATTGAGACCAAAGGGCATTGCTTTATTTTCTAGTAAACAGAGTTTGTTTTAAATTATGCTTTGGTTTCTTTCTTTGTTTTAAAACAGAGAAATTTTGAAAAAGGAAGTTATAATGAACTACCTTAGAAAAATCAGTCTCATTGTGTTAGTGTCTTACTCATTTTGCTTTTGAGTCCTATTCTAGGGTGGGGAGGAGGGTCCATGGTCATTTTGTGGCCATTTGCACATATATACTCTGGTCTACAAGGATGGAGAAGGCGAGGGAAGAGGCAGTAAGCATACTTCGGTGCTGATATAATGGACAGGAGCAGAGTGAGCAAAACAACTTTTTTTTTTCATTTTAAATTATCCCGTGTTTTTCTCTTGTGAAGTAACTTGTTACATTATGGAAAAACAGCAGATGCTTATAAAATATTGATTTATAGAAATGTTACCAATGTATTTAACTACATCATGAGTTTGCTTATTAGAAATGTCCATACGGGATGCCCGGGTGGCTCAGTCAGTTGAGCGTCTGACTCTTGATTTCACCTCAGGTCATGATCTCAGGGTCATGATCTCAGGGTCATGCGCTCGAGTCCTGTATTGGGCTCTGAGCTCAGTGCAGAGTCTGGTTGAGATTCTCTCTCCCTCTGCCCCTCCCTTTCAAATAAATAAATAAAATCTTTAAAAAAAAGTCCATAGATCTGTTATTTTTTAAATATACTGTCTATAATATAATAGTTTATATAATGATTTTTCTCAGAATGGTTGAAATTTCAGATTCGATTTCCCAATATGAAACCATGTATTTTAAATTATATACTCAAAAGTAAATTAAATAAAAATTTAAAAATTCATTGCGTATTTGCTCTTTGAATTATAAGAATTAAAACAACAGAAAGTGAACTTTTTCACCCACCAGATTGGTAAACATTTAACCGATTTTTAAATCAAAAGATAGATAATGTTTAGTGTCTGGAATTGGTATGAATTTAGGGGAAGTGTGTTTGTTCTCTTATTTATTGAAGTAGGAGGGAAATATCTCTGAAAGTTGTCCCAGCAATTCCATTTCTTGGAATATACCCTCCAGAAATACTCACCCATGTGCATAGGAATTGATGTATAAATCATTGCACCATAATTTTAACTAGTGTAAAACTAGGCTCAGCCATCAGTAAGGAAAGAGTCATAAGTATGGGTGTAATTAAGAGTATAATTATCAATACTACAGATACTGTAGAGCTGTTGAAGATGTAAATGGACTGACATATTTAAGACTTATTAATGATTGTAAAAGCAAGTAACAAAAGAGCAAATATAGTATTATCTTGCTTAGGTTAAGAAGTATATGACATTTATGTGTAGAGGTATATGAAAGAACAGAAACATTGTTATTAATGTTTACCTCTGAGGAGGGGATGGGATTGACCAGTCTGGTGAAGAAGTAGAGGAATTGTCACATTCACGGTGTTTCTATACATTTCTCTGTCATTCAAGTTTTTGTACACTGACTATCCATACATGAATTGCCTTTCTACCTTTATAACAGATATGAAAAATTCTTACTGTGAATCTATAAATTTGTGTTTAGATTAAAATTATGAGCTCTATATGTGGTGCATGTGGCATCTGAATTATGGTACATTATTGGAATATTATTGCGATGTGACCTTAAGGTATATTTTGTTACAAGGAATGGAAATCCATTTAAAAATCATATGTAGAATTAAGGGGTTTTTTTGAAAAAATGTAGGAGGATCTTTAAAAACTTGTACAATCCAGCCTCAAGGGAACAGGGAAATCCAGAAACTTCTCTCCATTTCTTTCTCCAGAGCTTCAAGTTCTCTTACATCTGTTTCTTTTCGCACATCTGCACAGTTCTCCTCTGCAGACTGCCTGCCTCTGCTGTTTGTTTGTTTGTTTGTTTTTAATCATCCTTGGATCTCTGATTTTACAGGCCCACCACATTTTGGGCTGAGGAAATTCTGGGAGATATGTACTTTGAATAATGACTTTGATTCTATCAGTTTACTCCATCTGATATTTTATTTTTGAATTTTGAAATAAATTTGCAACTATTAATAGTATTTAAAAGTTCAAACATGTATAGTCACTGTTTTTGGTTCAGGTCCTGCTACTAAAGTACAGCCAAGTTTTATATAAAAAGGCCTATTTAGTCATAAGTTTGTGGGCAGTGACATATGGGGTGGGGCCAGGCAAAGCCAAAAAATGTGTTGTCTTGGCAAAGCTTGAGTTCATATGGCTAAAGGCAAACACATTATGAGCAGAGAGAAGGGCTTACTGCTCCTGACATAGTCTGAGCTAGTGTCCACTGATTACTTACTCTTCATTCTGCTTTACCTTTGCTAATTTACAAGAAGGAAAGTTGACTACTTACACTGCTATTGGTCCTCATTGGAACATAGTCTGTAAGGCTAGCCCATTAGGACAGAGGTTTACCATAAGAATTGATTGCCAGTTGGGCAGTGTGTCAAATGTTTGTTAGCTGAACCAAGCAATTACTCTCCTCAACACAGGCAGTCCTCACTTGTCACAGTAGTGGGGGATCTAAAAATGACCAGGCAGAATGATTTTAATAGTCAATGCAAAAATTATGATAGTTCTGTGATCTTCTAAAACTTTGGTCAAAATATTGAAAACTCTTGGGGCACCTGACTGGCTCAGTTGGTTAAGCGGCTGCATTTGGCTCAGGTCATGATCCCAGGGTCCTGGGATTGAGCCCCACGTTGGGATCCCTGCTTGATGGGCAGTCTGCTTTCCCCTATCCACCACTTGTGCTCTCTTGCATGTGCTCTCTCTCTCTCTCTCAAATAAATAAATAAAATCTTTAAAAAAAAAAACTCTCTTCCTGTCACATTTGTATAGGGAAATGAAAAAAGATAATAAAACAAACATGTAATCAGTGCACTATAATTTATAACATTAGAAACATTAAGAATTAAAGTGCTTTCTTTGTTAAAAAAAGTTATCAAGCGCAATTTGAAGAATAATTGCCTTCTTATAATACATTTGATATGGAGCGAGCATCTTTTGTAGGCCTTGGTGATTGTCATAATCCTTTCTTGATTTGGATTGGCTCCCAACATTCTATCCTTTGTGCTTTCAGTGTTGTGAAATATTTCTGAGAGTCCATTTAATGTTGTGTTTTGCCGGTGTCACGTCCTCTGGAATATCTTCGTCCTTTTCGTCATAATCACTTTCATTATTTATGTCAGTAAGTTCACCCTCACTAAGTTCCTGTTCGTGCAGATCTAGTGTCTCAGACGGTGGCAGTGACAACATTCCCAAGATGAACTCTTTCTTCTGTAACTCCATGTGTGTTCGATGTGAATTTCACCTCTAGCATTATCACTTTTTTTTTTTTTTTTGCACTTTCACCTTCGTTGGCCAATTCCCTTTTTCACTTACGCGTTTTTATAAAATGTCATGTGGATTTATCGCTGGGAGATAAACTCCTCTTTAGGCAACACAACAATAAGGCTTTGCTGCATGGGAACTGAGTAACTGACGTGTAGACTTCTTTCAAAGTCCACAGACAAGACTTTGAAGGAGGTGTGATTGATCTCTGATCATGATGTCCGTGTGTCATCTACACAGTGATTTGTGAACTGAAGGGCTAGCAGCCAAGTTTGTACTTTCTGCAGTTGGTCACACTTAATATACAATGGCAACTGAAATTTGAATTGTGTTGTTTGGGTACTGATGTTGTTTAAGTAAACCGTGGCAGCTGAAATTTGTGCATATTGGTACTGTGTAAGAAAAGAACTGCCTGTCTGTCTCAACAGAAATGCATCCATGTGCTCACCAAAGCACAGGCACAAAAATGTTGACAGTGGTACCATTCATAATATTGCTAAATTGGAAACTATCCAAGTGCCTGCCAGAAGTAGAATGGATAAATAAATTGTGGCTTAGTCATAAAATGGAATACCTCATAGCAATGGGATTGAACAAATACAACTCCATGAAATAACAGGGGTGAATCTCCCAAAATGTTGAACAAAAAAAAAAAAATTCAAACATCGAAGAATATGTATGATAGGATTCCATTTATGTAAAGTTCAAGGGCAGGCAAAACTAATCTATGGGATCAGATGTAAATCCTTGGCAGAGGTAGTGCCTGGAAGAGAGTGTAGTGTGGACTTTGGGATGCTGGTAATGTTACATTTCTTAATCCAGGGTACACAGATATTTCTGCTTTGTGATAATTCAACAACCTGTCACTTCTGATCGGTGCCTTTTTTTATATGGGTATTATACTTCAATAAAACTTTTATCCAAAATGTAACACAATTCTTACAATAACTTACAGATCAAAATCTGTAATAAATTTACTCTTTTAATTATAGTGCAGTCTGTGAGCTCCCTAGAGCAACCTCAATAGCACACCTTGCCTACTGGAAGCAAGCACTTACTTTCTTGAGTTTGAGGAAAAAATGATGGAATTATATCAATAATGATGAAATGGTTCAAAACCATGGGGAGGGGCAGGAGAATATGTTGCGTGCATTCATATCATTTATCACCAGGCTGTCATTAAAAAGAAAAACTGGGGCGGGGGCCTCCAGAGCATGAAGTGCAAAAACATGCTTCTGGCCCTTCCCTGCCACTCTCGGGACCAGCAGCCTCTGTACCAAATACCTCAGGCTAAGCCCATCTCAGATATTGAAGTTACCATCTAGGCCTTTGACACTACAGGCCCGTATGTCCAGTGGACTTGAGTTAACTCCTCAAAATGTCATATCGAGTTCTTAAGGCAACTGCTTAGAAAATGGGCTTCTAGGGGCACCTGAGTGGCTCAGCCATTAAGCGTCTGCCTTCTGCTCAGGTCATGATCCCAGGGTCCTGGGATCAAGCCCCACATCGGGCTCCCTGCTCAGCAGGAAGCCTTCTTATCCCTCTCACACTCCCCTTGCTTGTGTTCCCTCTCTTGCTGTCTCTCTGTCAAATAAATAAATAAAATCTAAAAAAGGAAAGAAAGAAAGAAAGAAAGAAAGAAAGAAAGAAAGAAAGAAAGAAAGAAAGGAAGGAAGGAAGGAAGGAAGGAAGGAAGAAAGAAAGAGAAAGAAAGAAAAAATGGGCTTCTAGAGACATGGGTGGGTTTATCTAATTTCAAAAAATTTAGGCAACGTTCAGTTCTTGAATAATTAATTAGTTCAGTAATTATTTATTGTCCATTTACCAGTAATTATTGGGATGGCTCTAGGCTAGGCCTTCCCATTCTTTGTTTTCTCTTTCCTTTTTCTTTAGGTTAAAAGAAAAAAAAAACTATAACCAACATTACTTTTGTAGTAAAGAGTCAAATTGTTCTGTAAATCTGCTTCAAAACTCAGTAGACCTCTGACCACTACTGTCATTTCCTATTCTGCAGTGGCACTTAAGTTCAACTTTGTAAACTGATTCCTTTGATACTTCCTGCCGTATCTCTAAACCACATGGTTATATGGCTACCTCCTATGGCTACCTGTTTTTACAGCATTTGACATGGTATTAGTTGCCATAGCATTCCACTGTATTGGGCTACTATAACAAGACACCACAGACTGAGCAGCTTAAATAACAGACATTTATTTCTCTCAGTTCTGGAAATTGTGAAATCCAAGATCAAGGTATCTCTCAGTTCAGTTCCTGCTGAGGGCTGTCTTCCTGGGATTCAGAGAGCCACCTTCTTGCTCTGTCTTAAGTGATCTCATCATCAGGCCCCCACTCTCATGACCTAATCCAACCTGAGTTACCTCTCAAAGCCCCCACCTCCAAATACCATAACATTAGGTGTAAAACTTCACCATATGAAATTGTGGGGATGGGCACAATTTCACTCCATTCCAGACATTATCTTTTGCCTTTCAACTGGGAAAAACATGAAGATGTCTTCTTGTTTCCTCAACCTCACAACATAGTCACACTTCCCATCCCCCATCTCCCCATATAATTGTACAATGATTTTAGTATGTCAGTTAAACAAGAACCCAGAAGTATCATGCTACTTAAAATACAGTTGACTCCCAAATCTATCCCTTCCAACCGTGACCTCTGTCCTCCTCTGGCAATCTCATATAGCCTGTACCATGTCTATTCAGGTCCATGCACCTTTACTCATTTGACTCTTCTACTTGGAAAGTCTTTCTTCCTCTTCTTCACCTGGATTCCTACATCTTTTTTTTTTCTTTTTTTTTTTTTTTTTGATTCCTCGGTCTTTTATTTCCAGTCTGAGTTCAGCCCCATCTCTTCCAGCAAACCTTCCCTTGCCCCCTGCCTTTCTTCTATCCAAGGCCTCCAACCTGGGAATAGAACTTTAATCCTGCAATTATCATCCCATGTTGAAATTCTGTGTGTAAGAGTGTCTCCACCTCAAGACTGTAAGCTCCCTGAAGAGGGAAACCTTGCTTTTTCATCAGTGTGAGCCCTAGTACCAGCACTATGCTTGGCACACAAGAGGCATTCCATATGTATTTAATTAACAAACACAATTAAAGTGGTATTTGGTGCTTTCATTCACTTGTGACTTTAGCTTTTGTTTTTCTTAATATCTGATACATTTGCTTTAATGGGACTAAAATTATTTCCTCCCAGTTAATGATCCTCTTGGTTCCCAACAAAATTTGCAGGCCAAGAACAATTTGCGAAAACCGTCTCGTAGACAAGAGTGTTTGTTGCACTTGATTTACGTCTTAATGGGTGTGTTTCTTACTTCATAGTGTAACTTCCCTTTTGCTTATTAGACTTGCCTTGTACCAAATCAATACAAAAGAGTTAGGGGAAAGGGCAAATAATTTTCATAGTAGTTACAGCACTATTTCATGATGAGAAAACAAGATTGGAATGTTTAATGACTGACTGGATTTACATTGCAAGAGAGTCTTAATGTTTTATTACTTTATAAATGAGTGGATGACGCTTAGGTCACAAGAATATTTTTTAAAATGTAATTTTATGTTTGCATTATCACTTCCCTAAGACCCTCCACCTTTTTTTTTTAATTAGCTCAATGTAATCTTTCCTTCTACCTTCCTTATTTCCTTCCTTCCTTTCATAGACTTTATCTTTTAGAGCAATTTTAGTTTCACACAAAAATTGAGGGAGAAGATGCAGAGATTTTCCACATACTGCCTATCCCACATAGCCTCCTCCATTATTAACATTCCCCACCAGAGTGGTTCATTTGTTACAGTTGATGAAATGAAATACACTTTTGGTTATTCCTTTAAAAGGAAAGGTGTGCGATCTCCAATTGCCCTCTCCCCTACCCACAAGGTGGAATTTAGATGTGATGGCCAGAGCTGCAGCAGTCATATTAGGTCCTGAGATTGAAGCTATGTGCTGAGAATGGCCGAGCCATTCTCACATGGGATCTCCAGCATTGTGGAGCACTGTCGTGAGCCTAGGTTGCCTGCCCCAGTCAGTTATGTGACAGAGAGAAAAACAGCTATCTTGTTTAAGCTGTTGTTTCTTTGGCCTTTTCTACGGCTGTACCTAAGCCTGTATCCTAGCAGATACAAAGTATGAATAACTTCCTATCACTCACAATTTATTCCTAGGGACTAAAGCATAATACCATCTAGATTTTCTTCTTAAAACTCAACTACTCTGGGAGAGGAGACCTATTAAAGTGTTTTGGTCAGAAACTTCTTGACATGATTTAGCTTATCAAATTATTTTTATTCTTGGGGCACCTGGATGGCTCAGTTAAATGTCTGCCTTCAGCTTAGGTCATGATCCCAGGGTCCTGGGATTGGCCTGTATCTGGCTCCCTGCTGAGCAGGGAACCTGCTTCTCCCTCTCTCTCTGCTCCTCCCCCTGCTCTTGTGGGCACTCTCTTTCTCTCTCTCAAATAAATAAATAAATAAATAAATAAAATCTTTTAAAAAATTATTTTTATTCT
Organism: Ursus arctos; assembly: GCF_023065955.2. NCBI lineage: Eukaryota > Metazoa > Chordata > Mammalia > Carnivora > Ursidae > Ursus > Ursus arctos. Next base: position 60,094,802 of record NW_026623067.1, read on the forward strand.
CCATTTTCAGGGTTCTGTATTAAAGGAAGATTCTGTTTTTAATATTGGTGTTGTGTTACTCAATTTACGAAACCTGAGTTGGGGTAGAGAATTTGACTACCTCTGCACAGGGCTGAGTCTGGAGGTGCCAGTTAGCACAGATCCAGAATTCTCTACATGAGCAAGACCATATTTTAGTGTGAAAGCTAATAAAGAGTGAGGTCCTTCAGGAACAAGGTCTAACTAACAATTCATGAGGCTGTAGATGAAGAAGTCCAGGAGTTCATGGTACTGCTTGAGAAATAAAATACTTTAAGTATTTTTAAATTGGCTTTTAGGTGGGTATAACTGTTGATGGACATTATTTTTATGGAATTTTACTCCCAAATGACAAAAATATTTTGTTCTCAATAGACTTGGCCATGGAACTTAAAACAATCATGTCCTAAGGGCAGATTTTTTTCTGCTTTTCTTCATCTCCTCTTCCTCCTCCTTTTTTCAGGATGCAGTATTCTCTTCTCTTTCCCCTCATGCTTTTTTTTTTCCTCTACCCCTATTTTACATCTTTGATTTTCCCATCCTGTCTGCTCAACATTGCAAGAGATTCACAATCTACAGACTTCCAAATCACAAAGCAGTGTTTCTCAAAATGAACCACTCCATCTGTAACTGATAGGCTAAATTCTGAAATGTGAGCAACAAGGAGGTAGATGGTTGACCTTGAATAAAACACTTCACCTCTCTTGATTTCAGTTTTATTGTCCTGAAATATGGGATGGGTGATCTTTAAATAGTCTTTTCCCTAACAGCACATTCAGCACCTCATCTTTTTGTTAAAGGCTCATTTGAAGGTGCCAGTACTCATTCTGATATGTAATAAATACCTCCTCCATCCCCCTCTTTATGGGCACCCTCACCCTTCTTTATTTGCTCTAGCAAGAGATCTTCATATTGCTGCCAAAAGGTCTGTGGATATGGGAGAATTAACTTACTTGAACAGAAGTGTATCAGTGTTTTTATACATTTTTTAAAAAGGTGGAGAACATGAATTGTTGCAAAACACACAAAAAGAGAAAATTTGAATGTTGACTAAGAACTTGGAAAAGCTGCTTACCTACTTATTCTAATGGTTTGCCCACATCCACCTTTATGACTTTATGAGTGTCATATAGCTTAATTTATGTTGTCTTTTTGGCCTACAGGCAAGTATGCTGGGAAATTAGTATTCATTTATCAAGTCATTAGAATTTTTTTTGTAGATATATATATAGAGAGAGAGAGAAAGATGTATGTCATATACATATGATAATTTGAATGTTGACTAAGAACTTGGAACTAAAATTTGAATGTTGATATATATCTGTCTATATATATCTGGCTGGCTATCTATCTATCTATCTTAGTAGAATAACTAAATTACTCATTGTTGATTGGATAAAGAAGTGGTTATTACTGAAGTTCCTGGCCAAGGTGGCATCTGTAGACCATGGTCTGTCTCCTTACTGATCACAACTAAAACTCTGGGAAGCGGATAAAAGGCAACTACTTGAGGATTCTGAAAAGTAAGCAATAACATAGAAAACGGACACCGAAGTCAAAATTTGATTAACAACCTATAGCAAAGAGGAGTTTTATTTTTCTGTTTTTGTTTTTTCTCCTTTGACTCCTAGATTTGAATTGGGGGTTGGCTGATGTGTACGATTTGGCAGCAAGTGCCGACAGAAAAACACTGAGATAAAATCATTTATTCAGAAGACCAGGAATAGGGATGCCTGATTTCCAGAGGGTGGAAATAACTTTTTTTCTGTGTTTTTTTTTTTCCTCTTCTGGTTCTGACTCAAAGCTAGCCTCAGACATGACACTGGACTGTCATCACTGTGATAAAGGCACCTTTAACACCAAGAGAAGACTGAGTTCTGGTGTAAAGGAACTGAGAAAAGAACTGTCCAAAGAGTGTGAGGGAATCCCTTTATTTTTCTATGTTGTTTTCCTCTCTTCTTTATTCCAAAAGCAGCACCAGTTATGTGGAACTGTACAAAGCACAGGAGGCTAGTGTTCCATCCTTCTAGCCAATGGAACTAGAGAAAATGGGTCACTGTGAACCAGAGTGTGGGAGAAATACTGGAGAGGGAAGACCGGAGGTGAGGATCCCTTAGTTCTCTGTGCAAGCCAACATTAGATCCAGGCTCACCTCCAAGTTTGGCAAACGTAGATCAGACACAAAGAAACAGCAAGGACTTCAAAAAATAAACTGCCATATAAAAAAGCTGACCAGGTCCCATGCTAACTTCCAGATCTTCACCAAGTAGACCCAAACAGCATAGTAAAGTCTTTAAAAATGAGCTGATATTGGTAATGCTAAGTGAAATAAGTCAAGCAGAGAAAGACAATTATCATATGATTTCTCTCATCTATGGAACATAAGAACTAGGAAGATCGGTAGGGGAAGAAAGGGATAAAGAAAGGGGGGGTAATCAGAAGGGGGAATGAAGCATGAGAGACTGTGGACTCTGAGAAACAAACTGAGGGCTTCAGAGGGGAGGGGGGTGGGGGAATGGGATAGGCTGGTGATGGGTAATAAGGAGGGCACATACTGCATGGTGCACTGGGTGTTATACGCAACTAATGAATCGTCGGATTTTACATCAGAAACCAGGGCTATACTGTATGGTGACTAACATAATATAATAAAAAAATATTTAAAAAATGAGCTAATATTGGGACTAATATCCATAGAAGGTAAAAAAGACTTTGTGGTTCAAAACAGACTAGGTTAATTGTCTACTTTACAACACACACATTTCAGTGAGTAGAGCATGCGACTCTTGATCACAGGGTGGTGAGTTCAAGCCCCACATTGGGCACAGAGTTCACTAAAAAAAAAATAAAACAAAACAGTAGCTCTATTTAAAAATATATATATAATAAAATAAAAAAATAAAAAAAAATAAAACACACACATTCAGGGTGCCTGGGTGGCTCAGTTGGTTAAGTGTCTGCCTTTGGCTCAGGTCATGATCCCAGGGTCCTGGGATTGAGCGCACATTGGGCTCTCCGTTCAGTGGCAAGCCTGCTTCTCCCTCTGCCTGCCATTCCCCCTGCTGTGCTCTCTCTCTGTGTGTGTCAAATAAATAAATAAATAAATAAATAAATAAATAAATAAAATCTTAAAAAAAAAGAAAGAAATGTAAAACACACATATTCTCCAGAGGATTTAATAGGACCGATTGTAACATTCAATAACATTCAAATGCTCATTACAGAATCCAAAATTTCGATTCTATACAAAGAATCAAAACGAATGACCAATATGTAAACAAAAACAAAAACAAAACAACCCACAAAAAGTCAGGAAACAAAAATCAACAGAATCAACAGAAGGCAATATTAAGATGACTTAGATGTTGAAATTATCAGAAAAAGACTTAAAGCAGCTATGATAACCATGTTCCATGAAGTGATGGTAAACACTCTTGAAATGAATAAAAAGAAATTTTCAGTAGAGTAGACATTATGAAAAAGAAAAAAACAAAAATTTTAGGACTAAAAAACATAGTATATGAAGACCTGAACAAAACTATCAATCAACTTGGCATAATTGATATTTATAGAAAATCTGAGGCGACAACTGCTAAATACACATTATTTTTAAGTGCACATGGAACATTCACCAAGGTAGATCATATCTTGGATCATAGAACAAACCTAAAAAATTAAATAATTGAAGTCACACAAAATATGTTCTGTAGCCATAATGAAATTATATAAGAAATCAATAACTGAAAGATATCTGGAAAATCAACAGATGTTTAGAAATTAAATAACAGATTTCTAAATACTTAATGGATCAAAGAAGATGTCACAGGGGAAATTAAGAGTGTATTTTGAATAAAGTGAAGAGGAAAAGAGAACATACCGAAATTTATGGGAGGTGAGTAAGGCAGTGCTTAGAGTGAAAAATTATAGCATTATAATGGCTCAGTCAGTTAAGCATCTTCCTTCAGCTCAGGTCATGGTCCTGGGCTCCTGGGATTGAGTCCTTCATCAGGCTCCTTGCTCAGTGGGAGCCTGCTTCTCCCTCTGCCTGCCATTACCCCTGTTTGTGTGCTCTCTCTCTCTGACAAATAAATAAATAAATCTTAAAAAAAAAAAAAAAAAGAAGAGAAAAAGGAAACCTCTCAAGGAAAAGCCTTAGTAATAATCTAAGCTTTCACGTCAAAAACCTAGAAAAAACATCCAAACCATACAGAAAAAATGGAAAGGAAGAAGAAAAACAAAACTTGCAGACGGTAACATCAATGGAACTAAAACCTGGTTCTTTGTAAAGGTTAAAAACATAATAAACCTCCACCTAAATTGATGAAGAAAAAGAGAAGACGCATATTACCAAAATCAGGAATGAAAGAGGAGATGTCAGTACAGATTCTACAGATATTAAAAGAATAAGGTATGAGGTAGAAGTAAGGGTTTCGTGTTTTTGCATCTGGACAGCCAGTGGTTCCAGCACTATTTGTTAAAAAGACCATCAATTTTCCATTGAATTGCCTGTGCATCTTTGTCAAAAATCAATTAATTGTATTTATGTGGGTTAATTTCTGAACTCCTAGTCAGTTCCATGGATCTATATGGCTATCTTTTCAATATTTCCGTAGTATCTGGATTACTGTAGCTTTATAGTAAGTCTTGAAATCAGGTTTTATGAATCTTCCAATTTTGCTCTCCTTTTTTGGAAATGTTTTAACTATTCCAGGCCCTTTGCATTACCACATGAATTACCATGAAATATTACACAGTAATAAAAATGAATGAACTGGTACACTTAAGAAACACTTAACGAAATAGATGAATCTCAAATGTATTATCTTAAATGAAATAGGACAGATTCAAAAGGTTAAATATTTTATAATTCCATTTATATGACATTTTGGAAAATCAAAACTGTAGAAACAGAGATCAGATTGGTGGTTGCCAGGGTGAGGGTTTGACTAGAAAGAGATAGCCTGAAGGAGTCTTGGTGGGGTATGTGGAGGGGAGGTGGAGGGAGGGAGTGGGGTTGATGAACTGTTTTTTATATGAATTGTGGTCATAGTTCATGATTGTATCCAATTGTGAGAACTGAAAGAACTATATAATAAAATGAGAGAAATTTACTGTATTTTATTTAAAAATGAAATTTAAAAAATACTGTTTATTACTCATCTTTTATCTTTGCATGTATTGCTCAAGACTGAAAGACCCAAGTATGAAAATCTGTTTGGCTCAGTCCGATTGGTGACCATGCCTTAACTTTCAGGGGTGGGGAGAGGGAGTCTTGTGTAACTCTTGACTTCTTTAATTGGACTCCCACAAAGTTTTGTACACTTGGGAAGTTTCCCAAAATAGGGAGAATTGGAGGTGCCAGTGAGAGTAAAGATAAATGTCCATTAGAACATCTTAATCAGGGGCTCCTGGGTGGCTCAGTCAATTTAGTGGCCTACTCTTGATTTCCGTTTAGGTCATGATCTCAGGGTCCTGGGATTGAGCCCTGTGTGGGGTTCTGCTCTCAGTGGGGAGTCTGCTTATTGCTCTCCCTCTACTCCTCCCCCAAATCATTCCCCCCCCAAAATAAGTAAATAAATAAATAAATAAATAAATAAATCTTTAAAAAAAAGAATATCTTAATTACTACACAGCATGAGGATCAGGAGTTGTGTCTAGATCCAACTAACTTAATCCCCCTGGGAATGGTGTTGAGGTACAGTGAAGGCCCCCGATTTTGTCTTTGGAGGTAGTTCCAAGTTTTGTCTTTGGAGTGATCACTCATTTCATTTTCTTTTTCTTTTCTTTTCTTTTCTTTTCTTTTCTTTTCTTTTCTTTTCTTTTCTTTTCTTTTCTTTTCTTTCCTCTCATGTTTACTTTATCTTTCTGCAGTCCCAATTTATAACCCAGTCCCTACTATCTATTTTCCCCACACCCTGTCTAGGAGAACTCCATCCCTTTCCACATTAGGGAGGCTTCATAGTCCTAAAATTCTTCTTGTGTTCTAAAAAGTCTGGTCTAAAAAGGTCTAAAAAGACCCTGAATACTGTAAGATTTCTTCTACTCATGCTTTGCTGGATATGAGGATGGGAGGGGTAGACAACGACATGTGTTTTGGTCTGTAGAGTATCCTAATTCTTAGTTTCACCAGTAGCAACCACACTTCATTTCCTTTTGAGTTACCCAAGGGCAAAGTGTACCATATTACAGCAAATATAATTTTTCTTTTCTAGTGACAAAAACATTCTTTCTTACATGAGAAAGGTGTAACCCCTTATTAACATTTTTTTGAAACTTCTCCTTACAAAATAATCATCCTGGGCATTATTGGACTAAGTAACACTTGTCTCCTTCTAGTCTTGCTTTTATTAAAAAGGCCCCAAATTATGTTCTTTATGTTTTCCAAATATTTATCCAGGGTGGGTGATCTTACTCCACCTGATAAAATGTCAGTGAAAACTATTGATAAACGTAGCTTGCACATTTATATAATGGTCAGTTGCAGAAGCATATTTTTATGGGAGCACAATCAGAATTTCCTCTTCAAGCAGCCTTCCCAGAAGCCTGTTAGGTTAAATGGCTTCATCCTGTACTTTTATAGCAGCCTTCATATACATCTGTTTCATCACTTACTATGTTATACCGGGTTCTCTATTTATGTTTATGTTTCATCTTCCACACTAGATTGGCAGCATGTGTATCATATTCATGAGTTTTCAAAGTGTATTCGATAAGCTGCTACTAGATATTATTAGGCTTTAAAAATACTTTTGTTGATACATATGATTGGGAATCATGATTAAACAGGTTTATTTACTGCAGGATCTCTCAGAAACATTCATATATTTATTGAGTACCCATTATGCCAACTGCCATCCTGGACCCTGGGAGAAGTCCACTGGCAGACATAAAAACAAGACACTGTTCTCCTAGAGCTTACATCCTGGTGGGGAAACACATGATAAGTAAATAAACAGAGGTATGATGTACTGAGTGGTGATAAGTGCCACGAGGATAAACAAAGCAAGTTGAGAAAATACAGAGTGATAGTCCGGGGTGAGGTCAGGTGGGGTAATTACATTGGATGGTGCTCAGGGAAACCTTCTTTAGTAAGATGACATTTGTGTGTTATACACAATTAATGAATCATTGAACACTACATCAAAGACTAATGATGTACTGTATATTGGCTAACTGAACATAAAAAAAAAAGAGGGTGTTATACTCAACTAATGAATCATTGAACTTTACATCAAAATAAATAAATGAAAGAAAGGAAAGAAAGAAAGAAAGAAAGAAAAGAAAGAAAGAAAGAAAGAAAAGAAACAAGCAAACCTGGAAGACACAGAGGAGGTGAGCCATGCAGATAGCTGGAGAAGGAATATTTAAGGGAAGAGTAAATATAAAAGCTCATATGAATACGCCTGATATGTTCCAGAATTGACAAAGAAGCTGGTATACCAGGAATGGATTAATCTAGGAGGAAAGTGACAGGAAAAGAGGGAAAAGAGATGGGGTAGAGATAGGAGGAGGGCCAAGGGAGCAGAAAAATAGGCCATCTATGGTAGATCACGTGAACGTCATCCTTGGAACTTTGGCTTTTATGCTGAGTTAGATAGTGACAGATTGGTGGTGCATGGGCAGAGGAGAGACATAACTTGGGCTGTTGACAGTAGACTAAAGGGGAGAAGGAGAAAAGCACAGGAACAAGTTAGGAGGCTGGTGTAACAATTTAGAAGCCAGTTGGTGACGGCTTGAACGCAAAGAGATAGTGGTGGAGATGGCAAGAGGGTGACAAATTTATTTTCAATTAGACCCAGCAAGGATTTCTTGATGGATTGGATATGGGTCTAAGAGAAAGGGAGGAGTCAAGGATGAGTCCAAGGATTTTATTTAGCTCAAGCAACTGGAAGAATAATGTTTCCATTTACTGAGATAGGGATAACTGTGGGAGGCAAGGATTGTGGGAGAAAAGCCTGAGTCTTGACAAAGCCACCTGGGCTTTGGAGCACCACTGATGTGGGCACAATATGCATTGTGAGTATCTAAGAGGGAATATAGTAGGCTGCACTTCTTAAATTTATTCTGTTCTATAACCTGTGCTTTATCTTATGATGTAGTGTTTCATGGCACATACCTTTGAAATAAACATAATTGAACTGAATTAAACCAGAAGATGGTATAAAGAGAACACATCTGAGCAATATGCCATCATTAGTGAGTTTAATAATTACCAACATTCAAATACGCTATGGTTTTCAGAAAGACCCTGCATGGAGGGGAAGAATTAGAAAGTTATTTTGCACTTTGATCAATTATAAAATGGTAAATATTATAAAGTAATATGATTAATTTTTAGCACACGTATACAAGAACTTCTACATTCAAAAGAATACTACCTCTTTTGAAGTAGTCCCTTCAAATGGCTAAACACTTTTTCTAATGATATTACAATTGGTCAAAATTTATTTGAAATCACACTTGGACTATCCTTCATAGACATAGTGCTTTGAGAATCCTTAGGGATGGTAAAATGTCTTTTGAGGTTGGATTTTAATTTCTAAACCTACCAAAAGTCATTCAGAGTCAAGCCAGATATAAATGGATAAATAAACTGAGAAATATTTTACTGTTAAATGTGAGTTTGGTCTGTAAGATTGAATTTCCCAATGGCTTTGAGAGACATTCTGAAGAAGGAATTCAAAAATATTTTTGAACAATGGTAATATCCCTGGAATAATTACATTTCTTCCATGGTATCTGCCTTCATTTAGATATATACGCTTTGCAGCTGAACTGTCTACATTATAGTCACATGCTCAAAGTCAAACGAGTGATTCTAATTAACTTAAAAATGAGGGAAAATGGTAAAGAGGTGAAATTGGATTCCCACATGCTGATTCTCATCGCCCATCCTCTCTCCCTTTCCCTTTCTTTTCTTGGTCTGCAGTTTTGTACACAGAAATGCCATAAGACATTAAAACTGTCTTGATTGCTTTAAGTTGGGTGTGAACTACTTCTGTCCTGATAGTCTAGATAAGAGAAAGAAAGGGATAAGGATTCTTATGGATGAGGGTAGAAAAAATGAGTTTGTCTCCAAGATCTATTTTAGACTAAGAAATTAATACACCAAATGGGCCTGGCCTGATGCCTAATGTTTACTGTTTTCCAATTGGGTGCAAACATGTCTGTGAATTTTTGGTGGTGAGCCAGCTGCTCTGTACTCATTCTGGTTGATTAAAATGCTCTCAGTAGAGATTCTGTGCAGAATTGATCACTCTGTTTTTGCCTGTTGGGAAATGGGAACTACCATGACTTTTTAAGCTGAATGAAAAAAGTATTCCATTTCAGTAAAGCTCTCTCAAATCCAAGGTTTCCAAATTTTTCAAAGTTGAAGGGCCCTCCTGGATTGTATCCCGTGCCACAGAACCCGAACCTATGCTTCACGGGAAATGTTTTGGCCAAACCAGGAAGTAACAAAGTAGATTCCAATAAAATACTACTGTCTTAACCTACAGATTTTCCTGACCATCTAGAGATGCTTCACATGCACAAGAGGAAAAAATTATGACTATGCATATACCTCTATCAAGAAGAGGGCAGGGATTTGTATCACTGAAACAGACACTTATTCTGGATATGGGTATGAATTTGCCTTCCCTGATCACCATGCTTCTGCCAACAGCACTATTTGTGGACTTACAAAAATCTTTATTCATCATTATGGTAACCCACATAACATTTCTTTTCCCAAGGCACTCATTTTACGGCAAAGGAAGTAAGGGCATATAAAAGGCTAATTGTTTTCTCCCCTGCTCCCCCCTCAAGCAAGGAAATCTTTACAAGTGATTGGTGAGCAGTAGTAAAATTAATAAGGAATCATACTCATGTAGCCCAAAGAACTCAAGTCTTTATTATAACCTAAGGGGTTCTGTAAGTATAGCAGTGAAAATGGAATAAAGATTGATATCCTTACTTGATTTTAGTGAGACTCAAGTACAGAAAAATGAAATAACCCTGACCAAGATAATTCATCTGACATTGTTGAACTTGAATCGCTTCACTTCCTCTCACTTCTAATACACTCATCTCCCACATTTGTCATTTCCTTTCCTTCCATGTCTCCCTCCCCCACTCCCTCCCTTCCTCACCCTCTTCCCTCCACTTTCTGATTTCTCCTTCATATACCCTTAAATAGAGAGATTCCTCAATGTTCTGTCTCCAGCTTTCCCCAAACTTATTGATTGCTTTCACTGTCATGGTTTCAAACCCTTCTTATTATAAAGCCTCCCAAATTTCCAGACTTACTATTTAAAGATTTTTTATTTATTCATTTGAGAGGGAGAAGGAGAGAGAGCAAGTGAGAGCAGGAGCAGGGGCGAAAGTCAGAGGGACAGGGGAAGCAGGCTCCCTGCTGACCAGGGTGCCTGATGAGGGGCTCCATCCCAGGACCCCGGGATCATGACCTGAGTTGAAGGCAGATGCTCAACCAACCAAGCCACCCAGGCACCATGCCAGATTTCTTACCAAAGCTCACTTCTCCCTCCTAAGGTCAAATACTTTTAGATGTTTCTCCTTGTATATCACGGAGGCATCTCAAATTCAGTGTACCAAATATATTTATATTATGTCCCATAAAATCTGTTTCTTTTCATGGTTCACTCTCTTAACCTCATCATATGTAGTGGGTGCTTCAATGCCCCACCATGTCCCTCAGCTTTACTCTTATGTGCTTAAACCAACATCAGACTTCCAGTATCTGCATCTCTGTGCTTGGGTACTTTATCTATAAACCTGGTAAGTGTTTCCCTCATGAGCTACCAGGCTAGAAATGACAGAGTGTGAACAACCTGAACCAGTGACTGAGTTGTGTGTTTCATTACATTTCCTGGATTTCTTATTCTCTTCCCCACCATGGGATTATGTTCCAGTCTCCTATGATGGAAGTTGTTTTCACAATGCATTCTTTCTTGGCCACCTTCTCTTCTTTGCGTGACCTCCCCAGTCCCAAACCAGTGTTCCCTGCACCTCCAAATAAACTATTTGCTTCTTAAAATTGGGATATAATTGACATATATCTTTATTAGTTATATATGGCATTTTCCCAAAGCCTTAGACATATAATAGTTTCGGGTGTACAGCATAATGTTTCAATATATATTTATATTATGAAGTGATCACCACAGTAAATCTAGCTAACATCCATCACCACACATTTTTTTCTTGTGATGAGAACTTTTAAGATCTCTCTTAGCAACTTTCAAATATATAATACAGTATTATCAACCTGTAGTGTAATTGTTTGCTTTTGAATCCATATCTCTGTGTCTGCTTCTGGGGAAATTCAAAGCAAGACTGTTGATGCCAAGATCCTAAGGAGCAGATTCTCAGGATGGGACTTATTAATTGGCCACTCACTGGACAATAAGGAACTGACTGCTGGATGTAAGTGTGAGCTGGTGACTAGTCTTGGCATACTAAAACATAAAAATTACCAGGATTGTCACTGGTCATGAACTGGGAAAAGATACAGAGGGGATGCACTGCCTTATACATTCTCTCTAGCATTTGAAAGATATGGAGCAGTATTATTTATAAGGACTGTGGAATTACATTGCTTGTTGTTAAGTGCTATTGATGTGGTAAAAGAAAAAAACCCAATAGGCAAAGTTTTTCAACCACCAATTCAGGGTAAGGTATGAAAGCCAGAAAGGCAGAGTTTAAAAGCCTCTTGATATGTAGCTATTAATCTGGTGATTATCTTTTCTTCTGTCTGTAATGGAAGGAAGGAATGGAGAGCATTAAGCACTCAGACTGTACTCTCAGGGCCATATTCACTCTTCTGCTGTCTGTTGTAACATAGGTCCAAAGGGTTTCGGATCATTTGGATGTTCCACATAACTCACATTGGTCTATCATATTGTTGATATCATATTAATTAAACCCGAGAAGCAGGATATGGCAAGTATTCTGGTTACCCTGATAAGACACATATCTTTGTAGGAGATAAATCCTAGAAAGATTTTAGGGGTCTGTCATACTGATGAAGTTCCTAAGGGTCCAACAAAATGAAACATACCCAGGCATCCCCTTCAAAGTAAAGTACACAAATCACTGTATCTTATACATCTCTTGGTAGGCCTCTTTGATTTGGAATTTAGGACATACCTCTCAGGAATTCTGCTCCAACACATTTGTCTGCTTTGGAAGCCTACCAATTTTGAATAAGTTCCAAGGAAAGAGAGACTCTACAATAGGTTGAAGTGGCTTCTAGAGTACATTCCTTGCTGCCACCAGTATCCTTGGTACTTGGGGTACAGTGTGGAGTCTCTGTAAAGCCCCAGTAGGATAGTTGTAGCAAAGATTCTTAGGGTTCTGGAAACAGTGTCTTGCCATCTGCATCAGACAATTAGCCATCATTCCAAAATAAGCTCCCAGAATGCTACTGAGCCCTTGTAGAAACTAAGTAAGTACATGATCTTGATCAAGTAACTATATGATCAGAAATGCCTAGCATGAACTGGGCACTGTCAGGGCCACTGAGGCATAAGGTCAAGTGGACACAATAGAAATCAATCATATACTTAAGGTAAACATTCAAGATTGTTCCAAGTAATTAACAGACCCCCCCCAAACCACCTACTTTTTTTATATAAATGACTTTTTCTTACTCCCCTACCAAACTAAGGGGCCATCTAATCAATCAGTTATGGTAAAAGAAGTGATGGGTCACCTAGCTGGTGGGAAGCATTATTTCACACCCTGGACTCTGAGTCTGGAATCAGCATTCTCAAACATGGCATTGCCTTCCTTGTTTTCTCTCCATCATTAATTGAAAAACACCAATGTATGATCTGCATAATTCATAAATGACACATGGATACCCTATGAAATGGTTTGAGAAACACTGAGAATATCTAGATGGTGTACTTTTTAAAATTCAGAAAACCTGTTTTTTAAAAACCAACAGTAACTTCTGAATTCAGACCTTAACCAGTGTACCCATTGCACTGAACAAGAGTCATTGAATAGAGTGTAGTCATAAAGCAATTTTATTCCTTTGGTCAAACCCATACGGTAGACTAGTTTCTTCTCTCTCTTGGACACAATTTCTGGTAGACCCAGAACCTTTTCCTCTTGCACATAGATACTGATTACTCTTGGTCACATACACATACGTACATGCATCCAAAGCAGTTTAATTTCAGGAATTTGAAAATCAACTCTTGTGTAATAATTAAAACTCTAAACTCGAAGGTAAAGCTCCTTTTTCTCCCATGGTTTGGGCCTACAGTTGGAAAGGTAGCTGAGATGGTGCTTTGAAATTATCCTTCCCCAGGTCCTGTGCTGGACTTTTTCAGGGAGGGTGGGGTCAGGGAAGGACTTTTTTCCTGGGACTGTCGCGACCTGAGGTGGCACTCTCTGGGTATGGTGGGTGTCAAAGCTGATTCTCCATGGACTTGGTAGATCTTCAAAACTGACTCTCTTGGATGCATTTGTGGGTTCCTTTGAGACACCTCATACCTGGCAATTTTTTTCATCTGAAGTTCCGTAAATGTGAGGGAACTGATCTTTCTCCAAACTGACCAGCCCCTTCAACCCTTAGACATCTGCGTCTGCTGGTTTCCTCCTGCTTCCTTCCATTGAGGCAAATTTGCCACTAGCAGGGAGCTCTTTTGGGCATGGTTCTCTCTCTCTCTCTCTCTCTCTCTCTCTCTTTTATTATGTTATGTTAGTCATCATACAGTACTTCATTAGTTTTTGATGTAGTGTTCCATGATTCATTGTTTGCGTATAACACCCAGGGCTCATTGCAATATGTGCCCTCCTTAATACCCACCAGGGCATGGTTCTCTTAAGGCAGCCTCCAAGTGGACCAAAATCTGGTTCCAGAAGACTTTCTTGCATCCTTTGGTCTGACAGACTCTGGGAGTGCAGACCCCTTCCAATTTGGCTACTTGTCCTCACCCTTCAGGTGAGCAGTTTCCAGTTGCTGCCTCTGGCCTTCGAGGTTTCTCAGGTGTAGATTTCCACTGACCTCCTAGGCTCAGGTTCCGCACAGTTCTTTTTGAAGCCTCTGTCATCCTTTCTGTTGAGGTGGAGTGTTCACAACATACTAGCACTTCTCCCCAAGGAAATCCTGTCCCTGACCTCTTCACCCTTAACCTTTTGATACTCTTAAAGTGCACATTGGAATAAGAGTTTCAAAACACTTCCTTTGCAGAGGTGAGCTGGCAGTTCCCTTTGGCAAATGTGGGCCAATTTCTCCCTACTCTTTTGTTCCCCCCCCTTTTGAGACCTCACACCAAAATTGTGACAGAGGAGTCCCTTTTCAATATTGGTTTGTATTCATTCATACCGGTATTCTTTCACCAGTTGTTTATTAAACACTTGCTCTTTGTACCATAGTAGCTGCTAGTGATACAAGGATCAAGAAGACAGGGTTTCTGATCCAAAGAAGACCAGAATCAAACAAATTATGCCTTGAAGACAGACAGGGAAGGATCTCTTTCCTAAGTTTCTAGTATTCAGCTGGGCAGAGGCTGTCCGAATAGGTGACCTCTCTCTATGCATACCATCTGCCCAGTATAGGCCTTTTTTGGAGACACCATCCTTTGTTCTGTGCTCCACCTCAGGACATCCCAAATACAATCCCGAGGCAATCAATTGCCACCACGCTTACCCTGTTTGATGTCTCATGTGCTGTTATGTAGTTAGAACTGATAATTCCTGTCTACGTAATGCAGTAGTTTTCAGCTCTCTTCACCTTTGAGGGTAGGGAGCATGACAACAGTTCTTTTAAAATGCTCCCCAAGTGATTCTACAGTGGAGCCAGGGTCCGTGCTTATTAATGAAACATGCATCCTTCTTCTTCTTCTTCTTCTTCTTCTTCTTCTTTTTTTGAAACATGCATCCTTCTAATCAAACTGCTGCTTAAGGAATTTAATCTAGCTTCTGTGATCCTTGGGAGAAGTATCAATTATGTAACTCCAAAGAGATGATATAATATGCATTTCAGACAACATTACTTCATTGTTACTTTGTGGGGTCCATTGCTCACGTCCTCACTCTATGTATCTTCCGTCAGTCCAAAGATAGAAATACCTGATTCTGCAAATGTCTTTCTTTCCTATAGACGGAAGAAGAAATATAAGACCAGTCCTATTCACAAAGAAATGAGATATTGCACTAAAAATCAATACCCTTTTAAAGACCTGGAGCATCATTATTGCTTTCTCAAACAAAATTAACAGTAATGCTTCTATGTTACATTTTTATTTCAGAGTGAATTTGCTGAAAGGATTTTATGGTGAAAAATTATATCCAAGCTTAAAGTAGGAAACTTGCTTAAGAGTGTCTTCATGGGATTAGAGAATCTTTTTACTAGCATGCTCGCTCATAATTCTAATTTCTCCTGATGATATTTTCATATAACCTTGAAAATCAATCAAGTATCAACAAACTCAAAACTCATGAGTGTTTTCTACAACCATGTTAAGACAGGTGCCTAATGCTCTCTATTGCTCTGCTCTTTTTTGGGTTTTTATAATGTTTCTAATATTTTTTGCTCTGTTATTTGTTGTATTTATGTGTATAAATACCTCATGCATGCTCACATACATTCACTTATTCCCCAAACATTTATGGAATGTTTGTATTAGAGATGCAGGAATGGAAGGCACTGTCCATGCCCTTCCTTGTGCTCCGACACCCCCTGCACTCACACCCATCATAGCTGCATCCACCGGGCTGTGTGAGTGGATTGACTTGACTCCCTGGGACTCTTGTCTTGTGCCTCTTTGAAGGTCAGCTTCTAATATTTGTGGCTCAGGGCAAGAATACAAATGGAAGCCTATACGCTATGCATCTAAATATTTGAAGGTTATATATTGAGCTATCACACCTTTAAATAAAATATGCTCTCTCCTCTTGCCTTGTATATATACCTTCATAACAGTCAAATTGAAAAATACTTGTAAAGCCATGATTTCCATATGACCGAAAGACAACAGGTATCAAAGATGACTTGGTTTAATTATTTTTTGCCTATTCCTGCAAAAATTATATGTATAGTATTCCATTAAATTGATTTTTCTTGCCTTCATTTTAGCACACTCACTGGTTATGTTGTAGTCAGAATTTATAGCTAATTTTCTATTGAAGGTAATGATCCCAAGGAATAAAAATTGAGGGTAATCAAATAAATTTTTAAAAAAATGAAGTTTAATTTGTTTTGAAATTTTAGTTGCATAACATTAAACATTTTAAATAAACCATTTGCAATTTTAGTTTTCAAGGTCCATCTAGTAGCCAATATGCAATATAAAGAATTAGTATACATTTCCATATATATTATATTTCATTCCATAGAAGTGCTAATTTGAAAGCAATATAAATTGTTTGATGTTACGAATTCCTTCTTGACTCCCATATTCAACTCCTGCAAATATTATGCTAATTAATGTGGCAGTGTGGGGGGGGCAGCCATTGGCAGTTCTTCCTGTCAGGCTCTCAGTAAATCACCTCCTTCACTCCTGTTTTCAACCCCCTTTTTATTCTTAAACTTCATATCTGCTGAATCCAAGGCTGGAGCCTCCCTGGGCATCCTCCTCCATCAAAACCCCCACAAGAATATTCATGGATAAAGCTTTCTTTACCATGTTCTACCAACCAGTCTACTTTCTTTCAGAAATTTGTTGGAATCTCTAATCCATTCATGGTTTTCCCTTTTAGTGCTATGAGTTATTCCTTTTTTATTCTTTTGTTATCATCTTAAGTGGATTTGGGGGTGGTCAAAGAGGTTAATAAATACATGTATTCAGTTGTAGGACAGCAATTTTTATAACTAGTTAAAAGAAAAAAGATAATAGGAAGAGGATTTAAAAATCTTTATCATCCCTATGAAACCCATAATCAAAATAATATATTCACTAGTGGAGCCCAAT
Organism: Ursus arctos; assembly: GCF_023065955.2. Lineage (NCBI taxonomy): Eukaryota > Metazoa > Chordata > Mammalia > Carnivora > Ursidae > Ursus > Ursus arctos. Next base: position 60,111,745 of record NW_026623067.1, read on the forward strand.
GTCATATATAAATAAAAACTCTTCCTTTTTTATATTTAAGGTGACAGTATTAGAGGGATATGTGCAGGGATCTGCCTTCGTGTACAGATCATGAATATGCAGACACATTCTCTTGTTCCTGCTTATGATCAGGACCACACTCACTATAAGGACAGGAGTTAAGGGGAAGGACACTATTGGTGGCTGTGAGAAACCGGGGCTCGCTGTCCACCTAATGATCACACTAATCACCTGGGCCTCAAAGACACTAGCCTTTCACAAACTGAACTCATTAATTATAGTCATTGGACAGAGCATTATGGAGTAAGAAAGTGGAGCAGATCGATTCCTCTTCTCCTGAAATAAATTTTTTTCTATTTTTTTTATTGGTAAAATACACATAAGATTTCTATCTGAACCATTTGTAAGTGTATAGTTCAGTGGAATTAAGTATATTTATATTGTTGTGCTGCTATCACCAACACCCATCTCTAGAGCTCTTTTAATGTTGCAAAAATTTAAATTTTATACCCATTAAGGAATGACTCCCCATTTCCCTGCCCTCCAGCCTTATGCAACCACTATCCTACTTTCTGTCTCTATGATTTTGACTGCTCTAAGTACCTCATATAAATGGAATCATACAGTATTTGTCTTTTTTGACTGGCTTATTTCACCTAGCATAACATCCTCAAGGGTCATCCATGTTGTAGCATATGTGAGAATTTCCTTCATTTTTTTTAAAAGGTTTTATTTATTTATTTGACAGAGAGAGAGACAGCTAGTGAGAGAGGGAACACAAGCGGGGCAAGTGGGAGAGGAAGAAGCAGGCTCCCAGTGGGGCAGGGAGCCCGACGTGGGGCTCGATCCCAGAATCCTGGGATTATGCCCCGGGCTGAAGGCAGATGCTTAATGACTGAGCCACCCAGGCACCCCAGAATTTCCTTCATTTTTGAGGCTGATAATATTCCATCATATGTAGATACCACATTTTGCTAATCCATACATTCATTGATAGGTACTTGGGTTGCTTCCATGTTTTTGTTATCGTGAATAATGCTGATATGAACATTATGTACAAATATCTTATTGAGATGCTGCTTTCAGTTCTTTTGAGTACATACCCAGAAGTGAAATTGCTGGATCACATGGTAATTCTGCTTTTAATTTTTTGAGAAACTTCTCTACAGTTTTCCATAATGGCTGCACCATTTTATGTTCCCAACAAGAGTGTACACAGGTTCTAATTTCTCTATGTCCTTGCCAACACTTATAAATTTCTATTTTTTTGTTTTTGTTTTTGTTTAATTGAACCATCCTATATCCCTGGAATAAATCCCATTTGATCATGGTGAATGATTTTTTTTTAATGTATTGTTGGATTTGGTTTGCTAATATTTTGTTGAGGATTTTTGCATCTATGTTCGTCAGAGATATTGACCTCTGGTTTTATTTTTGTTGTTGTTGTGTCTTTATCTGTTTTTGGCATCAGGGTAATGCTGGCCTTGTAGAATGAATTTGGAATCTTTCCTTCCTCTTCTATTTTTTGGAATAGTTTGAGAAGGATAGGTATTAACTCTTCTTTAAATGTTTGGTAGAATTCACCTGTGAGGCCATCTGGTCCTGGATTTTTGTTTGTTGGAGATTTTTGATTACTGATTTAATTTCACTGCTTGTTATCGGTCTGTTCCAATTTTCTGTTTCTTCCTGATTCAGTTTTTTTTGTTTGTTTGTTTTGATAGTAGTCATCCTAATGGGTATGAGGTAGTCTTCCTGGTATAATTTTACAGATTTATTCTTGACTGACTTTTTGGATTCTATCTACTATTGTATTGTTGCTTAGGGATACAGGAAGAGCAAATACTTGAGCTTTTCAAGTGCTGGAAGATTATCTCCAATTTTCCAGAGAAACAAGAAAAATCAATTACTGAGCATAGCTTTACTTGACTGTCAAAAATGCTCACATATAAAGGCAAAAGATTAGCATTCCCATATTAAATCTTTCCCAGATTGTCAGCTTCATGGAGAAGTTAAGAAAAAAAAAAGGCTAACATTGTGGCTGTATTGAGATTCTGAACACAATGTACGACTATGGAAGCAAAGTCCCTTTTACAGCTGCACTCAGTCTGACTTCCTGAAGCTGAGTATTTTCGACATTATTGATTAAGTGCCTTTAATACAAATTGTGGGGGAAATTAGAGTAAAGAAGAAAGCTATTCCAGTCTATAACTACCTAACTGAACTACCTGCATTTTCTATGATCCAATCCTAAGTGCCCTCTAGGTTAGTTATGATGTAGACTTAGGCTTAGACTTTCTTTCGAATATCTCATTAAATCTAATACGTTCATCTGAAGTGAGAAAGAAACAAGTAAACTTATGTTTCCTGTGTGGAATCACACTTTCACCATTTCCAAAATGAAGATGTCCATATGTTTTTGCTATCCTACTACATTATATGGTGGGTGGGAAAAGCAGTCCAAAGACCCAGGTTTAGGCCCTGGGCTTTGCTAATTCCTAGTACTTCACTTTATGCAGGTTTCTGAAACTCTTCAGGAAATATATCTATGTATTTCACAGTTAACATGATTATGAAGGAACAAATGAATAAGGTGTATGTACTATGATTAATTTAATTTTTTAAAAAATGTATCCTATCGGTGAGCCTCTGATAACTCAAGTGACCAAAAAGGTCATGTTTCTTCAAATAAATCCACTCTTTGATGCTCCTTTCCTCACATGATAGAACATTCTTTCATTCAGAAGTTACTAATGACACACCAACTATGTGCTAGGTACTGTTCTAGATGCTTGAGATACATAGTAAACAAAGATCTCTACCCTGCAGGATCTCTCTAGCAGGAGGAAAATGGCAACAAGCAACAGATATAATAAATAAGAAAGTACTTAGCATGTTAGAATGTCCCAAGTGCTTGGGGGAAAATTAAAAAGGCAGGGTAAGAAGCATCAGAAGGATGGGGATGGGGACAGGAGTGGTTGAAAGTTTAAATCAGGTGGCAGAGTAAGCATCATTGAAATGAAAGTTGATCAAGGTCTTAAAGAAGGTGACCAAGTTAACCATGGGATTCTTTGGAGGAGGATTTTCCAGGAAGAAAGAACTGTTGGTATAAAGGCAGAAACTGTTACATTTTAGAAATGAGGAAACTGAGATCTAGGAGGTTAGGACACTTGCCCTGGATCACATAGTTAAAAAGTGTCAGAACTGGGATACGAAGACAATTTGTCTGGCTTCAGAATTAGTGTTCTAACTTCTTCATCATGCTACCCTGTGGGCTTGTGATAAGTATCTGTTGAATGAATGAATGAATGAATGAATGAATGAATGAATGAATGACACTAACTACAAATGACCTCTGCTGGTGGGTTAGAAAATGGAGTGTAGGAAGATAGGGGTTGGCGTGGATTAATCATGAGGCCAGAGAATTTTTGTTATTTCTTAAGGGGTTTACCATGGAGAAGGGGTGTTATGAAAAATGTCATTTTACTTTTGTGTGCCTAGAAGCAAATACTTCCAGGCAGCACAACTCCATGGAGATCTGTGTTTCCTACTCCAACAAACTCTGCAGTTAAAGTGCTTCCTCTGACCCTGGCAGCACTGACTTAAAGGGAAAGGGAAGTAATGAGGTGTACACCACTAGTACTCCCAGAAGTGTTCCCTTATTACTTATCCCATTTCCCTTCACCCTTCCATTACATGGGTATGCCAGAGATGCACACATAGTCTGAAATGAAGGAGGACAAAGAGGGTAACAGGCTGAGGGTAATGAAACTGAAAACAGTAAAGCCAAGAGAGTGTGTTTGCTGATTATAATGTAAACATAAAAAACATAGAAAACAGGATGTTTGACTTCAAGTCCATTTTGCAAATGATTCTTCAGCCTACTTCAAATAAACTGCCAGACTCTTGCATTTCTTTATTGCCTAGAAATGTGGTAGTTTGAAAGTTGAACTTTCTGGTGGGGTAGTGTAAAACTAGTTGAGTGAGTTACTTATCCTGGGACTTATGGTGAGTACTGAGTTGACTCTTTAGGAGATAAATCCAAAGGTTTAAAAAAAAGTAATGGAAACATAAACTCCCTTATCTATAAAAATCATATTGGGTTATCACATTGATGAGCCTTTATAGAGTGCACACTTCTTGAGAGCTGGGAGTAGGCAAATAAGACACATAATAAAACAGCTATGATCTCCATCTTGAAGGAATTTGCAACCTGGTACGGATACAGCTCTAAGCCCTTCGCTGTGCTGACTAGTAGATATGCAATACATACACATATACAGTTTTACTGAAGTGTAATTGACACACAATATCACATTACAGTGGTTTGACAAGTCTGTACCTTATGCTATGCTCAGCAAAAGTGTAAGTACCATCTGTCATCATGCAACACTATTAAAATATCATTGACTATATTCCCTATGCCGTACCTTTTATCCTCTTGAATTGTTTATTCCATAACTGCAAGCCGGTATCGCTCACCCCTCTTTACCATTTTGCTTATCCCCCCACCACCCTCCCCTCTGGCAACCATCAGTTCTCTGTATTTGTGGGTCTGTTTCTGCTTTTGTTCGTTTATTCATTTGTTTTGTTCCTTAAATTCTACATGTGAGTGAAATCCTATGGTATTTGTCTTTCTCTGACTGACTTGCTTCACTTAGCATAATACCCCCTAGGCCTATCCGTATTATTGCAAATGGCAAAATCTTATTCTTTTTCATGATTGAGTAATATTCCACTGTATATATACCACATCTTTTTAATCCATTCATCTATCGATAGACACTTCAGTTGCTTCCATATCTTGGCTCTTGAAAATAGTGCTGCAATAAACTTAGGGGTGCATATATCTATTTGAATTAGTGTTTCTGTTTTTTGAGGGTAAATACCCAGTAGTGGAATCACTGGGTCATATAGTACTTCTATTTTTAGTTTTTTGAGGAACCTCCATATTGATTTCCAGAGTAGGTGCACCAATTTACATTCCCACCAACAGTGCATGAGGGTTCCCTTTTCTCCACATCCTTGTCAACTTTTGTTATTTCTTGTCTTTTTGATTCTAGCCATTCTAACAGTTATAAGGTGATATCTCATTGTGATTTTGATTTGCATTTCCCTGATGATTAGTAATGTTGAACATATTTTCATGTGTCTATTGGCCATCTGTATGTCTTCTTTGAAGAAATGTCTGTTCAGGTCTTCTGCCCAGAAGATTTTTTTTTAAATCAGATTGGTTTTTTTGCCGTTAGTATTTTGATAGGGTTTTCATTGAACCTGTAGATTACTTTGGTTAGTAAGGTCATTTAACATTATTAATTCTTCCAATCCATGAGCATGGAATATCTTTTTATTTGTGTCATCTTTAATTCTTTCATCAGTGTTTTATAGTTTTTGGAGTATAGGTCTTTTATCTCCTTATTAAGTTTATTCCTAGGTATTTTATTCTTTTTGATGCAATTGTAAGTGGAATTGTTTTTCACATTTCACTTTCTGCTACTCTATTATTAGTGTATAGAAATACCCCTGATTTCAGTGTATTAATTCTGTATTCCACAAATTTACTAAATTCATTTATTGCTTCTAGTAGTTTTCTGGTGGAGTCTTTAGGATTTTCTATATATTACATCATGTCATCTCCAAATAATGACAGTTTTACTTCTTTCTTACCAATTTGGATGCCTCTTATTTATTTTTATTGTTTGATTGCTGTGGCTAGGACTTCGAGTATTATGTTGAATAAAAGTGTGAGAGTGCATATCCTTATCTGGTTCCTGATCTTAGAAGAAAAGCTCTTAATTTTTCGCCAATGAGTATGATGTTAGCTGTAGGTTTTTCATGTATGGCCTTCATTATGTTGGGGTATGTTCCCTCTGTACCCACTTTGTTGAGAATTTTTATTATGAACAGATATTGACTTTTGTCAGATGCTTTTTCTGCATCTATTGAGATGATCATATGATTTTCACCCTTCATTTTTTTAAAGTGATGTATCACATTGATTGATTTGTAGATATATTAAAATGTTCTTACATCCCTGGAATAAATCCCATTTGATTGTGATGAATGATCCTTTTAACGTATTGTTGAATTCAGTGTGTGGTACCACTCTCACCACCCCAACATGCTATCATTGTTCTTGCAAATCAGGTAAAAGGATCCTTAAAGTTAAAAGGATCCCAAAGAAAGTAGAGAGCTAGATCTCTGAGCATGGATGTGGGGTCACTGTAATTTCTGGTCAAGCGAGAAGAGTGGTTATTCCATTTGATGACAACCTTAGATAAGGGCTTTAGCCAAGCATACATCTTTGAAGGAAAATGAAAGTAGCTTGAAAGACTCTAACTTGCTTTTCTAAAATTTCCCCTAATATGCTATTCTGCAGGACTGTTATCAGTCAAATCATCATCAATGGCATCATCCTCATCATCATCATGTCACTCATTGTATATTTACTTCGCACTAGACTCTGTAGAAGACATTCCTCATAACCCTACAAAGCAAGTACTATTAAAAATGAAAGTAGCGTGAAAGACTCCAACCTGCTTTACTAACATTTCCCCTAACAGGTCACTCTTCAGGACTATATCAGTCCAGTCAACATCATCATGGCCCTCACTGAGTGCTTACTTTTTGCCACAACAGAGGACAATCCTCATAACTATATATCTGTTTACCTATTTATATATCTATGTGCCTGTCTATCAATCATTCATGACATGGATGATTGATATACTATCTATAACTATATAAGACACTCCTCATGAAACTATGAAGTGAGTACTACTATTATTGCCAAATTATAGATGAAAAAAAGAGAGGCTTCTAAGAAACTTGCCAAAGTCACACAGCAGGAAAACAACAAAGATAGGAATCCAAGCCATATAGCATTTCCCTAGGCCTCCTGTTCTTGACTATAGCATCCTGCGGACTCCTGTAAACCGATAGGATGTCCATTGACACTCCATCACTTTCAACAGCTTTTCTAAGGCTCATTCTACAACAAAGCAGGCAGCCTCTGACCCTGGTGCTCTAGTGATGGTGCCACTAAAGAGAAAGTCACAGCTCTTCCGCAGTACTATAGGGTTGGTGATTTTCAAATACAGATATGTGGGGCTTTGCTAGAACATAAATTCAGGTAAGATCACAGAAGTGCACCTGGTGAAGCACAATTTGTGTGCATTTCAGTGGCTTAGAATATTTATTAAATGATATAAGCAGCAACTGCTACTTTTTAGGTCAATTTGATGTCTGCCTAAAATTAAAGGAAAGAGTGGACTTGTGAGTTCATCAACATCAGCTACCTGTTTATAGACACACTTTATTTCCAATTCATTTAGGAATGTTTAAAACTTAGAGGATGCTTAGGATCTATTCTTGACTTTTTCCTGTGTCTCATGTTGAATCCGATAATGTTGCGCACTGGGTATGAATCTCTTAACTATTCTCAGGCTCCATATAGCAGGATTGACAGTTTGTAGAGGGATTAGCATCCCGAAACCTGTCCCTGTGGTTCTAAGAACTGGCAGTAGAAAGGACATTCTGGCTTCTAGGAGGAAAGCCTGTTTTAATTATGCTTTATATGCAGAGCCTTGGGATGCACGCATCGCAGACACTATAAAATAGAGAATTAGATTGGTGAGGCTCCAGGAAAAGCCTCAAAGCACAGCTGTCTTTACACAGTGACACAGCAAACTCAGAAGAACACAGAGGCTCAGGCAGCATCAGTCTCTCCATTCCTTACAGCCCTGCATTAAACTGTCCTGCGTGATAGACAAAGAGGGGAGAAGTTTAAATCGTGCTTTCCTGTTCTAGAAAAGAAGAGCTTTATGTCAGTAGCTGTAATCTCAAGTCATTAACTTTAAATCAACACTGCAAAAGAGTAGGATGCAAATGTACTTACTGAAACAGTGCAGTAATAATAGAGCAATGGCTAATTTGAAAAGCGCTTTTGAATGGCAGGTACAGCTTAATTGAGAATTGTATGCAAAGAGGAAAATAGAATTGATGTTTGTTTAATATTGACTTGTTTAAAAGCAATGGATCAATGCCAGGTTGCTCTTCATTTCCTCTCTCTAATATTATTTTTTCTTTAGAGAGTTGTTTTCAGATTTTTTTCTCTCTCTCTTGAAGGAAGGATGGCTAATGACAAAATAAGAAATGTGAAGACCATCTACTGAATACAGAGAAAGACCTATAGTTGTTTCATGCCTTAGAGCTGACAAGAGAAAAAATGGAATTTAATCTCTTCATCAACTTCTGTTAATTCATAATTTTCTCTGTAATTAGATCGGAATGAGCTGTGCAGGGAGGATGCAGCCTGCATAACAATACCAGGCTTTCAGATAGATTCCAATCTCAGCGGTTCTTCCTGGGGGCTTCCCGAAGAGAACACACAACAAAACATCTGGATCAATTGGACAATACCATGCCTTTTTTTTTTTTTAACTTAAAATCCATTCCCAAATCTCATTCAATGGGCCTTTCTTAATATTTGAGATAAAGTCCAGTAAGTTCTTAGGGAATAAAATTATCTGTTTATCAGGAACTTAAATAAGAAAAATTAATACAATCAATAGATACCTAGGAAGTATTTGATAAAAATCCCAAATATGTTTCCAGTTTAAAACTTAAGAAATACAATACTTTTTTCGATTTGAAAAAGCAGCTCTTTGCTCAAACAGCAGCTATATTGCACTCAGTGGGGAAACACTAGAAGCATTTCCATTAATTTCAGAAACAAGTCAAGGATGCTGGCTGGAAGTCATTATCATTTAACCCGATCACAGCAATTCTGGGCAATGCAATAAAACGGAAACAGCAGTGATAGGAATGGGTGTTAGAATGGAGAAGGAAATTATTTAGAGTCTGAACATATTTTGCATAAATAACAAATAGAGATTATTTACTAAACCCAAGAAAATCTACCAAAATTATTAGTCATTGTCTTCTGTCCTGTCAATGAGCAGACCCACATCATGCTTGGTAGCCTGAAGGGGAGCCTCACTCAGAAAACAGCCATCCATAAGGAACGCTTCTGCCAGCACACCTATCAACACATACCTCCATGCCTTTTATAACTGGTGTACTGCCCTTGCTTTTGCCCATGGCCATTCTCTTCACTTGTGCACTGGCCCTTCTCCTTCTCACGTAGTTACGAACATCACTCTTGTACTTATTCCCTCTCTGTAACATTACCGGATTACTCCTCTACTGGATCATTGCCATTAGCATCCAAACATTCTTCAGTATCTTTGATCTTAAAAAGCCATCGCTTGGCCTGACATCACCCTCCAGCTACTACCCTACTGTTTTACTCCCCTTTCCAGCAAAACTCCTTATAAGAATTCTCCTTACCCACCTTTCACACTTCTTGGCCTCCCATTACTTCTTGAATCCATGCCCATCAAGCTTTTGCCCCCTACATCTTCACTGAAATAGCTTTTGCTGAGGTGACCATTGACCCCCATGTTGCCATGATGTAGGGGTCAGTTCTTAGTCCTACTCTTACTCCATCTTTCAGTAGCATCAGACTCAGCTGCCACTCTCTCCTATTGAAATGATTTCTTCACTTAGGCTATGTGACACCCTTTCTCTTGATTTTCCTCCTGCCTCATTAGCTGTACATTTAGCTCTTTTTTGTGGGATGTTCCTTACTTCCTGTTCTCTAAATATTAGAGTGTCTCAGGGTCATTTCTATGAAAAAAGTTTATGTGATTATGAGGGCTGGCTAGGCAAATCCACAATCCATAAGGCAGGCTATTAGAAAGGCAGGCTGGGACTCTTGGGCTAGAACTGAAGTTAGAATCCTCAGGTAGGATTTCTTCTTCAGGGAAGCCTTAGTTCTACTCTTCAGGCTTTTCAAATGATTGGATCAGGCCCACCCAGATTATCCAGGATAATCTTCCTTCTTTAAAGTAAATTGATTATCTACAAAATACCTTCAGAAAAACACCTAGGCTAGTGTTTGGTTGATTAACTGGGGACAATCGTCTAGCCAAGCTGACACATAAAAGTGACCATCATACTCACAGTCATTACCTCTTCGAGTGGCAGAATTGACTTTTGAACCTAGGTCAACCTAATCCCAAAGCCAGTGCCCACTTCAGGATATCATCTTATCCAATATTCTAACAAGGGCCTGCCTCTTAAAATTGTCCTCACTTAAAATAGTCCTCGCTATTACCAGAAATATGCAAATATAATTTGCTTAACCATTTTTCAGAAATGGGGAAAGGTGTTCTTGCTCTGGGTGGAGGTTAGAAAAGAGTGCATTTCAGCCATAAACTTCAGTAGTCCTTTGGTTTGGTGATACTAAAATTTGCTTAGTAGAGATTGTTTGGGGGCTCACAAAGAAGATAGAGAATGATCAATAAAGGGCAATAGTGAAATAGGTGCATTTATAGTATTTAATAAGACTGCTTAAGAACAGTTTATTGTTAGGTTTAGAAATACTATCTTTACAATACTATTTAAAATATGAATCTGAAGACTCTCAGAATAAAGGGCTTATTAAGTAAATGAAAACTTGAGTCTGTCCTGTTTACTCTTGTTGAATTCATTCTAAATTAAAGTTTTACAATACATGACATTTAAAGAAGTAACTCTAATGTTTTATTTACTGAAGTCAGTTGTGGTATGCTGAATAATGGCGTCCAAAAGATGTTCAGGTACTAAATTCTTGGAACCTGTGAATGTTATCTGGCAAAAAAAACTTAGCATATGTACTCAGTCTAGGCTCTTGGAATGGAGAGTCTCCTGGGTCACCCAAGTGAGCCCAGTGAAATCACAGCAGTCTTTACAAGGCCCTGGAGGAGACAGTGTGATATGTCCGCAGAGGCCGCAGTGGTGGGATTTGGAGGTAGAGAAGAGTCACAAGCTAAGGAATATAAGAGGCCAGTTAGAAGGTGAAGAAGGCAAGGGACCAGGTCGTCCCCTTAGTACCTTCAGAAGGAAACAGCCCTGTCAACACCTTGCTGTTAGCCCTGTGAAACTGAGTTTGAACTTTTGACCTCCAGAACTTTAAGGGAGTAAATCTGTGTTGTTTTAAAGCCACTAAGTTTGTGGTAATTTGTTAGGGCATTAATGGGAAACTAATTTATCAGTAGAGAAAGTGCTGGTTAATTGTTCTCAGCTTGATGACAGTTAGAGGACAATCCTTTAATGGCAGGTGACAAATACTTTTGGTTGGCTAACACAGCTTCCATCCATAACCTCTTTCTCCCTAGCTGGAGATGGCTTTGTTGGGAGAGCATTCTCTGTGGGCCTCTTGCATCTCTTCATGTCTGAGTTTGTGTTGGACTTTGACTTTAAGAATATTTGTATAGTGAAGATTCTTGGTGGGTAGAGACTGTGTCTACCTCTGAGGCAGAGGGTGGGATAATAAAGATAAGGTTCTTCTCTGGGGCAGAGGCTGGGCATGTTTGCCAAACATCCCTCTCAAAGTCAGGGCCTCACTAATAAGCTCAGGCTTTCTCACTTGAGACACAAACCTGCCTTGTTCTCAGCATTAACCTGGACCTGCCTCTACGTTGCCCTTGTGGGACTCCGAATGGGTGGGGTCAGGGGCAGTCACGGAAACATCAAGTTCACGCTGCCCGCTGTGCTGTGCGCAATCAAGTCCTTTGTTCTCTGTCCCAGGAGCCTTAGACCTTCTGTAGACTAACTGGTCAGCTTTCAAGTAAGGTAAAAATCTGTTCGCCCAGTTCTTGAAGTCCTTTGGCTGGAGGTAGCCATGTAGCATAGTTTGGCTTATGAGATGTAAATACAAGTCTGCTGAGGGTGCAGCTAAAGACACTTTCTTGATTATTCCATCAGTCTGCTTTCTTCTACTTATCACTCAGTTATGATGCCTGAAGATGCACCATCTCCTTTGTAACCATGAAGTCAAAAGCCAAAACATTAAACATGATAGAGCAAAAAGTCAGAGTCTAGATGCCTGATGCAGTCTTTGAATAAGAAAACCAACCATGGACAGCCTACTTCCAGATTTTTATGTGCGAAAAAGAAACTCCTATCTGTTTGTTCTCATGTTGAGCAGACATTCTGCTACTTGTAGCGGATGGCATCTCTGATTAAAAGTGAAAGATTTAGGGGTGCCTGGGTGGCACAGCGATTGGGCCTCTGCCTTCGGCTCAGGGCATGATCCCGGCGTTATGGGATCGAGCCCCACATCAGGCTCCTCCGCTGTGAGCCTGCTTCTTCCTCTCCCACTCCCCCTGCTTGTGTTCCCTCTCTCGCTGGCTGTCTCTATCTCTGTCGAATAAATAAATAAAATCTTTAAAAAAAAAAGTGAAAGATTTAGTTCTAAGAGAAATATTTTATTGGGGCTGTATTCATTTTTTCTAAAAAATAATTTTGTTTTTTAAGGAATCAAGGTAATGTATTTTTGAAAAAGTCAAATAATATTGAAAAGCATAAAAACCAACCACTATTGCAACCCCACTACCACAGATTATCACTAACCCCATCTTGGTGAGACAGCTTCATTAGAATGCTCAGAATGGGCTGGATCTGGGTTTAGGGTGCTGGTTAGAATCTTAACCCCATTATTGATTAGGTGTGACCTCAAGCAAGTTGTTTAATAGTCCACGCATCAGATTTCTGATCTGTAAAATGAATGTTACAATAGCACCTACCTTTTGAGAACTATTGGCTAATGTACATAAAATACTCAGAATCACACACAAAATGTGGTATGGTCAAACTTGCAGACTTTTCTCTGTGAACTCACATGCATGTACACACACACACACACACACACACACACACACGTTTCAATCAAGCTAGAGCCTTACTCTTCAGAAAGGACATTTTCAACTTTGAATGGTTGTAGGTCCTGCTCCTGGGCTCCCAGGGAAGCTACACTTGAACATTTACCAAGGTCAAAGTGACTCAGCAAAACCTCAAAGCATGGGCTCTTTTTCTGCCCCGAGCACACATTGTACATCTGCTTCATTAAAAAAATTAATAAATAGGGAGCATTCCAAACATAAAGGTAAGAAAAAGAAGAAAACCTCCTTGGTTCCCATAAGATTGAGGTCCTACAGCCTTGCACATACTAAAAATAAAAACTGAGGTAATATCTGTAACTTTCTGGAGTGTCTTTCATCATGAACTTTTTTAACTCTATATAAAGAATGTAGATAACCCTGAACCAAATGTTTCTTCCTGAAGCATTCTACTTTGTGAAGATTGTCTGTCCTGGGGAAGCTGTCCTAACTTGGGCTCCAATAAAACTCTTCCCTTTCTCTCTTTTTTTTTTAAATTTTTTATTATGTTATGTTAGTCACCATACAGTACATCATTAGTTTTTTCTTTTTCTATAATTTTTATTTTGTTATATTAGTCACCATACAGTACATCCCCAGTTTTTGATGCAATGTTCCATGATTACATCATTAGTTTTTGATGCAGTGTTCCGTGATTCATTGTTTGCATGTAACATCCAGTGCTCCATGCAATATGTGCCCTCCTTAATACCCATCACTGGCCTATCCCAGTCCCCCACCCCCCTCCTCTCTGAAACCCTCAGTTTGTTTCCCAGAGTCCGTAGTCTCTCGTGGTTCATTCCCCCTTCTGTTTATCCCCTCTTCATTCTTCTCTTTAAAATTTTAAAAAAAAGGTTTGTTCATTTTTCATCAACTGTGTACATGCAATATTGTCACTTTTTTTCATGTAACATTATTTTGGAGGCATATTTCCATGCCAATAAATACAAATCAATATAAACCAGCCACTTAGAGTGGTTGTCTGGTATTTCAATATATAAATGCATTTTAATTTATTTTAGCAGCTTTCCATTGATGAGAAATTGTTGCTTTTATTTTAAAGATGCCTCCTATTCTAAACAGTCCTGTGTTGAACATCTTTTTTTGTCACTTTGCAAATTTGCCTTAGTATTTCCTTGGAATTATTTCTTAGAAATAGAAGTTCTCAGGAGCTCAACTGATGTGAAGAGACAGCTGAGCTGTCAAGTGTTGAAGTTAATTAAGGCAAGAATAAGTTAAAATTAAAGTTGCAGTCAAGGTTTTACTCACTTTCTGCAATAGTTTAAGTCAAAAGCTAGAGCTGGAGGAGGTGCTGATTTGCCATCTTCGATTTTCCCCATAGAACCTACGGGCATTGTCTCACTGCTAAGGGAGCCCTGAACAAAAGTCTCCAGCACTTTTGTAGACTCTGGGATTGTAGGGAACTGGGGAGAAGGAAGGGTCAAGAGTGGAAAAGTACTGGGCACTAACCCGGGGTGGGGGGAAGTGTCTTCCAGGTTTCCCCTTCCCCCATGACGAGGTCCTCCAGAGGCACCTGAAGAAGACCTCTGCCCAAGGCCTGAGAGAGAGACCTAGGGATGCAAGTGCAAGGCTTAGATTGCAAATATGCAGTTTGACCTGGGGGGACCTGGGACCTAGACTCCATTTCCCCTCAGACAGTGATGCACAGCTTTGCGCCGAGTCTGGTGTGGGGAGGACAGCCTCCTGGTGAGACCTGTCAGGTAAAGCCTTTGTAATTACCTGTGGTTGGGCCTGAAAAATCACAGATAGGTTTTGAACCAGGAGCCCAACTTCTCATGAATGCTGGATCAAAAGCATGGCGTGAAGGCTTTTACACATGATAACCTTCAGAAATGTGACACTTGGCACTATTACCACAACATCATCCACACTGAAAGTTCTCTTAAATATTTGACAATCTGGTAGTTAAACATGATTTCTCATAGTTTCAGTTACTGTCTACTGGTTATCAGGGAACTGGAACTCCTTTCCATATTCTGGGGCTAGGTCCTTATTTTAATTATTAGAGCTTTAGATCTGGTAGAACAGGACCTATACCACTGTTCTTATTTTGCATTTTTTTTATCTCCTCTTCTCATGTGTTTATTTTTCTAGATGAATTTTGGAACCATTTCATAAAGCTTCTCTTCCTCTTAAACGTCTCTTGGGATTTCAGTTGGGTTTGTTACATCACTAGATGAATTTGTGAAGAAGGGGCTGACATCTGCATAATATTGAGCTTTCCTATCCAGATCATGATCTATACGTCCTATTAGTTTAGGCTGGTTTTTAATGATATAGGGGAGTAAATAATTTCCTTGGTTAAGGAAGAACAATAAGATAGTTAACATAGTTCTTCCATTTTACCTAAGTGGGTGCAGGACAAGCCCTTTTCTATCAGGACCAAAAAACCCATATAAAATGACACAT
The DNA here is from genome assembly GCF_023065955.2 of Ursus arctos. NCBI lineage: Eukaryota > Metazoa > Chordata > Mammalia > Carnivora > Ursidae > Ursus > Ursus arctos. The sequence continues at coordinate 60,126,936 of NW_026623067.1, forward strand.
ATGTGTATATATGCATATATATATGCATTCATCTTTCTGCATGGTTTTGATAAACATAAGTTTCAGCTATCATGGTTTAGTTAATAACAGCAGTCCCCCAGAACACAGTTCAAATTTTAGTTACCATCGTGTATTAACTATGAGTAATAATAGCATTGAGTGCAAATTCGATTGCCAGCTTTTCAGTCTACAGATCACTCTGTGAATAACACATAAATAAATTGATCAGTGACCAGTTATGTCTCTTCCTTCAGTGTCTGTCCGTGCTTGGTGGCTGCCTGTCTGTTACTCGGTTCAACCCCACACGTCAGAGTAGGCAGTGGTGTTCCCTCCTAATCTCCCAGTAATACACGCATGGGAGGCTTCGTGAGAGGGGATCATCGAAAGAGGTCATTGGCCAATAAAGATGGAAGGGCCCCAAATAATGCTGGAAGTGCTGTCAGAATTGGAGGTAAATGGAATGCCAGAAGGAATCGTCACTGTGGGAATGTTCACACGGCTGCTGTTCAGGAAATGCCAGATCCTCAGCCAGAGGAACAAACCAGACTACGTGAACTGCAGGTGGTAGTGACAGAAAGGATGAACAGGTCTCAGGGGAAGTGACACTGGCAAAAAAAAAAAACAAAAAAAAACAAAAACCCTCACATTAAAGGAACTCTCGGAGACATTTCATGGCATTGAAAACACAAAGGATAAAATGTTGAAAGCTGATCCAAACTTAAAGATTAAGGTGATTTGCCACAACATTGGAAAGATGCTTGCTCTGAGTCATAAATTATATGACAAGAAGAAAGTGATCACTGTTTAAGTTACTCTTGAGAAATAGAGAAATGAAATAAATTTAATTCTGTGTTTCTAATGTTTTTAATCAAAATGTATGGAATTCTGCCATTTTTCTACTTCTATGTACATTTATTATGAAGAGCAAGAGCTTTTTCTAAAAGATTTATTTATTTATTTTAGGGGAAGAAAGAGCATGTGAGCAAAAGGAGGGGCAGAAGGAGAGGAAGAGAAAGAGAAAGAGAAAGAAGCAGACTCCCTGCTGAACGCGGAGCCCCACAGGGCTTGATCTCACGTGCCTGAGATCATGACCTGAGCTGAAATCAAGAGTTGGATGCTTAACTGAATGAGCCACCCAAGTGCCCCTATGGACAGGAAGAACTTTTAATGCTTCAATAATATACATGGAAAAACTCAGCTTTTCCCTTCTCTGTAAGGAAGAACCCAGTTCTTCCCTTCTGTGAGTTTCTCCCCTATGTATTTCCTTCAGTACTCACACAAAACACTTTACTTCTGATACTTCTGGTCACCAAATGGGTGGGGGGTTTTCTCCACACCAAGCAATTCTTGATACCACCAGCGAGGTGTCCTACAGTTCAACTCAACTCTAACACCGTTTAGCTCGATACAGTGTCAAATTCCACAGGCTAAGGGCTAAATCCCACAAGACTCCTCCCACCGCCCCCCCCCCACACTTCTGATGCCAGTCACAAGCCCAGGTTGTGCTTCTGACCAGCTGGCTGTGAATCACAGATTGCAATGACCTCTTCTTTGGGTTCAATTAATTTGCTAGAACAGCTAACACAACTGAAGGAAACATTTATGTTTAACAGTTTATTAAAGTTTGTGGTAAAGGATACAGATGAACAGCTGGATGAAGAGATACATAGGGCAAGGTGTGGGAACGTTCCGAGTGCAGGAGCTTCTGTGCCCATGGAGTTAGGGTGTATCATCCTCCCACTGGGGGTATGTTCCCCAACCTGGAAGCCCTCCGAACCTCATACTATTCAAATTTTATGAAGGCTTGCTCACCTAGGCATAACCAATTACTAAGTTAGCTTCTAACCCTTCTTCCATCTCTGAAGGTTAGGGAGTGGGGCTGAAAATTCCAAACTTCTGATCAGGACTTAGTCTTTCTGGTGACCAGTGCCCATCCAGAAGCCCACCCAGAGTTGACTCAGTGGAACAAAAGATGCTCCTAGTGCTCTTATCACTTAGGAGTTTACAAGGGTTTTAGAGCCCTGTGTCAAGGACGGGTCAAAGACCAACTATTAGCAAAAGAGATGCTGCTAGTGCTTTTATCGCTTAGGAAATTATAAGGTTTCAGGAGCTCTGTGCCAGGAACAGGGAGGCAGACACCAAATATATATTTCCTGTTAGGCCACTGATAACATTTTGTGAAGATCACAAAGCAACTGTAATTTTTTCCATTAAGATCATTTTGCATGGTTTCATCCTGTACAGTCATTCTCTGTGATCGGGCACTGCCAAGCAAATTGAGCACAATCTGTACTAAGGAAAACAGAAGGCAGAGTGAGCAAGAATAGTAAGTTGGTTGAAAATACCCAGCTCAGGGGCACCTGGGTGGCTCAGTCGGTTAAGCATCTGCCTTCAGCTCAGGTCATGATCCCAGGGTCCTGGGATCAAGTCCCACTTCAGGCTCCTTGCTCGGCGAAGAGCTTGCTTCTTCTTCTGCCTGCCACTCCCCCTGCTTGTGCTTGCTCTCTCTCACTGTCTCTGACAAATAAATACATAAAATCTTAAAAAGAGAAAGGAAGGAAGGAAGGAAGGAAGGAAGGAAGGAAGGAAGGAAGGAAGGAAGGAAGGAAAAGAGAAAGAAAGAAAAGAAAGAAAAAGAAAACCCCAGTTCAGAGCAGATGGCAGAAAAAGGAACGGCTGTTCACCTTGGTGAGAAAACAATGCCCCAGAGACTGACACTGGCCTGGAGGATGAATGTGCTGCTACAGAGCCATGTGGGGACACCGCCACTCAAGAAGTTCCTTCCAGAAATGAAATCACTATGTCAGAGAGTTATCCACACCACCATGTTCACTGCAGCCTTACTCATAATAGCCAGGACATGGAAACAACCTAAGTGTTTATTGACAGATGAATGGATAAAGAAAATGGATATGTATACAATGAAATAGTGAAAAGAAGGTAAAAAGAAGGAAATCCTGCTATTTGTGACAACATGCATGGACCTTGAGGGCATTATGCTAAGTGAAGTAAGCCAGGCACAGAAAGACAAAGACTGAATGGTCTCACTTATATGTTCAATCTAAAAACAAACAAACAAACAAACAAAAAAAACCAAAAAGCAAAACGGAACTCCTACTCATAAATACAGAGAACAGATTATGGTGACCCAAGGTTGTGAGGTAGGAGAGATGAAGAAAGGTGGTCAGAAGGTACAAATTTTGGGGCGCCTGGGTTGTCAGTCGGTTAAGTATCTGCCTTCAGCTCAGGTCATGATCCCAGGTCCTGGGATCGAGCCCCACGTCCGACTCCTCGCTCAGTGGGGAGTCTGCTTTTCCCTCTCCCTCTGCCCTTCACCTTGCTCATGTTCTCTCCATTGTTTGCTCTCTCTCTCTCTCTCTCAAGTAAATACATAAAGTCTTTTTTAAAAAACAGGTACAAACTTCCAGTTATAAGGCAAATAAATACTAGGGGTACACTGTATGGTGACTGTAGTTAACACTGCCGCATGTCAGAAATTGGCTAAGAAGTGTAAATCCTAAAAGTTCTCATCACTAGGTAATTTTTTTCTTTTGTAGCTCTATGAGATAACGGATGTTATCTAAACTTACTGTAATTATTTCTCAGTGTACATAAGTCCACTCAGTATGTTGTGCATCTCAAGCTTATACAGTGTAGTGTGTCAATTATGTCTCAAAAAACCTGAAAGAAAAGAAAAAAGCTTCTTCTCAATGAGCAATTTTTTAAAATACAGTGTTTCTCTAAAGCTGCTTTTAAGAATAGGAGGAATTTCTGGCCCTCGTTGCCTGCGTGTACCTCCTTGTTCCCTTTCCTTCCGGAGTCAAGATTGTCTAGGTCAAAAATGCCCACTGTCTTAGTTGCTGTGTCAGGGAGGGTGATAGCATTTATTCCAGTTCTTTCGTATGAAGTCATCCCGGCCACTTAATCTTCCAGTGCAGTGACACAATCAAACCCTGTCAGCCTAATGGGTTCAGGCACATCTTTCCTGGGCCGACAGCCAGGAATGGATTGATGTGCGGGTTTGAAAGGAGAAAGAAAGCACAAAGAATTTTTCAAGCCAAGGAAGAAACCAGAGAAAGAAAGAAATACAGTTTCTGTCAGTGGCTTTAAGTGAGGATTTTTCCTTAAAATCCCAGTGATGCTCTACAATGCTGTGAGTGATTTATAAGGCCAACAAGGACTGGCTGTGCTTAATGGGGTCATTTGATTTTAATGCCTCAGATGGGTTTGCTGCTATTTTTGGCCCAATAAACGAGTCCACAGTGGTACACATGAGCAAATTTAAAAAGGTAAATCATGTTTGTACTGTGATCAATTTAGAGGGAGAGAGTCCAAAGCAGAAAGCAGGACAGACAGTGAGATGTGAGATATAATCTTAGACGAAATGTGTAACATTCCCTCATCTCTGGCGTAAATGTGCACAAAAGGCAGAGGATCTGTATTTATAGATGTTCTGACTTCAGCCCTAAGATGTAATTTAAGGAACTCAAAGACCTGTCTCATTGGATATACGTCCTTGCTATGTTCCTGGACTTCCTGCCTTTATCTCAACCTCTTAGTCCTTATGGATCTACCTTTGATTAGCAGTATGACCTTGAGCAAACTGTCTTTTCCAGCACAGCCTTTTCACCTATAAAGTGAGAGGATCAAAGGAGAAATCTAAAGTGTCTTTCAGTTCAATGGCTTTGTGACTCTCTGAAGTTCTTCATGAGAAATGTTTTGAATTGGAGGGACAGTTTCTGTCAATAAATTAATTTTTAAATATGAATTAAACCCAGCCTTGATGTACAAAGGATTTAAGGTGACTTGCTTTTACTTTGTTTCTCTGGCTTACATATATGAGGAAGTTTCTTTTCTTCCCAGCCCTGCACATGGCTACCTTCAACTAAAGTAAGGCATGGTCTGGGATTTCAGAGGTTTTCAAGAGTATTTTATATTGCTTCTTTGATTGGCAGCACAGATTAGCACATTACTGAAGCAGTTAAGATTTCCCTATAGAAATGAATGATATTAAAAATATAACATTGTTCATATAATAGCCAGTTAGAAATGCTATAAAATAATTTGTAATGAAATATGAAGAAATACAAACCCTTAAATAAAATAACTTTGCTTATTTTAAGAACTATCGAGCACTGCCTATCTACCCTTTATTTTCATCTCTGATGTAGGAAAAAAACAAGCTTTGACTCACCATAAATATTTTCTTATGATGAGAGTAAATTGGTTATATTCATAGCTTACGTCTGGCTCAAACTCCCAGAGGCTTTAAGACAACTTGACATTAAAAGCTCATACAGGACTTCCAAATTCTTGTTAAATAATGACAGGACTTTTAAGTCCTAATTTTCCATACATCTTCCAAAAGCATGTATATCATTAAGGAGAATAAATGCAATAACCTGTAATTCAAGTCTACAACAATACTAGGAGACAGAAAATAATACAGTTCTCTTCAATTTATATATAGTGGAGAAATGAAAGCACAGCACAGCCAGCTGGTGAGCTATGCCAGAATGATGCGTCAGGCCGATACTAGGAGTAGAGGAATGAAGGTAAACTCAAAAAGAAGGTCTCATAGCGAGTGGAGAAACCCTAAAAACACTGTACAGCACTGTGCCAGCTCCTTGTGATCACCTTGCATTTTATGCCCCTGGAAGTCATGAAAGGAAGGTACTCCACATTAGCTGTGAGGCATCCTTGCTGTAAATGTTTGACCTCAATTGAATTCCAGGAAAGAGAAGAATGTGAAACATGGGATACTCTATAGACAACTGACCTGTACCCTAAAGAGGATTCAACATCGTGAAGAACCAAGGGGAGTAGAAAGATGGTTTTAGATTGGGGGGTGGGGTGGATAATGAGACATAATAACAAACACAACATGGGAGTCCTGCCTGCATCTTGGATGGGTGCGCAGCTACAGAGGCCATGTGACGCAGGAGGGGAGTTGCAGTACAACTGTGTGTGGTGTGATGTTACTGAATGAAAGTTGGTTTTTCAGATGTGGTAATGGTGATGTAGTTGTGTCGGAGAAAGCCCTTGTTCCTGAGAGATGCAAACTGGAGAATTTAGGAGTGAACTGCAGTGAGGTCTGGAGTCTACTTTCAGAGAGTTTGGTAGAAGGGGAGCGCGTCTACATGCACTGAGGGGTGCGGTGGGTAGACCTAGTGTGGGATATACGGCAGTAGCAACCTTTCTGTGGGCTTACAGTTTTTCAAAAGAAAAGAAACTTTCGGGCCTCTTTGTTTAAGCCTTTGGGACATTTAGCTATGTCCTATGCACTTTCTGGTGATGTTTCCCAGGGACCTCTCCCTGTGTATGTTTATCCTCCCTACGGTAAGCAGAGAGCGCGGGGTGGAGAAGAAAGAGGAAGCTCCTAAAGCCTACAAGTTCCCAGCTGGCACCATACAACTGTCACGTCTGGAGCTTCTCTGGCCTGGTGTTTCTCCAAGTGTGGTCTGTGAACCACTGGTGAGCCTGCATGATATTGGGCAGGAACGCTGGGGGCGGCACTCAAGAGTTGGAATGATAGCAAGTTCCCTGTGATTCTTTGGCACACTCAAGTTTAAGAAGCCTTGACTGTTTCATCAGGGTGCTGTTTCATGCACTGCCATTCTACCAGATGTGTCGTGTGGCCTCTGACACAGATCTCTGACTCAAATGCATTTAATTCCTAAAAGAATCACAGCTTCCTTCTCTCCTCTTCCTGTACCTGCTGTCATTCCCCCACACGATTATTCAGAACATTGATTGTCATGTTTAAATAGAACAACAGCTTTCTTAACACTGAGTTAAGATTTTATATTAACTAGGAGAAGGACATATTAACCTTATACCATCCACTGCAATTGACAAAACTAGTACCTAGAAGAGATAAGATATGGGACATGTAAGCTTTGATGGGGGTTGAGGAATGGACAGGCAGAAAGATCATACTGGAAGTGTGAAATTGTGTCTGAGCCTGGTGGCACACTAACGTTGGCGCCCTCATCAGCTAGGGCCATGAGAAGGCTCAGCGTTTTGAAAGAGTGCAGCATTTTGAGAGAGCTGAGAGGGAGGAAGAGGTGCCAAAGGTGGGACAGAGGGTCCTGGGAAAATTTGCATACAGACTTTTGGCAGGGAATTATAAAAACGTCTTTTCCAATTCAGGAATGGTTCTTGGAAAGAAGAAAAGTTTTTAGTTCTCTATTTCCAAGTAATTGGGTCCATATAGACACGTTCTGGGTTGTGGATTGTGGTTGTGGCTACTGAAATATCACCCCTTAGCCGTTAGCACTGGAGCTCCTCCTAGTGCAATGCCTCTTCAGGCTCTTGGAAGAGAGCACCACTCCCCCAACCCAATCAGGAGCATGTGGGATTGGAAACCGAATGAAGAGCTAATTAAAGGTACAATACCATTTCCATAATTTCTGCTGCTCACTTAGGACAGGTGAGTTCCACTGGGAAGAAGAGGAGGGAATGAAGTGGATATGGGGTGTCTTCGGGGGTTAATGAAAGTTCTACAGTTGATTGTGGTGGTAGATCTACAATCCTGTGAACATACTAAAAAAACATTTAAAGGGGTGAATTGTATGGTATGTAAATTGTATCTCAGTGAAGCTGTAACATAATTTTAAAAGTCACCAGAAACATATCTAGGAGCGCAAAGAACAGAAAATTCTTTGTGAATTATAATGTGACTCTCTGGCCAAACATGGACAGCTATGCATCAGATAAGCTAAGGACACATTGTAGGAAGTTTGTCATCCAAGATGAGAAAAAAGTAATTATGAAACTTTTCAAGAAGCATAGATAAAAATGATGAAAGTAAGACCTGTTTCTTTTGCATTACCTACCCATTGCTTCTGTATTTTTTAAGTAGGCAAAGTAACCAGAGGGACTAGAAAGAGGAAGAGAATGTGGGCTATATTTCAGTAAATATTTCATTTATTATTTTTCTTAAGGGTACAGCATATCTCAAGAGCTGACGCTGAGATGATGTGGGTGGATTGAGATAAGTGGGATTGTTCATGTACTGTTATTAAAATAATTGAATTTTCAGAAACAGAAATTCAAAGGCAACCATGACTGTTAGCCTATATCCCTTACTGCCAGTTAATGTTTTAGGGATCTGAAAACCCTCTGTGTTGGTCTGTTTGTGCTTGTAGGGCTCAGAGACAGTAATGTCTTTTCTTTAAGCCTAACACTGAAACACTTTAGGGCTTGGAAGGTGGGAGAAGGGGGTAGAAAAACAACAAAGCATTACTATGAAGTGGGCTTGCAATCCTCAGAAAGTGGAACAAGTATTGAGCAGCCCTAGCTTCATCTGGCTCCCCTCAGTGAAGAGTGGGGGCTATTTGGGGTATGAGGTCTAGGCCTCTTGTGTCAGGATGTCCCATTTCTCACGGCTATGCATGTGGAGCTGAGAGAACTGTGGGTGCCTTGGGAGAAACCAAAGCAAAAGTCAGGCAGACTATTCAAGCTGTTTGCCCATCAGAAGAGGCCAGGCCAAGAGGGAGAAGAATTGGATACATAGGCTCTAGAGAGAAACCACTTAAGACAAGAAGGTTGAATCAGGAGTTGGAAGTGGGGCTAAGAGACCATTTCAGTGGACCAGGTGGGATGAAGAGGGCCAGGAAGGGGAAAGAACTATTAATGGCCCTGCCTAGTCCTTGTTCCATCTCAACTCTTACGAGGGCTGAGTCAAAGAATTATGGAATCTAGTAGTTCATCCACCAGCCAGGCAGTCAGCAAAACCTCCAAGGAGAAGAGTGTTGATGTTTAAGGACCTCCAGAATGGTTGCCAGATCCATTGCTAAACCACCCTTACTACCAAAAAGTTCTTCCTTACATCAAAATGCACAGTTGCTGCAAGTAAAACCCATTTCTGACCTTGGCCATTTATTGGATGGGCATCAACACGCAGCTGGTGAATGTGTGGGAAGCCATAGGCCCGCTAAGGGTTAGTCTCCTCATTTGTAAAATTGGCATAATGATAGGGCCTGCCTTACAGGGTTATTGGAGAGATTGAATGAGCTGAGGTTTATAAAGCATACAGATGAGATTTTGGCACAGGGTATGCATTGCTTTCAGCATCAGAATCAGTCCTAGTGTTAGTGTTTCTCTTGCTCTTAGTACTATTGAGGCCCATATCCTATGCTAATCAAAAAAGGCTGCTATCTGACATATAACAGTATCTGTAAATTTCTTGAAAACACTGCTGACCAAAAAAATGTAGTTACTGGTTTGCTGAGTGCTTATTGTGTGAGAGGCCTTCTAGTGTGTTTTATTTAGATGATCTCTTTTTTTATAATAATTTTTTATAATGTTATGTTAGTCACCATACAGTATATCCTTAGTTTTTGATGTAGTGTTCCATGATTCATTATTTGTGTATAACACCCAGTGCTCCATGCAATACATGCCCTCCTTAATACCCATCACCAGCCTATCCCAATCCCCACCCCCCTCCCGTCTGAAGCCCTCAGTTTGTTTCCCAGAGTCCATAGTCTCTCATGGTTCATTCCCCCTTCTGTTTACCCCCCCTTCGTTCTTCCCTTCCTTCTCCTACCAGTCTTCCTGCTATTTCTTATGTTCCATAAATGAGTGAAACCATATGATAATTATCTTTCTCTGCTTGACTTATTTCGCTTAGCATTATCTCCTCCAGTCCCATCCATGTTGCTGCAAATGTTGTGTAATCGTTCTTTCTAATGGCTGAGTAATATTCCATTGTATATATGGACCACATCTTCTTAATCCAGTCATCTGCAACCACAGGAGCACAAGGTCGGTGTTTTGCTCTCACATTGACATTGAGGACACCTTGTTAGGGCCTGAGGAGCACAACCTAAATCTCAAGGTTAGGGCGGTACCAGCAATTCCTTCACTTTCCTTATAATTTGTCATGGGTCTATAGATTTGCCCATTATGATTTCTAAAATCTTCTGGAAGCCATTCATGTTTTTAGTGTATACTGGTCTTTATATTAACAAATTCTCCAAGCCAGTAGGTTTTTGAATAGTGCAGGTTTTTTTCTGACACAGCCTCAGAGGAGCTGAAGACCAAGTGGGTGCCCTTTCCAGTCACACCCTCTGTCTACTCCATTCAGAGCTGTTCCACTTTCATCCGGTTTGTATTTTAGGCTTCTACGTAAGAAAATATCTTTGAAGGGAAAAGAATGTTCTGCTGCTAAAAATATAAATGTTTGAAAACCAAAGCCTTAAACTACTGTTGGTAATACTTGTATTTAATTTTCTCAAAACAGATTGTTCAAATGTGCTCTATTCTCATTTCTTGCATTCTAAGATTTCAGGAATAATTGTCTTGTTTCTGCTATATATATCCTCCATGGTTTCCTGGATTTATAGTAATTTCTGTGTTAGGCATGTTGATTTTTCCCAATGAATATGCTTTCCCTCTGATAATATCATGTACTTCTATGAGGGCTCCTTACCCAGCCTTGGCTGGTCATGCATCCCGTCCCATAGGCAAACTCACTTGTCCAGGAATTGATCTGTAGCTAAAGCAGAACAAATTTGAGTCCTTCCCAAGATCAGTATTCACAGCATTAGCTGGTGAATGAAATCACGCAGGGATGAGCAAAGCAGAGAATGGAGGGAAAATCAGAGTCCTGATGAAATGGTTGAGCTCCTGGATCCAGCTGGACCTGAAACCCTGTGCATATCTGTATTCTCCCATTTAAATGAGCCAAGACTTTACGTCTTCCTGGATGTCTTCCAAGATTAACCCAGTTGATCTTGACTGCTGTATCTGTTCTTGCCTGGGATTTAAGGCTTTGCACATTACTTATCTGTGCATGTTGAGAATGCTATTATAAAAAAACTGTCCTTAAGTTATTCCAGATGTAGACCTTATCTGTTTCCTCAGCCGGGAAGCAAGCTCCTCAAAGAGCCTCTGTAGCCTCTGAGTGAGTCTTAATTATTGAGCCTTAAACTTTTCTAGAGGGTAGTAATGCTTTTTGTTTAGGGAAATCTGAACGTTTTGCCTTTTTTTTCCTCTTTTTTTTTAAGAGAGAGAAAGAGTGTACACGTGCTCAAGTGAGAGGGGTGGGGCAGAGGGAGAGAGAGGGAAAGAATCTCAAGTAAGCTCCACACTCGGTGTGGATCCCAACACGGGGCTTGATCTCGCAACCCTGAGGTCATGACCTGAGCCAAAATCAAAACTTGGACGCTTAACTGACTGAGCCATCCAGGCACCCCATTGCCTTTTTATAATACAAACAGTGACAGTCAGCTTTTGAAAACTCTGTCCAGTGGCCAGCCTCATGGATGCATGTGTTGTAACCATGTCCTCAGTTCTGATCTATACCATTTGCCTTCACATATGTATAGTTTTCATTATTTGTTTTTGTCCACCAGCTCCTTTAACCTGCTTTCAGTGGGAGATGCTATATAAGAAGGCAAAATGTTTTTGTCTTGTAATTCCAGTATAGTTAACATTCAGTGTTACATTAGTTTCAGGTGCACACTATAGTGATTCAACAATTCTATAAGTTATTCAGTGCTCATCATGATAAGTGTACTCTTTATCTCCTATTTCACTCATCCCCTCACCCACCTCCCCTCTAGTAACCATCAGTTTTCTCTAATTAAGAGTCTGTTTTTTGGCTTGTCTCCTTTTCCTTTGTTCATTTGTTTTGTTTCTTTTTTTATAATAATTTTTTATTATTTTAGTCACCATACAGTACATCCCTAGTTTTTGATGTAAAGTTCCATGATTCATTACTTGCGTATAACACCCAGTGCACCATGCAATATGTGCCCTCCTTAATACCCATCACCAGCCTATCCCATTCCCCCACCCCCCCTCCCCTCTGAAGCCCTCAGTTTGTTTCCCAGAGTCCATAGTCTCTCATGGTTCATTCCCCCTTCTGTTTACCCCCCCTTTCTTCTCCTACTGATCTTCCTACTTCTTATGCTCCATAAATGAGTGAAACCATATGATAATTGTCTTTCTCTGCTTGACTTATTTTGCTTAGCATTATCTCCTCCAGTGCCGTCCATGTTGCAGCAAATGTTGAGAACTCGTTCTTTATGATAGCTGAGTAATATTCCATTGTATATATGGACCACATCTTCTTAATCCAGTCATCTGTTGAAGGGCATCTCGGCTCCTTCCACGATTTAGCTATTGTGGACAATGCTGCTATGAACATTGGGGTGCATATGGCCCTTCTCTTCACTATGTCTGTATCTTTGGGGTAAATACCCAGTAGTGCAATTGCTGGATCATAGGGTAGCTCAATTTTTAACTTTTTAAGGGACCTCCACACTGTTTTCCAAAGTAGCTGTACCAACTTGCATTCCCACCAACAATGTAGGAGGGATCCCCTTTCTCCACATCCTCTCCAACAACTGTTTCCTGCCTTGTCAATTTTTGCCATTCTAACTGGCATAAGGTGGTATCTCATTGTGGTTTTGATTTGAATTTCCCTGATGGCTAATGATTTTGAACATTTTTTCATGTGTCTGTTAGCCGTTTGTATGTCTTCATTGGAAAAGTGTCCATAACTTCTGCCCGTTTTTTGATTTGATTATTTGTTTCTCATATATTGAGTTTGAGAAGTTCTTTGTAGATCTTGGATACCAGTCTTTTATCTGTAGTGTCCTTTGCAAATATCTTCTCCCATTCCGTGGGCTGCCTGTTAGTTTTTTTGACTGTTTCCTTGGCTGTGCAGAAGCTTTTTATCTTGATGAAGTCCCACAAGCTCATTTTTTCTTTTGTTTCTCTTGCCTTTGGAGATGTGTCATGAAAAAAGTTGCTGTGGCCGATGTCAAAGAGGTTGCTGCTGATGTTCTCCTCTAGGATTTTGATGGATTCCTGTCTCACATCGAGGTCTTTCATCCATTTGGAGTTTATTTTTGTGTATGGTGTGAGAGAGTGGTCAAGTTTCATTCTTTTGCATGTAGCTGTCCAATTTTCCCAGCACCATTTATTGAAGAGACTGTCTTTTTTCCACTGGATGTTTTTTCCTGCTTTGTCAAAGATTAGTTACCCAAAGAGCCGAGGGTCCATTTCTGGGTTCTCTGTTCTGTTCCATTGGTCTGTGTGTCTGTTTTTGTGCCAGTACCATGCTGTCTTTGTGATCACAGCTTTGTAGTATAGCTTGAAATCTGGCAACGTAAAGGATCTATATTCTAGAAACTACAAATCACTCTTGAAAGACATTGAAGAAGACACACAAAAAAAAGGAAAAATATTCCATGCTCATGGATCGGAAGAATTAACATAGTTATTAAAATGTCTATGCTACCCAGAGCAATCTACACTTTCAATGCCATCCCGATCAAAATACCAATGACATTTTTCAAAGAACTGGAACAAACAGCCCTTAAATTTGTGTGGAACCAGAAAAGGCCCCAAATCGCCAAGGAATTGTTGAAAAGGAAAAACAAAGCTGGGGGCATCATTTGTTTTGTTTCTTAAATTCCACATAAGAGTGAAATCATATAGTATTTGTCTTTTTTTGACTGACTGACTTCACTTAGCATTATACTCTCTAGATCTATCCATGTTGTTGCAGATGACAAGATCTCATTCTTTTTTATGGCTGAGTCATATTCCATTGTATTTATATATACCACATCTTCTTTATCCATTTTTCCATTAGTGGAATGTTGGGCTGCTTCCATAATTTAGCTATCGTAAATAATGCTGCAATAAACATAGGGGTGCATATGTCATGTTTTCATATTTTGGGGGTATATACGTAGTATTGAAATTACTGGATTATATGATAATTCTAATTTTGATTTTTTGACAAACCTCCTTACTGTATTTCACAGTGGCTGTATCAGTTTGCATTCCCACCAATAGTGCATCAGACTTCCTTTTTCCCCATATCTTTGCCCATACTTGCTGTTTCTTGTGTTTTTAATTCTAGCAATCCTGGCAGGCGTGAGGTTATATCTCACTGTGATTTTGATTTGCATTTCCCTGATGATTAGTGATGTTGAGCATCTTTTTATGTCGGTTGGCCATCTGTGTGTCTTTGGAGAAATACCTGTTTATGTCTTCTGACCATTTTTTAGTTGGATTATTTGTTTTTTGGTGTTGAGTTGTATAAATTATATGTTTTGGATGCCAACCCTTTATCAATTATGTCATTTGCAAATATCTTCTCTAATTCAGTAGGTTGTCTTTTAGTTTTGTTGACTATTTCCTTTGTTGGGCAAAAGCTTTTTATTTTGATGTAGTCCCAATAGTTTATTTTGCTTTTGTTTTCCTTGCCTCAGGAGACATATCTAGAAAAAGGTTTCTATGACCAGTGTCAGAGAAATTACTGCCTGTGCTCTCCTCTAGCATTTTTATAGTTTTAGGTTTCACATTTTGGTCCTTAATCCATTTTGAGTTTATTTGTGATGTGGTATAACAAGTGGTCCAGTTTCCTGGTTGCATGCAACTGTTGCATGCAACTGTCTAGTTTTCCCAACACCATTTATTGAAGAGACTGTCTCCTTTCCATTGTATATTCTTGTCTCCTTTGTCAAAGATTAATTGACCATATAATCATGGGTTTACTTCTGGGCTTTCTGTTCTGTTGATCACCGTGTCTGTTTTTGTGCCAGTACCATACTGTTTTGATTGCTATAGCTTGGTAGTATAACTTGAAATCTGGGGTTGTGATATCACCACATGTTTTTCTTTCTCAAGATTGCTTTGGCTATTCAGGATCTTTTGTAGTTCCCTACAAATTTTAGGATTGTTTGTTTTAGTTCTGTGAAAAATGCTATTGGTATTTTGATAGGGATTGCATTATATCTGTAGATTTCATTTCTGGTAATCAGTCTGTTCAAGTTTTCTATTTCTTCCTGCTTCAGTATTGGGAGGTTATATGTTTCCAGGAATTTATCCATTTCTAGGTTTTCCAGTTTGTTAGCATATAATTTTTAATAATATTCTCTCATAATCCTTTGTTCTTCTGTGGCATCAGTTGTTATTTCTCCTCTTTCATTTCTGATTCTGTTTATTTGAGTTCTCTTTGTCTCTTTCTCTCTCTCTCTCTCTCTCTCTCTTTTTTAGTTTCTGTTTCATTTATTTCTGTTCTGATCTTTATTTTTTCCTTCCTTCTATTGGTTTGGGTTTTTTTTTTTTTTTTTCCCCCAGCTCCTTTTGGTGTAAGGGGAGGTTGTTTATTAGATATTTTTTGCTTCTTGAAGTAAGCCTGTAATGCTATAAACTTTCCTTTTAAAATCACTTTTGCTGCACCCCAAGGATATTGGACTGTTGTGTTTCATTTTCATTTGTCTCCATGTATTTTTTGATTCCCTCTTTGATTTCTTGGTTGACCCGTTCATTGTTTATAGCATGATATTTAACCTCCATCTATTTGTGCTCTTTCCAGATTTTTTCTTCTGGTTAGTTTTTAGTTTCATTGCATTGTGGTCAGAAAAATACATGCTATGGCTTCAGTCTTTTTAAATTTATTGAGACTTATTTTGAGACCTGCTGTGTGATCTATTCTGGAGAATATTCCACCTGCACTTGAAAACAAGGTGTTTTCTGCTGTTTTTGGATGGAAACTTCTAAATATATCTGTTAGATCCATCTGGGCCAATGTGTCATTCAAGACCACTGTTTTCTTATTAATCTTCTGTTTAGATGATCTATCCTTTGTTGTAAGTGGGGTGTAAAGTCCCCTATTATGATTGTATTACTATCGTTTACTTCCTTTATATTTGTTATTAGTTACTTTGTATATTTGGGTGCTCCCATTTTGGGTGTATAAATATTTACAATTGTTATATCCTCTTGTTGGATTCTTTCCTTTATGATTATGTAGTGTCCTTCTTGGTCCCTTGTTGCAGTTTTTGTTTTTTAAAGTCTACTTTGTCTGATATAAATATTGTTACCCCAGCTTTCTTTTCATTTCCATTTTCATGATAAATGCTTTTCCATCCCTTCACTTTCAATCTGTAAATGTCTTTAGGTATGAAATGTGTCTCTTATAGGCAAGATGGGTCTTGCTTTTTAATCTATTTTGTCACCCTATGTCTTTTGATTGGGGTGTTTAGTCCATTTACAATCAGAGTAATTATTGATAAGTATTTACTTATTGGTATTTTATTACTTGGTATTTTATTACTTGCTTTATGTTTGTTGTTGTTGTTATTGTTCTCTGTTTCTTTCTTTTCTTCCTCTTTTCCTCATGATTTCTGGCTTTATTTAGTGATATACCTGTATTCCTTTCTCTTGATTTTTTGCTTATTGTATGCCTTATTGTGTATTTAAAAGTTGCTAAGAGAGTTGGTCTGAAGAGTTCTTATCACAATAAAATTGTAACTATGTGAAGTAATGGATGTGAACTGAACATTGTGGTGATCATTTTACAATATATACATCTATCAAATCGCGTTGTACATCTTAAACTTACACAATGTTACAAGTCAATTATATCTCAATAAAACTGGGGAGAAAATTACCAAAAAAAAAAGAAGAAGAAGAAGAAGAAGAAGACGACGACAATGACAACAACGACGACTACTGTTCCCAGGCATATGGGGACAGGAAACCTGCCTGGTCCAGGCCAGTGAAGGAACCTCACTAGTGGCAAAAAGGTTATCCTTTCTATTTGCTTCTTTTCAGGACGGTTTAGGCAACCTTCTAGATTCTTTCTAAATTCTGGCAGAATCAAGAGCTGAGTGAATTTTCCCCACAGCAATGATCAAGAGAAAATGTCTTCTCTTGCTCATATTTTTTACAGAATGATTAAATGGCTTCATTTACTTTTTTTTTTTTTTTTAATGAAAGCAGATGTCTGAACTCACATTTTCCCTTGGGGTGAAGTCATGAAGTCAGCAGAGACTCCCGAGGACAAGCCGTTGTCTGTCTCAGTAGGGACACCTGTGGAATTCAGACAAGCTGCCTCCTACATAGCTGGTGTGGTACATTACTTTGTGAGGACCTGGCCTTTTGGCTCAGAAACTGTTCAAGAGGAGTTAGGAGCCTCTGAGGATGATGAAATATTCTTAACCTCTATCTACAGAGCCAAACAAATTCTAGGAAGAACACACAGAACTGACTTGGAGACCATTCATTCTCTCAACTACCCTAATGATTCACAATTCCAGGCTTGAAATTTTGGAGTCATCGTGGACTCTTCTGTCACACCCTGTGTCCACACCATAGGAAATCATGCTGGCTCTACCATCCACACATGTCTAGATCTGAGTATCCCTCACCTCCTTAAGCTGTTTTCGCTCAGGTCCAAACCACCGGTATCTCCCACTTTGAGCTATTGTAGGAGACTCCTGTGAGACTCCCTCCCCCCATTTTTGTCCTCATGCAAGCTGAAGGGGATCAGAATACGCCATCCTAAAATATGCCACTTTGGCAGAAGGATTACTTTAAGCTGAAGGCATTTGAGATTCAATAGATGCGGAAAGGAGCCGTCCTGGAGCTTTCCTTATCTGACTAAAAGCAGAGACTCCTGAAAGAGGACTGCCTTCAATCCCTTCCTCCTGGGGATGTGTTATGGCCACACAGGCAGAAAGTTGGCTCCCCGATGGACCTGCAGAAACAAACCTTGCTAAGTAACCCTTACCTCCCACCCATCTCTACCATGTACTGCCTTCCCACAGTTTGCAGCCCTCAAAAGCCTAAACACCCTTTTCCTTTGTCTTGTTACATCTCCACAGTTTATTGCTCTTTGTTAAAATTGGTACATTAGCTCTTAGGCCCACCCACTTTTTTGAGTCTTCACCTTTTTCCTATGTCACGTAAAAATTAGCATCAGGTAAAATTTGTATGCTTTTCTTCTCTTAATCTGTCTTTTGTCAGTAAAATTTGCGGGGTCAGAACCACTGAACTAAAGGAGGATAAGGTAGAAAAAAAGGATTTTCCAATCTCCACCCAGAGTTTTCCTTTTATAACAATTCAAGTCATGTCATTTCTTTAATCAAAACTCTGCAGTGACTCCCCTTCTCACTCAGAGTGAAAGCCAACATCCTCAGGATGGCCTACAGGCCCTATAGGACCTGGCACCCATGACCTACCTGGCCTCACCTCTACAACTCCTCTGCTTACCCTTTTCGCCACATGGGACTCTGTGCTGTTATTCAAACAGGTCTTTCCACGGAAGTTTCCTTTTGCTTAGAATGTTCTTCCCCCAGAGATCTCCATGGTGCACAACCTTGCCTCCTTCAAGTCTTTTCTCAGATGAAACCGACACAGTGAGACCCACCCTGTCCCTGTTGAAGACTGTATTCCACTCTCTGGCACTCCCAGCACCCTCCCTGCTTTTCCTTTTAGGATTTATCTCTTTCTAATACATTAGCAAATGTACTTATATATTTTGCTTATTGTCTGTCTTCTCTCACCTGATAATGAACTCTACCAAGGCAGGGATTTTGTTTTGTTTCGTTTTGGTTTGTATTGCTGTATCTCTAATACATAGCACAGCGCCTGTTACACAGTAGAAGATCAATACAGATGTGTTGAAGAGTTCGTTGTTTCCTCAGAGGGATCCATTTGCCACCCAGCCTGCGGAGTGAGTGAGTTGAATCAGGCCCTCCCCAAGGTCTTTTCAGGGTGCAGAGTTCACGATCACTGGGATCTCAGCTGTGGGCTTGATCCCGCTTCATGCTTGCTTCTCAGGATGAGTGACCACTGTATGTTCATTATTCAGGGGAAAGATGGCTGAATTATGACATTGCTTGTAAAGTGTGGCAATTTTCTTAAAATTGGTTAATGTGATTGTTAGAGGGGATGAATATTACAAAGTTTCAGACTTCAGTCTTATGGGAGTTTATAGGAGAAGAGCTTTCATGTAGAAAGAAAAATGAAATCCAGAATTCTTTTTAAAGAAATCATCTTCCTCCTCCCTCTTTTGATTTTTGAACCGTTTAATGTTATGTTTGACTTCTGAGGGGAAAAAATAGGAAATTAAACAAGTCAAAACAAGAGGTCAGTTTCAGTTATTTTGATGACATTCAGATTATTTTGGGCTCTAACACTAAAATAGGATAAAAACTTAGAAGACTCAGCTTCAGTGTGTTTTCTTTGGCATTAAATAATTTTCCCTCCCACACCAGAGGGAAAGAGTCTAGGTAGTATATTTCAGTTCTGCAAGGGTCCAGCATAGGAGTTGGAAATGTCTCTTTTTGAGCAATTAACAGCCACACTGTAATGAAATTTAGGAATGGGTAGGAGGGATTATAAAAACATGGCCCAATTTAGTCTGGATTGCTAATCTTCTGAAGCATATTTCACTGATGGGATCATTAACAGCTTGTATTACGTCTGACCCTCAAGCAAAGTAGAAACACATTTCCAGCCTATAGAGCAGAACTGCCTGTTTTCAAAGAGCCAGCTCCTAAATGCAGGTAAAAATAGAGCCGTCCTTTCAGACCCATCAGGATGGCAGCCTGTGTGGGTGGAAGGTGCATTGTTAGTAGATGGCATGTGCGTAGACAAAGTAACTGTTTCTTAAGAGGAAAAAGAAAGCAGAGAGATACTGACAAAAAAAAAATCCAGGGTTTCTATACAAACACACTTTTACAGCTTTTACTTCTCAGCTGACTTGACAGGGCTTAGCTAGAATTCGAGGAAATAGAAACCACCTCCCCGCCCCCCACCCAGGAGACTAGAGAAAAACAAAGCAAACCATTTTGACATTACCATGTAAGATCTCCAAGGTTCTGAGACTCTAGCTTGTGTATCTTTTATGTGGAATTTTAAATTGTATTTGTAATAATAACTTAGAAATAATGGCCATAACTTATCTGTTGCTTGTCTGCTAAGGGCCAGGCACCAAGCTAACCAACTATCTCCTTTAGCCTTCAGAATGACTAATGTAACAGGTAATAGTATTCCCACTCTCGAGTTGAGAGACTCCTATCTGTTAAGGTTTAGAGTAAATTATTTGCTTGAGGTTATGTAATAGAACTAAGGCTTGAGGGCAGATCTACTTATCTCTGACCTCTGTGATTTTAAACATCATGCCGTAATCCCTAGCATATTGCTTCTCAATCTTTCCAGATCCAGTCTCTTCATAGCAAATATTTTAAATGTTCCTTAATTATCCAGAAATCAAATTTATAAGTATTATTATTGACTACTTTATAATTTTGAAGAACACCCAGCATTTTAAGTGTAATAAAAATGGGAGAAGAAAGGAAAATATTTTATAATAATATGTTACTCATATATCTAAATAAGCAAGCTTGACTTCATTAGAAGGTATAGTAATATCATCAGGTGCTTTTATGTTTGTAGAGAATCATTATGAATGCAAATACCATTAGCAGTGTTGTCATGGGTCACATGAATTTTTGAAATAGAATACATTTCTTGGGGCACCTGGGTGGTGCAGTGGGTTAAGCATTTGATTCTTGGTTTTGGCTCAGGTTGTGATCTCAGGGTCATGAGATCAAGCCCTGCATCTGGCTCTGCACTGAGCACAGAGTCTGCTTAAGATACTCTCTCCTGGAAAAAATAAAACAAGACAAAATCAGAGAGGGAGACAAACCATAAGAGAATCTAAAGCATAGGAAACAAACTGAGGGTTGCTGGAGAAGGGTGGGGACAAGGGTGGGGGGATGGGATAACTGGGTGATAGACATTAAGGAAGGCATGTGATGTAATGAGCACTGAGTATTATATAAGACTGATGAATCATTGACCTCTACCTCTGAAACCAATAATATATTATATGTTAATTGAATTTATATAAAAATAAATAAATTTTAAAAATCAGTTTAAAAAAAGAGATTCTCTCTCCCTCCGCCTCTCCCTCCTTGCAATCTCTCTCTAAAATAAATAAATCTTAAAAAAAATTTCTTTGTCAGACTCAGCAAAACACAGTGCAGTCTCCCCTCTCTTTATACAATAGTTGTATTCTTGAAAAACTTAATAAAAACGAAAATCCAACACCCCCCCATTTTTTTCTGTTTATATGGAAAGCATATTTTGGTTATATAGGCTCAGGTGATGATAAACATGAATGCTAGCTGGGGCTTTTGAATGTCAAGAGATGCAGGACTCCTACCTACTAAATGCCGATAGGGCCTTCCAAACATTTTAATGGACAAAAACCAAAAACAAAATACACCACCACAGATTTTCAAAACATTCCCTGAGGGGCAGTACCACCCCTCTGAAAAACTGGCAAAATTTAGCCCACCTTTAGAGTTCAGACTCCTTAACAAAGACAAAAATTACTGCCATCCAGAGCTTTATAAAAATACATCAGAGGATTTCTTAAGTCACTCTTCAGGTGTGCACATTCCATCTTTTCTCACATCCATTAAAATGAGGCAGACCAAGCAGGCACACTCATGTTCTCCTGAGACTGAGGATGGACACCCCTGGAACACACACACACACACACGTATACTTGCCCTTTTTCAGCTTAGGCCATTCTGGCTATTTGATTAACTGACTAAAGGTATATTTACCCCAATATAAGTTACCAGGTGTAATTACTCATACTCCAGAGTTATTGATTATTTTAATGTCTACATTTGCTGCAGACCATCTGATTGCTACAGAAATCTGCTTTTTGAAAAGTCTGAAAGTAATAAATAAGTAAAAGATATACTTGTAAACATAATGTAATTACATACGAGTCAAGGAAGCACATGACTTCCATTCCATTCCTTTCTGTTCTTGGATACTCGGATATCCCAGAAGACATAGTTATTGCTCACCGGATATCACGTGTGATTCGCTGTCATTTTTCAGCCTTTCTTTTAGCTAAAACTGGGGCTGCGTGACTAATTTTGCTTAAGGCTGGGAGCAGACATGATGTATGTCACTTCTAGTGTGGGTCCTTAACCACAGCTGTGAGTTCTTCATCCTCTCTCTTCCTCTGCCACAGCAGATTATGAAGCCGAGTTTTCTAGATGGCTCAGCCACTTGTCGGTGGGTAGAACCTCCAGCCCGGAGTCACGACGGAGCAGAGTCCCTGACCCACACTGCACATTTAGCATGAGCAAAAAGGAAAGCTGAGCAAATAAAGCATACTGAAATTTGGGATTTTTGTTTTCACTTCCTGGTCTACTGTACCTGATACATGCACTTTGTGAATAATTAGAGTAAGTAAGAAGGAGCTAGTATCCTGGACCCCTTCTTCCCTACAGTACTTTGGTTCCCACTGTACCTGGCCTATCCTTAGTATGGTCTATGATTTTGAGTCACCTTCTATGGGCAAATGTTAAAATTGCCAGTAAATTTGATTTGAAATATTATCTTAAAGAAATATGTTTTGTATCTATGGACTAATTATTAGTTTTACAAGGCTTCTTAATTTATGTCATTTATTATTGGCTTTGATGAGGGAGGCAGGAAGGATATTTTTTAAGAGGTAAGCTGTTATTAATGTGTCATAGACTGTCTTGAGAAATTCCCTGTAAGATTTTACATTTTCAAGTAATTTACCTCGTGGTGAAATTATTCAAATCTTTCCAAACTCAAAATCTTTTCAGTGATTTTAATAATCAGTTTTACAGATAAACTACAGAATGTTTCATAAAGCTATGTATATAATTGTCATTATGTTAAATCATTTTTATTTCATTTTGGAGGTAGTTTTTTCTCTGATTAAAACAGTGTGACCCCAATGGAAAGAACACGAGCTTTGGAGTCTGCATTGAATAGACTTTAGGAAGAAAGAAATTAATTTCCTTTTTTTTTTTTTTAGATTTATTTATTTTATTCTTTTAGAGAGAGAAAGCATGAGCAGGAGGGGCAGAGGGAAAGGGACAATCTTGTCTTAGGGTATGACCCGGGGCTTGATCTCAAGACCCTGAGATCAGGACCTGAGCTGAAACCAAGAGTCGGACCCTTAACTGACTGTGCCACCCAGGCACCCCTAATTTTCTTATATACCTGAGAAGTCCATGGGTTCTTTGGGTCCCAGGATGTCTGGATTTAAATACTTAGAAAATAGCATTAAGACTAGTCTCTTTCCATGTCTCATCTCTGCTTTCTCTTCTGTTGGCCTCATTCTTAGCAGGCTCTCTCCTTTTGGTAGTAACAGGTTACCAGCTATTATGGGCACGTGGTTTCAAAATCCCAGTGCAGCAGAGAAGAGAAAAAAATTCCTCTTTTACTTTCTCCAGAAAAAGCCATATATTTCTCTCTGATAGGCTGTGGTCATGTCATATGACACCTCTGGCCACTGTGCCCAGGATGACGTGGTGACTTGGTCAAGTGTACCTGGGTCACACACCAACCCTGGGAGCGGCATAGTCAACCCAGCCAAACCACAAGAGGCATGAATGCTAGACAAGCAAAGCCAACACGTTTCCACTGCAGATGCAGACACATCTGAGTTTGCAGCCTCTTGCTACATTACTGTCTCCCTGACCTTGTGTCAATTCTTTATCCTTTCTGATCCCGAGGTTTTCCATCTGTAACATGGTGTAAGTGGTAAAGAATGCTGGCTGTTCAGGGTTCTTATGATGATGTAATGGACAGAACAATGCAAAGCCCCTTATTCAATGTGATGGCAGAAGGTACTCTATCAATGGCAGCCCGAATTCAATTCACTTGATATTAAATAACTACATGAAACATTGCACTGTTACAATTGCCATTGTTGTAGAAAACCTTTAGGGCCTGGCTTTCTTCCTGCTCGGCCCACTCACAGAGGGAATCTCCTTGCTGGTTCAGTAAGCCAAGGCGATGAATGTCATTAACATTACTAAAATGCACACCTGCATTAGCCGCATCAAAGCAGCTGTGTTTATTATCATAATTCACCAACCTTTCCACAGTAATTTCTCACTCATTATTGAGATGTAGAGAATTCTATTTTACTTGATTATAAATATACCTCTATAATTTCATCGTGAAAAAATTAACTTGACATTAGCCCTCCAGAGCATTCATTGTCTTTCTCTCTGGCTCAACTAAAGGGTCCATTGGCCTCTATCTAGCTTTATCGTCAGTATTATTCTGTTTTTCTACCAAATATATAATTTGAAACTGCCATTCCACTGGGCCTGATATTTTATTAATAATAATGAGCTAATTTTTATAAAGTTATCTTTATCACTGAGTTTTTTAAAATAGGATTTTAGCGGTTCCTCTTTAATCTTCTAAGTGTAAGTTAGAGTTTCTTCTGAAACTTCATAGTTAGCCAACTCAAAAACATTTAACATCCAATTACAGCCATTCATTTTTTTAAAGATTTTATTTATTAGAGAGAGAGAGCCCCAGAAGGGGGGGAAGGAGAGCAGTGGGGGTCAGGGGGGAGAGAAGCAGACTCGCCATTGAGTGTGGAGCCCAAAGTGGACGCCATCCCAGGAACCTGAGATCATGATCTGAGCTGAAGTCAGACACTTAACCTACTGAGCCATCCAGGAGTCCTGACAGCCATTCATTTTTGGACTTGTTTCCACCTCATCCCACTGGGGTGGATAAGAGGGTAAGGGGAAAGCTACATTCTACCTCCCTCCTATTTCCTCACAGCTAATCTTCCAGGTGTGATTTAGGTGCCAGTCAGCCTCACTCATGCAAGATTTGGGACATGGAAGTGAAGAGAAGGCTACACTTCTGCTGCTTCTGATGGCAAGCTCCATTGGAGGGCTCTTGGTCCTGGTGTCCAGTTACAGGCTCCGTGGGTTTGGGGAGGTGGGGCATGAGGCATCCATTTTGCTCGTGTGCATGGTCATGGTGGCAGCCTCATGATTTTAGATTGCTATCTGATTGTGGCAGTGGCAGCATTGCTCTGGAGCTGGGCTTTCTGGTTGTAGGAGAGGCAGCAGATCTCTGGATAGCCCTATTCTAATGCGAGATTGGGGGAATTGTTTCTGAAAACTCTTTCAAGAATCTCTTTAACCATCTCAGTGACTCTGAGACCATTTACTAGATTGTAATAAATTCCATCCTGCTTAAACTAGTAACAGTGGATATGGTTCTCTGCAACTTAACTCTCAAATTTTATTAAAAATGTGTCTTCAATTCTCTCGTTCCTTCACCTATCAAATTGTAGCTTGAGACAGGAATGGATATATCTCTTCCCTGAAGAGTAAGAAAAATTTCTCAGATAATTCTAATCACAGGGCCTATGGTTCCCTTCTAATTTCAAAACTTTTGATCTTTGTAGACTTCTTAATGATAATGTGAATGTAAAGGAGCTTTTGAAGGAAAAAAATAGATAAATCAGTAAGTTTGTGAAAAGGTGTTTGTGGAATGGCATTAATTAAAAATGATCATGTCAGGTACTACTAAGATATTTTAATTTTTAAATTCAAATTCTACAACATAAAAATCATAGAGAATGAATCTATCGTTTTTCAGTCCAATAGTTGACTTTCCAATAATGTGTCAATGGTGATAGGATGCTTCTCTGAAATTGGCAGTTTTAATGATGTAAGTAAACGTGGCAAAAGTCAGAAGGAGGAAGTTCAGGGAAAGTTGTTAAAGAAATATATTGATATGTCTGTTTTTGCAAGAGCTCTCAGTATTAGTTCAAAGGAGAAATCCTATTTGTACATCAACCCTAATTAGGAAGCTTTAAAACTGATAAATGATGCCCCAAAGACCAGATTAAGCTTCACACGGAAACTGGAGAGATAAGACTGCTGCCTTTCACTGTGTAGTGGTATGTAGATAGCTCACCCTGAAACGGGAAAAGGTTGAGGCTTCTGAGCACTCTTCAGGATTTCTGCTCTATAGCAGAGATCCTCTTTTGTGTGGTATCAGAGGTGTCACTTGATTATGCTCTCACCTACTCCTGGGGGAATTTGTCCCAATTTCCTTGAGGCTAAGGAGCCTAATAAAAAAAGAGAAAAGCAATTGTCATTAGGAAAATCTAGTCAATAGCTGGGTCATTCTGTCATCTCTGAAACAAGAGGACGAGAGAGAAGCGGGATGAGGTTCTGGAAGTCAAGAAGAGAAGCGAATGCAGCAGTTTGCGGACCATTTGATGATCTTGCAGGAATTTCAGTAGACACGTGAGGGCAGAAGCTATATTGCAATGGGTTGAGGAGTAAACAGAGTGTGAGAAGTGGAGAAATAAGTAGATGTCATCCTCTCAAGAAGATGATAGTAAAAGAATGATGGGACAGTAGCTGAAGCATTGTGTTCAGTAAATGTGAGTATGTTCCTTCAGGGAGAAGAAGCAGGGAAGAAAGAGATAATAAACATACAAGTACAAAGAGATAAAAAATATTTGTATGAGAGTATTACTCCCCTCTTTTCCTTCACTGTACCTTCACTGTCAAATGTGGGTGTGACCAGCTTCATGTCCCTACCGCTGCCACATATCTGGCTGGACCTTATTATATAGGTTGGGCAAATCGAGTAAGAAAACTCAAGAAACTGGGAGGAGGGATTTGTGTTTTGTATGCATGAATGAGAGAAAAAAAGAGGGAGAAGAGAAGAAAGAACAAGGCCATACAGATGGGGAAAACTAAAAGAATATTGGTAAAGAGCGGAGGGTAAAGGAGAAAGTTTAAAACCCGGTATAGTATGGGGGAAAGAAAAAGGGATTTCAAGAAATATTGCCATGGATTGTATGTCCTTGCAAATTCTTTGAAGGGTACAAATAAATAGTGGAATTACTGTTAAGTTTTTAGCGATGGACTTGAGGACAGAGGATGTATGAGCCATGTCACTGAATGAAGTCTCTGGTAGTGTTCCAGTTACTAAGGCAATATAACAGCCCCAAATTTTGTGGTATAAAATAGTCAAAAGTCTACTAAGTTTTTGTGGAAACTGTATTGCTGAGAAAACTATGAGCTTAGAACAAAAAACCTTTGACTATTACTGTTTTAAAACAGCCTTTGCATCCCTAAGCTTGCACTAGTTCAAAATGGGCTATATGGCTTTCTAGGAAGGTATAGTCCTTGATGACTCTTTCAGACATAGCCGTGGAAGATGATAGACAAGAAAAACTTTCTAAAGGGAGGATCCGGGGGCCATGAAGAATCATGGGTATAGGAGTGCTGACAATACTGATTCCACCTCTGGCCCTCCATCTTTTTTGCTGGATGACCTCTTTGAGGCTATGTTTTCAGCCCCTTGGAGACTAATGTATGTACCTTAGAAATGCCTGCCAAGGCTGGGGTGAGGGGAGGCTTACTTTGGCTTTCCATGAATCTATTAGCGATAACATGGTCTTTCGGCTTCCTGATACACAGGTGGTACCACAAGATCTAATTAAAGGTTAGCTGTCAGGTGCATGCAGACTCTTTGATCTCACTAAAATGCCCTTCTTCGTGTTCCCTCGCTCTAAAAAATCTGTAGCCTAGGGTGTGGACTTGGCAGAACTTTGAGAATAACCGTGTAGCTGGTGTGGATTATCCTCTACCAGATCCCCCCACAGTAATTTACCCTGAATAAAACTCTGTGTATCCTGGGTGGAGTTGCCTGCTTTGTTTTCTTGTCTCAAAATGCCTTCTCTGTTGGGAGGGATACTTCACTCTTCCTCCCCCACCTTGTAGCAGTGGGCAAGGGGGAACTCCTTCCAGAATGTAGAATCTGGGTCAAATCAAGGGAAATAACCTAAGTCACAAGATACCTCATAAATATTTATAGGATTTCATCATTGCTAAGGACCAGAGACCACTGCATGTTTTCCACTCTTTGCTTTTCTTGATAGGAGTTTTATCACAGTTGTGCTGTCCCTGATCAACCATTGTATTTTGGGGTGGGGGGGATGGAGTGGCAGAAAGTCTGTTTTTTTAGTTCCAAGGCAACTTCTAACCAGGAAAACTAATATTGGACTGTAAAGTGAGCAAGAAATAAAATTTTAATGTGTCAGGCCACTAAAATTTTAGAATTTTTTTGTTCAACAATTAATGTTAATTAATATAATGAGTATGGTAGATACATGAAGAAATCATTGGTCTGTTTCTGTGATTGGTTTGGCTTCCCACCTAATGGCCCAAGACTTTTGATTAGGTATCTGGTCAAAAAGACAGCCGTCTCTTTTTATTTTTATAAAATTAATATGAAGATTAATTAGATTTCTTTGTCTGCAAACTTTGTTTACCCCAGTAAACAGTAGTGCAACTTACATTAAATTGTTAAATTCTTGAATTCATATATTTACCACAAATACTCAATGACTTAATTTGTTCTGTTTTTATGAAATTTGAGTATGTGAAATCATATGAGCTTAAAGCAACATTTCCAAGCACCGAATGAAGAAAATGTTTGATCATAACAAATGAGTGTTCATTCTAGAGACAAATCGCATTCTGTTATTAGTAGCATCGTTTCTATTCAGTTACCATGATACAGATTGATTTTTATCAATCCCTTTAACTGCCTTCCTGGAAACTCTAATGCCCCATCTTCGTGCTGTTTCACATTTATCTACTATTCCCAGTGCCTAGCCAGATGCCTTACATATGTAAGAGCCTAACTGATATTTTGGAAACTGAATTTGAAAAATAGGGAATTACAAGTGATACAGGATAAGTCTAAAGATCCTTTAGGTATTTATTTGTCCTAGTAATTAACGGTTTTATTCCTTTCCTGGAAAAGTCATTTTATAATTGAAAAGACATTTTTGCTGATGATTCACTTGAAACTTTTCTTTCATTTCATCCCATTAATTCCTTGGAAGTTTTTAGTTTCATAGTTTAGTATTCACAAGTGCATGGATACTGAATCATGATGAAAGCTTTTAAATCGCTTTTTATTGCATTAAGATCTTGTAGGTGAATAGAAGTTATTTGATCTTAAAAATAAACATCATCATTTAAATCATTGAAAATATTAATACCATGTTTCATCTTCCTATGCCATTTTGGGATCTTTTCTAGTCTTCATTCTTCAAAGTAGCCATTAACAATCCCATTGAACAGAACAGGAAGCCAAGGTTAAAGTGATTTATTCCATGCCATTTTGCAGCCATGGCAAGGCTAGACTGAGAGACTGAGGCTCACTACGACAGCTCTACTCTGCCTCCCACTCTCTCCCTGGCGCCTAATGCCTAACAGCTGCATTAACTCACCGGTGTCATTTAGTGCACTGAAAGATGATTTGCTTTTCCCAGCATGCCTGGTGCATCAACAGATGCTCTTTTGGCCTTAAAATTTCAAAGTACCCTCACAAGTATCTGCCTTCCTGCCTTCGACAGGGGCTGGAAGAACAGAGCAGGACACACGTCAGCATTACAAGGCCCAGCCTCTGACCCACCTGCTCTTTTTTTTCTTTCACCCAGGTCATCTCACATATTAAAACAAATTGAGTTACCACTGTGGAATGTTTTCACTATGTCACCTGCTAGGACTATCCATAACAATTCCTCCATCACTGCTTTACACAAGCTAAAATGTAATCTGCTGAGAAGCTTCATGTTGTCTCAGAAGGCAAAGGCATGAAGAATAGGCCATGGCAAGGCCATTGCTATAGGCTAAATGTTTGTGTCCTTCCCAGTTCCTATGTTGAAGCCCTAATCCCCAGTGTGGTGGTATTTGGAGGTGGGGCTATTGAGAGGTAATTAAGGGTTAGAATGGGGTCTTGGGAGAGGAGCCCCTGTGATAGGTTTGGTGCCTTATAAAGGGATGAAGGGACCAGAGCTCGCTCACTTTCTGCGTTGTGAGGACCCAATGAGATTCTGTCAGGTGCCTTCTGTTAGCATTGTTCCCAGCTTTTAGACTGCTGTATTTTTCCACCAACAGTGTTATGCCATCAAAATAAAGTAATTGAGAGAGCCCCCATGGCAAGAGATACTTGATAAGTACTTAAATAGAAGGAAGCTCCCTCTTTTCTGAAGGACAAGTTTTTGGGGAAAACTCAAAAGCTTTTGAAATTTTCAGATCCATGGAGTTTGAGGCAAGAAATCTGGACTATGGCCAGGAAATACAAATATTTCAAATGTGTCCCATATGATTCTGATCAGTCATCTGAAACAGAAGTATAGGAACTCATGTGTGTCTGTTCTCACTACTACCAATTTGGTATAAATAACTTCCATGCTTTATATCATGCTCATGCAAATATATATATATATACATATACATACTTTTTTGGAGTTGTCTCGTAATATTTTTAATACAATATTATAAATTAGTCTTTTTAGTTAACTTAATATTTTCTCAGGCACTCACCTTCAGCACATTTAGACCCACATACATACATGTGTCTCAGTATCAGCATTATTGATATTTTAGGCCAGATAATTCTTCGTTTGGGGTGGCTGTCCTGTGCACTGTAATATGTTTAGTGATATCCCTGGCCTCTATCCACTAATGCCAGTAGTACTCAGCCTCCTGTTGTTCCCAGATGTTGCCCAATGCCCTTTGGGGAACAAAATCATTCCTGGTTGAGAACCAGTGAGATGGAGTAATATATTCAACCATTCCTCCATCAGTGGCAATTCAGGTTATTTTCCAGACTTTTTCTTCTCCCCCTTGGCAATAAAAATCCCTGTACATGTGTCTTTAAACAACATTGTTTCTGTTTCGATAGGGTAGATTCCCACAAACGAGATTACTGGCAAAGTTGATAGGCATTGTGGAATTACTTTCCCAGGAGGCTGTAACAATTCACATTCCCACCAGTGTCTGCAAGTGTCCCTCCACCTTTCCCAGCCCTGGATAGTGACCATCTTTTTTTTTTTTTTTTCTTTTCCTGTTTGCTAGACAGATGCATAAAAACATGATTTCCCAATGTTGCTTTGATTTTTAATTTTCCTGACAATTTGTGAGCATGTTGTCACTTATTTATTGGTCTTTTGCTCTTCGTGTTCCAGGAAACCAGTCAAGGCCTATGACTATTTTTACGGATTATCTGTGTTTTTTATTTTCACCAGTTTGTTGGAGTTCTTGGTTAGGGATATTAGTTCTTTTCCATAAATACTAGAAATGGTTTGTTTGGTTTTTGTTTGTTTTTTCAGTCAATAATTTGTCTTTCGGATTTGTTTTTTGATGCAATTTTTTTTTCCATTTTCCATTTAATGTAAGGAAAGTAAAAGGTGGAGTGACTTGCTCAAAATAGCACCTTCAGGTAAAGGTAGAGCAGGGACAGTACAAGGATCTTCCCACCCCCCCGCCCCCCAGGGTCTTCCCCTTACCCAGTGCTGTACTCAGGGAGCTGTTCTTCCCACTCTACCCTTGTCCCTCCCCACTCCATCTGTGCATGTTTACAACTAGGAGAATCAATTTGAAAACACAGGGCAGCCAAAGTATAATAAAATATCATAACACAGAAACAGCACACGTGCCCTCAGCACATAATAATTTTTCTAGGTTGCCCTTTTATAGTCGTCCAAACACCTAAGCAGTATCTGGGGAGAGATTGCTCCCCCTGGCACAAAGGCAGGGTACAAGAGATAGAGCAGATGGCTGTGGGGCATTCCTGGCTGGGAATTCTGCCAGCAAACATTCATAAAGGAAGTGCATAGATAGTCTGAGCAAGACAGCCAAGAGACTAATATGTTCAGATGGCATAATGCCTTTTCACAAACTGCTGGGATGTTTATCCATGGCAGACGGAAGCAAGGCTTTTAGAAGCTCTACTTACCACCTTAAGCATCATATCACATTGAAATCCATTCCCTATAAGAGAATGAACGTATTAGGAAAACATTGCCTAAAATCTCATCACGTCTGGTAAAATTCTGTGTTTTTGAAAACAAAACATCAAAGTCTTTATTCTCTGTATTGAGACACTGAGCCTCCTCATTTCTACACGCATGATTTGCAACACTGTTGAATACATCCTTACAGCTGGATACCCACAAAAATGCAGTACGGTGACCAAGAGTTTGTGTGTTTAATAACACATTGGGAAAAATGGAAGTCAGATGGCCCAACTCTGTTGTATCACTCCATTGGGCTTCCTTATGGCTTCAGGGAAGCCAGTCAGAGCATTAATGCTTGTTTGTGCCCGACTGTTACAAACATGTGTTGATGCAAAATAAATAACCAACAATGGGAAATTTTAGCTTAGATGAGAAGTGCTTTTTAGAAATTCATGTGGATGATTAAGGCAGTGATTTTCAACTAGGATGGTGGGAGGTGGGTGGAGAAGAAAGTTTAAAACTACGCCTGTTGCCCGATACATCCTTTTGCAAGGCATTCCCCCCCCCCCACACCTAAAGTGACAATTAGGTAAGCCAGTTACAGTTGGGAACGATGAGGAACCTCAGGTGAGTGGGCATGGAAAAAGATTGGTAACTACTGATCTCAAAATTCAAAGATATTTCCAGTAGGAATCAGCCCAGCAAATTCTCTCTCTCTCTACCTCTCTCTCTCTCTGTGTCACACACACACACACACACACATACACACACCAGTGCTTCTATTAAAAGGAGCTGTGGGTGGTACTGTGCTAGGTGCACTGAAGTGTACAAATGGTTTTTTTTCCATGTAGTTTTATTTGTTTATTTTTAAAAGATTTTATTTATTTATTTGAGAGAGAGAGAGACAGTACCTGAGCAGAGGGAGGGGCAGAGGGAGAGGGAGAAGCAGACTCTCCACTGAGCAGGGAGTCCGATGCCGGACTCAATCCCAGGACCCCAAGATCATGACCAGAACGGAAGGCAGACACTTAACCGTCTGAGCCACCCAGGCTCCCCTCCATGTATTTTTAGTCAACTTCCAGGCAACAAACATTAATTAGCCCAGCACAGTACCATTTACCATGCAAATAATTACTGAAGCTCTGTTAGGTGGGAGATTGTGTGCTAAAAAGGGTAAGAAGTGATCCCTGCCCTCGGGAGGCTTACAGTCTAGTGGAGGCACTTAGCCAAGGACACAAAGAGTAACAAGAAGAAGCAAACTCTGCAGCTGTATCCTCCCACTGGAAATACAGAAATACTGGCTAAACTGTAACAAAGAAAAATATTCTTAAAGACAGCTGAATCCAAAAGAGTTGAAGAGAAATCTATGGCAGAAAAATGAGGTAAGACCTTAAAGCAATAGCAGGGCACAGATGCCTGGGAATGGGAAGGTTGGCCTGGACGAGTGCACTGACAGCCAGCGCTGGGCTCCAAGATAGTGCTGTAACAAGCGCACAGGTAGGAAAGGGTGGACTTGGGCCTGCCATGGATGAAACTGTACCCAAGACTGTTCGTAGAAAGCTGGGACTCAGGACAGTGTCCCCTCAAAGATCAAAAGCAATTCACGTTCCACCAACTCAGAGAAAAGATCAAGAATTATATCTTTTTCTAGGGCTTTCAGAGGAGAAAAAAGGTCCTGTGAGAAACCAAAACATTAATTCCGTGTCTCTAAAAACAAAACCTATTTCTAGGTAGGTGAACCCTCCTGTAGCACTAAACAGAATCCAAGCAAAAACTACTAAGGGGAAGAACTTTCACAATTTAAATTTGACTCATAAAGAAAAAAGAAAAACCAGAAAGTGAACTCATAAACCAAAACTACAAACTACACAAAATAATGACCCATCAAAAGTGAGACTCAACAGAAAAAACAGATTGGAGAATTATACCCCTCAAGATCCCGAGATAAAGAACATTTGGAAGGAGACCAGCTAAGAGAAGGGAGCGGTGAGGCAGGAGCTTGGGATGATCAGGGAAGGACTGAGTATGGAGAAGGGGTGACTTTGATAGAGTTAAAAAGGGTAGCATTTTTCCCGAAGAGAGATACAAGTGAAAGCTGGAAAACCTAGGGCATTTTCAGATGAGGCAGAAATACAGTTATTAGATTTAGCAAACAAAAATACAGGATCCCCTGTTAATTTTAATTTTAGATCAAAAACAATTTTTTTTGTATAAGCTTGCTCCATGAAATATTTGGGACATACTTACACTAAACATTCCTTGTTTATCTGAGATCCATACTTAACTAGATATTCTGCATATTAACCTGGAAGCCTAAATAGAAAGCACTTTGACAAGTGATAGCTAAGAGTTAGGATTCCAGGGACTCCTGGGTGGCTCAGTCAGTTAAGCATCTGCCTTGGGCTCAGGTCATGATGTCAGGGTCCTGGGATCCAGTCCCTGCTCAGCAAGGTGTCTGCATCTCCCTCTGCCCCTCCCCCTTGCACGCTCTCTCTCTCTTTCTCATCAATCAATCAATTTAAAAAAAAAAGGAGGTAGGATTAGACTATCCAAGTTCTATTTGAGGGTGTTACTCGTGCATAGAACCTGAGGAGGGAACCCATAAATTGCACACATTGAAGAATATGAGAGGAAGAGATAATACCAGAGTGGTGACTTGCCTGGACCAACTGGGGAAGCAAATAAAATGATCAAAACACAGATCAGGAATGGAAATAATAACAAAGAGATAAGGACCTGGCAAGGCCATTTAATTTTGGAGATGGGAAAGGTGAGGGTAACTTTCGAGAAATTAGTCAGTGGACAACTGCAGGTAAGAAGCCGAATTACAGGTATTTCAAGAGTCAGAGAAGGAAAGGGGTGGGGGTCAAAAGCCTAAGTAATGTATTTATTCTGAAAGCTTAAAATAAATAAAATAAATAAAGATGATGTGTAGGAGAGACCTAGAGATGTTCACAGAAACAACAGAAGGCCAGATTGAGGACAGCCCCAGGGAGGTGAGACTGGCTGAACAGGAGATGAATGAAGAGCACAGGCGGCTGGAGGGCACAGGTGGACAAACACTTCTCTTGAAGGGCGGCTCCCCAGAAGCTTGTATTCAGCCCCGCTTAAAAAAAGTTTCAATGAGGATAATTGACATACAATACACTGAACAAACTT
The DNA here is from genome assembly GCF_023065955.2 of Ursus arctos. Lineage (NCBI taxonomy): Eukaryota > Metazoa > Chordata > Mammalia > Carnivora > Ursidae > Ursus > Ursus arctos. The sequence goes on from NW_026623067.1 coordinate 60,161,527, forward strand.
AAAGCATACCATTTGATACATTATAACATATGTCACACCTGCGACCATCACCATATGGTAAAGAACAAATCTGTCATGCCCCAGAGTTTTCTTGGGCCCCTTTGTAATCACTCCCTCCAGCCTCTGTCAGCATCACCCATCCCCAGGCAACCTCTGATTTCCTTTTTATCTGGTATATTGGTTTGTATTTTAAAAATTTTGTATAAATGGCATTATACAATATTTATAACTTTTTCTAATCTGGCTTATTTCACTCAAAATAATTAAGATTTATATATATTAATCATGTTGACCAGTAGTCCATTCCTTTTATTGCTGGGTGCTGTTGCTCTACATGCACAGGCTGAACTTCAGTTATCCATTCACCTGTTGTGAACATTTGTATTGTTTCCAGCATTTGCCTTTTACAAATAAAGCTGCTGTACACATTCATGTACAAGGCTTTGCTTGGCACATACTTTCATTTCCCTAGATAAATACTAAAGAGGGGAATTACGTCATATGGTTAAGTGTATAACTTTTTAAAAAACTGCCAGCTGCAAACAGACACGTGGAAAGATGCTTAACATCACTCATCATCAGGGAAATGCAAATCAAAATCACACTGAACCATCCCCTTAAACCTGTCAGAATGGCAAGAATCAAAAGGACAAGAAATAACAATTGTTGGCGAAGGTGTGGAGAAAAGGAGCCCTCACCTTCTTTGGGAAATAAATGTCTTTAGTAACGTCCTCTTAACTATTCTACCCTTTAAAAAAAACTGAGTTCTTTGCTTTCTTATTGAGTTTTGAAAATTATTTGTGTGTTCTAGTTACAAGTCCTTCATGAAATATATGATCACAAAATATTTTTCTACCAGTTTCTTATTTGCCTTTTCATTCTCTTAACAGTACCTTCTAGAAGCCTAAGTTTTTAATTTTAATGAAATCCAATTTATCAATTTCTTTTTTTATGAATCATATCTTTGGTGTCACATCTAAGAAATCTTTGTTTGACCCAAGATTACAAAAGATTTTCTTCTTGCGTTTCTTCAAGAATATTTATAATTTTAGGTTTTACATTTAGGTCTATGATCCATTTTGTGTTATTGTATATGGTGTAAGATATGGATTCAAGTTCATTTTTTTGCATACAGATATCCAATTGTTCTGGCATCAGACTGTCTGATTTTCTAGGCAATCTTTTCTCCACTGATTTGCCTCTATGCCTTTTTAAAAAATGTTTTCCATATTTGGGTAAATCTATTTCCGGACTCCATTCACTGTCTTGAACGTTGTAGCTTTATTATAAGTCTTATAATCAAGTAGTGTCGGTTCTCAACTTTGAATAGTCTATATGTAGATAATTACATAGATACTCTGTGATTATGTCCTCAATGATAAAGGCAATTGTGCTTCTTTTCTAATCTGAGTGCATTTTGTTTCTTTATTTTGTTTCCTTTTTCATTCAATGGCTAGAACCTTCATTCAGTACAGAGTCAAGTAGAAGTGGTGAGAATTGACTTGTTCCTGATCTTTGGGGGAAAACGTTCACTGAGTATGGTGTTAGCCATAGGCTTTTCATAGATGTCCTTTACATGGAGTTGAGCAAGTTACTTTCTAATTCTAGTTTGCTGAAAGTTATTTTCCTGAATACATACTGAATTTTGTTAAACCCTTTTGTTTGTGTGAATTGAGATAATGAAATGGTTTTGGTTTTAGTGTGTTAATACGGTGATTACTTGACTGATTTTTCTTTTTTCCTTCTTTTTTCTTTGAGAGCTAGAGAGAGATCGCCTGTTTGCACGTGAGTGGGGGGAGGTATTTGGTGTGGGGAGGGGCAGAGGGAGAGGAAGAGAAAGAATCTTAAGCAGGCTCCACGCCCAGCATGGAGCCTGATGTGGGGCTCCATCTCATAACCCCGAGATCATGACCTGAGTGGAAATCAAGACTTGGATGCTTAACCAACTGAGCCACCCAGGCACCCCAATATTGATTGATTTTTAAATGATAAACCCATCTCGCATTCCTGAGAAAAACTACACTTGGTCTTAATAAATGTCCCTTTTTACATATTTTAGTATAATTTCATTTGTATCATCCATAGCTCTACTTAACTTTTTGAACATATGAAATACAATTATAAGTACTCTTTTCATTTTCTTGTCTACTAATTATCACATCTGTGTCAGTGAGTATTCTTAACCTTTGCTCTGGAATGCATTAAGTACATCGAAAGAGTTTGATCCTTTTTGGAAGTTGCTTATAAGATTTGTTAGGTGGGACTAGTGCTCATCTAGGGTTCATTCTTCTTCGATACTGAGGCAAGGTCCTCTGTATACTTGACCCTACCTCCCTGAGGCTTTTCCATCTGACTGGTGGGAACAGGCATCGTTCCGTGTTGAGCGTGAGCTTCAGGTGCTCTTACCTTTGGTCCTCTCAGGTGGTTCTTTCCCTGGCCTCTGGTGGTTTCTCACATGCATGTGATGATGAGCAGTGCTCAGCTGAATACTTGAGGGAATTCCTTAGCAGATGTCTATAGTTTCTCTGTGGGACATGCTTCTCTCTGGGACTCTTTCCCACAAAATGTAGCCACCTTGGTCTCCCTGAGCTTTGGGTACTGTCTCCTCAATTCCAGAAGTCTACCAGTGTCCCTGCACCATAGCTTAGAAACTCTCCAGGCAGCACGGTGGAGACAAGGGGCTCACCGCATTTGATTTTCTCTTTCAGGATCACTGTCCTTCATTGTCTAACATTCAGTGTCTTGAAAACTGTTTTTTTTTTTTTTTTTCATATATATTGTCTGGGTTTTTGTTGTTTCAGAAGGGAAGGTAAATCCAATGCCTGTTATTCCATCTTGGCTGCAAGTAGAAGTCTACAACATTTTTTTAAGGATGGTAAATTGTTTATTAAATATCATCTGGACTATTGGTTAATTGAGCAGTGTAGAGATAATCCAAAAACAGTTTGGCAATATATCTTTATTTGTGAAATCATATCAGTAGAGTAACCATATCATGGTTGCTGGGGCCTTGTTATGGCACAGGTGAAAATTCCTTCTGTTGTTCACACTGTGAATCAGGAGTTGTTTACCTCTAGCATCTAATTATCAAGGCCCACACGTTCATATTTCAACTCCACTTTTGAATATAGATTCACATTTGCCACACAATAATTTGGAGGATATGGATATTTGCAAAGCTTCTAGATGATTCTAATGATTGGCTGACTAAATGAATCAGTATAGTGCAAACCAGAGATTCTCACCCTAAACACTACTGACTTTTTAGGGTGTAGATTATTTTTGTTTTGGTTGGGAAGAGAACTGTTCCACTCACTGTAGGATGTATGGTAGCTTCCTAGCCTCTACCCAGTAGATGCCACCCCCCATCCCCAATCATGACAATCAAAAATGTTTCCAGAAATTTCCAACTGTCCCCTGGGGAGCAATGTTGCCTCCAGTTGAGAAACACTTGTGCACTTAAAATCCAGACCTTAAACTGCTGGAGAACCTAAACCGTATTTTATTAATTTCTATATTCCTAGCACTCAGGAGAATGCACTCAATAAATGCCTGAGGAGTGAACAACACGAATGAATGAAGGTCATCCATCCCTGTCTTATAGAACAAGTATTCTCAAATCTCACCATTCTTGTTAAAAAGCAGATTCTCTAATTACACTCTCAGAGAGTCATTCAGGGCATGAGATGGGGCACAGGAATTGCATCATTTAACTGGCATCACAGTGATTTCCCAGCCAGAATCAGAGGAACCCCTGACTCTTAAGTACAGTGATAAGAAGTATTTATTAGAGGGGAAAAAAACCCCACACTATTTCCCTGTAACTGTAATGCCAATTACAAAGCCTTTGGCCATTTTTATCCACCCTGCTCAATAAGCAAATGTAACTTCAGGGACAGGTAAATAAATATTTGACCTTTCCACAGGTCCAAGAAGAATTTGCTTTTAAAATATTCTGCTTAACCTGCAATAATCCATTACAATGCCATTTACCATGTGATTTAATTTGGGATAAAAATCTGAAAGTCAGTTTAGAATTCAACCTGACATCTTCTAATGAACGAGACCTCTGGGTAAAACCATCAACCAGAGAGTATAATCAGAGCAAGTTCTTGAGTGGGTTCAGTCTCTCCATCAGTCACTTCTGTTCAGAAGTGAATTGAACTGAGCCCTTCAGTTCCAGAGACCCATTCAGATCCAGGAGACCTCAGACCCAGTTTCTATGATGATTATATCATAGGGTTGATGGCTCAGCACTTGAAAGGTAAGGATTTTAGTGATTATCTGTTTCTTTTTACAATTTAAGTGAATTCGGAAAGACTGAAAAAAGTCTTTATTTCTTAATACATGCAACTGTCAAGGGACCCTGTATGGGTAAGAATATTTACATGTTTTGTTTTGGTTTCATAATTTTCCAGCAAGACAGATTGTTTTGGTCAGAGGCTTGGTTTCCTTTATTCCCATAAAGTTCTTTTTGGAAAAATTTGCACCTTATTTATCTAAGGAGTAGGAATTGTTTGCCCACCCACCTAAGAGCTTTCAGTGGAGAAAGGGGCCTTTCTGGAAGTAATGGATCAAGGATTCAAGGAAGTAGCTGCCATCTGGGAATTATTACCTTAGCAATGGAAGGCACCCATAGGAGTAAGTACTGCTCATTTGCTCTAATAATGATGTAATATGCATTAAGAAAGGATGCATTCTTTTTTTTTTTTTTTTTTTTTTTTTTTTTTTAAGATTTTATTTATTTATTTGACAGAGACAGCCAGCGAGAGAGGGAACACAAGCAGGGGGAGTGGGAGAGGAAGAAGCAGGCTCCCAGCAGAGGAGCCCGATGTGGGACTCGATCCCGGAACGCCGGGATCACGCCCTGAGCCGAAGGCAGACACTTTAACGACTGCGCTACCCAGGCGCCCCGAAAGGATGCATTCTTGATGCATGTATACCTCAGAGGCATCACTTTACACAATTCTAGGAGGCCCCTTGCATGTGGTTAGAGCATTGGTTCTCTCAGGGCAACCTAGCTAAGAAATGTGCCTCCTTCTGGAGTGGAGAGAGCCACTGGACCTTTTGCTGGCTCCAGTATGGGGCCTTTCTTTCCATGGGTGATATTCAAAATACTTAACAATACTGAACCATCAGCATGGTGATATAATTAATAAATCAAACATTTAAAAAATTCTCTTCTGTTCTCTATTTCAGCCAAACAATATAGCATATAACTGCTTATTGTGCAATTGTGCAAATTATTCATTGAACTATTCTAATATTTCTGAAATGATTTGCTGCACTGTAAATATTGGCATTGTGGTCTCCCATCTGACCTGGCTGTCATGGGCTAAATGATGCCCCTGTCTTAGCTACCATTTGGTGAAAGGATTGCATCAAACTCTTCTGATACCTTCTGTGTTAGATTGGTCGTCTTTTGGTGCCTGTCCCTGGGGCTCCCCTGCAGGTGCGGTGCATGTTGCCCACTCACACAGCTGGGTACACACTTGATGCCAGTGCTTTCCACACAATGCGGACTTAGAGCAACTGTATCTCAGATTCTGCCGACAGTGGCACCCCACTTCCCATGTCACCAACTCCTCTGACTGGGCTGCCGCCCCAGTAATGCTGGCTAGCCCTCATTGTCCCCCACTGCCGCTGTCACTTTGATCTTCTCTGTGCCACCAGAGCTCCTAGCAGGCCCTGTGACCTGACTCTGCAGTTGGGCAGTGTCATCAGATGAATCACAGTTTCAGGAATATGAAACTGCACTTCTCTTTCATAGTGCTGAATCCACTGCAAGCATTTGCTGATCAAATAGCAATTACATTCTGAAGTTGTCTAGCCCATCAAAGACCGGCCAAGATATGAATATATTCAATATCTCTGTTACTCCTAGGTCACTCTGTAGCAGCGGGCCCATTTGTTAGCAGCCACAGTGACATTCTGTGCCAATCAGCTTGAATTAATGAGCTGACAGTAGAAATTATATCATTAATTGTATCTGCTGCTTGGTTCAGCTACTGTTAGATTCTTTACAGCAGGCATAGAAGTACTCCGCTAGCAGCTTACCCAGGCCCTTCCCCAACACTATGATCCTCGGCCTCCCAAAAGCTTACTTGCTGCCCTGAATTCCCTGAGGTAGTGAGTGCATGGACTGTGTCCTCATAGCCCAGCCTGAGGAAGAAAGAAAGTTTATTTATCAGTTGGTAAGACCCACAGCAAAGCTAGTGAAATGGGAAGTCTCTAACTTATTTTTTGCCGGTTTTGAAAGGAGCCATTTAAAGTCTTTCCATTGGGATGAGATGGAATATAAGTAGATATTATTAAGTGACAGAATTAATTATTAATATTTAAAGAATGCAGCTATTTTATTATTATTAACTGTTATGTAGAAGAAAATAATATGATTTCTCTAGGGGCAGGGACCGTATTTTATTATTTATTCCTCTTTCTGCACTGTGTATAAGACCTGGTATACTAACTGTGCAAACCGGTGTTTGAATGAATGAAGGAATAATAAATAAATAAAAGGCTCTTCATTAAGCTGGAAGTAGGGGGCTTGAGGGTTATGGGAAAGTGCTCCATACTAGAAATAGCATGGGTTTTGGAGCCAGGGAGATCTTGGCCAGAATCTGAGATCTCACACTTACCTGTCATGTAGCTTAACTTCTGTGGAGCCTCATTTTTGAAATCTGGAAAATGAAGGTTATGTGGTGGCAATAATATTTATGTTGCAGAGTTGTCACATAAATGATAAATAAGGCACAAAAAAGCTCCAGGCACAAAGTAAGTGATAACAATGCGGAAACTATCACATTACTGGTCACTTACATCATTCACTGAAAACATTAATCTGAAAGAGCAATTGAACCTCTTAGTATATAAGGGAAGAATATTCTCAATATACCCTGAACCAATGGCCAAAAGTTTGATGGAATGAAATCTTTTTATATTTCACATCATTCTTGGCTAGCTTGTGAAATATCTGTGGGAAGATTAAAGCTTTCTGCAAGGCAGCTCCGACTACATCTATCCTCTCCCTTTTGTGTTAATGAAGAACTCTGTAACAGCTCAGAGGAATCCCATAATTGAGTCAATATGCAGCTTTGGTTTGTAAACGCTCAGATAAGCACATGAGAAACTTCAATTAGGTCTCTGCTTTTGCAGAAGAAACAGTAGCACAGCTCAAGATCCTATACGAAGCTTCATTTTTCAAGGGCTCACATTTTAGTGTTTCTAAAGTATATTGGCTATTTATTATTATTACTATTATTATTAATTGCTTTACACAGGGCTAGGCATTCAGGCCAGCAGAAAAAATAGGCACACCCTGGAGGAAGAAATGAGACTGATGGGGCCCTAAGTCTATTGCCCAAGTGTGGTCAGCACGGGCTTCTGCCCTGTCCTTCATTTCCTTATTAGCCTTCAACAATGGTTACTGGCTGTTGCCTGTAACATGGTTCACTTCTGGAGCTCCTGCCATCCCAGTCCTGGATTTGCTCACATCTCTTCCATGGGGAGGTTGACCCTCCTGGAGCATGTCAGATGACCAAGCAGGAAAACCAGAGGTCCTCTCATTTGCATGCAGTCTATTACCGTTTATTGAGTAAGTTTCAGTGCATGGAAAAGAAAACATTACAGGGATCTTAACTGGTCCAATACCCTCCTTGTATATATAAGCAGTGGAGGGGTAACTACTTGTGGGGGCTCATGTCAGTGGTTAGAAGTATAGCCAGTCTCCATGCCAGGTCACGTGCGTATGTGCCTATTCTTCTATAGACTTTTAGAACTTAAAGGAAACTGGGAAAGAGAAAATGGGTATCACCATCTAACTCATTGCTACCAAAATTCAAGCTACATATGCCCATAAGAGTTATTAATAGTGATGGCATCTTTTATACAAGAAAAACAGCATAATAAAATAAGTATGCATATACTTATAAGTTTATTTACTTGTAATAAGCTGTGTACATCTGCCTCCTTGTAAAAAGTAACTAACATTTAACACTAACACATAAAACATATATTCAGTAGGGAAGTTAAAAATAAAGGTGAAATAACTGAGCTCAGAAGCATATTGACTAAGAAACACAGGAAATAATTGAATCAGGAAACTGGAACAAAGTAATTACTATGAGTGTTATATTTAACTCTGAGATTCTTAGCAGCCAATACAGAAAGGAAAAATAATGGGTTAAAAAGTCAGTTCTTTACAGGAATCCTTCTAATTCTTCCAGTAAACAAACTGTTTTCTGGTACTGAATTATAAAACACATTTATTGCATGGGATTTTCTTCAAAGGATACTGAATAGTGAAAAAGAAAATACCTTTGATATTATCAAGTAGAATACACAGAGTTGGTCTTCATGTCAAGGGATTTGTCAATCTCGTAAAGGGATAGAGTCTGTTTCTCCTGTCCTTGAAACTAGGTGGGCTCTGTGACTTCTTGGACCAGTAAGATGTTGTCAGATGTAGTTTCCAGTATTTCTGAGCCCAGGACTTAGGAATACTGGCAGCTTCCATATTCTTACCTGCAAATTATTCACTTGTATAGAACTACAATATTAAATTCTGTGAAGACTTTTTTTGAATTACATTTGTAGACCGATAAAGGGAGTTGGCACTAAGAAAGCAACCCTGGAGAGAAAGAATGGTGCGGTCCAAAGGTAACATTTTAAATCCTGGATGCTTCTTTCTAAATGAATGGGCTCAATATGCACTTATGCACACCTTCAGTGTGGAGGCCAAGTCTCCTTCAGCATGTGGTGAGTTGGAGGGGTAGGTAGGAGAGGTGTGGTGAAAACAGCTGAGTCCTTATTCACAGTGTGTAACCTTGCAGTGCTGGCTACCTTGAAATGTTGCAGGGATTATTTTCAATGCTACTCTTCCTGACGTGTTTTCAAATTGAGAAACTAGGGATACAGCACAGTTAAAAATCATCTGCTTCGGGAAATAGGGGAAGTTATGGCAGATAGCCTACAACGTAGGCAACATTCTACTCGTCTTGAGGCCCATGGCCAAGAACTGCCATCATTAGGCCTGGGGAACTGGAGTGTGGGGTAGTGTCAGGCAAAGTGTCCAGAGAGTTGAGCTGGCTGGGAGGAGCAGAGTGGGGAGAGCAGGTGTAATTATATCCTCTTCAAGCTTGTGCCCAAGTCAGGATTTACAGGCCCCCTACTGAGCATCTTGGGCAAGAATACAAATAGAGGGTCACACTCTGTACATCTAAATATTTAACACCGCAGACAGCTGACTGATGGTAGGTAAAATATACACCCTCCTCCTACCTTTATAAGTATACCTTCAGAATGAAACTGGAAGGTCAGGTTCAAATTGAGAACCTCCAGTTCTGTGAGTTCTGCTCCAGTCCCTCATCAGAGCCTTTCTCTTCCTCATCTGGCTTTATCCCTTATTGCAGAGGGCCTCATGCACATGCATATGGACATTCTAGCTTGCACATTCAAACTACTTCAATATGCCCTTAAGTGGCATATAAAATGGCAGCTTCTTAGGCCACCCCTCAGCCCTAAGTGGGCACAGAGCTGTGGCAGAGTTCACCTTAGGAAGGAAAGACCCAGATAAGACGATTGTGGAGACTTGAAAGTAAGCTCAAGGCATTTGAGCAGGGAATTCTGGGATGTCAGATATTTAGAGATGGGGAATGGGTTCCAGGTGGGCACATCTCTTTGGTCTGGCTGACTCCTTATCTCATGAAGAGGGGCATAGCCAAAAGAGGACCACAAGAAGTCCTCTAGTCTTGGTCTAAAGGTGGGGGTGAACAATTAAACATTAGTTGTAAGGGCAATCTGGATTCAATATTTGTTGCCAACACCTGCCTCCTAACCTCCATTGGGCACCAGAGTTGATTCAGCTGATCTGGCTCTCTTCTCTCATTGCTCTATACAAGTTCTTCCTAAAGCTACATCTTTCGTCAAAGCAGAAAACATTCACAGATAGAGGAGAGTCTAGGGTCCTCTCCTTCAAGAACTCCCCCAAATCTAGAGAATTCCCCTGCTCTGCCTTCTCACCCAGGGCATCTCCTCCGGCTGTGTCTCCAGCTCCCTCAGCCCATGTGTATTCAAGTCCTCTGCCCGTTTTTTTAAATTGGATTATTTGTCTTTTCGTGTTGAATTGTGTAAGTTCTTTATCTATTTTGGATATTAACCCTTTATCAGATACCGTTCAGTAGGTTGCCTTTTTGTTGATCGTCTACTTTGCTGTGCAAAATCTTTTGATTGTGGTGTAGTCCCAATAGTTTATTCTTGCTTTTGTTTCCTTTGCCTCAGGAGACATATCCAAAAAATGTTGTTATGGCCTATGGCAGAAACTATTACTCATGTTTTCTTCCAAGAGTTTTATGGTTTCAGGTCTCACATTAGGTTTTTAATCCACTTGGAGTTTATTTTTGTGTATGGTGTGAGAAAGTGGTCCAGTTTCATTCTTTTGCATGTGGCTGTCCAGTTTTCCCAGCATCGCTTATTGAAGAGACTGTCTTTTCCCTATTCTGTGTTCTTGTGTCCTTTGTCATAGATTAATTGACCATATAAGCATGGGTTTATTTCTGGGCTCTCTATTCTGTTCCATTGATCTATGTGTTTGTTTTTGTGCCGGTGCCATACTATTTTGATTACTATAGCTTTGTAGTATATCTTGAAATCTAGGATTTTGATGCCTATAGCTTTGTTCTTCTTTCTCAGAATTGCTTTGGCTTTTTGAACATTTTGTGGTTCCATACAGATTTTAGGATTATTTGTTCGAGTTCTGTGAAAAATGCTGTTGGTATTTTGATAGGGATTGCATTAAATATGTAGATTGCTTTGGGTAATATGGACATTTTAACAGTATTTGTTCTTCCAATCCATGAGCATGGAATATCTTTCCATTTCTTTGTGTCATCTTCAGTTTCTTTCATCAATGTTTTATAGTTTTTAGAGTACATGTCTTTTACCTCTTTGGTTAAGTTTATTTCTAGGTATTTTATTCTTTTTGGTGTAATTATAAATAGAATTATTTTCTTAATTTCTCTTTCTGCTAGTTCATTAATTAATATATAGAAATGCAACTGATTTCTATGTATTAATTTTGTATCCTACAATTTTACTGAATTCATTTATTATTTCTAACAGTTTCTCCCTCAGCTCATGTTTGCACAGGCTCCTTTATCCCATCTTGTGATTGTGTGACTTGTAGGCCACCCATTCATGGCATTGCCTGGTTCTGTCCAGTGCTGCTCACATGGTCTTGTTACTCTAGATGTCATGGCAGTCTTGACTTCAAGCCAGTCCCTTGGACTCACCTCAAATGCCTTTTCTTAATAACACCTGAAAAATTTCTGTCTCTTGGGATCTTACAATGATAACACCTGAATGAATTGAGAATATGAGGTTTCAAACAGACCGAGTTCAAAACCCAGATATGCCACTTACTAGCTTTATTGAAAACTTTGGCAAGTTACTCAAATTTCCTAAGCTTCAATTTCCTTATTTAAAAAAAAATGAAGAAGATGTATTCACTCTGTAGGCTTGCTGTAAGAATTGGAGAGGAACTAATGTATGTAAAACATTAGTCCTGTGCCTGGTACATGGTAAATGTTTCATAAGTGTCCACATCCTTGCTTCAGAAGTATCTCTAAGGGCATCATTTCCTATGGAATCTGTAGTGGCTCCTAAGTGTAGGTTGTCAGTTTAGCATTCAGGGCCCTTTGGCAGTTGTCTCCGTCCTCATCTCTTGTCTGTCCCTGATGTGACTTTCCTATTCCTGCCAAGTAAATTTCCATACATCCCACAAGTGACTCATACATTCTGGCCTCCATGGCTCTTCTCCCGTCATTACAACTGCATTGCATATAGCCCCTGAACAGCTCTTGGTGTTGGACCTCCTCTCTATAATCCTAGGTCTCAATTTATGTCAAAGCCTAGTTTGGTATTAACTTCTTCCAAAAAACCAATGCCACTCTCTTGTTTGCCCTCTCCTTTAACCACGTGTTAGATTATTTCTAACAATACCTATGACTGACCTCTCTGATCCAACACCCTCTCCTGAAGTGTAATCTTGTCAAGGGATAGAGTCCGTTTCTCCTGTCCTTGAAACTAGGTGGGCTCTGTGACTTCTTGGACTAGTAAGATGTTGTCAGATGTAGTTTCCAGTATTTCTGAGCCCAGGACTTAGGAATACTGGCAGCTTCCATATTCTTACCTTAGAATGCTCACTCTGGGGAAGACGAATCACTTCGTTGGAAACCTGGTTATCTTGAGACTTCTATGCAATAAGGAAGCCCAAGCTAGTTACACAGAAAGCCCATTTGGAGAGAGACACTCACCAGCCCCCAGCTGTTTTAGCCATTTACAGTAGCCAGCCTCCAAGACGCCCCCCACCTGCCGGTGTTCATACTCTTGTGTAGTCTTCCTGTACTGTACTAAAATTGGTCTGTGTGACCAATAACATGTGGCAGAAGTACTTGTTGGTATGTCACTTGGGAGATTAAGATGTAAAAAATCACAGCTTCCATCTTTCTCATCACTTGCTCTGGAGAAATCCAGCTGTCATGGAGCTCAGGTAAGTTGGAAAAATCACTCAGAGCTAGCAAGTGAAGGAACCCAGATTCAAATTCCCTTGCAGGATTTCAAAGCCCAGGTGATTAACCACTCTACCTTCTACTTCTCCTAGAATTCAGAATAGCCAAAAATATGCTTCTTACTGCTTACTGATAGTCTTCAAACGCCACCCCACTCCCATACATAAGCCAATGTATATTTCATTTTCTAAGTGAAACAGCATTGGATTTATTTTACAATAAACTTCATTTAGTGTTAGCCAAATACCACAGAGTATAGTCACTTTAATTATTTACTTTTATAGTTTCTAGTACATTGTCCAAGCATTTTGTTTCATATATATATATATATATATATATATATATATATATATATATGCAGACCATTATGCTTCTTCTGTAGTATAAAATAAGCAAACAAAAAAAAGAAGAAGAAAGGTTCATTTAATAATACTAAGCAGTTCCCTCTTCTGGCATTGACTTATTTCCTCTCCTCTCACTTCTCCGCTACTGATAAGTATTGAGTGGGTTGGCTGCAGTCTTAAGCCAAACAACACATACATTAATCTGTTGTGACCCAGAATGCTGCTTAAGCTAAGATGTTGATGTTCTTTTGTGCTGCTAATGCCAAGGTTTTGTTACTCTTAACTTTGCTGTTTAAGTCTCCTCTATGTTGCTTTTACCGGTGAGTGTTAATTCTATAGTAGCTTGCTGTTGACTTTTGGATGAGAGCCTTTTTCTATTTGCAGAGCACTGTGTCATGCTCTGTGGAGGCTAGAAGAAGCTGCATGGGAGGATTCCTGCCCTCAAAAAGTTTAAACCTAGTGATGGTTAATAAGTCTACCAGGCTTCCTGGGTGGGACAGTAGGAGTGATGAAAAGAAATTCATTCACTCATTCCCCAAATAGTTTTGGAGTATCTACAGTGTTGCAGGCATTATTCTAGGCATTTGGAATTCATCATTGAACAAAGCAGACAATAAGTGTATAGAGCTTATACTACTGCATATTAGAAGGTGATACATGTTGCCAGAGACAAATAGAGCCGGGTGAGGGGGAAGTGAGCATCTTCTTTTGGATTTCTTCTATCTGCCAGATGTGTTACAGATGCTCTTGATCATCAAAATAACCCAATCCTGGAAAAATAAGAAAATCTGGACTCAGAGAAATTAGGAAACTTTGATCTTTATAATACAAAGGCTGCCATACCACTATACCATGTTATCTCCCTTTAGAAATGCTAAAATAAACAAACGCACAAAATTCAATGGAAGAAAATTAGAAAGCAGTGAATTCTGAAGGGGCTTTGTGGAAGGCTTCATGGAGGAGGTAGCATTTGAGATGGGTCTTAAAAGATAAGTAGAAAGAAGAGGGGAAAGTATGATCATTGAGGAAACTTTGAGTACATGAGTATATATCTATTTCAGTTGGCTATTCAGCTCAAATCCATGTGATTGAAGGTTTTGCTATCTCAAACATAAAGCTTAAAAGGTTTTCCTACTAAATAAAAACTTGTTTTCTAAAAGCCAACTTGTACTCCACAGCACTACAGCATTCAAATAAAATGCAAAGAACATAAAGCAGTACTCTCATAATAAGGAATGGAGCTGCCAAGTCAGCATGTCAAAACAAACAATATATATACCAAACCTGTGGCTCTGAGCCAGAAAGATCTTTCCAGAAGAAGAGGCAGCCGGGCCCCAAGCCTCCCCCACTGGTACTCTCTCAGATGGCCTCTTGCCAGCTTAAGTCCTTAGATCCTTGAGAAGTTCCGAATGTGACCGTCCTTGTTCATTCATTTTATGTCACAGAGCTCTGCCAGTGGCTTTTCCCATTACGGAAATTGGGGCTATTTTTTTTCCAGGACATATTTATTAACGGTAATGCTTTGGCTCTCTTCCATCTTCTGAACGGAGTGCTTATATGCATTCCACTGAAGAATGTAAATTGAATTTTTTCCATTATCTGACCCATGTTCTTCTTAAATCTGATGTGACTTTTTCCTAATGTTTCTAATAATGGTTTTCTTTGTGTGTATTTCTGATTGAAGTGTAATATACATATAGAGAAGTACAACAATCTTGAGTGTACAACTTGATGAATTCTCACAAAGTAAACACACCTGAGTAGCCAGTACCCAAATTAAGAAACAGAACCTTCCCAGCACCCCAGAAGACCTCTCATGTTTCTTCCCATCACTCTACTCCAAGGGTAAACACAATCTAACTTCTAATAATAGTGATTAGTTTTGACTGATTTGAACCTTATATACTTAGAAATAGAATCATGTGGTATATACTTTGTCTTGTTGGGCTACTTTTCCTCTGTGAGATTCATCCATGTGGTTGTTGTTGGTTGCAGTTTGTGCATTCTTGGGTGTTATAGTACTCTGTAGTGTATCCATGGAGTCAACAGACTACATTGTGTCCATCCATTCTGTTGTTGATGGCATATAGGTTGTTCCCAGAATGGGACCAATGCACTTAGCTGATTGCTGTAAAAACAATTTATGGGACTTGCATGTGATTGGTAATAAAAATTGTTATGCTTATATGTTAACGGATACTCTCTCATTGCAAGCAAAATTCTAACTTAAAAAAAAACAATCGTACTAGAGAAAATAAGGTGTATATCTTAGTCCCCAGTGGATTCCCAGAGCTGGTTTCTTGTTGGAAGCAGATAGCAGACGGGTTCAGCAAACATTTGTTTAGCATGTAAATGAACTTTACAAATAGGCAAATTCAATCTTTATGTAAGAAGACTACCACCTAGGAGGCCATCTTACTAACTGGTGAGCTATGTCAGTGTGGGCATTCCATCAAGGACTGAATGATTGTTAGCAGGACTATTGTAAAAGAATGTCTGCAGTGGGTGGGAGGCAGGTAGGACTAGATGACCTTAATTCTAAGTTGCTAGGATTCTATTTAACATGTTGTAATTACACAAATAATGTCACTCTGGGTGAAAGTCAGCAAGAACAAAGGAAAACAAATTGTTTTGTCTTATTTTTTGTTTTGAGGTTATTGGTTTGGTGAGGTTTTTGTTTTTGTTTTCTGGTTGGTTGTTTTTGTGTTTTTTTTTTTTTTTTCTTTTCTTTTCTGTTACTTTCTCAGGAGCACCAGAGGAAGCCTGTGTTTCAATAAGTAGCAGCTTTCACTCTACATTCATTTTGCTTAATTTTCATGTTTATTTTGTAACAAAGGTCTCAATAGTTGTGTCACGTGGCTCTAGTGGTATTATTGCTTTTACTCAAGGCAGAACAACATTTTTAGGCAAAACAGGACATCATACCATAAAGAGCAGAAATTCAGCTGCCAGACAGCTCATAATGAATCCTAATTCCACCATTTATTAACTGTGTAACTTTGAGCCATTTATCAAACCTTTGGTTTCCTTGTCTGCAAAATGTGGCCAGGAATGGTACCAACCTCATAGAGTCATCATAGGGATTAATATATGTAAGGCACTTGAAATAATGCCTGACACATAGTAAGCAATCGATTAGTATTTGCTTTTTTTGTAAGAACCATCACTCATATCGTAGACATTGGTTAAATGCTACCCAACTTATTCAGTTAGTACTCATTAAAATATTTAGGATTGATGACATGCTGTGTTATTTATTTGGTCTTAACACAGGGCAATAATGTGATTTCCCTTTTCTTCCATGATTAAATACGTGGACCTTTGAAGTTAGAGGTTAGGGAGGAGGAGTATGTGCACCCAGCAGGCAGACGTTACTGGCAAGCAGAAGAGAGACTGTGTAGAAAGCTCCTGGGGATCTCCACAGTCAGAGCCTTGGAGGACTGGAGATGAGTCCCAAATAAAAACAGAGTTCATCCTAGAGGACTAGAGAAGGCTAAAATTTGCTTAGATAAGGCAGTGTTCCTTCACTTGCTTGTTCATTAGCCATTCATCCATTTCTGTACTCTTCTTTTTTTTCCCTATAAAGGATTTACCACCTTAGTATTCCTCCCCCAATTCCTGATCAAAACCTTCCAGAGCATTTAAAACTCTGGCATTTAAATCTGTTTGTAAGAAGACCTTGCTCTTATTGATGGCTTTTTGTCTGTATGCACTGGAATTAAAGCATCAAAAGAAAGTGACCTCTAACAATTTAGAATTGCACCAGATAATAAACCCAAGATGAACCCTAACTTTACAAAAGTGACTTTCTTCCTGTTCATCAAATTTTGATAAGGTACTTCTGTGAGGAAAAGCCACTGAGAGGAAAGCATCTATACTCTCCTGCTGCTTCTCTGGATTAAACAACAATAATAAGCAAGCCAGATCACAAAGTAAAGTATAAATACAAATTTCTACTTGCAAATTTAAAATGTTTGTAGCTTTAAAAATTAAGAGCATAATCAACACAAAGATAAATTGAACAATGGAAATTAGCAGCAACTGTAACAAATTATGTTTTTATAAAATAATCTCACAAATCATTGAGAAAAAAATGTGGACTTCGCTATTTGATATGAATAAGAAATTCACAAAATGCCCTATAATTACTTAGCTAATATACCAAGAAAATGTTCAGCTGCACTAGTAATAAAGAAATGCCAATAAAAACACAAAATAACATTTCTCTTTATCAAAGCAGCAACTGTTTAAATGATAATACTCAGAGCTAATGTTTAAGGTTGAGTAAGTAAAAGCGTCTATGGGAGACTCAAGTGGTCTTTAGGATTTAGATTAACAGTAGTTGTCACATAGATGTTTATTCCTTTAGATCCCAAATCCCACTTCTGGAAGTCCATTTTAAGTATTTAAAAATCTGGCAAAGCTCAGTCAACGAAGATATCTATCACAGCATTGCTTAGATAGTGAAACATTTAAAATCACTCAAAATTAGAAGATGGATTATGTATTCCATTCACTACAGCAATGAAAAATAATGCTTACATAATTTGCAATATAAAAGAGTTCTGCAATAATGTTAAGTGAGGGAAGCAGGTCATAAAATATAGTGTGATTACAATTATGTAAATACCATGTTAAAAATCTAGGCATCACACAAAAAGACAAAAGAAATATATCGAAATGGCACAGAAACAGTTGTTTCTGGGTGGTGGGACCAAGTACAAGGTTTTCCTCCTTTTGATTTACCTATGGGTATATACATCATCCACACAATCTGTAATAAGGATGTTTATCTATTACATTGGAAAAAAATTTTGGTAATTGAAAAAATAAACAAATGAGGAAAAGAAAATATGGGAGCTTTCATTTTCTCTCCCCAGCAGAGTAGAACAATTTGTTTTCTCTGAATTGTGGCCACCTATTCTGTTTGTGGACGTAGATGCTAAATCCCGTGTCCTCCCAGCCAAAGCTCTCCCCTGCTACAGCATCTTGGCCTGCAAGATCAAGTCTGAAAGCCATTTGAGACCATATTAAAAACCAAAAGGAAACCCCAAACATTTAGTGCTTGAGTTTTTTGGAAATTTAGTCTTCCTCCAATCAAGTCTGAGAAATTTTTAAAATTCATTTTTCGGAAACATTAAATCCAATTTTAGTTGTATTGCTGATTAAGTACCTTATGATTTTTGAGATCACCATGTTTTAAAAAACGTTAAGCATATTCATATTCAGGGACTGTGGGTATAAGTAATATTCTCCTTTCTCATTTGTTGTGTGAACTGCCCTTATCAAGGCCAGACTATCACTGGAAGGTAGATAAAGAAAGTACTGCAGTATTAAAGCTTATAAATGGCTAGGGACTTACTTGCAGAAGGTTCCAGGCTGATTTCTATGGCATCATGGGCTCTGGTTGTCATCAAAACCTCCTCTAAGATTCTGAAGCCCCAGTTCCATGGCTACCAGGGACGTGGGACCTGGCATTAGGAAGAATACATGTCTGTTATGTTTTACCCTTGTGAGCCCGTCTGACGGCCAGGGCACTGGTCAGGTCAGGTGCCACGTGTGTCTAGCACATCATGCTGCTGACTTCTCAGACCTTAAGTAGGGACCCAACCAAGGCTGGTCTTTACCGTGAGAGGTCCTTATTAAAACTTGGTCCCTGTGATTTCTCCCCTCTGCAATCTTTCTTCCAACAGAATCCAATTCTAAAGTAGCTATTACTTTATTTTATTTATTTTTTTTAAGATTTTATTTATTTATTTGAAAGAGAGAGAGACAGCCAGCGAGAGAGGGAACACAGGCAGGGGGAGTGGGAGAGGAAGAAGCAGGCTCCCAGCAGAGGAGCCTGATGTGGGGCTCGATCCCAGGACTCTGGGATCACGCCCTGAGCCGAAGGCAGACGCTTACCGACTGAGTCACCCAGGCGCCCCAAAAGTAGATATAACTTTAAAATAAAATACAAGGAATAAATTTTGGCTGCGAAATAATGCTTGTTAACCTCTCTTAGCGGGTTTACATTATTATAAATTATATATTATACATAATACTATAATATTATGATAGTATATATTAATACTATACCAAACTATTCTAATATGTGTTCTATGTGTTTAATATTATGCTGATTTTAAATATTAGTCCCAGAAAAACAAAACATTTCAGTGGAATTTCAGACATTGTTATTAACCAATGGGGGAAAGATTTTAGGAGTCTGAACTTCCCACATAACCCATATCACACTCCAGTGACTTATCAGGCTGGCTTAGGCTGAAGGCTGTACAAGATATCTTAATTCCTAATTTTTCAACATGGGCCAGAAAAAGAAAGGAACAACTCAAGAATTTCAGATAACTACTGTGGATTCTAAAATCTCTAACAAGCATCCATCCCTGAAGAAAGCTGACCTTTTTTTTTTGTTTCAGGTATCATATGTCTTTTCAGCTCAACACTTCAGGTCATAAGTATATGTCACATTGTTCAACAAAACTCCCTGATTGACAGAAGCTTTGTGAAACAGTGCTAGTCTCTAGAATTGAAATGAGAAAAATAGAGTTTTCATCTGGAGTGTACCAGCCATCAGATCAAAATAGCAGATATTTTGATTCTTTGGTTCAGAGGTCACATATCATTCAGCCCTCAGTTATAGACTGGGAGAAAGTTAATGATTGGTGTGGGATGGTTGGCCTCTTCTTATCTGGGCTCATCTAGTCAAAGACCAAGTGTACATTTTCATTATCCAAAATCATTTTCCAGGAAATAATTTTATAATAGCTTTGTCTTTTACAATATAAAAAGAAATGGTTTCTATCTCCAGTTCTGGTCCAGAATTATCATTTTGTCAAACATCCACAGAGTTTTTTGTTTTGTTTCGTATTGTAGTTTAGGCAATTCAGTTGTGATTCTTTAATACTCATTCTCTGTCAATTTTGAGACATGCTTTAAGGAGGCAGTGCATGTTTGGAAAGATTACTGGATGCTGTGGATCCAACTTTGTGACTCTGGAAAGTCAAAACTTCTGAGCTTCAATTTCCCTTGTCCATAAAAAGAAGATCCCGCCATCTGTCCTACAAATCTCTTAGGGTGTGGTGAAGATCAAACGTAATGATACGTGTTAAGGTACTATAGAGACAGAAACTATTAATAATAATTAATAAGAAGAAAAAAGTTAAAAGAATTTTTATATAAATTTATCTTTATAGGATAACTAGAGCCGCAGTCCTTCGCTCATTTGCTAAATATAGTAGGTTTCAATTTTGGTTCTGCTGCTGACTAGACATGTGACCTCAAACAAGCTATTTAACCTCTCAGACTCAGTTTCTTCCCTGGTAGTGCCTATTACTTAGGGGTTTTATGGGTGTTAGGGACTATAATGCATGTAAAGTATAGAGCAATGTGTGTGACGGCTACAATTACTATTATCACTGATCTGGGTTAAAGTCTCACCAACCAGTCTAATAATTTTGATCGCAGTTTATGGCCATTGTGGAAAATTATGGTAGGCAAAAATATTTTTCCTTGAAACAGGGTTAATGTTCCTCAGTAATTGGAATTATTCAGTAATTGTTTTTGCTGTATCCTTTATTTGACTAAAGAAGTATTTATAAGGACTATTTAATGGTCACATCTTTATTTTAGAGAGAACATTTCTTTTTGGTATGGTTAAAGTTTGTTCCACACAAAAGTACCATTGCAGTATATTTGATTTTTTTCTCTTGTTTGTATTTATTTATTTAATAAATCTCCTACGAGTTGGGCATTATGTCTGGATTAATGCCAGCGATGCAGGTGCAGACTGGAAGCTGGCTATGGTGAGAGGGAAGGTATCAGGGAGAGCCCCAAAACTGTCTCTTTGCCTAAGCTATTTCAGTTGACATGACTATGAATAACTCAGACATAGTCTGAGTTGGAAGTGGGAATTATGCCCTGTTTGTTCCAAGGGCAGCCCGTTTCAGGTCTTTGACCTCCCCAGGGAGGGTACCGAATCTCCCCTTCCTCACATCATCCCAAACTCTTTGCAACGCTTGGGTAGTGTACTGCCAGGACAACTTCAGCCTGTCTCCTGTCCGGTCCCACCTACACACCTGAAGCCAACCCAGAAACAAGTCAGGTTTTTTTGTTCCACCTATCACGGCTGATTAAATTCTCATTTCTGTGGAGCAGCAGCTTAGAGTGAAGAGAAATAAATGTTGGCAAAGACACTTTTAAGTGCTCATTAGAATATAGACACAGACTAGAAACTTTCTAAGAGCTGAAGGAGAATATTCCAAGTACTGAACATTCTATTTTTTCATCATTGCAAAATTAAATTTGGAACAGAATAAATTGGGAGATGATTTGCCTCATAATAGAGTGTGACTACAAGTTGAAATTTGAAATTAGTATTACGAAGCAAATCTAATCAGTTTAAAATACAAATAAGAATACTTCTAGATCACTTCAGAATACTAAGGTAAGTATATGTAGATTTTATAAAACTCTATGATAATATTCTTTTATAGTATTCTACCATGATCTTGTGCATCTATTCAAATTTGGAGGCCTTAGTATGAATGTATTAAATCATTTCCAAAGTTTTGTAAGTGATCATGCTGACTTAGGGTAAAGAATGGAATGTTGGGTTCCATTATTTTTCTATTATTAACCGAGTGTTTTCTATTGTTTCTATTACCAGAAACAAATAACGAAAATCAATTCTCCATATTATTTTCTAATAATTCCTCAAAGCCTAGATTTGTCCTCTTTATTCCAGCAAAGAACCTAGTTTGGTTCAGGAGATAGTCACATTAGAAAGAAAGCGACAAAATGCTGCCCACTGCCCATGTCAAGTTGTATTCTGGGTAAGATTTACACCTAATTGTGTGGAATAATAGACCAGGCCTTCTCCTTTTTATACTTTTATTTTGGGGATAGAGACTCACACATCATTATTCTTATCATCTGATATGTACTGACGTCCTGCCATATGCAGGATTATATAAGCTACAGACATAGAAACCTGCCCCCTAAACTGTCTGCTACTGTGTTCATTCCCTTGAAACTTTGTTTCTAAAATGGATATTTTGAAATGAATGTACATCAAAGAATTGCAAAAAGGGTCAAGTAATCTACAGAATGATATTCATGTCAAATGCAAGGCAAAGACAATATTTTCTTTACTGGGAGTTGTGTACATTTTGGTTCATTTCTTTTACCCTCTTGGTACACAAAACCAGGAAGGGATATTTAACTTCAAATGTTCCTGAGTTTTCTTCTTTTCTTTCCCTGAAGCTAGTAGCTTAGTGGCCCCTAAAATATTTATAAAAACTGCTGTCATCTTTGTCTAAAAAAAGCTAGGTAGGTTTTTTATTTGATGCAATTTTTAGAGTACGGGAAAAGGGGAGGGAGGGAGAGGTCTGATGGATAGTTATGTGAAATTAGGTATCGGGATTTTACTGTACCTGAGAAAAAAATCCACGTAATTTTCCTATGTTCAATTGTTATTATTGCTTTATAGCTCTTTGGTGAATTGGCAAAAGATATTGAGAAGTAGGAAAGGCTTTTTATTTAGGACCATGTCATATGCTTGGGTCAATTTGAAGATGAAAGTATTAGAAGTAATATTACATTTCTTACCATGGCAGTCAGCCAAGTCATTGGAGTTACTTTTAATTAAACCCTAATAAGCTCTTACAGAGGTACAGAGACCAAAGCAATATTTCTTTTGAATTGAATGGACTTTTTTTTGGTCACAAAGCAGGCACTCAGATGTACACACTGTGGAGAGATACAGAGAGTCATCCCACTTATCCACCATGTTGCTCTGTGCCCCAACATGTTAAGCCCTTCCTTCACCCTATGTAGTTTCCTTAACTGTCTGAACACTTTATGCGCCCAGTATAATGATCTGCTTTGCAGTAGATGATGATAAAATTAGCCCATGCATCATCAAATATGATTGCCTATATCTAATCAGGTGATTACCCCTTCACAGTACTCCTCTCCTTCTTACAGCTGAAGGAGTGTTTACCACTATTGAATGGTCTTGCTCTTTTGCTCCATATGCTTGTAAGAATCCCTCTCTTTTGTGTTCCACCTCCCCTAGGAGGAAACTAAAGACTCTTTCCCAACTTTTTTTTTTTAGCAAAGGCACACGTATGTGTCCTAGGTTCTGCCGGTCCTAAGGCGTCTTTCTAAAAAAGTGGGAAAGCAGCACTAGCAATAGCCATTTCTAGCAAAGACAGAGGGGAAGGGATCTAGCTTTTGAAGGCAGTAGCCGTGAAGGTTCTGGCCTTCCATCAGTGGTGGAGTTATGGTATCAGTGCCTGAGTTGGTGGCTCTGAAATCTTTCCTGGACCATCCCATAGTGTAGTTCAGATGTTAATTTCCACCATGTAGGCTTTAAGCTTGATCCTTTGATCTTCTCTCAGAGATACTGTAAACTACTTAATATCTTTTAATAGATTCCTTTTCTGTTTGAATTGTCTCATGCTCTTTTGTTTGCAACTAAGAACTCTGAGAGATTTATGGATGGAGAATTTTTTAAAAACAAGTGTTTTTATTCAACCCTACCATTTTATTAAACCTTCCTGTGCCAGAGATTTGCATTTAATGCTTAAAGGACTTCTTTTTCTTCTTCTTCTTTTTTTTTTTTTTTTGTTTTTTACTTTGTGTGTTTCTAAAACATATTTGAAGAAATTTAAACAACTTTAGGCAGTTTTACATGATATCCAGAGAGTGATTCAGAGAGGCAGATGTACCCTGGGCGCCTATGAGCGTTGTTAATCAAAACATACGTAGAAAATTTAAAAAAGAATAACGTGAATAGTCACAGTAAGGGACTGGGAGGATGAGGAAGGAAAACAACAGAGCAGCATGAAGAGTGTTGCAGCATAAATATAAGGCTGTGCTCTTACTCCACACTAGCATTTTGTGTACTGAGTAAGGAGCCCATTAAAGGTAATATGAAATTTCAGGTCAGGGGAGGATGGCGTGGAATGGAAATCTGAGAAAGGACTGCAGAAAAAAGTACATTGCAAATCTGAAGGTAAAGGGTTTCTTCAGAGAAACCTGAGCTCAGGCCCTGGACATGAATGGGAGGAAGATCATGTCTTCAGCAGGGCTTCTCTCAGGGTATAAGAGCCTTCCTTGAAGTGTAATCTTGCCAAAAACAAAACAAAACAAAACAACACACACACACACACACACACACACACACAAATAATAATATGTGCATTACACCTATTATATAAGCAGCTGTTTCTTCCTGGAGTGAGTCCTTTGGCTTAAGGACCTCTGTTTTAGTTTTGCACATTGCGAGTCATTTTCTCCATTATCATCCCCCAAAGCCTATATCCAGAGCTCCTCTTCATGGGCTTTTTGCTAGGTCCCGCTCAGAGCAAATCCAGAAGAAATTTTTCCTGCCTATGAGGAATTTACAATCAGACCTCAAGGAAGCTCCCCTATCCCTCTCTTCTTCCCCTTGATCCCTCATGGTAGAAACCCAGTTTGTATCCTGGCAGGCACTGGATTGAGATGGTCAGAAAATTGAGATCAACCCTTCCCTAACATTTCCTTCCTTAAATACCAATGTTCTGAGATCAGAATGTCCTTTCACTGTTCATATTTTCCTGTTGTTAAAGTGATTTTTAAGATGAAACACAACAAAATTCTAAGAATGACATACTTATGAATAATCAAAGGAACAACATTGAAAGCTATTTTCACCTCTTCCTTTTTCGTGTATTAGATCTAAAAGAAACTTAAAAAGGAAAACAAACATTGTAGTTTATTACTATCTTTGATATGCAACAGGTTGGTTTTGATGTTGTTCATAGGTATAATTTAATACCAAACTTTAAACTTCACCCAAAGCAAAGTTCTCTGAATGCTTTGATCCCCCAGAATTACTGCATAGAACAGAAAAAAGAAGATCTCAAGGAAGAACAAAATACTCATCTGAATAGTCAGTGTATATAGCTTTAGAAAATGAAAACATTTATGAATTTTAAAATATGTTATCCCTTGCCTGGTAAAATTTTCTTAGAATACATTACCCAACAGCAACCTGTGACTAAAAATAGTAAATGGAATATTCTTTTTAAAAAAAATAGAATATTTAAGTGTCCTGCATCAACCTCTAGGCCAGAGGACCAAACATCTGCCAGAAATCTTAAAAATAAAAAACTTACAATAAAACGCTTGCCTGGTTCTTTATGAATAGAAATTGACAGGTATTGAGGTGGGTACTCAAAGCACAATCATTCACATTCCTTTAATAAGCCATCTGTCTTTTACAAATTTTATAATTTATTCTTTCTGATTACAAGGAAGTATCTCTTACTTTTTAATGAAAATTATAGAAAAATATTTTAAAAATTTAACATTTTAAATATTTCTTTTTTTGTGATTCTATTAGATGTAGAGTACGTGTAGTTGAGATCATACTGTATATACAATTTTATACCATGTGTTTTTTCTTACCATAATGTAGTGATTTCTCTATGTGTGTTCTCTATGTGTGTGTCCTCTGTGTGGTATACACACATACACCACAGTGTGCTAAGCCAGTCTTCTGTGTTAGATATTTAGGTTGTTTCCAGTGTTGTATGGTTATAAATAATACTGCATTGAACAGCTTCGTGGGTCAAGTTTCCTGTTTTTTAGAGTTCCAATTTAGGAAAGAGTCTGAAAGTGGATTACTGCATCACTTAGGAGGAATGGTGTTAGAGCTCTTGGCATAAACTGAAGATTATTTCCTTAAACCCTCAAATAGTGGTACCAACTTCAGTTGCTATCAGGGACTTATCAAAAAGGACAGTGCATGAGATTCTCTTACCAGCGTCTGGGCTGTCTTATTGTCTTATGCTCCTCCCCCTTTTAAAAAATTGAAGTTCATGTGAGGGGATGCTGTGAGAAAAACAACATACACAACTCTCTTTGTAGTTGTTGAAGACATGCTCTGTCACTGACTCCTTAGGACAACATTAGGGAGAAATTGCCCTCAGGTTTCATTGACAAGGGAAGCTGTTTGCAGGGAAACAATTGATAATCCGTGTTCCCATGAAGCCCTGCAATTGCATGCATTTCTTTCTTGGACCATTAGGGGTTTCAGAAGCCAGGTTGTGACTCATTTTCTAGCCTCATGGAAGACTTACTTTTTTGTTGTTGTTGTTTAAATTTATTTAAATTCCAGTGTAGTTTACATACAGTGTTATATTAGTTTCAGGTGTACAATATAGTGATTCAACAATTCTGTACATTACTCAGTGCTCATCATGGTAAGTGTTCTCTTAATCCCCTCCACCTACTTCACCCATCCCCCCATCCACCTCCCCTCTGGCAACCATCAATTTGTTCTCTATAGTTGAAAATCTGGTTTTCTTTTTGTCTCTTTTTTGATATGTTCATTTATTTTGTTGCTTAAATTCCACATGTGAGTGAGAACATATGATATTTACCTTTTTGGACTGATTTATTTCACTTAGCATTATACCCTCTAGATCCATCCATGTTTTGGCAATTGGCAAAATTTCATTCTTTTTTATGGCTGAATAATATCCCAGTATATGTATATATACCACATCTTTATTCATTCGTCTATTGATGGACGCTTGGGCTGCTTCCATAATTTGGCTATTGTAAATAATGTTGCTATAAACATAGGGGTACGTATATCTTTTTGAATTACTGTTTTCATATTCTTTGGGTAAATACCCAGTAGTGGAATTACTGGATCATATGGTATTTCTATTTTTAATTTTTTGAAGAATCTCTGTACTGTTTTCTATAGTGGCTGCACCAATTTGCATTCCCACCAACAGTGCAAGAGGGTTCCTTTTTCTCCACATGCTCACCAACACTTGTTTCTTCTTTTTATTTTAGCCATTCTGACAGGGGTGAGGTGAGATTTCACTGTGGCTTTGGTTTATGTTTCCCTGATGATGAATGATGTCGAGCATCGTTTCCTGTGTCTATTGGCCATCTGTATGTCTTCTTTGGAGAAATATTGTTCATGTCTTCTGCCCATTTTTTAATTGGATTATTTTTGGTATGTTTGTGTTGAGTATATCAGTTCTTCATGTATTTTGAATATTAACCCTTTATCAGATATGTCACTTGCAAATATCTTCTCCCATTCCATAGGCTGCCTTTTAGTTTTGTTGATTGTTTTCTGTGCAGAAGTTTCTATTTTGATTTAGTGCCAGTAGTTTATTTTTTAGAAGGCTTATTCTTTGGGGGCACTTGGGTGGCTCAGTCATTAAGCATCTGCCTTCAGCTCAGGGCATCATCCTGGAGTCCTGGGATCGAGCCCTGCATCGGGCTCCTCTGCTGGGAGCCTGCTTCTTCCTTTCCCACTCCCCCTGCTTGTGTTCCCTCTCTCGCTGGCTGGCTCTCTCTCTCTGTCAAATAAGTAAATAAAATCTTTAAAAAGAAAGAAAAAAGAAGGCTCATTCTTTGAACTTATTTTGGCTTTGATTTGATTTTCTTACCTTAAAAATAATTTTAATGTCATTAATTCTATTTTTAAACTGCTTTAAATTCTTAAAGAAAATAGATGTGATATAAGTTAATTATTAAATGGTTTTCAGTTAAGGGGCACCTGGGTGGCTTAGTTGGTTAAGTGACTGACTCTTGGTTTTGGCTCAGGTCATGATCTCAGGATTGTGAGATGGAACCCTGCATTGGGCTCTGCATTCAGTGGGGAGTCTGCTTGAGATTCTCTCTCTCTCTCTCTCCCTCTTTTCCTCCCCTCTGCTCACTCTCTCTGTCTCTCTCTCAAATAAATAAACCTTTTAAAAAGTAAAAAAAAAAAATAGTTTTCACTTAAGTATTTGTTTGATGATGAAAATATATTGTGGCTTTAAATTGTATTTTATTGAATATTTGTTTATCAGTCCAGTTGTAGTTCCTCCTTAGCAGTTTCCGATTTGTTCCTTTTGCCCATTTATCTCCTAAGGCCTTATTTTTCCCTTGATAATTTGTATGACTATTTTGTGTAGTAAGGCTATCAAGGTTTTCATTCTTTTTCATAATTTGTTGCAAGTAATTGCTAGTTTTCTTTCTTTTTTAAAAAAGATTTTATTTTATTTATTTGAGAGAGAGAGCGCAAGCAGGAGCTGAGGGGAGGAGCAGAGGGAGAGAGAGAAACAGACTCCCCCATGAGCAGGAAGCCCGATGCAGGCTTGATCCCAGGAACCTGGGATCATGACCTGAGCCAAAGGCATCTGCTTAACCAACTGAGCCACCCAGGCATCCCCGCTAGTTTTCTTTCTGATTTTGTATCATTTTTATCTTTAAAAAGTTCCCTTGTTATTTAGTCACATTTTCTACAGGAGGCTTTAGAAGCACTCAGTCCATGAACTGATGGATAGTAGAATTGATAATAGTAGTATTGTTTGTAATTTCTTTAAAACCACTTCAGGTCCAGTATTAGTCATCTGTTATACTCCACTGGTTTACAAACTACTCTATGGCAGTGCCAAACTGAATTAATTATTGCACCTTATTATGTTTGGGGAAGGGATGCTTAGTTATTGTCGTTTTACCAAAACTTCCTAAGCAATCCTTACCTATTTTATTTTTCTGGGTACACTTAAAATTATTTTGATAACATCCCCCCAAATTTCTTAAGTATTATGTATTCTATTAAATCTGTAAATTGACTTTGGAAGAATAGATATCTTTATAATATTCAGCTTTCCATTTAAGAATGTTTCTCCATGCATTCAACTCTTCTTTAAGTATTTTAGTAAAACTTTATGATTTTATTCATTTAGTTCCCACAATTCTCTGGCTAAGCTTACTCTTGGGAATTTTATATCTTCTCTTGCTTTTGTGAATAGGATCCTTTGCCATTATTTTTTATAATGGTTATTGTCAATATATAGAATGACTATAGATCTTTGGACATTTATCTATATTTAGCCATTTTTCGTAATTTTTTCCTTTGTGTTTATACATATAGAGGCTTAACAACTACATATAATGATCGTTTCTTCTACTTATTTCCTATGATTATTTCTTAAATTTTGGGTCCATATTTTAATTCCATTGGCCAGTGCTTTTAAAACCAAGGTGTAAGGAATACTGATAATAATGGGCTTCTTTTTTTCATTCCTGATTTTAATGGGAATGTCCCCAGTGTTTCCCCAATAATAATATGGCTGTTGGCTTGATATAAACACATTTTTGAGAATATATTTTCCTATACCTAGATTTCTAATGAGTCAAAAGTGAGTGTGAAATTTTAAGGATTAACATTTCAACATATATTGGGATATAGTCATAGCACTTACTTATGTGACCATGTGATTATTATTTAAACATTTCTTATAACTAAACTATACTTTCATCCTGATAAAACTAGTGAGATGACAGTATACTCTTTTTCTTTTCATTGTGTCAAAATCTTGCTGGCATATTATTCCAGATTTTCAAATCTATATTTGTGGTTGAGATTGGTCTTTAGTTCTTTTTTTTCTTTTTGTATTACTGCTCTGAAGTTTTTATATCGTGGTTTTCTACTTTCATAATTAATTGGTTAACTTCCAATGTTTTTTTACCATTCAAAATAGTTATCATCGTAGCGATTATCTGATCTAAAAAGGTTGAGAAAATAATATTGTTTCTACTTCTGTTTATCTTTACCCTGAAACACTCCAAGAACTGTTTTTTAAAACCTATATAAGAGGATAAAGTATAAGTAGGACAAAATAAGAATTTGTAAAGAAGTATCACAGCTTTTACTGACACTAAAAATGGAAAGAAAAGTTCCCTTGAGATTACTTGAAGGCTATGTTGCCTGACCTAGTCACCAAAGCCCTCATGGCCACCCCACACTAATGAGGCTTTTTTTTTTTTTTTAAAAGATTTTATTTATTTATTCGACAGAGATAGAGACAGCCAGCGAGAGAGGGAACACAAGCAGGGGGAATGGGAGAGGAAGAAGCAGGCTCACAAGGAGGAGCCTGATGTGGGGCTCGATCCCAGAACACCGGGACCATGCTCTGAGCCAAAGGCAGATGCTTAACCGCTGTGCCACCCAGGTGCCCCTAATGAGGTTTTTTTTTTTAAAAATAATATCCTAATATGACAGCAGATGGCATAATATCAAAGTACAATTAATAAAATTGGCAAAGTGCAAAAAAAAAAAAAAAACGGAAAACCATCTCTGGGATTTGCACTCTCCCCCATGGTCTGCTGCAATACAGGAGGTTTAACATTCAGAGTATCAAATGGACGCACTGCTTGTTCTTTGGGGCCTTCATAAATACAGTCTTAGTAACAAATGAGCTTTTTTGAGGAATGAGCAGTAGAACATTTGAAGTTATAATCACTCTCCACCAAGAATCTGTGGTGCAGATTTTTTGTATTGACGCCATATGCTTTGAGACTCAGCTAAAGCGTCGTGGATCTGCTGTATTCTCGCAGGCCACCTCCCTGACCTGTGGCTGCTTCGTGGGTCTGAGCACGGCCTCTCATTGCTCCATCCTCACACCCAGCTGCACCTGTGAGAATCTGTGGAATGACTCTTGCATCAGATGGCCTTCTACCTTGCACTTTCTACCTTCCCTTCAAGCCCTGGATACCCCTGTTTGTCATTTAGCTGCCCTAAAGTGAGTATCTCTTGTTTTGTCTTGCACAGAACCACCCCGCCCTTCCTCTGGGAGCCACATCCTACTCTCCTGCTGCTAAGTGGCCCTTCCTCAGATTCTCTGTGGTCCTGGTGGGTGTGTTGCCCTTGGCCCACTCCTCCACCTGTTGTGTCCCAGGCCGGGCCATTCAGACTCTCCCGAGAATCCCAGGCTAGTCACACAAGGGCTAAAGGCAGAGGCAGCTGAATCATTCCAAAGACCTAAAAAGAGGCTTCTCAGAGTTCAGTAGTCTCCTGGCTCCTGTCTTTCCTAGACCTGGCCTTCAGTTCTTCCTGTGGTTCTGACTGACTCACTTTTCTTCCGGTCTCTCACCTTTTTTGGCCCAAGTTAGTCTCAGGTTCATTTTCTGTTGTTTACAGACTCTACACTATCACAGGCCTCATAGCTGGATTCAAGCTCTGTGTAGCCCCTCTGGGTTGTTGTCCCAGTTGTACTATCTGCTGGCTTGTCACCTTGGCTGCATTCCTGGAAACTGTCTGTCAGGGCACTCTCCATGCTCCACAGCTTGGAATCCAGTCCTGCCCCACATCTAAGACCATCGCGGGACCCTAGGGCCCCAGCCCACATCACACTTTTTTCCTCCTGGCAGAGGAGACCAGGCACAGTGCCCCAAATTCCTGGGGGATTTCGCCAACCTGAGCTCTTACCACATCTCTGCTGTCCACCTGCCTGTGTTCTAAGTGGAGTTTTGCCAACTTGCTGCCCTTGTCCTAAGGATCCTCAACAAGCACCTTGTTTATATGCAGATGTTTCCAGGTAAGAGGAAGAGGAGGTGCCCACCACAGAGACAGCTGTGCCTTTGGACTCCTACCCAGTTCTGTTCTACAAGGCGAATGTGTACTGTCCTTGGGACCAAGGCCCTCCGCAAGAACACATGTAGCAACCTGTGATGGTGGCACTTGAGTATCCTTTTTTTCTGGCAAGAATCCGTATGTTCTCTGTAAGTAAGATTATGGAGGCCTGACTTCTCTGGGGCTCTGAGGTGTCAGCATGATAACCTCTAAGGCCACTGCCTGTTCACACTGATCTCTGAGCTGGTTGTTTCAGGGTGTCTGAATCTTGTCTTCTTCTGGAAAGGTGGTGCATGGAAGGCGTCCTTAGAAATTGTATTTTACCAAAGCGACATTTGGCCTGTGTGTTAAGTTGCAGCCATCTTCTGGTGTCTTATGAACATTGTATTCTTTGACTGTTGGCTTAACCTATCAGGATGATATGCCAAGGAAATCTCTTCACTGAGCATTCTGAGAACCAATGATCTGGAATATCTTCTACCCATTTCTGTGCTACTTCTGCATTACCTCTAGGAAAACCTAAAGAAATGTGTTTTGGGGATCTCTTTAAAGGAAATCCTGGGCCAACTTCTTTTCTTCCAAGGGGTCTCTGAGCCTACATCCTCAGAAAGCCTTTAGAAATGAGCTACTTCTTTTGGAAACAGGAATTTCATGGCATTGAGGTGACCTCTGAGGTGGTGAGTCAGAGGGACAAGATGGAACCCACCATACTTTTAAGGCACCTCCTAGGAACCTGACTGTGCCTCTTGTGGGATGCATGAAAAGGGGTGGAAAGAAAGGAGGAAGCTTGTTCCTCAGCAGCTTAGAGAGCAGACAGTGGCCTCATAGCCCCACACACTGAGCTTTTGGTAAACTATAGCTTAGTCCTTATGCCAAAGTGAGACTTTCTACTCCCTTCCTTGGGATTAACAATAGCCTGGGATGAGCTTGATTTGAATTTTCATTAATAGTAAAGGTAGGAAGCTACTTTTTTGGGATTTGAAGAGAACCCCTGGCAAGTGTATGGGGAAGAGGCACTAAGCTTCACCTAATCCATTAGGCCCCATTATTAAAGAACATTTAATTCTGGGCTGCCATTGCAGAAATGAGCTTAAGTTTTAGTAAGGGAGATCTCATGTCCATATAGAATGTATCATTATGCAGGGTACTATGACACCCAGAAAACTCTTCTTGGGACTGGGAGTGGAGCAAAGGCATGGGTAATTCAAAAATATTTTTATCAGCAGGGAATAGCTTTAGCCGAAGTGTAGAGCAAGATAAAACATGAATTAGACTATTAATACTAAATGTTTCCATCATAAACATTCATAGTGGTTGCTGCCTCTTAAAAGAAAAAGCAATTTGTGACACAAAAGTTGGTCAGGACCAATAGCTATGGATTATGCTAAAAACAGAAGTGAACCTAACTTCCTGAGAGCTTACTACATGCATTTTTAATAGTTAGATCATATGCGGAAAATCAGCATGTCTGTTATTAAAATAGAGAAGCTGAGTATTAGAACACTAATTTGAAGCAGGAAAATTATAAAAGACAAATTCTGAACATGGGAACAATAATTCTCCCTTAAGCAGGAAAATAATTTCATAGAATTTAATGTATTAACAAACCTGTGGTAGAATGTTAAAAAGGAAAATCCAGTCAGCGATAATATGAAAAACCCAGTGGGAATATTAAGACTTGAGCTATAAATCATGTAGATACAGATGATCCATAACACTTATTACAGAGCTTGGAGCAGCAACAAAAGTCACTGAAAGAAACAGCAGGAAAAATTTCAGAGAGATTACTTTTGCTACAAAGTAGGGGTGTGTGTGTGTCTGTGTGTGTGTGTCTGTGTGTGTGTGTGTGTGTGTCTGCGTGTGTTGGTTTTAATCTAAATAAAATGAAAACGATAGGCATGCTGGAGGTTTCTTAAGGTATTGTACTATTACCCCTCCAAAAGGCATTGCTAGATTTGAAGCTGAAAGCGCCTCATACAGAGAGATCCTTGATAAGTCTCATTTTGGAAAAAGAAGTTCAAGAAGGAATGTGGAACATTAATTAAATGAACAATTATTCAAATGTATTTACACCTCTCATATGGAAAGCATTGTATTAGGGAGTTTGTGAGCTTTCAAAGGCTGTGGCACTTCAGGAAATGAGACAGGATACTTATAGCCAAGCTGGTAGGTAAGGAGGCCATACAGAAAGTAGAAACTAAAAGCTCTCAGTGTGTGGAGATGGTTATATCTGCCTTTGCACAGTGGTTGTCTCAGTTTGGGTTTAGGGTTTGATTACGTGTGATTTACTGAAGAATTGATCATGTGAAGTATAGTGAGCAGGTGAAGAGGTGAGATAAGGAAGGGAGGAAAGTCAGTAGCTTGTTGACTATAAAAATTTGTTACCTCTATGGCCAACTGGGAGCTATCCTACTGAAAACTTTCTGAGAGACTATATAGAATGTTCTCAGAATTGTCCCTCTGTGGGGCAGTACATATCTGTCGACTGCCATCCTTCGGTGATTGACAGTTCCCCAGGCCCATTGTGTAGGCACCGGGATGGCTGAGGTCAGAGAATGGCCAAGTGATTCAATGCTTCCTCTGTGCTGAAGTCTCTCTGGTGGGCAATACATGAAACATATGGACAGGCTGAGGCATTTACACTATACTCAGAGGCACTACACAGTCACTGAGAGACTCGGAGCGAGCGAGTTGCCTACTCACAGCTGTGCTTTCTCCTGGGCATCCCTAAGCTAGTGGCCGGGGCACCACATGTGTGAGATGGCTCCAGTTTTCTCTGCCACCATTCAGATATCAGGAGCTCCTCTTTCTGGCACGGAGACCTCAGGAACACAACACCACAACACCCCCTCTGTATCTTACCAGTAGTCACATGCACTGAGGTTAGACGTTTCCTGAATGACAAATCTACTTTATTCTAGACATGCAGATACAGGGAGCAAACCATACACAGAGGGACAATTAGGGATCCAGAGAGTCTACCCAAGGTGCAGCCCTGAACTGATTAGTTTCCTTTCATTCATCTCTCTCTCTCCTAACAGGAAGGCTTTCCAGACATCACATTCTGCTTCTATTTACCCACAAATGTCTCTTATGGACATTTCTACTCCTTTCCCCATCTCTGCCCTAGCATGGACTCCCAGGTGACATGTTACCTTTTCCTCTGAGCCTCCAGGGGAAGCTAGAGACCTCCTCAGGCTCTTGTTTCCTGACCCTGCCTGGTGCAGCTCCTTCCCTGGCAGTTTGAGCAGAAAGATTCTTCCAGAATCCGAGTTTTCACTGAGGTTTTTTTTTCTTTCTTTCATTTTCAGCCTTCCATCTGGACCCTAAAATCTTCCCTTGTGCTTAGTAAGATCCTGAAGCCATTCTGGCTTCAAGAAAATATTTGCCAAACACCTTCTATGATTTAGGGACCAACAGATGAAGACATCCTTCTTGTTTTCTTAACAGAAATGAACTCAACACACAGCTCAGTTTAAATCAGTAGACATTTGTGGAGAAGCTACTATGTAGCAGATACTTTTTTAGAGTTGTGGATAATGTAAGTGTAAGAATGTTTTCAGCTGCGAGTAAAGGAGGTCTACCCAGAAGCTAGAAAGAAAGGCATACGCTTCAATCTTACAATTGTTTTCTATAGATCTTAAAAGACCTGGCCAGGGAGTAAAGGAGATTGATAGCATGATGTCTGGCAGAAAGGGAGGGGACTGATGATTCACGACTCTGCAGTCACAGAAGTTCCAAAGAGGATGTTATTTGAACACAGCAAAATCTCCTCCAAATCAGGTACAGCCTCCTTCAGGGCATATGAGACCATATTAAATTTAATCCACTACTTCTTGAATTTGTTTTTCAGTCAGTAATTATTATTGATCATAATAATGATTATTGCCATTAAAGCTTTAAACTCTAAACAAAATGTAATCCACCTAGTTAGGAGTTAGATTTGGTTTTGCAAAGGCATCAATTTTCATGCCTTTCTGTAAAATATGAAGAAACGTGCTCTTAGCATTCTGTGCAAAATCATTTTGTTAAATATATGTGCACAATAAAAAAAAAAAAAAAAAGATTGATCCCAAAATAAAATCAAGGTTCTTTAAGGAAGGAGGAAGTTGTGTTATATGGGTGTGGAAGTTGGATTGGATGTCGGTAGGATAACCAGAGAGTTGAACAGGTGTTCAAGTATGATTGGTTATTCCTTGTAGTTTCCTATCACCCGAAAATACTTAAAAGCTTGTCTTTTATTTTCCTTCAAGTAAAGGAAGAATCGTGACTGATAATTCCAACACCTGAAGTCTTTTCTTGAGGAAGGACTGAAGTTTCTTCTGTGATATCTGCTGACTCTCCTTCATGGTGTCATCCTTCCTTGCATGTTTAGTTGTTTTGTGTGCTTCATCATTTACTAGATTCCACTCAAAACTTATTTGAGGGAATTTTTTTTTAAGTCTAGGATAAAGGAGAGCTCCTCCAGAAAGAATTTGCATTTCCTTGTACCAGGGCCCTGGGAAATTACCAGCCCAATGTTAAACTGAATTCATCATTTCATGAAAATTTGGGGCTTCAAACCCAGCCACCAAAGGGGGACATAAAATTTTTTAAGTAAGGCATTCTAAAGCAAAGGGCCCCCATCAGGCACAGAACCCTTGCTTGCTCAGGACTACGGGTAGTACTGGTTGCAATGAACATCTTCATGTGCATTAAGTTTTTGAGGCTCAAGGTAGGATTGGTGTTTAGGGAGTGACCTTGAATTAGGAGCTAAAATTGTCAGGAAAGGTGCAGAGTGATGTGGAGGTCTGAGCATAGCAGCAATGTTTAAAAGTGTACAATAACCTGACGAAGTGAGATTCAGAGCTTTAGGTTGTTGGGAGAAGGGAGGAACAATGTTCTGGAAGCAGCACTGAGGAACAAGAAGGACGCCACCTTCTTATCTCCTGACACCATGATTCAAGAACCGGAGAGGGAAAAACTTGCGAGGGCTATGGAAGCAGCTTTTCTAGGGCGAGAATCAGGCTTCCATTAGATAATGCAGGAAGTGAAAGGAACCTTGAGAGAAGAGGCTGAAGATGTAGGGCGTTTTACTAATGGTGGATTGTGCCTTCCAGAAGGCTGAAACAGAAAGTTCCAGGAGCTGGATATGGGGAAAGGGACATATAAGATGTGCTTCATCGTAGGAGATGAGAAACACGCTTGAGATTCTCGAGCTGCTGGTGGTAACCAACATGAGTAGGTCTTAAGGGCTTAAGGAGATTAACACTGGTAGACTCAAGACATAGAGTGTTGGGGAAGCTGTGAGCATTGAGGATGAGAAGAGTGTCTGCCTTGTTATTGACCCCTAATGATGAAAGTGAGGAGAACTGGAGTGATGTGACCTTGGTCCAAGTGTGTGAGGCTCTATTGAGGTCTCTGTTCTGGAAGCCAGCTGTTAGTTACCCTAAGCTTGTAGGAATATCTTATAGAACTGGCACCCCAAGGCACAGACTTGGGAAAACCTCACTCTGGCTACTAAAAGGGGGGGATATTAACATTTATTCTATGCCTACTATGTGCTAGGCACTGTGTTTCTTGTGTGTGTTATCAAGTGTAATCACCACAGCGTCTGTACTTAGTATGAATTATTTTTACTGAATCCACTTTACAGATGTAAGATAGATGCTTCGATGCTCCTTAGGTGTGTTTAATGGCTTACTTTCTAGCATGCTCAGCAGATACTGCACTGAGGAATAAAATTCCATATTGGTAGGGTGGGTAGTGATGTCAGAGCACTGGGATTTTGTGGGGACAGTGCAGGTGTTCCCTTTACCTTCCATCAGCTCCTACAAGACAAGTATTTTTAGGAGAGAAAACACATCCTTATAGTGAAGGTGTGAGGAAGACTATTCTGAGTGCTGGATCCAATAGGCCTGGGGCCAAGGGGTGCACCAAGTGGGACCCTAAAATGAGAGCAGCTTTGGCGGGCAAGCTGAAGAACCATGCATCCCATTGTCATGAGAAAATGTTTGTTGTCCTCCAAAGACACAGCATTAAAATACCCTCCTCCAACACAAGGTGGTCTTAAATTGGACATTTCTCAAAAATACACAATTGGGAATTTTCCTGTAGGAGCTGTTATCTTCAACAGCATCAAGACAGGAAAGCTTGGCAGCAAGAAAAATTTTTATACTTCTTTAAATATCTTCCATGGACAGCACAGGGAAATGATTGAAGGAAGAGATAGCATAGTACAGGGCACATTGATCATTCATGGTTTTCTGAACTTCTCTCATTGGAGAAATAATCCATTATCATATGACATTTGGGGAAAGGTTCTCAAGAGCTTGTCCATTTGGAAACCCAGTGAATCACCAGCATATTTTGCAGTTGAGAGTTCAAAGTTTTATGTGTAATATGCAGGCAATCTGGATAAGATTTATTATTTTTTTAATTTCACACTGTCATTTCCAGTGCTGGATGTACAAGCATTCCCACTGGATATATTTTCCTTCTCATTGTAACAACACAATAATTTTAGCCTAAATAATTATTTAATTTAAATGATTTGCTTATGTAGAGGGATCCATGATAAATGCAAATGAGCATGTTCCCTAATTTTCATGCTTTCTGACCACCTTACAGCACCATAAATGGTTGCAAACTGCAAAGCCTTTAACCCAAACAAGACTCAGGCAGGTTTTCAAAGACCGAAGTAGCAAAGCAAGTAGAAGTTCAACAGGACAGGGGAATCATAACTTAAGAGTTCTTAAGTGCCTGAAATAGAGAGAAGGGAAAATTATAGGCCAAGGACTCTCTGTCTTCCTCTTTCCACAGCATCATGCATGGTGACACAAACCAAGCCAGAAAGCTCATGTGACAACACGGCTCAGAAAGGAACCACCTCATCCCCACTAGCTTCTCCGGGCAGGAGGCTGCCAGACGTGCCTGGTATCTCTTCTTTCCGTTGCAAGTAGGGATAATATTTATATTTATATCCATACAGTGATCCATTCGATCATCCAGGCATATTTACACGAATAGAACATATTGGCAGATAAACGGTGTGTGTGTGTGTGTGTGTGTGTGTGTGTGAGAGAGAGAGAGAGAGAGAGAGAGAGAGAGAGAGAGATCCACCCACTGCATCCCGCTCAGGCGTTGCGCTTTGTCTTGCTTCGGGTCACCCATCATTAGAGCAGTGATCTTAGGGAAGACACCTGCCAGTGTGGCCTCTTCCCACCCTGCATTGGTTCCATGTGAGCGCGGAGCTGGCAGGGTAAGGGATTTGGGGAAGCCCAGCTTCTCGAAGCATCTGGGTGGCAGTGCTCGAGATTGGGGTGAGGGGTGGGGAGCATCGAGGGGCTACCGCCAGAGGCCAGCGGACGACTACGCCCTCCTCTACCGCCGCTGAGTGGCCACGCCAGCCTTGGGTAAGGCGTCGCCCGAGTGGGTAGGCTTCCCCGAGCCGCTGAATCCAGCTTTGCAATGGGGAAGCTCGAGCTGAGGTCTCTAGCACGCCAGTGTTATTGAGAATACAAGCAAAATTCCCTTGCCTCTCTCTCCTTTTTAAATATTCAGTAGTTTCCCCTAAAAGAGCCACTTTCAATGTCTGCCTGTGGATTCGGCTGTCTGGCCGAATGACCTGACATTAGGGAGACCTCAGACACCCAGCAAAGTTTCCTCCTGTTTGCTCTTGCTGGGCCTCAAGTTTCCACTCGACTTGTATGCCAGTGTGGAGGTGAAGGGTGGAGGAACTCGTCAATTTAGCCCTGACAGGTGGCTCCCTGGGAGCCGAGGTCAGTCCCCGGTCCAGAAATAGGGGGCAAATCCTCTCTCCCCTGACACCACTTAGGTCCAGCATTCAGAATTCCTTGGTGTCTCGCGGGACCAGACTAGGGGCGCCGCCCCCAGTGCACCACGCAGAGTCGTACTCAGTGATTAATTAAGGACTGGCGCCCCTTTCCTTTCCCCCGCTGCAAACTAGGAGCCCTGACTCCTCCGAAAGTACTTGACCCTTGAGGGTAGCCCCTCCCCTCCCCCCAATCCCACGCTGCATCAAGGCCTTAGCACCCGGACTTCCCGGAGCCAGTCAGCCCGCCCCGCACGGAGTCGTGCGCCGCTCCCGCCTCCCCCGCGCGCGGTGACTCCCTCCTTGCGCACCGCTCGTACTCTCGCCACGCCGCCGCCCGGCACTGCAGCACCGCGGGGAGGAGGCGCAGGCGGAGGAGGGGGAGGAGGACCGCAGCGTGCAAGCCCGGAGCCACTTTCCCGCCCCTCCTTTCGTCGCTGACAAGCTCGGAGGAGTCACCACTCCGCGCGCTGCAGGCGAGAGTGGCAGACGGAGGCGGCCCCAGGGAGCGAGCCCGAGCGACGCCTGCGAGGCAGCAGCTGCAGCGCTGACACCATCTAGGGCAGGGGGTCCCAGGCGGCTGGAGCGGTGAGTGAGGGACCCCGGCAGCGGTGGCGGGTTTTCCAGCCGCCACCTAATTTCCCTTCCTGACCGGGGAGCCGGGCGCTGCAGCGTGGGGAACTTTTTGCAGCCTTGTAGAAGCGCAACTTTGCCCCGCGTGCCCCCGAGGAAGCGGTTGCAGGTGCCTGGTGCTCCCCGGCGGGTGCCTTTGCTGGGGCGGGACTGGGGAATTCGGAGTAAAGCAGATGGATTGACTCCCGGATGCCCAGGGTAGGTCAGGGGAGGCGGGCGCACTTTAGCACGGATTCTTGGGGGAGGCGGGTGGGCAGCAGCGGGGATTCGAAAGCCGCGCCCGCCTTCTGTGGGGACCTCCACAATACTTTGCTTACGTGGTTGGACGGGGAGGGGAAGGCTAAATTAAAACAAGCAGCTCCGAGCCGCCAGCCAGGCGTCTGACCCGTACCCCGACCCCAGCTTCGGGCTCAACTTTTCGGCGGGGATCACTCTGCAGACGTGCGGGTGGCGGGAGAGCAGAGACAGCCACATTGGGCGAT
The DNA here is from genome assembly GCF_023065955.2 of Ursus arctos. Taxonomy (NCBI): domain Eukaryota; kingdom Metazoa; phylum Chordata; class Mammalia; order Carnivora; family Ursidae; genus Ursus; species Ursus arctos. The sequence goes on from NW_026623067.1 coordinate 60,201,783, forward strand.
GTGCGAGCCTGAAAGAAACCCCGGGGCTTAAAAAAACTATTCCACGGAAGTCTCCGAAGCCCCCGTCTAGTGTCTGCGCGAGAACCAGAGAGGGATGGAGAACAGGGAATCCCGCGGGGCTGTGGCTGTTTGTAAGTGCTGCACCTCGCTACATACACTACGTCTTCATTCAGCAAAAGCCTGAGCGCCCACTGTACTCCAAGTGCGGCGAAATACACCGACTGGTTTGAGGCTCAGGACGGGAGAGGGCTGTCACCCATAAACAAGCTACCTTTCAGGTGGCGGTGAGAGCTGTGGGGGGCGATCACCGAATCCATCTGACTCTTTCAATTGTCAGACTCTTCCCCCTCCGCCTGGGTTCTAGAACTGGGAAGACTTTTCTCCAGCTTGTCGCGGGGACCTCCCTGGGCTGGGCCCATGAAGACTGCGGAATATGGTGATGAACTTGTGGGGCAGCGGGCACCCCGCCGCAGATGCACAAAACCCAGGGCCTTTCTGTGGGCGTGCGGGGAACCTTAGGCGCCGGGCGCGCGGGGGTGGAGGGGGAGGGGCTGAGTCAGAGGCGCGGGAGGGGCCGCCTGGACGGCGGGAGCGGGGGGTTGGGGGGCGCTCACGTCACCCGCTGCGTGTGCCGGTGATGCAAATGCAGACCCGGGAGGGGTGGGCGGGGATGGGGGCTGGAGGGGAGGCGGCGGAGTCTCGGTCTGGAAGAGCGCGCGTGTGCGTCAAAGTCTCTCGGGTGATGGATGCCCCGCAGCGCTCCCGGCGCGGACAGCGCCCACCGGGCGGGGCGGCGAGGAAAGCCCAGCAGGGCCGGGTCGGCCGGCCGGCCGGCCAGCAGCTCCGCAGTGCGCCACAGTGCCGGGAAGGCGCCGCAGCGGCCAGGCGCTCCCCGGGGATCCAAAGATAGGGCGTCTTTTAAGGCGCTGCAACAGGGATGTCCTGATGGCCTCCTCTCTCAATAGACCGCATTCCTAAATATTTAGTCGATGGATAGCGCGAGAATGTTGTTTCAGTTTGATTCTTAGCCTTAATCCTGGAAGAGAATTTGGCATTCATCTCTAACGTGTTCACTCATTTTCTGTGGCAAGTTCCGAAAAGCCTCGTGCTCGTGGCAAGTTTTCATGTGAAAGCTTCGACGTTGAGGTTCATGAGATTCCGTAGTGTTCCCCCATTCCTTCACCGTTCTTCAGTTTTGTTCAGAGGCCTGGCCTCTAAACGGGGCTTGAGAATGGCTTACAAAACAGTGTGCTGCATTCCTCTTTTAAGACATAAAAATGTGTATGGAGAGCATTCCCTGGGAGAAAATAAAAAGCCCAATCCATGTTTCATTTTATTTATTATTATTTTTTAAAAAGACCCCACTTTCTGGAAGCCTCCTGGCAAAGGTTTTTCTATTGGCTCTGCTGAATGAGTCCAAATCTGCAGTATGTGTGACAAAAGGGTTGAAAGAGGGGAGATGGAGGGGAGGGAGAAAGGATAAAAGGAAGGCAGTCATCAAAGAGCCCAGAGACAAAGATCCTAGTCCCTGCTTCCCCAAGCATTATGTTATAATCACCTGGCAAGTGATTTACCCTCTTGGGTTCATCCTCCACATTTGAGAAGTGTGAAAAATAGCTCAGACTAGCTCTTACTACAAAATTGTTTTGAGGACAAAAGATGGTCTCAGAGAGCTTTGTGCCTACAAATTCTCTATGAATGGAAAATATGATGAAACACAGTCCCTTTAAGGGAAAAAGAAAACAATTTTATCTTTTAAAAAATTCTGGAGACAGTCACCAGTGCTGTTCCTTTAATGAAATTTAGCCTTCAATGTCAGTGAACACAGACAATAGACTTTTCCTAACAGTCTTATATAAAATCAGATGCCATTAGCTGCTGTCTGGAGAAGGAAAAAATAAAAGTTCTGGATTACATCTGAGTGTTTTTGGTGATGTAGTAGAGAAAGCAGATTTATTTTTCATGACCTGATGACAGTAAAAATAGCTTCTCTGGTGCAAGCAGCAGACCAGCCTAAGAGCTTTTAGGTAAAAATTCTACTCATTATTAACCCAGTCATATTCCCTAAGTGTGGAAGGTACCTCAGAAAACTGGATGCAGTTTCCACCCTTAAGGAGATGACCACAAAGGGTATCATAATGTGCAGTATATCATGTGACCACAAGTTCCAGAAAATCCATTTCCTGTAATTAGGGATATTATCTCTTACTCTAATGTGAACTTGTTGATGGTACATCTGATTTGTCGAAATGCCTTGCTGACTACTCACAATGTTGTTATTCGTATCATTCATACATAATGAATGGTTAAAGTTAAAATGCCTTTTTTATCCAGTGCGGCTCTACTAAGGAAAAACCTATGATTCACTAGTGCTTCTTGGTTCCATGTTGCTTTGGATTTTGTCTGACCCATGGTTTACAACATGTATATCATTGTCCGTTTAACACAAACTCATCATTTAGGTCGAGTCTGTCCGTAAACCTGAGAGAGGCAGCCCCCTATCTGTGTGTGGTTTTGGTACAACATTGCTAAATTGTTTTTGTTTTCGCTTTGCTTTTTCCATTCCAGCCCTATTGAGCAACCAGTGTAAAACGTTGCAGTGAATTGAATTTGGAGGTTCTTTCTTTATTTGACACAGCTGAAATAAATGAGGGGGTCAAGTTACTGTTTTAATTCTTGCTGGAAATATGTCTCAATGTTGTATAAAGACAGCATTTATTTTTATCACAAACACCTCTTGTAATTAGGGACACTTGGTACTAGTTGCGTATCATCATGGCTTCCCCTGTTGGGAAGAATTGAACAAAATGAAGTAAGTGTAGAGGGAGCAGTGGATTGGATGGTTTGGTACTTTCTCATTCTAATATTCTTTCCTTCTATGCGATACAGAAATATATGATGAGTTGTATTTTATTTTATTTTTAAAAATTTTAATTCCAGTACAATTAATATACTGTGTTATGTTAGTTTCAAATGTACTATATAGTGATTCAACAATTCTATACAGTACTCAGTGTTCATCATGGTAAGTGTACTCTTAATCCCCTTCACCTATTTCACCCTTCCCCCCACCCACCTGTCTTCTGATAATCACCAGTTCTGTAAAATTCAAAGTCTGCTTTTTGTTTGTCTCTTCTTTTCTTTGTTTGTTTTGTTTCTTAAATTCCACATATGAGTGAAATCATATAGTGTTTGTCTTTCACTGACTAACTTATTTAACTTAGCATTATACCCTTTAGATCCATCCATGTTGTCGCAAATGGCAAGATTTCATTCTTTTTTATGGTTAATATTCTGTTGTGTGTGTATGTATGTGTGTGTATATATATGTATATGTACATATATATATATAACACTTTCTTTATCCCTTGATAAGTTATGTTTTAAATTTGAACTTTGCTTATAAGTAGAATATAAGAAGTGTTTTTTAGTAACTCATGTTGCAGTTTTACATGGAGCTGTGGGCTCTGTTTTTGTAGAATTCATCTATTAGATTTTGTGTTATACCATCATGATTGTGGATTAAGACATTTTTAAAAGACCAAATTTGAAAAATAATAATCTCAGTTTACTAATCTCAGTAAAGCAGATATTCAGATGAATATAACATGACAAATTTTATCTTATTTTATTTAAAGATTTTATTTTTAAGTAATTTCTATACCCCACATGGGGCCCGAACTTACACCCCAAGATCAAGAGTTGCATGCTCTACAGACTGAGCCAGACAGGCGCCCCTAACATGACAAATTTTAAAAGCTTTCTGTTGAGCACCCAACACATACTATGGCTGCTATATCATTTCCTATGGACAGGATGTACTGCAAATGATTAAGACTGGGAGGTAAGAACTATATTAATGGATTTTAGTCTTCTCATAGCACTTGGGCCTTCTTACAACTCAAAGCACAGTGAGATTTATGACAGATTAGACCAAGTGCTTTTTTTTTTTTTACTACTCTTTGAAAATCCTGTGAATTAGAATCTTAGTGTAGTTGAATAGACCTATGATTCTTAGCAGTCCTGTGTACCATACTTTCCTGGGGAGTTTATTCAAATGGAGATGTCTGAGCTTCATCTTAGACATTCTAAATGAGTAGTTCCATGGATGGGCAAGAAATATCCTGTTTATCAAGCTCTGCCAAGTGGGTTATATGTCATCATTAGGGGTTACACTTGCAGAAGTACTTGAACTAGTACTTGACAGTGTGGCACTGTGGCAGGGCTCTCTAGGCTGTGTTGTTGTCTCCAATATTTATTGAATCTCTACTTGAAGCTTTCAGAGAAGTCACCTTCCAGCTGGCAAGACAGACCAAGTTCTGGGGTAGGAGTCAGAGGTGGAGTGAGTGACATGGGTGGTTGGGAAGAACCCTGTGGAGACAGTTATGCAGATGGTATCACAGAAGAAAGCGCGTAGGCAGAAAGAGCAGCATTTATGACAGGTTGCTCTGGTGGCAGGAAGGCTGAAAACCTTAGCATGGCCTTCAAGGCCCTCGATGGCCTGGCCCCTGCTCCCTTCTGTGACTTCATCTTGCTTAACCTCCAAACCTCTCCCATCCTTCAGACATCAGCGCCATCCTGCTCCAGCAAGCTGCTGTACCCTGCCCTATCACCTGTTCCACCCTACCTTCACCATATTAACTCCTGATGTTCTTTAGACTTCAGTCATTTTCCCTTTCTGGAATAGCTTCCCAACCCTCTTGGGGGTGGGGGGATTCTTTCTTCTCTCACAGTGTTCTTTTCTTTCTAAATAAGGTTGTTGGAGAAAAACAGAATACTCAGTAAATTTGAATTCAGATTAATAAAACATTTCCTAATCTAAGTATGTCTCAAATATTGCATGGGTCGTACTTATATTAAAATATGATTTGTTTTTTTGTTTGAGATTCTTTCATTAATACCTGTCTCTCCTGACTGAACTACAAACTCCAAGAGGCCAAGGACAGAATTAGAGATAGGTTGTTGTTTTGTCTTGCTGTTTATCCCTAGTGTCTAAAACAGTATCTGGAGCATAGTAAGAGCTCAGTAAATTTTATCAGATGAATTCATGAGCTGCTTGAGAAAAATGGTGTAACCATGGACAAGTTTCTTAATCTCTTAGAGCCTTAATTTCTTTTGCTGTGAAGAGATGATTTTTATATCTATTTTTCAGGACTGTGTGTAAAGGGTAAATGGAAAAAACATGCAGAAAGCTCCTAGCATGTTGCCTTGCAGGCACTGTACTGTAAAAGATGTCTTTTCCCTTCAAGCAGTATTTGTTTTGTAACATGAAGGGCTTCCTTCTTAATGTAGGAAACCCCGCTTCCTTTTTATTATAATGCAATCCTGTAAGTAGTCAAATGTTTCCTAAATATTTACCAAATGCAAGGTACTCTGGAGATTCAGCTATGCAGTTATAAAGGTCCTGTTCGCAAGGAGCACCCACCTGTGGAATGGTAACACTGAGGGCTCTCTTCTTGGGCCACACAGGACGTCATGGTTAGAAAGGCCCTGTGTTTGGTTCATGCTCTGCCATCATCTCTTGAAATTTTTTGAACAAGGGACCCCCCATTTTCCTTTTGTCAGTTATTAGCTAATCCTGGAGACCTATGCATATTTGTATACACATGTACATGTAGATCATTGTAGTCTTTATAGTGACCCTGGGCCTCTCAGTACTCAGAGAACTTGTGATTTTCCCCTGTTACATGGTGTGTAATTGACTGAACCAAGATCAGTGACTTTTCCAGTACGTCATGACGGTCTTCACCTGATTCCAACTATCCGGCATGGTCTAGGACTTTGAGTGAGCGTCAGAAACTTTTAAAGAACTAGCTTCAGTTCTCCTGTCCTTGGGTCATTTCCATGGACCTTCCCTCCCTGACACTGCTCCCGCAGCTTCTGAGAGAGACTGCAGCTTGAGGTTCTAGGTCTGCCTTTGTAAGAACACCAGGAACATTGGCGATGTATTTTAGACTCCATACCCTCCAGTATTCAGGTTTTTAAATGTGCGGATCCACACAAGATAAATAGTGATCTTGGGGGGTTGAAATTGTTCTAAGAGAAATATCTGAGATGCTTGTTCTTTGCTTTAAATTACCTAGCTGAGTCACGCAGCTCAGGAGCCTCTGCGGCTGGGAACAGCCATGCATTTTTGCAGTGGGTAGAGAAAGTGACCCACTTTGTCATTTCAGTCTCTGACTAGTTTGTTTTAAAATATACTCATTGTCATATTACTCTTTAGTAGTGTTAAGGATGCCATTTTTTCTTTTTTTAATTTTTGTGCTTATGTGTGTTTGTGTTGAAAAAGTGACATTCTAATAATTCCACCGGGACATTCTCATGTTTGCCTTCACCCTAGTATTATTTTCAACATGTGACAGCATGCTCCAGTGAGTGCACATTGAACACTTTATGAGCTGTGTTGAACACAAAAATAATTTAAGTATAAAGATTATTATTTTTTGAAGTATCCTGTTAAATCCACAGCCAGGGTTTCCTTTTGGCCACATCAGTGTGAAGGTAGACATACAGACCCATGCTAGCATCCACAGTCATTTCCCTGGTTCTGTTCCTACCCCAGTTGTGGATTTCCAGTCTGCTGCAAAGATTCTTCACTACTTCTTTGAGCTCTCAGGGATAATTCCTGTGGTCCTTGACTCTCCTTCCCTGCAGCAGCATCCCACAGTGGTGCAGAGCAGATCTCCCATTGCCCAGAATGCCCTGGTTTCAGTATCATACAACCTCTTGATGCTACCATGTGTTCCTAATGCCCCTGGAGAGTTTAGAGGGTGTGTGAATGTATGAGGCTGGTGAGAAAGCACTTCGGGTGACACAACATCCTGCATTCACAATCAATTGTCCCTTCCTACTCCAGCCCCCTGTCCCAAGACCATAAATAGTGAGTCTCAGATTGTCTTCTGCTTGCACTGAGCTCTTTACTGGGAGATTTCTTAGTCCCTGCCTTTCAGACATGCTCAGAAGTATCAGAATATTAAGATAAATCATGAGAATTTTGCACAGGATGTTCTGTGCATATTATTTGTGGTTGCGAAAAATGGGAAACAATCTAAATGTCCATCAGAGGGTGATCAGATCAATTAGGGTATATCTAAATAACGACATACTGCACAGACATTGAAATGAACCTGTATGTACGAACATGGACATATTTTGAAGACACGTTATTAGTTAAAAATGCAGCAGTTGATTGACCAGAATATGTCATATGTCTCAATTAAAAAAATAATGTACATTAGAAGTCTGGAAGGACAAAGACCAAACTATTATCTTTTGGGGATAAAATGGAGAGGACCTGACACTTTTCACTTTATATATTTCTGAATTGTAATTAACAGTAATTATGTATTACTTTTGTAATTAAGGCATTAGTAAAGTTGGTAAAAATGAATTTCAAGTTGCCCATGTAATGTTTCTCAAATATGTCCAGATATTAGTGTTTTAGTGGCTAAAATGCAGTGCCAGTTTTTCCCTTGGATATTTTTTTAGTTCTTAGTATAGGAAGGTAATTGAGGTTGTGAGAACATAAATTATTTTGGTGCTCAATAAAGCTGTTTTCATTTTGAATGAAAAAAGGGAACTCACCTATAAACATCCAGTACACCAAAACACTGAGAGGAACTGTGCCTTGCTGACTTAGGTCATTAAAGTCAAGGACCTCTCCTCCATCTCCCACCTCTGTTCTCAATAAATCTTACGTGTCCAATGGCTGTCAAAAGCCTGTATTGCTACTCAGAATGTTTTGCTTTTAGGGACATTTTTCATCCTATGGCTGTGTACTTGATGGGATTGGAGATGGACAATTTTTATCTTCTCTTCCATGGGTCTGGAATGTCCTCCCTCCCACCACTTAACCTTCCCAGACTCTCAACATATACCCACTCATGGAAAAGTCTCCTACTTGCCCTTCAAGCCTCAGCTTAAAACTTCATGCCTCTCCATGGCAGAATTTGGGTCCCTTTCTTTGTTTCTCCCAGTCCCTTTGTAGCCATTACCATCATAGTACTGCTCACACTTTGTCATTATGGCCCTCTGCATGTTTTCCCACTAGATTCTGAGTCCCTTGAATTTAAGGGAAGAGGCAAAGTCACTGAGATCTTTGTAACTCCAGGTGCTGGACACATAAGGGCTGAACACATTTTAAATATTTATTAAGACTTTTTAATTGAAGTATAATATACAGAGACAAAAGTGTACATATTAAAAGGGTATAGCTGAATTGATTCTCACAAAGTGAACACATCTCTTTAACCAACACCCAGATCATGACAGGGATGATTCCCGGCACTCCAGAAGCACCTTGCACGTCCCTTCCAGTCACAACCTCCTTCTGGAGGTGCCTCTGGAGGTGCCTAACACAGTTCTCCCTGTCCTGCTCAGATGCCTATTTTTTCATGCCCAGTGTCTGGAAAACTGCTTGGCAGAGCCTTATCACTGCTGATGGACATGAGAATGTCATGACTGTGCACAAACAGATGCTGTCTCCAGATGGCCAGACTCTCAGTCCACGAGATGCCAAAGGCAGAGAAAACAGTCCCTAATTTGCTCACTCTTCTGGGTTCCTCCTGTGACCTCATGAGCAAGTCTGTCATTTGACCTCCACTTTTATCAGATTGGAGAAGTTTCCTTCTTTTTCTGATTTGCTAAAATTTCTTATGAATGTGTATAGAGTTTCATCCAATGCTTTAAAGTCTCTGATTCATTACAAAATAATTTTTTAAAAGATTTTATTTATTTATTTGACAGAGAGAGAGACAGCCAGAGAAAGAGGGAACACAAGCAGGGGGAGTGGGAGTGGAAGAAGCAGGCTCCCAGCGGAGGAGCCTGATGCGGGGCTTGATCCCATAACGCCACGATCATGCCCTGAGCCAAAGGCAGACACTTAACGACTGAGCCACCCAGGTGCCCCCAAAATAATTTTTTTTAATAGGTAAAGGTTCCAGAGTTTCTATTTCTTCTTATGTCAGTTTTGGTAAGCAGTCTTTAAAAAAAAAAAAAAAAGAAAGAAAGAAAGAAAAGAAATTTGTCAATTTTATCCAGGTTGTCAAGTTTATTGCATAGTTACTTAAGATCACTGGTTTGTTTTTATTTTGTGAACTCTTGTGATTCTTGTGTCTAATTGTATTTCTTCATTGCTTTCTATGCTTAGTCAATTTTTTGTATAGGTTCTAGAAACTTCAGAGTCATGTGGCATTATCTGTAGATCATTAAAAATGTATATGAATTATTTAAAATGCATTCCTAGCTCATTGGAACATGGAATCATTGCTTGTGGTTATTTGCAAATATTTAAACCTGTTCTTTGTTTTATTTACCATTGAATCAGACCTCAGAATATCAGAACATTAGTAACTAGATAGAATGACAGATACATTTAATTAGTTTTACAAATATCTGTATGATAGAAGCCAGGTTTATAGAAGATTTCAATTTCTTTGAAAGCAAAGGTGTTGATAAAAATGAAATACTCATGGGCTTGCTGTTGATCTACTATTTGTTTAATGTGTATGTGTTAATAATCTGAAGAGATAAATGAACCATGATTTGAATTTTGATGACAAGGGTTTTATTTGGTGAAAACCATGAATGATCAATTCTTACTGCCTCTCTACTTGCCTTTACATGGATCTACCAGACTGTGGCAGACTTTGTAGATTCCATCCTCTAAGGCGATTGCGGGGTAGCAAGCTCATGAAATTCACATTGGCATGGTTTGTTGGAGGGCTCTTCCATATCTCAGCAACTCATATAGCTAGTGACTCAGTGTTGCATGTTTTTTATAGTGCTGCTTAACTTCTACCTTTTCCCTGGATCCCACCCATTCCTTGTTTTTCCTAATATCCAACCATTCCCTGTCCAACATCATGAATTTCTTTTTTTTTTAATTTAAATTCAATTAGCCAAGGTATAGTACATCATTAGTTTTTGATATAATGTTCAATGAATTTCTTATTGATTTTTCTATCCCTCCTTTAACCACTTGCCTCACGTATGCTGGGGAAAAAAAGGAAATCTCATTTGATACATCAGACATTTATTGCTACATCATGGTGCCTAACTGGCTACTCCAAAAGTTAGCAACCTTAAACAATTTCTTTTTGCTCATGCCTCTGTGGATTGGCAGGCTAATTTACATTGAGCTTTGCTAGGTTTTCTTCAGATTAAGGTTAGGTTCAGGTCTTTAATCCTACTTAGAATAATTGGCTACCCAATTCATATTTTTTGCATGGGGATGACAGAAGTACAGGAAAGATGACTAGAAACATGTGATGCCTCTTAAGCCTAGGCTCAGAATCTGTGCATGTCAACGTCAGCCCATGCTCCACTGACCAAAGACATATAATGCATAGGGCAGTTCCACAGAATAAAGCATTGTCTCACACACTGCACAACTTTCCCATGTCCCATCAGACATCCATTTAAGTGAAAATTTCATTTCTTTTTCTTTTTATAATAATTTTTTATTATGCTATGTTAGTTACCATATAGTATATCCCTAGTTTTTGGTGTAATGTTCCATGATTCATTACTTGCATATAACACCCAGTGTACCATGCAAATATGTGCCCTCCTTAATACCCATCACTGGCCTATCCCAATCCCCCACACCCGTTCTCCTCTGAAGCCCTCAGTTTGTTTTCCAGAGTCCATAGTCTCTCATGGTTCATTCCCCCTTCCGTTTACACCCCCTTCATTCGAAAATTTCGTTTCTAATAATTCAAGTCTAGAACTTTTTCTGTTAAGTACAAGGATTTTTTGTGTAGTTTATATATATTTTTTCCTTGGGGAAAACTACTTATAAATCAATCAAGGGAAGACTATACTTTGTTTTATTTAAAATTTTACCAAGAGTTGCTCATTGTTTCCAACAATCATGTCACCAGCGGTAACACACACTAATTGTGATATGTAAGTTGCTAATAAGCACACCTCTATTTGTCTCCATGGGTGTTTGTTATATTCATGAAGATTATACACCTAGAAGCAAGCATTTCATGTCTTCATTTTGTATTCTAGAGTTGTTACACCAGAAAATTTACATATTTAAAAATGTATTTTATTATTTTTTTTCTATTTCTCCTTGACACTATTTGGGCATTGGGTAGTTATTTTGAGTGTATGTGTTCAGGTGGGTTATTTTATCTATGAAAATTATTTAATAAGGCATTGCAAAATATATGTTACTACTGTATGTTGTTGGATTGCTCTTAATTCTGTATATTTTAGTACCACGTGTAGTAACCTGATTTATATTTGGGGATGAGAAGGGCAAATTGTAACACAGGGAGAGCTCTTCCATTTTGGCATTGTCTCTGAAGGGAGCACACTCTTTCTGTGAAGATTGCCACATTACTCTCTCTCTAGCGGTAGTTGTCAAGGGGGTAGTGTAGAAGCTGGACTTGCTTACGGAAATGCTGTGTCTGTAGAAAATATACAAGCCTTTATCATAATTCTACTTCTAAGGCTCACCCACAACACAAGTAGTGTGGACACTTGTGCTGTGAAGGTATGAGTTTTTACTGTGCTGCCTTAATCTTGATTAGCGATGGCTAAGCACAGGGGAAGCTTAGAGGAGTGAAGAAACAGACATTTTCAAAGATGGCTGCTCTAACAACTGGGGGAGATAACCAGTAGGAGTCTGGTGGTTTCTTCTAACCCTGCTTTTCAAATAACAATTTCTTGTTATTCTCTGAGGTCACTGCTAGACAATGTTTCCTATGGGATTCCCCTGCCCATCTTCTGGTATGAGGGTGGGAGCCATCTGATTTGCTTCCACAAGAGACTGAAAAAACAGGGAATGAAAGGTTGGTGACCTGTCTTGGTCTGTAGTTCAAGGATAAGATTATTTTTCTTATCAACAGAAACTGGTGTAAGGGTAATTCAAAAGGGGGACATTGAAGGAGTGATCCAGAACTGAATATTATATCCAGTTTGTGTGCCTTTTAATCCAAAGTTGGAGTGTTGATAATGGCATCAGTCACTTTATCTATGATGTGCAGTGGGCATTGTTATTGGGGCAGAGCTCCAAACATTCATTACCGTGAACCTGAATATGTGATGATCGTACCTGCCTTTTGGGATACCGATGTGTGTGCACAAGAAGGCTTGATTATATTCAAAGGCAGTGAATAATTAAAAAAAAAAAATCCAGACCCGTAAAGGTTAATATCCACTTCCCAGCAAGCCTGAGGAGAAAAACCAGTGATTAGTATAATTGAATGTCAGACAGGAATACAGGCCATCTTCTACTTCCAGCTTTATTTAACATCAGGAGTATCATATGATTCTTCTTTAAGGGTGACACCAATGAAACCTAGTGGCTGTGGAAGATTTGGAGTCATTTGAGCTCTGCCTAAATTATACACTGACAAGACCTGAGCCAAAGTTAAAGGGATATTTTGCAATAGACAACTAATTCATTTACTCCCAACTTTTTGACATTATGCACACCCTTATTATCACCATATTACGCAGTTGCTATGTTAGACATTTGGTGAACATCATATTGCATTTAATAAAGATCTTAAAAAGTAAAAAAATTAAAGCTCCTAAATGAGATGGAAAATAAGAGTTCATGCTATGTCCAATTGTTGGCTTAGAAATTTTTTCACTCAGTAAATGATTTTGAAAGAGGGTAAAGCAAAATTTAAAAAATTATATGATGAACTATCTTTGCCTAAAATTAAAGTGCAATGAAGTGTGACCCTGAGCTCTTGGGGCTCCCAGTGATACTTTTGAAGTTTCTTCTGCACCTCCTTCTGGCCATATTAGTGCTTTCCTTTCCTGGTATGTATGTGTTTGTTGGGGTACTCAGTGTGTGTGCGTGTGTGTGTGTGTGTGTGTGTGTGTGTGTGTGTGTGTGTCTTGTCTTCATTTCCTCTGCTGGTAGTGATGTGTTGTGACATCTTCCCTCAGGAAACCATGAAAATGTTAAGTGCCTCTCAGGGTCTTCTGATTGCATTGTGCTTTTCTGCTTAGAGGGGTTTCCTCCTTCCCTTGAAGGATAACTAACCATTGATTTTTTTGGTCTGGCTGACATATGACAACACAAAACTCTTTCATAACAGTTTTCACTGTCCCTGACTGACAGTATTGGGAATCAGGATGCCTAGCTTCTCAGTGTAACAGCTTCTCAGGTGAGCCAATGCACATGTCCTCAGCCTGAAGTCCCTTTGGGTTTATAGTCATGAGGGTTCAGCTCACCTGCTAGTCATGGTGAAGGGATTTATGATGGTTGTGTCTGATCAGATCAGATTTTCCTACTTTTCACCAAGCTGAATTTTTCATTCAAAATTCCAGACTTAATTCTAAGGACTAGTGTGTGTCTGCGTCTGTATATTCCTTAAGCTAATCACTTTCTTAGGTCTCAGAAGAGATGAAATTAGGAGTTGATGGTCAGATGTGAATTTTCACTCTTAGTTGAATTTTGTAAGTGTGCCAAAAGCCTCTACATGTACAGCCCTGTCAGCAAAATGGCCAGAATATTTTATTTATAAAATGCTCAGAGAATATTTATAATGTCGATGGATTATAAAATTAGCAAGTATTTATTAACTTTGTTAAATATTAGGATTATAAAAAACAGAGGAACTTTAGATGAATCATGGCATGTATTACTTAGTCCTGACTTGTGTAAAGCCACCTTTTAACTCAGCTGAGGTTCAAGGTATTTTTACTTGTTTATTAGCTCAAAAGCTACAGGTATATTAAATGAAAAAAAAATACAGCTTCACAGTATGTGGTGAAAACTAGCATCCAAACTACAGTTAATCCAAAATAGCACCAGTTATTGCCCTAAATGGACACTCATTCTTATGAGCATATGAGGCACCAGAATTTATCTTAAGGATTTAAAGTTTCAATGCACAAGATGGTGCCTACCTTTTCTTTTCTTCTTAACAGGACACAGGAGAAAATAGACTTGAGTAGATAACTGAAATATTTTTTAAAACAAAATCAAAATTTCAATTCCATTTCAGTTAACAAATGATCATCTCCTTTGTGCAAGGGGTGTGCTATGTTCATTGGGAAAAATGAGCTGGGTGAGATTCAGCCTGTGATCTCAAGCACACAGACCTGTGAGGGAGGGCTCAGGTGTTTTATATATAAATATTGTCCAACAAAGAGTGGGCATTCAGTATAAGCAGTCTGAAACTGCAGTGGTTTGAAGGTGGCATTGGGACATTTGCTTAAGGGCTTCTAAATCCCAGCACTATTGACGTTTGGGCCAGATAATTCTTTGTTGTAGGGGGCTGTGCTGTGCATTGAAGTTAACAGAATTTCTGTCTGATACCCACTAGATGCCAGTAGTATTTTCCCCTCTAGTCATCACATCCAAAAATATCTCCAAATGTTGCCAAATGTCCCCAGGGTAGTAGAGAGTGTGCAAGATCGTCCCCAGCTGAGAACCACTGACCTAAAGTATAAAGAGAAACTTCAAAAGCAGTCACTTTTGAGATGAACCTTAAAGGGCAGATGGGATTGTTTTCAGGCAGGGAGGGAGATGCAGGGTATTTGAGGCAGAGCTGGAGCATACTGGGGCAGCTGGGAAGTGCAAGTTATCCTATTGATGGGGTGAGAAATGGTGTAAGCGCTGGAACTTGGCAGTGGTGGGAGATTGAGCTACTGCGGTGGATGGGAATCCTTGAAGGTCAGGTGCAGCAGTTTGGGCTCAGTTTGAGCAGGGAAATGAACTTGAAAGCAAGTGTGCAATGGCTTGGGTAGGGAGAGCGTTGAGGTAAAGATACCAGTTAGGAGTGGCTAATTTCAGTTACTTCATATAGATGGAGTGTATGTTACTTGCTCAAGGTCACAGAACTATAAATAGTGGATTTATACCTGTGCGGCTTCAAAACCCAGGTTCTCTCCATACACGGAGGGAATCTGCATATTCTGTGGTGCTCTGTAAGAGCATTACAGAGACTTGTTTGACTTAGACAGTTTCCATGTATGCTTGCTGAGAGGCGTTCAATAAATATTCATTATTTATCCAACAGGAAAAAAGACCCTGACTTTAGCATTCTCTTTCATTAATGTACTTCTGTGATGATCACTAGCCTAGAATTGCCAAGGCTCAAGTCCTCTCTGTTCATAACAAATGAAGCCTTAGCATGTGAAAGATCTAGATTTTGTTTTTCATTTGTTTGATTCTTCCATTAGACCCTTATATAAGTGCTTTTGGTATGCTTCACTGCCTCCCTCCACACGCATTCTGTTATAATGTAAGCCTGCAAAACCATATAGGGATGTATAAAAAACTATGTAGTAAGTAATAATGCATAATTGAAACTGCTAAAATATTCAGTATGTTGTTTAATGGATTTCTAAAATTACCACACCTTTGATTCATTATTTACCATTCATTTAGTCCTCGTGTGTTTTTTGTAGTCACTGAAATGCAGAGTGGACATAGTAAGGAATTTTGTACTATTATTTACCTGCATTCCTAGTTTTTTTTTTTTTTTTTTTTTTCCCGAGACAGCATGAGCAGGGGTGGGATGGGGAGGGCCTGAGGGAGCAGGAGAGTGGGAATCTTAGCGGGCTCCATGCCCAGCACAGAGCCCAACGATGAGAGGCTCCATCTCATGACCCTGAGACCATGATCTGAGCCGAAATCTAGAGTCTGATGTTTAACCAACTGAGCCACCTGAGCACCCATCCGCATTTCTAATTTTAAACTCATTCCTAATTTTATGACTGTAGTAAAGAGCAGCATATTTTTTTCTTGTGCATATAGAAATTTAAAGAACAATTATAAAACAAAATGTTTCAAATAGTGTAATGCTGAAATTCTTTAAAAATGTTAATGGCTTGGGGCACCTGGGTGGCTCAGTTGTTAAGTGTCTGCCTTCAGCTCAGGGCGTGATCCTGGCGTTCTGGGATGGAGTCCCACATCAGGCTCCTCCACTGGGAGCCTGCTTCTCCCTCTCCCACTCCCCCTGCTTGTGTTCCCTCTTTCATTGGCTGTCTCTCTCTCTGTGTCAAGTAAATAAATAAATTAATCTTTTAAAAAAATAAGATAAAAATATTAATGGCTCTTTACAATGTATCTTAAATGGGTGTATAATGATTGTAGCAAAGAAATCTAAAGGTTTTTTTTCCTTCAAATCTTGGGCTTTTAACATTATCAGTTATGGCCACCGAAGCTGGGTTTGCATGCCAGCCTGTGGCATATAATCTTCACTGGGAAGGTGCATGCTCTTATGCTAACTACCTATATTAAGTTGGATTAATAGACTATTATAATGGCAAATATTTGTTATTGCCTGGGTTCTGTTTGTTATAGTACCTAGGCTATTTTCATACACTGTCTCATTTATCTTCATAATTCTACGAGATTAGTACAGTTAAATTTTAATGTGTTTTCTGGTGAGTTCTAAACATTTAAGGAAGAGATAATACTGATTCTACATAAGCTTTTCCAGAATATAGCAAAGGTGGATACATTTACCAACTCATTTTATGAGGGCATATTTACCCGACTTTTAAAACTAGATAAAGATGTTACAAGAAGAGAGCTTCAGCCAATATCCTTCATGAACATAGATGAAAATATCTTCAACACAATACTAACAAATTGAATCCAGAAATTTATGAAAAGCATAATACATAATAACCAACTTAATCCTGGAATGCAAAGCTGTTTCAACATTTGAAAATCAATGTAATTTATCATATCAGCCTAGTAGATGCAGAAAATCCATGTGATAAAATTTAGCACTCATTTATGATTTTTAACAAACTCTCAGCAGAGTCAGAGTAAAAGGGAACTTCTTATAAAAGGCATCTACAAAAACCTTATAGCTAAAATAATATTTAATGATGAATGGTTGAATGCTTTTCCCTTAATACTGGGAACTAGGCAAGGATTTCTACTTTAACCATTCCTATTCAAAATTATATTAGAAACCACAACCAATGCAATAAAGCAAGAAAAAAAAGCAAAAGTCTTGCAGATTGAACAGAAAAAAAACACAACTGTCTTTATTAACAGATTATATAGTCACGTGGTTGGAAAGTCCCAAAGAATCCACACAAAAAGTTACTAAAACTAATATACAAAAGTCAGTCATATTCTTAGGTGATAGCAATAAATAGTTGGAATTCAAATGAAAAAAAAATTACCAATTTCAATAGTACACAAAAAGAAATATTTATGAATCTAGCAAAATGTGCAATATTTTTATGTTGAAAATGACAAATCACTGATGAAGACAATCAAAGATCTAAATAAATGGAGAGCTATCCTGTGTTTGTAGATTGGAACACTCAATATTATGAAGATATCAATTTCCCTCAAACTAATTTATAGATTCAGTGCATCCCAATCAAAATCCTAGCTGATTTTTAAAAGTACATATGAAGCAACAAGCTGACTCTAAAATGTATATGAAAAGACAGGGAACTAGGATAGCCAGAACTTTGAAAAAGAAGTGAGTTGGATCATTCACATTACTTGACTTCAAAATTGATTCTAAAGCTACAGGAATCAAAAGAGTATCATATTGGCAAGTGAATAGACATATGGAAAATGGAAAAGAATAAGGATTCTAGAAATAGACCCATATGTACATGACCAGTTGATTTTTGGAAAAGGTACAGAGACAACTGAATGGAGAAAGAACAGTCTTTTTAACAAATGGTACTTAAAATATTTGGATATTCTAATGCAAAAGACGAAACAAATAAAAACAAAACAAACAAAAAGACAGCTCCCCAAAACCAAAATAATTCTCCATCCATACCTTTACACTGTATGCAAAAATTAACTCCAAATGAATCATAGAAGTAATTGTAAAACATAATACTATAAATCTCCTGGAAGAAAATATAAAAGAAAACACTTGTGATTTGGGGTTAGGAAAAGATTTCTTAAATGTGAAATCAAATCATGATCCATAAGAGAAAAACTTGACAAATTTAACTTTGTCAAAATTAAGACCTTGTGTTTAGATACCAGTGAGACAGCAAAAATCAAGCCAAGGACAGGGAGAAAACATTTGCAAAATCTTTATTCAATAAGGGACTTGAGTGCATTTTATATATAAATAAGTCTCAAAACTCACAAAGTAGAAAACAGCCCAGTAAAAAATGGACAAGATATTTGAATAGACACTTCATCAAAGAAGATATATGAATGGCAAATGAACACAGGAAAAATGTTCAACACCATTCTCATTAGGGCAATGCAAATTAAAGCTACAAGTGTGTTTGTTGTCCATTTCACTAGATGGGAATTTATTGTATAATGTTTTCCATTTATTGTACAGTGTTGTCCATTTATTGTATAGTGTTGTCCATTTCCCTAGATGGGAATTTATTGTATAGTGTTTTCATTTATGGGAGATTAAAACAGGAATGGATTGAAGATTACTCCCAGTAGAGTAACTAAAATAAAAAAACAACCGACAATACCAAATGCTGACAAAGATGTGGGACACTGGAACTGTTATACATTGCTGGTGGTGGAAATGCAAAATGGTACTTTGGAAAACACTTTGGCAGCTTGCTTTCTTTCTTTCTTTCTTTCTTTCTTTCTTTCTTTCTTTCTTTCTTCTTTCTTTTAAAGATTTTATTTATTTATTTGACAGAAAGAGAGAAAGACAGCCAGCGAGAGAGGGAATACAAGCAGGGGGAGTGGGAGAGGAAGAAGCAGGCTTCCCAACGGAGCAGGAGCCCGATGTGGGGCTCTTTCCCAGGACCCTGGGATCACGCCCTGAGCCGAAGGCAGATGCTTAATGACTGAGCCACCCAGGCGCCCCACTTTGGCAGTTTCTTACAAAGCTTAACATCTATTCATCATATGGTCCATTGATCCTGATCCTAGATATTTGCCCAAGTGAAGTGAAAACACATGTTTACACAAAACGTATATGCGAATGTTTATGTGGGCCTTATTTATATCTCCAAAAGTTGGAAGCATCCCAAATGTCTTTTAGCTGGTGAATGAATAAACAAATTGTGATTCATTTATACAATGGAATTCTCCTCAATAATAAAAAAAGGAACAAACTACTGATAAATTCGATGAGGATTAATCTTAAATGCATTATGCTAAGTGAAAGCAGCCAGATACAGAAACTACATACTGTATGATTATATTTTTCCATGACATTCTGGAAATAGGAAAAAAAAAAAAAAAGAATGTTGCCAGGCCTGGAGTTAGAAGAGTTGATGGCAGATGGGCCTGGGGAATTTTGGGGGTGAGAGAACCTGTTCTATATCCTGACTGTGATGTGTTGTTGTTTGCCAAACTTACAGAATTATACACCAAAAAGGGTAAATTTTACTGCATGTAAATTATACCTTAACAAAAGATTTGAAAAGAATTTAATGTGTTGCCTCTCCAGATTACTTTTCCACATCATCTAGATTTGTTTCTAACTTGTTTTTCCTGCCTTGGCAATCCTTATCCTTGTCTTTGGTAACTGGCTCTTCTCCCAGCTCCCCCCATTGCTCTCTGAATGGACTCTAGCTCCTGGTAATTGACTCTGGCCCCACTAGGTCCTCCTCTGGTCAAATAGGCAGAATTGACTTCCCCAGAGCCAACCCCTAGCCAACCCTATGTTTTGATCTCATTATACTCTGCACCACAGCCAGTGAATGGCCGTTTCTTTCATTTTACCTGTTTACCTAGAAGAGGGTAGATGCCTGCCACCTTTCTCCTTGGATTTGTTTGCTTCCACAGACTCACCCATACCACTGAACGGTGATGTCCAGTTTTCTTGTTCTTTATCTAGGTTTATAGTGTACATCCAGTGTGCCTGTTGTCCATTTAGTACATGCAGATGGGAAATTTATAGAGTGGTGTTTTCAGTCATGGGAGACTACAGTTGTGATTCTCCAAACAGTTCAGGTAGCTGGAAGTCATGGTGCTCTTTCTGCAACACTGTAAACATATTGATATATTAAGCTTAAAATAAACATGTAGGTTTGTTCTAAGTCAGACCCTATACTAGATTCTAGTAATGATAAGCCATATTAAATACTAGTGGTATAAGAAAAAATTAGTAAGAAGTTAAAATGAGAAGATTACAACCACAATGATAAACCATATTAATACTAGTGATATAAGAAAAAATTAATAAGCAAAAAGTTAAAATGAGAAGATTACTTTTTTTTCTTCTGTGAAATGAAAAACAGTTGCCTTGTTGTTTTAATAGTGGAAGGTCTCCATCCCATTCACCAGTGTTTTGTAGGAGCAGAATTAGGTGACTAGTGAAGCCTGAATACCTTATTCTTATAATTAAATCTTTTTTGGGAAGTAGATTATGATTAGGGCCAACAGAAAATTTGTTATCCAAATGAGGACTTTTTTAGTTTAAAAGGTGGTGGGGTACTATTAACAATTATTCTAGGATATCAGGTATAAACTAAAACTATCCCAGGAATGTGGGATATATGGTGATCCTAGTTACATGGCAGAGGTATACTCTACAGATATTCAGTAATCATTCATATTCACTCTTATGATGGTTAAAAATGTATTAGCAGTTCTTCATCCATTTTTCTTCATGAATTGCATGGCACACTATATGAGCATAGTCAGCTATAATTCCTGGTCAACACCTATAATTCTGCTCTTTTTTTTTTTTTCTACTCAAGTTACAACAGAATGCAAACGAATATGAGTTGATACTTCTCAAATTTTACCGTGCATGCAAATCACCTCAGGATCTTGTTAAAATGCAAATTCTGATTCGGTAGGTCTGTATTTCTAACAAGTTCCCAGGTAACGTCAATACTGCTGGACCAGTCTTTGAGAAGCAAGGCTCAAGGGGAAACCTTTGAAAGTCACTAACCAGTTTGGGAACTTGGATTGTTGGTAACACAAAGCACCCGATTGTTTGTATGATGGATAGACAGTCAAGTACTGAGACACTAAAATGGAGATCTGTTGATTCATAGTAATTAAATGTTTTGGTCCAATTAAAAGAGTGAGAAAAAATTTACTCTACATTTCTTCATGAGAGCTATGCAGCCAAAGTCAGATAAGACCATTCACTGCCTCTCTTTAGTGTTAGAAAGCTTGAAGGAAATAGCTATATTCTTCACACATACACACACACACACACACACACACACACACACACACACAAGAAAATGAATGGGTTATTGTAAGAAGTTTCTCTGAAAGTAATTTTAATGAAATGTTTTTCTGCTTCAGATATTAAGAAGAATATGACTGCTAGTATAACCTTACATTGCAGGTTGGTAACTATGACAAAATGGAAATCATTACTTTAAACACACACAAGGGTGCCGGGGTGGCTCAGATGGTTAAGCGTCTGCCTTCGGCTTAGGTCATGATCCTGGACTCTTAGGAGCGAGCCCCATTGGGCTCCCTGCTCAGTGGAGCGTCTGCTTCTCCCTCTGCCCTTCTCCCCCCCTTATGCTTTTTCATTCTCCCTTTCTCAAGTAAATAAATAAAATCTTTTAAAAATTTTATGAACTGAGGGCTTCAGAGGGGAGGGGGGGAATGGGATAGGCTGGTGATGGTAGTAAGGAGGGCACGTATTGCATGGTGCACTGGGTGTTATACACAACTAATGAATCATCGAACTTTACATCAAAAACCAGGAAAAATTTTTTTTTAAAATAAACACACACAGACATACATATAGACACACATGCACACCCTAAATAGTATCTACCAGAAGTCCTTCTGCCCCCTTTATGTTATTTTAAAGTTTTACCAAGTGTAGTGATTTTTTTGGTAATACTTACCGGCAAGCAACATACTATTCCAAATTAAGATATTTTAAGTAATACCCAAGGTTGCTGTTTCTAACACTTTTGTTTGACCAGAAATATGTTCTAGAGGAATTCCAGTTAGATGAAACTTCCCCACATCTTCTGCATTTAGCACAGTGTAGAGGCAGTTCTGCTGGATGGTTTTAGAATCTGAAAAATGAATCACAAATGTAAAAAGTCAAATTGCTGAACATATAGAAACCCAACCCAAAGAAGACAGGACTCTGTCCTCCGAGAGCTCAATTTACATTAATGGCTTGTCCTACACTGAATTATTATGTGCATTCTTCATATCGTTGTCCCCTTTTATCAGTTTTAGACACAAGCAGATGTACACTAAGTGCTTTCTGGTTTTTTTTACTATCTATTTTAGACAAAGTAACTGGTTTATTCCTAAGAGAGAAGAAAAGGTATTGATGTCAAATAAATAACTAGTAATAGTGAAAGACAATTAAGGCATTTCCTTGCAAATGTGACTTTCAGTGTCTTAGGTTCCTGTTAGTTTGTACATTTGCTCAGCACTGCCACTTTTCCATGAAAAATACCAACCCTTTTATAGAGCACAAAAGGAGTGATTTAGATACTGAACTAAAATCAACTAATTTCCACTATCAAAAGTCATAGTAATTGCCTACTAACACTGATACCCATAGATGCTACTTCTAGTAGTTAGGTAATACAAGTCAAAGGCTGACAGTTTTTTTAAAGATCTTTTATGTCAGATTTTAATTAATAGTTGAAGAAAATAGATCAAAGCTGTTAAAACACTTGCCTAACTATAAACTAGTTAGCGACAAAAGTAGTCTAGAAATCCAAACTTTTTGTTTATAGTTCAATACTGTTTTTATATTGTCTTCTCATTGTTTTTATTTTGTATTGTATATTTTTTAAATATTCAGGACATCAGCAAGTTTTATAAATTTTAATTTAAAGAAGAACAGAAAATACTTCCAAAAATAATCAATGAGGTATTAAGGAGGCAACTAGGTCTCTAAAATGTGCATTGAGTTTGCTCCAGATTTACCAAAACAATTTTTTTCCTGTGTACAACATAGTAACTCAACAATTATATACATTACAAAATGCTCACCATGATAAATGTAGTTACCATCTGTCACCATACAAATTTATTACAATATTATTGATGAAATTCCCTGTGCTGTACTTCTCACCCCTTCACCTATTTCACTCATCCCCTCCGCCCCCTTTCCCTTAGGTAATGGCCAGTTTGTTCTTCGTATTTATGAGTCTATTTCTGTTTGTTCATTTGTATCATTTTTTAGATTTCACATATAAGTGAAATTACATGGTATTTGTCTTTCTCTGACTTCTTTTATTTAGCATAATACTCTCTAGGTTCATCTATATTTTTGTGAATGGCAAGATTTCATTCTTTTTAGGCTGAGTAATATTCCATTGTGTGTGTGTGTGTATATATGTATACATATATGTGTGTATATATACATATATGTATATGTATCTTTATTCATTCATATATATATAATATATCTACATATATCTATAATATATATATCTTTATCTATTCATTTATCAATGAACATGTACGTTCTTCCATATCTTGCCTATTGTAAATAATGCTGCAATAAACATAAGGATGCACGTATCTTTTCAAATTAATGTTTTCATTTTTTTTGGATAAATATCCAGAAGTGGAATTATTGGATCATATGGTATTTCTGTTTTTTTGAGGAAACTCCATACTGTTTTTCATAGTGTCTGCACCAATTTACATTCCTACCAACAGTGCACAAGGGCTCCCTTTTCTCTACATCCTCACCAAAACTTGTTATTTCTTGTCCTTTTGATACTAGCCATTCTGACAAAATAATTTCTTTTTACTACTTTGACTTGTTCTGCCATCCTCCAAAGAAATAGACTAAGGGAATATAAACACCTGCTTTCAATCACCCATGGACTTTTTACTGAAATTACAGAGTGGAGGAAAGACGAAGGGAGCTGAATTTTCATTTTATTGTAGGTCTGTTGCCTGATTTTACTTGACAGGCCCTGTATGTAGTCTATGGACCGCTCTAGGAATATGTTCATTTCCAAGGTCTCATTACCTCATGTGCAAATGTTGAAATACATTTTGGCGGAGGACAGTGATAGGATATAGGGTGGCTGTGGGTAGCACTGTGAGCCTTTTGTAGATGACCACCTATACATGATGTATATATAACTGTTCTTTTTTTTTTTTTTAAATGATTTTTTATTATATTATGTTAGTCACCATACAGTACATCCCCGGTTTCCGATGCAAGGCTCGATGATTCATTAGTTGTGTATAACACCCAGTGCACCATGCAATACGTGCCCTCCTTACTACCCATCACCGGTCTATCCCATTCCCCCACCCCCCTCCCCTCTGAAGTCCTCAGTTTGTTTCTCATAGTCCATAGTCTCTCATGTTTCATTCCCCCTTCTGATTACCCCCCCCTTTCTTTATCCCTTTCTTCCCCTACCAATCAACCTAGTTCTTATGTTCCATAGATGAGAGAAATCATATGATAGTTGTCTTTCTCTGCTTGACTTATTTCACTTAGCATTATCTCCTCCAGTGCTGTCCATGTTGTAGCAAATGTTGAGAACTCGTTCTTTCTGATAGCTGAGTAATATTCCATTGTATATATGGACCACAACTTCTTAATCCAGTCATCTGTTGAAGGGCATCTCGGCTCCTTCCACAATTTAGCTATTGTGGACATTGCTGCTATGAACATTGGGGTGCATATGGCCCTTCTCTTCACTACGTCTGTATCTTTGGGGTAAATACCCAGTAGTGCAATGGCTGGATCATAGGGTAGCTCAATTTTTAACTTTTTAAGGGACCTCCACACTGTTTTCCAGAGTGGCTGTACCAACTTGCATTCCCACCAACAATGTAGGAGGGATCCCCTTTCTCCACATCCTCTCCAACAATTGTTGTTTCTTGCCTTGTCTATTTTTGCCATTCTAACTGGCGTAAGGTGGTATCTCAGTGTGGTTTTGATTTGAATTTCCTTGATGGCTAATGATTTTGAACATTTTTTCATGTGTCTGTTAGCCATTTGTATGTCTTCATTGGAAAAGTGTCTGTTCATATCTTCTGCCCATTTTTTGATTTGTTTATTTGTTTCTCGTGTATTGAGTTTGAGAAGTTCTTTGTAGATCTTGGATACCAGTCCTTTATCTGTAGTGTCATTTGCAAATATATTCTCCCATTCCGTGGGCTGCCTCTTAGTTTTTCTGACTGTTTCCTTGGATGTGCAGAAACTTTTAATCTTGATGAAGTCCCATAAATTCATTTTATCTTTTGTTTCTCTTGCCTTTGGGGATGTGTCATGAAAAAGGTTGCTTTGGCCGATGTCGTAGAGGTTGTTGCCTATGTTCTCCTCTAGAATTTTGATGGATTCCTGTCTCACATCGAGGTCTTTCATCCATTTGGAGTTTATTTTTGTGTATGGTGTGAGATAGTGGTCAAGTTTCATTCTCTTGCATGTAGCTGTCCAATTTTCCCAGCACCATTTATTGAAGAGACTGTCTTTTTCCCACCGGATGTTTTTTCCTGCTTTATCAAATATTAGTTGCCCAAAGAGCCGAGGGTCCATTTCTGGGCTCTCTATTCTGTTCCATTGGTCTATGTGTCTGTTTTTGTGCCAGTACCATGCTGTCTTTGTGATCACAGCTTTGCAGTACAGCTCGAAATCTGGCATTGTGATGCCCCCAGCTTTGTTTTTCCTTTTCAACAGTTCCTTGGAGATTTGGGGCCTTTTCTGTTTCCATACAAATTTAAGGACTGTTTGTTCCAGTTCTTTGAAAAATGTCCTTGGTATTTTGATCGGGATAGCATTGAAAGTGTAGATTGCTCTGGGTAGCATGGACATTTTAACTATGTTAATTCTTCACTAACCAATTTCGTAACCACGAAACCAGCCCTACAGGAGATATTACGGGGGGTTCTATAAAAGTAAAAAGGCCCCAAGAGTGATACAGAACAGAAAGTCACAGCCAATACAAACAAAGACTTTACTGGCAACATGGCAACATTAAAATCATATCTCTCAGTAATCAGTCTTAATGTAAATGGTTTGAACCATCCCATAAAACGCCACAGGGTTGCAGATTGGATAAAAAGAAATGACCCATCCATTTGCTGTCTACAAGAGACTCATTTCAAACCCAAAGATGCATTCAGACTGAGAGTAAGGGGATGGAGTACCATCTTTCACGCAAATGGACCTCAAAAGAAAGCTGGGGTAGCAATTCTCATATCAGATAAATTGGATTTTAAACTACAGACTATAGTTAGAGATGCAGAAGGGCACTATATTATTCTTAAGGGAAGTATTCAACAAGTGGATATGACAATTATAAATATATATGCCCCCAACAGGGGAGCAGCAAGATACACAAGCCAACTCTTAACCAGAATAAAGAGACATATAAATAAAAATACATTAATAGTAGGGGACCTCAACACTCCACTATCAGAAATAGACAGAACACCCTGGCAAAAACTAAGCAAAGAATCAAAGGCTTTGAATGCCATACTCGACGAGTTGGACCTCCTAGATATATATAGAACACTACACCCCAGAACCAAAGAATACTCATTCTATTCTAATGCCCATGGAACATTCTCAAGAATAGACCATGTTCTGGGACACAAAACAGGTCTCAACCGATACCAAAAGATTGAAATTATCCCCTGCATATTCTCAGACCACAACGCTCTGAAATTGGAACTCAACCACAAGGAAAAATTTGGAAGAAACTCAAACACTTGGAGACTAAGAACCATCCTGCTCAGGAATGACTCGATAAACCAGGAAATCAAAAATCAAATTAAACAATTTATGGAGACCAATGAGAATGAAAATACAACAGTCCAAAACCTATGGGATACTGCAAAGGCAGTCCTAAGGGGGAAATACATAGCCATCCAAGCCTCACTCAAAAGAATAGAAAAATCTAAAATGCAGTTTTTATATTCTCACCTCAAGAAGCTGGAACAGCAACAGAGGGACAGGCCTAATCCACGCACGAGGAAGCAGTTGACCAAAATTAGAGCTGAAATCAATCAAGCAGAAACCAGAAGTACAGTAGAGCAGATCAACAGGACTAGAAGCTGGTTCTTTGAGAGAATCAATAAAATTGACAGACCCCTGGCAAGACTTATCCAAAAGAAAAGAGAAAGGACCCAGATTATTAAAATTATGAATGAAAAAGGAGAGGTCACGACGAGCACCATTGAAATTGGAAGGATTATTAGAAATTTTTATCAACAGCTATATGCCAATAAACTAAGCAATCTGGAAGAGATGGAATCCTTCCTGGAAACCTATAAACTACCAAGATTGAAACCAGAGGAAATTGATTCCTTAAACAGGCCAATTAATTATGAAGAAATTGAGTCAGTGATAAACAACCTTCCAAATAACAAAACTCCAGGACCAGACGGTTTTCCTGGGGAATTCTACCAAACATTCAAAGAAGAAATAATACCTATTCTCCTAAAGCTATTTCAAAAAATAGAAACAGAAGGAAAGCTACCAAACTCATTTTATGAGACCAATATTACCTTGATCCCCAAACCAGGCAAAGACCCCATCAAAAAGGAGAATTACAGACCGATTTCCCTAATGAATATGGACGCCAAAATCCTCAACAAGATACTTGCTAATAGAATCCAACAGTACATTAAAAGGATTATCCATCACGATCAAGTGGGATTCATATATAACTGTTCTAATTGTATTGGTCGTAATCAGCTGAACCCTTTTGAAAAGGAGCTGGCCAAAGTGCTGAAATGGCTGGCCTGTCCAACAAAGAGCGCTAGAGCAGCACTCCTTGAACTTATTTGATCATGAAACAATTGAAGCTAAATCCAGTGGACAATTACTGATTACCATCTTTTGTTACCTGTCAGCAACGTTTTTGACGTGGTTGATTATTACCTCCTTGTGCTAATTGTTAAGATACTGTCTCTCAGCTCCAAGACTACTTTTCTGTATTCTGTTTGTATTGATCATGATGGGATTACAAACTAGATCTGACATGGCTGCATGTTAGGTTCTGCCAGTAGGAGATGCTAGAGGGAGACTGAGCGTCTGGAGGAGGAAGAATGGGCTTGTTCCTTCTCAGTCACTTCCCATTGGCTTCCTGTCTACATGTGGTTCTCCTGAGTGTCAGGGCTTAGAAAAACATCTTCACTCCAGAAGAGACAGTTCCTTTCTGTTGCTGCATATTATTCCAGTTTGTAGTTGTTCCAATACTTACAGGACCCGCCTGTACTGGATTGAGTAGTGTCCCTTTAAAATTCATGTTTTGCTAGAACCTCAGTATGTGACCTTATTTGAAAATAGAGTTTTTGCAGATGTAATTAGTTAAGATGAGGTTTTACTTGATTGGCCCTAAACCCAATGACTGGTTTCTATATAAGAAGGCCATGTGAAGATGGAGGCTGGGATTGGAATGATATGTCTTCAAGGCCAAAGAATGCCAAGAATTCCTGGCAACCACCAGAAATTAGGAGAGAGGCATGGAATAGATCCCCCTCAGAGCCTTCACAGGAAGCATGGCCCTGCTGACTCCTTGATTTCAGGCTTCAGGCCTCCAGACCGTGAGAGGATAAATTTCTTTTGTCTTAAGTTTCTTTTGTCTTAAATTTCTTTTGTCTTTGTGGTAATTTGTATGGTAGCCCTGGAAAACCAATACACTGCCTCATCATAGCCTCCTCAGAGACATAAGCACCAGATGGCTGGCAGCCTCTTCTTAGGAAAAGCTTCCCAGACCACGAGGTCCCTCCTTTGAGCTCAGAAACGCCAGTACCAGTTGAGCAACACCTGCTTCTCAGGAGTCTGAGCTCAGCTCTGTGGGGCCTTCCTCTAAGCTTATTTAATAATTCAAACACCATTCCTTTGGTTCCCCAGCCCTAGAGGTCATAGTTTTTTCATTCAGTTCCTTATAGTCCTATCTTTACCCTCTTGTTACCTGGTTAACAATTTCATTCTTGATAAATATTTACTTTGAATTCTGTCAACTGAGTCCCCTCACTGGATCCCGACTGATAACATACCTCCCTGACACTCTCATCATTAAATCCCAATGAAATCACACTCTCTTGGGCCTCCTCTTACCCCATAGATCTCTTCTTGATCCACTCTGATGGTTTATCTCTTTTTTCCAGTCTCTTAACCTTTCAGTCATCCAGGGTTCAATCCCCCTTCCTTTCCCTCCCCTCCTCTCTCTTCTCTTCTCTATCTATGTTCAGTCTCTTGGTGATCTCATCAATTCTTATGGCTTAAAAATCCCCTGTGCTGTTGACTCTTAAGTGTATATAACTTTGATCCAGACCTTTGTCCTCTGAACTTCAATTACATGCTCAGCATTTCCATTGGATGTCTGATCAGTAGCTAAAATTTAATGTGTCCAAAACCTGAACTCTTGATCCCTTCTCCCCACTCCCAATCCAAGCCTGCTGCTTCTGCACCCTACCCCATGGCAGTTGATGAAAAAAATCCATCCTTCCCCTCCCTCTCTGTCTTCTCACACTCTACATCAGGAAGTCTTTGTGTCTCCACTTTCCAATTTTATCTGGAATCTGACTATTTCTCACAGGACCTGCTGCTCCCAACCCCTGTCTGACACCCCCCCCCCCCCCCGCCGAGTTACAGAAGTAGTTTCTTTCTTGGTATCTGTTTCTTTCTTTTTTTAAAATTTAATTTAATTTAATTTTTTAAGTTCCATGATTCATGGAACACCCAGTGCACCATGCAATACGTGCCCTCCTTACTACCCATCACCAGCCTATCCCATTCCCCTACCCCCCTCCCCTCTGAAGTCCTCAGTCTTGGTATCTGTTTCTATTCTAGTTCTCTAGAGTCTATCCCAACATAGCAGCCAGAAAAGTCTCTTAAACTGAAGTCAGTTCGTGTCCCTTCTCTGCTCAGATCCTTGCAGCGGTTCCTCTCATACTCAGAGTAAAAGCTGAAGTCCTTACTAATAACCACAAGGCTTTACATTATCTGATCCTTTTTACATTTCTGAGTTTATCTTCTACTTTTCCCTGCTATTACTCTGTTCCAACCATTCTGGCCTCCTTGTTGTTCCTCTAATGTGCTGAGAATGATCGTGACTTAGGGATTGAGTCCTGTCTGCTGCCCTAAACATTCTTTCTCCATGTATCCTTTTGGATGACTCTCACCTCCTTTAAGTCATTGCCCCAATCTTTTTTTTTTATGTTTAGTTAGCCAACATATAGTACATCATTAGTTTTTGATGTAGTGTTCAATGATTCATTAATTCCCTAATTATTACTACAACCCACCCCCTTCCCACTCTGAATCCTCCTTGCCTTACTATTTATTTTTCAGGCATAGATTATCTTCTAATGAACTAGGTTATTTATTTTAGTATGTTTATTATTTATTGTCTTTCTCCCCCTGCTAGCATGAAAACTCCACAAGGCAGGGATCTTGCTTGTCATTGTTGCATCCTGGGTGCCTAGACTAGTGGCTGACACATAGCAGAAAGGCAACAAATATCTGTTGAATGTTTAAAGAATGAATGTATTCGCAGATCTCTAATAGAAGCTCAAGAAATGAGCAAAACACTTGGGTTAAAGTAGACCATAAAAATGAGTACACCAAGGAATTAAATACCACCAGAGATGACCAAATAATCCAATGGAAAAATAAACACAACAGTGGGTTTCTTATGAAAAGCAGTAAGTGATCCAAAAATGGAATAATTAATGTTTTGAAGTATTCTAATTTGAAAGCAACGGAGTGTTGCAAAATGTGAGGATTACAAAATTGTCCCTAATTCCAACAATTTGAGAGCAAAAAGGCTTTGTTGCTTTTGTGAGTTCTTAATGTTTAAAATATAATAATACCTATTAACATTTCTTCAACTTCTATTCCACCGAATATAGTTTAAGAAATGCTGCCATAGAATAATGAGCTGGCACAAAAGTTCACTTTTGCACATACACAATTTAGATATAACAAGCAAATAACACCTTCTAGTTTTCAGTTTTCTTTTCAGTAACATTTTCATTCGATACTGTGTTTGGGAGTTAAGAATTGATTACATAAAATACGTGAGGAGTATTTGAAAATCCATAAAGGAACAATTTTCTCAGAAGAATTTTTACAGTGTTTTGTTAAGATCAGTCATTTAAAAATGATGTTTAATTTTGAAAAACATAAAACATCTGCAGATCCCTTTAAACTTTACATTACACCTAAGTATGCAAAAAAACACATTTTCAGAAAAGGTCATGCACATTTAGTCTACACAACACAGTAGGCAAATGTTGAAGATATTTGGTTTTCAGGATACTTTTTTGGAGGTATTTGTCTACACTGAACCTAGAAAACCTTTGTTTTAGAGCCAGTGACCTGTTATCAACAGAGGGCAGGGAACTGACAGAAGATCATATGATGTGAAAGCAGCTTAAAGATTTTTTTTAAGCATTAAGAAAGCATTTTTTAAAATTCTTGCTTTGTAAAAAGTAATAAAAGACATGAAATTAAACAATGTATGAAAGTAATAAATTAACTTCTCTTCTATAATGTGGTCCATAAAAAGAGAGAACATAAGAGTGGGGTCCTCTATGTAGGTAGAAAGAAGGACATAGAGAGAGGGATTGAGGCAAAAGAATTTGGAAGAGTCACACAGAAGGGCAATGATAGGAATATGAGAACAGAGAGTGGTTCAGACATTAAGCTTATCAGAAATTAGAGACATGGGCAACATTTGCCGAACTTGTTCTAAAGACATATTTTAATTTCTATATTTTTACATAAAATTTTTAAGCACAGGGGCGCCTGGGTGACTTAGTCAGTTGAGTGTTGGACTCTTGATTTTGGTTCAGGTCATGATCTCTGCATCCTGGGTTAGGGCCCCAAATTGGGCTGTGCACTGAGCAGGGAGTCTGCTTAAGGATTCTCTCTCTGTCCTCCCCTCCCCTCCCCCCACTCGTGCTCTCTCTCTTTCTCTCTCTCAAATAAACAAATCTTGAAAAAAAAATTTTTTTAAAGCACAGTTGTCCTTGAAATTCCGTTCTTCACCACATTAGAAGGGAAATACCTTTCTGCTCTGGAAAAATGATGCATCTATATCCTGTAGAGGAAAAAAGGTTTATTTTCATTGGATAACCTTAAAATCATTTAACCTTTAGGGCGTAAAAGACCGAATTTTTATTTTAAGCTGAAGCTTTAAATTTATCTGTTGCTACTTGACCTAGGGATCAAATAGAAATAAAATGTGAGTTGAATACTCCATCCTAAAGCAGATAGAGACAACTTGTTAATTTGGGTAATTGCAGTGAAAAAAAATTGATTTGGTTGTCTGGCGTTGTGTAGACAAAGAAGAGGTTGACTGACTAACGAGCTACGTGTTTGTGTTGGCTTCTTGTTTTCACCACTGTCCTGTTGACTTTAGAGGCGAAGTGATTAGCCCTAGAAATTTATATACCTCTAAACTTATTGATTAGTTTTAATTGTTTTCTTGTGGAGTTCTTAAGATTTTCTCTATCTAGTATATAGGAAACTAATACAATGGTTTGTGTCTAGAAAAGATATTTCAAGACAGGATGACTTAAGTCAACTTTGATTTTCTATAGAAATAGAACAACAGAGGTTACATTTTGTTACCTACTGTTCTTCAGGGGAGCCACTACGCACAGCATTTTTAACCACCTAACAACTGTAAATGGTGTCTCTAAGCACCAAATAGTGAGGCATTTTCGAACATGCGTGCCACAGAGGACTTTCTTTTATGTTTCTTGAGATCTTTCGGCAGAGAATGCTGTTGAACAGGAAGGAGGCCTTGTGAGCATGTCTACACAGAAGGCGTGCAGGGAGTGGAGGAGGCGGGACAGGAGCAGAGGAGGACATAAGGGGCATGGAGTCTCACTGGTAGCGTTCTCTGCACCTGTGGGAAGTGGGTCATGAATGTCCATGGCAGTGAAGCATGCGCAGAAATACACTTGGGTAGCGTGGTTGTGTTTGCATGTGGAGTGAATAGGCAGGGCGTTCTCTCAAGCCAAGGCATGATCCTGAAGGAGCCATTAATCTAACTCAGCAGACCTTCAGGGTCTGTGGAGTTCACGTTTGGAACTGGACAATAAAAAGGAGTCCTACGAGCCTCTGACTGGTAGTAACAATGCAGGTGGATCACAGCGCTGCAAGGCTGGCCTGCCGCAGTGTGCTACGGGGCGGGGGGAGAGGGGGGCAGACTGGCAGCCCGTTGGCCCTGATGCTGCTGTGGAGCTCTGTTGGTCTCCGTTTGCCTCTTTCTGTGCATTGGATGGAGAAGTTAGAAACTGAATTCGGGAATTTGGGGTGGAATGAAACACACTGGAAAGCGGGCAAGTATTGCCTGCCTGCCATAACGATGCTAAGAGCATGAGTGTTTGAAGTTCAGCACCACTGCGCATCTGAAAGAGAACAAGATGCAGACTTGGCCTCACGTGTGTTAGAACTGGCCTGCTGTGACTCTGGGCCATCCCAAAACATCGCTCAGTCTCCATTTCTTTGTCTATGAAATCCGAATGAGGATCCAAATGAGGATCATATGAGATAATGTATATGAAATTGCTTACAAATGTTAATGTACATACAGATGACCCTGCACAAATGCATATCCCTGAACACCAGGGGCAAGGGTTTGAACACTGCCTGTACTGCAATTTCTATATTATGAACAAAGAGAGGAAACAAATATTTGGGGGGAGGGGCAAAGGGAGCAGATAAAACTTACTGATTCTTCTTACATTTAGGAAACCTTTCAGGATCTTATTTAAATCATTAGGACCAAAAGCCTTCACCTATAAAAAAAATTCAGTTTAGAATATGAAATCATTTTCAGTCAGGAGGAACATAATCCACTTTACTATATTGTTTTTTGTAGTTATCGTTGTTTTCCCTTGCAGACATGGTGGGCTAGTCCTCAAAGCCCAGATGTCCCAAATACTCTGTTAAAGCCTAAGGCACTGGTCATTCTTAACAAGTCTTTCAAAATCTGGTTCACATACCCACTGGCATTACTTTAAAATAGAATCACCTCTAAGGTAGAGCCCACACTCAGCCCACGGACCTTTCTGCCTTCTAGCAGGCTAGTGAAATGGACCCCTTCCCCCCTCCTCCTGTCCTGGTCCCTTGTGCGTGCAGCATGCCCCACAGTGCTGTGTATTCTAGCTGGTTGAGATGAGGTTGGAGTCCCACCAGAGGGTGACTTCACAGGGAACAGGCTGCTCTTCCTTCCCTCTGTCTCCCATGTCTCTCCCACCATCCGTCCTCCTACCACTTAGCTTCTGCATGCCACAGGCACTCAGAAATATGGACTGGATTAAATGTTACCATGACCCAGGAGTGATTTTTTTTTAATGGTCCTTTGAATGAAAGTCCTTTCAGTAACTCACTTTTTTAAAAATCTAGACCTTTCTCAAAGAATCACATGTGATTTCCTTATGATTATAGCAAAGGTGATTATTAATAAAGAATACTTAAAATTACTACCTGTAAAATATGCGGAAGAGATTGAGAGAAGGTAAAGTAAGGCACACTTCTAGTAAGGAACCATATTTTTGTCCTCCTCCCTCTACCCTGAATATTACCAGCACATATTTCCATTTGAAGAGTGACCTACGGGACTGTTAGAATTAGATCCCATTCTGCTGATGAAGACGGGAAGACAAAGCGAACCTCTTTCTGCAGAACACACTGGCCATGACAGAAACATCTGATGACCCAGTGGTAGCATCAAACTAATTTGCCTCCCCAAGATTAGACCGAGAAACATCAGAATTAATTTGCTTTTCCGGGATTCTACTGAGAGGCGGTGGTGTTCATCCTGCTCCCGTGTTGTAGGAATTGCATTGATTGCGAGAGAAGGCCTCTGTCTTTCTTGAGGGAAGCTTCTCTTGTTGGCAACACTAGGATAATGTGTCCACCCCGGTTGCATCTGACTCCTGGTGAGGGTACCCCAACACTTGTCCTGAGAATGCTTGTTCTGTAAGATATTTTGGGCTGCAGGGTCAGGTAAGTATGGATGACGTTGCTTTTTCCCCTTCATGGAGGAAGGATGCACACGAAGCGTGGATAGCATATCAAAGGCCCTGAGAAGATCTGTAAAAACAGTAAGAACAATAAAAAAGATTCAGTTTTGCTTATTTTAGTGTTCCATTCAGGCATTTGTTTTACAAAAATTTTAGAAAGTGTCAGGCATTCTTTAGAAAGTGCTGGGAATTTAGCCAAGAACAAAATAAAAGTTCCTTTTCTCATGGAGTTTATAGTTTCTGGGGATAATCAAATAATAAAAAAGTAAAAAATATATAACATGTCGGATGTAGAAAGATGTTAGGAAAAACAGCATAAAGGGTCAGAGAGTGATGATGTGGGGACACTGTCTTAGATAGTGTGATCTAGGGCTCTACATGCAGGTGACATTGGTGAAGGGGCCAAAAGGAAGTAAGGGAGGGAGGCCGACGGTTATGAGGGAGGGGGGAGAGCATTCCAAGCAGTGAGAATAGCAAGTGTAAAGGCCCTGAGGTAAAAGAGTGTTTGGCATATTGTAGGAGGCTGAGGTGGAGTGAGGGGGTGTGGTAGAAGATGAGACCAGAGAGGAGATGGGCCGGGCCCTGTAGGGGCAGAAGGCTTGGGAGAAGTCCCTGGGGGACTCAACCCTGGAGTGATATTATCTGCCCTATCTTTGGAAAGGATTACTCTGCCTGCTATGTGGAGAAGAGCCTCTTGAGGTCAAAGGTAGAACCTCGAAGACCATTGTAATGTCCAGGTGAGACAAAATGGACATTTTGTCTTGGACCAGGTGATGAGCAGTGGAGGTCGTGAGAAAGTGACAGGTGTATTCCCATCTTAATGGTCCATAAACTTTCTTTTTGAGGAATACTTTTAAATATCCTTGGAGTGCATTTTAGAATACACTGTTGTATGTAATCAGGTGTCGATCATGTATTTCTGTCAGAGTTGAAAGTGTGTTTATACCTTCCTCCTTGGTGCTAATCTGTAGTGGATAACAGTGTCAGAGAGGTGAGACACCCAAAAGCTAATGGAAGAAATTGAACCGTTTAATTTTAGCAAGTATGGTCAAGGTTGAGTTTGGCTATTGGCCCCAGCAGTGTGACAGTTACAGAAGGCACTGGAAATCTGTTTTTGATTTTGTTTTTGTTGTTGTTGTTGTTGTTGTTCTGACACAGGTACAGTTTTGCCAAAGGCTCTTGTGCACGACATGTTTGTTTATTTTTATTTTGATGTATAACGAGTTCCTACTATGACCTTAATAAGCTAATTCCTTAGTCTGTGAATGCTTTACTTGTCCACGTTTTGCCTGGTCAAATCAGTTTAGATCTCACTCTATCTCAGATTATCAGAATAACATGTGCCAGCACATAGCTTTTATTACATTATAAGACAATTATCTGTTTAGTGCTTGGATGTTCCACTAAATGGAAAATTCCTTGATGGTGAGCACCTGTGCCTTTAATTTCTCTATGCACGGAGTCTAGGGAGAGTCCAGACTCTACTATTGAGTAGGTGAAAGTAGCTGTTAGTTGAATGAGTGCCTGGGATTGCCTTGGGGACTAAGGATATGAGATGAACCCAAACAGTCTCTTCTTTTAAAGAACTAGTAGTCTGGTGGGGTGGATAGAGGAAATCGACTTCCCTGTGACTGTTGCTCTAGGCCCAGATCTGTTCTCATACATTGGTAGAATATTCAGTAGTCCACTCAAGAGGTTTGAAACCAAGAAGTCCCTCTTGTCCCCCAGTATTTAACTTAGCAACCCAATTAGTGAGCTTGGAATTCCATGATTTCCCCATTTCCTTGGACTAAGGCGTTAAAATAAAAAATAGGTCAGGGAAGGGAGGAGTACTTTAGGAACACCCTGGCCATTTATGTATATGTCCTGTGTAAATTATCGAGCAGCTCCTTTCCACAATGGCAGCAAAGGAGAAGGTTTTGTTGGAAGAGAGAGGAGGGCACCCATTCTTCAGTGGCTACCTTGATCTCGCAGCATTATCTTGCAGCAAGAGAGTCCTAGACTCTTATATAGAGAAGGAACTGAAGGTTACCAGAGGGAAGGTAGATGAGGGGATGGGTGAAATAGGTGATGGAGATTAAGGAGGACACTTATTCTGACAAGCACCAGGTAATGCATGGAAGTGTGGAATCACTATATTGTATACCTGAAACTAAATACAACACTGTATGTTAACTAACTGGAGTTTAAATAAAAACAAAACAAAACTTAAAAAAGAAAAAAAAATAACCAGTTTGGGAAAAAAGAGAGAGAGCCTTGGGCAGCGGATGGTACACTGAATCCACGAACACTCCATTCTTTTGCTTTGCAGATCACGCCTCACACTACTACAACACCTCGGTCTCAAAGCTGCACGTGCATTTAGCCACAGAGCGCTGGTAGATGTGTTCAGGAAGTCTCCGGTGCCTTCCTTGTAGAGGCCACAAGCAAAGGGAACAATGAGAAGAGCATCCCTGGGGATCAAGCTCTGGGGGTTTTATCACGTGCTCAGAGGTGCTGAAGTAAACAAAGGCAGCTGCTCTTGTAGCCATGCCCTTGGCAGCTTGCAAAAGAAAGTATTTATGAAGTAAAACATGGGCAAAGTAGAAAGAGAAAATATGCCATTTGTAGACCTTAAGGCGAGAATAGGGCAAGCCTGGGGGAGTCTGTTCCTTTCTGCTGTAGACATGAAGGGAGTTACCTGAGGTCCAGGAGAAAGTATTTTTCTGTTATCCATGTAATAATATGAATGAGGCAGATTTGATCAATCTAGCTCTGCCTTCAAATTGCATGAAAACTCCAAGTATACTAATCACATTGCCTGATGAGCTCAGAAAAGACAAGCAGACAAATAGACATTCCTCTTAGAGCTTTCCTTGCAGCCAGACCTCAGGGTGTGTATCTCAGCAACAGCCATAAACACCTCGCGAGTCTCTCCCGAAAGAGCACTGTGCTTCGTGACTCCCCAGCCTGGTTCCTGGCGAGGGAAGCGCAGCGCCAACCTATGATTAATGGTCATTTTTCCTTTCAGAAATGGAAATTGCCAGCATGATCGCTGCTGGACTGTGAATTGTATTTATAAATGACATCCTTTTATACTTCTTTAATTTCAAGTACACTGGCATTGGACTGAGGAAATACCATGTGCCTAGGGTTGCCTTTGATGCTATTTTATGTAATCCTCTGAACAGGACTTTTATTTTGCATTTTATAAGTAATGTAATTGATGATTGTAGACTGTAAATGACTTGCCTAGTGTCACAAAGGTAGCAAGGGACAAAAGCAGGATTGGAACCCAGGTGTGTGTTTGACTTACAAGACCACTGTTTATGTCTAATCATTTAGGTCATTTTAATATGTTGAGGACACCTGTTTGCTCAAGGGATGTTGTGGAGTTTCTGTTACCACTGTAGGAATAACCAGGTGTTTATTCCACTGAGATAGTGTGTGCATTACATGACTCTTGTAGTGTTCTGTCTTTGCATATAAGTAATTGCCTGACACCAGTATTTGGCTCCCTAGCCAACTTTTAAATATGTAAGATATGACTATCTAAGTTATAAATTGCCTGTGTCCACTTCTTTCTCTTCTAATTCCAGTGATGGGCAAGCAGAGGGAACAAATTAGTCTCATTTTATAGTAGCTCTGATGTGAGATTGAGTGAATATGGAGAAGAAGGGTAACTGATCATAGGTCCTTATTAAGTGCTTACTTGGTACATCTGAGGGTTGGATTTTTCTCTTGATTGCTTTGTCTGTTCTCAGGAACTTTTCTTCCAACTGTTCTCCTCCTTCCTCAAACTTGTCCTTAAAAACATTTAATAAATGCTGCCTTTATTTTGAAGTTGTCCTATTCATTATCAGATGATTATAGTCTGAACAAAGAATGGAACAGTTGTGAAAACAGGGCTAATAAGATACAGCAAAAGAAAAGAAAGTGTTTCCAATGTTTACATAAATAGGGTTTTATTAAGCTACCTTCTTTTAGATTTCCTACCTTAAACCCATCATACCTTGAGTAAAACCCAAAGTCCTCACTGTGGCCTTGAAGTCCTTGATAATCTGTCCCTAGTCACTTTCCTTGTTGCCCCTCCCTGACTCTACTCAGGCCCCTGGCCTCCTTGCCTTTCTCCACCTGAGGCTATTTCTTGCTGCTCCTGTGTCTGGAAAGCTCTGAGCCCCTGGAGAGCAGCCTGGCTTATGGCCCTGGCCTTAATCAGGCTTCTATTCAATTTTCCTCTGTTCAGAGGCTCTCACCCAGACCACTGCTCTTAGAATAGCAGACCCTCCTGCACACCCTAACCCTACCATGTCCAATAGGGTAGCAACTAGTCAGGTGCGGTTATTTAGATTTAAATTTTTGCCCAATTTTTACTGGATAGCACAGACCTAGAACATCTCCATCATCACAGAGAATTCTGTGGGACAGCACTGGTCCAACTTCCTACCCTTCTTTCTTTATTTTTTTTTAAAGATTTTATTTATTTATTCGACAGAGATAGAGACAGCCAGGGGGAGTGGGAGAGGAAGAAGCAGGCTCATAGCGGAAGAGCCTGATGTGGGGCTCGATCCCATAACGCCAGGATCACGCCCTGAGCCGAAGGCAGGTGCTTAACCGCTGTGCCACCCAGGCGCCCCCCCTTCTTTATTTTTATTTGTAGCCTTACCACTACATGAAATTATATATTTGTTTGTTACCTGTCTTGTCATTGGAAAGAAAGCTCCACACCACCAGGGACTTTGTGTGTTTTGCTCAGTCTCCTATATTCAGCTCCTAGCAGCTCCTAGACGAGTGCCTGGCATATAGTAGGTGCTTAATATATACTTCTTCAATGAATGATTGGATCTTTTGGGGGCCCTTTTTTAATCCCAGAGGAGATAAGAATTGTTGAGGGAAGTTGCTCTTTCCTTACGTTCTTCTCAGGTCTTGAAAGCCTTTTTGTTAACGCATGTGCTTCTGGGAAGGAATGCATTTCCTTTTCAAGTTTCCTTCCCATGATTCATAAGTCCTAGTGAAAGGAGCAGAACTGACCGCATTCACACTAAGTGGTTATTACCGCATCCCCAGATGGTCCATTTCCAATCTGGCAGCCTGTGTTTGATGCCAGGGGACTCATCTGCCAGAAGGTCTTTGGTCATTTTGTGGAAGAGACTATCTCACTCTTATTTAAGAGTAGGTTTGTGTATGACAGATTTGTAGGTGATTATGCCTAATAACACAGATTGCTTTGATGCTCCTTAGGCATCTGGTTTCCCCAAGGGGTGATGGCATCCTGCTAGCTACTTTGGGACGGGAATCCAGGATACTGTACTTGTTCTGGGCGCCACTGAAGACACTCTGAGTCTGCTTCCCAATTCTCCCGCAGTGTTGCTCCTTTTAAGACTTGATCAGAGATGGGCCAGGTGCATAGAAGGGTCTAGAGAGGACAGCTGAGCTGGGACTGTCAGGGTGGTTCAGAGGCTTCCCTTCCTGAAGTTTCCATAAGCAAGCCTGACCCAGCACTTGCATCTCATCTGCTCTGCTGCATGATTGAAATTCAGTGAGTTCCCTTCCCACTGAGGCCAATGTTTTACTGTGGGAGAGAGCATACCTCCTGCCCATGAATCGATCTGACAGACGCTAAACTTTGTGGCCAGAGTGTATATCATGGTTCTGAGAAAGCAATAAACAAATACACAAATGAATTAAAAAATTTAAAATAGATATATTTATATATGTGTGTATGCATCTTGTTCATTAAATAACTGGCACAATATGAAGAAAATGTCTAAACTACACTGAGTTACGTAAAAGAAGACTTGAATAAATGTAAAGATATATTTTTGGATAGGATGACTATTTTAAGACTTCTAGTTCTTCTGAAATGCAAACTTAGTTCAATTCTAGTTAAAATTCTAATGAAAATTTTCTTGGAAAATGACTAAGAAATTCTAAAGTTCATTTGGAAGACAAATTAGATGGGATGCAAATAAATATTTGCAAAGGATGAGTCCTGAGGAGTACATGCACTAATAGATATTACATTTATAACAAAATGATTAAAAAAATTAAGGCCAAATGGTATGAGGGCAATAGGAGATAAACATAACAAATGTAGCAGAATTCAAAACTGAAGAGAGACTAATATACGTGGGAATTTTGTCTCTCATAAAAGGGGCATTTTAATAAATGTTCCTGGAATATTTGCTTATTCATTTGTAAAAATCCCTTCCTTGTACAATATAGCAAAATAAATTCCAGAACTACACATTAAACAATGAAACTCAAATGAGTTAAAACAAATATGGCCAAATTTTTGAAACTTGAGGAGGGCCTTTAATACACTACTGAAGGCAAAAACATGAAGGAAGAACACTTTAAACAGACTATAAAAATAGTCAGTAGACTTGCCTGGCAAAAACACCATAGATGAGGTAGTTACAACATGTATGACAAAAGAAGTTATATATAAACAGTTCTTAAAATTCAATAAGAAACAGATCTTGTGTTCTTTTCTTGGGGCTGCTTAATAAATTACCACACTGGGTGGCTTGAAACACAGAAACGGCTATTCTCACAGCTCAAGGTGGTGCAGGGCTGCCCTCTCTCCTGAGGGGACAATCAGTTCCTCCTTGCCACTTCCCGTTTCTGGTGTTTCTGGGCATTCCTTGGCCTGTGACTCCATAATCTCTGCCTTTATTTTCTCATGGCTTTACTTCTGTGTCTGTGTCTTCTCTCTTCTGTGTCTTAAAAGGACGCTTGCCATTGGATTTAGGGCCCACCCAGAGAATCCAGGATGATCTCATTTCAAGATCATCAATTTAATCGACTCTTTTCCAAAAATGTCACATTCATAGATTTGGGGGGTTAGGACATGGTTGTGTCTTTGGGGGGGCCACATTAAACCCACTGTGTAAACCTCAATACAAAAATGGGCAAAAGATAAAAGATTTCACAAGGAAAGAGATGTTCAATTTCACTGGTAATCACATGCAACTTAAAATGATAAAACATCATTTGGGGCACCTAGGTGGCTCAGTCAGTTGGGCGTCTGCCTTCAGCTCAGGTCATGATCTCAGGGTCCTGGAATTGAGTCCGCATCGGGCTCCTTGCTCAGCGGGGAGCCTGCTTCTCCCTCTCCCTCTACCCCTCCACCTGTTCATGCTCTCATCTCTCTCTCTTTCTCAAATAAATAAATAAATAAATAAATAAATAAATAAAATCTTTTAAAAAATTGATAAAACATCATTTTTCTGTAATTTCAGCATAGGTGAGAACACAAGGAAATAGGGGCTCTCCTACAGGCTTCTGGAAGTTATAAATTGTCACAGCCTTTCTGAAGGACAGTGTGATATTATATATAAAAATCATCAAAACTAGGTTCTTCCTTTGACCTCATGAATTCTCAGTAAGATCTACCACAAAGGTGTGCCTCATCACATTATTAATAATACTAAAATAGTAGAAATAACCTAAATGTCCAATGATAGGAGATAGGTTAAATGAATTATAGTATACCATAAATAAAAGTGGTAGAAGAATATTTAAAAGTATGAGAAAATTTAAATATAAAATGTATGATTAAAGCAGGTTATAAAAGTGCTAACCTGTGGGTGAAGATGGTAGATTGAGCACATGCTAAACCCTATT
The DNA here is from genome assembly GCF_023065955.2 of Ursus arctos. Lineage (NCBI taxonomy): Eukaryota > Metazoa > Chordata > Mammalia > Carnivora > Ursidae > Ursus > Ursus arctos. The sequence continues at coordinate 60,244,210 of NW_026623067.1, forward strand.
TCACATACATGGATGATATATCAAAATATTATTTTGATAATAAATAGCTGACCTCAAAAGAAAGAAAAAGAAATTGTCAGGTCCCAGAAATGGAAAGTGCAGACATAGCAGTGTGTGGGAGATGACACTGTGCCTTCTAAGTTGTGACCAGGGCATGGTCAGCAGGTAGGCCGGGAGCCAGGAGCACACTGCCTATCTCCACCTGGAAGAAAAGACAGTCCACAACTAGCTTGCCCTAAACAAGGCTGGGATTTCCACCTGAGAAGGAAACCCTGAGCTTATCAGTATCTCTGCAAATACGGAAATCCAGAGCTGAGCTACTGGTAGAAAAGCTAGTTCAGACTTTTGTGAACCCTTTGGGGCTCAAGCAGGGGCAAACTCAAAACCCTACTGGAAAAAAAAAACAACAAAAAAAAACAAAAAAAAACCTCTCAAGGAAAACCTCTATAACTCCAGATTCAAGCAGAAGATTCCTCTAGAACCATAATTCTGAATTTGGTCTAGTCTCCATAACTATTGTTGGTTATACCTATTGGTATTTACCACATTAGAAACTAAATCCAAGAAACTTAATTTTAAGACACAAGAAACTGCAAGTACACATTTCATTAACCCTTAGAGTAATGATGTCACCACACATGTAGCCTTTGGAAAATGCCACTGTACACTCAAAAATGCAAGTGAAAACCTCAAGTAACATTTTTTCTATTATGAAAATTATTTTGACCTCGCAGATTCCTTGACTGGTCTTTAGGGTTTCCTGGGAAACCCCAGACCACTCGTTGAGAGCCACTGCTGTAGAAGGTATGTTCATAGCCAAGAATTACTAAACCTGTAATGAAGGCCTGCACTATTTGAGATAGTCTACTAACCCAGTGAATGGGAAAATTCATACCTGAAGACTGAGAGATAATAGAATAATCTGAGAAGGGCTTCAAATCCAAATGTACGGTATGATCTAAAGGAATAATATGCAGAAGCATCTGCACAGTCTAAAGACTGGAATTAGAATTACTAATTGGTAAGAGTGGGGATCTCTGGGTGGTAGAAATGCATATGGTTTTTATTTTATTCTTTGTAACTTTCTGAATTTTCCAATTATTTCTTAAGGATGTTTTAGTTTTATACTCAGAAAGAATATTGCTGTACATACTAAATTAAATTCAGACACTTCTTCAACAGAATATTGCTCACTTTGATTCACTTGAGAATATTGTTCTATGAAGAGGTCTAGGACCTTCAGAAAAGTTCATATACCTAAACAGTTTTGTTATTTGAATAGGCCTGTAGACTCCACTGATGTGGAGTGGGTGGAGCTTTCAGCAGTTGCTGAGGCCAGCTTGCCCTGGTTTAGGAGAGCTATTCTCCATAGAACAAATTAATTGTGTCAAAATTTCACAAAAAGGGGGCACCTGGGTGGCTCAGTCGGTAAAGTGTCTGCCTTCTGCTCCAGTTGTGATTCCAGGGTCCTGGGATTGAGCTCCATGTGTTGGTCTCTCTGCTCAACAGGGAGCCTGCTTCTCCCTCTCTCTCTGCTTAAGCTCTCTCTCTGTGTGTCAAATAAATAAATAAAATCTTTTTAAAAATTGCATAAAAAGAATGTTAATATACTTAAAATCAAAATTTCCAGGCTCTCTCAATGGCATTACTTAAAAATATGCAGATATGGTAAATACTCTTCATTTTTGTAGCAAATATCTCATAAAAGATAACATTTTGTAAACTTAATTTCAATTTTTAATAGACTTGAAATATTGTATTTATTTAAAAATATTATTTTAATGTAGAATTTCTGCCTTTCATCTTGCTTCTCTCAATTCTAATTAGTGAGTTTTATGGTATTTTTTAATAGATAATAATTTTTTAATAATGTTAGAATTTAGATTTTTTTTTTAATTTGACACATATTTACACATAAGTTTAAAGGTTTGGAGGACAAGCGGCATCCTTAAATAAAAGTCTTATGTCAAAGATTTGGACAGGCTGGGATGATGGGTCTGTATATATTCCTTTATCTCAGACGTCCTCTCCTCCCTCCCCAAAGCTTCTTTTCAGAATGCTCTCTCACTGCAGATATACATTTCTGCATTTTAACTCCAGTCACCTTCAGACAGTGTTTCTATTACACAAGGTTAGGCTATATGAAGTAGCAGTGTAGACATTCTTACATAGTACTTAGAGCTCCTACAAGGCCATGTCCATCGTCTCATTTTTCTCCACCGAAGTCCAGAGCTTGGATATGCTGATCTTTTTTGTTGACAGTTACTTAAGGTCCAGAGGTTTCAAACCTGTGCTGACTAAGCATTTCAACCAATGTTTTCTGCCAGAATAAGCATCTTCATAATCTATCTGGTGTTGTGCACTGTGTCTATTGGACTATGTTCTTTTAATAATCACCAGAGCATTTTATTCAATATAAATTGTACCTCAATGAAATAGATCTTAAGCCTTTTTTTTAAAAAAATCGTTATCTTTGGACATGTGAAACAGCCTTAATAAAGAGGTATCTAGTTGTTTACAATCAGCCCTACTTCCAATGTGGGTGGTGGCTACTAAGTATTGCCTTTCTTTCTGACACGAATCATAGACTAAAATGTGTATTAGTTTGGACTAATGCATTATAGAGTCCCTCAAAATATTTCTGGACTTGTTGCAAATTTTAATGTTCATGTCATTGCCCTTTTATTTTAATGAAGCTCTATTTTGTGACATTACTATAATGTCATCACATATAATTAGTTTTATGTTCTATCTCCTAAGAGATGGAAAGTGATAAGGCTCTCATTGGGGTGGCTGGTGTGTGCTGTTATAGTCCTGACCAAATTATATAGCACTGACTTAAGGTGAAACATTATTCCCTCTTCTCAACTTCCATTCAGGTACAGGGATTTCCACTGCTCCCCAGGAGAGACAGATGTGGGAAAAACACTTGTAGCTTCTCCCTTTCCCACCATGCACATACCCTCACTCCCCCCCAAGAAAGAAGGAGCAATTTCTCTGCAAACTGGGGAAAAGACTTTGGCCTGCTGGCCTCAGCTCCCATGGAGGTGCTTCCCTAGGTCTGCTACTCCTGCAGCATGGGAAGCTCCCTGGACAGCCTTCTCTCCAGGAAGGAGTCCTGCATGGTGCAGAGTCCCATGACTGGGAAGAAGGTGTGGCATCCGGGATAAAGTGTGGGCACAATTCTCCATCAGCTGGTGTAACTGATCACCATTTGTCTCCTCTGTTGAATGTCTCTGTTAGATCCGAACTTAGGAGGCAAAGAAGGTTGTTAGGTAATGAGCTCCTTCCCCCAAACCCAACATGCTAGAGACCTGCAAGGACTTTTGGGGGTTTCTGTCATCCAGGCATGGGAGGTGGGGCTGTCTTCTTCCCCAATTCTGCAGTTTCAGATCTCTGTTACCCTCATGGGCTCCCATTTCTACTAATTGCTGGTAGATGTAGTCTAAGTGGTTGGGCTTTGGAGTAGGCTTGTGTAGGTGTGAATTCTTACTGGACAGATTTCGGTTTTCCTATCTGTAAAATGGAGATTTAAAAAGCGTATGACCGTTGTTAAGATTCCTGTTTTGTGATAGTGCCTAGGGCCGACGTAATAATGGGCCAGCTATTGTCATTACTCTGTGCACAATGGCTTCAAAGCTGCATAAATACAGTTATTAAAATGATGGACTCTCCCAGCATCCAGAAGATTCTGGAACATTTTGGTGAGGAGGACCTATCCCAGATCTTTTGATGATGGTGCTGATGAGGGGTAAAGCAGAAGGAAGGACTGGAGGTTTGGGGACAGTGTGGGGAAACTGAGAGAAACAGCTGTGTGTGTGCTGGGGAGGGTTGTGCATGATGGGAACACATGTAGGATGATTTTGATATCATATATGGTGTGAGTGAGTATATGCTGTGTGGCATCAATCATCAAAGGAAAAAAAAAGAACTGAAAATCTGTTTTGTGAGAATAACTCTCTTTTATGTGTATAAATTATTATTTGTGCAAAATGATTGGCACACACATGGAAATAGAGCTGATTTGTGCATGTCATTAAATATATCCGATAAACTGTGCTGTAAATATTATTCGGTTGTAAGAGCCACTTCTGTAAATACAGGTTTTAATCAGCTGTGGGTCCTACTGCTTAGCATGATTAGCAGGGCATCTAAACAAGTAGTCGTTAAACCCTTATTGTAGCAGATCCTGTGAATGCCCTGCCTAGATACTCTTGGACCCTCTTCATTGTCTCTGCTTTCCTCCCCTGGCTCCAGGGGCCTTTGCTTCCACCAGCCAGCACCTGTACCCCTTCAGAGGACCGTCCTTGAGCCCCGGGAGCTGCTTAGCTTTGGATGCAGAGAGTCAGAAGTGACCATAGTCCATCTTCATCCTGGGTGGCCCTTAGCTAACAATGGGTGGGAGTGGGAGCGTGAAAGCCCCGCACCTTTGCCTTGAGTGGGAATAACTCTGAGTGGAGGCTGAAGCCTGCCTCCCCCCAGGACCCTGCCTAAAACTGCCCGTCCTGCCTCAGTTGTCCCCTCCTTTACCAACTCCTCTTAATAAATGGTTTGCACCTGACTCCTTATCATGGGTTCTGTTTCTGGGGAATCTGAATTAAAATCACTTAATACATGTCACATTTTCTCCTGGACACAGCATAACCACCACTTATTAATCCTCACAGCACTGTGAGGTGGTATGTCATTATCCTTATTTCATGGAGAAGTACACCGTCTTGCATTACGGAGAACAGGCAGCTGGACTTGACTGGAGGTGGTCGGAGGTTCATTGCTTTGCCTTCTTTCCTGCCCTTCTTGCCCACTGACATCTTGTTTAGAATGACTACAGGATTATCTTTTGAAGTACAGCACCATGTTGGGATGGTTTATCTGAACAAACAAGACCATTTTTTGGAATTATTATCTATATAAAGCCTATCATGAGTGAAGATAAGACAGATTTAGGCAAAAGACTATAAAACAATTTTTGTGTAGGAAACCAAGGTACCAGAATGACCAGGAGGACTGTTACTGCATTTACTAAGACCTTAGCAAGAGCACTGGGTAAAGCAGAGAGGGGTAAGGGGCAAGTCTTTGGGGTCAGACACATCTGGGCTGGAGTGCCAGCGTCTCTGCTAATGAGCTTTGTGACCCTGGGCCAGTTATTTAATCTCAATAAGCCTTAATCTTCCCACCTGTATAATGGAGACTATAAAATCTATTTTGAATTGAGGATTGAAGTAAGGATTAAATAAAAGAATTAAAAATGTATATAAAGTTCTTGGCACAATGTCTGGCATTGAGTACACACAAAATCAAACATTTTTTTTTATTAAAATGATGTCTGGCACATATAATGTGGTGTAACTCAGTGATTCACCCTGAAATAGAGGAATATCATTTGAGTCTCTAAGCCTCCATCCTCAAACTCTTTTCCAGCTGCCTGCTCATCTTTTCTTACTCAGCTCATGGGTCCTCCCAGCTCTCCTTTCCCCTGACTCTTAGCTCTCCAGAGGGAGGGAGGGACGGAGGGAGGGAAGGAAGGAAAAGGAAAAGGAAAAGGAAAAGAAGGAAAAGGAAAAGGAAGGGAGGAAGGAAGAGAGAAAGAGAGAAAGAAAGAAAGAGAAAAGAATGAAAGAAGAGAAAAAGGAAAAGAACAAACATAAAAACCTTCCATTAAGACATTTGGCAAAAAGGCTTGTAATCACATGTTTATTTTAATTTCATTTTGCTGTCTTCCAAAACACAGGCCTTGCAGAACCATGCTTCTGTGTGCCTCCTGGGCATTTGCAGTTATTCAGTGGGAACGATGCACAGTCTGTTTGCAAACAAATACCTTTTTGTCTTTATTGCTGGGTTTGTTTGTGATGTCTGAATGAGCCGTTTAAGTGTATGTTTGTATAGCTACTTATCAAGTATTTTATACTGGATACGAAAAGAAGGTAGAAATGGTTATTATGTAACTCATGTTTGCAACACTGCCACAGAGTAGAGCTTGGGAAGTTCATGATAGAGGAGGACTCTCTCACCTTTATATCATCTCTCTACAATGGTGGGCCACCAGAGGAGACAGCTCAGTGGACAAGTGAAAGATCAGTTACCATGTGTTCAGCCCTCATGTGAGCCAAGACATAGGGCTCTCTCAGTGAGAAAGAAAACCAAATGGTGGGTTACAGGAGACCCATGACTCTGGTATCCAAGACAGCAGTTTACTGGAGTGGCAGTGGGACAAGGGGTGTGCGTGTGTCCAGAGATGAAGAAGGTAGAGACAAAGCTTGGAGTACTTACAGGATGGGGTTGTGAAGGCACATGGCATGTGGCTTACCTGTCCCTGCTGGTCTGGGGGTGACCTCTGAAAGGACAGACCCCGACTAGACTAACCACATGTTTTATCCAATGTTTATCAAAGGAATCTGAAATCATTTGATGAACTCTACCCATTTCCTACTAATATGACGGTTATACTGGGGGGTTATGCTAGGGGGTTGAAATATTCTATTGCAGTTTTGGGTGCCATATGAGTCTTTCTTATTTATTGGAAGGAGATATAGTGAAAGTAGAGGGGAAATGCATTTTACAAATATACATATATATTTGCCTTTGCAGTGTGTGCATGTCTCTGAGCAATACTATTTTTCTCAATCAGAGTATATCTTTATAACACTTTCAAATGTGTTAGATGTGCTTTCAGAGGGGCCAGATGTCCTGTTTTACTCTCTGGGGAATGCCTGTGTATTCTATTAAAGTTCCCAGGGGACAGAGTTTCTTAAACACCAAATAATAATAATTAACAACAGTGAAACTGATAAGTATTGCAAGCGCTGATCACACCTGAGCAGAGAACCAGCATCCAGTGTGCATGTGGACAGTGAGATCAAAGAAAGGAAAAGCTATTTCTGTGTCTTAGTCTGAGGGGCAGTGAAAAGAGACCAAGAAATAAATGGTAAAAAAAGACAAGAAAGGAATAATAAATATTTCGTGTGGTTTTTCTTCTTTTGCAGTTCTGTTTTGACCCCAAAGTGGATGATGCAGTCAGGGCCGAACCACTGATCAGAGTCTGAAGAATTCCCGTCTTCGCGTTGGCCATTGGTTGAGAGAAGATGGAAGACTCTTACAAGGATAGGACTTCACTGATGAAGGGTGCCAAGGACATTGCCCGAGAGGTGAAGAAACAAACAGTAAAGAAGGTGAGTCAGGCAGTGGACCGGGCCCAGGATGAATACACGCAGAGGTCCTACAGTCGATTCCAAGATGAAGAGAATGATGACTATTACCCATCGGGAGAGACCTATGATGGGGACGCCAATGATGATGAAGGCTCCAGTGAAGCTACCGAGGGTCATGATGAAGAAGATGAAATCTATGAAGGGGAGTATCAGGGCATCCCCAGTATGAACCAAGGGAAGGACAGCATTGTGTCAGTGGGGCAGCCTAAGGGGGATGTGCACAAGGACCGGCAGGAGCTGGAGTCAGAGAGGAAAGCTGATGAAGAAGAACTAGCCCAGCAGTATGAGCTGATAATCCAAGAGTGTGGTCACGGCCGTTTCCAGTGGGCCCTTTTCTTCGTCCTGGGCATGGCCCTGATGGCGGACGGTGTGGAGGTGTTTGTTGTTGGCTTCGTGTTGCCCAGCGCTGAGACAGACCTATGCATTCCAAATTCAGGATCCGGATGGCTAGGTGAGTGCCCTGCCTCAGTGAGACAAATTCTGAACCTGGATTATTTGTTGAGCACAGTTAACAAATAGAGTAAATACTTTTCATCCAGAGCACTGCATTTTTTCCCCAACGCTTTATTATGAAAAATTTTGAACATACAAAAGAAAAAAAATATTGTACAAGGATGCCCATATATATCCACCACCTGGATCCTATAGCTAACATTTGATACCATATTTTCTTTATCATCTATCCACCCATTAATCCAACTTATATCTTTATGCATTTCAAAGTTAGAGCAATAGATTTTAACTTATAATATTATAAATGTTTTATTGGTTTCTCCTTTATTAACTTCCAAAGATATGCCCTTGGAAGCTAATAAAGCTATTATATGAAAACCTATTTGAGTACTTTTCTAAATATAGAGGTTAATTCTATAAAACTCTGACAAATGTGATTTCAAATTTCAAATTTTATGTATGATACTATGATTTAAATACTTTGGGGACCCTGCTAATTTTTTTTTCTATAATCTATGTGTATGTTTGCTTGTTTATCTCATAGAATTTATTCATGGAATAGATTCTTATCTTACTCATAGAATTTTCTCTAGATGACTTTTTCTATCGTTTTCAAAGTTCATACTTTTGCACCTAAACTGGAAAAACTTCCTCATATGATTTAAAAGTCTCTTTCAAATCATATTAATATCTCAATTATATGTGTAAAAATAATATGATCTCTCTATAAAATATCTAGATAGCAGATTTGATTTTTGTTTTAAAGTTACCATGGGGCACCTGGGTGGCTCAGTTGGTTAAGCATCTGACACCTGATTTTGGCTCAAGTCATGATCTCACATCTCTCACATTGGGCTCTGAGCCTGCTTGGGATTCTCTCCCTCCCTCACCCTCCCTCCGCCCCTCCCCTTGCACATGCTCACACACACACACTTTCTCTCTAAGATAAATAAGTAAATTAAATAATTAAATTAAACAAAAATAAAGTTACCATGCCCTCAAGGTTCATGTTGTTGCAAAGCTTAGTTAACATTCCCACTTATTTCCCTTGCTTGATCTCACCACCCTGATCATGACCTGAGCCTAAATCAAGAGTTGAACACTTAACCAACTGAGCCACCCAGGTACCCCAAATGCCATTTTCTACCTGTTCTGTGACATTGCGACAGAGATAATCATAAATGAGAAAAGGATTTATATCTTATTTCTTTAACAGTTGTTTCTTTATATGACTTCCTCCTAGCATCTATTTTTTTAGTCATTTAACTGAGAGAGATCCGTGGAAGCAGACTGGGGGGGGGGGTGGGAATGGGGCATGTTTTGCATGTTTTTGCTGGTAGACTCAACGGTGTGTTCAGCCATCAAAATACAGAACATGATTCAGAGGAGGGTCCTTAGTCTTTGTCAAATTGATCATTTCAGTGTATCGCTTGTATATCTAGCACTGTTTTGTCTTTGTTTTTTTCTTTTGGTGAGCAGATATATCTATGTAAACCTGGGCATCAAAATATTTATGAAGAATTTGCAAAATCAGAACATTTTAAGAAGATAGATCCTTTAAAATACATCCACACACATATTTAATAATTGGAAGCTTAATTTTAGGACAAAAATCTTTTCCCATTATATCCTAGCTTTTATACTGGAAACGTTGCAGGGAAATCTAAACTGAGCTTGCCCTTGTGCCTTTATCTTCTTGGTCCTGAGTGGAAGCACAGCATCGCCATGGTTCTCTTATCAGTCTATCCCAGAAACCTGTAAACCCTGATGATGTTACACACCCCTAGGTGGCATCCGGAAGTGTAGATAATGCTGTGGGACAATCAGAGCACAGATATTTTCAGGTTTCCATAAATGTTGACTGCTTTAGTGAAGTAAAAATGTGTCCCCAGGAGTATACGGTTTCCCTCAACATTGCGAGTCCTCAGCAGAAGAATTTTAATGGTTTCCTAACTGTGCCTTCCAGACTTGCATTTCAATTATTTTGCCATTGTAATTTCACTTATAATTGCATTCTAATGGAGTTTTTTTAGACAGGCGTTTAAATTGTTTTGCCATTTTCATTTCATCGAATAATAGCTTTGTAATATAATTACCACACTAAGGCACAGCAGTGGGATCAAAATGCAAGAAAGATGCATGACCCATGTTTGGTGGTATTTGGGAGATATAGATTTGGAAATAATTTCTCATTTGTTACTGAGCATTTTGTCATTTTCTCAAGGAAGATCAGGAAAAAAATATTAACAAATTTATGTCTCAGTTATTTGGGAGATAGATCATCTCTTGGTATTGCTAGAAGTTTGACTTCAAAGGAGTTAAGAGCATCCTGTGTGTGCATGTGTCTATGTGTATGGTCTGTGTGTGTATATAACATTGTTAATGGGCTGGGTAAAAGAGTAAATATTTAATTATCTAACAAACTGCTATTTGAGGGAGGAAGTGTAGTTGCTTTAAGATAATCCATGCTTTATTGTCAAAGTCTGTTTAATTGAGCACTTATTATGTGCAAAGCACAGTGTTACCACAGGGGATAATAGGACAAATAAGGACAAGGTTTCTATATCCAAAGAAGTTACCCTCTAGTACGGAGAACTCACAAATGCCTGCAGGTTAACGGTACAAAGAAGCAAGTATCAATAGCTGGGAGAGAGGTGTTAAGTAAAGAGACTTGAGGCTAAGAGACCACATGAGGGGTTAGGACCTCACCAACGGAGTGTGGAAAAGGCAAGGATTTAAGGGCTATTCCAGAGGTTGGAGTCATCAGGGATTGGTCCTTGATTAATTCAGTTGGTGGAACAAGTGGACAGTTGATGAAAAGAAGGCGATTCATCAAATTAAGTAATGCAGAGTGCAGGTTTTCACATGAGGAAGAAGGATGAAGAGTTGCTTTTAGACTTCTCACTGAGAGATCCTCGGGGGTGTCCGAAGAGCCACGCGGGTTACTCTCCGTTTGGGCTGGAGCATAGTGGGTTTGTGAGCCATCTCATTTAAGATCACACTACCAACGTCATTTAAGTGAACTTAACCAGGGGGCCAGCAGTGTCCTGCAGAAGGCCGTTTACGGGGCTGGTAGTGAGGAGGAGGACTGAGAAAGAGAAGCCGGAGCAAGAGGAGCAGCCAGGAGAGTGGGAAGGCCTGGAAGTTGTGGGAAAAGGAAGAGATGTGTAACTCTTGGGTGCTGCAGGGTTGTGCAGGAAAGGTTGCAAAGGGTCTCTCAGTTCAAGCATTGAAGAATTTCTTGGCTGTGCAAACAGCTCTTGAGAGGAGCACAGTGAGCAAGGCTACTTATTAAAGGGTTCGACAGCTAAAGAACACAAATTTTTAAACATCTTATCTGGCGCATCAGTGACTTCAGCTGCCGCTCTGATGTTACAGTAGGTTCTGTGTTAGGTTAAGTAGTATTTGTGGAGTGGCTTTATGTGTGGGGCATGGCCTGAGGCCCTGTAAGGGAGATTGAGATGAGTAAGGATTGGTTCCTATTTTCAAGGGAAATCCTGGTATTTCCCAGCTTTCCGTGTCTTAGGGATTTAAGCAGACCCTGTCATCTTAAAAGTGAGGGGAGGAGCCCTAGCCGTGTGGGCAGCTTGCCTACAGGGCTGCGTACTGGGAGAGGCAGACTGTGGAACACACACCCCAGCTCATCATCCCATGTTGCTTTCCAGTTCTCTAACATTTTCATTTAAAGTCCTCTCGATTGGGTTTACTTCTAGGAGAAGACGATATTCTCAATTACTGGCAGAAATATACCACTCTGGTGTCTCAAGGGATGATCTAAAATTCATTTTTTGTCTGTGGACTCCAACAATATAATCACCTGCTGGTATTAGATCTTTTTCTGCCCTTTTCTAAAACCCTAATAGAGGATATTGTCTGGTTTTGTTTTTTTGTTTTCTGTTTTTTTGTATTTATAGACAGTACATAATGGCAACAGTCACAAATGAGAAATAGGATTTTCTCCAAGAATTAACATGTGAAATCAGCCCATAGTACAAAGTCATCTTAAAGAGGCAGAGCAGAAGTTAAAATAGAGGGGATATAAGCCCCATGGGACCAGGGGTTTTTGTCTGTGTGGTTAACTACTGTCTCTCCCCTACCCAGTCAGTTCCTGGTACATAATAGAATCTCAACAAATATTTGAGATGACAGTTTCTGAGATCATTACCGCTTTGAGAACTCATTGAAGATACTGATATATCTAAAGTAAGAATGTGTTGTTTAAAATTGACTTCGTTAGTCATGGAGGACCAATGGGAGAAAGCCATAGATGCAGATGTTGGACCCTATTGTAAGGAAGGCCACATCAGCCTGGAGTCTGGGAAGACATGAGTCTTGTAACAAAGACCTTGTGTTCTAATTCCACGCACCATAGCTCTTTAAAGATTTCAAATTCACCTTTCTTTAGAATTTGCCCGTCAGGAATGTGTTTGCCAAAACCTGCCAGTCTTCTTGGCAATTCTGTTTTTTTGTTTTAATTCACCAAATGTCCATTCTGTTTTTTCCCATCTGTCTTGGTGAGGCTGACTACTGGGAGTCTGCTTCTGAGAGATGGGTCTGTTCAGCGCGTGCTGGTATGTCCAGTTTTGGAACATGCAGGACCCAGGTCCAGAGAAGGACTGGGTGGAAGTAGCTAGCACCTGGGAGGCCTACCTGGGTGGTCCCCTGAGTTTCCCGGAGAAATGTCCTATTGTCGTACATACTAGTTTTCCTTTAGAACATCCACAATATTGGCTGGTCAATTGGCATGCTGGACAAAAACGGAGGTAGACCACGAACATCAAAGCATTAAGAATATGTTTGTACATATGAATAGAATTTTACTTGACATTTTTTTCATTTTTGGAAACTCTTGGAAATTAAAAAAAATTGTAAATAATTCTAGAATAAATATAGATTTTTGTGAATTTAGGATATATTTTTTGGCTAGAAATGGAGCAGTGATTCTCATTTTAATCAATACTTGGCTATCGACTGTATCAAGTCAGATTATTTGACATTTGTACATCTTCTCTTAACAACTATAATGTTCATTCAACAAAAATTTGTTGAGCACTTGCTGTGTGACAGGTATGATTTTAGACTCTAGGAATATAATGGGAAAGAAAACAAACAAATCTCTTGTAGACCTGAAGCATGTCTTTTAACCTTTCTTTCTGTAGTTTCTACCCCTGTGGTGGAATTCCTTGGTCATACAGTTTCTCTCTCTCTCTTTTTACCTTGTTTGCCACTTATAAAGGGTGATCTCCTTGAAGACTGAGCTGGATGAATATGACCTGAACTAACCCTAATTTCTCTTTCTCCACCCCTCCATACACTCCTTTATTCTTTTAGGTACTAATAAAGGAAGATATATTCTTTTGAGATTTCTAGCTCCTTTATCTTTAGCTGCATGAATTTAAAAAAAAACAAAACAAGCTTGGAGTTTCTGAGATACCTTTTGCTTTAGTCCTATTGACTGCTGATTGCCACTAGACTACAGGCAGATTACAGAAGCTGGCTCACTGTTCATTGAACCAGTCCTTTCATTCAGTCTGTATCACCCATTCCCAGTGCTGTCAGGTAGATTAATATATCCAAGTTGATAACAAAGTGATGCAGTCTTAGCTTTAGTCCAAGCTTTGATCTTTCAGCATCTGGGTATACTCTTTATATTTTTCTCAGTTTTATTGAGAAATAATTGGCATACATCACTGTATAATTTTAGGGTGTACAGCATGATGGTTTGATTACATATATTGTGAAATGATGACCATACTAGGTTTAGCTAATGTCCATCTTCTCACAGGTACAATAAAAAGAAAAGAGAGGGGGAAAAAGAAAAGCAAAAATTTGTTTCCACATCATGGGAACTCTTAGGAATAAGAACCCTCTTAGCAACTTTCCTAGGTAGTTGACTCTTGAACAATGTGGGGTTTAGAGGCACCGACCCTCTGCACAGTCAAAATTCCCCATGTAGCTTTTTACTCCCCCAAAACTTAACTACTAATAGCCTGCTGTTTATAGGAAGCCTTATGGTAACATAGAGTCTATTGACATACATTTTGTATGTTACATGTATTCTATATTCTATATAAGACTACTATACTCTTATAACAAAGTAAGCTAGTAAAAAAATCGTAATAAAGAGAAAATACATTTACTATACTGTACTGTATTTATCAAAACAAATCTGTATATAACCCATGTAGTTTGAACCCACATAGTTCAAACCTGTGTTGTTCAGGGGTCAACTGTATATCATACACCAGTATTAGCTAGATTCATCATTTTTCACATTACATCTAGTACTTACTTATCTAATAGCTGGAGGTTTGCACCATTTGACTACCTTCCCCCATTTCTCCCTACTCCTTACCCTCCCCTTTTGCCTCTGGTAACTACAGGTCTGATCTCTTTTCCTATTATTATTATTATTATTATTTTTTAGGTCTTTGGGTATTTGTTATTGTTATTGTTGTTTTACATTCCACATATAAGTGAGTGTTTTTCTTTCTTCATCTGGCTTGTTTCACTTAGCATAATGCCTTCAAGGCCCCAACATGTTGTTGCAAATGCTAAGATTTCCTTTGGTTTTTTTGGGGCTGAATAATATTCCAGTGTGTGTGTGTGTGCGTGTGTGTGTGTGTGTGTGTGTGTGTGTGTGTGTACACCATAACTTCTTTATCTGTTCACCCATCAATAGACATTTAGGTTGTTTCCATGTCTTGGCTATTGCAAATAATGCTGCTATGAACATGGGAGTGAGGGTATATTTTCATTTAGAATTTGTTTCCTTTGGATATATTCCCAGAAGTGGAATTGCTGGATCATATGGTAGTTCTATTTTTAATTTTATGAGAATCCTCCATACTATTTTCCCGAGTGGCTGTACCCGTTTACAGTGCCACCAACAGTGCACAAGGGTTCCCTTTTTTCTCCATGCAGGCTAGCACTTGTTATCTCTCGTCCTCTTGGTGATGGCCTTTCTGACAGGGGTGAGGTGATGTCTTATTGTGGCTTTAATTTGCAGTTCCATAATGATTATTGTTGTTGAGTATCTTTTCTATACACGTTGGCTTTTCATATCTCTTTTTTGGAGAAATGTCTATTCTGGTCCTTTGCTCATTTTTAAATTGGGTTATTTGTTTTTTGCTATTGAATTGTAGGAGTTCTTTAAATATTTTGAATATTAACCCCTTATCAGATATATGATTTACCAATATTGTTTTCCCAATCCATAGGTGTTCTTTTTACTTTGTTGGTGGCTTCTTTTGCTGTGCAAAATCTTTGTAGTTTGATGTAGTGCCACTTGTTTATTTTTTATTTTGTTGCTTGTGCTTTAAGTGTCATATCCAAAAAAATCATTACCAAGACCCATGTCAAGGAGATTTATCCATATATTTTCTTCTAGAGTTTCATGGTTTCAGGTCTTACATTTAAGTCTTTAATCCATTTTGAGTTAATTTTTGTGAGTGCTGTAAGTTATGGGTCTAGTTTTATTCTTTTACATGTAAATATCCAATTATCCCAGCACTGTTTATTGAAGAGACTGTCTTTTCTCCATTAAGTATTCTTTGCTCCCTTGCCAAATATCAGTTAACCATATAAACTTGAGTTTATTTCTGGGCTTTCGATTCTGTTCCATTGGTCTGTTTGTCTGTTTTTATGTCAGTACCATACTGGTTTGTTGATTATAGCTTGAAATCAGGGAGTGTGTTGCCCTCCTTCTTTGTTCTCCTTTCTCATGATTTCTTTGGCTATTCAAGGTCTTTTGTGGTTTCATATGAATTTTAGGAGTGTTTTTCTTCTACTTTTGTAAGTGTGAACTAAATTTTAAAATGAGGGGCTTTGTACTCTAAAAGTGTAGGGTGCAGATTTCAGGATCAGCAGCTATGTACCCTGCCTAATAATCCCTTTGTCATTGACATCTGTCTCGGTTTCTTGAAGGGAGGTTTGACATCCACTGTGTGTGTGTGTGTGTGTGTGTGTGTGTGTGTGTGTGTACGCCCTCTGGTTCTGTTTAGCCTCTAGGCTGTCATAGTGATTCTAATTGGAATTAAAAAGTTATTGGCTTCTAGAGAACATCCTGTCCACCAACACTAGCAAAATCTTATTTGGATTCATTATTGCCAAATTGGAAAAGAAGACTCAATAATTTGTTGCCATTATATTCCTGGGTCTTATTTCCTCTGGTCATTCATATTCTCCTGAGAGAATTGAAGTTTCTAACGTCATAGTGGAATTGGCCCAAGTAGCCTGAAAAGATTCCTCCATCCAGAGAGTCTGTGATCCATTTTCACAGGATAGGAGTGAACAGAAACTCCATGCCACATTCCTGAAACTTGACAATAAGCAGCATTCTGGGATGGTGAGAATATGATAGTAAATACCTTTTTTTCTGAGGCTCATTGGGGGTTTTCTCACAGTACAGCTTTGAACCTGAAGACTGATCCTTGCATCGTGACTCCCTATATTTCTACATACTAGAACATTCCTGAATGAGGATTCTGATTCCATTGGTGGTCCTGGCCTTACATATCCTGATTCAGTGTGGAACTCTCCTTGAAGTCCCTGTAGAACTTTCCGACTGTTGTCAGTTTAGAGAATTTGTTAATTGCAGATTGGTTTAAATAAGGCAATCTGAAATGTTAATCACCTAGTAACTACAAATAATTTGGGTTTGCAGGTTTGAATTCCAAACATGAAGATGCAGTCACCCCCTTTCATGGGAAATCTAACCTCTCAATATTCTTACATAACAAGAACTTTTATAGGACCTAAGCTTCCTGAAGAATGCTTCAGAGAGTAGGAAATGGTTTGATTACATTCATCTTGAAGAGTTAATCTGATAAATTACTGAAGTAAGTATTCCCAACACACATCTTTGCAAAATGACATTCTTACCTTACACTTAGAAATTTCTTATTGGCCTTTTTAAGATTGTGAGAGAAAAAGTAAAAGAGGTCCTTGGGTATAGTTTTCATCTTCAGTTCCAAAATTGAGATCTCTTATCAAGTATAAAATGATGAGGACACAATGAGTTTTTCCACTTAATTTTTTAATGTAAGTAATTTGCTTAAAAACAATATGATGATCTTTAAATTATTTTCACATCTCTGTTATCTAAATACTAAAGATGATAAATTTTGTCATGTGTATTTTACTACATTAAAAAATGCAATCTTAAGTGAGCAAACATTTCTAAATGTTGGAATATTGCTTGTTTTTGCCATTAAGTTTATTTTTTCACTCTCAAGACAAAGCCTGGAAACAGAGAAACTGACAACTAAGAAACTACTGAACATCCTAGTGCAAGCACTTTCTGTAGCCAACTTACACTGTGGGGCTGTTATGTACAGTTGTGCAAGTTGTAACCTGCACAAAGCCACCTGGCCGGTGCTGGAATCCAGTCCTTCTTTTACTTACCAAGCCATCACCCTGGCTTGTGGCTGATTCCACCTGCCTGTAGAAAAAGGTGACTTTTGCTAATTCTACTCTGAGGAGGCTCTTTTTGATCATTCATCCACCTAGATGAGCACCTTTCCCCAACTAACATAGAGGAGTTTTCTGTGCCAAGAGGCTCCATTACTTGCAGATCTACATCAGGTGATGCAGAGCCTGAGAAGATTCAGAAGGAGGAGGAAGATAAGAAACCAAGGTCTTACCCTTCCAAGAATTTACGGCAGATTCAGATTATTCAGAAGAAGGGAAAGATCAAAGGAAAAGCATATATAATTATATGGTGCAAATATAATTCAGTAAACATTCACCCAAGCAGTTATAGTTGTTGGGTGCTAAGTGTAGTCAAATTAGTATGGGCTTTATTTTAGTACATCATGTGCCTAGTCTCACCAGCTTAAAATACTTTGGGAATGTTGAGAAATGGGGGACTTTGTGTTTGTAAATGCAATACATTTGAATGACTCAGAACTACAAAAATGGAAAGAGTAGCTCTGGAGGGAACACCATCATCAGAGAGCTTCAGTCCCTCTCCCGACCATGGGCATGCCTGTATTTATTGCCCAGAAATTGCTGAGTTTTGTTTTGGAAAAAAAAAAAAATAGAGAGCACCAGGCTCCACTTCTCGTCCTCTGGAGGCTAGCTGGTGCCACAGAGACTCTGGGCGGAGATGAGAGAAACCCTGAGGCTCAGAGCGCTAGGATAGTACAGAAGGGAATTTTCAGATTTACCCTGATCTTGGACATAGCTGCGGTTTCCTGCCAACACTACCTGAGTGTCTGACATCTCAAGGGCAAGAAGTGTAGCCAAAGCTAAAGTTAGCAGAGAGGGCATATTAAAGAAGTGCTACTCCTCAGCCTCGGACGGAAGGTCCCCGGGCAGAGGCCAGGATGGAGTGCCCTTGGGTGGTGGGGAATCGAGCATGTGACAGGCTTCATACTGGGTCCACTTTTATCTGCCTGTCTTGTGTTTTGTTCACACTGCCTCTTCTAGTAACTTTGCACCATTGTCCTTAATAAATGACATCGATATAATTACCATTTAAAAAAAAAAAAGAAAAGAGAAGGACAACGGACTCTGCTCGTTATGCCCCTGCTGAGGGAGTTCTCAACCAAACAGAAGACCTACTAGGCTGCACTGAGGCCAGGCTGGGGCTTGGTGGAGTGGTCATCACACATCTGTATGATCAGGTCAGCCAAGCAACATCAGAGAAAGTTGGGGTGGGAGGCGAAGAAGAGCGTCTTCTCTCCTGACACCCAGTGAAGAGCTCAAGGAGAGCAGGATGGAGCCACACCCCTGGGCACTTCCATAGGGCAAATTGCCTTGGAGGTGCTAGGATGCACTTTGCATCCACACGGCACCCTTGGTTTGTGTCCGGGAGAGTTCCGTTTGGGACAGAGCAGAGGATCAAGCTCTTAGAGGGGAAGTTAAAGGGACTGCTTCACATTCAGTACGGCCCTTTGTGAAGTTAGGAAGAGAAGATGAGAAAGTTGGGCATTGCTCTACTTAAGACAAGATGTTAATAAGGTGCTTTCAAGTAAGTGCTGGAGCCCAGCTTTCTTCTAGGAGACTAAGATTTCTGTTGTTCTTCGAGAAACAAGCATTTGGAGAATAGTTGGTGACGTCTGAATGACCAAAGATCAACACACAAAATAAATTACATTCCTGATGTCTTTTGGTATTTACATTTAGGTATTTATAATGTTCAAAGAGAAGAGAAAAAGTTGTTTTAAGTAAAATCGTTACCAAGAATATCTCAGTCCTTGGGAGGTAGTTGCATGAACCAAAGTAAGAACAAAATGTGTGGCTGAGGGTGGGTAGCATAAAGACCTGCTGTTAACCCAATTAATATGGACATAATGTGCCTACCAGAAAGGAGAGAACCGATGGTGAGAGGCCAAGTTTTAGGCTACCAGGTAAGGTTTTAGGATGGGGTCTCTTTACCCTTCCCAATAACTAAGTGAAACCAAATCTACCCACAGGTGATACCATAGCCATGAGGGGGAGAGCAGGAACTGAGGCATATTTGGGGGAAGTTTGGGGGGAGTATGCTTTTACCTCCAGAACCAAGAATCCAATTTACCTTTGTGATCTTATGCTTGGACTTCCCTCTCTACACTCTGAGACCATATGCTTATGGGTTGCCATACTTGACTTCTGTAGGCTCATTTATGGCAAAGATATTTCTACCACACACACACACACACCCCTTCTCCTGGGGATTCCAGTGGAACAGCAAAACACGATGTGTTCTGGCAATGTGAAAAGCAAGGCTGCTATCCCTCAGGGACAGTGCTTCCTGACAGCAATGAGCTGAAGTGTAAGGCAGCTACCACCTTGAGGCGGAGTCAGCATCTCCACCTTGTCAAGTTAAGGAAGGAAATGGATGGACAGGAGGAAGCCATGTGGTGGTTAGCGATGTTCCAAGTTGGAAGGACGGATGACATTAAATAATAAGAAACCAAATGTAAAATCAAACAAGAGAAAACAAATAGAAAGTAAATCATAAAAGAAATGCTTAAGAAAAAAGATGCAGCTTTGAGACAGGCTACAACATGGAAGAATCTTGAAAACCTTATGCTAGGGGAAATAGCCAGACGCAGAAGGACAAATGATTGTATGACTGCAGTTATAGGAATTATCGAGAGTAGGCAAATTCAAGACAGAAAGTAGATTAGAATTACTGGGGGCTGGACGGGAGAGGGAATGAGGAATTAATGCTCGAAAGTTTGAGTTTCCGTTTGGAGTTCTGTTTGGAAAGATGGTGGTGATGGTTGCAGAACATTGTGAGTGTACATAATGCCACTGAATTGTACATTTAGAAATGGTTAAAATGGCAAATTTTGTGTTGTGTAAATTCAACACAATTCAAAAGGAAAAGGGGGAAAAAAAACAACTTGAAGGGAGTTGTTTTGGAGGTGGTTGGGTGCTCATAGCCATCTTCAGAGATGGACGGAGTTCACCTGTGTCCCGTGTTTGAGGAGCTGCCCGGACTAGCAGTGAGTCCTGGACAGACACAAATGTCTTCCCAGAGCAGCTGTGCCAGCTGTTTCCTGCATTTTCACAGGAATTGGGGTCCTGACGGGGC
The DNA here is from genome assembly GCF_023065955.2 of Ursus arctos. Taxonomy (NCBI): domain Eukaryota; kingdom Metazoa; phylum Chordata; class Mammalia; order Carnivora; family Ursidae; genus Ursus; species Ursus arctos. The sequence continues at coordinate 60,264,397 of NW_026623067.1, forward strand.
TCCAGTTCTTAGTGGCAACTGCTCCTCCTGGTAGCTTTCTTTCTGACGGATTCCAGACTAATTCTGGGCGTGGAGTTTGCTGTAATGGCTTCTCACATAAGAATATTCTAGACTAATGAATTCTTGTTGAGCTTCTTGGGGAATATTTGAGAGTGCAGGGAGGGATTTGGATGTAGATGAATTATGCTACTTAAAAATCAGAGGGGAACAAATAATATAACCTAGAATATTCTGTAGGCAATTTTTCAGTAAGCTTGGAGTCAGGATAATCATTAGATTAAAATGTGTGACTTCACTATGTAACTTGTTTGAGAAGTGAGGTACATATTTTAGGTAAATAAAGTTTACCTCCTCAAAAGTCAAAGCTCTTATTTAAGCATATTTCTTAAATGGAAATCGAAAGTGTTTTATATTATTTCTAAATTTATCTTCAATCATTTAAATGTGTCCTGATGATTCAGGGTATTGATTTTTATTCTTTATTTAATACTTTGGTTTTTCTTCACCCCTTCCTATCATCCTGTCTCTGCTGCCACTTTAACTCTCTCTAACTCATCCCCTGATGTATCTGTGCTGTGGATTAGGAAACTAGATAACTAAAGTTGTTAAGAATTATCTGTTAGGGGCGCCTGGGTGGCTCAGTCATTAAGCGTCTGCCTTCGGCTCAAGGCGTGATCCCGGAGTCCTGGGATCAAGCCCCACATCGGGCTCCTCCGTTGGGAAGCCTGCTTCTTCCTCTCCCACTCCCCCTGCTGTGTTCCCTCTCTCGCTGGCTGTCTTTCTCTTTGTCAAATAAATAAATAAAATCTTTTAAAAAAATAAAAATAAATAAAAAAGAATTATCTGTTAAATAAGAGTAAATAGACTATGAGATGGACTTGAGAGTTATTGGGTAATTGCTTGACTTTATAAATGAGGCTTTATACCAGATAAACAGGACATCCAGAAGCCAGGCTCAAGGTGCTGTCAGAGTAGGCATTGGAAGGACATTGGAAGTTTTGCTTTTGGTGTGTTACTGTGAACTTTTTTCCCCAGTTGCAAATAGCTCTTTGTAAATCAGGCTAGGACTCAGCTGTGCCCAGTTATTCTGGTGAAAAGTCAAGTAGCTGGCTTAAATTATTTTTATGAATCAGGGCAGGGTTTAAATAAATGCTTTAAGAGTTTAGAATTAATGCAAAATAAACTTATGGTTTTGAAATTTTAACTTCCCTATTCTTGGTGATGTGGTCACTGACCATGATTATGACCCCTGCACCCTCTGTGTTCCCACCTTAAAGGGTCTTTGGAATGGAGACTCTTGTCACAGCAGCCCACTTGTCATTGCTCTTCAGATCATGCCTGGGGGAGGGGGGTGGAGGATTTGGGTGGCATCACATCCCTGATTAAATTGTTTGCTGGTTAGTGTATAGATTGCCTTAAACTCCTGAGTATGGTATTCCAAGTTCTCCATAACCTGGGACTGATCTATTTTTCCAAACTTTTCTGCCGCTCACTCCCCTCTCCCAGATATTCCAAAATCAGGATATAGTGTTGCCAGGTAAAATACAGGGTGCCCAGGTAAATTTGAATTTGAAATAAATAACAAGCAAATAATATTTTTATAAAAGTATGTGTCGTGCAACATTTGGCATACACTTAAAGTATTATTTGTTTATCTGAAATTCAAATTTAACTGGGCATCATGTGTTTTTATTTGCTAAATCTGGCCACCCTTCTGGTAGTGGTGATAACAGCAGGAGGTGGAAGGATTAGAGTTTGTTCTTTGCCCTGTGTGTCAGACATCCCATCAGTCATTAAATTCACTATCTCATTTAATCACTGTCACATACATTCTCAGACTTCGTGAATCAGTGCTAGGGTAAGCCCTGGGAACTGTATATATGTTTTATAAGCATTCTGAATGATTCTTGTTCAAAGGAAAGTTTTGGAAACACTGTGATCTAGACCACTTCTTCTCAGACACCATATGCAGACTTCACTTGAGGACGCAGGTTTTGATACAGCAGACCTGGGGTGGGCCTGAGGTTCCTCATGCTAGGATGAGCTGGGATCACAGGTGAGGCTGAAGCTGATGGTTATGAACCCCACTGTGGGTAGCGCTGTCTTAGGCCCCTCCCCCCAGCCAAGCAGCAGCATCTCCAACATTATTGATAGTGAAGGTTAAATGTGATACTATGATTTTAAACAATGGGGCGTGTGATAATGTAAGTGGGAGTACTTCCCTAATTCACCAATATACAGCAACATGCATTACAAAGGAACCTTATGTAGCATTTTCAAGGAGAGGTTTTCTTTCCGAACAGTAAATCTCTTATCGACAGTTGAGGGATGCACATTTGTGCATTTTTTCTCCACTGAAATGGCTATTGATTTCTTTACCCTGGTCTTTCTCCTACACAGTGGGGGTCTTCACAGTCCCTAACCACATTTACAGCCATGCATCCCAGAATGGTCCCCAGATGTGCAAGGCACAGTGTGATTCTGCTTTGTGAAATAGTTTCTCAGTACCAGAGCCATGGTGATAAAATTACAATGTGAATCCTTCAGGTTTTTCCTGCCTCCCGTGTAACATGAAATTGAATGACTTTTCTGAGTGTGGCTGATTGTCTCTGTAGAATCTATTTAAATCAGAAATAGGAAAAGTACTGCTGTGTCAAAAAACTGATTGGAAACTGGTAAGAGTTAACCAGACTGCTCACAGGGACAAAGGAAAGCCCTGCAGTGGGACTCGATCCAGCTGTAAATGCACACACCCAAGTGGAGGCCGATTATATGTGTGAGAAAGTGGTTGGCTTCTCCGGGCTTTCTGTCTGATCATGTAGTTAGCTACTCATTTTTTCTCATTAATAGGTCAGAGATGCCTTTGTGGAATGTAACCTTTCAAAATTTAGCAGTTTTGACACAGAAAGACACCAGCAGGGGTTCCCCCACTCGTTCATTCCTCAAATTCTTACTGAGTTGGTGCAAGACACTTGCACAGTTTTGTGGCAAATACAGAGATCTGCCAGACAAAAGCCTGGGAACAAGGCACTTCCCATCAAAACGGTGGGGGGACCAGAGGACAGAGAGATTAATTCTGTTTGAGGGAGGAGTGGTTTTAAAAAAGGTTTCAGGAGACTGTCATATTTGATCAGGATTTCCACTGCAGGCACAATGTGGACTTGCTGAGCCAGGGGTGGGCAAAGGGCGTTTCTAGGAGAGAGAATAGACTGAGCGAAGGCTGAAGGCAGGAAAACCATGAATCTGGTGTTGTGAGTAGATTGTGGTTCAGTTTTGTTGAAGTGGAGCATACGTAGAAGGGAGCACTTGGAAGGGTGGGTGGGGACTTACCTGTTCATGGAGACTACATGAGTTTATTCTGGTGCAGGTAGGGAGTGCTTGAGGTGTTAGCAGAGAAGTGATGTGGTGAGAACTCTCCTTTGGGAGACTGCTGTGTTTAGAATGGGTCCAAGATTAGCCAGCGGGATTAGTTAAAATTCATTTGCATTGAGTGGTCCAGTCAGTAGGTGTGGAGGGCCTGATTGTGGGTGATGCAGAGGGTCTGTGAGAGAAGAGGGTGTTTTCCAGTGAAGTCCTGGACTTGCACAACCCAGTAGCAGTGGGAGCAAGGGAGAGGAACATACCATAAGGCATTGAGGTTTCATGCTCAGGTATTGTGTTGGGCAGGAGTGCATAAAATATAAACTGTACTTCTGGGATTGGTGGGGAAGTACAGGGAGCCTGTGTGTGGGAGGGAAGAGGGAAGAGGGAAGAAGAGTTTAGTTATTGCAAATGCAGGAACTGAGTGTCTTAGTCACAGACTACCCTTAGCCCAGTGATCACTGGTGCCCAGTGATTTTTTGTTGAGTTTGAGATGCCAACCAGACTCAGGACAAACTGCCCAGGAGGGCATTTAGAACTGGGTCCTGAGACTTGGCAGGGAAACTAGCCCTAGAGATGGGCACTGGAGACATCTCTGAATAGAGATGCAGAGCCCACAGGAGAGGATGCATGCCGAAGGGGAGAGCCTGTGGAAGAGAGGAGGGCTAGTGACAGATCTTCAGCTAATCTTAGGGGTGGAGTGGAGAAAAGTCATAAATAAATCGTAGGGAAAGTCTCAACTGCCCGGAGGCCAAGAGCAGCAAGGGTTTCAAGGGGAGGAGGTGGGCATAACCGAGAGTGCTTTAGGGAGGGGGTGTGTGGCAGAGGAAATGACATTGGCCGAGGCAATAAGAAAACCGTTGCAGAGGGTGGAAAGGACAGATGTAAGATTAATCACTAAACTGAGTTTTAATGTCTATTTTTAAAGAGAAGGAAAACAAATCAGTATTTAAAAATTGGTTCTAAGGTACTGTAGTATATTTGTTTTGGATAATGCTTCTAGTAACATAATTATACCAGAGATTGGAGCAGCTGAAAAAATATTAATCCTTTTCTGCAAGGGAAAATTGCACATTTGTAGCTATTATCTAGTGCTCCTATGTCATTATGTGCCAATAATCACATCCAGAATATATAGAGGAGAGAAATTGGCAAACCAGGAGAGAAGTGAGTTAGCTGCTGCTATCTCACTTTATTTATTTTTCCAAATTGAAAACTGTATCAGTTACTGGTACCTCTGGATTTAACAATAAAATAAACTTTGTTGAAATGTTCGCATTTAAGCAGTCAAATAGTAACGATAAATGGTAGAGAACTGCCCAGGAGAAGGCAGCTCCCAGTTGACCACTCCCTTGGGGTGAGCCTCCAACCCAGTGAGAGGGTCCTCTAGGACTACACACTACAGCTTTGCCCCCTGGGTTTCTGCTGGATCAGTAAAGAAGCCCCCTGTTGCCTGCCCTCTCCCCACACTGGGCACGCTACATTTATAGTGTGACGGTGGCTCCTGCAGACCCCTACTGTACATCACATGGTGTGTAGGATCCCTGATCACATTTTCTCAGAGTCACAGAGCGATGCGTTGTTCCCCCAGAAATGCGATTTCCCTCCTCAGAGAGAAATGAATTCTTATAGCTATGACACAGAGATGCATCCCGGATGGCGTGCTGTAAAGCCAGGAGAAGTGAGGAAAGCCAGGGGATGGACAGATTCTTCCCAGTATGGGGCAGGTGCTTCCTCTGACCCCCGCCCCCAGGGGCCTCCTGAGCTGTTCCTGTTTGGTAAAGACCCCAGCACTTCCCCCAGTTTGGACCCTGAAAGGAGTTCCCAGGAATAGCCTTTTCCCTAAGCTTCCTCACATCACCTGAATTGAGTCGGAGGCCACGCCTAATAAAATGTTAACCACCCCCTCCTCCCTGAAACTGCATCTGCCTTTGGCTCCTTCTGGAGTCTCTCATCTCTTCTAGTACTCATTCTTCATTCTTCTCTCTGCTCCCTAGAGGGTCTTCCCAAGATTTAGCCCTTGGGACTCTGTCTGTATATGTGCTGTGATTCTAATTGCCTTTCTTTATGCAGTCATCCAGCAAACACTTCCTTAGCGTGGTCCCTGCCCAGGTCCCAGACTGGATCCTGGGGTTGTAAAGACATAGTCCCTGCTCTCAGGTGCTTACAGACCAGAGAGGGAGATTGGCATGTGGCAGATGAGGGCACCTAAGTGTCACAGATGCTGCAACAGGGAGATTCAAAAGAAGGAATGTCTAGCACTTTGAGAGGACAGGGCTGGAAGGATTTAATATAGAGGCAACATCAGGCTTTTTCTGATGATTTCCAGGCCTGTGGCTATCAAATGTCTAATTATGTATTCCCATTAGAATATGCAGGAAAGAAGCACAGGATGGTCCAAGGCTTTGAGGCAGAGCTGGGTTTGAATCCTAGATCTGTCGTCTAGCAGTCATGTGTCTTCAGGCAAGTTTCTCTGAGCTTAAGTAAACTAATCTGGAAAAAGAAAATAAATAGTAGCTTTGTCTTGTAGGCTTTTTAAAAACTGTGATCATCACTTTTCCAGAGCCTCTCATCCTCTGTTTTTGGTAGCCTATAGCTAGTTGTAATTAAAATGTCACCTTAGAGAGTAGCTGGGAGGATTCGAGACAATGTATACAAGCCTCTAATACTAGATGGGGAGCCTGGGTGGCTCAGTCGCTTAAGTGTCCAACTCTTGGTTTCTGCTCAGGTCACTATCTCAGGGTCCTGGGCTCCGAGCTCAGCATGAGTCTGATGGAGATTCTTTCCCTCTTCTTCTCCCTCCCCACTGCCCCTCCCTCCCTCTCGAATTCTCTCACTCTCTCAAATAAATAAATAAAATCTTTTTAAAAAGCCCCTAATACTAGAAGAGTGCTAATAAATACAACCCTGTCATCGTCAGCCTTTGCCTTAACACATTTTTAAGTATGAAGTAAATGTTGTTAACTGTGTGCACCGTGCCTTACAGGAGATCTCTAGGATTTACTTGCCTTGTGTAAATGAAATTGCATACCCTTTGATCAACGCCACTGCCTCTCGGTTCCCCTCCTTCCCCTCTCCACAGATGCTGTCAACCACTGTTCTACTCTCTGATTCTCACCTTTCTAGTCTCTATTTTAAGTTCCTGAAATGGTGGGATCAGCTAGTATTTGATTTTTTTTTTTATATCTGACTGATTTTACCTTGCACAGTGTCTTTCAAATTCATCCATGTTGTGGCAAATGGCACGATTGTATTCTTTTTTAAGGCTGAATAAAATTTCATTGTATGTGTATATACCACATTTTTAAAATCCATTCATCTGCCAATGGACATTTAGATTACTCCATGTCTTTGCCATCGTAAATAATGCTGCAGTGAACATGGCAGTGCAGATATCTCTTAGAAATATTGCTTTCACTTCTTTGGGGTATGTACCAAGAAGTAGGATTCCAGATCATATGCAGTTGTATTTTTGTTTTTTTGAGGAACTTCCATTATGTTTATCATAATGGTTGTACCAAATACATTCCCACCAGCAGTATATTAGGCTTCCCTTTTCTCTACATCCTTACCAACATTTGTTATCTTTTGTTCTTTTGATAATGGCCATCCTAACAGTTGTGAGACAATATCTCATTGTAGTTTTAATTTGCACTGCCCTCATAATTAGTGATGTTGAACACCATTTCATGTACCTATGGCCATTTGTATGTTTTTTTGGATAAATGTCTATTTAGGTCTTTGTGCATTTTTTAAATCAGCTTATTTAATTTTGTTTTTGTTTTTTTGCTACTGAGTTGTTGGAGTTCCTTATATATTTTGGATATGAACGCTTTATTAGATATATGACTTGCAAACATTTGAAAAAATCTTGAAAGCAGCAACAGTAAAACAACTTTCCACTCATAAGAGAGAAGTCACTAAGGAATAATTTTAAAATGTAGTGAGAAATCATTAAAGAAATTTAAATGCTAAATTAGAATACATTAGCTGAATGAAAAAGAAAGCATTGGGGAGAGACATGATACCTAGAAAACAAAAAGTAAAAGAGCAGATGTCAGTTTAACTATATCAATGATATTAAATATTTATGAATTAAACAATCCAATCAAAAGGCAGAGATGATCAGACTTGATGATAAAACAAGATCCGTTTTGACAGCTCACTTTATATCAGAAACGGTGGAGGCCAGAGATAGTGGAATAACATATTGAAAGAGCAGAAAGGAAAAAAAAAACCTGTTAACCAAAAATCTTATATCCAGCAAAGCTATCCTTCAGAAATGAAAGCAAAATGATAGCCCTGGAAAGGAAAAATGCAGGGAGGATTTATTGATAACAGGTTTGCTTTACAAGAAATACCAAAGGGAGTTCTTCAGGCTAAAAGCAAATGACCTCACCCAGTAATTTGAATCCATATGAAAAAAACAAAGAACATTGTAAAATTATAAGAGATAGTATAAATGGATGTATCTTCTCCCTTCTTCTGTGAAATGATTTAGAAAGCAATTATACACACACACACACACACACACTATATATATACATATATATATATATATATATATACGCACACACACATATATATACACTATACACATATATATATGCAATTATACACACACACACTATATATATATGCGCACACACACATATATATACATTATACACAATATATACACTATATATATATATATATATATATATATATATATATATAATGTTGGGCCTTTAACTTATAGAAATATAACATGTTTGCCAATAATAGCACAAAAGATGTACATGGAACAAAACTGTACTGGGCTAAGAAAATAACTGCAGATGGTAATTTGAACACAGAAACAAATGCTTTTTTACAAACCAATTCTTTTTTTCAGAAACAAAACAAAACTCTTCTTTAAATATTTGGTAGAATTCAGCAGTGAAGCCATCTGGGCCAGAGATTTTCCTGTGAGTGGTTTGTTTTTTGTTTTTTGGGTTTTTTTTTGATTGCTAATTTAATGTCTCTTGTTTTTTAGACCTATTCATAGTGTCTGTTGCTTCTTGAGTCAGTTTTGGTAATTTTTGCTAGAATTAATTTTAGGTTTACACTAACTTAATTCCTGTGAGACAGAAATGTTACTCCTATATAGCTCTATTCCTTTCCCCACCTTGTTGTGGTGTTGTTAAACATATTACAAGTGTAACAAACCTAACATTACCTTCTTACAATTATTACATTATGGAATTTTATACTGGAGCTTCTAGCTAAGGCGGTTAAATTAGAGAAAGAAATAAAAGGCATCCATATTGAAAAGAAGAAGTAAAACTATTTGCAGATGATATGATCTTGTATACAGAAAATCTTAAGGACTTCGCTAAAAACTATTAAAACTAATAAGCAAACTTAGGAGATATATTAGTTTTTAAGAGCTGTTGTAACAAAGTACCACAATCTGGGTGACTTAAAACAATAGGAATACATTTTCACATAATTATGGAAGCTAGAAGTCCAAAATCAAGGTGTTGGCAGTTCCTCTGAGGCTGAGTAGTATCCTTCCTTGCTTTGCTCGCTTCTTCTGTTGGCAATCTTTGGTATTTCTTGGTTTATAAATGCATCACTCCCATTTCTACCTTCATCATCACAGGGCCATCTTTGTCTCTCTCCTTTTCTTATAATGAGACTAAACATCTGGGATCAAGGGTCTGTCCTTCTTCAGTATGATGTCACATTAACTCATTACATCTACAGTGCCCCTATTTCTAAAGAAGGTCACATTCTGAGGTATTAAGGGACTTCAGCATATCCTTTTTTCAATATGTCTTTTTTTAGGGAGAAGGGGACATAATTTAACCTATAATAGCAAGGTTGCAGGTTATTAAATTCATATACTGAAATAAATTTTATTTCTATACACTAGCTATGAACGATCTGAAAATGATAATTAACAATTCCATTTATGTGATTTCACCGAAAAGAATAAAATACGTAGGAATAAATTAAACAAATATAAAACTTATACTCTAAGACTTAAAAAAAATTGCTGAAAAAATGAGAGAACCTAAAAAAATGGAAAGACATCCCATCTTCATGGATTGGAAGACACTATTGTTAAGATGGCAATATTCCTAACTCTATTCTACAAATTCAACAACAAAACAATCCAGCTAGCTTCCCTATAGAAATTACATACCAATTCTAAAATTCATATGGAACTTCCAGGGACAGATAACTGAACAATCTCAAAAAAGGACAACAAATTAATTAATAAACTGTTATTTAAAATCTAGGGGCATTTACAATTTCAAGACTTACTACAAAGCATCAGTGATCAAAACTGTGTGGTACTGGCACAAGGTTAGACATACATATCAGTGAAATAGAATTAAGAGTCCAAAAATAAACATACTTCTGTAGTTAACTGATTTTCAACAAATGGCCAAGACCATCCAAAGTGGAAAGAATGGTCTTTTCAACAAATGGTGCTGGGACAACTGGATGGCTGCCTGCAATAGAATGAAATAAAACCCTTACCTCATGCCAAATGCAAAGATTAACACAAAATGGATCAAACACTTAAATGTCAGGTATAACTATAGAACTCTTAGAAGAAAATGAAATCTTTATGACCTTTGTTTTGACAAAGGATTCTTAGACATGACACCAAAACACAAGGAACAAAAGAAAAAAATAAACTAATTAGGGTATCAAAATTAAAAACATTTTTTGCTTCCAAGCACAACATCATGAAAGTGAAAAGACAACCCATAAAATGGGAGAAAATATTTTGAACCATGTATCTGATAAAGGACTTGTGTCCACAATATATAATGAGAAGACAATCCAATTAAAAATGGGCAAAAGACTTGCACAGACATTTCTTCAAAGAAGATTTCTGAATGGCCAATAAGCACATGAAAAGATGCTCAACATCATTAGTCATAAGGAAATGCAAATCAAAACAAGATGAGATACCATTTCACACCCACCAGGTTGGCTAGAAATAAAAAATTAGATGATAACAATAAGTGTTCACAATGATTTGGAGAAATTGGAACCCTCAATGCTAGGGGGAATTTAAATGCAGGCACTTTGGTAAAAAGTATGGCAGTTTCTCACATGGTTATTAATAAAGTTATCATATGATCCAGCAATTCTACTTTTAAGGTGTACACCCAAGAGAAGTGAAAATCAAAGCCTATACAAAAGCTTGTACATGAATGTGTATAGTAATACTATTGATTATAAAAGGTGGAAACAACTCAAATGTCTATAAACTGATGAATGAATAAATAAAATTTGGTGTCAAATGATGGAATATTATGTGACCATGAAAAGGAATGAAGTACTTACAAGCTACAATCTAGATGAACCTTGAAAATATTATGCTAATTGAAATAAGCCAGTTACAAAGACCACATATTATACCATTATTCCATTTTTATGAAATGTCCAGCATAGGCAAATTTATAGGTACAGAAAGTAGATCATTTGTTGTTTAGGGCTAAAGAGAATGAGGGCAATAGCTGAAGGCTACAAAGGGTTTTTTTTGACATGAAGACATGTTCTAAAGTTGACTGTGGTGATGGTTGCACAAATCTGTGAATATACGAAAACCATTGAATTTTATACTTTAAGTAGAAGAATTGGCTAGTATGTGAATTATATCTCAATAAAGCTGTTTTTAAAAAACAATAGACATGTAAGGTTGTTTGGAAAATTGACTGGCTTGCTTTGTAAAGTTAAGTCAAGTATGTGTGCAGTGCCATTTTAATGACTGTATAAAATGCAGGACAGAAACAAGAAAATGGTGGGATCTTATCACCTGATTCTCCAATTTTAAATCAAACCTGTTACTCAGCTCTGTTAGCTGTAGACTACATTTTCATGTCATTGATCATTTTACTGAAGCTCTTTGCAGTCTATATGGATGCTCTTGGATAATTTGGTTTAGAGTATTAAGCTCTATGAGCCAGTAGGTTAATAAGATTTTAACAACACTGAAGATATAAGAAAATTTCATTGACACAGTGATGGGAAGAGGCACCATCAGATAATGGTATTTTTGAGGCCCTGCTGACCCTTTAGCCCTGGTAATACTTTCTGTCTTTTTTACCTGAAATGTTTAATGACTGCTTCCGAGGAAATGGCTATACATTTTATTATTGTTTTTATTTTCATATAGTGACTTAGTAATATATATATATAATATATATATTATATATATGTTTTTATTTTCATATAGTGACTTAGTAATATATATATATATTTTATTATTGTTTTTATTCTCATATAGTGACTTAGTAATATATATATATATATATATATTTTTTTTTTTTTTTAGCACCCACAGTACATACCTGCTATATGGAGCACATGAAAGGCAGGTACTTATTCATTAGGGCCTTTAGGTTGGGAATCAGAGCCCAGGGTTTCTTCAGTATCAGGCCACTGATTAGTTTTGTCCAGACCCATCTGTGGAATCCCAAGATTGTGCCAGAGGTTTCCCAACGATCTTATCACCCCTGGCCTTCTAGGATGCTGAGATTCTATGAATGATGAATTTTCTCTTTGGATCTTAAGCAGAAGAAAGTTGTAAAAATACAACATGTATGTTACATAGCATCCTATCAATATTTGGATAGCAGTGACATTTCTGGGAAGTTAACTGGTTTATGTGGACTGAGCCTTGGTATATTTCATGGGACACAAAGTATGACTTACTTGATCCTGTCTTTTTTTTTATGATTTTTTTATTTATTTATTTGAGAGAGCATGTAAGCAAGCATAAGCGGGGTGTGGGGAACAGAGGGAGAGGGAGAAGCAGACTCCCTGCTGAGCAGGGAGCCTGACATGGGGCTCAATCCCAGGACCCTGAGATCATGACCTGAACCAAAGGCAGACGCTTAACCGACCAAGCCACCTAGAAACCCCTGGGTGATCCTGTCTTTTCACCATGGATTCCTGTGCTCCCACACCTCTTTACCAGTCTGTAATCTGACAGCACTGTTTCCCAAACTGGATCCTGTGAAGCATTAAAGTCTTTACCAGAGGACTTCTCACAGCCTTTAATATGCGAATTGAGACAGTTAACAACATTTCCCAAGTGACTTGGCTGTAAACCCTTTGTTTCATGGAGTATACTTCAATGAACTGGAATTCAGAGGAATCCAGTTTTCAGGCCTCTGCCTTGGACGCCTGTGAACCAGTGTCAAAATTCACTGCCTCCAGGAAACATCTTTGGTTGCTCTGTATTTATACATCCTTGGGTCACCAGTGCTGACCACATAGTTATTATTCAAAAAACCTTTGTGGAATTAGGGGCACCTGGGTGGCCCAGTCAATTAAGTGTTCGACTCTTGATTTCGGCTCAGATCATCTCAGGGTTGTGAGATTGAGCCCCCCTTTGGGCTCCATGCTGGGCGTGAAGCCTGCTTGGGATTCTCTCTCCCTCTCCCTTTGCCTCCCACCCCTGCTCACTCTCTCTCTCCAAAAAAAAACAAAAACAAAAAAACAAACAAAAAAAACAACTGGTGGGATTAGTGATGGAATGAACAAATGATACATACACGGGTATGTACCTGGACCATACCTCCTATTCTCCCTTCTAGTCAACATTTATGTATTAAGCTTGCATAATATAAATGAGCTCTGCTTGCTAGTGATTTTCCCCAGGAGTTTTGGGTTTGAGAGCTGAAGGATGCTGTCACCTCAGCTAGTTCGTAACCCTCTTCAATGGTACCATGTACTTCATTAGTGGTGTTGGCCTGACCTTGCCCCAATCCCACCTTGGCTCTTCATTAGCCCTGCAATTTCAGCCTCAGGAGCAGACCTTCTCCTCTGCAAGACCTTTCTCTCACACAGATCAAACACTAAGAATTTCAAAATGAAAACCAAATTAGACCTGTGATGGCTGCCATTGTAAATGTTCTACTGCAAGGCCAGCAGCTTCTTTGGACTCTTGAACCTCATGCTTTGCTCCCTGTCCTAAGAAGAAGGAATTGACTATTTTGATTTTCTGTAAACTCTCACTCAGAGTATATGGAAGAAACCTCTGCAAATGCAAAGAAAGATTCTGGGAGCCCTTGGGTTAGGTATAGTAGGGCAGACACTGACGTGGGAAAGGGTCCTGACTGGTATACACCCCTCCTATAGTCTTCATAGTCTTCATAGGTGTGCCATAAATACTTGAACTTTACTGTCTTTTGAGAATTGGGGAAACGTGTTCACCCATTGTTGTCCTTTCTCAGCAAAGATGGAGATCGTCAACACCTTAACTCAATTGTCAAGTCCAAGTAAAAATATCCAACCACCTCCTTCTTAAAGCCCTCAAAGCACTCAAGTCATATGAGAATAATTATTTTTTAAGGTGCCATGTTTTCTTTAAATAATCTTATTTAGAAATATTAAAAGTTACTTTACTGGCTTCTCTGATACTTTTCAGGAACTCATGAATTGTTAGAGAATTGCTCCATTCCTTTTTCAGATAGTCTCAAGATCACATTCCGTGCAATAGCCTCATACGCCAGGGACTGCTGTTCATGTGAAGAAGTAATTATGATCTGCACAGTAGAGTAAGAACTATAGCATAGAAAATAATTGCCAAAAGAAAAAACAACCAGATTTGATTGATGTGATCCATTTAATTTGCAGGTCACCCCCATTTTATGTGACCACTGTTTGAGTTCTGTCACAGGAAGACAAATCACAGGTTAAATCATGTGACTTATCCAGTTTTCTTTGGTTTTTCAATACCAAGCTTTTTTAAGCTTGACACTAAATTCCATATGATTTTTTGCTTTAAGAATGCAATGGAAATGAATTCTAGTTTTGGCACTCTGCATGTCATTTTTTGTCCCTTCTTGGGACATGTGGCAGCTGGGAATGGATATACATATTTATAAATCATTTTTAAAGTACTTTGCAATTTGTAAGGAGTTGCAAAAATAGTACAAAGAGTTCCTGTGTACCCTTCATCCAGTTTCCCTCAATATAATACCATATAAAAGCTTAGTATATTGTCAAAATAGGAAATTGACATTTCTGTGGTACTGTTAACTCAAATACAGACCTTATTTAGGCTTCAGACAGGTGTTTTGGTTTTTTTACATCTGTTCTTTATTTTGTATTTGTGTGGGGGTATAGTTGTAAGAAATTTTTATCACGTATATAGATTTGGGTAACCTCACCACACAATAAGGGTCCAGAACTGTTCCATCACCACCAACAAACTGCCTCAAGCTACCCCTTTCTCGTCAGTCACACCATCTCCCCAGCCCAACTCCTGGCAACCCACTGATCTGCTCTGCATCCCTATAATTTGGTCATTTTGAGAATGTTATAGAAATGGAATCACGAAGTATGTAACCTTTGGAGATTCCTTTTTTGTTTTTCCGCTCAGCATAATGCCCTTGACATCCATCATTGGTTATGTGTATTAATCATTTGTGCCTATTTATTGCTGACTAGTAGGTGTAATATCTGTTGAGCTGGGGAGGTGGTGGTGTTTGTTTGTTTGCTTTTTGTAGGTTAAGACCAAAGTCAAAAAGACCAAGCCAGTAGCTGAGTAGATTCAGGAACTACTCAGTGCAGTGAGGTTAAGATCGGGTGAGAGGCAGCAGGACAGGCCCGGGCAGAGAGCAGGTATGGAATCAAGATTTACAGCAAGAGGAATAAGGCCATGCTGCCCTGCCCAGGAAAGCGATATCCGCAGCAGAGATGTGCCAAGAATCAAATCACAGTCTAGAACCAGGTGTGGCCGGAAGGAAAGCCTGGCGGGGGGGCAGAGTGGGAGTGGGTAATAAATGCCCAGTCTCCTCCACCTGCCCTTGGCTAACCCCAGAGCTTCCTGGCCACTGTTCTCCCCGTGTGTCCGATTTTGTTTCTGCCCTGCAGTATCTTGTGTTAATATCATACCCAGAATAGAAATGAAGGTAAGGAGTAGGGTGTAAATACCCTCATGGGTAAGAGTTTGAGGTATTTTTTCCAAAATAAAGGAAATTCAGATCAGTTGGCCTAGCCCATAAGAACACAGCAGAATTCCACATCCCTGCCATGTGGAATCTGAGGTGATTTGGCTCAGATTCCAAAACCTGTTAAAGGTGGGGAAGGTGGAAGAAGTAGAAACTGGGTTTCTTAATTTCAAGTTTATAATTAGAACCAACAAACCCCTATTCGAGCCATTAAATATCTTTGCTTAGCGCAGATCTGATAGTAAAGTTATAAACTTGCAACAAATGAAAATAAAAGACCTCTTTGTAGAAATCATCATTTGATATTATGGTAAATAAATCCTGCAAATATCTGTGAGCTGGGGTCAAACCAATAGACAACTGTTCCTATTAAATGCTGCCTTAGAAAATATTTCATTGAGGGGCACATGTGCGGCTCTGTCAGTTAAAGGTCTGACTCTGATTTCAGTTCCGGTCATGATCTCAGGATGGTGAGATCGAGCCCTGCGTTGCGGTCTGTGCTGGGCATGGAGACTGCTTGGGATTCTTTCTCTGCCTCTCCCTCCCCCCCAAAAAAAAAGAAAAAGAGAAAGAAAATGTTTCATTGAGTTATTTTCCCCCTCACCTTCAAGTTTGGAAATGTGGCAGTATGTGGACCCGCATCTATGCTCCTTCCACAAAATCATAGAAATGATTTGGATTGTGTTGGCAAACAATAGAGTCCTTGTTTAAGGCATCCACAAACCTTGTTCTCTTTAACACCACAGGCCCAAGCCTTCTATAGTGGAGCTGTTTTCCCACTTAAATAGAAACCAGTGTCAAGGTAAAGTTTGCCAGTGTAAAGGGTTCTTCTCCTAAGAAGAAATGATCAGGCATGGGGTTCATGACATAGGAGGTCTCTTCCTTACTTGATATACATGATGCAGAATTAGTACATTGAAAGAAAGTCAAGCCACATCAATTTTATTTCAGTGAGTTGTGTTCAGTGAGCAGTATCCTGCTTTTGTGTCCCATGCTTAGCGAACCCCTACATAATTATTTCGTGACCCTCTCCGGTAAAGCTTAAGACATTTTCACATTTGATCCTGCTACAAAAAGGAAAACAGACGAGCCTGCCAATAAACAGTGGTAATATTGACCTGACAGGTACCCACTATTAATACGTGTACCTACACCTTTAGACGCAGGCAAATTTACTTTATTGAATTCTATTCCTGGTTTTATTGCCAAACTGCTAGGACCAAAGAAAGCTTTAGCTGTAAGTTTTCACTTGTAAAATGAGTGTTTGACTCAATATCTCATGTCCCTTCTAGCTCTCTGTCTTCCGAGGCTTTGTGTCTTGGTGGCCCTGAATGTCACTGAGTAGTAGGAAGAGAAAAGTTCCAAGTTGCCATGACTCTTTCAGAGTTGAGTGTGTGCATTGACATTATTTTTGTGAAGATAAAATAGGAAGACATTTTTTTTTGTGAAGATAAAATAGCTTGTCTTTACAAATGGGGAAACACAGGATAATAATAGTGGCAAATACGTAGTTTTACTATGTGCCAGAAAGTTCTGAGCACTGTACAAGAAAGTTCTGAGCACTGTACAAGATTTAACTTGTTTTATCTTATTAGTAACCCTATGAGGAGCCTCCTATTATTATCCCTGTATTACAAACAATGAAACTGATGCCCAGAGAGGTTGGTTTGTCTGAGGTCACATGGCTTGTAAATGTCAGAGTCTGGATAAAAAGCATACAGTCCTTCCTGCTCCACTGAGTGGCTGGGGTGGGTGAAGAATCTTCAGACATAGGAATTGGAATCAGAATCTGTAATCAATTGAGTTATTCTTAGGCTTTTAAAAAAAATCCTGACGTAAAGGATGCACTTCACACCACTTTTTGCTCCTAAAATGATGCAGGAAGGTCAGGAACTCAGTGCACAGGACAGAGAAATCTGCTTCTATTTTTGAGACAGAATTCATGGAACCCACATTTATGGTATCTAGACCCATGACCGGTGTATGCCGGTTATCTAGCCTCTGATTGCTTTCTTCTTGCAATGAAGGGCGATCATTTATAAGTCCTGGTTAGGACATTATTGGTGAAAGGGTCCCTAAGTTTCCGCATAAATGCATGTGTCCAAACACCCCTGGCCCTCTTGATCCTGTACATAAACCATGGCCTTCTGCACTAAAATCCCTGGGTCCAGAGTCACCTGCTCCCAGTCCTGACCATCTTTTCTGGAGGGTTTCTACCAGTGCAGTCATTACTGGCTCCCCTGACCTCTAGGACTCTGCATCTCAGGGCCCTACCTGATGCTCCCTGCTTTAGCCAACTCACCCCCTTGCATGCCTAGCAGCCAGATCGCTTCTGCCCACCAGAACTCCTCACCCTGGATCTCACCCACACCTTGGCTCTAGCTCAGACAATGATGGGTGAAACTCTTTCACCACCTGTAATCATATTGACCAAAAACAAAAGCAGGCAAGCAAAAAAGCAGAAAGTATAAGATAATTCGGGACCCCTGGGTGGCTCAGTCAGTTAAGCATCTGCCTTCAGCTCAGGTCATGATCTTGGGGTCCTGGGGTTGAGCCCCGCATCGGGCTCCCGTCTCCCTCTCCTCCCTGCTCATGCTCTCAGTCTCTCAAGTAAGTAAATAAACTCTTAAAAAAATATATAAGATGATTCTATAAAATTTTGGACATGTTTGTGTATGACAGATCTATAAGCAGTAATTAAGTGAAAAAGTATTGACTAAATTCCTAACCTTGTTTTGGAGATGGTATCACAATGGGTAGTAGCACTCTCCAACCAAATGCCCAGTGCCCCATGAGCAGGTCTCCCTAGGAGGCAGCTGGCTCTGTCTGGCCTGTACGCCATTGTTCTTGCTTTCATGCTGCCCTGAGGTGAGTGTATCTCCCCTTCCTTGGCAGCCCTCACCTTTCTCTCCTATATTACACTCTAATGAGTGTGCATTGTAAGGTTCAGAGATCAAAGGTTCTCACAGATTTTCCCATAAAATATAAAACAATCCCCCTTTTGTGAAAATATGTAGGCTCTGGGCATTTAGTAGTTCTGAAATGACGTTCCAGGGGTGTTCCAGTGATGAGTTTAATCCAGAAGAGAAAAATCCCCTGCTTTGCTCCTTTTGTTGCTAAGACTTCCCTGTGGACACCATTGATTAATTTAGTCTTCTGGTGTAACATTAATCTTGAGGAATTCCTTTAGTGCTAATGTAGCTGTGGTAGGTACTCGAGCAAGCATCCCCCTATTTTCCACTATTAACTGTTTCACTGTTTAAAGTGTTGCTGTCTTCCCTGGGTTCCCACATCAGGCATGTCTACTAACTGGGTGTGAAAAGAATCATAACAAAATAAAAGCATAAAATATATTTTACTGGAGAGAGTAGATGAAGAATGAACAATTGTCCCATCAAATTTTGAATGTAAGGGGGAGAATTTTGAATGTATGTTAAAAACCACACGCTACCTTGGAATTAACCAGAGACGTAAAGGATCTATATTCTAGAACCTATAAATCACTCTTGAAAGACATTGAAGAAGACACAAAAAGATGGAAAAATATTCCATGCTCATGGATCGGAAGAATTAACATAGTTAAAATGTCCATGCTACCCAGAGCAATCTACACTTTCAATGCTATCCTGATCAAAACACCGATGACATTTTTCAAAGGAACAAATAGTCCTTAAATTTGTATGGAACCAGAAAAGGCCCCGAATCGCCAAGGAATTGTTGAAAAGGAAAAACAAAGCTGGGGGCATCACAATGCCGGATTTCAAGCCGTACTACAAAGCTGTGATCACCAAGACGGCATGGTACTGGCACAAAAACAGATACATAGACCAATGGAACAGAATAGAGAACCCAGAAATGGACCCTCGGCTCTTTGGGCAACTAATCTTTGATAAAGCAGGAAAAAACATCCGGTGGGAAAAAGACAGTCTCTTCAATAAATGGTGCTGGGAAAATTGGACACTTACATGCAAAAGAATGAAACTTGACCACTCTCTCACACCATACACAAAGATAAACTCCAAATGGATGAAAGACCTCGATGTGAGACAGGAATCCATCAAAATCCTAGAGGAGAACATAGGCAGCAACCTCTACGACATCGGCCAAAGCAACCTTTTTCATGACACATCTCCAAAGGCATGAGAAACAAAAGATAAAATGAACCTGTGGGACTTCATCAAGATAAAAAGCTTCTGCACAACCAAGGAAACAGTCAAAAAAACTAAGAGGCAGCCCACGGAATGGGAGAATATATTTGCAAATGACACTACAGATAAAAGACTGGTATCCAAGATCTACAAAGAACTTCTCAAACTCAATACGCGAGAAACAAATAAACAAATCATAGAATGGGCAGAAGATATGAACAGACACTTTTCCAATGAAGACATACAAATGGCTAACAGACATATGAAAAAATGTTCAAAATCATTAGCCATCAGGGAAATTCAAATCAAAACCACACTAAGATACCACCTTACGCCAGTTAGAATGGCAAAAATAGACAAGACAAGAAACAACAATTGCTGGAGAGGATGTGGAGAAAGGGGATCCCTCCTACATCGTTGGTGGGAATGCAAGTTGGTACAGCCACTCTGGAAAACAGTGTGGAGGTCCCTTAAAAAGTTAAAAATTGAGCTACCCTATGACCCAGCCATTGCACTACTGGGTATTTACCCCAAAGATACAGACGTAGTGAAGAGAAGGGCCATATGCACCCCAGTGTTCATAGCAGCATTGTCCACAATAGCTAAATCGTGGAAGGAACCAAGATGCTCTTCAACAGATGACTGGATTAAGAAGTTGTGGTCCATATATACGATGGAATATTACTCAGCTATCAGAAAGAACGAGTTCTCAACATTTGCTGCAACATGGATGGCACTGGAGGAGATAATGCTAAGTGAAATAAGTCAAGCAGAGAAAGACAATTATATGATTTCTCTCATCTATGGAACATAAGAACTAGGAAGATCGGTAGGGGAAGAAAGGGATAAAGAAAGGGGGGTAATCAGAAGGGGGAATGAAACATGAGAGACTATGGACTCTGAGAAACAAACTGAGGGCTTCAGAGGGGAAGGGGGGGAATGGGATAGACTGGTGTTGGGTAGTAAGAAGGGCACATATTGCATGGTGCACTGGGTGTTAATACGCAACTAATGAATCATCGAACTTTACATCAGAAACCAGGGATGTACTGTATGGTGACTAACATAATATAATAAAAAAACATTAAAATAAAACAAAATATTATTTCTGTAAAAAAATAAAATAAAATAAAAATGAATTAATCCAGAAACAATGGATGGTTAGTATTTGGTGGGATTCAGTTAATGATTCCATTTAGAAGTATTGTGATCCCCAGAATGACTGTGGAAACATCATGGCTATCACTGCAGTTTACTGGTGTGACAAGATTGGCTCAGGTCTCCTTGACTAGTGCACTGTACTTAACATCTAAACATGACATGATATCCTGAGAAACCATAGCTGTGGCTGGAAACTGTGGCAGGGTGGTGGGAAACTAAGAATTAGAAGTATTACAAAGGCTTAAGTAGATGTAGTTTATCTCAGGCTTGTCAGTTAAGGTTTTCTTTCTAAAGTTGAGAGGACTACAGCATCAAAGAAGATAGAACAAACCCAATTGAGTTCCTCAGTCTCACCAGGGGAATCCATCAACTGCATCACACCATTACCCAGTTAGCAAAAGTTTGGGCAAGTCCTATGTCGATTGAAAGTTGGCAATAGTAATGTTGTTAATTGGTTCCTTTACATGGAACCCATTGATGAAGCTGCCGGACACTCTGATGCTACTTGGAAACCAGTCTTAGCAACAAGAGAACATGGCATTTGAGGGGCTGGAGAAAGGTGGCACTAAGTGAATCTGCTTGCTAGGGAGAGAGACAATTTGGCTGGCTACAAAAACCATGCTGGTGGAATAGTGGTGTCAACTTATGGAGAAATATTGTGGTTGGTAGGAAAGAAGTCATTTTCCAAAGTGAGTCAGAGGTGTGTTCTGAGGGCTGGGTGGCAGTTGGAAATCAACTGCACAAGAATGCTGGTCACCAAGCCCTTGCCCACAAAAATGTTGATGTGACAATCAGTCATCATCTCAACCCCATCTTATGAGAGATATCTACCTGTCTCTGGTGTTTATGCTGGGAATGGCAAGTAAGAATGAAAGAGCAAGATAGTCTCATAATGCCCTTGTTCCATCAGACCTGCCATTTGTGCCTCTAATGGAACAAGAAAGAGAAAAGAGAGAGAGCCTAATCCTCTGTTTCCTGTATTGCTCCCCTCCCCCATACCCCGACAGTGGCCCAAGTATGGAGGATGCTGGAGAGCCGGGATCAGCAAGCTTTGTCTATGAAGGACAAGGTAGCAAATACTTCAGGCTTCTGAGGCCACCTATGATCTCTGTCATATTCTTTGTTATAACCCTTTTACAATGTAAAAAACCATTCTTAGCTTACACTCTTAGCTGCACAAAAACATCATTGGTTGATCCCTTCTATAGACCTGTACACACTTGATTACTAAGCTGAGAACATGTCTTCAAATTTGGATGTGGTCTTCTATCCTGACGAGCTGGGCTCCCTTTTGTTTGGCATGAAACCAAACCCACAGGCAGGCGATAGCTCCCTGCTCCATTCCTTCTTGATGAGCCGGAAAGCTGACCCTGGTGATTGCTGTTGCTGTGAGCGCAAAAGTCTTTGTCTCAGACCTGGAGCTTCATGTCCTTCACCTGCATCCATGAGAGACAGGTAGGGAAACTTACCAGCTTCCAGGCCAGGTAAAATCTCTCAGCTCCCGGGAGAAGCCAGAGGCAGAGCAGGAGGAGGAAGGGAAGGTTGTGTTGGGGCAAGAGATGATAAAAGAGCAAACTCTACATGGAATAGAGATGATCCAAATGAAGGGATTATTTTTCGCCCCAACTACACTGGCCTCGTTTTTAAGTCTCCAGAGTTTTCTATTTTGTCCTTCACAGAATCACAACTCTTTTTCCTTGCGGGGGGTGGGGTGGGGGTCAAAAAGAGGGGGAGCGGGGAGTCTTTGGCTCCCTCTAGAGGTGAGAGTTTGCCAACAACAGTAGGGTCCCTAAAACACAAAGGAATCTATCACTCTTGTTTATAAAACAAAAGGAAATCTGACAGTGACTAGATCTTACTCCCATGGCCTAGGGATCAGGTATAATTCAATTAAAAAGAGAATTTATCCTTTAAAGTAGGGGTATATATACACACATATATAGTTAGATGTATACATTTATAAAATAAATATATATAATTTAGTTCTATAACTGTTATAGATAACTGTAACTATTATATTTATAATAAATATATGAATTTAGTTAGGTAAATATATATATAATATATATATTTAGTTAGAAAGGAAAATTGATGGTGAATATAATTGTGAATGTTTACACGTTAGTGACAGGTGTAATTGTTGAAGTGTAGAAGGAAAATTGGATCTAACACCAAAGGGTTAAATAGTGCTAAAATTTTGCCCACATTCTTCGCTTTGTGTGTGCAACTTGATTTGCTGATGAGATACTCTTAATACTAATCCTGAGTGTGCTGGACTTTAGAAAAATTATCTGTAATTTGTTTTTTAGATCGATAAACAATTAAGACAAGAGGTCTAGAAACCTACATAAAGTTGATTATTTCTAAAAGTGGAACTTGGAAATTTTGAAATGAAAACTAAGCATACAACCCAGAGGTTTAATGAATTAGATCCTCTTTGGGGAAGTGAGGGTGTGGGCCCCTGAGACAGGGTTGGAATCAGTAAGTAACAAGGGCAATAGTCAAAGCCCGTCAGATTTGTCAGACGGCACCCCTGCTGCTCTGTCAGCCTCTCTACATTGGGGTGGGGCAGGTCTCAGGAGAGTGCAGGCTGGCATTGTCCTAAGTTCTGAATGAGAACGGGAGGTTGGCACAGTCGGATCACTGCCCCTGCAGTTCTGCGTATCTGCACCCACAGCTGTGAGGCACCAGCCTGCCCCAAGGAGTTTGTTATTTGTGACAACCCTGTGCACATGGTGCCCCACCCCATCCTCCTCACCCATAGTGAGTCAGAGTTTAATATGCTTAGTCAAACTTGTGCTGTGAGATTAAAATGATCACTGACTTATCATATTGTAGAGCCTCAAGATGGAAAAAGTGGAGGGACCTGGAGAATCTGTTTGGGGGGAGGGCATTTGTATAGAGAAAAACATGGTAGCAAGTAGGCTGCCTAGTTTCCCAAGAAGAGCTGTGGTTCTGTCTCCTCCTGCTGCTGGGCTTTATTAATTAGCCACGTCGTGGCTGGCTTGCTCCAGAGCACATGGAATTTATGTCCTCGTGTTCTTCCCTCTAGGAGCTAATTAATATACTATTGCTGGGGAGAGAGTGCTCTCTATGTGTTCCTGCTCCTTGGAGTCATGACCAGATCTCCCATCGTAAAACCAAACCACCCACTACCACCACCACCCATAACACACCCTCTGCTTCAAGCCTGCTTGACATTCACTTCATTCCTCTCTCCCCACTACTTTAAATTTTACTCACTAAAACAAAACAAAACCCCCAAAATTTTTCCTGGAATTTCCTGGAAAAAGACTTGACAGGAGCCAGATGGAGAACTTCCTAGCTTCATTTCTGGTCCCCCACTCACTGTTTAGTTTATGGCTGGAAGTCTGGGGGGAAGGGAGTTTCCCTTAATATTATTTTGATATTTTGTTCTTATTTTGAAATGATTTGCAGTAAGAAAAGAAATATTAACAATTAAAACATTTTGACCTTCTTTAAAACTAAAAGTGGAAAACTGTTTTCCTTATAGTCTGGGTATCCCAGTGAAGAAATGTTTTTAGAAGTGTAGGGACTGTGCTATTCCAGGTATGTGTTCCTGTGTAACAAACTACCAAAAACTTAATGGCTTTATACAATACTCATTTTACTATATCTAACATTTTAAATTATAGTTTATTTTATGGGTTAGGAACTTGGATAGGGCTTGGCTGGGTGATCCTTCTGTTCTTCATGATGCCGTCAGAAGTTACTCAGTGGTGGTTTAGTTGGCAGATGGACTGTTCTGGAGGGTCCAAGATGGCTGACCTTTGTCTGGGCTTAGCTGGGTAGTAGAGGATAGTGCCCGTATGGTGTTGTCAGGGTAGTCAGACTTCTTGGATGGTAGCTCAGAGATCCGAAAGCAAGTGTTCTAAGTGAGCAAGGTGGGAGCTACATTTTATGACCCAGTCTTGGAAATCAAATAACATTACTTCTGTTATACTCTGTTGGTCAAGTGGTTGCCCAGAATCCAGGAGAGGCAACATAGACTCCACCTCCTCATAGAAGAAGTATTGAGAAATTTGCAGCCACATTGTGTAACAACTTACATGCATAAAGAGACATACCTATTGTTACATGTTAGAAATTCATTTTACAAGCCATGGTTTAGTACATTAATTTTCCTGTTAGCCTTTTTTCAGAGTGCAGGATTTCCAAAATATTGTTCCCACCATTTTGAGTTTTATACTAGTGACTCCCAGTTTTGGGGATTTTAAAGTCCAATTAAGAAAAAGAAAAGAGTATTGGCCTAAGGAAGGTCATTTAAAAATAATAATTGTGGGGCGCCTGGGTGGTGCAGTTGGTTGAGCAATGAGCCGCCAACTCTGACTCTTGATTTCTGCTCAGGTCATGATCTCAGGGTTCTGGGGTCTAGCCCTGCCTCTAGCTCTGTGCTCAGTGGGGAATCTGCTTGGAATTCCTTTTCTCCCTCTGCCCCTCCCCCTGCTCTCTCTCTCTCTGTCCTTCTCTCAAATAAATAACAGTTTAAACAGTTTTTTAAAAAGATTTATTAAATCTAAATAATAATTGCAACACAACACACCACTGGTTATGCTTACTATCAATTCATAAAACAAAAGTCATATCCACATTAAAATAATGGGAAGGACATATCCTTAGAATAAAAGATCTTTAAATTAAATAAATTTATCTTGACGAAATGGCATATATTATTTTTCTTGTTTTTTTTTTTTTTTCATGTCACTATAGGCTGGTGGAAATGTTCTCATGAAGCCTATTCTGTAGATGTGTGTGTTTGGGTATCACTCTTCTAGACGAAAGGTCTCAACTATATGTTTTATCACATTTACTTGGGATACTCAAGATTTTTTGGTCAGGATTTCAGATTTACATTAGTTCCCTCAGTTGCATAGTTGTGTGTGACTGGTACTAGGGTTTAGGGTAAAACTCCTGTGTTAAATTTAAATTGCATTAGCTAGGTTTTACTGATTGTTTGAAATGTGCCTAGAACAACATAGTTTGATGGAGTTTCTGAATAAGCTGTCCACAATATGGTGCCTACCAGGGGTCAGAATACAAGCTGGTTGCAGAGCTAAGACCAATGCGTATGAAATGTTGACAAAGAGTGCAAATCAGACTGTGGATGAGGATATACAGAAGTTACTCATGAAAACCAGAGTAGTCTGGGTGTGCTCACAAAAAATGTGGAGGTGAAGTTCAAGGTTCAGGGTTTTGATGAAAGGCAAGAGAAAGATGCTTCTGGTAAGGTTCATTGGGTAAGGGTTCAAAGAAAAGAATGACTAAAATGTGTTTAAGAAACATTGAGGCATTTGGGGCCAGGTCCATTTTTAGCATATCTTGTCTTAGGTTCTAGAAGACCAAAAAAAAAAGGATTCAACATTCTTTGTTTTGTTTTGTTTTTAAGCTATAATATAGTAATTGATTCAAGTTCCTGCTTTTTTCTTACTCTCAGAGTGGTCCCATTTTTTCCTTCCTAATCTAAGCAGATGGCTAACTGCTCATGCTAGACACAAATAATTTATAATCATACTAAGAATAATGAGCCGCTGAAGAACAGCTTCAGCACTGTGGGTCAATACCTGAATATTTGCATGACCTTCCCTGAAATACCTAAATGTACTTCTTCTTCTTCTTTTTTTTTTTAAAAGATTTTATTTATTTATTTGACAGAGAGACAGCCAGCGAGAGAGGGAACACAAGCAGGGGAAGTGGGAGAGGAAGAAGCAGGCTCCTAGTGGAGGAGCCTGATGTGGGTCTCGATCCCAGAATGCCGGGATCACGCCCTGAGCTGAAGGCAGACACTTAACGACTGCGCCACCCAGGCACCCCCCTAAATGTACTTCTGACAGTTTGGGATTGAGGAGCCCTTGCATGGCGTTTCATCACTAATGACAAAATAAATCTCATGTGTCAGAAAGTGCTGCCCTGAATTCACCTCGGCTTGGCCAGCAGTAATGGATTAGGACCAACATCCATTAGTGCAAGGCCGATCCTGATATTTATTCACTCACGGCTCTGGGCTGACAGCTCAGGGATCTGCCTATTTGGGGAAACAAAAGGTCATGGTGGAGCATCCGAAATGGATTACTGAATTCTCTCTTTAGACATTTACTGGAACCTATTATGATCTAGTCTGGTTTTCATCATGATACCTCACACCTAAACTTAAAAAAAACAAACAGCCAAAAAAAAAAAAAAAAAAAAAAAAAAAAAAAACCATCAGCAACAAAGAAACTTCCATATGGCTTTCCAAAAGGGGTCTTGGAGGACTTGTGTAATCATTTTCCAGGCAGTATCGATCAAGCACTGTGTGATCTTTGAGTCTATTTTCAGACCTAGTTTCCTGCCATGCAGTCACATCCCCAGTGTCTGGAAATGGCCTTAGTTAAGCCACAGGAGCCCTTTCCCTTCAGGCATGTCGGTGGCTTAAAATACCAAAAGATATCATATGGACATAGCTCCAAGATTATGTTCCTGTTCTGCCCCTCTAAAGTACCCCTTCCTTTTAGATTTCTATGCTTTGTTCACTGCGCTCATATAAAAGAGACTTCTCTGGAAAAAAAAAAATCCTTTCATCGCTTGCAGGTAAACTTGAGGAGATTAAGGAATTTCTCATAAGCCTGTTTTTCATGCATTTTCTGGAAATGAGACACATGAGAGTACTGTTCTTCCAGAATGGCCCATTCTTTCAGTAGCAGAAGCCCTTTGCTAGGCTCTGTGGCATCTGTGGCCGTGGTTTCAGGGCAGTGATGTCCATGTTAATAGGCTTGATGTTTCACCACTCTCCTGGGCTCTTGTGTTTGCTGTGGTTTCGCCTCCAGTCCCTCAGCCTCATACCCCTGCGCTCCCTGAGCTGCAGCTTGCTTAGCTACACCCCTGCTTGCATGTCCTCACGGCCACCCTGCTCTGTTCCCCTTGTCACCACCGCTGCACTGCAGTTGTCCCGCCCCAACCCCACTCCGAGACTGCTGGCGCCCTCTTCCAGAACAAGCCCAAGGTCCTCTCTGAGTCCCGGCACTCTGGTCACTCTGGAGCCGCCTTTCCGCTTCTCCCTGTCTGCTGAGGTGTTCTCTCCTCCCTCCACACCCTCTGCTTGTCTCCCTGCCCACACTTTCTCACCTCTGACTTCTTTTCCTTCTGTCCCTGTGGCTGCTCCCAAGGGTCCATCCTAGGGTCTCTGTCCTCTCTTTCCTCCATCCTTGCTGAGAAATCCCACCTTTCCCAAGGCTCTGAACTGCCTTCTCTGTGGCCACCACCCCTGCCCTGGCCTTAGGCTTTCTACTGTCTCCCAGACCCTTCCACTGGCTGGTTCAGTCCTTGAAAACCTGCTCTCAGCACTGCTGCAGGCAAACTTTCCTCAAAGTGGGGTTTGCAAACTGTAGCCGGCTCCTTGCCTGTTTTTGTAAATAGTTCTATTGGGACACAGCCATGTCCGTTTGCTTCTGTATTTTCTGCGGCTGCTTTCATGCTGCAACCGCACAGCTGAACAGTTGTGGCAGAGCCTGTGGAGCCTGCAAACTCTAAAATGCAGTCTTTTCTCTCTGGCCCTCTAGAGAAGACATTTGCCAATCCTGCTCTAAATGGCCTGGTCTTTTCACATTAGGGCTTTGATGGCCTTTGATGGCCTTATTTCTCCACTTAGGAACACATCAGTGGCTCCCCATGGTCTATGTAATTAATTTAATTTTGTGGGGGGGGGCTTGTTATTTATGGATACTTCTCCACACACCCAACCCGCCTCTCTAACCAGGCTCCATACCCTTGCTTCCCTGCCCATCATTCTCCTGCCCTTTCCCACTCCAGAACTTTCCCCTTGCTGTTGTGTATGAATGAGGGGATGCAAAAGGCCATCCGGCCTATCCTCTTACTCATGTTCTCCTTGTTCTTTGGCTACTCAGCTCAAGCCCTGCTCCCTTGATGAGGCATTCCTGAAGATGAGCTGTACTGATCCTGGCCTTACAGATTCGCATGTGTCGCTCGTACTGCCCTCTTTGGCCCCGTTCATGGGTAGTAGAGTGAAGGGTACTGATGTGGACTTCCTCCACACTTGTTTAAGACACTGGCCTGTAAGGCCCACTCTCCTCTTGTATTTCCTCTCTTTATGAATTTTACTATGACCCATCCCAAGCCAGTCTGCTCTTCCTTGCCTCTCCCTTCAGTGTATGAGAACTATGGAGTCTGACCACTAAAAATACCCCCAGCCTTGTGAATCTTCTCCAAGCTGGCTGCCCCTGCCTTAGAGCAGTTTGCCATCACTCCTTCCCAGGGCGACTTCTCAGTGATATTACTGAAGCTGGTCTTTTTCCCCTTGGCTGGAGCACAGATTTAAGGAGGTACTCACTCTCAGGGTCACACAAGTGCAGAGTGACACCTGAGAGGGAGTACTGTATGTTGTTGTACGTTGTGCTCTGGGCCATTCAGGCCTCAATTGCCTCTACCCTGGGCCAGATCCACTCCTCCATCCTTCCCCACTGCAGTTGATCCTTCCTGCAGTTTCTGGAATGATCTTTTCAGGCGCCAATGATGTCCAGTCTGTTTTTTAGTTTCGCAAAGGATAAAGGCTAATTCCTTGGATTGACTCCAACTTGTCTTCTGTCCTGGTCTCTTGCCGCTCTTGTCCCCAAGCATGAACTCTACGTTCCATCCATCTCAACTACCAGAAGTCCTTAGTGAGCTGGGCTCTGACATACCTCCAGACCTTTTAACTGAGGCTTCTTCTCTTCCAGGAAACTTTCCCCTCTTACTTGGAGAATTCTCACTCATTGGTCACAACCCAGCATGATCTACCTTCTGTGGGAAGTTTTCCAGAATTGTGTGGAACTAATTAAGTTGCTCCTTCCTTTTTTCCCCTTAAGCATAATGTACTCACCTTAATTACACCATGTGTTTCATTTAATGGTAATTAATTTTCTGCATGTTTCTAAATCTCTCAGGAAATCAAAGGTTCAAAGCGCCAGTTTTATATTAAAACATTTGGGAAGTTTTTGAAAAGTACTGTTGCCTAAGCCCTACCCCAGGACTAGAACCTCTGGGTGCGGTCTGGGCCTCAGCGTTCTTTTTCTTGGAGCTCCCCAGATGATTGTGATGTGCAGCCATTGTCTGAAAGCACTGCACTAGGCTGTGAGCTGCTCCAGAGGGAGGAGCATGCCACTTTCATATTTGTGGACCTCTCCTCACTGCTCTTCTTCCCTTTCCCTGTCCTCATACCTCCAAAGTTGCCTGGCTTACAGCAGGAACCCAACGAAGTGCCATGGAATTAGTGACCACCTGCTCCCTGTTGACTCAGTGACTGGGATTTCGGAAGCAAGGGTTCAGTCAGTTACCACTTCTCTTCCCTCAGCACAGGCCTATAGTGGGGGAAGTTTCCAGAGAGAGAGGTCCCATTGCTGTGGGAGCTGATAGGTGATATCATGGTATACCATAAAGTGACTCTCCGTAATGCTCTTCATTCCTAAGACTTGTGTCTTTAATGCTTTGAATACCCAAGGGGCTGTTATTGCCCCTTTTGGGGCCTTCCAGAGCTATCCATGTAAAATATGGTATACCATAAAGTGACTCTCCGTAATGCTCTTCATTCCTAAGACTTGTGTCTTTAATGCTTTGAATACCCAAGGGGCTGTTATTGCCCCTTTTGGGGCCTTCCAGAGCTATCCATGTAAAATATATTTGAATATCTCTTCCCCTATCCAGTGGGCATGCTGCATACTACCCATTTGAGGAAGGATAATAGAGAAGACTGGCCTTCCTTATTAGGACTCTGCTTCTGCATTTGGCTCTCTGGATTCAGTGATAGTGTCTTTGGGCCTTCAGAAGCTGTGTCATGCCCAGGGAGACTTAGGTAACAAGCAGTAATGCTGCTTGATGTGGCCTTACCTGCCTGTACAAGCAGCTGCAGCCGTCTCTGCCTGGACCAAAGACTTAAATGCCAGACTTCCCAAATGTAAAAGTCAGAGATGTGCTGTAGACTGCATCTGATATTTACAGTTCTCTCTAGCAAAGGTGAGCTGACTTTTGTTGCAGATGTTTTCCATTGCAAATTAGGAAAGGTTTTCCTTTTTCATTTGTACATACGCCTTGGATATTATCACTTTCTTTACTTGTATTTGATTTTGTGAAAGTCCACAGATGCATTTGAACATGTAACAGCCCTTCCCTGTGGCTACTAAAAATAGTAATTGGAAAAAGTGAGGGGTTGGGAAGAGAAGCCTATTAATTATTTATTAATTATTTAAATTAATTAAATTTAAGCAATCATGTATTATTTATTCATTTGAATAGTTTAAAATTGCAAAAAAAAAATAAGGCTTTGAGACTTAAAAAATTAGTTAACTCTTCCAGTACTGTTTCAGGTGGTGTCTTTTCAGAACTCGAGCCGAGGGAGGCTAAAAGCTGTAATTGACTTTGTACACCACCCTGGAGCCCCTCTCTTTCTTCTTGTTTGTTGTCTTTTTCCCATCACCACTTCCTTCCCTTCTTTTCTCTCTTTCACTCACACCAATAGTAATATTAGCATTGCACAAAAAGGACCCGTGCTCAAAATCCCAAACAAAGGCTCACTGACCTTACTAGAGTAGAGAAGGTCTGTATGTGTCCTGATCTTGAGGGCACCACTCAGTGTTACAGGCCATAGACACTTTCCCTTGAGTTGGTCTGGCCAGAGAGGATGCAAAGATCTTTCAGCATAAGAATTATTAGGCCAAATCCTGCTCTATGAACATGCTCCACTTTGATAAGTGGTACTTTGTGGAAGATAGACTCCTGCATGAAAAAGTTAGCGTATCAGCCAAAGGCTGAGTTTATATCTAGAGCTGTCTTTCATCCAAGTGTGAGAGCAAAAAAAAAAAAAAAAAGAGAAAGAGAGAGATTCTAAAACTTGATCATAGCCTTCAGAAAAAGTATGACTTATCTCCATAAGTATCCGAATAACAAGAATCTGGAATCTGGCCTTTTCAAGATCCTATCACGAGGGCGTAGCTATGGCCCAAGTCAGTCTTCTCTTTCAACATAGCTTTACTTTTTTTCCTTTTAATTGAAGTATAGTTGACATACAATGTTACATTATTTTCAGGTGTACAGCATAGTGATCTGACAACTCTTTATATGATGTTACAGTCACCACAAGTGTAGCTACCATACAGCACTATTACAATACCACTGACTCTCCCCTGTGCTGTACCATTCATCCCCACGACTTATTCATTCCGTAGCCAGAAGCCTATATCTTTGACTTATCTACACCCACTTTGTCAGTCTCCCCACCTCTCTGTCCCCTGGCAACCACCAGTTTGTTCTCTGTATTTATGGGTCTGTTTCTACTTTCTGTTTGTTTGTTTGTTTGTTTGTTTGTTTTGTTTCATTTTTTTGATTCCATATATGACTGAAACCATTTGGCATTTGTCTTTCTCTGTCTGACTTAGTTCACTTAGTATGATACCCTCGAGGTCCATCCATGTTGTTGCAAATGGCACAATCTTATTCTTTTTATGGCTACATAATATTCCTGCGCGCACGCTCATGCGCACGTGTGTGTGTGTGTGTGTGTGTGTGTGTTACATCTTCCTTATCTATTTTTGTATCAGTGGACATCTAGATCGCTTCTGTATCTTGGCTATTGTGAATAATGCTGCAGTAAACATAAGGGATGCATATATCTTTTCAAATTAGTGCTTGTTTTTATTTTTCTTTGACTTAAAAATTTGTTTTATCCTAAGAAAATTCTCCTTATAAAAGGTAAATATGACCATCGCTTCATGGAGATTATTTACCATTGAATTCAGTATTCTGAATTTAAAATACTGCCACAGAATGATTTTTGTAGCAATCCAATTTGTAAATAAATGGTGCAATGAATTATAGAATAATGCATTAGCCATGGATAACTGAAGTGCTTAAATCAATTTTTAAAACCTATTGGCTAAAAATTTCTATGAGAAAAATACTATATATATTTCTTAAAATTGTTCTGTGTAGTTTAAATGTGCTTTAAAATGGCACTAGGGGAAAAGATGTGCCTTCTTAGGTATTGTTGGAAAGAATCAAAAGCAGCTTATTAGCAAAGAGACAGAAAGAGAAATGTGATATTCATCGGGGAAATGAGGGTATGATTAAATAAATGGAATCGGCCCCCATGTTAGAAAATACTTTAATGAGGAAGTCTTGCTTGAGGCCTCTTTTGGTCTTCTGAAAGACGAAGGGGCTGGGCTGGCCAAGCGTGGCCTGAACCCGAGCTGTGGTAGGAAGAGTAGAGAGAGCCTTAGGTCAGGTTCAACCTCCCAAAAGCCCAACTGAATTAGAATCTTCATTCAATTCATGAAAGGATCTGAGAGTCACAGCCTGGCCTCTCTAAGCATCAGAGGTCTGCCTCTAGCTAGTCCCGAGGAGACAGGTCCTAGGGGAGGCACAGAGTTTCTGCTTTCCCTTTACATATCTGCAGCTGGCATAGGGGAGCTCTTGCTGGTTCTGTGTCTTTGGAATTCCATAGCCTGCATCTGCTCCTATCAAATATGTGTTAGACAAATACAAACTTTAAGTAAATAAAAAAGTGTTAGAGAGATAAAGTGTTTTAATGGAAAGCACATCAGACTAAAAGTGCTTTCAAACTCTGAGTGCACACAGATCTGTGGGAATTCTGTTCAGATGCAGTTTCTGACTTCTGGAGCTGTGGAGTGGAGCCTTAGAGTCTGAATTTCTAGCAGGTTCCCCCAGGGTGCCAGTGCTTTTGGTCCAGAGGTCATACTCTGAGGAGAAGAATCTAGAAGACCTGATTTCAAGTACGAGCTTCTCACAGCATTGGTTTTCCTGTCCTTAAAATAAGGGACTTTGGACTAACATACCTTTGAATTCTACCATCAGCAGCATTCATGAGGAGTAGAAAGCAGGAAGGTGGTCTATGTCAACAGCGTATATTCCCTGCTCTGAGTTTTCAGGGAATCCCCATCAGCACACAGCAAAAATGAAATGGAAACTTGGAAACAAACAAGTCAGGAAATACAGTTTGTATTCTGACAATCCCGGAGTGTTTCCAATTTTATTCACTCCGTGCCTTTACTAACATTCGAAGGTTTGGCTTTAATTAGGTCACACAGTCAACAAATGAATCTTCTCATTGTGTTGTCTGTCTCAAATAAGCTACTGGGGAGGCTGAGTCCTGTCCCTGGCACACCCAGTGGGACAGTCTAATTACCAATAATATGCAACGTAGGCTCGAAAGATTGTTATCTTTAGATCTGAAACATATTCTTAACCAGAATGGAAGTGAAGATACATCTTGATACTACATTTTGTTTTGCTAAACCTAACACTTGTGGAGGAATTTAATACTGTCTTGAAATCTTTCTTATCCTTCATAATCCTCTCAGATATTCCCTTCTCAGTGAAACTTTCTCAGAGGCCATAGTCAGAATTACCAGCCACCTACCTCTTGTCCCCCTGCTCCTAGTTATGCCTCCACTGGAGAGCACACTTCATGGCTAGCATGAGTTGTGCATGAGGTCTCCCTCACTGAATTATGAGCTCCTTAAGCCATTTGGATGGAATAGAAATAGTTCAGGGACTCGGAACCCAGGTCCCTGAGTGTGCACTCAGCACTGCTCTGTCCTGGTCATATATCCTAGGAGGCCATAGAAGGTTTTGACCTGGCCACTCCACTCTGTAGTGGCCATGATCAAATGGGGTGTTGGGAGGGTGGTGTGAACTAGAGGGTGTGCAACTGTCTCCCTCTTCTCCTGGCTTGGAGTAGGCATCAGATAGCAGCTTGCTGAGGTTCTCCTTATGCGAGCTCAGGGATCGTGACTTATCAATCCTTATATTTCTAGCTCTTCAGGAAAAGTAGGCAGAGTGGATGCTCAGTAAATTCTTTACAATGAATTTAATATTCTCTCTTTTAAGGAGATTTAAGTATTTATTTTAGGAATAGAAAAAACGTAAGATGGAGAAATAACTGTTTGGTTTTTCCCCTAGTAGCTGATAGTGCATCCTTTTCTGAAATATATGAAATATATCTTGAAGTAATTATTAAAATTCTGACAGGGATTAATTTCTGGTTTGCTAAGTTTAGAAATCCTAAACACAATGGGAGAAAAGACAAATATTACACAGGAGCAAAAAACTATATTTAACAGGCAATTCCTAAAGGTTATCCATTTTTCTATATAGTTATAGGTATAAACTTCCGGGAAGAATTAGAAAAATTGATAATAGTTACCTTTGGGAAGAGGGTTAAGGGCAGGGGAAAAGGAGACTTTTAGTTTCATTTTGTATATTTTCATGTGCTTTGAGTTTTTGGCCATGCAGGCATATTTGGGTTTTTAAACATACATATATAAATATATATAAATACATATATATATATGTATATCATATATATGTGTGTGTGGCTGTGTATTAAGGATATCTGGAGGAATTGAAAGATGGGGCATTTTTATTTTACTCTTTTATATATTAAAAACTCTAATGAGTATTATTTTGGGGTGGCTTAAGTACAAAGTGCTAATGATAAATGTGGGTGCTCTGTCCTTTGTCAAGTCAACCACCTCCATCATAGAGGTCAAAGGCAAGCTCAGCTCACTCAGCTTTTATTATGTCTGAGCTTTAAGAAGCATCCAGGGTGGGGCTGTGTTCTCATGCTACTGCCAGTTGGGAAAATCTAGCAAGCAGTTATGAGTCCTTAAAGTGCTGGAATCATCACTTTGTAAATCTGTGGTCTGGCTTAGTGAAGATGAGACTTCAGGGGACTGCCCAGAGTAAGGAGAATGATAGGCTATAGACCCCAGTCCAGCAGGAGCATCATGCCTCCTAAAACCAGAAAAGCAAAGGAGTTGCCCTCCTTTGGAGCATAGCATGTCCTTTTTATTTGAGGGGGGAGGGGCAGAGGAAAAGGGAGAGAGAGAATCTTAAGTGGCTCCACGCCTAGTGTGGGGCTCATCGTGGGGCTTGATCTCACAACCCTGAGATCATGACCTGAACTGAAATCGAGTTGGACGCTTAACCGACTGAGCCACCCAGGCGCCTCCAAAGCATGTCCTTTTTAGAAAGACACTGGATTTTCATTTTTCCTTGGTACCACTGAGCTGTTTTCAGCATTGACCCCCTTACCTCCTGCCTGTGGTTGGGGATGAGCCCATTTGGAATGTCTGAGAACAAATGGTGCATCCCTTGTCATGTGCTTGGGTAGAATGAAGCAGCATTTCCCCCTAGCTCCCCTCTATCATATTCTGCTACCCTGGGCTTAACTCTGATTCTGTAAGCGGAAGACACCTCAGAGACCTTTCACATTGTGCTTTCAGTTCTGGGTAGTACTACCACATAGGGGCCGGGACAAGCTGGGATGAGGGCAGCCAGGATTGTTCAAGGAATTGTAACCATGTTGCACGAAGAACTGCTGATGGGCCGAGACGTAGTCACTACTCACTTTGCTGTGGTCAGATCATTTGCTTCTCTGTGCCAGTGAACCGGGTTCCATAGTATTAACCTCAGCAGATTGTTGTAAGGAGCAAATACATTAATTCATGCAAACACTCAGAGCTGGTAAGGGTTCAGCAATTGCAAGTGACCAGTTTTTGTCCTTGGGGCTGGAGCTACAAGAAAGACTCCCACATCTTTGGACTGCAGCACCACGAGCCCCTCCTGATCTATGGGAGCTCACCTTCTGATTTGTAGGCATTTTTAAAGTCACAGGTATTATTATGAAAAGCTTAGCTATTAATTATTCTTCTGAGAGGCTTGAGTAGCCGACTTGAGCCCCTTATGCTATAAATAAGAGATTTGCTGCATATGCATTTCCCTGGATGAATCTTTCTCCTTTGGGAATTCCTTTGCCTTGTGCTGATCCATTATCTAAATTGTCTTGTAACCATGCACTGGGCTTCATAATATGAGTATTTTTTTTTCTTTTTGTGAAGGATGCTCTGTGTATGGTTAGCCCCATATTAAAGAGAAAAATATGTCATTCACCACCAAGGCAAAGGATGACCACTCACCCCTTTGCAGTACCCCAGCTTGAATAAAAATGGCTTCTGTTTTGTCTTACTGTACAATTGCTCCAGCATTTGCCATTCACTATAACGCCTATACTCAGCTATATGCAGAGAAGCGTCCACATGTCACTGATGTCAAGGTCATCAGACTTCTCCAGGTGTTCTCCTTCTGGGTCTCCTATTGATCCATTAACTGTAGTAAGCAAATGAATTCAAGGTGAGTGTTTAAATAGGTTATTTCCCAAACTAATCTAAAGCAATAAATCAATGTGTTTTTCTAATTTGTTACTTAGATGCTGCTGAGTATCTTGGATGTGCCTTTGGAAAGGAACTATTCAAATGGTGATTTGGTGAAGGGGGGGAGCAGAAATGGATGAGAGATGTAGTAGTAGCTTTGTAAATACCACACCCAAATATAACACACTTTCATTTATTAATTATGTCATTTCCCCTAGACATTGCACACCCTTTTACAAACATCTCTGAATTAACTTTTGCCAGACCTAATATTATTTCATCTTAAGAAAGATTCTGGACAGGGATTCTGGGGGCCTGTTTTTTTAGAAGAAGCAAGTGAATTAGAAAATTCACAGGGCATCTCGGTGGCTCAGTCAATTAAGGGTCCGATCTCAGCTCAGGTCATGATCTCAGGGTCGTGAGTTCAAGCCCCCCACTGGGTTCCACTCTGGGCATGGAGCCTACTTAAAAAAAAATTAAAGAAAGAAAAAAAATCACATGTGTACTCACAGTGACACCAAGAGGGACATCGATCTAACTCTTGATTTTCTATCTGTTTCCACTATGGAAGTAAAGCCAGCCATGATAAGTTTAACAGTTCCCAAACTGCAACAGCTATTTTTCTTCTCCTTAGGCTCCTTAAGCTTCTGACACCAAGAGAAAGTTTTCTCTTATGAGCAGAGTTTGAGACTGTTTAAGATTAACTCTTGTGGTCTCTAAGCCTACCTTCCCTAGCCTCCCTTTCCTTCCTAAGGAAGAGCCAGTGCTTTTAGGAGAGACTAGAGAGAAAGAACCCATGGAATCCTCTAGAGAGTCCCTAAGAGTCTGGCCTTGGCCCAGTCATCTGCTACAGGCAGAGATTTGAAGCAGGCTGAGGGATCCACTTTGACCAGGGAGCCCTTGACTCAGTCTCCCATCTTGGCCTTGTTGTGTGCTAAGCTGGGCATTTGGACCAAAGGCAACATGCCCGTGAGTCAAACTCCAGGACTGTCCTGTGTGGAAACTCCTTGTGCCTGCCCACCATGTACCCATTCTCATGAACCGAGCAAGAACATCACTGTTTTGTCTTTTGTCTTTGTCATTGGTTATGACAGCTAAAGTTAACCCACAGAGCGTACTTTCCAACTTGAAAGGTGATTTGTATATCCTGAAGGATGTATTTTTTTTAAGAAATTTTTTCCCATATAAAATGCTGAAAAGTATTTTGTCTCTTGTTCATTTGATCTAACATGTGTCATTTACTCCCAATCTCTGACATGTTTCTTTGTTTTCTGTGTGTTGCAGGCAGCATAGTGTACCTTGGGATGATGGCAGGGGCTTTCTTCTGGGGAGGACTGGCAGACAAAGTGGGAAGAAAGCAGTCTCTTCTGATTTGCATGTCTATCAACGGATTCTTCGCCTTCCTTTCTTCATTTGTCCAAGGCTATGGATTCTTTCTCTTCTGTCGCTTACTTTCTGGATTCGGGTAAGGTTTTTTCCTTCATATTTCATAGTAATGTGTTTATTCTTCGTAATTGTACATATTCTCCACTCTAGAGGACCTCATTACTGAGAAATTATCCCTTAACACACTTCTTTCCCTATCTTCACAGCAGCCTTTGGAACCGTGATGCTGGTTCTTAGAAATATAATTATCAACCTGTAAGTCCAGAAGAACAGTGGGCACTTTGCAAATACATGACTAAGTTGCACAAATCAGGAGCTTTCCTTAGAGCGAAGACATTCCCATAGACCATTCCAGTAAACCAAGAAGGTTGGAAAGTCTGGGAAAGTGTAAAAGTATTTTTTCCTTGGGGAAAAAATTATCAAAATCAATAATTTGCTTTGTAACGAATGATAGAGAAAGGAGGCTTTCCCTTGGTGCTCAGAGCTGTGTGAGATTGGCAAACTAACACGGGTGACCTGGGGAAGTAATTGGGATCATGGATTCAAGGAGCTGACGCAGACCTAGTGCTGAGTGAATTGGGGTACCTGAGGAGCATGTGTTGCTTGGGGCTATTTATTAAAGGACCTTCTCAGGGTCCATAGGGTAAGACATAGGCCAAGGCTTCCTTTTGCTTTCCCGTACCTACATAATACCACTAGCCTGTCAGGAAAAGGTTAACAGCCTAAGTTCTGAACTTTCCAGTCCTTTCCATTTACAGTCTTACTGAGAAAATTTCAGTGATATCCATAGACTCAAAGGTACCTGATTGTGGTCAAATTATTATGGCAGTTTTAATTGCCAATTCTGGATTGTGATGTGGTCAACCCAATTGACTGCAGAGAAAAGGGCCATTATGGTGATTGCGGAATACTCCAAACTAATGGACTGTCTAGAAGTTAATTCAAGGGCAGGACAGAAGAAGAGACTGCCTGGGTATATTCATGATATCATCCTTCTCCCCGTCGCAGACATATCATTCTTCAGCCAGCAGCTCAGGGCTGCTGACTTCTAAATAACATAATCTACCTGGCAAAGCACAGACTGTGTATTGCTAACTCAGCTAGCCTCCATAAATTGTGATACCAGAGGTTAATGCACTGTGCCTTTGCCAAGTTGGCACAGGACTGGGAGTCTAGAAATTCAAGTGCACCCTACCCCTGCCCTTTACGGGGGACCCTGGGAGAGTCATTCGGGCTTTCCAGCCTGATTCTTCTCTTCTTTTTTGTTTTTTTATTTTTACTTATTTCTTTTTGTTTCAGGTTTTTATTTAAATTCTAGTTAGTTAACATCTAGTGTAATATTGGTTTCAGGGGTAGAATTTAGTGATTCATCACTTAAATTCAACACCCAGTGCTCATCACAAGTGCCCTTGTGAACGTGTATCACCCATCTAGCCCATCTCCTTGCCTAACTCCCTTCCAGCAACCCTCAGTTTGTTCTCTGTGGTAGAGTCTCTTACAGTTTGCTTCCTTCTCTTTTTTCCCCCTTCTTCTATGTTCATCTGCTTTGTTTCTTAAATTCCACATATGAGCAAAACCATAGGGTATTTGTCTTTGACTGACTTATTTCCCTTAGCAAATTACACTCTATCTCCATCCATGTTGTTGCAAATGTCAAGATTTCGTTCTTTTTGATGGCTGAGCAATATTCCAGTGTGTGTGTGTGTGTGTGTGTGTGTGTGTGTGTGTGTGCATACCACATCTTCTTTATCCATTCATCAGTTGATGGGCATTTGGGCTCTTTTGTTAATTGGCTAGTGTTGATAATGCTGCTGTAAACATCAGGGTGCATGTATCCCTTTGAATCAGGATTTTTGTATCCTTTGGGTAAATACCTCGCAGAGCAATTGCTGGGTCGTAGAGTAGTTCTATTTTTAACTTTTTGAGGAAGCGCCAGACTGTCTTCTTGAGCGGCTGCACCAGTCTGCATTCCCACCAACGGTGTAGGAGGGTTCCCTTTCCTCCACATCCTCGACAACATCTGTTGTTTCCTGTGTTGTTAATTTTAGCCATGCCGACCAGTGGGAGGTGGTATCTCATTGTAGTTTTGACTTGTATTTCCCT
Source organism: Ursus arctos (assembly GCF_023065955.2). NCBI lineage: Eukaryota > Metazoa > Chordata > Mammalia > Carnivora > Ursidae > Ursus > Ursus arctos. Next base: position 60,304,720 of record NW_026623067.1, read on the forward strand.
GCTGATGAGTGATGTTGAGCATCTTTTCGTGTGTCTGTTAGCCTGATTCTTCTTTTGTGAGAAGAGATGGAGATTCCTGAGGAAGGGGATACAGCCGAGGGGAGAGCCCAGGTGGCGAAACATTCAGAGTTTTGTGGGATCCAGGCACTGAGGGGACCTGAGAACTGAAGTGGTTAAGGAAAATGAAGAAGGTTGTCTTTCTTCCTCAGCCGAATTTATGGGCCATGTCACCTATACACAACATGTGAGCCACTACCTCCATGAGAGACGGCTTTTCTCAGCAGCTCTAGAGTTCCATTTGGACACCCTGTCTCTTAATCTCTGGGTCATCTCAGCCAAGGCTCTGCTTTCTCCAGAGATCTTGTTTTTTCTACTTAGTTAAGAGCTCCCTCTACCCCCATCTGATCCAGGTTTTAGATTGAGTAAAACTAAATGACCAAGGAAATAAGGCTTCAGAATATTGGGATTCTTCTGTTGCAGGACTCTGGTGCTCAGACCCATCAACACTCCATGCATTTCCCAGGAGTGATGCTCTTGCCATCTTTTCTGTTTCGGACGTTCTTCTCCCAGAACCCTTAGTGCTCAGGGCCTCAGAGAGGCCCATTCTGAGACCAGCCCTCCTGCAAATACTTGCTTTTCCTGTGTTTATTTCTCTTCTCCTCCAGACTGTAAATTCCAAGAGGCTGGGGCTTGTCTGCTCCAGGCAAGGCAAGGCAAGGCGGGTTTGGTTGCCATAAAGAACACCAGTCCTGCCAGGGTTGGACGTATGTCATTGGCTAGTTGATCATGGTGTTTGCTGAAGTCTTACTTGATCTGTATTAGAAGAATTCTAGGTCAAGTGAGTGAAAGTTTAACTTGAATCATAAATATTCATGAGGCTCATGAGAGAGTCATGACTCATGAGTGAATTCCCAGACTTGAACCTGTTTGCAGACCTAGAATTCCTCAAATGAAGGGGAGACTGCGTCCCTTGAGGAAGAACCCCAGGACAACACTGAAACTATATCCCTTAATCTTTCACAGCCTTTCCCAAGGGACTTGCGGCCTTTTACTAGGGTCGTGATGCTGAGGGGAAAGGAGATAATCAGACTTCGGGGTGCTCACCGGCTCTGAACTGACTCTAATTCCAGGAGACCCAAAATGTCACTGAGGTCCACCAGTTGGTGTAGGGGCTCGTGGGGTTTGGGTGATCATGGAGTTGTAGCTCAGGCCCATCTCACAGTGGGTCCAATGGGTCCCTGAATGCATCCTGTGGTTATTTCCCAGTTCCAGAATGCATAACTGGAATAGACCTTGTTACTGATAGAATTTCCGTGTTGGTACAGAGCCTGTCCACAAGTTCCACAGCCTGGGAATTTCAGAGGAGGAAGAGAAATTCTGGGTCACAGGCAGAGCCTTCATTTTGCAGATTAAAGTGCAGTGATGGAACCAGGAAGACATAGCTAGGACTTAAGTCGCAACTAAGTCCTTTTGAACTAACAACTCTGTACTCAACTAAACTGCATTCTGAATCCAAGATCAAGATGCCTTTGTGCTGATTTTATCACAAATGCCACAAGTTTCCAGCTATTCTTTCTTATATCATGGCTGAAGCCTCATTAGCGCACTGTGTTAAATTCCTGTTTCTGCATATAAGGGAGACTGCGAAGTGGTGCTTCATGTAGCCTGAGGTCGACCTGGGTTTACGGTTTCATTGCCTCTAAAAGTGCTTTCCTCTTAATTTCCCACACCAAGTCATGAATATATTTTGTTAGAAACATAAATGTGTCCAGCTGCCGTATTCTGTGCGACTTTAAATGTCTATTCAGACGACGAATGATTTTCCAGCTGGGGACAACAGTGTAAGTGAGGAATAGGGCATCACCAATTATTCATCTGTCTCTCACTTCCCTAAGTGAATCTCACACCAGGGAACAGACACTTCCCTCTCCTCTTTTGTTACAGAAAATTAGAAAGATGGGAAATGGAGTTGACACCACTGATTCATTTTCATTTGCCCCAGAATTAAATTATTTGTTTCCAGTCACTGTTAATTATGGGAATGATAATGCTTCAGATGCTGGGCAATGTCAGAGTTGGGAGCTTCTCACTGAGGGCCTGGCACTGCTAAGCATAAAGGTCAGGAGAAAAATATACAGCAACAGAAATTAAAATGAAATTTCTATGTATCTGTATATCATCGTGGACAAATAGTCATTTCTCCCTCTGCAAATGGAGACTCACAAATGCATACTTCATCGCTGTTTGCTATATCCCTCTATTAACTGCATTATAACCAGATTACCTTGGCTTTGTAGAAATGATTCCCCACTAATTGGAATTCTTCAGTATTTTATATTTAGCATGTTTATTCCCACAACATTTTAAATAAATATCTATGCAAAAAGAGTATGCTTTTTTTTTTTTTTAATCTTTTCAACAGAGATAGAGACAGCCAGCGAGAGAGGGAACACAAGCAGGGGGAGTGGGAGAGGAAGAAGCAGGCTCATAGTGGAGGAGCCTGTTGTGGGGCTCGATCCCATAACGCCGGGATCACGCCCTGAGCCGAAGGCAGACGCTTAACCGCTGTGCCACCCAGGCGCCCCGAGTATGCTCTTTTTTAAAGTAGGCTCCATGCCCAGTGTGGAACTCAATGCAGGGCTTAGACTCATGACTCTGAGATCAAGACCTAAGCTGAGATCAAGAGTCCGATGCTTAAACCGACTGAGCCACCCAAGCCCCCCTATTATGCTTTTTTAAATAGAGGCGCAGGTAGATTGAGTGGCTTCCAAATGTTCAATAGATCCTCCGGTCTTCTGAGTTTTAGTCTAATTCTGAACTATCAGGTTCTCCCTTCAAAGTAGTCTTTTCTTAGGATATGTTTTACTTATCATATTTGAAAAATGGAGACTCATTTCAAAATTTTCAAAACGTTTAAAATGTGTTTTATCAAACACCTGTATATGCTTGCCCTCTGAGAGATGCTAAGTACTTTGTGATATTGTCTCCTCTAAACTTCATGGTGACCTTGTGAGGAAGATACCTTTTATTCCACCCATTTTATAGAGGAGGAAATTGAGGCACAGAGAGGTTAAGTAACTGTCCGAGGTCACACAGTAAGTATTGTGCTCAAACACAGGCAGCCTGGTGCCAGAACCCATGCTCAGACCACGAGGCTGTGCTGTCTCAGATTCAACAAGCAGTATCTCTGATTTCATAGGACATGATGCCCAATACACGATAGGCACTAAATAAACATTTCGAACCTTCAGGAAGGTTTCTGACCCAGAGAATCAGAATGGAAAGCTCTCCCAGTATGAAAGATGAGGCAACAGACTACATTACCTTTAATCCCCTAATATTCACAAACCCAGATTGTAAATAGGAGGTCATGGTTTCCTTAGGCCTATGTTATCCAACAGGGAGCATGCAGCTACCAAGCACTTGAAATGTAGCCAGATTAACATGAGCTGTAAATGCAAAATACATGCACTGGTTTCAAAGATTTAGCACATACAGAAGAGTGCAAAATACCTCACCGATAATTTATATATTGGTTACATGTTAAATGACAATATTTGAATATGTTAAGTTAAATGAATGGATATAAAATTAACTTCACCTGATTTTTTTTTTTTTTTTTGCTTTGTCTTAATATCTTTCCTAGAAAGTTTAAAGTTATGGGGCGCCTGGGTGGCTCAGTCGTTAAGCATCTACCTTCAGCTCAGGGCGTGATCCTGGCGTTCTGGGATCAAGCCCCGCATCAGGCTCCTCAGCTGGGAGCCTGCTTCTTCCTCTCCCACTCCCCCTGTTTGTGTTCGCTCTCTCGCTGCCTGTCTCTCTCTCTGTCAAATAAATAAATAAAATCTTTTAAAAAAATAGATAAATAAAGTTATACATGTGGCTCACATGGTACTTCTATTAGCACTGTCTTAGACAACGCCTTTTGAGAATTTCCAACAAAGAGGTTGACCTTTGGGCACTTCATTTCCCAGTATGCCCTTTGGCAAAGGTGCTGTTGATCCCAAGAGAGAAGTAACAGAGCAAAAGATCTCCCAGACTTACAATGTATAATTGTGGAAAAATGAACCATATGCACTCTTTAGAAAAGATTCTGTGAGCTCCTTGAGGGCAGGCACTTGGGTTCTTCATGCCTGTACCTCCTCTAACTCTGATGTACCTCACGCAGAGTTTGGCTGGAGGGGGTAGGAATGGGGGTTGATGGATGGATAGGTAAATGGTGGGTGTGTGAGAGGGTGGGTGGAGGAATGGATGAGTAGATATAACAAGTGTCTGGTGAAGTCTGCAGGTTTTTGTCTTCACATCTTACAGATCATTTTAATGATCATCACCATCTTTATTCATGACACCATGTAGGTGCTGTGGGAATGCATTTTTCCAGCTCTCTCAAGAGCTCGATTAATTTTTTTTCAAGACAGCATTAGAATCCTGATCGATGACTATACCCATTCCCTGTGACATACTGTGCTGCTGTGGATACTATACGTTTAGGGGTTTAGGGCACCAACCTGATTGCAAACAAGGGCTAGGGAAGTTGTATTGAAGCTGTTTTCTTAGAAACACAACTTTTACCCAAATTGTATATTTACATCTCAATATTTTTAAAATAGTCAAGTTTCTACCAATTATTCTATCCTTGGTTCATACAATATGGAAAATAACAACTGTCCCTATCAAAGAATATGATTTTTTAATCTGTGGCTTTGGACAGTGGGAAGCTAAAGCTACCCAAACGATACATCCTTTAGCACTGCCACTGGGTATAGGAGATTTCCAATCTCAATCTGATGATTGGTTCAGTTCCCCGTAAGTGTTCTTCTCCTGTTTCTGTCTTGAGTACTCATCATGAACAGGTACCTTCTAATCAATACAGCAATCTCATTTTCTGTGCCAACCCAGCCCATTCAGAAGCCGTTAGATCTGTGTTCTTTAAGCCTCTGTGATAGTCTCTTTACTTTCATGAAAAGGAAGTCACTGAAAAGTCCTTCTTGGGGGCTGCTGCTTTAATTGTTTATTTCTGGGTCCAATTTAAAATGTAGTGAATTGGTTCTGAATTGCTATGCAATTTGCCTGGAAGTTCAGTGTCTTTGATTTTCCTTTTTTGTTGATTCCGAGTGAGGGTTAAATAGATATTTTCATGCAACTTTTTTGTAATTGTGATTCCCAGTATAGACTACACCATTCAGAGTTTTTTTTATAAACCCATAATACCCATGTTAATAAAAGCTGTCAGAGTCAGCTCTTGGTAGACTTTGCCCTCCGCCTATTATCAGTATAGAACACGTGACTTTACAATGCATATTCAACTTCCTCTTTAATTCAGTCCTCGCATAATGCTCCATTTCCCAATGGAAATGGGAGATGGAAGATGGAGGTGAAAGACTGTTTGACAATCACATGGTGAAATAAGTTGGAACGAATGTATTCTTTGTTACATGCCTACTGGGGAATTACGCAGAACAGAATTATTCAGGAGAACCCCTCCTCAGGACAAGAAGTCATCTGACATTCCAGTTTCTCCTCTACACTGTCAGATTTCAAGCCATTTTAAGTACAACTACTCTTTATCCACAGCCTCCCTCTTTCACTGCAGAACCCGCAACCCTTCCCTATCTTTGCCTCAGTAGCCAGCGTAAGTCAGGATGATGAGGTGCGGGGACAATCATAATCCACCAGAGTTGCCCTCCAAACCAGAGTAATATGCCGGGTGGCTGTGAAATTCGCAGCCTTACAAAAGTCTCATTGAAGTTCGCGAGGACTGTACTATGCGATATTCTCTTTCATCCTGCTATGCTAAATGGACTTAAACTTATGTGTCTCATGTGCCCAACAGAGAATTTGTGTCTGTAAAGCTGACACACCCTTTGCCTTACACCATATCCCACTTGGGAATTTGCCTTAGATTACTGAGGGAGATAAATATTTTTCATGATATTCACCAGACACCTGGTACTGAGGCATATGTAGACCTTTTGAGGTGATGTGTGTGTGTGTGTGTGTGTGTGTGTGTGTGTGTACCTGCGTGTGTGGGCGCATGTGGCACATATGCATGTAGAATGGGGTTGGAGAGTGGTCCCAACTGATTCTAGAATGTGTTTTAATACATCTTCCTAGTTTCATTATATTTCTGTAATTAAAGTGGTAAAAACATAACCTTATTATTGCTTCAGAATAATTCCAACTCTGGAATTCCAAATATCAGTGTTCTATTTCAGTTGTATCAATTCGATTATTTTGAATCTAGCTAATCTTCCACCTCTATAGAGTGTGGATTTCAATTATTATTTCCTCTGTGCCTCCTTTTACCGAAGATAACAAAGATTTGACCCTTTTTGACAGTTAATAAAACAGACTTCATATCTGATACTGAGGAAAATTCTTTACAGACCACCCTGATCTGACGGCTTCATTTATGTAAACTTCCATCAAAAATGAACTTGAGAAAATTTCAACAGTAGCTAACTGATCAGTATATAACTAACAATAAAAAAGTCTCCATGCTAACTGGATTTAGAGATGTATTACGCATCCAGTAATGTAAAAGATAACCATTTCGTGCCTTATATTATGAATTTTTAGTATAAAACCAGTTATATTTTTCATATTAAATCCCCATTACGTGAGTTTCTCAACTGCACTACTAATATTTTGGGATGGATAATTCTTTGTTGCGAGGAGCTGTCTTGTGTATTCCAGGATTTTTAGCAGCATTCCTGGCCTCTACTTACTACACGCCACTAGCACCTCCTGAGTTGTGACGGCCGAAAATGTATCCAGACATTGCCAAACATCTGTTGGGAGAGAGGAGACCACAATCAACTGTATTTAAAAACCACTGATATGTGGGACTTCGAGAACTGCCATTCAAATATTTGTTATCTCTTCATGTAGTCTCAGAAATTTTATCTTGATACAATAAAACAAATCGGGAAATGTATAGCCCCTCATGCAAAATACTGAATATTGATGTAGAATATGAGAAATTTTCTCTTTTTTCCCCTTATAAAAATGGGGGGGACAGCTTTTTCCTATCTTCAGTACTTAAAGAAACAAAATCATATTGCGAGACACGAAAACTTATGCTTTATCTCTGAATGTATATCTGAATTTTTATTGTTGTTGGTAATTATAGCATTCTGCAGCATTTTTCTGAAAGGTACCAAAGCTATTTTAGAAGTTCCTAGAGTGCCCAAGAGGGTTGCACAGTATCTTATGCCCAGGAATTCCAAGTAGCTCTTTTCACCAGGGCACCTGGTCAAGAGATGACCATAGCAACTCAGACATAGAGTGATTTCAGGAACTCTTTGGGGGCTCTGTTGCTATTGGAACCTCCATTCCAGCACCCATAATTTCTCTTATGATTACATTGACCCAGAACATAAGGTGTATGTTTCCATTTGCGGGAGATATTTAGGTCCTCAGAACAAGTTACTCCAGTCCGTTTGGAGTGGCACCTCCCTCAGCAGAGAAATACAGCTCTTTCAAGGAGCACTGAGTGCATGTCCAGTGGGCCAGGTAATTGGGATTCAAAGACGAATGGGATATAGTCCTCACCTTCAAAGAGCCTTCATCTTAGTATAAACAATGTTTAAGACCTCTGCTGGTGTATGAAACACCAGTAATAGTTAACAGTACAGCAGGCTGTAATGTTTTTTTCTGCTTAAAGGCCATCACAGTAACACGAGAGGTAATGTTTTCCCTAAAATGGATGATCAGCCCACAGTGAGAAATATGAATGCTTGCATTGTTTTGTAGGCCTCTGAATCTGAAGAACTCTGCAAAGGGTTTGAATAGACTCCCTCACTCATACTTCAGACTCATTTATCCATTGATATTAGGGTTCTTTGCGATCTGCTTTTGCAAACAGATATTTTGGGACATCCATGCAAAAATAACTACCTTGAAAAAGAGGCATTGAATCAGAACTGGCTGGATTGCTTATATCCCCCTAAAAGTTGGTATTCTCTTACACAACAATAATTTGTGTAAAGCTAACAGCCAAGTCTACAGTCTTCCACTTGCCATTTTAGCTGCCCCAGGGTACGTTTATCTTGTTTCCGAGTGGCCTGGCATATCTTACATGCAATTGTGCCTTCATGAAATGTAAGCGATAGGTCTTATGTATGGAATGTCCAGAATCCTGATGAAACATTAATTGGGACGTGAAAAGTCAGTAAAAACCGGGACTCTTTTTATGCATTGAGAAGTGAAGGCATAGGTTAGGGACCTGGGACTTTATGGTGCAGAGAAACGGATTCTTCACATCAAATGAAAAAAGCAGTAGCGTTAAATGATTTATGACACAGCCATCTGATTTCCTATTAAAATTGTGTGTTGTAATGAAACCACTTTGAATCTCTTCAGAGCTTTGTGGAATTTTAAAATTCAGCTAGTTGTCCATGGTTTCTGGTCCTTGAGAAGCCAGGCAGAGAGTTGTGTGAGTCTGATGTGGTGTGGAATAGCGCCACACGCATATGTTTCTTGTGTGGGGGGTCCTCTTGATGACCTTGGACTGCTTGGCTACCCCTAGTGTGATGGCGCCATATCACCAAGTGCTACATCTGAGGTCACGTGGAGTTTAGGAATTTTAGGTAGAACTGCCTCAATCATAGCCCAGGGGAACAGATCTAGATGCTTCAAGCTAGTGTTTTTTCAAGTGTTTGAATAGCAATTCCCACTAAGAAACACATTGTAATCCAATATACACTTATATACATACTTATTTATTTGCTTTTATATAAATTTATACGTAGACATGTATATGCATATACGTATGTACTTTCTACATTATAAATATGTTCGTAATGAAGACAAAAGTTTCATGAAATGATACTTATCCTTACAACTTGAGTTGTACTTAACTATTTTCGTCTCTATTTCAATTTTTAAAATTCTTTTTATAGCTACTAAATTAATTTCATAGCCCACAGATTGAAAAGCATTGGCCTAAGTGATCTGCCCATATCTAGCAGTAGATAACCACCATATCACTTTAAGCAGGGACAAATGAATGAAGTGGTGCTATATTTTGACCTACCACTTGATGCAGGATGACATTATGAATCCTACAATTCGATTGGTACATCCAGTTTGCTACAGATAAGGCCTTTCTCTAAATTTCATTTGCTATGGTCACTGCCAATACTTCTTTATCATATTAAAGGCTCTGAGGAGATCAGTTATTGCTAACTGCGTAAATACATGTTTTACTTCTTGATGTGAAATGTCAATAGCAATCTACCTTACAGAAGTCTGAACATAAAGGAATTAGGCACATACTTTTAAAACTGTATTGCTAAGTGTTTTCTCTGCAATTTGTTTAAATGTATTATTGTACATCTTTCAAAAAAATATTTAAGAATCGATATATTTTGTGGAATGATGGTAAGTAATGTTTTCCCATATTACCCTACTTCCCAAGGCAGTGTTTTTTTAAAACTTAGGGGTCAATACCTGTTTGAAATTTGGATGAGATCTAGGGCCCATCTGCCTAGAATGAACAAAATATTTATTCCATAGACTCTCATTGGAGAACCCTTAACCTGAATGGAAGTCACTGTTCATGTCAACATCTCTTATAGTTCCCCTACCGGAAGGAAGCATTGTACCCCATTCTATTGGTATGGAAGCCGGCAGCCTTATTTGATTCTACCAGTGCACATGCACATGTACTCAGGCAGCAACGAGATCTACTGGGTTGAGACCAGAACAGTCCAGGAAGCAACCCTGTTGGGCCTGTGTTCATCAACACAACAGCCTGACTGGGCTGCAGGGCCAGCTGCTGCAGGGTAGTAGTAGCTAGTTAAGTCCAGCTGCAGACAGCCTCCCAGAAGTATTTGAAGCTGTTTCCAAAGTCACCATGTCATGGGTAGGACATATCACAGTACCTCTTTGTAAAAATGTGATAATTAAAATATTCACTAGATTGGACCCACCAATACTGTAATTTTTGCAAATACGTAGAACATTCAATCCTGAGCAGAAAGCCCCTCAGATTCTTAAGCAAGTTGAGCTCTATAAAGCATGTGGCTAGGGCACCACTGCCACCTTTTGGTAACATCGCTTAATTGCAGGTTCTGATCATAAACCTTTATTGAACAGAGATTATAATATTAAAGTTATAAAATGATAGAAAATATACATCTCTGGATACGCTGTATAGAGAGAGAGCGTGTGTTGGGAGCTTCTGCCGTTTGCATCTCCCATAGCTGTCCTGGCTCTGATTTCACGTATTCTCTGTCCCTCTCGGCAGGATCGGAGGAGCCATTCCCACGGTGTTCTCCTACTTTGCTGAAGTGCTGGCCCGAGAGAAGCGGGGTGAGCATCTGAGCTGGCTCTGCATGTTCTGGATGATCGGTGGCATCTACGCCTCTGCCATGGCCTGGGCCATCATCCCACATTACGGTAAGAGGCTGGCCTGACACAGGCCAGGCAGCCACCTTATTTTCCTTCAGCCTCCATTCCATCCCTTCCCTGTGTTGTAAACGCTGGTTTGAGAAACACACTGTCATGATCAAGTTTTTCCCTTTTGTAATATCTAGGATTTCCCCCCTAGTACAGAGATCTGTGTAAGGTAGGACCATCCCAGGGGCCCTGTAGGAATATTATTGCATTTTGCTGTTTTTCAAGTGATCACTTTCATTGGCTTTCTATGTGCTATCAACTCTGGGGTCCCCACCCAGATGGACATGAGAGGAGACAGAGGTCATAGTATATAAGGCAACAGGACTTACTGTTGTTTGGGGGTCTGTCCTACACATCAGGAGCACACAGGTACCTTCATTTGTCCCCCCTGGGTCCCCTCCAAAGCTCAGCTCCACATCAGCCCCACCTCTTCTGGCTGCTCAGAACTGGTGAGAGCAGGAAGACTCCTGTCTTCTCGTGCAACGTCTGCTTGCGGAACTTAAGAGGTGACTGTACTGTCCTTGCTGCCCAGATCCCTCCTCAGTTTCTTCTCAGCACTTGCCGTTCCTGCCACCTCCTGTTTCTGAGCAGTAAGCGTTGTCCTGCTTAGGAGCCAGAAACTTCCAGGTGCTTCACCACAAACAGTGAAATGCAGGGAGAGGTTCACAGAATCCAAGAATCAAATTTGATATATAAGGCAAAGGGGAGGGAAGATGTTCTGGGTGTGTGTGTGTCTGTCTGCATCTGTGTCTGTATCTGTGTGTGTCTGTGTGTATGTGTGTGTGTGTGTGTGTGTGAGAGAGAGAGAGAGAGAAATAGCAGGTATGTTGAAGTTTACAAATTATGAATACTGTGTAAATTAAAACCACATGTGGACTTCAAAAACTCATTCTTGGTTCAACCTAAAATCTAAGTGATCATCAGGTAAAAAATTAGATTTCAGAAATTCACTTTGGGACCATTTTCTTTTTTTCCTGCTTTTGTTTTATAACAGAGCAATTTTCACAATAAAGCCTAGTTCTGTTAGGGAACAACCCTGGGTGAATTTGATTCATTGCTCAGATCACAGACAAGATGGAGACTTAGTATTCAAATGCATTCTAATTTGTTTTACCATACTGAGTTACAGAATTCATGTTTGTCACGCTCTTTCTTTTAACAAACCTAAAAACTTAAATGCACATCAAAATTGTATATAACAATAAGAAGGAAGACTTGTTAACAAGGTTACTTGGCCTAAAGAGAACTTTTCCTTGCCAAACACTTCAGTTGAGTGTGCCAGGCTCAAGAGGTGGGTTTTCCTTTTTTAAACTCTGGTCAGTTCAGGGGCAGAGTTACCCTCACACAGGCTCATGGAGTCCACCCTAAGGCTTGTCTTCTCCCACCGTCCAAGGAATCGCAGGTGCTTCACCTTCTTTGTCTGGGCCCTGAAGCCCTCAGCCACCCTCAGAACTTGCCTCTGTGTAGACAGGCGTCTAGCTCCCACCCCACCTAGCTGGCATTTCTGGGTGGAAAAGTCACTTAGCTGCCCTGTAAAGGATTGCTTCCTAGGAACTGTGTGTAAGGAGACCAAAAGGAGACACAGTGCCTGTGCAGAGCCCAGCGTTGCTCAGCATGGCTCCTGGAGCTGCCCTAGTCCGTATGCAAGCTTTGTACAAATGAAAATGGGGTGCCTTATCCAGGTGGATGCGGTTGCAGCCCCTGTGGCCAGCTCCGCCTGGTGCTCACACAGCGAGCCGCTGCTGGCAGCTCCACTCGGCCGCTGGATTCGTTTTGCAGCCAGCCTTGTGTCTCAGCCTCTGATGGCAGCAGAGCTCCTTGGCTCCTGGGTTTTTGCTGTCTCCTTCCTGGTCCCCTTCCCATTGTGTCTCAGAATTTCTCTTGCTGGTCTTCCTGAGCTCGTAACTCAGACTGGCTTCTGCATTCTGCACATTTCCACCAGGCCTGGGCATAGATCGCTCTTGTTTTTGTCTTTCCTCACTAGGTATTTAGTTCCTCAGACATCCCTGCCTTGTACACATCTCTACCCTCGAGCTATGGTGGGCTCCAGATTTTGCCTGTGGCCCTGCCAGCCATCAGTCAGTGGCTGACCCACAAAGAATGAGTGTAATCCCACCTCTGTGTTTCTCAAGCACACATAAGATTTTCTTTTTTATAGCAACAAGGGCTGCCTAGTCCATACGTAACTAGAAAGAGCTGAGGCTGTGAATCATAAACAATTCATAAAAAGTTAGCAAAAACCCAATCACAATACAACAAAATTAGGTGTATCTGAGACTGACATTAATTTATATGTTAAAGGAAGCTTGAGAAATAATGACCTGGCTAAGCAATCAGTAACAGATCATTAAAACCTTACGCCCATGTTTTATTGAAGGCTCTCCATGGCCAGAAATGTGGCAAATGCAACAATTATTGCAAACAAGCCCGTCTGCATATTAATATCAGCAGGGGAGATTTTATCTCCCTTGCTGAGTTCATTGTTATGCTCTTTTTTTTAAATGAATATTTTTTTTATTATATTATGTTAGTTACCATACAGTACATCCCTGGTTTTTGATGTAAAGTTCGATGATTCATTAGTTGCGTATAACACCCAGTGCACCATGCAATACGTGCCCTCCTTACTACCCATCACCAGCCTATCCCATTCCCCCACCCCCCTCCCCTCTGAAGCCCTCTGTTTCTCAGAGTCCATAGTCTCTCATGCTTCATTCCCCCTTCTGATTACCTCCCCTTTCTTTATCCCTTTCTTCCCCTACCGATCTTCCTAGTTCTTATGTTCCATAGATGAGAGAAACCATACGATAATTGTCTTTCTGTGCTTGACTTATTTCACTCAGCTTTATCTCCTCCAGTGCCGTCCATGTTGCAGCAAATGTTGAGAAATCGAGAAATCATTGTTATGCTCTTGCAACTTGAAGAGTTTGAATTATTTCAAAAGAAAAGAACTTAGTTTTAAAAATCCGGTGCTGAGGCTTCTAGGGGATGATGATGTTTTGTATCTTGGTGTGGGGAAGGTGTTTCAGGAGTAGTCATTTATAAAAACGCATTAAACTGGGTACTTAAAATTTGCATACATCACTATATGGATGTTATACTTTTTTTTTTAATAAATACTTTTTCATAAAAGTTTACCACTTCCCTTACGCCCCTGAAAATACCCATGCTTTGGTCCTATCCCAGATCAATCGAATCTGATTATCTGGGTTGGGGACTCTGCATGGATGGCTTTTAAAGCTGGATCACTGCAGCCAGGTTTGAGAATCTTCAGCTTCCTACCTCTCACAGTGGGTGATCTGGGAAGCCCCTGGGACTTCATCATGTATGTATAGGGAGGGCTGTAAATGAGAACAAAGAGAAGAGTGAGCCTGACTGGCATGGTTGAGTTATTCAGTGGGTGTTTAGCTTTCCAGATTGTTGGTTTCATCCAGGCTAAAGGGCTTTCCCACTCGTATGGCTTAGAATCACTTAAAAAGTAACTTTGACATCTTGCTCTGTCTTCTTCTCAGTGCCACATCTTTTTACTTTACTTAGACAAGAGCTGTTAAGTCCATCCACTTTCCCTGCAACCTCTGAAAAAATGGAAAGTTTCTTTTTCCTCTGAAATTCTGCCTTATATAGATGATGTCACAGCCCATAGAAAAATGAGAGTATGTGGGTCCTGGCCCGCCATCCTCTTTCATTCAGAAGACCTCTGAGCGCCACCACCCAGACAGCAATAGGGAGTTTTCACCCAGCAAGGGAGCAATTTGGGAGCATTATAAAGCGACTCAGAGCCAGTTACTGGCCCTTCTCACAACAGTAACAGGATTTGTGCTGAGAGGGAAAGAATAAAAAATTGGCATCCACTCTGCAAGCAATTTAAATGATAAGTGATGCAGATAAGAAGGTGTTTGTGGCGTTGTCTCTCTGCTTTTGTGGCAGAGCAGTCAGTGCACAAAGTCCTGAGCCGGGTACCAAGTGACCTAAATTCCGACTCCAGACAAACTCCTTACACAAAGAGACTGTGAGTGGTCAATAAGGATGGCAAAGGAAATCTGAAACGAGTCTTAGGAAGTCAGACAAGGCCAGAAGGGGGTTTGGACTGCTGCAAGGGCTCCTGAGTTAACATGTGGGCTGTGGCCAGGGTCTGCTGATGGACAGAGGGATCCACCCAGCCCACCGAGGCCTCGTCTTTGGACTGGCATCGGATCATGATGGTACTTTACCTTCACACCGTTGCTGGAGGGGTTGAAGATTTCCCCGCAGATAGTCACCAACATCTGGAGATTCCCAACATAAAATTACCTTGCCCACTCTGACACAGCCCTAGGAGGCCCTGTTTGAATGTCTTCACCTTTCCTCCTGGCCACCTCCCCTGTGACCAGCTCCTTCCAGCTTCTGGGATCCCTGTGAGAGAAGAGATAGCACAGGGATGACGGTTTTCCTTCAGCCTCCCTCCCCTCAGTAATCAGGACATGCAGCATTTAATGGAAGCCCCTGGGCCTCAGGAGGAAATGGGACAGGTTGCTGACTCACAGCACTTTCCCTCTTTGGCTGAGAGCTTGCACGTTGGCCCAGGCTTTGGAGTTGCCCTGGGATTGCAGCACTGTCTGCTCCATTAAACCCTCCAACGTCATTTTCTGTTTTAAATTCGCGTGCACATCAGATGAGGTTTGTCCCCTGCTGAGGTGCACCACAGTGTGCAGCAAGGACATTCAGTTAGCTAAGTGGGAAGGTTCTCGGTTCAGCACAAAATGCCTCAGCTCTTAAAGCCCAGAGCACATGGGGCTGCCCTCCGCCCTGGAGCCGCCCCACACCTCCATCTCCCCCACCCTTCACTGCAGGCCTCCCAGGGGGCACCATAAAGCCCAGGCCCACCCCTAGTACCCACCCCCACCCCCGCCAGCCACAGCACAAGGCCTGGGCTTAAAACCTCACATATTCCTGACCAAGATGTCCCTACCCCCCCTTTAGTTCCAAGATGTGTGAAGCTAATACATTTCTTCTCCCTAACGATGGAACTGGGTGAAGGGAGCACGATATAGTCAAATGGCTGTTTGGTTGAAGAAGGAAATAGGCAAGGGTATGTTGGCTTTGTTCACAAGCGGAAGAGCACTGTAGCCAAGGGAAGGGTTGGGGGGGAGTGGGTGCTGATCTTGAGTCACTGCCGCACTGCCTCTGGGTATGAGCTTTGTCAAGCTTTTCAGTCTCCTCCCATCCCATTTCCTGCATCTCAGTGGGGGTTAAGTGTGACAGTCCTGTTAGAACACCCAGGGCATGAATAGGGCTTAACAAACGGTAGCTCTTACTGCTGTCAGGTTCATCTACATCAGACATCCAGACTCCATCAATGCAGCCCAGCTCGAGATGAGAGCTACAGGAAGAGGGAGAATGAGCTCAAAAGTCCCAAATGGTAAACCTCACCTAGTGGGTGAGGAGGTCAGAGGAGTCAGAGAAAGGAAAAATCAGAAAAAAATTAAGATAATGAGAGAGATTCAAAGAAAAAAATAATACTGTAAAACCTGGATTACCTGGAACTCAATGAATCCAGATCTTCCATTCAGTTATTTGTTGGATGAATTAATATTTGGAGGGCACAAACTATACAAAGACCCACCTTAAAGGCCACGGGACCACTCTCACCAGGTAGGAAGGACAAGAACCTGACTGCCCTAACCTGGTGGCCGAGACGCTGGCCAGCCCTGCAGGTTACAGAAACAGTGGCAGAGCCGTTTCTGTCTTGCAGCAAGTTGTCCTACGCTCTGGATCCTGGCGGCAGGCAGAGTGGTTACTGGCATGGGGTTAGATGTAAGACATGCCCTGGTTCCAAGCCGGCTCAGCCATTCTCTAGTTTTGCCACCTCTAGGACAGTTACTTGGGCTGTCTGGTCCTCAGTCTCCTTGTCTATAAAGCAGGCTTAATACCGCATAGTGTTGCTGTGTTCAAGGACTGTGTACAACAGTGGTTACACCGTGCCTGATACGCACGGTCACTAAGTGCAGTCTTTTCTTTCCACAGATGGGGCTAACGTTGAGGTAAGCGTACGAAGACGTTACTGAAAGAGTAAAAAGACCTTACTCTCCTTTTCCTAACCATATTCTCTCAGCTGTGTGCTTATCATTTGAAGGTTGTGGAGGTGTTTAGGAAGGGGAAGCATTCAGACACAGAGCGTGTAAGGTGTGCCAAGTATTCTGCGCCCACTCTGGGTGGCAGGGGAGGGCTACAATGACAGCTGGGTCCCATTTACCAGCCCAGCCAAGTGGCCCCAAGCCCTGCCACCCATCTTAGCTGTACCTCATTGAATGTCATGACACTGCAGATTTTATTCTCAAGTATCAGAGTAAGACATTGCAAGGAGAACCCACTTGGTACATCAATGTACACCAGTGTTATTTCTTAATTTGTCCATTTTAGGATCCATCTAATCTTTGATTTCAACAAAATGACTCTTAGACTCAGATTTCCTCCAGTCTCTGATTCAGTTTTCCCCAGGCATTAATAAGATACATTGGCCCCCAAAATAATAATGATAAAGTTTCTATCTAAAGGCTTAAGAAATGGGTTTGAGGCCTTCTCACTGTTTAAGTGTATGGCTATTTTTGTAGTGAGTATGTGTCATTGTTCAGGGGTTTTGGAAGCCTTGCGTTCTTAGAGCCACAAGCTCTCCCACCCCCAGCCCTCCCGCTGCTCTCCTCACGTGAAGGACATCACCTGGGGAAACGTTGTCAGCTGAGATATAGGTAGCTCCCCCACCTGCCACCCACCCCACCCCCTGCCAGTCCTGCACAGTACTGGGAAGTGCTTTACAACATTCTCACTCTGATCTTTGAGGCGTGGAGGTGTACGTGGTGAACTCAGAGTCGCCTCTTCTATTGTGCATTAAGCCAGTTATCAATGTGCTCAGGTCTTCCCACTGCCATTCAAGCTCCTCAGAAACAGAGGGGCAGAGGTCACTTGTTGAGAGCCTTCTATGTCCCAGACACTGTGCCAAGCACATTGATCTTACACTCACAGTCTGAAAACAGAGATAGGGGCTTTAAAAATATGGCAGTTTTCCTGCTCATGTGTGGGTGTGAAGATCTGCAGATGCGTGTGCTGCTGACGCTGCTGGGTGACCCTACACAGCTGGCCTGCTCATCCATCCCTCAGGTGGCCAGTGAAGCCTGCACACCTCCTCCCAGAATAATGCTTTTAAATGCAGAAAATGAAATAAATAGGATTATAAATGAAACCAATTGTTAACAAAATGTATTAGCATATGAGGTAACTACACCTGGCATCAGGCCTAATAGCTACCTTTATTTTTAAGTAGATGTGGACATAGAAGCTGGAAGTCAATGAATCCTTTCTCTTGAATCCTAGGAAACCACTGGACTTTGGGTTCTCCCAGAATTCCACATCCCATTCTTTACAATCTATTAGTTAAGATTAGAATTTACTGGGGGAAAAAAAAATTAGGATTGACTGGATATAAGAGAAAAAAAATTAACAGAGGCATGAGCAAGATATAAGCTTGTGTTATATTAAAAGAAGCCTGGATGGGGGCTGTCCAGGGCTGGGATGGTAGTTCCACCCATCAAAGGCCCAATTCTTTTTATCTCACAATTCCTTTTATCCACCATTCTGAGCACACTTCAGCCGGTAGGTCCACATTCTAGGCAGGGCAAAGCAGGAAGGATATATAAAGATATACCTGTGCTGGCATTAAAAATCTCCCTGGAAATCCCAGACAAATCCACTTAAATCTCATTAGCCAGAACTTCAGCACGTGACCATACCAAGCTACAAGGAGGTTTTGGAAGTGTAGCCTTCTATACCAAGCAGTAAAGAGAACACCGATCAGATAGAGTGGCTATTGGGAGACAACTAACCATCTCTGCTGTACCATTTCATTCTTCCTCTGGAAAATCTTTTAGAAATGTCCATGTGGTTCATAATCTAACATTTTAGTATGCCCCTTCTGTATTAGTCAGTTTTTAGATGCAAATTATGGAAAGCAACTCGAGCTAACTTAACCAGAACAGGAATTTATTAGAAGGCTATTGAGTAGCTCACAGAATGGTCAGGAAGGCTAGAGAAACAGGCTCAGGAAATGGCAGGAGCTGAGGGAATCCTTCCTTAGATGGCTGGCATGGCTGTCAGCACCCAGACCCAAAAAACCCCACATCCAGTCTAAGAAATTTAGGTCAGCGTGCACAGCTTCAGTTTCCACTGTACCAAGGCATTTTGATAGTGGTTTAATTGTTCTCGAGAGATGGTGGAGAGAGTTTTCTGTGCAAGATGCAATCCTCAGGGGCGCCACCTGCTGTTAGGAAGTCATGATTACCAACATGTGACAAGGTACCTTAGCCCTAATTAGGATACCTATATAATTAATTCCGTAAAATGCACAATTAATGCCTAGAATGGAACCTTAGAAAAATAGATGATTAAATAGAATAGGCACTGGGCATGCAATAATGTGCTGTCTGGGGCCAAATGAGGTTGGGTACAGTTTGGGCTAGTGTGGCCTTTATGTGTTGGTTACAGAAAATTAGGTACAACAGTCTAGAGAGCCCTAGCCAATGTGAATCCTCGGCAGCATTGCGGCAGACCAGACTTCCTTATCCTCGGATTACAGCTGACTAGACCCCTGGCTGCTTCCCAAAGCAAATGTGAATCCCAGCCTAAACACTGGACTAGGACTTGATCCCCAGTAGAGATAAAAGCACCTAAAGTTGGTTTCATTTACTATGGATATAGATCCTTACTCCAAGAGCTGTTGACATGAAGGTTTGCCTTGGGAACAGACAGTGAAAACATTTGATAGTATAAAAAATTTATTTAGCAAATTAATGGCAATACCAAATGTTGGTAAGGATTCAGGGAAACTGCATGTCTCATACATTGCTGGCTGCAAAATAGTGCAGCTACTCTGGAAAGTAGTTTAGCAGTTTGTTTAAAAAAAAATTTAAACAGACCTAACCTATGACCCACACCTGTACTCCTAGAACATTTACCATCACCCAGAGAAATGAAAATTTATGTCTACACAAAACCCTACACATAATTGTTCATAACACTTTTTTTTTTTGCAATAGCTGCAAATCAGAAACAACCAAAATGTCCTAGAATACCACAGAATGCTATTACTCATCAACAAAAGGAACTTGATAAACAGCTTGAATAGGCCTCGAGGGCATTTTGCTGAGTGAAAAAGCCAATCTCAAAAGGTACATGTACATAGCATTCTGGAAATGACAAATATCAAACTGGAGAAAAAGTTAATGGTTAGCAGAGATTAGAGAGGGTGAGGAGAAGGGGAGCTGGTGTGACTACAGTGGGCTGGCCCCCAGGAGATCTTTGAGTTGCCGGAATGGTGTCTGTCTTGATTATGGAGGTAGTTACATAAATCCACATGTGGGATAAAATGACATAGAACTACACACACACACACACACACACACACACACACACGATCCCACTGTCAGTTTCCTGCTTTTGATATTGTACATAGTAATTTAAGATCAAAGCATTTCTAACCATTGAGGAAGACTGGGTGGAGAGGACATGGGATCTCTCTCTATTATCTTGCAAGTGTCTATGACCCTAGTTATTTCAAAATAAAAAGGAGAAAACAAAATTGGTAATGCCTTTTTTTGAGAGGCATTTTTATATCTATCGGCTTATTTATTATAATTATCTTAGAAACAAAAGCAACAGTAAGTGTTATTCCCATTTTTTGAATGGTGAACCTGTTGCATAGAAACTTTGTTGTTTCCCAGAGTGAAAAACAAAAGTGAAGATTAGAAATTAGAACCAGTCTTCTGATCCTCATTTCTTCAAAATGTCCTCCAGACATGACAAAGCTAAGAAATGTTCTCAGAGAGCAGCCCACAGGGTAGTTTGGAGCCAGAAACTTGTTTGATGGTCCCTACGGTGTGCATATACAGCCTATGTGGCAACTACCAATTCCCTCACCTCTCTGGGTAACCCCGTCACAGCCCCTTGGCAAACCTTGCAAGACTTATGCCTCCATCCTTTGCCATAGGAGAAAACGTTTAAACCCAGAATTCAGTCATTTAAAAACTACCTCACTGAAAATGTCATAAAAGACAGAAGAGGTTTTTCCATTGCATGCCTTATAACCCACAACCTCATCCATCTTTATTTGATACTTGTGTGCCTTTCAAAGGCTGCATTACATGTTTCTCTCCCCCTCCCCCACAGCATGTGACTTCGCTGCCTTGTCTCCTGCCTCTAAGAATCTAACTGCTTTGCCTACCCTGCTTTCTCCGAGTATACAGAGAAATTCAGCTCTGCCCAGCTTCTAGCTCTAAACGTACATACCTCACCTGTGTTAGTCTGCTTGGGCTACCATAACAAAATACCATGGATTGGGTGGCTTCAACAACAGAACTTTATTTTCTCACAGTTCTCAAGGTTTGGAAGTCTAAGATCAAGGTGGTAGTTGATTTGGTTTCTGGTTGAGGGCTCTCTTCCTGGCCATCTTCTTGCTGTGTCATCAACATGTCATCAAAGAGCATTTTCTTAGCTTCGATTAGGGCCCCACCCTTATGACCTCAGTTACTTCCTAGAAACCTATATCCATATATAGTCACATTGGGCATTAGGGCCTTAACATACTAATTTTAGGGAGACACAGTTCATTTCCTAGCACGACCAATTGTGGTTTTAGCAAACAGAGGACCTTCCAGTCACCAGAAGCACACCATGACCCACCTACCCTTTGAAGGCATTGAAAGTTAAGAATTTTTTCCAATGTTTTTCTTATCAGGCCCTACTGCAAACTTATCTCTGAAACACTGATCTTTTTTCTCTCTTACATAAGGCCTTATGATATCCTTATGGTTCTGTTAGAACTGCCTATCTCATTTCTCTGAACATTTGTATATTCTGAACTAGACAAAAGGCATGCACATGTTTGTTTCCTTGAAAAGAACTGTTCTGAAAATACCCTTGCTGGGTTGAATTCATCATTAACCTAATTAGATCCTTTATCCAAGGCTTACAATGAGCACGATTACCAAGTCTTGATAACTAATTATAGTGCTTCTAAATTAACCTCTACCTGGAGGGACATAAAAATTATAATCTAAAATGTTCCTTGTTTGAGGATGTGACCATTTCCTGGATTTCCATCAATAATACTGAACTGGTTTGGAGGGCAAGAGATATTCACAGTGTTGTGGAGAGGGAGAGAAGGCTTCCTTGATGTATGAGGGTACAAGCTAGAGAACCTGGACATCACTTTTCTTCCATATACATAGTGAGGTCCCCAAAAATTGTGATCCATCCACTTGCCCAGATGGTTAAGATGAACAGTGGTAGAGCTGCCCATCTGTTTTTTACAAGTGCAATATTCTTCCATTTGTAAAAAGTAAACCAACTTTAATTTTTATGTCAGGGACATTGGTCCTGAATAACCTGGAAGTTCCTATTCTCTTATGAGCTGATTTAGTATCTATATTTTGTATAGCTGTCTCTGTCAAAATCGAGTTTGGATTTGCTCTGAGTTGCTTTTAGAGGGTCCCAAGGCTATCCTGGTTAAAGACCAAGGGTGTGGTATCCTAGCAAATGTGGCCATTCGGCACAACTGGACCATGCAGAGGATACCTATATAATTAATTCCATAAAATGCACAATTAATGCCTATAATGGAACCTTAGAAAAATAGATGATTAAATAGAACAGAGTTTGAGGTTCAAAGCATGATGGGGGAATCTAATTATGCAACTAAGTAATTCCTAAAGGAACCTTCTCAAATTTTCGAGGTGCTTCTTCTTTAAGAAGTGACTGATCTTTTATGTAACATCGGGACATGTCTCCACTTGAGGACAGGTTGAATTATATTGACCACTATTCCTCACTCTCATGCTCGCTCCTCGATGAGCTATTTGGCTGCGTTGCCCATCACACTATGTGATACACAAGACAAATGGTGTTCGTAAGGCTTGAGCAGGATACCCGCAAAGAGGTTGGAAAACAGTCTGAGAACTGTGTGCTGGGAGATAAATGGCCAGGCTCTAAATTTGGCAAAATTAAAGGAGGCAAAATATGGCGAAAGAAAATGTGGGTCAGAGCAGAGCGGGCTGCTTACCATAGATGTGAATCAAATGCATTGTCCTGCTAATGAGAAGATGCTGGTTGTGTGATTCATAGTGAAGATGAGCTGTCTCAGCCATTTGCACATTCCCTCACCCAGTCTTTTCAACAACCGGAAGCATGTCTTAATGAGGTGACTGGCAAGGGTTGGTAAATTGGTTGAAGGTCGTGGAACATATGAATTTTTTCCTGTCTAAGCCTAAATTATCCCATAAAGAAGGGGGTCCTAGAATTGGATCTGCATTAGTGCTAAACTAACAGAGATTGAGCCCTCATTAAAATTACTTGATGAGATTTAACATGGCACTTTGGGTGTTGCAAACATTTGGGGGGCATCTACTCTGTGACTGGCCCCGTGGTAGGAGCTAGAGAAGCTTCTAGGCTAAGGTGGGAGTATACAGAAACATCTGGTCTTGGGTAACAAAAAAGGACCTTGAAATCAAGCTTTGCTTCTCATCTTTCCTGTTTCAGCCTGTGGGCTCAAAGCGCCTCTTTCTCAAATACTGTGGTGGATTTGGGAGTTCAGCCTTGCCTGAGCTATTTTGAATTCTATGTGTTCTTTAACATACAAATGGTGTTACAATTTGTTGGAGGGAAGACATCAGCCAGATGGGTTAGGTGGAAGGCTGGGGAAAACTTAGGCAAGAAGGGAAGATGAGTTGTGAAAAGTCAGAGAGTCCTGGTTTCATTCGACTCAACAGTTTAAGACCGAGATGATCAATTTCAATATCATAGTGCCCAGGCAGGCGATGTGTATGAATGAAGCAGACAAGAAAGGAAACTGAGGCAAATGAGAGAGTCCAAACCCTCTCTCGAGGGTTGGCAGCTACTCAGCTGCAACAGATTTAAGCCACGCAATTATTCATGCCTGGTGTGGCCAGATTTACTGGGAGAAAGCAGAATTCTGGATAGTTATATGAAGTCTCTCCAATTATTAATCCATCGAATTTTAAATTTATTTTTATACAGATATAATTTACACGTGTGGTAGGCAGAATGATGGTCCCCAAAGATCTCCACATTCTAACTCTCAGAACCTGTGAGTGTAAGAGTTTCCATGGCAAGGACAGATGAAATTGAGGTTGCTAATCAGCTGACCTTCAAATAGGAAGATGATCCTGCATTTTCCAGGGGCTTCAATCTAATCACAAGGGTCTTGAAGAGCAGAAGGTGGCGTAGGGAAGAGAGAGAAGTGACAGCGTGGGCTGAATTCGGTTTGATGTTACTTACTTTAAAGATAGAGGAAGGGGACCATGAGCCAAGGAATGTGGGAAGCCTCAGGAAGCTGGAGAAGGTGAGGAAACCTATTCTCCTCTGGAGTCTCCATAAGGAAGGCAAACCTGCTGACACCTTGTTTTTAGGGCAGTGAGCTCCATTTTGGACTTCTGACCTGCAGGACTGTAAGATAATACATTTGTGTGGCTTTTAAGCCAGTGAGTGTGCAGTAATTTGTTACAGAACAATAGGAAATGAATATAACATACAGTAAAATTAGTCCATTTTAAGTGATGAGATTTGACAAAGGTTTGCAATTGTGTGACTTCCATCTCAATGAAGATACAGAACACTCCCACCACCAAAAAAATCTCTTGTACTCCCTTGCGGTCAGTTTCTTCACACCATCCCTGGTCTCTGGTAAGCAATGATATGCTTTCTGTCTTTTATAAAATTTCTTATAAATGGAATCATACAGCATATAACTTCTGTGTTTCGATTCTGTTTGGGCATATTGCCTTTGAGATTCTTCTTTGTAGGTGGAGGTTCATTCCTTGTTGTTACTGAGTGCTATCCCATGGTATGGATGGGTCACAGCTTGTTGATCCTTTCCCCAGCTGATGGACCTTTTTGGTTGTTTGTAGTTTGGCTATTAGGAGTAATTATGTACATTTGTGTGCAAGTCATTGAGTGAATGAGGTTTTCATTTCTCTTGGGTAAATACCTGAGGGGGAATTGCTGGACTTTTTTGATAAGTATATCTTTAACTTGATGAGAAAATGCCAAGTTGTTTTCCTAATTAACTTTATCACAATCACCTAATCCTTTCGAAAAGTTTTCAAAACACTGCATGGGGGGCGCCTGGGTGGTGCAGTCCTTAAGCATCTGCCTTCAGCTCAGGGCGTGATCCCGGCATTATGGGATCGAGCCCCACATCAGGCTCCTCCGCTATGAGCCTGCTTTTTCCTCTCCCACTCCCCCTGCTTGTGCTCCCTCTCTCGCTGGCTGTCTCTATCTCTTCAAATAAATAAAAATAAAATCTTTAAAAAAAAAAAAAAAAAACACTGCATGGACCAAACAGAACATTCTTCTAGGCCAGGTGCTAAATTTGGCACAGAAGGAGCCACTTTTAAGACAAAAGGAGCTAACCTGACCTGGAGGAGAGAAACCCAGTAACCATCTTTTGCTGATGGAGAGATGGTGCCTGTCTGGGAACCATTTGGGAGGAAGATGTCCGCCTCAGGAGAAAGGCAGGTGGGACTTCTGGTCATTGAGTACCTATGGGACAGCTGTGCCCTTAAACCAGAGGAAATGGAGCTGTGCTTTGGGGTCCCAGTGACCAGAGAGAGCAATAACTTAGTTTTGGTCAGAGGTTGGACGTGAGCTAGTGGCCCCAGAAGAGCAGGGCCTCAGCAGTGGCCTGCTGAAGGGCAAAGGACCTCAGGGACCTACTGAGAAGTAGTGGGAGGCAACTGTCTGACTGGCAGGTGTCCTCCTCCTACAAGAGAATTGCCCTTGGTGCTTTGTGAAGATTTTCAGAAACCTCCTCTCATAGCGCAGATGAAAGTCAAACTGTGTGACAGCCTGTCCTGCACAGGAGCTGGCCAGGCAGAAGACACCAGGTAAGCAAGCAGAGGGACTAGCTCCTCCCATGACCATCTTCTCTCTGCCATGTGTAGTTTGTGCTCAAGGATGTCTCAAGCCAGTAGTAAAGTCTCTTTCTTGCAGTGGATGGAAGGCAGTAGACCACTAGAGAAAAGAGAGAAAGACTGTAGACAAGGGCATTTCCCCCTTTCTGACCCAGATGTGGTACCAGTGGAACCAAGTAGGAGGCAGCCATGACCCCGGGCCCTCACGGGGGCCTCACAAGCTCTGTGTGCTCCAGACACAACTCTGCCTTATTCCATGGCCATAATTTATACGTTCAATTTTTTAAAAAAGCATCTTTCTTAAGTACCTGAAACAATTTCTGGACTCTTTGAAGCCAGAGATCAACTCTTAGTCATCTTTATAATCTCCATGGTACCAGAACACCATGCCTGGCCCAGACTAGATCACGATGAGTGTTGTGTTGAACTGAGTCACCAAATAACTGAGGCAGGGATGTTAGACCCTTTCACACATCTGATCCAACATAACCACTCCCAGTTCTAGTTAGTTTTATTAAATAAGCTTGTGCTGTGAGGTTATTTTTTTTTCCTTTGTGAATCAGCATATTGAGGACCAAGTTCCCATCTTGGTGATGGTTGCAGCTGATGCGGCTTAAAGGGGAGGAACTGGTTGATGTCATCCCGGTTCACTTGGTCCAAGCCTCTGCAGGAGCGATGACTTAGAAGAGCAGAATCAGAAGTAGCTCTCCATAGCCTGAGGTTCTGTCGCTGCTGAGCTGCTGCTAAGTTACTGTAATTTAAAGTGGTTCTCAAGCTTCCAGGTTGTTTGTTTTTGCGCTCCCCCCGCCCCGGTTTTAACTTCTGGCCTCTGCCTCGTGTTTGGATTCGAAAGCACTGTGTCCATGGCCTTCGCCGCTGCTCAGGGGATCCAGACTGCTGGATCTATTTACAGCGTCAGGCATTCATTAGGCACTGCACCATCTGGGAGACTTTCCCTGCAATTAACAATCCACTCCAGTCAAATCAGGGCCACTTGGGTGTTTCTCAGAGAAAAGCCTGTGCACATGGGAATGGTTTGAAGGGCAAGGAGAGCCTGATTGAAGAGCAACAGGGCAGAAGATGGGCTACGCTGACCTGAGAGTTTGTGGCTCTCAGCAGGGGCTTCTCACAGTGGAGAGGCTTTGGAAAAGGAGAAATTGGACTGTCACACTAAGGAGAGCCGTCTTGTTCTGCACTCCAGGAAGACTTGGCAGGAGAGCATGGAAAAATCCAGAACTGAGCAGCTAGAAAGTTAAGGCATGAAAACTCTGTTTGCCCTCTAAATGTGTAGTTAGCTCCCACCTTTTTCTGTTAAGAGAGGGTGAGATGATGCCCACAAGAGGGGAGAGGATGTATGCTGTGTAGTGATACATGTGGACAGTGCCCATATTCCCTTGGGGATGAGATGGCAGGAGACAAAGCCCTCCTTCCACCTCAAGGCCATGCTGAGGTGGGGCCTCGATGACTAAAAACTGCAAGCAAGGGGAAACAGGAGGTTTGGGGTGAGAGGGCCTTGAACTGGGAGTCTTCTAATCTAGGTAGGGAAGTGGACTGTGGTGTAGTCATTCTGGAGAGTGGTCAGATGATGCTTGTCAAAATGTGTAAATACATACCTTCTGACCTAGCATATTCCATCCCTGGTATATACCTGGAGGAGTGCATATGTACATCCATAAGGGGCCATACCTAAGGATGTTCACAGCAGTGCTATTTGTGAAAGGAGTTAGTTGGGGCAGTCTGTCCATCCATCATGAGGGGGATGGGTATGCAAAAGGTGGTGGGACACTTGGCATCAATTAGAAACAGTAATGGCAACATGATACCATGGCAACATATAACCATGCTGAGTGAAAAGTAAGAAAAAAGCGGAGACCCTAGCATGTTGCCATTTTGTAAGTTAAGAGACCTACTACGTATTTTACAAGGGTTTTATTCAAATTTGAGTCAACAGTTAAAACACATCGGCTTTATCTTTTTGAATTAATGTTTTCAGGGTGGTTTTTTTGTTTTGTTTGTTTGTTTGTTTTTGGCAAATACCCAGTAGTGGAATTACTGGATCCTTTAGTGTATCTATTTTTAATTTATTAAGGAACCTCCATACTGTTTTCTACAGCGGTTGTACCAATTTACATTAATGAATTAAAAAGATGCTGTGTATGTGTGTGTGTGTGTGTGTGTGTACACATACAATTCGATACTACTCAGCCATAAAAAAATGAAATCTTGCTATTTGGAACAACACGGATGGATCTTACACTAAGTGATAAGTCAGAGAAGGACAAATACCATTCAATATCACTTGTATGTGGAATCTAGGAAACAAATGAACGAACAAAAATAGAGATGTCCTCAAATACAGAGGATAAACTGGTGGTTGCCAGAGGGAAAGGGGATAGGGGTATGAGTGAATTAGGTGAAGGGGATTAAGAGATGCAAACTTCTAGTTAAAAAGTAAGTCACAGATAGGAAAAGTACAGCATAGGGAATATAGTCAATAATACTGTAATGATGTTGTATGGTGATGGATGGTAACCACACTTAATGTGGTGAGCATTGCATATTGTATACAGTTGTTCAATGACTATGTTGTGCTCCTGAAGCTGGTGTAGCATGATAAGTCAACTCTATTTCAATAATAAAAATTTCTTTAAAAAACCGCAATGGCTGTGGGGGTGTCGGTGGATCACCAAGAGAGTGGGGAATGTTGATAAAGGGGGAAAGAAATATGCACATGATTTGCACAATGCTGTTGATAGTGTGGTGGTTGGAGGGTAATTAATTCAACCCCCTGCACCCAAGGTTGAAAAAATATCAAGAGTTTTACTGGAGCTCATTTAGTAAATAAATTAAAACATTTTCTAAGCATAAGCGAGGAGCAGAGCTAAAGTAGCAGAGAGTCCTGAAATAAGAGTCAGATGACCTCTTTTCTTACTTAAACTCCCATGCCCTTTGGTTCTCTAAGCCTCAGTCCCTAACACATGTGCACTAGAAAATGTGTACTTCCCTCTTAATTCCCACATCATATTCTAAGTTGCTATGGCAAGTAATTTGTAAAGGCCAAGGAGTGGTTAAGGAGATCTCCAAGGGAAATGTCTGTCCAGTGCAGGATTCTGCAGGATTAATTAGCACCTGTGAATATCATACAGTCAGAATTACTGCCAGGGTTCCAAAACACCTGCTTTCAGTTCACCTCTTTTGTCTTTTGGTCTGCAAATACACCCCTGTTCGTGGACTGGTGCTTTTGCCGCTCACGGCTGAGGTTCTTCTGGTCTTGGGAAGGTATACTGAAATCATTTTTATGTCACAATGGTGAAACTGCATTCATTCACGATATGGAGGGACAAGTTTTATTAGGAAGGCTTCCATACATATAATTCTTCTAAACAAATGCGGTTTTGTTTAAAGTGTTGTGCATTGTTACAAGCCAGGATGTAAATGGGCATATCAGTTTGATTTGTATGACTGTAGCAGGCTAGTCAATAAATACTTCAATTTAATGGAGCTAGTAATTTAGAAGCACCTACTCTGTTTCTAGAACTGCCTAGCCATAATAATTCAATATGTGTCCTTCCTGCCACCAACAAAATTAAGCATATGTATCAAAAATTCACGATGAGTGAAATAGTCCCTATTACACATATTTCTTTAGAAAATTATTCAAATTTTAAAGCCCAATTCCAAATAACTCACCCCTTTTATCAAACCCAGGACAGCATATTTTAAGGTCTGTCTGCAGTGGTATTACATGAAAAGTACAGTAAATTTTTAGAGGAAAAGTAATTTGAGTTTTTAACTCAAAGAATCAAATGCTTTGTGGCTGTGGTCCTGTGATTTCCAAATCGGAGGGATCCAGAGAGACAAGGTTTATTATGATACATCATTGGCTTTCTCAATAAGGCGGCAGTTTGAGCAGCAAGTAGCAACCTCATTTCAGGCTTCTGTTTTCATTGGTTGCAGGCAGCGTCACTGCCTCCGCCCTAAAAAAACAAGCATCCTGGCACTGCATAAGAGCATTATAAATCATAGTTTCATTTCAGGGGAAAGGTTATTGATTGGCTCATTTTTTCTTCTCCCTCTGGTTCAGACTTTAGTGGGAAATGGAAACTTCCTTTATGCAGTATATTATAGCTAATCAAAAGGGCGGCCTGTGCTTACCTGATTTGTAATGGAAGGTGATCCGGGTGAGCGATTTCACAGGGCTCGTCCTGCAGTAACTGTAATCAAGAGATAAAAGCTGGAGCAACAACACACGCCGACCAGACCTTATCAGAATTATGCACTGTATTTCCTAAGACCAAGATGTTTGATAAGTTGAGATGGAAGAACTAATATAGGTAAATGGCAAGACATTCCTTTTTCATTTTTTCACTTGGCTTTTAAAGCCAGCCAGCGTTCTCATTTTCCTGTGGTTATTAATTTGGCCTTTCAGGATCACATCACCTAAGGGAGATTAATTTAAATGATATTTTTCCACGAAAGGGTCAGAAAAAAGACAAAACAAAAGGAGGTCTAAGGAGAAAGGGCAAAAAAAAGGTAAATAAGAAAATGGTGATGAGACATTTTATGATACTTTAAAAGACACAAAGTCAAGGAATAAACAGATATCCTTAGTAAAATGCAGAGAAGGCATGAAATGTTTTGGCAAGGTAAACAAGGCTTTGGTAGATTTTTTTTCCTGTTAAAGTATGGATTTTTCTAAGATGTGATATATATATTTGGTAAAGGGAAACATAGCACCATGCTGAGAGAAAAGCATGTCTACGTTGGGACAATTGTAATATGCTAAACATATATGGAAGGGAAGATAGAAATTATAAAGAAAAATAATAAAAAATCCCAGAGGTATAAAAATCTTATATATAAACAGTAGTACAATGCAACTGTTTACCACAAGGCAGAAACTCAGGACATAAAATCTTGTCATTGAAGTGTATTGTGAATGCTTATATTGGAAATCTCAGGCAATCAGTTTCACATGGGATTGGCTTAGTGCAGAAGATGAATCAAGATTAAAAAAAGTAAACATAATAAAATGTCAGCTGACCCATTTTCAAATCCAGAGAGACACATCATTTTACAAATCCACATTTGTTTCTTTTGTCCTTAGCTACATGTCCTTAGATACATGTAGTATATTTCATTAATTGGGTCTGCTGTAGATGAGTCTGCTAGCATCTAAACTGATGAAAGTGGAGAAGAAACAATTGGTGATATGAGCTATCTCCCCCAGCCCCATCCTATACAAAATTAAAAGATGCATATATTTTAAAAAACAGATCTTAATCTAGAAATTGCATGCTGCAGAGTTGAGTGGTAAGACCCACATTTTCCTACAGAGAAATAAATCCCTTGTCTCAGCTGAGCCATTTTTCCTCTAGGATGAAATGGATCACTTTCTTGTAGCAGATGTTCCACTCTCCACATCAGCAGCATGACCAAAAACGTTTACTATGACACCTAGTAATCCAACAAAATGAGTGTTATGGCACCATGGATAGTACACAAAAGTTACTGCCTAGCTTCAGAATACATTTTCTTTTTTAGCTAATTGTTAAAAATTAAAGTACCATTTGTCCATGTCCTAAAAATCAAACACCACTAAGGGATTATAATAAAAAATTGTTCTGTCCCTCCCTTCCCCACCTTCCATTCCTTCCCTTCAGGAGCAGCTGCTTTTAACAATTAGAGTTGTTTCCTCTGTATTTGCCTCATTTTTTTCTAAATTATGTAGATACACTGTTTTTCCCTTAATGTGTCTGTTACACATTACCTGTTGACTAGCATGGAAATAGAGAATTAGTGTTTCTACCCCCAACCCCAAATTCTTTTTCTCCTATGCTGTCAATACAGTAAACTCATAATGTTTGGTTAAATCAGTAATCAGAATTTGTATCATTATGATTTTTGCAGAGCCAAATAGTGTTCTAGATACTTCTTTCTTATGTAACTTTTACTTTTCCTGGAGTTAATAATTACATTGTATTTTCATTTGCCTGGCTTTCGATGTGTTTGATGAAGTCTTTGTACATGTACAACCTCTCAGTATGATTTTCAACATAATGAAACATATTAGATGACCTATCATTTCCACTACTTAATACTGAAGACCTTTCTCCTGGAGTCCTTTGGTCATTGTGTTTCTTGGGTCGGCTACATAGTTGTCATCCTGGGACATCCCTTCACAGATCTCCTGAATTGATTCCCTATTTCTGGGACCCATAGACTTTTTGATGTACACCATCTTTTTACCTTTTCTTTTTTTTTGAGGGGGGGCCTCCTTATCATACCATATACCAGTTTGATAGGATGGCTGGGAATAGAATTCTAGGTTGAAAATCATTTTGCCTGGGGCGCCTGGGTGGCACAATGGTTAAGCGTCTGCCTTCGGCTCAGGGCGTGATCCCGGCGTTATGGGATCGAGCCCCACATCAGGCTCCTCTGCTATGAGCCTGCTTCTTCCTCTCCCACTCCCCCTGCTTGTGTTACCTCTCTCGCTGGCTGTCTCTATCTCTGTCGAATAAATAAATAAAATCTTTAAAAAAAAAAAAAAGAAAGAAAATCATTTTGCCTTAGAATTTTTGATAAGTGCTCCACTGTCCTCCAGCATCCAGAATTACTGATAAATCTGATGCCTTTCTCATTCCCTTTGCTCTATATACAACCTGTATTTTCTCTCTGTAAGTTCTCTTTATTCATGGTGTCATGGTCATAATATGCCTTCATGTGTCTCTTTTTTCTCTTTTTCTCACTTTCCTGGGACTTAGGCGTTTCAATTTGAACGCTTAAGTCCTTGAGTTTGGAGACATTCCCTCATAAAACTTTTCGTCCAGTGATGACTTTCCACCAGTTTTTCTGTTCTAACATTCTAGAATCTCTGTATATTGGAAATTACCTAGATTGATTGATTATCTAATATTTTGATTTCCTCTTTTGTTCATCTTTTTGTCTTTTTATTCTACTTTCTAGGCACTTTCTTCAACTCTACCTTCCAACCATTCTATTGAGTTTTCATGTCTTCCCTTACTACTTTTTGAAAAACTAAGAGATCGGTCTGTTCTTTGCCCTTTCTATGCAACTTTTCATACTGCATGACTACATTATGTTCCCTTACACCTCTGAGGGCATTGGCTATGGGATTTGAGGGGTTGGAGTGGGCAGTGATTTTCCTTGCATTACCTGTTTTTCTGAGTTTCTTCTGTTTTGATCTCTCTGATGTTGGAACTTTTCTTCAGTATCTGTAGATCTTTAGCTATCTGTTCATGGTGAAGCGCCAGAAATCTGACTGCAAATTTTGTGAGCAAGAGGAGCTCGTTGACTAGGGGCGATGAGTGGAGGTGGCTTGGCATAGCATTTCCTGGAAATGGGTAGTCTCTTTCATCAGAAGACCCCCTAAATCTTAGAATCTGTTTGTCCTTTTTCTTTAAGACTATTTTCTGCGGAGATGCTTTGGTACCTCCACCACAGCATAAAAGTGTGGCATGTGTGGGGAAGAATAGGCTCTTGTTTCTGTGCCAGCCAATGTATTTCCTGATCGTCCACCCCAAATTGAGCATTAAGTGGCACTTGTGTGATGAATTCTGCCTGAAGCAGATGTGTTTTCTTCCCTGGTCCACATCGCCAGTACCCTTATACCAGTGCAATGACAGTAGCATAGAGATCACCAGTGTTCCAACACAAGTGTTTGCTATGGGGCTTTCTGATTTTTGGGCTCATGGCTCTTTCCAAAGACCTCTAGGCCCCACACAGATACACCCATAAAATGCAAGGGAGTTTACTCCCAGGGGTCAGCCCTCAACTAGTAGGTAAAACGAGGTGGTGGATAATTGCCTTAGCTTTACCTCCTGTGGAGAGACCATTCAGTGACACATTCTACATGGTGCCTTAGAGAGCCCCCAGGGGCCTGAGCTCCTGTTGCCCCTAGCAGAAAGCACTTCAGTAAGGCATCCTTTATCCATGTTTTCCTTCCTTCGGTCTCACTCTGCCTTCCTTCACACCTGTGTCCTGGGCTCACCTCCCAAATAAACTACCTGCATCCAAATCCTTGTCTCAGGCTCTTTTCAGGTGACACTAGACTGTGACACTGCCTCTAAATGTAGGAAGTTTTTGAGAAGTTCCACATATCCCAGAGAAGTAATATATAAATGTAAAATGACCCATTTTTAAGTATGTTAATTCTACCCTACAAGTAGATGTTACATAAATAATATACTGATTAAATATCTGTACTGCTTATTGAAAATGCAGACTCCAGACCAACCCCAGTTTGTGCTTTTAATAAGGACCGATAGAGATTCCGATACAGGTGGACCCTAGACTATATTTTAAGAAACACTGGCCTTGTGGCTTCACGTTGGACCCACCTTTCTTTCTTTTTCTTTTTTTTTTTTAAACTGATGGGGAAACACCCTGGGGTCTTGCAGATAGTGGGTGTGGAGCTGGAATTCAAATCCAGGTGTTGCTGACCTGAAGCCAGTCTCTGCACTGACTATCTGCAATACCTTGGACATTTTGTTTCTCCAAGAAAATGAAGACGGTAGCATCTACTCATTGGGTAATTAGTAGAATTTAAATAAGATCACTCCTATAAAATGCTTGGTGAGGAGCAAGTCACCATAGCAAGTGTTCAATAAATGGTAGCAGTGTGTGTGTGTGTGTGTAGGTATGTTTGCACTACAGAAAAGCACTGAATTGAAAAAAACACATTTTCTAAAACCATAATGAGTCTGTCAGCCACCAGCAAACATCCAATGAAGGGTTCCACAAGGAATCCCAAGTCAGTTCTACAGTCAATAAATACTAAAGGGATCTTACTACCTGATGTAGCTGAAAGTCTTCCTCTAACACTTCTTCAGCTGAGATGAAGACAAGACTAGGAGCAGAGACAGTCCTGCATGAACACACTATGGGCTCGCTGTGACACTGTTGACTGAAGAGTGATTTTTTAAAAAGATGGGTTTTTAAATGATGATTGTTTTCCATTTGTAGTAAGATATTCAGCAGAGCTCCAGATTTAACTTGTCCTCATTTCCTGTTGCCTGTACCCCGAGTTGTTCAATAAATTGCTATTGATCACTTCCAGAGCCTCCTAACTGGCTCTGATTTCCCTTTGTGCTCCCCAGTCTATTCTCAGTAAGGCAACCAGAATGATCCTAAAAATGTAGGTCCACCCTATTTCCTGCTTTCAGCCTGCAGTGTTTTCCCGTCAAACTTTGAAGTCCTTGCCTTGGCCTCCCTGACTTACCTGATTGAGTCCGTGGCCTACCTCATATCCTACTGCTCTCTCTTGCTCATGGCGCTCCAGCCACACTGGCCTTGCTCTGCTCTGTACATGCCAAACATGTTTCCTTCTCAGTGTGTTGGCATGTGCTATCCCCCTCTTCTGGAATGTTCTTCCCTCAGATAGGGACTGGCCTCTTCCCGCACTTAGAAGGCTTACAATTGAAAAAAACAGATTCACACTCAAGTTGCTTGAAACATACTTAACAGTTTTCTAGTAATGAAGTCAAGCATCAGTTTCTACATTTAAATTTATTAAAATTAAGCAAAACTCCTAATTCAGTTCCTTAGGCACAGTAGTCCCTCTCAAGGGCCCAAAAGCCGCATGTGGGTACTGGTGCCATATTGGCCTGCTAGCATAGGTCTAGTGGGATAGATAAGGCCTATAAACATACAACACGAATGTACTCATTAAGAGTCCATATAAAGAAGAGATGCAAGTTCTGAACATTGTCTTTGTCTTCCTAACTTAATTTGTCATTCTTAGGACTTAACAGATGTATCAAATTTCCCAGGAAGCCTTGTCTGATACTCTCAAATTGAAATGGGTTCTCTCAACTGTAAGCTATAAGAGCACCCTATATGTCCTTTATATTTTTATATTTTTGTATTTCCCTAATTTGTAAATTTCCATGTGGCCAGGAAGCTGTCATTGTTGATTCTCCAAGGCTTGGCCCTCAATACATATTTTTGGAATGAATAAATTAATTACGAATGACTTAATTGAATAGCCAAAACTTGGAAGAAAAGGAGATGGGACTAACCCTGTTGGAACAGAGATGCCAGGGTGTCAAAGGGGAACCAGGATGGTATGATGGTGGGACAAAGACAGAAGTTTGGTTTATGCAGGATGATGAGCCATCCAGGTCAAATGGATCTGGGGGGTCAAAGAGGATGAGCTAAGAAAAGCCGCCAGATTTAGTAGCCAGAGGATCGATTTTATGGGAATCATTTAGGCAGACCTAAGTTCACGGACATCCCTGAATTAAGAATGGTAGATACTTTAAATGTGAGTAGATTGGGTTGTAGGGCCATTGCCCAGTCTTAAATGTCGGATCAGCTGTACTCCTTCCACCGACTGCAGTCCCCACTGATGGCAGCTGTTAAATCTGTATGCTAATTGAAATTGTGGGCGATTCATAGCAGGCTCAGGGTGCTGTGTGATTTATGGGCATCTGATCTAAAGATACTTAAAGGATGGAATTATTGGAGCCAGGAAGAGAGATGTGATTAATCAGAGCAGACAGTTTACTAAGTGGCCCCACTAAAACATTGCAGTGAAAAGCAGAAAAGAACTCTGGTTCCATCCATGAGGCAAGAGGGATGTGTGAGTGAATGTATACACACAGGGTATTAAAGGGTGATTTTCTAGTGTATGAGAGTTTGAGACTGGGGGCTTTTTAAGGACACTCCCCATCACCCTTCGCAGATATAGAGCTCCTGGCTCCTTGTTTGCATCACAAGAGCTCGGGGTGTTTGGAGAGTGGCTGCAAAAAAAACAACACAAAGTGGTGTTCCTTTTACTTATATTCGTAAGGCCCCAGTGTGAGTCAAAGCCTTACTGTTTCCCTGAGGATTCCTTTACTACTATAAGGGGCTGGGGTTCCCTTTGCCAAAATGACTAAGCCAAGAAACCAGGATGCAACTCAAAATTTCCTAGTATTTATCTAAATAGAAAAATGACAATAACATAAGTAATTGGAATAATTGTTGATTTATTAACATCAGAAGTTAGTGAGTCTTGTGTTTGTCCTACCCAATGGACTGTCTTATTTATTGTTGAACACTTGACACCGACAGACACCTAGCTAGATGTATTTTTTCAGTTGCTACAGACTGTCAGAACAGCTGGTCAGGATCATTCCCTTCAAGAGAAAAATCTGACTCATTGTGGAGACTGTGGAAACACACATCTTCTGGGTGCATGCTCCATGCATCCTGAACAGTAACACCCCCACCCCCACCCCTTCGGCAGCACCTTAACTACAACTCTGGCAGGGTGGAAAGACTTCGGGAATGCAGAAGGGACACTCTGCTTGAAAAATCGGGGTAGTAGGGGAGGGGAGCAAGGGAATGCTTTGAAGTACTTTGTAGGGATCCCCACACAGCCAACTAGACAAGATATAGTGGTTCTTCTCCCCTCTCATGGAGACTCAGTATCCCCACCACTGTCACGCTTCCCCATGCCAGTACACACGGATGAACAAACACTTCTATTTTCTGCTCTAATGCCATCTACTTGTGCAAGCAAAATGGTTTTAAAAGTTGGATCCTGAGTTTGTGAAATACTCACAGAATTAGGACCCATGGATGATGGTAAGGGCAGAGGCTACAGGAAGAGTCAAGAGACATCCTTACTTTACCTTCAGAACTATCTGGCTAGGAAATGATTCGAAATGATTTATTTGCTGAAAGGTGTATCCGTGATATTTACAGAGTGGAAATTGAAGAACCAGACTTGAAAAATAATAAACTCAGAATCTTTAAGTGCTACTGTCCCAGTTTCCTCAAGGGTAAGACGGGAGCCAGAGATGTTGTCACACCCTAAAAAGGGATTCACTAATTGTCAGAGTGCTGAGTGACCTAAGAACACGCTACTGATGAGACGAAATACCCAAGTCAGAACAATGATTGTGTCTTACGACCTGCTGTATACAGCAGATGTGACCCAGAAATTGTGCAGGTAAATATTTTAATGGAGTAGTGGTGTTCCGTGGGTGTACGGTGACTATTTGTAGGCTCCTTTTCACTCACCATGTTCATTCCTTAACAGTTGGTAATTGTCACTCAAAACTAGCTTCCTTTTTCACATGTAAGGATAGAAGTGGATACTGTGAACTGTGGACAAGAAGTAGAAAAAAATTACCTTTATTGAGCACAGCTCATTTTTTCCTGTGAGGTGATTACTTATCTTTGTGCTTATTTCAGATAATGAGTCATTACTGCTGGTAATGCCTATTCCTTCTTCCATTTGCTGTGCACTGGCACACGGAAGTTGATTTTTAAAATTGCTCCATACCAAGGGGAGGACAGGAATAGCATCCGGAAACTAGTTCTATTCTAACAATCTATGGAAAATAAAGAACATTTGAAATTTTCAATTTAAGCTTGAGTTCTATAAAATTGTGGACCTAAAGTGGTCTTTCTTTTTTCTATTAAAACTGAAAATTGTTAAATTACCCAGAGTCCCAACATTGCCATTATCATTAGCTTTTAAGATTAAATTTGAAAATCAAAGACTACATGTATGTTGGTACTTTATAAATAAGTAGATGGTAAAGCAATAACCTCAAAGCAGGTCTCAGCCAGTCCTTCCCCACCTGCTGAGACATTTGATACCAGTGACTATTAAATGCCTGGAAGAAGAGAAGCAAGGCCATATTGAAGAGAGAAAATTGCCCCAAACCTGGAAAGTTCTTGGTCTAGGACTTCTGATGACCAAGTTACATACATGTTGTATTGACTTTTAAAATGCTGCAAGACTGGCAATATTCTCAAGAGCCAGGCATGTCATTGTGTACTTGGGCCTTCTGCATTCACATTGCATGGAGTGATCCTCTGCCGTCATTCGGGAACATCGCGTACGTGGATGCAACGCAGCTGAATTAGTTCGCTAGGGCTGCTGTAACAAAATGCCACAGACTGGCATTAAGTAACAGGAAGTCACTTCCTCACAATTCTGGAGGCTAACTATCTGGTGAAGGTCTTGGGACATTTGGTTTCTTTGGAGCCTTCCTTCCTTGGCTTCCAGATGGCCTTCTTTCTGTGTCCTCACATGGTCATCCCTCTGTGTTTTCTGTGTCATCTCCTTTTCTTCTAAGGACACCAGTCCTATTGGAGTAGCACCCAACTCACTGACCTCATTTAACTCCATTACCTCTTGAAAGGCCCTGTGTCCAAATACAGTCTCGTTCTGGCGTACTGGGTGTTAGGGCTTCAACACAGGGATTTGTGGGCGACACCCCTCAGCCCGTGACAGCAGCCATCTTTCCAGGCCGGTGCCCTGCCCGTGGCAGATGTTCAGGCAGTAATTGTTGAATGACTGGGATGAAGAAGTGTGAACCACAGTCCCTGTGCTAGAGGAAGGAGCAGGTGTTAGGAGAAAAAGGGAAGCAGCGCTGAAGCTGCACCTGGGGCACTCAGAAAATAGCTCTCAGTTTTTTGAAATAGTTAGACCATGATTAAACCTGAAGAAAAATAAAATTCAGAATCAGCTCTGAAAAGACAGGGAGAAGAGACTTGGAGAACTTCTCTCGGAGGGACGCAGGAAATCTCTAAGATGACTTGCATTGTGCATTATGATTCCAAGTGGATGCAAGCAATTAACAGCTGCTCCGGGTTTGTGAAACATGAGGTTGGAAGCCTCTTTAGTGGATGTTGTCTACTCTAGAGTCCTTTGTTATTTTTAATGCGCTCACACAAACAGGAAATGTCTTAGGCCAGATGCAAAACATTTATCAATTTTACGCTCTCCTTATAGTCACCAAGTTAAAAAAATAATAATAATATCGGAAATAAATTGAAAAGATGCATGATGCAGTCCCATTACTCCAATAAATAGTCAATGTTGGTTTTGAAAAATATTGTAACATTATAACTTAAAGCCGATTTGGGTACCATTTTAATATGATCTAAGACTTTTAAATAATTGTGTTAATACCAGCAGCTGCTTTTATTTGGTTGGAAAAGTGATCCATTTTATAAATAATATCTTTGATGAAAATACACTGAAAATATATTCATTTGATTATGAAGATGTCCGTTGGTACAGATTTCTCTTTGATGTGGTCAGACAGTGCAAGGACGTTACTGCCTTACTCTGCTGTTACGACAGTGGGGACAGGTGTGTCGCTGATGTGCATGGCTGTGTTGTTGCACGGTGTCCGTGGTAGCACTGCGCTAGTCCTGATAGAAGACACTGCAGAACCTGGGAGCATATACATCTTTGCAGCCTCCACTCAGTCAACCATATAGCAGCTCAATTTTTGTCACAGTCCTCATAATGAGATTTTTTTCAATGGTATCGGCTTAATATTAACCCTCAGTGGGTTACTGTGGCATTTGTTACATAACTGGAACCTTTTATTCTGAATGCTTGGTTTGTGGTGTGGGCTGTCCATTCTCTTTCAGAGTCACTCTCTCTGCAATGTGGAAGTCAGCTGTGAAAACCACATGGTTGATGACTTTAATTAATGGTTGACTTTAAGCCAACCCATCAGAGATACTGTGACTGAAAGCTTGCTTCTTATCCTGAGTACACTGTGGTTTAGAGTTGTTGCTGTTGTTTTATTTTATTTCATTTGTGCTAAATAAGCATCCTGCAGGAACAGCATCCAAACCCCATTAGCATCAGTAGTTCCCGTACCCATGTCTCAGAGGTTCCCTCATTGGTAAGAAAAGTCAACAGATACTCCTCTTTGCCCCACTCTCCAGTCCCTGTTGTTGCGGCTATTCTTGTGTTTCAGGTCTAACTTTTCTTGCAATATTAAGAAAAATCCAAACCTAACTAATATTAAAAATAAAATGGTGGGGCGCCTGGGTGGCTCAGTCAGTTAAGTGTCCGACTCTTGATTTCAGCTCAAATCATGATCGCAGGGTGGTGGGATCGAGCCCCACATCAGCCTGTGTTCTGGGCATGGAGTCTGCTTAAGATAATCTTTCTCTCCCTCTGTCCCTCTCCTGCATGTGTGCGCTCTCTCTCGCTCTCTAAAAAATAAATAAAATGGCTAACATGCTCTTTGACTTTATTTTTTTTTCTTATATATGCTGTCAACAAAAACACTGTGTATTTTAAAAGTCCTATATCTTCTTTCCCCATTTAAAAGAAAAAAAAAAACTGTTCAGAGCTTTCTTTCCCTATCCAAAAAAACCTTAAAAACAGAAGTCCTATATCAAAGCCATCCCATCAGAGATACTGTGACTGAAAGCTTGCTTCTCATCCTGAGTACACTGTGGTTTAGAGTTGTTGCTGTTGTTTTACTTTATTTCATTTGTGCTAAATAAGCATCCTGCAGGAACATCATCCAAACCCCATTAGCATCAGTAGTTCTGAACCACCTCTTTCCATCCATTTTCCAGATGCATTAAATACACTGTATCAGAAGAAGGGAGCTCTATGTTCACTTGTCCGCTGCATCCTTCCTCTATGAGCTGTCCTGGATTGGGTTTCATCCCTGCCCCACTGAAGGCAGCCTGCTGTGCATATGATAGAGGCTGGGTCAGCGTTAGGAGCCTTGTGCTGGATGGCGGAGGGCCCAGCTGTCCTGGTGCAGCACTGAAACTGAAGACAGTATTGTCAAGAAACCACAGTTCTTTGTAGCCAGATGGGCACAGCTACATCTTTCTGTAAAACTTCCATGGATCGTTTTCTTCTGATTCTGTTTTGTTGTTTTTTTTTTTTTCTCTGTAAAAGGGGAGGCCAAGAGGACTTCTTGTCCTTGCCCACAAGAGGAGTAGCCATTAGCTTATGTATTTAGAGAAGTCTTAAGTTATACTCTGAAAATTGTGCAGACATCAAGTCTCCTTTCCTGACGGTCCTGTTGCTTACCCTGACCAATGGCAGCATAGGTATCACCTGTAAAATGAAAGAGCACTTCCCCCCTCTGTGACATTTGGTGGCATGTTGATACAGAACTAATTCACTTATTCACTTTAAATGCTTCTCCCTGTCTCCTCACCTACTATTCTGGGTAATCCAGTATGGTTCCTCACGCATAAATCATCCTGAACAGCAGGGTTCTCTGACTTTGGCACATAACAGAGTCATCTGGAGGGCTTATTAATATGCAAGTTACTGGGTCCCCACCCCAGGGGTCCTGATTCCGCAGATCTGTGGAACCAGGGAACTTGCATCTCTAACAAGTTTTCAGGTGATGCTTAGGCTGCTAGGTCAGAGACCACACTTCGAGAACCAGTGCAATCCAGTGTTAGAACTATCCATGTGTGATTCATTATCAGTACAGCTTTGGGGGACTGGTGTTTCGAACTTGTTAACAAGGTTTTCTTATTCCTGGGGTTGATATCACTTGTGTACATGACCCCAGGTCCTGATTTGTTACACTTGAATCACTGGTATCAAAAATAGTAAGGAAAACAGTACCTAACACTGACGTAGAATTTTACATCTTTACTTCCATGATCCCATCTAAACCTTCAGACAACCCCAAGGCTGCTGCTGCTAATAATTATTATTATTAATATTATTAATTATCATTAATATTTTATTATATAATTATATAATATATAATATGTATGTGATTATATAATATATTATAAATATATATAATATAAATATAATAAATATAAATTATATAATAATTATATAATATTGTATTTATATTATATATGTATATTATATAATATAATATATAATATTATCATATTATATAATTATTATTATTATTAGAGAAAAATGAGGTTCAGAAAAAGCAAATGACTTCTTTAAGGTCAGTGAGATAGTAGAATTAGGACTGTTACCAGGCTAAATCCAGAGACTTTGCTCTTCACACGAGGGTGTGCGAATTCACTGTCCGAGGAGGACATGTGCAATGATAGTTTTCAAAAGGCCAATTTTAAGCAGTTCCACATCCGTAAGCACTCTCCCTTAAGCTGATGTACTGGTGAACACACCCTTTTCCTACTCTACAAGAGTGGTGTAGTGCTCACTCGTGTCCTCAGCTGGGAACCTCTAGATTCTGAATAAGGAGTAATTCAAAAGTTGGTGTAGGAGATTGGAAAATGACTCTAGTGAGCAAGTAATAAATCCTTTTCCAGTCAAGTGGTTTCTAATTCTTTCCTTTGAACAATTCTGAAGAAGAGTCTAATCAAATAAGCTGGTAGGTCATTAACAATATTTGCTGAAAACTGGGAGACGTGAGAGTTCCCAGAATTGAACATGTAGCTAGGAGTCAGACTCCCTCCATTCACATTTACTTATTTACATGAATATGAATTAATGATAAACTCTCTCACTTTAGCAATACGTAATATTCACCCATGGATACAGGAACCATTTGGGGAAAAAAACCTCTCCATTCCATGTTATTGAAAGATACACTTCCAATAAAACTCTTTTTTTGGTTTAAAAATTGTCAAACTTCAGGGCGCCTGGGTGGTCCAGTGGGTTAAGCATCTGACTCCTGGTTTCAGCTCAGGTTGCGCTCTCAGGATCCTCAGATCGAGCCCCACGTCTGGTCCATGCTCAATGTGGACTCTGCTTTCTCTCTCCCTCTCCCTATGCCCACCCTCACGCTCTCATCCTCTCTCGCTCTCTTTCTCTACCTGACTCTCTAAAATAAGTAAATCTTTTTAAAAAAAACCTGTGAAACTTAAAAACTATATTTGGTTAT
Organism: Ursus arctos; assembly: GCF_023065955.2. NCBI lineage: Eukaryota > Metazoa > Chordata > Mammalia > Carnivora > Ursidae > Ursus > Ursus arctos. The sequence continues at coordinate 60,347,702 of NW_026623067.1, forward strand.
ATTGATCAATTGTGTAATAATAGCTCAGTCAGTATAATGTTCTCTATCATTTAGAAAGCTTGTGGTCAGGATGTTTTTATATTTTAAATTTAGAACATGTGTTTGCAGAGAGGTATAATAGGTTGGTCAGTCAAATCATAAATGCATGATTTATGCATAACAATATGCTTAAATGAGGTTAGAACTCTGTGGGGTAAGTGGAATGGAATTTCCAGTTCAAGGAGAAAAGGAGATCATGTAAAATTTCCTTTTACTCAAGAGCTTGATCCTGTGGTTATTAAGTGGCTGATGACCGTTCCAAATTGCTATGGCATAGAGATTCCATTGGCTCCATTTTTAAGGGTGCGAGCCTGGTTTTATTTAAGGTTTCCATTATTTACAATATGCCAGAAATTTTACCCATAGTAATAAATATATCCCAAGCTAAGATGAAAATGTAACTGTCAATTTAGAAGTGGTGGTGGAGGGAATGGTTTCTCAAAATTCTGTGGGATCAAAAGAGCACTAATTTCGGTGTCACATTCACCTCTGATTCTGACACAGTGCGAGTTGCACATATTTGCATGGAGTTGGGTGTATCTGGTATTGTTCTCTTCCTTTCTCACCTTATCTCCCTTCACCCTCCCTGAAAATCTTACAGTTCTCCCATGAGGATTTCATCTTTGTGAAATGAATGTTTGTCATTTATTATCATGATATTAAGATTTATAATAAATAGATATTTGGTCTTCCACTGGGTTCCTGGCACAGAGGTCCTAAAACCCTTAAAATTTCGTTGTTGGTGATGATAGTGTCTTTTGTTATGTTATTGAAGTGATTTGGAAAACCCCTAAGGATAAGGGCTGGTTCCCGGTAGAGCCTACCTGGTTAATGGAACTTTGAGTCCCCTGACCTCCTGGGGAGGGCAAGGGACTGGAGACTGAGTTGAAACACCAGTGGCCAAAGATTTAATCAGTCATGTCCATGTAATGAAGCCTTTATAAAAACCTGAAAGGATGTGGTTTGGGGAGCTTCTGCTTTGGTGCACACATGGGGATTGAGGAAGAGTGGGTTCTCAGAGTATGGAAGCTCCCATAACTTGCCCTATGCATCTCCTCCATTGGGCCGTTCCCTAGCTCTATCCTTTATAATAAACCCATAATCCAGTAAGTAGAATGTTTGAGTTCTGTGAGCCATTCTTGCAAAATATTTGAACCCAAGGAAAGGGGTCATTGGAACCTCCAGTCTCTGGCCTAGGTCAGAAGCACAGGGAACAACCTGGGCTTGCAGTTGGTGTCTGAGGGGGCAGGGGGTGGGGGACAGTCTTGTAGGACTGCCCCTTAACCCGTGGAATTTGATGCTGTCTCCAGGTGGTCTCAGAATTGAACTGAATTATAGGACACCCAGCTGCCGTCAGAATTGCTTGGGTGTGTGGGGAAACACCTCTTCTCCCATCGGAACTGGTATCAGAATGTTTAACACGCAGTGGAAATCTTTTAAGCTTTACCTACAGGCATGATTTAATTTAGAAGCAATTCTTGCCACGTATGATAAGAAGTAAAAAATTAAAAAAAAAAACCACTTTATTCCTATCTTAAGATGAGAAACTACTGCAGAATATTCTCACTGATTTTTTAAAAATCTGAACTTTCCTCATGAGACTTGGCAGGAGGTAGAAGTGCAATGCGTCTACAAATCTAGCCAGGCAGCAGGGCAGCCTAACAGCATGAGGTGCCCCTCCTTTTTCTTTCATGCCTCCAGAATGGTGGTGGAAGCCTGTTTTGAACACCTCAGCTGGAATGAGACCTAACGTAAGCATTACTCCAGCCTCCGTATTTAGCTATGTGATGCATCTCTTAATCTCATTCTTCCGGCCCTTATGAACTGCCTGTTTTCTCTGAAAGAGTCCAGGCTTATAAGGTAATGTCTGATGCAGATAGGTCCAAATATTCATTGTGAAATATGCAGATTGCCTCCAACATACTGTGAACCAAGATTCAAGTTTCAGAAATCTTAGTGAATGAAATTCCTCCTTTCCCAAGACTCTCCGTAAATCTTCTCATGGCTTAATTAAATACTAATAATTGTGTTAAACCTAAAATGTTATGTCATCTCTGGGTGCTGAAACTTAGGGTGATTTGCTTTCTTTTAAGTTATATTCTATATTGTTTGAATTGCCACATAAGAATGTATTGTTTTTATAGCTAGAAAACGACGATAAGACTGCTGAGGGTAAAGAAAAATGATCAAAAGAATCCTAAGCAGGTGAGGTGAGTCAAGTTTACCCCCTTTCCAGGGCATTCCAGACAAATGAGATACTCAGGGTTGGTTTTTCTCTTTTTATAAGACCATCCCCTCACTCCAATGGATTTTATTTTGTCTATAGTTTTTAATGTTCGCTGTCAGGAAATTCTCAGCTAACCAAAAATTTCAAGCTCTTCCCTGCTATTTTAGCCTATGGAAAGAGGAAAAACAGCTGTTAGATATAATGCTAATCATTCTTAATAGCATTAAAAGCCCTTCTTAAGTTCTGTGACACTCTGTACTAATTCTTAGTAAGTGGAATTGACCAGAGGTTTTTTTTTCCCCCGGATCCAAGAAAGTTTTTTGGTTTTTGTTTTTTTTTCTGCCAGGGATAATGAGAACCACTAATGCTTAGGATATGTTTCTAGCTCAGTCTTTTCCGTTAAGGTTCTCCGTTTTCTCAGACAAGGATTTGTGAATGTATTCTGCTGTCCTGTGGTTATAATTGTATCAAGTGGTTTGGACACAGGACCAGTGGGTCTTGAGAAGGTCTTCTCATGTTACCCATTTCTCCCATGCCTGGCCCCACCCTCCTCTGCTCCAGCATGTCTGCAGGACTCTCTTCCCTCACCTCTGGTTTTAGAGTCCTGTTCTCATTAACTGTTTTCACAGACTCACACATCTTTCTTTACCGTGATCCCAAAGTTGCCCTTGGGCCCCAGTGCGCTAGCTTGGATCTGTGTTTGCGTAGCTCGGCATTCCTTTGCTCTATCAGACTTTTCCTTTCCAAATCCCAGAGAGTAGGTTGGTTTCAAATAACCCTTACATGTGCAGCCCATATCTGTTCAAACCAAACCCCTCACCCAGTGAAATCTGTCAGAGTGGGCATGCCAGGCCAGCCCCAGCTCACCCCTCAGGTCTGCTGGCCTCAGGACCACCAGAGGTGGATGGCCTCATTTCAGCCCCTCACCCCTGAGGTACCTCCCACCAAACACCCGGAATCCTCTGGTCCTTCTTGCTTCTTTTTCACCCTGGCCCCCATCTTGGCCCTTCCAGGAGAAAAGAGTGCTTGGGTTCTCTTTAGAACCTGGTATAGTAATGAAATACACTGTCAGGTCATTTTCCCTAATCCCTTTTTAAAAACTCAAAACCTGACAAAAGAGTGCAGCAGGGGCAGAAAATGTTTCAGGATGTTTTTACAAAATGGTGGGCAAAGATTTCCTCTTGAAACAATTCTGCTCTGCCGCATTTGCTCCAGAGGCCTTGACCTTGTATCATGACCCTCATGGAGGCTGCTTTGTGCTTCGGCTCCTTGTGACTGGGTCTCTGGCCCTCAGAGCTGGAGGGCAGGGCCCTGCCTTTCCATCTTTGTATCTGCCTCCCAGGGGAGCCTTGCCAGGTTGCATTTAAGAGTACAGCGGTTGGGGGCGCCTGGGTGGCACAGCGGTTAAGCGTCTGCCTTCAGCTCAGGGCGTGATCCCGGTGTTATGGGATCAAGCCCCACATCCGGTTCCTCTGCTGGGAGCCTGCTTCTTCCTCTCCCATTCCCCCTGCTTGTGTTCCCTCTCTCGCTGGCTGTCTCTATCTCTGTCAAATAAATAAATAAAATCTTTAAAAAAAAAAAAAAGAGTACAGCGGTTGAATTAGAATTTGATGGAGAAAAGAAAAAGCACAACAGCTTCTGAGCCCTAGTCTGAATTGCTTCAAGCTTCCCCTCATTCTGGCAAGTAAAAGTCACCAGGCCAGAGGCTTTTAAGAGCACTTCATCTTTGTGTAGCTTGTGAACCCAGGGTGCCCCCCAGTGTCGGTTAGGGTTAATCACAGTTCACCATTTCTTAGCACACCCTAGCATGGATGAGGGAGATGTATTTTGGCTTAGTAATTCTTGTCAGTCCTTATTTTCTGCCGGACGATTTTCTTGTGTTTGTCAAAAGTTCAGTCTTTTGGAGGGCTCACGAGGTATTTTGAAAAACTCACTTTGATTTGCCTTTGTGCAAATTGAACTCTGATTGAAGAAGAGCCGTTTTCACCGAAATCCATTTCCTAGCCAGAAACTCTCCCACTCCCAATCTTTTTTTTTCTTATGTGCCTCCTTTTAAAAATGTCATTGTATTTATCTTTTCAAGATATCCATAAAACTGAAAAACCGGCCAGTTCACCTTTCTGCTTGGCCCTTGGAAGGCAAAGGCATTGATCAAACAGACTTGACCAACAAGTTTCTTCTTGTTGATGGGAATTTTAAGTCTCTAAAATTGCATCTCAACTTTTTTCTGCCGGCCTCCACCCAAATGAAAACGACTTCTAAACTTCTGAAAACCTTTTTTATCTTCCTTAATCTACCACTGTGTCAAAGCATCCCTCCCATCTTGTTTAATCAGGCCGGTGGGCAGACTTCCCAGCACACCCACCTCCAGGCACCTGCAGTGGTTAGGAACCGCCACGAGTGTTCTGTGCACCAGACTTCCAGAGCCACGGAGCTACGCAAAGAAATTCCTTGTTTTCTTATTTGTTTATTAATCTTATTAATTAAAACATTGTATTCATCCATCTCACCATTATTGCTGCCTCTGGGGCTAAATATTCTCTGTAGCTCAAGCGTGCCTGCGTGTGTGGTTGTGAGGGGTATGGTGGGAGGCAAAGAACTCATTGAGACACAGAAGTCAAAACTGCCTGTTTCTGTGGCTTGAACCCCTAGAAACAGTAACTCTGTTGCCACCCTTTTGACCGTGTGGTGCTTCAACAGGATGTAGTTTGGATTTGATTCATCTGGATGACTGCTAAAGACTATTTTAGGCAGCATGATCCTGGTCAGAAGGGTTACGGCCTCAGGAAATCTCCCTTTGGCGAGGAGGAATGGCCAGAGCTTCCTTAGTTCTCCAGGGTTGGGAACTCCCTCTTTCGGAGTTACCTTAGTCCAGGAGAGCTTGGCCAAAAGGGGAGAAGGAGCTTCAGTCGGGAACCTGAGCCCTGCCTGACCTTTGGTCACCTCTGTTGTGAAAAGCAAAAAGAGTGTTGTCTGTTAAAATGCAACCGGTTGAAATAGTGCTCCCAAAGTAATACAGTCTGAATGCTTCCAAATCACAGTAGTTGATAAAGTATCTAGTGCTTTGCCTGGAGCTTTGGTATATTACCGGTATTGTAATCTTGCTGTGCTTGTCCTGAGACTACTCTTGCTTAAATGAGGTTATAATTTACATACAAAAAGATGCAAGACTCTTAAATGTATAGTTCAGTGGATTTTGGTAATTGTATACATCCATGTAACCACCACAAAAATCAAGATAACGCAACATTTCCATCTCCCCCACAAGTTCCCTCACACCCGTTTTCAGTCAGCCTCTTGACTACCCACCCTAGAGGCAACCACTGTTCTGAGTTCTAACCAAAGATTAGTTCTTCCCGGTTTTGAAATTAATATAAATATAGTGTGGAACCTTCTGGCTTTTTCAGTCAATGATAATGTTTTAAAAATACCTCCATGTTGTTGCATGTATCAGCAGTTCATTTTTTCGTTATAAAGTAGTACCATTATATAGATATATCACAATGTGTTCTTCCATTCTCCCGTTGATAGACGTTTGGGTTGCTTCCAGATTTTTGTGGGATTTCCTGTGTGTGTGTGTGGAGGGAGAGGGGTAAATTTTTATGGTTTTAAAGGCTGCTTTCTGGTGATTCTTATACAGGTCTTTTGAGCCGCCTCTGCTCTGCTTAGGTTTTCATTTCTCTTGGATTTAGTGCTAAAAGTGGAATTGCTGGGTCATATGATAGATGTATGTTTAACTTTATAAGAATCTAAAGTTGTACCATTTTACACTCCCACCACCAATGTGTGAGACTTCCGCTGGTCCCACACCCCTGCCCACACGTGGTGGGCTTTGGAAGGTATCTCGTTGTTTTAATTTGCATTTTCTGAAGACTGATGATGTTGAACAATGGTAACTCAAAGTTAAGGCTGTTTTTTGTTTTTATTTTTGGTTTTGTTTTAAGGAATCTTCACTTTTTTCATCTAGAAAGTGGGATGTAGCAATGTCCCAGGGGAGCCTAAGCTGAGTATGTTATCTTAAGCACATCTCAGAGGCTGGTCCGGGCGTGCCTGTAAGGACTGTGACCCCCTGAGGAAGGAGGAGCCACCTGGGGTAGGAGGACACAAAGGAAAAAGAGCCAAAGAGAAGGACATGAGGAGATAGTGCACTTTCTCTTCCCGCAGCTTTCAGCTCCTCCTTTTTCAGTATGAGCACCAGTCAGAGGGAACGGCAGATGAACTATAAAAGATGTCCTTGAAGGAGTCATTGGAGCCTAATGGAGCTCAAGATAGGAAAGGGGAATTTTGATACTGGGTAAAGGAGCCTTTGGGTCCAGGCCTATTAGTAATGAGAGTGGGACCAAGGTTAGCACACAGAGCAGCCTTGGCTCTACACAGCACTGGCTTTAATACCGTCACACTAATCCTGACTGCAGCCCCTGCCTGTGTCTCCAGGCCCCGATGTGCTGCCTGCTGGCCCCCCAGCCCTGCCCTCTCCCTTCACTCACGCCTTGCTTAGAGCCAGAAGGGACGAAGCTCGGACATCCAGAGACCGGAGGAGGAGGGAAGCGGATGGGAGAGGCAGCTAGATGGGTTCTGTACGGGCTGAGTTTCTAGCAGAGATGGAGGGCTGTTCAGATGCCCCCGCGGGGGGGGGACCCGAGCAGCAGAGGAGGCAGCAGGATGACTGCCCTCCCTTCAGCCTTGGAAGGGTGACAGAAATGGAGAGCAGAAGACCAGGCCACCAGCAGTCTGGCCTTGGCCCTTGACCCCTTAACACTAAGCCCACCTTCCTGCCCACCACTAGGCCATGGCTGCTGGGCCCCAGGCTGGGTGATTTTCAGTATTTGTAAGCATCTCAACAGAGCAATAAAGCATTTGGAGAGAGAGAGAGAAGTAAAAAGAAACGGAGTCAAACAGTTAAGCCTGTATGGCATTTCCTGAAAAAACTAAACACAGAATTATCCTATGACCCAGCAATTCCACTTTTAGCACTAAACCCAAAAGAATTCAAAGTAGGGACTTGAAGAGATATTTGTACACCAGGGTTCATAGCAGCTTTAACAATAGCCAAAAGATAGAAACCACCGGTGCCCACTGCTGGCTGAATGGCTAACCAAATGTGCTATACACATAATGGAATATTCTTCAGCCTGAAAAAAGGAGTGAAATTCTGACATACGCTACAATATGGACAAACCTTGAGGGCATTAATGTAAGTGAAATAAGCTAGATGCTGAAGGACAAATACTGTATGATTCCCCTTAGATCAGGTGCCTATCGTAGTGAAATTCATAGATGCACAAAGTGAAGTGGTGGTAGCGGGGGCGGGGAGTAGAGGTGAGAAATGGGCAGCCACTGTTTAATGGGTATAGAACTTGGGAGATGAAGAAGAGTTCTGGAGATAGCTGGTGATGATAGTTGCACAACAATGTGAAGGTATCTAATGTCACTGAATTGTACATTAAACATGGTTAAGGGGCGCCTGGCTGGCACAGTTGGAAGAGCATGTGACTCTTGAGCTCGGGGTTGTAAGTTTGAGCCCCACATTGGAGATAGAGATTACATAAAAATAAAACCTTTAAAAAAATTAAAATGGTAAAAATGGTAAATTTTTATGTTATGTAGATTTTAGCACAATGAAAACGCATAAAAAAGCAATGAAGTAGCCTGCTCAAGGTCATACAGCTAGTGACCAGCAGAAAGAGGACTCCAGCCTGGGTGGTCTGACTCACAGCCTGAATTGTCCACCCCTTTCCAGAGATGCTTCAAAGTTAGGCGGTGGCGCATGGGAGCAGGGCATCCTAGGGCTTTGCTGGATATTGAAGGCCTTTGTATCTGTCAATAAATTCCCAAAACACAGAAACAAAAGACACTACAGGGTGATGGGAGGGACAGCATTCATGCGTACATATGTGATGTTCCCTGGGCATCTCCCGACATAGTAGCAGAGGAGCTAGACTGCTCTCAGTAACGGGTGGGAATGAATGATTGATAAGCTTATTTTAACCCAATTTTTTAACAAATCTGGTATAACAGAGAAATAATAGTTAGGGAAACAAAGCTTGACAGATGTGTGATTTACAATAAGACATGGATGTGAAATCCAAGTACAATATGACTTTTTAAATTACATGGTGACCTCTACTTGGCATACTTTTTTGGCTGTACAAGTTATACCAAAATCTAAAGTACCCTTTTGTTTATTCCTTTCTGCTTAACATGATTCAACAGATTAAATGTTCAGCCTCAGGAATTTGGCAAAGAACATACTATAAACAAATATGTGATAAATGCTGGAAGTGGCAGGACATGTGAATCACTGTAGGAATACCAAAGACAACGCTGTTAATTCTGGGCAGGTCTGTTGCATTCATGGGGAGCTCTAGAGAGGTGAAGTTGGATGTGGGCCCTGATGTGCGAATAGGAATTTTGCAAGCCAATAGCAAGGGTGAGAAAGAAAGAGCCAAGCTGAGACACAGAGGGTGTCTGTCACCCGGGGGTACAAGCAAGACAAGGTGATAGGGTAAGACTGGAAGTTGGTTTTCTTAGGAAGAACATGTGCATGAGAACCGCCTGGGCTACTGTTTGAGATGCAGGTTTGGGGACCCACCCCTGCCCTCCTAAATGTGGATTTTTCTAGGAGCAGAGGCTGGGAATGTGCATTTTCAATACTGTTCCCTGTGATTGTATTGCACACAAAAGTGCCATGGAGGGCATCGCTGAGCTGGAATGGGGAGGCATGCCTGCAGGGGAGTGTGGTGAAGCAGGCTGGGGCTGGGTTGAAAAGGGCCTTGTAGGGGCGCCTGGGTGGCTCAGTCCTTAAGCATCTGCCTTCGGCTCAGGGCGTGATCCCAGGGTCCTGGGATTGAGCCCCACATCGGGCTCCTCTGCTGGGAGCCTGCTTCTTCCTCTCCCACTCCCCCTGCCTGTGTTCCCTCTCTCGCTGGCTATCTGTATGTCAAATAAATAAAATCTGAAAGAAAGGAAGGAAGGAAGGAAGGAAGGAAGGAAGGAAGGAAGGGAAAGGAAAGAAAGAAAGAAAGAAAGAAAGAAAGAAAGAAAGAAAGAAAGAAAGAAAGAAAAAAAAGAAAAAAAGAAAAAGAAAGAAAGAAAGAAAGAAAGAAAGAAAGAAAGAAAGAAAGAAAGAAAGAAAGAAAGAAAGAAAGAAAAGGGCCTTGTGTTCTGGTCAGTGGTATTCAGCAGGTAGACAGAAGGCAAATAACTCATGGACACTGTCTGGAAAAAGGGGAGAGGGAAGGAAACGTTAAGGCTGCCGTAGAGCACTTCATGGCTGATAGGGTTTCATGGAGCCAGGCTCCAGAGAATGGGGGTTTCATCAGCAGGAGTCGGGGAAGAGATCCTGCTGCAGGGGAGAAGAGGTGAGCTGTGCGGATGGTGGTTGTGAGTGCTGGGAGAAGCCTGTGAACCTTGATGATGATATCCCTGGGCACGGTGACGGACACCAGGAGGCTGGAGCTGAGAGGAACCTGAAGAGGAGGAACGCTTCCCAGGTCCTCAGTGTCGGTCTTGTGGAACCCAGCATGGGCCTCCCAGCCCTGACTGCCATGGCTTGTCTCAAGGAACCTGGCGGGGTCGTGTGGTTGAAGCCAGGTACTTTTACTAAGGATGCTGTTTCCCCATTCCTGAAGATTAGTAGGCAATTTGAAGAACAAACCTCCCCTGCCCTTATGAAACAAGAATACAGATTCTCTAGGAAACATTTGGTTATTACCTTGTTTGTAGTACTAACCGTTTATAAGCTGCAGGTGTTCTCAGAAAGCATTTGATGGACAGTGCTGCCCTCGACCAAGACCCCGGGGTGGGGGCGGGCAAGGAGAATTTCTTAGCTCTTCTTACTATGTGCCACCTTTACTTGTTCTTCAAGGTGCATTTAAAAGTATGTAAGGAGGAAAATGACAACCCCTATAGATCGATTTTATAGCAAAAAGAGCTTATAACTTAATAATGAAAACTAACATAAAACAAAATGCCTTCATCAGGAATGAAATCCAAAGCCTTCTGAAAGTCTGGTTCCCAACATCCATTTGAAAACAAGCTTCAAACTACCTTCGTTAGCTCTGTTAACTTTGAGTCCTCGTAACATAGAAAAAACAGTGACCAGTTCCTGGCCGCTTATCCTGGGCACTACTGATACTCTGGGCTGGGTAACTGTTTGGGGTGGAGGAGTGGTCGTGTGCATTAGAAGATACTTAGCAGCATCCGTGGCCTCTGCCCACGAGATGCCAGTAGTAACTCCTCCTCTAAGATCATGACAATCAAAAACGTTTCCAGACATCGCCAAATGTCTCCTGGGGTATAGTTACCGGAATTAACAACAACAAAAAAGACAGGGTTCCTAGTGACATGTGAGTTTCAGATAAACAACACATAAATTTTCTCATATAAGTATGTCTCAAATATTGCATGGGACATACTTATACTAAAAAATTTTTTTAATCAAATTTAACTGGTGGCCTGCCTTTTATGTGTTCACCCTCTGGCAGTGGTGGGGGTTTGGACAACAGGATTGTTGATGTTTTAAACAAGATGATGTGTGTGAGGTGCCTGGCAAATGGTGGGTGTGCTCTAAATATTCTGGGAATATGGTGCAGGCCACGAATCCCCTCCACCTGTGTCCCTCTTGGAGTCCGCAGCTGGTACTCACATCTTCCTGTCTTTTACCAAAACTGTCATCAGAGCGGGTACACTGTCGTGAGCAGAAAGGGAGCCCACAGGTGAAGCTGTCAGGGCTGGGAACTAGCGTTCCCGTCGAGGCCGGTTTCCTGGCCTGCACTGGAGCCGTCGGCCGGCCATCTGCTTGGGCTCCAGTGCTTCCTCACTGTGGGCTCGCCGAGTTATTAGGTCATTTCTCTAAGCAGCCGCCACAGAAGGTGATAGCGAATGAAAAACTGCTGCCTTTGTCCCAGACTCCTTCACTCTGGGTTTGATTTTTCTGGCGCCATAAGCCCTAGAAAACCATTCCCTGGGATACGCCAGGACCAATCCTTTCCACAGTCAGTAGCTGCGAGGAGCTTCTTTCTGGTCCAAGATTAATGACCCAAGCAGGCAGCCTTGCCAGAGAGCAAAGGTGAAATTTAACTCTGGGTAGATGCCTGACATTTTGAACAAAAGGGAAGGGGCAAGGGAGGAGAACAGCATTTGTGCGTCTTCTGCAGGATTATAAATCAAGGATGGCCAGAAGTGAACTGGGTCTCTGCCAACTGTTGAACTGATGTGGGCTCCTCTGTTTTGTTTTCAGACAATCTGAATGAAGCATGCTTTAAAGATGTATTGTCAGAAGTGTCGCTTTGAGTTAAAAACCAACTTATTAATTCCTGAGAATTTTATTTTTCCAAAAGGAAATTCAATCTGTGTGGGATGTATTAAGTTTGTCCATGAGAAAATACATCCTTTGCTGTAGGGGGAAGCCCCCTTTGCTGTCTGGCTGTGGGTGAGATATGCCATTAGAAGCTGGGGAAATGGGTCAAAGGCTTGTACAGCTTTCAGCTAGAAGATGAATAAGTCCTGAGGATCTAATGTGTCTACAGTTCTATATATATTATGGTGACTATAGTTAATAATTCTATGTTGTATACTTGAAATTTGCTAAGAGGTTGATCTTATGTATTCCCTCCACAATGCCCCTGCAAAAAAAGTAAGGTGATGCATGTGTGATTTAACTTATTTGTGATAATCATTTCACAAAGTGTGCACATATCAAATCATCCCATTGTACACCTAAAACATATACAATTTTTATTTGTCCATCATACCTTAATAAAGCTGGAAAACAAAAACAAAAATGGATCACTCTGAGCACTAAAGCAAGTTCCACTGTATCTCAGAAAACCACCAAACTTATGCTCTTAGAAATTTTAGAAATCAGTCACAAAAACAAAACAAAAAACTTCCTATATTTAGAAATTAGAAAATAAATATGTTTTCAGAAAGTCACTTTGGAATGTACTAGGCAAACTGATTATAAAGGAATCCAAGAGTGGGTTCTTCATTGGTTAATTACATAAGCATTTGCTGAGTGATTACTCTTTGTCATATTTTATACTAAAGATGAGTAAGACATGGCCCGTGGCTTCATGGAACAGACTTGCAGATAAATCCTCACTCTCTCCTGTGGCTTTTCTGTCAGTCACTGTGCTAAGCACTGTGGGAATTCACAGGATACCAAGAAAACTCACTGGGGGAAGTAAATACCTTCTAGTGTATCCTGAAGAATTTACAGAAGCCATTTCTCCCTACTTGGTCAATAGAAGACTAAAGTCTAGGAATTCTCCAAATTGATACGGGTGAGGAGTAGTGAAGACGCCAAAGTATTTGTTGGTAGCAGTGTGGAAGGAGGGATCATGAGGAATGAGGATGCAGACAGAACCAGGAGCCAGGTCTTGGAGGGCCTGTGGTTACACTGAAGAATCTGGGCTCTATCCTGAAGGGTCTACACAGAACCACTGGACAGGTTTTATGCTGGTGAGTGATAAGATCTGATTTTTATTATAGAAGGATCTCTTGAAGACTAGGAAGACTGGAAGCTGGAGCTCTATTAAAGAGAGAAGGCATTAAACTGATTTAGCACAAGGGCTGTGGTCAGTGAGAAGAGAGAAAAGCCAAAGTGCTGGAACCTCTGAGGCCCACTGCTGGGCTGGTGCTGCCCGTGTGTGGCTGGACCGTGGAGAGGTGCAGAGCACCAGGGCTCAGGACCATATCCGTGACCTGCGTGCTTCTGTATTTCAGAAGTTGTCACAGCCATACAGACCATGCCAGCTGCACACCAGCCCTGGGAGGATGACCCAGGGAGGGAGATCAAGGCCCTCAGCTAAAGCAGAGATGGAGAGAACAGGAGAGGTTTGGGCAAAATACAGAAAACAGAGTTACATTTCCCAGTGGCTGGCTGGACATAGAGAAGGATGAAAGTAGAGGCTGACTGTCCCAGTTCTGGTGTGGAAGGCTCTGAGCAAGGTTGAGTGCCTCCACATGGGCCGGAGCCTTTCAGGAAGCCTCTGGTGTCAGTGAGCTAGGAACCTGAGACGATGTGAAGGGTGTGGTGTTAAATTGGATACAAGTGAACAATAGCTGGTGACGGGGCTAAAAGGATAGACCTCTCCAGAGTTGCTCTGCCATCACTGCACTTGGAAGGGGCCTGCAATGTCGCCTTCCTTGAGGCGCAGCCCCAAAACCAGAGCTCATGTGATTGCATGTCATGTGGTTGCGTGTATTTCCCAGCCCATTAGAATGGAATTTCTTTGACATGAATGACAAAGCTCTAAGGGTCGTTTTGGGCCTGAATCATGAGCTAAGCAGCTGTTTCACTTGTCAAGTGTTAAATGATTTGTTCTGGATCAGAGACTACAAGGCAAGAAATGGGGCTAGAAAAAAGCAACAGGTAGACAGGGCAACAGTTAGCGAAGATGTATGAGGGTGACCTTTGGCATCAGCCACAAAGAGCACTCAGGCTGACCTCTGTTGTCATAACACTGGAAATATTATGGCCCTCTCCTTATCCCCACCCTGGGGAACTATCTTTCACCTAAGAATGGATTCCATTAGTATTTTTATGCCACATCATGGAAAATCTTCCAGGAATGGATAGAGAGCTTTTGTTGATCACAGACAAGATCTTGCTAAGGCCGTGTCCAAAGAACAAAAAGAAATCCTGATCTGGAATAAAACAGGGGCCCTGAAGTTGTATGGAGTGCTGCTTAGAAAAAAAAAAAAGTATTTTACTTACATCATACACAAAAATAAACTCAAAATGGATTAAAGACCCAACCTGAGACCTCAACTATAAAAACTCCTAGAAGAAAACATAGGCAGTAATCTCTTTGCCATGGAGCATAGGAACATTTTTTCTAGATAGGTCTCCTGAGGCAAGGGAAACAAAAATAAACTACTAGACTGCAGCAAAATAAAGTTTTGCACAGCAAAGGAAACTGTCAATAAAACTAAGAGGCAACCTGCTAAATTGAAGAAGATATTCACAAATGGCAGATCTAATAAGGAATTAATATCCAAAATATATGGAGAACTTATACAGCTCAAAACCAAAAAACCCAACCAATTTAAAAATGGGCAGAGGACCTGAAGAGACATTTTCCCCAAAAAGTCATACAGGTGGCCCATAGACACATGAAAAGACACTCAGCATCACCCATCATCAGGGAAATGCAAGTCAAAACCGCAATGGGATACCACCTCACTCCTGTCAGAATGGCTAGTATCAAAAGACAAGAAATAACAAATGTCGGCAAGGATGTGGAGGAAGAAGAACCCTTGTGCACTGTTGGTGCATGTAAAAATGGTACAGCCACTGTGGAATATAATATGGAGTTTCCCCAAAAAATTAAAAATAGAAATATCATATCCAATAATTCCACTATGGGGTATTTACCAAAGAAAACGAAAACACCAATTCAAAAAGATAGGTGCACACCTGTATTTATTGCAGCATTATTTACAATAGCCAAGATATGGAAGCAACACAAGTGTGCATCAATAGATGAATGGATGAGATGTGGTATATACATCCAGTGGAATATTACTGAGCCATAAAGAAGAATGAGATAGTGCCATTTACAACAACATGAATGAACCGAGGGCATTATGCTAAGCAAAGTAAGTCAGAGAAATACAAGTTCCATATGATTTCATGTATGTGTAATCTAAAAAACAAACAAAAAGCAGAAACAGACCCATAAATACAGGGAACAAACTAATGGTTTCCAAAGAGGAAGGGAGTGCAGGAATGGGCAAAACAGTTGAAGAGAGAGGGAGATACAGGCTTCCATTTAGCAAATGAATACATCATGGGGATAAAAGGGACAGCACAGAAAATAGAGTCAATGGTATTGTCATAGTGTTGTGAGGTGACAGATGACAGCTACGCTTGTGGTGAGCACAGTATAATGAACAGACTTGTCAAATCACTATGTTGCACACCTCAAACTAATGTATGTAACATTGTGTGTTTACTTCAATTAAAAAACAACTAAAAAGTATTTTAAGGACAGCTACTTTAAAAGCAGATCAGACTGGGTTGCTAATATACAGAAAAAGTATCGTTATTTTGCCAGGAGTCTTCTACCAACCTTTGGGCATTTGTGTCAGAACAACCTGCAGTTCACAAGTTTGTTTTAGTTTTATTTAGTTAAGTTTTGGAAGTGCTCCATTTCTTATCATGGATCTATACTCCAAAGAGAATTTCTTGTGGTTTCATCTGTTCCAGGTACAAGATCTTAGAATCAGAGAGAAGCTTAGCCCTAAAATGGCTTTTGAGTCTGTTAGTCCAACTTTCTACCTAATGTAAGAATTCTCAATAGTTATGTTTGCTTTTCAGTTTCCTAAGCCTGGACATCAGCTTATGCAAGAGTTTATGTATTAATATAAACCTACAAACATACGCAGTTGTTTTTAAGTAAATATTTATATAAGATAGAGAAGGAAAGTCAATGTGTGCCTATATATACTGTAAGATAATAAATATGAGTATATACAACGTGTATTTACAAAGTATTGAGCTGCATTTATATGCATTTATGATATAAGCTTCATTTGTATGTGGTCAAAATTTGCCAATTCTATAGGCTACTGTAGTATATAGTTACATAAAGGTCTTTGATAAGATTTTAATAGATAGACATTATCATGTTATTAATATTATATTAATGTCTGTCTACAAAAGAAAATCCCAAAGGATCTTTGTTGAAAACAGAAACACATCTACACACATTTTATGCTATCACCTTTTTTAAACTCTTAGACTCTTTCTTTCACTGGAGCTTGGGAAGAACCATGCTTGAATGAGTCATACATGCTTGCACCAGGAACTCTTTCTGGAAAGGTACTCTTGTTTGCTCTTTTCATATTTGAAGCACTCACAGAAGATATTCCAGAAAAAAATAACCTTGACAAATAAGCCCTTGAATTTCTGACTTTCAAAAGCCACCAGGAAGTTTGCTTCTTTGAAAGCAGGGTAGGGTGACAAGTCACACTCAGGAACCAGAGGCATTCCTCCTGCTGTTGACCACTCACTCTGTGCATTCCTAATGGTAAGACCAGAGCTCAGAGACAGAAATAGAGAAACTAGAGGAAAGATTAGCTTGTTGCTTAGGCCTGCTCTTAGAGACAGGTGACTCCTGCAGTTATTTGGACTTGGACCCTTGGACCCTCTCCCTAGAGTGTATAATTCCAGTTGAATTGACTCTTTTTTTTTATAATGATTTTTTATTATATTATGTTAGTCACCATACAGTACATCCCCGGTTTCCAATGTAGTTGAATTGACTCTTGCCTTTTAAAGGCATGGTTACGTGCTGCGGGCAGATCCCTGCCATTTTTTTTTTAAGATTTATTTATTGGGAGAGAGAGAGAGAGTGCAGAGGGGCAGAGGGGTAGAGGGAGAGAAGGAAAGAAGCAGACTCCCTGTCGAGTGCAGAGCCAGACACCAGATCGGATCTCACAACCCTGAGATCATGACCTGAGCCAAAATCATGAGTTGGATGCTTAACCAGCTGAGCCACCCGGGAGCCCCCTGCCATTTTTTTTTTATTGTGATTACTTTGTGTACCATTGTCAGCAGTTGTGCTACATGATTGGCTCAAAATGCAACTTGGCTCTGCCCCCAGGAATCCAGAAGTAGCCTGTGACTAGAGTTACTGATTTAAAGATCAAAGGTCTGTGAGTATTGTTTCCTTTGCAACCTGGAGACGTCAGGGTAGTCTCTGGCACTTTCTCATTGCTCTCCATCAATAGCACTATAGTGTCAATGTTCAGATTCATTGCAATCAAAATGAACCTTGTTTAGTTCCGAGAATTGTATGGATGCTGAATGGTGTCAAAATTATCATTCCAGTTTCCTTATACTTTCTCTCTTCCCATCAGACCTTGTACTTGAGAAAAATCAAAGGCTTACAACTCTTTGAAAAGTTTTTTTGTCCTTTTTGATTAAATAGTATAACAAGGCAATAGAATACTCAAATAATGCCAGAAGCGAAAGTCCCCTGTTAGTACCCAATCCCTACCCTGAGTAGCCATTTCAAGTAGTTGAGTGTATTCCTCCCCTCCCTTGTTTTCTGGATATAATATGTTTTATGTGTCTGTAAAAATGAGATTACTGTTTACACTGTTTGAAAAAGAACTTTCTCACTGAGCAGTGTAACTTGGACATTTTCCAGATCAGTTTAGAAAGATCTACCTCATTCTTTGCAAGTAGTTACATGGTGTGCTTTTCATGGCTATACCATAGTTGATTTAACTTTTCCCCTCACTCTGACTTCTTTTTCTTTCATTTTTTTAACAAATGAGGAGGAGGTGAAAATCTCTGCTATCAGCACTAGAGGCTGTCCAGCTACATCTGGTTCTAAAGTCACAGATGACATTAGATGGATGACAACCTGAGTTTCTAGCCAAGCGTTAATGTTTCACGTGGATTAGACAGTATTTATATTGCAAACCAGTAACCTGTTGAGGGTATAAAACTTTATTTCTGTAGGAATAAAATCAGAAATTTATCTGATCATTGTTCCCTTCCTAAGTGTGTTGCCACTCAAGAAAA
Source organism: Ursus arctos (assembly GCF_023065955.2). NCBI lineage: Eukaryota > Metazoa > Chordata > Mammalia > Carnivora > Ursidae > Ursus > Ursus arctos. The sequence goes on from NW_026623067.1 coordinate 60,365,512, forward strand.
TGGATTTTGAACTACTTTTCCAAGGAGAGTTTTAGTTGTCTCTGTGCCTTGTGAGTGAAGACCACTGACCAATAAATACAGGCAATTTACTTCTTAGCTACTAAAAACTTGTCTCACATATATGTATTTGTTATTAATACTGATTGCTAATGTTTAAGAACATTGAATCTGTGTCTTGCACCTAAAATCTGCCTTCTTGGGGCACCTGGAGAGCCCCCCCCCCACCCCCGTCGGGCTCCCAGCTCAGCGAGGAGTCTGCTTTTCCCTCTCCCCCCTGCTCGTGCTCTCTCTCTCTCTCTCAAATAAATAAATAAATCTTAAAAAAAAAAAAAAACTGCCTTCTTACCAAAGACTGCATCCTACAAATATTGCAAAACTGGTACTCAAATATAGATCAGTAAAGTATGTGCTCATTCACGAGCGCAACAGCAACTAAGCCCCCCAAAAAAGAGCATGAAAGCCAGCATTCTTCTTCCACATGCATCACATACTTCTGCCTTGGCACCCTGAAAGATCTCAGACAGTCGTGCAACTGGGGAGGCAGCTGGTTTCTGCAGTCCTAGAGCACGTTGGCTTGAGGCTTGTAAATGGCCTTGATTACTATGTGAGATGCATAATGCTCTTATTAGCGCCACACTGATTAGTGCTGTGCAGTAACCGCTTTCTGTAATACCCTAACTGAGGTTCTTCCTTACATGGAATTTACATTATATGTAGATAAATCCCTCAGTATGACATTTTGATGGGTATTTTTTAACAAAGTCCAAAGGACAATTAGAACCACCACCCACACCAAGAATCACTTCTTTTTTTTTTTTTTTATAAGACAAGAAAGGCATGGTGCCAACAGAGGACTCATTTAAGATAATCCATTTTTCTAAGTGCAGATGAGTGTCTAAATGCAATAACCCACTTCCCTAGTTGTATGTGTCCTGGTTTCATATTCTGGTCCTTCATTCCTATTGATGTCTCCCTGCTTCCTACTGGTGGTGGTTTAGGTGTTATATCACTCTCAAATTCAGATGTAAACCATACTGAAATCGAAATGGGGAGGGGTCCCAGGAATTCATGGCTGAATAATTATGGTGGTCAGTGTTCTACCACTTCATTCTTTTATTCATTTTGGATCCAGATAATGGTATTTTAGTTTATCAAAGCATCTGCAGGGCCATTTCTCAAGACTGTCACTGTGTCTGTCCCTCATCTGGGACACAGAATATCATCCATCAGTCTTTGATCCCTTTTCCCAGGGCCATGTCCTAAAAGGGGAGTAGCATTGGTCTCCCTTTCTAGGACTCCCTCCTCCCACTCGAGGGTCATCGTCCCTTTCTCCAGGTCAGATGGTTGTGATATAGAAGGAAAGAGTTAGGGACCAGGTATGGCACAACCTGTCTTGGCTACTTTCATCTACTTCTTAAGTATTGAATTGGATTGTATCTCTAACTTGAATGTTAGAAACTTAAGAATTAGCTCTTTGTTCAGGACCCAAATCAGAAAAGAAATTTCGCTTGGGCTCTGTTGAAAATACTCTTTCAGATAGACACCTCTGCTCCTTCTGTACTCCCACCATACTTTCTTCATAACCTGTTCCAGCATGTGTGGGACTGTTTGTTGTATCTGTTAACTAATCTGCCTCTTCCCCTAGACTGGAACTCCTCGAGGGCAGAAAAGAAGTCTTACTAGCCTCCACTTTGTGGAACATTGTGACTAGCACATGTAGATACTCAATGAAAATATGAATGAATAAACAAAGTAAATTAAGGTGATCACCAGGCAGTAGGGAAATGCAAATTAAAATCATGATGAAATACCATTACACACCTACTAGAATGGCAAAAACAAACAAACAAAAAACAAAAACAAACAAAAAACCCAAACAGACAAAACAGTGGTAGGAAGGATCTGTAGCAGCTGAAAGTATCACACACAAGTGAGGGGAATGTAAAATGATACAGCCATTGTGGAAAACAGTTTGGCAGTTTCTTATAAAACTAAACATAAACTTATCCTATGACTCCACTAACCTGCTCCTTGGTATTTACCCAAGCAAAAAGGAAAACTTTGGGACACAAAGCACCTGACTGAAATGTTGACAGCTGCTTTATTTATAATCACCTAAAACTGGAAACGATCCAGCTGTCCTTCAAATGGTGAGTGAACAAACTGTCATCTAGCCACACAAGGCAGTTGTACTCAGCAGTGAAAAGGAGCAAACTGTTGATAAGTGTAACAATCCACACGGATGGATTATTCTAAGTGTATAAAGCCAGATTGAAAAAGCTGTGTACAGTAGAATTCCATTTAGATGACATCCTGGAAAAGGTAAAACTATAGGGACAGAGAACAGACCAATGGTTATCAGCGGCTAGCAAGGGAGGAAGGGTTGACAGCAAAAGGGCAGCAGGAAGGAATGTTTTGGGGTGATGGAACCAGTCTGCCTCTTGATTATGATGGTAGCTACATGACTATTCATTTATCAAACTCATAGAACTGGTAATCTGAAAAGGTAATAGATTTTACAGTATATAAATTACTAATTTAATTTGAAAAAATAAATCAAGGTTTGCTGTTTAGTGTGAATTTTAAAAATGTCAAAAGAAAACTAGTCTTATTAGCCTGCAGTGATTTGTCATGTGTTCAAATACTCACACAAACGCACTGTGAGAGAGTGTGGGTGTGTTTTCATTTAGCACATGTTTAAGGAGCACCTGTCTATGGACCATGACTTGCTATAGGCACTGAGAATGTATTGGTGGGTAACAAAAGCAGAGTTCCTACTCTCCCAGTGCGGAGAGGGACAGAGAGTAAACGTGTCACCAAATCAATGCAGTTGACAGCTTTGGATATCAGTAAGTGCTGTGGAAACAATAAGACAGGCTTTGGTGACAGAGTGGAATTGAGGGTTTGGCCTCTCTGAAGAGGTAACTTTAAACTGACCTGGAAGGTGGGAAGGAGGCACCAACGTATGCAAATATTCAGGCAGAGCAGTCCTGGCAGGGAAAATACCAAATGCAAAGACAAAGCTTGGTGATGCCGGGGAGATGGGGAGAAGTGGGTGGCTTTGAGGTCTGTTGGAAAGGTGGAGCTTGCGGAGATTGGACCTTGAATGTGGTAAGGGCAAAAGAGGAACTGAAGATGAGGTGTTGGTTTTAGGCATGAATATCTGGGTGGCTGACAATGTATCATTGGCTGAAACAGGAACACTGAAAGAAAAACAAGAGTTTTCTTTGGTAGCAGAGCAGGAAATCAGAAGTTGCATTTGGACACAATAACTCGGAGATGCCCATTAGACACCTCTGTGAAGATGTCAATAGGCAGGTGGAGGTGGGTTTCTGGAGACCTAGAAAGAGGCTATGTGTCAGAGACAGTGGCATACAGATGGTGCTGAAAGTCATAGAAATACACGAGTCTGCCTAGAAAGAACCTATATCCAGAAAACAGGACTGACAATCAATATTTAGGATATACCGACTTTGGAGAGCTAGTGAGAGAAAAAGTCAGCTAAGGAAACTGAAAGAAAACCAATGAGGTGGCGTGTCGTGATGAGGAAGACAAGGGAAAAAGTTCTTCAAAGAGAAGAGAACGGTCAGCTATATGGAATGATGTAGACAATTCGAGTAAGAAGAGGATAGAGAAGTGCCTATTAGATTTGGCAGGACAGATGACCTTGACTGGCATAGCTTCTGTGGACTTGGGGGCAGAAGCCCATTTGGGGTGAGAAAGTGGAGACAGTTGCTCATGACCATTCTTTTGAGAATGGGGACAGAGGAGTAGCATTGCAACTAGAGAGGCATGTGGGGGGCAAGGTAGGGTTTTTTCTTAGATGGCAGAGATGGGTGTGCTGATGGAATGACCCATCGAGTAAGGTGAGAGAACACCATGACGAGAGCTGGAGAGAAGGGACAGGTAATTACAGTTCTGTAATTGAGAGAGAGAAGGAGGAGAGAGAGTCTCAAGGACAGACTGGCCTTGGAATGGTTACAACAGACCAACTGCCAGTGCTCCTGAGGGAAGGCAGAGGGTGCAGACAGGCGCAGGTGGGTGGGGAGATTCAGGAGTGAGAAGGAAAGATGTATGTAGTTCTCTCTGTGTTTGTGTTCTCAAAGAAAACAGGAGGTGGGTGTCAAGTGCAAGGAGTAGAGTAGACTGCTAGAGATTTGAAGAGAGACAGAAGGAGGGGTACAACTGAGTTTTGGAGGCTGGGGAAAAGCATATTGCAAAAAACGGGGAGAGAAAGGAGTGGACCCCACCCCCTTTATATAAAGCAAGAGCACAGTGCGTGTGCGCACACATACACCAAGCAGGGGGCCGGAGCCCCACTTCACAGCTAATGAAGTACAGAAGGATGTGAACCGCAGTGATCAGGCTAAAGTTAGGCTGCTGGGCAGAAGAATCTACCCCTGAAGAAACTGCATTTTAAGCTGAGGAGAGGGAGCCTCTGGACCAGCTAGCTCTCCTCCGGGATTAGATTCAGTTTGTAGTCCAGTTTCCTCCGTGGGCGGAAAACTGCTCAAATGGAATCACATCGCACTCAGTCTCTTCCCCCAGTGATGTGATGTTTGGGAGCAGTGAGAGTGAAGGGCTGTATTTCTAAGACCAGGTGTCAGAAAGGAGACAGGTCATTGGAGATGCCTTCAGAGAAGTCCAAGCAAAAGCCAGGAGCCTGAGGTTTCATAGAGAAGAACTGAACTTCTTTAGTTTAATTGCTGTCAATCATGTAAGCAACAGAGCTGTAACTGCAAAGAGAGGCTATGGCTTTCTTAATGCTGGTGTAAGAAATCACCACAAACTGCCTGGTTTCAAACCACCCAAGTTTATTATCCTAAAATGCTGGAGGTTGGAAGTCTAAATGGGTTTGCAGGGCTCCTGGAGGCGGGAGGGGAGAAGACAGCCCTTGCCTTTTCCAGCTTCTGCAAGCTGCCTACATTCCTTGGCTTGTGGCCCCGGCTACATCTTCCCAGCCAGCACTGCAGCACCTTCAGATGTCTCTCTGAGCTCCCACTTCCCTCGTCACATCTCCTTCTCTCTGTCTGTCTTTTATGAAAAGCTCTTCTACTTATGTAGGTCGGACCTTGCTCTATGATATAATCAGTCTACCTCAAGATCCTTAACTGAATTGCACCTTCAAGGTACCTTTGTCATATAGAGTCACGTGGTCACAGGTCTGGACATGGGGATGAGGACATCTTTGGGCAGGGAGGGAGCCCTGTTCTGGTGCCAGAAGCTTCCAGCTCTATCCACTAGTGTGATGTAATCCTGTGCTGTAGCTTTGCACTTGCTTCACTTAGCCATCTACAGCTTTTCTTTTGGTGTGTTAAACAGTATGATCTAGAGCTTCTAAAAAATAAAAAGATATTCTTTATAAGAAACTTTCAGATCAAATGTGAAGTGAACAGGGGCGCCTGGGTGGCGTAGTCGTTAAGCGTCTGCCTTCAGGCTCAGGGCGTGATCCCAGAGTCCTGGGATCGAGCCCCACATCAGGCTCCTCTGCGGGGAGCCTGCTTCTTCCTCTCCCACTCCCCCTGCTTGTGTTCCCTCCCTCGCTGGCTGTCTCTCTCTCTCTGTCAAATAAATAAATAAAATCTTTTAAAAAAAATGTGAAGTGAACAAGGTATGTTTTCTCTATTCCACCAATTTTTTTTCTGTGGTTTGGATATTTGGGACTTTGGACCTTCTCCTAAAGTTTATGATGTGGTTAATTTACCAATCCATAGAGTATGTATTAAATTCCCAGAAAATGTTTATTAATCATTTGATTGATGTAGCATGTCACTGATGTTTGTATCATTTGTCAACAAATTCTGCATTGATGAGCCAGTGTGCATAGACATGAGGCTGGGTGTGGTACACGACTCTGCTTCAAGTCCGGGTGGAGAAGATGCTGATATGTAATGTCAGCTTTGTGGCCCTGAGGAAGTTACATCACCTTCAGAATCTCACTTGGCTTCTGTGTAAATAATGAATAAATACACTGCTGTCCTGGGGATGCGGTATAAAACACCTGACTTTTGTTCACAAAAGGCCTTATAAATGCCACGTGTTGCTAAAAACTAAAATTTTGTCTCATGAAATTCATGTATGTCTCTATATATTTTCTCTCTGTTTTCAATTAAATTTGATACTCTTCATTATTTCTCTTTTAGAATCACGTTTGAATTTAGCTTTCAGCCATTTTATATTCATTCAAAAATTGGCTTCCTTTTAGTTCTTTTTTTCCCACTGTTATTTAAATTTTATGAATATTATTTTTTACTTATTATTTCATTTCAGCTTTTATTTAGTTCTTACGCTTAGCTTTAACTAGGGGACTATGGCAGTGGGATTCCTGGTTATTCTCAGCAGTTTTCCTTAGTTCTTAAAGAGATTTCTGTTTGTATCCCATTATACTTATTTTCATTATAGTAAAAATACTATTTAGAAATTTTAAATTGTCTTGATCTATTTTATGACATGCGCATATGGAGAGATACCACACCTGCCATTTCTTCACAATTGTACTGGTCAGGGTCCTGGCAGGAAACCAACAACACCCTCACAAGGGATCACTAAAGAGTCATGTGGAAATAATGAAAAGAAACCAATAGGGAATAATAAAGCACTGAGGAGCTAGCAGGAGGAGGGCATCTTGTACCTACCTGTGCCTCAAAGGGCACCAGGAGGGGGTGATTGCCAGAAGCTGACAAGAGCTGTGGCTGTAGGAGAAGGTCCCAGGGGATGAGCATTCCCACTGACAAATCTCCACCCAGCCAGGGGAAGGGAGGAGGGAAGCAAGGGAAAGAAATATCCTGAATGCTGCTCCCACCTTGCCAGACCCAATGGAAGCCAGTGGTCACACGAGCCAGTTGATGCCTCCATACCAGTCCACTTCCCAAAACACAGCAAGAGGGAGGGAAGGGGCAGTGATCTGGAGGAGCAAACAGAACATGTCCCAGCATAGAGGTCTATTGCAAAAAGTATTCCAAATTAATTTATCATGGCCTCTAGAATTCGGTTGTACAGAAACACACATGTACCCCCATACTTAAGCTCTGACCCCTTTGGTTTTTTTCTCTCAACACTGCTATTGGTGGTTGTAAAGTTGAGCTGCTTACTGTGGCTAATGCCCAGATCGGCTCATTCTTCTGTGGATATGAAGACTTAATACATTTGCAGTGTAGACACCTACAGTGATTGGGGGGGGGGGGTCCTTGCTTTCCCAGCAGGCCATCTGAGAGGCGCTCTCCTTCACTCTTCCATTCTTTCTTTTCTAGGGTGGAGCTTCAGCATGGGGTCAGCTTACCAGTTTCACAGTTGGCGTGTGTTCGTGATAGTCTGTGCGCTGCCCTGTGTCTCCTCAGTGGTGGCCCTCACATTCATGCCTGAAAGCCCACGGTTCTTGTTGGAGGTAACATGTATTACTATGAATATTCAAGGGAGCCACACACATTGGAAAAAGTTCCTTGTTAATTCTAGCAAAGTGTGTTTGCCTCTTTGGGAAGTACGTTTTCCCTGCTACCATGGAACCCTGAAGGGGTTGGCTCATGGAGACAGGCTCTAAAAGACAAGTGTGTGAAAAAGCTGCCTCGTGGCCAGAAAGCGCTAATGCTCTTCCTCAAGCAAGTAACTTCTCACTCCGTGAAAAGACTTTGTCCTACTTTTTTATACATGAAATTTTAGTAGCCAGAGATGCTATTTCGAGTTCTAGGCACATCCATTGAACTGCTCACGTACTTAAGGAGACCCAGTGGGATATCCCATTTGTGCAATTACACCCCATTTGCTCTGACAACACAAGATGGTTATTGGAAAATCAGGGAGTATGAGTGTTTTTACTTTTAGCCCTTCATGGTTGGTTCGCATTTCTTAGGTTGGAAAACACGATGAAGCGTGGATGATCCTGAAATTAATTCATGACACAAACATGAGAGCGCGGGGTCAGCCTGAGAAAGTCTTCTCGGTGAGTACCTGCTTCTCAGTGATTCTTCTACGCCAAGGGCAGGGAAACCTTTTCTGAAAAGGCCGGATTGTAAATTTTTCTCTCTACACCAGCTACGCTTGTCTTTCGGTTCCTCATATTCCCACTTCACGTAGACATGTTGCACTCACTGGCTCTGTGTGTGCCATTCGCTCTGCATGGAATGTTCTTATGTCCCTGTTACCAAGTCTATTCTCAGTGGGGAAGGCCAGTCTAAAGCAGTGAAAATTGGATGGATGGAATTTTTTGGAAGGAACAATGGTTTAAATCTTTTTACATAGGCAGTCATTCAATTAGACTAATAATGTTTTGTCTGAAGTAGCTTTAGGCAGACATACAGTAAGACATAAGGGGGACATAAATAAGATCTTCAGGGTTTTATAAATAACATCAACTATAGGTGTTAAAGCATATGAAGCAGTCCCTCATTAAATAGTCCACTGACATTTATTTATTTCATTTTTATTTAGGAAACACATTTTTCATAATGTAAATATAGACTTAGTTTGGCCTTTACCTAAATCATCACACATTCTTCATTAGCAAAAATTTTTATGCAATGTAATGGAAAAATGAAGGTCGGTAATGAATGTCCTTCATTGAGGACCTGGAAGTCTTTGAATAGGCCCATCTTTTAAGCAGATGCACAACAGAGGATGAATTTTTTTAAATTAAAGGATCATAAGGCTGGAGGAATCTTGAGGCATCATCTAGATACTCAATGTCACCTAACCCTTCTTAGCCAGGTGAGGAAAAATCCTTTACCAAAGGCATCTTCTGTGAAGGTGAGTCTTTCCAGGGCCTCACTGTGCTACTTACCTGCTTTTTCTTCCAGAATGTTTGAGTTACCAAATTCACACATGGTCATCCATGTTGTTACTCAATTAGGTGAGAACAGGAAGAAATAGTCTCAAAGAATGGGTAATCTCAGAGTCATTTATTATGTGACTTTCAAAGTCATTACACAATTCCACCATGACAAATTTGTCTTTTTCCTTATTGTGCCTACAACACAGTGAATCTGCATGCATTCCTCCAAACCCTCCTTTTTAAGCCCTTCTTCTTATGCCCCTACCTTAAATATTGTTTTACAGGACTCTGTTTTTAGCAATTTCTCTTTTAACCTTATATATTTTCCTTAGCTGATTCCAGCTATCTCGTAATGGACAATTCTTCTGAGCTCCAGACATACATGTCAAAGGCCTTTATGGACATCTTTCTATGTTCTTCCCAATCTGAATTTCTAAGTCTGAACTTAGCACCTTAAAAGTCTTCAAGCTGCTTCTTTTTACTAAATTCTATCAGAAGATACCACCAGTACCACCAAACTGGAAAACCTTAGAACTACCCTATTTCTTTCAACCCTTTATCCCCATAATATTGAAGGAATCACTCTGTCCTATTATTTCCATCCTAAATATCACTCATTTTTCCTTACTTTTGACCTTACTGCCACTGATTTCTTTCAGCCCTCATGACTCACTGCCCCCTGGCCTTGGACTGTTTTTCAGGAATCCAGAAGTCTTTGTAGTTGGCCAGGACCTTGTTTTCTCTCACAACTCAAGATGTTTGCACATGGTAGCTCTCACGCTTGGAATGGCCTCCAAGTGGTTTACATACATGACAAATGACCTACTTCTCCATAAGTCCTAGCTCAGATTCAGTCCCTGAAGGCTTCTCTCATTCCCAAGTCAACTTGGGTGTTCTGTAAAATACATCTCTCCCATCCAGTATAGATCTCCATTAGAGGTTTTTTTCTTTGTATGGTAATGCTGAGAGTATGTGATATTTTGTTTGCATTTCCATCATCTAGTGCTGGACCTGGTACTCAGTGGGTGACCATGAATGAATGAACAAACAAACAAACATTGATGAGTAGAGAAGAAGAAGCCTCCCAAAACTAATATGTTGAGTAATAAGAACACCTCTGTGATTTAAAAAAAATCTAGAGTATCACAAAATAATGCCTACATGTAATCCATGGAGGATTTCAAAACAAATGATAGGCCTTCAGAGAAGAGAACTCAGCACTTGGCATTGTGTTGCTTTCTACAGGTCCACAGAATCAAAACCCCCAAACAAATAGATGAGCTGATTGAAATTGAGAGTGACACAGGGACGTGGTACAAAAGGTGTTTTGTCCGGATCCGCACGGAACTCTATGGAGTAAGTAATAGACCCGCCCTGAGCGCTGGCCAACATGTCGTCTTTACAATTGGTCAGAAGCAGGGTTTATTGTGACCATTCCATGAGTGGGGCTGTGCCCCCTTCTGTCCGGGACACCTTATTTTCCTGCACTGGGACCAGGTGAAAGGACCCCCCTGAGATAAGTGGGCTAGCCAAGACATTCTATCTTTGGGAAGGGAAGGTGCTAGGCAAGAAGTCTTGTCAGGGCTGGGACACACTGAAGTTTTAAGTTACTTTATCCATTGGCTTCCAGGAAGCTAAAAAAGTGAAACTTGCAGTATTTGGTTTCCTAGAGCCTTCAGCCTTGACATTTGAAGTTCCAATGAATCTGGCTGAAAGAAGTGTTTTTATAATTGGTGAAGGGGATTGGGGAGTGGGTCACTGCATAACCACACAAGGAAACTAACTCTTTAATATTTCACAGATTTGGTTGACTTTCATGAGATGTTTCAACTACCCAGTCAGGGAAAATACAATAAAGCTTACAATTGTTTGGTTCACCCTGTCCTTTGGGTAAGTAATATTTCAGTTCTTGGTGAGTGAAATCTTTACATTTCCACACGGTAACTTCCAGTCACACGGCTCTCCTTTCTTACACTGTTTGATGCTGTTAATATGTTAGGAAAGATTTTTTCTTTATTTCAGTTTAGATTTGCCGACCATGATAGTTTTTATATATGACTTACCTTATTTTGTCTTAATGCTGGGTGGCGAAACCAATAGTCCTTGGAAAGTCTGACGAGACTGTGGGTGATTTGCTCCCCGTGGCTTCTCCACCTTCCTCTCCTTGTTTGCTCGGCACCAGCCACACTGGCCTCCTTGCTTTTGTTTGAACATGCCAGAACGTTCCCCTCTCAGGGAACTGTCTTGGCACTGCTCCCCAGATATCGCCCAGCTCATTTCCTCACGTCTTTAAGACTTGGCTCAGGTGTCACCTTCTCAGGGTCACCTTCCGTAAGCACTTCCTTAACTGCAGCCCCTCAGCACTCCCTACCCCCTCCTCAGCCCTATTATTCCCCTAGAGCACCTTCCATCTTCTAATATACAAAACATTTCTTTGTTCTGTAGAGAATAAAGCTCTGTCTCCCCCTCTGTGGAAGCTCTGTGAGAACAGGGGTTTTAAACTATTTTGTTCACTGCTATGTGCCCCGGCACATGGTAAGTGTTCAATAAGTAGTTACTGAATGAATAAAACCACCATATATGTGTTCTAAGAAAAGAGGAGGTGGGAAGAAAATATCAGAATTTTATTTGCTAATGGCTTTAGAATATTTGTGTCCAACTCTATTTTGCATAATTTACTGTTTAAAAGAGGCAATTAGATAATACCCTACACTTTCAGGTCAGTTGGCTCTTAACGCCCTAGTAGAGCCCAACATGTACACTGCAGATTCTATCTGTAAACATGCCTAAATTAAAACAGGTGAGTGGTCAGAGATGGTCGATCTTTCATAGTGCCATGAGGGGTAGTAAAAGGAGAGACAAGGCAAGTGTGGATCAGAAGACCTAAGGCCTCACTCTGCTCTGTGACTTGGAGACACTATCAAGTTTTATTTCCTTATTTCCAAGTTAAGAGGGTTGATTCAGAATATGTAAAGTAATTCCCACTCAAGTTCTAGAAGACACATCAATCAATGAAGGCAGAGAAGGCTAAAAAGTATCTACTCTGTACTAAACACTCAACTAGGTACAAAGATAAGTAGTCAAAAGTTCTACTCTTGATGTGGAGATTTACATGGTAATATCTGGTTTGCTTTTATTTTGTTATTTATTGCTGACCACATTTTAAGCTTTGTGGTTTCCACAGTGCCTCGCATTTGATGATATTCAGTGAATGTTCACTGAATAAATAAAAAATTAGCTGAAACTCCTCCATGTCATTGATGATGTGTGTTCCAGGCTAGCGTGCTTACCTCGTTGTTGCCACTTCCGAAGACTTTTGTCCTGAGTGTATGAGTAGAGAGCAGTGTGGTAGATGTTCTATTCCTGAGTCATTTCTGATTTAACGGCCACCACTCACACCCCCACAGTGATTCAGTCATGGTCTATGGAAGGAAGGGGTTGGACATCTATGGAATCGTAAGGCAGAGATGTTCTAGAAATCCTGATGGCAGTGGTGATGATCAACACTGAATAATCTTTTGAGCACTCACTATCTGCGAGGCACTGTGCATCCCGTTTAACCAGAGTCAGGCAGGTGGTACTGTCATGGCTCTGATATTAGAGACGGGACACTTCAGGCTGAGGTGAGTGTGCATCAGAAGAATCACCTGGAGGACTGCACCTCCACAGTTTCTGAGGCAGCCGTTCTGGATGGCACTGGAGAGTACATTTGTAACAAGTTTTCAGGCAATGCTGGGCTCGTCCAGAGATCCTACTTGGGGAACCACCAACTTAGAGCAGCAACCTCTATAGAAATAAAATGCAAGCCACATATGTCATTTTAAATCTCCTAGTGGCCACACGAAAGAAAATAAAAAGAAACAGATGAAATTTATTTTAATAATATACTTTATTTAGCTCATTATGTCCAAAGTAGTATAATTTCAACATATAATCAATATAAAAGTGATTAATGACTTAATTTTACATTCTTTTTTTCATAAGTCTCCAGATTTGGTATTTTATACTTAGAGCAGATCTCATTCGGACTAGCCACATTTTTTTAAGTTTTTATTCGAACTCCATTTGGTTAACACACAGTATAATATTAGTTTCAGATGTACAACATAGTGATTCAACATTTCCATACAATACCCGGTGCTTATCACAGCAAACACACTCCTTAATCCCCGTCACCTATTTCATCCATTCCTCCCCCTCCCGTGCCCACCTCCCCTCTGGTAATCATCAGTTCTCTGTAATTAAGAGTCTCTTTCTTGATTTTCCTCTCTTTCTTTTTTTTTCCTTTGCTTGTTTATTTTGTTTCTTAAATCCCACATATAATTAAATCATATGGTATTTATCTTTCTCTGACTGACTTATTTCACTTAGGATAATACTCTCTAGCTCTATCCACATTATTGCAAATGGCAAGATGTCATTCATTTTTATAGCCGAGTAATATTCCATTTATATGTACATATATGTATACACACACATACACACACACACACCACATCTTCTTTATCCATTCATCAGTCAATGGACATTGGGCTCTTTCCATAATTTGTCTACTGTAGATAATGCTGCTATAAACATCAGGGTGCTTGTATCCCTTTAAATTTGTATTTTTGTATTCTCTGGGTAAATACCCGAATTGCTGGATCAGAGGCATTTTTCCAAAGAAGACATACGAATGGCCAACAGACATATGAAAATGCACCATCACTGATCATGAGGGAAATACAAATCAAAACTACAATGAGATATCACCTTACACCTGTCAGAATGGCTAAAATCAGCATAAGAAAGAACAGATGTTGGAGAGGATGAACAGAAAGGGGAGCCTTCCTGCACTGTTGGTGGCAATGCAAACTGGTGCAGCCACTCTGGCAAACAGTATGGAGCTTCCGCAAAAAGTTAAAAATAGAGCTACCCAGGACCCAGCAACGGCACTAGCCACATTTCAACTGCTCAGTAGCCACATGTGGTTAGTGGCTACTATACTAAAGAGCACAGCAGAGTGACTGAGCTGTCACCTGCTAGAATCGTACAGAAGAGGGTAAGGCAGAAAGTGAAAATAACCTGGACTTTCAGATAATAACCCAAATGACCCTTTCCCCAGCCTTGAACCACTTGAGAAATGGATCTCTACCCTCAGGCTAACAGTATCACAGTACTGTAGAAAGCGAGAAATAGTCCCCATTAGTAAAGAGGTCATTCTTTAATAGTACTCAGTGTTTTTGGACCCCAGGAGTTTGTACCACCAGACTAGGGGACGGGGTTCCCCAGTGAAGCCTGGGGTGATAAGAAAAAACATCAGGGTCAGGAAGCCCTGTGTTGGTATATGATGCATGTCCCTGCCCAAAGGCAGAGTGCAGGACTCCCATCCCTGGGGCTTCCCAGGCCGTCTCTCTGACGGGGAGGGGGCAGTACAGATGATGGCTCAATGATTCCTCATGTTGCAGGGAGCTGATCAGAATCACAAGTGCTTCTCCAGGAACCCCTGCCTCTCTGAAAATGTCAGGGGGGCAGTCACTGAACAGGTGCACTGATACCCATACACACTCCCGTTTCTTTGTCTTTGCAGGTACTATGGATTATCTGTGTGGTTCCCTGATGTCATTAAACATCTGCAGTCGAACGTGTTGCCCATTGAAAAGATTGAGAGAGAAAAATTTTCAAATTTAGGTGTTAACTTTACAATGGCAAATCAGTTGCACATGGGAGCGGAATACGAGAATGGCAGGTCCGGAAACTTCGAAATAACTTAATCTGCTATCTGTTCTGAAAAACGTCTTTCTTCCTAACCTTCACTGCACAGAATCATGCACTGTTGTTTGCTTGTTTTTATTGTTGTTGCTGTTATTTTTTAGTTTGTACATTAGTAATTTTCAAACTGAATTTAAACACTTCCAAATGGGCTTTTAAAAGAAAGGGTATATGTGTATCAGTACTTGACTTAAAACTGCTTCTGAAACCGTCGCTTCACATTTGTGAAGTAGCAGAATTAACTGGTATGAAAAGAAAATTTAGAGAGACGCTGGAAAGCCACAGAAATAAGTCACAGAAGAGAAGAGTGAGGAGTATGAGGAAATAAGATGGGTAATGGTGTTACTTAATTCAGAGAGGGGACCCAAAGTGTAACTTGATGCCTGTCTCCTACCCCTGAGAAAGGGGACCACTTTTCAGAAGCCCTTCCTTCTCCACTAGGCTGAATCAAGAAGTAGTGTTACATTGTATCAGGAAGATTTCCCTTAGAGAACAGGAATGATTCCCCAAAGTTCAGGGCTTTGAAAATACGGAATAAGTTAGCAAAGGACGTTTTTGAAGGTGGAATCTAGAATGCATCTTTTTTTTTTTTTAAAGGTTTTATTTATTTATTTGACAGACTGAGAGAGAGCATGAGCACAAGCAGGGTGAGTGGCAGGCAGAGGAAGAGGTAAAGCAGGCTCCCCACAGCAGGGAGCCTCACATGGGCCTCGATCCTAGAACCCTGGGATCATGACCTCAGCCGAAGGCAGACACTTAACCAACTGAGCCACCCAGGAGCCCTGGAATGCTTCTTGATAAGGAGAGAGAACTGGCTCAGGAAGGTGGTTCCAGTGCATTCTTTCAGGGAGGGAAAGGGACAAACAAAGCCGTTTGTTTCTATCCATAAGTTGTTTTCTGAACAAATAATGGCTGATGTGAGCTCCTGATGGTTTACATCATTTTAGGAAATTGTACCAAACGCAGAACTGGTAAAAGTAAAAATTATAAAAAACTGAACAAAGTTCTTCAGGGCAAAACCACTTGGAAGGATGAAAAAGAATTCTATAGGATGCTTACGGTTTGTATAATGAAAGGGAGAATTATGAAGTAGGAGATAATTGTTTAAATTGGCAGTTGCGCGAGGGGCCTAATCCTTATGCAAGCCATGTAGGATCGCTTTCACTCTCCCACATAAAATACCAGCCCGAGTCTGCGCTTGTTTTACCACGGAAACCTTAGAGTCACGTGCTCTGTAATGGTAGGGTAAACATTTACTTCATTTATTTTTAAAAGTATTGTTACTCCATTAGAAACGTCTGATATGTTTGTGTCTCTGACATATTTTGAATGACGCTTGTTAAAGTTCTAAGCTGACTCTTCAGTCACCACTAGGAAATTTTTTACATTAGCAATATAAGGATTAACCATTTTAATAGTATTAAAATCCCTGTGAAACATATATATTTATTTTAGAAGGTGTTAGAATTTTTATTCATTTTTTTGTTTGTCTTTCAGGGAAATGTGAAATGCCACTAGCGAACTCATTTTTTACAAAGAGCTTTTCTACTCAATATCATAAAATGGCACCTCTTTTCAAGGCCGTGTTACTGCTCTGGATGGAATAGCCTCCGGGGTAGACTCTCGGGAAACAAACCAAAGGTGTAGAGTAGTGTGTGTCCTTTGCTCGCGCTCTATGAACAGAGTGCTCCTCAAGAGTACACGGGAAAGTGGCCACACTGGCCATCTCTGGGCGAAAGAACTGGGAGGCTCGGAGATGGCTAGGAAAAGACTTATTTTATCCTTTTTCGGTGTTTTCAATTCTGTACCCTGTGTACTCGGGCTATATATTATCCATTCATAAAAAACCTAAAATGGTTTTCCCTTTCTAAATTCAGTTTTATTTCAGAAAATTGATAATATTCTTAAAATGTGCCACTATTGGGGCGGCTGGGTGGCTAAGTTGGTTAAGGTCCTGATCTCAGGGTCGTGAGAGCAAGTCCCATGTCATGCTCTGCACTCAGTGTGGAGCTAGTTTAGGATTCTCTCTCCCTCTCCTTCTGCCCCTACCCTGCTCACTCATTCTCTCTCTCTCTCTCAAAAAAAAAAAAAAAAAAAAAGCCATTATTTACCCTTCTTTAATGGAGAAATGTACGGTTTAGATGGTTTTACTCCAGACCCCTGGAGTAGAGGTTGAAATAAGATTACTTTTTAAGATGGTGGTGTGTTAGGCCACAGCGCACTTCAAGCTGATAAGAACAATCAGGCATTAAGGTGAGAACAATTTTGAAAGTACTAAAGGGTCTTATAGCTTTTAAGTCAGTCAGCTTGCTTGCCTGGGATGCGCAGACCCTTTCTGCCCTGAGTGGTATTTGGTGTAGTAACTTATTCTCCATTTGAACAAGCATTCTCCTCTCAGTGACTGGCTAAGTATATGTTCATGGTCTCTCAGTAACTTACTGAGACACAATGATGACTATCGATCCATGTTTTCTGGGAGTTCTTACCAACACAGACAGATCTGAGTTGCAGACTCTTTTAAGATGTTAGGATCATCATGACTGTTATCATCTCACCATCTAGAATCCCCCCCTTGCAGCACCCAAAAAGGTATCTGAGCAGGTTTCATTATTCTATGCTTTTCCACAAATAAGCAGAGCTCTCTCATCACGCTGCTTGGTTCAAGGAAGACCTGTTGGCTTTGAGAAGAAAAATATTCATAGAAAGTAGAGTGACCTATGAGTTTCTTTCTATGAGCCCCAGGTCCATCATTCCTCACATAAATGAAGCAGAATTCTCATGTTCTCTCTTCAGAATCACCAGAAATCCCTGTATAAGAATGAAGCCTTGAATTTTTAGCTTAGGAAACAGACTTTCATAAAGAGTGAGCATGGGAGCACATTCTTAAGTTAGAGCCATTTAACCTCAAATAGAGAATTTTCAAATAAAGGCATATGATCAAGAGCAAGAGGGTAGGATTGAAAAATAAGGAATCGGTAGCCACAGTTAATCTCCAAACTCTCTACCTTCAGTAGCATCCTCCACAGTCTTTTACCAACATTGCCAAAGCTAAATGAAGTTATCTTGAATGCCAGCTCTTCTGCTGGAAAATAATATCGGTGAGCCAGGAGATAGCCAAAGGACAGGCTGCATGAGGAAAGGGGGGGAATCTAAGAGCCTAGAAGATCTGGAGGCTAATGTCTTTCTGGAGAGTCTGTGGTGGACAGATCTCTCAACCCTGCTGGACACAGTCATTGATAAGAATTTTTCTCTGTGTGTTTTGGCAGATTTGTAGGAATGAAGTTCAAATCTGTAACTTTCAAAGATTCACTGTTTAAGGCCTGCGTCTTTGAGAATGTGACTTCAGTGAACACCTACTTCAAGAACTGCACATTTATTGACACTGTTTTTGATAACACAGGTAGGTGTGCTACTTAGCTCTACCTGGGGCCTCTTCACATGGCCCAGTTCTAGGCAGAAACCTGATACGTTGTGATAGTGTGGGCACAGGCTTATGGGGAAAGTAGATATTGAAGTATAAAGGAATGGATTTCCTTAATCAGGTTGGATCATAGTTAAGCTTTTATTATTGGTCTCTGTCAGATTTAATGCAACTGGGACTTGCTGAAGTTCCGAGTTAAAAACAAAAACAAAAAAAAACTTGGGGCACCTGGGTGGCTCAGTCGGTTGAGCATCCAGCTCTTGATATTGGCTCAGATCATGATCCCATGGTCATGAGATTGAGTCCGGTGTCAGACTCCACACTGAGCATGGAGCCTGTTTAAAATTGTCTCTCTCTCCCTCTGCCCCACCCCCACCCACCCTGCTCACGTGTGTGTACAATTTCTCTCTCTGTCTAAAAAAAATATATATATATATATATATATCCTTTGAGTAATTTTTTTAAAGATTTTATTTATTTATTTGAGAAACAGAGCACAGGTGGGTGGAGGGGCAGTGGGAGAAACAGACACCCCGCTGATCAAGGAACCTAACAAGGGTCTCAGTCTCAGGACTCTGGAATCGTGACTTGAGCCAAAGGCAGATGCTTAACCCACTGAGCCACCCAGGTGCCCCTCCTTTGATTACTGTTTGAAGAAAAAAATTACCCTGTGGCTTGTTGGTTTATAAATCTGGCTTCAAAATTTGATGTCTACTTAAGTGATCATGCCTGAGCTGTAGTGAATAGAGATGGACAACATATTATGTTGGCTTTGCTTAATCAAATAGTTTTTGAGTCCAATCCTGGTAATGGAGTTTGGAAAACTCCCCAGGGGAAAAGAGGAGTAGGGGGGAAACTGATTGAGGACCTGTTATATGCTGGTTCCTACTCTCATTAGACGCTCATTATCTCATTTGGTGAGATAATAGTGGAGACTTGGAAAAATTAAGTAATTTGGCCACATTCTTAGACCTGGTGACAGCAAACTTTTGAGATCAGTTTTATCTGATTGCAGAGCCCATGGTTTCCTACGTCTACCCTCTGATGTGTCTGTCCTTTGAGTCGAAAATAAGAGCCCAGCACTGGCAGGAGTATAGCGCTACCTTGTTGCCAACCCTGCCTTCTTGGTGCTCAGACAGGAAGCAGCTCTGCCCAGCTCCAAAGGAGAGTGGAACCAGGTGTCTTCAGGTTTTTTAAAACAGTGCTATCACTATCTTCTAACCCATTCAACCTCAGAAGACCAGCTTTTTAGGCAGGTCTTGATCAGCAAGGAAAATAACAGTTTTATTCCCACTGCCTTTTAGCAGAACCCACCATTCTTCTGCAACCCCTCCTTGGATAGGTCCAAGTTCAAGGAAAAAAATATCAGCAGCGAATGCTAGTGACCTTCCGATAAGAGCGACTCTTACTCCTTTGTGCATCCTCCCCTTTGACCTCAACTTCTATATCCAGCCTCATGGGCCCAACGAAAATCCTTTTCGTTCTCTTTGCCTCAGAGTCCCATAAAATAGCAATGATAAGGCTGATTCATACACATTTTGAAATAAATTGTTTTTGTAATTGTAGTATGCAAGCTATTAGTACTATAATGATAGTACTTATGTAACATGATAATTAGAACAAAGTGACACTATAAAGGAGTAAGCAAGTAATATAATTATGATGGCCAACCATAAGAAATCAGAAAATAACTGGACCCTTTAATGTGTTCTTTTATTCAACAAAGGTATCCTTCATTCAGCTACTTTGTAATGTGAGGTTCTAGACTAGTCCCTGCGCTTTGACCAGGCCCTGAAGCCCTCAAGTTTACAATGCGATGTTTCTTTCCTGAATTCTTAACTGGCTTTCTTAGACCGGTGCACAAGTATAAAGAGCTTGATGAATTGTCTTTGTGTCCACAGATTTTGAGCCGTATAAATTCATTGATAGTGAATTTCAAAACTGCTCATTTTTGCATAACAAGACGGGATGCCAGGTTACCTTCGATGATGACTACAGTGCCTACTGGATTTATTTTGTCAGCTTCCTGGGGACATTGGCAGTGTTGCCAGGCAACATCGTGTCTGCTCTCCTGATGGACAGAATTGGGCGCTTAACGATGCTAGGTATGTGCTTGGTTTCATGTAAAATAAAAGAGCTGCCCTTGCCGTCTCCGGGGAGCCTGGTTCCCACTGTACTCCCTGCCCCCTTAGGGATTTGCATCCCACAGAGATGAGGAGAAATCCCTTAAGACCTTTCATTAGGGCTAAATTTCAGTGAAAATTATGTCTAATTACATTTCATTTGAGCAGCTTCCATGAGTTGACAGACTGAAGAACTAATTACGTGTGACTAACGTATGTTTTTCCACTTAAGTAACTGAGTAATTGACGAAGTGCATTTCATGTTTGCTGCGTTCAGAAGGCAGTTGGAGAGGCAAACCTCTATACAGGTGAGGCTACCTGTACCTGAGCTTTTGGAGTCCAGGCCACAGCTTCCCCTTGGGATTCAGTTTTGCTGAGAGATGTCAGAGACCCAAGGATCATTCTCTCCTAAGATGATGGGAAACATGGCACCCTTTTGTCTGCTTTGTTGGCAGGTGGCTCAATGGTGCTTTCCGGGATCAGCTGTTTCTTCCTCTGGTTGGGCAGCAGTGAGTCCATGATGGTAGGTGTGCTGTGTCTGTATAACGGATTGACCATCTCGGCCTGGAACTCTCTGGATGTGGTCACTGTGGAACTGTACCCCACAGACCGCAGGTATGTTGAAACAGGCCTCTAGGAAGAGGCGCTCTGAGCTTCTTGGGACCACTGAGAAGTAGAAAAATAAGCCAAACTGTCATTTCCCAAAGTAAGTGAAAATCCAAAAAAATACCTGGTTTATGAGGTTGTAGTTTTCACTCATACATTTTAAAAAGAAAATGTCAGGAAATATAGTTGCTAGCAGGAATAAATAATAGGGCAGTGAAACCAGTGAAGGGATTTAATTGTGTCTATGACTTAGTTTGTTGGCTGACAATATGAGCAACCTATAATGAAGTCATGAGGGGCAGGATTTAATAACCTCTCTTGTACCACATTTTGAGCTGCTAATCAGTCCTGAGAGGGCTCTTACCTTCCTTTGCAAATGTCTGCATGACGTCTCTATTAAGCAACCACAGAGAAGTCTCTAGACCATATCTCTTGACCTTTGTGGTCTATTGGAGGAAAGCCCAATCTATTTCCAGGTACAACAACAACAACAAGGATTGCCTTTAGAAGAAAGTTATACATGAGTCCCAACGTGGAAACAAAAAGCATCTTATATAAGAGAAAAGACTAAATGATAGACTTTTGGGGTTGAGCTGTAGCAGCTGAATAATTAAGAGAATAGAAGCCCTGTTTTTCCATTTGACATAAGCAAAGACAAACAGCCTTTGCCTTCTTTTATTTTGTATATACATTGTCACCATGGGAGCCCTCTGTGCTGAAGGATGGGGTCAGTATTTTCTGAACTTTGAAATGCAGGAGGGATTTCTATAGGAATCTGCAGAGACATTTGAGATGAGAATTTTCAACAACATCTATTACTGACCTTATAGGAACATTATAGGAACTATATACCCATCTCCTGCAGAACATCTCAAACTCTTATGGACATGTGCTTATCAAATGTTCTACTAGACCCTCAGTAACCTCCTATTGAATATTTAGGCTCTGAAAGGAACCATATACTCCAATACAGCTTCTCCTTCATTCATTCAACAAACATTAATTCTCTTCTGTGAGCGAGCACCTGGGATAGATGCCATGGACCTTGGGATAAGGGTGTTGCCAAAAAGAAGAGAGAAGAGAAGAGAAGAGAAGAGAAGAGAAGAGAAGAGAAGAGAAGAGAAGAGAAGGAAAGGAAGGAAAGGAAAGAAGGAGATTAAGACTCTGCAGTATCCACTGAGCATTCTTTCATCAATCTCTCTTCCTGCAAACAGGGCCCAGATGGGGATTAAACTATACACTTAAAATAAACCCCTTAATAGTAAAGCAAGGCTATGGCATAGCCAGACACATTTTTGTTATACATGTAAGAGTTTGATACTATTTTAGATGAATCAGTTGCTTATCCCTCTACCATAAGGAACAGAAGGATGAGTATTCTTCTATGGCAAAATCTAGCTTAAAAAAACAAAACAGTGAATTAGGCAGGTTCCTCTGATGAGAAACATGGACCTGCTGTAATTTTGTTGTTGGAATTTGGTAAAATTTCCCAACAGAATTTGTTGGTAAAAACAGAAATTGCTATTTGTGTTTGCTCGGGTCCTCTGAGAAACAGAGGACAGGACGGAACTAAACGTGCACAGATTCTACTAGGAGACATGGTTGTGTGAGAGAAAATGGGGAGCGAGGTGAAGCTTGGGAGACCTGCAGGGCAGCCTTAGCCCCAGGGAAGGAGTGAGGAGGACAGTAGGGGGGACTGCCCCACACCTCCTCCGGCAGTCTCAGGAAGGTTAGGCAAGGCTGTGGGGGCTGGGGGTGTGGGGCAGGGGCTGACAGCATCTGCTTCCAGCAAGTCCTGCGTGTCCCAGGAACCGGCCGGCAGGAGTACTCCTAACTCATTCAGTTATTGGAGCAGCAAAACATGGGAATGAATTTCCCAGTTCAGCAGCTGGGGCAGTGACTTGGATGTCCACAAGGTGTGTTTTTCACTGCAGCCACACCTTTGCTGGGGGACGTTCTCCAGCTCCTACACAGGTGTGATTAGATAACATGCAGGAAGTCAGTTTCCTCAGTGGTGGAGGGCTGACTTGTCCTCCAGAGCCGCACTGCCAGGGTCCTGGTGGATGAGTTAGTACCACCTCCTCTGTTGCAGGTGGAAACTTTCTCTCCCATTTCTGCCATGTTCCTCTGGGCCACAGAAGGAGTCTCCATGCATCTCTGGCTCAGCTCTGAGAGGAAAACCCCAACTGTCCTGAGTGCAGGCATCCTATGGCCTCTTCTCCCCATCAAAGCAGAAAAGAATACATCTTGACAAGAGTTCTGACTAGAGGCTGTGATATTTCATATTAGAACTTTAGCACTGCCAACTCCTTGCCCAGTTTCTGGAATCTGTCCTTAATGATCAGAATAAGACACTCTGATCCCAGGCCCCGAGCCAAAAAAAATAACTCCTGGAACCATTTAACAGCCAACTCCTATCAAAATCCCAATCAGGGGCACCAGGGTGGCTCATTCAGTTGAGCGTCCAACTCTTGATCTGAGCTCAGGTCTTGATCTCAGGATGCTGAGTTCAAGCCCCACATTGGGCTCCATGCTGTGCATGGAGCTTAGTTAAAAAGTCAAAATTCCCAATCAAAATGATTCTATTTGGGGAACATAATGTAAGGTATAGTCTAGGTGCTATTACAACACTTGAAATCCACGTTTGTCAAGCACATTATAGATTTTACTTTTAATGTTATACCTTTGACTTTTATTAAGGGTTACATTTGCCTTTACTGTGAAAACACCAAAGAGGACAGGATACAGCCCATTACAGTACACCCTTCCCTCTGTGCGGTCTGCCCCGCAATATGCAGGGAGCTCTAGGACCCCCTTCTGAGGAGCTGCTCTGTCCCTTCCTTTCATGTGATAAAAATTGGTAATTCTTCACATTTCATTCTCTGTTAGGCAGGGAGGAGGCCTGTCTCTGCTAAATCTGCATGGTCCAGTTATTTGCTTTGTTCCTTCTCATTGTGATTTACCCTCTTTTATTCCTATTTTATTAATTTTTTTTGTTTTTTGTAAGCTACCCTAAATCATTTCATAGAGGGCAGGAAAGTTTGAAATTAAAATTATACACACTTACTGAATAACACTTTTCTGTGACTAAAAAATGGAACAAAGCAACAACTACAAGCACTTTATGTGTAAAGGAAAGCTCTGTTTTTCTATTGAAAGAATAATATTTCTCAATTTTATACTTTGGGCCACCAGGTGCGGGGGTTTTTCTTAATCTTCTATAATTTCCAGCAAGCACCAGCTGGATGTCCCACAATTTAACTCAGTTCTGACACCATCTGCCTGGAGATAGCATCAGATGACACAGGTGAGGGGCTCAGTTCCCACAAGACTGCCCCCATTTCAGATACCAAACATAAGTCAAGTTATCACCTGCACTTTTGACCAACTGGCCGTAAATTGGAGTTCTCATGACCCCTTCCTTGGGTTTGACCATTTGAATGGCTCACAGAACTCAAGGGAAGATTTATGTACATTTACCAACTTTTTATGAGAAGATACAACTGAGGAAGAGCTGGATGGTGGAGATGCGTAGGGTGAAGGATGAGGGAAGGGCAAGGAGCTGCCCTGCTTCTCCAGCTGATGACCTTCCAGGACCACACCTTTCTACTCTGTCAATGGCACTATAATAATTCTTCAGTCCTCAAAATCTCAGCATCAAAGGAAAGCATAATCTAATAATTGCCTGATGACATTTCAGCTTTTCTCCCAGGTTAGATCACAGACTGTAATGGCATATGATAATTTGAGGGGCCCAGAATGGGGCAGAAGGACACTCACAAACACACATTTTAGTGGAGTCCTTATAGGATCCAATTGGTTTATGGAGATGTGACGGAATCCATTTTTTGGAATAGAAGCTTAGGGAAACTTTTTAGTATATTCTTTGATACTCTCTCACACCAGATATATGGTGTCTTTTCCAACACCAACCAATTCTCCAATTCTGACACTACGTGGAGCTGGTATCAGATCCTACAAGTTAAAGGGCTCAGTCCCTCAAAACTGCCCCTATTTCAGATGCACACTGCAAATGGAGTGCCCAGGCAACTCGCGCTTCTGCCCGGCCAACTACAGATTTGTGAATTTCAACAGCCCGAAAGAGGTTTGATCATTTACTAGATAAAGAAGTACCTTGGGTGAGGTATAGAAGAGTCTGAAGTGCATGAGCCTCTATTCCTGTGGAGTTAATTAGGGTCCCCCACCACCCTCCTTACATGTTGAATGCATTCAGCAGTCTGGAAGCTCTCTAGATTTATAGAGGTTTCATTATGTAGGCATGATTGATTAAATCCTTGGTCATTGGTGACTGAATTTAATCTCCAGCATCTCTCCCCTCCCTAGAAGTTGGGGGTTGGGTGGGAGGCTGAAAATTTCAACTCTCTATTCACATGGTTGGTTATTTCCAGAGACCAGCCCCCATCAAGAAGCTATCTTTGGAGCTCCTCAAATTAAAGCAGAGATGATATGAAGCTTTCTGTTATTATGCAGAAAAGCTGAGATTTTAAAGACTGATACAACTCAGTGTTACCTGGAGCGGGTGCGGGCATCATCGCTGCTCAGAAGCTGTTAGGAGAATTCTAAAAGCATTACATGTTGAGAGGGGGGCATCTAGCAATCTCAGTGGTTTTCCCGATAGATGAGGTGTTGTTTCCTTTGGCTGCTTTCAAGATTTTTTTCTTGGTCTTAGTGTGGATTTCTTTGGGTTATTATGTTTGAGGTTTACTCACCTTCTTGAATCTGTAGGTTTGTGTCTCTTTGACAAATTTGTGTGGTTTTCAGTCATTATATATCTGAGTATTTTTTCTCTTTTTCTTTTTTTTAATAATTTTTATTTTGTTATATTAGTCACCATACGGTACATCCCCAGTTTTTGATGCACTGTTCCATGATTCATTATTTGCATATAACACCCAGTGCACCATGCAATATGTGCCCTCCTTAATACCCATCACTGGCCTATCCCAATCCCCCACCCCCCTCCCCTCTGAAGCCCTCAGTTTGTTTTTCTCTTCTTCTGTCTGAACTCCAGTGACATGAGTATTAGATCTTTTGTGATAGTCTCAAAGGTCCCTGATGCTCAGTTAACTTGTTTTCAGTTTTTTTGGTCTGTTTTTCTTATTGCATATTTTCCATTGTTCTCTTCCAGCTCACTGATTCTTGCCACTGACCCCTCCATTCCACTGTTGAGCCCAATCACTAAGATTTTTTTCCCTATTTTTATATGTTTTCCATATTTTATGTATTTCAAGTGTGTTCATGATTGCTCATTGAAGCATTATTATCATGACTGCCTGAAAACCTTTGTCATATAATGCTAACATCTCTGTCATCTCTGGGTTGGTGTCTCTTAATTGTTTTTTTCAGTCTGTGTGAGATCTTCCCAGTTGTTCTTAGGATGAGTGATATTCAATTGAAAAGTCATTTTCCTATTATGTTATAAGACTTTAAATCTCTTGTAAACCTTTAGTTTCTGGACACCTCCCTGTGAGGAGAAAAGGGTGCACTGCCTCATTATTGCCAGGTGGAGTTAGATGTCCAGTGTCCCCGCTCTACTGATGCCCGTAAGGCTGGGCATTTTCATTACTGCTGGCCAGTGGTGGGAGTCTAGGCTTCCCTCATGATCATGATGCCATGGAAGGAAAGAAGGGAGAAGTGAAAGAGCTCATCACTGGCCAACACCGATGAAAGTCCCAGCTCCCTACTTTGCCTTCCCTGATACCACTTTGATGGTGATATGGAGTCACCTCATCACAGTTTTGTGAGGGTGGAAGTCTAGGCTCTCTCCTTGGCTTTTGCTGGTGTGGCTGGCAGTTGGGCTATAATTCTTCTGGTATTCATTTGGAGGAGAGAGATTATTGTCTAAACATCTTCTGCCTTTCTAGGCTGCCCCTACCCTGGTCCTTTGACTAAAGAGAACAGGGTTTGTTGGGGCTTTTTAAATAATCTGTTGCTGATGGTATTTCCACATTGCCATCTTCTTCAGTTCCGAGTCTGAGATCACTGGAGCAAAAGAAAATGCAGGGAACTCATCACTCCCAAGGTCCCTAGCTCTTCTACCTTTTTCTGTCTTTCAGAGTCTTCTTATGTTTGCTTTTTAATATCCAGTATTTTCAGCTGTAGTTAGTGGGAATGCTCATGAAAGTATGACTACGTCATCTCCATATGAATTTTAATATTGTTTACTTACTCACTCAACATTTTTTTTTTTGAGTGCCTGTGATACCACCATGAATGAGCCATTTGTGGTCATAACTCTCACAGAGCTTGTGGACAGGTGAACATCAGATACCATAGAGTGAGGTCAGGGTCACTGTGGGGGAAGCGCATGGT
This sequence comes from Ursus arctos, assembly GCF_023065955.2. Lineage (NCBI taxonomy): Eukaryota > Metazoa > Chordata > Mammalia > Carnivora > Ursidae > Ursus > Ursus arctos. The sequence goes on from NW_026623067.1 coordinate 60,392,510, forward strand.
GTCATGAAAGCAGAGAAGAGGGCCTCTTGAAAGAACTGACAGCTGAGACCTGAAAAATAGTAGGTGATAGCTAGGCAAAGAAATGGAGAAAGAACATTTCAGTCAGATGACAAATGAAATACTATCTGAAAACTTCTGGAGGCAAGAGTTAAGAGAGGTAAGCAAGGAAAAAATCAGGAAGGATCTTGTAAATTGCATCATCCTAAGGGTGATGGGGAGCCCTTGAAGTGTTTTAGGAAGAAAAGGGACAAGATCAGAAAAAGGCTAGAAGTTTACTCTGGTGGCCAGAAAGGAGGCAGGAAGACTGGTTAGGATGGAAAACAGTGATGTGAACTAGAAAAATGTGGGTCAGAAAGGAGCGAAATCAACATTCAACATGTTCACAGATATTTAGAGATATAATAAATAAAACTTCTTGGTAAGTTAGATGGTAGGGGGAGGAAAGAGGTCATCAAAGAGGATTCCAGCTTCTGCTTGTGCAGTTGAGTGGATGGTGATGGGCACTTTGAGACTGGGACACAGAAAGGAGAGAGACCAGGTTTGGGCTGGGGTCAGGAAGATAATGAGCTGCCATTGTGGACGTGTTGGGTTTTCATGTCAACATGACGTTTTCTGATAAGCATTTGCATTATTATGTTTGGTTGCCAGAAAGACACCTGAGCTGAGGATAGAGTGTTCAGTCACTAGTTCATTAAACAGATGATTTTGGAATATGTGTCGTGTGGCAGGAATTATTCTGGTTCTTGAGATAGAGCAGTGAACAAAACAGGCAGAAAACCCTGGCTTGATGGAGCTTACATTCCACTTGAGAAAAGACAGTCAATAAACAATGAGATAAGTAAAGTAAATATATCCAATGGTCCTAAGTGCTCTAGAGAAAAAGAAAGCTACGTATGGGCATAGAGAGCACTGGGGTCTGGGGAGTTATAATTGTTAACAGGTTGGTCTAAGAATATGCAACTATAACAGGTGACATTTGAGCAAAGACGCAGGAAGATACTTGGGAAGACAACTTTCACAGCAGAGGCATCAGTGAGTGCAAAGGTCCTAAGGTGTCAGTGCAGGAGACCAGTGGGAGGAGGGGAAAAGAAGATTGTCACACTGGAGCAGCATAAGCAAGATGAATGGTAAGAGGCAATAGGTCAGAGTAGACATGAAGGACTTTGATCTTCATGAAAATCCATTGGAGGGTTTGGGGCAGAGTAACGACATGATCTTATATACGTTTAAAAGGAAAACTGGCTTTTGTGTTTAAACTATACTACAGAGGATCTGAGGTGGAATCAGGGAGAGCAGTTAGAAGTGCACTGCAGCAGTTGTGGCAAGATACAGTAGTGCCAGTGGACGTGGTAAGAATTGGTTCAATTCTGTAAATATGTTGAAGACCAAAGGGCATTGCTGAAAGATTGGATATGAGGTATAGGGGCAGGTAGGCGGTCGGGGAATGGGCCAGATACTCAGAATGACTTCAGGGGTTTTGACCAGAGCCTGGGGTTGCCTTTGCTGAAATAGGGAAGATTATGTAAGGGGGAAGTTAAGGAGGAAGTATCAGGAGCTCAGTTTTGTTCCTGTTAAGTCTGAGATGCTATGAAATATCCAGATGGAGATGTCAACTAGGCAGTTGCATGTATGAGACCAGAGTTCAGAGAAGAGGCCTGGGTGGCAGGTAAAAATTTGAGCCCTTTCAGTGTAGAGATGAAATTTAAAGTCCTGATGTCAGATGACACTATCAAAGGATGACATGTAGGTAGAGAAGAGGGGAGTTCTGAGGACTCAGTCCAGAGATACAGGAGAATTCAGAGGTCCAGATGATAATGAGAAGTCAGGAAGGAAGACTGAGAAGGAGCCAGGAGTGAGGTAAAGAGAAAAGGCATGGGTTAGGTCCTGGGAGCCAAGTGAAGAAAGTAGTTCAGGAGGAGGGAGTGATCAGCTGTGATAGATGCTGCTGATGGACCAAACAGAGGAAGGGAACTGAGGACTCAAATTGGGGTTATGGCAGCAACTAAATTACCACATGACAGTAAAGGCAGGGGCCTGCTCACTACTACTAAGGCAAAGCCTAGTGGCCAGACTCCCATCCATGCAACAGGTGATCACAAGGCAGGCCCAGGGTTGACCTACCTTGAGGTTTAGTTGACTTCTGCACCCCAGACAGGGCTAAATCTGCAGGTGGGAGAGAAGTGGTCCCATGTGTAAAGACAGGAGGAACTTAGGGACAGTCAACAAGTGTACACACGTGCGTGTTTGCAGATAAGCAGCCATCCCTTTGTTCTTCTGCACTCTTATGGCATCACTCTCCTGGCTCCTGGGCTGGTGACAATATGTGGAGACCAGGCGGTAGGATTAGAGAGGCCTGGGGAGTATTTCAAGGCAAAGGAAACAGAAAACAGAGGCCTACAGAAAAGTGATGTGTCCGAGAAGGCAAAGGGTCTGGTCTGGGGATAAGCCCATCAAGGGAAGAAGATTCTGAGTTACCACAGCAGGTCATACTATAGGGTGCACGGTTAGTATAAAAGCTAGAAGACAAGGAAGGGTTCAGTGGGCCAGAAGCTCAGGCCAGGAGAAGAGAGAACAAAAAACCAGCCTATCAACACGGGGTCAGGGAGGTAATAAGGAGGCATCATCACCTGCAAAAATGAGGCCTGACACTGAGGAAAGGTTTTGTATGTTAGAATAATCTGTAAACTCTACGCTTAGTACAATGGGACAAATAGCTTGCAGCTGATTGTCAGTAATGTTTATTGAACTGACTCTTGCCAGACCTAGCTCAGGTACAGGCAACACTAACTGCAGTGGAACTTGGGGGACAGGAAGGTGCCTCTCTGTTCGTGTACTCACCCTGGCCAACCAGCTCCATTTGGTCCTCTGTCTTCATCCCAACTCTTCACTAACAGCTGGGTTCCTGGCAGAGGCCAGCCTCCCAACATCCCTGAGGACCTACCGCAGTGATTGGGACTCAGTGGTCCACACAGTATGTTTCTTCCTCCGACTCTGAATTCTGAGGCATGGCCTTGAAGGAGAGAGTGGTACTTGCAGATCTGCAGGGAGCTGTGCTGGGAACTGGGGGTGATGGAAAAAGCAGAGTTGAGTATGTGTCCATGAGGCTGAGAAGTCAGGACGGCTTTGAGAAGCATGATAAGGGAAGAAATGAAGAGCAACACAGAGTGATAGATCTTTGAAGTGTGAGCATTATTGAATATAGAAGTCATTGTATAGTATTTTGACAATTTCTAATCATCCCTACATACATCAGCCCCTGTCCTGTGTCAAAAATAAGCAGGGAGCCTATTATCTGTAATGTAAACAATGGGCAACAGATACAATGTGAGATTCTTCTCAGAGATGGAAGTATGACTGCCCCACTGTGCCAGAGATAGAACAGATTTTCCCAGCTTGCCAGATATCTAAAAGGGGACCCCACCCACGGAACACATGGGTCCAAGGGAGTTTCCTTTTTCCATCATTTCTCCACACCCAGGTGCTGCCACCATCTAAACTATCTCAGTCCTCCTTGCACTGGGAGATGCCAACACAAGATACAGTCCATTCACAGGTTCAGTCAGGGCTGGTTGGAGTCCATCCCCTGTATTCTAACTATGAAAAAAATCAGAACTTCTCCCTCATCTCTTCGAATCTTCAAAGAGGAAACAATATGTAATGATAGGCTGACCTAGATTTACCTAGTATTCGTTAACCCCATCCTTTAGCTCCCTTCTTTTCCTCCCCTCCTTTGTCAAGGTTTTAGACCACCTGAAATCCTAAACATAGCCACCTAATGTAAGAGACACATGCACTGGGTCGTTTGGGATCTCAGTTCCAGCCTTCCTGTCATTCTGTATCCAGGCAGTGACTTCCTGCTGCCACCATGCGGGTGTGACAGAGCGCCACTGCTGACGCTTCCTGTGTCCTTATGGCCCAGTGGCCACTTTGACCCCTTCTCCATGGAGCTCAGGACAAGGAGCTCCCACCTTGTAAATGCTGAAACCCAAGCTGTCCCTTAGCCAGCAGGCCTGTCTCCCGGGTATTAATCCAGCCATGTGCTCCTGCCTTCCCTGGCCACTGGTCCCCTCCCTTCTTCCCCCTTACACACACACAGTTTCAGACATGACCTCAGGAAGCATTTGAAAGTCAACCTCTGGTTGTTCCCACCTGCTACTCCCTGCTCTTCCTGGGCAGCTGCTGCTGTCACCCAGCGCTGTGGGCTGGTCCTTTTCCTCCATGAGCTAAACCAAAGCATCTGCCCAGAATTAACCAACTGAAGCCCCTCCCCTGAGGACTGTTCTTATTAAGACAGAGCAGCTCCCCATTCCCTCCCCATGCTCCATCCTGATGGTCCTTAATCCTGGATCTCGTATTGACCAGCTGTGCGACCTCAGCGAGACCACTCAGCAAAACTGTGCCTCATTTGTTTGGGATACAAAACGACAACATGCTACATCAGTGGTTATGAAGATAACTTAATATCTTCACTTAATATTTTTTGAAGATTTTGACATGAAGTATTCTTTCACTCAACTGTCTTTCTAACTTTTCTATCATTTCTATCTTTATAGACCTTGTCATTGTATAATATATGTCTGTATTTTATGTGATCTGAGTCATTTTGGCCATTCAGGCAATGTCAGACCCTTTTTGTCTCTGGCAGTGAGAAGTGGAGTGTGAGGGGGTAAGAAGTATACGTGTCCTTCACCGACCACCTCTCTCCCAGGTGGGGTATTACAATGGCGGCAAATCCTACCAAATGTGCAGACAGGCACAGAAATGGTCCTACAGCCCGTTCATGACTCCAGGAAGTCCATCTCTCTGCCCTTGGGTGCTGAACAAGCCCTTACAGGAAAGGGCTTTGGGACCATTATGACATGCCGACAGCAGGACCATCAGCCTTGGGGCTGGTCAGGCCTTTAAGCATTAGTGTGCAGGACCAGTGGGCTCTAGAATCTGGAATCTCAGCCAAGGGTACCATTCCACCAGTTTGAGGTTGCTGGGCTTGGAGGATGCTTGCTCATCCATGGTGCTAAGAGCAGAACATTTCTTTCCAGTCATCTACTCATTTTACCAATGAAAAACTGTCTCTGCGTTCATTAACAAACTTTGTCATGCAGATTTCTAAAATGATGTGTAAAGCCCTAAGTACCTATCTCTGGCCTGTTGATTCCTGATTAACATGTTTTAAATTCTAGAGTATAGAACAACTTCTCCTTGTACTGAAGTACTTTTAAAGCAAATTACCACCAGGTCGTATAATGATATGGTGTTATGTGTGTGGTTGCTTACTATCTGTTACCCACTAGGATGTGAGCTCAGTCAGGACAGGACTTTGTTTTCCTCATTTATTAGCATAGCTCTAGGTGAATGGGAGGAAGGGAAGGGAGGGAAAAGGGATGCTTTTTAAAATCCGCTTGGTTATGGGCTCTAGGTTTCCATCGGATGTGGGATCTAGCACTGCACCTCTCTTCCCTCTGACTGCCCTCTGTCCCCCTTTCCACTTTCACTGTCCAGAGCCTGTGACCTCCCGATGCTTCAGCTGCCAGCTCCCCCTTGGTCACACAGCATTGCCTACTGGAAACCCTCTTCCTCCTCTCTTCCCCTTTCTCCATCAGTAGTGAGGAGGAGACCTGGTGCTGCCAGAAGATAGTGGGTAAATTAGATCAGTCCTTTAGCCTTTTTGGAGTTTGGTTTCCTTATCTGAAAATAGAGGTGAGTCAGGCTCAGTACCGAGGATTTAGGTCATCTCATTTAACCATGTGTAAACGTCATTCCAAGCCTACAAGAGTAAGGAGACTTTCTCTGTTTTCTAGAGAGGAAAATGAGACACAGAGAGGAAAAGAAACTTGCCCTGGGTCACTGAGGCTCAAACCCAGCTCTGTGGCTCCACGGTGCTGCTCCCAGAACAGACATACCCGTCCCTCTTCCTAGGGGGTCTGGGGTGGCGCTCTTCTAAGAAGCTCACCTGGTAATTAGAATATACAGTCATGTTCACTAATCCTGGCCTTAAATGAACTCCAAGTTGCCTCCCAGTGCTTGCTTTCATTCCATCATTATCTACTCTGGCCCAGGCACTCATCTACTTGCTGCCTAGCTTCATCAGATAGAGGGGAAGCCACAAAGACTTCCATTTTGCAGGACTGTGAATATTTGCATATCAACAGCACAAGCAGTAGGAAGACCCTTGACGGTGATGGGGATGGGGATGGGGATGGGAGGGAGATGGAGCTCTGCTTTGGGCCCAGGGATTCCTCTTGGCTCACAAACCATACGTAAGTCCTTCTCGGCTTGTATGTAAGGCAAGCCCAGCTCAGTGGTATAGGATGCCATCTTCCCAGGTTAAGGAGGGCACATATAGACCACACACATACACATACTACTTACTTGGGTGAGACAAACTTTCTCTTTCTTTGAAGCTCAGAAAGTAATTGAATTCAGTTTTTTCTGACTTAAGAATGTGAAATTAGAGTTCTCTCCTCTGAACAAGCAAGAGGATAGTCTGGCATCAGTAAACAAACATGGCCTAATGCCCATTAGGATGCCCTTTACAGAAATCTACTTCCAACATATTTTGAAGGTGTCAGGAAATTCCTTACTTCATTCCACAAGTATCTTCTTATGTGTCACCGTGCTTGTCCTAAAGGGACAGCAATGAATGAATGGAAAGACTCTACAATCCTGCCCCAAAGATCAGGCTGAATCCGGACAGGAGAGCCCTGAGAGTGGTACAAGCCAGTCCCTAGCGGGAGAGCAGGAAGGAGGACCTCGTTCAACAGGAAGAACCTTCATGGCTGCCCAGAGTCCAGCCTGCACAGCGGCTGCAACAAAGTTGGAAGAGAAAGAAATGATTCAGGTTACTTGAGAAACAGATTGCCTCTGGGAGAAATAAGCTGCGAAGAGCAACGTAAATAAGAGAGCAGGAGCAGGGATGGGAAGGCAAAGAGGTTGGATGAAGCCTTTGCCTTGGATTCCTCTCCTGTGGGCCGCAGTCTCCTCCCAGCTCAACCATATCATAAACATTTTCCCTTGCCTGTGTTACACTGCCTGACTTTCCTAATGAACACATCCAAGTAAAGGTTTTGAGTGTGAAGGTGTTCGTTGCAATAGCATTCATGTTCCCCCAGTTTGGAAAGCTCCTAACTATCCCAGTGGTATGCTTACAGAGATAATGGTTATATGCCTCATCATTTCATTTTAAACAAAACATAAACAACATGGGATGGTTTTATTAATGATTGCGGGAAAGCAAAAGCAAAATTGTGTGAATCCTGTGATTCATAAAAAATAAGGATATGATTGGAAGGACACTAAAGGGAATTCAGAAATGAAAACCATTTTTTGGAGGGGTGGAGTAGATTTTTTGCTTTTGCAATTTCCTTTTGGCATAGAATAGTAAATCCGGATCAATTCAAAAATGCAGTTACCTCTGGAAGAATCCAGGGTCCTCCTCCCTGGATATACCTTAGATTCACACAAGACTTCTAAAAACTAACAGTGCCTGGGCTCCCAGCACAGCAGTACCGTCAGACTGTCTGGGGGTGTGGCCCTGAACATTGGTATCGCCACAGCACTGTGTTGTAAAAGCTCCACAGGTGATAGTGTGTACCCAGCTTTGAGCACCCCTGAGTGAGACTGTGGTCACACAGGGCCATGCACCCTAGTTCCACCAGATTGCTCCTCTGACCTCACATTGAGACAGCTGAGGAAGAGGGACACTTGTTTGGGGACTGGGGGGAAGCAGGCCATTTGGTGCTCTAGAGGCCTTTGTGGGGGTGTCTAAGACTGAGTGGGGTACCACAGAGATCAGTTAGATGTGAGGGTGTTTTGAGAGTCAGAGAGCACCTCTGGGCACATCCCATCCTTCACCTGGTGAGCTCCTCCTACTCCTGCAAGATGACTTCTCTTCTCATCCATCCCCTCTGAGAAGTCTTCCCTCAGTGCCCCACCCCCACCGAGATCACCTCCCATCCTCTGCACCCCTATAGTACCCTTGGCTGTCTGTATTACTGCACTGAGCATGTTGTGTTTTCATGATCTTTTTGCATCTGTCTTAATGCAAAGGTGGACTTCGTCGTCTTAATTTCGGCCACCCTGGTGCCTAGTGTAGTGCCTGGTACATAACCCTTAATGATCGTTAAATGAATACATAGAAGAATGTGTAAATCAGGACTTTATTAAGGACCATTTTGCTTCTTAGACAAATATTCAAGGGGTTTCTAGTGCTCTTAGCATGGTAGTCCAGTAGCTCAGATGGATTCAGTGGTGAAACAGCTTTTTTAGATAAACCTGGGAAATGTGCCATCATTTGTAGTGCTGCTTGCATGAGGAAAAGTGCAATTCATTTTGTGCTTTCAAGAGCCAACTTCTGGATGAACCCCTAGATCACAATGTACAGTAGTTCCTCCTTATCTGAGGTTTCCCTTTATGCAGTTTTGGTGACTCATGTCCCCTCAGGTCTGGAAGCTGATGAGCCGCCTCCTGACACAGCGTCAGAAGGTCAGTGGTAGCCTAACAGCACATCCCGGCACCTGCGTCATTCACCTCACGTCATCTCCTCATGTAGGCATTGCCTCGCCTCACGTCATCACAAGATGAGTGAAGACAGGGGCGCCTGGCTGGCTCAGTTGGTGGGGCGTGGGACTTTTCATCTCAGGTTCGAGTCGTGAGTTCAGGCCCCACATTGGGTGTAGAGATGACTTACACAGTACAATATATTTTGAGAGAGAGGGAGAGAGACCACACTCACCTCACTTTTATCATAGCGTATTGTTGTTCTACTTTATTGTCAGTTATTGTTAATCTGACTGAGCCTAATTTATAAAGTAAACTTTATCATAGGTAAGTATATATAGGAAAAACATAGTATATATAAGGTTTGGTACTATCCCTAGTATCAGGCGGTGTTGGAATATCTGCCCTGCAGATGAGAGGGGGCTATGATATTATTGACTTAAGGACTGCCTATACTTTGCAAAATGCCCCCCCCTTGCTCAGTTCTTAGTATTCCTTTTCTAAGTTTTACCAGTGATTTGAGTTGTCCAGAAAAAGTTCTTTCCAAAAGTTTAGACTAAGCAAAGAGAATGCTTCCATTTTACCCCTTAAAAGGTGAATTCCGTTAGCCGAGTCTGGATCGACCCCATTTCAGGTCTTTTCAAAATGAGCAATTAATTTGTTTTCCTGATTTCAGCAGTCAATCCTTCAGTCAGTGTTTGAAACCATGGCTAACAGTGGCATGGCGCCCACCGTGTGCCGGGCACGGCCTATGTGCTACTATTATTCAGCATCCCTTGATTCTCCCCAGGAACCCTGTAAAACCCACAGCTGACCCTGCATTGAAGTCAGAAAAATGAAATTTAAGAGGCCAAATGTGAGGGCAAAACTTTCCTCACTCTATCCAAAATGGTGCCAGCGGTTTCCTTTTCCCAGCCTCTAATCAAAGCTAATAATGATATGAATGAACTGGAACCTGCTCCTTTGGGAAGGCTCTGGAGAAGCCACAGTCCAGCCACAGGGAGGGATGCTCTGGTGGCCACACCCCCATCAGCGGAGCCTGAGGACCCCAGTAAGCCAGCTCCCTGAACTAGCACTGGGCTCTCAGACAGAGGGAGTTAGTGGTGCAGGACAAGGCCACGGTAATAAAATGTGGAAGAGGGCTGCCGTGGTCCCAGGGTACTGTTCAGGGAAGGAATTTCCATGTAAAAGATTTAAGTGGGTTGAGCAAGAATTGAAAACAAAGGATTCTGGCTGGAGAGGTAGGGGAACAAGGCGTAGAGTTTATAGAAAGATCATAGATCAGTTCATTCTTTCTCCTTTGTACTTGTCGGTTAAGAGAAGGCACGGAACATCTTTGGTCTGAAAAAAAACTCAGTAGCTTGTCGTGCTGTTGAGAAGTCAGCAAGTCAAACGCTGAGCTCTGCAAACTCCAAGCTCCCCACCCTCAAAGGACTTAATGAGCATGGGGACTTGTATTTTGTGTGTCTGTAGAAGTTCATGGCTTTCCTTTAAGTAAGAGCAAAGAAGTAAATGAAGTCAAAGCTTATTTACTTTGTAAACAGATAACCAGCAAGGAAGAACTACTTTGAGAATGATTTTGGTAACACAGCTGTGTGTCTGATGCATGGGAAATCACACCCTCCAGGTCACAGGTATTTGAAGAAATAACTTTCTTATCCGAGGAAAGGATGGTCACATTTTCTCGAATGCCAATGCTAATTTAAGGAGGCTGTATGCTTTGTGTCCACACCAGATTTTCGTGTGAGAATCTGGCTCTGATAGGTAAATGAAGATGGAGAGTCAGAGAATATAAAGATTTGATCGTTTGGGTTTTTTTCTTTTTTTTAGAAGCTTTAGATACCAAATGCTCCCAATGCATGTCTCTTCAGCACTGTCCAGAAATCTCAGGAAGTTGTCCATACCATAAGGAGATAGCCACCCATATTTTATACCCTGTTTAGAGTTAGAGCTTGGGAAAATACGGTTATTTTAACCCAGCTGTAAACTCTGCTTGGGTCATTCAACAGTTTCAGCATCAAGAGACTTCTTCCTACAGAAGAATGTTCCCCTCTTATCAGCAACATACACACTAGCCATTTTTCCCAGAACGATACAGTTTATCTTACTACCAGAAGATGTATTTGGTAATTTATGAGCCTAGAATCTAGAAACTAAAATGTGCTTTTAAAAAAATGAAGGACATCAATCTGAAAGGCTACCTACCATAGGACTCCAACTATCTAACTTTCTGGAAGAGACAAAATTAGAGACACTAAAAAGATCAGTGGTGGCTGGAGTTACTGGGGAAAGAGGAGGAATGAATAGGGGGAGCACATGGGATTTTAGGGCAGTGAAACTATGATTCCTAGGATACTGTAATGTGGATACTTGGCGCTATACATTTACCAAAGCCCACAGAATACAAAACACAGAATGAACCCAGACATAAACTATGGGCTCGAGTTAATAACAGTGTACTAATACTGGTTCATCAATTGTAAACCTCTGTACCACACTCAGATGTTAAAAATAGGGCCGTGGGGTGAAGGGGTATATAGGAACTCTCCTTGCTTTTCACTCAATGTTTTTGAAAACCTAAAACAGCTCTAAAAAGTATTAATGAACAAACAAGGAGTTCAGCCTCATGACTTTTCCATGGAGGTGGGGGAGGCTGTGGGGATGATGTCATTCTACCGAAGTCCTCTGTGGTACCCAGCATGTAGCGTCCAGCAATTTCATTTGAAAATGGTTATCAATATATTAAATCTTACCTTTCCAGTGGTCATTGTTATTACCAGTTTCTTTATTTAAAAACAAGCCAAAAAGAAGAAGCATATAAAATTAGCTTACTCTCTTCTCAAGAAGTTCCTGTTTTTCTGTCAGAGATTCTGTTACACCCCTTCCACATTCCACACAGTTGGCAATTTTGCCACACGGCAGAGGCCTCTACCTTCTAGGTGTCTTGGCCAGGAAGAAAGTTGGCACTTGCTACCTCTTCGTAGGTCTTTTCTGACCCCTGAAGTCACTGGCCCTGGGCAAAGTCACAGGCCGAGTTCCCTCAGACGTGTACACTCCTCTCTGTGGTGTGGGAAGGAGGGTGAGTGGATAATAACTGCAATGAATATCTACACTTTGTAGAAAATAGCACTAGGAACAGCTCAGATAGCGATGAGTAGTTGTGACTGGCCGAAGCCCACACTTAGGCGTTTACAAATCAAAGAAAGATGTGTAGTAGATGCTGCATTTTACAGCATCTAAAATGCACTTCCCTCCGGAGGGGGGAAAATGTGTCCAACAATGAATGATCTTGCATTCAATTTGCCTTGAACACACAGATGTATCCAGTGACAGACAAGAAAGTGAACTGGCATAGAGGCCAAGGAAATTCATATTATGATGTCAGTGGTGTCAGTACCCTCATGAACAAAATTAAGTTTTCTACCTGGAAGTGCAGAGTAAAATCACATTCAAACGCTAGCACAGTGAGCAAGATCTTCTCTAGGCCTACGTTCTGATTCTCCCTTGTAATATTTTCCTGGACGTGATTTTCCACATGAAACCCTGATGAGGATGGAAGAAGTACCATTAGCCCATTGGTGGGCCACCCGCTCGGCATCCAGTGTCTGCCTGCTACCAAAACACGTGTGAAGAGAGCGTCATCATTCACGTCTATGTCACCCGAAAGATGAGGAATACCAGCCAGTCATCTCTGATTTTCTCTGAAAATTCCATGGCTTTAGTTCTTTAAAACCTCACACGTTAACGAAGCTATGAGGAAAGAGTGAGGAGAAAAAAAATCTAAAGAAATATATGGTCCTGTATTTTAATTAAACTCTGGAAGAGAGAAGAAATCTCCCTGATATTTCCTTTTTCTTTCTGTTCACAATAAAGTGGAACTTCTGGGCAGAATAAGAATCAGTCAAGGTGAGGAGAAAAATCAACAGAGGGCCGAAGGAACCATACCAACAGCTGAGGTTCTCTGCGTCCAGATGCACTAACAAGCATTTCATTACATGCCTTAATGAGATACAAAACTCTTCCTGGCGGTCCTTGAAAACTACTGCCGAGGACGTTTGTATCTAAGGTTGCATCTGGGAAGTCGCTTTGTCAACCTTGCCTTGTGTCTCTTCCCCTTGCAGGGCGACAGGCTTTGGCTTCTTGAATGCCCTGTGCAAAGCAGCGGCCGTCCTTGGAAACTTAATATTCGGCTCCCTGGTCGGCTTCACCAAATCGATCCCTATCCTGCTGGCCTCCACTGTGCTGGTGTGTGGAGGACTGGTGGGCTTACGCCTGCCCGACACACGAACCCAGGTCCTGATGTAATGGGGTACAAGCCATCCGTCTACCACGTTTCTTTCTCCTGCCCTGTGTCAACCCTCCGGACTGACTCAAGGTTTCAGATGTTTTCGCATACTGAAAGGTGGTAAAATATCTGAACACTAACTCTTGCCGTGACTGAACTGTAGATGCATACCATCCTGCCCCTTAGGTGTGAGCTTGCAGGGGTTTTCATGCCTTGTGACCTTTCCTAACAGGGATGCTCCCAGCTCCCAGGAATCAGTGGTAGCACTTTTTAAGTGTCCTCGTCAGCCGGGCCTCCCTGAGATTCTGCTCACTGAAGGTGGAGGGGCCTATGCTGCCTTCAGAAAGAGATCCTGCTTCTGATTTCGCATTCACGGGAAATAGAAGTTGGCATATTATTGCCTTTGTGCTGAGGAGAGGGATTCTTTTTTTTTTTTTTTTTTTTTTTCAAACAGAGTGATATTTCCTGTTTACTTAGAAAAGGATACCCAATTCTTGCTGTTACAGCAGGGCCTTACAAAGAAAACCATGTGGCACCAGAGCTGGGTGGGGCTCTTTGAGGCCTGACAGGGAAGGTGGCTCTGCTGACAAGAGAGAGAGGCTGTGCCGCGAGCAGCAAAGATCTGAGTGAAAGGCATAAGCCAGATTTCTGCCCAGTTTAAGTCCTGAAAAATCTGAGGAGGGAGCCGCGGTAGTGTCCGTGATTGTGGCCTGTGGGCCAGAACGTTAGAAGATCAGAGATCAGAGACAGATCTTCTGCCTCCATTTACCCCCGTCTCCTCCCCGCCCCCACCCCAGCTGCCCTTGATCTTGGTAGGGTGCAGATTCGAAGGGAGAAAGTCACTATCCAAACCCTGGGTCTACCTGCCTGATTCTGCCTTTCGTCCGAAACGTGTTCAGTCTAGAGCTGGTCAGTCGTCTCTGTTGTTGTAAATTGCAAATGAGGAGGAAGTCCACCTCTAGGGCTGTTTGGAAATGCAAAATGCTACCTTGAGGGTACCACCTTTCTGAGGGGCAGTGCCCCCCGCGCCGTTGACGCTGGGCTTTCTAGCTGGCAGCGCTGAAGTGGGTCTTCTTCCCCTAGCTTCCACTGGCCCCTGTGCTCCAGCTGCTGGTTCTGTGTGGAATCTCCATCCTGCTTAGTCCAAGCAAGGGGCCCTCTGGCAGACAAGGGCAGCATCTCCCGGTGGTCTGGGGCTGCTTGCTTTATTTACCTCTGGAATCCGCCTGGGCCTGGAAGATAGAGGTCAGCCGGACATTCCCATGGGCTGTCAGCTATGTGACCTTCTCACCCCTTGGGCGTGCCCCTCCTCCAGGCTCATCCTTTTTACTCATCTTCTTTGAAATCTGAAGCCTCCTTATAGACTTGCAGCAGTGACCAGCAGCCAGGAATAAATCCCATTTTAAAACAATATTCCTTTTTTAACTCTGTCTTGTCAAAGGGTTATCCTTGTTACTTATTATAGCATTTCCAGCAGGCCACAGCCCTGGGGCCCCCCAGGAAGAGAGAGCCTTTGTTTCCAATAGCCATTACCTTCAAAGCCCTGTCCTAACCCCGAAGGCGCTCTGCCTCCCTCTCGCCTTCCTAATGGTGCTCCTGGAGCCCCAGAGTACAGAGTTCTGACTCTGTGACCCATTTCTTTCATTAACATAGCCATTAATCGACCAACCCCTCGAAGTCCTTCAGGTCTGTAAAGGGGCAGTCTGGGGTTGGTGGCTGGCAGGAAGAGGGTGGTTCCCTGGGGAGGCCAGCACATCAGCAAAACACCAACCCCAAACTGCAAAGGTGGCAGGAAGAGGGAGAATCAGTCAAGACTAGATGAGATCTCTTAGACTGATGCTAGGAAATCAGGGAGAGAAATGGAGCCGACTCTCCCTTCTGCCTCTCTAATATTACTGGAGAACAAAGCTAGCATTCACACAACCCAGGAAGGTACCCTGTATATTTTTCTTTCACGTGGATTCATTTCCCTATCTACCCCGTGATTCATCTTCTTAAAAAAGGCGCATGTGGGGACCCCGGCAGGGCCGTTTTAGTTGAACACAGCTTGTACAATAACAACTCCCAAAGTGAGACGTGTATGTTCATCAGCCAATCAGAAGAAAGAGCAATGTGCATGGATGTCGCTGTCTCTAGTCTCTTAGCTTTCTGAAAGTTAAGGTCGTCCAGTAAGCAAAGTTCACTCTCATAAATGTCTCACACGTCTGTTGTAGCTCTGAATGTGAACAAAATCTCCCCACCTGCCGGGCACAGCAGATGCAGAGTTTTATTTGAACACTCGTCGGGTCAGAATGAGATAAACGAGCAGAACCCCACTTTGTGAGACCCGACACCATGCATCCCCTTCAGAAGAGCCTTTCGTGGCCTTCCTGTCACTTGATCCAAACCTCCCAGGTGGCCCAAGAGGGATCTATTCTAATCTCCTGGACAGTCTGTGGTCACAAACCTTCTTGGTCACCACCTTTTCCACCTTCCATGCAGTTTTCACTGCCTCCTTTGCATTGTTCCCATCACCTTGATTTTCTCTGAGAGAGCTCAGGTTGTTCCCGAAGTATGTGGCAGGGCCTGTCTGGCTTGTTCCGGGGTTAGCTGGATTAAGATAGAGCCGTGCGATTACACAGGAACTCAGCTCTGTCTATGGAGCAGGCCGCTGGCGCCGGGACCTGCCACCAGCATCTCGTTTCATCCACAAAAGGAGGAAAACGAGAGTATGTGCCAAAAGGGAAGCCTAGGACACCACTCCACTTGCTCCTGTGTTTCTGACTCCTTTTCTAACGAAAATGTCCTCATAGCTCTTTGGAATCAATCCAGAACGCCAAACCCAGTGGCCAGGGATCACCTTACACCCAGAGTAATGACCCTGGGAGAGAAAATAGATGGGCCCTGGCTGCCTTCTTGAAGCTGGACTCATCGTTAGAAGCACCAAATAGGTTTGGTTTAGAAATGGACAAATTAGTAAGCAGGCAGGTTGTTTGGGAAGCCCCGAGGAATAGGCCAGAGAACGTAGTTCCCATGTTGCTGTGCTGTTGGCTTCTTAGGATCCTGAGCGTTATCTCCACTCAGTGCTGGTTTGATGGTTATCATTGCCTGCTCAGGAAAGGGACCCACCCTGCCACATGTACACGGTTAGAAGAGTCTCTGGTCACCATGCTGTCACAAAGGCTGTGTCCTGTAGCTGCCCCGACTCCTTCCTCCCTTTTATTCTTAGAACAGGAAGACAGGGCCGCAAAAACTGAGTTTTGAATTGATACCACCTAAGTTGGCAAAGGCACCTTCCTTTACAGATCTCACCAAATCAGACTTCAGGTGTGCACCAAAAACTGCTTCGCTGCTTCTGTGGATGTCTTTAGATATCATGGGAGAGGTGGGGAAAAAAATGTAGTGTCAGAGGGAGAGTCCAAGATATCTTTAAGAAGGTTCCAGTGAAGGGCACACGGGAGACTTTCTAAACCGTGGGGTCATTACAGAGTCATTTCATGGGAATACCTTTTGATTCCCTCTGCCAACCAAAATAAAATATGATAGTCTCCAGTTTTTTCTATTTAATATCAAAATGGCCTTTATCTTTCTTCATCTGTTCAATGCACTAAAGGCTCTGAAGTCAGAAATGTCTGAATTCGGCTTTTACATGGTATCATAGAAAGAAAAGTGGTTGGTTGGTAAGGTGCATATTGGCTGTATATTTGATTTTCCTTTAACCCCCATGTCATGCTGAGCTTAGTCCAGTGACTTAAAGAAATCTACACCGTAGGGCACTCTGACATGAACTATACATTTCTTACGGTTTTCGTTTCTGCCAAACAGTGTATGTTTTGAGGAAAGCTTTCCTCCCAATCTGTATGATGCAGACCAAAGAAAATTATCAGTGTCTCCAAGACATATGTGCCCTTTATCGTTCCGGGTATGGAGTGCCAGTTCTCCGTGTAATGTTCTCTTGCTCCAAATATAGACCATTCCTCCTATCAGCAGCGTTGCACCAACCAGACACAGCATTGCCAGGGTTTCCTGGGCTCTTTCTCCGACAGTACCTAGATCTTAGTAATCCCAGGATCTTGAGTTCCACAGATACAGTTCGTGGATCGGTGTAGGCCTTTGTTTAAGGCCAGCAAGGCTGGGTGGGGCAAAGAGTGGGCAGAGCATTCACTGGTCTCTTGTCCTTTCATGTGATTATTCAGTACATATTCATGGAGCTTTTCCCATGTGCTGGGTTGAGACAGTGTGCTCCATGCGGATAGTGAACCCTTTGCAGGACTTAAGTGAAAGCGGAGGAAACAGGCGTGAATGAGAAAACAGCTATAATGGGGTCTCATATGAAAGCCCCTCCCCTATAAACACAAAGTGTTGTTTTCCCAAATATAAAAGAAGTAGTAGCCTGCGGTGGGCGGTTCAGAAACTACTCAGACATTGGGACTATCTTTGACGGGAGGAGAAGGCCCCTCAGTTTCTTGGCCTTTGTTAGAGGGACTACTAACTAATACTTGGAAAATGAGAGAAACGAAGACACATATGCTATTGCTTTGAATGCCTCGGCATGAAATCACACTAAAGTATTCAAGGAAAGGAAGCAGCAGCAAAGATAGCCCCTTCTCCGTAGAGAGGTTGGCTTTTAAAGTCCCGGAGTTCTTTTCATGGCCTGAGAGGAGAGGTGGGGCCTGGGAAGTCTGTTCCAGAACAGAGTCAGCAGCCCCCTCAGCTACAGGCTCCTGGGCCTCAGCTTCCCAGGGTGTTTTCTTTCTGATTCTGAAGACTGCTGACTGAGTCCACTGTCTTTGCAGATAGAATGCTGGAGCAGGGGCGCCTGGGTGGCACAGCGGTTAAGCGTCTGCCTTTGGCTCAGGGCGTGATCCCGGCGTTGTGGGATCGAGCCCCACGTCAGGCTCCTCCGCTATGAGCCTGCTTCTTCCTCTCCCACTTCCCCTGCTTGTGTTCCCTCTCTCGCTGGCTGTCTCTCTCTGTCGAATAAATAAATAAAATCTTTAAAAAAAAAAAAAAAAAGAATGCTGGAGCGGCTTTGCCCCCTCTCTCCTCAGCAGAGAAGCCACCCAGAAAACAGGTTCAGACAGTTAGTGGCCGGAGGTTTTTAGATTTCAGTTCAAAACCAGTGCAGAGTTGTTGCAAAGGGTCTTGAAGCTGCAACGACCTTTGGGGCTCTGAGGCCTGAGGGAGGCAGAGCAGAGACAGTAGTTGGTGGTGACCCTCCCCCCCCAGCCCCGATTTCCTTTGTCACCCACGAAGCCTCTCCTCCTTACCTCCCCCAGGCAGTACACACTCACTTGCTTTCTTCCCCATCCATTCTTCTTCCTCCTTGCCTCCTCTGGTCACCTCTTGACTCCAGCCACATACAGAGGCAAGGCCAAGCTTCCCTGGTGCACTTGGGACTAAAGAGTGTGCCCGTCCATGCCTCTGGTGGAGGCCCAAAGGATGAAGAACGTGTTGAATGGCGGTGGGTGCAGGGAGTCTAAGCTCTGGACTGTTGGTGTTGACATAGCTCCCTGAACCAGGAGAGATTTCCAGCTGTTTCTCCTTCCTGTGCATGATTAGATGGGTACCATGGGCATGGGATCCAAAAGAGCCCATTTTTGGGGCAGAAGTCTGAAAGCTTAGCACTGGACTCCCAAAAGAAAGATGAGGCAGCCTGCTGCAGGGCTCTCGGAATTCATTGAGCCATGGGAGATAGAGGTGCTGCTCCCGGCCTGCAGAGGGTCTGCTCGCAGGGAGGCTGGGTGCTTTCTTTTTCTTTTCTTTTCTTTTCTTTTCTTTTTTTTTTTTTTATTTATTTATGTGACAGAGAGACAGCCAGCGAGAGAGGGAACACAGCGGGGGAGTGGGAGAGGAAGAAGCAGGCTCCCAGCGGAGGAGCCCGATGTGGGACTGGATCCCAGAATGCCGGGATCACGCCCTGAGCCGAAGGCAGAGACTGGGTGCTTTCTATTCCGATTTAAATGCTGACATTGCAGAGGCTGCCCCCTCTCTGCCTACCCTGCCAGATTCGTCCTCCCCTTAGAGCCGGGAGTGCGCAAAACTAGAAGGAGGAGAAAGCAGCCTTCGGCCCTCTGTTCAGACTCCGACAGGGTTTAACACCAGCCTAGCAGCCCACCGTAGAAGCAGGCGTGCAGTGACTGGTGGAGCCTGCTCACAGAATCCAGAGGCCTCGAAAGCCAGCGATGTACTCGAGCAGACTTAAACCCGTTCCTCAGAGCCAAAACTTTCAGGCATTTTGTGAGCCAGTTGGGAAACACAGCCATTACTAAAAATTAGGTTATGCAAACTTACACTGAAGTAAGAAATATGCGAAACTCATCACTTTCTAATTATTTTACCACACGTTAGCCTCATCCATGCACTTGAGGAGATGGACGCCTGTGGTCTCTGTATGGTAGAGATGCTGTATACTGTGTACTAGTGCACACGCCTTCCAACTCCACGCTCAGTGACGCACGTTCCTAGCTTGGAACTGGCCGGGGCGGGGGCGGGGGCGGGGGCCATTACAGCATGGAAATCTACCAAGGCTCCCAACCAGTCTCAGCCCCAAGCAGTTGTTAATCGTTTGCCCACATACCTCTCCCTAAAGCCCTGAGCACTGTGTGGCTTCCCACTGCATTGACCCAGGCCACACCAAGTTGAGTCCTATAGGTTTGTGGGTCAGCATCGCCCACATGCCCGAGGGAAGGAACAGACTTAGCAAGCTCAACCTCAAGTCAGTACACAAAGGGTTTCTCTCTGCATTTGTATTGACTCAGAACAGGACCCACCACGCAGAGAATCCACCACTTTGTATGGGTATTGCTCCTTCAGGGAGAATGTACTAAGTTGGCTCTTTGCAAACAAAAATAAACTCGTTCGAAGCTACGAAGTGTCTCCCCTCTCACACCAGAGTAGGTGTCCAAGAAGGAAACTCCTTCCTTGCCCTTGACATTCACCAGGCCTGCCTGGATAGAACTGGACAGATTTGCTTAATCTCACTTCCACCACTGTTGTTAGACATTTATTGTGCTGAATCTATGTCCTAAATCAAACACAAGAAAAATGTTCTTTCTTGATACGCGCTTTTATAACATCTAAAAAGCGGTTACGTATCCTCACCCTGACCTGGGAACATATTGAATAGATCATGTGTCCTTCACTGATGTCTAGATACTGTAAATAAAGTCCTGTGAGAGTTTTTTTTCTTTCAGGTAAACCTCCATTTCTGGCACATGCTAAGCCCACCATCCGCTCTCCTTTGCAGTGAGATCTTGGCAGGGGTCCTGTCCTTGGTTTTGGTGTTTGGGTGTTTTGTTTTATTCTGTCTTATTCCTTTCCTGTTTTCACTGCTCTGTAAGACCTCCTGCTATGAATGTTCTAGTTACCCCAATTGTATTGTAGATATGTGCTGCATGTGTGAACCCCAATAAATTCTGTTGCAGGTTTCTGGAGTTTCCATCTTCCCTACAGCTGGTCCTGTTGTGAACTCATCTTTCTGGTATGCTCCTCTGTGTCTGATTCCCGAATTGCCAAAATGTTTGACCAAGTATGTTTTAACAAATGTCCCGAGACATCCATGCGTATCCTTGCGAACGGGCATGCTCCGTGTGGGATGACTCGTGTACAGCATAAATCTATCAGATGTGGAAGTGTGCGTACATTTACTTGCCAGATACCTAACATTCATGTAACAGCTGCAAAGATATTTAATGTACATCGAATTATTAATAAAAGAGCATTTTTTGCTCCATTATATTCAAATAAAGATTGCCGTGCGACTGACTTCCCTTCCAAGCATGAATTGACCCTTTAAAAATAAAAACTTTCTTTTCTATGCTTAGGCATCAAGAAAACCTGTTTCCTTGGATTCGGGCTTATTTGAACTGTTTCTGTGGGCGGGGATCATGAGTATTGAGGTGCTGTTGATGTCACAGGAACACTTTCTGATTGTTAGCCAGGACCATTGGGAAGAAAATGTTTGTGGGGGAGCTGGTGGCAGAGCACACGTCGGTGTTCTTTTGCTCTAGAACAGAAACAGCGAACAGATTTTTATGTAGGCTATTAACTCGTCTGATAGTGGCTACTTGGAATGTTATCTTGAAGAGAACGATGAGAAAAGGTGCTGTATTTTGTAGCATTGCCATCAAAGGCAGAAACATGGCCTGCCTGCCATGGATTTGCTGATCCCAAAGGAATACTTCAGACTGCATGTATCTGAACACCCAGCTTCAAATATCCAGAGTAATAAAGGCAATTGTTATTTCACGTAACAAAGGACAGTTCCGACGCTGGTTATGACATAGCTGGACAACATCACCGAAGACCCAGTTTCCTTCCACCTTTCCCATCAGCCATCCTCAGCCGACTCGCCTTCGTCCCCTCGGGCATGAGAGAGTGCCAGCAAGTCAAAGCATTAGATCTTCACGCAAAAGCATAAGGACCAGAGGACAGACTGTGCCCTCTTTAGGACCCTTTTTTAAGATCATGGAGAACATTCTCAGAATCCTCCAGCAGACTTCCTATTACGTCTCACTGGCGGGATTCGCATCATTTGCCTATCCTAAACCGATCACTAGCAAGGGCAATATAATTATTATATCTGGCTTAGACATCCCCTCCCTCTAGAGAGCTCAGAAGGAGTTCTCTCCCTGCTAAAACATGGCTTCTGGCTACCCGAATAAAACTGAAGTTTAATGAGCAAGAAAAAAGGAAGGTAGCCATTGAGTAGCAAGCAGTGGTGGGCCATGACTTCCAGACCTTGCTGGCTTAGACTATTGCCGTACTCAGCTATTTATAGTTACACTTAAAATAACTACAACTAAGTTAAGAATTCAGTTCCTCAGTCATACCTAGTCACATTTCAAGATGCTCAGTTGCCACATATGGTGGGCTAGTGGCTACCATATTGGACAGCACAGATACAGAACATTTTCACACCAGAAGTTCTGTTGGATAGCACTCCCCTAGAGATTGTGCACGCACTTCCCTCTGCAGGCTGTTCCTTCTCCTGGGGCCAACTCACACTTCTTCCAGGTTCTCTCCCCCAAGGCTAGATTCTCTCTTTTTGCTGTAGCAACTTTGTTCTCCCTTTTCCTTCTCCCCACCAGACTGGAGATAGCCAGCGCATCACTCCATATTGGTCTTCCC
Source organism: Ursus arctos (assembly GCF_023065955.2). Lineage (NCBI taxonomy): Eukaryota > Metazoa > Chordata > Mammalia > Carnivora > Ursidae > Ursus > Ursus arctos. Next base: position 60,414,402 of record NW_026623067.1, read on the forward strand.
CTTTCTCTAGCCCCCAGCCCACCTGATTAAGAACCAATTGATTACTTGAGAAAAGTTACCACTTGCACCCTTTTCCTTACTTTCCTGTTTCATGAGAAGACTCTCACATGAGGAGGAATAGAGGACTCCATGGGCTAAAAACCCCTAATAGTATCAGGGGTTATGGCAAGCATGGGAGGTCACCAAAAGACACTGAAGGTGCAAATGAGTTTGGCCAAGGATCATTATGAGATCTGAGGGAAGCATCCTCAAGCCTGGCCTGGACCAATGGCTGCAAAATGCCAAATGTGAAATTCCCAGCAATCAGTATGTTAAAACAAGGCAACATTAGTCCTGAAAGAATATCTTTTCCTGCACAGTGATGTCTGGGATGGCAAAGGTGCTATTATCTATGTTAGTTTGCTAGGGCCGGCTGCCCTAACAAAGTTCCACAGACTGGCTCAGGCTTATTTTGTCACAATTCTGGAGGCTAGAAGTCCAACATCAAGATAGAAAAAGGGTCCGTTTCTTTGGAGGGCTTCCTCCTTGGTTCTAGATGGCCTTCTTTGCTCGGTGTTGTCACATGGTCTTCTCTAGGTAGATGTCTGTGTCTTAATCTCCTATTTGAATAGGGGCACCTTGGATTAGGACCCACCCTAATAACATTTTAGCCTAATTACCTCTCCAGAGACCCGATCTCCATATGCAGTCACATTCTGAGGTACTGGGGGGTTAGGACTTCAACATATGAATTTCAGGGGGACACAGTTCAGCCCAGGTCATTAGCCCAAGTGCTACTTATTTTATTGTGTATGTACATTGTGTATAGAATTATATGGTGTGTGTGTGTGTATTGTGTACAGAATGGGATTGAATTTGCCTGTGGTCACATGGGAGAGTAGCAAGGGCTATATTGTATGTGTTCACTCTTGTGTGTGCTATTCATTCAGAGGGGGACATAAAGAGACAGATGGGGAATAACCCTTGGGCCCAGCACTCCTAAACCAGAAACAGATAACTCTAGAGGATTCCACAGGGCAGGCTAGCAAGCCTCTCAGGCCTGTGTCAAGCTGTTCTTAAGGCTCTCTGATTACTAGAATTCCAAATGAGACCTGCTCTGTCTGTACAATCATTTTCTCTAATCCTGGAGTCGATGGTGTGGGTTCCCCACAACACCACAGCCCCTGAGCAAAGCTGCCCCTCTGGGGTCTGGCCGGGTGGAGCGTAGCCCATGACTGCAAGCAGCCTGTGCACTGGTTGGCTGCCAGGGGAGCCGGGGGCGGGTGCTTCTGGAGCTGGAGTCAACCGTGTCAGCCGGAGCTGCCTCAGTCCCTTTGTTCGGTGGGGAGAAGCGATGCAGCGTCACCTCCTGTAATTTGCAGTCCAGACACCAGGTGGAGAAGTGAAAACCACAAAGACAAGTTCTTGAAAGGAAGGCCGTCCCGCCCTGCAGCTGCTGGAACTGCCTTGGGCCAGAATGAATGGTGGTGTGGTCCGGGAGCACCAAGGACACAGCAGGCCCCACCCCTGACTCCAAGGGCACCAGCTGCCGCCTGCCTTCAGCCCTATTTGTATGCTCCCTGCCCCCCAGCCCACAGGGCGGCGGAACAGACCCTATGAACCACAGTTGCACTCCCTCACAGCTGCTCACACCTGCATCCTTGCTCCTGAGAGAGCACCCAAAAGCCTTGTAGACTGAGATGGCCAATGAAGTCTCACCAGCAAATTCCATCTGGGACGCGGCTGTACGGGGAGCTACTGCACATCGCAAAAAGCGAGGCGATTGGCAAGTTTCCCCATCCCCTCTTCTGGCCTCTGAAAACATCCGATGCGGCCCATGGCAGGCCTGGGCTTTGCTGTGCTCTCGCGGCCTAGGTTAGAGGATGCTGGCAGCCTCCCCTCTCCCTTAGAGGATGCCTGTAGCACTTTCTAAAGTGCAGGAAGAGGGGGCTTTTCTAGACCTCAGAGTCCCATTTCTCCATCCACACAGAGGACTGGTGAACCTTCCAATGGAGGGGGCAGGGTGCCACTGCTGCTAGGAGCAGGAGCTTGAGGTTTCTTCAGTTCCAGGTTTCAGGGATTTCTTCTTAAGAAGATTATAATCAAAAAATTTAGCTACCAAAGTACTTACTTAGAACGAGAAAAGAAGCTCCCATAATTTCCAAAGTTTTGAAAGTTGACATATACCACAGACCATAGCAAAATTCCAGAAAAGTAACACACTATTATAATTAATTAACTGCCTGACACATCTGTTTTTTTCCCTGTATTATTTGGCTGCATATTCTCTGATTGCCTCTTCATATGGTAACAGTTTTGTGAGATCATCATCTAGAGAGGGAATAGAAAGATAAAAATTAGTTTTGATTACTAATAGGTTTTTTTTTTAAGTTTCTTGTTTCTTCTCCATTTCCCACATACCTCCTGCGCTGAAGACAGAGACCACATTCACGTTTGCAATCCAGCCTCTGGTTTTGTGTGTTCGAGTCCCAAGTCCAGGTGAATGGGCCCTGAGGGCAGCAGGAATATTCCCGGAAGCCATTCCTTCAGAGAGACAGCTAGCAATACTTACCCATCACAGAAGTGATGATGAGCTGTACCAATGTATCTCACCAAACCCAAACTAAGTATCCACCCAGCTCAAATTCCTCTCCTCAGCCCGCTTTCCGAAATGCCTAGCCCTGCGCAACACCAGGGCAAGTTTGAGGGAGAGAAGAACAGTAGCAAGAAATGGTAGTTTTAACTAAGGAAACCAGCTATTAAGTTTTTCTTTAGTTTTGCAAAATGTTGAAGAACATATGACCATTTGAATACACTGTCAGGGCCCTCCCAGGGCCTCGAAGGGACCTGTGCAAATGGGGGCCTTGAGGTGTATGCTCCATTAGCTTGGTGGCAAACACTCCTCGGAGTTTTGGAGTCACACAGATGTGGTTTTGAATCCTAACTCCACCACTTAGCAGCTGTGAGGGCATGGAGGAAGCTAAAATTAGTCTCTCTGTGTATTTATTTCTAGAACTATACATTAAAAGTGATGCTGGTTTGTATGTCATTGGGATTTTTAGATATTGAGGCTATGTGTGTAAAAAGCTTAGCAAAGCACTTGACACAAGTTCTCAGGATAGGCAGTATGATAAGCAAGATCGGCTCAAATCTGCTCTGGGAGGCAGGTCTGCACTTCCCTTCATGTTGAGGTGCACTGATAACGGGAGCCAGACCCTCGTGGAGGGCTCACACAGGGTGGAGTCCTGCCATTGTCCCGCTCCCACAAGGCTTCTACGGCATCAGGTGACTACTAGCTTCTGCTGTCACAGGCAGGCCTGACAGGCACCTGGGCCTCTCCTGACCCTGACCTCCAGGTGACTTACCCACAACCCCCAACTCAGCTGTCATTCCCCTTCCCATAAAAGCAGCTCAGACAGTGCCCAGCTCCACAGCAGGGCCTCTGGCAGCCAGGAAGAGAAGGAAGGAACAGTGGTGGCACCCCTACCAGGATGCCAGGACTTCCCTGACTCCAGAGGTCCCTGAGTAGATCGTGGAGACCTGGCACTTCTCATCAAGAGCTTCCTCTTCCCAGGTGGCTGGGGCTCTGCCACTCAGCCTGCTTCAGACACAGAATGTTGTCCGAGTCTTTCCCAGGTATAGCTGCTGTGAATACAGCCTGGAGGAGACTTGCTTCTCAGGACTAAGACAAAGGCCAAAGAGCAACTGTTGCCAGCAGGCCAAGCTCACAAAACAGTGGAGGAGGAAATGAATAATTTACAAGGAGGAACCAGAGCCATGTTAAGTGATGCCTGCACACAAGACAGCGCGATGAGAAGCCAGTGATGGCACAGGTCTGGAGCCTGACACCATGCAGGCCCCACAGGGGACCCTCTGCAGGTGGTAATGGGGGCACCGCCCCAGCAGGAGTCAGGAGCTTGGTCTCCAGATGAGGTCAAACCTGAGTTCAAGCCCTAGCTTCTCCATGAGTGAGCTGTGTGGTCCAGGGCAAGTAGACTGATTAACTTCTCTGAGCCTCAATTTCTCATTGGTAATAGAGGGATACTTAGATCACTCGTTGAAAGGACTGAACGATACAATGCAAGTGCTTAGTGCGTTGTCTTCATGATGTCTTCGCCAACTTTTCCATTACAGGTTAGTGCTTTAAGGATCACATAAAAAATCTTTGTCTACCCTGATGCCACGAAGACATTCTCCTCACCTAGCTGCTTCATTATTTTTCATCTCACATTTAGCTCTACATTTAAGCTGGAATTCATTTTTGGGTATGTTCAGTATCGATCAGAAGACCAAAAGACACCATTAATAGAGAGAAAGGGCAAGCTGCAGAGTTAGAGAAGATGTCAGCACTTTGAATATCTAACAAAGAACTTTTATCCAGAATAGATGAAGAACTCCTACAAATCAATACAAAAAAGACAGATGACTCAATAGAAAAGGAGCAAAGACTTAAATGGAAACTTGAAAAAAGATGTCCAGAAGAACACGGCCACTGAACATATGAAAACAAGGGGTGCCTGGCCCACTCAGTAGGTGGACCATATGATTCTTGATCTCAGGGTCACGAGTTCAAGCCCCACACAGGGTGTAGAGCTTACTTAAAAAAAAAGAAAAGAAAAGAAAAGAAAAGAATCTCAGTCATCAGGGCAATGCAAACAAAACCATGTTATGATACCACTACATAGCCCCTGCCCCCAGAAAGGCTAAAATTTAAAAGACTGATAATACCAAGTGTTGACAAGGGCCTCTCATCAAGGAACTGCCACATACTGGTGGGAAGGTAAATTGGTATGACAGTTTGAAAATGGTACAGAATTCCTCTCCTTGGTGTATGCTCAATAGAAAGGTGTCTGTACGTGCATCAAAGACATGAGCCATAATGTTTGTAGCAGCCAATGCCAAATGTGGGACAGGCTGGGGGAATTCCTACCATTGTATCCCCAGTGCCTTGGATCATGACTTACACATAGTAGGCACACAATATTTATTAAATGAGGGACACCTTGGTGGTGCAGTTGGTTGGGTGTACGACTCTTGGTTTCTGCTCAGGTCATGATCTCAGGGTCATGAGATTGGGCCCTGCATCAGGCTCTGCATTCAGTGTGGAGTCCATTAAAACTCTCTCCCTCTCTCTTTTCCCCTCCCCACTCCCTGTGCTCTCTCTCTCTAAAATAAATAAATGAATCCTTAAAAAATATATTGGTTAGGGGCGCCTGGGTGGCTCAGTCGTTACGTGGCTGCCTTCAGCTCAGGTCATGATCTCAGTGTTCCGGGATTGAGCCCCGCATCGGGCTCCCCGCTCAGCAGGAAGCCTGCTTCTCCCTCTCTGCTCCCCCTCTTGTGTTCCCTCTCTCACTGCCTGTCTCTGTCAAATAAATAAGTAAAATATTAAATATATATATATATATATATATTTGTTAAATGAATGAATGAACAGTCTGAGGAGGCAGTCCAACCCCTCAGACTACATACAAGGCTCTCTATAATCTTGTCCCTGCCCCCTCACCAGCCACCTTCCCCTCTACACCTAACTGCATACGTCTCGCTGGTACCTAGGTGCTGGTAGACACTGCCAAGACTTGCTCATGCTGCCCTCCACCTAGAAGACCCTTGCACCTTGCTTGCCTTCTCAGGTCAGGTTTCCCCAGAAACAGACTCTGGAGACAGATTCTGATGAAGGAAATGTATCGGTGAGTGCTTTGGGGAATAACACCCATAAAGGAGAGAAGAAAGCAGCCCTTGGTAGAAGGAAAGTTAACTGTGACAGACTGCACCAGAGGTCTCTGCTGAGCCCATGTGGCTCTGCTTATGGGACGGCTTTCAGAATTGTCCCCAAACTGTGGCAAGGGGATGGGGCCTTTGTACCCCCACCAATGACCTATAGCATGAGGCCATCTGAGGAAGTGGACAACCTTGGGTGAAGCAATTCCCTTTGACAAGAGAAAGGCCAGGGAGGGATTCAACTGTGAGCCGTGGGCTGACAGCACTCAGGGCAGCTGGGGAGCGAGTGCTCTGCTCTCAAAGCAGGATCTGGGCTGTGCGTCGCAGCATGCACAGCACCTCAGCATTTCTCACAGATAAGAAATGGTCCAACTGCAGCCTCCCCTGCCCAAGAAGCCTACCCCGACTGCCTCTACCAGCCCCTCAGCAGCTGAACTTCCATCACCTCCAGGGTTCACCTCCTTGTGTTAAAGGAGCACGTGTGCCTGTCTCCTCCAGCAGGCTAAAAGCTGGAGGGAGGAACTATATTTCATTTACCTTTGTCTCCCTGACACACTTAACTTGATGCCTAGCTGGACCAGAGGCCATGCATTCGTAATTTGACTCTATATAATAAAACTAAATCTACATGTGTCTCTATTTCTTTTTTTTAAGATTTATTTATTTTGAGAGAGAATGAGAGTGTGTGTGTGTGTCTGTGTGTGTGTGTGTGTGTGTGTGTGTGTGTGTGTCTGTGTGTGTGTGTGTGTCTGTGTGTGTATAAGCAGGTGGAGGGACAGAGGCAGAGGGAGAGAGAGAAGCTCAAGCCGACTCCACGATGAGCATGGAGCCCCACACAGGGCTTGATCGCCAGACCCTGAGATCATGACCTGAGCCGAAATCAAGAGTCGGACACTTAACTGACTGAGCCACCCAGGCACCCCAGGTGTCTATTTCTCAATACAGATAGTGCAGCATAATGGTTAAGAGCATGGAGCTGGAGCCAAGCTTTCTGGATTCATTTCCTGGCTCTGTCACTTCTACCTGGATGACCTTGAACAAGTTGCTTAACTGCTCTGTGCACAGTGTTTCATCAACAAAAACAAAAAAATAGTAACTACCTCTTAGGATTGTTGAGTCAATGTGCAATGCTTAGAGCAGTGCCAGACACAGCTTGCAATTAATGTGAGCAACTATTACGAAAGGCATGCATATTCTCAGCAATTCTGTTTAGATTGTGGGGAAATGACCAAGTAGACAAAAGCCCTTGCAAGTCTTGGCTCTCAACAGGAACTCTTAGAGAGATTTTTAGCCTTCGTTTCCACTGCAACCCTTTTGCACTGTCACACACTGGGAAGCCATGTACCAGACATTCCAGAGCAATGACTCCAGGTAGTCAGCTGAAGACTTTCTTCAGTGTGTGGGAGTCAGAAGCATTTGCAAGCACAGGCAACAGACATCAGCTCCATGTCAGTAATGGCGCAGCCCCAGCCATCTCTTCCCGCTGACATTGAGACACCAGGTTCCAGTTCTATGCAATGAAGGATACATGTCATCCTCTTTGTCTTGAGCTATTTTCTGAGCCGTTTGTTGAAAATGATGCAAGAATCAAACAACCACAGATCTGCTTGCCCTGTGTGCCTACTTCCCCACCCCACTCTCCATGCAGGCAGATCTTCTTGAAGGGCCCTAGAGCTATGGAGATTTCCTACCAGTACACCATCACCTACCCGACTGCTAGCCTTCGTTCCCCAGAAGAAGCAAAGGGAAGGAAAGTCAGAAGAAAGACTGGGAATATGGAAATGGGGATTTTCCAAAGAGGGAAAGTCAAACAGGTTCCCCTCCTTCTCCAGAGCAACCCTTTTCCTGAGGCCCAAGATAATGTCACGGTCCTGTTGAGACTCTAATGAATCCAGCAGCCAAGTTATATGGTCTCATTTCTCCCGTGTGAAATCCTTCATTCAAGTTGGCTCAAGAAATGATATCCAGATGGGCTGCAGAGGTCCAGAGATCCCAAATTGCTGATCATTGCAAGTTTATTAATCCACTAAAAAAATAAATAAATACCAAGGAACTGCTCTACACCAGAAATCACTGTAGTCACCAATAACAAGACAGACGTGGTCCTGTTTTCAAGAAGCCTACATTATAATGGGGGGAAGACAGACAATAAGGAAACAAATAAACAAATTAGTTAAGATGGCACACAGGACTGATACACAAAACACAAAGCAGGATAATACACCCTTCGTCACCAGGTAGGAGCTAGTTTAGATCAGATGGCCGGGGAAGCCCTCTCTGAAGAGGTGAACATTGGCCTGAAGAACAAGAAAACATCTCAAAGCTCAGTCTGGGCTAGAGTGTGTTTTGCTTTGGAACTCTCTAAGCGAGGGAACCCCCTCTCCCCACAAGGAGACAGCTACAAAATTAGCTGTTGGGCTGTATCAGGAAGGGAGTGAGGACTCTGGCTGCAAAGAGAACTTGCTGCTCCCCTACACGCGGCCATCTTGAGTTGGCCACTCTCTCCTCACCCCACCTTAGTGGCCTCCTTCCCAGATGCCAGATCCGTCCAGAGTGCAGACAGCAGAATTGTGACCAAGAGCCATGTTGCTGTTCCATAGCCCCCGTTGTGGTGCTGGCAGAGGATGTCTTGTAGAGTCTGCTTGTGCGGCAAGCTCAGTGCCTGAGGAACAGCCCTGTCCCTTTCAGTGCTGTTGTAGGGGGATGGTACCTTGTGGGTGCTAAACCTCAGCCTACAGGGAAAAAATCTCACATTACCCAACAACCAGAAAAAACCGAAAGACTCATCATGAATGTCAGCAACCCTGCTCAAAAAGAGCACTCACAGGACAATAGATTTTTGTACCCCTCCTGATGCTCTTTTCATATTCGTTAAGGGGCAAGAATATATGTTCCACAGTTTTGATCAGCATCAATACACAGGTTGTACCTTGTTTTTTCTACTTTCATTTTTCATATAATACATTTCCCCTCAGTAATATTGTTCCCAAGTGTCATTTTAACAGCTTAAGAGAATCTAAATATGGTGAATTTCTTCGTTAATTTTTGCTTATTTTTATTACATTTTTGAAGACAGATTATTTGAAATTTGTGTGTGTTATACAAGCCCCTGCTAAGGACATGTGGTAGATTTGGTTTTTCTTTGTGGTGGTTGTTGTTTTTTTTTTTTCTTTCCTTCTCTTTTGCCTCGTGGAACTATTCCAGAGTGAAGTGACCAAGTCAATGGGTGTAAACAGTTTTACAGCTCTCGTTAAATTTACCAGACAGCTCTCAGGAAAGATGGAGCCGGTTTATGGCACTGGCCAATAGCAGGTATGTGCCTCTTAGATCTGCTTCTCAACTGGGCTTTATCCGTATAAAGAGATAAAGCGCTGCAATTTGAAGGAATTCCTTGTTTTATAGAGAAAAAAAATCTCAAAGCCTTCATTTAAACCCACTGGTGGTTATATAACATTAATTTAACCTTAGCCTTGCTACTCCATAAACAGACCACTCTATGCACCTGCCGCAGGCCTTTGTCTTTATCTCTCCCTCCTCTAAAATGCTCTTTCCAGAAAATCACATGGCTTGCTTGCTTACTTTAGTCAGGTCTCTGCAGGAGAGCCCTTCTCTCCTCACCCCACCTAAAATGCTGCTCTGCCCCTGTCGCTCTCTCTCCTCTTACCTTGTACACCCCTCCCCATTGCCTGACACCACATGTGCCTTTTTAGTTTCTATAGATAATATCTGTGTCCCTCTTGTAGAATGTACATTTCATGAGAACAAAGACGTTGTTTCTTCTGTCTGCTTCTGTGTTCCCAGTGCCTAGAAGATGCGTCGTACGTAGTAAATATTCCATAACTATTGCTGAGTGAACGAGGGAGTGAATGAACCAAGTGTCTGACTCCATCATCAGTCCTGGCATTCTGAAGAGTGGGAGCTGGAAACCTGTGCGAGGCTCACTGGTGAACCTAAGTTTGCTGGCCATGACTTCCTACCTCAAATGAAACTGGTGAGTCCACTTGCACCAAAAATGTATGCTCACAGAACTTACTGTGTAATTTCTAAGGGTTCTGCCTGGCTGACACTCTTAGTAGGTCCAGAAATCTCTGCTTGAGAACCAGTGCTCCACTGACTACAGCGTAACCCAGAAATCATCAATGTGTGGTCCTACAAACCCAGCTTATTCTAGTTGGGCGCATAAAAGATTAACTGGCATAAGGGTTTTTAAAATTTTGCATTGGTTGCTCCGTAATGAAAAAAATCAAAAATTTCATCAGAAAACCAATCCATATTTCTCAATTCTCTTGAAAATTCAAAAGACCTGGCAGCACTCAGCCCACATTCCTAACTGAAGATAAGCAATCATGGCCGCAGGTGATGTCTGTCCCCACCGCCCCCCATGCCTTTTCTGGTTTAGAAGCTGAGTGTTCATGACCATTTACTACTGGGTTCAGACTGCTGTTTTCTTAAACCTGAGTTGAGGGGAAAGCAAAACAGACCTCTGCCTCTATTTTTCTCAAGCCAGGTCCACTTCACGTATTTGTTACATGCCTAGCCACTACAGGAATTAACTTGGGACTCCTTATCTAACTCAACCATGAATCGTAAGTTGAGGAAACTCGGGCCCAAAACGGTAAGAAACTTGTCCAAGATTACATGGGGCCTGACTTAAACTCAGGTTTCCTAAATCAATGCTCTTCCCCGTGCACTGTCTTCTCAACTGAGTAAAGAGCCGAGAAACGTGTCGTGTCATTAGAAGCCAAGGATGCCTGCAAATCATCAGAATTGGCTAAGTTTTTCAAGGTCATCTCTGTACCCCTGCCAAATGCTCAGAGACATCCGAGCAATGCCTGACCTAGCGAATGAATCAGTTTTCAAATTATAGTTTAAGCCGGGAAAAAGTAGGATTCATTTAAAAGCCACCTTTCGCTAACAACGGAGGGTATAATTTTAATTCTGACCACTCATTTTTATTTTCTTTTTCTTTTTCTTTTTTAAAGGAGATAGAAGCTTATCGAATACACTGCAAGGGAGCAGCAGGCCAGACAGCAAAGGAGAGACTGTGTGCCACACAGCGGTGATGAGGGGCCACAGTTATAGGGCAGAGTGAGGGAGTCCGGGGACATATGGAATTTTCCTTTTTCAGTAACTGTGCCTGGTCGTAAGTAGCCCATTGGTCAGGTAGAGCCTGTGGCTTAATGAGCCTGTTTGTGTTCAGCCCCGTGGTCGGTCGCTGGGGGCCCTTTTACCTGGCTCAGATGTCCATCGCTCAGACCTGTTGCTTAGAGCGGCGTCTGCATTCCCCCGACAGAGCTGCAATGACGAATCTCTGGCATCCAGGCAGAAGTCTCGTCTTCAGCAGCTGCTTCGTGTTGGCCGGAGGTGCAGGTGCACTGTTCCTCCCTAAACTTGTCTGTCCATCAGGGTTTCTGCAGTTACCAGAGCGAGATTATATGAATGTGCTGGCAGGCCGTTTGAGTGAAATTCCTTGGTGGCCAGGTCCACTGGGTTTAGGGGGAGGGGACCCTCCGGCGGTATGGGCTGGGATCCTTGTTGAATCATCATTCGTATATGGAATTGTTGGATTCGTTCAGACACGTGGGACGGTATTTTGCCCGTAGATCAGGGTGGCAGCTGGATCCATAGGAACAAAGGAGAAAGGGGAGCGGCTCAAAGAAGCAAGGGAGCCGAGAGTCAGCCAGCGTCAGGAAAGGGTCCCAACCAAGCCCACAATGGGTGCAGATTCACCCTGGATGAGCTGCAGATGGAGAGGGAGAGGAAAGGGATCCTTTGCCCTCATAGGCACCAGCAGTTGGACTGTTCACACTCAGACCTTCAGACCACATTAGGGAGGCACACTGGCCAGAGATCTTCAGCTGTCTGAGGAGTACTAGGGTTAAGGTCTGAAAAGAGAAAGGAGAGGGAGGGAAGGGTCCCTCTGAAGGGCAAGAGGGGAAATCCCTCATCCTTTCAAGCAAGGGCAGCCTGGCTGGTTCCCCCTGGAGCTTCAGATCTCCCCGCAGAGTAACCTCAGCCAGAGGAGTCCTGGAGTCGGTCCACTGAGGAAAAGTCCAAAGAAATCCCTGGAGAATCCGGGGAGAGTCCCAAGCTGGCAGAGGCTCCCCATGAGGGCCACCAAAGGTGGGGCGACCGATCGGGTGGGAACCGGTGGCTCGGGCTATGAAGGGATTCACCCAAGGCAGAACAAAGGAGATAGAAGCTTATGGAATACACTGCAAGGGAGCAGCCAGCGGGAGAGCAAAGGAGAGACTGTGTGCCCACTCATTTTCATTTTCCATGGAATCAGTTCTATTACATGAAACACACAGCTCTAGCCCACCACGGGAGGCTGGTGCCTAGCAAATCGAGTAGGGATTAGCCACAGCATCGTCTGGAGGACACAGATGTGTTTCATTACCCTAATATGTTCATTTGATTTTAAACACTACAGGCTCCTTTAAATTTCCCACAGCTTGAGTTTCAAGTCATCAAAACTCATGATTTGTCCTGATTCCAAGAGATAAGAAGCAGGTGACCTGAGCCGCTGGTGCTGGGAAGTGCTGCAGACATTGCGTTCCTTCTGACCGCTGACGCTAACCAGGCTAGACACGGACCCCGACTCTGTTCTGAAAAATCCATTCCTCTCAGTCTCCAGCTCAGTATGGCCTCTCTGTGGGAAATTATTCTCCGTTCTGACAGTGGCAATGTTGTGCCCTAGAGTAATACATGAGAGCCACTTGACCTTTTTAGGAAAGTCATTATCATTATTATAACATAATTTTAAAAAGCATTTCCTCCTGAATATTTATATCATCCAAACCCCAAGGACACTAACTGCCACTTCCAGAGGCCCCCGTATCTGTTTTCTTCTACTTTAGCAATAAATGACCTGTTTTTAGCATGATACACAGCCACAGAGTAAATACCACATTTCCCAACTTCCCCTGTAGCCAGAAAGAGCCGTGTGTCTAAGTTCTAGCCAGGGGCATATAAGTAGAAGTATCATGTATAATGTCCAGACAGATCAGGCTGCCTAGAATGTGGGCCTGATGGCTGGATCTCAAGCAGTCATTTCAGACCACTGCGCTGAAGCCAAATTGAGGACGGCAGAGCAAGAAGCTAGCAGGAGCCTGACTTCCTAATGATGCTGGAATTCCCTGTGATTGTCAGCTGAGTCTAATGCTAACCAAAGCAACTAAAAGATTGTCAAGAAGCCTGAAAAACGTTTTGGTAAGTAGGCAGTTAATTATATTTAATTAAAGATCAGTGCATGAAGTTACTTTTCACCACTTCCAATGAGACACTCACTTCTGCATTATGGGTAAGTGAAAATGATGTCTCCCTTTCTTTACATAAAAATACACAAGAGCTAAAAAACATTGGCAGCAATTTTTATGTTTTATTATTTTTTGAGGTATAATTGACATGTAACATGTAAGTTTCAGGTATACAACATAATGATTTGTTATTTGTATATAGTGCAAAATGATCGCCATGTTAAATCTAATTAGTATCTGTCATGACACATAGCAAAGCTTTTTTTCTTGTGATGAGAACCTTCACGATTTTCTCTCTGTTTCAAATATGCCACACAATGTTATTAACTGTAGTCACCATGCTGTACGTTATATCCTCATGACTTATTATTTTATAACTGGAAGTTTGTGCCTTTTGACCTTCTTCATCTCTTCTGCCCCACCCCCACTCTGGCAACCACCAATCTGTTCTCTGTATGTCTGAGCTCAGGGGTGTTTTGGTTTTGTTTTTGTTTTGTTTTAGAGTCCACATATAAGTGACATCATACAGCATTTGTCTCTGTCGGACTTACTTCACTTAGCATAATGCCCTCAAGTCTGTCTATGTTGTCGCAAATGGTGAGATTTCTTTTTTTTGTGGCTGGATAGTATTCCAGGTGTGTGTGTGTGTATGTACCACATTTTCTTTTCTTTTTTTTTTTTTTAAGATTTTATTTATTTATTCGACAGAGATAGAGACAGCCAGCGAGAGGGAACACAAGCAGGGGGAGTGGGAGCGGAAGAAGCAGGCTCCCAGCGGAGGAGCCTGATGTGGGGCTCGATCCCATAACGCCGGGATCACGCCCTGAGCTGAAGGCAGACGCTTAACCGCTGTGCCACCCAGGGGCCCCTGTACCACGTTTTCTTCTCTATTCACCCATTAGCGGACACAGGTATTTTCCATATCTTGGGTGTTGCTATTGCTGCAGAGAACATGGGGGCGTGTATATCTTTTTGATTGAGTGTTTTTGTTTTCCTTGGATAAATACCCAGAAGTATAATTGCTGGATCATATGGTAGTTCTATTTTTAATGTCTTGAGGACCCATTATAGCATTTTCTATAGTAGCTGCACCAAGTCGCGTTCCCACCAACAGTGCATAAGGGTTTCTGTGTTGTCACTGCTGTTTCCTCAATATCTGGTCTAGCTCCTAACACTTAATGGAACTTAATAAATATTCATGGAATGAATGAGCTTTTGTTATCATGCTATCTGAACAGAATGTTTTTCATTTAAGAAAAAGGTATGGGGGTGCCTGGGTGGCACAGCCAGTTAAGTGTCAGGTGTCAGACTCTTGGTTTTGGCTCAGGTTTTGATCTCAAGGTCATGGGATCAAGCTTCGAGTTGGGCTCCTCACTCAACAGGGAGTCTGCTGGAGGTTCTCTCTCCCTCTCCCTCTGCCCCTCCAGCTTTTGTTCTCTCTCTCTCTCTTAAATAAGTAAATAAATCTTTAAAAAAAGAAAGAAAAAGGTGTGAACCCCAACAATCTCAATGTTGAGCAGAATCCAAATAAAATGTTTTAGAGCTGCATTAGCAACTTAAGAAAAATTGGTCTTATATCTGGACTGGCGGGACGATTTCCAGGTACATCCTTGGGAAGTGACTCGGAGAGTAAACGGCTGGCAGTCAGGCAGGGAGGGGCCAGGCCCTGCAGTGAATCAAGCAAGAAACAAGTAGGGGGCAGAGGTGACGTTCCCCTACCTGCACACCATCCACCCTCTGACTCCCCGCCTCACCCCCAGCCTTGCCTCAGAGCTGCCACCGCTGCAGGGCCACACTGCAACATCAAACATGGGATTCTGTTTGCCGACTTGGCTTAATAACAAGGCCTCCCTCTGACCTTCTCTCTGCACAGTCATAAAGGGGAAGGACGCATTTAAAGTGGAATTGCACAGGTTTCCTGACAGGATCACTAGGCTTTAAAGGGAACACCTCAGCTGAGCATCGCTGCCTGGAGTGGATGACGACATCTACCCCAGCCCCAGCCTTGGCACTTTTGCCCCAGTGCAGGTGCCTTCCCTCCAGCAGCAAGAGCCAGCCCGGACCAGTTGCTGGGAGCCCCCACCAGGGCTTGAGTACCAGCCTGTGTTGTCAGGTGCCTTCACCGAAGGATCCAGAGACCCCTTGGTTTGGTTAGCCAATGGTGGGCTATTTTTAGGATGTGCAGAGAACTAAGGAGGAAGGACCCAGCCATACAGCTGGGCTTTGTGGGGTTCGCCCCAAGACATCATTCCAGATAGTAGATCCCCTCCAATATCTCAACCCCAGTTTCCAGAGTCGTTCTCTGGAATTTTCAGACTGGGGTTTCTCCTCCACTGGGTTGACTCAGCTTTTCTCTATCTCTACTTTTCCCTGCTGACTAATTCTCTCTGCCACCCTCCTCTCTGCCTCCCGTTTCTGTTGCCTTTGCCCTGTGGTCCCTCTTTAGTACCATCCTACTGTCCTTTTCCCTTTCCATACCTCACAGACTCCCCAACAGTGGCGTCTGATGGGTTCAGCCTGTCACCCTAACAAAGTTCTTGCGCCAGACCTCGGTCATTGGCCAACCAGTGGGAAGCTGCTTTCGGGTTAGGGGCACAAGGCATTTCCCCGTGGTAGTTCTGCAGGTGAGACAGAGGCTCTCCCTCAAGATTCCAGCAGCACTGTAGGTGGAGGTGGCGGCCAAAGGAAGCTGCAGAGCTTCACTGTAACACCGACGAAGTGCAGAGACCAGGGCTGGAATCTTAGCATCTCCGCAGAGTGACTTTCTGCACATTATTTAACTTCTCTGATCCTCAGTTTCCTCATCTGTTCGATGAGAACAAAACCAGTATCTATCTTGTAAGATTACTGCGAGCATTAAGAGAAAATAATCGACAGCAAGCACCTAGCACAGAGGCTGGCACAGCACGTATGCTCAGCAGATGTCAGTGCTTTCAGTCCCTGTTTGCTGCCAGCCTGGCCCCTAAAGGAGGAAAGTATTTTGTACTCTGAACCCCAGAGTCCTTCTTATCAGCTTCTGGTCACTCCCTATGGCCTTGCTAGGTCACTTATTCATTCCACCTATGTTCACTGAGCCTCCACCGAGTACCAGACACGGTAGTTACAACACAGTCCCTGTTCTCAAGGAGCAGGAGCTATGCGGTAGTTAGCGATATAAATAAGTCAACAACTATGATGTGATGGGACACATCTATCTGATGAGAGCTTTGGGTCCAATCAGGGAAGAGAGATCAGAGGAGACATCCTGGGCAGGTGACATCCAAATTGATTCTGGAAGGGTGAGGGAGGATGGGCTGGACTGAGTGGTGGCAGCTACGGCAGCGGCGTCTAGGGAGATGGGGAAATGAGTCTGGACAGGTGAGAAGGTTCATACCTCCGAGGATCTCTGTCCTACAATACAGAGTTGGGTCTTTAACTTGGGAATAATACAGAGACACTGCAGGAGTTTAAGCAGGGGAGTGGCAGGATCAGCTTTGTATTTGAACAGATCACCACGACTGCTGTGTGGAGAACTGATGAATGACAGGTAGGCGAGGTTGCAAGAACTAGAAGAGCGGAGAGCAGTCCAGACAGCACCATGCTGAAGGTGGTGACAGTGGAGGGAAGGGGAGGAATTGGAGGAATGATTGAAGGATGCGATCTGCAAGACTCAGCAGTGAATTAGAGGACAAAGTGACAGAGAGGGAGGGATCAAGAATGATGCCCAGATTTCTGGTCTGGGCAGCCAGATGCGTGCTGATGTCATTAACCAAGGTATGACTGCAGGAAAGACAGGCAGACTTGGGGTGGAGTGAGGCAAGAAATTAGTTGTAGGAGATACAGGGCATGTGAGGCTGAGGGGAGAGACTATTAAAGGTGGAACATACTGGATCCTATTCAGAGATTACTGAGAGAGCCCCAGTAGAAGAAAAGGTTAAGGACAAAGAAGGAAAGGGGCCCAGAGTCAATGGTGTGAAGGCTCTGGAAGAAACCAAAGGGGATACAATGCAGAGCATGGTGGGAGGATGAACGTTAGACAGGGGTGAGGCCCACCTTGGCTCTTGGGATGAAGAGAAGAATGTAGCCATGGGTGTGCAAGTACCTCAGGTCTTGACCTGGGACCCAGGAGCCCTGCCCTGCCACTCACCTCCTGGCTTCTGATCATTTTCCTTGGTCCTCCTTGAGTCCTTTAGCCAGTTGGTGAATTAGCTCTTCCGTGTAGTGGAACCACCTTGAACACATAGTTGGCCTTGGATAAGTGACTCTGTGCTTCAGGCTTCTCATCTGTCAAATGGAGACAGACAACCTGGAAACGTGGTTGTAAGGCTTAAATGGAAGTACGTGTGAACATGCTCAGAACAGGGCCCAGCCTCCAGGATGCTGCTTACGACACTAGCAGTCTTCCCCAGATGTGTGCTGACTGAGAGAGAGCACAAGCAGGGGGAGGGGCAGAGGGAGCGGGAGAAGCAGGCTCCCCACGAGCAGGGAGCCTGAAGCCGGGCTCAATTCCAGGCCCCTGGGATCATGACCTGAGCTGAAGGCAGACGCTTCCCCTACTGAGCCACCCAGGCGCCCCAGCAACCTGTATTTTTGACATTGATGTGATGAAAAGAACAGAGTTTGCGTTAAGTAGAATCAAATTTTAGTCCTGGCTGTATGTTTAAGGAGTTGACCTTGGGCACTTGTCTGAGCTTTTGTTTCCTCTTCCATGAAATGAGGGAAGAAAAACCTGCTCGTGGAGTTTCTGTGAGGATCCCATCAGCTGGCACAGGGCAAAGCCGTCTGAAGGCACTCCTGCGCCGTGCAGGGTGCAAGATACCCCCACGTGCTCTGAAGTCAGGCTCGATTTGACGACTGAGCCCTCTAACGCATCCAGAATCCCCCACCATAATAGCTCTATACCCCTCGTAAGAGTTTTCAAGCCTTTCTTATTATAGTATTACATGCCATCCCCATGAAAGGAATTGGGATGTATCTCAGTTGAATTCATACTCACCATCCCCCTTGTTGGGGGTAATATTTTTTTCATCTGCCTTCAGCTAAATTGTGTAAAGTTTCAAAGGGAAATACTCTCAATCTGATGTCTGAAGGACTCCAGTCCTGCAGGCCAAGATTTCATTTATTTTTGGTGGGGTTTCTCACTTCCTGGCATCAGCTGCCGCCCTGAGGACGCCTCAGAAAGTGGGTTCTTCCAAAGGCACCCCTCCATTCCGGGAACCTGCCCACCGTCCTCCTCTCAAGGGGTCCGGGTCTTGTGCCAGGGCTCACCCTGTGAAGCTGAGTGGGAGGGCTGCTTCTCGCCGCTGGTGTATCATACCCAGAGCGCAGGGGCCCAGCGGACTTTGACCGCACTACCCCAGGAGGTCCCCCAGATGCGAGGGGAATTTAGAGACCAGGGAAAGGGAGCTGGCACACGCTGTGTGCTTCTCCGGGGTCACAGCCAAAGGCAGCTTGGACTCGGCCATCCTCCTTACTCAGGAACCCGTGGGCTTTCTGCCCAACGAGATACTCCCCAGATAGCCCCTTTGAACTTGAATCCTATAGTCCCCTCATAGGGTCTCACTTTGCTGTTGAGTCTTTTTTCCGTCAGTGATCCTGTGTTTGTAGGGCTAAATTGAGTGGTTCTTTATTGATAGGAAGGACTCCATTCTGTCCTCAGAGAACTCTAAACACTGGGGCCTCCGTTTCTCCTTCACACACATTTATCTCCAATTTGCTTCCTACAGCCTTCATTGGCATTGTATTTGTGGGATGATCGATCATTGTGAAATCAATTCAGCTTGCAGTCTATACTTCCTAGGCACAGAGTTTTCTTCGTTTGCGGGTTTTTTAAGTTTTTAAATGGACGGTGCTGACTTCAGCCTCATGTTGCTCCCTCTGCAGAAGGTCCAGCCACTTCTTTCTTTTTGGCCTGTGTCATTTGTTCTAGACCAGCAATTCTCTTGGCCACTGTCACACCCAGTGCCCGGCCCCAGCCCCAGCCCCATGGAGGGGTGTGCAGTCGAGGATTGAGGGAATCCCTGAAGCTCCTCGCCCTGTGCTCCCTCATGGGCCTTCAGAAGCCAGAGGGAAGCAGGAAGCAGAAGAATGTCCCAGTGGGTTGGGAAGAGCCTTCCTCCTTTAATATTTAGACTTTAAATTGAGTAACTTTTCAAGTATTTATTTGTGAAGAGCCTGTGTTCAGGTTCAAAGGCAGCCATTATGCACCTGGATCTTCGGTGAGCAATGAAATCTGGAGTCTGACCTCTCAGCTCCCTGGCAAGTGGGGTGACCAGATAATGTCATTCCTGGCTGAAATTCTCCTGTGGCTTCCCATCTCTTCTAGAAGGGTCCAAAGTACTGCACAAGCTGCCCTGCCTCCAAAATCCGAAACCCTGGGCCTTGCCGTCTCCAGCCACACCTGCCTCAGTCCTTTGTCTTCTCCCTGGCTGCCTTGGATACCTTCCCTTCTAGGCAGCCTCTTTTTTGTTTGAGGTCTCACACTTACATTTCACCTACTCAGAGACTGTCTCTGGCCACCTGGTCTGGAGCAGCCTAGAACAAGGGCCCTGAGGTCAAGGCACAGGTCTGTCCTTGCCACCTTGCCTCTCTTCCTATGTTTTCCCCCACAACCCTACTAAGAGCCCCTGCTCAGGTCCCTAACTCCACTTCATCTCACTCCACAGCTCAGTAGCATTCCTCCGAAGTCTGCCAAACATCCTCCCAGTTCTTTTTCCCTCCTGTCTCTTCCTCAAGAAAAATCATCTTTCCCTGTGTCCTGTCTCTCCAGGATCCAGTGTCGGGGTATGAACTGGGACTCTGGAGACATAAATACATTCAGCACACCCTGAGGGACTGTGGTGAGCCAGGCTCTGTGCCAGGCTGTCATTTACTCCAGCGGTTGGATCTTAGCTTTTCAGCTTACTACCTGGGTATAATGGTCCTAACCTCTCAGACCCTTCGGCTTCTTTAAAATAGGGCTAGTAAAGTTTACTGTGATGGCTAATTTTGTGTGTGAACTTGGCTGGGCCACAGTGCCCAGATATTTGGTCAAACATTGTTCTGCATATTTCTATGAGAGTATTTTTGGATGAGATTAACATTGAAATTGGTGGCCTCGAGTAAAGCAGATTGCCCTCTATGATGTCAGTGGGCCTCATGCAATCAGTTGAAGGTATGGATAGACAGGTAGCCCGCAACATCAGCTCTTCCCTAGCTCTCCAGGCTGCCAGCCCACCCTGCAGTTTGGACTTGCTGGCCTTAGTCATATGAGCAAATTCCTTAAACTAAACCTCTCTATGTATGTATATATCCTACTGGTTTTGTTTCTCTGGAAAACCCCAAACAAATACGATAACCTTGTGGGATTTCATAAGATTAATTAGCCCTAATAATTGCTCCTATTTACTGAGTGCCCACAGTGTGCTGCCCACCTTGCTGAGGGTTACCATACATCACCACAGGTAATCCTCACCACGGCCTTATGAGCTGGTGTCATTCTTGTCCTCCATGGACAGCAAGACAGTGGACACATAGATGGCTGTCACTCACAGTCAGTAAAGACTGGCTTGATGGTGGTTTGAGGGGGCAGTTCAGAGAGGAGAGACATATGTGCATGACCAAATACCTGGACTTTGTACACTCTCCTTTCGAACCTGTCCACTTAAATAACTTCTCACTGATAAGCTCATACACCAAAGCCAGCCGCCCTCATGGCCTGCTTCCAGCTAAGCGGAAGGTGGGGGAGAGCTGCGGCTTGCAGGGTGCTGTGGCTTATGGAGCAGCTGCCGGGGAAATGCCGCTCCACATTCACCACAGGATTGGCCCTGCCCCCCCCCCCCCTGCTGTCGCTGCCTCTGTGTGGTGGGGCGGCACTTGGCCTGCCCTGGAAAGCAAGAGACCCTGGCGAGAGGCTGAAAGTCCTTCTGTAATGGTTCTCTTGGCTGGCAATGCTACATGTTTCCCCAGAAAATTCCCTTTACCCACAAACAAACATTTTTTGCCCTTTCCTTTCCAATAAAAAAAAAAGTTTTTTTAAAAAAATTAGAAAAGCCTTTTAAGGCATATAAGTGTGCGACCTTCTTCCATGCAAATTAGAGTGGATTGTAAGAAATCAGGGTCCATTTCCTATATTCCTCTTAGCATTTTGCTAAGAGCTGTTCCGTGTTTTCTGACGTTCCCACAATCCTGTGAAATAGGTATCACTTGACAGATGGTGGCACAGTGGCTTGAGGGACAGGTAGACTTGCCAGTCACACAGTTCTAAGTAGTGTAATTGTCATTCCTGTCTTGCTTCCGTGAAGGAGCCTCACCAAGAGTGATGGCTTGGTGGCTCTGGGGAGGGCTGATGACTCTGAGAACTCTCTGCTTCTGCTGGGCCGGGACCTCCGTAGAATGCCTGAAAACAGTGGGACCCATTTGCTTTCTTTCTCTGAATTCATTCATTCCCTCATTCATTCATTCAACAGGCACACACACTTACTCTATGTCAACATGTTCCAGATGCTGGAAATAAGACATAGTTCCTGTCTGGCCAAACGCTGGGTTGACATCGTGCGGACGGTAAAACATTGTAAAAGCCAAATTCAGCAAAACCCTCCCTGAAGGATCTTACTTTCTGTTTATCCTAAAAACTCTTAACACTGATTTTTGCTAAGAAATGTCCCCATTACTACGGTGTTCTGTCTGTTTGGTTAACATTTGTGTTCTTATTTATCCTTTCCAAAAGCTATGCCTTCGGAAACCGGGGAGACTACCTACGAATTCCTCGAGAGCGGAGGTTGTGAACTTACCAGCCGCTCAATAAATACGCTCTGACTTCACACAGATCATTTCTGACGCCCAGTCATTTCCCTGTGGAATAAAATGTTCACATTTACACAACTCATCAATTTTATTTTTAAGTGTTGAGGTGCATGCTGTCAGCTTTCCTATCACATTTTTTTCTCCTGGACCTAAATCAGACTGTGAATCCCCGTGTGTAGAGTGATAATCTGTCATATAACCTGACATGCAGCTCTGTAAATCTCCTGTCCCTGCAAACCTAGAGAAATCAGAAACGTTTGCCAGGGACACATTAGCTTTAAGAACTTATTTCCAAACTCTGTGTTTGCTCTGTCTCTGTCTGTCTCTCTCCTCTCCTTCCTTCTCTTGTCGCCCCTTGGATCACAGTGTGATTTTTCATACAGTAGCTTCTGGGATGGGAACAAAGACGAAGGGACTATGAGAAAGGTCATTGCTCCCTGCCTCCTATTGTTCCTTAGGGTTCCCAGGCCCCAGCATGTTCTTGTTTAAACACGAGACTTGTTAAGTACTTCCTAAAGCTAGAAGTTTGGAGAAGGAGAAGGAAAAGCTGTAGGAACTAAGCCAGCTGCCAGTCTGGTGATCATAGTACAGAACCTATATAGGGCCAGCCATGAAGGAGGGGACAACCAGGGGGGACAATGTAAGTTAAACAGTCCCCTTTCTCTCTGGGCTGTGGGAGCCCATGCCTGTCCTCACCTTGGCAGCCGTCCAGCCTTGCCTGACCTTGGAGCTGTACCTGCAGGGCTAGGGAGAAGCCATGTGCTTCCCCCAGCAGTGCTTGGTAATTTGCCAGGGGGCCTGGCGCCCTGCAGGCGTCGCAGGTGATTCTGACGGGCTCCTCACTCCCTGACTTCT
This sequence comes from Ursus arctos, assembly GCF_023065955.2. Classification (NCBI taxonomy): domain Eukaryota; kingdom Metazoa; phylum Chordata; class Mammalia; order Carnivora; family Ursidae; genus Ursus; species Ursus arctos. The sequence continues at coordinate 60,436,979 of NW_026623067.1, forward strand.
GGTCAAGGCTGGCCTGGCCCCAGAAGGAGGCCCGGATTAAAGTGCTTTGGAGGGGACCTCGGGAGGTGGATGTGGGGCTGGGGAGCCCTTCTCTCCTTTCTTGAGATGGCTCTGGGGAGGGGTGTAACCACTCCACCACCCGACTACCTAATCACGGTTCTCAAATATTGGGTGGGTCCCACTCTCAAGAAGGGATGGCACCCCCCACTCACACACACACCCGAGGCTGGCACAACAGCCAGATCTCCTGTATAAAAATCTCTCTCCTCCCGGCCTGTCACCTGGTCTAAAATTCACACCACCGTACTCTGTCCAGCCGGTCCAGAAAACCCTATGAGGATGAACAGGTGTCATTTGAGAGTAGGACTGAAGCTCTGTGCTGACTGGCCAGTAAGAGTGTCCAGTGTGCGGATACCACCAAGAAGACAGCAGGGCTTGGAGCAATGGGGCGGAACTTAGCAGGGGTAAGTCTGAGTGCACAGGTGAGTCAGAAAAAGCCGCAGCCCCAGGTTCTCAATAGACATTGGTGCTGATAAAAGTGTGTGGGGGGGGAGCTTGTGAGGCAGGACCAGGCTGGGCACTTAGCCCAGGGGAGTAGCAGGGCCTGCAGGCTTTGGCTGAATGGGGGTCCGTGTCCCATTGAAAGAGACCGCCACCGACCACTCCCAGCCATTGTTGCTGCGTGAGAACATGGCCCCCACTGGCCAGCTTTGGCTTTTTTTTTTTCTTTTTAAGGAGAAGGGAAGAACCACAACCGGCTTTTTTTATATGTTGGCAACTAATTTAATTTACAAACACTGTTATGGGCCTGCATTGTACAAGCTAAATCTGTGGGTCTCACTTGGCTACTAGGAAATAGTGAAAGAGTGAAGGAGGAGATGGCCCAGGGCCATACAGGGCGTAGCTCAGATGCTGTTCTTCCCAGCTCTAGTGAGTAACAAAAAAATGATTTAACAGGCAGGAGGCCCTTCACGATCAATCAAACCCATTTAAGCCAAGAGCCAAGTGCAATATTGTCAGCCTCTTACACCTCAGATCCATGTCTTGCCCCTGAAAAAAAAATAGTTCAATCCATTCTTTTGTCTTTTTTCTTCTCTTCCAAGCTAAACAAACAAACAAACAAACAAACAAAACCCCAAAAACTAAAATGCAAGGCTTTGGCAGGAAAATTTCTCTGGAGAGGTGGCACTTAATTCTAGAGAAGACCTTTGCCTCCCTAGTCATTAGTCAGGAATGTTCCAGGTGAATCTCCAAGCCAACAACATTTAGAACTTGGAGCAAAGCCCTGAATGACCGTGGGCAAGGTTCTTAGCCTATCTGATTCCCTTCTTTTGCTCACTCAGAGAAACTACTCTCAGGCAAGAAAAGCACAAAAGCAAGACTGGCTAATTGTCTTCCAGACACGTGTGCCTCAGTTTACTCCTCTATAAAACTAGTGGAGCAAGCCTAAGGCCTTGGAGGGCCAAGGATCTGTCACAGCCTTCTACACAGAGCACTCCCCTCTGTGGAAATCAGGATTGCCCTCCAGCCAGAGTGTGAAATGGGTGACGTTCGAATTCTTTGAGCTTCGACCTACCTTCTGTCAGGTCTGGTTACCTGATGCCCCAGCTGAATGCCGGATTCCCCAGTGACACTTAACTAAATGAAAAGCCAGTTATCTTACTAAGTGACACAGCAAGGTATATGTATATGAACGTAAAAAGATAGGGAATATTATGTTCATCCGAATATCACTTGGACCAAAACCTACATGATGAATTTGTGCTCCTTTTTTTAAAGGTTCAGAATGTCCTAACCACTCATTTCAGAAATCACATTCAGGACTTTCATGCTGAAAACCATGAAGTGTTTAGAGTTTGGAACTATCTGCTCATCCTGACTTGGAAGCAAGTGTATTTATTCAGCATAAAAGGAAGTATCTGAACTCACAGAGTGAGATTCTCTGCAACTTCTAAAAGCAGCAAGACTGGACAGGCAACTTTTAGGACAAGCAGACACATTTCTCTGTCCTGAATACCACCTTGCTACCTTAACGAAGCTCAGCGTGATAAAGGACATGAGTTTTGGTAAATATAGGGACATGTTTAGGTGATAAAAATGAGCTCTTTTTTCTGAAATTCCCTTCTTTTGCCTTCTTCATTCAGTTATTTAGTTTTGAACTACTCTTTTGTGAAAGCAAACACATAAACAAGGTTGTTGAGAATATCACATTATCACCCTGGGGAATAGAATGACTTTCCATCCCACCTTTATTACTTTGCCTACGTTTTTGGGACCCAGCTGGCCTTTTGGAATGACAGATCTGCATAAAAATTGGGCTAAGATACCTTATCCCAACTAAGCGGGATACCTGGGTGACTCAGTCAGTTAAGCATCTGCCTTCAGCTCAGGTCATGATCCCAGGTCCTGGGATCAAGACCCACATCAGGCTCCCTGCTCAGCGGGGAGCCTGCTTCTCCCTCTCCCTCTCTCCTTCCCTCTGTGGGTGCTCTCTCTCTCTCTCTCTCTCAAATAAATAAACAGATAAAATCTTAGAAAGAAGGAAAGAGAAAGAAAGAAAAAAGAGAAGAAAGAGAAAGAAAGAAAGAAAGAAAGAAAGAAAGAAAGAAAGAAAGAAAGAAAGAAAAGAAAGAAAGAGAAAGAAAGAAAGTAGGAAAGAAAGAAAGAAAGAAAGAGTAAGAAAGAGAAAGAAAGAAAGAAAGAAAGAAAGAAAGAAAGAAAGAAAGAAAATTGTCGAATATGCAGAACTGAACCAGAGAAAATTCCCGCAACTGCTGAGGGAGATGATGCATGAGGATGAGAATGGAACAGAAGGCAGGGTGAACCCCAGCTATCCCAGCTCTGGGCAGAGCGCCCCCCGCATCCTTCCTGCACCTCCCCGGGGCTCCCCTCTCAGATACTTTTTCCAGGGCACGCTTTCACCCTGTTCCTAGCTCAGCTCTCCTGCCTCTGTGCTAAGAAGTCAACTAATTTTCTTCAAGCCCCTTCTGGCTTCTTCCTCTCTCCCAAGTGATCATTTTCATCACCTTCCCTAGATTCTTCCCTAATACATACAGCCTTGCTTAATCATTTGGTAGCTACCCGTAAGGAACGACATGGCCCAGAGAATTCCATGGAAGCTCTCTTCTCCTTAGCCAGTGAGTGGAAACCAGCATCATACTCTGCCCTAGAAAGTGTTTTCGTGATGCTGCACTAGGCTCTGTGCCACATATGACCCCTAAGACTTTTCTTTTTCCATTGTTAGGCATAATCTACCATTCTTCTACCTTTCTTTCTGCAGCTTGTGTTTTTCCTGGCCCTTTTCTTCTGCCCTGGCCCCTAGACAGTGGAGTGATTAGAATGTGCTGATGGAACATTTGCCCCTTGTTGTGGCTCCTGGAGCTGGAGCCTCCAAAGGATGACCCGCTGCTTCTGCAGCGTTTTTCTCTCACTGGAGTCATGCTCGCCACGTGGGCCTGTCCACAACGGGCAGCTCCCGGAAAAGACAAATCCATCATCTCGTTTGCTTCATTTTGCGTCCTCTTTCTGGAAGTTGAACAGGTTGGCTGGTTGGAACAATCTTGCATTGAGAGCACATAAGTGACTTTCCAAGGGGCTCCAAAGTGTTTTTCCTTCTCAGAAATGTCAGTCATCCCTCTTTTCTGAATTTCATCCGAATATTACGTACAATTCTGCCATGCTGCTGCTCTGTTCTTCTAGGTGGGAGCTATTGTGATGCAAGTACGTGTTACTTTGCATGCGAGGAGTTAGCTCTCTGCTGCAACCAGCTTCTGCCTGAACATTGGCTATTCACCAGACACGTGCCGTTACTGAATTTCTCCTCTGCAACATGGCTTGTTGGCATCAAAGGGCCAGGGAGAGGCAAGCAATTGATCTCAGAACCCCAGTGTGTGGGTGTCTCAAGAACTTAATTTTGGAGAAAAGTGAGATTGAAGTTAATCACTCGTCGATTTGATGACTATTTATTGGGTCTCGACTCTATGCAAGGCACTGGGTTTATAAGCAATGATAAAACTAGAAAGCAGTTAAACCATAACAACAGATGATTTGTTAAGAGCTCCAAGACAGGGAGACCCAAGAACTCTTTGAGGAAGAAATGAAAAGTATCCAGAAATAGTGATTTTATATTTTATATATTAGCTCTTCTCTTTTCCTTTAAAAAAAAAAGTCTTAAAATAGGGCTTTTTCATCAATGAAGCCTGACAGAAGTATCATGGGAGAAGAATCAATGCCCACCTGGTATAAGATTACACAGGAGGAGCCATGGGGAAGTGTGACCTCTTCTCTTTGTGGTCCTTAGACACTAGAGACTGGGGATTTTTTTAAAAAGATTTATTTATTTATTTAAAAGATTTTATTTATTTATTTGAGAGAGAGCGCAGGGGTGGGGGCAGAGGGAGAGGGAGAAGCAGACTCCCTGCTGAGCAGGGAGCCGGACAGGGAATTAGATGCCAGGATCCTGGGATCATGACCCGAGCCAAAGGCAGCCGCTTAACTCACTGAGCCACCCAGGTGCCCCAAGATTTATTTATTTACTTTAGAGAAAGAGAGAGAGAGAACGCATGGTAGTGGGCGGGGGGAGAGGAAAAGGGAAAGCAGATTCCTGCTGAGCTCGGAGCCTGATGTGGGGTTTGACTCAGGCTCTACGCGGGGCTGGATCTCATGATCGTGAGATCATGACCCGAGCTGAAAGCAAGCGTGGGATGCTCACCTGACTGAGCCACCCAGGCACCCCTGCTCCTGGAAATTTTTTAAGGGACGAGCAACTTTATTAAGAGAAGTAAACATGAGTGGAATTCTGAAACCTAATTTTTGAGACCAAGAACTATAAAACTGACCAAGACCGTAACACAGATAAGATACCCAGCGTTAGCTAAATTCTATTAAAAATTATATTATCACAGAGATGCACTAGCTTAAATAGAGGAACTAGAAAAAATTTAATGCTAAAATAGAATGAAAAATGGAAAATCATTTAAGATTTAAGATTATTTGTAAATGTGTTTACAAAGAAATTAGTGCAAAAATCAAAAATAAAATCAAGGGGAGCTTGGGTCTTCTGGCCCATTGGAAGTTTGGAATTCTAGGTACATCTGTGGTGATCTTGAAAAGGAATGACATGTGAACCGGGGACAGATTTTCAAAATTTGGATCAAAATTTTTGTTGCCTAATAAAGAAGACTCCACCCAATGGAGGAATCCTCTCTATAGCAGTTCCAGCTAAATGCTTTCTTTTTCAAAGAGTGTCTCATACAATTTCAATGAAGTATTTTTTAAACCTCAAGTTTATTCTAATTAACAGCTTTTCTGTGAAGATATAAACTCCAGATTTAGAAGAGCTTGACCTGCCACATTTTAAAGGGCACTGAGAATTAACATTGTAGTTCGAAAAAGATAAATTCCTAACTCTTTTCTGTTTTGTTTAATTTTACCTCCTGGAATGTTCTCAGTTCTCTCAAGAGATTGTAGAAGTCACTCGCGGAGTGAAAACAACTGAAATTCATTTAAAAATTATTTGGGGCACCTGCGTGGCTTAGTTGATTGGGTGTCCAACTCTTGATTTTGGCTCAGGTCATGATCTCGGGGTCTTGAGGTAAGAACCCCTCATTAGGCTCTGCTCTCGGTGTGGAGTCTTCTTAAAAGTTTCTGTCTCCCTCTCCCTCTGCCCCTCCCCACCGCACACTCAAGCATGTGCACTCTCTCTCTCAAATAAATAAATATCTTTTAAAAAATATTTGATACAGGAATTTAGAGGAGGAAATAAGCTAAATTGAAAGAAGGAGAAAGTCAGCACAGGAATAGTCATTGGAACAGCCCAGGTAAGAGCTTGAACCTGAGTGGCAGTGATAAGGATGAGAGCAAAGAAGAAAGAAGAGGGGCGCCTGGGTGGCTCAGTCTGTTAAGCGTCTGCTTTCAGCTCAGGTCATGATCCTAGGGTCCTGGGATCAAGCTCCACACCAGGCTCCCTGTTTGGTGGGTAGCCTGCTTCTGTCTCTCCCTCTGCCAGCCACTCCCCTTGCATGTTCTCTCTCTCTCTTTGTCAAATAAATAAATAAAAATATTTTTAAAAAACTTAAAAAAAAGAAAAAAGAAAGAAAGAAGAGACATTAACGGACACGAGAGCTACTCACAAAGAACCACCAGTCTCAGTGAGGGATTGGATGCTGAGGAATGATTCTAGAGGAATCAAAAAAGATTGAGGTTTTAAATCTAAGTAACTGAAAATTTTGTATTAACAGAGTATGGCAATCAGAAGAAAGATCCATTAGTAGCTGGGGAGGAGGTTGAAGTGGAATTGGTTGATTCTGATTTTTTTATCTGTTGAGTTTGAAGTGACAGTTGTATTTATAGTATGGAAAAGTCAGGCATTGGTCCTATCTGCCTTCCTTGCAATTGTGTTCCTTGGTTCACTATTGGCTTTTACCCTTGGCCTCAGGCTGACCAGATCCAGATGTGAAGTTAACTCTTAGCAAGCTGAGTGACTGAGTTTAGCAGCTGCTTAGCTACCAACACAACACAGCACAGGAAATTGGAGAGGCTTTAAAATCAAGGGATACCATTAAAAAGTTGAAGCAGTACTTTGTGATAAAGTGTGGCAATATCTACTTAGACAATAGACCAATCATTTGGTCAACCTCCCACTCTTTCATGAAGTGAACAGTTATCCCCTGTTGAGCCTTCACAGCAGAACCAGGAATCACTACCCAATCTCCAAATGGAAAAGCAGTCATCAGGAAATGGGCCTCAGCAGCCCCTTAGGGAGCAGATGAGTTTTGGGGTGGAAACTATAACCCCATCACCAGATAATGAGTACCTTGCTAGAAACATGTGTCTGTTTGCATATTCAAATTGCCCCTACCAATATCTCAATGAGGCTTCATTTTGAAATAATATAGATTTGCCTTAATCAAGAAAAGTAAATGAATCTGAACTTCAAATCTGGTAAACCAACATTCTAAGACATTATATGTGTTTTGACTATGTTAACAGAATGCATATTTCTTTTAGAAAATATTTTGAAAAGCATTCCAAACACAGAGAAAGACGTAGAAGATAAAGTAGCAAATACTTATGCGTATACCACCTGGATACAACAAATGCCATATTTGCTTCAGTTTTTTAAAAGAAAATGAAATGCTATAGATTTGATGTTCCTTGTCTACCTTCTCAGCTTCCTTTCCGTCCCCTGGTTTCTCAGAGGATATTGCTGTTCTGAAATTGGTATGTTCTTCCTGCGCACGTTTTTATACTTTTGTTGCATGTGACTGTCCCAAGATGTATCACATAATATTATTTTGTCTGTCCCTAATTGCACACAAATGACATCACATAGTATTTTCTTATTCTATCGTATTTTTATATATCACAATGTATTTATCCATTCTGCCACTTAGGGACATTTAGGCTGTTTCCAGTTTTTTCCTGGAATGAACATCCTTGTACACATTTACCTGAACGTGGGAGCTTCTCTAGAAGATATTAGTAGATGTGGAATTACTGAATTTCAGGAATGGTACATCTTTACCTTAACTAGAGATGGCCAAGTCATTCCCCTAAATGACTGCTCGGAGGACACCCCTCCCAATGCTGTATGAGCATCCCTAATATTCCACACTAGTCAAACATGTTAATTTTTGTCATCCTAGTGGGTATTTTCATTTTCATTCCCTGGTAAAGAGTGAAGCTTCTTTCAAAATATCCAAGCTCTTCTAAGTCAGCTAGAAGTTTGTTTGCCTCTTATCAACCAATTAAGACAACGTGCTCGAAAAGGGAGTATAAGAGTCTGAGAAAATTACAGCTAGGACTGAGAACTACTGCCAAAGCTAGACGAAGCTGAGATTAAGGTAAACCATACTTGAAGTTCCAGTCAGGCGGAAAGCGTGGATGATTTTTAAAAATCATTTTGCTGAGCACCTTTCAGACCTTATCTAATTAATACAGATAAGACCAACAGGGAACTGCAAGGGATTATCAGTAAAATCATAGTCAAAATCAGTGCCTGGACACAAAGTGGAGCCCAGGTCTCTAGTTCCTTGTGATGGCATCTACATGAGGGTAACCTGGGGGCATTTGTTATTTGTTCTATGGCATTCACCTGGGAAAAGGAAACGTGTTTAGTAGAAGGTGAGCATCTTGAAATTTGTGGTTCAATTTATTAGTCTAAAGAAGGGAGAAGGGCTTCTGTGCTGGGGGAGAAAGTTTAGACTCAGATAAACCCAGTGCTGCCAGTTATCGCTATGAGGCTCTCCAAGTCTCAGTTTCTTCAGAATTGCTACAGGATTGAAAGTAACAACTATTTCCAGTCTACTGCCTGGTACACCTAAGTATGTAACAAATTCATGATTGTATCAAAATAATTGAGCAACCACTACATTCCAGGCATTGCTGCAAGTCCTGGGCACACAGCGATGAACACTGAACATTAGATTAAGTTCTACCTGTCAAGAAGCTCACATCCTGGGACAAACAATGAACAAATAATCCACTATGTGGAATGTCAGATGATAAATGCAGCTGAGAAAATGAATGTGGTGTAAAAGGGACAGAAATGGAAGGGGCTCACCTCGAATCAATGCTGCTTTCTCCTCCTGCTCATTGCCAGGCTGCCCTGGGAATCATCTTCTGAGTCACTGGAGTTCTAACCCTCTTGAACTGTGAAATGGGAAAATAATAATGGAATCGTGTGTGGTTTTATTTACTTGCTAAATTTAAAGTTTAGACAGTCTTTCCAAACTTTGATTTGTTTAGAACTTTCACTTTAAAGCAAAGAGAAAAAGGCACGATTGCTTACTGATTTAACATTAACAAAATAGTTGAAAGTTGTCCAAAATTATACAGATTTTAGTGGAGTGAAAAAAGGACCTGAATGGAAAAAAATAGTATATATAAACAAAAATATGTAAAGTACAAAAAGCAATGCATGGAGACTCTCAGGAGGCCCTTTTCTTCCATAGCCCTGGAATCACACAACCTCTCTGTGCTGTTCAGCCTTGTCCATGCAATGATGCTAAGAGGCCATCAATCCTACAGTTATTTGACCCCCGGATACGACTACTCCTTCCTTTGTTTTTGAGAACTGAAACACTGATGGTTGCATTTATTTGTTCTGATTCTTCTTTTTTTTTTTTTAATCTACTGTTGGACTGTAAATTTCCTTTTGAGCAACAGAAGTCCCCCTTGCAAAGAAACGCTGTTCCTGCTCGGCCTCTCTCTTTTTCTGGGACAGGGAATGAGTTAGAAAATCTTAACAACTCGAGGGAAAAGCTTTGAATCATTTCTTTCTTGTCATTGCTTCATGCTTCACTTTTTTGGGTGATGCTATGAAAGCACATTGTTCACTATTCTGGTAATGTTAAAATGATCAATAACATGATATTGGGAAATCACCAAATTATTTCAAAGGTGAATGGAATGTTAGAGTTGCAAGCCAAGACTTTTACTTAAACTTACTTTTTTATCCTGTTTGATGCTCTTGATATAATTAATCTGTTATAGCTATAAAAACAAAGTTGCATTTTTTCCAAACACCTTCATGCTCTTTTCAGTTCGTCAAGAGGTAAGTCTTAGAAAACCATCTTTTAAAAACGATGTTGCTTTAAAATTGTTTTACTAGGTCTAGTTTTTCAATGTCATCTTTTGTTTCACATTAAAGAAAAAACTCTTCTTGCTTTATTAAAAAAAGATTTTTTACTGGATGGCTTCAGTTTTTGTTTTTAATATTCTTGCAAGCACAATCAGATGGCAGAGTACACTGGCACATTGCCTTGTATTTATTTGACTCCCTCTCCAATGTCAAATCCTAGAGAAAAGAGCCCAGAATTCTGCAAATAAATTTGTTTTCTGAGCTTCTGCAGAGAACTGAGAGATAGTACTGTTACCCAGTGAATGCAGATGGAAATCCCAAAGATGAATTCCCGCACTTGCAAAAAAATCAGAAGCATTTTCTTTTACAGTTTCTTCTTGGTGTTAAGTTCTCTATAGAAACATTAGTTGTGACAGAGCTTGAAACCATCCCAGAGTCCTCAGAGAAGAACTGACCAGCTCGAACATGAACTTAGAATGACTTTTCCGCAGAGCACCTATTTATGCTTTAACCTTCACTTTCTCGCATTAACAGGTATGTACTTATTACAATCTGTGATATGCATGTAAATGTTGATGGTACCAACTTGTTTGTATCCAAACTCCCCCTTTATCACTTATTGGCGTGGATGTCACTGAAGCTCTCCTCTCTTCTACCTCTGCCACAGCCCCTTCTCTAATCCAGCCCATAACCTGCTATAAAATTTACTGTCCCTGAACTCCCTTTCATCATGCAGCCCCCATACCCAAAACTTCAAGGGCTTTCAAATGCCCCTGTGATAGCATCCAGTCCCCTTAGCCTGACGTCAGTGTCCTCCATGATCTGATACCAGCTCCGAAGCTCCCACCTTCACCGACCCTCATGCCCCACCCCTTGGCCTTTGTCCTTGTGGGTCTTCCTGGACTGAACATTGTGCATCCAACTCTTACCCACTCTTCAAGGTCCACCTCAAGACACACTTTCAAATCCTGTCACCTTCTTTGACCATTCTAAGTTTATGAATTCCCCTCATCTCTAAAGAGATAGAATACACATTTTGGGGGGGGGGCTTAAATCTTCCACTCACACTGAACACTGATATGTGCAAGTAAGAGCTTCACAGTTAGCACTTAATACATGGAGTCATAGAGATGGAATGAACTTTAGATTACCCTCCAATTCGGCATCTTCCGAAGTGTAGAAAATTCTCTTCGAACATGTTCCTGTCTGGGTGAACACTGACTTACAGGGTGCTGTAACTTAAATTGTGGCTGTTTCACCCTTGAATTGCTCTTATAATTAGAGGCATCTGCTCTTTGGGGAATAAAAACCCCACTCATTCCATTCCAATCAGGTGAGAATCTAATACTTCCAGAAAAGAAAAAAAAGGGGGGGATGGGGGAAAGAATCCTCTTGCTGGTCTGAGAGTTCCGGGAGTTGAAATCCCTTGTGCCTATTCTCTCCCAGAACCCCTCTAAGCATGGTCTGCCGATCTGCCCTGTCAGCATCACCCGCAGCTTGTTAGAAATGCAAATTCATGGGCCCCAGCCCACACCAGTTGAATTGGAAACTCTGTGGGTCGGGCCCAAAAATCTGAGTTTCAAGGGCCTGCATCGCCCATCTGAGATTTGGAAAACAGCTGGCCGCGGTCTGTATCTTTGTATACTTCAAAAGAGTGTCACTATGCACTTTCTCTCCAATTAAATAATCTCACAACTCTTCCTTAATTATTTTATTTTGCCAGCACGTGGTCACCCACGCATCCCACAGTTGACAAACAGGTGAGGGCACAGGTATAGAACAGTCTCACATGCCTCCAGATGTTATCACTCTGGGGCATAAAGAGAAAAAAAAAAAAAAAAAAAGCTCCGGGTGACCGCATTAGAAAACCCCCTTTAAAAGAGCCACAAGCAGTTTAATTTCCTTTAAAGCTTAGCCGGAAAAGGTTTTTGTGGTGTGCGACCCCACCTGGGCCGGGCGACGGTTCCGTACACCGCGGGTGTGGCGTGGCAGGGGGAGCGCGCGGAAGCGGAGCCGAGGAGCACTCGCAGTTGTGTTTTGAGTGGTTGCTTGGGTAGTGTTTATCTTGCTCTCCCAACACATGCACACACTCTCAGTTTCTTGTCATGAAAGGGGAACCCTGCATTTTGTAGACAAAGAGTCGCAGAAGCAACTTTCGAAAGAAAAAAAAAGAAAAAAGAAAGAAAAAAAAGGGCACCGCGCAATCTCCCCAGAGGGCAAAGAACCGCGCTGTTTGTTCTTCTGTAACTGAGCAACACCCCCGGGGCGACCGGCCTGCCTGTATCTTCTGCGGTTTTTCTTGCTCTTCCCCGCGTGGGTTCACTTCCACCCTCGGAACCCTCTAGAAGTGAAAAATCAGGCGGGGCGGCCGCAGCCCCCAGGCGGCTGGCGGAGCGCGGGCCCCAGCTGCAGGGGATCCCGGCCCAGAGCCCCGCTCAGCCCCTTCCTCCGCCGCGCGGGTAAAGGGGCGGGCTTAGGTGGCCAGGGCGCTGCGCCGCGCTCGCGGTAGGGGTCGCTGCTACGCGGCGCGCGCTCCCACCGCGGAGAATAACGGGGCCGGGCGGCAGGAGAAAGGAAACCTGCCCGGGACGCGGCGGCGGCCGGGACGGAGCGAGGGACGGGAGTTCAGTTTTGCTTGGGTGTGAGCGCGCGGCGGCTGCAACGAGCGCCGAGCGTGTAGCACCGAGCGAGCGGGTCGCCCATCTCGGGGCGACCAGGGGAGGGCAGCGAGAGGCCGGATACGAGCGCCCCAGCGGGGCGCGGAGCCGGCGAGCCTGGCCAGCGAGCGGAGCCGCGGGCGGCGCGCCTCAGGCGGGCCCCCGGAGCCGCGCAGGATGCCCCACGAAGAGTTGCCGTCCCTGCAGAGACCCCGTTATGGCTGTAAGTACGCTGCGTGCGCGCGGCTCCCGCCGGCCTTGGGGAGCCCCCTCCCCCGGGACGGCGTTGGAGAAGCCGAGGGAGCCGGGTACACGCCGCGGAGGGAGCGGGAGCGCAGCGGCTGTGGGGTTGGCAAAGTTGAGAGCTGAAGTTGCGAAAGGTAGTGAGCAGCGTCCTCCCCACAAATTCCTGTGCCTCGGCTGGTAACCCCAGTCCTTCGCCTGGAAAACCCCACGGGGGAGTGTGGGCAGCGCTGGGTCTGCGCTCTGGGACAGGCCAGGTTGGGGGCTTAGAGGTATCAGGTGAGGAGCCCTCAGAGCTCCGGGCCGCTGCCGCCTGGGGCCAGGGGGTGGCGTCAGGGACCGAATCGTTCCAACTCCCCAGGAAAGTTTGTTTGCTGTGGCTACAGGTGGGCACCGCAAGTGCTGTGCCCACGCACTCCGCCAGTGGCAAAGTCGGCTCTCCTGGAAGGGCAGGCGTCTCCTTCTACCCTGCTCCCTCGGACTGCACCTGAGCGGCAAGGGCCCGTTGGCACCCCACTGACGCGAATCCCATACCGGTGCTGGTGCAAGGGGCAGCGCTGGGCCCAGCCCCTCTCTTGCCCGCTTCCCTGTGACCCTGTCGGGACTGCCACGGGGAGAGGATGCAGAGTTAGGCTCCCCAGGATCCGGCGCGAGCCCGCGTGACTTGACCGAGATGGTGTAGATTACCCAGCCAGGGGCTGCCATTCGGACAGAGGTTGCTTTGGCGGATCATGAGGGGATGGAGCCAGATTAGCACCAACCACGTGGCTTCATGCACAGAGTTCAGAGTCTTCGCTAAACGTGTGCCAGGAAGTATTTCCTTTAAAACAAACAAAAAGTTGGCGCTCTGTCTCCACGGTTGGCCCTGTCAGTGAACCCATGACCGAAGACCATTGGTTAATCTTTTGCCCTGGCTGGCCGAGGAGTCAGTTTGGGGTTAAGGTGGTGATTCCTGCTGCAGCGCGGTTGTGTTTGGCAGGGTGGGGTGGCTGGTCGGGAGGGCCACCAACTCGGCTCATTAAAAAAGGGGAGTAACTTGTGTAAGTTCTTCCTCCGCACTAGGCTGGGGATGGAGTGTCAGAGATAGGAAGTTCGTTGTGCCATGTGACCCTTTTGGTGTCAGGCAATGAGGAAGAAGCCTGAGGAGCCAGCTGCATTCTCTGTACAGTAGTGAAATGCACAGAACAGTTCACCCCGACCCAGCTCCCTGCCCCCTTGATTACACTTTAGTAAGCCACAGGGACAACAGAGCTGCTTGGATCCAAGCAGGCATGCTGTGGTCATTCAGTGTGTGGTGTCAGCCACGGGTTGGTGAAAGTCTTTTATTTATGTGACGAGCTCCCAGAACATAGGTAGCTTCCCTGTGTCAAACTATGAGATGACCACAAAGTCTGAAAACGAGGCCCATGCACACCAAGAAATGGCTTTAGATACCACATTTAAAGCCTGGTGTAGTTGGGGGGTCATCTCTCACTAGTTCAATATGCTGTGCAAGGTTGCAGTGAATGAAGGGCATTAATGCACCATCTTCACACACAGAGACAGATGTGTCATGTTTGCTTGATTTATTTATTTTTTTTCCCCGTTGAATGTACCTGCGGACTTAGCATACTCCAGAAAGCAGCCAAGGAGGTTCAGATTCTGCAACCGCAAAGAACATTACACCTTGCTACTTTCTCTGGAAATCATTGTCCAGCTTTTCTCACGAGGCTGGTGTGATGGCGTGGTGTGCCACCTTATTGGAATCACTCCTGTTGGCCTTCCCCCAGCTCAGGAAGTGCTTTGGTCACGGAGTAAAAGAAAAATGTTTGATGGTTTCCAGACTTTATGGTCACCCTAAAATATTAAGGCTTTAATAAAGTAGCCTGGTAAGTCCTTAAAATGAACATTCTGTAATTTGCTACTGGGTTCATAGCTTATTTGAAAAAATCTAGTTGAATACACTTTAGTGTTAGCCAGTGTTAGGTAACATGCATTATTCATGCAAAAGGAGACTGTGTGATGTACCAGAATACAGAATTTCTGCTAGTGGATTGATTTTTTGGGGGGGGGGGGGCGGGGGGAAAGGGCTCTGTCAACACAACACTGTAAATAGTGCTGTGAGTTCTTCACAGAAAGTCTGGGCAAGGAAAATGCCCTGTCCTTGCTGTGTTGATGAAAGAATTGTGTTTTTCTTGTCTGTGGGTTTGGTAAGTACAGGTTCCATAAAACCCTGAACTACACGAAACAGGCTTTATCCCTGACACTTAAAAACGAGTCCCAGTACATTTCCCATACATTGTTGTTGGTTCAGTCTTAGTACTGGACATTCTGAGTGAAAGGTATTTGAGACTGGGCTTTGAAAACAACTTTTTAGTAATTGGTATTAACTGTTAAACTTGTTTTAGATCTGGTCTTCTGTTCTGCTATCTCTCCTCCCCTTGTAATGTCATTTAATTCTGTAATTCTTGGACGAAGTAAATTCACGGAGCTCAGGGCTGTTAGGGCATCTCTCTTTTCACCAGGCTGAGTGTCTGTAAAACACCACATAGTAAGTTGTACTTGAGGGATTTCTCAATGAGTTCTCCGTGAAGGCCCCTTTCTCAGATTCTGGCATGAGAGATTGTTGAAGTCGTCCTGATGGGCACACTGGAGCACTGAATTAAAATTAAATAGATCATTTTCTATTTAATTCCTGCTTTTTCCATTTTGGCCACATTCTCCTGCAACCTTTGAAATTTGTGTCCCGTTACTAGAGAACAAAGCTGAAATAATTGCTCATTCACGTGTGCTGCAGGGAAGAAGTGGCAAAAGGTAAAGGTGGAAATTGCTTTACTAATTTAGACATAACCAGAATATTGTATGATATACTGTCATAACCAGAATATCTTTCTACACTCAAAACCAAATTTATTTATTTTTAAATATTTTATTTATTAATTTGAGGGAGGAAGAGAGGGCATGAGTAGGGGGAGGGGCAGACTCCCCGCTGAGCACAGAGCCAGATGTCAGGCTGGATCCCAGGACCCTGAGATCATGACCTGAGCCAAAGTCAGACGCTTAGCCCCCCACCCATGCACCCCCAAACCAAACTTAAATGATACTTAAGCTTAGGCATGATTTGCAAACAATTTTTGTGCTGTTGTAATGAACTATGACAAATTAGCCAAAGTAATGCTCAAAGCATATTGGCGCCATGATCTGTCAGAAGTTTTCTTCCAGTTATTTGAGAGTTAAGAATACCACTGATGATAAAAGAGGGGCTTCCTGATTAGACTCCGATGATCTCACTCAGAATTGATAATTCACTCACCATTTAAGTGCCTACGGTGGGTGGGTAATCAATGGGCTTTCGGCAAGAACTGTGGTTTTCTGCCCCCAGCAAAACTTTTCTCTCATGAGAAACATTGTAAAACTAATAGTGATCAATGTTTCACTGTTTCTTTTAAAAAGTGCAACCTGGGCCTAATAGAAGGGGTGTGTGGTGTGTGTGTGTGTGTTGGGCAGGTGGGGGGCCTATACTGGCTGATGCTTTGACCTCCCTCCCCTCCTTCCCTCCCTCCTTCTTCCTCCCTTCCTCCCTTCCTTCCTTCCTTCCTTCCTTCCTTCCTTCCTTCCTTCCTTCCTTCCTTTGATAATGCTCCTGTTCGAATGGCGAGATTTTTCCAAATCACCTGGTAACTGGAGTATTGGGGTGGGTAATGTAAACCTCTTAACCCTTTCTCAGTGTGAATCTGAGAAGAAATCTGAGTTCTGAACAGGTTGAACTCAGGCGTTACATCTGTTTAGTGCATCTTGGCTTCAACATTACATCGGTGTTTTCATGTGAGTGCAAAAGGTGTAAGGTATCTGCTGTGTTGCCACGTGATGCTGTCATTAGACCGAAAGTCAAGTCACTTCTTCGTGTGCTATTGTTTTGGTTGAGTTTTTCAAAAGGATCTTCAAGGTCAACAGCTAAAGTGTTATTTTAGTATGCCTTTAACTTTAATTACACATGTTGTTAGTCAAAATGACTTGTTTGGGAGAGTTTAAGCTTGTAATACCAAGTTTGTTTTAGAATTTAGTATTTAGGGTGTTAGCTAACCCCTTTTTTCTCTAGGGAACCGTTGGTCTGCTGTTGCCCCTTACCCTCCCACTATGCAATCTTTTTAACAGCTCATTTTACTTAAAAGCCTAGTATACAAACAGATCAAATGCACCAAGTCTGCATGGTAACCAAAGGAGAAACAAAGGCCACTCAACTTCGGATTTGATAATCAAGTGTAGTCCTACACGGTAGGCATTGCAGCCTGGGGAATTGAGGCTAGTGAACTTTCCAAGAGCTGGTGCTTTTCATGTACAGCTGTTACCATCTGCTCATTATTACCTTAGAGAGGAACAGTGTTTCCCCATTTCACAAAGGAGCTGCAATCCATGATAATGTCTCAAGGCCACACAGCTGGCTGGTGACAGTGGGAACGTGAAAGCTGGTGCTGTCAGAACCTGAAGGCTCTTCTCCCCAGCTGTTGTCAATTTGTCTCCCCTGAATTACTCGGAGGGGTTTCACCTCTTTCTGTTTCAGGTGTTGGCCATGATTTTATCAAACTGCAGAAACCTGTAGCTATTTGGATAGTGTGATCTTTTAAAAGTAGAGGCATAATATCGTCTCAACTGGATTTTGCTTCCTCCCCGTCCCCAAGGAAAGCGTGGAAGAATACATGAGCTTTTTATAGAGTACATCCAGGCTTCATCAAAGGGTTTTATGTATGTGTAGAGACATCCCATCTCCCTGTGAGGCACTGAAATGAAAGAAAGATTTTTCCATAATACAGTGGTATGCTCCAGTGATTGCAAATGGGATAATTTGTAAAACACACTTGATTACGTATACTGGCCATGCCTTCAAATCTGGGGTTGATGAGAAATCAGGCAGAAGCTTGCAGCGAGGTGACCCACAAGTGAGCCAGGACTTTTTCACTTAACTGTTCTAGTTTATTTTTCTCTGTTGAAGGGCAGAATGGTGTCTGTGAAATGGCAAAAGCTTTGGAGTTAAGTAGATGTGGGTTTGCATCTTTACTGTAGCACTGAGTGCCTATGTAGCCTTGGGGTTTTCTCCTGTGCCTCGGAGGGGGGTGTTTTATATGGTGGCTGATGTGGTTCTTGGGACACGTTCCCAAACGAACTGTGGAAATCTCAATTAATTGAGCACCTAATATGTACAACAGATGATGGGTGAAAGAAAAATGACTAAGATGGTAACAGCTGCGAGAGAAACCGGGAGATAATAACGCTTACATTTCTGTGAGTGCACTTCCTAGTTCTGTGGAAGTGAAGACACGAGAGTGATGGGTGGGGCAACGGGAAGGCTTCACATGGAATGTGAATTTGAACAAGACCTTGAGGAAGGTGGGAGGAAACAGTGGAAGGCATTTGCATGTATTAGTTGAGGGATTGAAGCGTAGATGGTAGGACCAGTGAGCCCGTCTTGAGGAAAGTAGCTCAGCTCAGTCTCTTACTGAAATATCTTTTTCTTTTTTCTTTTTCTTTTTTTTTTTTTTTAAACTTTTCATTAGATTTGGATTGGTGAGTGGCCTAGTGAAGTGGGGGAATGGAGGGAAGGTTAGGTGTGGTTGGAGTGCCTGGTGCTGGAAACTCCAGGAGAGCAGGTGAGGCTCGTGCACGGGGCATGTGGCGTCTGCTCACTCTGCTGCTCAGAGGTCCCTTCACCATGCTTCGAGGTTTGGGGATTCCTACGGTTGGGGATGGGCAGGTTTGTCAGAGTTTTGTTCAGCGTAGGACATGTTGCTGAATGATGATGATGCTTATGGTACTGAAGGCGTTCAATGAATACAGAGACAGGTAGGCATGGACCCTCCTGGGCACTCGTCGACTCCAGCCCAGGAGACGGACAGCTAACCATCCCCGAAGGTCGATTCTCTAAGAGCAGTGAGAAGAAAAGGTACAGTTACAGCAGGACAGGAATCTTGACATGCAAATTATTGGGCAGTAGGGTTTTTTTACCTCCTTTTTTTCTTCATTTTCTCCATTACTTGAGGCAATTTTGCTTCTCAAATTTTACTAGAGATTCCGTGCCTCGACGGCCTGCATCTCAGTTGTGTGGGAAGATGGCTAATACCGTATTTCCAATTCATCGTTTCGGTGTAACGAGACTGAATGGACTCTCCCGTCGTTTTGCCACCGTGGGTTAGGCCGCGGGTGTCAGCGTGCCTGAATGCACCTGACCGCTCTTCCTCTGGCCAGGGCGGTGGTTTTCAGGGAGCGCTTCCTGGAGGAGCAACAGAGAGCATCACCTGAGACCTGATGCAAAGGCAGATTTCTGGGCACCCCCCCCCCCCCCCGGCCTTCTGAATCAGCAGCCGGGGCAGGGCCCACACCATTTCAGTGAGCCTTGGAGGGGATTCTGTCGCCCTGGTCAAGGGCAAAGGTGACAAGATGTTCCTCATACACAGGCGCCCCCGTCACCGGACTCACCGGGTTTTGTCAGATGAGTGTAAACACATGGCTACAATGCCGAAGGCCTTATTTAACTTGCTCCTTGTGTGTTGGATTTGAGCACACACCTGGCACCACATACAAGCCCGGGGACTTGATTTCTAGACAAATTTGTGTTTATCTTATAGGATTTATTTTTGTCTGTCTTGAAGGTTGCTTTTCTCTCTTCTGGGAAGCAAATGTGATGTAGAAGATAAAGTCCAAAATCTCCATGGAGGAGGGATTGAGACCCACTTCCCAAGACTTTCTAGGCGGAGGTGGTGTTTTTAGGAGCCACTGGGGAAACTTTCTGTGTAAACGGGAGGCACCAAGTTGGCAATTCTGAGCTCTAATACTGGCATGGGTGCCTGGACAGAAAGGGCTAAGGATGTCCTCTTCATCTTTTTCTTCAGAACAACTTCAAGTGTTTTCAATTCATTCACTTATTCACGGTTTTTAGAACAGTTGAGCATGCCAGCAGAAACACTATTGGATTTAGGTCATCCGCACACTGCAGGGAAACTACAAATCTGTTTATTTTGCTACTGATTATGGACAGGAGGACATTCCTATGATTTGATTTGATTTTCTTTTTTGCTTGGGGTCCCCAAAGATGACTTTTTTAAAAAAAGATCTTATTTATCAGAGAAAGCAAGCAGAGGGAGAGGGAGAGACTCTCAAGCAGACTCCCCACTGAGTGCAGAGCCCACAAAGGGCTCGATTTCACAACCCTGAGATCATGACCTGAGCCGAGATTAAGAGTTGGGTGCTCCACTGACAGCCACCCAGGTGCCCCGAAAGATGACTTTTAATTTTTCTCCTTTATCCATTACTACCAAATTTCTGAAGGAAGACCTTTTTATATCATTTTAAAAAATTAAGATCAATTAGTTCCTGGTAATTTTTTCCATTCTCACATGTTTTTTGTTGTTTTTTTTGTTTTGTTTTGTTTTGTTTTTACAGATACGAATTCAGTCTTAAGTAATGTTCATGCATTTCCTTAGTCATCTCTACCTAAAAAGACTTGATTTGCGAGTGATGGAAGCAACATATATTTCAATCAAGTGATGTTTATGTTCATTATCTAGCTGGTAGCTTGGTATCCTGGCACTGAGGAAACATTCAGTAAATATTTGCTGTTATTACAGGTTTTGCTTAAAGTGTCTGTACTGTTTCTCTAAAGGAGGAACTTGTTTCTGTTATCTGTTAAAGATAATCAGGTCAGCTTTCAAGTGCCAGGCAAATACTTAATGTTTAGATTTGTTTTCACACTGTGTGAAACCTAGTCAAGTTATTTCCGTTTCTCTGTGCCTTAGTTTCCATACTTACAAGCTGCAAGTGGGAAGGTCCATGCTCAGAGGGTTAAGTGACGTAATACATGGAAATGTACGTGTTCCGAATGTGCCTCTGGAGAGTCCGAGCTTGGATGCTGGAGGGGCGAGGCTGATGGCGGTGGCAGTACCCCCTCATTGCTCCTGCCCCATGCCTGTCTCCCTTGCTCTTTACCCTTTTCTCTCCTGAACAGGAAGTGGGCTTAAAATCCTGGGCCCAGGTGCACCTGTCTGGCTCAGTCGGTAGAACATGCAACTCTTTGATCTTGGGGTTGTGAGTTCGAGCCCCACTTTGAGGGTGGAGTTTACTTAAAAAAATAAAAAAATCCTGGACCCATACTATTATGAAAGTGTATACTCAAGGGAACATTTTTTTAGTTATCTATATGGAAATTGAGTGAATCTTACTTTGGGTGGAGATCAAATCATCCTTGTTTATGTATACATAAAAAAAAAATCCCAATGCATTTCATTGCTGTTTCCAAATCAAGTTGGACTGGGATTGGATTCCTGCACTGCATTTTTCTGTCATCTTAAAAATGATCGTGGACTTGTGAGTCACACATCCACACACAGTGAGGAACTTTCGCTCTGCGTTACTAAGGTTTTTGTCATCTCTTTCAGGGTTAAGTCGATTGCTGTTGTGGCTGCTGCTGGTTTGGAAGCCCAAGGGTTCGTGATGCTCTCAAGATGGGCAGGAACTACTTGAAATAAGTGTTAGTCTTTATGCTTGGTTCCCCTTGCAGAGTTGGGCATGGTGAGCAGGGTCCACCTTGTGCTGTGGGGGTTTAGAAGGGAGGCGAGGAAGAGGAGGAAGTGCACTGGGTTCGTCTGACCTCCCTCAGGCCTTACTGCCTCTAGAAAGTTAGTGAAGCTTAAATTCATGGGCCCAGTGAAGCTCAACGGATAGGAATACCCGAGGTGTGTGTTGGAGCCAGGAGAAGTAGAGAATCTTGGCTGGTTTTCACCTTGGCACTTGGAGATGACTCATTCATTCAGCTCTCCTTCTCTACCAGGCATTTTATTCTAGCACGTTGCCTATAAAAGTTTTCTATCAACCACTCTAGTGCTGTCTCAGAAAGGGAGAGCTGAGACCGGCTAGACTTCAGTGACTGCTGCACGGCTATTGGCTACGTCTGCCACTTGTTCGTTCTTGGCCTGAGCCCTGGGCTGACCAAGCAGGCTTCACAGGGGTGGGGTGAGGGGGCTGGGAAGTGTTGGTCATATAGTCAGCCTCACGGGTTATGAGTTCTCCTTTTAGCCGCCCCCGAAACTGTGCTGCCCCCATATGAGATCCAGGCAGGCGGCTTCCCAGAGCTTTGCTCAGACTGAACCCTTAGAAGTTCGTCTGAGAAAGGGTCATTACAGAGTGGATACAAACGTCCTTTAGCTTTCATTCTGTAGCTGAGATTTTCTGAAGGAAAAACAATTACTTAAAAAACATATATAAAGATACCTGTCCATGGGAACTGCGGTGACGCCAGTCCTGTCCTGTCCTTTGGCACTAAATCTGGGTACAGTCTCAGATTTCTTCCTTGGTTCTCCAATAAAATGTTTGCTGTTGTCTGTTTGCATTAGCCGGTAGTTTGAAGGGTTGTGCTTACATATTCCTCTTCAATGTAGGCTCTGGCAGGGGTGGGAATACTAATTTAAATTGATCTACCATGAATCACTTTTCAAAACAAATGAGTTTTGAAAAATAGTGTACTACATGGATTACTCTAAGGGAAAACATGGACAAAATTTAAAAAAAAAAATACCCTTGATGGTCAGGACTATGTTTTGGTTACTGCTCTGTCCCCAGTATCTGGGACATAGGTCAACTGTTGTGTCAGCAGTGGGTCTATTTAGGTAATGAGGTAATGGGTGAATTAAAAAAGGTTTTTCTCTTCAAATTTTTTTATAAACATGTTTTTTTATAGTTAGAAAGGTTATAATAGTTACCCTTATCTGATGAGGATACAAAGTTCTTGTGGAGAAAATCAGAGTCTGAAAGACAGTTCTGTTGTCATGGAAGGATTCAGTGGAGATCTGATTTTCAGTTTGTGTGTGTGTGTGTGTGTGTGTGTGTGTATGTGTGTGCACGCGCGCGCATGCGTGAGAGAGAGAGAAAGAGAAATGGTGAGACAGACTGAGGGGCTGAAGTGTTCAGAGGTCCAGGACTTGTAGTTGTTAAGTTGTTGGAGTTGGGATAGAGATCACTTGAGGTCGGATGAAAAACATGAAGATCAGCAAGGTGAACTTAACAATGGTGACAAGAAAAAAAATCCTAGGTGGGCAGTAGCTATTTAAGATTTTCTGTTTGTTTTAGTAATCTCCACACCCAAGGTGGGGCTCAAACTCAAGACCTTGAGATCAAGAGTCGTATGCTCTTCCGCACTGAGCCAGCGGGGCACCTCAGGGTTTTAAAATGTGTGAAGGGTAAGTGTTAAGGAACTTAATCTGTCAAAAGCAATAATTTCCCCAAAAGTAATGTCCACAGAGACAATAAAGATGGTCAACGTAACAGTAGGGGATTATTCTCTTGACTCGTAAGAAGTCTCAACAGCTTGTAAAGAGGTAGACCCCTATTTATTTTTCTTTCATTCAACAAGAGGTGCAGGATGCTGTGTATATGACGGAATTCACACAGTTTGCAGACCAAATGCCTTCAGAGGTCACGTGTGATCGAGTCTTACATAAAAATAAGCTTTGGAGTGTCCTTCAATTGGAGACTGCGTTTGCTGCCTTAGGCACTCAAATTGGGAGTAAAATAATTGTGACCAGTAAGCAGATAACCGTGCACAGGAGTCTAGAAGCTTACTGGCTTCTCGGAAGCTGCCATTGTCCCCTGCAACCCAGGCAGCTATGGTGGAAGAATTGTCCCCTTGGAACCATGAGAAACATGAGGCACTGTGAGGACAAGGGCAGCATCTAGCATTGGAGAGCTCAGGTTAAGGTGTCCCTTGCTTTGTGACATTGCCTATGACTTCCCTGAGCTCCTGTCTGTATCTGAAAAATGAGTTTGTTTACCCCAAAAGGGATACGCGGTATGGGAGATTATGTGGAAAATGATTCAAGTGGGTATATGTGTGATCGTGTTTGGGAGTAATTTTGCCACTAACCTGAGTAACTTTCTGGTATAGTCTCACTCATGTTAGTGTTGATCACTTATCAATTGCCCTCAAAGGCAGTGCCACTTGAGTTTTGCGACATATGCTGTTTTTGGACCCATATTTGAAATGAGATTTCTTTTCTTCTTGCTCTAGTTTGAAAGGCAAAGTTATGACTTGTGGTAACATCATCTGAGTGATGTAAACTTTCTAAATCCTAAGACAGGCTCTTTGGCCAGATCCTTCCTTGTCCAGCTGAACATTTTTTTTTTTTTTTACCAGGAAGTGTTTATAATGCACACACAAGTGAATAGTAAGATCTTTAAACTTAAAGACTTCTCGAGAGTAGTGTCTTTGAGACTGTGCTGTAGGCAAGTGTTTCATGAAGGGAAACTACTTTATGGGACATGGGAAACCTTTGTGTTCAGCAGTGGGGGATGAAGCTAGGGAATGCAACTCTCTCTCTCAATCTTATGATAACTGCTTTCTTTCCGGGGCATCCAGTCAGAAAACAGATGCCTGAAAAGGCCAACAGGCAACAGTGAGTTGAAAGACCCTTGGGGGGGTGCCTTAGTGGCTCAGTCGGTTAAGCATGCAACTCTTGATCTCAGCTCAGGTCTCGATCTCAGGGTCATGAGTTCAAGCCCCATGTTGGGCTCCACGCTGGGTGTGGAGCTTACATAAAACAACAAAAATTCCTTTCTTTCCAAAGTTGAGATGCTGTGATTTATTTTTAAATAAAGGAAGGGTGGAAGGCAGGACAGCTGGGGTCATTTGGGGCTTGAGAAGAATTCTCAGGGCTGCTGGGTGTCAACAGTGGGCCAGCTTGCTAGGTTAATAGTACTCTTGGTTTAGGGCTCGTGTAATTCGTAGTTGGCAACCTGGCTTCCTAGCCCAGTCTCCACGGGAGCTTTACAAAGAAAGTGTTGATTCCCCAGATCCCGTCCCCGAGATACTCTGTTGATTTGTTTTGGTATAGAACTCTGACATAGGTATTTTTGTTTTGTTTTATTTTTCTATATTTTAACTCAAAGTACAATACAGCGAACACCCATTCCTTTCACTTAGCTTCACTGGCTGTTACCCTCCTGCCACCCCAGTCCGTGTGCAGGCACTGTGGCCTCTCCCCGCCAAATCCTCAGCTCCCATCTTACACGCCAGCAAGGACCTTCTCCTCCCCAGCTGCTTCCCCAGGACCACCAGCACCGTGTGTTCAAGTCCACGGTCCAGTTTGAAATGCAGCACTAGGATTTTTCCCAGGTGTACTTTATAACCAGCTTTATGGATCCATGGTCCAGTCAAGTTTCTCACATCGTTTCTGGCTGTTGGGCCCACCCTCACCCTGGTCTTCCCCAGCCTGAACGGCCGCTGCTGCCTCCCTATCGGGTCAAGGACACCGAATGCTCCTTGGAGCCCAGGCCCATTTCCTGGCGTGAATGTCTTAGGAGCGATGTGGTTTCCTCCCAGCGCACCGCATCAGGAGGCCACTGGGTCCCACCTCCCGCTACTGGTGATGAATAGACAGTTTTTAAAACTCCGTAGGAGATTCCAACGGGCGGCCAAGGTTCGAAATCCACCGAATTAAAACCCCTTGGTCCATGTGTATGTGTGTTTGCCATAAAAGACACAACATAAAATTGACCACTTAAAGCATTTTTAAGGGTACAGTGCTCGGGCATTGGGTCCGTTCACAGTGTTAGGCAATCATAACCACCGTTCATCTCCAGAGCTTTTTCATCTTCTCAAACCGAAACTTTGTACTCATTAAGCACCAACTGCCCGTTTTCCCTTCCTCTCTGGCCCTGGCACCCCCCCTTCTCCTTTCTCTCTGATTTTGGTTAGTCTAGATCCTGCAGGTAGGTGGATGTGTGATTTCTAGCCTTTGCATCTGGCTTCCTTCACCTGCTGGAATGTCCTCACGGTGCATCCAAGTTGTAGCATGTAGCAGAACCTGCTTTTTTTTTTTTTAATGTTTTTTTATTATATTATGTTAGTCACCATACAGTACATCCCCGGTTTCCGATGTAAAGCAGAACCTGCTTTTTAAAGCTGAATGATATTCCATGGTGTGTATAATATACATGGTGAGTAATATATATGGGGTGTGTGTGTGTGTGTGTGTGTGTATACACACCATAGTTTGTGTATCCATTCATCCATTGATGAGCCTTAGTTTCTACCTTTGGCTATTATGAATGACGCTGCTGTGGACATAGTTGTGTACAAGAATGTGTTTGAGTCTCTGCTTTTGCTGCTTCTGAGTGTATACCCAGAAATGGGATTGCTGGATCATATGGTAATGCTCTGTTTAATTTTTAGAGAAACTACCACCCACCTCTCACTTTTCAATAAAGTGAATTAAGAAGCTTTAGAAGGGTGAAGTATCTTGGAATTTGAGGAAGAAGTAAGCCCACAGGCCTCCAGGCTTCTGTTCCTATTCCTTCCCCAAGGTAATAGGATTGATCTCTTCATAGGGATAAAGACCAAGGGTGGAAATCCTTAGTTTTTTACAGCCTCAGGTGGTATGCAGAATAAGGGTTAGAGTATAGTATTTCCTTAACAGTATGCGTAACTTCTTGGGGCACCTGGGTGGCCCAGTTGATTACTGGGCTGGCTTTGGCTTGGGTCGTGACCCCGGGGTCCTGGCTCCCTGCTCAGCAGGGGGTCTGCTTCTCTCTCTCTTCCCCTCTGCCTGCCACTCCCCCTGCTTGTGTGCTGTCAAATAAATAAATAAAATTAAAAAAAAAAAAAAACCAGTATGCGTAACTTCTCAAAGAGTTTAGTTTGGGACTGGTAATTTAAATAAATAGTACATAGCAAACAAGTTGCCCCTCGTCTCTGTAAGTAATGCGAAGGGAGGTAATAGGTTGCCTCTCTGGGGCCGGTTGGGTTTTTAAAACAGAATATTTTAGTTAGCTCCTCCAAATACTAAATGTGTGACCTTGGGCAAAGTCTTGACTTCCCTGGTTCATGTTGGGCAACTGTAAAACGGGGATAATGACTGGAATGAATTAGTCTGTGTAAAGTCCTTGGTTTCTGGTACAAGAGAAAGCACTCATTCAGTGCAAGCTATGAATATAATTCCATCAGTTTCAAAGACGTTATTTAGATCTGATTGTCTTTGAAAGTATTTGAAAGCGGGTATTTTTAAAATGAGTTATGACTGTTTTACTGGGCTTGGCATCTCTGTGGGGCAGTCTGAGACGGGTGGCCTGAGGCCTCGAGAACGAGGGTTCTTAATCTGAAGAGTGGCAGGAGCCAGTGAGAGCCAGCGCTAGCGAACAACTGTGGACTGGAAGTAAGGGCAGACTGTTTCCCAGGGCGCGGATGGGTCATTTTTACCTACAGCCGCAGCTGTGGGGTCCGCAATAAGAACGTGTGTTCGGCGGGTTTGGGCTTCACTGTACCCTGCGGCATTGGGTCCAGGACTGGGCGGGCGGCTCTTTGGGAATGCTGGTTATTCTTTTATTTCCTGGTTGACCGTGAGCTGAGAATTTCCACATCAGTCCTACTGCATCTAACCAAGTTGCTGTGTGTTAATGATAAGTTTGGAGCTTGCGCTAAATAGAGCCTGCGAAGTCCCAGGGATTATTTAACAAGAGAAAATGTTGGTTCTGCAGAGCCAGTAGCTTTGGGAGTATTGAAAATTGGGTGGTTGTCCTGGAGTGGGAAACCCTGATCTAACCCTGGTCTTGGGCCTGTCTCTGGTTGCCTTGCACAGCCTGCGGAGAGACGTCCCTCAGTGCTGCTTGTCTTCTGGGAGGGGACGGGACCACGAGAGGTGGAGAATATGTACACAGCTTGAAACCGACGGAGGGGCTTCTGCCTCGTTCTGTCAGTTTAACTTCCGAAGAAGCTGATGATAACATGGGGACACAGTGCTTTTCCGGGCCAGGCGCCTTGAGAGGCATTTGATACAGATCTCCTGATTTAATCCTTACGCCGACCTCCGGGTTGGTGATGTTATCCCTATGTTATAGGAGGGCAGAGTGAGGTAGAGAGAGATTAAAGGGCAGAGTCGAGATTCGAATCCAGGCAGTGTGACTCCAGATTTTGCACCCACCATTCCGGTTGGATAGAAGTTAAAAAGTCCATTTTTGGCTCTTGGTCCTCTGTCTTTTGGGTATTCCATTTAGCCATTGTATTAGTTCCTATTGATAACAGATTAACACAAACTGGGGGCTTACCTGCAGCTTGAGAGAAAACAGCAGTGTATTTTCTCACAGTTCTGGAGGCTAGAAGCACAGTCGAGGTGTCACCTGGGCCATGCTCCCTCTGAAGTCTCTGCTGGAGGGTCCCTTCTTGCCTCCTGTCTTCCTTGCTTCTGGCTGTGGCTGGCAACACTGACCGTAACTTGGCTTTTAGATGCATCACTCCAATCTCTTCCTCCGTGATTACATAGCATTCTCCCGCGTGTCTGTTCGGTCTTCCTAGAAAACACTAGTCATTGGATTAAGGCCCATGCTAATGTGCTGTGACCTCATTTTAATTCATTGCATCTGCAAAGACCCCATTTCAGAATAAATTCACATTCCAAGGTTCTGAGTACGTGTGAATTTTGGTGTGTGTGTTGGGGGGTGGGGGGGGGGAGCTGTTCAACCCAGTACAGCCATTAACTTGGGGAAAAGGAGGAACTGTAGACATGGTAAATTTTGGGCACAGTGACTTCGGCTGCTCATAAGCATTCAGTGAGTATAGCCATGGAGAGGTGGTGAGTTGGGGGGGTGGCTGGTACCTGCTGTTCAGTCAAGCATTTGCTTATCACCAAACAGATGAAAGAAGGGGGTGCAAGCAGAGTGCAGGGGGAGCAGATAGCAAAGAGAGGCTTTGGCAGAGATGTGATGGCGGGCGCCCACCGAGTGGAAGACAGCGGTAATAGCAACGCCGTTGAGCAGCCAGCGTCTCAGCCTCATAATTGAAACCTTCTCTCAGTGACTTAAAGGCTTCTTAGCGTGTGCTGATTCAGAGAAATGGGTGGTGTGTGGTCCTTTTTAGAGCAGTTTGTATCAAGTTTACTTTGCAGTGTCTGTAGGCTTAGCCAACAGTTAGGCAGAAAATAGGCTCATTTAGAAGTCATTTGATCAGGCTGGGTGGCTGAGATATACATTGTTCCCAGCATAATTTCTATGGCAACAGGACCGTCTGACATAAGTCCATAACTCAAGTTTACGAATATCCGCTTTCCATGTTGTGCTTTGGCCTGATAAGCACAGAAGCAAACTTGCGGCTCATCTATAGGACTTGTGAAGGCGTGAGGCGCTGTTTTCAGTGTATTTGTACTCCTCCCTTCATTGCTCTTTTACTGTTTTTTTTTTTTTACCCCATTTCTTTATATTTATACTGTTTTTGTTTTGTTTTACTAAATACCTATCTTGGTTGACCTCAAATACTCTGAGGAAGGAAGTGAGACATAAGTGTTCATGCAGTGAAGGAGCACTTAGGGCAGATAGCTGCCCTTCGAGAGCTGACCTCTGCCCAAGGAGACAGCGCGGTGTCACAGAGCTCTGGCTCTATCGCTCATTGTCACTCGGCTGTGGTTTGCTGTCCTGTGAAATCCGAGTGTACCTATCAGATGACCTCATTAGGACAAAATGGGATAGCAAGGGTACAGCACTTAGCACAGGGCCTGCCATGTACAGAGTGCTCAGAGGAGCAAAGAAGAGTTCCAGGGAGGGGATGGCGTGAGCTGAGCCCAGAGTTGGGAATGTGTGCATGCGTGTGGGACTCATGAGAGGAGGGCGGAGGGGATGGGGGAGCTTGGCTGCCATAAGGCAAGGATTCTTAGGCACAGACACAGTGACTGGGGCATCATTCCTGCTCCTTCCTCCTCCAGCATTCCTTCTCACCTGACTCCAAGCCCATGTGCACCTTGCTTTGTCTGCCCCTGTGTCCGCTCCATCTGGAGCATGTGCTAGCTCAGGAAATCGGGAGGCCTGCCCTATCCACGGGTGCCAACACAACTGACGGCGAGGTTTGAAGCTCGTAATACTGGTGACCAAGACTATTTTGGGAGATGGATTCCTCATTAAAATTTTATTGCTTTAGCTTGCTTTTTCTTCTCCATCCTCTTTATTTACTGCCTTCTGTTATATATAAACTTTTGAAGTCTGCATAGCAGACAGCTGTTAGTGTTACCATTGGAGAACCACAAGACGCAACTTAAAATAAACTGATTTTTTTTTTTAGTTTTTTATTTAAATTCAATTTAGTTAACATATAGTGTATTATTAGTTTCAGGGGTAGAATTGAGTGACTCATCGGTTGCATATAACACCCAGTGTTCTTTATATCGTGCGCCATCCTTAATGGCAATCACCCAGTTACCTC
Source organism: Ursus arctos (assembly GCF_023065955.2). Classification (NCBI taxonomy): domain Eukaryota; kingdom Metazoa; phylum Chordata; class Mammalia; order Carnivora; family Ursidae; genus Ursus; species Ursus arctos. The sequence continues at coordinate 60,466,662 of NW_026623067.1, forward strand.
ATCCCCCCACCCACCTCCCCTCTAGCAACCCTGTTTGTTTCCTAGAGTTTTTAGAGTCTCTTACGGTTTGCCTCCCTCTCTGTTTTTATTTTACTTTACTTTTCCTTCCCTTCTCCATGTTCATCTTTTTGTTTCTGAAATTCTACAGATGAGTGAAATCGTACGGTATTTGTCTTTCTCTGACTTACTTCACTTAGCATAATACCCTCTAGGTCCATCCACATCATTGCAAATGGCAAGATTTCATTCTTCTTGATGGCTGAGTAATATTCCAGTGTATGTGTGTGTGTGTGTGTGTGTGTGTGTGTGTGTGTATACACACATCACCTCTTCTTTATCCATTCATCTGTGAATGGACATCTGGGCTCTTTACTCATTTGGCTATTGTGGACATTGCTGCTCTAAACATTGGGGTGCATGTGCCCCTTTGAAGCACTGTGTTTGTGTTCTGTGGATAAATACCTAGTAGTGCAATTGCTGGGTCATAGGGTAGCTCTATTTTTAACTTTTTGAGGAAGCTCCGTACTGTTTTCCAGAGGGGCTGCACCAGTTTGCACTCCTACCACCAACAGTGTTACAGGGTTTACCTTTCTCTGCATCCTCGCCAATATCTGTCCTTTCAATTTTGGCCATTCTGGCTGGTGTGAGGTGGTAGTCATTATGGTTTTGATTTGTATTTCTCTGATGCCAAGTGATGTTGAACATTTTTTCATGTGTCTGCTACCATTTTTATATCTTCTTTGGAGAAATGTCTATTCATGTTTTCTGCCCATTTCTTGAGTGGATTATTTGTTTCCTGGGTGTTGAGTTTGATAAGTTCTTTATAGATTTTGGATACTAGCCCTTTATCTGGTAGGTCATTTGCAAATATCTTCTCCCATTCCATAGGTTGCCTTTTGGTTTTGTTGATTGTTTCCTTTGCTGTGCAAAAGCTTTTTATCCTGAAGAAGTCCCAGTAGTTCATTTTTGCTCTTATTTCCCTTGCCTCTGGAGACATGTCTAGCAAGGAGTTGCTGCTGTCAAGATGGAAGAGGTTGCCGCCTGTGTTCTCCTCCAGGATTTTGATTGTTTCCTGTCTCATTTAGGTCGTTTATCCCTTTTGAGTCTAGTTGTGTGTGTTATAAGAAAGTGGTCCAGTTTCATTCTTCTGTATGTTGCTGTCCAGGTTTCCCAACATGATTTGTTGAAGAGAATGTCTTTTGTCCATTGGATAGTCTTGCCTGCTTTGTCGAAGATTAGTTGACAACTGATGGATTTCCAATGACACAGAGAAATGCTTATAAAATTAAGTGAAATGGCAGGATGTACTATGGGGAAGTTAGAACTTCTATGGGGGAAAAGACTGAAAGGAAGTACATCAAATTGCTAACAGTTGTTGTAGATGGAGTGGTTTCCCGTTCTTTTATCTCTACTAGAGAGACCTGTAATGCTCTTGAAAACGGGAGAAAACTCTCACATGAGATTTCATATCATTCCTTCTGATTGCAAGAGACTAAGTTCTTTCCTATCTGGACTTGACCTTTCCTATCTGGACTTGGGTAAATACAGCCTCAGGTTGACGTTGTTGGTGTGATGCAGCAAGTTGCTGGTGAATCATCTTGCCTTGATTTCTCTGCTCCCTTTTCCCTGAGCGTGGAAGCTCTATAAGATCGTTCAGACCTCCGGGTCAGTGCATGTGTCACATGGAAATGGGAGTTTTTCATGTGTGCTGGTGTTAGAGGGTGGAGGATGGACTGAATTTGAATTGGAAATGGTTGTGTAACTAACTTCACGGATCAGGTTGAGAGTAGGTTTTCCCATGGCCTGTGCCAATAACCTCTTTCTTGACACCCTCAAGTCATAAGATTAGAATGCCTTGGCTGAGTTCTGGGTTTCCCTTCATCGGCGTCCATTTTCAGTGAGTGGAATTTCGGTCAGCTGGCACATCACCAGAAAGGGCCAAATTAGACATAATTGCACATCAGCTTTACTTTCAGGTCTGTGGCCTACTGTGCTGCAGGAGCACGCCAGACCTGGAGCTTTGTTCTCCCTGGGAATAGCACGCCCCAGAAGAAAGGTTACCGTGGAATTCATCGTCCAAACCTAGACACATTTGTGGGGAAAGGCGAAGTCTATTAATTACGCCAAGGCAAAGGTGTCAGCTAGGCCATTGCTGGGCAAACTGAGACCTAGGGTTCCCCTGCCCCTTAGGATGGGTCTTTCTCTGTTCTGTGACATGAACTGCCCTTTCCTAGACAGCAACCTTCAGAGAAGAGAAGCCAAAAGAGTTGGAGAGTATGCGGGGCATTTGAGAAAAAGGGAGGCAGGGTGCCTTTTCAGGAAAGTTGAGCTAAAAATAGAGCGTGGCCATTCAACAGTTGCTTGGACACTTCAGACGCTGGGGTTTGTGCCATTGTTCCTTTTCTCTGCATTCCTCGTGAGTCCGTCTCCTTTTCCTCTGTGTTACAAAGGAGCTGGTCTTCATGCTGCGTCTCGGCTGGGATGCAACCCCTTTAATATGCCGAGGGAGCTGGATGAGAAGATCACCAAGGCCTCTCGAAGCTCTCTGAGCCTGTGATTTTATAATAGGTAACATAAGGCCTGCACTGCATGGGTAATGAGGCGACAAGCAGGAACGCTTCCTGCTGAAACGGAGGGGTCCCAGATCCTCTGTCCTCTGTCCCGGGCTGTCACACACTCAGTGGCACACTCCTCTCAGAGCCAAGGGTGGAAAGCCATGGAAGGAAGGGAATGTAGGCCTTTTACTAGAGGGGGGGTTTCTTGGTGGGGTGAGGAGTAAGTGATAGGGATGCTGAGAGGGAAGAGAAAATGACAGTACAATTAATTCTCTAGGTGGGGCTTTCTCAACCTCAACACTTGGGACATTTTGGACAAGGCCATTCTTGGTGCAGGGGCAGGGTGGGGAATGTGCTTTGTGGGATGTCGAGCGGCGTCTCTGACACAGGATTGCCAGTAGTTCTCACCCCCACCCCCGTTATGAGGACCCAGAAGGTCTCCATGCATTGCTGAACGTCCCCAGTCGAGAATCTGCTGTGGGTGAAGAAACAGAATTGTTCTCGGGATATTTCTCTGTTGCTGGGTTTTGTTCTGGCCCAGCTCCCACCTTAAGCTTTTATAAAACCATTTACTGGACCAATTAGTGTTTGTGATGGTGGGTGGCGATTTAAAATGAAATAGCCTCACTTTCATGCGCTGGGATTTGGCTCGGAAATAAAGTGAGCTGAGCTCTTCCCCCTCCCCTTTCCCCAGTGCAGGAATAATGAGGCCTTTCTGCTGGGAATGGGATTATGCTTTTTCCCACCTTTTAAAACTCGTTTTTTTCAGTATTTCTACCATGACTAGTCTAACAGGTTTTATACTGAGGAAGACATTAAATTTTAAGAAAGGGTTCTGGGCTGGGTGGGAGATTCTGTAAGTCCGACGAGCTTCCAGGTGCTGCCCACACGGTGGGTTCATAGGGGTGAGGCTCCAAGAAGGACCAACTCTTGACAGTTAAAAGTTGGCAGATAGGTTCCAGCAAGCTGATGGAGCACTCTGAACGGGGGGCAGCATCAGGCTTTCGGCAGTCTGCTCTGCAAGGGGCTGCCCACAGACCTTTCTGTGGGCGGGAAGGGATTGTCTGCGCCCGTCTGTGGCCTTGCAGGCTGTCGCGCAGCAGGAGGCCCAGTGCTTGCAGCCACTTACCTGGCACTGGGCGGAGCAATTGAACAGGACAGCCTGAGACAGATGGCTGCACCCTCTGAGCGGGCCCTGGAGGGGCAGGCTGGCTCCAGAAAGGCAGCAGATGAGACCATTTTCACCTCCGAGCTGTTTGCTGGCTCCCTGGCTTCAGTTTGAGGAGAGAGAGTCACACAGGGTTACAGGCCCCTCGGAACAGCTTTGGCCTAACTTTGTCTTTGCTCAGCTCTGCAGGGCCGAGAGCAGTCAGACACCTGCTCTCCTAGCCAGGGACTCTCTCCCAGGATTTTGGGCAACAGGAGCAGTTGGTGCTGTTCTCGTTACCCCGAAGCCTTTGTTTCTGCGGGTCTGCTGGTACCAGGGATGGAGTGGGAGAAGGCACTTGGAACTGTGGGAAGAGAGGAAAACATTTCCAACTGGCGATGTAAGGGAGGGTGGGAGCCCAGGCCACCCACTGTTCTTGTGCCTGGAGCTGGGATTGGATATCAATCTGCAAGGACAGCAGTGTCTTTACCGGGCTTAGTAAACCAACTCACTTCAAGAATATATATTGTAGAAGTGATAAATTGTCATCCAGCCAAAAAACCTGAAACGTAAAGAAAAAAATTTCAGGAATTGATAATTTTGTTGCCCAAATATAATCATTGTGAGGACTTAGACATATTTGGGGTTTTTTTCCCCTTCTGTATCTGTTTTTTACTATGTTAAAATTAGTTAACATTCCTATCACCCTAATGAGGGTGTTAAAAGTAAATTTGTTATTATTTTTCTAATTTTTCAAAATTAGAAGAATGCCAGTCTACAAAAGTCTTTGTGGGAGAACGGAAATCAATGAGTTCTTCCACTCTCCAGAAGTCTAGAGATCCTGACTAAATCTTAAACCCCAAGTTCATGGGGATTTGCATTTGAATGTCTTTGCTACAGCTGAATGAAAAGGGACACACACACACACACACACACACACAACTATTTGCTTGTGTCAGGTTTTAGCACATTTTTTAGTTCTCTCATAGTATCCCTCTAAGAAGGGAAAGCATAGGCCCCTCTAATTTATAGGTGAGGACAGGAGAGTTTCAGTGGTTCAAAGACTAACTGGAGGTACTAGTCCAGACTTCAACGTCTTTCAACATGTCTTTACAGCAAGAAGTAATAAGATTTGGGATGAGAGAAATGTCCCTTGCCTGAGTTAGCCATATAGGCTTATGTATGCTGATTCCCTTTTATAATGCTATATAACAAATTACCCCAAAACTTCATGGAATAAAACCACCGCTATCTTACAGATTCTCTGGGTTGGGAATTCAGGCAAGGCACAGTGGAAAGGACATGCCTCTGCTCTATTTGCTGGACCAATTAGCTAGAAAAGACTCAAACTTCTGGTGGGAGAGGAGACTGGAATCATCCAGAAACTTCTCCACTGATATGCCTGGTACCTGGGCTGGAATGACTTGAAGGCTGAACTCAGCTGGGGCTGTTCACCAGGTCTCCTATAGGTAGACTCTCCGTGTAGCATGGTGGCTGGCTTCAGAGAGGGAAGGTTCTACGAGACCAAGAAGAAGCTGTATGGGCTTTCATAACCTAGCTGCAGAAGTCCGATACTACCCCTTGTGCCACCTCCATTGGTTCAAGCCATTGTGAGTCTGCCCAGATTTGTGGAGATGGGACCTAGACTCTACCTCTTAATGGAAGGAATCAAAGACAATGTAACCACTTCAAAAGGCACATAAACTATTTAATTCACACTATGCTGCCATGCTGATTCAATAAAAAATGAGCCTGAGTTGAAGTTAGCAAAGCCGTATCAAGAATGAGTTCATGGTAAATAGGGAAAGAAAAGATGTGCTGTGTATGTTGTGAAGAATTAATGAAAACTCTGACCACATTTATTAAACACAGTACAGGAAGTCCAAAGCTGCAGCAGTCAGACAAGATAAAGAAAAGGCATCCGGGGGCCTGGCTGGCTCAGTCAGCGGAGCATGTGCCTCTTGATTGTGGGTTGTGAGCTTGAGCCCCACATTGGTTGTGGAGATTACTTAATAAAATCTTAAAAAAAAAAAAAAAAGGCATACAAATAGGTAAGGAAGAGGCACAACTGTCACTATTTGCAGAACCCTAAAGACCACAAAAAAAAAACTACTAGAATAAATAACTTCAGTTAAGTTGCAGGAAACAACATTAATATACAGGCATCTCTTGAATTTCTGTACAAATTCTATATTAATAATGAAGTAGCAGAAAGAAATGAAAACAATTCCATTTGTAGTTGGAAGAGCAAGGGGGGAAAATTAAATAGCTAGGAATAAAGTTGGAAAGACCTGTACCTGGAAAACTATAAAATATTGATGAAAGAAATTAAAGACACAAACATGAAAGATACAGCATGCTCATGAATTGGAAGAATTAATATTGTTAAAATGTCCATTCTACCCAAAGGAATCTACAGATTCAGTGTAATCCCTATTCAAAATACCAATAGCATTTTCCAAAGAACCAGAACAAATAATACTTGTATGGAACACAAAAGATCCTGAATAGCCAAACAACCTAATGAAAGAATAAAGCTGGAGGTATCACAGTCCCAGATTTCAAGATACACTACAAAGCTCTGGTAATCAAAATGGTATGGTACTGGCACAAAAAATAGACACACAGATCAATGGAACAGAGTAGATATCCCAGAAACAAACCCGTGTTTATGTGGTTAATCCAGGACAAAGGAGGCAAGAACATATAATGGAGAAAAGACCGTCTTTTCAATAAATGGTGCTGGGAAAACGGGACCACTTTCTTCCACCATACACAAACATCAACTAAAGATGCATTAAAGACCTAATGTGAGACCTTAAACCGTAAAAATCCTACAACAAAACACAGGCAGTAATTTCTTTGACATCAGCCTTAGGAACATTTTTCTAGATTTGTGTCCTCAGGTGAGAGAAATAAAAGCAAAAATAAACTGGGAAGCTTTTGCACAGCAAAGGAAACCATCAACAAAGTGAAAGGGCAGCCTACTGAATGGAAGAAGATTGTCTGCAAATGCTGTATCTGATAAGCGGTTAATATCCAGAATATGTAGAGAACTTATACTACAACTCAACACCAAAAAGATGCAATTGAAAAATGCACAGAGGACCTAAATAGACATTTTTCCAAAGAAGACCTACAGATGGCCAACAGACACGTGACAAGATGCTCAGCGTCACTAAGCACCAGGGAAATACGGATCTAAGCCCCAGTGGGCTCTCGCCTCACACGTCAGAATGGCTAGTATCAAAACTACAAGAGATCACAAGCGTAGGTGAGGATGTGGAAGAGCAAGGAACCCTCGTGGACTTGCTGGGAATATATAAACTGGTACAGCCACTGTAGAAAGTAGAGTGGAGGTTCCTCAAGAAATTAAAAAGAGAGCGAACATATGGGATGCCTGGGTGGCTCAGTGGATTAAGCGTCTGCCTTCAGCTCAGGTCATGATCCCAGGGTCCTGGGATCCAGTCCCATATCGGGCTCCTTGCTCAACGGGAAGCCTTCTTCTCCCCCTGCTTGTATACATGCTTACTCTCTCTCTCTCTGACAAATAATCTCAGAAATACCATACCCGGTAATTCAACTACTGGGTATTAACCCAAAAAACACTAATTGGAGAATACATATGCACCCCTGTTTGTTGCAGATATGGAAGCAATCCATGTCTACGGATAGATGAATGATGAAGTAGTGTGTGTACACACACACACACACACACACACACACACACACACACTGAAATGTTACTCAGCCGTAAAAAAGGATGAGCTCATTTGCCACAGCATGGATGGACCTAGATGCTATTATACTGAGTGAAAGAAGTCACAGAAAGACAATTACCATATGATTTCACTTATATGTGGAATAAAAACAAACAGAAACAGATGCATAAATACAGAGAACAAACTGGTAGTGGCCAGTGGGGAGGGGGATGGGTGAAATGGGTGAATGGGGGTGGGCGGCATCGTAGGCTTCCAGTTCCGGAATAAGTAAGTCACAGGGACAAAAGGGACAGCACAGGGAACACAGTCACTGGTACTGTCATAGTGTTATATGGTGACAGATGGCAGCTACACTTGGGGTGAGTGCAGTATAATGTGTGGACTTGTCGAATCACTGTTGGTGCACTTAAACTTAACACATCAGTGTGTATTAACTATACTTTAATGGAAAAATAATGAAAATAGTTGAAGTGAATAGAAAAATTGAAGTTGACCTAAGAGCTTGACAGTGAAGAGTGGTTTAATTTATAAAATGTGTGTCTTAACAATACCATGCAGCCTTTAAAAAGAATGACGTAGCTCTATATGGGGTGACATGGAAATATGTCCATCTATTAAGTGAAAATACTATTTACAGAAAAACATGTATGCGATGATTCGTGAACATTTTAATATAACTTAGACGTATCTGTGAAATTTTAGGAACCCATCTTAAAGGAGCGCCAAACTGTGAGTGGGAGTTTCTAATAGAGACTAGAAGATGATTTGGGTGGGTCTTATGTGTGAGGGAGGGGGAACTCATTTGTTACTCTCTGTAGTTCTATGCTATTTAAATTTTATAGTGACTTTTTGTGTGGATTTTTAGACAATTTATTTGAGTATTAAATATGGGAGATGTATTTCTATTGTACTTTGATGTAGGGCACCTGTTGCTTTGTCTAGTACATTTTCTCCAGGACAATATAACACCTGTTTTGCTTTGTTCTTTATATAAATTAGGAGGCAAAAAAATAGTGACTTTAGTATTCCATTTTTCTTCCTCTTAGGAGTTGCTATGTGAGATTTAAACTTTTTTTTTTTTCAAGATTTATTTACTCATTTTAGAGAAAGCCAGTGAGCACGAGTGGAAGGGGCAGGAGAGCATGTCTCCAGCAGATTCCATGCTGAGCGTGGAGCCCAACTCGGGGCTTGATACCACCACCCTGAGGTCATGACCTGAGCCAAATCCAAGAGTCAGATGCCTAACTGACTCTGCCACCTGGGTGCTCTGAGGTTTTAACTGTTAAAATGTCATAAAATGGCCTCGGTAAACATGTAAGTGAGGAGAGGGGATTGCTTCTTTCTGGGCCTGCTGTTAACACTTTCCTTGTCTTCGAGGCCGTGAGCCGCTGCTCTAAGTGTGCTGTTTACGCAGGAGGAGCTAGTCCACTCAGCGTGCATTGCAGATGCCAGAGAGATTTAAGAAAACCTGTCCTTTTGTTTTTTATTAGTTTTGCTTTCTCTTCTCTGTTCTTCTCCAAAAAGTCTCCTCGTGGCCGCACAGTTCCTGAAATGCGTAATGGTTCCAAGTGACCTTTCCATAAGGGCTTTAGTAGAACTTAAGAGTAGACATACTCGGGTTGGGTTGAATCTTTAAGCTTCTATTATGTCTTAAATGAAATTAACTACACTCCTATAATCAAATTGGGGAAATTCAGTAGCATTAGAAAAGATTTACAGTTTTAATAAGATTTAAACTGGTTTATTTCTTTTTTTTTTTTAAGATTTTATTTATTTATTCGACAGAGATAGAGACAGCCAGCGAGAGAGGGAACACAAGCAGGGGGAGTGGGAGAGGAAGAAGCAGGCTCCCAGCGGAGGAGCCTGATGTGGGGCTCGATCCCATAACGCGGGGATCACGCCCTGAGCCGAAGGCAGACGCTTAACCGCTGTGCCACCCAGGCGCCCCTAAACTGGTTTATTTCTGAGCTACTCTTCTGGGCTTGGTTCTTTTGAGCATCACATAGTCCTCAAACTAAGAGAACAGGGTGGAAGCATGAATATAGACCCGGTCTGTATTTTCAAGGTATAAGCCTTCTTATTTTTTGTCTTGCACACAACCCAATCATACCTGATTTTTCGAACAGTGGTAGTATTTAAAATAATACCATAATGAGAGCTGGTAAGACGGACTTAACCAATGCAGTGACTCAGCTGTGTCCTGGCTTGGCGGATGCCTCTGCCCTTTGTGCATTTACCATTGAGTAGGATAGACAGACACCTAAAATAAGGGGTTACGACAGGATTGGCTTACAGCATGGGGCTGGATATGCTATGCCGTACTCTGTGTCCCGGAGGCAGGCCATTATCGATAGTCCGTGGGCTCCCTTGCGCTCTGGCTTTTGGGAGATAAGTCAGGCTGTTTATTTTCCTTGTTTCCCCCATCCCCGGGCTGTTGGTTAGAGGTGGTGCTGGTTTCCTCTGCTGAAAGACGCAGCTCCTGTCAGCGGGCCCTCTTCTGCTGTTGCTGCATTTCAGTTCTTGATGCAACTACTTCGTAGTCTTGTCTTTCAGACCTAAGAGCGGCGAGGGCGCTTCGCTGTGGCTAGCGCCTGGGGATCTCAAATCCTTGCTAGTTTCCTTCACCTTGTCCATGCCTTTGTAAATGGTTGCTTTCATTAAACTTTTTCCTTTTACCCTGGTAAAAGTCCTTTTACCATTTCTTTCTGGCCTGTAACCTGAATAATTAGATAATACCCCAAATGAGGAAGCTGAGGCTTAGAAGTCCGTGAAGCTCAGAACTGGGATTAGAATCCAGTCTGTTTTGTGTCAAAGCCTAATTCATAAACTCAGTGTTTGACTATTTGCCTGTAGTGACTAAGAGATTCTCATTGTCCTCTCAAAATGGAAAAGAAACCCAGGGAACTTTGCCACCTGTTACATACGATCATTGTTTGGAGAGTAAACAACAAACGAGCTCTTACACATTTGAATAAGCAACCTCCTTCAACTTCTGTAGTTGAGAGGTTTTGTTACTTTCTTTTGGAATTGCCATGAAGATCATTTTATCATCCAGGAAAGGGAAAAAATCTAAAGTAATGTTCAGTTTGCCACTTAATTTTCTAGGCTTGGCTCGGGTTGACTACTGGGTGTTTGCAAACATCTGATCCCATCTTTAAGGACCAAGTTTCAGGACATTTGAAAGAAATGCATAATTGAGTTGAAGGGCGTTCCAAAAGAGACATCTAAAAATGTGCTCCGTGATGGCAGCCAAGTTGGAATGAACATAGAATTTCTTGGGCAGCTATTTTGAAAGATAAAATATTTATTTCTATGTGTGATCTCTTGACTCAGAAATACCAGAATCTAATCATGTTACCTGAGTCTCCTCTCACTGCATCCTGACTCTGTATTCATTTACTTGACCTGCAGAGGAACTCTAGGCCAACTAGGAAGACGGTGCTTGAGGGCGTGCCACTCATTATTGTCTTATAACGAGAACGCTCTTTGAGGCAACATAGCCCAATGGTGAAGAGCTGGGTCATTGAGCCAGACTGCCCTAGTGCCATTCCGAGCTCCACGAATGCCTGCTCAATGTCATGGGGGCTCTGTGCCTTGGTTTCCTTATTTGGTAAGTGGAAATCGTGGTAGCTACCTTACAGATTTTGTGAGGATTAAATTAATTATGTAAAGGGTTTAGGAGAATGTCTAGCACAACTATAAATGCTAAACAGTAGTTAGCATGTTAGGTTTTTTATTTATCTCTGATCATCATCACCATCTTTAGCTTGGACTCCATGGATTCTTCTGCCCTTTGTGTAAATAACATTCCTTCATAGACCTTGTCCATCGAACTTGAATGACTTCTTGGAAAGATACAGAAATTAACTCCTTATCCTTCCTACTTTTGAAGAGATCGTGTCTAAATCATGGACTAGGAGAAAAGGAAGGAAAGGAGAAAGAAGAGATGAGGAGCCTGGTGAGAAAGTGAGCATGCTGGGAAGAGAAGGCATACCTCTAACAATGCTGTTGTTTGTTTCTTTCTTTCTTTGTTTTTACAAAGCTAGTACTTCAGATTCAGGCACGTGTGGGGTGGTTTCTACTGCATCTGTTAACAAGCCGGGTACCCTTTGCCATTCAGTCACTACCTTTTGCGCTTCTGTGTTTTCAGCTTGCAAAGTGTTGTTATTATCTGTTACTTCCCTTGTTCTGGTTAACTTGGTGGACCTGTTGCAGACAAGCATCCCTCTTGCATCGGACATGTAATAGCTATCAAAGGGAAAGCAATTCTGCTTTAAGAAAACAAGCATGAGAAACCCCTGTGCCGTAAATCAAGAGGGCGTTCAAAGCCTGAGTGTTGAGTAGGAGCTGGTGCGGACGGCACATGGGGAATGAAGTTCGGGCCTAGGAGGAGTGGGGAAATGGCACTCAGCTCTCCCTGTATTATCTCTGGGAATCAGAAGAAGCTGTTCTACCCACAAAGTGGGGAGTCGAAAATTCCCATGGCTAGGGAATTGCCATGGGAAAAGAGAGGAACTGGCCAAAAACTGGGACCCAAAGCTGGGTCACTCATAGATGAGGTAGTGGAATTCCCACCCGTGTGATCTGAGCCCCTGCACCTCAGACATGAACACAAGGTTGTTTAAACTGGTGGGGAAGGTTAAGGGAGCTATAAAACGGGGTTGGGCTATAGGGCCCTCTTTGGTGATCTACTCCACCTCTCACATTTTCTGTAGGGGATGTTATAATTCTCTTCTTCCCACCCTTCCAATTAATATAAAAACGTATGGTATGATTTATTACAAGAGCTTTTTCTTAACTTCCAATAGCCTGATCTCATTTCCTTAAAAGAAAAGAGTACTCCAGTAAAACTAGGTTATAACATTAATAGTCTTGGTCCTAATGCAGGCCTGTGGATTGACTTATCCCCCCGAATAGCTCCAGTAATGCAAAGGTAAGTTGTGTGCGTGCTGTGTGTGTGGAATGGGGAGGGGAAGGAATGTGAGTCCTTACTCACGCAGAGTAAACTGCACGTATTTTTAGAGCCACAGGACAGGTCTGAGAGCACGCCTGGCCACTCATGCTACCTTCATATGGACTGAAGAGGTTAAACATTGGGTGTGTGTGAACCTGTCTCCTCACTTACTGAGTCACTACTCTCAGCCAGAACCTCTCCCCACTTCTTTTTTTTTTTTTTTTCTAAGCTTATAATCGTCTAACAATAGAATATTCTGCTTCGATCTAAAGAGATGTATTGAAAGCTTAAATAAACCATGTTCTGGTTGAAAACTTTTTCTGGAAGAGGCTGTACAATGGCAGTTCCACAGTTTATAATGAGAAAATATAATCAAGTTAATAATTTCCAGAGTTTTAAATCCTCATTATAGAACCTCATTTCAGTATAATAGCTGTCTGGGGCGCCTGGATGGCTCGGTTGGTTAAGTGTCTGCCTTCAGCTCAAGTCATGATCCCAGGGTCCTGGGATCCAGCCTCACACTGGGTTCCCTGCTCGGAGGGGAGTCTGCTTCTCCCTCTCCCTCTGCTGCTCCCCTGCTTCTGCTCTCTCTCACTCCCTCAAATAAATAAATAAAATCTTAAAAAATGTAGTTATCTGACCATAAAATGGGTAGAAGCAGAGGTTATGGTAGATATATAAACCTTAAAGTTAAACGTTGTCCCCTTTTATATATACAGAGGGACAGAGCTGTGAACGGAAGAGCATGGGGTTTGCTGTCTACTTGGGAGGATAAAGATACTTCATAACAGATATGCTTGCACCAAGAACTTCTTTAGAACGAAGACCTTTTGGGTTGTGTGCTGGAGTGTGTAGAGAACGAGCTTGCTTAGTTTTATCTACCAAACTGGAGTACATCTACCTTCCAGGAGTTTCGAATATCTTGAATGAAGAACAGACTTGGAGCTTCCAACATCAAACCAGCCCATCTCTGAAAAAAGATGTATAAAAACAGATGGAATGAGCTCTCCCACTTATGGGATAAGTGGGTCAAGTGCCTCGAATCGGATGCTTCCCAGGAACGACACGTCCCGGCTGGTTCTGCAGCTAGGCTGCCTGCATACGCGCAGCCAAGCGTGAGCTAAGCGGAGTCAGCAGCTGGGACCTGCACACCGGGAAACCCGGGGCGGGCGGTGCGCAGACCCGTGCAGCCCGCGCGGTACCCGGGACACGGCTGCTTGCAATGCCAGCCTTACTGAGTCCGGAGCTGGGGACTCCTGTTTCAAATACTGCACCACAGATGAGCTGGGGACTAAAATGTACAGTGGAGATTTCTGAAAGTGAGACTGAAATTAGACAACTCGTGCTTATTGGCCTTGAACCTGTGCCCCGGGCACTTCTCTTCATGCCCTGTTTTTTCCATGTGTTTCACTCTCTTCTGCCCTGAGGGCGATTTTTTATGATACAAGTCATGACTACACGGTGTGGGGAACCTAGGAGTGTGCAGGGGCCGGGAGAGGGCTGAGAAAGGCAGGTTTGCGTCTCCTGAGGGCGATGGGCCAGTAAGTCCAGGCTGCTGCTAGACTGCTTCCCACGTGTCAGCCGTGATCCTGGACAAATGATTCAGCGCTTCCAAGTCTCTGTTTCCACATCTGTAGAACGTCACAGGATCACTGTGGGCTCAGTGCAGCAAAACCAGTGCCAGGAGAAACTGCCATGTGAGCCCTCGGGGCGGGGGCTGGGGGGGGGGTGGAAGGGGTTGGATGGGAAGGAGCCAGAGCCTCACCAGCAGCTCCCACCAGCCCCTTTACCGGTACCTCTCCTCACTCAGCCCTGTAGGCTGGCCTCTCCACGCTGGCAGTCACAGCCGCCTTTGTTTTCTTTCTGGACTACTTCTTTCTGCCCTTCATCATCATCTAGATATCTCTTATTCTTTCCAGCATGATGGCAGCAGGGAAGGGAAGCTGGGTAGGGGGAGGGTCTGGAGCTGCTCAAGACCACGGCAGAGGAATCCCCCTGGGAGGGCAGAAACGTGCGTAGTGGTGCCCGGGGCTCTCTGACTAGGGGAGGCGTCGGGATGGCAGCGGGCGGTGGACTCGGAGAGGGAATGGGAAGCACGGACTTTGAAGAGCAGATCTAAGACTGTTGGCTTACTCTCCATCCCTAGCTCCCACGGATGCAATGCTGAGTATGTTCCAAGGGAAAGCAAGTTCTTGTTGATTGAGCACTGGTGAACTGGCAAAATAAGGAACTTGGCTTGGGTATTTCATAGTAATTACAGTAATTCATGTCACTGCTTTAACAACTGAGGCCCAATGAACTCTCTCTGATTCCCTTGTAATTATGTGTGTTATTAGATGTGCAGGGTTAGCTTTGTTAAAAGAGCTTTTATCAACAGTGAAACTCTGCCCTGCTCTTGCAGCATGAGCTATCATGTGGTCTTTTCGCTGTCATCAAACAACCGTACTCCTTTCAACTGCACTGCTTAGAAGCCGCTGCAAAGCGTCCTGGATAGGGTCCCCGTTCCTCGCAAGAAATGCAGAGACCTTTGCGAGATTGGGGAGGGGCAGAGGGGAGACTCTGAAGGCGAAGGAATGGGGCAGAAGACAAAGCATAAGACTGCATCTTGAGGGGCGCCTGGGTGGCACAGAGGTTGAGCGTCTGCCTTCGGCTCAGGGCGTGATCCCGGCGTTATGGGATCGAGCCCCACATCAGGCTCCTCTGCTATGAGCCTGCTTCTTCCTCTCCCACTCCCCCTGCTTGTGTTCCCTCTCTCGCTGGCTGTCTCTATCTCTGTCGAATAAATAAATAAAATCTTAAAAAAAAAAAAAGACTGCATCTTGAGCTCCGTGTGCGCTTCATTTATTCTTCTTCAGTGACTTCTGTACCTTTGTTTCCCAGCTGAACTTTCCTCTTTTTCACACCTGACTTCTAGAAAACTGGCCCTGATTAGTCCCGTTACTGAATAATCTTTGCTCTTCCCCTTGGCTTTCCTGTTCTCTGTCCTGTAATTAATTGTACTTTTTCCAAAGGAGTTTTCCAACATGTATCTGGCATTAAATATGCATTCTGTCAGATTGTAAACTCTGAGGGGCACAGAGTCCTTTCACCCACCCCTCTCCGTCCCTTCTCTGCCCCCACCGTCACTGGAACTGTTTAGCCATTAGTTAGGGACTTTGCCACATACCAAAAGAAACACATTCTGTTGTTGTTGTATTGATTGGATTTAATTACAAGGCATTTGGAAGGCATCTGAGGACTCTGCATCTCCATAATTCTCTGTCAGCATTTTGCACCTAGTGGACCAATAGGAAGTTTCCATCCTCACTTGGCTTCATCATCGTGGACACTTGTGCGGCACAAATGCTAGCGAGGTTCTCATGTCTGGAGTAGAAACAGTGACTTAATTCTGAAATTGTATTCAAATCCTCTAAGGAGCTGGTGGCTGACACACGCTTTGGCTGTCTCCTCTGATGTGCAGTAAACATGTGGTGTAGTTTACGTACAGTACCGTGGTCCGGTCCCCAGCCAAGAAAGAACTGCCGGAGGGAGATCAGTTATTAATTTAAGTCCGAAGCAGAAGAGCATGAATTCTATTTAACGTGGTTGCTGTTCTGGCTGTTGTAGAAAGCTTTTCAGTTTTGGACTAAAGAAGCATAAGATCTTGAAAACCTTGGTGTCATTCATTTGTGCTCATAGAATATCCTCTTTTCTAAACTTAGGACCTTGTACTGCGTGTTAGAACAAAAAGCACACGACAAGCCAAAACCAAAATATTTTCAGCTTTGTTGCCCAAGTGGGGTAAATTCTTTCCCACAAGAGGGCCGTTCCCAGGGTATTTTATACCCTTCTCAAGAAGTTTACAAAATCAGGGTTTGTATACATTCTCTGCAGCTTGCAGACTTGACGTTGGCTTCACCCCCTCTTGCCAACTCAACTCCCTTCCCACATCAGCCATTCCACTTCCTCCTACTGCTCCCTGGACTGTTGACAGAAAAGAATAAAAATATGTTTGCTCTAAGAGAATAGGGTACCTCCAAAAGTTTGATAAAAACTAAACACGAGCCAAGAGTTGGTTTTAAATACAAACCAGGTCTGTGATTTAGCTCTGGGACCTTGAACAAAGCATTTAAACAAACATTTTAGTCTTAGACAAAAGGAAGTAATTTGTATTCATCCATCTATCTGAGGGCTGTTGCAGTTATGGGAGAAAATGTTCGCAGTAACACTTTATGGATGTGTAGGACTTCTCCGAAACAAAAGAGCCCGACTTCGTTCACGTGCTGCTGTTTGATATTGGCACTGTATGTGGTGTGATGTGATTTCTTGGTCTCCCACAACCCTCAGTGTGTGAAATGATGGTGATTGGCACGTCCTTCTCAAAAACAAACTTCTTGATCATGATAACTAGCCTAAATTGCATGAGCCCAACAATCCACTTGAAATGTATTCTTGATCCATGACTGTATTGTCAAAATATCTCCATTTGCATGGTAGGATCTGTTTGAGAGCTGAGTTTTTGGCATAGTTTAAAAATTGACTGTCCTGAATCATGTGTTAATTCATACTCCCTAACAAACAGCATATGCTTGCATTAATAGTGCCCTTCTGTTCTACGTCCTAGCCTTCTAATTGAGTCTGTTACATTAAACTTGTCTTCTAAATATACGTGGAGATTGAAAAGCAGCTCCTTAGTATAATGCTAGAACAGTGGGATGCTTCCACTTTTTTTCCTCTTTAATTAAACAAACTTGCCTTTATGTAAAGTGGCGTATCAGGGGACTTTCTGGCGCTGAGACGTTTCCACCTCCACTATCTGAAGTGAGTGGCTGACATGAGTCGGCTGCTGTGTGTTGGCTTCCTTCTTCTTCCCCCGTACCATGCTCTACTTCATCCTGCTCGTTCTTTTGCCAGATTCTGCCCTTGCAAAGCATCACTACGTTTTTCTTTCTTCTCCCTGATTCAGACTTGTAAGGGCTCATGTCACATGGGTGTGTTGGAGCCTTCTCTTCATTCTTCAGATGAGGACCCCTTCCATTCGTTCTGTTTCACTTTGGTCTTAACCCTACCTGTTCTCTCTGATCATTTTGTCATCCCCAAAGCATTTAGGCACTTAAAGCCTTCAGACAGATTATCGTGGCCTTAGTCGTCTTCCTCTCCTCTCTGCTGTCTTTGAACTTCCATGACCTTTTTTCCTCATTAAGCTGATTAATAATCGTTGCACATTTTCAATGACTGATCCTTATCTAGAAGTTCAAATGGGGCAATTAATGCATGGAAGGCATGCTTCACAATGGAAGTGGCTTTTTGTTTTTTTAAGATTTTATTGATTTATTTGAAAGAAAGAGGGTGTGTGCACAAGCGGGGGGGCGGGGGTGAGGGGCAAAGGGAGACACAGGCTGTCTGCTGAACAGGGAGCCCAACGTGGGGCTCAATCCCAGGACCCCGGGATCATGACCTGAGCCGAAGGCAGATGCTTAACCAGCTGAGCCACTCAGGCGCTCCACAGTGGAACTGGCTTTAAGGCTTATTCCTCACGGTATTCTCTTTTTTTTTTTTTTTTTTCTGTTACTGAACATGAAAACGCATTTAATCTTTTATTATTAAAGTAATACACATCAATGGTATAGAGTATCTGGAAAATGTGTATGATTCAAAAAAGTTAACCACAGAGCGCTCCTTTTAAAAACAAGTGTTTTAGCATTTGCTATTTCCTCTTAGGTGTTTTCCCCCTTAATTACACTGCATGTAGTAACATAACCTTATATAATTTTTAAGAACATATACCCATTACATATATATGTTGAGTATGTGTATACATGTGTGGAATTCAAATTTTGCTCTTTTCAATTTATGTGATTTCATATACATTCAATTTGCAAGTTATATGGAGATACACACTATGTCAAATGTCTGGCACATAGTAAGTGCTCATTAAGTGTTCATCTCTTCGGTCTGCTATTTTGATGTATGCATTACAAAGATCTTACATTGATTAGAGAAAGAAGACCTATGCCCTTGGGTGACTGGGTGGTTCAGTTGTTTAAGCATCTGCCTTAGGCACAGGTCATGATCCCTGGGTCCTGGGACCAAGTTCCAAGTTGGGCTCCATGCTCTACAGGGAGTCTGCTTCTCCCTCTGCCTCTCTTCCCGCTCATTCTCTCAATCTCTCTCTCTCTCTCTGTCTTTCAAAAGAATAAATAAAATCTTTTAAAAAGAGACCAATGGCCATGAAACATGCAGGAAAAATACCCTGCTCAAAGCCAAGAGGTTATTTGGTTTTCTTGAACTATTTGTGATTGGTTATTTTCTCCTAATAGTTGAAGAAAAAGGAGACCAAGCCTCGGTATTCTATTGTCTTCTAAAGCTCAAACAGCTTTGTAGAAACCTCTGATATTCTGGTTTATTTGGGGTAGTTTTTCAGAGGATAGGGACAGAGTGTTAGCAGTGACTTGCTACTCCCTGAGAACAGCCCAGGGAACTGTCATTATGTAACCTGCTAAGTCTGTAAAACAATAGTAAAATATGATAATTCCTATGGGGTATTAAAGTTACAGTACGGGGCGCCTGGGTGGCTCATTCAGTTAAGCGTTGGACTTGTGGTTTTGGCTGGGTCATGATCTTGGGATCAAGCCCCGTGTGGGGTCCTGCCCTTTGCATGGAGTTTGCTTGGGATTCTGTCTCCCTCTGCCCCTCCTCCTGCTCACGCACATTCTCTCCGTCTCTTTCTCTCCAAAAATAGATTTAAAAAAAAAATCTTAAAAAAAAAAAAGGGTAACTAATCTGTGTCCTTATCTATAGAGAAGAGGGAGAATAATATTAGCGCTGGTTCTGCATAGTCTGGAGTGTTTTGTACTGACCATCTTAAGCATAAAAAGTTCATACTCAAGTAGAGATGACTTGGATTCCTTTCTCTTCTTTTAAAAATAGGAGAAGCTCATCCAGACTAAAGGTTTTACAATTCCTTCTGTAACTTTAACTGTTGGAGCTAAAATGTTTAAATTGTCCTTGGAAACGTGACAGTCCTTTCTTCCTCACTGAGATCTGCGTAAGGATGATGGAGCATGTAGGAGCAGGCGGTGAACAAATGGAATTTTACTTGTGCCTACTTGGAAGCAAAATAAGTGCTTTTTGATCCTCAAATATTTTTTGAAATGATAATTAAGAAATCCCAAATCTAGCCATCATTGCCTTTAGTTCTTCCCTTAAATGGAGCAAAGTCCTAGATCCTTCCCATCCCCATCTGCAGGGTGGACCTTAACAATGTCTATGGCCAGCTTTGAATTTCTAGATTCTTCAGATTCGCATAGTGGACCAAAATTGATTTTACGGTCTGTGGAGATGTAGACATGAGGTTCTGTTCTGAAAAGGTGTCCTGGGTTTTGAGAGTCAGGCTTCATAGGAACCAGTGGTATTTTAGATGCTCAAGCATGATCACGTTCTTGGGGGAAAGATGTTTGGAACCTTTCATATCAAAGTGGGATCAAAGAACCCTCTTTCATAGGTAGGTCTGAAAGCAATGTACTTTTAAAGCATATTTGCAGAAGGGGGTTAACCATTTTCACAAAGCCTGAAATATTTTGTTCTTTTTCTTGAATAAATACGACAAAGATGTTTCCTAAGTCTTCTGGGCCTTAATAACCTCACTGGGAAAGGAGATGGGTGGCCAGACACTCTAACTCTTTTAAGTAACTAGAGTAGTTTCGGGGGGGGGGGTTACCTTCTTTCCTCACCTAGGAAATTCTCCTTCCATTGCTGAGCTTGAAGATTTAGGGCTTTGCCTTATTAGAGGAAGCAGTCACAGTGTCTGATAACCCCGTCTAACCGGAATATCCTCTGAAGTTGTGTGTTGCTTTACAACTTTGGAGAGTTCTTAGAAGTGGGCGATGGGAGAGAAGTTCCAGGAAAAGCGTGGAGGGTGGGCTTTAAAGTTCACCTTCCCTTAGGATCTGGCCACTATGGCTGTGTTACCATCAGGACTTTGGACTTAGTACAGCTGAACCTGTAAAGAGCCCGACATCTCTGCTTGCGAGCACAAAGTTGAGCACACCATGTAGCAGCTTTTATTGAGCACATACTGTTTACCTGGCACTTGATAGGGGTGGATGAGGTAGGAGCCCCTGCTCTCAGGGTCTCATAATTTCAGTCATTTGATAAAAACCTCGAATGTTTTTAACACATGTCATGGCACTCTGTATTGTTGTTAAAGATTCTTTAGCATACCTGATTATATGCATCGGTTGCTAACAGCTCCAGCCTCAGGTTTGCGTATTTTTCAAAAGACGATTCAGATTAGGGAAGTTGGATCATGTTAAGATCAAGCAACTGGAAGATGCTTCAGGAAGCTGGTGTGAAGCCAGAATATATCATGGGTCAAGTTTATTGAGTGTTGTGCCTTAGTGGAAATTTTGGACTTGGGGTTCTCTCATCTTTATATCCCATCCCTGTCCCTTGCCCATTTTAGGGTCTTGGAATCAGTTCTCTTCCTTCTAGTTCCTTCCTTGGTGTATACATCTCTGGTAGCCATTCTTTAAGTCCTGGGAATGGGCAGATAACCACTGGACCATGCTCTCTCCTGCTAAAAGCTGATCTCACATGTTACAAGCTGGTTCAACACACATGTGAATTGAATTATATATTCAGGACTGAAGATTCGTGGGGCTCCTTAAAGAAATTTTGAGTCACACAGAATAATAACGTGTATATAAAATGCTAAGCTCCAGTAGATTTCTATGAATTGATGCTTTATACCGTATTTTTAACCTGCTTTTCCTTTAAGGAACGTGTTTTAAATACTACCATTTCATCAAACAGGGCTTCCCAATCCTGGTGTTTGCGATTCTTGCTGACCCTTCCTCCGCTGGAGGGAGTATATCCCTACCTATCTTGGCATCCTACAATCATGTCACACTTCCAGTTGTTTAACTATAATAAAAACTTGCTGAGGGACTTCCTGTGTCACACCTGTCACTTTGTATCTGATCCATAGAACAGACGGGCACAAAGCAGCCCCTCAAATACTGGTCGAACAAGTGAATGAATTTTAATACCAAGGAGATGGCGGCTTTGGTGTCTGTGCGCGTGAAGGAGCAAGTAGAGTAGCAGAAGTTAAGTGACCAGGCCAACTCCTTAATGAATGAGGTCGGTCTTCAGGCTGTTTTTACAGTGGATTTGGGGGGTATTCTTTGGAAAATGAACTCCTTAAGTTTCCTTCCATCACTAAGAGTTTTACTTCAAAACCTTCTCTACCAATGCTTGTTTTGCTCCTTACACCCCTGAGTAAGCCCTCTCGTGTCATTTCCCCAGAATGTTACCACTTTAAAGTGCCATCTTCTAGCCAGCGTCCGCTGATGTTACAAAAGGCATTTTGTGAGTTGCTCGTAGTTCGGGAGGCTGTTCTTCACAATGTCCTCGTGTTTCCTAGGGTTCGAGGCAGCAAGTAAAGATGAACTTCAGAGGAAATCGCAGCTAGTCCAGCTGCTTTAAGATCAAAGCAGTTCTGAAGGCACTTAGACGATGTGCCCTTGGGTTTGGCGGTGACAGGCGCCTCTCCTGGCTCGCTCCGTTTGAGCAGCAGCGGGGCGCGGGGCAAAGAGCAGCGGCTGCGGAGCTGAGGTGACCCAGCGAGTAACCGCACGCCCTCCCTTCTCTTCGCATGACCCCTGTTTGCTCATTTGTGAGAAGGAGATCATGTTTGCCCCTCAGGGGGATGATGAGGACCTCACAGTAACATAGGAGAACACTGTGTGGGTGCTGAAGTCATGCCGAAGTGCCGAAGATTCTATCCGTTCTGTGATGGCTATTTATTTATTTATTTATTTATTTATTTAAGGTTTTACTTATTTATTTGACAGAGAGAGAGAGACAGCCAGCGAGAGAGGGAACACAAGCAGGGGGAGTGGGAGAGGAAGAAGCAGGCTCCCAGCGGAGGAGCTTGCAAGGGCAGCGGCCAGATGGGTGGTCCCACGGGCCAGGTCAGAAGGGAGGGAAGTGACGTGTTCAAGCAAGACCCATGAGGGCAAGCATTCTTTGTTTTGTTTTGTTCGCTGCCCGATCCCAGGTGCTTTGGCTCAAGCCTGGCCGAGAGAATCTATGAGTCGAACATGACTTAAGTGAGGTCTGTGGAATGGTGCTGTGTTTGCTCCATCAATGACCGTATCCTTATTTTAGGCAGCGTGAGCAAGCAAATCAGAATACCCACATAAATACTTTAGAGCCCTTGTATTCACCATTCCTCATAGGAGATTATTTTTTTATCACATAGTCTTATGGAGCACATAGCCTGTGCAGGATAGTGAGTTGGACACGTTGAGGACACAAATTTGCCTTCTAGGAGTTTACTATTAAATGAAGCAGTATTTGGGGGTACCACTAGAGAGCACATTTTGAGTGAGAGCAAACAGGGAAGACTTAGGGAAGGAAGTGATTATTGAGTTGAGCTGTAAAGATGGGCAGAATTCTGTCAGCTGTGGCCAATATGTTGAAACTGCCATTTAAAGCTTTGTGGTGTGTGTGTGTGTGTGTGTATTAATTCAAACATTGAGTCAAATCTTCTCTTTGGACAGGGTGATGTCACAGTTTGAGAGCTTATCAGTAGCTCTCGCGGACTGGTGGATTCTCGGTGGCTTGTGCAGGGAGTTGGGGGTCGAGGCCTAGGAACCGAGTGCCGTTAAGGCTTCTGCTTCCTCCGGGGTAGGTTGATGGAGGTGGAAGGAGGTAGCAGACGAAAAGGAAGATGGCAGTGAGAGTGGCTCCCTTAGAATGTGATTCCTGCACTCATATTTAAAAGTTGGGAAGGGTAGGATGATCACATGGATTCATACTAGGAGTTTTATATTGTTTTCAAGCTTTAATGTGTCTGAAGTTACTATAAAATGATAGTATCCTGTCAGAAATAGGAGACCGGTCTTTAGACTGATAGTGGAACGAGAAACCGGAAGTCATGAGGTGTCCTGGGGATGAAGTGTTAGGAACAGTGGAGGTGCAGGAGTAGGTGAGGCTACGTGGGCGTGCCAGTTACCTTCTAAGAGAACTCAGGATAAGAAAACCTAATTTGCAAAATATATTCATTTTGGGATGATGGTGAGCTCACTTCATGAAGGTAACTTTTCAGCACATGGTTGTGTGTTCTCTCTCTGCAGAACATTGCTCGTGATAAATGCGAGGGGGACATGTAGGTGAATCAAGAGTCCATTCTTGTACAGAAACCCCATTTTGTAGAGGGAGAAGTGACTGAGCTTCTGTGATGAATGATGTAATAGAAAGGTGAACCAAAGTGCTGGGCAAGTAGATGGATCTGCACTTGGTGAGCCACAGAATTCTGCTTGAGAAGATGTCACACACGGAAGGTGGGAGAATGGCTTTCCAGGCAGAGAAAGTGGAGCGCAGAAGCACTCAAACCTAAAAGGTCATGACGTGGTCCTGGAACGCAGTGCTGTTGGAAGAAGTGGCTGGAATGCAGGCTTCTTGCAGGGCAGGAGTGGGAAAGTCTGCTCGAGCTTTGTTCTGGAGGAAATGAGGATCCATCGCAGGTTTTGTGAGGGAGAATAACATCGGCAGGACTGTGTGTTCGAAAGATGCTCTGGTGGTGGTGAGGAGAATGAGTGGGGGAGGGGTGGCTGCAAGGCTATTTGAGGATGGTCACAAGAGTCCAGGGGAGAGACAGCGAAGACCTGGGTGCTTGGGGCAGAGGTGCAGAGGAGGGTGGTTCCAGAGTTTGGTCCTTGTCCTCAACTCGAGAGCTCTCTTCTACAGTTCAGAGCAGATTGAGTTTATTAGGAAAAAGAAAATGCTTTTGACAACACAAATCTTTGTTGACCCTTATTGATGCCATTGGTCCGGGATGCGGTCTCCTTTTTCAAGGAATGCAGCCACACTGGGAAACTGAGAGTGGTAGGAAGGAGGGTAGGAAAAGGGTGGTGACATGTGTGGAGACTCCTGCTTCTTTGGCCCCCAGGGTTGAGATATCCAAGCCTATCCTGGTGCTCTCGCACATCTCCCCTCTCTCTTCTGCCGGTTCCCTTTCTTCCTCATCTGTAGAAAGAGACATTTCCCTAAGTTCTTCCGTACTGGGTTTTGTTTTTTTTTCCATCCTATCCACACATTTCCAGCCCTAATGTTTCTACTTTTCACTTGGGCAAATGACTTCAAACATGTTTGCTCTGTAAAGTGGGACAAACTACTTGCCTTGTGGTGTCATGGGACTTAGGTGAGACAGTTCATAAGAAACACGGCTTAAGGGCTTGAAACAAAGTAAGCACTTGATATATAAGCATCTAGCATGTTTTTATATGCTTATGGAATTCTGCCATATTTTATATTGATGTAAATTTAAGCCCTTCTCTTTTGAGTTCCTTAAGGGTTCTGGTATTATTTTTAGATCTTAAGCATTTAGCATTGTATTTGCTCCAGTAAGAGTTCAAAATTTGGTCTCCATTCCTTTTGTCTGCCATGATGATATTTTGGACTCCTCATCAGTGGGGCATGGGATTGGCCCTTCTTAGGGTGGGACGGGTGACCTTAACTCTTCTGCTTGGAACCACGGGTCTCATTTATGAAATGGCTGATTGGTACTGGTGGCTGGGGAAGAAAAGAGCATACTGACATTCCTGCCCCATGTGACCATATCCCTGCTACACACATACCTTGTGTTCATTAGATGAATAATGTAACAAACTAGAAATCAAATTGATTTTAGAGCTATCAGAATTAAAGTTTAGGATTGAAGAAGGAAAAGGAGTGCCTTGTTATGGGAAAGGAATGTTGTCATGAAAATGGATAGCTAGGAGCTGGCTGATGTGACAGATGAGTGCTGTTGAGACTCTGGGCAGAGGAAATGCACTCAGGAAATGGGGAGGCCGTGTTCTCTATAGAAGAGCAAAGCTGAAGTGTGGAAGTCTATAAACTAGGTTTGTGTTAGAATAAAGGGTGTGGGCTTGGAAACTGCTCGCTTGATGTCTCCTTTGTTTTGTTCTTTTGGATGCTGTTGACCAGGAAAGTTAGCCTCACAAAGGCCGAGAAATACGAAGGAGGACTCTCAGAGTCTTTGGCATCTATAAAAGAGGGTTTGCATTGGATGAGACGCTTTAATTCCCTTTAGGAGTGGGAAAACACACGTCCTTGTCGATTATTTGTTAAACCTCAAAATTCCCAGGAAGGTCCAAGCTGAGCCACTGGGCCAATTCTACAAGCTTGTTAAGGAAAGTTGTTGCAAGCGGACCACGCTCTAATTGATTCGAGGCTGTCTGAATTCTGTGGCTTCATGTCTACGAACGATGATGGCTGTTCTCATTCTGTGCAGTAGTTTTGACCCATGCTGCATTTTATTTTTTGGCTATCAGTGACATACTGTAAGAATCCAAAGGCAAATCTTACTATGCGCGATGTTTCAATACCGCTGTCTTTCAGTGTCCAGTGTTGAATCGCATGAGTTTTTTTCTAGTTGTCGTCTCAGGTGTTTATTTGATGAACGCTGCCCTTACGAGTAATGCGATGCTCTCCTCTATTTTTAGCTATCGTGGACGACGAAAGGCTCTCTGCAGAAGAGATGGATGAGCGGAGGCGGCAGAACATTGCTTATGAGTATCTGTGCCACCTCGAGGAAGCCAAAAGGTAAGGTCCCAACACCATCTGTTTGTGCACTTCTCTTAGCTGCTCCTTGGGATCCTAGCCTTGGAACAACTCACTTGCAGTCTCGTCCGTAGCAGCGTAATGGGAGAAGGACCCCCTGTTTTTTTTTTGTAAACGGTCAGGCGAATGGAGAAAAAGTTGCTGCCACGACCAGGGTCAAGGCACTAGGGAAGCCACTAGTACTGCTTCTTCCTCAGATTCTCCCAGGAAATCTCGGGCCAAAAGTGCAGATTTTTTCCAATTCCTCATCGCACTGGTTTGGAT
This sequence comes from Ursus arctos, assembly GCF_023065955.2. Classification (NCBI taxonomy): domain Eukaryota; kingdom Metazoa; phylum Chordata; class Mammalia; order Carnivora; family Ursidae; genus Ursus; species Ursus arctos. The sequence continues at coordinate 60,492,912 of NW_026623067.1, forward strand.
GTGGGGGGAGCAGCAAAGACTTAAATCAGCTTCCTTTTTTTTTTTGTTTTTTATTTTAATTCCAATGCTGTTAACATACAGTGTTTGCTGTAGGTGTGCAGTGGAGCGATGCAGCAATTCTGTACATTACTCAGTGCTCAACACAAATGTACTTTAATCCTTCTCCCCCCGAGCTTCCTCGGATGCTTTTCTCACCCCTACCCCAGTAATTATAAATGCGCTGTAGGACGGTGTGATTTTGGACTGAAGTCCATCGGTCACTAGGCTAGAGAGTAGGTTTATGACTGCCATCTCCGTTTTAACCCATGGGTGTGTGACCACTTAGGATGCATTGTCTCTTAAATCATACTGACTCTTGAAGACTTTCGATTATAAGTAAATGTCGGCTTCTCTGAGGAGAAAATGAAGATAAACTAATTTGTACTTAGGCCTCTGTGTCAGAGGAATCAGAAGGCCTTTGTCCTGTGCTGGGTGACTACCGCTATGATGCCCATTCGCCATGAGCGATGTTTTCATTTAGTGCTTCGTGCTGTGATGGAACAGTATTGTGGCACGGTAGTATGTTCCAGCTTTCTTAAGTACGTAGGAAATATTTAGGTAATGGTCATCGGTATTAAACATCTCTAATCACTGATAAATAGCTATCTACAGAGCTAGAAGAATGAGGTGTTTTTATTATGTTCAGTTAGCCAACATACAGCAGTACATCATGAGCTTTTGATGGAGTGTTCAGTGATTCATTCGTTGCAAAGGAGGTTTTAAATCAGTGTTGTGTAGAAGAGCATTCAGTGACACGTGAGCTACTTTGGCCTCGAAATTGCTTGAAAGGGGATTTCTCTGGGTTGTTTAATATTTTTTTAATGTTTTTGTATTATTATTATGTTAGTCACCATACAGTACATCCCCAGTTTCTGATGTAAAGTTCGATGATTCATTAGTTGCGTATAACACCCAGTGCACCATGCAATACGTGCCCTCCTTACTACCCATCACCAGCCTATCCCATTCCCCCACCCCCCTCCCCTCTGAAGCCCCCAGTTTGTTTCTCAGAGTCCATAGTCTCTCATGCTTCATTCCCCCTTCTGATTACCCCCCCTTTCTTTATCCCTTTCTTCCCCTATCGATCTTCCTAGTTCTTATGTTCCATAGATGAGAGAAATCATATGATAATTGTCTTTCTCTGCTTGACTTATTTCACTTAGCATTATCTCCTCCAGTGCCAGTATCTTGTAGATCTAAGCTCTGAAGACTACTTTTAAAGGTTATTAAATATGCCTGTGAAGTTGATAGGTGGCAGGTCACTGAAGACTCCATATCAGTAAGATTATGAAAAACATGCTTTTAGTCAAATTGTTGATAACAAAGTAAGATAAGGAGAGTGATTCATAAACATTCAAAATAAGCATGCTTTCAGAGAAAAAGTTGAAGGAGAGTTACTGGAAATTTTCTCCTTAAGCACACTTTGTGTTCTAAGTTTTTGCCCCTTGTTTTTTCTAAGTGAGCAGTAGGGTCACACAGAGGAGATGTCTGACTGGGAGTCAGTGGACTGGATGTCCTGGTCCCAACATTACCACTTAGGAGCTCTGTGACCTTGGGCAGGTCATCTACCTATGGGAACATCAGTTTAGTCTCCTCTCTAATGGGATGATTAAGATGTTAGTGTAGGGGCGCCTGGGTGGCTCAGTCCTTAAGCGTCTGCCTTTGGCTCAGGGCATGATCCCGGTGTTCCAGGATCGAGCCCCACATCAGGCTCCTCCGCTGGGAGCCTGCTTCTTCCTCTCCCCCTCCCCCTGCTTGTGTTCCCTCTCTCGCTGGCTGTCTCTCTCTCTGTCAAATAAATAAATAAAATCTTAAAAAAAAAAAAAGATGTTCGTGTAGTAAGGAGTTTTCATTGTGTCATAAAATAAAACGCTTAAATTAAAAAAAAAAATCTCTTAGTGTCCCCTGCTCTACATCCTGGGGTTTCCCCCCCTAAAAATCAACTAAAATAAAAAAGGCGTAAGTGTTGTATAAACTAGAGTACCAGTCAGGTATATAGTGATAAGCATAGTTTTCTCCTGAATGTATCAAATGTATCAGTACAACTTGAAAGCTTGCCATATTCTTTAACGTTTTCAAAATTTTGTCACTGAATTTTGTTTTAGGAAAGTCAACATAACAATTAGTTCAGGTTCTTTGAAGAAAGTTTAAGAATAGTTTCTTTGAAAGAAAAGACTATAAAATATACTTTTCCTGTAAGATGGTTTTATAAATTTTTTTACAAGAAGAGATCAGATATAATATGCATTTGTGAATCTTGTTAATATCTGAACTTCTTTTGTGACTTTCAGGGAACCTGATTCTTGGTCTTGGAGTCTGTAAAAATTATGTGGTCATTAATACATATATATGTGTGTGTGTGCGTGTGTGTTATATATTATATATATATATATAACATACATATATATGTATATTAGTATGTGAACTCTGATTTCAGAAAGCATAATGTATAGAATTCTGATGTTCCTGAACTCAAGAAATAAAGGGGTGAATTAGTCTCTGTTCAAAAAATTGAGAGGGTTTGGCACATGATTGTTTTACAGTGCTCATGCCTTCAGAATTTGTCATAGTGGGTTTATTATAATGCATGCATGCGCATGTGTAAATGAGAGTGTGGTTGGCTGTTTCTTGTTTCTTAATTCTGTTGAACGGACTTTGGTGTATTTTACCTAAAAATGTGTAGGTTCTGTCTTTGTGCCTCTCTCTTTTCGTTCCAGAGGTGAGAGCTGGAAGGATATGTTTGTATGTCCTGTAACTCAGAATTTGTAAAAACTCAAAATTGTAGTAGTCTGTTATATATTTAACTTTGCTTTTATTAATTTCAAAATTCTGTGATAATCATTAAACCATTTAAAAGTTACTTCATTTAGAGGAAATACCAGTAGTAACACAAAAAGGATGATGGACTACTATGAACAATTATAAGCCAACAAATATGCATAAGATAACCTAGATGGAATGGACAAATTCCTAGAAAGAGATAAACTACCAAAACTGACTCAAAAAGAAAGAAAAAATGTGAATAGACTTATAACAAGCAAAACGATTGAGTTAGTAATCAAAAAAATCGTCCATTCTTTCAAAAAAATTTTAGAGGAGGGAACACTTCCCAACTCATTCTACTAAGACGAGTATTGCTTTGATACCACAACCAGGAAAAGGTACCTCATGGGGCGCCTGGGTAGCGCAGTCATTAAGCGTCTGCCTTCGGCTCAGGGCATGATCTCGGAGTCCTGGGATCGAGCCCCACATCAGGCTCTTCCACTGGAAGCCTGCTTCTTCCTCTCCCACTCCCCCTGCTTGTGTTCCCTCTCTCGCTGGCTGTCTCTGTCTCTGTCGAATAAATAAATAAAATCTTTAAAAAAAAATAAAGGAAAAGGTACCTCAAGAAAATGATAGACTAATAATATCCCTTATGCATACAAATACAAAAATCCTCAACAAAATAGTAGCAACCAAGTCCAGTAACATAAATCCCACCTAGAAATGCAAGTTTAGTTTAACTCAAAAATCAATCAAGACAATTCAGTGAAGATAAAACAGTCTTTTCAACAAATAATCCTGACACAACTGGTAATATGCATAAAAATGAATTTGGATCCCTATCTCATGCATAATCTAATCTAAGTGTGAGAACCACAACTATGAAACCCCCTAAAAAAAAAAAAAAAGAGCAAATCTTTGTGATCTTGGGTTAAGCAATGGTTTCTGAGACTTGACACCAAAAGCACAAGCAAAAAAGAAAATAAATAAATTAGCATCGTAAAAATTAAGGCTTTTTTGATTCAAAGGATATCATCAAAAAAGTAAGTCAACCCATGAAATGGGAGAAAATATTTGCAAATCAGATATCTGATAAAAGATTTGTATCCAGAGTAGGTAAAGAACTCTTATAATTCAACACAAAAAGTAAAAACCTAATTTTGAAGTGGGCAAAGGTTCTGAATAGACATTTCACCAAGTAAAATACAAATGTACAATTAGAAGAGGGCAGGGTGCTTAACATCAGCTTAGTTAGGGAAATGCAAAGTGAAACCACGATGAGGTACTACTTCACACTAGAATAGTTAAAAATAGTCAAAAAGCCTGACAATATCAAGTATTTGCAAGGACGAGGGTAGGTGCTGATTGGATTGCAAAATGGTGCTGCTACTTGTTTTTGTTTTTTTAAGATTTATTTATTTGAAAGAGAGAAAGAATGGGGTTAGGGGCAGAAGGAGAGGGAAAGAGAGAATCTCAAGCAAACTCCCGCTAAGTATGGAGCCCAACACGGGGCTTAATCTCATGACCCCGAGATCATGATCTGAGCCAAAAACCAAGAGTCAGGTGTCCCAGTGTAACTACTTTTTAAAATATTCTGGCATCTCCTTAAAAAATTAAATATGGAGTTACCATATGACCCAGCAATTGCATTACCAAGTAGATACCCACAAAAACTGGAAACCTCTGTGCACACAAACCTACAAATGATCATTGAAGCATTATTCATAAGGGCAAAAAATGGAATAATCTGAATGTACATCTATTGATGAATAAACAGAACATGGTATATCCCTACAATGAAATATTCAGCTATAAAAAATGTTAACAAATCAAATTCAATAATGTATTTAAAAAAAAGACTAAATAAATCACAACCAAGGGAGATTTATCCCAGGTCTGCAAGGCTGGTTGAACATTTGAAAATCAGTTGGTGTGATTTATCACATTAATAGGCTAAATAAGAAAATTTACATGATGATGTCAATATATCAGTGCAGAAAAGGCATTTGACAAAATCCAACGCTCAATCATGATAAAAATTCTTAGTTAAAAAGGAATAGAGGGGAACATGCTCAGTTTGAGAAAGACTATGAACAAAAAACATCGTGCTTAAAGCTAACATCATACTTAAATGTTGAGAAACTCAAAGTTTTCCCATTAAGATCAGATACACGGCAAAGATGTTGTCTCACCACTCCTTTTCAAAGCTGTACTGGAAGGTCTAGCTGATAGGATAAAACAAAGAAAGCATATACAGATTGGAAAGGAAGATACAAAACTGTATTTCTTCACAGATGACATGACTGGTGATGTAAAAATAAAACCTGAGGAAACTAAAAACTGGAACTAATAAGCAATTACAGCAAACTTGGAGGATACAAGATTATATACAGAAGTCTATCAATTTTCTATATACCAGCTAAGAACAAGTGGAATTTGAAATTAAAAATACAACTCCATTTACATTAGTGCTCAAGAAATGATTTAGGTAAAACTTTAATAAAATACAAAATATGAGGAAAATTATAAAATTCTGATGAAGTAGAAGAACTAAATAGATGGAGAGAGATTCCATGTTCATGGGTAGGAAGACTTAATATTGTTAAGATGTCATTTCTTCCCATCTAGATCTATGAATGCAATGTCAGTCAAAATCTCAAGTTATATTTTGCAAATTGACAAGGTGATTCTAAATTTTACATAGAGAATCAAAAGACGTAGAATAGCTAACACAGTATTAAAGAATAAGGATGGAGAACTGACACTTCCGGTCTTTACATTTAATATAAAGCTCCAGTGATGAAGAGAGTGGCATTGGTGAAACATTAAACAAAGAGATCAGTGAAAGAGAATGGAGAACCCAGAAATAGACCCCTATAAATATAATCAATTGACCTTTGACAAAGGAGCAAACCAATACGGTGGAACAAAGATGATCTTTTCAACAAATGGTGCTAGAACAACTGGACATGCAAAAAATGAATCTGGATCTTAGACCCTATACTCTTCACAAAATATACCGTTATATCCTTCACAAAAGATACCTCAAATGGATCAGAGTTACATGTGAAAAGAAAAAGTATAAAACTTTAAAAAGATAACAAAGGAGAAAACTTAGATAAAATTGAGTATGGCAGTGGCTTTTAAAATGTAGCACCAATGGCATGATCCATGAAAGAAAAAATTGGGAAGCTGGATTTCATTAAAATTAAAAATTTCTGCTTTGCTAAAGTCAATGTCAAAAGAATAAGACAGTCCACAGACTGGTAGGAAATAATTGCAAAAAACCTATCTGTTAAAGAACTATTACCCAGAATTTGTAAAGAACTCTTAAAACCCAACAGAAAGAAAAACACTGTATTAAAGAACGGGCTAAAAACCTTAATAGACACGTGACTGTAGAAGACATACCGATGGGAAATAAGCATAGAAAAAAATGCTCCACATCATATGTCATCAAGGAGGTACAAAATAAAACAAGAAACCACTGTACATTTAGCAGCATGACCAAAATCCGAAACACTGACAACACCAAATACTGTGAGGATTTGGAGCAACAGGAACTCTCTCATTGCTCATGGAAATGCAAAGCAGTATAGGCACTTTGGAAGACAGTTTGACAGCTTATTAAAAAACTAAACATACTCTTACCATATGATCCGGCTATTGTGCTCCTATTATTTATCCAATGGAGTGAAGTCTTAGGTCCACACAAAAAAACCTGTACGTGGATGTTGATGAAAGATTTTTTTTTAAAGATTTTATTTATTTGAATGAGAGAGACAGCACGTGCGCAAGTGGGGGGAGGGGCAGAGGGAGAAGCAGGCTCATTGCTGAGCAGGGAGCCTGATGCAGGGCTCCATCCCAGGACCCTAAGATCGTGACCTGAGCCAAAGGCAGACGCTTAACCGAATGACCCACCCAGGTGCCCCTGAAAGATTTTTTTAAATAATAATAAAAGTTGAGATGACCTTCAGTAGGTGAAAAAATAAATACACTGTGGCATATGCAGACAATGGAAAGAAATGAGCTATCAAGCCATGATAGGACCTCAGGGAACTTCAAATGCACACTGCGAGGTGAAACCTGAGAAGGCTACATCCTATACAATTCCAGCTATGACATTCTGGAAAAGGCAAAACTGTGAAGACAGTAAAAATTATTAGTATTTGGGGGAGGAGGATGAATAAATGGGGCACAGATAGTAAAAATACTCTGTATGACAGCACAATGGTAAATGTCATTATATATTTGTCCAGACCCACAGAATGTGTAAGACCAAGAGTGAACCATGATGTAAACAATGGAATTTGGATGATTATGATGGATCCATGTAGGTTCACCAGTTAGACCAAATATTCCAGTCTGGTGCAGGATGTTGATAATGGGAGAGACTATGCATGTGTGAGGGTGGGGAAATTTCTGTACCTTCCTTTCAATTTGTTGTGAATCTAAAACTGCTATAAAAAAACATGGTTGTAAAGAGTGAAATACTGGGGTGCCTGGGTGGCTTAGTCAGTTCAGCGTCTGCCTTCCGCTCAGGTCATGATCCCAAGATCCTGGGATCGAGCCCCGCATCAGGCTCCCTGCTCAGTGGGGAGCCTGCTTCTCCCTCTCCTCCCTGCTTGTGCTCTCTCTCGCTATCTCTGTCACTATCTCTGTCTCTCTCACAAATAAATAAAATCTTTTAAAAAGTATGAAATACTGATACATCCACGCAGATGGACAGTGAAAATATACTGAATGAAAGAAGCTAGGCACAAAAGGCCACAGAATTGTATAATTCCGTGTATATGAAGTGTCCAGAAAAGGCAGATCCATGGAGACGGATGGTAGATCACTGGTTGCCTGGCTTGGGGGGATAGAGGGGGTGAGGAGTGACTGGTAATGTATGAAATTTGTTACGGCAAGGACAAAAATATTCTCAAATTGATTGTGGGATGGTTGCATGATTCTGAGTGTACTAGAAACCACCCAATTGTATTCTTTAAAAGGGTAAAGTTATGATACATAAACTATATCTTATTAAACCTGTTATTAAAGGTCCTTTGACCAGGCTAACATGGAGAAGGCCTTAGTAAAGCTGTTAAATAAGATTAAATGGTATTTAGCAAACAAAATAGGAGGAATAGAAGGTATGCCTAAGATGCATGGATTTTCTAAAAAGTGTTCATTTTCTAGTTTTTTGAGCATCCACCATGTGTAAACAGGTACAGTAGGGTCACTTTGGGGGACAGAGATAAAGCAACTAATAATCTGCTCAAAAAAACCAAAAAAGTTTGGTTAAAGCGGTTCCTCGTGAGCTTTAAATTCCCTCCTTCACTGACGTTTGCTTTGCTACTCTCTCTGCATGTGTGTACACGAGTTTCTCCCTGTATCCAGCCCGTCATTCTCTTAAATGTCTCTGCTGTGTTCACCTCTCTCCCTCACCACGAGCCTCTTGAAGCCTTCTAACTTGTCTTGCTGGATTACTGCAGTGATCTCTGACTGGTTTCCCCCACTCCTCTGACTTCTTTAATCCTTAATCTGTATCATAGTCAGATGAATTTCTTCAAAACTCTGAACTGTTGTGGCCAACCCCATTGAAAACCACCCAGTGATTATTTAGTGGTTTATTCTCATGGAATAAACACTAAACCCTCTTACAGGGCCTCATTAGCTCTGCATAGTCCCATGCTTACCGCCTAGACTCCAGTTTCATATTGTGCCCTGTTCCCTAAATGCTCTATATTCCAGCCACATTGACCCCTTTTCCATGTTCCTTCCTGTGCAGGACCTTTGCATGTACTATTCCCTTTTCTTGCTTATCTTGTCAGCTACTACTGCCTTTAGATCTCAGCTCACTTTTTCAGGGAGTCCTTCTTTGACAGGCCCATCTAGGTCAAATACCCCTATTACGAGGTACCATAACATCATTATCTGTCACATACTTGAATGAAATACTTAATGCCCAGTACTGGATTATTATCATTTGCTTACTAATTAGGGTTAGTTGTGCTTTGTTTTCTGTATGTTTTCGTTTTCCTGGAGGTAAGAAGTAGAATGTGCATAAGATTCATGATAGATGAGATTCTAGATGATTTGGCTAGACTTCCAGCCTAAAGGTAAAATTTAATCTTAGTCTCACTGAAAAATTCTGCATTGCAGTTAGATGGTTCCCACCATCTATGTGACCCAATAGGTTATGAGGAAATCCTAGACACTGAATGATACCACAGTGAAGTAGAACTTCACCAGAGAAGGACATAGAGTATTTTTCAGTGAATGAAATGATGACTGACTGAATACAGAGAGGGAAAGGTCACCTGTATATTAAGATGATTTATCACTGAAATTATTGTTCCTAGTTGATAAAATTATGACTTCTGGGCATATGGACTTGTTAATTAAGTCTCAATACTAACGACAAGGAAAACTATGAAAGGCATATTTTTAGGACCAAAAAAGAGAGAGAACTGCTTTATAAGTGGCTCTTGACCCAGTGTTTCTCTATAGGCTAAAGGATTTACATGACTTCGTGAAGAGCCCATCATAATTTTGTTGGGAGGCAGAGGATATCTGGCATATGTTACCCATGGCCATGTAACAAATTACCCTAAAACGTAGCAGCTTTAAACAATGAACATTTATCTCACAATTTTTAAGAGTCAAGAATCTGGTCGTAGTTGAACTGGGTCCTCTGGCATTCAGTCTCTCATAAAGCTGCAGTCATCACAAGGTTCAAGCAGGGCAGATCTGCCTCCAAGTTCAGTCATGGTGTTGGCAGGATTCTGTTCTGATGGATGTTTGGACTGAGGGCCCCAGTTTCTTGCTGTGGTTGGCCATAGGCCTCCCTCAATTTCTTGACAGATGGGCCTCTCTGTGGGGTAGCTCACAATATGGCAGCTGGGCTCCTTCAGTGAGCATGCGAGAAGGTGAGGAAGATGGAAGCCAGAGCCCTTTTGTAACCTATTCTTGGAAGTGGTGTCCCATAGTTTGCTGTATTCTATTCATTAGAGTCAAGTTACTAAATCCAGCATGTGTTCAAGGGGCATGAATTCTAGAAGGCGGGAATCATTAGGGCCACCTTACAAGCTTCCTCCTATAAGGTATGCACATATCCTTTTGTAGTTGACCCCAGAAAGAGTACATAAGGAGGGGAAATCCTCTTTATTACTATCAGAAACCAAATCAGGAATTGCATGTTGTCTTGGACTAAAGGATTATGGTACTAAGGTTATTTATTCCTTGATATTTTTGAGTTGTGAACTGTTTTGGACTAAGCTTTTCATTCTTCTGCCATTTCAAGTAATACCAAATGGATTTTTAAGTTTTTTCAGGTAGACCCTAAAAGTTGTCTTGACAGTTTCTTCGCTGTGCATATTTTGCTGAAACGGGACTGTTTGGACAAGTCTCCTACTCATATGGACTTTGAAAGTTTCTCTGATGCCAGAAATCCCACCATTTAAATTAAAGGAGTTAATTTCCCCCCAAGAAGAATTAGTTCTGCTGAATAGATTTCATATTAACCTCTGCAAAATACATTTGAATAATGAAAATGAATCTATGTTAAGAACTTCATTTCTTTAGTTTTTTAGGACAACTGTGCAAGAAATCTAAGATGGAGAGTTCTCTTTGGGAAATCTCTGGGTTGAGGAAGGAAATCAAACTGGAGCCCTTATGAAGCTCAGGGAATGGGAGAAGGTATCTTGGCAAGAAAAGGACAGGGAATTTGCAAATTACACTTGAGCAAATAGTTATGAATGGGGCTGCTGTTTGTTTCCCAAGGAAGTTCCTGAAATATTATATTTCTTTAAGGAAAGAGAAAATGCTGCAAATCCTCTGGTGTGCTTACTTTTTCTGTCCTACTCCTGAAAATAAACAAAGCAAAAAATCCTTCCCTTGGTGATGGACTTGTTTAGAAATATTATCTTCAAAGCGATCTTTATGTGAGCCAAGCTGTTCTTTGTATTAGTGAGTCTGGGACAGTTTCATATGTATCCTGGAAGAGAAACAAAACACGGGTGTGATTCCTTTTGTGTCCATGCTTACAACTCAGATACCAGAAAGACACCTCATTGATTAGTTCAAGTCTTAAACTCTGGCCTTAGCTAGTAGGGAGGTAGAGAATTAGATGTGAAAGGAGAAATGCTTCAAATGTTTAAACAGTGAGAGCCGTGAATATGGGTTTACTTAACACTGAGTATTTTCGACTGATTTAAGAAAATGAATCTTATGACTGGGGAATGCTTGGATTTCTTCTACAGGCTTGGTTCTCACTGTCTTTTTTCAGAAGGTTGCTGCCTATGGCTGTGCTCATAAAGGACTCTGATAGAAACTAGGAGTTTGGAAGAAAATAGCTTTCTTGGTCATCAACCCATTAAGAGACATGTTGTGGCTTTACAAAAAAGGTTAATGATACACTAAGGAATTCTTAGTGGCATTTTCAAATCTTCAAAAAGCTTTTATATTCCCATGGCCTTTCCCCCTTCCTCCTTGTTCTCTCGCCGGCTGTCCGAGGGAACAAGATGAAGTGCGGGGTCACTCCGCGCAGTGGCGGGCAGGCTGGTGGGGCAGGGCTACCGCTGAGTTGACAGCAGGGCCCTTTCTCAGGGTCTGGCTCCTGGGTGAGGGGAGGAGGGCCCGCTTCTGAGGAGTGGCCTGTTTGGACCTGCTTTCCAGTTAGCTTGCTTTAGGAGCCATATGTCACAGAGGTCCAGGCCCTTTTTGACAGCCCAGGGCTTGTCCCCCTGGGGTACGTATCAACAATAGGGAGATGGACTCACTTCCGAGGAGAACAAGTCTTTAAGGTTAGCCATCAGGGGATCACCTCAGATAAGATTTGGTCTTAATGGGGTGCATCCATGGCACAGAGGAGGCAGGGTACCAGCCAGCCCCGCCTGCCAGGCTGTGATGCTTGCGGCCGGGCCCTCGGGGGCAGCGTTGGCGCTGAGGTCCAGCTGGGTGGTAATTAGGAATTGTGTTGTGGAACTGGAGTAGAAGGGTCAGATATTAAGGATGTAAAGGGAGAAGCCAAAGGGTTTGGCTGGGGACTTGATTTGAAGGGCAGAGGACACTGGCAAGTCAGATGCTTTGGGTTCACTTACCTGACTCAGCCACACAGACTGTACGGTCTCTGTCAGGCGAGCCTTGGGTCGGAACACATAGTTGACAGACTTCCTCAGTTTCACATATTTTGGGTCCCAGCCTTGGGTATATATTGGACAGGTGCCAGTCAGGTGTGATCTGACAGATCAGAGCTTAACTTTTCAGAGTGCTGGTATTTTTAAATATAAATAATCAATACTAATCCTCTCCAGCCAAAGAGAAGTTGAGCAACGCGTATTTGATCCCAAAGTTTATATTTGTTTCTCGGGCTCTTTGAAGTTGGAGAGCTGGGACAGTTAGGAATTTTACACAGTCTCAAACATACTTTACTATAAGCGTTATCAGGTGGGTGTCCAGTTCTCAAGCACATGCCCGAGGCACTCAACTTACAAAGGGTTATCCCCATTTTATAGATGGAGGAAACAAGTCCTGGAAAAACTTATTTTTCCAAGGTCACAGCAAATAGGCGACATAAACAGTATTCCAAACCGGGTCTGTCTGATTTCAAAGACTGTGCTTAAAAACTCACACACTGTATCATTTCCTTATTTCTTAGTGTGTTTTTATCATGTCTTTATTGTAAGTTCAGAACTCTTTGTTTTTGGTGGTCTTGGTTTTCAGGTGTTGTATAGGCTAGCTTTGTTCTAGGTCTTGATCAGCTTTCGCTACTTGAACTTTGATGGAATTAACACAGTATGACCAGCCATTGTGTGTGTGTGTGTGTGTGTGTGTGTGTGTGTGTGTGTGTGTTTAATTTTCTTTACCTTTCTCTCTCTCTTTGTTTAAATCTTTTATGTTGCTTGCTTGCTTGTTTCTGTTTTGTTTTAACTAGTACTTCGACTAGTAGTTCTGGGAAGAAGTTACCTCGTATTCTCCCTCCCTTTCTTATCTCTTATCTGTCTGTGTTCTCGTAGGCTTCTTGAAGTTTTAGTAGGAATTGGCACTTTTCAGTGATGTGGATTTTCTTCTCCTGTCACCCAAGCTAGTTCTGGTGCATCTCTGTTCTTGGTTGGGTCTAGATTCTACACTGATTTCATCGATTGTTTTTCTGGTTCTGCCGCTACTAAAACTGGCTTGCAAGAATGCTTTGCCTTCTTGTTGAAACATCAAAAGGTACAAATAGCAAACACCGCTGAGGTCTCTTCCTTCCTGTCGGCACCTCCCCACCAGATGCTGCCTCATGCTGTGATGCTTATAATTCATAAAACAGTGTCATTCTTGAAGGCCCTAGGGGAACTCTGAGGGCTGGTGGGGAAAAACAGTTGTAGAAGTTTGCTAGAGAATTATTTTTTCCGTATCTTCCATTTGTAGAATGTAGAATGGTCTTCTGTTGCTTTTTTTGGTCTGAAGACTTGTTATCCTCTAGCAGAGTAAAATCTCCACTAGGTATATGGGGACAGTGAGTCTCAGAGAAGTTCATCAACTCACTAGTTCATGGTGGAGTTCCTGACAGATTTGGGATCAGGATAAAGTCTCCTGGCTGTTAGACACCTGTTCTTTAGTCCTGTGATTCCAACTCATGTTAATTAGAAAAAGTATTAGTAGAAAGCTCAATGGTGAAAATTTACAAAAATAAAAATACTGAACTTAGGTTGTTTGGTAAATTCAGTTGAAGCTTTCTTTTAGTTATATATTGAATTCATAGTGTGAGGAAGTTAGCCTTTGCCCATTATTTGTCACCTGTCTTACATTTTGCTGAGAAACTTGAGCCCATTTAGGTGCTACAACAGGAATTCAAGAATTCAGTTCTAGTCATTTCCATACTCTCCTCATTTAGTCTTGCTTGGCTTAAATGGTCATTGGTTTTTCTTCTTTTCAAAGAATTTGTGATACAGTTGTTCCTGCCTCAAAGATTTCACGGGTAAAAGTTAAGGCAGCCACATCACCTGAGTGAGAGGGTGACTTTGGAAAACGATGCTCAAATCCATTTGGCTCCTGCATCAGGATCACAGGAGCGCCTGTGCAAATGCAGGCTTCTAAGGTGCAAATGAGGCTCCAGACCCTCCAGGAAGTGGGGCTCTGACGTCTGTACTTTAACAAATGGCTCAGATAGATGTTTATGTACACCGAAGTTGGAGAATCACTCTCTCAAGAGAGAAGAGACCAACATCTATGACCGATGCTGTCTCAGCAGCTCTGACTTTCCCACCTCAGCTCAGATGAACACAGATACCCCTTGCTGTGTGACCGGAGGGGGGAGGGGCAGGGTATTGAGGGTGTCCTCTGCTGCAGTGAGAAGGATGCAGGAATGAAAACAGCTGCTGTAGAAAAAGTGATAGTATGTCAGCCAGGGATGTGTAGAAAGCCTGTGCAGTTTTTAAAACTCTGGTTGGCTTTTGAGTTTTCCTCATGGAGCCTATCAGCATATTCATGTGAGTTTTTCCAACAAGACGAGAGGATATGAATGGGGCAGCTGGGCTCAGGGATTGGCATGTTGGCTCCAAGAAAGTCACAGAAAGAGGAACCTCAGTGTGTGAACATCACTGACGTTGGATGGCCTTGAAGTCCCATCTTGATAAGGAAGCTCATGCAGCCAGGATGGCTAAGATGGAGTGGGACAGTAGGGAGAGTCAAGGAACTGCCTATGATGAGGATGAAGGACCGGACTTATCAGAATAAGAGGTAGAGAAGTGGGTAAATGGAAAGGTACAGAGATTTGGAAGCCTAGATCGTAAAGGTGGAGTGTTTTGGGGTAATGATAAGGTCCAAGGTGGGGCTTGTGTGTGGCGGAAGTGGAATGGAGTAAGTAAGCTCAACTGGAAGGGTGATAAGGGACCCTTTCTTCCCTGGCCCTGCGAGTTAAGGGAGTTTAGGGAACAACCATCGTGCTTTATGGGAAGTAGTATTAGGAAGGAAAGGCCAGATTGCCATTAAGACAAGCAGGTAGCGAAAGTGTAAACAAAGTTGAAAATATAGGAGTATTACATTTTTAAAACAGGTCAAGAGTTCCAGAGGCACATCAGAAGGAATTAGTAGATCTGGGGTGCGTACAGGAGGACTGTTCAGTAGGACTTCGTGAAACAGATGAATGTATCCAAAAGAGTGCTGTGGGTCAGTGCTTGTCAGAGTTAAGTAGGAGACTGAAACCACTGAAAAACAAGGTTAGATTTATTTAACTATGGGCAGGCTCCTTAGAGATCTTCTGTTACTAATTTATTACTGTGACGTACACTTCCAGCAAGTGACTTTAAAACATTGTGACCCAGAGTCAAGCAGGTTTATATGATGACCCAGATAGCTGTGTAATGATGTATGCATGTGTCTAACTAAACAACAATCACAAAGCCTCACTTAGCCGTTAATATATACAACACATTCTGACACTTCCTGTTCTGTTCTAATTCATTTTCTCAGAAAATGCGGGTCACGATCCATTGATTCATGATGTATGCGGCGTTCCGCGTGCTGCTGGACAGACGTGCGTCTGGTGCCTTAAGCCTGCTGTGGTTACTGGGTGCTGTTTCCTGGGCATCTCATGCATGAAGAATATTCATTTTCTTCTTGTTGATCATAATTAGAGCTTATTGTATGATCAGGAAGAAGCCAAGGAGTCCTGTTTGATCAGGTATTCCTGCTTAAAATCTTTCCTGGCTCCACACCTCCAACGGGATCGAAATGTACCCCCTTAGCCTCGCACAGAGGTCCACACTTGTCTTACCTGATGAAGTCTTCCTCCGGTTAATCATTCCCTCCTTGTCTTTTTCACACTATACTTAGTGGAGTTGATGGTAATTCTTAGTACATGTTGTCCTTCCCTAGCCATCAAGGAGCTCCTTGAGGTAGACTTTTTTCTCTCAGTACCCCCGGTGCCTCATCCAGGACCTGGCACAAAATGGGTATTAGGTTGGTTTGGCTGAGCAAACGATGTAGGGATCTCAGAAGTCCTGCCTGTGGTTTCTTGTCCAGGGTGGTTTAGCCTAGAGGGGCCTTGTGAGGGGTGCTAAGTCTCTCTATTGAATAGTTTTTGCTGAGAATGGTGATTTTCACTTATGAATGGTATGGGTCCCTTTGGGTAACACAGACCAGCCGACTGCTTTGGCACTTTATTGTGGAAACGGTGGTCCCAGAGTGGTTGAAGTCATGTTCCATATATACTGTTACCCACAGTACTCCGTGGTGACCATGCCTGGCCTCTCATGGTTTTGGATAACGTAGGACCAGGTGCTGCTCACCTTTCCATTTTAGTGGGATGCTCTGTCTAGGTGGTGTTCCGTGTTCGTGGCGTAATGCGATAGGAGTTTTAAAGGACCTCTGTGCAGAGAGAGCTGCCCACCCCTGACGATGCATTTTGCACAAATAAGTTGAAGTAGGCTTTTTGTGGATCAGAACTGCCTACGGTCTAACACATAACAAGACAGATTTGAGGATGCATTAGCAAAGGTTCAGCAAACTTAAATGATAAATGGGGATACGCAGAAGTCCAGCGGCTAGGTCAGACAATGAAATAAATTGATTTATGTGGTGTGGACCTGTGTGTGTATGTGAGTTTTGAGAAACCGATAGACAAAAACAGTAGAGGGAATATTCTTTTCTTGTTCCTGATGTGCCTCCCAGGCTGGATATAGACAGAACAAAGGGAAAGTAGTCAGGCTTATTTGGGGATGGCAGGAGGGGGGTAGGCAGGAGTGACACCATTTCTAGTAGTCACATGAACAATTCAACAGGAAAAAAGTGTAGGTGATTTTAATTTTATTTAATCTAGTATATCTGAAATATAATTTCAATATATAATCACCGTATAAAACTATTGAGATAAACTCCTGTCTTTTCCCCTCCAGCACAACTCAACTCAGACTAACTGCACTTGAAGTGTTTAATAGCCACGGGGACTAGGGGCTACCACATAGGTCAGGACAGGCCCTATATGTTGGATGCTTTAGTCTATGGGGGCCTCCAGGGAACTTCTGACCACGCCAAGCAAAGATGAGAAAGGGTGCAGAGACAGATGTGTTTTGTGTACATTGGAAGCAAAGTAAAGCTTTAAGAGAGTAGAAACGAAGAATTCACTGGCGAGGTGAACTTGACTTTTTTCTCTCCATTTCCTTCCCACCTTCGCATTTAGAATGGAAATGAACTTGCCAAGATTCTTGAGGAAATAGTAAGTGATATGCAGTGCATTCCCCTTTGCTGTTTTTAGCTCTACACGCACCTGACTCACCTTTTCCGGGGAGGAGCAGATAATACGACTACGTCTCTGCAGGAGACGTTGTGATGGAGGGGTGGGGATTCCAGCCACTTCGTCCCCTGCTTCTGATGGTTTCTGGCTTTGCTCATGAAGCTCAGTAACCAGAATAGACGCTGAGAAGGTAGTGAGCAGGAAGTCACCTACTGACTAGCAGCCTCCGTGGGCATCAAATCCATGTCACTTTTGTCCTTTGCTCTTACTTAATAAAGGACTTAATGATGGACTATGACAAAATTGGCCATCGTATTTTGAGACTTCACGCAGTTAAATTAAGACCTATCTACAATGCTTAATTTTTCCAAGGGTGGTGATGGAAAGAGACCAGGTGGGTAGTACAGACGTAAGAAGGAAGTCAGCCCAGTATCAACATTTTAATACCCAGGACTAAAAACAAAGTCTCTACTGTTTAATAAAGGCCAAGAAGGATGCTCTTTCTACCTAGGCGGACATCTTCTAAATTTTACTCACAAGACAGTTCCTTGTGTGCAGCTGTAGAAACGACAGAAAATACAGCCTCCTTGTTATCAGAGCAGCATTATCTAAATAAAACGAGCAAGATCAGTGTTCTGAAAGGCAGGGGCAGAGGTGCCATGCTGATTTTGTCGTCCTCACTGTATGAACTGTATCGTTGATTTCCCTAGTCCTGACTGTGTGAGTATTTGAGTGACCTTGAGCCGAGCGCAGTCTTGGTGTCTCAACGTCCGTATTTATGAGGTGGGTCCAGGACTGCCTTTCATACTACCATCCCTAACTGTACCTTTGATAGCAGGCTGAGCGTTGAGTACTACGTGTAAATTATAAAAAGTTGAAACATGAAACAAAATACCTCTTAAACTCCACTGTTTATTACGAAAACATTGTCAGTGGTAGGAACAGCTGTGAATCAGGCATCCCACCTTAATTAGAGTCAAAGAATGTGTGCGTTCAGCTGCTTTCTGTGGATTCCGTTTGCACATTTACTTCCTGTCTAGCATAGACGTGGAGTCGGTTTATGCAGGGAAGAATGAGCACGTCCAAACAGCCTAGAAGTGGGATCGTCTTTCTGTAAACAGTGTATTCGATACCACATACATGCTCCTCTTTTATAGTGTGAGGAGAGGAGGAGATTGCTTTTTAACCCTGGAAAGACACACACCGGTTAACAATACCTTTTCATGGCAGAGCATCTATAGTGGAAAAACTGTGACCAATGTGGCATAGAAAATCCAGCTCTTCAATATAATTCTTACTGGACAGGTCATCATCTCTTTCAAGAAGAAAAATAGGGTAGTTAAAAAGTGTTGACCCCTGACCCTACCACCCTGGGCAGGGCTGGAAGTTAGTTCCTGACTGTGAGCGGTGACTGGGGCAGCAGGTCGGTTGGATTTCTTTGAGTCAGGTGCAGAGAATGCTGCAGGTTTCCTCCTGGCCCTCTGCAGCACTGCACGACAGCACAGTTCTTGAAATCTGAAATCAAGCTCATTTCGGCTCACCGCCGCTCCCGTGCTGCCCCATAGGTGGACTGTCCATATACACCTGTTCCTCCCTAGCTCTGTTCTTACTTGTGTCCCTTTACGCTAGTCCGGATGCCTCTTCTCTCCACCCTTGCCCCCACCCCATGCCAGTCAAGCAGAACTGGGAGGTTGGATGGAGGACTCCAGGTAGACAGCTCCTTGGCTGCTCAGAGGACTGCCAGGAGGTGCCCCAGAATGGGCAAGAATGAAAGCTTTTCCACCTCCCTGTGAAACCTTCTATAATTATTAAAGTAATAAGGGGCTGTAGGGTGGGTAGCAGGGAGAAGCCTGCCTGACTTGGGGTATCAGAAGTGCAAGGTTTTTGAGGGCAGAGACTGTCTCATTGATCGTATTTCTTGTCTTGCTCTGCAGGACCTGTTTTCCAGCAGGTTCTTTTAAAAGGTGTGGTAACTAAAATGACTTTCAGCTTGGGTCCCAGACGTTCCATTGGACGGGTCCTGATTTAAAACCTAAATTTCAGTTAAGCCCAAAAGAGCAAACTGAAACTTCAAAGAACCAAAAATAGAGCATGTAATTTTATGTGCTATAAAGACTTATGGGGGTGCTTCACCCAAGTGCCAACATCATCTTGGGTTTATAGGAATAATCTAGTCCAGCTGTCATTACAGATGTGGGTGGGGCAGCTTATGACAGGTGGCTCTGAAAAGCCCCTTGGATGGGAGGGGTGTCTAGAATGCCAGCTGGCCTCTGTCCATCCTCTAATGCTCTCTTTCCCAAACCTGAGCACCGAGTTCTTCATTCTTTTCTGGGGTGTTGCCCTGTCTCGTTGGAAGACATCAGAACATGGAGAGAGTTCTCTTTTCCACCCTGTGAAGCAGTGGCTAAATGTATCAGGCCTATCGTGGTTTTAATTCTTTCGAATAGTTTCATCTATGTTTTCTCTTTAGCATGGTAAGGTTGAGTGCTGATGGGCAGAGGCAAGAAAACTGATTTTCGGAGCCTGGGCCAGAATCCAGTTCTCCAGGTGATGGTGCTTCCTCCATAACTATCTTGAACCTTTTGATATGTAAAGATTTATTAAATAACACACAGAGACATGTACAACAAAGCACTATTTGCTATAGCTTTGAAATATTTTTACATTAGTGGTAGATTCTGATTGATTGTGGTGTGGTAAGGAAAGAATTTTTCTTTCCTACCTTTTCATTACAATAGGTAGTAAACAAATCTGAGTTTTCCTTATTTGTTTGTTTTTAGTGAAAACTGCCTAGTTTTTCATTTGTCTGGGTGTTAGTTCTTAAAACCTTGAGTGGGGCCCTACATTTGGGGTTTTTAGAGAAATCACTTTTCTGTGTAATACAAGCACCCGTTGGGGGTCAGAAGTCTGTGGTCTTAGGAAAAAAGGTCAGAGCTGGGTGTCAGAGCAGGTCTGGCCAGATTCCCTCCGTGTCTGTGTGTCCTTCCTGTCGAGGTGCTCCGTGTGCTCCGTGCCCTGGGCAAGGCTCCAGGGAGAAAACAGGTGTAGGCTATCAGGCACAGCCTGTTCTCTGTTGCTTCTGGAATGGGGGGTGGGAGTTGATCTTTTCCGATTATACTTTAGATACTTGACATATTTAAAGTACATTTTAACCTTGAGTCTTAATTTTGAGTTTCTCACAGCCTTGTGGGAAGATTTGAATGACTTCCTCAGGGCATAGACTTTTTCTGGTTTTAATATTTGGTGGTAGTGTTTTGTTGAAAATTTAGTCCTTAATGTTTAGATTCACCTTTTTCTCCTTGTAAAAATCCTACCAAGGCCAAATTATCTAGAGTCGCTATGGTAACTTTGGAGAAATTGAGAAAGCATATTAATGCAAAGGCCAATATGCTTGAATAGTAGATTGCATTTAAAATGTGGGGGGATTAACTTTGGCGTAAAGATGTGCAGCTGAATCTTCGTGGGGAACGTTGAGAAGGATGAGAAGGACTGCAAAAAAACCCAAAAGGCTTGTAGCTTGAATAGCTTTTCCTGAAAATTTTAGCCATCTTTTTTGTTTCTAATGACTTCATCTTTTATTCTGCATTTTGGAGTCTCCTTGCTCCTTTAGCCATCTTTTCAATAAAATAAAGCTGAATTGGTTACAGCCAAGAATAGTATCAGTTTAGATTCTGCTCTTGTCTGCAAGACATTGATTTAAAATTCTGCCCAATTTATTTCCCTCTGCCCCCCCCCACAATTTTATCCATAGAAGATTAGCTTATAATTTTAGTTATAATTCATACTTGCTCATATTAATGTACTGCTTTATGTTGAAATAAACTCATATTTTCCCCTGAAACATAAATTTCATCAGTTTCAGCTCCTTTGATGCAATTATGAGCCTATCAGGTGCTTCTGTTTGTCTTTAAGTATTCCTGAACAGCTATAAGTTAATTAGGGAGAATTTTCCTAAATATCTTCCTGGACACTTGGCGAACTATCTGGGATTTTGATATATTATTGGTCTTGGCAGCCCAAAGAGTATTACAATTCAATTAAAAAAAAATAGTTACTCCCTTAGTAGATTGTTATCATATCCCCAAAAGTGACAACCATTTAAAAGAAGCTGATGACATATTTGAATACTATATAAAAGATGACTGATATTAAACTTCCTCCAAAAAATGTACTCTTTTGTCCCTGTAGCCACCATTAGAAGCACAGTTATAAGAGATAAGCAAGCTGTTCCCACTCTTGACTGCTTTTCCTTCTCACACCTGTCCCAAGCACATTTTTTCACCTACGAGGTGTAATCATTTAACCTATAAACTACCTGCAATATAAGATGTTTAAATTTTTTAGTCGCCAGCATTTTATCTTAACTGAGTGCTTACTCCATGCCAAACTCAGTAGTACTATTCTTACTCAGTGTGACCAGTGTGTGTGTGTGTGTGTGTGTGTGTGTGTGTGTGTGTGTGTGTATTGGTATTTAGTATTGTCAGCTTGAAGCCCAGGAGTTAGTATTACTCTAAGACAGAAGTTGAGCTTTTTACTGTCCTTTGTTGAGGTGGTTGTTTGTTTATGTACTGGTATGAAAATCTGAATTTGGGGATGTTGTAAACTGGCTGCTGAAGGAGTAGAAGGGCTAGACTCCATCACGTGGCAGTTTGTCTCCTCCCATTTGTCCATGGCCATCCCAGCGCACGGGACCTGGGGGCACGTGGAGCTGGGGGCACATGCGCACGCTTCCCTGTGACAGGGTTGGAGGGCGGAGGGCAGGGTCTTTTCTCTCACGTAGAAATAACCTGATGTTCTTAAACTGTGCTCGGTGAGAGATTACAGACTAGCTGAAGGGAAGTTGGGTGAAAACCTGATCTCCTGTGATTTTTGTGGAGGTAAGCCAAGAGACCAGGAAGCACCTCGAAATGGACCAGGTGAGGATATTTTTAGAACAGTGGACGTTATGATGTATAGTAGTATGTATCTGTGATGGCTGGGAGTATACAAGCTATTTTGTCTGGAAAATATGGTCATCGTTCTGAGTAACGTCAAGCTCATCCAGTACCTAGAGTCCTGTTTGCTAAAGAAGGGGACACACAGATGTTGGGTAGGCAGTAGCAGCTCTGCCTCTTCCTTGCTGTGCCACGTCACACCAGGCCAGATGGGGGGGGGGGGACTTTGCTGTAAGCAGCACACGTGGCCCGCCCTTGTGGATCCCACAACAGACAACTGCCCAGGTTATTTCAGTGAAGGGAAGGTTGAGGGTGCTAAATTAGCATATGACAGGGAGACCTAATCAGAAGACAAATAAGAACAGTCAGCTTTCATTGGTGGTATGTATTTCTGAAATGAAACTCTTAGAAGGTGTTTAAAAATTAATGGCTGGTAAGGTCAGGTCCATACCATAGTATGTGCTGTTCATTTAACTGAGAAAGATCCTAGCCAGTGAGATAGTCACTAATAACCAGCAGACCTGCGTAGCTAGTCTTCCTCACAGCCCGCTTCCTTGTAATGGAAAAACAAAGTGAGTGTAGTTATTTGTATGTAATAACTGGTGGTTGTGAGGAGCTTTATGGTTCAATTTATTTCTCAGAGGACCTTGTGAGGTAGTACAACTGATTCTCGAATTATTTTATGTTCTTACAAGAAAAGAGAAATCATTTCCCCAGCATTGGTTTATATGCCTGATTTTGTTCTCCGTTAAAGTACTGCCAGTCCAGCCTCCTGTATCAGTCAGATACGTCAGTGGAAATAGCACTCAGCTGAATATATAGACATGAGAATGATCTTTTGCTATCCCTGAGCGTTCCCCTTTGCTTGGTGGCCGATCAGTAAAGCAAGCATAAAATTGGCCTTCAGAGGTGTTGGGAAGATAGAGTGAGAATTTGGGGAAAACGTGTTAGTGTTGAGAATAGAGTTTACAATCAGTTCTAAGGTTGTACTGTGGATCTTTTAGGTGAATATTACTTAAAAAAATTTTTTTTATTGTAAATTTATGAGTGTATGTCAGCATGTGATATTAAGTCTGTATGAGATATCAAATCCTAATTCCTGGAACCTATAAATGTTACCTTATGCAGAGAAAAGGTCTTTGCAGATGTGATTAAGGATCTTGAGATGGGAGAGTTTCCCGGATTGTCTGGGAGAGCCCTAAGTGCAATCACGAGTGACTTGTAAGAGTAAAACAGGAAAAACAGCCCTATACACAGGAGGGGACTCGACTGACGCGGTCACCATAAGCTTAGGTACTCATAGTTCCCTACTTTTAGGAGTTAAGCTTCTTGGCTTCCAGCTCTCGTTTCAGGGTTGTTGACTGTGTATGTGGGCTGGGAATGGGAAACACCTGGAATGAGGATTGAGGGCACATTGGGCAGACATTGTGTTCTCCCCTCTGTCCTGCTGGGGGACTGCATGGTGCATCTTCCCTCAAGAACAGAAAACCCAGAGCTGAACTGAAACAGTGATTTAGAAAACACGTGTGTCCAGTGCTTTCAAAATTCAAAATGATGGACCCATACTGGGAAGTCCTGAGTAGCTGGAGAAGCCAAAGAAGCTGGAAAGGAGTTCCGGGCTCTGTGGAGTTGCGAGAAGGCAGGAGATTGGCCTCCCATCTGCGGGTTACCCTTCTCTAGCCGTGTGACCTTGAATGATTATGAACCTCTTATCAGTGGTTTCCTAACTGAAGGGAGAATAATACCCATGTCATGGGACGGTTGTGGGACTAGAAGTAACACTGCATATAGAAACTGAGCAGTTTGCACACGGTTTCCTTGGAGACTGGGAGTCCAGTGCTTGTCAGTTCCTAATCCCCACTTAAATTATTATAAATGTAAGGTGAAAAGAAGGAGAAATTCTTGTTAGTAATTAGTATGCTATTCAGTATCAAATTATCCATGACACTTGTTTCTCGTGTCTATTAATCACAGCTAAGGTCAAACCTTTATTCTTCTGTAGACTTGACTATTCTCTTTAAGAATTACCAATTAATAAGCCCAGGGGGGAAAAAGAATCTATAATAAACACCTATCTTTTAACATTGGTCTAAGGAAGTAGGGTAGAATCTAATTCATAATTGCCCTACAAAGTATTCTCTGATTCTGATGAAAGGTCAGCTTCCTGGAATAAAATTCTTCTGGTCTGAAAATATCCCAATTTAGGGAGGGGAAGAGAAACTGAGATTCAGTAATTCATCTTTCTGGAATCCATCCTGTTTGTTTAGGTCATTTTTGGGAACAGTGTGGTGACGTTCTGCCTTAGTAAGGGAGGCGTGAAGGTCCAAGGTACATGTTGCCTCAGAGGGAGAGGCGGTAGGTTTGCCCTTTCCCTGCAATCCCGTAACGCCAGACTAATCCGCAGCCTCTGTTAGTAAGATTACCCATCTGTCAGCTTCAAAACCAGAGGCAGACATCTTTACTTCCAGATTCTCTTGCTGTGTGGGTTTGGGAAGGGGCAAAGCTAACAAATACCACCTCCCTTGAAAGGCCGAGCACCCAGCTAGGTTTTTATATCCATTGATACAGCCGGTCCCCCGGCAGTCCTCTGATGCAGGCATTACTCCCTGCTTTGGTTAGGAAACCAGTGATAAGAGATTACATAATCTTTCAAGGTCACATGACTGGAAAAGCATGGAAAAAAGACCTCCAGATGTGAGGTCAGGCTCCCATCCTAGCTGTCCAACTATGTCTGAAACACCTCTTTACCTTGGGCCTGATACAACTTCGTTCTCCCCACCCCTGCCCCTCCTCTTAGTGGCAGACTTGCAAGAAACCCACATTTTAACAGTTGGACCTGTGGATAAGCCGTTCTGGAGAAGGTAGGCCTGGTGGGAGCAGAAAGGTCCCTTCATTCCAAACAGAATACGCAGTCCTTGCAGGGAGTCGCACCTGCTTCTGTGTTCCCTGGTTTCAACCATATAGTTTTTGTCTGCTTGACCTCACTCCTTTGTTTTCTGACACTCATCAGGTCCTGAAGTAACTTTTTGTAGGAGAGCATCTTTTGCCAGTTAAGATGGCCTTTCATCTTTCTCTCTGACCTCTGTGACATAAACTTGCTGAAAAGAATACTCTGTCTTGATAAAATTGGGTTGAGCCCATTTCAGTTTGATTCCGGCTGTTGTTTTCATGAGGATTATTTCTGACTCCTATTTCTCATTTCCCTTATCACCCTCACTCCCATTCGCACACGCCATCCGTGGACGCGCCTCACATACACACACTACACAGGTCACCGCCCACCTTCAAGATGAGTCACTTCAAAATGAGACTTTAACCCGGCTGTAAGGAAATCTCTTAGCTCTCCACGTATGTGTGGAGAAAGCTCTGTTGGCACTCTGCCTTGCTGTTTGAAATGGATACCTCAAATTTGAGTGTGCCTGTTGGAAATAACAACTCACTTTCAGCAATATTGTTCATTAAAATGGAAATTGCCTTGTACCCATTCTCATTCTTGGAGAATTCCCAGGAAGAAAGTTCATTTTACGTGAGCAGTGTTCAAGAAATAACCTTTCTCCTCAGATCTCTTTTTTAAGCATATAACAAGATTGTAGATGATTGATTTACACAGTTCTGGTCCGCTATAAAGGTTTTTATATCTAACAACAATAAAAACATATTCTCAGGAATTTTACCATTATGGGATTGTTAGTAATTTGGGGGAGGAAAGGTAACTTTAGGATTTAATTCCTGAATTAATAAGCTGCCATCACCCTGGAATGCCAATTTTCTTTTCAGTTGTTCCTTTACCCACCTGTGAAGTACATTAAAGCGTTTATCAAATGGTGATTTAAATGTGAAAATACAATGCCTTAGGACTGAATGTCCTGTGTTTGCAGTGCTTTTAGAGAGGATTGGGATTTGCACGGGGTGAGGTATAAACGGAGAGAAGGAAAGATTCCATAATAACTGAATAAGACCTCAAAGTACCACTCAAGTACAAAAAATATGGCCTAAAGCATAATAGAGCCTGCAAGATAAAAGCAATTTTGTTATTGTTGTTATAATAGCCAGCAGGCGCTATGTATATTTTAGGTCCTTTCAAAACTTTCCTTCTGAATACCATTTTATTCCTATTGTGGCTTTCAAACACGACCATTCCATTTTTAAAACAGTATTGAATCTTTATGGCACCATATATTTAAGATGCATGAATTATGTTCGGAAGGCTTCAGGACCAAAGGGCTGAGCAGCCTTAAGCACTTTTCTTTAAATATATAAGCTTAAAAGTGTATTGCTTAGCACCCCTGACAGGAAAGTTCAGTAAAATGCATGTAGTATTTGAGATTTTTATCTTGCATTTTTTAAAACCTTGGGCTTATCAGTTGGAAACTTTTTTTAAAAGATTTTATTTAAGAGAGTGCACATGAGTGAGTGGGGAGAAGGACAGAGGGGGGAGGAGACGGGGAGGGAGAGAATCTCAAGAAGACTGTACTGAGTGTGAAGCCTGATGAGGGGCTTGATCTCATGACCCCAAGATCACGTCCTGAGCAAAAAAACCCAAGATTCGGATGCTTAGCTGACTGAGCCCCACAGGCACCCCCTGCAGGAAACTTTTAATGGCATAATCACGTGTTTATCTAGTAGTAGTGAGTGTGACGTAAGTAGTGTGTGCTTTAAAATGGACTCCCTGGGGCGCCTGGGTAGCGCAGTCGTTAAGCGTCTGCCTTCGGCTCAGGGCGTGATCCCGGAGTTCCGGGATCGAGTCCCACATCAGGCTCCTCCGCTGGGAGCCTGCTTCTTCCTCTCCCACTTCCCTGCTGTGTTCCCTCTCTCGCTGGCTGTCTCTCTGTCACATAAATAAATAAAAAAATCTTAAAAAAAAAAAAACACCAAAATTTAAAATAAAATAAAATAAAATAAAATGGACTCCCTTCCTCTGCTTCCATAAACTTTGCTTTCTCTCTCATACATTGTCCTTGATGTGTTTGATGTCGCATTTTTATAGACCTGAGGAAACCCTGTTGTCACTGTTGCTTCTCCAAATGGTCAGATGTGGATGTGTGTTTTAATTGCTTGCCAGATCTTGAAAAGTCTGGTTAGATGGAATGTAATGGGAAACCCTGGGAAGATGCGTTTTTTTTTTTTTCTCACACTTCTTTATGAAAAAATTTGACACCGTTTAATAGATGTCTTTGCTAGTTGTGTGAAATAGAATTAGTAACAGTGTTACAGGTTTATAGGGCTTTTCATCTATTTGAGAAGATAAGCACAATTCCCTCACAGTGTGTCTTATCTTTACGTAACCTTGCTCTTGGTGTCCTAACAGGCACTTGAACCTTTGTCGTCAATAAATAGGATTCTCATCAGTTGTTCGATCCCTTTCCTGCTCTCCCACTGCCTCCTTCCTTCAAAGTGAGCTCCTTGTGGTTCTCTGCCTAATTTGTACGTCTTTGAACACACTGTCCCCTCTGCTTTGAATGTTTGTCCCCTTCCTTCTTGCATCACTATGTCTGACATGTCCCCGAGGACATTTGAGTTGGCCTTCAGACGTTCAGCCTGGCTTTCACTTGTCACCTCTGGCAGTTCTGCACACATAGTGATTCTTATTTACCTCTTCTTAGATTCCTGCCACCCCCGATACACCTTCCTTACCCTTCCTGCACCGAGTAGTCATTATTGGCTTGTTCCCCTGCCGCCCCGCCCCACTCCCGTGGCCACCCCAGACGCACACATAGCAGTGTCTGCAGTAAGACACAGCTCTATTGATTACCTTAGTAATAACGTCACAAGGGCAGGTCATCAGTGAATACCCACCAACGGTGTGAGTCTATTGAGGCTGTGAAAAGGGATTCAGAGACGTCTGAGATGCTCTTGGCCCCAGTAGTTCTTTCTCAGGCTTGGGAAATAAGGCATGTCCTGGGGGAGAGTGGCTGAGTTGGTGAGTTGGCAGGCCGTAAAGTGGGCCAGGGTAGCATAGACCTGTGGGTGTGTTCAGGCTTGCTCTCACCTGAGTGTGAGGCTAGGAGTGCTCACACCTCCCGTCCCCCAGAGGGTGGGGAGCAGTCATGCCAGTGGTGCCAAGATTTGAAACTGAGTGAAAGGGTAGCCCTGGGGTATTGCCTTGAGATGAATGGGTGTTCTTTAAGCTGGGGGGGAGAGGGGGGAGGAGCACAAGGAAAAGATTAGCTTTGAGAAGGGACAAGGTATTTGGGCAAAAGGTTGGAGCCCAGACTTCCTGTTCTGGAATTAGTAGTGGGAGGGAAGATGGCACAGTACGCAAGAGGCCGGATCTGGACAGCCTCGACTGGTAGGCTAAGATGTTCGGGTGTTACCTTGGTATGCAGAGAAATGTTTAATGTTTTGGGAGTTGCAAAGTGAAAGAAGCCAACAGAGTGAGGAGAGGGAAGGGCGACTGGACAGGGAAGGAGGCTCTTAAAATAGTCTAAGCAGGAAGCAAAAACAGCATTTAAGCCCCCCCTTCCATTCCCTCCAAAACTGAGTCCTACATGTCAGGCAATGGGGATTCAAATGTAAGTGAAGTGTAGGGTGCCTTTGCAAGAAAAGGGTGCGAAAACATCAACATCACCTCCATTGTCAGGCTGATAGTAAATTGTGACCTACAGGAAAAGACATGGGTGGTGATACCTAGTAAAGTGACAGAAACTGCAGCCAGGTCACAGGATGATGCTACGGTCACTCGTGGTAGATAGGGCTTCTGTTCACAGTAAAATGAGTAGTATCCTCTGTGTGCTGGTACTTTCTGCCAGGAGTCTGGTCCCTTTAACTGGTCCTGCCGGTTCTTTCCTTGGCCCCCCGCCTACCATACTCTGTTCTCAGCACCCAGCCAGGGTGAGCCTTTTTAACTGCAAGGCCAGTGATGTTACTTCTCTTCCCCAAACTCCGCAGTGGCTCCTGTCTCAGGGTGGGAGCCAAGGTCCTCAAGGCGGTCCACAAGGCACCCTACTCATTATGTCTCTGGTCTCAAGTCCTCCTGCACGGCCTATTCTGCTCTGGCCACTCTTGCCTACTTGGCATTGCTCAGATTCGCCTAGAATGCTCTCCCTTGAGGCCTCACCCCTGCGTGTCCCCATGTCTAATCTCATCTCCTTGAAGTCGGCTCATAGGTCACCTGACCATCCTAT
The DNA here is from genome assembly GCF_023065955.2 of Ursus arctos. Classification (NCBI taxonomy): domain Eukaryota; kingdom Metazoa; phylum Chordata; class Mammalia; order Carnivora; family Ursidae; genus Ursus; species Ursus arctos. Next base: position 60,521,975 of record NW_026623067.1, read on the forward strand.
TTGAAATTGCAACCTGTCCCCAGTCCCTTGCCTTGACCCTCCCCATCCCTCTGACCCTACTCTGTTTATATTCATGACTTTAATTGCTTTCAGACACAATACATCATGGGTTACTACCTCTGCTATCACTAGTATACTGTTCCTCATTAGGTCTCTCCACATTGCTCCACCCATATGTAGGCATTTTCAAGGCAGGAATCGTTACCTTTTCATTAACTAATGCATCACAAATGCTTGCAAAAGTGCCTGGTGCAAACTGGAAGCCAGTAAATACTAGAATGCATTGTGATTTTCCTGCTGTTATTCATAAGGCCTAGGTAACTACCCCTTCCCACCCCATATTAAATGGGTTTTGGTCATGGGAAAGAATAGTTGATCCTATCATAGTCTTAATTTTCTGTATGTTTACCCATTTTTTTTCTTCAAATGACCCGCTTTCTTGGAGATGTTTAGAGCAATCTTATGAAATATGTACAATAACTAGAGAAGAAAATTTGAAGTCCGTTTTTCAAATAAGAGAAAGTTATGTGGCAAAAGGGTCCCATCATATTATATCATAGAGGATTTGTGATCTGCGAGGCTGAAATGGGCTTTCCTATGAGATTCCGGCGATGCTGGAAGGTACGGTCCTCTGCTCCTCTAGCGTGCATTCCTTGATGCATTTCAGTAATGCTTGACAACGAGCTCTCCATCGTGACTGCCTTGGGGAATGTCTGTTACCCCCACAATTGTGTATGACCTTTACCATTCTATTACCTCTTAATTCTGGCGCTACACACACACACACACACCCTGAAAAAAAAAACCAAACAAGACAGAATATAAGGTAGAGAAAGAATCATTGCATAAAAGGACCACAGTTTGGGTTTTTTTGTTTTGTTTTGTTCTGCTTTTTGTCACCTCACCTGCTTTTCTTCTGTGTACACTTATTGAAACACCATATACACGCACCCCCATCAAAAAATATTGTTAGAGGAAATTGAGGAAATCACAGGTGAGAATGTGGAGATGTGCAGACCTTTGGATAACGTAGCCTGACATCTTAGAAGTAACTTCCAAAGGTGAGTTGGGGGCTCTTTAGAGTCTCAGAGGGAAAAGTTCCAGGAAGATGATGTGAGTGGTTTTTTTTCCTCTCTAAGTGAGAAAGTTCCTTTTCCAGAAGAGCTATTACTACACCTTCTTATCATATAACTCATTCCTCAGTGGGGCTACTTATGTGCAGGGGGGGCAAACATTGGTTTTGGGGAAGGAAAAAACCAATTTATAAAGGACAGATATACACACGGTGTATAAATAAATGCACAACATTGTTATGGCATTAAAATTTCACGGGAGGGTAATTAGGAAAAATCTAAACTCCTGGCGGCGGGAGCAGTAATAAAAATAATGGTTACGTAACACCACTTTGACCTAGACTCAGAGGCACCAGCCTGGGAATGGCCTCTTGTGGACGTTCCTGCTTTTGTGTGGGGAAGGGGGAGTTATTTTGATGGTTGAGGACTGAGCTGTGTCCAAGGGCTTGAGTCTGTAGGCAGAACAGGCGGATCCATTTGATGTGTCGGGCTTTCCGGTTGAACGGACTGAATTGCTCAGGTTACCTGGGAACCTGCAGGGCTGAGCGGAGGATTCGCTGGGCTCCCGGGGACTGGCAGGCAGGAGCAGCACTGGGGAATGTGAAGGGTGTTTGGAATGTCCCATGTAAGCTACCTCCCCAAGAAGCAGTATATCCCTTTTTCTTGATGCCTCTGCATTAATGTCGCTCCCTTTGCTTGCTTGTGATTCTTCCTACTTGAGTTTCTTCTTCTAACTCACCGATCCTCTCCCCATTTCTGTTTCAAAGTCCTGGGAGAGAATCGAAACAACGTAGTCCTGCCATCCTCATCTGAGGGGAGGTGAATGCAGTGGCCAGCAGGCCAGACCCATGGCCACTGAAGACAGGCAGCGCTCGGTCAGCTGCCAGGTCAGCCCTTGATAGGAAGAGGAGGGTGCCACACAGGGTCTGGACATAGCTACCTGTGACTGAGGAATTTCCTGAGGCCACTCCTCTGGTGACTGTGGTCATGATTCCCTGTGAACGTAGCTTCCTGAGAGTGAGGCGTGGGCACCCTGAGGTTTCACCTGCCTGAGAGGAGGTTTGAATGATTGGGATGAGTGTTTGACCTACATGGTCATCACTGAGGATTTCTTATTGGGATTTCTTTCAGCATCTACTTGGACAAAGAATTAATTTTACAGTTTTATTCAAGCATCTTAAAGGTTGTCTAATTCCTTAACATCAGGAGAGGAAAAGTTTGCCCAGACTTGCCAAGTATCTCAGACATGGCGCTTACAGCTCGTATGGTTTCTTCCCGGAAGTGATTGTGAGGAGCTTGAGGGTTGAGCTTATTATTTTCATCTCTTTCTTCAGCACTTACTGCAGCATCTGACACTTGGGAACTTTCCAGTAAATTACATGATAAGACAGTGGGCTTGCTCATGGAAGAGGTAATAGGTAACTCTGAAAATTTGGACATCAACGAAGGACAAATGCTACAAAACATTTATCTCAAGTCAGACTATAAGGAGTCCTTATTTTAGAGTTTAGGTCTGCATCTTAATATTTATTAGGTTACTTTTTGAGAGTATTTTTATTAAAAATTTCTGAGCCTCAATTATGAAAACAAAGGGAGGAAAAATTGCAATTGTAAGTAAGACAGAGATGAATCTCCTTAGTATATAGAGTCTCTTTCAAACAAGTAAATAAGAAAAGAACATTCAGTTGGAGCTTTTTTTTTTTTTGCCCACCTTAACACATAATTCATGTTTTAAAAAAGAAACTTACGAAACGTTCAGACTCATTGGAGAAATTGTGTGAGCACCCCATTTTGCCTATCAAATTGTCAAGGATTAAAACCTGATAGTCACTCATAGGGTTAAGGGAAGCAGGTATTCATACCTCTTATGTGGGAGTATAAGTGATATATAATCTTCTGGGAGGATAATTTGGCAACAAATATTTTTATGACTCAGCACATTCCTCCCCAAGAATGTTTGCCGCATTTACGAAAGTGAGAAAATATAAGCAAACCTGCCTGGCTAGGAATAAGTGACTGTTTAATTAAATGATATAAGCAAATGATAGATATTTGGTCATTAACAACAAGTTTGTGAAGTCTAACTTTGTGTAACTGAAATACAGTCATACAGAATCATATCAATAGTATATGGTATATTTAGAAAAATGTATATTTTCCTTAATGTTAATTATATGTATTACTGGATCACAAATTACACTTCTTGATAATTTTCAAAATTTCTTGTTTTTATAATAGGGCAATATCATTTCCATAATCAGGAAAGTTATTTGGTAATACATAGCACAGTCTATGGAAATGAGAGCAATCTTAGTTACTTAATAGATGACACATCACTATAACATATTGATGATGACTTTTCTTTAAAGGTCCTTCCCCAGCGGTTAAACAAGGAAAAGTAGTTTAATAAAAAGCACTTAAGGTTCACATAGAGTGTTTAGTAGGTTACTGAAACGGAAACAAGTAGAGGCAGCATGGAATCGTAGACGGAACACGCATTTCTCCTTTAGATGATCCTGGGTTGGGATCATGGCTATAGCTGTGGGACCTTCGGTGCTGGACCTACAAATTCCCCACCTGTGAAATGGATCTATTAACCATCTCCATCCTCATAGGACTCTTGTGGGGTGCAGTTCCTGTGTGGGGGGCCCTTAACACAGAGTGTGACTCAGTGAACAGGTGGCTCTTCTTAGGAGGAGCAACCTCTCAAGAGAGGCATAGCATTTCCTTTAAGAGAACCAGACTTGAAAGCCATTAATTAAGTGATTACTCACTGTACAAAAAATGACAGTTGGGATGGTGTGTTCATTTTCTCTTACCTAAACTTAAGAGCTTAAAGCGCACACGTTTATCAGCTGATTGTTTCTGTGGGTAAGAAGGCTGGCCGTGGCGCACCTGAATCCTCTGCTGGAGGGTCCCACCAACACGGTGGCTGGGGCTGGGTTCTCATCCGGAAGCTCAGCTAGAGAAGCAGCTCCTTCCTTATTTGTGTGGTTGTCGGCAGCATTGCGTATGGGTTGTAGGATTCATAGCAGCTTGCTTCTTCAGAGCCAGCAAGTGGGGAGAGGAGTAAAGACAAGCACAGAGGCTCGTGATAGCGAGGCAGAGTCTTACATAACGCAGTGTAATCGTGGGGATGCCATTATGTCACCTTTCCCATATTCTGTTGGTTAGAAGTAAGTCACAGGTGCTGCTTGCCCTCAAGAGAAGGTGATGACGCAAACTTGTGAATACCCTGAAGGGGGATCGTGTGGAGGGGTTGCTTTGCTGCAGATGATATTCACATGTGTTCCAAACACCAAAGGGAATGGGCTGTTTTAGAAAGCGATTTGGTAGAGGAAGATATTGGCTTACATCTTAATAACATTGATTGGGAAGCAATGTTCCTTGAAAAACCTGGTTCTCCTCCAACCCAGGGAGCTTTTCCGGATCTCAAGGCTCATTACTTTATAATTATGGGTAATAGAAACATTACTTCAAAGGTGACTTTTCTTTTCTAAAGTGTAGAACTTTATTCTTTTGTTATTTCTGCACTCTTTATAGTAAGTACTCGTTTCAGTGAAAATAAACTTTGCTTTGTCTCACCCAGAGTCATCGTTAAGCTTATAAACTTTCATTTGTCTTCTAGATTGAAAACAAGCTATTTGTTTTGCTTTTCACTTGGCATTCTCAAATGAGAAGTGAGGCATCTTGTGTTCTCTGCTGGGCCCCGCCTCCTTGCACTGGCTCAAGTTATGATTAGTCAACTCTCCTCTGTATGGGAAGATGTTGATGAAGAATGCTAAGAATTTCATGGGTTTCATAAAAGCCCAAATGAGATTGCTATTTGAGATGAACACACCAAAATACGAACGTAATGTTTTGGAGGTTTATTTGTAATCCACGAGATGCGGCTGAGGGATGGGTCACACCCATAACCAAGCCAGTGGAGGCCCTGATGAATATCGGAACTTTTTTCCTGCCGTGAACGGATGTACCAGCTGCCCCATTACAGCACTTCTAGTGGCTGTAGGATGGACTCTTGGTGATGAGACTCTGGAATGTTTTAGAACATCTGCTTGTCATAGCCTCAGTGTGCGGCTGCCTGGCCACACTTAGCAAGGCATTCTCATTCACGTACCACCTTACAGAGTAGAACTCCTGTGTGAGGAGAACCCAAACCTCCCACCTCTCACACCGAAGAGACTGTGTAGTCCTCGCTGTAGACATTCTGATAATGTCTGGCATCTGTATTAGAATTCAGAACAGAGACATGCTCCGCATTCTCTTGGGCCAACTCTTTGCCAGATTAGATAACATTGGATTAGAGAACAAGTATCTACACATTTCCATTGTTCTTAATGCCACACGTGTGCCCAGTGCCTAACTTTTCAGAATGTTTTCATATCTTTTCTTGATTGAATAAACACATCCACACTGTGGACATGAGTCAGATGGTATTGTCTCCATGTTATAGATGAGGAAACTAAGGCTCAAAGGCTTGACTTTCCAGGACCGTGTCACACAGAGACAGAAATAGAGCCAAGGCCACCTCGTTGCAAACCCCGGATACCTTTTCTGAATAAATTGTGGTGAAGGGCAGGAAGTCCATTTGAATCCTACCTCTTCTGCATCCCAGCTCGGTGACCTTGGGCTTCAAAGTCTCGGTTTTCTTATGTGTGATGTGGAGAGACTGGGGTTATTAGGGCAAAAGGACAGTTTAAGTGCAGTCTCTAAATCCGGTGAGCAATCAGTACGTGGCAGCCATCGATAGAATTTATTCTGCTCTTCTTCTCACAGCCGAGGTGTTGGTTGGCCTCCCTGGTGTATCTTCCTCAAGCCCACAGGATCTGGGTATCTAAAATTCTAGGCCTATAATCCACAGGCAGTGAAAGAGAGAATGCTGTTGCCTCCCTAAAGGTTATTACAACTGGGAGTGGCTTGATCTCTGGGGACCAAGATCATCCCCCCCCCAGAGGAGAGTTGCTGTGATGTGGGATGAGATCCTGTGAAGGCGAGAGGGTGAGCAGAGCATAGTAGAAAAAGTGGAAGGTGGCTTTTGGGCAAACCTTTGGATTTGCTGTCCAGATAGATTAGCAATCCATTTAAAGAAAGATGGAGTAGGGGGATATGATCGGTTTTAGTTAGTGTGGCATCCAAAAAAAAAGAAAGGGAATTCTGACCACCTGGCAGGGATTTATTTCAATTCTGATTTGTCACTAGTGCAGATACACAATCATGACTGCATTAACACAAGAAGCCGTCTCTTCTTACCCACTCTCAAAATCCATCTCCTGCACCAACAACGCGTGTCCTGCTGTGTTGAAGTCTGTGTCTCTCATGTGTATGGCAAGGAAGGTGGCCTCCGGAATGCAAGCATCTGGGCCCTCGGTCCTGCCCGCTGTCTTTGAATCACAGAGAAGTTATACCCCTTGACTTCTGAGTGGATGTCTTTTGAACCACATTAGAAGCATTGTTGCCCCGTATCTGGATCTTCCGGTACCCATTCAAAAATAAAGCAACTCCTTTATGAGGAGAGATCCCTCTGCTTTCCTGCATGAGATCTGAGACATGGCGTGGAAAATGGAATTCTCTGAGTTCTTTTAAATGTGAATACCATAGCACGTTATCTGTGCAGGGTTTTTTTTTTTTAAAGCGTGGCATCATGCACGCACATGTGCCCACCTGCATTTGATGAAAGGCTACGATTTCCAGGTAAGACAGTATCATCCAAAAAGCTAATCTGTGCTGTAACCCAACTTAAGTCTTGGGCAAGTTGCTTAAACTTTCCAAGTTACCTATAAAATGGGAATAAGAAGAGCTGCCTCCTAGAACTGTTACTGAGAAGATAAGCTCTCAGTAAGAACTCAAGTGTTAATGTACGTTTTTCTTGTTTGTTTGTTTGTTTTCGTACCTAGAAGCTCTTGTTTTACTTTCTTCTGTTGCTTGCCCCTGCTTGCTGAGTGTGGACATCTATCCTAAATAAAGGTGAGTGTGGATGCTGGTTAGCAGCGCTGCATTCGCTCACGGGGGAGGTAGTGGTCAGAGAAAGGGAGTGTCTTCTTGGCGCCGCTGGAATGCGCCTGTAGTCCAGGGCTTGGCAGGGTAGCATTGTCATAACAATTCCTTTTTCTTAATATAGGAGCTTGGAAAATACAGAAATGCATAAAAGTGATTTACAACCTTATCTTATAGAAGTAATGAGACGTCCTGGTGTCTTCGCTCCCTGTGGTTTTTTAACTTCAGACATTTTTGCACGTGAGACGTGTCATGCCTACAAAGGTACATACAGCGTATGCCCCGCTTAAGGAATACTACCTATGTGGGTATCCATTCCTCGATCGAAGAACTAGAACATCGCCTGTTCCTATAAACCTGTGCACCTGGCTCTTCATTTATTTCGTTTTTTTAAATCAAGGAAGTTCGATTCATATAGTTTCATATTGTGTTCTTCTGCCTGCTTTATCATATGCGATTACCTATAATGTCATCATTTCAGGTTTTTGTCTTTAGAGCTTAAAGCAACGCTAGATCATGGACTGGCCTTATCCTAATGATAATTGCTGCTGGTACCTAATACAGGCTGGGTACTCTTTCTAAATATTTAATTTTACCGCACCCTATGAGGGCCAGTAGTTCCTCATCTAACTCGTGGGAAGAGGGAGCTTCAGAATGTTTAAGCTGCCAAGGTGATGTGATAAGCAACAGATCTGAGATCGGAGCCCAAGGCTGTCTGATTCCAAATTCCTTGTCATTTCTACCCCCACCAAGCTGCCTTATGGACAATATATTGGACGTGTCACGCACATTGAAGGAATTGGCCATTAAATGTAGTATTTCTGCCTAATTCTAAGCAAGAAGAATAACACACATGACGAGGCTCTAGTTTTTAGATGGTGCTTGTGCCAGAGAAATCCAAATGGAGGGAAACTTAAACAAGAAATGTGGGTTTAAAAAAAGTCGTTTCTTGATCATCTGAATGGTATTACATGTAAAAGGTCTGCTTTTATTTGGCGGCCCCATCGTGTTGGGTTGTCTGGTCGTCCCGCGCTCCCACCCCACCCCATGTTGTGGTGAAGTGAAGTCTGGGCTTTTATGCTCTAAGTAGCCCTCCCGCTGTGTTTTCTACATCTGTGCATCTGTAATTACGGGCGCAACCTGGGGGAACAGCTCCACTCTTTGCTTTGCCCAGGGAGACACTGCCTTGTTGAGTCTCAAAGACTGAAATGGTTGCTATGGTTGCCGCAGAGCAACAATGTTGAGCTCAGTGGGACTTGAAAGTCACGCCGCTGCGTGTGGAAGGGCGGAGACTCAGTCTGGCACGGTTACAGTTGCTCATTATATTCTGTAGGTGTTGTCACTGTGGCCTCCTCAGTCTACTCCGTGATGTGTTCAGAAATAGAAGGCGAAGAAGAGGCTGTGTTCGTTTAGGTAGAACAGCCTGTGTCCTGGAAATAACGTGACGTTCTCGCACGTTGTGCCGTAGCTGTTGTCAAAGTTAGTGAGGCCACGGGGTTCCACGGACGGGAGTGTTCGTTCAGACACGCCTCACCTCGAGCTTCACTGCAGCGGCTCGAGGTATGGTAATCCACTGGCTGAGACCAGGGAGCTGCAGAGCGCTGCTAGGATGGTTCTCCAATAGCCATTAAATGCCGACAGCCACCACCACTTGCTGAGGACAATAAAAGCCGTGGAGGAAAGTAGTCGCCATTAAACAAACATATTGATAGGTTTGAATTCTTACTCTCTGGACGTCCAACCTAAATAATGCTGTAAGCAGTTTGAGTTCATGCTTGAATTAAAATAGGTTTTTCGAAACTTAGTGGGAATAATGCATCATAAACAATTTAATGGGAAGGCCTCTGGTGGCTCAGTGGGTTAAGCGTCTGCCTTTGGCTCAGGTCATGATCCTGGGGTCCTGGGATGGAGCCTGGTGTCGGGCTCTCTGCTCAGTGGGGAGTCTGCTTCTCCCTCTCCCTCTGCCCCTCCCCCTGCTCATGCGCTCTCTCTGTCTCTCAAATGAGTAAAATCTTGTCTAAAAAGAGTTTGGTGTATCTTGGCTTAATGTCTGAAATGTGAAATCTAAAAACTTGGAGAATTTCAGAACGTTCTCTTACGAGTGGTACCTAAATATAACAAACCTAATGAAGCTCAGACTGACTTTTTAATTTTTTATTCTATAAAATACTTTATTTTCTTGGGGTGCCTGGGTGGCTCAGTCAGTTGTGTCTGTTGATACTGGCTCAGGTCATGATCTCAAGGTCGTGAGATGGAGCCCTGTGTCGGGCTCCATGCTAGGTGTGGAGCCTGCATAAGATTCTCTCTCTCCTTCTGCCCCTCCCCCCAACCCCACTTGCACACTCTAACTCTGTCTCTCAAAAAAAAAAGTTATTCTTAAATTTTTAATTTTATTGTGCTACAGAATGACATTGCCCCTCCCCCCCCCCGAATGACTTTTGATGCCATGCTTTCCTATCTTGGTGTAGAGTCTTAGTAAGCAAGTCTCACAGGTTGCTTTTCTTTCACGCTAGACTGGTGATGGGGGGCAGGTATTCTGTTGGTTCATGCTATTTGGACAGGTCTACCTAGAATTTGACATCTCACAAAACTTGATCTCATTGATGGATTCTTTTCAAATGCCTCGCTAAAGCTGCTGAATCCCTGAACCATCAGAGCTGGCAGCATCTTTGGCAGTGGCTTTGACTTTCAGACAGTTGTGTGCTGACAGGAGAGTGTGCCTCACTAAAACGATGTCAGGATATGTTTAGGTATCAGGCCCACTAGTGCATTCCTCCCACCCAGTCCCCCGACCCTTGGATTTCATCAGCCTTCTGCCACTGACTTGTGGCAACTCTTATCCTGGTGCTGGGGAGGCAGGCAAAATCTTAGGGTCACTAGCTTCAAAGTGAGCAAGGGCAAGGGCACTTGTTACTGTGTTTCTCCACTGCTCAGGTTCCCTACTCGTAGATCTTCTTTGCCGTCCTGATTTTTGTTATTGCTGCTGTTCCACTGCTCCTCTCCCCATCGCCCCCGCCATGTGTGTGCTACTCTGTCTAATCAACATTTAAATGTTAAAGTTCATCAAGACTCAGTCCTGGGCTCCCTTCTCTCCTTAATCTATACTTTCTCTTTGTAATGCAGGTGGATGAAAATGAGATTTCTTCTTTGGGAGATGACTCGTGTCTGTCTCTAGGCCAGGCCACTTGTCTGAGCCCCGGATCTGGCTGTTGTTGCAAACTCAACATCCTCTGCTTCTGTGTGCTATTTCAAACAAGCATTCAGATCCAAACTCATGACTTTCTAATGCCCCACCACCACCGTAATCCTTCCCCCAGCGACAGATGTGCTTTCCTCCATGTCCTCTTGCCCTGAAAACACTCAACTCCACAGCCCAGGGGTCTACACCACCAACTCTCCCTCATTCTCTGTGCTCAGTAGTGCCCACATTCTATCAGTCCCGTCTCTTCAATCTCTGCCCTTCATTGGGCTCCATCTAGTGACCTGGTCCTTGCCGCCCTCACTCATCTCCAGCACCACCCCCACTAGCCATACTGCTCCTCAGCTGGCCCTCAGATGGACCTTCCCTCCTTAGGGCCCTCACACAAGTGCTCTCTTCCTGCCTGCTGCACACCGTTGTTATTGGTTTCATGTTAAGGGCTGTGTCCTAAGAGGAACCTTCCCTTGATGCTTAGAGGAGTTCATTCTTCGTGGTATAAGCTCTTAGGCCCTATGTGGCTCTCTCAGAAGAGGTTTAGTCCCATAAGAATAAGAACTGTGCCCTTGCTCTCAGCATAGGCTTGGTGCCCAGAATGGGGCCTGGCACTAGGTAAACACTTGGCAAATACTTGTTGAATGAAGGAAGGAAGGAAGGAAGGAAGGAAGGAAGCAAGCAAGCAAGCAAGCAAGCCAGACTCAGTATCTAGCAGTTTACATACATTATCCCATTTGAGCTTCAAAGTCCTGTTCAGATTTCTTAAACAGCTTGTCAAGGCCCTCTGGAAGCAACAAAACACAGCAGGGAGTCACCCCAGGGCCAGGGAGTTACCTAAGTCTAGGCTCTTCCTGCTCCCATCACCTGCTCCCTCAAGGAAGAAAGAGTTGCTGCTGTTAGATTTAATTAATAAGTTAGTGATGATAAAAGGAGACAGGAGCAGGGATTCTTCTCATAAGGCGAATTGAGGGAGAGTTCAAAGAGACTTGAATTTTACAGGTGCTAATTTCCTTAGTTTCTTTAAAAAAAAATCCTCTACATCATCAACTTGGGGAACTGTAGAACTGGATCAGCAGATGTTCCTGCCAAACCTCTAAGTGATGTTCCAAGGCACCTTCCACTGCTTCCTCAGATGTCTGTCCTTCAGAGCCACACGGCTCTATTCCTGATCTCCAAGCTTGTAGCTTTCAAACCACTGTCAGCCTCTATTCTCCGCCATTGTAGTTCTTGTCTTCTGAGACCTTATTTATCCCCTGAAGAAATATCTGTCAACCCACCGGGTTGGGACCCACCTTTATTCCTGACACTTGTAAACATTTCCCCACCAGTGTCCCTCTCCTCAGCAACCACCACACTTTTAACAGCAACTGTCATTAGTTATGTAATCAGGTCTTGACTACACAAATGGGCAAAGCCTTATTATTTAAACATTGAGCACTTTATGTATACCAGGCACTGTACTAGGCTTGGAAGTTTAGAAATAGACACATTCAGTGTTCTGTAGTCTGTTTGTACTACCAGCAACCAGGCAGGAATGGGCAGATAACTAGTGTAAAACCAGGAAGTACTTAGAATCCACCAACACTGTACTGGTTTTAGCTCCCGGACACCTCTGAGGCCTCCATCCATTCCTGGTTCAAACATGGTACAGAATGTAACCTAAGAGACCTCATATTTGGGCAGGAAGAAGAACAAGTTTATTTTCCTTATCAATTTCTCACTCTCCTCTCCCTATACCCCCTTTATCTAAGTACAGTTAGTTCACTGCTAATAAGTGTCTTGTTCCCAACATATGAAAGTTTCTAGCACTTAGTGGGCGATTTGTAAATGTTACTGTCTTTCCCCAGGAAGCAGTGACATGTATTTATCTCACACTTGAAGTTAATGAAAAAATATTAACCATTGAGCACACATCTATCTGCCCTATTGAGATTTGACCCAAGAGTTAAGCCCGCGGTCCTGTGTACAATAGACAAAAGCAATGATCTTCAGAGTGGAAAGTGGGAAAAAATATATTAGGACATCTATTTTTTAGCTGTTGCCTCTTAAAATTTTATTTTTTGTTGTAGACAAAATGTAGATAATATTTTGGACCTAATAATTATAGCAAGAAAGAAGCATACAAAGTTAATACATAAAAGTCGATCACTATCAATGAACCAGGTGGAATTTGAAATTAAAAACACAACACCATAGAGACGCCTGCCTGGGTGGCTCAGTCGATTAAGCATCTGCCTTCAGCTCAGGTCATGATCCCAGGATCCTGGAATCGAGCCCCACATCGGGCCCCTTGCTCAGCCAGGAACCTGCTTGGGCGCATGAGCTCTCTCTCACACACAAATAAATAAAATCTTTTGAAAAAAAGCACAACACCATTGACATGAGCATCTCCCCAAATGAAATACTTAAGTATAAATCTAAGCATATATACAAGAGCTATATGAGGAAAACTACCGAACTCTGATAAGCAAATTTAAAGAAGAACAAATTGAACAGAGATACTTCCTGTTAATGGATAGGAAGACTTAATATTGCCAAGATGTCAACTCTTCCCTACTTAATCTATAGATTCAGTGCAATTCTAGGCCAAACCACAGAAGTTGTTTCGTGGATATTGACAACCTAATTCTAAAGTTAACACAGAGAAGCAAAAGACCCAGAATAGCCAACACAATATTCAAGGAGAATAATTGGAAGACTGATAGTACCTGACTTCAAACTTACTATAAAGCTATAGTGATCAAGACAGCGTGGTCATGGTGAAAGAGTAGACAGTACATCAATGGAAAGGAACAGAGCGCCCAGAAATAGACCCACCTAAGGACAGTTAACTGATCTTTGGCAAAAGAGCAAAGCAATACAATAGAACCAAGATGGTCTTTTTAACAAGGAAAGTAAAAAGATCACTGGTTGCCAAGGGTTAGAACAGGGAAGGAGAGATGAATAGATAGAGGATTTTTAGGGAGGTGAAAATACTGGGTATGATACTATAGTGATAGATGAATGTCGCTATACATCTGTCCAAACACATGGAAGGTACAGCACCAAGAGTGAACCCTAGGGCAAACTGTAGACTTGGGGTGATAATGATGGGTCAACACCGAGTCATTGGCTGTAACAAATGTACAGTTCTGGTAGGGGAATGTTGGGAACGGGAGAGGTTGTACATGTGTGGGGGCAGGGGATATACGAGGAACCTCTGCATCTTCTCAATTTGGCTGTGAATCTAAAATTAAAAACTACTCTCAAAGCTATCTTTTAAAATGGAGACAATGTTAGTTTAAAGCACCAATAGCAAACATTCACTTTCCTCTTTCTGTGTCAGCCACTGTTGTGAGTTCTTTACATACCTTAGTTGATGCTCATAAAAGCCTTAGGAAGTGCGGTTTTTATCCCCATTTCACAGATATGGAAACAGGCAGACTGAGGTTTAGTAACTTGCTAATAACGAAGCTGTGAAGCCGGAGGCTGGCCAAGCCAGGGAGCCTGGCGCCACAGCTCTGCTCTTCAGCATTCTGCTAAGCTGTAGTACGTGCATGGAATCTGCAAATAAGCGTACATGTGCTCAGAGTACTTGTACTAGTAGGAATATATGATTAAGAAAGTTGGAGTCCAGGGGCTCCTGGGTGGCACAGCGGTTAAGCGTCTGCCTTCGGCTTAGGGCGTGATCCCAGTGTTAATGGGATCGAGCCCCACATCAGGCTCCTCCGCTGGAAGCCTGCTTCTTCCTCTCCCACTCGCCCTGCTTGTGTTCCCTATCTGGCTGGCTGTCTCTCTGTCAAATAAATAAAATCTTTAAAAAAAAAAAAAAAAAAAAGAAAGTTGGAGTCCATTGTTTGAGAAGTACTGATGCAGAATCAGTACTTGGTTCACTGTTAGTGGTACGATCATCATACTGTAGGGATGAGGTTTGCCTGTAAGAGGGACTGGGGGAAGGGTAGATTCTTCCTTTTTAGAGTAAGGGTCCTGGGGCGCCTGGGTGGCACAGCGGTTAAGCGTCTGCCTTCGGCTCAGGGCGTGATCCCGGCGTACCGGGATCGAGCCCCACATCAGGCTCCTCCGCTGGGAGCCTGCTTCTTCCTCTCCCACTCCCCCTGCTTGTGTTCCCTCTCTCGCTGGCTGTCTCTATCTCTGTCAAATAAATAAATAAAATCTTTAAAAAAAAAAAATAGAGTAAGGGTCCTACTGGTTATTGGGGAGGAATATCCTTAGGTAAGGAGGGTGAGGCGGAAAATGAAGGAAAAATCAGGTTAGATTGTATGTGTGAGTTACTGTCAAAATAAAACTTGGGTGTGTCTTTTTTTGAGAAATCAGATAAAGGTCCAAAGTGAACTGGAAAAGGAATGAAGGAAGAAGGGCAAAGAACATGAGGGCAGGGCCCTGCTTAGCACCAGTTTGTGCTACGCTGGAAGCAGGGCAGGAGTTGAAGAAAGGAAGGCCTTCGTGATACGGTGATACAAGGGTGGTTTTCAGAGCCCCTCCAAAAGCTGAAGACCAACTCCTCGAACTGAATAAAGATCAACTGAGATGCATACAAATTCATAAGAAAAAACGAAACACTTAAAAGATATGCGGCCAAAGAACAGGCCAACTCACAGAAAAGTAAAACGACTAAACTTCTGCAACATGCTCAATTCTACAAAATGACGTAAAGCCACTGAGATGTGTTTTGTTTTTACCTGTTAATTTAATAAAACAAAGCAAGAACACACCCCATGGATAAAGCTCCCATCTGCGCCCTCTGTCTTAGGTATCCTTATCCGACTGCTCTTGTGTGGAATGCTTTCGGTAAACAGATTGACGATGGGTGCATGCGTGTATCCTGACCTGTTTTTAAAATATATGTAATATATATACACATCTATAAAACTAATGTTTCTCTTTAAATTCTGTCTGAGAAAGCAATCTCAGATACAGTAAAAGCCACATGGCTGTCCTAGCATCACTGATGACATATCATATTTTTAGATCTATTTATTTTAGAGAAAGGGAGTGTGTGCCGTTGGGGGGAGGGGCAGAGGGAGAGAATCTTCAGGCAGCCTCCCCGCTGAGCGCAGAGCCCGATGTGAGGCTCCGTCTCATGACGCATGAGATCATGACCTCAGCCAAAACCAAGAATCTGATGCGTAACCGACTGAGCCACCCAGGCGCCCCGTTATCATATTTAATCTAGCAAGTCACTGGAGGCATTAGGTAGACATTACAAACAATGGTTAGAAAGACTGTATAATAGCAGAAAATGTTTGATTATAATGTTGAGAAAAGCAAGACACAATTGTACTTATAGACTACCTCTATTATAGTATTTGTCACCTTGTGCTGAAATTACTTGTCCTTACTTGACCGTCTTTATGTCTAGACTTGGGAGTGCCAAGGGCAGAGATGGGCTAATTTATACTACAGTGCATGATAAATGTATCCACAGTGCTTTGCCTATGACAGACAATGCTGAATGAGTAGTAAACTTCGTTCCCACCAGACAATTCCCAAGAGCTGTTTTTCATATTTTTAAAATTATGACAAATGGTATTTAGAGAGTTTCTTTTTTACATTGTATACATTTAAAGTATTTTCTTAGGTTTCTTGATTGAATGTTAAATGAAAGCACTGATAAAAATTCTCCAGTGTACTATTGGTAACTACAATAAAGCATCTACCTTAAATGAATGTGTAGAAATGATTGGTATATGGTCCTCTTACAGAAATCATTAGGGCAAGACCATAATACATTTCAGATAATCTGCTTTGGAGCTGGGTTCTTCTAATTCTTATTCTCATTGTCAGAGTTAGAAAAACAAACTATTTGAGGACAGATTTTGGTAGAAATTGACCATTAACCGAAAGATAAAATATGCTACTAGAGCAAAGGGTTCTCCAGCCTTATCCCAAAAGAATTACTGGGCTATCCAGGCACAGATGGTGTAAGACTCAAAGTGGGGATCTCGTACTTTGTACAGGGCTTTTGTAACATTGGAGGGGAACCTTTTAAAACCCGCAGGCAACCCTGGCCTTGGCGTGTCACGGATCCCTCCTCCATGTCAAATTGATGCATGCTTATCTTTCTGCTTTAGTACCTAACTTTGTATTCCATGAAATCAGAACCTTGCAATTGCCTCCTTTATTGGTGACCTTTAAGAGAGAACTTGGGCTGCTTGGGGTCATTCTGTAAAGAAACCACAGTCTAAGGTGTAATATCATCTGTTGCAGTAGGAAAAAAGCTAGTTAGAACTACAGTGAGACCGGAGAGCTTCTCGGATGCTATCGCCTGAACTGAGGATGTGGATTTTTACTGGTATTTAGACTCACAAAGAAGCTATAAGTCACAATTTTTATTAAAAAAAAAAAAAAAAAAAGCTCCTTCTAACTATTACAGTGTTTTGCCCCTAACAGCTATTTACTACATATATGAGTTTTATAGAATGTTGCCTTTGGATTCTCATAGCCTCGGCTAATTTTAATGTTCCTTCATTGGTAGAAAATTAACAGACCATGAAAAAAAATTAATCATTACTATTTATTGAGTGCTTCATCTGTGCCAGGCACTGTGTTTTAGGTACATAATCTCAGTCCTTATAGCACTCCTTGGAGGGGCTTGGTATTGTTCCTGAAATGCATTTTTAAAAACCCCTGAGTTTTCAGAGATTAGCTTGCTCAAGGTCAAAGCACCAAGAGGAAGTTCTGGGCTTGACAAAGGTCTGTCTGCCGTCAAAGCACCACTCTTAATAAGGCTGATGGTCTGGAACTGTGGTAAATTTTAGTATATTAAAACAACTAAATTGGTTTGTGGTTATGTTTCATGTGGGAATTCTAGGAATTCCTTATAAAATATATTGGTGATACTGAAGTTCAGTAACTTCCCATCTTCCAAATAAGCCACAGAAATACTGATCTGACCTAGTAGTAGAGTTAGGGGAAGCTTTTGAGCCAGCTGGCATCTAAAAAAACTATGTATTCCAACTATAAGACGTTCTGGGGAAGGCAAAACTATGGAGACTGTGAAAAGATCAGTGGTTGGCAGGGGCTTAGGAGGAGGGAGGGAGGAATGAATGGTTGGAAGACAAGATTGTTAGGGCAGTGGGTACAGTACTGTTAATAGTGGATATGCCATTATGCATTTGTCAAAGCCCATGTGTTAGAATGTGTGATATCAAGAGTGAGCCCTAATGTAAACTATGAACTTCAGTTAATAATAATGTCTCAATATTTATCAGTTGAAACAAATGTACCACCCTAATGCAAGATGTTAATAATAGCAGAAACTGGGAGGTGGGGGTGGCAGGCATATCTGTCCTTTTCCCTTGGTTTTTTGTAAATCTAAAATTGCTCCAAAAAAAAAATATATATATATATTTTTTAATCTCAACTCATTCCCTCTCATTTCAGTATTTCCTTCATTTTAAAATTACTGACCTTGGGTCCTAAAACATTGGTTACGTTCAAGATCCCATTGTCCTTCCTCCCACTCCTGGTCTTTTGCTAGGTCTGCGGATGAGCTTTTTCACATACGCTTTCTCTGTCTTTCCGGCTGCCAGTATGCAGTATTGATCTACCCACTCTCAGCCTGTCCTGCATGCTGACGTCGGATTCCTCTTCCTGAAATGTAGCCCTGATTGTCTCCCTCCCTTGGCCGAAAACCTTAGTTTCCTCTCCCAACTCAAAATTTCTCTATCAGCAACAGGCGGCCTTTACTCTTTGAAATCTTGTTAGAAGCAATTGTTTCTTGAAATCCGAAGTGATCTCTATCAGTACACTGTTTATAACTTTTTGTTGACATTGACTCTCATGGTCTTACATTAACATTATGTTGTAACTGCTTTTCTCTCCCTATCCAGTTGGACAATGTTATTTGGTGGTAGGGACTGTATTTTCCCTCTACCATTGTTCTTGAATCACTGTAGTGCTTTGAATACAGAGGCCCTAGAAGGTTGCATTCAGCTCAATTCAGTGTGTCTATGTTCCCAGTCTCCTTAGAGCTCTGCTTTAGGTGAAATGGAAGAGAAACCCATTGCCCACATGACAGGCAGTGTAATACACAGAATAGTGGCTGAGATGTCTCATGTTACAGTGTTGTAATTTATTGGTATTTGATCACTGGCACATTTATGTGCGGTTTGTAGCCACTACTTTGCCCTATTGTGTTTTGAATTAAGAGTTTAGATTAACGGGGCACCTGCGTGGCTCATTAGGTTAAGCATCTGGCTCTTGATTTTGCCTCAGGTCATGCTCTCGGGGTCCTGAGATCGAGCCCTGTGTCAGGCTCCACGCATGGAGTCTGCTTCTCTCTCCCTCTGCCCCTCGCCCCACTCGTGCGCGCTCTCTCTCTTCCTAAAATAAATAAATAAATCTAAAAAAAAAAAAAGTAGTTTAGATTAGCATTAACAGCTTTAACCAGTACATTTTGAACTAAACATCTATCCACGTGTCTTTCCGGAAGAAATTCTTGTTGCGTAATAAATGGGTGCTTTCGCTATCTTTCCTATCAGAAGATTGAAAATGATATTTAAAAGATGCTGTTGCTTTGAAAACTTTACATTCTTTGAGGATTCTTGTGACTGTTTGTCAAGTAATTCTTAAATTCTTTTTTTTACCTTTTGTGGCTTAATTCCAGTAAAAGATTTTCAATGGAGTAAAAGGAGTTGTATCCATTTTCTAGGTCTTTTTCTTTATCCCAAGTAGAAGGTGGGATGAGATATAAATACTTAGTAGCTCAGTTATTGCCTTCAACATTTAAGAGTTCAGCTTGAAGAAAAATAATTGGAAAGAATAAAGAAGTATGCATCTATAGAACCAAATTTGTTTCTTATTTGCTTTTAAAACTGTTTAAGTGAAGCACGTTTCACCAAGATGAATTTCAGCTTGAGAGATGGCCAGATGTTAAATGGCAGGACTCCAAATACTGAATATGCTGTGCTTTTAGAAAAATAGTCTTTTTTTTTTTTGGTTTTCTTTTGTTTATTTAAAAATAAAGGTCAAGAGAGATATCAGCAGGAAAGTCAGAACAGAAGTGGATTTGGAGATAGAAATGTTCTCATTGAGGAATAAAGGGAGTAATCTTTTAAAAGGAGATGCAGTTTAATAATATGTAGGAAATGGGCTTAAGATTTCAGTTGACTGTAAACTCAAGTCAATAACACAATTTGGTGCCAAAAAAAAGTTACTAAAATATTAGGTTGTTTTAATCTGTTTCACTGTTTCGAGGAAAGGTAAGCATCCTATTAAGGCTTCAGGTGCTACATACATTTTAAAGTTTTGTATTTGTTTGACTTACAAAAATGATAAAGGTATGACAAAACTCAGTATTTGTCTCATCAAATTTGATGTCTCTCATCAAATTTCAAGCCTTTATTGGATTATAGTTGAATTAAAAGTTACTTCTAGTCCATAGTCTCTCATGTTTCATTCCCCCTTCTGATTACCCCCCCTTTCTTTATGAGAAACAAACTGAGGGCTACAGAGGGGAGGGGGGTGGGGGAATGGGATAGACCGGTGATGGGTAGTAAGGAGGGCACATATTGCATGGTGCACTGGGTGTTATACACAACTAATGAATCATCGAGCCTTACATCGAAAACCGGGGATGTACTGTATGGTGACTAACATAATATAATAAAAAATCATTATTAATAAAAAAAAAAAAGTTACTTCTTAATTCTCCAAGATGAGAGAAATAGTAATTGGTCAGAAAAGCCCAAAATATAATGAGAATTATAGAAGAGGTGTTGGGGGTGGGGAAAGGGAAAAGATGGGTGAAATGGAAAGTTGTCCAAAGCATTCTCAGTGCTTTAAAATGGAGCAGAAGGAAGCCTTAGAGGATGTCAAGTGACTGCTTGACATTTGTGAATTTGATCTTAGAACATTTACAAGTGAATTTCCTTTGCAAGTGGTCCGTAGGTGGTCACTTTTGGTTGTCTGGTAGCTTTCCCAAGAAGAGTTGCTGTCTTACTTGAAATTTTATTGCCAGTTCCAGAAAACATTGCATTTTAAAAATTGGTGAAGATGATTCCATTTGTAACTGCTTGTTTAAGCATAGACATACACACACAGAGAAGGCAAGATGGTGATCCCCTTCTCTGTAAATACGGTATTCCTAAGCAGTTGAAGATAGAGGGAACTGTTGGTAAGACAGCTAGTGAAGAAAGTGCAGCCAGATACCAAGTAATGGTGGTCGGGAATAATTTCAGTGGTCTGTTTAATCTACAAGGAGAATAAAATAACTTTGTTTTCCCCCTGAGGCAGGTTAATGCTTAAAGGATAAAGGAAATGCATTAGGGATTTCATATGCCCTTAGTCCAGAATATTTTTGACTTAATGTATCACTGGATGCCGCACAAATACGATTCATCCATGTGATATAATTTCAGGGAGATGAGTACACACTTACTCCTTTTGACCCTGCTCACTGTTACTCCAAATTTTGTTCCCTCTAACTGGAGTCAACTTCATAAGTAGAAGATACAACGTGCGTATGCAAGTAGCAGTAATGGATCTGTTGGGTTTTGCATTTCAACCTGTTCTATTTCTAGAATGATTGAAAATATTAGGTATATAGGAAAGAAAACTAAAGCAGAGGTTTTTCTTTGTTTTGTTTTTGTTTTTGTTTTTGTTTTTGTTTTTTTCCCTGGAGAAGTTGGGAATTAGAGAGCTGGGTAGCAACAAATAGAAGTTAGATCTAGCAGCACTGAATTATGTGATCACTGAATTGTTTCCTAAACCGGAACACGAGCTATTGTAAGGGTTGAGTGAAAACCTGCCTACAGCATCTAGTTTATAGTAGGAACTCACTGAAATGGCAGTGCTGCGTAAGTGGAAAAAAAGATATAAATAAGGAGAGTTTGGGATTTCAACTTTGACATACATTCACCTATGGTGGTTCTTCCCGCTGATATTTAGTAGTAATTGGACTAAGGTTATCTGCCCAAAGTCACCTTGAGTTTATCAGCTATCTTCTCAAAACTATTAATGGAGTCAGTGGAACCAAAGAAAAGTATCACTTAGGATATTTTCACTTGATGCTCAGTTTTTAGGGGAATAATGAAAGTTCTCAAAGAGATCTTTAAAATTTTACGTTTGAATTTAGTTCATCAAAAATGACATTTGGGTCTAGTGTTAATTTTAGCAAATTAAAATGATTGAATTTCAAGTTTTTGGTTTACATGTGTTTGAAACTTGTGAGTCAGGAAATTCCTGTCCGAAACTTAGCATTTTAAAACTAAGATCTACTCACACACCAGAAGACATAGGACAATAAGTTGACTATCCTCAGAAATTCATTTTTACTACATTTTAAAGTAACATTCACTAAATTTTACTTTTTTGGTGTAAAGTTCTACAAGTTTAAACAATTGTATGTATTCGTGTAACCAGAACCACAATAAGGCTACAGAACAGTTAAATCCCCCCAAATATCTCATTTGCACTGCTCCTTTGTAATCATACCTTCTCCCTACGCCTCACCCTTGGCAACCGCTCATCTCTAGTTTTGTTTTTTCCGGGAAGTCATATGAATGTAATCATAAAGTAGTAACCTTTGGATACCGGCTTCTTTTACTTAGCACACCGACCACATTTGAGATGCATCTGTGTTGTTGTAGCTAACAATATTTTATTGTTTTTATGGCTATGACTAGTACTCCATTGGAGGCAGGTACCACAGTTTGTTTGAAGGACAGTTGGGATGTCTTGGGTTGTTGGTAATGGTGAATAGAGCTGCCATAAACATTCACATACAGAGTTTTGTATTAAGGTAGGTTTTATTTTTCTGGCATTAGTATCTAGGAGTGGGATTGCTGGGTCATATGGAAAGTGCATGGTTAACTTAGTAAGTAACTGCCAAATAATTTTCTGGGAGGGCTGTGCCATTTTGCATTCCTCCCAGAAATGAAAAATCTAATTGTTCTGCATCTTCCTCATTACCGGATATTGTCACTTTTTTTGTGGTTTTCTTTCTTTTTTTTTTCTTTTCTTTTCTTTCCTTTTTTTTTTTTTTTTTTTTTTGGCCATTCTAATTGGTGTGTTGTTATATATTGGTGTGGCTTATTATTTTACATTTTCCTAATGGCTGTTTTTGTCATATGGTTATTTAGTAAAGTTCTTGGCTCAAATATTGAGCCCATTTTAAAAGTAGACTTATGGTTGAATTGTGGAACTTCTTTATATGTTTTGATACCAGTTCTTTGTTGGACATATGATTACCTTTTTTTTTTTTTTTCCAGTCTGTACCTTGTCTTTTCACTCTCTTCAACAGGATCTTCAGCTGAGCCAATGTCTTCAATTTTGACGAAGTCCAATATATCATTTTTTTTCTTTTGTGGTTTATGCTTTTGGTGTCCTGTCTCAAAACTCTTAGCCCAAAATCAAGATCACAAAAAGTCTCTTCGTGTTTTTTTTTTTCTAATAGTTTTATAGTTTTGTGTTTCACATTTAGGTCTGTGATACATTTTGAGTTAATTTTTGTATAAGATATCGAGTATAAGTTGGGTTTCATTTTTTTTGAGTTTGGGTTTCATTTCCTATTGTAACAGCATCATTTGTTGAAAAGACTACCCTTTTCCTGCTGAATTACTGTTGTACATTGTGAAAACTCAGGTCGTCATATTTGTGTGCTTTTATTTGTGGACTCTATTCAGTTCTTTGATCTAGGGGTCTCTCCTTTTGTAAATACTACAGTAAGTCTTAAAACTCAGTAGCATGAGTTCCCTTGCTTTTTTTCCCCTAAAATTGTTTTAGTTATCTAAATCCCTGTACCTTTCCATATAAAGTTTATTATTGGCTTGTCTCTACTTCAGAAATAAAAATCTGCTGGGATTTTTGTTGGAATTGTTTAAATCCATAGATCAATTTTAGGATTGACATCTTAACTTGATGAAATCCCCTAATTTATGAATGTTACTGGTCTCTCCATTTGTCTTGATCATCTTTGGGTTCTTTCATCACCATTTGTAGTTCTTTGTTTTTAAAAAGGGGGGATGAGGGGCAGAGGCAGAGGGAGAAGGAAAGAGAGAATACAGGGAGCCCGATGTGGGCCTCAATCCAAGGATCCTGAGATCATGACCTGAGCTGAAATCAAGAGTCGGATGCTTAACCGACTGAGCCACCCAGGCGCCCCTCATAGTTCACTATTTTTAAAGTAAAAGCATTCACTGATTCGGATGCTTTAGGATTTTTCACCTTTCTTCTAACAAAAAAAAATTTTTTTTTAAACATCTGATTTCATCTTCCTGTACTGAAGCAAGGAACACCAGGAAACTCAGGCGTTCTAGATTTTTATCTTATTTAGTGCTGGACCCAGGCCCCTAATAATAGAATGTCCCCCTTCAGTAGATTGGTGACCATACAGACCAGTTTTATTTTTCAAACCAGCTTTTTATAAGCTACAACAGAGTAGAGAGTGTCCTGACATCACTATTTCCTATTTCTCTTCACTTAAAGTTACAGTTTCTGTCTTTGGGGGAAAGCAGGCAAAATCTAATTTGTAATGGACAGAACTAGTTGTCCACTTAAACAATAGAAAACTGAGTCATAAATTCTGTCTTCATAAAACTCCTCCATACTTTTGGAAAATGAGTCATTTTTAGGCAGCGTCTGCCATAGATAGATGCCAGAAAGTGATCTAACTTGGATAAGCTTGACGCTTTGTGTAAGTTTCTGGGGCCCTGTAGAAAAAGCATTAGGAACTAGAGATCATTGTATGCATGTCTGTGTGCCAGGGTTATCAGTCCATCAGCACAAGTCAGTGTAGCATTTGGAATGTTCTCGTTCCTTTTTTCTCCAGCATTACCTTGTTTCAGAATCACCTGGAGAGCGTGTTTAAAAACAGGCTGTTGTGTCCCACTACAACACTTTCTGATTCAGAAGGTCTGGGATGGGCCCTAAAATTTATATTTCTAACAATTCTCAGGAATTGCTAAGGCTGCCGGTTTGGGGACCCCTTTGAGATTCATTCCTTCAGTTTGTCACCAAAAAGACTTGATATTTTTTAAAAAAATAGCCAACTGAATCTCCCTAAGATCTGGTTTATAATGAAATCTTGCTCATAAATGACATTCTCAAGTATTTGGGTTATTGAAAGGAAACAAAAACTCCTCCACTCAAGAGCCCAGTCTATTGGAAACGTGGAGGGAGGAAAGAAAGCTGTGTCATGTTGCCTTATGCATTTGTCACAACAAGGTGGGATGGATACCTA
This sequence comes from Ursus arctos, assembly GCF_023065955.2. NCBI lineage: Eukaryota > Metazoa > Chordata > Mammalia > Carnivora > Ursidae > Ursus > Ursus arctos. The sequence continues at coordinate 60,546,420 of NW_026623067.1, forward strand.
GAAATTTAACTGCTTATTATCTTAAGATTGGCGATTAGGTGCTCTTGGCTGTGGGGGGTGTAGGATGTTTGACTGTATTTCTTTCATTTAGTCAGAGAATTTCATGTTAACTTTTGTAGGTTGAAAGCAGACCTGACTCGGATGCAGGGAGAAGAGTTGAGTAGTATTCAGAAGGTATTTGCAAGTGGACTAGGTGATTCATTCTAACATGCTCACCTTGACTTCTTTGTGTCTTGGATAATAGGATAGAGTGGAAGGGTGAACCATAAACTAAGGAACTGTGTGGTGGTGTGTCTGCCTCGGACACTCGGTACAGTGGCCTTGGATAAGTCATTTCGTTTACTTGAGCCTTGATTTGGTCAGGAAACAGGAGTTTTTGTCTTTTAAGTTCCTCTCTGGCCTTGAGATTTTGTTTCTGTTTACTTAGAACCGAGGAAGTGATATCCTGTTTTAATCCCTTACTACCGTTCATCCTTATTATAAATTGAGTACCTTTCTGAGAACTGTCTAACACCCTGATACCAAAAGGAGAGGACATGTAATTTGCAAACTCAAGAATTTCCTTTCAGTCTTAATTTTCAAAAGAAGAGCTGTTTGAGCCATGCTGTATGTTCTGTTCATTAGCGATCTTGCCATATCATATTCATACCGCCTGTGTTGAAATACAGAATTCTCACATCTTTCTAAAATGCACACACTTACTTTTATCTGCAGATGTCAAATAGACAAGGCCCAGCTGAATCAGCAATGGAGATGTGGCTTGTCACAAGTATAGTAAGGGGAAGAGTTTCTAATACTTTCTGTCCTATCAGCTATGTAGTAATAGCTCAGCCTTCATCCTGAATAAAATGATAGAGTCTATTCTGGAGCCTGCTTTTCTAAAGTGCTTTGAAGAGAAGAATTTTCATCTAGTAAGTAGCGAAAAGCTCCTGATGAATAATCATGTTTCTTTTAATTGGCTTAAATTGAGATGATTAGGAGGAAACAAAGGTGGGACGAAGATTTGGGATTTTAGAGACTGGTGGCATCCTGATTGGGTGATTATATGTACATTGAGCCTAGGACACACCGTGGGCTTTACTTACCTGCTTCTGACACAGACGAGATTAGATAGATACCAAGTGCCATTTGCCCAATGATCCTTTACCTATAGATTTAAGAAATCTTAAACTCAAGCAGGAATCTGCACTCAGCCTGATCTCTTGATGAATCTGTAAATTTGGGGCACCCTCTCTGAGATGGATATAAGCTTTGTGGGGTCACTCACTGTAGGAAGGGGTTCTACTGCAAGGCCTAGGACAGCCCTCTTTCAAGTTCACCTTGGAGTTCAACAGAATTAATCCTGGTCTTGATCATATAGGGAATCAAATAGCATTTGGAATTGAATGAAACACAGCACCTTAGCTAAAGGTCTCACTCCCAACCTCTAGCTGATGTCTCGTATGCATGGCTTAACTATCTATGCTGTGTATCCTAAACATTTGATTTTTCGAAACTCATGAAGCCTGGGCTAATTGGTATAGCACGATGAATCCACTTGATCATCCATTAATAACAAACGCAGAGACCCTGCCAGGGTTTCTGTCACTGCTGCCCTGTAAAGGCTCCCTGTGCTGGGGAGTCAGCTAACCCGGATCCAGTGACGCACAAACTAAAACGCGAGGATTATGGAAAAACAGAACTGAAGGCAGTGCTGACCATTCAGGCCATGTGTCTGGGCACAATGGTGGCCATAATTTCTCACTTTGCTTCTAAGATGGAACCACAAGGAATTTCTTTGTTAAGAATCAGGGAACATAGGGTTGAACAAGCCAGAGGAAGAAATGATATCATGGCCCAGTTGAATCAACTGAGAAATATTTTTATATTGAAGGAATTCTTCAACCTTATAACCTCAGCACTCACATTCTTCTGTGTATTGAATGGAAGATTCTTTCGAAAAGAAAGTTAACATAAATGGCCTTGTTAAAGCTTTCGGGAAAAATCTGTAATGTAAGACTCACTATTGAAAATCTGTAATATGGTTTTCTTTCCGACTCATCTTCCATATGTTTATGATAACATCAGGATGTTGACACCCTGTGATTCCTCTATGCCCCATCACAAATGTATGCCTTGTGCCAACGTATTCAGAGAGGAAGCTCTCTTTTCCTCTGTCTTATTCTCATTGAGGGAACCCACGCCTGTACATTATGTATGAGTCTGGTGTGTTAGTTGAGCACACTCCCATGAGACTGCCATGAAGTCTGGACGTCGGGGAGAGCTGCGTCTTTGCATTTTCAAACATGAGAAAGATGTTACCTGATACTCGAAGAATCTTGGCTGCGACTCGGCGGCCATCTCTGGATTAGTTTACTCTTGTTTTATAATACTACTTTTTGTGTTAACTGATTGTGCCATTGTTTGCTGATGGGAATCATTTCATGCTGGCAGGCCGTTGTGAGGCACTTCTAGGATTTCTGATAAATGGAGTTGCCCGTGGCATTCTTCATGTCAGCAAGATGATAAGCTGGGTTTTGGGCCATCATACTCAAAGCTAATTGGAGACTGAAAATCTGGAGCCATGCAAATTTATAAATACAAGTACTCCTTAATAGTAGACAGTACATTTAGTTGATTTAGTGGTTGAGTCTTCAATGATTGCCTTTTTTTTTTTTTTTTTTTAATTCTGTGCAGGGAACCATTTTAAGATAGTCTGAGAAAAGAGAGAGCCAGGGAAGAAAAGAGGATGAAGCAGGCTAGGTTGGGAAACGATCAGAGAGAGAGGTTCAAGGCTTAGAGCACTTCTGCTTCATGTACGCCAGCAGCTCTTTCAGCAGGCTGACAAGTCTGTGGAACTCCCCTCAGAATTATGGGGGTTTTCTGAAGATTTTATTTTTCTATTTGACAGAGAGAGCACAAGCAGGGGGAGCAGCAGGCAGAGGGAGAGGGAGAAGCAGACTCCTGGCAGGGCAGGGAGTCCGATGCGGGACTCGATCCCAGGACCATGGGATCATGACCGGAGCTGAAGGCAGAGCTTAACTGACGGAACCACCCAGGTGCCCCCAGAATTATGTTTTAAATGCATTAAAAAAGGCAAAAATGATGCTAGAGGAAGCCAGTTAACACTGTAACCAAATATTTAAGAAACCAAAATATTTAAGAAAACGAATTTGTATTGGAGTAGTATGTGCTTCTTTATTAATGTACAAAATCACAAGCTCTAGTGGTAGATCTGTTGACTGTTAAAATTTATAAGTAGTGATGAGCTTAAATAATACCCTGAAATCAACGGCAATTGCAGAGTGACAAGGACATTTCTAATGGTGACAAAGTCAGGTACTGCCAGTACCTATGCTGGTTGGTTGCTCATATCATCATTAAAGGAAAATGCTAAATTTCAGGTAGAGATTAATGAAAAATAAAATGTAATTATTTTCCTGCCCCAGTCCCCAAACCAGGAGTCCATAGATCTCAGGTTAAGATCCCCCTGGTGATAGGCATTTGGCTTGAATATTCATTGGACCATTACTGGCTATTCGACCTTGGCCAAGCTAGCTTAACCATACACAGTGTGTTTCCTCCTCTGTAGAGGGTAGATGATACCTACTTTGCAGAGTTGATGGAAAACTTTAGAATAGTTTGCCTAGCCTAACTCCTTGTGTCAAGATCGTAGACATGTTGGTTCCTCTGATGGTCTTTCCTTTAGTAGTTAAATGATGAAATAACACTCCTGCTGACCGATTGGGACAGACTTTCTACTAAGGAGAGAAACCAAAAATAGATTATACTGAGAGAAGAAAACTCCTCTTACCTTTAGATTCTCTTAATGGTTGTTTTGACCTGTAAGGGGCATAAAGTGTGGGGTCATGGTATAATATGAAGGAAAGGAAGCATTACAAAATTTGGGGGAAGGAATGTATTAAGAAATCTCCTTGCCTTGTGATCCACAGCCTTCACTTGCAAAGAAATAGCTTTCTGCTCATTATAGAGGTTTGAACTGGAACTCGAAGTGACTTTGCCACGTAGCCCATTTGGGCACGAGCTTTACCATTTGTCCCGTAGGTCCCCTGATGTTTGACTGGCTGCCTGTCTTGGCTGCTTCTAGAAGGGGCAGATTGACTACCTTCTTAGATCACACGTACTATACCTACAGAGCCCCCCAAAGTCTGGTTACTCTATTAGAGTCTGGTTTAATATGTGAGGTATGAGTCTAGTTTTATTACTTAAGGAGAAACTCAGAACGGTGGATGCCCTGGTTTTGTATGAATATTTTCCTAAGCAAACGTACTTCTGGAGGGGGGGGCACGAGGATGTGTTCTCTTTCTGGCCGGCCACACGAGAAGGTCTGTGCACAGTGCCGGGCGATCCTTTTTTCTCTGATGACTTTTAAAGGCAGGATACCATCGTGTTTGATCCGTCCCTTCAGTGGGGGCGTGAAGTCTGTGAGGCAGTGGAGTTTCAGAGTTTCCTTGTCCCTTGGGTAATACTAACACCCCATTTAATGTCTCCTTTTCATCAAAACCAGATTTGTCGTCTCACTTATTTCCCAGTGTCTGGCCGAGATAGTGATCTTTATGAAAACAAACTGGCAGTAACTCAAGCCAGATAAGATGGGAGCGCTGCGCCTCGGCAGAAGGAAGCTGTTAAGGGGAACAGATGGAGACGGTATCTAAACAACTTCGAGAAGGTGTGCTCTTGCTCGTCTCAGAGGCACTTCCTGTCTCCAGGGGCTGTTAGAATCAGGAGAGCTGCTGGGGACCTGCTGGCCTTCCCCAGACCTGCCAGCCACCCTCTCAGCCGAGCGCTTCCGACAACACCCAATGCCCACAGCAGACTTCCTATTCTTGGACATTTCTGAATGCAGAAGTGGGGTACAGAGAGCAAATACACTAAACTGTTACATGGTATGGTTAGAAAAATGAGGTGTTGCAATTTGTAGAGAATTACCAAATCCACGGCGTAGAGGTCACTAATTTTCAACATATCATTTATTAAATCACCAAAGGTGAGGACCAATCCTTGTCATGATAATCTCAAGGTAAAAGCAGGACTTTTAGGAGGTTCCAGTGCATTGCCCATCCCTCCCATTGTTGATTATTACTAACCAGTTTCCTGGGTACATATGGATGGGAAGCTCTCAGGACAAGGGAAGGCAAGAAACCTGTTATCTGCATTTATGAGAACTTAGGTCTTGGCTCTCTGCAGTTTTTAACTCTTCTGTTAACCTAAATTCAAAGTACCTAAGCTCATGCCTTATCCTGTGTTAACTTGCTAACTTACCTCCTTGCCTCATGATTTTCTTTCTTCTGATCCAACATATCCAATCAGAAGGAAGATTTTATGTTCCCCCAGTGTTACTTTCATAATATCAACCTCTTGTTTAAGAATCTTCCTTTGCTTCCCTATCACGTCTCAACTCCTCAGGCCCTCAGGTGATGCCCTTTTATTTCATAGTTCTCTGATCATCAGCAGGGGTCTTTGGCTTCACAAGGGTGGCTTGGTCATGGTCAGATACTGCTCATTCCTCTTTATCCTTTCTTTCATGGGATTTTCTCTCTGCCAAATTCCACACGTTCTCCCAGACTCCACTCTGGTTTGTCCTGGAGCGGGTGTCTTGGCCCACAGTGCCTCACCGGCGTCCTTCCATCCCCCTCTCACACATTCGGATTATTTGGTAAAGTGGGTTTTATACTGGCCTTTTGTTATTTCACATAAGTTGGTTGACTTGTTTCCCCAGCAAGTAAAAGTTCCTCAGTAGAGTGGACTCTGCTCTATTTATTTTACATGTTAGAGTTGCCAACCAATTACCAGGATATGGTAAGTGTTCAATATATACTTAGAGGAAGTTGACAAAAGGTGCTGAGAGTTAGATATTTCACGGGAGGAGATGGAGCCTTCATGTGGTCATCAGCATTAAGTGCGTCTGTTTTATAGAACCAGAAACTCAGTCTTCCCCAATTTATTCAGAGTTGATCCAGGATCAGCTCAAGGAACTAATTTATTAAAGCCAAGCTCAGGGGCGCCTGGGTGGCTCAGTTGGCTACACCTCTGATTTCGACTTGGGTCATGATCTCAGGGTTCTGAGATCGAGCCCCACGTCAGGCTCCACGCTCAGTGGGGAGTCGCTTCTCCCTATCCCTTTGCCCTTCCCTCAGCTCATGTGTGAGCGCTCTTTCTCTCTCTCAAAACAATAAAATCTTAAAAAAAAAAAAAGGATCAAGCTCAGGTTAGTGATTGCCAGTTTACTCACAGTAAGAAGTCTAACTTCTGAGCAACTGGACTGTCTGTGTCTGCTGATGAGTGCATCCTTTTCCTGGAGGCAGGGTTGCCAGAAGATTGCTCTAGGGCCCTGGCTGGCCAGGATTACTGGTTTGAAGCTGCTCCGAAACCGTAGCCTTGTGCTCTCTAGACTCCTGGGACACAGTGCCAAGTTCTTGCTCTTGAGTTTCATATCTTCCTAGTGGATGGCTCTGCTTTTAGCAATTGAAGGGCTGATCTCTACAGTTGGGAGTAAGACCTGGTCAGTGGCATTCTAAAGGCCAGATTTGATTTGCTGGGGGAGGAAAGGGAAGGTGACTTAGACAATAGCACATATGCATTCAAAAGGGTTTGGATCAGGGGCGCCTGGGTGGCTCAGTAGTTAAGCGTCTGCCTTCGGCTCAGGGTGTGATCCCAGCGTTCTGGGATCGAGCCCCACATCAGGCTCTTCTGCTGGGAGCCTGCTTCTTCCTCTCCCACTCCCCCTGCTTGTGTTCCCTCTCTCGCTGGCTGTCTCTGTCAAATAAATAAATAAATAAATCTTTAAAAAAAAAAAAAAAAGGGTTTGGATCAGAATTGCCCAAGGTATAGCCAGGGATGTGACCGGATGAGGTTTGTGCATGAGATGAATGTTGTCACTGCGTTGAGAGCATGTGTGATTGTGTAAGGTGGGGGGGGGGGCATTTTGGAAGGGGCAGGTGGGAATGCTGTGTGATGCTGAGGGGAGGGGATAGCGTTGGAAGATAAGTATGACTGATGTCTGCTAAGTTGGTTTTTCCTGAGGTTGATGGGGCCAGTAATTTTCATATGAATAAGGGATGTTATGAATAAGCTATCCTCAAACTACTTTTACTGAATACTTTTTTACATTGAACTTTAGAGTATATAGAATAATATATATATAGGCATAAAATGGTTATTTTACAAGTACAGTTTAATGTGAATCATAATGAGTTTTTTATACTCTAAACTGGCAGAAGCTGTGGGGGATTAATTCCCAGAATACAGCTTATTACTCTTTTAACACTGCGTATTTTTAGAAGCTTAGAGCTACATGTTTTTGAGGACCTTCTTTGTCCCACGGGCAGCATCTAGGGAGTGTTTTGAAGTGGGTCGAGCTCAGAAAGGCTGGTTGAATAAATACTAATCGATGGGCTGATAAAGGAGGGCTTACCACCTTTGAGCAACTGATGATCGCCAAACGTATGTAAGAAGCTGAATGGGTAGCTTTTTGGAACTACCAGTCGTGATGTTTGCAAATGGGATTAAAGAACATTCACTTGGTCTAGAGCAGGGATTGGCTCATTTTTTCTGTAAAGGATCAGATATTCTTGAGAGCCACAGTGTCTCTGTTGGAAAGACTCAACTTCCCTTGTAGCGTGGAAGCAGCTGTAGACAATACAACAACAAATGCATGTGGCAAAGTCCCAATAAAACTTTATATTTATGGATACCACCTGCAATATTCATATCAACTTATGTGTCCTGAAATACTCTTGTTTCAAAGTTTTTCCACCATTTGAAATATAAAAAATACCCTTGACCTACAGACTGGAATGTGCCAATTCTTGGGTATAATGTAGAAATAGGATGGGTTGAGGGAAGAAACAGTACAATATACAGGCTGCTGTATGTTTGTAGTAGTGCAAAAGGGAACTTCCCCCTTTTCTTGGCAACTGGTATTTGTTACACTATTCATTTTCAGAACCCATGATGTTCTTAGCTGGTTTCTTCGAACTGATGAACAGCTGTCCTAAGATACTTGGTCTCTAACTGCACTACTGTGGGTTTTTGTTGTTGTTGTTTTAATAATAATTTTTTATTGGGGTGCCTGGGTGGCACAGTGGTTAAGCATCTGCCTTCGGCTCAGGGCGTGATCCCAGCGTTATGGGATCGAGCCCCACATCAGGCTCCTCCACTATGAGCCTGCTTCTTCCTCTCCCACTCCCCCTGCTTGTGTTCCCTCTCTCGCTGTCTGTCTCTCTCTCTGTCGAATAAATAAATAAAATCTTTAAAAAATAATAATAATAATAATAATAATTTTTTATTATGTTAGTCACCATACAGTATATCTTTAGTTTTTGATGTACTGTTCCATGATTCATTATTTGCGTATAACACCCAGTGCTCCATGCAATACGTGCCCTCCTTAATACCCATCACCAGCCTATCCCAATCCCCCACCTCCCTCCCCTCTGAAGCCCTCAGTTTGTTTCCCAGAGTCCATAGTCTCTCGTGGTTCATTCCCCCTTCTGTTTACCCCCCTTTCATTCTTCCCTTCCTTCTCCAATGATCTCCCTGCTATTCCTTATGTTCCATAAGTGAGTGAAACCATATGATAATTGTCTTTCTCTGCTTGACTTATTTCACTTAGCATTATCTCCTCCAGTTCCATTCATGTTGCTGCAAATGTTGGGTGATCGTTCTTTCTGATGGCTGAGTAATATTCCATAGTATATATGGACCACATCTTCTTAATCCAGTCGTCTGTTGAAGGGCATCTCGGCTCCTTCCACGATTTAGCTATTGTGGACATTGCTGCTATGAACATTGGGGTGCATATGGCCCTTCTCTTCACTACATCTGTATCTTTGGGGTAAATACTGAGTAGTGCAATTGCTGGGTCATAGGGTAGCTCAATTTTTAACTTTTTACTGTTTTTGTCTCTGGATTCACAGGCTGTGGTTTAGTATTATGAGGTTTCTCCTGTTGCAGAACAAACTGTGTATGTACACAAATGTGTGTGCACACACACACACACACCCACACCCACACACACCCACCCACCCCCACACACACACGCATGCACATCAGAGGGAGGGCTCCTTACCTTAAAAACTTCAGGTTCTTCTAATTTTTTTTTAGCCACCGCTCGATGGTTCTTCATTCATTTATTACCCACGTGGCAGTTTATTTCTAGATGCACATCTTAGTTTTCTTTTGCTAGAGTCCTATTTCTTCCCACTCTGGCTGACAGAGGAAATCACAAAAAGACTTCTTAAAATTAAGAAAACAATGTAGTTTCAGTTGTGAATCTTGTCTACTTTGAGAAGGATCAGAGTCCGAGGTCCACAGTCGATAGCCAAGCCCCAGGTAGAGAATTCACTCAAATGGGAGCATGTTGTAGAGAGAGCTGAAACGTGGCAGACAGACCTTAACCAAACAGCCCAAAGGTGTGCGTGTCCTGGTGAGAACTTTTGCCGATCCATGGTTCGCAGATTAAGACAGATGGATTCTCTTCCTGGGAACAGTGTTTTTGTTGTTGTTGTTGTTTTTAATACATTTAATTATGCAAGGAATACATGAATGTGTTCTTAATGAGGATGAGTCTAATTTCACATTTGACATTAAGCCCCCCATATTATTCCACAGCAGGGTAACTGCTCTCAATTTCTGTCCTTCCAAACCATTTTCTGTGTGTTTTTGTATATGAATGTTCACAAAGTGTGTTTCTTAATATAAACTGAATCATATCATATGGATTATAATGAAAATTGCCTTTCGAAAAAAAATACATCTTAGAAAACACAGGTCAAGATCTTTATTTTGGCCATGTTTTCTTCAGAATGGGGGTGAGAGGGTGGCAGAGGGGACGGGAAAATCTTTCTGTGACTGATTCTGTAGTAAGTTGGCCTCCATTTTCAAAGCCTGATAGAGAATTAATGATGACTCTCTCATGGGATGCTCTTCAAGGCCCTCATCCCTTCCTCCCTGTCAGCCCCTGGGAGTCTAGTAGTCCACCTCCAGTTCTGCCTCATGAGGTCATGTTGCCCTTGCAAACAGCCTCACAGGTCTAACCTTAGACAAGCCCTGTACTGGCTCATTCTTGCCAGACCATCCCTGGCCCATGGAAACATGTAGCACTCTTTGCTCGAACAGACTCAAAAGATGAGCCAGTCCCAGCGTAGCTTCAACGTTCCTTCACTCCCTAGTCATCAAGGCAGCCAGCCACACTGCCTCTCATGTTCTGGATTCCCAGGGTTCAAGTCAGACACCAGCTCTCTGCTTCCTTAACCGTGGAGAACTGCTATGCAACTCCCCAGTTGGTCTCACCAAAAACCGTCTCATGAGGCAAGAAGTTGATGGTCCCACCCTTCATCTGAAGGGGAGAAGGAGCTGTGTAGGGGTCTCACAGAAGATTTTTCCAAAGAAATCCTTCTTCAGATCTTTGTCTGGAAGCTCATTACAGGAGAGAGACTCAAGTCTGGTTTTTCATTATTTCCCTTTGGCACACTTTCCAGGGTGGCCTGTCTTATAACTCACTTGGATACGTGGTATTGCTAGTTTCTTGTGTTACAGTGAAAACTTCCAGGGTAGCATCCTCCCTCTGTGTGTAAGGTCTGGTTTTTCTCTTCCCTGAGGACAAACACAACTGTTGTATTGTAGGGGTTCTGTGATAGAAGACTGTCAAATTATTCACCAGTAGGGTCTCATGTACATGCCACACACTTGCCAACACTTCATAAAATTGATCTTTAAATTTTTTGCCAATCCATTAAATAAAAACCTATGTCTCACTTTTAAAAGTTTTTCTTTACTAGGCGGCTCTTCAAATGTTTGCCAGCCATTTTTAGTTTTCTGTGAATTGCCTTTTAATATCCTTAGCTCAATTTAAAAAAATGCCTTCTATATTGATTTCTAGTTCTTTGTATTGTCTGAATACTAATCCTTTGTTATGTGGTAAATACTTTGTCTAAGCCTGGCCCTGCCTTTTAACTTTGGGAAATTGGACGGTATCAGACACCATAAATAATTCTCCTTTGTGTGCTTTTTGTTGTGTCTGGCTTAAGAAGACCTTCCTTCTCCAAGGTTATAGACCTATTCCCCTATATATTCTTCTAATGTTTTCATAGTGGAAATTTTTTAATGTGTAGAGCCTTAATTCACCTGGAATATTTTTGTGAACAGAACTCTTAATTTTTTCCCACATGGAGAGTCAGTTCTCTCAACACTGTTGTGAAAAGCCAGCAGCATGTTCTCTGGTTACTGGGATAAGAGTGTTCAAAGAGCTAGTTAAAGAGAACGGGGTAGGGGAGAAAGGCACATCTTTGCTAAACATCCTAAAGGCCAAGGTGAAGAGACCTCTCGGTCCAGAAGATGCTGCTCTTCTGGGAAAGCTCTTGGAGCAATGGACTTTGAAGAGCCACAGTATACTAACGGACGGATATACCGTCAGAGCATTGAAATAGAGGCTGACTAAAATTGCAGGCAACTTATCCATAATTGTCCATTTCTTTCTGAGCAAGAAAAGCCTTTTTAAGCATTTTCTACATGAATATTTTATCACCTCTAATAGTGAAATCTCTTCAAAGAATGTATGAGATACTCTTTTTTTTTTTTAAGCAAGCCCTTTGTTCATCCCCAGTAACATTTTTTTTTCCAGATTAAGACTTTTTTTCCTAGAGCAATTTAAGGTTCACAGCAAATTGAGCAGAGGGCACAGAGATTCCCGTATGCGTCCTGCTTCCACGTGTACAGTTTTCCCACTTCTCAGCAACTCCCACCAGAGCGCTGTACATTGCTTAAAATTTGTGAATCTGCTCTGACACATCATAATCACCCAACGTGCATAGTTGACATTATGGTTCACTCTGGGTGTTGTACATTTTGTGGATTTAAACAAATATATAATGACATATTTATCATTATGAATACAGGGTGCTCCTATCAGAGTACCACACAGAGTAGTTTTATTGCCTTAAACATTCTCTCTTCTCCACCTATTCATGCCATGCCCTCGCCTGGCAACCACCAATCTTCTTACTGTGTCCATTGTCTAGCCTTTTCCAGAATGTCATATACTTGGAATCATACAGCATGTAGCCTTTTCAGATTGGCTTCTTTCACTTCATAGTAAGTGTTTAAGGTTCCTCCATATCTTTTCGTGGCTTGAAAGCTCATGTCTTCTTAGCTCTGAATAATACTCTATAATCTTGATGTACCACACTCTGTTTATCCATCCACCCACTGAAGGACATCTGGATTGCTTCCAGGTTTTGGCAATTATGAATAAAGCTGCTATAAACGTGTGCATGTACATGTGTGTAGGTTTCTGTGTGGAAATAAGTTTTCAACACCCTTGGGTGCATAATAGAAGGGCACAATTGCTGATATTGTATGATAAGAGTAGGTTTAGTTTCTTAAGAAACTGACTGTCCCCCAAAGGGGCTGTGCCATTTTGCATTCCCACCAGCAAAGACTGAGAGTTCCTCTTGCTCCACATCCACACTAGTATTTGGTATCAACACTGTTCTAGATTTTGGCCATTCTAATAGATGCGTAGTGATACCTCAGTGTTTTAATTTGTATTTCCTTGATGACGTAAGATATGGAACATCTTTTCTGAAGCTTATTGGCTATCTGTATATCTTGTTTGGTGAAGTCTCATTAGTACTTTCCAGTTTATTTTTCCAAAACCCTTCTAATTTTTTTTACAAACATTGTGTCTAAGAGGTCAGGAAAGATGATAAAGATGGCCAGTTAATCTGAGCTGAAAAACTTGAAAACTGACCTTTCCTGCATCTTCCCATCATTGCTTCAGGTTTCATAGGTAGATGGAGGCTCATTGTCCTCACCATTGGAAAAGCAGCCCCCAAGGCCTAGCATAAGTGAAAAACATATTTACTAAGAATTCTAAGCCTTTTTCAAACCTCTCTTGTGTTTCTTCGATGATGTAAAAGCCAGTAGTGATTGCTGATGTGAGTCCAGGATTTTTGCCTTATTTTATCTAAATCCTTGCACATAGACAGATTGAAATATTTGTCACTTGGGCAGAGGACAGCAGATGCTAGGGCTATGAGGTGGGGATGGAGCAGACACTTTCTAGAAGCTGAAAGAAGGCCAGTGATGCCAAGCATCAGGCAGGGGCCGGAGCTCAGAGGCTTGTGGCCACCCGAAGTCTTTAGTGGGCCTGGTGCTGAAGACAGTGGATAAGTCATTGAAGGGTTTCAAGCAGAGTGAGATCAGGTTTGCACTACACAAGAATTCTGACTCTGTGAAGGCAAATTGGCATTGGGGAGCAGTAGATCCCAAAGAAACAGTTGAGAAACATTTGCAGTGATCCAGGTGAAAGATACTTGAGTACTTTACCTTAATTATGTTTGAGAATATAAAAATATTGGGGCGCCTGGGTGGCTTAGTTGGTTAGGTGACCGGCTCTTGGTTTCAGCTCAGGTCGTGATCTTGGGGTCCTGAGATCGAGCCCCATGTTGGGCTCCGTGTTCAGTGGAGAGTCTGCTTCAAGATTCTCTCCTTCTGCCCCTCTCCCCACTTGCTCTTGCTCTCTCTCTCAAATAAATAAATAAATCTTTGAAAAAAACATGAGGTCTGTATTTTTTAAAGTAGAATAAAAGCCCTATAAAGTATAAGTAAGGTATAGAGTAAAACTTTTTAACCTCAATGCCATTTTTTAATTTAAATTCAATTAACATCTAGTGTATTATTAGTTTCAGCGGTAGAGGTCAGTGATCCATCAGTTGTATATATACACCCAGCGCTCATTCCATCATGTGCCCTCTTTAATGTCCATCCCCCAGTTGCCCCATCCCCCCACCTCTCTCCCCTCCAGCAACCCTCAGTTTGTTTCCTATGATTAAGAGTCTCTCATGGTTTGTCTCCCTCTCTGTTTTCGTCTTATTTAATTTTTCCCTCCCTTCCTCTATGATCCTCTATTTTGTTTCTTAAATTCCACATATGAGTGAAATCATATGATAGTTGTCTTTCTCTATTGACTTATTTTGCTTAGCATAATATTCTCTAGTTCCATCCTCATCGTTGCACACAGTAAAGCTTCATTTTTGGATGGCTGAGTAATAGTCCATTGTATATATATACGACCTCTTCTTTATCCATTCATCTGTCGATGGACATCTGGGCTCTTTCCGTACTTTGGCTATTGTGGACATTGCTGCTATAAACATTGGGGTGCAGGTGCCCCTGCGTCTGTATCCTCTGGGTAAATACCCAGTAGTGCTGGGTCGTAGGGTAGCTCTATTTTTAACTTTTTGAGGACCCTCCATACTGCTTTTCAGAGTGGCTACACCAGCTTGCATTCCCACCAGCAGTGAAGGAAGGTTCCCCTTTCTCCAAATCTTCGCCAACATCTGTCGTTTCCTGAGTGGCTCATTTTAGCCATTCTGACTGGTGTGAGATGGTGTCTCATTGTGGTTTGATTTGTATTTCCCTGATGCCGAGTGATGTGGAGCATTTTTTCATGTGTCTGTTGGCCATTTATATGTCTTCTTTGGAGAAATGTCTGTTCATGTCTCCTTTCCATTTCTTGATTGGATTATTTGTTTTTTGGGTGTTGAGTTTGATAAGTTCTTTATAGATTTTGGATACTAGCCCTTTGTCTGATATGTTATTTGCAGATATCGTCTCCCATTCTGTCTGTCAGTCTTTTGGTTTTGTCGACTGTTTCCTTTGCTATGCAAAAGCCTTTTATCTTGATGAAATCCTAGTAGTTCATTTTGCTTTTGTTTCCCTTGCCTTTGGAGACGTGTCTACCAAGAAGTTGCTGCGGCCGAGGTGGGAGAGTTTGCTGCCTATGTTCTCCTCTAGGATTTTGATGGATACCCATCTCACATTTAGGTCTTTCATCCATTTCCCTCAATGCCATTTTTAAAAATCAGATTTGGACAGGACTGGTTACAAAACGTGCAGGGCCCATGGCAGAATGAAAACATGAGACCCCTTGTTCAAAATTAAGAATTTCAAGGTGGTTACAACAGAGCATTAAAACAAATGTGGAGCCCACGGAACTGCCCTGTAGCTGACCCTGAATCCGTATGATAGGGTGATTGAGTCAGTCCCTGAGAAGCTTCTCTGCCTATTCCAGTGTAAGGCTGGTGACTCCCTTGCTGTAGGCAAAGGGGCAAAGACAGAAGGAAGCAAGCTCGTGTAGCTCAAAGCCCTTCTTAAGTTTACTAGTGATACATAAACTACAGAGAGGGTTGAATGCCAAATTGAAAGTATTATGACTGAGCTCGCTGAGTGAGGATGATGGTAGAAATTAGCAATGTTTATTATTTCTTGTTTAATGGCTTTGGCTGATGAAAACATAACTAGGAAAGGGAGGTACTATTTGAATCTGTTCCTTAGAACTATTCCTTCCCAACACGTACCCATTTAACTGGCTTTCTGAGAACATATTCTTGCATGGCTTGGGAAACACTGGTTTGGGCAAAAGGATTCCTTCCTGTCCAAAAAATTTTTTTTCTTTAAAGAATTGGTTAAGATACAGCTTTTCATCTCAATTTGAAGTGTTAGGACCATTCTCCTTTTGTTTGGTGCCTCTAGAAAATGGTGTGAAGAACTTGCTGGCCTTTTCAGAGGACATATCAAAAATTTCAGGTTCCTTAATTCCAAAAATTGAAAGTATAATGTATACATATATATATACATATATGTATGTGTATATATATATATATATATATATATTTTTTTTTTTTTTTACCTACTAATAGCACAGAGGGAAGAATCGTGGCTGTGGAATTTGTCGTTTGGGATATTCTGAAATGGGATGCTGTCTTTTTTATTGGTAATAAGTTGTCTTGGTGAGCTCTCTACCAGAGATATCTTAAGGGCAAAGTGTGAGAACACCTTTTAAAGCACAGCATACATTTCTAGGGAAAAGACCTTGTGCTCACTAACCAAATCCTTTTCAGTAATTTTCAATGACTCAGAGCCCTGATATTTGCATAGTGATTCAACCAGCAAGGAGACTGGCTGCTGAGATAATTTGGTTAAGATAAGTCCTCTGGTTAATGCTTTTAAAAGGTTCATAAAGGTTTTTCCTGAGTAGTGTGCTCTCCAGTGGTTTCCAGGAACTTGTGATTATCTAAAGTGCTACCTACAGAGCTGGGTAGTAATAGTGATATTTAAGTATTCTTTCAGAGAGACCCACAAGGCCAGTTCTGGACAGTTGACATTAAACACTGCAAAATTCCACAGGACAGACAGCTTGGCAAGTTTGATTCTGGTGCATTCTGTTCAGAACTATTTTCTTGTTTTTTGTGTTTTTTTGCTCAATAGTGGTTTTGTCTTTCTGCTAAAGGTCAGACTGCAGTTGTCCAGTACTGGTGGCTTTCCTTTGTGAGCCCAGGGGAGGGGGGTGGACATACTAAGTTTTATTATGTATAATAAGCTGTCACAACACCAGGTTTTATAAATTTCAAAATGTAAATAAAGTCATCTGCATTTTAGAACTGCTGGTGAGCAGCTGCTGATTCTAAAATCCCTTGGGACATTTGTAGGTCTCCTCTGAGCTCATCCCCTTCCCCCCCCCACCGCTCTTTGGCGTCATGGGCCAGAGCCAACGTGGATGCGGTTTAGAGTCGGGTTTAGTTGGAATCCTGGTCTCATCTTTGGGCCCATCGATGTAACATTGAGATTAAGTGGCTTCTGTAATGTGGGTACCAGCACGACGTGGCAGAGCTCTCAAGTGACCGGCACGTTGCTGCTACATGGGGGGATGGCACGCACATTCATGCACCCGTGCAACAACTAGGGGAGGGGGCGGGGTCTGAGTGCAGACGTGTGTGAGTCTGGCTGTGCGTCCTTTCTCTTCCCAGGGCGTTGGGGGTTGGCAGAGGCCTTTAGCTGAAACCTCTCCCTTACAGAGTGACCAGGAGTGGCCCGTAGCGAACCTTGGCCTGCCTCAAGCTACAATACAATGCTACCGTAGTTTTTCACCTGCACGGACTTTAGGAAGAGTTTATAATTTATGTGTACTTAGACCTACTTTCAGTATGGCTGGTTTCTTGGGGAGCCTCCCTCAGTTTGCTCAGGGTAACAGCATGAAATAACTTTCATTCTCTCTAGGCACTGCTTACAACTGTGCTCTGTCGAATCCCGGTTATATATTGGCCATATTCTCTAATTCTTTAGTCTTTCTGGAACTCCCTCATCTCATATCCCGTTCAAACTGTGTAGGTCTCCCACTCTCTGCTGAGCTCTAGCTCCTCCCCCCGTGACAGGAAACAGAGCAAGGGTCCAGCAGTTATTTAACTCTGCAAGTCGCAGTCGGTGGTGAGAAAGTACTTCCATCTGGTTCGTTCTGAGGTTAGGGGTCTCTGCAGATACTTTATACGGCTCTCTTGGGGCTGTTCTCAGCTTCCCCTCTGCCTCTTCTGCACAGGACCTGTTCAGGGGGTGCTGCGTCTCACTTGGGCATTGCTGGGTGTTCCTGTCCCATTCATGCTGCCACCTCCTCCTCCAAGTCCAGTGGCCTGTTGCCTGGCTCAGCAGCCGTCTGGCAACCCTAGGGCTCCTGCCCCACTAACTTGAACATTCCTTGAAAAGGAATTCTGCAAACTCTAGGGTTCCCCTCCCACCCTGCCCAGGGTTAGAATGAACTGGAATGAACTGGAATATTCCCACCTTCTTTCCTGAGGTACTACACCTGGATCCCTCTCAGCTCGGCTTCCATGGAGCTCCTCCAGTGGGCTTCCCACCTTCCATATCTCTAGCTCAGAAACGGATGCCAGTGTGTGTGTTGATGGGTACCCCCTCCCCCAGTCCAGGTAATGGATGCCAAGGTCTCCTAAGTCTGTAACATGCACCTTTCTGATTCACTGCCAGCCAGGAGTGGGCCTGTGGGTTCTGCAGCTGAGCAAGCAGCCAGACAAGGAATAGGATGCCTGTCTCCCCTTTTTGCACGTACCCCCATCTGTCCTAGGGATTGTCTCAGAACCCCTTCCATGCTCCTAACTCATTGGAGAAGCAGGTAGTAACCTGCACTGGAAACTTGCCCTCCACACAAAGCCAACATCAACTCTTCTCCCTTTTCTTGGGGGCTGGATGGAAAGAGGGGCTGTGGTCAGCTGGTTGGGCTGGTCCTATGACCCCTGGGTAAGCAATATGGGGCCTTGTCTGTCCTTACATGTTTATGGCTTTCTAAGTAGAGTGCCTAGCCTCGTTGTCCTCAGTCTTGGGCCTTGGCTATAAAGCTAAGGATAAAAGAAAAAGTCCCATTCAGTTGTAGCTTCTTCACATTAGTAATACTCTCTTTCTTTAAAGACCTGCCATCGAGTGCTGGGGAGGTTTTTTCCAGGCATCCTTTTTTGCAAAACCAGGTTAATACTTAGTGCTACTGGTGTAGGATTTGAGTTGTAGGCTTAAAAATAAATCTAACTTCAGGAAGAAACCACAGGAGTCTCCATGGATTTTGCTATGGGGTGAATATTCGTGTCCTTCCAAAATTCTTACGTTCAAATCCTAATGCCCAATGTCGTAGTATTAAGAAATGGATTTGGGAGATGATTAGTTCATGAGAGTGGAGCCCTCATGAATGGGATCAGTGTTCTTATAAAATAGACCCCACAGAGCTCTCCAGTCCCTTTTGCCATGTAAGAATATGTGAGTAGGTGCCAGCCATGAACCAAGAAGAGACCCCTTACCCAGATCATGCTGGTGCCCTGATTTTGGTCTTTGCAGCCTCTAGAACTGAGAGAGACATCATTTTTTTAAAAAAATTTATTTATTTGAGAGAGAGAGAGAGAATGAAAGCACGAGCAGGGGGGTGCCCTGCAGAAGGAGAAGGTGAGAGAATCCCAAGCAGACTCCCCACTGAGCATGGAGCCCGATGCGGGGCTTGATCTCATGACCCTGAGATCTTGATCTGAGCCAAAATCAAGAGTTGGACGCCTAAGCAAGTGAGCCACTGATGCCCCCCCCCGCAAAATTATTATTAGCTGTAGGGATGGGAAGTTCAAGCTTCTCTGAGATTTCTTCAATTTCTATCTACTGACTCCTTGTCGGTAACTTGGAAATGTAAAGGTATGTTCTGCTAGAAGATTGATAACTGCTGCTTCTTCACACTCACCTAAGAAAGGGAAAATCAAAATAAACTGACAGTCACTTCAAACAATAGATTTGACAATTGGGAGTGAGTAAGCTACTTTATTGTTCCTGTATTCAACACATACAAGAGAGAAAAGGGAAGCCCCTGGAGGTACGTGAGTGAAATGATGATCCCTGACTGGGGATAATTAATCTGGCAGCAGCATGTAAACTGGATCATCTGGGGAGGGGTTGCTGAAGATACGGACCCCTAGTCAGAGGTCAAAGGCCAGACCAGAGGTCAAAGGGCCTTAATAGGGTAGGTAGCAATGTAGTAGAGGGGACAGGAGAGGGGAAGGGAGTGAGAAGCACAGAGTTGGTAGAAGCCAAGCGGCGACTGGAATGAGAACAGGAAGGGACATTGCATCATGAACAGAAATAGAGAATTAGAAAGGAAGAACAGTTTGAAGGTAGGAAAGATCAGGGCCTCCATTAGACTAAAGTGCTTTTGTGAGCAGGAAAAGGCACCTGTTCCTCCAGGCACAGGGCCTGGCAGGGGGAGCACAGGCTGGTGCCCTGGGTCAGGATCCTGTGCACAGGGTGCCCCCTGTACAACCATACACAATGGCCCTGCGGAAGATTCTGGTAGAGCAATGAGATTCCTGTGGTCACCGTACCTCCTCAGTGCCGTAGCCAGGCTGTAAGATGTAAGGGGTGGTGTGTGTGTGTGTGTGTGTGTGTGTGTGTGTGTGTCTCCCATGCGTGCACTGGGGGCGGGGGGATGGGGTGGAATCCTTGGGCCCATATCGGCTGCTGAGAAAGCTAGTAGGTAAGAAAGCCTACCTTCTCTGCGTACATCCTTTTGTTCTTTTTTTTCCAGTTGTAAAATATATGCAACAGAAAATTGGCCATTTTAACCCTTTTTAAATGTACAATTCAGTGACATTAAATACATTTATATGTTGTACAAATGTCACCACTCTCTATCTCCTGAACTATTTCATCTTGCAAAACTGAAACACACTCCTCACTAAATCCTAATTCACCATTCCTACTCCGCCCGGCTCCTGGTAACCACCATTCTCCTTTCTGTCTCAAAGTATTTGACTATTCTCGGTACTTCCTGTAAGTGGAATGATAGTATTTGTCCTTTTACGTCTGGCTGATTTCACTTAGCATAATGTCTTCAGAGTTCATCTCTGTTGTGGAATGTATCAGGATTTTATTAAGGCTGAATAATCCACTGTGTGGATTTACCTCATTTTGTTGATTCATCCAGATGGACACTTTGGTTGTTTCTACCTTTTGGCTGTTATGAATAATGCTGCTATGAACGTTGGAATCCAAGTATCTGTTTGAGTCCCTGCTTTCCCTTCTTTTGAGTACGTACCCAAATGTGAAATTGTTGGGTCATATATAATTCCGCCTCACTTTTTGGAGGAACCACCAAATTGTTTTCCACAGTGGCGGCACTGTTTTCCATTCCCACCAGCAATCCACGAGGGCTTCGACTGATCTACGCCCTCACTAACATTTATTATTTTCTGTGTGTTTCTTGAGCCAGCCATCCTACTGGGTGAGGTGATACATCATTGTGGCCGTGATGTGCATTTTTTCAATGTCCCTATTATACTTTAATGCAGCTTCTAATGTATTTTATCATAAACGTATTAATTGTGTAAATAGAGTGTCTTGCCCCTTTTTAAAACTATACTTTTCAAGAATCTGCTAAGAAAGAACATCTGTGAGCCTTGTAAATTTATGGCCAAACCTTTACCCATCTGAAAACATACTCACGGGGCATGTTTTCACTTCCCTTTGTAATGTAATAAAAGTTTAAGATGTGTTTCATTCGACATGCCGAGTGTTTAACTATTTTTTAATTAGTTCTGAGTGTTTAAAAATCAGAAAAGCTTGTAAAAACTTGGATTTCCCACTTAAAGGAAATCGTGAGGGTAGGGCCCCAGTGGTTCTTGCTCTCACAAGGCAGCAGGGCTGAGTAGCACACAGCCCTCTCCCGGCCAGCTTTGCCCCTTGCCAGTAACTGCCTCACCCCTGCAGGCATCTGTTTGCAGGACCTGATAGAATGGATTTGCTGAAGCTGAAGTTAGTCTCCATTTATTCCAGTTTATATTCATAATTTAGGTGATTAGAAGTGACTGATACTCCGGTGATGGGTAGTAAAGAGGGCACGTATTGCATGGTGCACTGGGTGTTATACAGAACTAATGAATCATTGAGCCTTACATCGGAAACCGGGGATGTACTGTACTGTGACTAACATAATATAATAAAAAATCATTAAAAAAAAAAAAAAAAAGAAGTGACTGATACTTAACGCTCTAGCTAGCTAGTTCCTACCTCCACCGGCACTTTCCAGTAAATTCTGAAATCGGCCGTGGCACACCTGAAGCCCTTTGGCACAAATCTTGCCAACAGATTGGTCCCAACTGGTTAAAGGTTGCTTCAAATCAGAGTGTTTCTTCTTAGCTGCGATAGTTTGAAATGTTTCTTTATATGCATATGGCACACGCTTCTAGCTCTCTCGTGGGCTGGTATAGGGCTCTTCGGTGTGTTAGCCTCATCCTCAGTCCCTGCTTGTTGTTCTGGTCCGCCAGCGATCATACCGAGAAAACTGCCGTTCACAGAGGCTTGATATTGGTGTTTGTGAGTGTGTGCCCACGCACTTAATATTCTGTGTGGATTCCAAAACGACGGCTTCAGACATAAACAGAGGGGATGCCTGTGGTCTGCAAACACAGTTAGCAACATCCGTAGGTATTTCGAATGTGAAGATGGTAAGTGGTCGGCTTTGGATCCTGTATCTTGCAGATAATCAGGACGGGAAGGTGTTAGGTGAGGCTGCCTGGCGGCCAGGAAGTGGAGGCATTGTGACACGTGAGCCGGCCGCAGAACACCCTCGCAGCGGGATTTGTTATTGCACGGAGCTGGCTGGACTGTCGATCAAGCCACGTTTCCTGAAACCTAAGAACACCAGGGTGTGATCATATTCTCTTACAAGCAGCTCCTGTTCCTCAAACCTTGGCCTGACTCGCCTTGTGGTTTGCAGCCTGGCTCTCCCTGTGTGGTAGCGAGTGGCTTCTTCCCTGAAGGGGAAGCGCGAAGGGAACAGGAGGGGAGTGCTAGAAGGAGGCGGCCCCTTGGTACTCGAGGGGGACTCCCCGCCCAGCCTCCACTCTCCAGGTTTCTTCTCTGAAGCTCTAGGTCATCTGTCCAGGCAGCTGAGCTGGAAAGCTCGTTGTCAGAAACTGAGTGGGCCCCGATGGTTTGTGCTTCCTGTCAGAGGGGAAACCGTCACGTGGATTTCAGCGGTGTGTGCGTCTCCTGCTTGCCGGCCCGTTGCTTTTTGTGTCTGTCACTCTTTGCCTGTCAGTCGTCTTGTTCCTGACCAGGCATAACATTCTGCAGTGTCGTTTTTGAACTTCATTTTCTCACTACCCTAGAAGTTTCCTTTCTGGCTTCTTGCCCCTCCCCCCTACAAACGCCACTTGTGTGTCATTTTTTCCCCATGGCGGGTGGGACAAGATTCCTTTTTATTCATGTGGTGGACTTGCATTCCCCTCCTCTTTTAAGGGTTTGCCACGGAAAAAATTTTTCTCTATTTCTGATGTCCATTTTAATACAGAACAATGATGAAATTGTTAGAGAAGTGAAGTAGTACTTAATTATCTGTCTGGAAATTCTGGCGTATCTCAAAGGCTTTCTGAGTGAGAATTCACTGTGGATGGCAGTTAAGGTGCCCAGTTCTCGGACGTGCTATAGGAGCAGGTCCCACTGGCACTTTTGGCCTGATGAGCCTGTCTCCTCCCTCTTCATGGCCACTCCACCCCAGCTAGCCACCATTTTGACTCAAAAGCTAGCACACAGTAAAGAAATTGACTTCGATAAAAAGGACCCAAGTTGGGGCGCCTGGGAGGCTCAGTCAGTTAAGCGACAGACACTTGATTTCTACTCAGGTCATGATCTCGGGAGTTGTGAGATTAGCCCCACATTGAGCTCTGCACTTAGCGCGGAGTCTGCTTGAGAGAGAGTCTCTCCTTCTCCCTTGCCCCTTCCCCCGCTCACTTTCTCTCTCCCCCTCTCCTTCTCCCTCTTAAATAAAAAAATAAAATCTTAAAAAAAGAAAAGAAGAGGATCCGAGTTGAAGAACTTTTTAGCCTGGCTTTAAGATAAAATGATCCTGAAGCCCCCTGGGGCTCCTGCCATCAAATCACAGCGGCATCTCTACTTCTCAGTGCCAAGACCCACAGGCTCAAGGGTGGGGACATTTAACAGAGATTGCAGTCCCCAGCTGCCTTTGGTCCTGGGAAGATCACAGAGGTGGCTATAATTAATAATTAACCTGCATATAAAATCAAAGATGTCCAGCCAAGTACAGCAGCAAATGCTGCCACCTGGTGAGCTGATTCTGGTTGAGCAGGGTGCAAAGGACCTGGGAGGAACGCTATCTGGCCGCGGGAAACCATCTACCTATATAGGAGCTAGAGAGAACTGGGTTGGAGTCTTCCTGATTCTGGTATAATTGGAACATTTTGCTTCTCAAGCCTATTTTGTAATATTATATATACAGGGTGGGTGTTGTTTAGAACTTTGAAATGTTTATTTGGTCATATATGCTCAAGGTACAAAAATTTAAAAGGTGGGAATTAGGTCTTCCTTTTTCCAGTTCCCCTCCGGAGGTAGCCACTGTTGATAGTTTCTTTTGAAGATTACAAGTGTAATTCTGAATAGTTACATAGAGTTGTAATGCCATGTATATAAATATATAAACACTTCATACACTCACATCTTATTCTACAATTGTTATGTAATTGTGTACACAATAGGAAACATAATAAGAGAGTTTTCAGTAATGATGATTTCCTGCAATCTTTTAATTGTGACTTAAGCAGAAGGAAAGTTAGAATCTGGGACTGAAGGGAATGGCCATTATATAAAGCAACTACTGTTGGGGACCATGGACCATGTCTTAGAGAGGAAATGACAGGTGCAGAGGTTGAGCCCATCACACTCTTGAGCTAGGGGTACACAGCCTCACAGGTCACACAGTGGTGGCCCCGGCTTTGTGCTGGGCTCTCTTTAAGTTCTTCTTTGTAGCCCTTGTTTCCTCCTTCCCAGAGGCTACTAGTGGGATATGTATAAAATGTATCATTTAGGTCTGTGTGCATTCTTGTATCTCGTGTGTAGGTACA
This sequence comes from Ursus arctos, assembly GCF_023065955.2. Lineage (NCBI taxonomy): Eukaryota > Metazoa > Chordata > Mammalia > Carnivora > Ursidae > Ursus > Ursus arctos. Next base: position 60,570,653 of record NW_026623067.1, read on the forward strand.
GTTGACCCTTGAACAACACAGATTTGAACTTAAAAATACAGTTGACCCTTGAACAATGTGGGGGTTATACAATAAATACAGGACTGTAAATGTATCTTCTCTTCCTTAGGATTTTCTTAACCTTTTTTTTTCTTTATCTGACTTTATTATTATAACAATATGATAAATAATATATCTAATATACAGAATATGTGTTGAAAGACTGTTTGTTATCAGTAAGGCTTCCAGTCAGCAGTAAACTGTTAGTTGTTAAGTTTTTAGGGAGTCAAACTTATATGCAGATTTTCAACTGTGGGGGCGGGGGTCGGTGCCCCAACCCCCACATTGTTCCAGGGTCGATCGACTGTTTTTAATTTAGACCAATGTAAGGCTATCTTAGTTTTAGCTTTTAGTGATTTTTAGTTTGAGGGTTTTGGGTTTTGTTTTGTTTTGCTGGGCTCCAAAAGTTCCATTTATATTGCTAGGTGTACATCTAGTTCTAGTTCGTTGCTACCTGTCCTTGTGTGGCAGAACTGAGATTCTGAATGTAGTTGAAGCAGTTGTGGTGACTTCCACCACAGTTTTTCTTTGATCTTAGTTTTTGTTTTTCATAAACACTTTAAAAGAAATGTAAGAAACCTTAAAATTCTACCAACCTAGTATATCAACTTTTCTAACCTTTTCATAGGCGGATGTACCTGGCAGAATTATAACAAAAAAAAAAAACCCATAAATTGGTGTTATTGTTTTTTTCACGTCACTACATCATTGTTCCTCCATTTTTCTAAGTTATCATCATAAATTTTCATGGCTACATGATATTTCCTCTGTATAATATCACAGTCTCTTCTGTGAAACAACTTCTAGGTTGTTGATATTTTAATATCACTGTAATTAACATCCTTGTGCATGCAGTTGGTCTTTTGTTATTGTTGTTTTATTCTATTATTTTTCCAGAATAGATGGGCAACAGGGGATTCTGGAGTCAAAGAGGAAAGTTGTTCTGTGGCTTTATGATGCACGTTGCCACGTTCTGCCTCTCGCTGTATTTCCAGAAATGAATGCAAATGTCTGTCTTCCATTTAAAGCAGACTTCTTTTATTTTTAGAGTGTTATAGTTAGAGCTGTTGCCATGGAAATTGATTTATCAGTGTCATGATGGTCAGCGGAGAAATGAGGAGCTGCGGGTTCTCTGTGTGGAGAAGGAGTTGTGGAGAGTGCCATCTGCTACCTGCTTGTGTGCCCTTTCTCTGCCGCCAGGCCTCCTGCACGCACAGCACCGCGTGAATCACGAACCCTTCCGCCCTACACCGTCTGGGTCACCAGTAGCCAGTTGGTGCACAGCCCTGCCTCGGTCTGGCCTGGGGAGCATGTGAGCTGGGAACTGTAAACGAGGTCATGCCTGTGAAGAAGAATGGTGCCCGGGATGCCGCTTCTACTCTCTGCTCCTCATGTATCCCAGCTGAGGGGCTGTTAAAAAGTGGCTGGCTGCTTATAAAGCTGTATATTGGTGAAGAGGAGGTGGTGTGGGAGTGGAGCATGGAAGGCTTTTGCAAGAACATTTGTTGGATTCTTTTCATTCTCCTCTTGGTGACAATGATTGATGGCATCGAGCAAGTCCCTTTTTGTCACTTCCTCGGTACAGCTGGCAGTGGGGGTGGGGGAAATCAATAATGACTAGGCAAAGGACATAGCTGGAGGGGGAAGGGGCTTTGGGTATGGTACTGAAATGACAAGTGCGACAGGTCAACTTTGCAGTAGTGTCTTCTCTGCCGTTCAGTACTATCCGGTGAGAACTACTATTTTTTGGATCTGTAGAACTCTAGAAGAACTAGTCCTTATATCTCTGTTTCATTTCCCATCTCTAGGAGAGGGTGAACTTTGAACACGAGATACCTGTTGCTTAAGGAAGAGAAGAAAGGAAATCCACACTGGATGCTGTTTGGGCCAGTTAGGTTCTTATGTTTTAGAATTTGGCCTGGCTTTAGCTATGGCATTCCTTTGGTGTTCTAGAATGTCTGTTTAACAACTTGACATTGAATATTTGGATAGAAAGTAGGAGAGGGTTGTAAAAAGAGTTGAGAGTAGAAAGGAGTTGTGGCAAATTAAATTCACAATGGGCTTATTAACCTCTGCTTTCATTTTCCTGCGATGTTGAGGCAAAGAAATGTTGAAAAGTGCAAGGACAGTGATTATTTTGTGGTTAGGTCATGTGTACAATGCAGACAAAACCAGGAAGGAGAATCTGCTTCATCAAGCCTTCAGTTGTTATTGAGGCCAGAATTTATGCGGAAGCCTCAGATGAGTGTTGATTTGCCAGGAAACTGCTCCTGCCTAGTACTTGAAGTTCTTTTTCTCTGCAACCCAGCTCATGGTTGGCTTGCCAAATGGAAGGTGTTTTGAACTGCATATGAACATTACAGCCTCCTCTCACCTGTAGCTAGTTCTGAGAAGCCAGCTAGACAGAATCCAATGTTTTAGTTCACTTTGCCACGGCACTTTGCTTCGCTGGTTTTCCCACAAGGTGTCCTATGCTCCAGTAGTCTCCCTCCAGAGGACTTGGGACCTTACACATACAGGTCAGTGTGGCCAGATGGCTTGGATGCATAGGAGAAACTCTCCTTGGAGAATATGTGAAATCTGATGGATTCTCTGGAACATTACACTTGAAACTAATGCTCACCTGCTTACCTCCTTTTTCTTCCCTTTTATGAACAACTATTTTTTGAACACCTATTGCATGGCAGGTCCTTTCTTTCCTGGGTGACTCTACATGACATCTCTGTGAGGTCACGGGTGTTGTACTCAAATTTCTGAAAGGGGGAGTTTTGGTCCAGGTTGGTCGTTACCTGCCAAGGTAACATGACTAATAAGTTGTAGAACCAAGCTTAAAGCCAGGCTCTTGGGAACCCAAAGCCCAGTGATGAGCTGTACCCCACAGACACCTCTGAAAGTGAAAGGCTCTTCAGCCAGTCCCAAAGAATATGTTTTCTTCATCTTGTATTAAAACACAAGCACAGCTCACTTCGGGAAAAACCAGTCTGAAGATCTGAACTGGCTTATTTTAGTTTCAGAGAAGGCTTCCCAGTGAGTGTCTGCTTACGAAGCAAACATTGCCAGAAAGTGAGTGTGAGCCCTGTCGAGCCCATTCATCATAAATGGTCTGTCAGAGCAGAGCGCAGTGTGGAGGACACGCATACTGTGGAGGCGACAAGCTGGACTGAAGTCTGTTTACTGGCTTCTGTGAGCAAGTTCGTACTTACCTCGCCCAGCCTCTTTCCCTCTCTGTCAAGGGGAAGTAATACCGACCTCATCAGGTTCGCGTGAAAATATGTGCGTAGAACTCCCAAGTGCCTGCTGAGTGCTGAGCGTGCTAAGCCTTGCGCTGCAATCGTTTGAGAATGGCATTGCTGGCCTCCTGGGGGCCCCCTCAGAGTGCAAACCTGGCTCTCACGCACACGTTTAAATATTTGTATACCTCTACTAAATACCATTTAAGTCTATAACTTGTGTAAGGTAATTGTGTGTGTGTGGTGGGGGGGTGGCTAGGATGGGTTGGGGTAGCTAAGGGGCTGCCACAGACTGACGAGGAAAAGGCATGTTTGACATGGTAAAGTCTGGCATTAATTGCTGCCTCAGGAGAGTATGTGTGGCAGGGGACAGCTAAAGAAATAGCGCTAAGGGACAGATGCGATCCAAGGGTTGTGTTGGCGGTTGTGCAGAGGGTGGTCCTGGGAGATAGCAGTGAGCGATAAAAGCCATGGAGAGCTACCACTAACCTGCGAGGTACTGTTCTCATGTTCTTCTTCTTCTTTTTTTTTTATAATAATTTTTTATTATGTTATGTTAGTCACCATACAGTACATCATTAGTTTTTGATGCAATGTTCCATGATTCATTACTTGCGTATAACACCCAGTGCTCCATGCAATATGTGCCCTCCTTAATACCCATCACCAGCCTATCCCAGTCACCCAGCCCCCTCCCGTCTGAGGCCCTCAGTTTGTTTCCCAGAGTCCACAGTCTCTCATTCCCCCTTCTGTTTACCCCCCCTTCCTTCTTCCCTTCCTTCTACCCATCTTCCTGCTATTTCTTATGTTCCATAAACGAGTGAAACCATATGATAATTGTATTTCTCTGCTTGACTTATTTCACTCAATACAATCTCCTCCAGTCCCATCCATGTTGCTGCAAATGTTGGGTGATTGTTCTTTCTGATGGCTGAGTAATATTCCATTGTATATATGGACCACATCTTCTTAATCCAGTCATCTGTTGAAGGGCATCTCGGCTCCTTCCACGATTTAGCTATTGTGGACAATGCTGCTATGAACATTGGGGTGCATATGGCCCTTCTCTTCACTACGTCTGTATCTTTGGGGTAAATACCCAGTAGTGCAATTGCTGGGTCATAGGGTAGCTCAATTTTTAACTTTTTGAGGGACTGCCACACTGTTTTCCAAAGTGGCTGTACCAATTTGCATTCCCACCAACAATGTAGGAGGGATCCCCTTTCTCCACATCCTCTCCAACATTTGTTGTTTCTTGCCTTGTCCATTTTTGCCATCCTAACTGGTGTAAGGTGGTATCTCAAGGTGGTTTTGATTTGAATTTCCCTGATGGCTAATGACGTTGAACATTTTTTCATGTGTCTGTTAGCCGTTTGTATGTCTTCATTGGAAAAGTGTCTGTTCATATCTTCTGCCCATTTTTTTATTTGATTATTTGTTTCTTGCGTATTGAGTTTGAGAAGTTCTTTGTAGATCTTGGATACCAGTCTTTTGTCTGTAGTGTCATTTGCAAATATCTTCTCCCGTTCTGTGGGCTGCCTCTTTGTTTTGATGACTCTTTCCTTGGCTGTGGAGAAGCTTTTTATCTTGATGAAGTCCCACAAGTTCATTTTTTCTTTTGTTTCTCTTGCCTTTGGAGATGTGTCATGAAAAAAGTTGCTGTGGCCGATGTCGTAGAGGTTGCAGCCTATGTTCTCCTCTAGGATTTTGATGGATTCCTGTCTCACATCGAGGTCTTTCATCCATTTGGAGTTTATCTTTGTGTATGGTGTGAGAGAATGGTCAAGTTTCATTCTTTTGCATGTAGCTGTCCAATTTTCCCAGCACCATTTATTGAAGAGACTGTCTTTTTTCCACTGGATGTTTTTTCCTGCTTTGTCAAAGATTAGTTGCCCGAAGAGCCGAGGTCATGCTCTTCTTCTATTAACTGACAACTCTCTGAAGTGGTAATACTATTAGCCCGTGTTACAAATTAGGAAACTGAGACACATACAGGTTTAGTGACTGAACCAAGCTACAGGACAGGTAAATGGCAGAGTTTGGGTTCAATGTCAGCTAGTTGGCTCTAGAGTTTGTGCTTTTAACTGTTGTTTTCTATGCCTCTCAGGTACAGGGAACTTGCTCTTACAGAGTTTACATTTAAAGTAGATGTCAGTCAAACAAATAAATATGATATAATCTGCCAGGTAGTAATAAATGCAGGGAAGAGAAAAGGAAGTGGGTAAGGGGTTTTAGAGGATGATGGCATTTGGGGTTCTAGCTAGTATATTTGCTTGGGTTACCATAACAAAATAGTGTAGGATGAGTGACTTAACACAAATTTATTTTCTCAAGTTTCTGGAGGCTAGAAGTTCAAGATCAAGGTGTCAGCATGTTTGGTTTCTCCTGAGGCTTCTCTCTTTGACTTGTAGACGACAGTCTTCTTGCTGTGTTCTCACACTGTCTTCCGTCTGCGTGTGCATAGCCCTGGTATCTATCTGTGCTAATCTGCTCTTATAAGGACACAAGTCATTCTGATTTAGGGACTGCTCTGATGGCCTCATTTTAACTTATTCTCCTCTTTCTGCAAACATAGTCCCATTCTGAGCTACTAAGTCTTATATAAGGATATATATACTAAGTCTGATATAAGGATATCAGCATACGAATTTGGAGGGGACACAATTCTGCCATAAGCCTCCACCCTCTAGACCCCCAAATTCATGTTCTTCTCATATACAAAATGCAGTTGTCTATATCCCAACAGCCCTCAAATCTTAACTATTCTAGCGTCAACTCTAAGTCTCACCTAAATACCATCTAAATCAAGTGTGAGTAAGACTGGAGGGAAGATTCACCTAAATACCTAAATACCTAAATCAAGTGTGAGTAAGACTAGAGGGAAGATTCACTCTGAGGCAAAAATTCCTCTACAGCCGTAAACCTGTGAGACCAGGCAAGTTATGTGCTTCCAAAATACAGTGTGGGGGAGGAGCACAGGCCTTCCTGTTCTAAAAGGGAGAAACTGGAAAGAAAGGGCCCCTGGATCCCAAGCAACTCATAACCAAGCAGGGCAAGTTACATTAGATTTTAAGGCTCAAGAATCATCTGCTTGACACTCTGTCCTTCAGGCCATCAAGGCGGTGGCCCTGCCTTCCAGACTCCCTAGGGCAGCAACATGGCCCACTGAAACCAAGGAGCAGACAGAGGCTGGGCGTAGAGTGGGAGGGCAGCCCTGGCCACCTCTGAATCGTTTTCAGGCTCATTCTTCCCTTATCTTGTTCACAGCCAGGTAATTCTGTTGTCCCATCCATAAAATCCCAGAGGTCTGACAGCCTGTCTTCATCTTTGCCTAATCTCTTGTCGTGGTCCACGTGGGCAGTGTCTCTGCTATATCTCGCCACATCCGTATGCATTCCTGACTGATGAGATGAATGAGGGGTATTCTTATGCACTGATGATCCAGCCACACCCTTGGTGTTCCCTCCAGAACACACTTTCTCATTTTTTGCAAGGTTGAAAACCTGAGAACTTTCCAAATCTTCAAGTTTTGCCTTTTTGCTTAATGATTCCTTCTTCAATTTCTTGGTTTCCTCTCGTGTTTTACTATAAGCAGCAAGGCTCATCCAAGCCGTGCTTTCGATTTGTTATTGTTTCATTTGTTGTATGCATTAATGATGAATGTTGCTTTACTTTCCAAGCCTTGAAGCCAGATTGTGGATATGGTTAGAGGTACATGGAAAGAGACATGCACTTAATGTTTTCCTTCAAAGGGAGTTATATTAGTTAGGTGTGTCAATCAATATGCTGCTTCAAAAAAAAAAAAAATGCCAGAGCGGTTTGTTTTTTTTTTTTTAAGTCTTCTCTGGTTTCCATCCTCCATCACAAACTAGATTACATCACAAACCACCATTTTCCCCTCGACTCCCATTACCCCAGCTTTTGTCAGTATCTTAGTGTTTGCTACCACAAGACTCTATTTTAGCTTGAGTGGTCTGGTATAATCAGCAAACCAGTTCTTATTTTTACATATGCAGAAGAGACAGGAACTTGAGAATATACTTTATTTCATTATTTTCTCTTTATGAAATAATACATACTTAGGAGAAAAAATGAGACATGAAAAGATGAAAAGTCTGCCAGTTATGTGATTATACAAGGAAACTGCTGTTAATATTTTGCAATATATTTTCCAGTCCATGTGCACTTATTTAAATATCTGTAATTTTAGATACAGAATTATGAATTTTATAATATTGCATCCTGTCCTTTTCTCCTAAATTGACCAATATTTTTCCATTTTCTTTTTTTTATTGTTTTTTTTTTTTCAAGTAGGCTTCACACCCAGTGTGGAGCCCTATTTTTCCATTTTCTTAAATATTTTTTGAAAGAATCTTGAGTGGCTATATAATATTGTCAACAATGGTCAGAACATGATTTCGTTAGACACATAGGTTATTTGCAGCTTTTGTGTTGAACAGAAATCTTGGACCATAGCTGTATTTAATAAATCGTATTCACAAAGTAAAACATCTGGGTTATATTTTAAGTTTCTTCATGTATTCTTTCAAGAAACATATAGTGTGGTGGGTAATGTACAAACTTCAGAGTGATCTTTGAATTCATATTTTGTTTTTCCCACTTATATACAATCTTGAACGCTACATTTCATCTTCCTTGGTATCTGACTCCTCATGGTGTTTTGTTTTGTTTTTTTCATTCTTTTTTTTTTTTTTTTTGACTCGACATGTTCTTAATGATAACTCACTGGGTTACAAGAAGAGTAAATGAAACTTTATGAAGCACTGTGCCCAGAACTTAACAGGTGCGCAATAATTATTTACTATCATATCATCAGATTGCTTTTGAGAAAGTTTGTGCTGGTAGACTATAACTGTTTGAATGTACTGGGGAGAAGATTGTATATCTGAGAACATGCAGGCAATGTATATTGGACACCAGTAGAGGGCAAAAAACATTGGAAGATTCCAAGAAGGTGTGCCTTGCGGCCCCTCTCATTCTTGCCCTGATCTCTGGATCCCAGAGGCTACAAGATTCCCAACACTTGTTCTCGAGTATATGTGTGTCTTTTTTTGTTTTTAAGATTTTATTTATTTAGTTGACAGAGTGAGCTAGGAGAGAGAGACAGAGAGGGAGTGGGCGCACGAGCAGGGGGGTGGGGCAGAGTGAGAAGGAGAAGCAGGGGCTCGATCCCAGGACCCTGGGATCATGATCTGAACCATAGGCCAATGCTTAACCAACTGAGCCACCCAGATGCCTGTCACATATATATATATATATATGTATGTATGTGTATATATATATATATATACACATACATATATATATATATATATATATGTATGTATGTGTATATATATATATATATACACATACATATATATATATGTCTTTAATCCCCACATTAAAAACAAGTACATGTTTTGGGCTCCATTTTTTTTTTTAACCTTATAGACTCTTTGCTTCATGGAGTGTCTGCCTACCTAGAAATTTTAGAACATGTAAGTGTCTTGTTTGTGTATTTGTATATGCCAAGCCAGCCATGTGTGCAAGCATGTTGTACCCTCCGTATACTACGTCCAGGCAGGTGGTTCTCTGGGCCAAGCCTAAATAGAAGTACAGTGAAAGTCCGATTGGCGCCCGGAGCTAAGAATGAGCAATAGGGCATGTACATGAGCAACTGTATTTTATGAAATAATTCACCCTTTTTTCCAAAATCTTCAAAAACTAATCCAACCTGTTAGAAATTGGGCTCCAAAGTTTGCAGCCTTTCTTATACCCATCATTGACTCAGGCCGGTCTGCTTATTTCTCTTTCTTTCTTATCCCACATCTAAGGGAACACAAGGAAGGACAGTACCATTCGTACATTCGGTATCCTTCTCTAAGAAATAACTCACCCGCAAGGATTCTCTCAAAAAAAATGTTTGAAGAGAAGGGAACCGTATGCATGACTTCTGAGGGCCAGCTCTCTGCTAGATGCTGTCCTGGTGCTGTTCTATTTAATCCACAAAGCAGCTTGGAACCCTTGGCTTCCTAACATCATTGATAACCTGAGACTCTGCTCTGTAAGCTGAGCGGCTTTTCCCGATCCACCGCTTGGAACAATGTCCGGAAAGGAGCAGATTCTCAAAAATAGTAATTGGTAGTAAGGAGGGCACGTATTGCATGGAGCAGTGGGCGTTATACGCAAACAATGAATCATGGAACACTACATCAAAAACTAATGATGTACTGTATGGTGACTAACATAACATAATAATAAAAATATAACAAAAATAGTAATTGGATTCTAGTAACCTAATAGTAATCTCTCAAGATTCTGCAACTGGTAAGGGAATAGGCCATATTCAAACTTGAGGCCATCTAGTAATTGTGGCGAATGTTTGCTGGGTTCTAACTGAGTGCTGGGCACAGTGCCAAACATTGTAATGTATACTAATTAACTCTTTAAAATAGCCCCACCACCACCACCACCACCACCAAGGACAGATACTTTTAAACATCCTTGTTTTAAAGAAAAGTCACGGGTGTAGTGCTGGAACTAGAATTTGAGCCCAAAAAGTGTAACCCCTAATGCCATGGTTTTAGTCAGTAAATTATACTGTGTCTATTAGTTGCCTGCTATTTCATTATATGAAATGGTGCTAACTGTTGTAGGAAAAGGGCGTTTTGTGGCCCAAAACTTTGGGGAAACATTAGGTTAAAGGAAATTAAACTTGGTTTCCTACTTTAGGAATTCTCTGAGCTTTCAGCATACTACTGCCACTTAGGAATCTTCAAGACAGGATATAGAACGCAGCGTTTTTTAAATTACTTGGTCCCCGTTTCCCCCAGGACACTATATTAGCATCTCCTGGAGCCAGCATTCTGTAGAACACAGTTGGGGAAATGCTTGCCAAACTCAACAGGTTCTGCTGTATCCTCTCTCTCCTAAAGAGGAGAGTGAGAGATACATCCAGCGAAGTCAGCTCCATTCCTGTTAGATCATGGAGTTATCTATTGATTCTTCTCACGGTACTGCATGTCTGTGTTTTAAGGAAAATAATTAGTGCTTTTTTTTTTTTTTTTAACATTTCATGTCACTTTCTTACAGTGAACTAAAAGTAAGTATTGCATGAGACTAGGATGGATCCGCCTCACTTTTGCAGTGGTGATTCCCTGTTCCCCTGAGCTATTAAGGCTGATGGAATTGTGGTCACCATTTTGCATGAGCCTCCAGCGAAATAGAAAGTTTAACCATGAAAACTCAATACAGTCCCTCTGACGTTTTACTTCCTATTGGCTCAAAAGGTGATCAGTTGCACTGTATGTATAAAAATATCTGGTCTTTGCTTTTATTCTTTGAAAAACTACCTCCTAAACTTATTTTCAAAACATTTAGGGAGATAAATTGACTTAAAATACTTGAAAGTTCACGAAACAGAGCACTGCAGTAAAATAATGTTTGTACAGGGAAAAAAACACACACACTTTCTGGTTTTTTGGCCAGCAGTTGTGCTTTCGGGATATTTCTTCCATACAGTGCTGTATGATAGAGACCAAGATTTATAGTTGGTGATTTCCTGAATAACAATTCAGAGAGCAAATGCCTCGGTGAAACAACTTTCATATGTTCCGCAAGGCACAAAGTAACAGAGTAGAATGGATCATTTGTCTCATGGTTTTTAGAAGGGTCTTTTTAATTTTGTCTTTTGGGTCTCTTGCAAGACAAAATGACATTAATTATTTCTCTTTTTCATCTTAACCTAGAAAATTTTAAAAAAATAAAAGATGGGGAGAGGCTGCTTGCATGGGAAAAAAAAAGGAAAATTCCTTTTACTTCTCATTTCTCTGTGCCCAGTGAGTGATCTGAACTTTCCCTACAGAGAGAAGGGAAAACAAGCACGTGGATAGGAAAGCAGTCCCTTTATCCTGAAAAGGGAGGTGAAGTTCTGTAACAACTCTTCAGATTCTCATAATAGCTTGGACTTCTGCTTTAGGATGAGATGTTCACATAGTGGTGTTGTGGTTCAATAGTAGTAATCAGTAGAAGGAATAGGGAAGAAGAAGTAAATGTAAGGGCATCAGAAGGAGGCACAGACCAATTCTGCTTTTCATTTCTGAGGGTTTTTAGGTTGTTTTTTTTTAAAACAGGCTCTTGATGACGTGAGGTCTTTGTAGCTTGATTTTGTGTGTACATACGGTATGTCCTGTCCATATGTAAATCATCCATATATAGATTAATAGAATAGAAGTCTAGAAATAACCTTTTCATTTGCAGTCAATTTTTTTTTTTTGTAAGGACTCCAATTTAATGGGGGAAAGCATAGTCTTTTTAACAAATGGTTTGGGATAACTGTAAATCCACATGCGAATGAATGAATTCAGACCCTTAACTCTCAAAATTTACAAGAAATAACTGAAACTGGATCAAAAGCCTAAACGTAAAAGTTAAAACTGTAAAGCTCTTTGAAGAAATGTTTGTGACCTTCAGTTCTTACATACGACACCAAAAGTACAGGCAACAGAAGAATAAATGGGACGTCATCAAAATTAAAACCTCTTTGTTCTTCAAAGGACAACATCAAGAAAGTGAAAAGACAACACAGAGAGTGAGGAGAGGTATTCAAATCATTTATCTGATAAAGGACTTCTATACCAAATATATAAAGAACCCCTATAACTCCATTATAAAAAGACAAATAACCCAGGTAAACCACAGGCAATGGATTTGAATAGACACTACTCTAACAAAGATATACACACGGTCAATAAGCAGATAAGATTTTCAGTATCATTAGCCATCCAGGAAATGAAAATAACCAGAATGAGGTACCACTTTGCATCTACTAGGACGGCTGTAATCAAAAAGACAGCAAAGTGTGGGCAAGAATGGAGAAATTAGAATCCTCTTACATTCTTGGTGGGAATATAAAATGTTGCTGATGCTCTGCAAAACCATCTGGAAGTTCCTAAAAAGACTAAACACAGAGTTGCTTTAAACCCAGCAATTCCACTTCTAGATATATACCCAAGAGAAATGAGAGCCTATGTCCATCTGAAACCAGCACATTAATGTTAGTATACAAGTTAGTAGTATTGTTCCTAGTAGCCAAAATGTGGGGAAAACCCAGATGTCAATAAACTGATAAAATGCGATTTAGCCATACTGCGGAATATTCCTCAGCAATAAAAAAGCATGCAGTACTGCTACATCCTACACCATAGATGAACCTTGAAAACAGTATGCTAAATGAGGGAAGCTAGTGCCAAAAGGCCAGGTATCGTAGGATTCCCTTTACATGAATGTACAGAATTGGCAAATCAATAGAAAATACATTAGTGAGTGGGGAGTAATGGGATAAATGGGGAATGACTATTAATGGGTATAGAGTTTCTTTTGGGAGTGATGAAAATGTTCCAAAATTGATAATGGTGATGATCTCACAACCCTATAAATGTTTAAAAATCATTGCATTGTACATCTTAAATGGGTGAGTGTATGGCGTATGGATTATTTCTCAATAAAACTGTTAATAAAACAAAATCATATTGCATAATTGCACTGTCATGTTGAATTCCATTATAACTTTAGGCTCATGGACTAAAACTCAGTTTAAAGTGTTAAATGACTTGTTCCAGTACATCCAGCTACTGATGGCAGAGACAGACTTCCTGAACATCAGGCCAGTTGTCTCTGCATTGTGATCATTAGAGGAAATTTGGCCCCAACAGACCATAGAAATCACGCTAAGGACTTGGATTGGTTTGGCGGGATAGCCCTGGCTTCTGTAACAGATAAGCCACTGAGTTGAGGTTGACAATAGAAGTTTAAATCTTGCTCGTGTAAAGTTCAGTAATGTAGGACAAGGACGAGGGGCCACAGGCACTTCTTTACCACAGTTATTTGGGGAACCAGGCTGATGGTATTGCTTCTCCTTTCTCTTTCAAAGCTGCCATGAGCTTTATTTTTTTTAAGATTTTATTTTTCTTTTACTTCTTTATTTTAAGTAGGAGCCACACCTAGCGTGGGGATTGAACTCACAGCCCCAAGATCAAGAGTTGCATGCTCTACGGACTGAGCCAGCCAGGTGCCTCCCCCCTTGCCATGAGCTTAAGTATCCTGGCAGTAGACAGCAGGGGAGACAGTGGAAGCTCCACTCTGGGAGACTTTTCCTGAGGCACGCCTAGGGGCCACCACGCACGCCTAGGGGCCACGCACATCATTTCCTCTCCTAGTCTGCGGTCACAACCCCGCCACTTGGCTTCACACAGATACGGCGGGACTGGGAAATGTCAACCCTGGCCAGCAGCCACTCCCAGCTGTCTCCTAGCTTCTGGGATGAGCCATTTGGTATCTCGGCTCCAAGTTTTTTTTGTTATACTTTTGAAAGGTAAATCGAAAGGATTCTCAGCCCACATGACTGTGTCCTAGTTGAGAAGTTCGCGTATTATAATTGGTGCTTTGTTGAGGTATTTTAATACCTTTAGAACAAGGTTAAGTCGCCAGTCTCTGATTTTTTGGTCAGAGTTTACCACCTGTCCCAGAAGAATAGTCTTGCTCTCAGTCAGTTTTTGTTCATCCTCCACTGACTACTAATTAAGAGGAGTTTCCAAGTAGTATATTTTAAAGACTCTTTGAGATCTTGTCTAGGCCTACAGGAGTTCTCTGAGGAAGTGACTCCACTTGGAGAGGGTCGAAGCTTTTCATACTCTGCTTGAAACAGCACCCAGAAGAAGCAGCCTATGCCATTCACCATTCAGCATTTCAAGGCAGGTGACAAAGAGGGAATTCTAAATGAAACCCCAGGAAATTTACTCAATTGTGACAGTCCCTATGCTCTTCTCAATCCCTTATACTGAGACAGTAGTAGCACATATGTCCCCAAACCATGGAACTCCTACTCCTACTCTGGAAGTAGCCTGGGTGAGTCATGAGAAGTTCAAAGTTAAAATGAGAGGAACAGAGGTCCTGGCAGCTTTTTGAAGTCTTTTGGTTACCAGTTGTTTGGCACAGGGCTTTTCTGAGCCTCAGATTATCATCTAAGAATGGCGATCTTAATAGCACCTCTTCTTTATGAGGTAATCTTGAAGATTAAATGATTATCCCCATGAAGTATTAAATACAGGTTCTAGCACAAAATAGTACTTTAGTAGGAGTTATCATTGATGATAATGGCTTCATCGTTTAACTTTCAAGGAAGTGAAAGGAGATCTCCCCATTTATGCTTAATGTTGCAAAAATGCTACATTGACGTATCTTTGGCGGGGTCCTGAAGATTTCATGGTGCAGCTGTGATGCTTGCAAAAGTTTTTCTTATGCACTCAGAATCCGTCATTAAGTAACAATTTATGGGGGACCTACTATGTTAAACACATTGCCAGACACAAAGGGATTGATTATAAAGTGGAAGAAGAGATGGCCTTTGCCTTGAGTAATTCGTAATGTCATAAGCATTAGCAGTGGCTATATTTTAAATAGGCTGTAACTAACCCAACTTCTTGGTATCAGTAGTGTTGGAAGCCAACTGCACATATATTCTAATATAGACAGAAGTAAATGTGATGATCTCTTTTTTTAGCAAGCCCAAGTCTAAAATAACCATATATCACTTTTTATTTTAGCTTACTGCCCTTTGTTCCCTATTGTCAGTTTAACCCCCTCCACTACCAGTTGTCAATTTACCTCTCACTCACGCCTCACACATATACTCCAATCATGGGATTATTAGAGCATTTATATATTGTGTGGAAAAACAATGTCTTAAATTTTTAAGCTAATTATTCAAAAGCAGATTGTGTTTTAATATGAATTAGCATAATGCTGTGATTTGTAGTTGATGTAGATTAGAAAATTAGCCTAGTACAGTGGATTTTAACTTGGCCAGATTTTTATTTAAAAAGCAACATTATTATTGATTTCTTAATTTTTAAAGAATTTCTCAAGGCTATGTACTCTTCAGTAATTTGAAGCAAGGCTTGTATAAACCAAACATCCCTTATACACTTTGTACGTGGCATATGAAAGCCAAGTTCTTCATCTCGTTTTACCAGTTCCTTATTCTCCCAGTGTCACAGTCTCCCGAAGATCTTAAGTCTGGGAAAAATTTGATCATCCCATCCTTCTAATTCTCTATCCCCTCAGCAGAGGAGAAAACAGGCCCCAAGAGGTTAGGGGACGTTCTTGGGGTCACACAGTTGCAATGGGGCTAGATCCCCGTGCACAGAGCTCTCTTCACCCCAGACCCCTCGCCCTGGCTGGCAATATTTTCCTCTCCTCTGACCTCCTTTTCCAGGCTGTCACCAAGTCCTGTTACTGCTTCCTCAGCGTGTCTCCTGGTTTCCCTCCTTTCCATCGCTTCCTATCTAATCCAGTCCCTCAGTTCCTCACAATGGAAAAGGCCTGAAAGAGCGCTGTGTCTTGCGGCATCCATCACACAAGATGAATTTTCTCTAATTACTGCTGTCAGCGTGTCACTCCTTTGCTGCGAGGCTGCCAGGAGCTCCCTGCTTCCTGTGGCAGCAGATAACACACTTCTCCTATGCTAGGTCCTCCAGAGCCTGAATTTATATACTCAGCTTCATTTCCTTTCTCGCCCTGAACCCCAGAAGCCCAAAGTCTTCTCTGGGTTTTCTCCATGAGTCAGCCCATGTTTCCCCTATGCCTTTAGTCTCTCTTGCTCCCCAGTTTCTAGTGCTTCTCTGCCTTTGCTTATACTCCATTTTTCTAGGCCAGATCCAGGTCCCATCATCTTTTCAGTGCTTTCCCTGAGTAGTCCAGCACCCTCCTTTATTCCCAGCCTTATTCTGAAGCACTACTGGGTAACATTGGGCATAATAACCTTTCTTATGTGGTTCTGTGGTTTTTTTCCTTGGAATCTCACTGCCTTTTCAATTATATCTAATCCTCTTTGAAGGTAGGGCTTATGTTTCTATTTTTCTCATATATTCCACATTTTACGATGACTAGTAAGTGGCCAGTAAATAGTTTATTAGGGACTCCCTGAGCTTTTAAAAGCTGTTGTCCAGAGCTACAAGCAGTTGAGATGCTTTGAGTGTTCACAGCTTGGATCAGGATCACTTGCTAATATTGCAGAACAGTGTCCTCCTGTGCCAAATGCTGATAGAATCAGCTGCAGATGTGTGAATGGTCTTCGGGCAGGGCCTGGCCATAGAGGTATGGTACTCACACTAATAGTTCATGATTTGCGGGTCAGTGGCAGGGAGGTGGGGGCTCCTTCACTAAACACCTGCACATCTGCCTCTTGGATCTTACAATAGGTAACAGTAGCTTGACAATGGATAGGAATAGCATTATCTTCATAAGTCTGGCAAACTCTCGACACACCAGTGTGAAATGTGAGCTGGCCCGCTCTCGCCTCCCACCGTGTGTCCTTGAGCCCATAATGACCTTGCTGCTCTCTTTTCTACAATATTGGCACAATGTCCTAAGATTTAATCTGATCTCTTTCTGAGATATTTTTTCATAACTCAGTAAATATTGCATTTTTCCCCCCAAAAGTTAAGAATGTTGTAATAAGTTCCTGGTATTGGAAAATGGAATGTATATTAATTGAGGGCAACATTCTGAATTTTTGATGCTACTTTTCCACACCTTTTTAGCTTTTCTGGTAGCCATTTCTGGACTGAGGCAGCTGCAGATTTTACAGTATCTTGGACTATGCTTTCCCCAAGGCATCAGCCCTAAAGTATCTCCTCCACTCTGGGTTCATAAACTTGGAATTATTTTTTTTTCTATAATGTCAGCAGACTAATTCCACCCATACAAAATGGTTTGGCCATTTTCCTCTTTGGCACAAAAGAGAATTGGCAGAGACTCAGACAGATGAAGTTGACAAGCTCTGGCGTGGAAGTGAGTTCAGTGGCTCTGGGCTTTGCATCCCCCTTGCTCATCTCGTATTCTGAATCCTTGCCCACCCAGAAAGTCCTCTCCTCCCATCTCAGACAGCTAAAGATGTTTCAGATCCTGCTCCGTTTGTCAATAATCACCAACACACGTAGCAAGATGCTGTGTCTCTTCATCTACACGAAGTGACCCACCTGGAATCACTTGAAAGTTTTTTTCTCATCCTTCTAGGTGGATGGAAGTCTGCTTAGTTGAAGAATTGCCACCAACCACTGAACTGGAAGAAGGGCTCCGGAATGGAGTTTACCTTGCAAAGTTAGCCAAGTTCTTTGCCCCAAAAATGGTATCAGAGAAAAAGATCTATGATGTGGAACAAACGCGTTACAAGGTAACTGAGATCTAATTGGTTTTGGCTTCCATCTAAAAGTGAAAGTTCAGTATTTCATTTCCTTTCCGTGCTTTTACTCTTAGTGTTCCTACAAGGATTTTGTGAAATGGGGGGAGGGGGTGTCCTTGGTCTTTGAAGCCTGCTAATAATCATTCCTGAGGCAGCAGCAGTTTTAAAAGCAGAACGTTTCTATTTCTGGGCTGAGGCTGAGACACATCTGATTTGTGGGGCTTCCCAGCCCCCTTCCATTATTCCTTCGTGGAGGTCATTTTTATTAGCCCCAGTAAATGTAAAAATGAGGGCATTCTACCCTCCTTTTTCTTCCACCACCGATGCAGTTTATTACTCCCTTTGTTCTCCTCAAGAAGTAAAGTACCCAGCTGGGACTTGAACTTGTGGCCCCAAAGAGTGAGGGCCAATGTGATCAAATGAGTAGTATCATTAAATAGCCAGGTGGGAATTCTGTTCCACTGAAGCTTTAAAACAAAATAAGACTTATTTTTTTTTATGCAACTTGTTTTAATTATTTTATGGCTAATTTGGGAGGACACATGGGGAGAAAGAAAACAAGACCAAAATAAACAACAATCTTGACTTGACTTTAAAAATGATTATTTTAGAGACGCATGTCTAAGTATTTACAGATAAAGTGATATATCTAGGATTTGCTTGGAAATAATCAGGAGGAGGATGGAGAGAGATTTGAGACTGGCCGTGAGTTCATAATTATTGAGGTTAGGTGATGGGTACATAGGAGTTCATTATACTGTTTCATCAACTTTATGTTTGACATTTTTCATTAAGAAATGAAAGAGGAATGAAAGAGGAAAAGGCAAGAACCAACCTAAAAGACTCCTCCATTAGATGTGTCTTTGAAAGGGACTTTTTAAATGTGTGGTGTTCTCTTCTGGAGTAAGTCTTTTTTTATGCACTTTGGGCCAGGATTTCTAAACCTCCCTTGAAATGTGATTCTTTATATTCTTTTTTTTTTTTTTAAAGATTTTATTTATTTATTCGACAGGATAGAGACAGCCAGCGAGAGAGGGAACACAAGCAGGGGGAGTGGGAGAGGAAGAAGCAGGCTCATAGCAGAGGAGCCTGATGTGGGGCTCGATCCCAGAACGCTGGGATCACGCCCTGAGCCGAAGGCAGACGCTTAACCACTGTGCCACCCAGGCGCCCCTGATTCTTTATATTCTTAATTTATTATACAGTTGACCCTTGACCAATAAGCAAAATTTATTTTTTAAAATGTGTATATTTAGGGCCACCTGGATAACTCAGTTGGTTAAGTATCTGCCTTCGGCTGAGGTCGTGATCCCGGAGTACCGGGATGGAGCCCCACGTCAGGCTTCCTGCTCAGTGGGGAGTCTGCTTCTCCCTCTCCCTCTCCCCCTGCTTGTGTTTTCTCTCTCTCTCTCTCTCTCTCTCTCTCTCAAATGAATAAATAAAATCTTTTTAAAAATAAAATGTATATTTAATTCAGAGCAAATGATTGAATAATCATTTAGGCTAACCATAAATAAGAGGAATTGAGACATCATTTATGAGTCTGTTTTCATATTCTCGTCTTAAAGATAACTGAGCAAAAGTTTCTGCCTTGGATAATGGTAGGAATAAAAGTGTTTGTGTTTGTTAAAGTACTTTTGAGTTGATCAAGTCATATGTTCTCCCTAGAGTCTTAGCTCATTATGCTAGCTTTTCACAAGACTTAGTAAAGTCTTAGTAAAGTCAGTGATCGAGTCAGGCAAAATTATTTAATTTTGAAAAATATTTTAGTTCAGAAAAGAAAAGAAAAAAATTATTTATATCTCTACAACACAAAATAAATTAATTTGTCCACATTTTGCAGCCCGATTTTTCTTTCTTCGTTGCTTCTATAATGGTTATTACCATGCTCTGGCCCTATTTCTACTAAGAGCCATGTAGATTTGATGACAGAGTTCAAGAGTAGTTGGGCTGGGCCCCAGTCCGTCTGGAAAGGGGGTTGTGGGTATTTTGTTTTGACATTGCGGGAGATGAGAATCAGGCCAGCGAGAGCGTCAGTGGATGGTGAGCCTCCAAGTAGAGGGTGGGCTACCTCTTTTCTCTTCTTGGCACATCATACACCTTTGAATAGAAGTGTCTCCAGTTCAGCTGTGGACCCTCTCATGGCAACTCAAACAGGCGCCATTTCCTCCTGGCATCAGAGAGCCTACCGTTAGAATGAATAACAACTTCTCTTTGGGGTGGAGACGGGAAATATTTCCAGCCTCCTGTTACAAAATAAAATACCCATGGAGCCCAGGCAGGTGATGACATTCCTGAACAAAACACTGAGACGGAAGTATTGTGTTTGCCACCCCTGCCCATCAGGTCCCGGAGGACGGATATACAGAAGAAGGGATGATGCTAGGAGAAGGGTGGAGAGAAGGGGGGTGTAGCGGGGGGAGGGGGGTAGTTCCAGCTATGACGTGGGAAAGAGTACGGGACCAATGGAAACTACCTCTCTCTTCACGGGACAAAAGAGCCTTTTCCCTCTTTTACTAAATTTCTGAGAATACCTAATGTCGTTGAAAGACAATTTTTAGTGAATTGCTGTTGTAATCAGAAAATTTTAGGGCCATTTCATTCATTTTACAAAATTGAAAGGAGTCAGACATTAGTGAACAGGAGACTTAGCTTCCTGTTCTTAGGTTCCTTAGGACTAAAGCCTGTCCTGTGTTCCTTTACAAGGAACTGCAGCAAAGACGTTGAGACACAAGGCAATGCTAGCTAGCCCAGCCCTAGCCCCTGGATACACCATCTGGCAACCATGAGTTCAGTGAGCATGGGCTCTGACAGCAGGTCTGCTTAAACTGCAGCCATAAAACATGACCTGCCTGTTACGCCACGTGTCTCTGAGGCAAGAGCTCTGTCCCTGAACTCTGAAGGCCTCAGTTTGGGCACCAATGGCTCTGAGTTAAGCAGATGAAAAGCTTTCAATGCCTTTCTCATCCTGTTGTCTGCCAGCTTAAGTACAACCCTGGTCCTTCATGAATTTAAGGTCAGAAAAATGGCCTAGATATTAGAGTTAAACCTTCTAATGATGAATATCCTTTCCGTGGCCACCTCCACCACCCACTCCAGGTCCCAGTTCTGGGACCGTGTGGCCATGCCATGTGTGCTCTGGCTCCTGATACTGTCCCTCTTGGATACATCATGGTGTGCTGTAAAGATAGCCTTGTCCTGAAAGCACGAACCGTGTATGTCGTCTTTGCACTGTCCTCAGTGAATGGTGAAGGATGTAGCCCATGATAGATGCTAGGGAAATAGCTGTTGGGTAAAAAAAACGGATGACAGTAGTTTCAAACAAGCCAAGACTATTTGATTCTTGGGGTGCTTCGAGTCTGACACTCTTCCTCCTAGTGTGATGCTAAAACCTCCTGCAGGACCACTCAATGGGTGTGTGTAAAAATGTGGGCTCGTGAGCCCGCCCCCCTCAGACTACTGAGTCAGGCAGAATCTCTTGGCCAGGGACCCAGGAAGCTACACTCTTACTAATCACCCCAGGTGATTCTTTTCTTATGTATTACTTGGGTTTGACATAATCAACCATTATCTAATGGTAGATAAATACTATAATAAATTTTAATAAAATTATAGAGACAGAAGATAAAGTTTTACTGTGATAGAAATACATACAGGGTAGGATTCATTTATCCATACAGCGCTTATCAACACCTGCCACGTGCCAGGCACTGTTGTGTGCGCTCAAGGCAGAGTGGTGAGCAAGGCAGACATGATTTCATGGCAGTTAGAGTTGGGCAGACAGACTATAAGTAAATAAATAGTTGTGGGTTGTGAGTGTATGAAGGAAGAAATTAAAGCCAGTGTTATTGATAGCAATGGACAGAAGATGAGCTTCTCTGAGGAAACATTTACCTCTGAGACAGGAAGAATGCGAAGAAAATCATCCATGTGCAGCTTTAAGGGTGGGGTACTCCTACTGGGAGGACAGTCTGGAGACAAGGAGCCTGTTTTTGAGAGCCTTGAGGAAGAAAAGAGCTTGGACAGACAGGGTGGCTGAAAGCCTGTGGTGAGGGACAGTAGTGAAAAATGAGACCAGGATGGGAGATATGTGACTTCATCATAAGTAATTACAGAGGAAGCCATTGAAATGTAAAACAGAGGCATCATGGCTTTACAAAGATGCTATGTGGAGAGTAATTAGAGGATGAGGGTGGAGGCAGTCCCGTGAGGGGAAAACTCAGCCCAGGTGACAGGTAACAATGGCCTGAATAGCCAAGAAGTAAATGGATTCAAGAGGGAAAACAGCCTGGAGAGGGATTAGAAATGGGTAGAGGGCCATGAAGAGACGATGGCTGGGTGGACAGTGGGACGTGACCAAGGAGAGAACGTCAAGTCTAAAGGGAGTGCAGTGTCGAAAAGGCCGAGGCTTCCATGGTGGAGGCTTGAAAGATGAGTGTGTGTTCCCAAGGTGGTTAAGATGGGCAAGAGAAAGAGGAGAAGGGAGGAAGAAGGGCATTCCTTGAGCCTGATGAAGCTCAAGAACAGAAAACAGCATCTTCCCAGACAGTACATTGGTAACTGTGGGCTTAGAGGGGATGTTGACTCTTTAGGTGAGTCTTAGATAGGGAGAGCATCTACGGTGGTTAGTAGTGTGAGCTGTAGAATCAAAGTACTTCAGAGGCTGGCTTCCTCGCTAACTTCACCTCTGTGAGCCTGTTTCCTCACCTGTAAACCTGAGAAGTAAGAATAATAATAATAATAATAATAATAATAGTATCAACCTTTGTAGAGATATTGTGAGGAAAAAATGTGATCATCCGTGCAAAGCATTGGCACAATGCCTGATAGAGGTGAGTGAGCTATGAAGGTTAGAGGTGTGGTTGTGAGGCTCTGTGAGCAGTGAATCGAGTAGATTATTTATTTGGACTTGGAGTCAGGAGTCCTACAACCTAGTCTTGACCCTGAACTTAACCAGTCAAAGCAATTCAAGTATCTTAAATACTTGGACCCTGCTGTCAGTTCCATCCTCTACAGAGCATTTAAGCAAATCAGAATAATTATTGGCTTCTGAGCTACCTTATTGTTCCAAAGAGCTTTGAGTCTCTTGCGTCAGAAGTTACCATCCAGAGAAGACTTCAATAATTCCTCATCTGTTCAGTCTAAGCTAGAATAACCTTATTTGCTAGTGAAATAGCAGAAGAAAATCAGCATGTACTTTCTAGTCCAATAGCTGGAAGAAGTTAGGTGGACGGACATGAACAACCCCTGCCTAGATAAGACGATAGACATGCCACCTCATCTAGTATGAGTACGTAGGACTGGTGAAAAAAAATTGACAAGGTGGAAGTGGTTATCATGGACTAAGATTATTTTGGACTAAGATATAAGAATGTTTAGAAGACTCTTTTTGTCCTAATTGAAGTAAATAAATTGAAGATATTAACGCACATCACACACTGAGCTTTCTTAAGTATGTACAACATAGGCTTCTGAAGTCAGCATTCCTCAGATGTTTAAAATGGACAAAGGAGGGGCGCCTGGGTGGCACAGCGGTTAAGCGTCTGCCTTCAGCTCAGGGCGTGATCCCGGCGTTATGGGATCGAGCCCCACATCAGGCTCCTCTGCTAGGAGCCTGCTTCTTCCTCTCCCACTCCCCCTGCTTGTGTTCCCTCTCTCGTTGGCTGTCTCTATCTCTGTCAAATAAATAAATAAAATCTTTAAAAAAAATAAATAAAATGGACAAAGGATTTGAAATCTGTCATTTCGTTTACTGCAGAAATAGGACTGAAATAACCTCCCTTTCCTTCAGTGCCTCGTACATGAAGCACTAAACCTTTTTCTGACCTTAAGTGGATAAAAGTTGCAAGCCTGGTCTTACAGCGTATAATGATTATAATAGCTAATATTTATTGCCTTCTTAGGTGCTCTTTGCAATTAACTGCTTTATGTGTATTCTTAATTCATCTCAACTGAAAGAAGCATACTATATACTCATTTTATGGCTGAGGAACCAAGATTCAAAGAGATAGGTAACTTTCCAGAGGTTACCTAGCTAATAAGACCACTAAATGGGTGGAGTTGTCTGTTTCATGATTTGGATGGTTGAAGCCCATCAGGCGAAGACTGCCCAGAAACCAACCTTCAAACAAGGGCCCAACAAAATTAAATTTATTTAACTTGTGTGGCAAGAAAAAAGTACATCCCCATGAGACTATGAGCAGGAGAGAATAAGGGCTTAGTGTAGAGTTGGGCTTGTACTGGTGACTCTAATATGGATTAGGGAAGCAAGGACCAGTTATCTTTGGGGAGTTGTCAGGAAGCAGAGTCAATGTGGTGTTTCAGTAATTTTTATCTAGGAGATGAAGAGATAGATAAGGGACGAGACTGTCATCCATCAAAACAGTTGCTCATCTTAGAACAGCGGGACATTTGGTTACTTTGTGGTGCCTAGGGTCCTTTTCTCTCTCTTGCTGTGATTGTGGATTGTTTCCATCTTGTGCCTCCATGGTCACAGAGTGGCTGTGTCTGAGAATTGTTTGTATTCTGTAGAAGTTGTTTACTCTGAGTCACCCTCAGACAGTACCGCCTGGCTCTTGATTCTCTGGGCTCCCTCCTCCTCCCTCTCTCTCTCCCCTTTGCTCTTCTTCCCTCTCCTTCCTCTTTCCCTCCCCTTCCCTCTCCCCCACTCTTTCCTCCCTCTATTGATTTCAAGTAAGGGCTGATTTTTTTCCATCCAAAGAATAATCCCACCATCATTAGGTCCTGTGATCTGTCCCTGGGGAATGTTAGCACAAGGAAGGTTTTCAGATTCAGAGAGACCTCATCTTGAATCTCAGCTCAACCATTTAACACCTCTTTAACCTTAGGCAAATTTGTTGATCTTTTTGGCCTAGGTTTCTTCATCTCTAAAAAAATGGGAAATGATAATTGCCTTGCAGACTGTTTTGAAAATCAGAGATAATTTACATACAGTGCTTGACACACAGAGTTCAGTCTGACCACTATTAAAAAGGCATAAACATTTGTCTAATGTTAATTTGATTTATACTTTATAAAGTATAAGTCTAACAGCAACAAACGTATTTTCTGTTACATAAACTATTTGATTGTGGAAGGTCACAGAAGATGGGAAGAGCCAGGCTTTCTGAATGTGATTTTCTACTCTTGAATATTATATAATGAAACTTGCCATAATTGCTGTTTTACATATATTAAAATTTAAAAAATACATAACATTATGCTACTCATTTAACTAATTAAAAATACAAGGTAGCATTAAGGCTCTCAACATTTCGTACCTAATAAAACTTGATGCGATACAGGAAAGGTTACCACAGTTACAGACTGGGCAGGGAAAAAATGACGGCCGAGGAAGGCTGTAAAGAAGAATGGAAGATATAGAAAGCCTGCTGTCATTGTACGTGTAGAAAAAGGTCTTGTAAAACATTTCCACTGAAGGTTTACTTTTTACACAGGCAAAAATTGGGATTAAATGATAGGAGAATGAAATACTGAAATTACCCCTGAACTGTGGGGTGGTTTTTGTTTCCATCTTTGTTTTTTTTCCTACGTATTTTTCTACATTTTCCAGGTTTTCTACAGAAATCCTATTCATGATCAGAAAAAAAGGTTTTGGCAGAACCAGAAACCAGGAAAAAGGCATTTAGTCTTCTAAAAATCCTGTTTTTCCTGAAGTTGCTAGGTTTCTCAGCCATAGTTGCCAAAATCTTGACACCGTGTGTGTGTATCTGTGCGTGCGTGCGTGTGCACACGCGTCTCACAAAACATCCTTAGGCATGTGCTAGACATTAAATGGTCTTTGAAATTCTGGTGCAGAATTACCTCAAATATGTGAACTGTGGAAACCGGAATGGTCCATTACAAACAGTGCTGCTGAGATAGCCCAGTCTTCTTCATTGTGTCTCCAGTTGTTTTATGATTTAATAATGCTATTTTAAGAGAAATACAATTGGAAAACAGCCTGCTAATGAAAAAAAGTTGCTACAAATGACTCACTTTTCGTGTGGTCCCTTCTTCCCCCCCCCCCCTCCCCACCCCCACACTAGAAGTCCGGCCTTCATTTTCGACACACAGATAATACGGTCCAGTGGTTAAGAGCAATGGAGTCTATTGGTCTACCCAAGGTAAGCCTGAACTGGGAAGCCAAAAGGGGTCATGCGAACACCTCATTATGAAAAAAGATTGGGCATACTGGGATATGTTAATGTGGCAGATGGCCCGATTGCCTCAGGCACGACAAATGTGAGGACTACACAGAAATATGGAAAGGCCTGTACAAAGTAATATATGGCAGGAACTCAGAATGAAGTATGGAGAACAGCTAAGTTAATGCCCTGTATAAATTCACAAGGTCACAACAAGCTTCAGCTGGTAGATAGTTAATTTAAAATAGCCACCTCCTTTTTTACTTCAGTTTCTGTATTATACTACCATATATTGTATCACTGTACATTATAATGACAAAGGCATTTATAAAGTATTATTATAGATCATATTATCACTTTGAATGTTAAAAGCTAGAGGGTTCTAGCCTTTCCTCTTGAAATAGCTGTCCCAAATAAAACTCAGCAAATATTCAGAGCTTGTTAAATTGAAAGAGCGGGCACACTTAAGCCTGAGAGACAAATAGACAAGTAGAGGAAATGAGGAAATAATTACATTTGTTAGAAATTGTAGAGTGATTTCTTAAACGTCTTCTTTTGAAATAATTTTAGATTCACAGGAAGTTGCAAGAATAGTACATCTGTGCTTATTCTTCATTCAGCTTCCCCCAGTGGTGACATCTCGTAACTGTGGTAAAATAAATTGACGTTGGTGTGTTACTATTAAGGCTACAGACCTTAACTTAGTTTTCACCATTTTTATATGCAATGATTTGCATGTGTGTTTCTGTGCAGTTTTATGCCATGAATGTATTTGACCACCACCACAGTTAAGATACAGATACCACAGAGGAGTAGGCCTTGACATCGCATCCTTTCCTAGCCCTGTCCCCTGGCAGCCACTAATCTGTCCTCCATCTCTATGGTTTTATCATTTTGAGAATGTTAAAGAAGTGGAATCATACAGTAAGGAATCTTTAGAGATTGACTTTCTTCCACTAAGCATGATGCCCTCGAGACCAGTCAGGTTTTTGTAGGTATCGTAGTTCACTCCTCTCTGGAGCTTATTAGGTACAGCTATTTTGAAGAAATGATATCGAGTGGTCCAGCCTGAAAGCAAGGGGACAGGCTACTGATGTAAGACCTGTGTTGGTGGTGGTATTGTTAATCCGGGTTTGAATTAACAACCGCACCACAACAAAAACAGAGGATTCCTTAATATAAATTATAAATGCCTATTTTCAATCTACTTGAGGTTATACTTGATTTAGTTCGCTTCTTTTATTTCAAAATAGTCAATATTGATTTCTTCTTCCATTTTTAATGAAATTACTTTCCCTTCTCCTAAAATGCCCAGAACATTAAATGCTGTTCCCATCTGGGCACTAGTTAAAATATAGAATTCATATTTCTGGGTTGTCATTCAGCAAGTACTGACTGGGTAGTAGGCAGATTAATAACGAAAGAAAAAAATTCAAATAGAATTTTTCTGTATGAGTCAACATACTTTAAATTAGGATAATTTTGTTTCATAGATTTGACTTAAACCTTTTCAAATTTTGTGTGTTGGGCCAGGTTTTCCTTAATTTTAAGCCAAATAAGTGATCCATAGAGCAGATGCTGTTTTAACACTGATTTTTGTGAAGTGATTGATACATTACATTGCAGGGATGAGACAGCAATAGTGTGCTGAATTGACGGATGTATTTGACGACTACTAATGTCTTCACTTAACCAATATTAAGTGCCTACTCCGTGCTCAGCATCGTGTTAACGCTGAGGATACAGTGATGAATAAAATGTTCTGGACAACTCTGTGAATTGATCGCATCTTATTGCCATAAGAAGACCTATTCATAAAGAGTTTGCAAAAGAAATGAAGCAATATTTATATAAGTACACATTTCCGTATGGAGAGATAGAAAGAAATATAGAAAGTTGTTGAAAAGGAGTGGGGAGCTGTAGGGTTCTTCTGCTTCCCCAGTAGACCTTGAAACCTGGTCCTGTTCTTCCGAACTGGGAATCCTCTTCCGATCGAGGCTGTAACAGCAAATGTGTTGAGGGAAAGTTGAAAAGACCCTCGAAGTTTCCTAGGCTGCGGTCGTTTCTTTAAGTGCTCAGGGGCTACACATTGTGGCTGAGGAAACTTCGCTGCTTTCTTCTCTCAGCTTTTTTCAACATCCAATAGAAAATTGCACTTGAGTATCAAGTGCTACCATATGATAGAGGATATAATTTTAGTTTTTATGGCAACTTTGATAAAAGAACTACTGAAAGCCAGCAATGCCAGTATGCTTATCTTTTTCTTAGAAGCTTCAAGCCTAATTATTCATTTTTTGGTGCTTAGGAACAGAGAGGTTTGGTGCCCTATCCTGAAATCTGTTTCTTATCAAGCTTTTAGTTTCAGGCTTAAAAGTGGTATAAATGTGTATTAGAAGCCTCAATGTTGAAACTTACTAGTTAAGTAGCACCATATTTAGGTGTTTATCCAAAAAAGTAATCAGGTGTTCAGAAATGCAGGGATGTTCATTGCAGTGATTTGTAATAGGGACAAATTTAATAGGGACAAATGGGGGGGAGTTCAGCCTTGGAGAACTGGCTTAAATTATCGTTCAAAAAGATAAAAGAATCACAAACATCTATTAGAAATAATGTTCTAATAGAATAATGAAGGGGATGGACAACAGTCATGTTCTATAGTACTACAGTAATACCGTACTGTAGTGTTACTGGGGTTACAGTATTACATACAGACATACAAAAGGCAGAGGCACATATTGAAAAAACCTTGGAAGAAAATATACCAAAATGCTAGTGGAAACAACCTAGG
Source organism: Ursus arctos (assembly GCF_023065955.2). Taxonomy (NCBI): domain Eukaryota; kingdom Metazoa; phylum Chordata; class Mammalia; order Carnivora; family Ursidae; genus Ursus; species Ursus arctos. The sequence continues at coordinate 60,599,102 of NW_026623067.1, forward strand.
AAGTGAGATTATAGGTAATGTTTCTTTCATACCTCATTTACTTTCCAGATTTTATTTGGTAAAATGTGTTCCATCCAGCGGGAAATGACATCAGTGTGTGTTGTGTGTGCATACCTGTTTACACAAGTGCGACGCTAGGTGTTTAACGTTATAGTAAAACACTGTAAGCTGGACACCCTTCTCAGGCTAGAGTACCTGTAGGCAGTCACAGGAATGACCCTGTACAGAGAGCAGAGCCTGACTGGGCTTGCCACGAGTGAAGTGGAATTGCCACCTAGCCCTGTGGATGCAGCCTCCTTGCAGTGGCCGCCTGGGAATCCCCCCCTCCTGAGCCCCCTAGGAGGTGTGCTGTCAGGGGACCAGACGCACCGATGGGTCTGCCTGTAGAGTGAAAGAGAGCAACAACGGAGAGGGGTTCCTCTACGTTTAAATAAGTACAGCAAAGACAATCAAAGTAGCATCATTTGGGAGATTTAAAATAACTGTGCAAAGCAAAACATAAGAAAACATGTTGTTTCTTTTGTTTTCCAGATATTTTATCCAGAAACAACAGATGTCTATGACCGGAAAAATATACCGCGAATGATATACTGCATTCACGCGTTGAGGTGGGGAAAAAGACACAGCTAAGAGTCGAAGAAGTAGATGTCAATGCACCTGTAGTTTCTCTTTTAGAAGAGGGATCTTAAGTTACTTAAATAATCTGGAGAACTTTAACTGCATTGTGTTGTTTTGAATTTGGCACAAGTTTTTTAAATTGTCACGTAAATATGGTCCTTGAACTGGGAAAATATTTTTTTGATTTTTTAAATCTAATTCAAAACAGAATACCAGAAAATGAATGAAAGACCTGTAAGTGTAACGAGAAGATGTAAGTTGAAACTTCTAGGGATCTCAGGGAATAGCCAAAATACATCAAATGGGCAGCTTTGATGGTCATTTTAATTTTGATACTCTTAAGTTATCATTTTGCTTCAATTCTTATTATAAACTAATGAAGTCCAATATAAGGATAGTTTCTTTTGACTTTGCTCAATAGAACTTGCACTGTAAGGGTAAAGAAGAAACATAAGAGGGGCGCCTGGGTGGCTCAGTCGTTGGGCGTCTGCCTTCGGCTCAGGGCGTGATCCCAACGTTCTGGGATCGAGCCCCGCATCAGGCTCCTCCGCTGGGAGCCTGCTTCTTCCTCTCCCACTCCCCCTGCTTGTGTTCCCTCTCTCGCTGGCTATCTCTCTCTGTCTAATAAATAAATAAATCTTTAAAAAAAAAAAAGAAACATAAGAGTTGCTTTGAGTTAGTCAAATCGAGATATGTTCATTTTTTTTTTTTTTAAAGAAGGAGAGGAGGAAGGGCAGAGGGAAAGAGAGAGAGAGAGAGAATCTTAAGCGGACTTCATGACCAGCATGGAGCCAGCCTCGGGGCTGAATCTTACAACCCTGAGATCATGACCTGAACCAAAATCAAGAGTCGGACCTTAACCAACTGAGCCACCCAGGCGCCCCAAGATACTATCGTTCGTTAATTTAAAGCAATTGTTTGATAACTTAATTTTTGAAAACGCTTAAATTGTGCTAGTTCACAGATCATTTTTTATCTTACTCGCCTGGAAGAAACGTTATTTTTAGATGGTAAAAAGATGATTCTAAAAATCCGGTTTATGGCTGTCATCTTGCATTCATGCAGGTAATGGCTGGAAGACTTCATGTCTAATTAAATTTTAAATTTCTTCTAGAACATCTGCCTTATGTTTATATCACTAGAAGTCATTTTCCTGGCAGAGTCTTCTGAGTAGAGGTTTATATTAACTTCTTCCTGGCTCTTTTCCTCTCCAAAGGAAAAGGTTTCTACAATAATTCATTGCACTGCGGCCTACTAGAAAAGAATTTTGATTATGTCATATAATTTGACTTTTCCCCCTGATGGGTACTTATGAGATTTCTTTGGAAGATGGCAGTTGCTAGAAATACCAAATGTAGGCGCCTTACTGCGATTTCTTTTTATTCTAGTAATTTAGAATGGGTTTGAGGGCGGGATCACTTCTCTGCCTGCCTCCTCATGTGTGGCTAGTATATCATAATGCCAGCAGCGTTTCTAAAAGCTTTCTGTGCAAAAGTGCTTGTCTCGAGGAATATTTTCAAATGTGTTGCCCAACATTCCTTGTCAAATATTTTTCAGAGCTTAGAATGTTCACTTAACACTACACCTAGTACTGCTTTTGTGACCTGCTAAGCCAGCTCCCATTCATTATTGTCACGATCACATCCACCCATCGTTGTGCTAATCTCCAAATCTGTGGCATGCTCTTGGAGTATCTTGGACAAGCTTAAGTTGATTTCCCAGTGCGGACACCTGGGGTGTTAATGTTAAGCTGCTTAAAAAGAAATGGTGTGCTAAGTTCCTTTCTAGTGATGTCACTGTTCTTCCACAGAAATTATGTAGAACTGCACTGAGGCTTACAAATGGTTTGTGATCATTTCAACAATGGCTTCAGCAGCTTGGGAAATGAAGAAAAGGCAACTTCTTACTCTTGCCACTTGTATGCGAATGTTGGGGTGATATTTTCTAGGACTGCTTTTCGCAGTCATGCAATTACTCATGGAAGTCTCCATTACTATTACTCATTCCAGAGATTCCTCTTGAGCCTGCCCCTCACCAAATCTGACCTTAGGTAGGACCTTTAAGCTGTTGACTTAATACACAGCATCCCCTGGGAGAATCTCCTTCACTTTTCTCTGTCCTAAACGTACGCGTGACTTCTCCTTGGTATAGAACTGAGAAGTCTCAAGTATATCTAAAGTTTTTTCTATCAAAACGTTTTCCCTCAATGGTTTAGAATACAGTTACTCAAATGAGGCTGATACTCTGCTCTGTTGACCGAGACACCTTTGGGAGCTGGGTAGCCTTCAGTAAGTGGGTTCCCTCTCACTGGATAATTACAAGTGATGCTGGAAATGAACACATACGTGTCTGGCCATTAGATCCTGGCTGGGGATACAGCAACATGGCTGGTGTAGAAAGTCATCATTACCGGACAGGGAATTGGGCAGGTCAAAGGTTCTGAGTATAGATCAGAAACCAGGTGGAAAGATCTCCCAGGTACCCAGGCACTGCCTTCCCGCTACCCCAGCCCGCGGGCCTGGTGTGATCTGCAGTGTTAGCTCCCAGTCCTGCCAACTTGTCTTCTATTCCCTGTCTTCTTCATTTGGCCTTAACAACCTCATTAAGATCCTCTGGGCTTTCACCCTTGCTTCCTGTTTGTATCTGCTTTCCACTTTTCTGGCCTGGTCCTCACGTTTTCACTCTTATTTCTGCCCCTGGTCTTGTTGCTTGCCACTCATTGCTCCCTTTGTCTGCAGCTTGATGCTCTCAGTGAAATGCCACCAGGGAGTGTGAGCACAGCAGCCCCAGGGGAAATCCTCATACTTTGCTTCCTGTAGAAAGACTCACCTCAGTGATAGGTGACCTCATTCTTTTTCCAAAGAAGTGTTTACCTTTTTCTTATTTAAAATAAAATATTAAATTCCCATTGTGGGAAAAATTGGGAAACTTGGAAGATATACCAAAGGAAAAGCTAGCTAAAGTACCCATTATGGCAACACCAGTATATTGCGACTCTTTTGGTGTATTTGCACTTAAAACGTGTATTGGCATGTTTTCTTTTTGTGGCTTCATTTGGAATGTATGAAAGTCTGCAATGAAAAGAAACCAGTTCAAGAAGTGAGAGCCTTGCTAACAAGTTACTGCTAATGATTTTTTAACTGGAGAAGAACACTTTTTGTATGTCGTTCGTTGCTCAATTTATGAAACAACAGTTCAGTGTTTAAACATTGGTTATAAAATGAAATTAGGGGCGCCTGGATGGCGCAGTCATTAAGCGTCTGCCTTTGGCTCAGGGCGTGATCCCAGCATTCTAGGATCGAGCCCCACATCAGGCTTCTCCACTAGGAGCCTGCTTCTTCCTCTCCCACTCCCCCTGCTTCTGTTCCCTCTCTCGCTGGCTGTCTCTCTGTCAAATAAATAAATAAAATCTTTAAAAAATAAAAATAAAAAAATAAAAAATGAAATTAGTTGAAAAATTTTAGTAGGACTGATATTTTGACACTTGAGATACCTTAAAGGGCAGGTGAAATACCCGGAGGTATCATTACCACCTTAACACACTTAAACCCATTCTGAAAGATCCACACTGCAAGTTTCACTCATTTAATTATTGATGCACTAATTTTGACTCAGCCCAGGACTATAATATATTGACCCTTAGCCAGAGTTGACATGATCATAAGGGCACCAGAAACCAAAGACCTTCACACCTGCCTGGGTTATAGATCTGGCTTCTGACTGGTCAGTTGTCAAGCGGCACATGGTCCGGGTTTGGCTTCTTCCCCCAAGGTGAGTCAGACCCTGGCTACCAGGCATCAGTTAGACCTTTATAATTTTCAGTATATGACTTCCGGGTAGGTTTTTATTTTCATTCTGGCCCCCACCCCCTCATCCCCCAGAAATGATTGACCGCCTAAGTCTCGCTTGGCCAGTGTTACATAACCCATTGTCCTGTCATAATGATGTATTGGCCTGATCTGTTAACATTATTAAAAGCTTAGGTATGCCTTTTGAATGTTTTCTTGAAATTAGTTGGGCATTCTAGAGGTTTCTCACCCACGAGATGAAGGATTGACTCTACCTAATGTTCTTCGGTAGATTGTTCATTTGGCTGATTGATCATCTCAGACTGTGTTTCTGGATCCTCTGTCTGCTTGATGATGATGTGACTGTCAGTGCCAGACCCTCTTCCCACCTGGCTGTTTCTGTGTGTTCTTTAGGCCTTTCTTATCTTAGGTCACTTCCTTGGTTTTCCATGACATTCTGGCTTAGAGTTCCTGGTTTTGATTCTTACGGTATAAGTATAATATAAAGAGTATAAAAATATCTATGTTCCGTGGACAGATATAGAAAAAACCAAGCACCTGTATTTTAATAACATGTCCCATCTTGTTAAAATCAGCACAATTATCCATGTCTTACTTTATCAATTTGTATTATAATTTCCTTTCTGTACACTTTGTACCATTCTCTTTTGATGATGGTTGTGAACTCCTGGCCTTTCACACACTTAACCAGGGTTGGTATCTTCTGCTCTGATGGATCAGATTGATTTACTTTGGTCAGCGGGAGCTCTTTGGGGCCAGCGCCTTTGTCCTTGTAGCATTTGTCCCTGACATTATTGGAAAGATCCTTGCTTTGTGGTCACAACAGGATGTTCAAGGCCTATCGTAATTATTTCTGCTTCGAGACATGAAATAATCTCCCCTCCTAGATTAGGGGTCTGGATTCTGCTTTTCTTACTGTACCAACTTTCTTGGACCATTAAGGCACTGACAACAGCAGGCTGAAGATCAGCCGCCTCCCCTCTGTTTCGTGGCTGGTGTTCCTGCTGCAGATCATGGCCCGACTGCCCCAGCAGTCATGTTTTCAAATGCAGTGATGGTGCCGCAATAGCACACATTTGGGGCTTGCATTTGTGATAATGGCTCTGGTGACCCCACTCCCGATTAACCAGTTGTCGTTCCAAATGCACTGACTGCTTAGGGAAGAAGGGCCCCTCTACAGCACACCTGCAGGCAGGCAGCTGCCTTGCTTACCAGGTTAATTATGTATCTGGCCCTCAGGCTTGGATCCAGAACTCTCTTTGTCTTACGCTCTATGCCCTAAGGAGGTTTAACCTTTTAAAAAACCAGTTAATGGGATGCCTGGGTGGCTCAGATGGTTAAGCGTCTACCTTCCGTTCACATCAAGATCCCAGGGCCCTGGGATCCTGCCCCACGTTGGGCTCCTTGCTCAGCAGGGAGCCTGCTTCGCCCTCTGCCTGCTGCTCCCCCTGTTTGTGCTCTCTCTCTCGCTGTCAAATAAATAAAATCTTTAAAAAACAACAACAACAAACTGGTTGTTGGCTTATACCAGACTGATGGCGGGTCTGGCAGAGAGCATGCTTGCACTTACAAATAAGCCTCCTAGACAGAGTTTCTTTTTTTTTTTTTTTTTAAAGATTTTATTTATTTATTTGACAGAGAGAGAGACAGCCAGCGGGAGAGGGAACACAAGCAGGGGGAGCAGGAGAGGAAGAAGCAGGCTCCCAGCAGAGGAGCCTGATGTGGGACTCGATCCCAGAACGCCGGGATCACGCCCTGAGCCGAAGGCAGACGCTTAACGACTGTGCCACCCAGGCGCCCCCTAGACAGAGTTTCTAACCCAGAGGGCAGGTTCTGCGTTTATGTCTCAGGAGGGATATGTGGAGACGGCAGTATTCGGGATTAAGATGAGAAGGATGATAATACCTTATGTAGCTTTCAAATCGCTCCTTGTTCAAAATTCTCCCCACACTCTCGACCATACTGTGTCCTCCTCTTCCTATCCTGAAATAGTATCAGGACTCCATCTTTTTGTCCAACTCAATTGTAAGCTCTTCGAGATCGTGAGCCATGCCTTGTCGCCGAACACAGCACATACACAGCCCTGATGCCAAATTAAGTCTCTGGAGTTCATATTTTTAAGTTTTTAGCTGGTAAGGGTGCCTCAGAATTCTTTTTATTTTTGCTTGAATATTAGGTGAAGAACACTGGATTTTGACATGATACTGGCAGGAATGTATATGATTAAGATGGAAAAATAATTTAGCTCTCTGGATGAAACTATTTGAAACATGGTACTCGTGAGGGAAAATAGTAAAAGGTTCTTTGTGTTGAATAAGCAGAAACTCCTGGATTAGTTCTTAGGAAGTTGTTAATTATTATTAATTGGTTATTAATAAAGGACAGAATCATTTAACAAGGATCATAGTAGTAATGAAAGCAAACAATTGTATGCCTGGCACTGTTCAAAGTACTTTACAGGTGCAATCTCATGTAATCCTCCCCATATACCTATGTGGTACATCCTGTTAATAATCCCATTTTCTAATGAAGGAAGTTGAGGTACAGAGAGACTAAGGTCACACATCTAGTACATGGCAGAGTTCGGCTGTGTGACACCGGGTCCTGGGCTGTTACCGGCTTCGTCACTGGCCTCAGAAGGGAGTCATGCGTTTGCCTACTACCAAGAAAACTGAAGACAGCATCCAACTTGAGCATAGGCCTCTCAGCTGTTAATTTTAGGAAGTTTTAAGATGCGAAATCGTGGAACCTCAAAACTGGAAAGACCTTGAGAAGTTACTTCTGTCCAGGTCTTCATTTCAGAGATGAGGGGACTGAAAGCAGTGGGTTATGTGACTTGCTCAGAGTTCCACATCTAGATGGGGCCGGTCTTGCAGCCAGGATCTGGGTCTTAGGATGCTGCTCCCATGGTCTTTCTGGTTCGCCTGAGGCTTGGATTTGTAAGCATTCATCTCACAGGCCACACCATAAAGTGAACTGCACAGGATCTGATCCAGAAAAGCTGAAATAAATTCAGCTCCTACCTTGTAAGTTTGCATTTCATTACTATTGCACCTTTTAATGTGTACATTGAAAGTAGTAGGAAAAGCCCTGATAGGTTTGTTTTTTGGTGTTTTGTTTTTTGTTTTTCGTTTTTTTACCGTATTGCTTCCTGAACTTGAACTGATACTGTTTGTACAAATGGGAGCACATGGGCCAGAGAGGCTTTTGCTACCTCAGGGCAACCTCTCTGTAACTGGCCCCTCTAAGCTACACGAGTGTGCTGTCCCTCTGGTGTGAGAAGAGCCTCCCTATTTCACACCAAGTACTTTCTTATTTGGGGGAAGCTAAGCGATGGTGACATTCGTGTCCTTGGCTTCCTTTGGAATTGCCCTCGCACTTTGTATTGGCCCTTAGGCACGAAAGGTGCTTAAAAAGTTGTGTCGAAGAGCTCCAAGAAATTGGTGTTTTTTTTATATTGGACAGGCTCTTCTTTTAAGATCAAGACTCTGGATTTCCTATGCGCTGCAGGTAGTGAATGGCCTCATTTGAATTTAAATGCTTGGGAAGGAGTGGGCTGCTGTGGCTGATTCTCTTCAGCATGGGAAGAATGGATGAGTACACAGTAACCTGCCCTTCTGAGTGATCTGGTTGGAAGTGCCTCCCACGCAGAAAGTCGTTATAAAACTCCCACACGGTGAAAAGTGGGGCTTTTCAAAAAGCTAATAATTGAAGCTTCAACACTGGAGGCAATAAATGTTGAAAATTGAAGCCAGATAAAAAATATACATTAACATTTAAACATTTTTGGTGAAAGTATGTATGTGCAAATGAGATTTCTAACTGATCCATACCAATTTCAGAAAATCTCTTATTTCAAATCGCGTTAAAAGCCAAGATTGTTTGATCCAAAAGGTAACTTCTCAGCACCACCTTGTGGTAACTTTTAGTTAAACCAGGATGTTGGCTTATTGTAGGATTTATGTTAGTATTACAGCGAGCAGTGGGGAAGTAGAAAGTGTAATTGGAAATAGTCACCCAATTTCTTCAGTACCACAGGGGAAAATTAGCACTTTTGTTTAGTATAATAGTTATAATTCCTATTACCAACAAACCTATATTTTGTGGAAGCCTAAACGCTCTTATTTTAGGAACAGCGTGGCAGAGAAAAATATTTTTTATGGAGTAGATATCCTATGCATAGTAATTAAATGAATGGATCAGTAGAGGAAAAAATGTGAAAACAACTGAGATGAAATTACTAAAGTAGTAATTAAAAAAAAAATCATTCCCAGTAAGAAAGGATGCCATCCCCTGACCACACAGACAAGGTGGGATTGACTGAGAAACAAGACAGAAGACCACAGCCCAGAAATCACAGGGTGCAGCAGAGCAAGGAGCTGCCCTGGGGCTTGCTACAAGCAATCCAGAAAAAAAGATCCCAAAGCCAGCGTTACCCCGGAAGCCCCAATGTGAGAAGGCAAGACATGGGCACCCTCATGGTGTCAGCCCCATGTTCCCAGGTGGTCTCCCTAAGACTGGCTCCTGTCATGGGAACCTGTGGTCCACAATGGCAAAAAGCAAGTCCCAAGCCCCACGATGAGCCCCAGATCAGGGAATGCCAGACAGTTGAGGGAAACCAACCTCTGAAAGTGGCATTAGATTCAACAAGAAGACGTGCCAGCCAAGGAATAAAGGACAATATTAAAATAGGTGCTATTGGTAATTTATTCAACTCATCACTTATTGAATACCTAAGCTTACAACAACAAAAAAAAAGATAACATTAAGAAAGAGGAAAACTGGAGGGGGCACCTGGCTGGCTCTGTCAGGAGATAGTACGACTCTTGATCTCAGGACTGTGAGTTCGAGCTCCACGTTGGGTGTGGAGATTACTTAAAAATGAAACCTTAGGGGCGCCTGGGTGCCTCAGTCGTTAAGCGTCTGCCTTCAGCTCAGGGCGTGATCCCAGGGTCCTGGGATCGAGCCCTGCCTCAGGCTCCCTGCTCTGCTGGGAGTCTGCTTCTTCCTCTCCCACTCCCCCAGCTTGTGTTCCCTCTCTCGCTGGCTGTCTCTCTCTGTCAAATGAATAAATAAAATCTTTAAAAATAATAATAATAATAAATCTTAAAAAAAAAGGAGGGGGGCACCCAGGTGGCTCAGTTGGTTAAGCATCTGCCTTTGGCTCAGGTCATGATCTCAGGGTCCTGGGTTGGAGCCCCGCATGCATCCAGCTCCCTGCTCAGTGGGGAGTCTGCTTCTCCCTCTCCCTCTGCCTCTCCTCCCCTCCACACCGCTCTGCTTGTTCTCTCTCATTCTCTCAAATAAATAAAAATTCTTAAAAACAAACAAACCCCCCCCCACACAGCGTTAAACACTTTAATTATAGATAGAAAATTGGTTGTTAGAAGACATTTTATGGATGCCTCCTACTTAAATTTTATTGTCACATTTTCAAAATTTCTCCCATTAAATTGTTTCTATTTTCTTTGTAGATTAGTTCATGTATATTTTTTAATTTAGTTGTAAAAAGAGAAGAGAAAGAGGTAAATCAGATACTATGAAAGAAATTGGAGGATGATTTTTTGTCATTTCTTAATGTGTGGCTTTTATTTTCCTAGAATTCTTTTGCAGTTTTGCCATACCTATCCATTTAATTCTGTTTAATTTTGTAATATCTGTTAGTACAAAGGAACAGTTGAAGAGGTTGACATTTCATTTGTTCCGCATGATATGGGCTCCCTTTTAACAGGAATATTTTTTCCACGTAATAATGAGTTGAGAAGTGGTTCATAAAATATTATAGTTTTGAAAATGTCAGCTTTCTAGTTTTAATGACTTGTTTGGAGTGAACCTTTGGTAATAAAGTCTTCAGAGGCTGTGTAAATAGTTTTATATCCCTGATAATCTCTAAAGACATAGAATTTAAACTAAGGAATGTATCCCATCTTTCTAGCTTTGAGTTATGAATACATAATGCCTATTTTATATTGAAGAATGTTCAGAGTCTAATATGTTTTCCACCTGTGGGTAAGATACGAAAATCGTATTGGAATTTAGTACTAAAATTACAATTACCATATGTTTAAAATGTCATTTGTTCTTTGTTCTTTGGTTGTGGTTTTGATGGAAAAGGGGGGAAACCAAAGAAAGGTAAACTTGCCTCCCCAAAAAAATATTTAAAATTCAAAAATTCATTAATAGGCATTTCCTGGAAGAAAGAGACATGGAACAATTTGTGTCTAAAAACATGTTTACCCTTACAACTAACAAAAGGGAATGCAGACGTAATGTTTTTGGCTATCAGATTTGCAAGATTTTCTTTTTTTTTTTAATAATAATAATATTTTTTTATTATGTTAGTCACCATACAATACATCCCTAGTTTTTGATGTAAAGTTCCATGATTCATTACTTGCGTATAACACCCAGTGCACCATGCAATACGTGCCCTCCTTAATACCCATCACCAGCCTATCCCATTGCAGGATTTTCTTTGCTAGTATTCTGTGGTAAGCAGGCAAAGAAAGTGGCATTGTCATGTATTGGTGGTAAAATAAGGTCACACCCTTCAGCGGATTCTTAGGTTCAGCTAAGCACTCAGTGTCTCCTGATTGCCATAAACCATGTCTGTACTAGTTGCTCAGAAGGATCTAGAAACCGGGAAACCCAATCAGCTGGCAGGACAGCATCAAGTACCATTTGAAAAGGCTTGATCTTGAACTTCAATGAAATTTTATGCATTTTATAATCTCCCCAGGTGCATCTCACCTCAGCATCTGAAGTGATGATCTTGAAATATATTGAGCCAATGAAATCATTCTTAGTTCATTTTCTCTTATTGTATAATTTCTAAATTCTATTTAAAATCTCATAAATTACAAACCTATAAAAAATAATAAAGTGAATACAGATTTTTTTTTTAGTTGGTCTATAGGATTACTCTTTGGGGGTAAGGAAGTTAGGATCATCATGGAAAGAAACTGTACTTCAGTGATTAGATGGGGAAAGCCATATAACCATATATTTGCACATTTGGTAAAATTTAGATGCCAGCCCTCTGCTCTTTTGTCAAGTTATGGATAGGTTAGTGCGTGCCATTGTTACTTCCTAAGGAGTTTTAAATACACACACACACACACACACACACACACACACACACAATTTATTCTCCATCTTCCACTTAGTCGTATGCCCATATTGTGGTTTATCACCCCATCTGCTGATAGTCTCGCCACTCTATTTATTTGTTTCAGAAAATGTAAAACAAATAGGTCTTCAAAGGGTGTGTGGTACTTAAAGGAGTATCGAAAAGGAATATATAATTTGAGCTGTACTTTCAACAAAATAATCATAGAAGGAGTATCGACAGAAATGTTCGCTGGATTTATTACTGGCTATTTTGTATAAGGTTTGTTTCTTATTCTCCCTACAAATGGGTGGTAGAGAGTTAGTTGACCCAACGGAAATGCCATGTTCTAAAGCAGACCGGTCTTTGGGACTTAGACTATGGTTGTAGTCCCCCTCCACCAGGGACTGTGTTACCTCAGTTTCTCCATCTATAATATGAATGGATTAGATGAGATAATCTCTTAGGTCTTTCTTAACTAAAAAACCCTTAGGACTTAAGTAATTTTTTTATGCTAAGATGTGTGATGATCAAACTTCTGAACTGATGATTTTATGTTCTGTCTTTCAGTTTATACCTGTTCAAACTAGGAATAGCACCCCAGATCCAGGATTTGTTGGGAAAAGTAGACTTCACAGGTACTACTCTTTATGATTTTTACATTATCATTTACTAAGAAAAATGTATCAATACTTTTGTTTTCCTTTTGATAGCATCGATTCCCATTTTTCCTCTATATTGATCAGAGGAGAAAACATCACTATCTTGTTTGTATTCAACCAGTTTTCCTTTTCCCCATATTGGTGAAATGAGAAATAGGCTGACTTCTTCCTCAGGTTCTTGTTTAGAAGTGCCCCACCTTCTTGATGAAGACACTTTTTTCTCTCTCTTTTTTTTTTTTTTAAATAATGGCATGGCATTTTTAATTTTCTTTTTTTTGTTTATTTGTTTTTAGAGAGCATGCACGTGCAGGGGGGAGGGGCAGAGGGAGAGAGAGAATCTTAAGCAGGCTCCACACCCAGCATGGAGATCATGACCTGAGCCAAAATCAAGAGTTGGTCACTTAACCGACTGAGCCACCCAGATGCCCCCTTTCATATTCCTTATTCAGAAAAATAAGCCTCACGTTTCTGGGAGCGAGACTGTGGGGTGAAGACATTTCTTGATGTGAATATATTCGTTCCTGCTTCCATCTCTGTGTCTTTCTTTGATGTTGTTTGTTGTTGTTGTTCTTTTTCAGAGGAGGAAATTAGTAATATGAGAAAGGAACTTGAGAAATATGGAATACAAATGCCATCTTTCAGCAAAATAGGTGGTATTCTGGCTAATGAACTGTCAGTGGATGAAGCTGCTTGTGAGTCTATTTAAAATCAGAGCTTACTGTTGACTTGAGACTTAACCTACACTTTGTTGATGTCCGTTCCAAGAAGGAGCATATTTAGAAGATACTTTCAGCCCCCTTTCGAAGTTTTTATTGGATGTATTGTAGATGGTTAAGTTGAGCATATGAGAACATAACCCTGTAATTGATTTAGACTTTACACATGTACTTGTGCAATGTGAATTAAAAGTTTTCATAAATACCTTTAGTCACAATATGTCTTTGCTTTTTGCGTCATCAGATTTTATTGGTAGAGTACATTGCTATATTGTCCTTCTGTGTTGCAAGTTCAATTGCCAGTATCATTTGGAAACAAACTGGTACTTTAACAGTGTCCACATCCCCTGTCAGCCCCTGGGGGTTGACATACCTCTTGGTTCATTTTAGCCACTCATAAATTCATAGAGGTCACAGGGCAGATGCTGAGACAGGACCCAAGTGAGATGGGCAGGTGGAGAGGTTGTCAGAGGGGTGCTCTGTGAAGTGTCTCGGGGGTCTTCTCTGGCCTTTATAACTGGAAGCCAGAGAAGAAAGTAAAACTGCTTACGTTTACGCTGTGTCTGTGCAACTTTCCATGTTGTCTTTGGCTCATGAAAATCTTTTTTTTTTCCCCCTCTTTTCAGTGCATGCTGCAGTTATAGCCATTAATGAAGCTATTGAAAAAGGAATAGCAGAACAAACCATTAAAACGCTAAGAAACCCAAACGCAGTTTTAACTTTAGTAGATGACAGCCTTGCACAGGAATACCAGAAGGAACTCTGGGAAGCCAAGAAGAGGAAAGAGGAGAATGCAAGACTGAAGGTATTAATTAGATTCTCAGTCATACAGCTCTGAGTAGCTAGTTTGAAGAAGCCTTGGTGTTAAAAGTGATCGTTTTAAATCACCTGGCAGTGATCTCTGTAGCCATAGGTAGTTGGCTGGGGTGAAATGTGGGGGTAAAAGCAGACCACGCACTATGTAAAGAAAAGAGGTTTCCTTTTATGCTTATTCTTACGGGTTACAAGGATTGACAGTCATGTTGTAAACTTATGACTTACCTGGGAAGTGTGAAAGTAATGGCTCAAGATCGTCCCTTGTTGGGCATCGTCTGCAGACCTTGTATTAGCCGAGTTACCTGTAGATTGATTAACAGAGGTTAATGGTTCGGTGTGGTGAAGTTGAGAGCTGATGTTTTTGAAGTCGCTCTCATATTTCGCCTTCCCTCCTCTGCGAGGCAGCCTGACCTTGACTTCTGCCTTCCTGTCTAGCATTACTTAGGACAGCTCTTGTTGGCCATCTTTCTCCTACTTAGGCTCTTGCTGTGTCAGCTTCAGCTCCATTACCAAAACTTCCCACTTGCTCTTACTGCCTTCTCTCACCTGGTGGCCTCTGCCCGCCCCGCCTGCCTGCCCCACCCTGCCCCGCCTGCCCCACCTGCCCCGCCCCACCCTGCCCCTCCCGCCTGCCCCGCCCTGCCCCGCCTGCCCCACCCGCCCCACCCTGCCCCGCCCCGCCCCACCTGTCCCACCCTGCCCCGCCTGCCCCGCCCCGCCCACCTGCCTCAGGTTGGCTGCTCAGCGGGCTCCCCTGCTGCTTCAGGGCACAGTCCTCCTCTGCCTCTCAGCGGCTCTTCTCCATCCTCCCTGTGCCTACGGGGATTCTTTAAGGTCTGACCTGGAGTCACTTCTGTCTCTGTTCCTTCTCAGACAAGCTCATCCACTTGCTGGGGAAATCAGCTGTCAGCTTGATACCAGGCCCCTCGAATGCTCCTCCAGACGACTTCATCTCTTTGTCCCATGGGCCTTGCCCTTCACCAAGTAGGGAGAGTGCTTATTTCTTTTTTTTTTTTTAAAGATTTTATTTATTTATTTGACAGAGATAGAGACAGCCAGCGAGAGAGGGAACACAAGCAGGGGGAGTGGGAGAGGAAGAAGCAGGCTCCCAGCAGAGGAGCCTGATGTGGGGCTCTATCCCATAACGCCGGGATCACGCCCTGAGCCGAAGGCAGACGCTTAACCACTGTGCCACCCAGGCGCCCCGAGAGTGCTTGTTTCTACCCTGCCCTTCTCACACGTGTGCCCATGCTGATTTGCCTCTGAAATGATTTCCACGATGTTTCAGAACTCTGTCCATGTCCCCCCACCCCCGTATCCTATCCCTCATTGCATTCTATTGCCTCTTCTTGCCAGGCTTACATCTGTCCCACACCTTCTAGTCTTACCACTCTGGCCCCAGCACTGCCCCCGCCCCCACCATGCCTCAGTGTTTTGCTCACCTTCCTCACAGGTGGCCCTGCTTCCTCCCATTCTGCCAGCCAACCCCCCTCGGACCTAGAGGTTGCAAAATTAATCTTTACAGATCGGATGTCAGCCCCCGAAAGCTCCCTGGGCTCCCTACTGCCTACTGAGTTAAGTACAGGTCCTTCGCTTGGCTTTAAAAAGCCTCTGGAATGCCCGCCCAGCTCCCCATCTTTCTGGCTAACCCTATACACTAGGCTGTAGCCCAGCGTGCGAAGCTCTCTCACCTTTGTGACCCAATCCTGTGGTCTCCATCCTGCTTCCCACTCTGCCTTTATAATTGCTCTGTTCCTCCAAGCCCTCCTCAATTGTTTTCTCTTTTTCAAGTGTTACTTGAGAGGAGAATATGCAATTCTCCTCTAAAATGTATTCTATGTATATTTGTTATTTATGGTGTCAGTTTTATTAGACTGGATCAAAGGAAATTGCCAACATTCCACTGACTTCCATCTACAAAATGGCGGTATGGTCAAGTGGTCCAGCATGATGTTTGCCACGTTAGACAATCGGGCCCTTTCAGAGAGTCGCCGGGGCCGCTGTTCGTCTGTGTAATCTTTGCCAGGCGTATCTAACCCTGGTGCCCTGCACAGAGCAAGCACTTTTCAATGCTTATATTGAATTCAAATGAATATAAGTAAACGGCTCTTCTCACTCTTTGCATTTTGCTTTTGAATAGCGAGCTTTGGGAACATTTTATTTAACCTCAGGAATCAGTAAAGACTTTGTTTTGTAGAATAACTGTATTTCAGAAGAAGAAAGAGATGCATATGAAGAACTGCTGACCCAAGCAGAAATCCAAGGCAACATCAATAAAGTCAACAGTAAGTAATGGACTGTGTGAAGGAAATGGATACTGTCAGAAGACGCAAATTGTCCTTGTCAGAATCTCACCAAAACTCTCAACTGGTATCCTTGTAAAACTGCCTTATGTGATGAAAATTCCACTCAACGCCAGTGTTATTCTTAATAGTGGTGCATCGTGTGGCAGTTTTCCATGGAAATTTTGGGCGATCTTGTCCCCTTGCTCATGCCAAGGATCTCAAGGTGTCTTGAAGCTAGTTTAGCTATCCCTTCCTGTTTTATCGTAGGTACAGTGTATGCATGGCGTATTTTGAACCTATCCCTTATTGGGCTGATATGGAAAGCTATTTAGTAAAAGATTATGACTTAAAGATTGTTATTTCTTGCCCATGATTATGTGACAGTGTTTGACTGGAATCGAAAAGGTATTGTTGACGCCGCTGCTCTTAATTACTTAGTCTGCAGTTGGTAAGAATTATTTTCTTACAGCTCGTATAGTTTTTTGGCACGTGAGTGAGACTGGATAGGCCAATGAAATGGCACCGTGGCAGGTTCGAATCCCACGTCCCTGAACCTCTATGGAGTCTCACAGTTCAGTTCCTTTCTGTACCTGTGTCTGTTGTGTGACTATAAGGAACAGAAAGCTCAGGTAATTAAAATGAGCCTATGCAAGGTCAGAGAGACTAGTCTCTTTAGCAGTCTTTTCTCCCTCTCTAATAAAATTTGGTTTTACTTGAGGCAGTAAGGAATTCTACTTGACATTTATTTCCCCTAGGGCAACCTAAAGAGCCCGTATATACACAAAAAACGAATACCTGAAAGGCCATTTAGCCCCTTTACTAAAGCCTGTGAACCATCTGTCAAATTTAAACTTGGGAGTATCCACTAATTACAGCACTCCAAACTTCGTCTTTGATTCCACCTCATAGATGATCTTTGAATGTTCTGAACACCTTCAAAGAAACTATAGGTTTTACCCAGAAGTTTGCTCCCAGGTCCTTGTAGAGACCTACCCAAAGGGTTCAAACACTAATCAAGGAGGCCCTGAGAAAATTGATGTAAATATCTAGGAGTTAACATCTGAGTAGGTTTGAGAATTTCCCTCACACACAAAACTGCTGAGAGCTCCCCAGTAACTTTTTTTAAGGGAACACCTTAACATTGTGGAATGCAAGTTCCTCTTCTTTTATTCTTATTCAATTTTGAACATATTGGTGATGACACATGAAATACAACTCTAAGTTTCTCTTTCTGCTCTATTGGAAAGCTGAGAATTTCGTGACGCTCGACAGAAATGAATTGCAGGAAGAAATTAATATTGCCAGCAAGACAGCTGAGGTCCATACACTTGGTGAAGAAATGATTCCGTAGCCTTCTGCCATCCTTTATTTTTGAAAAGTTTATAACCACTAACACAGGTTTCTTCTTCATTTTAAACAAAATGCCTTGTATAAATGTTTAAATACTTGCTGACATAATTTCCTGGCCACAGATTTAATGCCACGTTGCTTATACATTTTTAAATAAAAAGTACGAGAGGATTTGCACTAATGCATGACCAGCTTAAATTATGAAGGGCATTGCCGTGTTCGATGGCTTTAACTGTGGAGAACATGATGATTCTGACGTTTTTTCTCTCTCTCCATCTGAAAATTTATAGTTGAGTAGAACTCAGAAGAGTCTTGAAAAAACCCTCAAGTATATTTTAATCAGTGACATGACAGTAAGACAACTGTATGCTTTAAAATATACGAGTATAGCTACTTGACAAGCTTTTTCTCTGCCCTGTAGGTTATTATACTAAAATGTTAAGGTGTCTGTGTGCATAATAGCCAGAGAAGTGACATAAGGGACAGCTTTGACAGCAGTGTCACCAGATCTGTCGGTGGAGGCTGCAGCTTTGTCTGACCTGCAGTCATTTAACTTTGGGTTTGGCCCATGCATTCCATTCATTACAAGACATATTCTGTTAAGACCAGGGCTGGAAGTTTGGTTAAATGCAGAGTATAAAAGAGTGGGAGAGCTCACTTTATTTATTTTTTTTTTAGAAGAAATGGTTCATAAAGAGTGTCTTAAGGGTATGATTTTCTGGTACTCTCTTACCATCCAGTGGTGCAAACACATAATGGAGTTTTCAGAGAGGAAGCAGGATCCTATCCAAAATAATGACAGACACAGCTGAGAGGCTGTGGGTGACTTTCACAGAACAGCAGAGGACACGAATGTCCACTGACCGACCTTTCTGGGATTTTTTTTTTTGTTGGACATATCAATTCTTAGAACAGAAAAATAGGTTTGGGTTCTTAAGAGTCCTTTAGAATACATTGAAGTTTTTTGTGGGTGTAACTAAGAGGATTGCATTGGCTGTAAGTATTTCCTGCTGTTGAATGATGTGTCTCAAGAGAAAGGTTATGGAGGGGTAGCTCCTTGTGAATGAGTTACAGAAGGTAAATTGTCATCTGTTTAAAAGGTTAGAGCAATCTTAGCTGCAATCTAGTCGTGTATTAGGGAGACAAACTAATCCTTGAAAAGCTCTAGAAATCTGTGGGTCTGTGTTATTTCTGCTATCCTGAAACTTTTTTTTTTTTTTTAAGATTTTATCTGTTTAGAAAGAGAGCACAAGTGGGGTAAGGGCAGAGGGAGAGGGAGAGAGGGAATCCCAAGTAGGCTCCACGCCCAGAGCACAGAGCCTGACACAGGGCTCAATCCCACGACCCTGAGATCATGACCTGAGCCGAAATCAAAAGTTAGACGCTGAACTGACTTAGCCATCCAGGAGCCCCCGAAACCTTCTTTATGGAGTGAAATGCTGCTGTTTCTGTCCAGTTTGCTGTTCCCTGCTGGCAGAGTCAATCGCTCATTCTCCCAGTTGTCAGCAGTTCTCTTCCTGTTTTCTGAAAACTATGAGAAATCTACCCTCAGTTTGGTTTTTAAAATTCAGGTTTTGGGAAACCCTCTGGGGTCTCTTCCCTTTTGGGAGCTTTGTACTCTATCATTCAATAAACTTTACTATCGCTCAATAAACCTTGCTTTTCTGCCCCTCTCAAGAAATAAGTAAATAAGTAACTAACTAAATAAAATACAATTCAGGTCTTCATAATCTGAACATTGCAACTGGTAGAGATCTCACGGAGCTTACGATCTGATCAGATAATGTAAGCCAACACATTCTGTGGTCCGGGTTTTTGTTTTTTAAGGTGAAGTGATACTGGCACAGACTTATTTAATCATAGGAATTTTGGTTATAATATTTTTTAAAAAACACATCTGAAATGATTTTTTCTTAAAAATCATACTTCACAGAACACAAGATATGAGGGAGAATGTTCTGAGAAAAATACCATCAAGGGGTGCCTGGGTGGTTCAGTTGGTTAAGTGGCTGCCTGCAGCTCAGGTCATGATCCCAGGGTCCTGGGATCGAGCCCCACATCGGGCTCCTTGCTCAGCGGGGAGTCTGCTTCTCCCTCTCTTTCTGCACCCCCCACTCATGCTCTCTCTGTCTCTTTCTCTCAAATCAATAAATAAAATATTTTTTTTAAAAAGAGAGAGCGCGCAAGAAAAATCCCATCAGCCTCAAGCAGCACTGACTCCTAGTGCTAACTGTAGGTTTCCAGGGGTGCGGCTTCAGAGGGAGGATACAGCAGTGGGGCAAGTCTGGCTTTGGGCGTTCACATACCTTCAGTCTCCTTGCAAAGGCAGTACTAATACACAAGGAACATTCAAGAACAATGCTTATGGGATCTTTACGGCCCAGCTCTAAATACTGTGGGGTTCCCCAAGGTGTGAAATCCTCAAGGACTAGAACAGTGGAAGAGGGCAGACCAGAGCTGATCCTGAAGGGCAAGATTTCGTAGGGAAGTCATGCTAGACAGGAGTGATCTCATAACTCCAGCTCTGTCAGTGCTGAGGCCCTTTTAGCGACTTTCTCCAAGGACTGCACTGACCTCCAGTTACTTAGCTACCATCTTCAAATTTTTGCCTGCCCTCCAGCTGCAGCTTTTCAGAGTTCATGGAAAGGGACTGCGTCGATTCTAGTCCTTGGAAAGATGGGATGCTTGGGGCAAACAGTAGTAGAAAAAGTGGACGTTCTGACGGACTGTGACACCCCCAATCCCCACTCAGGGCTTGCTGCCGTGGACCACATCAATGCTGTCATTCGGGAAGGTGACCCCGAGAATACGCTGCTTGCACTGAAGAGACCGGAGGCCCAGCTGCCTGCTGTTTACCCCTTTGCTGCTGTGATGTATCAGAATGAACTTTTCAACCTCCAGAAACAGAATGCCATGGTAAGTCTGAGGGGACCCCAACTACGAATATGTCAATTCTGAGTCAGAGCTATGAGGAAGGCTGTTTAGGAAAGGTGAACGGGATGCAGAGTCTTTAACTTGTACCAATCCCCGTTCCCCTGGCCTCCCTGTACCACGTCCTTGGCTGCCTTCCTCTCTAACTCCTGCTTTTCATCTCCATAAAGAGTCTACGTAGTTAGGAAATGCAGGCAGCATTCTACACAAATACACGTTGCAAACAAGTTGTTTTTATTATCTTATTCTCTAACTTTTGAAGCACTTTGGATAATTTTTTAACTGTACTGAAATTTTTTAAAAATCTGTCATGTTTTTTAATACAGAATAATTAGCTATGAGTCTGCATTTCTAGAAATGAAGAACATCAGTACCATGACTTTTAATGTTTGTAAATTGAATGCTGCTTAATACACAAATGGTATTAAACAGTAATAGATAAGGTTACAGTAATTTAAACTATGTGTACTAGTACAGGATTAACCCAAACAATGGAACAGAATAAAAAGTCCTGGAAGCAGAGCCAAGAATTAAATATATGAGAGCGCTAGTATTTCAAAAAGGTAAAGAAAAGAATGAAATCCTTACAAGCGTTTAACCATTTGAAAAAGAAAACACGACCTCACTACACATATCAGAATAATGTCCCAACATAAAAAGTTGAACGTACAAAGTTACTTAAAAAATTGAAGTTCTAAGGAAATGCAGAAGAACGTTGGGTCTTAAAAATGGGAAACGGGTCACTGTTCCATGAAAGAGAGGGAGGAAGGGAGGCCAAAAACATGAAGAGCCAATTCACAAAAATCGGCATACACAATGACAGACACAGAGCAAAAGTGTTCAAACTCAATCAGAAGTAAATGTAAATTCAAATACAGTTATTTTGGGAACTCAGATTGGTAGCATTGGGAGAGCCAGCGTAGTGTAGGCATAAATTTGGGGCAGCGGGCACCGCCTGCACAGCCGATGGACGCATGAATGGTTCACCCTTTCTGGAGGATGGTCTCAGTAACGTGAACGCAGGTCTTTCACCCGTTATCCTGACAGTTATAGTGCGAGGAAAAGAGCCTGAAGAATACGAATCAAAAAGTTGTGTTCACGGGGATTATTTCACAACATATTCTGTAATACTGAGAAGCCAGAAACAAACCACGTGTTTAACAACAGATTGCCGCGCTAATATCCAGTGGGAAAAAATGAGATTAAAATGTCATTATCTAGAGGGGTTTTCATAATATGAAAATCCTGTTGAAAAAAACCTCTGCAAATGTTTGTATGAATTAAGAATAAATAAGGATATACACGAAAGGGCTTGGGTGGGAAGATTTGTTTTCTTATTCTTGCTTACCAAAACTTCTTGTTCTCTAAATAGAAAGATATTAATTTGTAATAAAAGAAAAAGAGGTCATTTTCGGAAATTGCACTTAAGTTCTTTCATTAATGGTTTCTCCTGCACCACCAGCTTTGAAGCTCAAGGCTACTCACACTCTAGCCCAGCCCTATTCACCCCTAACTGGTCAATGGTCAGCCTGAGGTTGTCCAGCCCCGCTGCTGCTCTGTTTTCCCTTATCCTTTTGCTGAATACCGTGTGAGATACTTGTGGACAATTACCAGAAGGGGTAGTGGAGGTGGACCTCAGATGTTTCCATCCTGCTTTTTTACTTGTAATTTTACACCTTCTTTATGTGTTAAACTTGTAGTTCATATAAGAAACTTGGATAAAATTTGCTTACATGCTCCCTATGATAACCCCTTCTTCCCATTTGCTTTGGAAGGTAGAATTATACCTTGTTACTCTAAAATCCATTGCTGTGGGATACCTGTGGAGATCCAGAAACTATAATGCATTTTAATATAAATATTACATTGTATATATTAAATACAGAAAATATCCTAAATATAAATACAGTTATCAGCACTTTTTTTTCTATTCATTTTATGCTCCCTCTGTGTTCCTTCAATATAATGGAAGAAATAACCCTTTTGAAGGTAGCCTGAGTCAGTATAAAATGGTTAAATGGAAGAGAACATTGAAGCGGGAAGGTGTTCGAAAGTCTCGGTTGTGTTTTTTTTAAATTTTAGTTGACGATAGTTGACACACAACTGCATTGCTTTCAGCTATACAAGATAGTCACTTGGCAAGTTTATACTTCAGCTATGCTCACTGCAAGTGTAGCTACCATGAGATGTATTTTTTAAAAATAAGCCAAATCCAGAATTATAAATCATAACTTGTTTTACTGTAAGATTGACTGTTTTAAAATTTCTACCCCATTATTGGGGCACCTGGGTGGCTCAGCCAGTGGAGCATCCGACCTGTGATTTCTGCTCAGGTCCTGATCTCATGGGTTATGAGATCGAGCCCCACATCGGGCTCCATGCTCATCGCAGAGTCTGCTTAGAGGTTGTCTCCCTCTGCTCCTGCCCCCACTCCCTCACTCTTGCTCTAAAATAAATCTTAAAAAAAAAAAAGAAAGAAAAAAATTCTACCAAATTATTTAAAAGTGACTCAGTTTAACTTTTTTGGGACTAGAATTGATATTCTTAGCTTAATGATTTTGGTTTACTTTTCTTGGGTTATAACTTGTAGGTAAAGTTCTCCCCTCTTTTCCTTACCCTTAATTGAAACTGAAAATCACTCCTGAAAGTCTTGACCTCACACTCTCACACAGTGACAGGGTTGTCTAATCCTTCACTTAATTATTTGGTCAGTCCGAGCCTGTAAGCAGCTCATATAACCAGTGTTGGGAATCAGCTAGGGAAATGCAGATGTTTGAGGAATCAGAACCGTTGGTTGCCATTAACTCTGTCCCTAAAATGATTAGCTAATAAAAACCCAGAACCCACTCACCTGTTCATTTAAACCAATGAAAAGCAGGTGGCCCTTGAGCCTTCTTTCTCCTGGGTTCTCAAAACCTTTAACTTTTCTTTGTTCTTTGAAATACACATTCTAAAACCCCATCACATACATGAGGCGTGTACTTTGGAAAACTCGTATTGCATATATTTTCCCACAGAACTACTTGGCCCATGAGGAGCTCTTGATTGCAGTGGAAATGCTGTCTGCTGTTGCTTTACTAAACCAGGCCTTGGAAAACAATGATCTTGTGTCTGTGCAGAATCAACTCAGAAGCCCAACAATAGGCCTCAACAATCTGGATGAATCGTATGTAGAACGGTAAGGGAACATCTTCCAAGCCTCCTTTTAATACAGGAATGTGTGTTCGGCAGATCTCGCAAATGAAAGATCTGCTCTTTGCTGAAGAAATCCATATGTCTGTACTCAATTCCTCAAAAGCTAGTCTACTTTAACAGTCCTTCTAATATGAGTCCTTTTTTACAGTATTTCTTTTAGGGGGAGAAGGAATCTAAAAATGACTGTGTTGTGACAATTACTGACTGACTTTGTCATTACCAAAAATGATGTGATAGGCTAAAAAATAAAAGAGCTATTAAAAACATAACTTCCCTTGGGCTTTTTTTTTTTTTGAGACCACTGAATGTAGAAGAGTTGGAAGAAACTTTAATAATGATCCAGTCCAGTTATTTTCTTTTACTGATGAGGAAACTAAATTTGGATTTATGGACCTACAGTTGGGCAACTGAACCCCAAACCCCATTGTTTTGATTGTTAAACCCAAGGAATCCTGAGACGAGAGTGGATCATGGTAGTGGGTGACAGGGCAGTGGGTGACAGTCTCAATTAGTATCTTCCATATCATGTTTCTGAAATATGCTACCAGATAGTACACTTGATAGTATAAAACACTGCAGCCGCTCTAGAGAGAAAATTAAGGGGCCAGAATAAGGAGTCCATTAAAGATTCAGTAAGACAAAAGCCCCAGTTAAAAGGAGTGATTTTCGCAGCCTGGATTCTTGTTAACCACTAGGGGGCGATGTCTGCACAGATCCTGACAAAGGCTCTTTTCAGATACGGATTCTAGCCGAACTGCTTAAATAGAGGCTGGGTCATTCTCTTGGATCATGCACGGTTGTACAAGAAAATGTAGAAGACTTCAGATTTTTTAAAAATGCTTGACCACTTGTCTGTGTGGAGAATGGCCCCAAAGTAGTAGGACGGTGGATTTTCTTTTTGAGTCTTCTTGGAGAAACGGTTGTTCTTGTTCTGCTTAAATTTGGCCACCTGATGAATATATAAGTCCTGAGTCTGTCCCCAGGGTGGTTTATGTCTCCCTCCACTGTTTCTAATGGCACCATTCTCTTCCCCAGGCTTAGAAAGCTCAAGTTCTACTTGTTTTCTGCTGCCGGCACCCTTGTGCTGTGAACACCCTCACATTTCTCCCCATCAGCAGCCGGGGTGTGTGTAACACCTCTGCAAAATGTTGCCATTTCCCAGCAACCAGCTCACTGGACTTGTCACCTTTGCTTCTGTAATAACTTCCAAGTTAGTCCTCCTGTGTCTTGAATGTCCACCCTCTTTCTCACCTAACCAGACTTGGCTGCTGGCCCTCAGTGCTTGAGTGGAAGACAGCTGGTGAGCTGGTCACTTCCTTACGAAGCTTACAGCCCAGTGGGGCTCTAGGGGGACACCTTGGTGAGGTAACTGTCACGACTGTCCCACAGATTTTGTATCCTGGCCACTGCCCTCTAAATAACCGTACTGACTCCCATCAGATCACTAATTTTGATTACCGAAATTCCTCCCTTTCTGCCCCCAATTTGCACATAACCCATCAAGGAAATGGTCTCACACCCCATTTGAGAACCACTTTTACAGCCTCAGAGTTCATGTATTCTATATGGGAAACTTGAAAAAAATTGTTCATTTTAATCATGTTTTTAGAGTTTGACCTAAGCACTTCCTGGGTCAGCCGAATGACCAGTACCAACATGAGATTTCAGGGTCCCTTTGGTACCAGGGCTGACTGCTGATCGGCCCCAAGTGATCTTCCACAGCCTCGGCATTTTACCTTCATGGTCTGCTTTTTAACCTGGTTCTTGGAAGCCCAAGTTTGCAGGTTTTCAAGTTGAAGACGTGGGGCTCCATCTGGGCCTCTCCCCACGGTTGTTCAGGTTCTTCATAGCACCAGGGGTTGGGCAGGGCCACCTTGATGAAGTCATACAAAGTGTCTACCTGTTTCCCATGGCTTCCACCCCGGGCCCGTGGTTCCCCAGAAAGACTCTTCTAATTCTCACAAAAGTGGTGTAGAGTTGGTATTGGCTCTAGGCGTCTGCTGTCCCAGATTAATTATTCTAAAATGGAGCTCCGGTTACAATGCTCTCCATTTGACTGTTCCTTGTTCTCATCTGAAATAAGAACAGACTCCTCTCTCTAAGCGTGTTGTTCTGACCTTGGCTCCAGCTCCAGCTCTCCTTGTGCCTCGAGCTGCCATCAGGCTGGTTGCAAACACACTGCGTGTTTTCTGGCCTGTCTGCTACTGTGCGTGCTCCCCCCACCGCCAGGAATGGGTAACTGGCACCTCTGCTGTCACGCTCCTGGAGCTGCCTACCACAGATGAGGCTTCCACAGATTATTTCCATGCTTCTCCCCACCCCAGCTAGTGTCATCTCTCCTGACAACTAGTGTGATGTGGTTAAAGGAACACAGATAGCATCAGGGCCAAAAATATCGGAGTCTGACTTTGGACAGCCTTTTCTCTTCGTCTGTAAAGCGCAAAAACACCTCACCTACTCTGCATGTTCTCAAAGCTTCAGAAGGCTGTTAGCAATGCGATGTTACTGCTCTGCCCACAGCCGCCAGTGAGGAGGGCTCTGAGAGGCGTGGAGGGGCAGGACTGCACCTCTCTGCGAGGGTGAACTGCAGGTGTTTTCTATGGCTGATGCCTTAGTACCGGAGACTAATGCTCACACGGAAAAGCCTTACAGCTCTGTTGTGTGACTCCTAACATCTCTTCCCTTTGGCTACTGTTTGTTCGTGTCTAAAGAAATGGTGGGTGAGGATGGGGTTTTTCCTGTGTTCATCCTTAAGCTTTCTCATTTTACTCCCATTGGATCATCATTTAGACATTAAGCATGTGAAATGCCCATAAGGATTTTGCACCTACGATTGCCGTCCAAAAGGGATGCTAAGGAGTACAAGTTGACGTTTTGTTATTGTTACTCAATATTACTGTTTATGTATTACTAGTGTAACAGAGTGTTTCTTGGGCTTCTAAATTTTGGTTAGGGGAAAATCTCAAACGTGACTGTTAGCCGCTTTCAGGCCTGAATTTGATGATGCCTCATTCAGCCCCAGATAAAGGATCATCGCCACCACTTCCTATTCTGAATGGTGTTTTTCCCTCTCAAGCTACCTTCTACAGAAGGCACCCAAGTGCTGCCTTAAAGCATGCAGAATTTTGAGAAAATCGGTCACAACCAGGAAAACAGTTGTAAACTCAATGTGCTGTTACTTTTTCTAAACTCTGCTGTTAACAATCCAAAGGTGCTATTCAGAAGTCAAAATGCATAGTGAATACGTACGTACATAGAGGATTGGTCTTTATTTCCCTGGTGTAATGCAAAAGCAAACTAAACTATTGAATTTCTCTACTTGGGGCTAGGACAGCTCATATTAGCTTATGCTGGTAACATTGGCTCTGTGATTTTTAAACGGGAAAATCGACTATTGGGAAATGGGTTTCTTAGTACCCTATCAAGAGGGAAATTTTTTTTTAAGATCTTATTTATTTGAGAGTGAGCAAGAGAGAGGGAGGGAGGGAGAGAGGGAGGAAGAGAAAGAAAGCACCAGCCAGGGGAGGGGCAGAGAAGCAGACTCCCCGCTGAGCAGGGAGCCCGATGCAGGACTTGATCCCAGGACCCTGAGATCATGACCAGAGCTGAAGGAAAATGCTTAACTGACTGAGCCACCCAGGCGCCCAAGATGGACAGTTTTTTTCCCTAAAATCTCCCCAAACAAAACAAGTTATTGAAGTGGTTGAGCAAGCTCTCTTTGCCAGAGGGTTGTGCATAGTGAGGAGGGTCAAGGGTCAGCAATGAGGGGCAAGAATGCCATAGCTGTGAGCGGACACAGAGGGAGGTTTCTGAGTAGCTGCTGGGAAGCCTTAGGAGAAATGGACAGATGAGGAGGGACTTGACAATATTCTCATTCAACTCATGTCCCTAGTCTTCAAGAAAACATACACTGAAGGTGTGTGTTACTCAGCGAGGTTTCTGGAACTGCATTTGTATTTTATTTGGTTCCTCGCTGGGCCCATTAGGCCTCTAGGTAACCCAGCTGGGTTAAGGTTACAGGGGTAGAGGGTTCTAAAGCTCAGATTTTGGAAGGAACAGGAAAAATAATCAAAAGAACCCTTGATGCAAAGGTTGAGAAAACCATGGTGGTTCTAAATTTTACCACATAAAAATTATCTGAAGCCTGAGCGAAGAAAAAACATGAAGGGAGGGAAAAATGAGAAACTGAGGGGAACAAAGTGATTTCACAGAGTTGAGAACTTACGGGTCTTTTTTTTTTTTTTTTTTTTTTTGCTTTTTGCTTGAGTTACACATGAGGTTGGATTTTGAGGCACTTTCGTTCAACAGTATTTGTTCATCCAGTATCTTTAAGAAAAAACACCATGAATGTAAGTGAGCTTGCTGTGTGTTCACAAAACTGCACAAGGCAATCTCATGTGCCTCTTCTGCTTTGATTCTCCTAACATCTACTTTTGGCCACGTGCCAAATTTAAGATGCGCGAGATGAACAAAGAATGAATGTCTCTGAGGAGTGTAATGATTGTTTTCTCTTCCGCAGTTACACAAAGGCACTACTCGCCTTTAAACTGGAAGCCTTATCCCAAGGGCAAGATAGCTTAAGCTGGAATGAAATTCAGAATTGCATTGATATGGTTAATACTGAAATTCAAGAAGAAAATGACCGTAAGTACAGAACATTTTCCTTGTCTTAGTATAACGAGAGAAGAAGGTGTCCGGACAGCTTAGTTCCCTGAATCAGGGCTGCAGATTTTTGCTCATGGGGCTTATGAGAGCACACTCCCCTGATAGACATGTATATATTTATAGGTAAGTTTTATGCCTATAATACTGTACCAACATATTACATGCATTACAAAACATACATAAAAAGACATGAAAGGTTAGAACAAAAACGTGTAAATAAAAGTCCTCGTGTTTTCTTATTTATTCATACTTCAGAGATGAATACTCTAACTCAGCTTTTTAGCTCTCAACTTTATTTTGACCTTTCATTTGGGCTTTTTGTTTTTTTAATAAAACATATGTTCCTGCCCTAGGAAAAAATTGGAATGCAAACTAACTTTTGCTTTAGGATCACAAATCATGATGATTCACTGTGTATCTAGAAATCATGAGCTACCTGTGTGAACGTGGGCAGTCCCAGGAGGATAGGCCCTGAAACATGCACTCTTGAATGCCAGCTTGCCTCCTTATCATTTGCCTCTTGCTTAGAAAAACAGCGAAACATGGGGAGCTCTGTAACTCAGCAATCAGTGTAGCCACTGCTTTTCTGTAGCCTGAACTATCAAATTCAAGTGCCCAGCGGTCTTTCCCATCATAAACACAAACCAGCACCATCATTTTTGGCTTCGTCTGAGCTGTTCTGTTTGTTGGCAGCATTTGGATTAAGATGGCTGATGTCACTGACCTCCCCTCCGTCCTCCAGCTTTGACCTGTTTTTCTAACTTGTCCTAAGCTTGCCCACAGAGGAGGCAGGTACTTCTCTCACAAGCTTAGGCTGTTCTGGTGTGTTTCGGTGAGGTCTTAGGTCTGGACTTCTAAGCAGCATCTAACTTTGGGAGAGTAAAATGACTCTTGGAATAAAACATAGGACTTTTTACTTGATTGCATTTGCATAACTTTCTTTGCTTTCTTGACTGTTGCCTGTGAGCCCTGTGCCCAACATCAAGGCAGGGTTTCCTTTGTTGTTGTTGTAGTTAAACACCTCTCTCTAAGTCCCTAATAGATAACAGGTGTTCAGATGTGCTGCCCCGACACCCAGTTCACAGATGTACCACTGTTACACTGATCCCTGGACAGTTTCTTCATTGTGTCCTTTTTAAGTTGTTTAAATCTCCAGTTCCTCTTCTCTGACCGCACAGCTCGATGCTGCCCCTGCACGTCCTTGGAGGGAGCGTCGCAGGAATCCCTGCGATCAGATGCTTTGCACACAGCCCACTTAGCTCTTCCCTGACACATCGCCTCGGCTGCTGGTGGTTCTTGCCAGATGTTAGTCAAGAGGAAGGCACTAATTTGGCAGATGTTCAGCATTGTCTGGTCTGGGGGGGGGGGTTGCAAGGCTCAGGCCCCCAGCCCTCTGCCCTTCTGCCCTGCTACTTGACCCCCAGCTGCCCACCCTTGAGTTGCCTGCACTGGCAGTTTGGGTGCTTTGGCTAGTGCAACTCAAGGGGAGGACTCCTCTGTTTGGGTAAGCAAAACAAAGAATCAGGTCCCATGTTTCTTTTCTAATTTTTCCCTAGTTCTTTCCGGCAATACCCTGTCCCGGTCTGCTTCGGTGATTTCTATATGTTCTGCTACTATGGCAAAGGTGCATTAGTTCTCAGTGCTAAATGTTTGTCTTTTTACTCTCATTCTTTTTTTTTTTTTTCCTTTAAGATTTATTTATTTATTTGAGAGAGCAAGAGTGCGAGCAGGGGGAGGGTAGAGGGAGAGGGAGAATCTCAAGCAGACTCCCTGCTGAGCGTGGAGCCCCACGTGGGGCTCAGTCTCACAACCCTGAGATCGTGAGGAGCTGAAACCAAGAGTCGGACGCTTAACCAGCTGAGCCACCTAGGCTCCCCTTTAATCTCATTCTTACCTTTGATTAAAAAGCTGGGTGAAGGATGCCATTTTGTCCCAGACTATCAAATAAAGCTTTAATTTTTTTCAGGAAAAGAAAAACAAGTAATATTTATATAACTTAAAAAAAAGAATTTTTTTGTAGGTGGATATTATTTTTAAGCAAAAATATCTTTGGATTGATAAGGCATTTATCTCTCTAGGCAACTGCAGTACTGCTATTTTCCATGGGCCGTATCACATGGCCACTAGCACATTTCTTCTGATTATCATGTTATGAAGGGCACATGCCATAACCACAACAGTTATTTCAGAGACTTCCTTATCATATTTCCTTTCTGGAATTTGTAGAATTCACTGCAGAATATTTAATATCTCTATGCTTTGGTTTGTTATGTCAAAATGAGGTATTTTCAAAGTTCTTGAAGTATTGAGTTTGATATCCCATGTTTAAGTAATTTCTTTAAAAGCTACATAAAATAATATGCTATTATGAACTGGCATAAATTGCACAATATAGTAATTAAATCATCTGAAAGAGCTAAGGATTTTTCTTGGACATTTTGAAAGTGCATTACCCTTCCCACCCCACCCCTGTCACACACTTCAAGGTCTAATCTTGTGTCTGAACTGTGATGTGGATAAGGATATAGAGCTAATGAGACACGATAAATGTGGAAGGAGAGTTTAATGGAGAGGGTGCTAAGTACCTTTCCTCAGACTTGGATGCTCTGTTCATTTCTTACTGGAAAGTTTACTTTTCCCAGTAGAGCCATAGCGGAGCTTCATTTTAACTATGTTGCCCAGACAAGGTAGTTTTCTTTCTTTGAATTTTTGCTTTTTTAATTTGGTAGGTACCCTTCTTTGTAAGTTACCTCATCTGGTGTCTCAAATAAACAATCTGTAGGAGAGTGCCCACTCTTTCATTTGACTAGAACATTATGGTCTCCTATGATGGTTTTAAAAAGCGGGTCATGCATCTATATGCTGCCTGCAAGAGACTTATTTCCAACCTATACACACCTGCACGTTTGAGGATATGGAGAACCATTTATCATGCTAATGGACATCAAAATAAAGCTGGTTTTGCAATCCTTATATCAGACTAACTAGATTTTAAACCACAACTGTAACAAGAGATGAAGAAGGGCACTGTATCATAATAAAGGGGTCTATCCAACAAGAAGATCTAATAATTATAAATATTTATGCCTCCAGCATGGGAGTACCCAAATATATAAGTCAATGACACACATAAAGAAACACATTGATAATAATACAATAATAGTAGGGGGCTTTAACATCCCACTTATAGCAACAGACAGATTGTCTAAGCAGGAAATCAACAAGGAAACAATGGCTTTGAGTGACACACTGGACCATATGGACTTAAGAGATATATTCAGAATATTTAATCCTAAACCAGCAGAATGCACATTTTAAGTATACGTGGAACATTCTCCAGAATAGATCACATACTGGGTCACAAATCAGCCCTCAACAAATACAAAAAGATTGAGATCATACCATGCTTATTTTCCAATCACTATGAAACTTGAAGTCAACCACAAGAAAAAATTTGAAAAGACCACAAATTCATGGAGGTTAAAGAACATTCTACTAAAGAATAAATGGGTTAACCAAGAAATTAAAGAAGAAATAAAAAATACATGGAAGAAATGAAAATGAAAACATGACAGTCCAAAACTTTTGAGATGCAGCAAAAACGGTCCTAAGAGGGAAATAGATGGCAGTACAGGCCTATCTCAAGAAGCAAGAAAAAGATACGCAACCTAACCTAAAGGAGCTAGTAAAAGAATAGCAAATGAAGCCTAAAGCCAGCAGAAGAACGGAAATAATAAAGAGCAGAAGTAAATGATACAGAAACAAATAAATAGTAGGACAGATCAATGAAACTAGGAGCTGGTTCTTTGATAGAATTAATAAAATTGATAAACCCCTAGCCAGACTTACCAAAAAGAAGAGAAGGGACCCAAATAAATCATGAATGAGAAAGGAGAGATCACAACCAACATCACAGAAACACAAAAAAATTGTAAAAGAATATTATGAAAAATTGTATGCCAACAAATTGGGCAATCTAGAAGAAATGGATAAACTCCTAGAAACATCTAAACTACCAAAACTGAAACCAGGAGAAATAGAAAATTGGAACAAATCCATAACCAGCAAAGAAATTGAATCAGCAATCAAAAATATCCCAACAGGGGCACCTGGTGGCTTAGTTGGTTATGCATTTGACTCTTTATTTTGACTCAGGTCATGATCTCAGGATGATGGGATTGAGCCCCTCACTGGGCTCCGCACTGGGCAAGGAGCCTCCTTGGGATTCTCTCTCTCTTCCCAAACCTCTGCCCTGCCCCACTTGTACACTGTCTCTAAAAAAAAAAAAAAAAAAATCAAAAAAAATCAAAAAAAACCCACAAAAAAACCCCCCTCGAAACCAACAAAATTCTACACATTTAGTGTAATTCCTATCAAAATACCACCAGCATCATCTGATGGAGCTAGAGTGCATTATGCTAAGTGAAATAAGACAGAGAAAGGCAGATACCATATCATTTCACTCACATGTGGAATTTAAGAAACAAAACAGATGAACATATGGAAAAGGAGTAAAGAAAAAAAAAGGAGAGAGGAAAACAAGCCATAAGAGACTCTTTATGATAGAGAACAAACTGGCGGTTGATGGAGGGAGGTGGGTGGGGCATGGATTAAATGGCGATGGGGATTAAGGAGGGCACTTGTTATGATGAGCACTGGCTGTTGTAGGTAAGTGATGAACCACTAAATTCTACTCCTGAAACCAGTATTACACTATATGTTAACCAACAAAAGTTTAAATAAAAACTTCAAATACTAAAAAAATAGTTGGAGAACAAAAAAGAGCCTCCGTTTTGGATGTGTTGTTTCATGTGGGAGACATCTTATGTAAGCAATAGACATTCTAATTCCTCTGTTCTGCTTCTTGTATCTTATGTTTTGATTTTGGTCACAGTAATTGAGTATCTTTTTTCTAAAAGCCATCTTTTATTTACTTTTTTTTATGCAGATGGCTTAGCAGATTCCTAGGGATATAGTCAGTGCTTAATAAATGTTTAATAATGTTCTCAAAAATAAACCTCTTTTCCCCTCAAAAAAGTAAAGAAGTGGGTCATAGACTGAGGCTCAGCAGTGGGATTTTCCCTTTTCTTATAAACAGAGGAAGTGCCGCAGATGTGCCCAGGGGGCTTCTGGGTAGGTCTTTCAGCTCCTATGAGGTCATTTACTATGACCTCAGCAGCCTGTATTCTTAGAAACATAACAAACAAAAACTTAAACAAGTGATTTCAATCAAGTCAGCTGGAATGCACTCATTCCCAGGTGATTGGCCATTAGAACACACATTCTGTTTCTCAGACATAGTTCTGTTAAGATCATTTTTGGATGGAGTGTTTAAAAGTATTTAGAACAGTCTACCAAAGGGACTTGATGTCCAGGGAATGACAAGAAGTATTCTATGCTCTCCAGGTTATAACTCCTATGGGGTAAAATGATAATACCTTGTACGTGCATTGTACTTACTTTCCTGAGTTCTTCCAGTGTTTCGAGATAATGTAACTTGCATACTAGAGAAGTGTTTTTGCTTATTCTTCAAATATATTTAAGTGTTATAATCTGGAATAATTTCTGGGCATTTTAAATTGTCCCTTCTACAGATAAATCTTTTTCATTCTTAGCAAGGCAGTATTTATGGGCCATCTCTTCAGGAGATATTTAGCTAAATATTTAACTTAATTTCAGCATCAAGATGAAGATAGTTCTTAAAAGTTACAGTGTTTTATTTCATAGCATGTCACATTTGTAAAGTGACTTGTGATTATGTTTGAAAAAGAGCTAACAAAATGACAGTAAGTTTGGCTTTAAGAATGTTTATTTTGTAAGCACTGCTTGTTAATGTTTAGTTTCTTTACTAGTTCTTATCCATCAGCACTAACCTGGGAAGCAAAAGCTCCCTGTTAGTGTGTGTATGTGTGTGCATAGATAGTGGACCCTTGAACAATATGGGTTTGAACTGCACGGGCCCAATTATACATGGATTTTTTTTTTATCAGTACAGTACTGTAAATGTATTTTGTCTTCCTTATTATTTTCTTAGCATTTTCTTTTCTCTAGCTTATTGTAAGAATTAACAGTATGTAATATGTAAAAACGTACAAGATTCTTGTTGACTCTGTTATCGGTAAGGCTTCTAGTCGGTAGTAAGCCATTAGTAGTTAAATTTGGGGGGAGTCAAAAGTTACACATGGATTTCTGACTGTTGGAGGGGTTGGTGCTCCTAACCCCACATTGTTCAAGGGTCCACCATACATAAGTATATCCATGCATATACACGCATACGCTGTAGTATTTTATGACTGGCTGATAGTTTATTTTTAATAATTAGGTCATACTGAGAAGGGGCCTCCAAATAGATAGCCTTTACTAGAGATGCAAAAACTTGTCAAATTCCATAGGTTGGCTTCTGTATTTTTCATTCCTGAACCTTACGGTCTGTTTCCTAAGATCCTGTGGTGTGGTGGAGATGGTAGGAGGGTGAACTGGTGAATATGGTTATTCTTCTTTGGGTATATCCATGAATTAGGGCTCCAGATGTTACTTTACCAGGCGGTATTATGGAAACAATTTGTGATATTAATTAGCCATACTTGAACCTTAAAAATATCCTAAAACATGCGTGATGATATTAATTTCTATGGAGCCTACCCTATACTTTGAAGCCACATGTAGCTACTTTAAAATTAGATAAAATTTAAAATTAAAGTCTTCAGTCATAGTAGCTACATTTTAAATGCTTCATAATTACATGTGGCTAATGGCTACCATATTGGACAGCCCAGATAGAGAACATTTTCATCATCACAAAATGTTCGCTGGACAGCATTGGACTCCATTGACCTGGAAATTCACTCTACTGCTGCTACAGGGAATTGTTTGATTTTGAACTATCTCTGTTTTGGCATCCTTTACAAAGTGGTGAAGTAGAGTGATCTGAAGGATAGAACATAATCGAAACCTCTCTGTACTTCAGTTTTCTTTTTTGTACAACTCTGTTGACTTCCTCCAGCTCTGTTATTCTGCGGTTCCGTCATCCACTATCTTGGCACTGCTAAGTGAGGTTCACACTAGAAATTAGCATCCCTTCTGCTGCTGGTATGTAAAGTTATCCTCCCATTTTATAATAGCCTCATTGAGATCTATATCCATATGCCATAAAATTGACCCATTTATTGTGTTTTTATGGTGACTTTTATGTATTTAAAATCTGTACTACCATCACCATTATATAAATTTAGAACATCTTTATCACCCCAAAAAGATACTTGGTACCCGTTAGCAGTCACTCCTCCCCCTCCCATCCCCCAGCAACCACTCGTCTACTTCGTTTCTATGGATTTTCCTGTTATGGATATTTCATATAAGTAGACTAATGTAATATGTGTCTTTTATGTCTGGCTTCTTTCACTAGCATTATGTTTTCAATGTTGCCATGTTGAAGCATATCACAGTACTTCATATTCTTTTCCAGATTAGGTAATATGCCATTCTGTGGACAGACATTTTGTTAATCCATTCATCAGTTGATGGATATATAGGTAGTTTCCACTTTTTAGCTGTTGAAAGTATTTCTGTAAACACTGATGCATAATTTTTTTTATGTGAACATATGGTTTCAGTTCCCTTGAGTGTCTATACCTGGGAGTAGAATCGCTGGATCAGATGGTAATTCTTTGTTTAATATTTTAAGAAACTGCCTGTTTACCCACACGACTGTACCATTTCCTGCTCCTACCAGCAATGTATGAGAGTTCCAATTTCACCCCATCCTCACAACACTTGTTATCATTTGTCTTTTCTATTATAGCCATCCTAATGGGTATAAGGTGGTATCTCATGATTTGCATTTGCGTTTTATTACTCAGCCATCAGAAAGGAACGATTACCCAACATTTGTAGCAACATGGATGGGACTGGAGGAGATTGTGCTAAGTGAAATAAGTCAAGCAGAGAAAGACAATTATCATGTGGTTTCACTCATTTATGGAACATAAGAAATAGCAGGGAGATCGGTAGGAGAAGGAAGGGAAGAAGGAAGGGAGACTATGGACTCTGGATTTGCGTTTTCCTAATAGTTAATATTGAGTATCATTTCATGTGATTATTAGCCATTTGTAGATCTTCTTTCAAGAAGTGTGTGTTCGAGGCTTTTATCCATTTTAAATTAGGGTTTTTTTTTTATTGCCTAGTTATAAGAATTCCTTAAATTTGGTATGCATGTATATAAAGTATTATACAAGTCTTTATTAGATACAGAGCTTGCAAGTATTTTCTCCCAATCTGAAGATTGTCTTCACCTTCTTTGGAGTCCTTTGAGCACAGAAGTTTCAATTTTTACAACATCCCATTTATTTATCTTTTTCTTCAGTTGTGTGTCTAGTGTCACAGCTAAACTGACTGCCTACCCCAAGGCCACAAAGATTTGCTCCTGTGTTTTCTTCTACGTGTTATATAGTTTAAGCTTCTACACTTAAGTCCGTGAATGATTTGGGGTTATTTTGTTGTGTGTGATGTGATGTAGTGAGTCCAACTTCACTCTTACACATGTGGATGTCCAGTTGTCCCAGTGCCGTTTGTTATTAAGACTCTGACCTGTTGAGTTGTCTTGGCACTCTTGTCAAAAATCAATTGAGCATAAATGTAAGGATTTATTTCTGAATTCTAAATTCTTTTCCATTGATCTGTACATCTGTCCTTAAGTCATCACCGTGCAGTATTAACTGTACCTTTGTAGTATGTTTTCAAAATGAGAAGAGAACTCCAGTTTTGTTTTTTAACATTGCATTGGTTATTCTTGGTCCCTTGCATTTATTTAGGAATTTTAGATTCAGCTTGTCAATTTCTTTTTGAAAGGAAAAGGCAACTGGGATTTTGATAGGGATTACACTGAATCTATAGAGCACTTGGAGGAGTATTTCCATCTCAAGAGTATTAATTCATCAGATCCAAGAACATGGTCTGAGTTTTCAATTTATTTAGGTCATCTTTAATTTTTTTACATGGTGTTTCATAGTTTTCAGTGAACATGTCTCATTCTTCTTTTGTTAAATTTATTCCTGTGTTTACTTTAAGTAATTATAGTGTATTTGTGATTGGAACCTATTCCAAATGGAGTTTTCCCCTCCACTTCATTTTCAGATTGTGCATGTGAGTATGGAGAAATACAGTTGATTTTTCTGCATTGATCTTGTATCCTGCCGCCGCTGTGTGCTTATTTATTAGGTCTTATGGTTTCCTGGGGGAAGGGAGGTTCTCCATTCCCCTTTCTAACTAAATCTTTGTCATAGGTGATTCTAGAAAACTTATAACAGACTGTGACTTAAGAGGAAAACTTTTTCCCCCTAGGAATTGTAGCTGTAGGACACATCAATGAAGCTATTGATGAAGGGAATCCTTTGAAAACTTTAGATACTCTGCTGTTACCAACTGCTAAGATTAAAAATGTGGATCCGGACTACGCCCAGCACTACCAGGATGTTTTATATCAGGCTAAATCACAGAAACTCATGGTGAGTCTTAGTAGTTTTGTTGCTTTTAAATTTACAGAGTGGCTTGGGGAGGGGGCTGGGAGGGAGGATTTGCTTTACTCGTTTTTCCTAAAGCTTATGAGCTGCTTGTCCCAGCCATTGCCTATGGATCCAAATGGAAATAATAGGGCTTTTTTTACTCTTGTGTCAAACATAAACAGGAAGATGGCTCCAGAGCTAATAACTACTTCTGCTT
Source organism: Ursus arctos (assembly GCF_023065955.2). Classification (NCBI taxonomy): domain Eukaryota; kingdom Metazoa; phylum Chordata; class Mammalia; order Carnivora; family Ursidae; genus Ursus; species Ursus arctos. The sequence continues at coordinate 60,636,974 of NW_026623067.1, forward strand.
TAACTAAAAACTCATCAGTGGTTAAGTTCATGTTCAGAGTCCAAGTCATTGGATATTTACTGAGCACGTACTGTGTGCATAGTACCGTGTATAGCATCTGGTTGGGGGGGGAGGGGATATGATACAAAGAACATATGATATTTGAAGTTCTCTGTCCTTATCCTTAAGATGCTTAGAAACTGAGGCAGTGGACATTTTCCTATAGAATAGTAACATAACAGTGCGAGAAGTGTATGTCAAAACAAGTCCTGCTCAGCGTGATGCAGGGACAGTGGATTGTTGAGGACGAGCGTCCTAAGAGGAGTGATCGTGGAGACAGACCAGGAGCTGCACCTGAAAGGGAAGGCATGGCTGGTTAGGTGGGTGGAAAGCAGGAGGGTACAGGCAGGGAGCACAGGGCAAGGGGGGTGTGAGCATGGTTTGTTCTCTGCATGGGAGAGGCAGACCTGCTACAGTCCTCTTAAAGAGCAGAGGGTTTCTTCCTCACTGCAGAGCTTGTACTGATCGTGGGAGGAATTCCACAGATGCTGGCGCCTCTTGGAAGGGTACTGAGTGGCGAAGTTTAGGACCTCGTCCCTGAGAGTGGGAGTGGTGCTACCTGGGCCCTCCCGACTTGTAGCTGCCATGTCCCCGGGTGCAAACCAAACCCCAAAGGGGTGGATGTATCCTCTGTATAGCTCTTCACAACCCAGAAATTGCCTCATCTGAAATAGGAGAAACATCTTTGACTAAGACAAACACTTACTGAGCCCTTGCTGTTTGCCACACATGGTATGAAGTGCTTAGATGCACACTGTCTTGTATAACCATCATTACCCATAACAGCCATACGGATGGAATATCTGTATTATCCTCTTACAGATAATGGAACTTAGACGAAGTAATTTGTCCAAAGCTATCCAAAAAATAATTAGTTCTGTGACCATGCCCTGGTCTGTCTGATTCAGAAACATACATTGTTGTGCATTAAGGCAGATAGAAGAGGATGTTTACTGAAGCATTGTAATAGCAAAAGACCCAAAACAGCATAAATATCCATCAAGAGCAGGCCAGTTAATTGCAGTATATCCATATAGTGAATTTCCTGTGGTCATTAAAAAGAATGAGTGAATCTATATTGGACAATCTTCAGTGTGTATATCATTAAGTAAAAACAAACAAACAAACAAAAAAAAACCCCATGACTCAAAATGGAGTACACACCAATTGTAAACATATGTTTGTATGTGCGTAAAATATTTCTAGAAGGAAACACCATCTGAAAGGTGAACTAGATAGCTGGTGTAGATAGGAGATGACTTTTTTTTTAAGATTTTATTTTTAAGTTATCTCCACACCCACTATGGGGCTCAAACTCACAGCCCTGAGATTAAGAGTCACATGCTCTACTGACTAAGCTAGCCAGGTGGCCCGGGAGACTTCTTTCTTACTCTGTTGTTGCGCTGTTTGGATTTCATTTTTTAGAGTGCATGTATTACATGCTGAATGTTTCTAAACTTAAAAAACAAAACAAAAAACAGTGTAAACAACTCACAGAGGATAGTTTCCCCTGTAACTTAGTTTCCAGAATAGGACCTACTGTCCCAGTCCAAGTGTTCCCTTCAAAGCAGTTAACTTCAATGCAAGTTATTAGAAATATTTTGTCATAATGTAGTCTTGAGCAGCATACAGAAGTGTTGCCTCTGGCAGAGAATTGAGTGGTGAGGGAAGAAGAAAAAATATTTTTCAGCATTTTAAATTTTGTACCATATACTACCTATACAAAAATAGTTTTAATAAAAATTGAAGTGTCTATGTTTACATGTATGTGTATTTATATATGTTATATATATACACATACAAGTAATCATACACATGTGTGCACGCACACGCGCACACACACACACACACACACACACACACACATTCTAGTCACTCCACACTACTGAACTGCCTCATTACAGGTGAAGAAAAATATCGCCCAACGTGGGGACTTCTGAGATGTTAAGCTTCTGTCAGGGAGGGCCCTAGCATTGCCTTACCCCCTGTGCTTTAAGGATGCCATCAGGTAAATCATCCTCATTTGACCCTCACAGCAGCTGTGAGGGTGGGCACCCTCTCACCTGATTGGAGAGAACATGAAGGTTAAATCTCAGGCCAGGGAATAAGACGGAGAGACTGAAACTCAAGCCTTGGGTCCCAGCATCCCAGGGAGGGCAGAATGGGCCTCCGCCTGCTGTTCCCACGGATAGAGCCATGGCTGTGGCACAAGCCACACTTGCCAGCATTGGAAGATAAAGTTACTTGCTTTGGAGACAGACAGGCACTGTTCCAGGATTGGTTTTGTCACAAAATAACCAGAGAGTTTAGTCAAGTCCCTCATACTCCTTGTGCTTCCATTTCCACATGTGCCAAAGGGGTGTAGTAGTGCCAATCTTACAGGATTATGGTAAGGGTCAAATGATGATATATAGATGTAATAATATGTCTTTGTATGTTTATATATTTCTATTTCTATATATCAACCTATAATTATATATAGTTGCATTAATTATGAATATATATGTGTGTTAGAGTGTTCAGCATTTTGCATGGAGCTTGACACCCCAACAAAGTACTTAAATGTAGCAAATATTGTGAGCACTGACGGTTGCCACATAAGTAAGGGCTGAGTGACAACTGTGTCACACGGTCCTTACTAGACACACAGATTGCTCCATCCACAAACCAACCGTTGGGATCTTCTGGGTACAGAATAAAGATAGACCTGGCTTCCTCTCTGCCCACAGCCACGTGAGGGTTGTCCTTGAGGTGAGCCTGATGCCACACACCTTTCACAGGCAGGCTGCGGAAGTCCCCTCCAGAGCTTTCCAGTCTAATGGCTTTAGGTCAAGGTGGAATGTCATAGGACCTCGCCAGAACACTCGGAAGCCTTTGCTGAGTGTCCACGCTTTGCCAGCTGTCTATCAGGCTTGCTTCCTAAGTCTAAGAGCAGTAGCTTCAGTAGTGGAAATAGAGCACTAAATGTGAGCCTAAGGGTCTGGGTTCTAGCTCAGGCATTAAACCACCTTTGGTCTATAAAATTAGGAGCTTGAACTGTATTGGCAATAGCTAACATATTGAAAACATTCCCATTCCAAGCGATGAATCTGATTTGGTTAAATGGCTATTTTTTAAACACCATTTTCTTTCTCTGCCCATTCACTTTGAAACTTTGTTTTCTCAGCCTGTTCTTTCCCTGGAAAAAAATCTGATTCTGTTGTTTATTTGGTGAGGTCTCTGTGTATGTTTTTTAATCTCTGCTATTTTGTTACCTAGAAATGCCAGTTTTTGATGGAGGTAATTCTGTGTATTGCCTTCCTAAGGTCTGGCCTTGGAAAATAATAGAAAAAAATTATATTACTAGTATTGTCAGTATAAAATAAAGTTTGTGTGAAAGTATACAGCTGTTAGAGATCACAATAGATAGTGTCTGCATGGAACTTGTGGCCAGCTTTATGAAAGATTGAGGACATTGATGTAGGTTGGTGAGAATTCTTGATCCTTGTTAACAGTATTTCAGGTGTAACCTTGCCTGGGCACCAAATTCCTTTTGTCTCATGGAGAAAGTCTGGGTAGTGGGCATGTTAGCACATACTTAGCAGAAAACACATTTTCTATATCTCTTCACTAGAAGCAGTGAATTGTGAGCTATTTTAAAATCGAAGGCTTTCCTTGAGAACTTAGGAATTAGACGCCCCCAAAAAAGTTTGGTTTTGCTACATGTATATTTACTACGTAAGAGTTGTGTGCTTTTAACAAGTGACTGTTGGCTGCATTTCCCCCCCTAGGTAAAACTGTATTCCATATGGTGACTTTATTTGCAGAAACCAGTTCCTTTCATTGAGGTTTTTGTCATCTTAAAACTTAATATAGGTTTCTTTTTCTTTTTTAAAAAAAGTTTTTTTAATTTTAAGTAATTTCTACACCCACCATATCTTTACACCCAACATGAGACTCAAACTCACAAGCCGGACATCGAGAGTCTCATGCCCCACCAGCCAGGTAGATGCCCACAGGTTTCTTTCTCTTGCTTGCTTTAGTGTTTAACCGATTTGTATTCTTCATGTAACCACATACCTACTATAAAAGATCTTCATGTGTGTGGTTTTTGTAGGTTTTTTCTAACTAAATCCAACCAAATAGGAAAGTCCAAACAATAAAACAATTCTTTTAAATTTTTTATTGTTTTGATAGTCACTACAAAGCATATGGTCTATGCACATTCCCATGGACTTGAACGTTTATATCAGCAATCCTTCATACCCTTACCCACTAATATTCCCTCTCCTATCGAATCCCTAAACTAAGAGAAATGTTGTCATTGACTTACAGGACTATCCTGGGCATTTATAATAAAATATTTCCTCATTAAAAGCTACATATAAGGAAAAAAATATTGGAGACGTTATTTTAAACTTCTAAAAGACCTCATGAATGTGTTCTAGTTTAGCTTTTTTTTTTTTTTTTTTTTTTTTACACGCCCAACTAAAAATGATGTCCGATGTTGTACGGGGAACCTTGCCTTCTCAGTAAGACTTGAAGGGACTTGCACGATGCTTAGATGTTTGGGATGTTATTCGTCCACTCAGCAGCGTGATATACAGAGCGTGGATCTGGGCCCCACAGACCCTGAGAAGACTTAGATCTACAAGAAGCTAAGGAAAGGAGAGGATGAGCCCCTTCTTTATATGGTGCTTAATTACGTGTTAATGAAATTAATATTTGTATGTAAAGGATCTACATGTAAGTGTCAGAATAAAAATACAAGAAAGGAAGATGAGAAAAATGAACTTCTAGCTTGACAATCAGAAGAGTGGTCCAGCGAAGACTTTAAGAGACGGAAAGAATTAAGGCAAACATGTTAAAAACAGCTTTTTAGTTAAGAGGCAAGAGCAAAGAGTGGAGAAATCAAGATTACAGCAAAGCAAGAAGGTCGGCCAGTGCCTACCTCACAGGCAAGGTTTATTGGGAAGTAAAGTTAGAAGGTTAGCCCTGAATGCCGAGCAAGAGATTTATAGTTTATTCCAAAGCAGTGGACAGTTAATGACAGCTTTTGAACTGGGGTTTTTGAGTGATGTGCTCCATCTGCTATCTGAGGAAGATTACTCTGGTGGTGGCCGGTGGAATGGAGGATAGACTGGCAGTGAGGAGAATGGCAAGAAGGCAAAGGTGGGAGTATGGCCCCCATAGTCCAGTAATGTACTGGACCCCAGTGATAAAAACCACGCAGAGTGAGCTGACGAGGTAGCCACCAGCATGAGAGTGGAAGGAGGCGGAAGGATTAAAAATGATGCCAGATAGTAAAAACAAAGATCTTAGCTTCTCCCTGTGCTTCGTCCTGCCCCACCTCCTCTACCACGACACCTAGAGCAACAGCCTCATAGGAGTGGGACAGATGGAGACGTAAAGAGCTTGAAGTACCAGTCAGGCAAGTGTGTCAATTGCCCTAAAGAAAATGGTGATGTCTTTGCTCCTGTAGTGACATTCTTGAAACACTGAAAAAGTATTAAAGTAAAAAAGTACTACTGTAATGTTTTATTCTGAAGCGGTATTTCTTAGGAGCTCAAAAATGGAGCTGCAGGTTAGAACTCCTTGCACTAGGCATATGTTTTCCCAAGAATGTATGTTTTCACAGATAGCCTTCCTTATTCTTTAGATGATTTCACCATCGTAAGGTAAACAGTGGGGTGATCTATGATTTTTGACATAAGAAAATAAAGGAGTGGATCTAAGCAACTATTTAGGCTCCCAAGGCACAAAGCTATGAGATAGATAAAATATAAGCCATCAGTGTTGTTGTAGTAGTAGTTGGCATGGTGAATAATAAGTATAATATTGCTTGGAGCAAAGCAAATGGTAAAAATCACAAGAATGAGGAGACTCGCCTTAACATAGCACAGCCATCTGTCATCATATGTATTAAGCCTCCGAATGATAGCTGTGTAGCAGTAGATGATGACCACAAAGGGAATTAAGAATCCAAAGAATGCCAAGGAGATGAAGTAGTAGAGTTGGAAGGGAGACGAGGACTCGCATGTGTTGTGGACATCATGGCAGGTGGTGATGTCTTGCTGGACAAGATAATACTCCTGCTTCAGGATGAGAAATGGCAGCATGTATAAGAAAACCATTGCCCACACCAACCCACACGTTACGAAGGCATAGGTGCGCTTGGGCAGCGCTCGGTAAGTAAAAGGATGAATGATGGCTAGGTAGCGGCTGATACTGATGCAGGCGAGGAGCAGAATGGAGCAATACATGTTGCCGTAGAAGATGACTGTGGTGGCTCGGCACATGACCTCTCCAAAGATCCAGTTGTTCCCATTGAGGTGGTAAGCTATCTTAAAGGGCAATGTGACACAGAAAAGAAAGTCTGCGATGGCCAGGCTGGTGTAGAAGATGGTCATACTGATAGATCTGGTCCTGAAGAAGAGCATCCACAGGGTCACCACGTTGGCTGGCGTACCTACTGCAAACACCAGGATGTAGATGGCGGGTATCAGTCTGGTACTTAAGGAGCTGCTCAGGTACCCCATGGTAGCGTTATTCACGCGAAGATTTGAAACGCTTTCTTCAGGGCACTTAATTTTTACAGTTGTGGTAGTTCCTGTCCAGCCTTCTATGGCAGAAAGGGGGAAGTCTTCAAAAGAATCGAATGGGTCCCCGCGGAAGGTCTTAATAGGTAAGGTTGGTTCTGCCAAGGTGCGTACATCATTTTCCATGCCTGTAATTGAGAAGTATTCACATGGATCATTGCTGAGCCCATGGCTATGGTTCAGGAGACAATAAAACTAAAAGCTTAAGGCTACGTAATTTCTGTAGTTGTAGAAGTGAGGATTATTTTTATTTTCACAAATCACTATAAATCAGGTAATCAACAGGACTGCATTTAGTATGTATCGTACGCCCCAGCACTGTGCTAGGCCATGCAGGAACAAGAACGAGACGGCAACTCCTTGCATGTTGGAAGTTTATAATACTGCCGGAGAAAACAGTAATAGCCCATCAGACCTATACAGGCCAATGTCATGTTGACTATAAATCGTACAGGCATTCAGAGAGTAGTTAACAGATTCAAATGTTGGAGCAGAATGTCAAGAGAAAGACGAACGTGAGCAAAGATGAGCAAGGTTCATGAAGAGGTGGAAATTAATAGATGAGTAAGAATCTGGTAGGTGAAATATGGACAGAGGCATAGTGTGGGCTGGTATGGGATGTGAGAATGTCAGAGAAGTTAATTCGGCAAATGTTTATTGCATACTTATATGCCAGTGATAGAGTTTTAAATAAACTCTGTGTCTGTCTTCAACTGTCAGACTAGTGGAGAAGATGCACAAAAACGTGTCGTCTTACTAAGAGGTGAAAGAGTAGGTTACAGCCAAATCTCTGAAGGGCCTCTAAACTATACTAAGAAATGATGTGCCCATTCTTAGATGCTGGGGTTATGCACACACAAAATTGTGAACAGAGGCATGGCCATTGTGATAGACAGCATGATGGGCCCCAAGATTCCACCTGCTAATGCCTCGAACCTTTGAATATGTTATTTTATATGGCAAAGGGGACTTTGCAGATGTGAGTTCGGATCGTCAGATGGCACAAGTGTCTTGGATTGGCTGAGTGAGCCAAATGTAATCCTAACACTCTTTATAAGAGGGAGGCAAGAGAGAGTCAATGTCAGATATTTAAAGATGCTGTGCTGCTGGCTTTGAGGAGGAAAGGGGGAGTCATAAACCAAGGAATGCAAGTGACATCTAGAAGGTGAAAAAAGCAAGACAATAGGTTCTCCCCTGGAGCCTCCAGAATGAACACAGCCTTGCTGACACCTTGACTTCAGGACTTGTGACCTCCAGAAATATAACCTGTGTTGTTTTAAGCCACTCGGTTTGTGGTAATTTGTTCCGGTAGCAATAACATGCTAATAGAACCCTGATTTGACTTATATTTATTAATTCTTTCAAAGAACCAGCTTTTAGTTTTGTTGTTCTGCTCTACTTATATTTGAGTTTGGTGACAGCGTAGAGAACAGACTGAAAAGGTAAGAAATTAGAGGCAAGGGGGACTGATTCGGAGCCTACTGTAGTCATTCAAACTCAGAGTGGTCAGTAACGGATTAGAGCAATGGCAGTAGAAAGGCAAAGAAGAACACTTGAGACTGATGGTGGCTCTGAGGACTTGGCATCCAGATGGCTCTGGTGGCAATGAGGGAGAGGCAGGTTTCTACTCTAGATGATGTTGGGCAAGAAGATGGGACAAGGGACAAGAGTAGAGGAAACGAAGAAAAGATGGTAATAGAGAATATAGACAATAATCACATAACATTGTAGGGTGACAGATGGTAATCATACTACACAACGTGTAGAATTGTTGAATCACTGTGTTGTGCACTCGAAACTAAGGACACACCGTATGTCAACTATACTTCAATTTCAAAAACTATGAAAATTGGAAATGGAACAAAAAGGAATAGAGACAGAACAACTACATACTTTAAATGTTGGGCCTTGGTTGACAGGCTAATTTTAATAACCCTAATTCATGGAAGAGCAATTTCAAAAACACAACAGACCTTAATACTCAGACCTGTTTCTCATTATATAATTTTCCATAAATTAATCTTTGTGATGTACAGAAAGTAGATCCTGTGAAATTTCTAAGATGGCCTTTCATGCTGATTTCAAACCTCATATTAATTTAAAATACCATTGCTCTGCCAATTACATCTTTTCACATGACCTCTGAATTCCTACATGTTGAATACTTGGAACTAGTGATTAGTAACCTGGTTCTCATTCAAAGCCAGTTTCTCTTCCTGCTCTAATCTCTAGCAGTCCGCCCCCAGGTGAAATTGAAGCCTTCCTCATAACCTTGTGATTGCACAAACTGAATTCAGTATATAAAACAGAAAGTGTTACCTGAACAAGTAGGGACAGGGAGGTGTTCAGGTGTCATTTACGGGAGGATAGATTAATGAAAAAGAAAGAAAACTCTGGGAAGTGTTCGTCTGTGCCTGTGTTTAGATGTGAACTCTGAAGGTGTGTTGCGTGACGCTTCAGTTCAGCCACACAAACCCTTCTCAATTTTGCATTTTGGAAAATGCTGAAATTTGACATCACACGTAGAGAAGTGTCTTGTGAAGCAGGCGCAAAGCGGGGAGACGGTGGCTGAAGAACAGGGTACACAAGCTATTTCCTTTCAAGATCTGATAAGAGAGCTGTTGAAAAAGTGCTTGTCAGTTTGCAGAAAATTCCTGTGGTTAAGCAAGACAGGGTGCCTAAAAACAGGGTCAACAGTGACTCTGTGAAAAAGTCTTGATTCCTTTTTCCATGAGATTTCCAGATCTGGTTCAACTTAAATAAGTCTTTTATTCCTTAGAGTCTGGTGTGTTTTCAGAATAGTACTCATTTTTTAAATTGTACATATTTTTTAAAAACTGCGTTGAATTCTTAACACAGTCTTCCATTTGGCAGAACGTTTCTGAAATGTTTTTAACTTGGGGAAAGCCCTTAGAAAGGGACTGATCCAAGGGGACCAGATTTCAGCCTCTAAACAATCGGTTCTTTGCTCACGTTTCTCCCCCACCTCATGGAAGAAAGCAGATACCCTGCCTTTTTCCTCTGTCACCTTTAAATGCCCCCTGTTCACCTGTATGAAACCCCACCAGCATCTTGAAGGAACCCCCTCCACAAACCGCTTTTCTTCTGCTTTTCTGCTGTATTTGCGTTCATCCACACCCAGAAAGAACACACTTGTCCTGTTCAGGAATCACACATGAGCTATTGCTCGGAGTGGGTTCTCTTGGGACTCTCCTACAACCACTGTGGCGACTGAAGTAACATTCCTTTATGGAGGCTTGCTTTTGTTGCGTTTCTGTGTATTCTGCTTCATCGCTGTCCCTCACCCCAGCTCTCCCGCTCCTGACGGTGTTGGCAGGAGAATGCCCTAACAGTAAAAAAAAACAAAAAACAAAAAAAAAACCTGTGGATCCAGATCTGTTGCAAACTGGCGTATTTTGGAGTAAGCAGGAGGTGACAGGCTAACATTGTGTTGAGTGAAATAGGAAACACATTAAGAGCTGAATAATAGTATCTGGGAGATCTTATTTCTAAAACTGAAAAATCACATGAATGTAGGGAAAACTCCATGATACAAGAGAAAGCCAAAAGAAGGGATTTCATTAAGAAACACTAACTTGCCAGTGTTACTTACTGAAAGACCACTCATTCTTTCTGGGAATGTTCTTGTTTCCCCCCATTTGTCCTTCAAGAGAATGTATACATAGGATTTTTTTTTAATTTCTTGAAAATGTGCTATCTTTGCTGATTCAGAGGAAATTCATAGAAAATCAGAATCTTCTCACAAAGAAATTTGAGTCTTCATTCTAGAGATCTAAAATCTTGACCCCACTGTTAAGTTTTTAAATCTAAGCAGAGAACATTAGCCTTTGGCAAGGGTTGAATAGAGTGAACAGACCATAGCTATTCACTTCCATGATGCTCCCTTTTAATACCAAACATTGAACTCTGCGTTTTGGGTTGCAGATTGTGTGAAATGCAAAGAAAATTGGAAACAGTTCATTCTTGCTACACAAACCAGCACCCCCAACATGCCCCATAAGGAAAGAGCTTACCGCTTTGACAAAAAGTGGGCGACAGAAGCATTACTCCAGCAGCAACAAGGATGAGGGCTTTCATTTTGGTGACCTGAGTCCCGCTTCCCAGATGTTATTAACTGTGTAGAACTAGCGAGCACAGTTCCACCTCAGTTTCATCTGCTAACAGCAAATGGAAACCTTGTTCTCTCCTGAAGTGTGTGCTGTCCCGGGCTCCGCTGACTGGGAAACTTGCCCAGGTCCTCTGGAGGGAAAGGGTGTGACGGTACTCGTGTTGCCGTGCGTATGACTCAGGCTGAGCCTCTGAGCATATTACTTTATCCCCGGAGAAAATCATTTAACTCTTACCCACCCCTAATAATCTGTTCTGAGTAGATGCTGTAATTCCCAACCAGTTTACTTCTGTGCTTGGAAAGAATGTAGGTAACATACAGTCCTTTACAGAAGCAGGCTGACTCTGTCACATATCTCAATCCATTTAAAACACACAGTTCCAGAGTGTAATTTCTACTCAGTAATTGAGCTGTCAGAAATTATCCTTTTCTTATCCTCCCAGCTCTTTGAAATCTTAATTCTTAAGCTCTTTACATAATTATAAATGAAATGAATCATGGAAAGCAAGCATTTTTTAGGAAGCTAAATGTAAGAGCTTGACGACTTTGAAAATTCTCCATCAGTGTCGCATTGGTCTGAATTTGTCATCACTCCTTGGCCAGACTTTGCCATAACTCAACATACTTGTGGGTTAAACTGAAGTCACGATACAACATTGAAATGCAGAGAACTCTGTTTATTCCATGGTTGTTGGTGAGCAGGTCTATAATCTTTTTTTTTTAATTGCGGCAAAATAGGTGTAACTTATAATTGACCATCTTAAGTGTGCAACTCAGTAGTGTTTAGTCTGATCACAGTGTTGCACAACATATAAACTTATATGAGTAGTTATTTCCTGGAGGATATGATTTAACGTGTAGTAAAAAAAAAAAAACTGCATTGTAACAGATTTTTCTGTAATTAACACAACTTAAGGTTAACGCTAAGCCGAACAATCCAACAGCATGTTGCATATAAAATGCAGCAAGAATCAGAAAATGTAGGTTTCACATAAGACTTCCAGGCTGAGAGGTAAGCCAGGAAGGAATTGATCTGTGTAAACTTTTCACACTTGATTAAATTTCATCACACAAAGAACAGTTTTACCATCAAAAGTTGGCGTCTAATATTTCAACTACATAATACATGGTAACAGAAGCTTAGACTGAAAGCTATTTCATTGCAGAAATAATAACCAAATGCCACAAAATATTGAAAAGGATGCTTTTTTGTTTAATTGTCTAGGACTCCTCTAAATTCAGGAATTTATGATTTGATTTACAGATGGCCTCGCTTCTCATTACTTAATCCATTTGTAACGCATATGTTGAATCTGGCTCTTCAGCTAGAGCTGGAGCCCTGACCATCCTGTAAATATAGTTCCAGGCTTCTAGTGAGCAATTTAAAAGGAGACCTTAAACTGATAGGATTCGGTTTTTACTCCTGGTTTTGTATTTAACTCTAGCATCCTTTAGTGTAATGAGTCATGATTTAGACTGTTGACTTAAATTCATTTGATTTGTCAAGTTTCTCTTTGCTTTGCCCTATAAAATGGATACTTTAAGCTTCGAAGTGGGGTGGTTAACTTCTCATCTGGGCAAAAGTTTGTATGGTGCATCTTCTACAGTGTAAGTTATGAGGGAATTTGGTAAATACTCTTCCAAAAAAACTGAAACATAAATGAACTTGTGTGGAAGATAGTTTTTAGGCTGAGCTTGGGAGAAGTGTTTGTGTTCTCTTTGACCTTGAAAAAAGAAAAAAATAGCTCCTACTCCCCTGTCTCTTCATTCTTCCTGTAGTCTTCAACTTCCTATCTTGCTTCCTGTTTGAATCCTTCCCATCCATTCTCTTAAGAAATGGAGACTCTTGCTAACAGGTGAAAGTTCCCATGTGACAGATCAAGCTGGAGATGATTGTGGAAGCAGGTGCCAAGCCTTCCCCAATGGTCTCCATTAGCCCAGATGTCACAGGATGAAATAATATATTCTTTGTCTCATTTTCAGAGTGCTTTCCACAAACGTTATCTCAGGTTAGTCTCTGAGGGAAATAGTATTGAAGCCTCCCGGAGGAGGTGGTGAATGTTATTTCTCCTTCCTGCGACCCATCCATCCATCATGAGTCCGAAGTGATAAAGCTGGTTCTCCGTAGCTCTGATGAGATACTTCCTGTTCGTCACAACCTTGCTTTTGCACTTAGCACATGATACTTAATACTACACATGGGCAAATGTCCCCATTGTTTAAAAATGAATGTCTCTTCTTCCCTGAAAATATTTCGTTTTTCCTGATAGTATTTACTTGTAATCTTGGGCAAGTTTGTGTAATCTTGGCAGTTGCTGTCTGGAAGTCCCGTTTAATTACATTATATGCCAGTACCATATTAGTACTATGATTATCAGAATCAACCCAAAAGTAAAATAAATCATAAAGATAGCTTAATAGCTTTTGATTGCTTTTATCACTTCCATTCTGTAGCTGTCGTTGGCTACTATTTTCTTCCCCTGTAATTCACCCCTACTATAAGTTAATCTTTTCTTGACTATTTCTAGATTATGTATCTATAGCTATTATTACCCTGATCACATTGTGTTAAAATTATTTTTAGATAAATTTGTCTTTGCTACTAAACTGTTAGCTCCTTGAGGGTTCTTTGCCTTATTTTTGTCTCTATGTCTGATAAATGTCAAGTGTCATTGTATCCTTCAAATTTAAAAGATCCTGTGGTACTTGGGGCCACCTTGGGTACCACAGTTAGTGATGAAGGGGGAGAATATTCAGAAAAGGCTCCCCCCCCCCATGGAGGAGGTGGCATTTGAATTAAGGCCTGAGTGGTCAGAAAGAGTCAACAACCACACAGCTGGGGTAGAATGCTGGGATCTGAAGGAGACTGGGGTGCAGGTCTGGGACAGGCGATAGAGGAGTGTGAGAGAAGCCAGAGGGGTCAGCAGGACTGCATTGTTAGATCCCCACGGTCCCTGGGAAGGAAGTTTGTTTTCTCCTATGTGCGGGGGGGAGGGGGGGGAACCTGTGGAGGAGTTTAAGCAGAGGGATCCTCCAGTGAGATGTCCATTTCAAAGAGATCATGTGCTTCTCTGTAGGGGACCACTGTGGTAGAAGGCGGTCTTGGAAGCAACAAAGACAAATAGGCCAATGCTCCCGTCCGGGGGGGGGGGGGGGGGGGGGAGATGATGGTAGGCTGGACTGAAGGGGTGACAGCAGAGAAGGGAGAAGAGGTTGGATTTGGGGGTTATTGCATTAATAGTTTGTACAGTGTATGACAGTGCTTGGTAGGTGCTGAATAAGAGTTTGTAGAAACTATAAAAATGAGCTCTTGCAAAGCAGTTATTGATTCTGCTTCATCATCATTCACTGTTCTTTCTTGTATTCTATGACAATATTCCCAGGACCCTGAGAGTGTTTCCAAAGTTCTTTGGCTGGACGAGATACAGCATGCGGTCAATGAGGCCAACATGGACAAGGACAAAGCAAAACAATGTAAGCCCTCATCTCCTTTTGCTGGCCCCATGTGCCCTGCTGGTTAAGCCACTGAATTATTTTTTATTTAAATAATTTTTTAAATTATGTAGTTTTAATATCTGAAAAGATTTGGATCCTTAGCAATTTCATTTGTTGAATGTATGTACAAAAATAAGATTCCTTGGTGGTGGCACTGTTTTCAACGGTTAGGTACTAATGCTGAGCAAAATCCAGAAAGCAAAAAATGGTTTCTAAGCTCTCAAATGTGTAGTGTGATCAAGCCCTTTTTATATCTCGATCCTTAGGAAATGAGCCCAATCTGCTTAGTAAATACCTTTCCTCCCTCCCGTGCCTTCCATTGTATTAGTCATGATTTTCCAGGGAAACAAAACTAACTACATATATATTTTTCTCTGGGCCGGGGCGGGGCGGGGGGAACAGAGCTGCATATATAGTCCTGTATCTGTGTGCATGTGTAGATAAATAGTTTTTTCTCTGGAAAGCATGTAGTATCTACTTACACACATATATAGAGAAAGAGGGAGATTTATTTTAAGGAATTGGGTCATGCAGTTTTGGAGAGACTCTCAAGTCCAAAATCTGTAGCAGGCCCCAGAGGCCAGGTGGCAGCACTTTATCACCAAAGGCAAGGGGGTGTGCTTACTGTAATGGACAGCAGAGTCAAAGCCGTCATCAGAATAATGACTCACACAAGCAGAGAAAGACAATTATGATATGATTTCTCTCATCTGTGGAGCATAAGAACTAGGAAGATTGGTAGGGGAAGAAAGGGATAAAGAAAGGGGGGGTAATCAGAAGGGGGAATGAAGCATGAGAGACTATGGACTCTGAGAAACAAACTGAGGGCTTCAGAGGGGAGGGGGTGGGGGAATGGGGTAGGCCGGTGATGGGTAGTAAGGAGGGCATGTATTGCATGGTGCACTGGGTGTTATACGCAACTAATGAATCATCGAACTTTACATCAGAAACCAGGGATGTACTGTATGGTGACTAACATAATATAATAAACAAACATTAAAAGAAAAAGAATAATGACTCACAGAGACCAGTGGACTTGGCTGATTGACTATGGTGTTCCTAGAAATGAAACAGACTGTCTCCTAAATTCATACTTGATTTGTACAAGTGGGAGAGGAGTTCTAGGTCAAATGAATAGGAGTGTAACTTGAATAACAAGAGCAGACAGCCATGGCCCCTACATCGATTCCCATACTTAAGCCATTTACAGACCAAGAACCCCCTGAATGAAGGAGAGACCAGGTCCTCTTGAGAACAGACTGCTACACTATCAAAATTTTATACAGTTCATCTTTCCTCCGAGCTTCCCCTAAGGAGGTCTACGATCTTTGACTGTGGCGGCTGTGCCAAGGGGAAAGGACACACTCAGACTGTTCAGGGATTACAGGACACTGTCTCTGAACTGACCCTAATTCTAGGAAACTCAAAATGTCCCTGTGGTCCACCAGTCAGAACAGGGGCTCACAGGTGATTGGTGGGGTTTTAGTTCATTCTCTCTCCCAGTGAGTCCTCAAACCAGCCACGATTACTTCCGCAGGGCTAGAATGCCTAAGCGGAATAGACATACTCAGCAACTGGCCGAATCCCTTCATTGGCTCAAATGATTAAGCTTTTAATTTTATTCTAAGCCTTTTTATTCATAGAGGAATAGTATGAAAAATCACATGGTGTCCTAAAGCAGCTTCAAGAATGATTTACTAACACTCTGCATATACAAATAACTTACCTAAATGAAGATTCCTGGAAGTGTGGTTCATTAACCTGTCCATTCATGACACAGTTAGGGTGTATCCTGTTGTATCAGGTCATAGAATACTGTTGAGATGGCTTAGTCTTGCCCCCAAAGATGTGCTTTTAAACTTTGGAAACATCCCTGGGGAACATCTGGTTTTTATTTCCTTAGCCTGGAAAAAAATATGTGCCCTTCTCCAACCTGAACTTTTATACCCTTAGGGTCTTTGAAGTCTTTCTGACCTAGCACTCTAATCCTTAAGGAAAAATAAAGTAAATTTGAGGTGTGTCCATAAGAGATTTAGATTTAAATATAAAACTGAAGGAAGCCATAGTTGGAAGAAATACTTTTAAGAAATGAGATTTGTAGAATAGACACTCAAACAGCCTGAAAGGGTTACACTCTTTCGCTTAGAAACCAAACCAATTCAGAAGTCATTTCATTCATTTTATTCATGTTCCTCCTACATGTGGCCTGAAAATGTGAAGTTGGTTCTGTTTTTTCTATTGAGGCTCATGGTTCTACTGACTCTGAAATGCAGAGGCTTTTTCAAGTATGTTGACCGTGTAATCCAAAGGTGCACATTTAAAATCCTGTCTTGCATCTCTGTCCTGTGCCTGGAAGGGTTGGCCTAGTATCGTCTATGATATGTAACACCAAAAAGATGTTCTGAAGTAAAACGTTCCGTATTCCGACATTGAGATGAGATTTTTCCAGTTTGCCAAAAAGGATTTTAATCTTTTTGATTAACTTGACTTGATTAACTTGACTTGACTTTGATTAACTTAACTTGATTGACTTGAAACAGATTCTTCTCACGTGTCGTAAGCCTCAAACCCACTCCCAGACAATCTGATAAAAGAAAAAGTGTTGCCCTGTATGCGACCACAGGCAAGACTTAAAAGGGCAGAGTAACTCAAGTCTCCTACGTTTGGGTCCGTGTTCATGTCCACTGGAGGTCTTGCTTTCTGAAAGTAGGTCTGTCTCTACTTTTGACTCCTGAGAGCAGTATTTCCCAACCTTCTCCCATTATTGTACCCTGAGGAATCTTTTTAGATAGCCTTGCCCTAACTACTTCCCACCATGAAATTTTAATACCACAGATATATTGTGTATCTGTTTATGTACCATATGTAGGCTATGCTTTATACACAAAACGGTATTTTTGCCCGTTCTCCCCAAGAACCAATTTTTTGGCCTGCTAGGGATTATTTCAGAGAGGATACATGCCTTAGATAAAGACTGCCAGTATATGGCTTAAGATGTAACACAAACAGTTCTTTCAGGTCTCCTAGGAGATTTAGGGGAGGTTTCTTAATTTGTCCCCTACCACAAACATACCTGACTTTGTGTAGATCATCCCTCTGACATCTTCCATTACTGGAACTAAACCACATCCACAGATGAAGCAAAAAAGCAATCAGAATAGATGTCTCAAAGCCTGGCCCCTGGACCTGGTGTCCTCTACTCACTGGGGCCCCCTCGAACAGATACCTGGAGCCTGTGTGTGCGTATCTTAGGCATAATGCTAACAAGTTTGGTTGCGTCTCTTCCCAGCTCAGAGCACATCAGAATACACGAATTACCAGGCAGTGAGATGTTGGCTGCTCTGTGCGAGCATACAGCAGCAAGAAGAGAACTGGCAGGACAGGAAGAGAAAACGAAAAAGCAGAGGAGTTTAAGGCCATTTTAGTGCAGGAACAGAGAAGCCCAAACACCTCCGTTGTATGTGAACATATCACTCAGGGTATTATAGCACGGTAGAGTGACAGGAAGGACTCTTTTGGCAGCCCTCAGCAAACATTAAGCGCCTATAGTGTACTAGGGACTGTGGATAAAATGATGAGCAGGAAGAGACACTGTTCTCTTAGGGTTTTCTCCAGGGCTTTAGATTTTCATGGAAAATGGTTCTTTTAAGAGGAGGAGTAGGCTTCAGTTCCCTAGAAAATGAAACTGTGGGCCCCCTATTTGTCAGTACTCGATGATAAAGCACATTTCTAGATCCAAGAAGTGTGTGCCTTTATTATACCCATCTTTTAGGGAATACACCGTTTTCCTGGGTTAGATGAAGTTGTCAGATGTAATTCATGTGAGGATTCTTTGTCATTTACTTTTTCCTTCTGCTTCTCTGAGACCACAGACCTCTCAAACACCAGGACCACATTTCTCCCATCCTGGAAAGCTTTCCTGGAGAAGAGGAAAGGGGAACTGTTGGTCTGTTCCTATTAACTCCTATAAGCACAAGGGCATACTGCTATCCCATTTGTTCTGCCGCAGTTAAAGTTTGCTACAGTTCTTGATTCTAAATGTGCTCTTCCAGATTTGCATAACCTTGATTCCAGGCGGTTGAAAGTCAAACTCCATTTTTCTTGACCCTTCAGCTTTCGTACTTTCATGGATGTGTGAACATAATTTGATGACATCAATATACCATTAAGCATTTGTATGGTAGAGTTTGACATGTGTGTGTTTTAAAAAAAAAGAAAGAATATCCATCTCTTGCCTTTTTATCAAAAACTTTTTTTGTCCACAAAGTATTTTAACCTGGTTCCTTCCATTTTTTTGGTCTAGATTTCTTTTTTTTTCTTTTTTTTTCTTTTTTTTTTATTAAATGATTTTTTATTATATTATGTTAGTCACCATACAGTACATCCCCGGTTTCCAGTGTAAGGCTCGATGATTCATTAGTTGTGTATAACACCCAGTGCACCATGCAATACGTGCCCTCCTTACTACCCATCACCAGTCTATCCCATTCCCCCACCCCCCTCCCCTCTGAGGCCCTCAGTTTGTTTCTCATAGTCCATAGTCTCTCATGTTTCATTCTAGATTTCTAATTCAGTGCCTTTATGGTTTGTGAAAACAGTACTTTCATTGGTTGGACCAGAATAGTCTTAGCTGGAACTAAAGTGAATAATAAAGAATTCACCATGTTAACTTTGTTTAGACAATGAAGAGTTCAGTGTGGGGAGAGGCAGAAATTTTAAATGGGATAAGATGTTTTCTAGGTCTAAATTGGCTTCAGAATTAAGTTGATTGCATATGTCCACCAGCTATACCTGTTGCCTTTCTGGAACATTTGTTTAGGTTGTTAATGACAAATCTTGTGAAGTGTACAAGAGAATATCAGGATTTTTACTTCTTCTAAAATAAATAAATGTCTTCATAAGATTAGTTCTAAAATTAGTTCTAAAATACTGATTGATGACCTACGCAAGGACTGCATATCTACTGTTGGTATGCGTTTACCCCACCTAGCGATCACCACAGTGAGTAGGACCTGGTGCCTTCACACCACACGAGAGTAACCTGGACATACCATGATTTTTAATAAACTGTCCTCTGGTGGGACCTTGTTCTTCTTAAACCTAACCTGGCAGGTGAGCTGGTGATTCTTGGGTATATGTGTTGCAATCTCTGAAAGGGTAACAAGCTGTAATGCCAATGCGTTCCTGAAAGGTTTAATTATATCTTTGCACACCTCTAGGGTAAGTAGAAGATAACCACTAACAGAAGTTTTTTTTTTTCATTATGCAGGGGTTACACTGGTCATCGATGTTAATCAGTGTTTGGAGAAAGAAAAGCCAAGTGATATTTTGTCTGTTTTGAAGTCTTCTGTGTCTAACACAAATGACATAATACCTGAGTGTGCTGACAGGTACTGTGATGCCCTTGCAAAGGCAAAAGAGCACAAATCTAAAAGTGGTAAGCTTTTTAGATATTTAACACCAGCTAAATTTCATTTTGAATATGATGCTGTCTGTGGTATTACATTAATTTTAAGACAAATACTGCTTTCAAATGAACATTTCCAAAATATTTTTTTGTCTTGGGCTCCTGGGTGGCTCAGTTGATTAAGCGTCTGCCTTTGGCTCAGGTCATGATCTCAGGGATCCTGGGATCAAATCCTGCATCAATCTCCCTGCTCAGCGGAGAATCTGCTTCTCCCTCTCCCTCTGCCTCTCCCCCAGCTCTCTCTCTCTCTCTCTCAAATAAATACATGAAATCTTTTAGAAAAAAATAAAATATTTTTTTGTCTTGAAAAAGAAAAATTTTTAGACATAGCTTTTTGGTTTTTTGAATAGCTCAAATTAACTTGGTGGCTGTGCATGGGTGTTATCATAAACTTGAGAAAATACAGTATTTAAGGAGATTCTGCTTTATCTAGGGTTTCCATGTTGATCCATTTCTCTAGTGATACAAACTGATTTTTACACACATATTTCTCTTTATCCTTTTTGAAACAAGTACGTGATTGCACACAGTCTTAAGTAGGAGTAAAGAGTAATTTTGAATATTGGAATAAAGTAGAGTGAACTGGTCTCCAAGGGAGTAGATCAGTAACCTCGGCGAGTATGTATGCCTGTTCAGTCCAATGGCAGACCATGACATGTTAGCTCTGGAAAGTATCTTTGAGATCATGAGCCTTTTACACTCAGTTTTCGGATTTAATGCACATTCATGAGATTGTGGTCACAGGGAGACTATGACAAACCCAAAGAGGTTAATTCTTTTTTTTTTTCTAAAGATTTTATTTATTCGACAGAGATAGAGACAGCCAGCGAGAGAGGGAACACAAGCAGGGGGAGTGGGAGAGTTCGCAGGCTCATAGCGGAAGAGCCTGATGTAGGGCTCGATCCCACAATGCCGGGATCACGCCCTGAGCCGAAGGCAGACGCTTAACTGCTGTGCCACCCAGGCGCCCCTAAAGAGGTTAATTCTTGATAGTCAGTACACCGTTCCTTCAGTACATTGTTACTGAGACCCTCGTGTCCTGTCAAGGATCCAGGGGTCTCCTGACTCACAGGCTGGTGTTTATTTGCACCACATCATAGGTCATGGACTTCTCTTCTTTAGAAAGCTACTATGACAGTGTATGGCCTGAGAAGTAGAATTGGAGGAAAGTTTCTTTTTTTTTAGTTCAACTGGAGGTCTTTCCCATGGTAGCCTATGTACTTCTAAGTCAGTCTGATGTATTTCCAACTCAGAGATTGCACCCTTCAATTCAGCAAATTGCCCGTTAGTGAAGCGTGAGGAGGGCTGTTGGCCATTCTTTCTTACTTGGCATCTGATCACCCTTGAGCCCCTCTCTGTTCCCTTCACATCTCTTCATCCAGGGTCAGCATAGTGTCCCCAACCCCATCCTTCATGGAGAAAGAATTGTACAACAGTATTACTGCAGGAGTTAAGTTCAGTTTCAAGTCCGCCTTGGCCTAAGCTTAATTTATCTTCTCTCTGCAACCCTTGCCTACTGCTCTTCCTTTGTGCCATGTTCTGGTGCATGTAGTCATATATCCCCAGATTCCCAATTCAGAAACCTAGGAGTTACCTGAGATCCATAATGATTACTTGTGATCATACTAATTTGACTGTACAGTGTATGCTCTAGTAGGCCAGCATTTCTGCACAGATAACAGCTGTCCGGCTGCCCATTTGAAAAGAGATACATCTCTTTTCCTGGGCAGTGACAAACAGAACAGTTGAGGAGCACTGAGAACCAAATAAAGAATCAACACACATTCAGGGGCCTTGAAGTTACCCCTGTTAAGTTATGTGAATCCATTTAAATATTCTGTAAGGAAATTCACTTGAACTTAGATTACCCTATAAAGACATTTAGTCTAAGGCTCACTTGATAGCGGTGGGCTTAGGTTGATCTAGGTCAGATCATTTTTATGTGTATTTTTGTTGTTTTCAGCTCACTGGTCTGGGACAGGAATCATGGCCATTCAACAAAATAAAAAGATTTCTAAATAGGAAATAAAGCCCAGGGATTCATGAGGAGGAGATACTCTTCTTAACTAATTAAGCCATGAGTGCCAGGGATTTTTTTTTCTAGTACATCCTTCCCCCCAAATTAAGCCCTTTCTGCAATTTTTTTTTCTAATTTTGTGTGGTTGTGTAGAACAAGGTGAGTCAAAACAGGACATCTTCCTTCTCCCTACTTAGTGACCTTAGTGTTTTTACTTTGGATAAAGTTGTCTGCAAAGATGAGTCACTTCTGCTTTGGTTTAATGCAGATCATTGGCTTTCCCTAAATAATGGATCACAGTCCTTCCAGGTCACTCCTTCTCAGAGAAGTCGCTGAAAGACTTCCTAAGCAAGGAAGATTCTTGCTCATTGGTCTCCTCTGTCCGTTTGTCGTGCTGTTCACATCTACCAGGGACATATATTGTTTGTTTGATTTCCTTCTTGTTGGCCATTTATGACTCCTCTCGTCCTCTTGAGAAGTTTAAGGTCCAGAGCCCTAGCGTTAGACATTTCTCTGTCCTCCTCTTGATTTGGCTGAGTTGAGCTGCCATTGAATACATAGAATTCACTCCATTTTAGTGATTCTCATTATTTTAACTTAGGCCATCTGAATGCTTGGTAAAAATTGTTCATTAGATTATTTTACGTATTGGAGCAACTACATTGATGTTGAAGGGTTCAGTGTTTCTCTCTAGAATGTAACAAACTTCTTTCTTTAGTGTCTACTGAAGGTTCATGGCTCAAACTCAGCCTGCAGGATAAATATGAGTACTACTACAACATCGATTCAAAAGAGAGTTCCTGGGTCACACCTGAACCATACTTGCCTAAAGAATCGTGGCTCATGGCAAAAGAAATTGAGGTAGGAGGTTCGTGTTTAATGAATCTGTGCTATGAAAAAATAAGTGTGATTCTTTTCTATTTTTGAATCATGAAAGTGACGAGAGGAAATAACTGACTTATCAAAGCCTGGACACAGAGTAAAGTCTTCATGAATGCTGTTGGACACAGCTGCATGGCTGCTAACTTTTACAATGATTTCCATATTGGCATACGACCATCAGACAGAGCAAGGGGAAGAAAGCTTTTGTAGTTTGTTTGGAATGGTACATTATCCTAAAAAATCAATCTTCAGGTTTGCCTTGACACAAAACTCAATTAGTAATAATTTCTTGATGGTCAGTATTTAGATAAGTCTTATTTCTTTCCCCCTCACAACCTGTCACAGAGATATGTATGTCCTTTAAAAAAGTCAGTAATGCTTTCTGTGGGGGAAATACTCTCGAAAAGATCTTCACAAGATTGCTTTGGACTTGAGACCAAAGTTGAACCCCACAAGATGTGAAAATTGCTGTTTGATCCATGCACTGTAGTATGTTTAAAGAGAAAATACTAATAATAGTTTAGTTCCATTTTGGAACAAAAAAAAAAAGAAAAGAAAAAACACACAAACATAAGTCTTATAAAATTGTTAGAAGTCACCAGCATCAAAGATACTGCAGGATAGCAACTTTGTGGAGTGAATCACCAGTATGATATTTGCTAAAACTCAGACAAATCTGTGGCCTGGGGCTGACAGTGCCACCAGAAATCCCGAATGACAAGAAGACAGTGAAGAAGATAGTTAATTCACTCACTTCAAATACTCAACATTGCCACAGTTTACAAGAAAATACAATGGTGGCAGTGCATTGTCAGTGCTACTTTGTAGAAAAATGAAACTGTGGACAATAGGTAAAAACCAGATGCTATAGTTGAAAAGAGGTATCGCACTGTGAAGAGCAGCATCAAAGGGTTAACATTCGAAGCCAACAATTGCTCCAGTGGGGTCCAAAGATGCCTTAGGAGTAACTTTGTGAAACTGAGCATCTTTCTGTTAGGATTCTTAAAAAGTGGAAGGTCTACACTGTTTAAAAAAAAAAAAAATTCTTCCAGACAATCTAAAAGTACTGATTTCATGACAATAAATATGTCTTCTTTTAAAGGCTTTTAAACATTTTCTGTGATGTCAGTTTTACTTTTTTAAATTAAGCACCGTTGATTCCAGTCACACTGGATGAGAGGCATCGGCCACAGAAGCGAGTCCAGTCTTGGCTCACATCTCTCGAAGAACATAAAAAGCAAACCCAGTTCGTAATCCGCATAAAGACTTTTCACAGTCCCCCTTCTCCTTTTTCCTCATTCATTCTCATTCAGACAGGGTTTCCCCTGTCTGGCCATGGTCGCCTGTCTCTCCTCTCCCACCCCCTTTCCTTCTGCCCCAAGTCTTTTATTTTCCCCTAAGTTTATTTTGAGCGGCTCCGGGCTCATTGCAGAGGTCTGCTTACGCTGGCCTGGACAAGAAAGGGGGCAGAGGAGCCAGAAGGCTTCATGGCCACTGCAGTCTTTTCCTTGGCAGCCTGGGGAGGGAGGAGGTGACGCATTTACACTGTGATCATCCTTGTCCCGTTTACACTCCGGGAGCTCAGGCTTCACACCTGGTCCTTGACAGCATCTCCGCCTCCAGATCCTGAGATCGCTCAACCAAATTCTCAGAGCACCTCAGCACCAAGTTCAGAGGATTCCAAAAGCATGTCGCTAGAAGGAAGCTCAGCCAGTTCATCCCTTGGCTCTGGTCAAATCTGTTTTTAAACCAGGCCACAAAGAGTTATGCATATCATTTTCTCAGAGATATAATCTCCAGAAGCTATTCTCTATGCTCCTTTCACCTGATGTGTGAAGTGTAACCATAAGAAATATCTCTTGCCAGGACATTGTTGAGAAAGTCACAACAGATTATGTTCGCGAGAAGATGTGGTCTGCGTCTGATGATTTGCTCCTTCGCCTTCAAGCCACAAGTGCAGGATCCCTTCTTAGGAAAGAGTACGAAGCTAGGAAATCATATTTGTATGAACAAGAAAAGCCTGTGGTCAAAATACAGGTATGTGAACCACCTACCACTAGTTACGGCAAACTGTCCTGTCCCCTGAAGACCTTCCATCTGGTAGTGTGACAGTCAACTACCAGCATTCTAACTAACAAATCTGACTGCAGATTTTTCCCTTAATCATTGCCCCCAAATCTGCTTTATTAAGGCTCAGAGATGAGAAGGACGTTGAATGATCTTTCACCTTTGGAGACCATCAAGGGCCACTGCAGACTGGCAAAGGTCTGCCTGCCACCAACCTAGTTGGAGCCAGAGGGACTTCTCAGATCAGAGTTGAAATCCTGTTTCTCTAAAAAGCTGGATCTCCTTGTGTCATCTACTTTTAACCAGGTGCTTTATGAATTGGTTTTTCAGTGGCCAGTGGATATTGAGTGACACCTGTTTCTATGTTCTTCTAGACTGAAAGAGTAGAAGAGCTAATGAAATGGAGTTAGCCTCTCCAAGAATATCTTCTCCCTTACATACTCTTCATTTAGGCCTGCAGGAGAAGTCCTCCTTTCCTGACTGGTTGGTTTTGAGTTGTTCTTAAGCTTGCATGACTACTCTGAACTTTCTGGTTGCCAGGAGAGGAACTGGCCAAATTTAGATGTTTCTCCTCTGTATTTCGCTACCACGCTCTACCAACCACCATGCTGGCTTCCAAAGGGCTGTGTGTCTTTCTCGTGTGTGCATCCAAAGTGATACTGTTATTGATGGACAGCATTTGATGGGCTTTTGCATTGGCCAATAACTGAGAAATTTCCCCAAATGGAAGTTTTTAAGTTGAAGATCCCTCTTTTGTGATCATTGGTGTACTTATCTGCTTTCTTCACCTAACTTTAATATCATCCAGGGCAGAAAATAAGTTTTTAAAATTTTTATATTCTTGGGTCTTGTGTATGATAGGTGCTCAAATATTTGAATTTCCTCAGAGCTTAAGATGTCTAATTTTAACCTGATTAATTTTTAGAAGAAAGTTCTCCCATAAGCTTGACGAAGAATTTTTCTTAGCTGAACCCGTAAGTTTTCCACTTTATTTCTTCTTTAAACAAATGGTAGGCAAAACACACAGGAAGTGGAAAAAAAAAAAAAAGGCCTGAAGATAGAATCCTCTACACTGATGCTAAAGCTCTAATTTTACACAGAATTTAAGACACAAGTTGGACCAACGCTACGCTGTCCAGTCTCAGCGCATGGTGCAGTGTTGTATTTGGAGGACATTCTGTGGAGCATACTGGTATAAAATCCGTCTGATACTGGGACCCAGGGCCGAAGTCATGAGAGGGCTTGGCAGAACGGCAGAAGCAATGATCTGGAGCCTTTTTTCCTCCATCTCAGCAGAATCAGTAATATTGGAGAAGAAGCCATAGAACCGTGAAGTCGCCCATACTTCCTTTTTTTTTTTTTCCTACTCTTCTGGGGGTTTTCTAATGAGGGCAGGAGGTATAAAGGCAAGCTATAGACTGGAGATGAAAACGTATTCAGCATAAACTTGCTGACCCACAAAACCAGAAGACCATGACCCAAAGGGTATTATGCTACTCTCATTTTTTTGTCATTGTGGCCGATTCACCTTGAATTAGGGGATGATCTGAAATGTGAGGACTTCCCCTCCATAAAAGAGCTCAACCTTCCTAGCTGACTGAATCAGTCCCAGACACAGTAGTCTTAACAAATTTAGAGAGAAGGCTCCCAGGCTGAGGCCAGCCACACCCCAGCTCCACCATGCTTGGGTCTCCTCCCAAAGAACTGAATAGTGGTACAGAGAATTTATGGCGTCATTACCCAGTCCTCTGTCTCGAGTACTTATAGAATATATCAGAAGGTACCCAAGGTGACTCATGAGAAATTCACTGTCATTCATATGATTTTTCCCCTGTAAGGTAAGGTGTCCTATCTCTCTCCCTGCAGAGAGACAAAGAATCTCTTGAGAGCAGTGAGAGAGAAAAAGCCATACTATTTTTGAGCAGTGAGAAGGCCCTGGTAACATTGCCTACATTTACAAACGAGTGAGCCAGGAAATGATCTCAAACAAAAAGGAGTATTTTATTTCAAAAAAAAAAAAAAAGGAAAATGGATATAAGTTATAAATATAAATTAAGTCAACCAACATTTAAGAACACTCTTACTCCAAGAGACGGAAGAATTTTTATGCTGAAGCTCTTTCATGCTTTCAAGGAATTGAATAAGACATGGACTTAGTGAAACAAGACAAAACATCAAAAGAAAACTGATATCGAAAGAGAGGAAAAGAAATAGTGACATTGTAGAATGTAAATGAACTCACGACTGCAGAATGACAACAAATATAAAGAATAACTGCAGCATGTGGACAGCTTGAAAAAACTCTCACAAAAAGTTGTGGAAAAAAATAGATCGTTTGAAATGCACATTCTCATCTGAAAATGGTAATACTCATTTTGTGGCTGGGTTGTGAGAATGAGGTGGGATAATTCACATAACAGACTTGGCACAGTGTGTGGCCCTTGGGTGCTCAGTAGTGTCAGAAATGAAGAGATCTTGGCTCCAAGGACAGGGCCAACATTGAGATTGCTGCTATGATACAGGAAGGGATCAGCAAAACTGAATGGGAAGAAATAGATAGCTGTGGTATTTTTTTTTTCCTTGAACTGAGGAAAGCTGGAATGCCACTTCTTAGGAAAAGCCATAATAGTGACAAACACCCAAACTTAGCCCTGGGAATTAGGAAATTACTGAACTTCAGAGAGCGCCACAAACATCCTGGCAAAGAAAGAGAAGCCAGGTTCTCTGAAGCAACTTTCAGATTGCCCAGAGCAGCAAGAGAGTGGGGAGGAAGGGGGTGACCTGATGGGACAGTCCTTCATCATTTTGTGTTAATGTAAGTGACTACTCTGGAAGATCAGTGGATCCTTGGTGAAGAGATCACACAAGAATTTGTGCTTCAGGAGTTGGAGTTGGCAATTTGAATATTACTGTGCTGGGTGCCCAATTACCAAACAAGGCAACCAATTTAGCAAGCCAGATTTTCTAGAGATTCGACAATTATAAAATCTGTAAAACAGAGCAGTAACCTCTGAGGTCTAGATATTTTGAAAGAGTATGTTGTTAAATATGCATTACACAGAAAATATGTTTATGGTAAGAAAAAGAAAAGTAACAAAAAGATGGCTGTTAAAAATTTTCCCACAAGTTCTTACACCAGTCAGAGAAGGAGGTTGACACTTCTGTAAACACATTCTGTCTCTAATTGTCTGCAAAGAGCTGCTTGTGAATGGCTTTATGGTTTAGAATTTTGTCTCCTTTTGCATTTTCATCAATAATTCCTTTCTCCCAACTTTATAACCATAATCGTTTTTAATAAACAGCATCTAATTAGAAAAGCCCGCAATCTCATGGCATACCACAGGAGTTCTATTAGCACTGAATAAGAAAAGCCAGTTGTGGTGGAACCAAAGCTCACAAACTGAAAAAAGAATGTGTATTTTGACAAATAAGAGGCAAATAGTATTCTGCTTCTGTAGACCAAAAATTCTATACCCAGCAAAGTTGCCTTGGTTTGGGAAAGTAACAATAAAAATATTTGTAAGTGTAGAATGATTCCAGAAAAATCTATGTAATCAATAAACAGATGAAATACAAAATGAAATCTCCAGGAAAATCCTCTTGTTGAGCATTGAATCCTTAGTACATTAAAAAATTGTACAGAATGGACAAATGGGTTCATTCTACCACTGCAAGAATGCATCAGTATTACATCAGCCTTCACTGTGACAGATTTTCCAGAAGATTTGTGAATCTGAGCTAATGAGATTCAGAGTGTTTCTGGAGTTTAGATAATTCCAGAAAAGCAGAAGGAAGAACTTGAACTAATCCTAATACTTTATTTGTTTTCAGTTTAGATTAAAAATAGGATATGTCTTATATATTTTTTCACATTTCTGTGCTTTAAAAGTGTTACCCACTAAAACATAGGAAGCACCAATGAGACCCATCCCAATGAATGTGTTACTAGTTAACTTGCCATGGAATCCAGTAACCCACAGTTAGGGTCCCCTTCCCCTAATCGCTATAGCCTTCAGGCCACTTTTGCAAGCGATTGTTGATGACATCAGAGATCAGCTTTTCCCATCACCTCGGAGATGCCACACCGACAGATCCCACGGTGGCATTTACTAAATGGGCCATCAATTAAAAATCCTTTATCTTTGCTTAGATCTTTATTACTTGAAATGTGGAGCATTTGCTAGCACCGTCATTACCTGGAAGCCCCACCCAGACCCACAAAATTCAAATCTGCATTTTAAAAAGACCATCTGATGATCTTGTGTACATATTACAGTTTGAGAAGGACTGTGAAGCTCACTCCAGTCTTAAATCCTCAATAATTTACCTTCCTGTATAATTCTTTATCATCATAATAGCTTAAAGGACAAAAACACATGCTCATTTCAATAGTTGGTGCAAAGGTAGCTGGTAAAGTTCCAGACCCATTCCTGAATTTTCTGTAATAATTACATTGAGGTTTTAGTTTATTCGAGAAGATTGGCATCTCTACAATAATGAATTTTTCCAGTTCAGTAATCAGTATATATCTTTCCCACCATATAGCATTAAATTTATTCCCGTTTCTTAAGTTTACTCCATTAGTTATTTTTTTGCGATCATAAATGTCATCTTTTTTTATTGTGTTGTTTTTCACATGCAGAAAATTTGTGTGTGTGTGTGTTTGTATTTTTTATAACTAATTACAAGTTATAAGAACTCAGTTTTAATAGTTTTTCAGGTGGCCCTCATGAATCATAACTACTTTTTACATTTCTGATTTTTTTTAATCTTGTAATCTGTCAAGGAATAAATTCATATGGCCTTAATAGTATAGGAAACTCTAAAACATTGGGTACTTAAAAACTACTTGGGCTCAACTCCCACTTCTGGGAATACAGAATACAGCTACTTTTCCCTATTCTTTCCTCTAAGCACAGCTAAAAGCCCCAGACATTATTTGTAAACAAACATAACACTGTGAAAAGAATGAGAGAGGAAAGGCAGACTGGCTTGGGAACCTTGAGTCCCAAGGAAGGTCATGGAGGTGCGTTCTGTGGTTTTCTTTTAGCTTCATATATCTCAGACTTGTTGCTGCAGAGACTGGCAACATGGCAATGCCAGTGAGTGCAGGCAGAAACTCCAACAAAAGCCTGTTGTCTGTAGCCAAAGGACCGGGAAAGGTGCAGCCCAGAAAGACAAACCTTTTAGACAATAATCAT
This sequence comes from Ursus arctos, assembly GCF_023065955.2. Taxonomy (NCBI): domain Eukaryota; kingdom Metazoa; phylum Chordata; class Mammalia; order Carnivora; family Ursidae; genus Ursus; species Ursus arctos. The sequence continues at coordinate 60,666,849 of NW_026623067.1, forward strand.
CTACTCTAGCCAAACAGCACAGAAAAAAAAAAAAAAAAAAAAAAACCACAGAACTGTGACCCCACACCAATCATGCCACAGAGTCGAGAGCTCGGCCTTCCACCCTGGTAGTCTCTAACAAGGTAACCAGGTACCCACAGAGCATGAACTTCCGTGCTCACAAACAGTAAAGTGGCAACCCTCCCTTTCCTTGCTGGGTGATGTCAAAGAAGGCATGATGGAGAGTCAGGACTTTGATCACAACCCAGTAGTAATGAGGCCACCTTTTGTAAAGCCTTCTGCTCTCAGTGGAGGCCACATGAGGAGCAGTAACACGACACCACTGCCCTCCTGGGCAGAGTGGAGTTGGCACAACCATGAGGGGGTATTTAGAGCTCCCAGCTGCCACACAGCCGTAATAAGCAGCCCCCACCTCAGATGTCAATAGAGGCTAGGTAGAGAACCTGAACTTCCACCCCTGGTTCCCAGTAATGAGGCAGCACACCACCCCTTTCCCTTCCCAGAACAATATCAGGGAAAACCACCTAGTATAGGTTAAATAAGATCCAGTGTCTTGTTAGTCATCACATAATATCCAATTTGTCCACATTTCCATCAATAACAAACATTTCAAGAACCAAGCGAACTGTAAATTTTAAAAGACAATTAATAGATGCCAATACAGGGGCGCCTGGTTGGCTCAGTCAGTTAACATCTGATTTCTGTTGGGGTCATGATCTCAGGGTCCTAGGATGGAGCCCCACGTTGGGCTCTCTGCTCAGCAGGGAGTCTGCTTTTCCCTCTCACTCTCCCTCTGTGTTCTACCTCTCTCTGTCTTGCAAATAAATAAAATCTTAAAAAAAAAAAAAAAGATGCCAATACAGATGACAGAGATGTTATAATTACCTGACAAAGATTTTAAAGCTGCCGTGTTACAGTAAGCAATTATGAACACACTTGAAACAAAGGAAAAAATAGGAAGTCTCAGCAAAGAAATAGGAGATGGGAAAAAAAAAATTAGAGCTAAGACATAGAACAACATATAAAAAAACTTGGTGGACTCAACAGCAAAATGGAGGGAGCACCGGACCAAATTAGTGAACTGGAGAATAAAATGATAGAAATTGCTAGATCTGAACAACAGAGAGAAAAGTTTGAAAAAACAATGAACAGAGCCTCAAGGCATCTGTGGGACCATAACAAAAGATTTAACGTTTGTGTCATCAGAGTTTCAGAGGAGAAGAGAAAGGGGGAAGTACTGAAAAAGCCTGAAGTAAAAACTGTCTGAAAAGTTCCTGTGTGTGGTCAAAGACCCAGAACCACAAATTCAAGAAGCTGAGTAAATCCCAAAGAGGATAAATTCAAAGAAATGTACCCAAAGACGCATCACAAACTTCTGAAAAAAAATTTTTTTAAACCTTTAAAGCAATGAAATAGAGATGACAACTTAGCTATGGGGGGAAAACAGTTCTCATGACAGAAGATTTTTTCATAAGGATTTATGGAAATGAGGACAAATGGCACAACATGGAAAGTAAAGAACCGTCCAACGTAGTATTCGTTATCCACCGAAAATAATCCTTAGGAATGAAGGGAAAATGAAGGCATCCTCAGATGAAGAGGAAAATTAATAGAACTTATCACTAGCATACCCTGCCTTAAAGAATAACAAAGAAAGTTCTCTAAACAGAAAAGAAAATGATAAAAGAATTTTGGAAAATCGGGAAGGAAAAAAGAACAATGAAAGTAAAATTGTGAGTAAACACATTTTCCTTCTACTCTTGAATTTCTTTAATTATGTTTGACAGTTGAAGTAAAAAATGTAACACTGTCTTATGTGGTTCTAAATATGTATATAGACAAAATAAAGTATCATAAATGGGGTAGGGTAAAAGTATGTGTAGGAAGGTAAAGTTTCTACACTTTGCTAAAGATCAAAGTATAAATAAAAATGAAGCAGCAGTGTTTATCAGTCAGTTTGGACATCGTCAATCTTTTTAATTTTCGTCAGTTCACTGAGACCCTGGGAAAACAAATGTCTATCATACACTCTTTGGAGGGCAATTTGACAGTAGCTATCCATTTTAAATATCAACTGTTTAGCTAGTAATCCCCAGTCTCTTAGCCTATCTTGATGGAAGAATCCATACAAAATACCTAATACTGTGCATACAGGTTGTTTACAATAATAGGTTGTATATGCATACCCCTAGGTTTGCCCATTTCAGACAATACATAACGAAAAATTAATAGTTTTTTTGTAGAGTAGGTCAACGTAGGGGTAGGTACATAGGCACATTTTGCTCTACACCCTTTCTCTATTATATGCTAATACATCATCTTGCATTGAGTACAGATTCTTTGCTTGGAGATATATATTATTATTTTATGTTTTTCTTTTTTGTTAACAAGTCATATCCTAGTGTGTGTGGCAAACTACAATGTCCTTGTTTGCCTTGGATCTTGGAGACCCTCTCGTTCCTCAAGGTATAGAACATACGTAGACATGACCCTGTTTCATTCTCCGTAACTGCCAGGTAGCATCCCTCCCTGAGAGTGCGGTTGCAGTCGATCTGTTTCCCCCTTTGTAAACGTTCTGCTCTATGCACATGTGTAGTACTACAAGCAATGCCGCAGCGAAAACCTTTCTATATAGTTCTTCTCTACTGGTGCTTTTCTTGGGCTCAATACGAAGAAAATTAGAAATACTAGGAGAAAGGCTAAATAATGTTAAATCTGATATTGTTAAATGCCCTCAAAAAGGCTGTATTCCTTTGTACTTTACCTGAACCCCCCCCCCCCATCTCTGCTTTTTTATTCACTGCTTGACAAGTGGATAAGATAACAACTTTCCCAAAGTCATGCTGACCACAGCCTGAGGCTCCCTCAAGCGTAGGGCCATCCCACATTGTTTGTAGATGTTCTGACATTTTTGTAGATGTTGGTTCTGGGGTCCCCTCTGTAAGTCCAATTCCAGCTATCCTCTCTCTTCCAGGACCCCTCAGCGTTGTTGATCCATATGCTTTCTTTTCTAACACTATAGTGAATTGCTTTAAAAGCCTGTTTGTAAGATGTTACCATTAGGGGAAGCTGGGTGAGGGTTACATGGAGCGCTAGTATTTTTGGAGTTGCCTGTAAGTTTCTAATTATTTCAAAAAGGAAAGTATTTTTTTCAATACTTTGTCATTTCTAGGGATTTGAATTGAGAGAAGTCTGGAACAAGTGCTCAGTTGATTTTTTTTTTTTTTTACCATAGTAACTGTTTTGTTTTTAATCATTATAAGACATATTTTTAAGTGGTAATAAAATTCCACATGCCTTGTTTTTAAAAGAATGAATGAGGTAGATTGACATATGTAAACATGAAATTTGTAAAAATAATTTTTTTTGTATTTGTCTTTTTTAACAAGAAACTTGTATTTCATTTCCAACATGAAAACAAAACCAGAGAATTGAAATGAGTTACAAAGTTATGTTTCAATAAAAAGATTCTCAAAAATGAATTGGAATAAACTTTAATTAGTTTTGTATTTAATCATTCTAAAGATACCAGTTTGTGTCTAGTTTTTGTAAATGTCGCCTATAAAAGTCCTCTTTAATGGTGATAACCTAGTAAAGCTTTGTTGATGAAGCATCACTAATCATCATGTAGAAATAGATAAGATAATAAATGATCAATCACAGCACTCCTTTGTTCAGGAATCCAGAGTTACAAATTCGTCAAGCCTTTATCTTCCTGGGTCTGGGCCACCGTGGGTCCCTTGCTGGAGTAAAGATACTTACTAGTCATGATTCCGAAGCATCTTCCATTGTTACCACATGATAGCAGTACTCAGTTAATCTCTTTGTATGTTTCAGGGAAATTCCATTTTATTATTACTTCTTGTCACCCAGAGCCTCAGTAAAATTAAGCTTTCAAATGGGAAACTGGGCTTCTACCTGGTACATGTGCTGTCCCAAGTTTGGGACAAGCTGTGAGCTGGTTCAGTATAATGTCCACCTCCCAGTGACGGTGTCTACATGAGATTTGGAAGGGAGGGCCCCTGACAGTGTCCCAACGCAGTGTCTCCTGAGATGTACTCTGTTCTTGCGTTTTCTGAAATTAAGTGGGAAACTGTTGCACATAAGTAATTCTGTTACTTGTTCTTCCCCACAGGCTTTTTGGAAGGGACATAAACAACGGAAAGCATATTCGCGCAGGCGGCAAATGTTGATTGATAATATTGATTCTATTGTGAAGGTAAACATCCCTTCCTACCTTATCAAGTGCTTGACTTAAACCTTTCTCTTCATTTTAGTTTTGCTCCTGGAAGACAAATTATAGAAAGAGTACATAGGAGTCTCGAAGTCGGAGTTAATTCCCAGGTTTGAGTCCCACATCCATTACTCACTTAGCTGATCATCTTCGAGTCTCTTAATAAAACACTCTACGTGGCTCAGGTCCTTTACGTGGTTTTGAGAATCAAATGTGCAAGTATTTCATAACCTGTAAATGCTCTTTCTCTAGGAAGTCCAAATTGAATTTTTAAGCTCTGGGGGAAAACTGTGTTATTTCACATGCCTCTTACCATATTCGCTAATAATATTTACAAAGCTTAACAGTACAAAACCCAACTTGTAGACAAATGCAAAACCAGTGACAAGAAGAGGCAGAACTAAGTTAGGACCTGTATGTGAGGGGCGAGCAGGTCTAACCCAGCTCTCAACCCAGGCTGATGGCTCTGAGTTTAGAAAAAGAAAAGGCACTGGGGTGCCACTGCCCAGTGCTGAAAACCAGAGGACTGCCCAGAGGTGGACTTGCAGACGATGGGGAAATCCAGATTAGAGTTGGAATAGCAGGGCTGGAGAGAGATTGGAATCAAATGAGATTAATTCAAAAGACCTTTTAAACTGTGAAGGCAGAGAATGACATCATCTAGATCCATCGTGTTCCTTCGTAATGTGCTGTGCTTTCCATGGAACACACGCCGTTGTCTCGGAAAACTGTAGGTCCCGGCTGGTCCCTCATGAGAACTCTGGACGTGTTTTCCTGTAAAGACCTAAAGGATCCTGGATGCCTTTAAGGGATGGTGGAAGAAACTCTGGACTTGGTTTTTGATTCCCTGAGTAATAGTAGCAATAGCTACTCTCAGCAAAATGCCTTGCCCTCTTGGTTTTTATTTACTGAGATTAAAGCAAAATGGTACAAAGCTACATTACCTTCCCCACCATAAGGTATAAAATGCTTTGAACCCCTAGGAAAAAAGCAATGAAAGAAGTAGGAGATGAAGATGAGGCTTAGGATGTTAATTATTTGGTGGGCTGCTCACTCTTACTTTTTTATCAAATTATCAATATGATCTTTAGAAAGACTGCATGAAAAGATATTAAAGGTTGTTTAGTAATTGCCTGATTTCTCTATTTAACTCTCTTTTAGATTCAGTCCTGGTTCCGGATGATAGTAGCACGGAGGAATTACCTTGCACGACTGCAGTATTTCAGAGATCATGTAAGAGACATGCAAGGGAATTCTCATCCTGGCTGAGAGTGAACTGAATGAATGCTTTGTTGAATGTTAGCATTGAATGATTTCTATTAAACGGTGGAAATGTTTTTAGAAGAGAACCAAATGGAAGACTGTTAGTATATTGTATATGCTGGCTGCATGTGTTCCTGTCTAGTCTTTATATTAAATAGAATATTTTGTCAGTTCAGGCAGAGAAAATGAAATGTCTTCTTTCATAAATATTTTTCATGCACAATTGCTTCCTTTTGTCCTAAGACACACACCAAAGCTTTTAATTGAGTTAAGTGATATTTTCATGTCTCCCCAGCTGCCTTTGGCTCAAGTTCTAAAACATCCATGTTACTTAGTTGGATGGACAGTTGCAATCTATACATCAGTAACCTAACATTTTTTTTTTAATCCAGAGCTAAATGGTGGAAATGAACAGTAGGAGGAAACGACAGGTCTTAAGAACTCAGTGCGATAATATTTGGAAGCTTACTTTTTTTTTATTCAGAACTCATGTTCAGAGCAAGACTTCACTAGTTAGGGCTGCATAGGAAATGTGTGAGAAGAAATGGATGTGGACTAGTAATGCCAAAGAGAAAAGATTCCAGATGAGTCTTTTCCAATACTGCTTGTAAAGTTTTTCTAACTGCTAACTGATAAACTTAAATAGAAGCCCACAGGAAGAAGTTTTTTCAGAATCTTTAAAGAATAGATAAGTGAATATAGATTGAATCATCTCAGTTTGGGACTAAAGGTCTTTTCCCTTTTAGATCCCTATATAAACAGTCCCATATAATCTTGTCAATACTTTTAGCTAACTTATCTGACCCTTTGTCTGCAAAGAAAATGCAAAAAATGAACATTGAATACACTCCATCTAAATAGTTCTAAATAGTTTTCATTCTTTAAAAAAAAAAAAAAAAAAGTTTTATTTTTGGTGTATCCAGAGAGGGAGGGAGGGAGCCACAAGTCCTTGGCTAGGGGAAGACCAAAGACTAGCTTGTCGGAAAAGCCAGTAGAAGCCATGTTTCAAAGACCTGTATTAGAGGCATTTCATCAGTTCGTGAGATGTGAGTCTGAAATAGCGAGCAGCTTGGTTCTTGAAAGATCTCTGAACCATGTGCAGCTACTCAGGCGAGTGGGTCAGGACCCCGTCATGAGACAGATGGGAGGGGGGGAACCCAGTCACAGTATCTTCTTTGGCAACGAATGAGATGTGGCAGTCAGGGGAGAGTGAAGCATACCAAATGGGTGATGTCAGTCAGAAGACAACGTGGCACAGAATATCTGTATTCCAACCAGGCATCAGAGAGGTGGTATATCAGTATGTGGAAAAGGGGTCCCAAATTTATGTGGAAGGCAAAAGAGACTATGGTAAATACACAGATGAAAATAATGTGACAAACAACAACATCATAGCTGATAACATAATTCTGAGTGACCAGAGGTGCCTGGGCGGCTCAACTAGTTGAGCCGTCTGACTTGATTTCAGCTCAGGTCATGATCTCAGTGTGGTGGGATCGAGCCCTGCGTGGGGCTCCGTGCTCAGCAGGGAGTCTGCTTTCAATTTTCCCTCTCTCTGTCTGCCCCTCCCCATCAACTCTCTCTCTCTAAAATAAATAATTAAAATTCCGAGTGACCAGACCAAAGACAAGGCATAGAGTGGATGGTTCTTTAGCTATTGTTTGGTACAGTCGCATTTCCAAATCATGTGTAGTCTTTATAGTTCCTAAGGACAAGAATTAAAATATTCTTTTATATAAAATGAAAAAAAAAATTTAATCTCTACACCCAAGATGGGGCTCAAACTCACAACCCTGAGATCAAGAGTCATATGCTCCACCACCTGAGCCAGCCCGGTGCCCCTAAATAGTGTCCATTCTTAAATACTGTCAGTTCTTAAGTAGTTCTGAGTTCTACAGTTGTGGAAGAGATGAGCCTTGGGAAGATCATGACTGGTCTCATTCTTTTGCAGAAAAATGAAATTGTGAAAATACAGTCTCTGCTGAGAGCAAACAAAGCTAGAGATGACTACAAAACATTGGGTAAGTGGGAGTACAGATCTTCCTCCACTAACAATAGGGTTATGTCCTAATAAACCCATCACAAGTTGACACTATCCTAAGTTGAAAATGCATTTAACACACCTAATCTACGGAACATCATAGCTTAGCGTGGCCTGCCTTAAATGTGCCCAGAGCACTTATGTTAGCCTACAGTTGGACAAATCATCTAACACAAAGCCTATTTTATAGTGAAGAGTTGAATAGCTCGTGTTACCTCTTGAGTATCACACTGCAAGTGAAAAAACAGAGTGGTCCTGAATGCATGGGTTGTTTACCCTCGTGATCACGTGGCTAACGGGGAGCTGTGGCTCACTCCTGCCTCCCAGCATCAGAAGAGAGCATCCTGTGGCATGCGCTAGCCTGGGAAAAGATGCAAATTCAAAATTCAAAGTACTTTTCTATTGAATGTGCATGGCATTTGCACCATCCTGAAGTCAAAACATTGTAAGTCAAGCCATCACTAGCTGGGGATCATCTATATTTTGAAACAAAGTATGGATTCCTGATAAATGAGGCAAAAACAAAAACATCGTAGTCACTTTAGAGGCCGCTCGAGGAACAGAAGTTGTCCGTTGTTTCCAGTAGGTTTTGACCATCTCAGACCGCACGTTCTGAACTGGTACACAAAGGAACATTGACGGCAGAAAGTGGGCCTTCCTGTTATGAGAGGAAGGGATAGGTAGAGTGACATGATTTCTTCAGAAAGAATGGAGTTGGCATAAATGCTGATATTTTTATATTAAATTTGAGCTAGAGTCAGAAATCTAATGCACAACAGTTAGAAAATAACTTATGTTTGGACTGTTTAATTTGTTTTGTTGGCCTACGACTTTTTTCTCCTCGTAAATAAATACACAAACAAGCAAAATAAACAGTGTTCATATAAGAAATATGTCCATATAAGAAATTTTGGAAACATGAGTAGGAAGGAAAAAATATGAATAAGAAGGGAAAAAGCTCATCTCCCAAAGATGGCTATGAACATCTTATAATTTCATTCTAGACTTTCCGTGGTCACTATAGGTTTTTAAATATTTTTTATTATAATACTAATATATGACATTTTTAGAAAATTTTAAAACAGCAGAATAAAATAAAAATCACCCAGAAATAACATTCACATTTTGCACTATTTACAATCCCAACTTTGCATATGTTCTTCTGTTCTTTGCATAGTGAAGATCTTTTTTTATATGCTGAATTTTTAGCATTCTTACTATCACAAGAACATGTGATAGATTAAGAACTTGGTGATAATAGTATTGCACAAACTTTTACAATATTTTGCTCAGGTCATTCCAAATTAGTTTTGAGAGGGTAAAAAAAAAAAATCAAGATTTGTGCATCTTAGTCATGAAAATGGCCATTATGCTGTGTGTACCTCTGCCTTGCTTCTTATTTTTATTTTTTGGAGGAAGTAAAAGTTGAGTAATGTAACCAGCACAGTGCCTAGGAAGTAGTTTAGCCAGTACCCTTTATTGCCTGAAGTCCATCTGAGTTTTGGGATGAAATATGTGGCTCAAGAAAGGTCTTCCCTGGTACTTGTTAAGGGGACAGCCTCAGGAAGATTTAGAGACCAGGTTCTGCCTCCGGCCTGCAGAATGCATTGGATAACACATCATTCTGCTGGACTCAGAATCCCCTGTGCAAACTAAGTGAGGAAAGGCCAGCCAGGCTTTTCAGGACCACACTTCTCCATTGTTGAATTAATGAGATTCATCTCTCACTTGGTGGATACCTTTAAGTGTTTTACAAGAAGGCTAAATAGGGATTTTGTTTTCTGAGCCCTAACATGCTTAAACAGGTTTGCTGCTGCCTTTGCTCATGAAAGACAATTTAAGGATAAATTTTCCAAATGAACACAGGCTGCTTTTCATTTTATCATAGGTAACAGGTTTTTGTGGTCAGTTGTGGGGATGCTTTTCACTTTTTTACATTTTTTTAAAAACTTATTTATTTGAGAGAGAAAGAGTGTGAGAGGAGGAAGGGGCAAAAGAAGAGAGAGAGAGAGAATCTCAAGCAGACGCTGAGCTGAGCATGGAGCCCAATGCAGGGCTCGATCTCATGACCCCAAGATCATGACCTGAGCCAAAGTCAAGAATCGGACACTTAACCAACTGAGCCACCCAGGCACCCCTTTACATTTTTTTTTTTATTACAAAGACAGAAGAAATTCTGTTTTAAAAACCCAGGTGATTTTGTGTTAAAGCATAGAAGGTAGATAGAAACTATGTTAGTGAATAAGTTAGATGGAAGCTGCTCTAGGTTTTAGCAGATAGGGTGGTTTTCTGGTAACCGAAATGTAAATTTTCATTTCTTTCTCAATTCAGCATCTTTGTAAGACTAAGGCACTTTTTTTAAGATTTATTTATTTGAGAGAGAGAGAGATAGTGAGAGACAGCATGAGCAGGAGGGAGAGGGAGAAGCAGGCTCCCCCCAGATCAAGGAGCCGACATGGGGCTCGATCCCAGGACCTTGAGATCATGACCTGAGCCGAAGGCAGACAGTTAACCGACTGAGCTACCTAGGTGCCCCAAGACTAAGGCATTTTTAATCTGAAAAAAAAAAAGTCACTTTTATTAGTTTGTCATCATCCATTTTCACCCATTCCTTCTGGAAAGTCATTGAGTACCTTCAGGCTTGGAAGTTGGTGCAACTGTGATATGGCTCCTTCTCAGTGCTGACTCAAGTTAGGTGATTCTCTGAAATTAAAATACCCCAAAGTGATTCCCAGCCTGAATATGTCACAAGCCTACTGTTGACAGAGGAAATTCTAAATTTGGGCCATAATAATTAGTAAAGCTAAAATACTAATTTGTTTCTAACATGCTTATTGGCACCTACAGAGATAAATGGTCCTTGGGAACAGAGAGAGAGAGTTTGAGACCAGAGGAGCTGGCTCGTGTTCTCCCAGTTTAGCTACATACATGAGCGCTAGAGCATTGCTCAGGCTTTTTCTGAAATGGCCATGTCGTTAGCAACGTCATTGTTAGAAATGGTAGAAAATAAAGTCACACGTGCTTCAGTGATCAGGAAAGGAAGGGTCCCAAGGGCCAAAGTAATTTCTCCAATAAAGCCCATCAGAAGTGGCAAGATACTAATATAGATGCCCCTAGATTTGGTTGTTCATGTGGGGTTCATGCTGTTCTTTGTGTTGTTGGTTTAAACCTTTTTATTTCTTGAATGTCAAAACAGCACAGAACCAAGCTGGAAGTAAAAAGAAGATGGGTTAGGGACTCAGTGTAAGGGAGAGGATGGCGATGGAAGTTGCCACAACGGGGCTGAGCTCTTTCAAGTCATCTTCGTGTTGTTGTGTATGACCTTTCATCACTGAAGGTCCAGGTCGTTTATTTTAACAGTTGACCCGTGTTCACAGAAACACTTTAACAAATGTATTTTTTGTGAAGTCAGAGTACCAGGGAATTAAAACATAATGAATGTTCAAAGCACTGAGGGGAAACCGTTTTAGAATTTAGACCCCCCTCTCAACAGCCGAGGCTGGTCTCCCAGACTCTGAGTGCCCTCCCTTGGTCCGTGCTAAAAGGACAGGGACCAAATTTCAATTTCTAAAATCCTTTTATTTGTGCCACGTAGAAGGTGTGTTCCACTTGTCATTCCATTGGCTCCTGTTCGGACTTACAGTTCTGCCCTCATTGACTTTTTCTAATTCACTTTTCACCTAATTCCTGCTCTCTCCCCCATGGTCTTTTGGGCTGAGAGAAGCCGCTTTCCGTTTCCTGTGGCAAGAACAGAAATCTCTTATCTGGCTCAGCCACAAGGCCTCAGAGATAACTTAGTTAACATGCATTCTCACGTTCCTCATCAATAAGGCACAGATAGGTAGAACTATGTTCTCAGTGGGAGAGTCCTTGAAGCAGTGTGGGAGAAGGCTGATAAATGAGAATTAGATAAGGAGAAGACAGACCATACGGCATCAGTGGTGTGCAGTTATTTACATGATCAGTTTCCCTGTCCGGATTTGACATGGGCAGAGTGAGTCACTCCAGTGACCAAGTACTTCCACTGCTGTATTTTTGTAGTAATGCTTTAGTGAAATACCTGATTCCTCTCCTATTGTTGATAATTCCAAACATGCCTAATTAAAGCATGCCTCTTCCTTTACCCACAGTTGGCTCTGAAAACCCACCGTTAACGGTGATCCGAAAATTTGTACACCTATTGGACCAAAGTAACTTGGATTTCCAGGAGGAGCTGGAGGTAGCACGGTTAAGGGAAGAAGTGGTGACCAAGATCAGAGGCAATCAACAGCTCGAGAAAGACCTGAACTTGATGGACATCAAGATTGGGCTCCTGGTGAAGAACAGGATCACGCTGGAGGTCAGTGCCATCCACGGGGCCTTCAGCTCCCAGAAGAGAGAAGGGGCACGTGTATTTGCCCACAACACCTTTGTCTAGCTAAACTCATTAGGAATCCACAACACGTTGTCCAAATTCACTGACCGTTTTTCTCATGGTTCTCAGACCTGCAAAATTTTAGACCCCTGCCCCTTATAACATATTTTGTAAGACCTCTTTACCATTCTGAAATGAAACTTATATGAAACAAAGCCTACTTACATATGTATCTTCGTAATAAGACTAAGGCCTTTCCATGAATATAAAAAAGTAATGGATTAAAAAAGCATAGATTTCAACATGAAAGTACATGGGGCCAGTGCCATTAGAAGATGTGAGCAAGTTGCCTGAGGCTTGGGCCTCTTCCCAGAGTAACCACAGACTGAACAAAGTACGGACAGGGGCAGATGCGACTGATGCCAGTGAGTGGGGGAACTGTCTGATTGCATTTTCCAGAATGGAAAACAACTCTTTGTAAAGTTCAGAGTAATCAAGTTGATCTCCCCCCACAGAATTGCAGTCTTAGAAAAGTCAGTGTATATTAAAATTGGGGAGAAATGTATTTTGCTTTTATCTAAAACAATTAGTTTTTAGGCTCAAATAATCACAGAATTTCGACCTATGTGAATAACCAGCAGGACATTGAAAAATCCAGCCATGCAAAATGTGAGGAATTTATGCTGGACTGTCCTACATACTGCAGGACAACAGAGCATCCCCGCCCCCACCCACTAGAAACCAGTAGTGCCTTCCACTTGTTAGATGTTAAAAAAAAAAGAAAAAAAATCTTTACAGGGCACCTGGTGGCTCAGTCGGTTGGAGGTCCGACTCTTGATTTCAGCTCAGGTCATGATCTCAGGGTCGTGACATCAAGCCCTGCATTGGGCTCAGTGCTCAGTCCAGAGTCGGCTTGAGATTCTCCCTCTCCCTCTCTCTCTACCCGTCCCCTCACTCACATTCTCTCTCTCTCTCCCCCTAAATAAATCAATGCAATCTTTTAAAAATAAAAACAAACACCTTTACGCATTTCCAAAACGGCCCCTACGGAGCAGACTGCCCCCAAAACAGCCTTTAAGTAAATAGTGCTATAGTTTTGTACCTCTGTGAAGCCTGTTCACTTTAGAGCTCTCTCAAACCATGTGAAAAGTTTCATTTTTACCCAAGAAAGTTGATTTGTAGAGTAAGATGTCTCTCCATGTCCCTGGCCCAGTGCCACATCAGTTTTCAGAAAACAGATAGGTCGGGAGGGGCATAAGAAGTTGACCTTCTGGAAACTCTGAGAAAGCTACCGTGTGTCAAACATAGAGTGCCAGCTGCCACTGACTTGAGTCTGTGGTTCTGGAAAACTGGGAAGAGCACGGCTCAGGAGGCCAGCAGAGAAGTGGACGTGAATGCCCCACTCTTGTCTCCAGCCCTCAGAGAGAAATAGTGAAATAGTGCACAGAAAATAAGGAAAACAGAGCAATTTATAAGATAGGAAATGATGGTCTTTTCTAACTGTTAAAAGTACAATTTAAACATTCTGTATTAAGTCTGTTTTTATTATTTTATCCAGAAAAATAGTACTTCTCTCCTTTTTAAGAAAAAAAAAATGTGTTTGTATTATTTGACAAACATGAGAATTTGTAAAGTTTAATATATTCCAGAAGGTCCTTCAGAAAATGCCTTTTTTGGCCTTCAACTGCTGTTTTACCCTACTCCCATAAAGTTGTAAACAGGAAATGCCTTGCCTTTTAAAATAAAGGCTAGTTAGTTGCAAAACACTGAATAGTAGGCGTAACATGTCGCTTGTTATTCATGTGGAAAATGAAATCACGGCAAATTTTCAGGTCCTTAGGAATGCTTAAGATTTTTTAAAAGTATTCCCAACTGATAACATTGTGAAACAGAGCTAATTTTTCAACTTATCTTTTCAAGTACTAAATATTGATTACTTATTGGAAATCAAGCCAATGATTGTTAAGTATATGGTCTTTAGTCTTATTACTGATAGTAGCCTTTTTCGTTTGATGATAAGAACAGTACAGTTGAAGCTTAATTTATAGCAGTGAAAAAGTGAGAAACAACCCAAACACAAAAACAATGAACAGAGAACAACAGAGTTAGTTTTACATGTAGGTTACATAGCCCCTAAAAATAATGTTTTCAAAGAACATTTAAGGGCGGGGGGGGGGGGAAGTTTGCAATACAAGAGACAAGATAGCAGTGCCTAAAGCAGTACAATTCCATTTGTTGTAAAAGCAAGCTAGCAAGCTAGAAAAAGAAGTTAAGTGATTTTTCTTTGGGGGGGCTTGTAAAATTAAACTTCTTGATTCTTTTTTTTTTTTTTTTTTTTAAACTACTGAGCATGTTGGGGCACCTGGGTGGCTCAGTCCGTTAAGCATCTGTCTTCAGCTTAGGTAAAGATCCTGGGGTCTGGGATCGAGCCCCCGTTGGGTTTTCTGCTCAGCAGGGAGTCTACTTCTCCCTCTCCCTGTAGCTCCCCTGCTTGTGCTCTCTCGATCTCTCTCTGTCAAATAAATAAATAAAATCTTTTAAATAAATACATACATGCATACAAACTGAGCATGTGTTTAGTGAGGAAAGAAAGGTTTTTAAAGGAAGTAGCTTAGTTTATAAAGAACAACTCCAGCTATCTAAAATTTTTCTAAACTTGACATTTCCTCACCTGGCTGGCTCAGTTGGTAAAGCATGAAACTCTTGATCTTGGGGTCATGAATCCAAGCCCCCCCATGTTGGGTATAGACATAGATAGATAGATAGATAGATAGATAGACAGACAGATAGACAGACAGGCAGGCATTCCTCCCAGAAATCACAGAAAGTCAGTGGGTGAATAAAATGGCTAACATTGGTTTTAGACAAAAAAAAAAAAAAAAGGCTCAGAGATGGAGACAAAGCAACTGAAGTAGCAGTTTCTTAGAGAAGTAGAAAGGAAGAAAGGTATAAACTCTAGCTTGAAAGAAAATCTGAATAGAAAGTAAAAATACACTTGGGGCGCCTGGGTGCTCTGACGGTTAAGCGTCCAACTGTTGATTTCAGTTCAGGTCAGGATCTCAGGGCGTAGGATCCAGCCCTTCATCCAACTCCACGCTAGCAGGGAGCCCACCTGAGATTCTCTCCCTCTTTCTCTGCCCCCCTCCCCACTCACACGCGAGTGCACACGAGCTCTCTCTCTAAAATAAGCAAATCTTTTTTTAAAAGAGAAGAAGAATCTTGAATCCCTGAAACGTTCACTGATGAATGTGGTGTGTAATAGGAGGGCAGACGTGCAGGCCAGGCCTACTGAAAACCCAGGGGAAGGCTAATTTTACAGCTTAATTTTACCACTTCACTGCAGATATTAGCATGTTTCCCTGGGCATGTTTCTTAACCTCTCTGAGCCTTGTTTTCTTCACTGAAAAATGTACCAAATGCTTCACATACATTGTTTTTAACCTTCACAGCAACTGAGACTGCTATTAACAAGCCCATTTTATAGATTCAGGAAACAGGCTTGGAGAGGTTAAGCCGGGCGAGGTCACAGATCTAACAAGGCTGTGCAGGTACCCCCTGCTTTTGCGTCTCCAGAGCCCAAAGCTTTGTACTACTCTACGCCTTCAATACCAATTTTTATGTTACAGCCTGGGGCCTGCATGCAGGTGTCCTGTGGTCAGGGGGAGGGACAAAATGGTGGCCATCAGGGCAACCTCAAAATGAGGGAATATCGTGAACAAGTTAAACACTGTTGCTCCTTCAAACCACTGTTCTCCCATGTTCAAGACTTATTGGTAAGAATAAAGGACATGAAATTTCTATTAGCGAAAAGCATATGCGTTTGGAACCCCTGCTTGGTTGGCCTTCAGCTCCTTCTTCAAACTTCCCAAAGAAAACTTCTGTTGAGACAAGAGCAGTGTTGAGCAAGGCATCATTTCAGGGAAGTAGGAAGAGGGAAGGTGGGCTTTTTGCCATGACCCACACTGTGTTCCAGCTGCCCAGCTGCTGGCTCCCCCACCCCTTCCCCTCCAGGACTCAGCATCTGATGCTCCAGCTTCCCACCCTGGATTCCTCTCCCTGTCCTGCCCTCACCCAGTGTGTCTTTTCTAATGCGAAGAAACTTAGTTCTGCCCCAGAGCTTGCTTGCCACTCCCGCCCTCTCTTCTCACTTCTCTTCTGTGTATGTCCAGAACCATAACATAAAGAAGTCTAGGAACAAAACAAATGAAAAGTCTTGAGTTTCCAGAGCCACCTCCATTGAAAATAATTGGAGGGGGAGTTAAATACCAAGATTTTTTGTCTGCCACATATGTAAAACCAGGTAATGTATTTACTGCACGTATTTGAGAGACTTGAATGATCTGTGCCTCACTGATGACTTGAAGAAAAGAAAGCTGGGATATATGGAGCTGTAAGCCAGACTTAATCTAGTGATGTTTTAGGACTTCTTCTCAATAAGGATGTCAAGCAGCTGCCTGCCCAGACTTCCTCTTAACCTCCAGCTGGTGCTTATTAGTACACTTCCTTTCTCCATCCTGACATTTTTCATATGCTTATGAAATAGGGTGAAAATGTTACCTTTTTAAAAAACCAAATCAAATCAAATCCCCCTATTTCTGCATACTAGCATTAGGAGGACAGAAGTAAGGGATGAAGTCCAAGTAGCCCCTCCCTAAGCTGAGAATGGCAAAGAGAAAAATCACTGACCCACAAGACAGTAGTTATAACCACATGGAACTATCTGACAGCAGAACTCCAAGGTTTTTGTTGTTGTTGTTGTTGTTGTTTCCCCTACCTGTGGACTGACCTTTGCTGTGGGAGAACAGGGTGCTAGGACATAAACAGATTTAGAACCCGTACGCAAAAGCTGATGGTTGTTCTCATTCCCAGGGGCCATTGGAGGTGGTGGCAGGCACATTTTTGGTCATCAGAATGACTAGGGGTCCCTACGGGCGTCTGATGGACAGGGGCCAGGGACGCTGGATGACCACTGATCCAGTGATGCACACACCGTAAAGCCTTGTATTGGCTGAGATTCCCAGAGTGCCCCTCCTCAGGAACTGTGGTCAAACATCCTGCTGCTGGCTACAGATCGACGCCTCCCATGGAGGCCGGGCTAAGAGCCCAGGGAAGCAGACGGAAGATTTAGGAAAAACAGCTTTATTGCCGCCTGCTCTGTGGGACAGCGGCCCATTGTTAGTGGCAGAGGAGGCAGGCATTCTAGAGCATTGGCATTCATTTGAGTGATGCGCCATTGGTGGGTCATGAAAGCAATTAAATGAGTCACATCAGCAATCTTTAAAAAGTTGAATAGAATAAGAGCAAATTGAAGATATCAAAGTGTATCCCAGTAGTATGGATAAGGATTTCATATTGCGGTGCATGCGTGCTTACCAGCAAAAGATGCAAGATGTCTTTTGTGCTGTGGGTCCCTGTAAAAATATTTGGTAGGCCCTTACCTAAGAGTCCTGCTCTCGTTCCTGACCCTTTATGCACCTGAAGGGGACACAGTAGCCTGAAGTGACCACTTGACAAGGTTTGCAGCCACACCTTTCCCAAGATTCTGTTGTAAATGGTTAAAGGAGCATGATTGAGAAAAATAAACTTTGTTAAATATTTAGGGGATTCCTTTCACTTCCATCTCTAATTGCTACGTTGCATATTTTTTGAGAAGATCTAATGCATTCTTTAAAAGTGTACACTTTAGTGGTGTTTAGTATATTCACAAAATTGTGGGACCATAACTTCTATTATTCTAGAATATTCACCCCAAAAAGAAACCCCAGAGAAAATGTTCTCAGATTAGATAGCATATGTGAATACCATTCCAGTTCATAAAAACAAGACCCATATTCGTTAACAATTACTACCTACAGCAGAGCAACTAGTAATCTACTTTCTGGCCAGACAGATTTCCCTATTGTGGATATTTCATATGAATGGAATCACACAGTATGCAGTCTGTTGTGACTGGCTTCTTTCCTTTAGTATAGTGTTTTTAAGGTTCACCCATGTTTTAGCCTGAATCAGTACTTCATTCCTCTTTATTGACAAAGAACATTCCATTGTATGGATATACCACATTTTGTCTATCCATTCATCAGTTAATGAACATAGGAGTTGTTTCCTCTTTGGGGGTATTATGAATAATTCTGCTGTGAGCATTCATGTACAAGTTTTTGTGTGGGCATTGGTCTTCCATTCTCTTGGATACGTATACCTAAGAGTGGAATTGCTGGGTCATATGGTAACTCTGTGTTTAACTTCTGAAGAACTGCCAGAATGTTTTCTAAGTGGATATACCATTTTACATTCCCACCAGCAAGGTATGACTTGGGAAGATGTCTATTCAAATCTGTTGCCCATGTTTGATTGGGCTGCCTTTACTTTTGAGATTCAAGGGTTCTTTAAATCCCTCAGTTGATGTATAATTTGCAGGTGTTTTCTCCCCTTCTGTGGGTTGTCTTTTTATTTCATTAGTAGTGTCCTTTGACGCACAAAGGTTTTACTTTTTATGAAGTCCAATTTATTTTTTCTTTTGTCACTAGTGCTTTTGGTGTCACATGTAAGAAACCATTGCCTAATCCAAAGGGACAAAGATGTATGCCTAGGTTTTCTTTCAAAAGTTTTATAGGCGCTAACTACACTTAGTTCTTTGATCTCTTTTGAGTTAATTTTTGTTTATGGTGTGAGGTAGGGGTCTGACTTCTTTCTTGTAAATGTGGATATCCGGTTATTCCAGAATCATTTGTTGACAAGACCATTCTTTCCCTATTGAAATATATTGGTGCCTACATTACATCTTAAGAACAGCTAAGTACAGCTTGGAGAACAAATATTACAAAAGCCAAATTCACCTACAAGCTGAGTTTCCTTAATTTAACATTCTCTATCTTTTGTTTCTTCCTAAGGGAAATGTGGAAAATTAATCTTTCCAACGCATGTGTTTCAAGGTGTGTGTGAAGGAAGGAGGTAAAAAACAGCAAAATAAAACGTAATCACTTCATAATTTTTTTTTTCAGGATGTAATTTCACACAGAACGAAGCTGAATAAGAAAAAAGGTGGAGAAATGCAAATACTGAATAACACTGACAACCAGGGAATTAAAAGTTTGAGTAAGGAGAGGAGAAAAACACTAGAAACATATCAGCAGCTGTTTTATCTTTTACAGGTGAGAACAATTGCTTTCACTACAAGCTTTGGATCAATACTGTATTCCTTGGTGGTCTGCAGTGGATCTTTTCCCAGTGTAAAGTTGTAGTCGCTGACATGTTTGAGCACCTACTAAGTACAGAGTGCTATTCTGGATGCTTTACATACATCGTCTCATGTAATTCTTTCTACAACCCTGAGAAAATAGTAATTATTGTTATTCCCATACTATAGATGGGAAAACCGAGATGCAGCCAGTAAATGGTAAAGCAGGGATATTGGAACCCAGGCAGTTTGACTTCGGAGCCCCTGCTTCTGAGACTGTGTTATATTACAGCTATCCGCAGAGACAGCATAAACCTATCCATAATATAAGCAGATGCTGTCCACCATGAAAAAATTAAAGTATGTGCAAAATGGATCTTTACCTGAACCAGCCTGCCCTTCTTTTGAGAAAAGAGCCAGAGAGTTCGGATTAGGGCAAGAGGGCATCTCTTTGATTTCATTATTTTCATGGCATTACTGCGATGTCAATGAACGGTCACTTTCCACTGCTTCCAGGGTGCAGGTGAGAATAAGTTGAACTGCTTACGGTTGGACTGTGGTGGACCAGTTACTGTTTTGGTTAATCACTGATTCACCTTATCTGCCCTACCAGCACATCCACGTAGTTCCAAAGGAAAGTGAGTAAGCAAGTGTTAGTGATAAGCAAAGCCTTCCCTTGGGCAGGAAAACTTTCCCCAAAAAGGTGGGTCAGCAGTTCTTCCATGAGTCAGGTGTCCCTTTGTGTGGAGATGCTGCTGCTGTTTTTGGCGACGCCCTCAAGGCCTGAAGGGCCCTGAATCCTTCCTTGGGGACCACACTGACACTAGGTATACAGAGAACATGTTACCCAAACCATGAATGAGCATGGTTTGCCCCATGAAAGAAGTTAGGTTAGGTACAGAGGAGAATTCTCGGTCTGGAATAATAGACTGGAAAGCAGGTGTAGTGCCGCAGATGGCCACAGTGTGGCAGCATAGAAGGAAAATGTTAGAACAGTATTGTTCGCAGAATCCATTGCTTAATTAACCCCAGCAAACTTTCCAGAAAGAAAGGGGGCTCCCCCCTGGTTAGGGTAGGGTTTTTATCGACCTAAATTAGAATAGTAGTCATCCACCAGTTGGAATTTTAATCTTAGGCATTTATTTGTTTTGATATCCATGAACTTCCCAACGTATGAGGATTCTTCAGGATTTAGTTTCTAGTGTTAGATTTTGAAAGAATTTGCGTCATAAGGAAAGTGAAACTGTGGTCATTGGCCTAAGACTTGTATTTTTTACCTTGTTCTCTAAGTGGAGACCCATGAATGGGAAGGGTAAAAATAGCACAGGAACATGTTGAGAATAAGTCCACCAAGTCTTATTCCCCAAACAGCCCCAAACTGCGAGTGCCAGAGTTCGACCACTCAGCTGTACCCATAGAGGTGTCTCTTGAAATCATGTATTTTTCTTTACATTTCTTGGAGACATGAGCCTGAGATCACTGAGGAAACTACAGAAAAGCAAATGGTCTGGATTGCTTTGGCCTTTGAATGATGCCTTGGCAAGAAGTCTGAGCCAAAGCACAGGTCGGCTAGGATAAGTTTTCCTTTGCGTTTGCCTCTTCCGCCTCAGCCTCCCTGGAAAGTGCTCAGGTCGTCTGGGAGGCATGAGGAGTAGGCTCGCCTTAGCTTTAGAGTGAGTTTCCTTTCGCCTAATCCGTATGCTTAGTGTGGGAGAAGAATCCCTGCAGAACTGTGAAGAAAACGTTGTCCTCAGCTACTGCTTCATGAACTTTCAGCCGATCATGATGAGCTTGAAAGTACACCTAAGCAGTAAAGTAAACTAGAATTCGGGTTTTCCTTAGAAACTTTACAGCCAAACTGCTTGCGTGTATTAAAAGAAGACGAGTTCCCATGTGTGGAAAATTTTCTCATCAGAAGGAAGATGAAGAGTTAGGGATATTTAATTTCTCTATGTAAATATTTTCCTCTATAACCTATATAGTAGTTGTTCTCCTCTAACCTCATCTGGTTGGGGTGGCTACTGGAGAAATCCCATAATACATGAAGGCTGCCGCTGCATCTCAGGAACCCCATCCTCAGAAGAGCCCTCAGGAATCCACGTCAATTTTTTTTTTTAATCTTGAGTTTTAAGTCATCTTTTTTCTTCTTGTCATTTTCTTCTGCCATTTCATCCATCAACTATCTTGACCTTCACCCCTCTTTTCAGCCTCCCTACGTCACTCCTACCTTCTCTCTCCTTGTAAAACATCCTCGCCATCCCACTGTCTCCACAGGTAAACATATCCTTTTCTTTTTTCTTTCTTGTCTCACAATATGGGGTATATTTCCTTCTGTTCATTCATCAGTCCTTCTAGAATAATCTATGTAGCTGGGCTCTTGGTTCATTACTGCCAGTCTCTTCAAATACCGGATTCTATTGGCCAACCGCTCTCTCCTCTGTGTCTCTACAATAAATATTAATGTAGCTTGAAATGGTTAACAGTGCATAATGTACATAATATAATTATGTTTCATTAAATATACAGTATATAAGGCTTAAATCCTATTGTAGCTTTATAATATAACTTCCTATAGTATAATATTAGCCGACACCTTTTAAAGTCTTAGTATGTGTCAGATACTCCACTATATGCTTTATACATATTAAAGAGAATCGGGGGCACCTGGGTGGCGCAGTCGTTAAGCATCTGCCTTCGGCTCAGGGCATGATCCCAGCATTCTGGGATCGAGTCCCACATCGGGCTCCTCCTCTGGGAGCCTGCTTCTTCCTCTCCCACTCCCCCTGCTTGTGTTCCCTCTCTCGCTAGCTGTCTCTCTCTGTCAGATAAATAAATAAAATCTTTTAAAAAAATAAAATAAAATAAAAAAATAAAGGGAATCGGGTACTCCTCTTTGGTTTAATAATATATTAACATACAGTTTTTGGGGGGACTCTGTCCTTCTTCCTTCTTATCTTTTAGACCAACCCTTTATACCTGGCCAAGCTGATTTTCCAGATGCCACAGAATAAGTCAACTAAATTTATGGATACTGTTATTTTCACACTATACAATTATGCTTCCAATCAGCGAGAAGAATATCTACTCCTCAAGCTTTTTAAGACTGCTCTGGAGGAAGAAATAAAGTATGTATATAAATATATATGTGAAAATATCAATGAATAGATCATTTTAGTGGCAGCTATCTCTGACTTACTAAAATAATATTAAAATTATTCTTATAAGTTATTCATACATATTCAAGTATATCAAATTGCTAAAGAAATCTCTACAACACTTTAGGTATTTCCTGGTACACCTTTCTCCCACCATTAATAGCTTTTTTAGAGCTAAATTAGCTTCTGATTTTGCAAGTAAACAGCAACTTGAAAATCAAAAGTATTTTTTGAAAGTCAGTGGAAAAAATTTAACTTAATTAAAATTCTGTGAGTAGTAATGCTATAAACGGATGGGGTTAACTGTCTCTGCCAAAAAGTCTTCTTTTACTTCTCTTACTGAAACTTAAACTGATTTTTGCTAATTTATTTTCTGATTCAGTTAATGTAAAAAAAAAAAAAAAAGTGCAGATACCTATATTAAAGGAGCCAAAAAAATACAGGAAAAATGCCCTTGGCCAACGAGATGGGCCTCAACTGCCTTCCTAGCTTCTTATAACTTGAGCTATCGTGGTTCCTTTGGATCTCAGAAGCATGTGAGCTGAGAACCTCTGCCCTCAGCGTCTCTGTAAGCCAGCTGGAGAAAGAGGATACATGAGAAATAGGAATGTGTGCACTGGAATAAACAAGTCCTAATGAACGACACACACAGTGTAACATCAGAGGGATGGAAAGAAAAGTTCCAGTTACAAATGATATTGTAATAGCGACGTAACAATGTAACGGGACAGACACAACTATACTCGTGGGGAACACAGAATAATGTATAAACTTGTCAAATCACTAAGTTGTACACCTGAAACTAATGTAATGTGTGTCAGTTCCACTCAAAAGATAATAAATGAGAAAGGGAGGGAGGGAGAGAAGTTCCAGTTAGGTCAGCCAGTAAAGATTGTATGGGAGAGGAAGTAGTTGATCCAAATCCTTGAAGAATATCTACAGTTTTTTATAAGAAACGGAAAAGGGAAATAAGGCACAATGTCGACAGAAATAGCATGGGCCAAAGTCTGCGAAAGACCATAGGATCTTTCTAGCCAAAATGTGATTTAACTAGTCACGAACAGGAGATGGAGCTAGAAAGATGGGTTGGGCCGGATCGTGGGAGCCAGGGAGTCCAGGCCCAAGTGCTAAGGCACTGTGCACTTCCTTGGAAGCCCTGAGAGGTCTTCAGGCAGCGTATGGACATGGCCATCGACTGGGTTTTTAGAGGATTGATCTGCTCCTGTGTATGAAGAGAATTAACAGCAGCTGCACAGGTCAGAGAAATGGGGGAGTCAGAAGGAAAAAAGATACAGTTTGAATTTTTAGCACAGTGCGTATGAGCTACAGGTGTAGAACGTGAGGGGGGGAAAGTGCTGCAGCAAATTGGAAATCCAAAACCAACTTCCAGGAAAGAGAGGTGGATTAGAGGCTGAGCTCAGAGGACAGGTTCCAAGGAGACAGTCACTGAATGGCACGTATGAGTGAGGTCTGAGGGTAGAGCATGTAGAAAGATGTGAGAGCAAGTTAAAATGTGGGGAAAGGACCCAGCAAAGGAAACCGAGGGGACGACTGGGTAAAATGAGGACTGGAATACAGCACTCTGAGGCCCTGAAGGGAAAAGGGGGTGCAGAGGGAGCACGTGGTCACGTGGAAGGGTGAGAGGCTGCATGGAGGTGAAAGGAAGGTGGATCAGGGAAGCTCACAAGAGTTGGCACGCAGCAGTCTAGAAGGGCTCTCTCCGCCATGTGAGGCTGTCTCCACCAGAAGCTTCCCTGCGGTGAATTTGAGTCCGATTTGAAGAAGTGGAGTTAGTTCATTGAATCGAGAAAGTTTTTCGAAATTTGGTAACTAGATGGGACACAGTACTTGCACAGTGACCCCCTGGATTCTTCTTAGTGTCCGTCCATTTTCGGTTCCTTCCTGCCTTCTAGATCGGGATTAAAGCCAAGCACTTGTTTTTACATCCTTGAGTCCCTCGCATAATGAACACACATCTTACAAAGGATGGCTTGCTTTTAAACCATGCCGCCTTTGATTTTCGTGGAGGAAGTAGAGCCCCATGAAGTCCTTGCCTGCCAGAGAGAACATGGGCTGTTTAAAACTCTATCCGTCGAGGCAACCCATTTGTTTTGGTCTGGGCTTTTTTTAGATCGAAGGTCGATCAGGTACAGGACATAGTGACTGGGAACCCCACGGTCATCAAGATGGTTGTGAGCTTCAACAGAGGCGCCCGAGGACAGAACACGCTGCGCCAGCTCCTGGCTCCCGTGGTGAAAGAGATCCTGGAGGACAAGGCCCTGACCATCAACACGAGCCCCGTGGAGGTGTACAAGGCGTGGGTGAACCAGCTAGAAACACAGACTGGAGAAGCCAGGTACCAGATGTTTTATGATCATTTTTACATGGTTATTATATATACTCTTAAATTCTCTTAAAAGAACAAACTTTACTGTCCAGAGGCAGTTTTCAGCTGAAGATGTTCCCTCCCTGTAATGTGCCCACGCAGGCCGCGTCCTTGGACCCTTGCGCAGCTCAGTATGGCACGGTCTTTTCAACTTTCAGTACCAGTTGATCCCCAAAGCCACAACTTCTGTAATTCTCTCCCTTGGTTATTCTTTGTGTGTTTCCAAACCTAGACCTAGAAATAGTACAGGCTTTCTCTTCACCTGGTGATACATACTTTTAACAGTTACCAAGTGAGTGAGTTTTCTGTGTAAGCATTAATAAGCCAGAGAGGATGGGCTTATTCTGGGAGGTAGAGTGTAGCTCTAAGCAATCTCAGCTTTTTATCTTCTGCAAAAGGACGCCTTGTGCAATCGTTAAGATACGCACAGAGAATTACGTGGATGGTTCTCACAGCACTGTTTGTAACAGCAAAAAGTTGGGGAAAGTCAAAATATTTAGCTTTGAGGAATTTCTTAAATAAATGTTTGTGTAACACATAGTAGACTTAGTAACTGTTTGGAGTAATGGTATAGAAATATTTTTATTGGCATGGAAAAAATGTTTGTGGTATAGTTTTCAGTTGCAGTTGCGTGCAATAAACCATTTTCTATAAAAATACAGATATGTGTGTGTATGTACATACACACATACGTGTAGGATCTGTACGAAATACGTATATGTATCAACTCTATTATACCCATGTGTGTGTTAGGCCCACATACACATATGTATAGAGTAGGACCTAGAAAGTTAAGCACCAAGATATGAAAGATGGTTGTCTCTGGGTTGATATTGTATTCTTGTTTGTTTATATGCAATTTTTCTATAATGAATATACTGCTTTTTTGTAATTAAAAAAAAAAGAGGGGTGCCTGGATGGCTCAGTGGGTTAAGCATCCAACTCTTGATCTCAGCTCAGGTCTTGAGCTCAGATCTTGATCTCAGGGTTGTGAGTTCAAACCCCATGTTGGGCTCCATGCGGGGGGGAATCTGCTTAAAAAGAGCGAGCGAGAGAGAGAGAGAGAGAAAGTTAGCTGGGTCTATATCACTTGAGTCGCCTGTTATTTTCCCAGGAGAGCCCCAAGAGAGAGCCTGGAGTCCCCTTCATCCACCAGTGGCAGAGGGACTGTCCGGGCACATTGGGCCTCCCCTCAGTTGGCAAACATTCTGTCCCTGAGATCAGTGGGTGACGTCCACTTCACTGTACAAAGTTTGGTTGTAGAAACAGCTTGGCAAGGACACAAATGCTTGTCCCTAAGCCCCCAATTAATTGAAAGCCCTTGTTGTGTTTTCAGCAAGCTACCTTATGATGTGACCACAGAACAAGCTCTAACGTACCCAGAAGTGAAAAATAAACTGGAAGCTTCCATTGAGAATCTGAGAAGGGTCACCGACAAAGTCCTGAATTCTATCATCTCTTCCCTTGATCTCCTGCCGTAAGTTGTACATGTAGCGACTTGAACGCTCTTCCCTGAAAGTTCCTGCAACACTATGT
The DNA here is from genome assembly GCF_023065955.2 of Ursus arctos. Taxonomy (NCBI): domain Eukaryota; kingdom Metazoa; phylum Chordata; class Mammalia; order Carnivora; family Ursidae; genus Ursus; species Ursus arctos. The sequence continues at coordinate 60,692,995 of NW_026623067.1, forward strand.
TAAATAAATCCTGGCAGTCAACATAGGCATTTTCCCTGCTACCATTTTAAGACTATTTTTAAAAGTTTGCCTACGTTTGCATTTTAAATTCGTAACTGTTCTCCAAAGAGGACACACTAGAAACAGTACTCAGTGACTGTCATCAGTGAAGGTCCTGTGATTGTTACCATCTCATTTTATGTTTAATTTTTAAGAAAACTGCTCCACTGTAGTTGAGTAGAACAACTGCTTTGTGTTTCTTTCTCACTTAGCCTTTTCCCATTCTTTTCTTTTGTCATCTGTTTTACATGTAGTTATGGATTGAGGTATATAGCCAAAGTACTGAAGAATTCGATCCATGAGAAATTTCCTGATGCCACAGAAGATGAGCTGTTAAAGGTAGATTTTCAATGGTCATCTCACCAGTGCTGCTCTCGGGGGCATGAACCAAAATAATGACAGCAGAACATTTTGTGAGATTTTTTTCCCTCCATATGACTTTATAAAAAGCTACAGGTCTTCTGTTTTGAATGACTGTCAAGGTCATTCATGATGCTGAAATTGCTTCAGAGATCTTACACATAATTGAGATTCTTTATATTAGAGCATTTGGGGGCAATATGCTCGAATTATGCTATTTTTTTCCCAAAAATAATTTGGTTAACTGTATTGGTAATACGTGGCTATTTTCACACCTTCACAGAACTCCTTTTTAGGATTCAGATCAGAAAATGATCTTTCTTGGGAAACGGCAATGAATATTTACTTCAGTCTCTAACAATCTAGAACTCTCGAGTTGTTTCTCTTAAGAACGGTCTTTTCCCTGCATTCCTGCAGATTGTGGGAAACCTCCTGTACTACCGATACATGAACCCAGCTATCGTAGCTCCTGATGGCTTTGACATCATTGACATGACAGCTGGAGGTCAGATAAATCCCGACCAAAGGAGAAACTTGGGATCGGTGGCCAAGGTTCTTCAGCATGCCGCCTCCAACAAGATGTTCGAAGGAGAGAACGAGCACCTCTCATCTATGAACAATTACTTAGCAGAGACCTATCAAGAGTTCAGGTGAGAGGGGTCACTACTTTTGGAGAAACTTGCAAGGTGATGAGCAAGAGTCATGCATGTCCTGTACTCAGAAGTGAAGTTGGGGGTGAGGGACGGGAACCTCAGGTGATGGCATGCATTTCTTCTTCTCGCTGACACGGTGGGGAAAGAACAGGCTGGGTCACTTCTGCTGGGGCTCCCCGTCCCACCTCTGCCCCCAGTGCCCCTGCTACCCCGAGTCACCCCCAGATGTTTGATTTCTCCCGTGGACACAATGAAATCTGTATTCTTCCTGGGGTGCTCTGGGCTTATTGGACTTAGAATAAAAGTCAGAAGAGCTGATTTCTTCTTCACTGAACTTAAGAAGAGGGTGTTTTGTTCTGTTTTCTTTAAGAATGTGTCCAGTGAGAAAGAGTTTGCTTCTCTGCATCAGACAATAGTAGGACACTGAGTATTTGGTTTTCAAAAGGCTAGGGAAATCCAGCTTTTATGTTTGCTGAGCGGTGTATATAAGTGTGTTCTATTCTTTAACCTCTCTTACCCCCGTGTAAGTTGTACGTCCGTCGCCTTGATAGGCGTTTCCAGATTCTATCACTGATCTTTCCATGGGAACATGAAAGGCGTGAGTCTGGTAGGAAGATACTCTGACCCTGAAGCTCTCCGAGGGAGCACGTTCAACTTGGCGTTTGTTTTTTCTCTTGTTGCCATTCAATCGGTAGGTCATAGAAAGAAGACAGGAATGCAGCCCCTGTAACGCCTCCCTTGGAAAACTGATTTCCATTCCTCTGTTTTCCTCTGGAAGAGTGATTTATCTGCTCACAAAGATATTCACGATCAGTACTTTCTACTTAGAATTGTGGCCTCTTGTGAGAAAATTCCCTCCAAATCCTCTTACTACAGGAAGTTTTGATATCTCGAGCTGCTAATTTTAGTTCTTCTCCCTGGTGAAAAATGTACTATTTCTTGCAAATCCTTATCTGCTACTACAGCTTCCCTTTACTTCCTTTTTTCTCAGATTATTCTTATCAAACATCTGTGGTTCCAGCTCTTCTTCAAAAAGAAACAAAACCAAAGTCCCCCCCCCACCACTTCCTCTTAAATTCGTATTTTTTCCTCTCACACTTGTATTTATCCTATGTGTTCCTCAACAGCCTATTAAAACTTTAGGAAGCCCAAGTGTCGAAAAAGTGTAGGAAGACCAACTGTCAATGGAAACATGCTCCTCTCCCACGCCAACATGCTGCCTGCCATTTAATCTCTTCAGCCTTGGGCTGGGAAGGTAGAGGCCTTTTGGTTTATGAGCCTTGGGTACCCTTAGGAGATACACCAAGGATCATTTCAGGCATATGAACATTTACTGCAGGGGCATGTGGGTGGCTCAGTCAGTTAAGTGTCTGATTCTTGATTTTGGCTCAGGTCATGATCTCAGGGAGTCTCTCTCTGCGCTCACCCCACCCCCACCCAGGGTGCACATGCTCCCTCTCTCTCTCAAATAAATAAATAAATCTTTAAAAAAAATTAGTTTCTCTCTCCTCCTCCCTCTGCTCCTCCCCACTTGCACTCTCTCTAGAAAGAAAGAAAGAAAGAAAGAAAGAAAGAAAATTGACCACATTATAGAATGAAATACCTCTCTACCTGTGCAAAAGGATCACTTGTAAAATATGATCAGACCCCTGGCTTTCTTGGTCTCCCTGTCTCAATTTGCTATTATTTAAAGACATTTTAGAATCTGATTACTGGGGGAATGGGAGATTGTATTCGTGTGTCTAGCCTTAACAGTCTTTCCATCAGCCAGCAACTGTTGTTGAGATCAGCTAGGAGTAGAGTAGACTTAACTTGAATTTCGGTCATGTTGGCACCAGAAGCTCTGAAGGGTTCTTAGGCCCAGGAGCTTGTGCCATTTAAAGGAGCACATTTGGGCGCCTGGGTGGCTCAGTACGTTACGTGTCTGCCTTTGGCTCAGGTCATCATCCCGTGGTCCTGGGATTGAGCCCCATATCAGGCTCCCTGCTCAGCGGGGAGTCTGCTTCTCTCTCTCCCTGCTCCTGCTCTCTCTCTCTCTCTCTCTCTCAAATAAATAAAATCTTTTAAAAAATAAAGTAGCACATTTGATAAATTGCTTTCCAGATTATTTTCTCTAGAAAGACTTGATTCTTAGATCAAAGACTATCAGTCTTGACACTTTTGTCTAAATTTCAGGGACCCTGTTTTCAAAATAACATTTTTTGAATAACCTGCCCATAATTTGACTACACTGAGTCACTAGCAGAACCTGAGGCTGTGTTGCTGTCTCCATGCCTGCGCGAGGAGCTGGGTCCACCATCCAGAAACATGGACTCAGCTCCCCTAGTTAGGAGCCAGTCTGGAAGATGCTGTAACAAGTCTCCCCTTCCCAACACACACACACAAAGTTTGGGATGGAGAACAAAGCAATAATCATAATTCATGATTTCCTCAGTGTTTTGACAAAGCTATTTACCTCAGAAATTTGAACTCTGTCTTAAGAATTTGTTTTCTTTGTTAGGAAATATTTCAAAGAAGCCTGTAATGTCCCTGAGCCAGAAGAAAAGTTTAATATGGATAAATACACAGATGTGGTGACAGTCAGCAAACCGGTCATTTACATTTCAATTGAAGAAATCATCAACACACATTCAGTAAGTGGGGTTGGGAAAGGGTCTTAGCATCTTTCAGATGCCATTTTCTTGAAAATGCTTAGTCTCTATGGGGCTTCCTGTAAGCATGCGCTAATAATACTCATACTCAGAATCCTAAGAAACCTTTGATTATTTATTCCCTGACTTATACACGAATAAGATTCCTTTTTCCATACAAGTCATGTTTACTTTTTACATGGTGCGTTTATTCCCTCTAGTGCATAATAAAACTCCTCCCAAACAAGAAAAGTTTACTTCTCACATGATCTGTTATCAAAGTCAGACTGTGAATGTGAAGTTTAAGTCCTGAGCAGGGATAGGCCCTGCTCTTTCCTCCACCCACCAGGGCTACACTGCCTGAACCCCCACACTATTTCTCCTCCCCTTTCTAGAATCTTCCCAGCTTTTCCAGTAAAATTCTGGGATAATGAGAATATTCTCTCCCTTCTAATGTTGGACATAAAGAGAGGGAAAGTAGGCTGTTCCAGGTTAGGAAAGAGAGGACACCCCACCCAACATTAGCCGTCTGCAAAGAATCAATTCTATTGTTCTGGAAAACCCCGTGTCTCAAAGGCAGTTTCATAGTCTGTGGTATGTCATAATGTCTCCATCCAGATGGCGTGCAAACATCACCATCATCAGCCATGAAAGGAATATTAAGCGTCTGTTGGGGTCAGGGCACTTGGCTCAGCATGGGAAAGCCTTAGATGGCTCCTCGGTCATTGAAAGTAAAAAGAGAAACTAAGTGTTGAGAGTTTTTGGGGGGGGTCTTTTTGGTTTGGTGGTTGTTGTTGTTGTTTTTTTTTTTTTTTTTTTTTAAGACCAGTTAGAACATATTTCCTGAAAAACCTGGTTCCTAAAAGATCACCTTTTTGAAAATAGCTTACCACCTTGTTCCTCCAAGCAAGGTCTTAGGGACATGTTAGAAACGCACTCCAGACCTCCTGAATCAGAACTTACACTCTAACAAGAACCCAGGTTCTGCAGATACACACTGGGGGTCTAAAAGCCCTCATCAAGAATATACCCAGTTTGGATTACACACAACTAGGAGGAAAGCATAACAAACACACACCTCTGAAAGGTCCTGTCCTGCCCTCGTCAAAGCAGATACACTAAAATTTCAGTCCGTATTATTAAGCTCTTCCAACAAACTAAAGCTTGAATACAGGTTTGGAAGAAAGATTGGATCTACTTTTGATTTCCCTCTTTCAGGGTTGGAACAGGGAAACTCCCTCACATTTGCAACAAGCTCTCTGTGAGTATTTTGAGTGACCTTAAACAAAGGCAGGTCTGAACGGCCAGCCGAAGGAGTGAGTTGGTTGATTAAGTGAAGAGGTTATACTTCTTTTCTCTATATATAAACACTCAAAATCATAAAACATGTCCAGCAATGCAACATTTGCAAAACTAATTTTCTGATGCGCAAGTGGACTCGTTCATATTTCAGCAACGACTCTCTTGTCTATTTTTATGGTAGGTTATCCATCTCAAAAAAATGTCTGCATGTTGGCCACACATTTGTCGAGGGCAGTATCTTTATGCAGAAAAAGTGGTGGGGAGTTCTCTTTTAGAATGAGACATTCTTTCCCAGGGATAGCAGAGAAAAAAATGTTACTGTATTAATTTAGACTGTTACTCTTTAAGGAGGAATCGTCTGTTCTTTTTGTTAACAAAAATTGAAAACAGAAGTTTCTGTTTTCTGGGAAATCTAGCTTGTGACCAGTTTGGATTTTCTTCATGTGTTAGGTTGGAAGCAGATGTATAACGTGGGAGGATTGTAATTACAGAGAAAGACTATTGTGTTTACGGTCTGTCTCAAACGAGGAGGTGTCCACATGTACTCAGAAGCCTGGCATCAGCTCAGCCCGCCCCGTCTGTGGCCCCTTGCTTGCCCCTTGTCCTCTAAGGAACATGTAGACCCTCAAAATAAGCTCTTTAAAGAGACATTTTCAAGAAATTCTTATGTTCTGTAATTACCAGAATAAAGGGTCGAAGCTAGCTCCCTAAAACATCACTCCCCAGAGACAGCAGCCAAATCAGCTCACCCGTCTCTTCGGAGAACAAGAACATAAATTTATCTCTTCTTTTGTTCTGTCACTAATTTACCTTCCTCCAAAAATATACGTACTACCATTCCAGATGTCACTATGTCCTTTTACCACCGTTATTACTTCTCTAATGCCTTTCTTTACTCACCTTGGATCCTTTTGGGAGTTGCATACCAGAAGCAACACCTGGTACGTTTGGGTCTCAGGCCAAGGAACCACATGGGTGTTTCTGTGATCCCTGCCCTTGCAAGATCTTCAATGCCACGCAGATTAAAATAGCTAATAGTGGTGATTTTTTTCTATAACCTTAGTGTTTGATTACTGCATAATTTTTCCCTGAAGAGATTTGGAAATGGGCTTCCAGTTTATTACCAGTGTTAGCCAAGAGATTTCTGCCTCATTTTTGGCTCTTTCCTCCCCCACTTTGACCTTTTCTGTCAAGGTGGACTGGAGCACAGGGGTTAAGTGGTAGAAGGCTGCTCCGAGGCGTATCTCACAAGATCATGCTGAAAGAGGGTTTGTGGACACCTTTCACAAAGCTCCAATTTCTTCATGTAAAGTAGGCACTTACCTGTAAGATAATATTAAAAACTGTGTCTCCCTGTGGCCTCTAATTTTAATAAATGTCAAACTTGTAATTAAGATTCAAACAATAGGGGTGTCTGGCTGGCTCAGTCATTAGAGCACGGGACTCTTGATCCTCAGGGTCATGAGTTCAAGCCCCACAGTGGGCATAAAGCTTACTTTCAAAAAAAAATAAAAATAAGAATCAAACCGTATTAGAAGAAAATTATCTTAGAAAACTGGAAAGGGAACTTGATGTAAAAATGGTAGCACTTACGAATTTACTTTTAATTGTGTGTGTGTCTGTGTTTATTGCTGTCTCTACAAAGCTCCTCTTGGAGCACCAGGATGCAATCGCACCTGACAAACAGGACTTGCTGAATGAACTACTGGACTCGCTGGGAGAGGTACCTAGTGTGGAGTCTTTTCTTGGTAAGAGCTTCTGCCTTCTACTTACTCTGTGGTTGGTGTTGAGTTGTTCAGTTTTCCTAGTCTAGATCCAAAAAATCTTAATACTTAACCTTACTTAAGAAGATAACTACTGTAGCCCCTTCCTACATTAAGAGTTCTGTAATTCATAGTGTCCTAGGTCACAAAGCAATTAGATACTCTTGAAAGTAAACTCTAATGCATCAAAAGGGATTAGTCAACCTATATCATAAAGAAAAGAGATCATTAAAGAGCCAGATTACAAAGTCTTTGCTGTATTTTATAAGGATTTCTTTTATTAAGTTCTCTCTTTTAGTAATGTTTTCATGTTTTGAGTAGCTATGCCCCATGTTATTTTATTTTTATTTTATTTTTTTTAAGATTTTATTTATTTATTTGACAGAGAGACAGCCAGCGAGAGAGGGAACACAAGCAGGGGGAGTGGGAGAGGAAGAAGCAGGCTCATAGCGGAGGAGCCTGATGTGGGGCTCGATCCCAGGACACCGGGATCACGCCCTGAGCCGAAGGCAGACGCCCAACCGCTGTGCCACCCAGGCGCCCCCCCATGTTATTTTAAAGTTTAAATCAAAGATTTTTGAGGGGCTACTGGCCGGCTCAATTGGTGGAACATGGGGCTCTTGATCTTGGAGTTGTTGGTTCAAGCCCCGATGTTACAGGTAGAGATTACTTAAAATCTTTAAAAAAAAAAAAAAAAAAAAAGGAGAGAGAGAGAGAGAGAGAGAGAGATTTTAAAAGCCTCTTGCAATATATTAGAATGTGTTTTGTTTTGGTTATGAGGACCGTTATCTCCTGTACAACAGAGCCTGTTTTTCCCATAGAACTTTTATCTCGCACTGCTAATGCCAGCACAATGAGTGAATGGTAAGAATAACAATGTTTTATTTCTGCAGGGGAAGGAGCAGTTGACCCCAATGACCCTAACAGGGCAAATACACTAAATCAGCTCTCAAAGATCGAGATTTCCCTTTATTTGACGAGCAAGTACGACCTAGGGGACGGTGAAGCTATAGACGGCCAAAGCCTCATGATAAAGTAAGTTTGGGGCATAACGGACACATTGTGTCTCTGATGATGCATCTTAAAACATGCAAGTTTAAGTAGACTGGATCCCCAAATAATTCACTTTAATATATCTCAATACTGAAATATGTCGTTTATTCATCAAACATCTGGCCAAATGATAACAGACTATTTATCATTTAAGAGGGAACTAAACATTATAATTATTTATAAAGCCTGTCTTGTTTTTCAGTTTTCCATGTAGCAATTTGATTCCTTTCTTTTAAGAAACAAAGTGATTAATTCTGCCTCTAAAAGTCCTTAGGTAACTGAAGGCAAATAACTTTTACAGAGTGGAAAATGTTAATGAGGAAATACTTTAAACCATATTTAATGTCTGGTATCCAGTGTCGAGATATAAAGCACACCATAGTAAGACCTAACACTGTCATTTGCTTTACTAACCTTCTTTCCTATTACACTAAGCCCGGATATGTTTACCAGCTTTGACTTAACACCCCGGTTCCTGCCCCCGCGGATTTACAGTGAAGCATTCACGCTGTATTGTTTCCATCCAGGCCTCTGGATGGTCCACACCAGTCCTTTACACACACAATAAGAAACCATGAGACCCATCACCATAAATCAAAACACCCTAAACCAAAACATATGCTCACCAAACAGTACGGTTTATAAGAACTTATATAAACAAATGGAAGCATATTAAATGAGTTGAGTATTGGACTGAGGTGGAGAATGGAAAATGGGGAAATGGGGCCACAATGGAATAATTACATACTTAAAAGATACTTCACACATTACTTCTGAGTTACATGTCCTGAGTTCTGAGGTGGTTTTCATTTGTAACCAGAGCTAACCTTTCTGCCGCTGACGGCATTCAAACAGCGCTCATGTCCAGTTAATTTTTTTCCAGATACTCATCATCATCCGTTAAAATGGTAAAAAAAAAAAAAAAAACGTAATCAGTGTCCCATGTTGCAGCCTGTGCTGCTTCTATTCGGCTTCATGAGTTTGCGCTCACATCATCTACGGCTTCACCTATTCACGTAGCAAATCTTCAGTCCCAGCTCTGCGTCCACGGCCCCGGCTTGATGCTGGGGATACAGCCGTCAGCAGGCCATTTACGGTCGCCAAAGTGTGCTGGCGGGGAGCAGGACAGAGGCCAAGCCGCAGGACTCTTTTTTTTTTTTTTTTTTTTAAAGATTTTATTTATTTATTTATTTATTTATTTATTTGACAGAGATAGAGACAGCCAGCGAGAGAGGGAACACAAGCAGGGGGAGTGGGAGAGGAAGAAGCAGGCTCATAGCGGAGGAGCCTGATGTGGGGCTCGACCCCACAATGCCGGGATCACGCCCTGAGCCCAAGGCAGACGCCCAACCGCTGTGCCACCCAGGCGCTGTGCCACCCAGGCGCCCCAAGCCGCAGGACTCTTACACAGCCTGCCCTCGGAAGAGGTGAAGGCAGCTCCTTAGACTACTGAGCAGCAAGTCAGGTTGAATTTGCAGAGACACAACACAGGGCAGAGCACCAGAGACAAGACGGGTCTGTTCTCTGGGTTCCTCGGAGAAAGTGCCAATTATAAAGGTACCTGGAAACGCAGATTGTATGGTTCTGCCACACAAATTAAATGAGGCCAAGCATCCTATGACCTCATACGCTTTGTCCTTAGAAGTAATGGGAAGAAATTTTCTCATAATTGGTTTTGGCTCTTATTTGAACATCATTTTCTAAAGGCAGTGAACTCAAATATGCATTAATGAATGGAAATCACATGTGGTAGTCTAAAATATCAAATAATCTCAATATCCTGTGTTTATATATATTTCTACTTATTTCTGAACGAGTCTCCTTGGGTCTGCAAACTTTTGAAATTCATTTTAAAAAGCAACACCATAGAGTTCAGGCTTGTTGGGCAGCCGTATGTCTTAGCTGGAGAAACCTGGTCTGTTGTCCTACCTGCCTCAGCCCTTGTGGGGTCTGTCGCAGCTCCCCACTCTGTGCCGGGAACAAATGCTGTCTCCTCCTTTAACCACCATACTAAGTAGAGCCACTCATTTTTTCTTTTGTGGTAAAATACACGTAACATAAAATTTATCATTTTAACCTTCAAAAGTATACAATTCAGGGGCATTTAGTACATTCAGAATGTTGCACAACCATCACTACTTTCTAGTCCCAGAACATTTTCATCACCCCAAAAGTAAACCTCACACCCATTAAGCAGTCACTCTCCACTACCCCCCGGACATCTTTCCAGGCCCTGCTCCCCAGGCCCTGCTCCCTGGTGCTTTCTGTCTCTGTAAACTTGCCTATCTGGGTATTTCATATAAATGAAATCATACACTATGTAGCCTTATATGAAATCATACACTATGTAGCCTTTTGCGTCTGACTTTGACTCCGCACAGTGTTTTTGGCTGAATAATATTCCATTGCATGGATATACCACCTTTATCATGGACATTTGGGTTGTTTGCACCTTCTGACTATTGTGAATAGTACCACTGTGAACGAGTTTTTATTTGAACACCTCTTTACAGTTCTTTTGGGTGTAAACCTAGGAGCGGAATTGCTGGATCTTAAGGTAATGTAAGTTTAGCTTTCTGAGGGACTGCCAAACTTTTTTCACAGTGGCTTTACCATTTTATATTCCCACTGCTAAGGTGTAAGAGTTCCAATTTTTCCACATCTTCACCAACACTTAGTTTCTGTTTTGTGTTGCTGTTGTTACAGCCATTCTAGTGTGTATGGACTAGTATCTCATTATGGTTTCGACTGGCATTTTGCTGATGATTAATAACATTGTCTTTCCGTGTCCTTGTCAGCCATTTGTATACCCTCTTTGTAGAAATGTTTATTCAAGTCTTTTGCCTGGTTTTTAATTGGATTGTTTGTCTTTCTGTTGCCGAGTTCTAAGAGTTCCTTCCATATTCTGGATAGTAGACCCCTACCAGATTTATGATTCGCATATATTTTGACCCCTTCTGTGGGTTGTCTTTTTATTCTCTTGGTAATATCCTTCCATGCACAAAAGTTTTTTGACTTGACAAAGGACAGTTAATCTATTTTTTTGTTGTTACTTGTGCTTTTGGTGTCATATATAAGAAATCATTGCCCAATCCAAGGTCATAAAGATTTACTCCTATGTTTTCTTCTAAGAGTTTTATAGTTTTTGCTTTTATATTTAGGTATATGACCCCTTGTGAGCGAATTCTTGTGTTTGGCGTAAGGCAGTAGTCCAGATTCCTTTCTTTTGCATGCGGATGTTCATTTGTCTTACCACCATTTCTTAAAGACACTGTTTTTCCCAAGTGGATGGTCTACACACATGTATGCCTTTCTGGACTCTTAATTCTATTCCATCCATCTATATGTCAGTCCTTACACTAGTCCCACATTGCATTGCTCACTGTAGCTTTGTAATAAGTTTCAAAATTGGTAAGTTCTCCAACTTGTTCTTTTTCGGGACTCGTTTGGTTACGTGGGATTCCTCGCAATTCAGTGTGAATTGTAGGATCAACTTTTTCATTTCTACAGAAAGGCTTTTGGGCTAGTGTTTTAATAATTCTTGGTAATTCACTGCTTTCCTAGACCTCTGGGGTCTGGAGAGCCTTCCTCTGGGCATACTTTGAGATCCTGCTGTAGGCAGAGCCCTTCACAAAGCAGCCCAGTCAGTGGTCTGTGTGAGATGACCACCTGAGACAAAGATTGACCAAGTAGTCTTCATGAAAGTGGAATTTGGGTATTGCCCAAAATATTCAATAGGATTAGTTCCATTATATTAGGCAAACCTTACTTTCAAAGACATTATACTTTACGTATATATTTGAAAATCATGCTAATAATAGATAGTTATAAAATGTGTCAGTGATAGCAAGCTCAGAGACCTTCTAGTCCATGTCTATATCTTTCAGGTGAGGTAATTTAAGTCTGAAATTTTGGGAAGCAAGTAGCTAGTCACTTGCTTTAAAAGACATGCTTTAAATTCATATGCCCATTATCATGGATATTCCATTAATAGATAACGTTAAATATCGATTTGAAAACTCTTAAGAGGATGTCTTTTTTCAAAGCTAATAAACCAAAGTCCTAACTCAAACAAAATATATAGTTCTTGGAGATCTTCATTACAGAACCAGATTTAACTAAAATCAGACAACACCTTTCAGAAGCTAGCGTGAAATGGCCAGTCGTGGAATGCAGAGCATTTGGGACATGAAGATACCTGGCTTTTCTCTATCAAAAAAACCCAAAAAACAAAAAAAAAGCTATTCTGCTTCCTCCTTAAACAGGTTGTGTTTTTAACTTTCAGAAATATCCCCTTATGATTAATTACAAAATAACTAGCCTTACAGTGATGAGTAACACATCTCTATAGGGGCATCTGCCATAGGAGACTTGGAGACATTGTTAATCCTTATGCTTGTGAACTTTATACCATGCCAGCTTTATAATTCTTCGTAATTAATTGAAGATGATACCCAACACCTATGTAGTGCTTACCACATGACAGGGACCATCTTATACAGATCTATAGATAATAATATATATGTGTATTATATACATATATACTGCATGTATATATAATATTTATATGAAATTTATATATATATAAGAAATTTGTCATGTTATACTCTCAGCAACCATAATAGGTAGAGGTGATTACCTGTATTTTACTTAGAGGTACAGAACAGACAAAAACTCTTTCCTAGCTGATATGGCTAGTAAGAGGAGAATAGATTCACACTCAGATGATCTTAATTCTTCCAGGGCCTGCCCTCTTGATCCCAAGATTTTACAACTCATCAAGGGCAAGGCCACGCTCTTTGTACTCTTAGGAGTCTTAGAATAAATAATGAGAATGATAGAGCAGTTACTTTATAACCGATGCTGGGGCATCTTTCCAGGCCAAAGAGAAAGACTGACTGATCAATGGGAGGGACACGAAGGCAGAGACGGGGGTAGGAAGAACATTGTGTTTCCCTTCGGTGTGTGTATGGAATAAGGAGCCTCAGTTTGGGCTTTTGCCATTTTGCCAGTACTACCAAGCCTGCCAATACTGAAAGAACAAACCAGAAAAGCCTGGTCGGGTCCTTCTGGGGACACCTAGGATTATAGCCACAATCTGGCACTTCCTAGCTGTAGAACTCTGAGCAAGTCACCTCAGCATCAGTTTCCTCATCTCTAAAATGGGGAAGAGGGCAGAGGGAGAGGGGAAGGAAGGGATACGATGAGCTAAAGCAGGCATGCATTAACGCTGTATAAATTACAGAAAACTACACAATTGTAAATCTTTCTCATTATGACTCATGATTCCACTTAAAATATGTGATCTTTGAGGCTCCTGGCGGGCTCAGTTGGTAGAGATCTTGATCTTGGGGTCATGAGTTTGAGCTCCATGTTGAACATAGGGCTTACTTAAAAAAAAAAAAAATGTGATCCTCATGACCTTTATTAAGCTTGTTTTTCTGCAGAAGTATGCGTGTTTCAGTAGAAGGCAACATCTGTGGGTTTAATCAAGCTTAGCTGCTTGGGTGCTTCAGCCATCATTTCTCAAGGACTTTTTCCTAGCCCATGACTCAGTGGAGACATCTGTCATCCCACCTGAAAGATTTCTTTGCTTTTGGTACAAACAAGCATGGGCGCTAAATGGCTAAGGTGATATTTGATGTCTGGTGATAAAAATGTGTAATCACGTGGGAAGAATTTTAAACAACTGGAAATATCCCTTAGATTGCACAAACATGAATTCCTTTTCAAACTTGGACAAAATGTAAGGCAGATGGCGGAGGGGGAGGCTCAGCCGTGCGGCCAGGCGGAGCATCGTCAAAGATGCCACATGAGTGCAGTGGCCAAATCTAAGGGCCCCCCTGCCCCGCACTGGTTTACAAGCACCACATTTACCAACAACAGGATTTGAACAGAGCTGTGATGAACAAACTCCCTGCTGTATTTCTTTTCTTCTTAATTCTTCCTCAGAATTAAGGTCCGTGGTTTGATAGGCCTGTCTTAACCTATTATTTGAACAACCAGGGAGCCAGTCCTCCACCCAGGTTAGTTGATTTATGGTGGTTAGACCATATCGAGAATATCGTGTTTGCATTGGGGTGAGGAGAGGACACATCTTAAGATCATTGGCAAACAGATGGGAGCAAAACTGTGGACTCTGTTTAAATCCTGTTGTGAAGAGGCTTAAGGAACTGGGGGTTTCACTTGCAAAAAGAAAGGAGTGGAAGAGGGGATGGGGACAGAATTTGGGCCCCTCTCTGCATGTTTGTGAGGGACTGAGGATATGGAAAGTAAATTCAACTTGTTTTTTGCAACTCTAGAAAATAGTGTGACCTCTGTGTAACTCTTGAGCCTCTTACGCTTTAGTTGCCTCGTTTGTATAATCAGGGATTGAACTGTTTCCCAAAGGTTCCCCTCAGTGCTGAAATCCCATGACTAACCAGGTCCAGTGAGTGGGATTCACTGGAAGGCAGGCCTCTCGGAGTGAGCTTCCTGTGTAAGAATGGAATGTTCCAGTGTTGCACTTGCCAAAATAAATTCGACACGTGCCACATACGTAATTTTAAATTTTCTAGAAATCACATTTTAAAAAGAGACAGGTGAAATTCCAGTATATTTTATTTGATCCAATATATTGAAAATGTCATTACTTCAATATGGAATTGGTGTAAAAAGTTATTAACTTCTTCATACTTAAACATTCATAATCCATTGTGTGTTTTACACCTGTAACACATCTCAGTTTGGACAGGCCGTGTTTCAAGTGGTCCACTACCACCTGTGGCCGGTGGCTGCCATCTTGGGCAGCACAGCTTTAATGACCCTGTGAATGCTTACCACGTGTCAGACCCTAGTGAGCGGCTTTATGTGAGACTTTTCATTCAGTCCTAAGTCCTCTGAGAGATTCCAAGTCTATAAATGAAAAAACACGCTCATTGAGATTGTATAATTTGCATACGTCCACACAACTAGTAAGCCACAAGAGCCCCAAATGGACGTTAGATCTGTCTGATCCCAGTGCCCTTAACCATTAGGCATACTGCAGGGGGCAATAGTGAGTTCCCCGTCCAGAAACAGGATGGTTACTTACATGCAAGATGTCTGGGGTGGAACTTTGGCAGTGGATTCCACAGGCTTGACATAAAGTTGAATTCCAAGAGAAAGACACAGTATAGCAGTTTGTCCTCAAGCAACTCCTTAACAAACACACATTCTTTGTCCCTGGCAGGGCATGCTTTAATGACCCCAGTCATTTTGGTCATCAGATACCTCTCTAAAGAAATGAGCTGGGAGTTTTCTGGAAAGATAGTTCATAACTGGTTCCTAGAATATTATTTCAAATATGAAACTATCACTGTGTTTACACTTTTAAAATCATCCAGTGCTTTTATTTTTAACTTGATGTGCCTGTTGAATACATCAATGATGATTGAAGAGGGAGTCGTGTGAG
This sequence comes from Ursus arctos, assembly GCF_023065955.2. NCBI lineage: Eukaryota > Metazoa > Chordata > Mammalia > Carnivora > Ursidae > Ursus > Ursus arctos. The sequence goes on from NW_026623067.1 coordinate 60,708,227, forward strand.
AAGGAAACCAGACTTGGCTCTCTAAGCTACAGCCGCCTTAAGAACAGCGCCCTGTCCCGCATGGCTATAATTAGCTGTGTATCCACCTTGGACCCTCGGGGGAGTGTTTGGACATTCCCAGACAGCCTGTAAATCCCCAGCAGTGAAAGGTCATGGGTCAGAGGAAATGGCTGTAATCATTCTTCTCATACAGACCTGCAGTAAATAAGAAATGACAAAAATAATGTTTACAGATGGTTTATTGCATTATTCCTATTTTTAAAAATCAGATATTTGGACTTCACTTTGAGGGCTTCCTCTGCCGTGTGCCCCAATGCTTCAAAACATGAACAGTGTTTTGTTTTCATTTTCCCATTTTCATGCCGTGTGAACATTTCCTGCTGTAGATGAAGAAGAAATACATCACGCAGTGATGGGACGCAATGCCTTTGAAAGAAATGATGTTAAACACAACAGGGCGGCAAGATCAGTGAAACTTCAGTCATCGATTAGACCTGTTTATAATTGAAGGCAGCTTCTTTTTATGTGGCTATTTTTTGGAAGGGAAGCTATATCTAATAATTTTCCCACTCATGTAAAAGTACACACACTTGAACTTTGCCTTTTATGTTGAAATCTTCTCACATCATTACATAACCCGATCTTTGAGTAGGATTGCCATGAAGGACACATGTGAGAAAGTAATGGGGTTTTAGCACTTTGAGTGGGGTTTCCTAGCTGTTAACGTTTTACTGAGCCGCTCCTCTGTTTTCTGCCACCTGAAGATAAGGACACAGCCCTTCCGTTAGCTCGTCCACCACACCTGAGGTTCTTGAACCCCATCCACTTCGCTGCTGTGCCAGCCGGCAGCCAAAACCGCCCCAGCCCACCTGGGACCGCTGCTCCCACTGGCCTTCCAGCTGTTCCATAACTTTCTCAGACCAGGAAGAGTAACCGATGGACTGGCTCCTAAAGTCTTCTGAAGTATTAAACAGGCTCAGAAGCGTAAATGTTAGTAACGGCAGGAAGGGGGGAGGATATTAGATATCATTCCTGCGTCCTATACAGTAGCAGCCTGTATCAGCAGCACGTCCCTCCTGCTCGTCAAAAGCAGTCTCGGTCTAAAAAGAAGAAAGAGTACATAGAGAAGGACTCTAATGCCATACTTGTCCCCCTGCTACTGACAGCATAATCCCACAACATCCACTGTGTAAAACCCAGACTTTGATTATCAAGCATTCACAAACTTGCAGGAGCCTCAGAGCAGATGTGAATTTCCAAAAGACTCTTCTATTTTAAGGGATTATCTTTGAAGCTTCATTTTTGTGTGCGTTCGTGTAACACATGCAAAGAAGCATAGGGGAGAGGTAGATGGCCGAGCATCGGGACTGCTGTCTGAAAGTCTGTCTCTTCCTTCTCAATTTTTGTAAGGACCAAAAAGCTGATTATTGATGTGATCCGGAACCAACCAGGGAACACATTGACCGAAATCTTGGAGACACCAGCCACGACACAACAGGTAATTGGCCTTTGAGTGTAAAATAATAAGTACCATGTATGTGAGTTGACTTTCTTAATCTTCATGTCCGGTGTTTACGGTTACGGCAAAGACAGTGTAACTGACCCGGTTTGAAGTCAGGAAATTTATGTTACTCTAGCCAGCTGAGTTCAGTCATAAATATAAAATCGCTATGACGGGAATGAAATATAAGATGCAGCACCAAATGTATGCTCAATGTCATTTTGTCCTAGACTAGGAAGATAATTATAGGTCTTTTAAAGCCTCTTAATGTTCATCATAAACCTTATCATACAGTGGGCGGACAGATAAGTCAGTTAAAAGTTCTGGTCAATGGGATGTCAAAAAATACCTTTCATATCTTGCGACTCACTTGCTAACTTGAAACAAGCATCTCACACATTAAAACTGTTTTCCAAATGCTTCAGAAGTGAATGTCTTGAGTCCATCAGGTCAGAGCAGCATTATCGTGCTGTAAATAACTAAAGGTTCTTAACAATCTTGCATTAAAGCTGTGATCAGCGTCTTTTAAAATGCATCATTGTTTGTTTTAGTTCATTCTGAATTAATTCACTGCTGTTGCTTTCGTATCAATAATTGCCACTCACTAAACAAAAGTTAGCAAAATTATCTCATTAGGGACTTCTTAGCAGAGCAACACATAATTTTCCTGAATCATTCTTTTTTTCCTTAAAGATTTATTTACTTATTTGAGAGAGAGAGAGAGAGAGAATGCGCGCACGTGAGTGGGGAGAGGGGCAAAGGAAGAGGGAGAGACGGAATCCTCGAGCAGACTCCCTGCTGAGCACAGAGCCCGATGTAGGACGTGGGGCTCAATCCCCTGATTTCCACTCATGACCTGAGTGGAAATCAAGAGTCAGACGCCCAACAGACTGAGCCACCCTGGCGCCCCATTCCTGAATCATTCTTCATTTAATTGGTTGCCAAGAAATGACTGTTCTTAATTTAAAAAATATGTAGAATGAAACTTCAAGTTATCTGGTGTTTGCTAACGTGTGAATATGTTTAAACAACGTGGGTGGAATATCCTAGTAATTTAGTAAGAGAATTTTAGTCCTTGTTGAATATTTAATTTTTCCCCAAATGTAGCATAGTTATGAGAATGCAGACTCCCAAGATCAAGTATAGTCCTCAGCACCTCATTATGTAATTCTAGGCACTTAGAAGGATTTCTCTGCCTCAGTTTCCTCATCTATAAAATGGGAATAATAATAGTGTGTAATTCACCGCAATAATAAATGATTTAAAACATGTTAAGTGGGTAGAATAATAACCGGCACATAGTAGGTGTCCAATAACCTATGACGCGCTGCAGTTAGTGTTGACCACTGAGCTGGTACACTATTGCCATGTACAGGATGCTGACCTACCTGTTGTCTAATAACATTTGTGTCCTCAGACTTTATATTGTGTCAGTCAGTTGTCTAATGAAATGGGAATATCACCAGTCTCCTTTTATTACTGTTTTTTTGAACAACCCGTCCAAATTCTATTCAGTCATTCATTTACAAATCATTTATTTGGGAACTTAGTATGAACTAAAGTAGTCTTATTCCCTTTGGTTCAAAGACACTGACCCCTGCAGGTTTTTCAGAGTTGGTAGTTTGAGCATTATTCCCTTACTAAAATAAAGGTCTCTGCCCTCGTAGCTACCAATCTCCATAAATACGGCTGATGGGTGAGAGTTCAGCCGGGTGCTGGATGCTCTGGGTGTTCTCATAGCTGGGTTTTAATGAAGAATGTAGTTTTAGTTTCCTCGACTGAGCTATCCAGGAATTTAACTCCTTCCATCCAGGGAATTAGAAAATACCAGTTATCCACTATCACATGTTCATTACTCAGGTGATTTCTCATCTTAGCCCTAGAGTAGCCATTGAGGATTTTGCTCAAAGGAAGCCTGCCACCATTGCTGTATTTCTCAAAAAGATGAAATAATCCCCTCCCAAAGACCTATTCAAAATCCGTGAAGAACGTAAGCTGATTCTGGTCTTTGGACTCTGACTTGAGGACTTCTTTTATTTTGACATTAACTTGCCTGGTACAGTTTATGGATTTGTGAGACCGGGGAATCAGAGAAAAGTCACCATCTTGATATTCCTTTTTCAGGAAACAGATCATGCCAGAGATATGGTGAGCCGTGCAATTATAGATTCCCAGGCTCCAGAAGAAATGAAGCATAGTCAGTCTATGGTTGAAGATGCCCAGCTACCCCTGGAGCAGAAGAAGAGGAAAATCCAGAGGAATCTTAGGACACTGGAACAAACTGGACACGTGTCCTCCGAGAATAAATACCAAGACATTCTCAATGAGATTGCCAAGGTTTTTGGAAATAGTATTCTTCCTTCCTCACTTAGCAGACATTTGCTAATCGTTGGTCACATGCTAGGCAGTCTCTGAAGTGACATAACAGATTCATAGTTGCATTGCCATGGTCAATATTATAGATTTTCAAAGACTTCAAAGCTATTGATGACTTTTAATAGAAAAAATTCACAACTTCCCCAAGTCATTAGGACATTTGACACACACCAGAAATAAATGCTTAGGAAATTTAATAGACAAGTTTCATCTATACCTTTAAGCAATACCTACTAAGTTTGGGGGTTTTTTTAAGATTTTATTTTTTTGGTAATCTCTACACACAGCATGGGGCTTAAACCTACAACCCCAAGATCGAGTCACATGCTCTATTGAGTGAGCCAGGCAGGTGCCCCAATACTTAATAGTTTTAAAAATGATACTTCAATGAGAGGTCTCTTGTTAGATGTCATATAGCCCAGTTGCTCTTAGGACCTGCCACTGAGACAGTAACTCTGTGTCCCTGAGAATGTGCCTCTGAGCAGTTGAGCCTAAATGCAGTGAAGACTTCAAGCGTGCTTTTTCTGTTTTCTCATCCCATACTTTTACAGTTGGGAAACTTCCTGAGAAAAGGATCTCAAATTAGTGTAAGGAAGCATCACAGGAAATGGCTGAGATCTGTTTGCCAAGGATAAGGACGTATATATTTGTGTCAAAAGGACATTTCATTCTTTTTATCCAAATATGCAAATTAAAATGGGTCTGGAGGTTAAAGGCAATTAAGTGATCAGAAAAAAAGTAAATGTCCTCACCTTCTTGGTGGAAAATCAACTCTGCTGCTTTCTTCCATGGAAAGTTATGGTCACTTACAGCAGTAGACTTAGTCCTCCGAGCCTAAGTGACTCAAGGGAAGTCACATTTCTTTCCATGGCTCTGGGGTGGAAAATATTTCTCTCTGGGAATAATTAGTAGAGAAATTAATGCTTTTGCCTTAAAAAAAAAAAAAAAAGAGGGGGCTACCATAAAGGCATCCTCCAAAAGATTCTGTTTACTGGAGAATTGTTATTTAAGGGTATATGTGTGTCTGCCCAGATTCCTAGGGGAATGTGTTTTAATTTGTCCACATAAGGAAAATCATATTAAACAAGCACCATTTTCTTAAATGAAACATTTTCATCGTTTATCAGTTAGAATTATAAATAAATTTTATGTCTGTAAGTTTAAATATAGCCTAGCTCCTGTAAGTTGTAAGAAGCTTCGACAACTGAATGTTCTCTGAACTCTATTTAATAATCTTTCCGATCAGTCTTGAGAACTCAGTTGTTTTTAGAAACCTTGAGAAATATTTTCCAGATTAAAAAGGGTTTTGTTTGTTTGTTTGTTTTTACTTATTTCTAAAATGAATGCATTGATTACATGTAAACCTTTCCAGGTAAAGTATTTTTCAAAGTGAAATGTTGAACACATTCTGAAGACATTGCTGTCTCCTGGGAAAGTCTTCCTCAGGCCCCTCTTAAAACACAATTTTTCCTTAATTGTATGGTTATTCCAAAAATTATTCTCTGCTTTTCCATCAAGGAAACAAATAAACTTTAGCAACTCTGTTAAAGTGAAATATGGGCCCTTGCCAGTCTGAAGTATAAGCAAGGAAGGAGGGACACTTTAGTGTTCAGAGATTAAGGTCACAGGGAAGCTACAGGTTAATGGTCACAAATAGGGATTTAATAGTCCACATGCTTCTTGTCCCACATTGGCAGTATCATAAAGTCACCTTCTTAAATCTCGTATTATAGCCTTGGCTTGTTCTTGTAGGACATTCGAAATCAAAGAATACATCGTAAGCTTCGAAAAGCTGAATTGGCCAAACTTCAGCAGACCCTGAAGGCACTTAATGAGAAAGCAGCATTTTATGAAGAGCAGATTAATTATTATGACACCTACATAAAGACTTGTTTAGACAACCTAAAAAGAAGGTAAGTTAAAATCCTATGTCCGTTAGTGGTGTCCTGGTGTAGAGGGGTGTCTGTTCTTTTACAATCCTGGACCGTGGGGCTTGGAAGCAAACTGCTTGCTCTATTTTATAACCAAACACTAGAATCTCAATCTTGTGATTTGCCATTGTGATCTAAGAAGTCAGAAGTGCATTTGGGAACTTTTGCCCATCAGCAGTGGAGTTCAAGTAGCTGAATCTGTTGTATTTTAAGCAAGTAGCTATAACACTTGGGGAAGCACTCTCCTTTTTCCTTTTGTCTGTTTTAGTCAAAGGTGTCTTTGAACACTACGATAAAAATTAAAGCTACTCTTGTTTTTTGAACGTTTACAATAAACAGTATCAATGTTAGATAACTCCAAGCATTTGCTAACCGTGGAATGCAGCCTAATGATTTACAATTGCTTAGTGGGGCCCCTGGGTGGCTCAGTCAGTTATGATTTCAGCTCAGGTCATGATCTCAGGGTTGTGAGGTAGACCCCACACGGGCTCCTGTGCTCAGCATGGAGTCTGATTGAGATTCTCTTTCCCCTCTACCCCTCCTCCACTAACCACCCCCCTCGCTTGTGTGTGCTCTCTCTCGCTCTCTCAAATAAATTTTAAAAACCTTTAAAATTGCTTAGTGGTTTTAAAAAATTACTATTGATAGGGACGCCTGAGTGGTTCAGTTGGTTAAGTGTCTTCCTTCGGCTCAGGTCATGATCCCGGGGTACTGGGATCGAGTCCCACTTTGGGCTCCAGTCCCACTTTGGGCTCCTTGCTCAGCAGGGAGCCTGCTTCTCCCTCTGCCTGCCTCTTCCCCTACTTGTGCTCTCTCTCTCTCTCTCTGACAAATAAATAAAATCTTTAAAAACAAATTACTATTGACAGAAAAGACAAAATTTGGCAGTTTCCTATTACCCATTAGTGTATATATTACAGAGTTTTTATACACAACAAAGCCACTTTTAATGAGTATTCTTGGCTCGTAATTGTTCTTACTCCTAGACTAAGGTCGATACTAATCGAATTTTAATTACCCATTTAAATATGTCATGCAGTATTTTCATGTAATCCATGTAGTCAGATTGACAGTAGGAAATGGTGCTATACGGAAAAATCAACTGCGTTAATCATAGAAGATTTGATGAAGGGAGGGAAGCAAATTTAAACCCCATCTATTTGGGCCCCACTAGCTCTGCATTTTAATTCATTTGCTTGCAGGCTGTAAATTACTTTTACTCTGTTCCTGGGAAGAAGAAGTTGATCAAGCTAATAAGACCAGTAGAAATAAGGTTGTTAGAGGGCATTTTTTACATATTTATTGCAACTACTTGAAGGCATTTTACAAGCTCTGCAGTTAGGTGAGCTGGATTTGCATTCTAATTTCCTCCTACATTGTGTGATCTGTGACCCAGCCCAGTGAACCTCTCTGGAACTTCAATTTTGTCATTTTTAAGGTGGCAGGAGGAGTACCTGCTTCACAAGCATTGTTATGAGATCTAAACGAACAATAAGAAAGGACTTGATTTATTTCAAAGCACTATGGAAATGTCAATTTTGCAAATGTGAGGCAATCTTCATAAAGCACTTAGAACATTGCTGGCCACATCGTTATTCATTAAGTAAACTAAAGAACTCTTAATAATACCTTTACTTAGGACTATGTAGCTGAGGTTAATGAACCACAGCTGCTTGCAGAATGACTTAATACAGCCACGTAGCTCCATATGCCTGAGAAAATAGAGGACAAGTTTTATGAAAAATGTTAATCTGTCATTCAAACTTCGGTCACTTTGAAAATAGCTTTCTCTAATATTTCAGTAGTGAGGTTTTATGGTAAAAAGTTTCATACTCAGGGGCGCCTGGGTGGCGCAGTCGTTAAGCGTCTGCCTTCAGCTCAGGGCGTGATCCCAGCGTTCTGGGATCGAGCCCCACATCAGGCTCCTCCGCTGGGAGCCTGCTTCTTCCTCTCCCACTCCCCCTGCTTGTGTTCCCTCTCTCGCTGGCTGTCTCTATCTCTATCAAATAAATAAATAAAATCTTTAAAAAAAAAAAGTTTCATACTCAGAGCAGTGGAGCCCAGTGTGAGCAGTGGTGGGCACCCGGGCCGGGTTATTGCACCACCGGAAACCTGACTTTGCCGTCATGACAACAGACAGTTGATTCTTATTTTTGCAGAAATTCTCGAAGGTCAATTAAACTAGATGGAAAAGGAGAACCCAAAGGGATGAAGAGATCTAAGCCGGTGAGGTACACGGCAGCAAAGCTGCATGAGAAAGGTGTCCTCCTGGGGATAGACGACCTTCAGACAAACCAGTGAGTGTGACCGGCAATCTGCACAGAACACAAGCGCCCTCTAATCACTCCCATAAAATCTGACTCCCTTCTCTTTGGTTTCCTGTGGCCTTTGAAGAGAGCTTCATTATGTCTGTCCAGGCTTACCCCCGATTCCAGATGACGGGGGAAATACGCATCCTGTAATCCTAGTCTTCCCATCAGACCCCCAGCATCTGGTGCCGTGGGTTGTAGGAAGTGCCCAGCAGGTCACTGGGTTTCCCATGGCTGGTCCAGTGCGTTTGGATTTGCCAGCCTCCCCTTTCCCACCAAAAGAACTGAGTCATATCAGTGAGAACCAAAAGCTGTCTTTGGGTCTTGCATGATAAGAGTTATTTACAAGTGCAAAATAGTACCTTTCTCCTTTCAAAGCCACAGACTGTGTGCCAACACCTGGGGCAAAACCAGCTGCATGTGCTGTTGGTGTGTGTATTTGACCTAGAGGGGAAAATGGAACCCCTCCTCTGCAGCCCCGCACCACGTGTCAGTGGGTTCACTGTCTAAAGGGACCATGAGCCTTGCGCCCCATCACTACTGGGGGGAGCCGGACTCACTGTGCGCGGTCCTCTCTAACTCCTGCCTTTTCTCCGGGCCTGGCCTCTATTCCATTTATCCCAGCAAACCTTCTCTCGACTACACCCACTCAGAGAACATGCTTCCTCATCTTTGTAGTTTCAGTAAAAGAAATCATCCAAAATATTCAACGGCCGGAGACACCTGGGTGACTCAGTCGGTTAAGTGTCTGGCTGTTGATCTCAGCTCAGGTGTTGATCTGAGGGTCGTGAATTCAAGCCCGGCCTTGGGCTCCATGTTGGGGGTGGAGCCTACTTTAAAAGGAAATAAAGTAAAATAAAATAAAATTCAAGTGGCCTCTCAGCAGTTCAAGTCAATATTTAATCCTCATGTTCTGCGAACCTCCTATTTCCAACCATATTTTAATAGCATTTCTTTTGTAATAAAGCACCTACTTCAGTGCTCTCGGCTACAGTCCCAACAAGGGCCTCCAAACCCAGTTTTCGTGAGCAGAGTGGGGAAGGGGTGTGATGGGAGGTTTGGGGGACCTCCTTAGGATTTTCCCAGGGGACCTTGCACTAAGCATGGTAACTAAAGATTCCACTAACTTGTATCAGGTTTACACATAAAGTTGCAGTTCCACGTGTGTGAGTGTTCCTTTCTTCACTAGGTTTAAAAATGTTACGTTTGATATTGTATCTACTGAAGATGTGGGCATCTTTGATGTCAGATCAAAATTCCTTGGTGTTGAGATGGAAAAGGTACAGCTCAATATTCAGGTAAGCAGGGATTTCTGCAAAATGGGGGTGAGTTTTAGAACATGGGGCCTTTGTGCCTCCCCTGGCTTCTACCCTTCGTAACAGTGAAGTTCACCAGAAGGCCCCTTCGAGACTTATTTGCCAATATTAGCTTTTTAAGCATGGATCTTTTTTTTTTTTTTTAAATGTAAATTTGTTTTGTTTTGTTTTGTTTTGTTTTTAAAGATTTTATTTATTTATTCGACAGAGATAGAGACAGCCAGCGAGAGAGGGAACACAAGCAGGGGGAGTGGGAGAGGAAGAAGCAGGCTCATAGCAGAAGAGCCTGATGTGGGGCTCGATCCCAGATCGCCGGGATCACGCCCTGAGCCGAAGGCAGACGCTTAACCGCTGTGCCACCCAGGCGCTCCGTTTTTTAAAAGCTCTGATTTTTCAAAATATTGGAACCCAAAATGCTTTTAGATGGCAAACCATAGTGGTCAGTGTTAAGGCATGTTTCCATTTTGAAACTTAGAGGATTAATATAGTATAAAAGTATTGAGAGCTATTAAGGTTGGAAAGTTTTCTTTTATGAGGAACTTGAATTTCTTTCTAAGAGTACATATGCCCAGGATTGGAACTTTCCTTATCTCATTTCTCCTTCTTTCTCCTTAGAATCATTTTTACATTAGTGTATTAAATCAGCTAAATGCTTAGGGGGCGCTTGGGTAGCTCAGTCTTTTGAGCTCCAACTCTTGGTTTTGGCTCAGGTCCTAATCTCGCAGTCAGTCGTGGGAGCTCTGTGCTCAGGACTGAGTGTACTTCAGATTCTCTCTCTCTCTCTCTCCTTCCTGCTTGCATTCTCTCTCTCTCTCTCCTTCCTGCTTGCATGCTCTCTCTCTCTTTCAAATAAATACATAAATAAAATCTTTTTAAAAATTCTCCCTCCTCCCCCCCATGCATGCTCTCTCTCTCTCTCTCCTTCTCTTTCTCTCTCTCTAAAATAAATGTATCTTTTTTAAAATATCTGTTGAATGCTCAGGATGATAAGAATGAAAGACATTGTGCAAAATAGTTATCTGTAAGTAGAAAAATGGTGTCCGTAGTCTGAATTATTGCCTTTTTCTCATAAGAACCACATTTAAGCTAAATATACTTGAGTAAAAAGTGAGACATCCTATTTTCATGTCCAAAAACCACCACAACAACAGAAAATAAAGGGAGTGTGCAACCAAATGTTTACTCCCAACCTCTTCTTAATCCTTAGTGTAGGATCGGTTAAAAGAAATATTTGAGGGGCCCCAGGTGGCTCAGTCGGTTAAGCGTCTGCCTTCGGCCCAGGTCATGATCCCAGGGTCCTGGGATCGAGCCCCATGTCTGAGCTCTCTGCTTAGCAGGGGAGTCTGCCTCTCTCTCTCCTCCCCACTTGTGCTCTCCTCGCTCTGTCTCGCTCTCTCAAATAAATAAATAAAATCTTTAAAGAAAAAAAAAGAAGAAAAAGAATTATTTGAGTTTTTCTTTTTCACATAAGAGATTTTAAATGGAAATATCACCTAATTACTTGGGTCCCAAATTACTTGTAAAATGGTTCCCAGGTATTCTGTACGTACGTATACAAACCATCTTGATGAGCCCCTGCAAGTGACAGGTTCTAGCCTCACTGCCCACTGAGCCAGTGGCCAAGAGCCCTGAAATGACTCTCCTCCTAGGAGAAGATGCCAATCCCTTCTTTTCGGTCTAGCATTCCTTGTAGCTTAAAAAGAAAAATAAGTGAGTATGATAAGGCCATTGAGATCATGGGGTAAATTAGAGTCTAAAGAGAAAATGAAAGATAATGTGTTATTATGAAAAGTATACATAAGTGAACAGTATTATTTTCTACCTTATTTTAAATGTCACTAAATATATCCATCTAACAATTTAACTGAAAATCTTGAGTGACCTTATGTACCACTTAGATAAATATGGGAAGAGAAAAGAATGTGCTCCCAAGTGAATTGTCTCGGTTAGTCCTTCTTCTTTAGAAGTGGCAAAGACATACCGTGCGTTTGTCAAGAAGGAAATGACCCAAGGCCAATCAGCATCAGCTGGACAGATGAATTCCACGTGACCAGGAGACACCTGTCCAGAGAGGCCTCAGGAATTCCATGAGACTTCCTTTGAACAGTGGTGCAAATTCCAAGCTTCACTTGCTCCTTTGTTAAGGATTCAGTAGGATTAGCTATTCACGCCATTCATCTGTACACATAATTGATTGTGAAATTTTACTCCTTAGCTGCATACAGGTGGCTAATATGCCCCAGATTCTTAAAGTCATTAATATATCACCAGGGCTAGCTACATAATTTGCAGGGCTTGATGCAAAATGAAAATGTACAGCCCCTTATTCAGAATTATTGAGAATTTCAAATTAATAACAGCAGAGCCTTAACCTAAGTGCAGGGCCCTGCTGATCATGGGACCCCGCACAGGTTAAATGCCCCAGTAGCCAGCCGTGCACCTAATAGCTAATAAAGTCAGACTTCTGTTTATCCATAAGGCCTTCAGACAATTACATTATCACATGAATTACCAAAGAGGATATGATGGCCAGGTCTTTAGTGAGACAAGGATTGGCAACAGGACAGAAATTTTAAGAGAATTAAGGGAGATCACTTCTAACGTTATTTCTAGGTTGTCTTCTTCCACTCTTTCTTCAGTTCATAAAGATGATATCCTAATTAAATCCTATAGGTATTGGCAGTATACCTAACAGGAGGGTGTGACTTAAGTGAGTATGTTCTCCTTGCACAGATAATGACCAGTGTTCATCAAGGGCTACAAGGTTGACTCTCTTCCTTTCCCAGATGAAGAACTGAGGTTCAGAGAGCTCGTTATGCCAGAGGCAGCTGGAGTCCAAGTTCTTCATGCTTGGCTCCACTGCCCCCTCACAGGATTCCAGTTAATCCTGACAAGGCATGGATGGCTTACAAAGAGCTTGTAGCCCTTGATCTCCTATGCCCAACAGCACCCCCGTGAAGTTGGCAGTGTTCTCTCAATTTACACACAAAAAAAACAGAACTTCAGAGAGGTTGTGTGATGTTGCAAGGTCATAAGATAGCAAATGGTCAAGTTAAGTCTCAAATCTGATCTTCCATCCACAAGTGCAGTCATTTTCTTTGCTCTCCACCTTGGGGGCCCATCTAATTCAGGTGTCTCTTAACCTAGAGCAGAGTACAGCTGGAGGTAATTGAAGAAGTGGAGGAGGAAGCTGGAAACAGCCAAAGTTCTCTCAAAGATGATTCCAACTTCTTAATGGAAGTTAAGCAAGTAGCCTTGCTTAATGTAGATGCAAGACATTATCATTAAGAACTAAGAAGCTTCCAGAGCTGGGAACAAGAAAATGAGGTCTGAATATTAGTCTATGGCAGCTCAAGAATGATCTGATCTATTTGGGAAAGACCCCCTGTCCTGTGGTATTAGGAAACATTGCCGTTTATGTCATGCATCTGAGTAGTGTGACCCAGGTCCTAATTTTAGCAAGAGTTGACTTCCTCTGTTTATATGGTGGCAGTGGAACATAGAATGATAGACTGACTTAAGAGTAAGGACTTGTTCTCAATACAGGAACAGAAGTAGTCTAGATCAGGAAGGACTTGCTTTATAGGGGGGTGTCCAAATTTCTATCACACAGCTTCAGTACATAACATGATCATTTATCCCCATTTCTACATACATATTTATAAAGTCTACATGCCCCTACTACTATACTCAAAATATACTATATAAAATAGATATACAAAATTTAAATGTTTAAAGGATGAGAAAAAATAAGAATAGGAGTTCTCATATTCTTTTTGCTCCCCAAGGAATCGCCTTGCTTGCTCCACTATAGAAAGCACCACTATTGTAAAGGCTATATTCCATCTTGCTTGAATATTTGTATTTTTAATTTTTCAATTAAAAAGTATAATTACAAATCTGATATTAACTTGATGATTGTTTTCTGTTATGCAGTGCTTACCAATTCTAAAAATCTATTTTCTTTCATTTAGGTAAGTGATTCTCAAAGTATGGCACTCAGACCAACCATGCCATCATCACATGAGAACTTGTTAAAATGCATATTCTTGGGCCTCACCCCAGAGCTGAAAAGTCAGAACTTCCAGTGGGTGGGGCCCAATGATCTGTGTTCTAACTAGCGTGTGTATTTAACGGGATGATTTTGATGCACACTCCATAGTTAGGTCAACTGAATCTTATTTTTGTCCACAGATTCTTCTAGAATGTTTTTTAAATGTGCAAAAATGTCAAATTTGAGATTTAATGATGATCTTCACAATTTCAGGATTTACTTCAGATGCAGTATGAAGGAGTAGCTGTAATGAAAATGTTTGATAAGGTTAAAGTGAATGTGAACCTTCTCATATACCTGCTGAACAAGAAATTCTATGGAAAGTGAAGTGCCTACAGAAATTTCATGGAATCTGTATCACCTGGATTAAGAAATGAATCTGTTTAATATTTTTGTTGTTAAACATGATTGAAATCACTGCTTATAAATGTGTGATTTTTTTAAAAAAACAAAAAAGACCAAAACTATTCTGAAGAATGTACCCATGTGCCTTTTTGATAATCTGATACTATGGTAGAATAATCCAAAAGCAATGAGTTAACATAAACACTTCCACATTATACTGTGGTATAGGTACTCTGATTTAAAACTTTGGACATTCTGTGATTTGTTTTAAAGTAGGGAAAAAATAAGTTTAGATGACTAGAGACAAATCTGTAAACCTATTTTCCTATGAAAAAAATTTTAAATGTCCCATTTGAATAACGTAATTCTTCATAGATTTTTTTTTTTTTGGTCTATGGAGAAATGGAAAGCTAATTATTTGTAATGAATTATTTACACAGATACTTAGTTCTAAGCCCTACCTTCTGGGAGTTACCAATTTTAAAGAAGTTTTGTGCAATTCAAAGTGAAGTTTTTATAATTGAAAGTGATAATACAATAACACTTTCTGTATAAAAGTATATATTTTATGTGATTTATTCCTACTAAATGAAGTGCACTACTGCCTCATGGTAAAGACTCCTGTTCCCAGAGCCTTGAAGTAACTAAGGAACACCACGGTAGCGATCTTAAGCCCCGACCTCCACCCCTCACAGTTTATTTGAATACTTAAATTCACCTCACAATTTTTTGTAATGCAATAAAATCAGTATTTAGATGGTTTTTAAATGTATTCTTTGAAAATTGTTTTATGTAAAATAAATGTTACTGAATTACATAAATTTGGCTTTTTAGTTGTCTTAATAAATCTTAATCATGTAATGGGTAGAAGGTTCTTGATGGGACTTATCAGGAAAAGAAACAGTACGCCTGAAGCTGTACCTGGTGAAGCTGCTGTGACCAAGAGATCCAAAACCCTGTGGCTGGAACAAGAGAGAAGTTTGTTATTGTCAAATTCAGCAGTTCAAAGGTAAGTGAGCAGGCCCACGAGATTATCTAGGGCCCAGACTGGCCATTTGGCTCTGTCCTTATCACTGACTCCCAGCCCCAGAAGAGGGAAAGAAGTCCAGTGCCTGCGTGTGTCACTTCTACTTACGTCCAATTGGCCAAAACGTAGTCATGCTGCCACACTAGCTTCAATAGAGGCTGGGAAAGAAGCTCCCCAGCTAAGCAGCCAGGTACCCAGTGAAAAGGTGCTAGTACTGAATGAGTGATTGCTGGGGAGAGGGTAGCTATCTCCATGACTCTCAGCTATAGTCATCCAGACTCTCAGGCTGGAACCCCGGACACTCTATATACTGTTCATTCATTCAACAGGCTTTATTTTCCACAGAGATTACAAAACATTGAGAAAGTGTAACTTAGGCACATTTGACACAAATGAACTTTAAGTGTGAGGCCAGCAGAATTTGGAAAGTTCCCATTTTTAAAATAGAATCTGCCCCTTTAGTGACCGTTTCCAGCTGTACGTATTTTTAACAAAGAGAAAATGCTCTTTGTCTAAACAATGCTCAAAACAGTGCTCACTAGCTTAACAGTTCGTGGATGGGGGTGGGGGGTGATGCATTAACCTTGGACTCAGACCTGCATACCTAAAAGGAAGCAAATAAACATACAGTTGCTTAGGTGTCATCTTGTGAATAGACCTTGTCCTCCCCTGCAGCGACATGATTACCTGAGGAACAGGAGCCAGGGGCAGTAGGAGGTAGCTTAAACTTCCTCCCTTGGGCTCCAGGAGACATTGTTAATGGAAATGTGTCAGAGGAGCCAAACTTAAGGGAAAAAATGCTGGCAGGCAAAAGCTAACCTTTCATAGTATCTCTGAAGGGAGTTTGTCTTACTGCAACACTGAACATTATGCTTGAGTGTTATCTGTATTAATATAGACCTTTTTATCCTGCCAGTACCCCCGAGGAAAGGGGTGAATGTTTTCTCTCTGTTGGCCCACAGTGTATGGCTGTTGTTGAAGAGACTACCAAGGGCTACTTGAAATCTTTAAGGCACATGAATGAATGAGTGACCCAGAGAAGGAGAACTGGGATGAAGAAAAGGAGCGTGAACAGGAAGAAGCCAATGGAGGTATGGATGTAGAGATGGTTGAAGCCAAGGCCCACGCCCCTCCCAGAAGGACTGAACCCCAAGCCAGGGACAGTTGTGTCTTATAACCCTAAGCCACTAAAGACTCATAACCATTTTAAGGGAGGAAAAATAATTTTCCCTCCCTCCTGCGTCATGGCTGAGACGCTGTGTAATAAAAAATTATCGAGAGAAAAACAAATACAAGTTTAAAATGCATGCCACATGTATACATGGGAAAGGCCCAGGAAAACTGAGAAAAACTCCTTGAAACAGCCCAAGCTCCCACCTTACTATCTTCGCTAAACACAAAAGAAGGATGTTGGGGTTGAGATGGGGGAGGGGCAGTGTGCAGTTCCAGGGAAGGTGAGAAGAGGAAAAGTTTGGTGAGTTGAGCTTGAGCTTGACCTTGCCTGGAAGATAAGCCAGGTGAATAAGTGATGTCTCCTAATAACTCTCTTCCTGGTATAGCCTCCCTTTCTAGTGTAAATTTTCTTCACAAATGTAAATTGCCATTACAGAAGGATAACTTGTATTTTCAGAGCTTCTCTGGTGAGCAGTTTCACAAAATAATCACTTCAAAATAAGCCATATGCCAAAGAGGCCCATTTTGGAGTGGCACATTCTGTTACCCTCCACCAGCCTCCTCCCCAGAGCTCATAACTTCCCTGACTCAGAAGAAAAAAATATATATATATTTTTTTACTTTTGAAACACTTAGCAATTGAAACTCTAACTTGACTCAGTCTAAAGCAGACTCCTTTACTTTGATGGATGCCTAGTCATGTTTCCAATATTACAAAAATGGTCTTCGGTTGGAAGGTTGAGTCCATGCTCCCGTGAACTCCACTTTTTAGCACTTAGACATTAAAAAGGCAATAAGGACTTAAGCTGCATTCTAGCTACTCTCTAAAGATGTGTTCTAGTAGTCTCCAATAGAGAGAAAACCTGTGCATATTTTAATAATCTGGAAGTTTGTGGTGAAATAGAGACCAGCTCAATGTGATCATTGTCTGACATGAAGTCATTGAAAGACCAGAACCATAACGTGGGGGGTGGGGGGGGGGCCTAATTAGAGGTGCCTTTTTCATGATGTAATTTTTATGACTTTGCCTGTGGTTAAGCAGGGATTTGTGGTACTCCTCAAACATTCCAAGAGGTGAACCACGGAACTCTGAATGTTGATAGTTGGCTGTATTTTAAGAGAGTCTGGTGAGCATTGGATCGCACACTGCTGATCAGTTTTTGAAAACCTATTGCCTCTGTTACTGAAACCGGGATTTGGTTAACAGGTTATGATAGAGTCCTCAAAAGTCAGGTTAAGATAGAGTCCTCAAAAGTCATCCTTTTTCAGCCACTGCTCTAAGTCCAGAGCTTGGCAGGGCCTTGTAAATGGTGCAGAGGTGGAGGCTGAAAGGCTGCTTCTGTGATGGGCTGAGAAGGAGACAGACGCCACCATCCCCCGTCGCTCAGGAGTCACAGTCTTGCTTCAGGCTGGCTGGTCCTTGGATGAATGCAGCAATGGCTAATTATCTGAGTCTCATAGGGCAGATGCTCCCCACTTAGTCTCCAAATAAAATAGCTCATACAGATGCTTCCTTGGTAAAACAGTATTTCTGGATGTGTCTCTGAGAGTGTTTCCAGAAGAGATTAACATTTGAATGCGTAGACTGAGTAAAGGTCCCTTCACCTTTGTGGGCAGACATCATCTAATCTGTTGGGAGCTGCAATACAAAGGGGCAGAAGAAGGCAAATTCTCTCCATCTTCTCCTCCCTGCACACACTGTAGTTCCTGGTTCTCAGGCCTCTGAACTCTGGAATTTACACCAGCAGCACCCCTGCTCCTCCTCAGGACTTCAGCCTCTGACTGGGAGTTACACCGTTAGCTCCGCCTGGTTCTCAGGCCTTCGGACTGGGACTGAATTTTATCACCAGCTAGCATGGTTCTCCAGCTTGCAGATAGCAGATTGTGGAACTTCTTGGCCTCTCTAACTGAGTGATCCAGTTTCTGTAATAAATCTTCTTTTTTATGTAAATCTATATACATGACAGAGATAGATGATAGAGATTGTTGGGTTTTTTGGTCTGGAAAACCCAGACTAACACAGAAGGGAAATTAATAGGAGAAGTAAAAGATACTGAGTTCACCTTATATACCTGGAACCAAAGATTCTGTAGTTGTTTTCTCTTTAACAGATACTGAATTTGACCTTTTCTTAGCACCCCAACCACAGGGTAGTCTACCCTTCTACCCATGGTTTAATTAGTGGAAATACATTTGTTGACCCATTATGAGAGATTAATTTTACTTATTTTTTAAGGTTTGTTTATTTTAGAGAATGAGAGAACACATGTGCAAGTGGGGGGAGGGGCAGAAGGAGAGACTCTCAAGCAGACTCCCCTCTAAGCACAGAGCCTGACCCCGGGCTCTATCTCATAACCCGTGAGATCACAACCTGAGCCAAAACCAAGAGTCTGGCACTCAACCAACTGTGCCATCCAGACACCCTGAGCTTAATTTATTTCTAAACTCAAAATACCAAAGCAGATTTGTAACAACAAAAGGCAGAGACAGGTCTCCTAAGGACTAGCTTGTAACTCGATTACAGACATGTTTGCTTCAAAAACAAATGTAGAGATACCTGCACAGAATCTGGGAGTATCTCACACCTAATTTGAATACTCTTTGATATTAGTTCCTATGAGATAGGAGCCCTGCTATCACCACCATTAGCTTCCAAAAGGAAATTACTAAGGAAGTTCTTGGAATATATTGCTGTCTTTGGAGGCTTCAAATAGAGGAGCGGTAACCAGAATACCAGAAGCAGGTAGATCGCCTAATGGGTTTAAAAGAAACTGCTTTCACATCATTTTGGGATTAAAATTTTCACCATTTTGATGTCACATTTGTTTTAAAACAGTATTAAATACCACAAACACTATAAAAGGGTAGCTAATGACTCATACGCTTTGCTGCCAGATAAGTTCGGAGTAAATGAAAACGGAGAGTTAGTATCAGATTATTTCAATATGAATGATGCTGCAATGTTGAGATTTCACTTCTGAGGAGTATCGACATGTTAGGTAACCTCCGGGACCGCCTGGTTAGGTAGATTTTCTACTCTGGGGAACCTACATACATTTGCTCTAAAAACTGTCAACAAAGGGATTTTGGTATGGGTGATATAGAACAAATGAACTAGAGAGAGAGCTTTTTCAAAAGCTCTAAGGAGCACACAAATATTGCAGGAATTTCGTAGAGTATGCAGAAAAAAACAGAAAACAGAACATTACCAACAGACCATAATATAAAGTTAAAAATTAAGCACAAAGCCAGTCAAAACTTCCAGAAGAGTTAGTGAAATTGATAAAAATATTTTCAGTTGAATTGCATATATGTACATACCAAAACTTACAAAATGCAGGTGACGTGTTCATTTGAGGGAGAAGTAGTGAAAATTAAGCAATTGGTTCAAAAGGTTAGGAGAATAAGAGTAAATGCAAAGAAAGTAGAAAAAAAGAAAATGATAAAAAGCCTGTGTGAAAATTGTTATTGAATAATAATTATTATTGAAAATAAGTTATAAAAGCAACAAAACAACAAGATGGGCATTGGAAAATGGCCATTTCCAACCTTTGGCCTGATTAATCAAGAAAAGAAAAGCAATGGTGCCTGGCTGCCTCAGTCAGAAGACCGTGCCACTCTTGATCTAAGGGTTGTGAGTTCAAGCCCCACATTGGGTGTAGAGATTACGTTTAAAAAAATAAAAATATTTAGGGCACCTGGGTAGTTCATTCGGTTAGGCATTTGCCTTCAGCTCAAGTCCTGATCCTGAGGTCCAGGAATAGAGCCCTGGGTCAGGCTCCCTGCTCAGAAGGGAGCCTGCTTCTCCCTCTCCCTTTGCCCCTTCCCCCCCACCTCGTGCTTTCTCCCTCTCCCTCTCTCTCTCTCTCTAAAATAAAATCTTAAAAAATAATCTTTAAAAAAGAAAAGAAAAAAAGAAAAAATACGCTGTTAGGGGAGATAAATTGGACAAAACTTCAGATAAAATAGCTTTAGAAGAATAAAATGCTGTGGGGCGCCTGGGTGGCACAGCGGCTGGGCATCTGCCTTCGGCTCAGGGTGTGATCCTGGCATTGTGGGATCGAGCCCCACATCAGGCTCCTCCGCTATGAGCCTGCTTCTTCCTCTCCCACTCCCCTTGCTTGTGTTCCCTCTCTCGCTGGCTGTCTCTTTCTCTGTCAAATAAATAAATAAAATCTCTAAAAAAAAAAAAATAAAATGCTGTATATACATACAAAAGTATACCATAAAGAGTTTAAAAACAATTACATATATGTACATCCATCAGGTAAATCTAGAAAAATGAAAACTACGGAAGTATTCCTAGAGTATGTTACTTTGTGTAAATATTTAGAACATACAAAGCAATACTAATTTTTTTGAAACATAAATATAAAAGTACAAAAACATGAATAAGAAAGTTATTCTGGGCAGGAAAAAATGAAATCAGAAAAGGGTACCAAAAAAGCTTAACCAGTAAAAGATAAATATATTTTTACATATATATATATGTTAATGCCAGGTTGTAGGCTCATGGATGTGATATTAGGCTCTGTACTTTTCTATATGCTTGAAATGTGTAATTTAAAGGTCACACAAACTATATGAAATCCTGTTCAGCTCTTTTTACCTCTCAAAGCAGCTTTTGAAGTGTGTCCATCCTACCCACCCCTGCCCCATCACTTTCAGCATCTGCCATCACTGGGGAACTTGTTAAAAAATATAAATTTTCAGACCACACCGCAGACCTATGGAATCAGAAACTCTAGAGATGAGGTCCAACACTACAGTTTAACAAGTCTTCCGCGTGACTGATCCATGCTAAAGTTTGGGAACCACTGTCTCAGAATAACATTTTTCTAAACTTTGACCAGGAACCCTCAAACATCACCATCACCTGGGGCTGCTTGTCAGAAATATAAAATCTGATTTCATAGTTCTGGGATGAGGTTCAGGAATCTCTCACTTGCGCGGGCACTGTGAGATGAAAGTTAAAACCACTGTTTCTGAAGGTAGGTTTTTGGTGGCTTCTCGAGCAATCCCCAACTTACAGAAAACACTAAAGTGAGGAAGAAATGCCTCATTCTGTTCCACTCTCCCCCCCCTTCACTGTATGTCAGCCTCACTCTAAAGGGTGCTTTAATCTAGCTAATAATGCACAAAGAATGAAGCATGCATTTCAGCAGCTCTCTGTGCATTCTGTTCTAATAACTAAGCAAAAAAAAGTGCTCTTTCAACTTCAGTTTTGTAAAATGGTTAACATTTTCCACCACTGAAATAGTTAAAATTTGAAAGTATCCTCATAGGCTTATCCCATTCATATTTTAAGGAGATACGTACATATATACTTGTCTGTGGATACAAATTCTGGACAGACAGAAACTTTTAACTATAGTCATCATGGGTAAGTGGTTCTTGGGGGGGCGCTGAAGATACTTCTTTTCATTTAATATCCTTGCACTGTTAGAATTTTTTGCTACATGTATTGATTACTTTTACATTTTACACTACTTCATTGATTCTCAGGTGGTCTTTATTCATGTTTAAACAATCCTGAAATTGAGATGTTTCTTACAATCAACGGTATGCAACAGTTTAATTGGCAGCGTTTCTGTGTGTGTGCTTGTAGCACATAAACTGAGTCTTAAAACTGATGGCATTTTAGGATTGATGAAAAATAGTATAAGTTAGTGAGGTAATACATAATGTTAGTGGTTCACATCTACTCTTGGATATGTTTTCCTCGCAGAACTGAATAGGGAAAAAATTAAGTAACGTTATATAACGGAGTTATTCAGTAATTTATTGATCAGCTTCTGCACACAAAGTGCTGTGCTGCGAGGACGATGGGCGGGGGGGGATACTGAGACAGTCTCTGCGGTATTTTCTCCTAGTTTAAGTGTCAGGGCTTTCACGGGGGAAGGACACTCTCAAAGCCAAATTCCCCTTTTAAAAAGCTTGCACCTGGCCAGTGACTCTCAAGTACAGTGTATGAGCCACAGGGTGCAGAACAGGCCCGCACAAGAGGAGACGGGGCTGCGGGTGAGCTTTCCTGGAAAAGGCTGGTGGAGGGGACCCGTTTCCCGTTGCGGTCCGCAGGGCTCACCAGATAAGCTCCCTGAGCCAAAGGAACTGCGTGCTGCTCCTCCCCGCCCAGCCCCGATGTCCCTCAGTGTCCGCCGCCCTGCCACTCGAATTTGGCCACACCGTACCAAACAAACTCCCGTACTGTGGTCCCAGAAAGCGTGAGGGACCGCCCGGGGGTCACCCGGCAGCCGCGTGGCGGCAGGCGCGGGAGCAGTGCCCGCTCGCAGGAGCGCGCAGCCGCGGGGCCGGGGGAAAGGCTGCGCAGGTGCCCGGGCGCGCGGCCTGGCGGAGAGCCGTGGGCGGAGGACAAAAGGTTGCAGCCGCGCGGGGCGGGAGCGCGGAGCGCGGAGCAGCTGCGCTCAGCCTCCGCCTGGTTACCTCCCCTCGCAGGCGGCCTACCCGTGAAACACTAAGCGCTAACTTCACCAAATAAAGAGAAACGAATAAAGAAATGTCAAGAAATCTTTCCAAACATAAGGGCTCCGTCTCATTAGGGCCCACCTTATCCCTAGAGGATAAACTTTCTAATCCCCTGTCCCTAAGTTAAAACCACGAGTCATTTTGAAACTTTTCAGCGAAATACCCAGTTTCCGAATGGAGAGCCACGCTCGGCCCGAGGTGAGGCGCTTGGCACGCGGGCGGTAAGGTCTGGGGCGCATCCCTGCTCGGAGGTGCACTGCGAACGCCTTTGCGCCGCAGAACAGTAATGAGAAGTGAAGGGAGCAGCCGCCCAGGCCGCGCCGCCCTGTTCGAAGCCCCCACCAGTCTGAATCACTGAGAGCTTCGCGGGTCAAAGGCGCCCAGAGGAAAAACTGTCTCGTTTGGATTCCCCCGCCGGGCAGTGGCCGGCTGCCGGCGGGGGCGGGGGAGGGGGTGCGAGCAGGCAACGGGCGGCGGGGTCGCCGAAGCCCGAGACCGCGGAGCGGCGGCCCAGGGACTCGCGGGGAGGGGGAGGGGAGCGCGCGGCGGGCTGCCACCGCCTCAAGGCGCACACTCGGCGCCGGGGGGCGCCCTTCCCCGCTCCCGCCGCTTGTCTCCCGCGCGCCGGGGTTCCGCCCCCGCCCCCGCCTGCGCTCTGAGAGAGACACCGGACGCGCCAGCGGACTCGCCTGCAGACCCGCCAGCTCTCGGGCCGACGCGAGCGTCCTCCTGTGGGCGGGCAGCGAGCGCTCTGCCGGCCCGCACGTGCGCCGCGGCGGGCGACTAGACCCCGCGGCCGCAGGGAGAGCGCACGGAGCGCGAGCCGGTGGAAGGCCGGGCCGTCTACCCGAGCCGCGCTGAGCCTCGGGACAATGGGGCCGCGGCAGCTGCTGCTCGTCGCCGCGGGACTCAGTCTGTGCGGCCCCCTGCTGTCTGCCCGCACCAGAGGCCGCAAGCCAGGTGAGAGCCGCCCCGCTATTCCCTCCCGGCCCGCTGTCGGGTCCGGCAGCCGGGGCCCCCGCGGGATTGGGGCGGGCGGGAGAGGGGACCAAATGGGCACAGGCTGCGCCTTCTCCTCGACGGGGAGCGGGGGTGCCCCTGGCCGCACCCTCTGCCTCAGGTTCCTCCAGAAGCCGGATATTTGGGCTGAGGTCCGAACTCTCCCCCAGTCAAATCCAGGCGGGGAATATGACCCCTGCTCCTTTGGACTTGGTTTCGAAGGGTGCAGCCTTCCTGAGACGCCGTGTTGGATAGGGAGGAGGAAGAGGTCCGACTTTCCCGGGGAAGCCTGAGGCGCCTGGCCCCTCGTGGCATTCGTCGCGCTGTGTGACTTGTTTCTCCCAGGACCACCCCAAAAAGAACGGGTCTCGCGTTGCTGCACCAGTCAGCGTTCTGGCCCTTTCAGTATCAAGTGGAGAAGGGCTCCGTTGAAGTTTGGTTTTGTTGGAAAATTGGTTTTCTTGCACATTTCACAGTGGTGTAGAGAGCAGCTCAGTACCGTGGACGTTTAGTAGAACATCAGTAGAGAAGGCTCTGACACGAGCCTGGAGTACCGGACGTGCTCACGGTGCAGAATACGGGGTGATAACAGGGTCGCCACAGGGCGGCGGCGGCGGCGGCGGTGGTGGCGGCGGCCCGCGGCCGGGAGGTTTGGTTGCGTAGAACCCAGTCTTCCAAGCTGAGTTGAGGGAAGAGATTCCGTCCCCAGAAGCCGGCTCCCTTCGACGCCCTGGGACTTCAGTGTTTCCGTTTCTGGCCTGCTGCAAGGAGAGGTTGCTCACCGAGAGTACAATTCCCACCATAGTGTATTTTTAAGTATCTGGCTACTTGGCCAAATAAATGTATTTTCCAAACTTCCCCCATAAAAGCAGGACAGAGAAGTTGGTTTTAACTGGTAAAGACACTAGTTAGAAACTGAGAGGAAAAAAAAGTTTCAATTTCTTTATAGCGGTAGGGCTTTATAAGCTTTTAGCCCTTTTTTTTTTTTTTTTTTTTTTTCATGTAGAAACAGATTCTAGCTGGTTTTCTTATCAGGGACAGATTGTATCCTTTACATTGTTTTCACACCGGAACTAGTATAGATGCATCAAGAATAAGAGGTGACAAAGACAGTGTTTTCTCTGCTCTCCATCTTTGCTCAGGATGAGTTTTTTGGGGGTGTTTTTGGGAAAACTCCAAGCTCCAGATAGGGGCCCAGTTTTGTAGCAGCTCCCAGGGCTGCTGTGATAACATTCACATTGTCTCCTGGGGCATTTGAGGAAACATGGAGAACTCCTGAAAACTGTATGGTGTTATATGTGCTGTGTTATGTGACTTTGTACTTTTATTTTGGGCCAAGCTCTTGAGAATACAAATTGTTGTTTGAGATTTGGATGGTGGGGTCGGGAATAAGTTTATACAAGCGCTGATCCCCTGTAGTCACCCTTCTTCAAAGTGACCTCCAGGAAGATTCTTGGTTCAGGGTAGGGAGTGAAGTTAAAGCTGCTGTTTGTGCTCTCTCTCCATTCTTGTGAACGGAAAAGGTGTATGCTAAGATGGACAAGCTAGTGTAGACAGGTGACTGAACAAACAGTGGCTAATTTATCTATACTGGATTCTGGAACCACTTTGGGAAAGGAAGAAGAAAGGAGGATGAGACAAGAAAAAGAGCGGGTGCTAAGTGTCCTCTTCTGTGTCAAACGCTGGGCTGGGAGGCATTTGCACCTCAGATTATCTGATTTCACCGTCTCAGAAGACACTGTTAAGGCAGGTGTTTATACCTCCTTGCCATCCTGAAACTAAGGCTCAGAGACAGTATACCAAAATTTCAAATGGAGGAGGGAGCTCTGCATGCAGGAAGTAAGTGGGGCCTCGTCTTCAGAGAGTTTTAATCACTAATAAAATCAACAAAAAATAGGTCTGCTTTTTCTTAGCACCATTCACAGGCAGCTCTAAAGAGTATGTGTCATAACCAGTTGTATGTGACGGGAGGAACTGTAAGACCCCAGGCGCGGAAAGACCCTCCAGGCTCTGGAGGGCCCTGGTGGCCCTGCCCACCAGTTTGAGCTTTCCTGAAGCTCTCAGGACTTTTTTGTCCCCACTCATTTTGGCATTTGCTGTACCATCACTATGTGGGTATCTCATCTCCCCGGCCAAGATTATAAACTTCCGTGTATCCCCAGAAGTCTAGAACCAGTGTCCACTCAGCAAATGGCTCTTGAGAAATTCTTAAGTTCATTAACCAGTTTCCTTTCCTTTGTCCAGACAACGTAAGTGAGATGATTGGCCTTCATCAAAGAGGGCCAGCATCCAAGAGGTGACGTTTGTGAATTTTATAAGGATCTGGAGGATGAAAGGGTTCAAGAATGGCTGATGCTGACTGTGGCGGGGGTTGGGTGGGAGATGCCCCATGCTGCCCGGATGCCCACAGGCTCAAGCCCCTTTCCTTAGCATAGAGTGAGGTGCCCCTCCCCTTGCAGGATGGGTCCCAAGCCTCCATCCAGCCTCCTCTGTAACATAAGCTGTTAGATTACCTATATTCCACCCAGCCCTACCCTCTAGTTCCTCCTCCAAGGGGCTATGCTTTCTGTGGCATCTATCTCCATGCCGCTCCCTCTGGCCAAAATGCCTTCCCTTACACCCCACACGTTCCCATTTAATTAAAAACGGCCACTCTGTATCAAGCCCCTATTACAGCAGCATCCTGCTTACGCACTTCACATGTACGATCTTGTTTATTCCTCACGACAGTCCTTTGAGTAGATGTCATCCCCATTTTACAGGTAGGAAAATAGGCCAAAATGGTTAAGTCGCAGGCCTAGCAAGAAGTAGAACTGGTGTTTGACCACAGGCCTGTCTTTCCTAAGTGCAGGCTTTCTCTATCCACCCCTATAGAGAGGAAGCCATCCAGATACCCAGCAGTGGAGAAGAGTAACTCTCCCGTGCTCCCCAGGACCCCTAGAGGGCAAAGTGTGCGCCCCATTGGTCTGTAGCCCAGGCCTGGCACATGGAGGTGTTTAGTGAACATTTACACTTGGGTCGTGGCATCCTGCCATTTACTTTTGCAGACACATGATAAGGCAGGGAGGGTATCAGTGGATTCCCTAGTCATGAATATGCTAATTAATTGGCTGTTACCAAGAGACTGTGGTCCTAAGCCTAAACAAAAGACACAAAATAGGACAATGATTCTGCCCTAAGCTGACCAGAAACCTCTGTAAAGCCTGAAAACCAAATTTCTTAGGAAATGGCAAGAAGTAAATTTCTACTCTAATATCTGTCTAAATTAGTTTCTTCCTTCTCCCTCTCTCTCCTTCATTCATTCATTTTTTTCATTCCCTAGCGCCTTTGACTTTACTTTCATAGGACATATGGAGATACTATGTTCCTGCCTAAATTGGCCCTCTCTTCCTTTGTATGAAATGACGTTTTTGAGGCATGGGGGCCCTTTCTCAGGAATATTCTCATGTCCTCTCTGCTGGATGCGTTTCCACCCCCTCTCCATCTTTCTAATTCAGCGCTTCTCGACTCTTTATGTCTAAATGGATCGGTGTGCTGTGAACCCTAACTTGCACTTTCTCAGCAGCTCTGCATTTGCTCCTTTTCCAAAAGGCTTCTGGCCAGGCTTTGTCCCCGTGCCCTTTCTACCCTTTCCCCTCCCTCAGCCAGTTCATCTTTGTCCTTGTCACGTCACACACTGGAACTCAGCTGAGCCTTGAGCTGGGTGGAGTTCCACAGGGACAATGGAGTCCCCATGACTCTGGGTTTCTAATCTTCCCCCCCTCTCCTCCGTTTAGACACACATCCCTCTTTTCCCTCAGAACTCCTTTCTTTCCTATATTTTTTAATTGAGGTTAAATTTACATAGTATTAAATTAGTCATCTTTAAGTGTACAGTTTAGTGGTATTTGGTACACTTTCAGTGTTGTATAATCACCACCTCTGTCTGTTCCAAAATATTTTCATCACCCCAAAACGAGCCCTGTACCCCTTAAGCACTTAACCCCCATTCTCCCTCCCCCAATCTCTGGCAATCACAGATTTGTGTGTGTGTGTGTGTGTGTGTGTGTGTGTGAATTTACCTCTTCTCTGCATTTCGTAAAATGGCAGCATACAGTATGTGGCCTTTTGGGTCTGGAGGACTCCCCTTTCACCAGTTTTCATGAGTGTGTGGGTGCCCCGTTTGCTGTGAATACTCAGATAAACACCCTGGAAGAGTCATTAGGAACCACAGCCGTGGTTTATTTTTTACTATGATGCTGGTATTGGGGGCTCCACAGTTTCAATATTCAGAACTTTCTGTTTATTTCCCTGTTTTGGGATTTTCATTCTGCCTTTTGCCCTCTCTTGCTTATGCCTGGTACCTTCAGAGCCAATAGCTTTCTCTGTAGGCTGAGGTGGTTTTTTCTGGGTATGAGCTTCCCCTTCCTCCAAATACTCTCTCCCCCACTGACCTTGTGGTGGTGCTTGCAGCAACCCACTGAAGTTACAGCCTCCTTCATCCCAAGGCATCCAACGAAGTTTTGTCGTAAAAGGCCATTGCGTCCTTTATGCATTCTTTATTGAGGTTCAAAAAAATCTGCCCTTTGAAATAACAAGAATAACCGTAATTTGCTGTGAAAACAAATTTATTTAACTGTAAGAAAGGACATTATATCATTTATATTTCAAATCCATGATGAATTAGAAGTTAGGCATTATAGTATTGTAGAATAGTGTTTACCAGTATTTTCTTTTTTTGCTAGCCAGCAGAAAAAACTGTAAGAAATATACTTTACACTGTGACACAATAGTTTTTGTGTGTGCAGTAAATATGCATAGGCAATTGTTGTGTCTGTGTAGATTTGAAACAAAAGTTCTACCAAACCATACTCACCTTGACCACATGCTATGCATTCCAGTATTTTCTACACTATTCTGTTTTTCTAAATGCTTGTTAAACCCTGTAAATTGGTAACCATTATCAAGTCTCCACCATCATTTAAAACTTAGTGTAGCAGGCACAGAGAATTGTCCCATGGTTGGCGGAATTGATGGCCTTACTAGCTTTACCAGAAGAGTTTGCTTTCCAGGAAGTGCCATTTATGACAGTTTCTATCACCACCTAGAATCTGCTTTGTTTGAGTTCTGGTTTATGAACCGCAGTGGCACTGGGGCGGGGTTAGGAACGGAGACAGCTTGGTACCGGGAGGAATTGCTGATTATTAACATCCTTTATGGTGAATTAGTTTTCATTTTAGCTTGTTGTTTTAGAAAGCAACATTCCCAGGACACGGAGCTCAGGGCCTGCAACTTTTGGTGCAAAACAGGCCTGGAAGAATGGGAAAAGCCAGGGAATCAGAATCGTTCCGGAGAGGCCTGCTACTGCCCTGACCCCACACGTCAGGCCCTGGCCTCCAGGAGGCTCCAGGCCAGAGCCCCACACGCCTCTCTTATGTCATCCTTGTGCCTGTTCTATCTGAGCGCGCTGACATTTAAATTTTCTGGTTGTCTTTATCGTACATTCCCGTCCCCTGTCACCCCTGTCCCAGTTAGGCTTGCTCTCCTGTGCTTCCAGCCGAGTCCCTACTGCAGGATGTGGGCTAGGAGGGGAAGCAGCCTCTGATACGGGCCACCTTTTCTTAACCCTGCAGTCAGTGTTTGCCTTATTCTACCTTTAATTCTGGTTTTCCCATAGCAGAGAATTTTGTGCACCTGCTGCTTTTGCTTCTGCCCCATCTTGAACACTGTTTTAAAGATGTGTTTTTCTGTCTTGTCCTTCAATGTCTCTCTACTACAGCGGATGTGTCTGTGAGGACTAGGTTGTTAGCATGTGGTTGGTGTGTAGCCAAGGTCAGCAGGACTCCTGAATTCCCAAGCAATAGCCATGGGCATCATCAACTTAAGTTCCATATTCACATGGTCATGTGCTGCCTGTTGTCGTTACAAGGATGGACAGATTCATTTATTTGGTGAAAAGGTTAGAGGAAAATAATTGTACCGTTTCAGGAGTAGGTCATGAATCTCAAGCCTTTTAAAGAGACAGGGTAATGTGCTGTGGTTCAAAGGGTATGAGCTTTGGAGCCAGGAAGATCTGGGTTCAAATCCTGGCCCCTCCACTTTCTAATTCTGTGACTTTGGATTAGTTACTTAGCCTCTCTGTGTCTCTGCATGTTGGCCATAAAACAGGGATCGTAATGCTTATCTTGTAGAAATGGTAGAGTTACGTGAGGTAAGGTATGAAGTACGTAGTATGTAGTAGGTATTCAACAAATCTTTAATGCTTTTCATAACAATTCCTCCATATTCCAGAAAAGCCTTTGAGGAGTTGGTATCACATGAATTTATTAAATGTAAAACTGTTCATGAGGACGCCTGGGTGGCTCAGTCGGTTAAGTGTCCAACTCTTTGATTTTGGCTCACATCATGATCTCAGGGTCCTGAGATCAAACCCAGCCTCTGGCTCTGGAGCCTGCTTGAGATTCTCTCTCTCCCTCTCCCTCTCCCTCTGCCCCTCCTCCTGCTCTCTCCCACTCTCTGCCCCAGGTGTCCCTCTTTTGTCTCAGTCTCAATGGGAGATAAGTGTTCGCATGGAAAGTTTTTGGTTTTTTTAATTTTTAATTTTTATTTATTTATTTGAGAAAGAAAGAGTGCACACGCAAACAATTGGGGGGGGTGCAGAGGGAGAGGGAGAAGCAGACTCCTGGCTGAGCAGGGAGACCCACCTGGGGCTCAACCCCAAGATCCCAAGATCATCACCTGAGCCGAAGGCAGAGGCTTAACTGATTGAGCCACCCAGGCACCCCTCTTTTTTAAATATATAACCGTAATACCATTGCATCACCTAAAAAGATGAGTATCAATTTCTTAACATTTTGCACCATTCAGTCAGCATTCAGATTTTGGTGATTGACTCATAAATGCCTTTTTACAGTTGTTTTTTTTGAATCAGGATCAAACAAGGCCAACCATTGCGTCTGGTTGGTATGTCTCTTAAATCTCTTTTAATCTGTTACTATTTCCCATCTCCTCCTTTCTGATGGCTGTTTCTCAAAGAAACTGGGTCATTTGTTGTAGAGACTCCCCTGCACCCTGGATCCAGCCAGCTGCATCACGCAGGCTCGTTCAGTAGGGCACGTAGCATGCCCGTCTGTCCTTGGCGTTTTCTGTCATGTGGTAGGTACAGCGGGAAGCCTGTTCAGATTCGGGTTTGGTTTTTTGCAAGACGGCATCAGCAGCGGTGCTGTGCACTTCCTGCTGCATCTCAGGACTGTCTCTCTTCCTGTGATCTTAAGCTTGATTACTCAGTGGATTCAGGCACTGTCCGCTTGCTCCAACTCTTACGAGTTGCATCAACTTTCACCCAGTGGTTTTAGTGACCACTGGTGATCAGACTCAGTGCATTAGTTCGCCAAGAGCTTCCAAACGATGCTTTCCTAAATCTGTTATTGTTTCTGCATTTAGGAGCTGCAATTATTTTACAAAGAAGAACTTTCTGTCGTTGACTATTTTGTTTCCCTGAAATAGCATTTATGTAGAAAAGGCAGGATAAGTGCTTGAATCTTGCTTTTATTTACCAGTTTTCATACAGGGCCCCCTAATTTCCTCCAAAGGTGACCAAAAATACAGCATTTTCCTTCGAGTATCATTATCAACTCATGGATCTTAACATATATGACCTGTTTCAAATGTGTTTTAATTCACTTTTGTCCTTATTCTTTTGGTGATCTGTGTCGCACCTTGGCCAGTGGACCCCCCTTCAGATTGACTCCAGAGTCTTTCTAACCTGACCCTAATATTCTTTAGAGATGTTCAAGGCTCATTTTGTAGATTTCCTACCCCAGATCTGGAACCAGCGGTTTCTTCCAGGTACAGTGGTTCTTTGCATTAGAAAATGGTGTGCATATGCCTTTAAGGCAGTGGAATATTGCAATAATACTGCTGTTTTCCATTTATAGAATTAATATGTTTCTATTAATT
The DNA here is from genome assembly GCF_023065955.2 of Ursus arctos. Taxonomy (NCBI): domain Eukaryota; kingdom Metazoa; phylum Chordata; class Mammalia; order Carnivora; family Ursidae; genus Ursus; species Ursus arctos. The sequence continues at coordinate 60,739,682 of NW_026623067.1, forward strand.
TGCCATCCTTGTCTTCTTTATTTCTCTTCTATCACGTAGTGTGGATTCACTTGTGGAGAATTGCAGGATACAGTTATTCTGCGCTGTGTGGGAATGTGGACTAGGTCCTGGGACTTCTGCTTTGTTAATACGTGAGTCCTGTAGGGCAGAGCTCTGAGTCACAACCAAGGCCAGTACTTTGGGGGAGGCCGGCATGGTATAAATCCCAGGATCACATGGGACCTTGACAATGCATCTAGTCACCACTCTGCTTCCAAGCCAGATCTCATCAAAGATAGAAGAAGCATTGCCTAAAATAGACAAGGCAAGAAACAACAATTGTTGGAGAGGATGTGGAGAAAGGGGATCCCTCCTCCATTGTTGGTGGGAATGCAAGTTGGTACAGCCACTCTGGAAAACAGTGTGGAGGTCTCTTAAAAAGTTAAAAATTGAGCTACCCTATGATCCAGCCATTGCACTACTGGGTGTTTACCCCAAAGATACAGACGTAGTGAAGAGAAGGGCCATATGCACCCCAATGTTCATAGCAGCAATGTCCACAATAGCTAAATCGTGGAAGGAGCCGAGATGCCCTACAACAGATGACTGGATTAAGAAGTTGTGGTCCATATATACAATGGAATATTACTCAGCAATCAGAAAGAACGAGTTCTCAACATTTGCTACAACATGGACGGCACTGGAGGAGATAATGCTAAGTGAAATAAGTCAAGCAGAGAAAGACAACTATCATATGATTTCTCTCATCTATGGAACATAAGAACTAGAATGATCAGTAGGGGAAGAAAGGGATAAAGAAAGGGGGGGTAATCAGAAGGGGGAATGAAACATGAGAGACTATGGACTCTGAGAAACAAACTGAGGGCTACAGAGGGGAGGGGGGTGGGGGAATGGGATAGACCGGTGATGGGTAGTAAGGAGGGCACATATTGCATGGTGCACTGGGTGTTATACACAACTAATGAATCATCGAGCCTTACATCGAAAACCGGGGATGTACTGTATGGTGACTAACATAATATAATAAAAAATCATTATTAAAATTAAAAAAAAAAAAGAAGAAGCATTGCCTGACTTTCTAGTTTTTAACATTTTCCAGAGTTAGAGAGTCCATACCGAAGCATTTAGCAGTGTGCTACACTGAATCACAAAACTACTCTAGAGCCATTTAAGAGAAACTTAAATTGAGCAAAACTTAGCAAGAAGCATGAGAACTGATTGTAGGACCTGAGCTGCCTTTTTTGTATGTGAAATCATAGCTTAACAACAAAACCACAGATGAATTAGAAGAGCTTTTGGCACACTGACAGGCACTTTCTCCTTGACCTCTGAGCTGTGCCAGGATGGGAGGAAAAGGGAGATACGCAAACTCAAGTTGCAGCCTAAGGGGCTTGAGCTAGTTGGGTATGTCTAGTTACTTGGAATGGGTTTTATTTCTTTGATGATGGTGTATACTTAAATTTTAAAAAAAGTTTTTTGCTGACATTTTTTAATTCCACAAAAGCCAAAATATCAAACCTGTGGGAACAAGAAAAGGTGACAACTTAGGTAATGATATTTAATCAAAGGATTATGCATTCTTCCTGTGTTACAGCCTATAAAAATTTCATGTTTCAGTGGGTATAATGTTTCTGTTATAAAAACACCATACTGCCTAAAAAGGCCTAGCCAGGGAAGAAATTTTTCAAAACAAATTCTTAATGCCAGAGTACTAAATATAGAGTAAAATCCAGTGACAGTTTTATTTTCAGAAAAGTGACAGTATTTGAAAAGCTTAGTTATGAGAGTTCAGTAGTTTTCAAATTATATCATTCCCCTAGGTAATGCCTGGATTCATACCTGTGTGTGCACGCCTGTATGTGTACTTTACCGCTCCCTGCATGACAGAGGTTTCTAGCCAGGTTAATCTAGCCAGCTTTCCAAAGTGCAGAGGAAAATTGTGTTATTTTCAGGTTCTTCTGGGTCAGCATTTTTAAGGACACTTATCTTTGTGGTATTAAAATGCCAGAACCCGTTCATTCTTTTCTAAGTTAGATGCATCACAAAGGGAAGAAAAGGATACTTCTGGAAAAGGCTATGAATTTAAAATCCGATATACAGCTTTGAATGCTGGGGCTATCTACTTTACAACCTGTTTGTGTTCCTCATCATACTTAAAAACTCAATATTGCTGAATAGGAGGGAAGAGGAACATAGATACCATTTTAATTTAAAATAAATGAGAGCGAATAATTGAGTCTAAAAGCAAGCTGCTCCGATGTGAAAAGAGAAGGATAAGATTAATTTCTTACATTGATTAATTTGTATAGTTTACAAAGTAAGCACATGTCCTGCTTCACAAGGGATACACCTGGCTGCCAGGTATGTAGGTCAGACAGGTATCGGAATCCCACTTTAACGATTCCGAGACTGAGTTCAGAGGGGTTAAGTAACTCCTGGCAAAGCCAATATTAGAATGCAAATCTGTGGGGCGCCTGGGTGGCACAGCGGTTAAGCGTCTGCCTTCGGCTCAGGGCGTGATCCCGGCGTTGTGGGATCGAGCCCCACATCAGGCTCTTCCACTATGAGCCTGCTTCTTCCTCTCTCACTCCCGCTGCTTGTGTTCCCTCTCTCGCTGGCTGTCTCTCTCTCTGTCGAATAAATAAATAAAATCTTTAAAAAAAAAAAAAAAGAATGCAAATCTGTGATTAAAAGCCAATTTAAAGAGCACCTACCATGTGTAGGTTGCTGGAGATTCAGAGATTAACAGGAACTGTTTCTTACCCTTGAGGAACAATCTAGGCGTATCTATTTTCTCAGAAGCTCATCACTGGAGACATTTACCTTCCTTGTGACAGACGTCCTGCCAGGCCACCCCTTCACCCTCAGGAGCCCAGTCATGACCTTGCTGAGAGAGCCACACCTTCACCTTTCACCACCAAGCCCTGTTCTACTCTACTCTCTCCTTATTTTGAAAATAGATGCCACTTTATTGTACTTTCTAGTTCTATTGTATTTCCATTGGTTGGTTTCTTTGCTGCTAGTTTCTATTTTTTTTTTTTTTTGATCCATTTCAATAAGCTATTTCCCTTTACTTCATTGCAATACATCCTTCAAAATCCTTATCTGCTCAGTCCAACATCTGGGTCTTCTTGGGGTTGGTTTCCACTGATTATCTTTTTTTCTTGAGACTGGGTCACATTTTTCTGTTTCTTTTTGTATCAAATGATTTGGAACTGCACCCCAGACATTGCCATACTATAGAGACTCAGGATTTTGTTTTATTTCTCCAAAGGATTTTGGTGTTTTTGCTTTAGCAGGCAGTTAATTTGGTTGGACTCAAAGTGCAAACTCTCCCATCTTGAACAATAATATCACTTCAGTTCTTCTGTCTCTAGCAGAGCTGTTTTCCATCGTCCCTTACATGTGCATGGTTCCGGAGTCAGCCAAACCTGGGGCAAATTCACACTGGAATTTAGGGCTGGCTCCCTTCTCTGACTTCTCCTCCTTGGGATTCTCTCCTCACTTTCTAGTGACTATGGTTGCCCTGAACTCTGTCTTCTGGTTCTTCAGGCCGGAAACTGTGGGTTTTCTATCTGAGTTGTAGCCATCCTTTGTGGCATTGACTTTGGCCTTCTCTTGAGCTTACCATAAAAGTCAAGAAAACAAGAAAGTCACCGTGTGCCATCCTTTCTTTCGAGATTCATTTATCCACTGCCCAGTACCACCTTAGGAACCTAAATGCCTTCAGGTCATTGATTCGGGGGAGGAAGGAGGTGAAGGGTTTTTAATTTTTATCTAAGAGATGGTTGGGTCCAGTGTCCTTACAGAGCCGTTCCAGAACTAGAACTATCTCTTTTATTGCATTATGCCTCTCTGTGTAAGCTTTTGTTTGTACAGTGCGTCCACCACTGAAAAATATGACCAAAAGTTTGTATTAATGCAGTTTCCAGCCAGATTTTAAATCCTCTCACATCACTTCTAAGTGACCTGCATGTCCACTGTCTGTTGTGGACATTTCCAGTGATGGAGGCTTCGCCCTTCCTCCTCTGTGCTTTCTCTCCCTGGTCCTCAGCTTCCCAGGGCCCACCAAAGCTCATTGTCCACCTCTCCTCGATGCCAGAACTTGAGCAAAAGCTCCTCAGAAGGAAAAGCTGGTTGAATTACAGCAGCTAAGTCTTGCCTTTCTCTGATGAACACTTTAAGTGGAGGCTTTTGGTGGAAGAGGGTGATAAAAGGAGGAAGTTTGCAACTGAGACTTTATTTTGACTTCTGGTTGACGCTCAAGAAAGCCTGATTGGCCTGGCATCTGGCTTGATGCCTTCTGGACCTGAGCTGAGGAAGGCCATCAGCCCAGAACATCTGCTCCTCTTCGGACCTGCTCAGGAAGGAGACAGGAAGATGCCTGAGGGGGTGTGCACCTTGTGGTCATGCTAAAAGATAACCCGAGGGACTGTTGTTTGGGTCCAAATATGCCGAGAGACTTGGAACATCCTATGGTGTGACCACACTAAAGTTAGTAGAGGGAAACTGTCACATGGACAGTGGCCATGGAAATGGAGCCCTCCATCCTACTCCGAATTTGCCTCTAGCTCCGTAACGTAAGAGGTCCCCTCACCTTTCTGAGTAGCTGTTTCCACGGGGAATATGGGTTTCCAAGGGTGTCTGCAAACTAAGTGGAGGAGATGTGCACATGAAGGCCTATGGAGGAAAGCTAAGTCATAGAGCCTGGGAGGGATTTGTTCATAGAGACGGTGGCTAGTATGGAAAAGAAGTCACTGCTTTTTTCCTTCATGTCAAGCACTCAGCCTCTCCTGATGTCTTCACTGTACATCTCTGAAAGTGTATCATTCGCCTCTGTCCTTCTGAGGAGCAGAATTTTACGTGTTTGCTTGTGCCAGTAAAAAATGCTGAACGATATTTTGAGTGAGTTAATTCCCTGCACAAATGGAGCTAATCCATTTGTGCATGACTTGCTCTTTACCACCTACTCTCCTAGTAAGAGCACAAAAAATAAAAGTAAAATGTATTCTCTTTGTCTTTTTGACGTTTTAATTTGTTCTTTTGTTTTGTTTTGTTTTGTTTTTTAAGCATCAAAAGCAACGAATGCTACTGTGGATCCCCGGTCATTTTTTCTCAGGAATACCAATGATAGATTTGAACCGTTCCCCCTGGAGGACAATGAGGAGAAAAACGGGAGCGGGTTCCCTGAAGACAGATTAAGCTCCATCAATATAAGCCGTCCTCTTCAAAAACGGCCCCCTGCGTCTATCTCGGAACATGCCTCGGGATATCTGACCAGCGCCTGGCTGACGCTGTTTATCCCCTCTGTCTACACTGGCGTGTTTGTAGTAAGCCTCCCTCTGAACGTCATGGCCATCCTCGTGTTTGTCTTGAAGATGAAGGTCAAGAAGCCCGCAGTGGTGTACATGCTGCATCTGGCCACGGCGGATGTGCTCTTCGTGTCGGTGCTGCCGTTCAAGATCAGCTATTACTTTTCCGGCAGCGACTGGCAATTCGGTTCCGAAATGTGTCGCTTTGTCACCGCAGCCTTTTACTGTAACATGTACGCCTCCATCATGCTCATGACAGTCATAAGCATTGACCGGTTTTTGGCCGTGGTGTACCCCATCCAGTCCCTCTCCTGGCGCACTCTGGGGAGGGCCTCCTTCACCTGTCTGGCCATCTGGGCTATGGCCGTCGCGGGGGTGGTGCCGCTCCTCCTCAAGGAGCAAACCGCCCAGGTGCCGGGGCTCAACATCACCACGTGCCATGACGTGCTCAATGAGACCCTGCTCGAAGGCTATTATGCCTATTACTTCTCCGCCTTCTCTGCCGTCTTCTTCTTTGTGCCCCTGATCATTTCCACGGTCTGTTACGTGTCTATCATTCGATGCCTTAGCTCGTCCGCCGTTGCCAACCGGAGCAAGAAGTCCCGGGCTCTGTTCTTGTCGCTCGCTGTTTTCTGCATCTTCATCATCTGCTTTGGACCCACAAACGTCCTCCTGATTCTGCATTACTCTTTCCTTTCTCAGGACGCCGTGACCGAGGCTGCCTACTTTGCCTACCTCCTCTGTGTCTGTGTCAGCAGCATAAGCTGTTGCGTCGATCCCTTGATCTACTATTACGCTTCCTCTGAGTGCCAGAGGTACCTTTGCAGCATCTTATGCTGCAAAGAAAGTTCTGATCCCAGCAGCTACAACAGCAGCGGCCAGTTGATGGCAAGTAAAATGGATACGTGCTCCAGTAACCTGAATAACAGCATATACAAAAAGCTCTTAACTTAGGAAAAGGCACCGCTGGGGAGTGAAAAAGAAGAGGTTAGAAAAGCGAATAGCCTGGGGATTCTATGAGTCTCTGCCAAAAAGGTATTTACGATCAAAAATGACAAACCTGTGACTTGCATGCCTCTTTCTTATGAGAGCCATTGATCATATCTATTTGTTAGTTACAGGAAAAGATAGAAAGAATGGAAAACAGTGTCATTCCAAGAGAGTATCGCCAGTGCTGCAATAACTGAATGTCATTTTCTGATACACGTAGGTGTCTTACTCTGTGTGTGTGTGTGTGTGTGTGTGTAGGTGTATATACACATATTTGTATCATTTGCAGTGCAGTATAGAATAAGCACTTTGGAACCCTCTCTTTTTTTCCACCAGAGGTTAAGGAAAGAAACGTTTAGGTTGGTGGAGTTTAGCCCTGAACATCTAAAGGTGTTCATCAATAGGGAGGGATTCTGTGGTGGAACTTACATAGCTTTTGCAAATAAGTGTATTTGGAAATTGTTCAACAGCAATGTTTAAGTTATTAGGGAATAAGACTTAGTACTATCTGTGTGTAGAAAAAGTTCTACTGTTTTTCATTTTAAAGGTAGCAAGGTTTGACTTCTTTAAATTATGAAAACATATGATATGGGTAGCATGTTTGATGTTTTACATTCCGTGTCTGTAAACCGAGAATGAGCGTAAGATCCCACGAAGAACCTAAGTCTTGCTTTCAAAGTAACCTGCCCCTGGATGGAGGACTCCAAGCACTGCATACAAAGCAGGGCCGTTTCAGACACGGGCTGGCCAGAAACCTTCCAGCTGAGCCTCCCAGAGGTCAGGACTGGGACCACCACAGTTGCTCTCTCCTCCTGATGTTCCCTTACGGGGTTCCTGTGAACTACCTTGTTTATTAGAAATTGGCAAAGGAGGTCGTGCTATCCCAGAGGATAATGGATATGAAAGACTTCTCTGCCCATTTTAAGAACACAGAAAAAAGGCCCACTCACTTCCAGCAATTATCCCCCAAGGACCATTCTGGAATGGAAACACTCGTGGAGCAAACATGAACACACATTTTGTGCTCTGGGCACAAGGATGGGGCTGGGCATACAGAGTTGAGTAAAACTGAGACCTGCCCTCAAGAAAAACAAAGTAGACCAATACAGAGTGTGGTATGTATATAATAAATAAATATGTCCTTCTATAAAAAAGTTTTTTTGGCCACATGTCACCGTGCAAGTTTCATACAAGCAAGGATTGTCAGTTGAAGAACACTGAATATTTAGGTTACTGCTTCCTGTGGTTATAACTTGAGATGAAAACATAACACAATACAGGAAGCATATTTTTAAAAAACAAGTCCTCTGATCTGTATTGATTGGACATGGCTTATTTACAAATCAAAATTTTTTTAAAAAATCCGTTATGCCAGTTTGATGAGAAATAACAGAAGAAAATGAAACGGACTTTGAAATCTAGGAAAATGATTCTATATTTTCCATTCACTTTTTAAAAGAGTTAATGAGATGATTTTAAAAGCATTTTTTAACCCCCTGATTAGTATCAAGTACAGAAAATCCTCATGGATTTCACAAAATAATTTGAAAGCTAGGTTGAAATCTATGTTTTTTTCTAACGAGGCAATGTTGGCCTTTTACACAAACGAAAAAAGTGAAAAGTTGCAGGGCAGATGCTTAACCTACTTAAAAGAGCAAACTATTTCCAAATGCCATAGAATAATTTACATCAAATAACATAATGTAGGGGCGCCTGGGTGGCACAGCGGTTAAGCGTCTGCCTTCGGCTCAGGGCGTGATCCCGGCGTTATGGGATCGAGTCCCACATCGGGCTCCTCCGCTGGGAGCCTGCTTCTTCCTCTCCCACTCCCCTGCTTGTGTTCCCTCTCTCGCTGGCTGTCTCTATCTCTGTCAAATAAATAAATAAAATCTTAAAAAAAAAATAATGTAAGTATAAGCTAGCATTGATTTTATTCTTTTAGCATTGATTTTATTAACTTAGTTACTGTGTTTTATCCAACTCAGTGGAAATTTACTTGTGTATTCAGTCTGAAATATTAAAATACCTCTGACCTAATATGGCTATCATTACTATATTATCAGTCTGTCCTTATGTGATTGTTTTTATGTTCTCTCTTTTTAAAAAAATGTATGTAACCTATATTAATAAAGATGAACGTTTGCTTGGTATCTGTTTGGAATAAATAAATAAGTAGACTGTATCTATCAGGGCCACTGGCAGGAAGGCCATGTCTCAGGGCTTAGCTGAAGAGTGTTTAATGAAGAGGCAATGTGCAGAGATAACTGACAGGGTTGAGGGAACCACCAGGGCATGGTGAAGCACCCCAGGGGCAGGCAATTAGGGGAGGCCATTATCACCCCAGGCCCAAAGGAGTGGAGGAGGGAATACGCCGACCTCCTCTCCTTCAACCCTCTGACCTCCCACTTGTGCCTCCTGGTCTTGCTCCTGGTCTTAACCGAAACTCAGAGGTCAAGGGAACCTGAGTGCTTTAGTCCATAAAGGTCTGCATCTTGGGTCATGTAGAATGTATCTGGAAGAAGAACAAAGGAATTGGATGATGAGCTTTCTGTGTCTTTTTTTTTTTTTTTCTAAATCCCTTCTTAAGAAAACTGGAGGTTGTATCATTGAGAATATGTTCAGATTCCTGGGTTGTAGGCATCATGAACAGTCTGCAGTTCTTTTTTTTTTTTTTCAAAGATTTTATTTTATTTATGTGACAGAGAGACAGCCAGTGAGAGAGGGAACACAGCAAGGGGAGTGGGAGAGGAAGAAGCAGGCTCCCAGCCGAGGAGCCCGATGTGGGACTCGATCCCGGAACGCCGGGATCACGCCCTGAGCCGAAGGCAGACGCTTTAACGACTGCGCCACCCAGGCGCCCCCACAGTCTGCAGTTCTTTGCCAGGGAAGAGAGAAACAAATTACATGGCAGTGCCAGGAGGCTGTGATGAAACCCCAAGGAAGACTGCCCTTTGAGGCGCAGCCCTCTGCCGTCCAGTGCTCCCAGGGCAGGGGGCAGGAGAGGGAATTAAAAGTAAAATGATAAGTATCTCTGAGAGTCCTAGACATTCTAATATATTTCTAGATTCATAGTCCACAGAAAAATTGTTTTCAGCTGAAGAAGAATTCTTTGAACACAGAGAATACACAAGCTTAAGTTTCTGAGGCTGGACACTCAGCAAGTGTTTCTGGATTGGCTACATTGAAGGAGGCCCAGCTCGTGGCCACCAGAAACAGGATCCCTGCCCTAACCGGAAAGTGACCTTTCAACTCTTCTATTGTTATTTTTCAAAATACGTTTGAAGTTTTAAAAAAAACCTACACTTGAGGGGCGCCTGGGTGGCTCAGTCATTTAAGCGTCAGCCTTCGGCTCAGGTCATGATCCCAGGGTCCTGGAGTCAAACCCCACATCAGGCTCCCTGCTCAGTGGGGAGTCTGCTTCTCCCTCTCCCTCTGCCCTGGTCGTCTTTGCTCTCTCTCAAATAAATAAATACAATCTTAAAAAAAAAAAAAAAAGTACACACAGTTGAATTTTCTTAACACAAAATGCTTATTTTTCTGACCAAGTCAAAATAGGATTTTTAAGGAAATAGAGTATTTGGCTGTTGAATATAAATATGGAAAATTTTAGATTATACTTATGAACATAAGAAATTAAGAAAAATGTTGGCATATCCTTCAGGAAGTTTTGAGCTCTGAGAGCAAGTGGAAAAAGTTAAGCTGTGTTTATGACCAACTTTTTTAAGTGTGTGAGGCCTGGACTCTCCACTAGAAGCTTATCTTTACCCAGGTGTCATAGTAAAAATTAAGGGGGGAAAAGAGTCACCAAGAGTAATTTCCTGACGGAATTGGCATCACCATGTGGTTATTCCTTTCAAAACTACTAGACCAGGTGTGTGTGTAGAGAGTAACTGAACACAGGAAAAACCTAATTGTGTTTTATGATGGAGGCGTGGTTAAGCTGCAGTCCTTGAGACCTTTGTAGGAGATGTATGAGGTCAAAACTATCTTAAAACACGGACGTGTTATTTGTCTTTTTTTTGGTCTAATTCTCTCATGACCATATAGTTGAGTTTTCCAGTGGCTGCATGACATGTGATATCACGACAAACTGAATGCAGGAGATAGGAAAATCTATCTTCTATGAAAGCCAGCCATTAAAGAAATTTGCAAAAATAGAAAACAGCGCAACTCCCAAGAAATCATTGTTTTGGGAAGAAAATTTTTTTGTGAAAAAATATATTTACATTAACATGTCATGGATTTGTTATTTTTAAGTGAAAGAAATATTTTCAAAAGGTCTCCATTTTGATGTCTAACATGGTAAATGGTGGGTATAATCAGTATGGTTTGCTGTTGCTCTCCAGAGAAAGAAAAAGGCCCCAGTACGGCACGTTGGCCCATTTCCAAAGTGTAAACACCCTTCTCGGCTGCCAGCTTGAAGCTTTCAGTGGTTCGACTTTGGGCTTGAAAAATTCCTGAATATTGAATTCTGATACAAGCGGACTCCAACATTGGATATAACCTTCATAAATGAAAAATCTTTAGGGCCTTCAATAATTTTTAAGTGTATTAAGGACTCTGCAGCCAAAAAAGTTGGACAACCCTGCTCTAATACAAGATTTCCCAGCTTTATTGCCTTCAAGAAGACCTAGAGATCAGTCATGATTAGAAAGCAGGTAGGAGGGTCACCACTTGGCTCACAGTCGCAAGCCACCACACTGGGTTTCTGGCGGCTCACAGCTGAAAGGATGAGCACCTTACAGCCAGAGCAGCTGATTCGAGCAGGTCCAGCCTGGCTCCGCAGTTGGCAGGCTTTGTGTGAGGCCTGCTTTGCAGTCAGCGCCTGTGAACCACCCATGGCAGCCTCACTAGCACAAACATGAGGCTCCGCACTTCGCATCATGGGGACTGTCGCCTGCATGCTGCTCTTCTGGAAACGCAGAGAACCAGAGGTCAGATTCAGCAGCATCTTGGGATTCAGATAATACTGTTTTCACCCAGCTGGCTGCATGCTCATCACTTCAGGAAGTGACTCATAAGCACAGTGGAGAGCAGCTTTGAAGGTTGCATTTATAGCCTGAAGACATCAGGTGGCGGCAGGACCCGTCGGCCTCTTTTGCCCATTTTAATAACCACCGTATTGGGCCTTTTTAGCATGCCGCTGTGTGACCCATGCAGGGAAGTGAGAACATGACCGAGGGAGGGATAGCCAATACTGTGATGCACGTAAGAATAAGACCCTGGAGGGCGCCTGGGGGCTTAGTCGGTTAAGCATCCCACTCTCAATTTCGGCTCAGCTCATGATTTCAGGGAGGCCTGGGGCTCCGCGCTCATCAGGGAATCTGCTGGAGATTCTCTTCCTCTCCCACTCCTCCTCCCTGCACTTGTGTGTGCTCTCTCTCTCATAAGTAAGTAAACCCTAAAAAAAAAAAAAAAAAAGACTAAGACAGTGGGATCCCCGGGTGCCTCAATCAGTAGGAACTCTTGATCTCAGGGTCTTGAGTTCAAGTCCCACACTGGGCCTAGAGCTTACTTAGGGGAAAAAAAAAAAGACCTCAGTTGTTCCGCATGTTTTTGTTGTTTTGTTTCTTTTCCCAAGATACATAATGTAATTGCTCTTGAAACCAGTCTGCATGATGTTAAAAATATATGTATGTATGTATATATATACACACACATAAATGTATCCCTGTTTTCCAGGAGCTAACCAGGTTTTGGATTTAATCATCATACAGAATACTTTGTTAAGAAGCATGGAATTTGAAGACCTCATCTTAGAGTTTTAGCAACTCTACCTTGTTAGAAGAAGGTTTTGGAAACTTTAGGTCAGTTCCCATCTCTGGCTGCACATAGAGTCATTAGAGCTGCTAAACAATTCCAGTGTCCAGTCCTCATAACCACTGTGAGACAGAAACTTGTTGTTTTCAGGGTCCCCAGGAGATTCTAATGTGTAAGCCAGAGTTCACATCACTGCTTTAAGTGAGTGATTCTTGGGGTGCCTGGTGGGCTTGGTCAGTGGAGGATGTGACTCTTGATCTCGGAGTTGTGAGTTCAAACCCCACATTGGGCATAGAGCTTACATTTTTAAAAAAATGCTTCTCAGATGTAACATGCATTCAAATTATCCGGGGATCTTCTTAGCAGCAGTAGGCGTGAGGTGGGGTCTGCGTGTCTAACCAGTTCCCAGGCAATGTTGACATGGCTGTTGAGGCGGCGGTTCCTCGGACTTTGAGGACCAGGGCCCTAAGAGATAACCCTGAGGCAAAATTTGGCCATGCTTAAGGTCTAGGCCCTCAAAAAATTCAATTCTCTTCGCCTTAAAATCATTTTCTGAGGCATTATTTTTAATAGTGGTAAAATTAGGGTGATTTTTAATGTAGCGAGAGTGTAGGTGCTTAATCGAAATTTGTTTTATGTGGTATCTATCTTGCTGTATTTTTTTTCCCTCCCCTCTTCGGTTCTTTTCTAGGGGGAGAGATAGCTTAAAAGGTTCTAATCTCCTACATAAAACCAATTCACAGGAGGCTGGGGATTTAGAGTGGCGACTCCGACTGTCGTTTGTAAAGATAGTGCCTGGCAGATAGCAGCAGGGCCTGGTTACCACGGAGCAGATGTGTTTCTTGTTTCTGGGTCTGGCCGAGAAATTGTGACCTCAGGGACATGCTGGGGATACTAGTCAGCATCAGGAGCTTCAGTCTTGATGGTGCTGGAATGAGTGGGTATGAAAACCCTCAGGCAAATGAGTCAGCCCACGGGTCATCCTGAAGGGATCCATGACTCCACTGTGCCTGGGAGAAAACAAAGGTTTAGGAGGTCAAGTCTCAGAACCTGCATTTGCAGCACGTTCATGTGCGATACATTCTGGGGTAAATTCTTCATTCTGGAAGCCCTTTTACAAGCTGATGAAAAACTGCTAAATGGTAAAAGAGGAACTATCACTTGTATGGAAATAATGTTGTATTTTGACAATAATCATTTCTCTGCACTTTCACATCAGAGAGCTCCTGTCTAATTAGCAGTGGATTTTTTCTATGATGGTTATAAGCAGCTTCCTAAGGAAGGAGGGCCAGAAGGAAAATATAAAAACCAGCGAGCGCGGGGCGCCCGGGTGGCCCAGTCAGTTAAGCGTCAGATTCTTGGTTTCAGCCCAGGTTGTGATCTGAGGTTGTGAGACGGAGCTCCGCATCTGGCTCCGCACTCGGTTCAGAGTCTCCTTGAGACTCTCTCCCCCTCTCCCTCTGCCCCTTCCCCACCCCCGCTTGTGCGCTCTCTTTCTCTCTCTCAAATAGATAGATAAAAGTTAAAAAAAAAAAAACTGTGAAAGTAAGAGAAAGCTGGTGGGCATGCTTTAGGAAAGCAATTTGACAAAATGTCATCACCTTAAGATGTCCATAACCTTGGACCCAGGTGCATGACTTTTGGAAATCAATCCTCAAGAGATCATTTTAAGTAACAACATCCAAAAAAAATAGTAGACTTCTAGTTTTTAATAGCATCCTTATTTGTGTATTAGTAAAAGTCTGGAAACCCTTTATGCGTTCAATCCTAGACAATTATACCCATTTTAAAGGCACGTATGATGTGCATATAACGGCACTGAGAAGTGCCTATAATATTTAATTTTTTAAAAGGCGAGATGCAATGATGTATATACGGTATGAAACCAACAGAATGGGAGGAAAAAAATAGGTCTGTGTGGGATCTAATGGGCTATTAACAAAGGCTAATGGGAAATATACCAACGTATTTAAACTTGTGTTTGGAGAGTAGGACTACTTTCTTCCTTTTATGTTTTTTCCCACCTCTTTCCTGAGTAGGTACTACTTCTCTAACAAAAGAGCAATCATATTAAAACAAAACAAAAATCAAATAATCACGCAAACTGTAAAAAACAAACAAAAGAACAAAACAAAGCCCTGTTACCACATTCTTCTCTTCCCAAAGTGCGGAGACGTGCGGCGTGACCCCTGCTGTAATTGTTTACCGGACCATCTTGAGCCTCTCCTCGCCATAATCAGTTCTTCATGTCTCAATATGTTATTCAAGCAGGGGATAAAAATGTTAGAAAATTCTAACTTTACACCCACATTTGACATCTTCAGGATTATTCCAAAATTATCTGGTGGAACACTGGAATTCTCCAAAACTTTCTGAAAACATAACAATGTCTTTAACCAGCCAGACTCTAAAACCAGAAACATCTCTATTTGTCCCCACATCTACCAGAATGTTCAGCACAGCATTTTGTCAACGTAAGTCCGTAACCAGAGCTGGACTTTTTCCTCTAATAAATTTTATACTTACACCAAAAGGGGGGGTCGCTTATTTTCCTGTGGAATTCATCTTTCCGCAAGTAGCAAATACTGTCTTCTCAAAACTAAAGCTTTATTTTGACTGATTGCATAATTATGTTAGTCTTCTTCTTATTTAAATTAATTTCTGTATGTAACCCACGTATTATTATTTGAACAATCTAATTAATTATTCCATAAGCTCCTTTATTCATTTTTTAAAGATTTTAGGGGCACCTGGGTGACTCAGTGGGTTAAGCATCTGACCGTTGGTTTCAGCTCAGGTCATGAGCTCATGGGTTATGAGATCGAGCCCCACATTGGGCTCCACACTCAGCACAGAGTCTGCTTGAGACTCTCTTCCTCTCCTTCTGTCCTATCCCCCAAATAAATAAATAAATAAATAACTCTTAAAAAAAAATACTAGCGCTTTATTTCTTTAACTTCTACCTTACTTGACCCATGTTTTGGGGTACTTAATTTCACTTACTTCTTTTGTTATAGTATATAGATCAAATTAAATGATCTATTTGGTGGGAGTGAATCAAGCACCCACAGTCCAGATATTTCTCTACAGTGGAGGCAGCATAGGTACTTGACAGAACCACACCGAAGTGACTACGCTGAGTGTTTCTCAAAACAGAATCCATGAAAATTATGTGAGCTTCTTGTGATAATGCAGATTTCTGGGCTCCCTCTCACACCTATAATCAGAATCTCGGCAATGAGGCCTGGACCATCGATATCTTTAACAAGGGGCAGGGGTGATTCTTGTGCACACACAACTTTAAGAAAATGGAACTAATATTTATTTATTTATTAAAGATTGTGTTTATTTATTTGTCAGAGAGAGAAAGAGAGCACAAGCAGGGGGAGCGGCAGGCAGAGGGAGAGGCAGGCTCCCCACTGAGCAGGGATCCTGATGCGGGACTCGATCCCAGGACCCCGGGATCATGACCTGAGCCAAAGGCAGACGCTTAATTGACTGAGCCACCCAGGCGTCCCTGGAACTAATATTTAAAAGAAATCTCTGATCTAGTATATTTTGTGGTCAGGAAGTAGAAAACCACAATTTATCTGTTAAAATGCTAACATTTTCCATTATCCTTTATCGTGTCTATCTGCAAAGCTATCAGACTATTAAGATTTTGTAGATATTTCTCTCTTGATACTGTTCCTAAATATCTAACTATATCCATTGAAAGATTTAGCTTTACAAATAATTGTCTCTATCATTTGCTTTGCCTTTTATGTATAGAAATGGATACCTTCTCCTCTAGAGATCCTAGTCAGTGCTTTATATTCATGTAGGATTTTTTTTTTAAGATTTTATTTATTTATTTGACAGAGAGACAGCCAGCGAGAGAGGGAACACAAGCAGGGGGAGTGGGAGAGGAAGAAGCAGGCTCCCAGCGGAGCAGGGAGCCCGATGTGGGGCTCAATCCCAGGACCCTGGGATCACGCCCTGAGCCGAAGGCAGACGCTTAACAACTGAGCCACCCAGGCGCCCCATCATGTAGGATTTTAAATGTAATGCTTTGAATATGTAACACTCATATGGTTCAAAAAAGATGTACAGTGAAAATTTCCCCTCACACCCCTATTATCTCCTCAGAGGCAACCACCCTTAACAACTTCTTGAGTATGGTGCGGGATATATTTAAAAAATAATCTGGAAATGGGGCACTGAGCTACCTCAGTTGGTAGAGCATGTGACCTTGATCATGGGGTCATGAGTTCAAGCCCCACATTACATGAACAGATTGCTTAAATAAATAAACTTAAGGGGCGCCTGGGTGGCACAGTCAGTTAAGTGGCTGACTCTTGGTTTTGGCTCAGGCCATAATCTCATGACCCTGAGAATGGGTCGTGAGAGTGAGCCTCAAGGTCGTGAGATCGAGCCCTACATTGGGCTCCCTGCTCAGCTTGGAGTCTGCTTACCATTCTCGCTCCCTCTCCCTCTCCCCCTCCAGCTCCTGCTTTCGCATTCTCTCTCTCTCTCTCTAAAATAAATAAATAAGTCAAATAAATAAATAACTAAAACTTTGAAAATAATCTGGAAACTTATCACTTTTAAGGAGCAAAATGAGAGTATATAATTGGCCATTTTATTTTTAAATTGTATCTTTGGGTTTTAAAAACTCCTGTTGAGTGGGTGCCTAGCTGGCTCAGTTGGTAGAGCATGAGACTCTTAATCATAGGGTCCTGAGTTCAAACCCCACACAGGGCATGGAGCCTACTTAAAAACAGCAATGACTCCTGTTGACATACAGATATCAATCAGGCATTGCTGCGTAACAATCCACACAAAACCCCAGAGGTATAACAATAAGTATTTATTGCTCGTGCTCTGGGATAGTCGGGTAGATAGGTCTGCTGACGTATTGTGGGCATCTGTTAGCTGATTTAGGAAGGCCTTGACTGGGATGACTGGGGTGACTTAACTGTGCTCCATAGGTCTCTCATCTTCAAGCATGCTAATCCTGACGTGTTCCCATGGCAATGGCAGAGAAGCAAAAAAGGAGGAAACGTGCAGGACATCTTATGGTCAGTCTGGGATTGGAAGTGGCCTTTCCTCACTACCTTCATATTCTTTTGGACAAAGCAAGACACAAGCTTGTCCCAGATTCCAGGGGATGGAGAAATAGACCCCTCCTCTTTAGTAAAAGGAATTTCAAAGTCACAGGGCAAAGGCATGTCTATAAAGAGTGGTGAAGAATTGACGTCGTTGTTGAAATCTGTACACAATGTCTGAGAACTTAACCACGATCCTAAAGAAATGGCTAAACATCCAGATATTGTACTTGTATAACAACATGGCCATGATCGCTGAAGATTTTTTAATTGTTTAGGTAGTTTTTAAGGTCAACAGAAAGACTATAAAGACACATGTCAAAGCCCTGGGTCCCAGACTTAGCTCAGCCAGCACACGTGTTACACTGACCCCGGGGACTCGTTGAGGAGACATGAAGTGTAACACTTTAAATCCTACCAAAGAAAACTGAAGATGTGAATGGAAGATTCGCTCTTAACTCTCTGACTTCCTTGGACGAGGGTGCTGATGTCCTAACAAGCCACTTGGGGGAAAGTGATGTGATCACATACAGTTTTCACCCTTCTTTGTCAACATGTTTTTTAATATTATTTTTAGTGTTTCAATACTGATTCAAATCTTGGCGTGTTTAAAATCGGAATAGTCATGCTCACAAAGTTACCCTTAAGAAAGGTTTATGAAACAAATGTCAGAGGTAATACTGGTTTCTGCTTCCCATTTAACTTAATTACAATTTGCTATTTTGCTGATTTTAATAAACTCTGTTTCTTAAGATAACACTGCCTCAGATGCTATCAGTAGCCTCATCCAGATGTAAATAATAATAGTAATAATGACCTTTTAACTAGAATTTTCAAATACTTTAACCTGCCTGTGGAATTATTTGGACATTTAACATTTCTGGACCCGCCCGTACTCAGTACTACCGACTGGTGTGCAGTAACTAGAAAGGGAGCGTTCGTCTCTGATAAGACGTGAGATGTAGGACTTGGTGACACACAGTGATCAGGGCATACATAGTTCAGGGGGTCTAGACAAGCACTTCCCAGCTTCACGCCTGTTCTGTAGGTTTGGAGATGGGCTTGGGGCGTATAGCAGCACTGGATGCAACAGGCATTTCCTTTGGACACACATCAGATTGGAGCTACCCCGACTGCCACGAACTCCACACAGCGTCATCGTACGTAGACACGTGCCTTCTCCACTTTGTCCTTTCCCTTTGTACTTGCCACTGGTGCCCCCAGGCACAGTGTAGGACCCACTATTGGTGGCCCTCTGAGTTCAGTCACAGGAAGTCAGAGAACCTTTCAGACGGAAGGATGCCCTGACAAGGATGTGAAGCAACTGAAACTCACCTACACTGCTGGTGGCACATGTATTTAAAATGGCACAACCTCAGGGGCACTGGGTGGCTCAGTCAGTGAAAGCGTTCTGCTCTTGATTTCGGCTCGGATCATGATCTCGGGGTTGTGGGATGGAGCCCCATGTCAGGCTCCTCGCTTGGCGCAGAGTCCGCTTGGGATTCTCTCTCTCCCTCTGCCCCTCCCCCCACTCACAGGTGCATGCGTGCGCTCGCTCTCTCTCTAAAATTAATAAATAAATAAAAATCTTTTTTTAAATGGCACAACCTCTTTTGAAAAAGGTTTGGCAGGTTCTTTTCCTTCCTTTCTTTTTCTTTCTTTCTTTCTTTCTTTCTTTCTTTCTTTCCTTCTTTCTTTCGTTTTGCCTCTTTTTTCCTTTACTCTTTTGTTTCTTTTTTAAATTTATTTAACTTCAATTTAATTAACATATACTTTATTATTAGTTTTGGAGGTAGAATTTGGTGATTCATTGTTGCCTATAACACCCAGTGCTCATTACATCAAGTGCCCTCCTTAATGTCCATCACCCAGCCACCCCATTCCCCCACCAACCTCCCTTCTGGCAACCCTCAGTTTGTTTCCTAGAGTTAAGAGTCTCTTATGGTTTGTCTCCATCACTGTTTTCATCTTATTTTGTTTTTCCTTCCTTTCCCCTATGTTCATCTGTTTTGTTTCACATATGAGTAAAATCATATGATATTGTTTTTCTCTGATTGACTTACTTCCCTTGGCATAACACCCTCTAGTTCCACCCACGTCATTGCAAATGGCAAGATTTTATTCTTTTTGATGGCTGAGTAATATTCCATTGTATACATACACCACATCTTCTTTATCCATTCAGCTGTTGATAGACATCTGGGCTGTTGCCATAGTTTGGCTATTGTGGACATTGCTGCTGTAAATATTAGGGTGCATATGCCCCTTCAAATCACTATGTTTATATCCTTTGGCTAAATACCTAATAGTGCAATTGCTGGGTCGTAAGGTAGCTCTATTTTTAACTTTTTGAGGAACCTCCATACTGTCTTACAAAGTAGCTGCACCAGCTTGCATTCCCACCAGCAGTGTAGGAGGGTTCCCCTTTGTCCACATCCTCTTCAACATCTGTTGTTTCCTGACTTGTTAATTTTAGCCATTCTGACTGGTGTGAGGTGGTATCTCCTTGTGGTTTTGGTCTGTGTTTCCCTGATGCCGAGTGATGTTGAGCATATTTTCATGTGTCTATTGACCGTTTGCATGTTTTCTTTGGAGAAATGTCTATTCATGTCTTCTGCCCATTTCTTGACTGGATTTTTTAATTTTTTGAGTGTTGAATTTGATAAGTTCTTTATAGATTTTGGATACTAGCCCCTTATCTGATAAGACGTTTGCAAATATCTTCTCCCATTGCATAGGCTGCCTTTTAGTTTTGTCTACTGTTTCCTTTGCTGTGCAAAAGCTTTTTATCTTGATGAAGTCCCAATAGTTCATTTTTGTTTTTGTTTCCCTTGCCTTTGGAGACGGGTCTAGCAAGAAGTTGCTGTCGCCAAGATCACAGAGGTTGCTGCCTGTGTTCTCCTCTAGGATTTTGGTGGTTTCCTGTCTCACAGTTAGGTCTTTCATGCATTTTAGGTCTATTTTTGTGTATGATGTAGGGAAATGGTCCTGTTTCTTCTTCTGCTTGTGGCTGTCCAGTCTTCCCAACACCATTTGTTGAAGAGACTGTCTTTTTTCCATCCGATATTCTTTCCTGCTTTGTCAAAGATTAGTTGACCATATAGTTGAGGGTCTATTTCTGGGCTCTCTATTCTGTTCCATTGATCTATGTGTCTGTTTTTGTGCCAGTACCATACTGTCTTGATGATTACAGCTTTGTAATAGAGCTTGAAGTCTGGAATTGTGATGCCTCCAGCTTTGGTTTTCTTGTTCAACATTCCTTTGGCTATTTGGGGTCTTTTCTGGTTCCATACAAATTTTAGTATTGTTTGTTCCAGCTCTGTGAAAAATGTTGATGGTATTTTGATAGGGATTGCATTGAATGTGTAGATTGCTTTGGGTAACATAGACATTTTAACAATATTTGTTCTTCCAATCCATGAGCATTTCCATTTCTTTGCATCTTCCTCAATTTCTTTTACAAGTTTTATGTAGTTTTTAGGGGCACCTGGGTGGCTCAGTCAGTTAAGCCTCTGCCTTCACTTCAGGTCATGATCTTGGGGTCCTGGGATCGAGTCTCACATCAGGCTCCCTGCTCAGCAGGGAGCCTGCTTCTCCCTCTGCCCCCCGCTTGTGTTTGCTCTCTCTCTCTCTCTCAAATAAATAAATAAAGTCTTTTTTTAAAAATTAAGTGTTTTATAGTTTCCAGAGTACAGATACTTTACCTCTTTGGTTAGGTTTATTCCTAGATATCTTATGGTTTTTGGTGCAGTTGTCAATGAGATCAATTTCTTGATATTTCTTTCTTTTACCTCATTGTAAGTGTATAGAAGTGCAACTGGCTTCTGTGCATTGATCTTGTATCCTGTGACTTTGCTGAATTCCTGTATCAGTTCTAACAATTTTGGGGTGGAGTCTTTTGGGTTTTCCACATAGAGCATCACGTCATTGTGAAGAGTAAGTGTTTGACTTCTTTGCTGATTTAGATCCTTTTATTTCTTTTTGTTGTCTGATTACTGAGGCTGGGACCTCCAGGAATATTGAACAACAGTGGTGAGAGTGGACATTCTGTCATGTTCCTGACCTTTGGGGAAAAGGTGTCAGTCTTTCCCCGATGAGGATGATATTCGCTGTGGGTTTTTCATATATGGCTTTTATGATGTTGACATATGTTCCTTCTTCTATCCCTACACTGCAGAGAATTTTTATAAAGAAAGGATGCTATATTTTGTCAAATGCTTTTTCTGCATCTATTGAGAGGATCGTATGGTTCTTGTCCTTTCTTTTATTAATGTGGTATATCACAATGATTGATTTGCTGATGT
Organism: Ursus arctos; assembly: GCF_023065955.2. NCBI lineage: Eukaryota > Metazoa > Chordata > Mammalia > Carnivora > Ursidae > Ursus > Ursus arctos. The sequence goes on from NW_026623067.1 coordinate 60,761,135, forward strand.
TTTGTTTTGTTTCTTTTTAAAGATTTTATTTATTTCTTTTTTTTTTCTTTTTTTTTTTTTCTTTTTTTTTTTTTAATGATTTTTTATTATATTATGTTAGTCACCATACAGTACATCCCCGGTTTCCGATGTAAGGCTCGATTATTCATTAGTTGTGTATAACACCCAGTGCACCATGCAATACGTGCCCTCCGTACTACCCATCACCGGCCTACCCATTCCCCCACCCCCCTCCCCTCTGAAGTCCTCAGTTTGTTTCTCATAGTCCATAGTCTCTCATGTTTCATTCCCCCTTCTGATTACCCCCCCTTTCTTTATCCCTTTCTTCCCCTACCGATCATCCTAGTTCTTATGTTCCATAGATGAGAGAAATCATATGATAGTTGTCTTTCTCTGCTTGACTTATTTCACTTAGCATTATCTCCTCCAGTGCCGTCCATGTTGTAGCAAATGTTGAGAACTTGTTCTTTCTGATAGCTGAGTAATATTCCATTGTATATATGGACCACAACTTCTTAATTAAAGATTTTATTTATTTCTTTGACAGAGAGAGAGACAGCCAGCAAGAGAGGGAACACAGGCAGAGGGAGTGGGAGAGGAAGAAGCAGGCTCCCAGCGGAGGAGCCTGATGTGGGGCTCGATCCCAGGATCCTGGGATCACGCCCTGAGCCGAAGGCAGACGCTTAACAACTGAGCCACCCAGGCGCCCCTCCGTTTCTATTTTTTGAAACAGCTTCAGAAGAATAGGTATTCTTCTTTAAATGTTTGATAGAGGTGTGCCTGGTGGCTCAGTTGGTTAAGCGTCTGCCTTCGGCTCAGGTCATGATCCCAGGGTCCTGGGATGGAGCCCTGCGTCAGGCTCCCTGATCAGTGGGGTCTGCTTCTCCCTCTCCCTCTGCTTGCTGCTCCCCCTGCTTGTGCTTTCTCTGTCTCTTTCTGTCAAATAAATAAATAAAATATTTAAAAAAAATTTTTTTTTGGGGCGCCTGGGTGGCACAGCGGTTAAGCATCTGCCTTCGGCTCAGGGCGTGATCCCGGCATTATGGGATCGAGCCCCACATCAGGCTCCTCCGCTATGAGCCTGCTTCTTCCTCTCCCACTCCCCCTGCTTGTGTTCCCTCTCTCGCTGGCTGTCTCTATCTCTGTCGAATAAATAAATAAAAAATAAATAAATAAATAAATAAATAAATAAATAAATAAATAAATTTAAAAATAAATAAATAAATAAAATTTTTTTTAATTTAATGTTTGGTAGAATTCAGCTAGGAGGCCATATGGAAACAGTTTCTTATAAAGTTAAACATACACTGTCTTATAATCTTGCTATTCTACTCTTAGGTGTTTACTCAAGAAAAATAAAAAACATATTCCACAAAAGACTTATAAAAGAATGTTTACAACAGCTTGTATTCATAAGTGTCTTAAAACTGGAAACAACCCAAATGACTCTCATGAATGAATGGATAATAAAATTGTGATGTATTCATATAGTGAATACTACTTGGCAATAAAAAGGAAGAAACTAGTGATACGCTCACCAACATGGATGAATCTCAAATATTATGCTGAGTGAAAGAAAGCAAATGCAAGAGTATATATCGTATGATTCCATTTAGATGGAATTCTAGAAAACACATATCAATCTATACTGACAGAAAGCAGATCAGAGGTTGCCTATAGTTGGAGTGGAGGGGAGAATTGACTGTTAAGGGTCGAGAAGGGATGATAGAAATGTTATGTATTTTCATTGTGGTGGCGGTTACATCGTGCATGCATTTGTCAAAGTCCTTTGAATTGTTCGGTTAACGTGGACGCAGTCTATTGCACATAAATCACACCTCAATAAAATGGATGTTTTCAAAAAAGAGAGATTTGACATCACTAATCATTAATAAAATTCTAATCAAAACTACAGAGATCCATGGTACCCATTAGGATAGCCACTATCAAACAAGGAGAAAATGGGGTAGAGTCAGAAGCAAAGGTCCAGAGGTACAATCACATGTCCGAAGGTTCAGAGAACTTCAGTAGCCTCATGTCAGAAGAACAAAGTGCACCTGCTGAGCCAAGTCAGGAAATGAAGTCAGAAAAGTAGGATGGGGCCCATAAAGAGGGAGCTTAAGGGTCATACTTACAGTTGTTTGACTTTGTCTCATGAGTAGCAGTGAACCTTCCAGTGACTTCAAGCTGGGCACTGACTTAAGGGGATATGAGTTGTTGAAAGATGGCTGAGGAGAGATGGGCTGGAGGGGGAGAATCAGGAGAGCTCCACGGAGGGTAAGCGTCAGGAGGGCTCTGCTCTTCCAGAGCTGCCCCGGCCAATCTGACCTGTAGTTCTTGCTTTGTCCCACTCAACTGCAGATATTTTACATTCATATATCATCCTGAAAAATATTAAATTCTCACACCGTTTAACATGTCAGAAATTTCAAAATAAATTTCTTTTCACTAAAAACAAATCAAAGCAGGGGCTCCTGGGTGGCTCAGTTGGTTGAGTATCCAATTCTTGATCTCAGTTCTGGTCTTGATCTCAAGGTTGTGGGTTCAAGCCCCCTGTGGGGCTCCATGCTGGGTGTGGAACCTACTTAAAAGTAAAAAACAAAAAATAAGAACGATTCCTAATTAAGAATATTTTTTCATTAAAAAAAACATGCTTTCAACTCTAGCTTTTCAAATCTCTGATATGCCATCCCTCTCTTCCTCCTCACTCCAACTTGCTGCTCAGCTGAGAATTACTCTCCTGCAGCAAACTTCAGAAGACTTGTCCCCTGTAAGGTCAGCCTGGGCTATGAGAGTTGCTTTAAACAAGTCTTATTTAGACCAGAGCGTCCTTGGGCTCTCAGAACCATACTAGGCCCTGGCAGCCCCCATGTTATGAGTGACTTCCAAAAAAAAGAAGAAGGAGAAGGAGAAGGAGAAGGAGAAGGAGAAGAAGAAGAAGAAGAAGAAGGAAGAAGGAAGAAGGAAGAAGGAAGAAGGAAGAAGAAGGGAATGACTTCGCTTCGCTTCATTCTGGATATAAGAGACATCAGCGTGAGGGAACGTACCTGAACACCTGGGTCTTGTCTGCTGTAAGGTCATGAGAATCACCTGAGAGGCTTGTGAAGCACGGAGATGGCCAGGCCTCTCTCCGGAGACGATGATTCGGGAACTCCGGCATCTGGAATCTCTAGGCTTCGCCAGTGCCCCAGATGATTCTTATGACCAGGTAAGTGTGCAAAATGCCATGAAGACTCTGTCTGCTCCGCTGGTAGCCACGGCTGCTACCTTGAGAAGGAGAAGGGGTTCCCAGCACAGCAGATGCGCGAGCTCACTACTCAAGCTGCTGCTCGCCCCGCAGAGGCTTCGGCCGGCCGTGCAGAGAGGAGCGGCGCGGGCCTGGGTGCTCCCCCACCGCAGCCTCCTGCCGTTCACCTTCCCCTGGCGGCCCGCGCCCCCCAGCCCCCAGCTCAGCCCTGGAGCCATGGGGCATTGGTCTCCATCCAGCGGACTCCTGGAAACCAAGATCCAACAGCCAAGAGAAGAAAACTCTGCCCTGGGAAGGTTCGTTCAGCTTTTCTTGTAAAGGGAGCTAGAGGGTTTGGGGCCATTTAGCTAAACTTTAAGAGAATGCTGTGGACCTGGCTATTGTTTAAGGTTGGTCAATTCTGGGACCTGGGAGAATTCAAAGGAAAATGACTGGTTGTCCCTAAGTAATCTGTGAGCTGACTTGCTGGTAGACAGAGGGAAGGAGGGAAGGGGAGAAGCAGGGTGGGGACGGAGGAATTCTCTGTAAGAGCGTGGCCAGGGAAAAGGGCATTTTGGTATTGCACGTGCACCTCATTTTTGAGCAACACTGGAGAAAAAGTCTTGTTTCAAATGTGTCAGTGTTCACGTAATTGAAGCTTACCTTCCCACATTGGTGTGAAGTTTTCCAGAGGCAGATCCCAAGACAGGATGTGGGTACAAAGAGTTTATCTTGAAGTACAGGGAACAGCTCTAGGGAAGTGGGGAAAAGCTACAGGTTGGTACAGCAGCCTCCAGAAGGTACCCTATTCACCTGGTTAGTGACTGGAGCCTAACTTAGTGGGGCAACTCTGGGAGCCCGTTAAATGATCCACTTGGGGGGCACCCGCCTGGATCATTCGGTAGAGCACATGACTCTTGATCTTGGGGTTGTGAGTTCAAGCTCCACGTTGGGTGCAGAGATAACTTAAAAATAATGTCTTAAAGGGGTGCCGGGGTGGCTCAGTCGTTCAGCATCTGCCTTTGGCTCAAGTTATGATCCCAGGGTCCTGGGATCGAGCCCCGCTTCAGGCTCCCTGCTCAGCGGGAAGCCTGCCTCTCCCTCTCCCACTCCCCCTACTTGTGTTCCCTCTCTCGCTGGCTGTCTCTCTGTCAAACAAATAAATAAAATCTAAAAAAAATAATAATAATAAAAATATAAGGTCTTAAAAAAATTATCCTACTTGGGCAAGGGAGCAGATGTATTTACACACCAATGTCTGCTGCATAGTGGCCGAGCGCCACTCCTAGGGTCGAGGGTGGTCATTCCCTGGCACTTCTGGAGCTCTGTGCGGGACCACATTTAGGGAAGCGATGTTCTGGTTTCGGAAAAACCTATCGGTGCGCAGATAGGCGGTTGGCAGTCAGCCAGAGGAGAGTCAGCAAGGTCCAAGGAAGGCAAGCAGGGCACTGAGAGCATCGACTCCGTCTGTTAATCCCACACTCACTTGAGCCCTCCTGAAATGTTTTCACACAGTACGTGGAACACGGTTTAACCCTTTTCTCGTGGTTCGGCAGCGTCCTCAAGAGCTCGGCTACCTTAGTCTCTCTGGCATCGCTGCCGTCGAGGCGGCAGAAGGCCCTGCTTCCAGCGGCATGGTTGTCGGCCTCTTGGAAGTCACGGGCTCTGGCTACTGCTTTTGCTAGTTCTCCTGTCTCCTCCTCCTAAACCTAGGGGTGAGGTCGAGAGCCTGCAGCGGCAGCACTGCTCCTTCTCAGCCCCTGACTGGTCTGCTGGGAGCTGGACAGCAGAGGCAGAATCAGGCTTGCTGGAAGTAGGATTGAAAAAAAGGGAAAAGATGGCGATAGGGGCAAGCGACCTCCTGTGAGCGTCCTGAAAAGTTTCATGTCCTCTGGCCCATCAGAAGCCATTTCTGCCTCTTCCTTAAAGTTTGGCTTGATGTTGTGACTTTGTTGAAGAAACGACTTTGGGACAAGTAGAGGGTCTCACTTCTGAAGAGACCAGAGGGATTCCTCGTACGGAAATGCATGTGCCTCTGGACTGCGGCTCAGACAGGAGCAGCGACCACACGTCATCACTGCGGAGACATGTGGCAGAGACACGTGACAGAGCCAAAGAGGGCCACGGAAAGAGAGGCTGGCTTTATTACAGGCAAAGTGGGACGGTGACACCTAAGCAATCAGGTCCTGTCTTGGAGAATCACTGGAGCTGGCTCTGAAGTACGTGGTGTGATGTAGACTCCTGGGAAATCACAGGCAGCCACAGGAAGAAAACATTTACAGGAGACCTAGGCTCTCAAACTCTTTATTTACATAAGAATGTTAGCAGAATCATAGGTTTCTACCACCTCCACTCATGCTGAAGAAGAGGGACATGCCAGTGAGACTAGTGTGGCAAATAAATCTTACAAACATCTTCAGACCATTTAGGAAAACACATGTCAATTACAACCTCATTACCAGCGCAGCAAATTATCAAGTAAGACAGCCTATTACAAGCCTCAACTGAGAGGTGAAAGGCCATGACAGAAATTTCTGAAGTTACAGTATCTCATAAGACCCCCCCTTGTTCAAATAATACATCCAAACACAACTTGATAATAGTTATAAACAATCCCTACATGTCTACACTGAACAGAACAAGAGGGATTTCCTGTAAATGCTGTCAATTGGACAATTTATTGGATAATATTCTTGGAATTAGTTTGAAGATACAGGATTGGCATCTCTCTGCAGCTATAGAGAATAGGCAATATCCTCTCATCCTCTTTCTGAGACTTTTTTTGGTTTACTAGTTAATTAGGAAGACTTGAAATTTTAAAGTTTAGACTGCAGAATATCATTAGATTAATTTATAAGGAAGAGCAAGCCTGAGGAACTCAAGCTTTGTTAGAATTAATCAAGAAAGGGGCGCCTGGGGGGCTCAGTTGGTCGAGCGTCTGCCTTCAGCTCAGGTCATAATCCCAGGGTCCTGGGATCGAATCCCACATCAGGCTCCCTGCTCAGTGAGGAGTCTGCTTCTCTCTCCACCCCTCCCCCCTGCTCATGATCTCTCACTCTGTCTCTCTCAAATAAATAAAGAAAATCTTTTTTTTTAAAGGAAGTAATTAAGAAAGAGCAGAGTAGGATTTTATTCATAAAAATAGAATAAGGGGTGGCCATGTTCTAACGCAGAATTGACGTGGTTATTTTGTTTTGGAACAAAGTCATCAGTTACATTGAAGGGTAAAAGTCAAAGCTGCGAAGTGCAGCTTGGACACGAGCCCAGTGTTCCACTCACTGCTCGGAGGCCATGGAGGAAGACAGGGCAAGTCACGGGCTAGTGTGAGTCTTGTCAGCCACAGTCTCCCACACCACAGCTGGCCGCCAGCGGCACCCTCTCTCAAAGACGGTGGTGGTGACGGACACGATCAGTCGGTGGGCAATGTGTTCGCTTACTCTCTAGTCAGAGTTCTAAAATGAAACCTAGAAAAATCACAAAAACGACTACCACACGCATTCTGGAACCAGTCGTGATGATTGCACGACGTTATGAATATACTAAAAACCACTGAACTATATGCTTTTTTTTTTTTTGAACTATATGCTTTTAAAGGGTGAACTTGTGTGAATTTTTATCTCCCCCAGGAAAAGCTCTCCAGGGGATCCTAATGCCCCGCTGTGGTTGAGACCCACTAATCTGGGGGGTCACTAGGGTGACTGGGGATCAGTATACTGATTTTTCTTTCTACCTCAGGCTCTGATGTGGCTCCATACAGCACTATTAACTGATCCTATCATTATTTAAATGCTGGTATTTTGCCCGTTGTGAATTTTTGGGGATTACTTTTGATTTTTTACAATATTATATTGACATATTATTTGGTGTGATTACTGAGATTTTTTAGCACTCCCTTAAATTTTGCATGCTGATCCCAACCCTGCGGCTGAAGGAAATAGATGAAGGGAGTCCTCAGCGTATGGGTGAGTTGAAACCATTGAAGTGAATGAGATTGTAGGGGAAGGGGATGTAGAGCAGAAAAGAGAGTTTCAGGGCCAGAATTTGACGGGGGACGTGAGCATTTAAGAGTCAGTAGAGGGCACCTAGGTGGCTCAGTTGGTTAAGCGTCTGCCTTCAGCTCAGGTTGTGGTCCCACGGTCCTGGGATCGAGGCCCTCATTGGGCTCCTTGCTCAGCGGGGAGCCTGCTTCTCCCTCTGCCTGCTGCTCACCCTGCTTGTGCTCTCTCTCTCTCTCTCTCTGTCAAATAAATAAATAAATAAATAAAATCTTTAAAAAAAAAAAAAAAAGTCCGTAGAAGGAAAAGGAAAATCCATTAAGGGAGACCTGTCCTCAGCGAGGAAGGAGGAAAACCAGAAGGCAGGGCTATGATCAAACCAAGGTGGACAAGTTTCCAAGAGAAGTGTCAGGCGCTCTAGAGGATTCAGACAGGATGCCATCCAGGAAAAGGCGTTGGATTGGGCCAGGAAACTCGGGGTGTGCCATCTGCTGCACCTGTGAGAGCAGTGGCAGCTAGGTAGGAATGGGGAGGCCCTGGGGGAGAGAAGGTCAGCAGCTCCTGGGGACCACTCTCACAGGAAGGAGAGAAGGTGCTGGAAAAGAGACAGAGTTGAATTGAGATTATAACGTATTTTAGCGTGAAAAAGCTCTTAACAGGTTTGTGAAAAGAAAAAGAACGCAGACCTACGGAAGGAGGAAGCTTTGAAGGGGTGAGAAAATCCAGAGGACTGTGGCTTCCTCTGAGGAGGGAAGACACGCCCTGAGGAGAACACAGAATGGACCTGAGGAAGACTGCCTGCGCTGCTCTTGCCCTTAAACGAACCTGCATCGCAGGCCCGGGCCCTGGAAAAATGCCACAGGCGTCCCCACTCAGCTCCTCCAACTCTCCCTGCTTCTAATGCTCCTCATGCTTGGCTGTTCTGGTGTTGTGACCTCCCTCAGGGCCCCGTTTTGGCTCCAGGCCTCAGCTCTCACCACCTGCCCAGCGTCAAGGTTTAGTGACCTAGTGGAGGAGTCGCTCTCTGGGCTTTTATTTTTGTTGTTTCTCTTGGGAACCGTATGCCTTAGAATCTGTTTGCTAGATTCCTAAGTGAGAAGCACCCCAACATCACAGCCCCAGGCCTTTTCTCAGCCAAGCCTGCCGGTCACCCAGCTCCTGCCTGGTGTGAATGTGTGTGTGCCGGGGCTGGGGTGACATTTGCTCGGGGCGACTTCACCCCTGAGGCCCCCACTTCTCACTAAAGCAGAAGGCCCAGTGTTCATCTTGTGCTGGGAGGGACAGCGGCAGGGGAGGGGCTTATGAGAGCCTCCCGACCAGCGCCCCAAGCATCCAGCTGGACCTGGAAACAGTAATGATGACTTTTCTCCCACGGCATGAAGAAAGACACTCCAGTGCAGGAATTTCAGGAGGGAAGTGTTCATGGGTGGGGATTAGCAAGGCCGGGACCCTGGGTGGACCGGGTGTCAGGAAATGGAGGGGTGCGTGAGAGGGGTCAGTGAGATGGTTGCCATGGAGTCTGAACCAGTTAGACAAGGAAAGGAAGCAGGAGGGCTGACAGGCTAGGAAGATGGGCAGGAGACAAGGGACACGTGGTAACCACAGGGTCAAAGAGAGGCTTTGATGGGGAAGGAGGATGGTGTGAGCAACAAAGGCAAAAGGAAGAGTCCCACATTTCAGAGCAGGGGCTGTTGGGGACACAACAAGGTGGCACCGCGGACCCAGGAGTGGGTTGTAGAGGGGAACCGAGGCTAAAGGCCGGAAGCAGGGAAGGCCCAGCAAGCTGTGAGGTTGGTTCAGTGGTGGGTGCACAGGGAAGCAGTGCGGCTAGTAGCTAAGTGTTCACACACACAGGGCCCACATTGTGAGTTTCATCCCCACCCTGACTAGTCCTGAGTCTTCAGGCAAGTCACTGACGTTCATCGGGCCTTGGCTTTCTTTCTTTTTTTTTTTTTTTTTTAAGATTTTTTTTTTTATTTATTTATTCGACAGAGATAGAGACAGCCAGCGAGAGAGGGAACACAAGCAGGGGGAGTGGGAGAGGAAGAAGCAGGCTCATAGCGGAGGAGCCTGATGTGGGGCTCGATCCCATAACGCTGGGATCACGCCCTGAGCCGAAGGCAGACGCTTTAACCGCTGTGCCACCCAGGCGCCCCGGGCCTTGGCTTTCTCATCTATAAAATGGGAGCAAAATACATGCATCCCACACACAGTTTTAAGGGTTCAAATGAGAAGGTATCTGTAACACACAGCACCTGGCAGGTAGTCAGATATGATAAATACTGCTGGTAGTGCGGGCTTCCTTGCCCTGCCCGGCAGCGTAAGGAACACCAGTTAAAATGTTCGGACAGGTTATCTCAGAAAATTGTGGCAGGTAGTTTTGGTCACCAGCCCCACATCTGTTGTTCTTCTCTTTTTTTTTTTTTTTCCTTCGTAGTAGTTGTCTGATTCTTACCAAGTTTCACAAAGCTCTCCCCACCCCACACAGCCTGTGTGTTTCAAGGAAGGGTGACTCCAACCCCAGACCCAGAAGTGGGCCTGGTAAATTGGAAAGTAATCCAGTCCCCTGGACCCAGGGGTCATTCAGAAATAGGTGTGTGCCCTGAGTCAGGCCAATGACACCCAAGGGAGGTATCCTAGAAACTTCTGGGAAAGAAGTTTCCTGGATTTTTTTTTTTTTTAAGATTTATTTATTTATTTATTTGACAGAGATAGAGACAGCCAGCGAGAGAAGGAACACAAGCAGGGGGAGTGGGAGAGGAAGAAGCAGGCTCATAGCGGAGGAGCCTGATGTGGGGCTCGATCCCAGAACGCTGGGATCACGCCCTGAGCCGAAGGCAGACGCTTAACCGCTGTGCCACCCAGGTGCCCCTAGAAGTTTCCTGGATTTTAAAAGGAAGAGATAGTTTCTCTTCCTCCAGATGTTGCATTATGTGGATGTAAAGACCGTACTTTCATAAACTGCTTTCAGTTTCTTCATTTTTTTAAAAGATTTTATTTATTTATTTGACAGAGAAAGAGAGAGAGAGCATGAGCAGGGGGAGGGCAGAGGAAGAGGGAGAAGGAGAAGGAGAAGCAGACTCCCACTGAGCAGGGAGCCCGATGCAAGGCTCGATCCCAGGACTCTCAGTTTCTTCTTTTTAAAGACTGAATCCGGGTTTTTATTAGAACATTCTGATTATAAAAATAAAACTTGTTTTCTTTAAAGAAAAAGAAAAAAGACTGAATCCGGGGGCACCAGGGTGGCTTATTTGGTTAAGCATCTGCCTTCCGCTCAGGTCCTGATCTCAGGGTCCTGTGATCAAGCCCCACATCCGGCTCCCTGCTCAGTAGGGAGCCTGCTTCTCCCTCTCCCTCTGCCCCTCCCCCCACTCATGCTCTCTTTTTCTCTCTCTCAAATTAATTAATTAAATTTAAAAAAAAAAAACCGCACACTATAGAATGTGATTTGTTTCATCCTCCTTCCTGGTTCCACTAAGACTTAGTAAAACCACCTGGGAGGAAGCAAGAGAGGGAAGATAGCACCTTTTGTTTGGGGAGACTGTGAACTCCTGACAGGTAGGACCTGGGATGTAGGTTTAGTTTCACATAACACTTCACACACTTTGCACTTGGTAAACTCTCAAGTAAAACAAAGGACAAAGCATCAAAAGGACCTAAAATCCGATCTGCTTTGTGACAACCACAAAGAGCTCCACACCCAGCTGTTGCTTAGCTGTTGTTGAAAGTGATCTCCTGAGTTCTCTGTCCCTCTCCACCTGCCTGTGGCGGGGTAAGGACAGGGTTTCAGGTTGTGCATCTGACGGACTCAGGCCAAGGTAAGACAGCGCTAACACGGAAAGCTCTGCCAAGATTCGTTTTTAAAGCAATGGGTTTCTGTCCCACAAACTACATATTATTCGAAAGGTCACCCATTCATGTCCAGAGGCCACTTGGCTTTCTCTAAACCACTTTGCTGATGATCTAACTTAGGAAAGAATCTCATGCCTGGGGTCAGTTTCTTTCAGGGAACATTTACTTAGCATTTGAATGAGCTGGCCTCCCAGGAGTGTGTTGGCCTCTGGTGTGTTGTGGACGGTGGGTTGTTCAGGGTGTTACTCTAACCTTGGAGGCCCTCTGTTAGCTTTTCAGGATGGGTGCAGAATCCTGGGTCTCTCTGTGTCCCCGCACACTCTGGCTGTTGAAAACCGTGAGTGTGCAAGCACACATTGCACCCCCAGCCCCCACCATTAGTCGAAAGGACAGAAGACAAAATTCTTGGCCAAAGAGTCCAGACTGTAGAATTTGCAAGTGTTGGCAACTAGCCAGAACCTGGGTTTGTTCATTGCGTGGGTCTAGGGTGAGGGGCTGATTTATGTTCACTTGCTTGGTTTTCTTTCCTCATACAGAGTATCTTTCTAGAGTTGGCCGGGAGCCACATTGGGTGTGCAGAGAGGTGATTCTTGTCTGAGGAGACCGTTGTTGTGAACACAGCCTTTAAAAATGGCCCCTTGCTCCAGGATTAAGACCTGAGCAGTACTTAAGATCCTCACAAATGACCAAAAAGAAGAGTGACTGACTGTTGAAGGGTCAGTTTCCCCTTCCGCAGAGCAGCACGGAATTTTCTGAAAGGAGAGAGACATGAGGTGTTATAGCCTAGGGACCAACAAGGCATCTTCGGTCTTCCGGTCCGAGACGGAGCCTCGCAGGGTTTAGTGAAGCTGATATCCGTGGTCTTCCGTAACCAGCATCTGACAGGGCTTGTACCTTTCCACTGATAAAGGCCATTCAAACAATGTCTACGTCACTCAGCCCAGTTTTTCTTTCCTTTCCAGGCAATGCAATGTCCACATTCCTCAAAAAGTGACATGCGTTTCTATCCCACTCATACCCTCTGTGGGTGTCAATCCCAGTTAATTTATGGGTGAGCTTGCTAAGGTGAGAAGGATCTGGCTAAAAGAATAATGGAGTGCTGGCTCAAGTACTTCACATGACTTCATTCAACCCCACAACGGCCCAGAGGTTAAGTACTGTTACTACTCCCATAGTGCTGAGAAGGACCGTGGGCCCAGGGAAGGGAGTACACTTGCTAACGAGACAGTCTTGAGGGGGCAGGGGACCAGCTTTGACACCAGGAAGCCTAACCCAGGGCTTCTCTTCTGGACAAACTGCAGTATTCTGACTGCCACAGGGCACGTTCTTGTTTGAGCTCAGCACATCTGTGCCACCACAGGCCATGTAATGACTCTGTTCCCTTGCCCCTTTTCCTCTGCTGGCACCGCGTCCAAGCTCGCACTCTCACAGTTCGCCCTGCGCCGTGGGGTCAAATCCCAGCCTTGACCTATGAAACCCCCCGGCTCTTCTCTCGTTCACTCCAAGTACAGTTTGGAGCCCAAGGAATCAAACCACAGAGGGAAAGGTGGGTCCAGCAGGCTCTGGGGAGAACTCAATTAAAATGTGGGCATTCCAACAGTTTACAATGGGTGTAACATTATGTTAAGATGATTATCAATATAAAAACATGATATTCAGGGGCACCTGGGTGGTTCAGTTCGTTAAGCGTCTGCCTTCAGCTCAGGTCATGGTCCCGTGGTCCCGGGATGGAGTCCTGCTCAGCGGGGAGCCTGCTTCTCCCTCTCCTGCTCCCCCTGCTTGTGCGATCTCTCTCTTGCTCTCTCTCTGTCAAATAAATAAATAAAATCTTTTTAAAAAACCCATGATATTGAGATGTTCTTACAGAGAACTAACAAACCTCTGCTAATTTATCTGTAGACAGCTGGTGTAATTAAAGAGATCAAGTACTATTATTCTGTATCGCTTACATTTGTTCTTATAATGTTATTTGTGGCTTTTGTAAGAAGGCTAACTAATGGATCTCAAGTAAGATTCCTTACCTAAATAAGAAAATTCTAACTGATCCTCAGTCCTTCCAAGAAAAGTAAGGTCCGTGAAATGTATACATACTCCGCGGGAGACTGAACACTGCCATTTTTCTACAGTCACGACTACCTTGCTAAGACAGGCTTTTGTTCAAAGAGACAGATGATTAGAATTGACAGCGAAAGGGGCCTCTGAATCATGATGACTTTGCTAAGCGGCATTATTTATTCCTCACTGGCTTTGCTCTTTAGCTGGGGGTGTAAACACAAGTATCTGTTCTGCTTTTGGAAATTATAAACTTTATCGAGATGGGAGCAAAGATTTTTCTATATAGAGTGCACTTTCCGGAAGCTTGTGGATCCCTAATGGCTTGTTCTGAGAAATAATCAGGGCTGTATCTTCTAACTTGTAGGAGTCATACATTGCTTGTATATTTCCTTTTTAACCTTAACCATCAGTTAATAAATCAGTAATTCCTAAATATCCAAGGGACCTAGTGAAGTTTGCAAAACTGTTATACAAATATGTGGCAATAGTTTCCGGGTTTTGGGGGGGGTGTTTGTTTGTTTAGCAAAATAGAGTTAAACACAGTTCTGGTATTTATAAAAACAAACAAAAAGGCAAGGGAAAACAAATGTATATGAAACCGGTTATTTTTTTTCAGTGTTCATTTTTTTATAATAATATTTTTTTATTATGTTAGTCACCATACAGTACATCCCTGGTTTTTGATGTAAAGTTCGATGATTCATTAGTTGCGTATAACACCCAGTGCACCATGCAATACGTGCCCTCCTTACTACCCATCACCAGCCTATACCATTCCCCCACCCCCCCCTCTGAAGCCCTCAGTTTGTTTTTCAGAGTCCATAGTCTCTCATGCTTCATTCCCCCTTCTGATTACCCCCCCTTTCTTTATCCCTTTCTTCCCCTACTGATCATTCTAGTTCTTATGTTCCATAGATGAGAGAAACCATATGATAATTGTCTTTCTCTGCTTGACTTATTTCACTTAGCATTATCTCCTCCAGTGCCGTCCATGTTGCAGCAAATGTTGAGAAATCATGCTTTCTGATAGCTGAGTAATATTCCATTGTATATATGGACCACAGCTTCTTAATCCAGTCATCTGTTGAAGGGCATCTCAGTTCCTTCCACGATTTAGCTATTGTGGACAATGCTGCTATGAACATTAGGGTGCGTATGGCCCTTCTCTTCACTACGTCTGTATCTTTGGGGTAAATACCCAGTAGTGCAATGGCTGGATCATAGGGTAGCTCAATTTTTAACTTTTTTAAGGGACCTCCACACTGTTTTCCAGAGTGGCTGTACCAACCTGCATTCCCACCAACAATGTAGGAGGGATCCCCTTTCTCCACATCCTCTCCAGCAATTGTTGTATCTTGCCTTGTCAATTTTTGCCATTCTAACTGGCGTAAGGTGGTATCTCAGTGTGGTTTTGATTTGAATTTCCCTGATGGCTAATGATTTTGAACAGTTTTTCATGTGTCTGTTAGCCATTTGTATGCCTTCATTTAAACAGGTTATTTTTTTTTTTTTTTAGATTTTATTTATTTATTTGAGAGAGAGAGCACAAGCAGGGGGAGGGACAGGCAGAGGGAGAGGGAGAAACAGACTCTCTGCTGAGCAAGGAGCCTGACGCGGGGTTCGATCTCAGCCTGGGATCACAACCTGAGCTGAAAGCAGATGCCCAATTGACTGAGCCACCCAGGTGCCCCATGAAACAGGTTCTGAGGGACACCTGGGTGGCTCAGTTGGTTAAGCATCTGCCTTCTACTCAGATCATGGTCCCGAGGTCCTGGGATTGAGTGCCGCATCGGGGTCCTTGCTCAGCAGAGAGCCTACTTCTCCCTCTGGCTGCCGTTCCCCCTGCTTCTGCGCTCTCTCTGTCACAAAAACATAGATAAAATCTTTTAAAAAATAAAAAATAAAATTAAAAACAGGTTCTGATTCCAGAAGTGCTCTGAGCATTTAGATTTGTCATCCTTCCTTCCCAAGATCCTGCTGGGTGATAAAGAATGTAAAAGAGTCTAAATCCATAGTCACAAAGACAGTGAAGGATGGGTTGGGCATCAGCAGTTAAGACATTGCAACTAGTTTCTGGGAGATGGAAAGAGGATGTGAGTGTGTAGACCGAGGGAGCAAAGTACAGGGTGTGTGCAGGAGGGCCCCACGGCAGTGGGTCCTGTCTGCCTGACAGATGCCCAGAGTGGGTTTGAACTGAAGTCTGCACGTAAGAACGGGAACACTGGGAAAGAGGCTGAAGATGGAATGCTGAAAGGCAGAATTTGCAGGGCATCTGGCTGGCTGAGTCAGTGGAGCGGGAGACTCTTGATCTCCGGGATGGGAGTTCAAGCCCCACGTTGGGTGTACAAATTACTTAAAATAAAAATAAAATAAAATCTTTTTGAAAAAAATTAAAGCAGATAAAGTTCACTTGCTACATACCATTTCAAATGAGTTTGCTTGAGGATGTGCTCCAGTAAAAAAGGGAGAGACACAAGGAAGAGAAAAAAAAGATATGAAATACAAACAAGGGAGGAACCAAGTCAGCTGCAACCAATTACTGTTTGGACCTCGGGAAGAACCCCACTAAGAATAACAGACTGGGGGCGCCAGGCGGCACGGTCGGTTCGGTGGCCAGCTCTTGGTTTCCCCCAAGGTCGGGATCTCAGGGTTGTGGGATCGAGTTCCGCATCAGGCTCCGTGCTCAGCATGGAATCTGCTTGCGATTCTCCCTCTCCCTCTGCCCCTCTGCTCGTTTCTCTCTCAAATAAATAAATCAGTCTTTAAAAAAAAAATACAGCCTGGATTCCAGGCAATATATAACATAAGAAACCGGGGGTGGGGAGTGAGAGGAGGAAACTGGTGGCAAAGGCATATTTCTTCTTCGTTAAGAAAGGAAGTTAGGAGTCCAAGGAAAAAACTGTGCAAAAAATTGATAATCCTAATATGAGGCAAACTAAATTATAGCATAATTTTGAGCAGTTGATAGAATGTGAGACAGAAGAACCTTGATACCTTAATGCTAGACATATTCACTCATAGCAGCACAAGGCAATATGACATTACAGCTATGAAGAGGGAAACATAATCATTGCTCAAAGCACTTGGCTTTTATGTGAATAATATTTACATAGACATAATATTATCAGTTCGCTGATTCTCAACTTTTAGACTCTACCCAACAAGGACAGCTTGATGATTATAGAACAGAATGAAAATGTTGTCAGCTTTGATAATGTAAAATTGAAGGCACACGTGGCAGAGGCTGGGAGGAGGGAGAGGAGGTAGGAAGAATGGGGATGTTAATATTCTCCTTCTATTTGTGGGGAGTCTGGTGTTTGTAAAATGGATGGAATAAGAAATAAGAGTTAAAGTATATTATTTAGGGGTGCCTGGGTGGCTCAGTCAGTTAAGCATCTGCCTTAGGCTCAGGTTATGATCTCAGGGTCCTGGGATCGAGCGCCAGGTTGGGCTCCTAGCTCAGTGGGTAGTCTGATTCTGTCCCTCCCCACCACTGGTTCTCTCTCTCTCTCTCTCTCTTTCTCTCCTTCTCTGTCTCAAATAAATAAAATCTTTTTTAAGTATATTATTTAGAGTTATGAATATAACCAATTAAAATAATTTGAAGCAATAATTTGGCTACGGACAAAATTGAGAACAGAGGGAGAGGAAAGGCAAGATGTAGTGTAAGTGAACAAAATTCTAATCTCTCATTGTTAGAAGTTAATAGATACCTTTTAGAAGTTAAGAATAAAAAAATAGAAATAGGTCACTTAAGTGTCTGACTCTTGATCTCAGTTTAAGTCTTGATCTCAGGGTTGTGAGTTCAATTTCCATGTTGGGCTCTGTGCTGGGCATGGAACCTGCTTTAAAAAAAAAAAAAAGGCAGCTTATGGTGGTAACATCCAGAAGAATTAAGACCAGATATTGTTAAAAAGTGATTTTTTTTCTGGGGGTGCCTGGGTGGATCAGTTGGTTAATTGTCTGCCTTCTGCTCAGGTCGTGATCTCAGGGTTCTGGGATCAAGTCCCACATTGGGCTCCCTGCTCAGTGGGGAGCCTGCCTCTGTCTCTCCCTGCTGCTCTGCTTACTTGTCCTCTCTCTCTATCAAATAAATAAAATTGTTAAAAAAAATAAATCTTTTTTTAAAAAGTGATTGTTTCTGAAAAGTAGGAGGAAAGAAACAGAAGAGAGAAAACAATTGATTTTTTTTAAAGACCCTTTTAACTAGGTTTTTTTTTTCTTTTAACCATGTCCATGTATACTTTGATGTAATGGTATATAATGGTTGAATTATGGAAGCTACTGGAAATTTGACTTGCATATCTATCTTTGAAATTACCATCATCATTGCCTTTAAGTAGTTAACTCAATGAATTATAGTTTTTTGTTTACTTGGTCTCATAGCACAGTTTTGAAAATCACCCATAAAAAGTGATATGTGGCTCCAGTTGACTTTTTAATGAAATAAAATTTGCTTTGAAGTCTTTATAACTTCCCATAAGGAAACTTGTGACATTATGGTTTCCTGGGTGTACCCTGAAATCACAGGTGCACGTGTGACACAGTGGGAATTACCCAGACACCTGGGCACCCACTTTTGGCTAGGGAAACTCACCAGAGCTTGCAAATAGCAGAATGGGCTTGTGGGGCCCCCTACTGTCGTTGTGGCAAACTGCAGCTTCCTGGGCAGCACTTCAGGGTGAATTTTTTTTTTTTTTTTTTTTTTTCAAATAGCAATAATAGGGACGCCTGGGGTGACTCAGTCAGTTAAGCGTCTGCCTTCAGCTCAGATCATGATCCCAGGGTCCTGGTTTCAAGTCCTACATTGGGCTCTCTGCTCAGTAGGGACCCTGGTTCTCCCTGTCCTCCCTGTTCCCACTCTCTCCCTCACTATCTCTCTCTGTCGCTCTTTCTCTCAAATAAATAAATAAAATCTTTAAAAAAATAAAAATATAAAATAGCAATAATATGGGGTGCCTGGGTGGCTCAGTTGGTTAGGCGGCCAACTCTTGGTCTCAGGGTCTTGGTCTCAGGGTCAGGAGTTCAGGCCAGCATTGGGCTCCACACTGGTTATGGAGACTACTTATAAATAAATAAGGAGCGTCTGCGGCTCAGTTGTTTGAATGACCGACTCTCGGTTGTGGCTCGGGTCATGATGTCGGGCTCTGCACTCAATGCGGAGTCTGCTTCAGATTCTCTCCCTCTCCCTCACGCTCACTGTCTCTCTCTGAAATAGACAAATAAATAAATAAATCTTGAAATAAATAAGTAAATAAAATAGTAATAACAATCCTCTGAGCCTAAGAGGAGACAATATGAAGGACGTGGTGGGAGAACTGGGACTCCACGTGCATTTATTTACATGTTTTAAGAAATACTTCCAAAATTATTTACGTAACAATTTGAGATTTGAACGTGGACTGCATATTAAATGATATTAGGGTATTATTGTTAATGTTCTAGTAATGATACTGTGGTTGTGTAGAGTGTCCCTATTTTAGGAGATCCCTGCTGAAGTATTCAGGGGTGGAATATAACAGCAGCCAGCTCTCAGTTTCCTTTCTCACTCGGAGTTGAAGCCAAAGCTGTATGAGGTCCTTTTCCCATGGAAGTCCCTTCTCATCTTGCATAATTGATTTGTCATTGGGAAGCAGCTGCCAAACCCAGGACCACATTTCCCAGATTCTTTGCAGCTAAATGGCACACAATGACTTCTTGCCAATGAACTGTATGTGCCACGTCCATGACAAAGCCTTTAAGAAGCTGGCGAACTCTCGGGGTGCCTGACTGGCTCAGTCCGTACAGCGTGCGACTTTTGATCTTGCAGTCGTCAGTCCAAACCCCATGCTGGGTGTAGAGTTCACTTTAAAGAAAAAACAAAAACAGGGTGCCTGAGTGGTTCAGTTAGCTAAGCATCTGCCTTCAGCTCAGGTCATGATCTCAGGGTCCTGGGATCGAGCCCCGCATTGGGCTCCCTGCTCAGTGGGGAGCCTGCTTCTCCCTCTCCCTCTGCCCCCAGCTCGTGCTCTCTCTCTCTCTCCCTCTCTCTCAAATAAATAAATAAAACATTTTTAAAAAATTAAAAATTTAAAAATTTGAAAACCAGAAAAGCTTATGCAGCCTCAGCACACTGTTTCCCCCTCTGCAGACTGGCTCCCCCATACTGGCGTATAAGCCAGCATAGCGCTCTGATGGTACTTACTCCAAGTAGGTATATGCGTGCCCCCTGACCTGGAGACCCACTTCTTTTTTTTTTTTTTTTAAGATTTTTTTTTTATTTATTTATGTGACAGAGAGACAGCCAGCGAGAGAGGGAACACAGCAGGGGGAGTGGGAGAGGAAGAAGCAGGCTCATAGTGGAAGAGCCTGATGTGGGACTCGATCCCGGAACGCCAGGATCACGCCCTGAGCTGAAGGCAGACGCTTTAACGACTGCGCTACCCAGGCGCCCCTATTTTCTTTTTTTTTTTTTAAGATTTTATTTGTTTATTTGACAGAGAGAGAGACAGCCAGCGAGAGAGGGAACACAGGCAGGGGGAGTGGGAAAGGAAGAAGCAGGCTCCCAGCGGAGGAGCCTGATGCAGGGCTCGATCCCAGGACCCCAGGATCACGCCCTGAGCCGAAGGCAGACGCTTAACGACTGAGCCATCCAGGCGCCCCAGGAAACCCACTTCTGAGTATACATCCTAGAGAGGTGATCTTACAGAACCTAGGGACACAGAGGCAGTTTAGCATCATGACTGGTGGTGGTGAGGGTCAGGAGTAACCAAGGTGACCATCACTATGGAAACAGTAACATGTGGGGCACGCCCTATGAAATACGACACAGGTTTTAGAAGCCCCAAACTATTTGTACCTAGAAAATATGGAGAAGGCTTCAAACCTTGGTGATAAGTGGGTACCTGTAAGAGGGAGAAAACGGGAGTGGG
This sequence comes from Ursus arctos, assembly GCF_023065955.2. NCBI lineage: Eukaryota > Metazoa > Chordata > Mammalia > Carnivora > Ursidae > Ursus > Ursus arctos. Next base: position 60,781,174 of record NW_026623067.1, read on the forward strand.
GAGTGGAGAGTGGGGCCTGGCACAAACAGAAGCTGCCGGCCCGCCCTGACCTGAGGAGGTGTTAACTAGCTGACTTTCTTCTACTGCAGCCAACAGATCAGGCACCACCTTTGGGAATCTCCCCTGACTCTCCCACGAGTCTGGGTTGGTTGGCTGCAAGCATCATATAGCAAAATACTATGGAAAAGTCATGTCCTACCACCATGTGGTAAAACAAAACCAGAACCAAGCAAAAACCTTGGAAAAGCTGAAGATGTGGTTCTAAATCACCCCAGCTCACCCCCTGACTCTAGGTGTGATCTCAAGCACTTCAGCTGTCTGGGACTCAGTTTCCTACCCTGTAAAACGAGGCATTGGACTAGATGCACCCTCGGGTCCTTTAGCTCAACCCTTGCCTCCTATGGAACCGGATGCTGGTGACCCCTGAAGGAAAGGTGAGAACACCCAAGAGCACTTGGTAAGATTTCCTACTGGACTGGCTGATGAGGAGCCTCTCCCTTGGTCTCTTGGCCAAATAACAATGAATCCATCATAGAGCCTCTAAATGGGTCAATTTGGATGCACAGCGGGTGCTTTGAAAAGCTACTGATTTAGGCCAAACTAGCAGGACCGGCATGGGGTTGCCTTGGAGATGCAAATAGGGATGGCAGGCGCAGGAACTGTAAATCATTCTCTGCTGGGGACTCTCCTTTTTTGTCCCTCCCTCCCATCCTGCTTCCAACCCTGGGAGCCATTTTCAGGGTGAGCAGAGGAATCTGTGGAATGTTCATTGGTTTCTATTATTTGCCACAAGTAGTCTTTGTTTTTTTTATTTAACTTGAATATCTAACAGCCCCGCTTACAGCCAGGACACAGTAGTAAAAACTATGCCTCACACTATTCGCAGTAGCCAAAAACTGGAATCTCAGATGCCCATTAAAAATCAGATGGATAACATGACGGGTGGGATAGCCGCATGAAAATGCGGTGGAGGGCAGTGACAGGGAGGAGGGACAGCCACCAGCAGCCACAGGGGGCATCTCCTTGACCAAAGGAGCAGAAGCAGCTAGAGAACACGATTCCACTTACATCAAATTCAAAAGTAAAGAAAGTGACAAAATGAATCTATCCTCTAGAAGTTAAAACAGCTGTGACGCTGATGGGCACTGATGACTGGAAGGAAGCATGAGGGGGCCTTCTAGTGTCCTGGTCACGTTCTGCTTCTTGAGCCGGGCTCTGGTATATGGGTATATTCACTTTGTAAAACTTCATGAAGTTGCACACTCATGTCCACTGTTCGTAAGCATGTGACACTTCATCAATTTCACATCCATTGTAAAAATTAAATAAGCATATGTATTTTAAAGGTGGGACTCTCTGTGGGAGAAAAAAAGAGATCCTTACATCACATAGAACATAAAAGCTTTCCAAAGTTCAGAAACACACACACGCGCACGCACACGTGGTGGGGCCAGGGGAAGGGAGAGATCTTGGTACTATATAGAAAAAAAGGCACCCATGTGTGGAGCATGAGTTTGATTTGGGGGACAAACAAGCCCCTCAGGCCTCAGGAGGTGGGAAGGAAGCAGGCTTGAAGAGGAAAGGGAATTAGTCAGCAGTAAAGTATGACTCACTCAAGAATAGGAACAATCCCGTACTGTCCTTTGTCAGTTGGACTCTGAACAGAAGCTGGGGACAGTATTCTGAGGTGCAGACGAGTGAGGGGGTGCGTCCTGGAGCACTGTGTACTCAGAGTGGTTCTGCCCTGTGGGAAATCAACACTTACATCCCACATCAACTCCCCCTTCCCATTTGAAAATAGTTCTTATACCACCAGGTAGATGATGTGATTGGATGTGGGGTCTGGGAGCAAAGAGTCAAGAAAGAATTCTTGAGACATTTTAGGTGCACAAAAGGTACCTTTCTGGAAGCACAGGGACAGGACCCATGGGCAGAAAGCTGCACCGGGATGGTGAGGACCGATTGACTGTATATTTCTCAGTTGGGAGGGGTAGAGACACAGGAAGTTTCCAAAAGGATTTTCCTATGTTAAAGGACACTTACAGGATCCTGGAGGCCTGGCTATTGTCAAGCTAAGGTTGTTTTTTCCTCTAGCAGGACATTACCGTTAGGACAGTTGGGAGTTCCTGGAGGAACGTCCTTTTCTGCCTGTCTCAAGTATTTGTCAGTGGGCTGTAAGTTATAAGGAAGTTTAATTTTATCTACATCTCCTTCTGTCTTTGTCCTCCACATAGGTATATACCACATTCCATTCTCTGTGATTATTGTTGTGATTCTAACATCCTTCCAGATTGCCAAATCTGGTGAGAATCTAAAGCAGCAGTCCTTTGACTCTCACATAAATAAGCCTTTGGGGAACTTCTTAAAAATACAGACTTCTTTGAGCAACAACTCTGATTCAGTAGGTCACACGTAGAGCCCAAGAGTCTTCATTTTAACAAACTTGCCCGCCTCCCCCTTCTGCTATAAGAGTCCAGATTTTAACCTGGACGTAGTTGTGATGGTTAATTCTATGCGTCGACTTGGCTGGGACCGCAGGGCCCCAGATAGTCAGTCATTATTCTGGGTGTGTCTGTGAGAGTGTTTGTGGAAGTATAACATTTGAATTGGTAGCCTGTGTAAAGCCGATTGGAGTCCCCAGTGTAGATGCCCTCGTCCAATCCCCTGAAGGCCTGCGTACAACAAAAAGTCAGGGTAACACAGGGTAAGGCAGGTAAGACATAATCACTCTGACTGACTGTATTCCAACCGGGAGGTCGGTCTTCCTTTCCTTTGGACTTGGACTTAGACTAGAACTGAGGTCACTGGCTTCCCTGGCTCTCAGGTCTTCAGACTCGGCTGGAACGACACCCTCAGCTCTCCCGGGTCCCCAGCTTGCTGACTGCCAGTCTTGGGACTTCTCAGCCTTCATTCCTTGTGATATACCCTATTGGTTCTATTTCTCTGAAGAACCCAGACTAATACAATTCTGAACTGTAAGGATTATGGACCTGTTACGTTCCCCTGGAGATTCCTGATGTTTGGTTTAGCAGGCAGTTGACGTGGCTGAACTCAGACTCCAGAGGCTGTCCTCTTCATAGTGGACAGCAGCTGAAATCCCCGTTCAGTATTTTAAACTTGTGCTTGATATACATTATCTATTACTCCTAACAACCCCTTTAAAGTAAATATATTATTAGCCTCATTTTTTAAAAGATTTTATTTCTTTATTTGACACAGAGAGAGAGAGAGAGAGAGAGCTCCAGCATGGGGAGGGGCAGAGGGAGAGGGAGAAGCAGACTCCCCGCTGAGCAGGGAGTCCTAGGCAGGGCTCTATTCCAGGACCCCGAGATCATGACCTGAGCCGAAGGCAGACGCTTCACCGACGGAGCCACCCAGACGCCCCATTATTATCCTCATTTTTCAGACAAGGAAAGGAAAGCTCAGGGAATATGAAGGTGTAGCACAGGAATTTAAATCCAATGCCAGTTGCCAAAGCTGTTAGATTTTGGTGAGCAGAGAAGTGCTCTCTTTAGCTTTGTTGTCAATTAATGTCTGTTGAATAAACCCAAGAAGCAGCACTTCCCGGTATCTGGCCGGAAGATCGCCACAGGGCAGATGAACTGCCATCGGAGAGCCCTGGGTGACGGCGGGACCACCTGTTGGACAGCAACCTGAGCTCCACAGGAAAGGACTTGCACCCAGGAATGCCGTCACAGTAACACAAACAACACCGTGAGGCTGTAAATCAGGAAGCGCCTCAGACTCGGGACAGTGTGCCTGGCAGGTGACCTTGCTCATGATGAAGGCACCACTAACTGCCAACCTCCTGCTGATGACCTTGGCAGAAAACAAGGCATCGTCGTCTCTGGAGCTGGCGAGTCTCCATCAGGAAACTAGCCCAACCCCTCTGTTTTCTCTTCTCATCCGGCTGTTTCCCACAAAGCTTGTGGCACACCATGCCCCTCTGATCACTTTCTTTTCTTCCTTTCACATTTTTTATTGCAGAAGTAGTAACACATTAATTTTATTAATGGCACAAAGGATACAGAGAGAGAACAAAATGTGAAAGCCCTTCTTTCTTCCTCACCACTCCCCCAGCGCTTCCTTCCTCAGAGCTAACGCCAGCCAACACATCGTGGCGCTCGCTTCCCCGCCGGCGCACATCCGCGCGCGGGGGCATACATGCACCTGCGGCCTCTCAGAAGGCTTTAATCATACTCTGTGCCTCGTTCTGTGATCTGCATTTTTCATTCAGTGGGGCATAGTTCTCACTTGTGTATATTTGCGGGTTATAAAGATGTGGAGTCCTCTAATGGAGTCCTAGGTATCCATATATATGCTAAAGCATACATCTTTATTTAAAATTATCTTCCTCCACCAACCTTTTCATGTAGCTACAAAATATCCTGTGCATCGTGGGGAGCGGGGAATTGAAAATGCAGTGGGTTGAATAATAACCACCAAAAGATATCAGATCCTAATCCCTGAAACCTGTAAATGGTACCTTACAAGGCAAAGGAGTCTTTGCAGAGAGGAGTGAATGAAGGACCTTGCCATGGAGAAATTACCCTGGATTATCCAGGTGAGCCCTTGATGGCTCACGAGTGTCCTCATACAAGAGAGGCAGAGGGAGATTAAGATCCCACAGAAGAGAAGGAGGTACTGTGACTGCAAAGGAGAGACTGCAGGGGTGGGGGCATGGGGGCCCACACCAGGGAGCGCCGGCTGCCGCCAGAAGCTGGAAGAGGCAAGGAACGGATTCTCCTGCAGCACCTCCTGAGGGAACACGGCCCTGCTGACACCCTGATTTCCAGCAGGCAGTACTGATGTCAGACTTCTGCCCTCTGGAACTGTGAGAGATTATGCTTCTGTTGTTTTAAGACTCAAAGTTGATGGTAATTTGTTACAGCTGCCACAGGAAACTCATACAGACTATCGAGATAAGATGAAAGTATTCGTATCTTTATTTGTTTAAAGATGTATTTAGAGAAAGAGAGAGAGAGTATGTGTGTGTGTGTGTGTGCGCGCACACGCGCATGCATGTGGGGTTAGGGAGTGGCAGAGGGAGAGAGAATCTCAAGCAGGCTCCACGCTGAGTGCGGAGCCCCATGTGGGACTCACTCCATGACCCTGAGATCATGACCTGAGCCAGAATCAAGACGGACACTTAACGGACTGAGACACCCAGGTGCCCCAAAAGTATTCGTATCTTTAAAACAAATATTCATATCTTTAAAACATAATGGAAGGGGTGCCTGGCTGATCCAGTCGGGGGAGCATGCATCTCTTGATCTTGGGGTGTGAGTTTGAGCCCCACGGTGGGTGTAGAGATTACTTCAAAAAAATGTTTTAAATTTAAAAAATAATAAAATGGGGGAGAGAAGAGGGAGGGAGAGAGAGAGAAGAGAAAAGAAGAAGAAAAAGAAACCAAGCCAAGTAGTTGGTGAGCTGATGAAAGCATTATTAGTCATCTATCACACAAAGGAGTGAAAGGCAAACAAATTAATCGTGAAAACCATTCCTCTTTTGAAAATAAATCTAGGATTAGAACAGGGCAGCCTTAGCAGTGCAAGCAAAAGTAGTAACTCCGTTAAGCCATCTAAACCAGGTATGTCATCTCCTGACAAACACAGCAGGAGGCACTATGGAAAGTTCGGCTTTCTTGACTGCTGGGGTGATTTTTGAAAGGAGAGAGAGGGGGACGCCAGCGAAACAAACTGGATGACTCAGGGAACAAATCTGTTTTCAGATAATTGCTTCCTAATGTAGCGATGATGTGAGTCTTAGTCATTCCCACAGCACCGTGTAGAGAGCGAATAAGCCAGAAGACAAAGTGCTCCACCCACCACAGCACCCGGTGGGAAAAAGTTCCCAGTGAGGCCCACGTCATTGACTTGGAGTGCTCTTGTGTCTCAAACTGGGGGGCATGGAACAGCTCTCGATGCTTGCTTCCTGTTGTGTCTTGTTGCCCTGAAGCCAGGCCCTCAGATAAACAGCAGACGCGCAGCTGGGGAGGAAGCTGCTGGAAGGCTGATGTCCCTGGCAGCACATCACAGCCCCTGCTTTCAGTCTCCCCGGGGGGCAAAGGGCTTGGATCCTAGAAGGCAGCGGCCTCCGGCTCTGCGTGCCTTTCTCCTTAATCAGGGTCAGAAGCCCACTGCAGGCCTGCGCTGAGCGGCTCCTATGGGCTCAGGGTGTGCTGGCGGGTCCGGAGGGGGGGAAAGGGAAGTGAGACTCAGACCCTGCTTATGATCCAGATGTGTACGTAAGACATAAAAATTAAAAAAATGATGAGAACAAAACACACAGAAGAAAATATTATACTGACATAGCAACAAGGCTCAAAATTAGCAGATAGGAATGCTATTCTTGACTTAGTGTGTGGTTCCTAGGGTTTGAGGAAGATGGCTTTAGTCACAGGCTTGTTCTGCTGTGGGACTTGGCTGCTCCATCAGTGAATAAATCACCTATGTGCACAGCTTTGTGCTAAAAGCCCAGGGGAATATGAAAGCACAGGGTCCTTGATCCTAAAGGCATCTTGCAGGTCAGCGGGGAAAATTAGACAACCAAGCAACTTCATAAGCAATGCAATAGAAGCAAGTTGTGTGCTCCTGGCTGTTCCCGCCATCGTTCATAAATTCCTTCATTCACCTACTGGTTACCGAACGCCTGCTTGGTGCCGAGCACTCTTCTGGACACTGGGATACAGCAGTGGACAAACCAACCCCAAATCCCTGCCTCCTAGAGCTTGCCTCCTGATGTAGGGGTGGTAAAGTCAGACGTATTTGAGATACTGCTGGACCCTGAGGGGGAGATAGATTCCTGAGTCTGGAGACTCAGGGAAGAGATCTAGCCGAGTTCAGAGAAGGGCAACATTGGTGGGCTGGGGATGCCTCAGGGAGCAGAAGAGGGTTGAGGGGGGCCTTGACGGATGGTCAGAATTTGGAAGGACTGAGAAGAACTGGAGGGAATTTTGGAGGGGAACAGGGAGACAGGAAACAGAGTGACCAAGCCGTGATCGGGGAGGGAGAGGTAGGTCAGGCTGGAAAGTCGGGGCAGGTCTGGCTTGGTGGCGCTGGCTCACTACAGGGTAGACAGTGAGTGCAGGTGTGGACAGGGAGCAGCCAAGCCACCCACCATCTGGAGCCACCGTGGTCCTCCCGCCTGCTGCCCCAGATCCTCCCGGTTAACGACGGCCTCTTTCCCACTTCTCCCCTCCTCCTCAGTTTCCGCCTTCTGATTCATTTTCTTCATCCCCATCTGCCTCCTCCATCCTATCCCTTGATGGTTCCTTTCCTGACCCTTTTATTTTATTCTCTCACCACTACAGCCCAAATGAATGAGAAAAATCCATAAAGCAAAAAATTACTCTGACCAGAGGCTGATTGGAAAGGAAGGAGTTCTTCAAGAATTACCCCTTGACAGAGAATTACCTTTCTGTTAATTCTCTCAAACTGGTGACGATCTCCCAGGCCCCCTGAGCTTGCCGTCATGCGTGATGTAATCAGATCCGCAAACACAACCTCAGAAATAGCTGCTCTTTCAAGACACTAAGAATATCTGCTCAGGCAATAGAAATGTGAACCTAATTGTAACTCTGCAGAAAGAGGAATAGGAGAGAAAATGCATGGGAATGAGCATACTCGTGTTTTTGAAGTTGTCTGTGAGGTCTCTTATGAAGTATGTTCCTTGCGTGTACTGTTCAAGCAAGTCTCATCTCGTATCATAATAGCGAAGGACCTAGTAGGAAATGCGTGTTTCCTCATGCTTTATTGATTCTTTTCCCCTAAAAGTAAAGCAAACTTATGCACATGTACTTGAAAAATACAGAAAATAATAAGGTAGAAAATAAAAATCAACTAATTCGGGGCACCTGGATGGCTCAGTCGGTTAAGTATCTGCTTTTGGCTCAGGTCATGATCACAGGGTTCTTGGATCGAGTCCCACATCGGGCTCCCTGCTCAGCAGGGAGTCTGCTTTTCCTTCTTCTGCCTCTTCCCCTGCTCATGCTCTGCCCCCCAGCCTGTCAAATAAATTAATTACATATTTTTTAAGAATCAACGAATTCATCATTCAGAAATGATCGTAATAAATCAGCCTTTGCTGCATAAGCAACTTTACAAAAAAAAAAAAAAAAGAGTTTACAACAACAAACATTTATTTTCTCTTTCCTGGGTCTATGGAGGCTCCAAGTCCCCAGCCGGGCTTGGCTGCGCTTGAGTTCTGGCTGAGTTGGGTTAGTTCTGCTCCTGCATGTTTGCTCATCTTTCAGACCAGCAGCTTCCGGGAGATATTTTTTTGCCATGGAAGATAACAAGAAGGCGAAAGGGTGAGCAGAAAAGTATGATGCCTCTTAAGGTCTTCACTTGAAACTAGCATGATGTAACCACCACCCACATTCCATTGGCCAAAGGAAGTCATCTGGCCACGCCCAATATCAATGGGGTAGAGAACCACATCTTGCCCAGGGCATTATAAGTTTATGTAGCAGGAAGAATAAAGAACAATAATCCAATCTTACCGCAACCACTGTTATCACATTGGTGTATTTCCATCCAGTCTTTTTATGCGTACTATACATGGTTAAATAATTCTATAAAAATAATCTTGTACTAAAAGTATATCTTTGCATTCACTGCCTTTTCCCTTGTATTCTGCTCATGCACGTCTCTTCTTCATTCCTACCTGTCTTCTTCCTCTTTCCCATCTGCCTTCTTCCTCTGATGCTTCCCTTCCCTGTTCCCCACACCATGTTTTATTCTCCCTCTGGGTCCCATAATGTAGTTAAAGAAACAAGGAAGTGATTTATTTTTAATTTAGCAGGATAACGTAAGAAATCTGATGACTGAAATCGAGAATATGCTGCAAAAATAGAGATCTCCCAAATATCGGGGTGTAGAACAGGGAGGTGGAGGAACCACTTTCTTCTGGTGCCACATTGAAAATTAAGTGGGCAGTGGGTTTACTAGTATTAGCACTGTTGGTTGTTGGGTTGTTCTTATTTTGTATGAGTGAAAAAACAGATTCACACTGTTCTACAAAGACCTCAGGGCATAGGGATAACAGTAACCTAAAGATAAATTAGAAGACAGTGATATCTTAGCAAAGCTAAGCCAAGAGAGCAGATATCCAGCTGTTGTAGAAACAACAGTAGTAGACATGCTGTTCCATTAGATAGGAATATTTACATATATTATCCAGAATAAATACATATAAAATAAATAAGTAGGCAGCACTAACAACAAAATCCCTGTCATAACTATGGAAAGCAACCTCTATGGCAAATGGGTTCATTCTAAATATGTTAGTTCTGAAAAACAAAAGCACTCACTCCACCTCTAATTCAGAAGGGCGGTCTTCTGGAGCACTGCTCTATATGGGGGGGTGTCGAAAGTAAACACGTCTACAGAGGAGACTGCACCTGTCGTGCCCCCAGATGGGGAACATACAGATGTGGGTGACTTAGGCAAATAACTTAAGGACTTTAAGCATAAATTTCTTCATCTGTAACATGAGGAAGTGGGATGGGATAAAGTCGTTGATTTATTGTCGTCGAGCACCTGTTTTACACAATATGCCCGTCCTGGGTGTGCCGCAGAGAATGAGTAGGAAATAGTCCTGGACCTGATTCACTCATTCATTTTTCAGGAAGAGTGGGGGGTTCCATCATCCCTTCTCAAACTTTAAAGTGCTATGAACTGCCTGTGGATCTTGTTAAAATCCACATCCTGCTTCAGTAGGTCTGGGGGTGAGGCTATGAGATTTTGCATGTCTAATGAACTCCCAGTCTGAGCAGCAAGAGCCAGAGAGCTTGGGTCCTTGCTCCCAGGTCCGTCCCCCCCCCCCCCCCCCCCCCCGCCAAAGGGGCAGCTCCAGGCTCCCAGCCTAGCTTCAGTCGGACCCCAAAGCCTGTGCCTTTAATCACTTCTCAGAGATCCTGCCCCCAGAGCTCCCACTACTCTAAAATTTTGATTCCCATGCCAGGTTAATTTGAAGAATACAAATAAAATAAGAGCATTAAGAAGTTTGGCATTTCCTGGTGCCCCAGCGGCTCCCTGATGGAAGAGTATTGAGAGCTGTCTGGGCGCTCTCCGGATGGGCGGAGGCTCCTGGGCTAGAGCAGGAACAAGCTTCCATAGTTATAAAACCCCCATGTGACCCTCCAGAGGGTCCCTTCTGAGGTCTGGCAGTGTTCAAGCAGGTCCCCCGGTGGCCTGCTCCGAGACCGGCCCCAGAGCTGGAGCAAAGGAATAAAGACGTTGTCATGAAGACAATAGCCACATACTGAGCACTTAGCTGTGCCAGGCCCATGCCGCTCAGCGTCTATGGTCACCCCACAAGGTGGGACTATTACCGGCCTGCTCACTCGGCAAATGCGGAAATGCAGATGAAAAGCTTACGGGAGGTCGTGCAGACAAAGGCCCAGCCGGCACCGGGGCAGAGGCCGCAGTGGCTGTGGGCGGACGCCGGGCAGCCCCGCTTTCAGTCAGTGTTCCCACCGAGCAGGAGGGAGAAAGGCAGCTCCGGGCCAAGGCGTCCCTGCACACTCCCCCTCACCGGACCGGGCCGGCAGCCTGGTGACTTCCAGGTACCTACAATCACGGGGACCCAGAATCCTCGGTGAAAGGCCTGCCCCCTCCTCCCTAATCCCAGTTTGAGAAACAGACCTCCCAAGTAGTAAAAAACAAACCAAACAGCCTCAGGAGCCCACGAATTAACTCATATAATTGGAACAACTTCATTCCTCCATGTTTATTCTCGGCCTACTATTTGTTCATGACCCATGCCTTCCAGGAGCGGGAACTGTCCTTTTAGAGATAATTTACATATATGGCAGAATTAGAAAATACAGCAGCACACGATTTCATGAAGTGATGAATCCTATCAGAGGCTTGAACTGTGAGAGAGTAACAGCTCCCCTTCGTGCTCATGACCTACGTACTTTATTAAGATGGGGTATCTCATGTCATCTTCCCCACAGCCCTCAGAAGGAGGTTCTTACTAAGCCTCTAGTAAAGAAGAGGGGACAGATTCTCTGATACAAAGTGACTGCCTGCCAAGGTCAGGCAGCCAGTAAGTAGGAAAACCTGGGTTTGCACCAGGAAACGGGGTCGCCGGGCTCTTACACACGCCCGGTCCTACTGCCTTCCCTGAAACCAGTGCTCCCCGCTGTGCATCCTGGGGCAGGGGAAAGAGGTGCACTGCTTAGAATTACAAAGAAAGGCCTCATGAAGAAAAGGATATTTGATAGACCTTGAGCCAATAAATCGACCGCCAGCTCATTGTTAGTAACCGCCAGGTATAGTACCAGAACGATGTAAAGAGACAGTAGGACGGTAACCGCTTTTTTTTAACATCTTCTTTTTTAAGCTTTAATTATTTAGGTAAGTAATCTCTACAGCCAACATGGGGCTCGAACTCCTGAGATCAAGAGTTGCATGCTTCCCTGACTGAGCCCGCCAGGTGCCCTGACAAATGTTTTTCGAGCGAAGACATTCTGCTTAACTAAGAGTTAGCTATTGAACGGTAGACGTGTGTGTGTGTGTGTGTGTGTGTGTGTGTGTGTGTGTGCGCGCGTGTGTGTGTGTGTGTGTGTGTAGAAATAAGGGGGTGGGGAATGCTGTTTGGAGGGCACGTAAATTTGCCAGCAATGAGCTCAATGTGTGTTGGAGAAACTGAAACACCCAGCCTGTTGAAAATGGAGAGTTCATTCAGCCATTCAGCAAACAGTTCTTGAGCACCTACAATGTGCCAGGCACTGTGTTTGAGGTTAGGGATACAAACATGATAAGACACAACCCCAGCCTTCAGATGCTTCACAGTTTTGAGGCAAGGTGGGGGTGGGGGTTGGTGAGGAGGGGACAGACAGGCACAGATGTGTGCCATATAGGCTTATAAGTGGCTTAAGAAGGGTCTGGAGAAGGAGCTGAGGGTGCATAGAGGGAGAACTGTTGGGGCATGAGAGAGAGAAGTTGAGCAAGGATGGTCAGGCCCCTACAGGCAGTGAGATGAAGAGGGCAGGGGTGGGGTGAGCGGCGAGAATGAGGAGATCCTTGGCAGAGGACAGCAGCTGGGTTATTTCAGCGACCCAGCTGAAGCCTGGCCAGATTCCTCAGTTGCACAAGCACTCTCAGGCCATGAACACATAGATGCCTTCAGAACCGATCCTTCTGCAAGATTAACAAGGCAGCTGTTTTCTGTGTTTTCAGGCAATTTCCAAGAAACACTTATGCATATATCTTTCTTTTATCTCCCAGTGACCTTGTTATAGAAAAGACTAGGAAAAATGGTCATGCTCTTAACCTTTCTGCATAAAGTTTTCTTCAGCATCAGAAGTCATTCCATAAATCTTCACAGAGTGCCTTCCACATGCCAGATGGGATCTGAGGTGCTGAGGTCACAGCAGTGAATTAAATCCCTGACTTCACGAAGCTCACATTCAAATGGGGGCCACAGACACAGCCAAGGGAAAAACATAGATACACAAAATGTGAGGGGGTGACATGCAAAGGGAAGGAAAGCAGGGAAAGGGGGAGAATGATGTTGGGAGGGCTATTCTGTGGGGGACCGCTCTGATGGAGTGAGGAGGCAATACCTGAAGGGGGAGGGGGGATTAGATGAGTGGGGGCAGAAGAAACTGGCAGAAGTGGGAGAGTGTTCAGAAGAAACTGGCAGAAGTGGGAGAGTGTTCAGTCTATTCTAGAAACAGCCAGGAAGCCAACGCGACTGGAGCAGAGCGATCAAGGGAAAGGGGAACTCAGAGGAGCCAGGGACTAGATCCTGCTGGAAGCTTTGGCTTTCCTTCCACCTGGGGTAGTAGCATCGGACAGTGGGAGCTGAGATGTGCCAGGGTCTGGCGTAGCTCTTAAGGGTCGCTTGGGGACAGAATGCAGGAGACGGGCTGGGCCGGGGAAACCAGTAGGAGACTGTTGAGACAGCCCCGGTGAAGGAAGATGATAGTTGGGACTAGCAAGCAGAATTTGTGTGATGACCTTATTCTAGAGATATTTTGAAGTCTGAAAGGATTTGCTGGTGGATTAGATGTGAGAGAGAGTGAGTAGTTGAGGATGATTCAGATTCCAAGGATTTGGGCCAGACTCACTGGGAAAACTGCCATTTATTAAGACAGGAGGACTTCTTGAGGTTGGAATTCAAAAAACTTGATTTTGGACATATTAATTTGAGGTGGCTGTTAGGATACATGACCCCTGAGTTCAAGGGAGAGGCCAGAGCTGGGGACGGTAGTTATTAAAGTAAGGACAGGTAATTAAAGCCATGGGACTGGGTGAAGTCACCCCGGGAGTGGGGGCAGGCGGGGAGAGGTCTGGTCCTCAGGGCAGGACAGTGTATGGAGGAGGAGGAGAACCAGGAGAGAGTGGCGTCTTGGAAGTCAGTTGCTGCTGAGAGGGGAATAAGCTAAGGAGTCAGGCTACCCCTTGGATTTGGCAATGGAAGGTCACCGGAGACCTTGGCAGAATCCTGTTTAGATGGAGTAGGGGGGGATGGAAGCCTGGTGTTCCCATCAGGGTTCAAGGAAAAATGTGGGAAGAGAGGATGAGAAGATGACAAGAGAGGACATCTCTTTTAAGGAATTTTGCATAAAGTGCAGTTATGGAATTGTTGTCGGGGGGGTGCCTGGCCAACTCAGTCAGAGGAGCTGTGAGTCTTGATCTCAGGGTCATGAATTCGAGCCCCATGTTGGGTGTAGAGATTACTTAAATGAATGAATGAATGAATAAATAAATAAATAAATACTTTTAAAAATGAAATTGGAGGAAGATCAAGAAGGAAGACATCATTCCGTAACATTAGGCACTGGAAATGAGCCAGCTGAGAGGAAACAATTATTCATGCAGAGAAGAGGAGTGAGGACTGCTGGGCAATGTGTTTCTGTTGTGGAGAGGGGAGGGGACCCAGTGCATGTGTGCAGGGGTGGCCCAGGTGGGAGCATGGGCAGCTCACCCATTGTCAGGAGAGGGAGGTCAGAGGCTGTGGTGGGTGGATTTGTTGGTGGAACATATGAATGTTCTCTTCTGACTGCTAATCTTTTCCTCCTGCTGCTTGTATGTAGTAATGGTACTGTTTTCATGAATTCTAAGATGCAACTTTTCCACATTCTAGAACCTATGAAATTAGAATATATCTTTTTTTTTTTTAAGATTTTATTTATTTATTTGAGGGAGAGAGAGAGAGAATGCGAGCATGCGCTGGGGTTGGAGGGTAGGGGCAGACAGAGATGGAGAAGCGGAGAGCCTGACCTGGGGCTGTGTGTATAAGTGGACCCGCACAGTTCAGACCTGTGTTGTTCAAGGGCCAACTGTATTCTTTCTCAGCACTACACACAACAGAGAAGAGTTTACATCAAAGGTGACTCAGATTCGCTTTTCTTTGGGCCTAACTAGAGTTGTCCATCGGAGAGGCGGCCAAGCAGGGCCTGGCAAATGCCGTTCACATTGTGAGCCAACGGGGAGATGTCAACGTTTTCAGTAAGAAACTTTGGACTGTAGCTATCTCACTGGTATAGATGCATCCAGCCCAAACTTCTGAAGAAGGGTCCAGGTGCCTGGAGAGTGGGGGAGGGAGGCTGGTCCTCTGCCCACAAGGTACAGAGCTGTCTGGGCTTGAGGATTGTTCTTCCTCAGGGGAATATGAGAGACCAAGGACAAGGCAACTGACGCTCGGCTCACACCTGAACCTGGGCAGCAGAGGCCTGACTCAGAGACCAAGTGCTTCCTTCAGTCAGATAAGATCTTGGCCCCATATCCTGTGTGGTCAAGACAAGGAGAAGTCCCAGGGTCTGAGAACAGGGAACTATGTCACGGCATAGCTCTTGGGGTTACTTCAGCTTTATTGAGTGCTAACAGGAGGCCTTTTACTTCTTGGGTAAGTGGATCTGGGGCCCCAGACCCTCTTTTCTGTAGCTGGAGTCCAGGAATGAAGTTTGGAGGTTCTCTTTTTCCAAAGAGTTGCGTGCTTACCATAAGCTGTGCTGGCTGATCGCTGGTGTACGGGACAAGGAAACCCACACAGGGCCCCTGCTCTCGGCGCTTACATCTAGGCAGGGAGATGTAGTCAGAAAGTAATCATATATACATATATATAATCATATATACATATTTTAAAACTTTAAAGAAACTATGTGCCAGAACATGGTCGGAGCACTTCACAAAGATTAACACCTGTCGTTTGTATAATAATCCAAGAACCAGGTACTATTACTATTATCCCTGCTTTACAGTAAAGAAAAACTCAGGCACAGAGAGGTTCATTATTTATCTTGCCCAAGATCCCAGAGCTCCTAAGTGACAAAGTTGAGATTCAAACCCAAGCAGTTTTCCCCAGGGGAGGCCTAGCTCTTAACCAATGAGGCCATGCTGTCTCTCGAGTTATTTTGTCTAGCACAGTGATTCTGAAATGCAAAGTCCCTTTGGAAATGGAAATGACTCATTCTGGAAGGAGGGATTTTTAGCATCCGACAAGCCAGCAGCAGCTTTGAAGGCTGGCTGCGGAGACCGCTGCTCGCTGAAGCAATAAGGAGTTTGCAGTGGGCACCTCTGTGGCGTGTGAAACCTTGGGCTTCTCCTCCCAGTGTCTTCACAGCTCCCTCCTCTGCGGGCTCCTCCACCCCCTCCTCACCTTGCCGTGCCTTTGACGCTTTTACTCTGCCCGCTCACGCTTCACTGTTGGGGGCACAGGCTTGTTTTTCTCTTTGACCACAGTGGCCTTGGCTAAAGTCAGCAGAGGATCACACCCAGGAGAGGGCCCAGTCGATGGTGGGGGCAGGGCACAAGGGGAGAGGAGTAGAGAAAGACTGGAAATCAGAGATCAGGAACAGAAGCAGCTCTAGACCAAGACTGTCTACCCTGGCCAACAGAGGAGAGTCCTTGCAAAATCTTGTCTATTGCGTGGACTGGTTCAATGGCCTGCAACTTATTCAGGACTCGGCGCTTTATAAAACTGAGTGTTCCTTTAGTACTTTTCCGCTTTTCCAAACCCATTTGTAGTCCTGATCATTCTTTAGCTCCAACTGCAACCCCGGGAGGTATTCCTGGCAGAACACAGCGGGCTCCCAGATGGTCTTCAAAGCCACAGTTCAACTAGTCAGACGCTAAGATCCCATACTCCTGGGTGAGTCATTTGCATGTCTAAAGTGAGTCTCATTTCAGAATAACTGGGCTGAACTGTAGCCACATAACAGGGGGGCAGAGCCGGCAGGACAAAGCTGGGATTCTCTGTGCTTTAAACTCCCCGCTCTTCCACTCCATCTTTCTCCCTTTCAGAGGAGGAAGACAAGACAGTCTCAGATGCAGTGCCTTCGAGAACCAAGTCCTGAATCCCTGGATACACCTGCTTGCCATCCATGGGCTCCAAAGCCAAAATTGGCCTGATTTTCTTCCGCCTAAGAAGTAAAATTCTTCTTAGAGTGCAAGCATTCAGGGAAGCTTCTGGTAACTCAAGCATAGTGGTTAAAGGAATGCGGCCCCTGTAAGGTTAGGAGTTTGGCATCTGTGTCTGGATGTGCTTCTGATACATGTTATTTCTAACAAGGGCGATATTAGTCCCTATTTCATAAGAAATAGTGAAAGTGAGTTAATAATTCAACAGGTGCTGGATTCGGCAGCACATATACTAAAAATTTGAACGACACAGAGGAGATTAGCACAGCCCCTGCGCTAGAAAGAGAGGCCAATTGGTGAAGCGTTCCATATATAAAAATTTAAAAAATAAAAATAAATAATTCAACATGTTACCTATTCCTATTACAATATATATATTTTTTCTTTCCAAAATCACTATGCTTTCTATACGGCATCAATCACAGAGGTAGCTGAGAACTTGGGAGTTTTGTAACTAGCATGGACTTTGGCTTTAGCTGGGACAGAAAGAGAGTCAGGGCCTCGTGGAGTCTGGCAGTTCAGCTGGGTCTGGATCCCCGCAATCAGGCTGCCGGCGGGGTCCTCGCCCTCCCTGCCCCCACGCCCAGCGGGCCAGCGTTTGTGCGGCTCTAAACGCTCGGCAGGCATTCTGCGAGCACTTCCTTCACATGCTAATGAAGCTCACAAATGGTAAACAGCAGGATCGAACTAGTTTCTGCATCCTGCCGGGAGCAGCTGGGAATCATTGCCGCGCGCTCGCTCCCGAGATTGCCCAGACCCTCCCTCCTCCGCGCTTCCAGGGCTGAGCGGCAGCTGCTGGGAGCCGGACGCCGCCGGAGCTCTTCTCTCCCGGCCTGCGAGGCCCCCGCTATCTTTCGCATTCAAATCCAAACGCCCTAAGTTCCTCGCTCTCCTTGCCAGCCTTTCACAGGCCTTTGTCATTCTCTACAGTTTTGCCGGGGATTCCAGGCAAACGACAGCTTCATACCATCCCCCACCAAGAACAAAGCACCTTTGAGGAGGGCCCCTGGGCCAAGCCTTCTAGTCCTTTGAATACAACGTTCCTGTAAGGTAGGTAGTGTTGTCCCCATTTTGTAGACGAGGAACAGAGACCCAGGGTGAACAAGTGACAGAGCTGAGATTTAACTCAGGCCCGTTGGACTCCCTGGCCAAGACCATTCCTCCTTACTACATAACTCTTTAAAGACAGGAGACATTTCTTTTCTTTCTTTTCTTTTCTTTCTTTCTTTCTTCTTTCTTTTTTTCTTGTTCTGTTTTAGATTTTAAAGTCATCGCTACACCCAGCATGGGTGGGGCTCGAACTTACAACCCCAAGATCAAGAGTTGCATGCTGTACTGACTGAGCCAGCCAGGCACCCCTAAAGGCCGGAGACATTTCTGATTGAAGGAGTGATGGGGCAGTTGAGTCTGGATGAGAACAGGTCCATGGAGGTCCCTAGAGACAGAGTTACCTGAGAGAGACCTCAAATCTGGCCTTGTTTGAGGGCCCCCGCTTCTCTCCCCAGCCCCTCCCTCCCAAGACCTTGGTGGGACTTGGTCCCTGACACCAACAATAAATAGCTTTCAGGGCCCAGGGATGAGAGCGCACACTGGTCCTCCGCTCCTTCTCTGACACATCTGTTTTCCTGCACACAGAGTTCCTTCCAGAAGCTCTGAGATCCTGGGTGGTTAGGAAGTGGCTCTGAGCACTCCCCTCTCACCCGGAGTAGTCGAGCAGATCTCCAGGATGTTGGCCAAATCCTGCTGGGCTGCAGAGAGAAGACTTGTAGTTGACTAGGGATTATGGGATCATTTGTCTAAAAACAATAGGATCAGCTATAATGTCATTCACTGTGGTCAGTGACAGCAGGAGTCACAATCCCCTGCATATATATATATATATATATATATATATATATATATATATATATATAGTGTTTCCGTGGTTTCCAAAGGACTCTTAGGCACATTTTCTTCTTTCCTTGTCACAAGCAACCTGTGGGATGCACAGCTTGAAGTGTTCTATCACCATTTCACATAAAAGAAATCTGAGACCGCCGTCTCACTCTGGGCTGCCTGTCCGGGAGCTCATCAGTGCTGTGGACTATGAAGCAGGACCCCTCCTCCAGCAATGTAGCCACCCTCCTAAAGCAGCTCCGCTGAGAAAGATTTCCATAGAGGTGCAGCTACTTACTGATTTCCTGTTTAGACAATGCTTTAGAAGTCACAGCTGCCCATCTCTTAGGTTCTCTCACCTCCGTAAGAGATCTTTTTCCCTACTCTGAGGCTTGAGTATGGGAATGTTAATGGTAAGGCAGAATGATCAAATTAGTAAAGATTTTTAAAAGCAGTAACCCCCCGGGGCCCCTGGCGGCTTCAGTCCCTAGAGCGTGTGACTCTTGATCTCGAGGTCATGAGTTGGAGACCCACATTGGGTGGAGAGCTTACTTAGAAAACAACAAACAGTAACACCTAATGCTGGTGAAGATGGACAGCTCATAACACTGTTGATGGGACTATAAATTAGTGCTTTGTTTCTGAAGGGCGATTTGATAGTAATCATTAAAAGCTTCTAAAATAAACAATCTTTGATGTGTCATATCCACCCATCCCTAAAAACTTTTTTTTTTCTGAAGAAATAGTCTGAGACTACGGAAAGAGATGCATTTATTAGGATATGTTTATCTTTATGGATTTTTTTTTTTTAAGATTTTATTTATTTGTCAGAGAGAAAGAGAGCGCGCATGGGGGGTGGGAGGGGCAGGCAGAGGGAGAAGCAGGTTCCCCACTGAGCAAGCAGCCTGATGTGGGGCTTGATTCCAGGACCCTGGATCATGACCTGAGCCGAAGGCAGACGCTTAACCAACTGAGCCACTCCGGAGTCCTTTTCTCTGTGTTACCTAAAACGCAGCAAACACCTGAAAGAATCTGGCTGTTCAGCAGGTCAAATAAATTAAGATCTATAAGAAAATGACATATTCTGCAGTAATTTTAAATGGTGCTATGGAAGACTAACAATTTTGGGAAATGTTCACTGTCGAGTGAGTAAAACTAAGTAGCAAAACAGTTAATATAATCTTAACCTGGTTTTTAAAAAGATAGCTCGAAGTAGAAAGCTGTCAAACTATTCAAGAGTAGTTATCTCACTTCCTCCCTCCCCTCCCTCTCTTCTTTTTGTACTTTCCAGTCTCTTTTCAATACATTTTTTTAAAAAGATTTTATTTAATTGAGATAGAGCGAGAGAGTACAAGCAGGGGAAGCTGCAGGCAGAGAGAGAGGGAGAAGCCCACTCCCCACTGAGCAGGGAGCCCAACTGGGAGCCTGATGTGGGGCTTGATCCCAGGAGCCTGGGATCAGGACCTGAGCTGAAAGGCAGACGCTTAACTGACTGAGCCAGCCAGGTGCCCCTTCAATAAACTTAATAACCATGTGTTACATTTGTGATCAGAAAGGAGAAACCTTTCTTTTTAAGATGAGACCGTAAGAATTAACTGCTCGGGAACCACCGAAAGCGGTGGGCAGAGCTTGCAGTCAAAACTGGAAGCAGAGAAGGGAGAACTAGTCTATGAGTAACTAAATTGGAAAATAACTATATTCTGGAATTGAAAGGTCTTTTTTTTTTCTTTTTTGGGCCACTTATCTAAAGAGGATATTGGGGGGCGCCTGGGTGGCTCAGTTGGTTGAGTGTCTGGCTGTTGATTTCCATTCAGGTCATGATCTCAGGGTTCTAGGATCCGCCTGGGTCTGGCTCCCTGCTCGGCGGGGAGTCTGCTTCTCCTTCTCCTTCAGCTGCTGCCCCTGCTTTGTTGCGCGCTCTCTCTCTCTCTCTCTAAAATAAATAAATAAATCTTAAAAAATAAATAAATAAAGAGGATGTTGAGACTGATTTTACAAGAAAAGTCAGCAATTAGGCTTCTTCGAAATTGGGTGGGTGGTTTTCACATCTGGTGGTCAGACCAGGCGAGCTCTGACTCCCTTCTGCCACTGAGAGCCTCTGGAGAGGAGCCGCGTGGCAAAGTCCGCCTTTGGCACCGCCCTCCTGTCCCATGGCAAGCCGGCCACTCCTGCCCTGCACTGGGCTGTGTCCCAGAAGGCCTTGCTCCCCATGCTTTCAACTCATCTGTCTGAGGTGTTTACTTTGACTTATAAATTAGAGGTGGAGGGGTCCTTAGAAGCCTCCTAGTATGATAAAGAGGAGGCTGAGGGATGCTTCCATCCCCATTTGTATCTCAGCTTGTCAGCAGTGGAGCAGAGGGGTCTGGATGGTAGCCAAAGACTAGAATGATAATGGAGGCCCTTCAGCTACCGAAAGGGGTTCTGGACCCAGAGAAATAATTACAAATGATAATTTCAGGCATTGTGACCAACTACTGTCTAGGCTTACGATCCTTGTGTGCGTTTTAATTTTTTAGATTTTTTTTTTCTGCCATTGAAACAATTGGGGGAATTTTTTTTTTAAGATTTTTAAAATTATTTATTTGACAGAGACACAGCGAGAGAGGGAACACAAGGAGGGGGAGTGGGAGAGGGAGAAGCAGGCTTCCTGCTGAGCAGGGAGCCTGATGCAGGGTCAGTCCCAGGACCCTGGGATCATGACCCGACCGGAAGGCAGACAACGGCTGAGCCACCCAGGTGCCCCGAGTTGGGGGAATTTTTTAAGGACGGGAGTTAGGAAGAATGTCAGACTGGACTGGAAGTGTGATGGGACGATACATCACTGAGACTAGTGTGATGTTATGGGAAGTACAGCGTCAGTGTCACTGTTCTGAGCAAATAACGCTGTGGGGAGCGGAACTGGCATAAAGAGTCCCTCATAAAGAGTCGGGTCATCACCTGTATCTATGCTTACTTCATGAAATAAGCACGTGATGGGGGCAAGGGGTGGAGAAGGGCCATTATGCCACATGGTGATTAAAAAGATGGAAACAGCTGATTGGAAGGGCTGAGTTGCTCTCTTAGGCAGCACATGTGGTAGGAGTTCATCCCTCCTTTCTTCCCTTTTCCTCTCCCAGTTTCTTCCATCTACAACTCCAACCAAATTTATTCTTTTCTTTTGGTCCCAGAAAGGCCATCTTGCCAATCTCAGTGCTATGAAGATAGGATTGAGAACGGATAATTCGGTCTTCAGTGGCTTGAGGATTAAAGTCCAAAGTCTTTTTCATGGAACGCCCTTTATAGGTAAGTCCTGGCTACCTTTCTAGTTTTATCACCAGCCACTTTCCTTCACATAACACTGGTTTCCCACTGAAGTGTTCCACTACACTTCGATCATATCTGGAATAACAGATTGTTAGCTGTTCACTGAGCTCCTTTTCTCTTCCTTCTGGGCACACAGCCTTCTTTTGCAGTGGGCTGTGGCCATATGACTGAGTTCTGCTCAGTGGAATATAGAAATGATTGTGCACCACTCTCAGACCAGGGCTGTGGAAACCTTGTACACACAACCCTTCATATTTCCTTCTGTGTGACCTTGGAAGCCTTCAGTTGAAGACGGCTGAGTCCCAAGATGGGAGAAGCCCAGCTCCTTTATCCCCACTTGGAAGAGAGACTCCCACCAAACTGAGCCTTGGATTTGGCTTTAAGCGAGTAAGAAATAAACATCTATTGCAGTGAGTCACTAAGACTTAGAGATTTATTACTATAGCAGCTAGCCTTAAATAATCTACCTGGTGAACTATTCAAGCTTCAAGGCTCTCTTCCCCTGCCCTCTCCTTTAGAAAGCCTTTTCTGATTCCCCTAGGCAGGAGTCATTCCATGTGCGTGCACAGCCCTTCAAAGATGCAGCTCTTACCTCTCCTCCCACCCCCAATACTTACCTATGCATCTCTCTTCACATTTGACCATCAACTCCATGGAAGCGGAGATACGGATCTTCGCAGTTCTAGGTTATAGCAGTATGATAGTAGGTGTGCAGTGGATAAAAATTCTAGATTTTAGCAGAGTGAAAGGCAGTAGGTGTGCAGTATATAAAAACACAAGTATGTGTTGAGTTCCTTCTATGTGCTAGACACAGTTCTAGCACTGGGAATACAGCAGTGGGGAGAACAGATAAAAATCCCCGTCCCTCTACATTTTAAAAGCTGACTTTTGCCGTGTTTGAGACATTGGCCTCCCTGTATTTTAAGGAGTGATTTAAACTGGGACTTCATTACCAATTTGACATCACAGCAATGAGTGTGTAAGAGATTGTTGCCACCTTCCGATAGTGTTACTTCCTCAATCTTTTAAACAATTCTGCAAGCTAAAATGTAAAAAAAAACCCAAAAAACAAGAAACAAACTCTGTAGTCATAGAGTTTGCATCGCATCGCAGTGGGGGGACTAGATGTAAGTAAATGCATGTAGAGTGGCATACTGGGGCTGCGTGCCAGAGATGGAAATAAACCTGGGAGGGAGGATGGCAAGCAGAGGGTGGGAGTGTAATTTTATTTATTTTTTATTATTCTTTTATTTCATTTTATTTTATTATTATTATTTATTTATTTATTTGATAGGCAGCGAGAGAGGGAACACAAGCAGGGGGAGTGGGAGAGGAAGAAGCAGGCTTCCCGCTGAGCAGGGAGCCGGAAGCGGGGCTCCATCCCAGAACGCTGGGATCATGACCTGAGCCTAAGGCAGACGCTTAACGACTGAGCCACCCAGGCACCCCTATTCTTTTATTTTAAAGTAATCTCTACACCCAACATGGGGCTCAAACCTAGAACCCTGAGATCAAGAGTTGCACGCTCCACTGACTGCGCCAGCCAGGCGCTCCAGGAGTTTAATTTGCAATAGGTAGTTCTTAGAAGGCCCGGCTGAGAAAACAGTGTTGTAGCAAATACCTGAAAGAAGTCAAGACCAAAGCTGTGCAGGTGTTTGCGGGAAAAGTATTCCAGGCATGGCTGAAGCAGAATGAGTGAGAGGAATAAGAGAGATGCTGTAAAAGGGAGTGTGGAGGGGGGAGGGGAGAGGAAGGCAGGATGCATACACTCTTGACAGACTCTGGTTTGTACTCAGAGGGAAGTGGGGAACTACTTCAGTTTTTGAAATAAGGAAGTGATCGGATCTGATGCACATTTTAACAGGTTCACTCTGACCGCTGTATTGGGAGGAGACTGTGTAGAGGGTCAGAGGGAGGGAAACAAGTCACAAGGCTATTGCAAGAATCCAGGTGAAAAACAATGGTAACTGGAACCAGCATGCTCTTTTGGATGTATTTTCAAGGTATGATTTGTTGACAGATTAGATGTGGAATATGAGAAAGAAGTCAAGGATGACTCCAGCATTTCTGAGCGGAGCAACTGAAAGGACGGAGGTGCAATTTAAGGAGATGAGAAAACTCTAACAGGGGTGAGGTCAATCTGGAATTGAGATTTGGACTTTTGCCTGATATGCCTATAGTCAGGTTTAAGTGGAGATGTTGAGGAGCTGAAGGTGTGTGTTACGTGTCTGGAATGGAGAAATCTGGGCTAGGATTACAGATTGGGGAGTTGTCTGCATATAGATGGTATTTAAAACCACAGGACTGGTTTAGATCACCAAAGGAAATGAGTGTATATTGAAAAGAAAAGAAGTCCAAAGACAAAATCAGGGGCACTCCAGAGTAGAGAATTCAGGAAGGCTAGTGAGAATCAGAAAAGAACGAACTCCTTATGAGTTGCCAGTGAGTAGGAAGACGATCAGGACAGTAGTGGTCCTGGAGCCCAAGTGCATATAGCATTCCAGCAGAGAGAACACAATTGTGTCAAATTTCACAGTTAGGTTAAGTAACTTGAAGCCAGAATTGAGCAAAGGATTTACCAAATGAAGGCCATTGCTTACCTCGTTCAAAGTGTTTGCTCAATGAATGAGTGAAGGGATGTAACTTTTTCACCATTTATATTTGGCCAGGACCCAAGTGCAGGGACTAGATCTTTGTTTCTCCATGAAGAATTTGATGAGTTTGATAAATGGTTGTAGAATTGATTGAATGAAATGGCTTCTCCCTCAGTGTCTGGCCTATCCCTTTCCTACTAGAGGGTGGGAAACTGCATAAACTTCCCAATCCCTGGAAGCCAGGCTCTCTGGAATCGGCTGTGTTTATTTCTCCGTACTGTTCCACAGCATCATACAGTACCCTAAGCCCTTCACGCAAAGAAGTCATCAACATCAAAAAAACAAATCCCTGGAGGGGCGCCTGGGTGGCTCAGTTGGTTAAGCATCTGCCTTTGGCTCAAGTCATGATCCCAGGGTCTTGAGATCAAGCCCCACATTGGGCTCTTTGCTCAGCAGAGAGCCTGCTTCTCCCTCTCCCTCTGCCTGCTGCTTCCCCTGCTTGTGCTCTCTCTTTCTGTCAAATAAATAAATAAAATCTTTTAAAAAAATCACTGGAAGACATGGGCAAGCAGACTTAAATAATATAATTCATTTAATCAGGCAGTTGGGAGAAAACACACTCATGAGATAACTCATAGCAGTGCTCAGTAAAATATTTTCTTTGAAATGTTGATGATTCAAGGCATATTTACATAAAATACCAGTGAAAATTTAAGTTGGAGCAGCTGGAGTTTTATGCATTGTTCTCTGCAAAGAGGAAGACTCTCCCTGGCCCATTCTTGAGTAATCTCTTGAGTATCTACCCTATACCAGCAACTGCGCTAAGAAGCATTTATGGGCATTTAGCAAACTAAATCTTCACAACCATCCTACAAGAAAGGTACTATGGACATCCCCAGAATATAGATAACAAAATGGAGCCCGGGGAAAGATTGAAGGGACATCATAGGGATTGAGTGTCTTCCCTAGTGAGAGACCCTTAGGAGAGGACTGATCCTCATGATGAGAACTGTCCCCCGGATGGGATGAGGACGACCCCTGTGCTGCTGCTAGAAGGCAGCTTGGCCTGGGAGGGAGGGAGGCATCAGCTGAGGTAAGTGGCCCTGGAGGCAGCACCCTGAGAGCTAGGTTGCAGGTTGGGGTGTAAAGAAGACTGCAGAGAGAAGGGAAGGAAACAAAAAGCCCATCTGTTAAGCTTTCACCAGGCATCAAACTTGGTCACTGTATTATCCTCAGACACCTTTAAACTAAAAAAAATATTGACTCCATTTTATAGGTAAAGAACCTAAAGCTTAGAGAGGGTAAGTAATTTCTCTAAGGTCACACAAATGTTAGCAAGGGGAAAAACCAGAATTTGCCCACAGTTACATGATTTCAAGGCTCAGCTCTTATCACATGCCTCACAGAACTGGAAACATAACAACGAGAGATTCCTAGATGTGTGCTACGGAAAGGCAGACAGTCAAAAGAATTCTGGGGGCGCTTGGGTGGCTCAGACAGTTAAGTGTCTGACTCCTGGTTTTGGCTCAGGTCATGATCTCAGGGTCCTGAGATGGAGTCCTGTGTGGGGTTCTGTGCTCATCATGGAGTCTGCTTGTCCTTATCTCTCTCCTCCTTCCCACCCCCTGTCTCTTCTGTCTGTCTGTCTCTCTCCCTCATAAATAGAATCTTTAAAAAAAAAAAAAAAAGAATTCTGGACAGCGTTCCCCGGCCATTCTTGGTTGTATGTGTGTTGAGAGGCAGTCCATGCCTATTATTCAGGGAGCAGTTATTCCATTCTCATGGCATGTTCAGGGCCATTTGCTTCTCTTCATTTTCAACCATTTATTTCCCTACTCCTGCGAGCCCCTCTGTCAGGACGGAGGGAAGAGGCAGAATGCAATAACCATCCACTTAGTTAACCTGGGAGATGTCTTATTGGGGATATGGTTGGAACAGCTGGCTAACGTATTTTATACAGTTTTGTCTGCCCTAATCATCTGGAGCCTACATTAGTTCTGTTCAGTGGCCCCACGGTGGGGTAAGAAGTCACACAGGGGGGCGCCTGGGTGGCTCAGTTGTTGAGCATCTGCCTTTGGCTCAGGGCGTGATCACTGCGTTCTGGGGTGGAGCCCCACATCAGGCTCCTGCACTAGGAGCCTGCTTCTTCCTCTCCCACTCCCCTTGCTTGTGTTCCCTCTCTTGCTGGCTGTCTCTCTCTGTCGAATAAATAAATCTTAAAAAAAAAAAAAAGTCACACAGGGCCCTTATCAGATGTAAGCTCCATCTCAGAAACTCACAGGTGTGGCCATTTGGTTTATGGTTGTTCAAAAATTCACGATAGTCACCAGCAACTGATTTCCCAAACTTCAGTCCTCTAAGGAGAATGGTGGACTCTCAGGGCTCAAGCCTCTCAAGAGGCTGCCTAGACTCACCCAATCTGGGCCCTCACCTGGGGAGGGAACTCCCCTTTCCAACATGCCACACGGATGGCCTGGTCTTTTGCTGCAAGTCCTGCAGTGATATGGCTCTCAATCTCAGCAGGCAGCTCTCAGGACTGCGACCAGTGGGACTTGCTAGAAATCTCTTTCTGTACTGAGCCACAATCAGCCTCCCACTGTGGCTTCCATGTATTTCTGCTCTCAGGAGCTACTTGAAACCTGCCTAATCCTCTTCTATGAGCTAATCCTTCAAACATCTGAGGACAATTCTAATGTTTCTCTTTTCTGCCCTTCCATCACCCAGTAGTTTAGCAGGTAACTTTAAAATTTATTTCACTTTTCAAAGGAAGTAAAAAGGATTACCAGCATGATGCTGGCTCTTGTGCATCCATCCCCAAATTCTCACTCCTTTTCTCCCCACCCCCTTTATCTTCTTTTATATTTCTTTGGACTACCAGCTCCGAATGGGGGGAGACCCTGGCCGAAGCATTTATCCTGCAGTGATTAATAGAAAGTGGCAGTCATAGACTAGACATTAAATGTGGTGTGCGTTTATAAACTGTGCCTATAAACTGCATAACTGTGGGCAATTTATCCATCCTTTCTAAACTCCCTTTACTCATCTGTAAAATGGGAATAATAAACATACTTAATGCGCGCCTTGCGGTCGGTATTAAACTCCTGTTCCAAATCATTAGCTCTTGGCGCTTAAGGTAGCTGTCCCAACTATCACCTCACCCGCGCCACCTCACAGACGAGGAAATGAGCCTAGAAGGGGGGGAAGAGGTTTGTTCGAGGTCACAGCTAGTTAACAGCAGAGCGGAAACATAATTCCAGAACCTTGACCCCTCTCTGAGACTCCTTCCTGCTCCCCACCGCTTTCGTTGGTGTCCGCAGCCATCCACCTGGTCTCCGCAGATTAAAAACTCACCCCTTCAAAAAAAAAAAAAAGAAAGAAAGAGAAAAAAACCCCACCAAAGCAGAAAAAAAAATCTAACAACTCACCCCTTATCCCCCCAGTGCCCGCTACACTGGGAAGCCTCTACCAATTAGCGACAAAAAAGTCCATGAGCTCGGGCCTTTTTTTTTTTTCCACTTATCAAAGGGGAGGGAAAGACCCGGAAGACCCTGGATCCCCAACACTAATTAAAGGGTACTGGTAGGTCTAGGCGTGGCCGGGTCTAAAAGAACTCGCGGTCCCCGCGTTCCTGTCATTTGCATTCCAATACAGCTACTTCAGCCGCCCAGCCCCGCCCGCGGGCGGCTCCCGCACCCTCCCGCCAGCGGCTGGAGCACCTGCAGCGCGTAGGTGGGGGCTCGCGCGCCGGGCCAGACTGCCGGGAGCCGGACCCGCGCGTCCCACGTTCGCAGAGGCGGGGCCGAGCCGCGCGTTCCAGCCGGGGGGCGTGGCCTCGCGCAGGTGCGTCGAGCGGCTCAGGTTTCACTGAAACTTACCCTCTCCCGGAAGGCGCGCGGACTGGCTTGGATTAGAGCAGGAGAGACCGCCGCGAGTAGGTCTCCGGATTTCGAATCAGTGGCGGCGAATGCCCTCCTGGGCATTCGGAGCTGCAGGAAGGATGCGAAGCATGAGCGTGGCGTGGCTGCTGGGGGGCGCCATCCTGCTGGCGGCCTCTGTCTCCTGTAATCGCACCGTCCAAGGTGAGAAACGGTCAAGGAGGGCTCTTGGAAGCTAAGGAGCGGCGTTCCAAGGCACACGGGCAGGTGGTGGAAGAGGGCAGGTGCGCGAAGGGTGTTCTGCTGTTGCTGCCACCACCTTCCGCATCCCCCGCTAGGCGACTTTGACGGGGATCCCTGCGCCGGGAGGGCCAACTAGCTGGGACAACCGAGAGAGGCTGAGGTCCGCGGAGGGAAGAGGAGGGAATGGAGTGCTCGCGTCTAAAGGGTACCTAGAGGGCTCAGCCTCCCTTCTCCCGGGTTGGCTTCTTTGTGAACTAAGGAATTTTCCGCACATACTGAGGGGCTGGCCCCGCAGGACCCCTTGGAGTTAGTTGGCTCAGAGCGGTGTGGAATGGGGGAGAGCCCGAGGCCAGGGAAACATCTACGTCTTTTTTCGCGACCCCCTTCAGCTTTTGGAAAAGCCTCTTCTGGGTCGGCTCACGTAGTTCCAAAACCTCTCGGGGCGCGAAGCTCCTCCGGCACTGCGGATGGCCCGGGCCTGGAAGGGCCGGACCCCGCAGGGTTTGGGGGGTAATGAGCGCTCAGCCTCAAGTTTTAGACCAGTTGCGCGTCACGCGGATTTTACAAATGGGATTTCTTGGACCGTGTCCTTTATCGGCGGGGTGACCTTACGGCCCTGGGTTTCCGGGCCTTTGGTGCCACACGTAACGTACTTTGGCTGGCACTGAGGTGTGTATGCCCCAGGCTGCCAGCTCCGGGAGTGGAACAGCACGGGAGCCGTCCGGGGGTGCTCAGGTGCTAACTTGTGCCGGGCTGCTGGGTTCCGCCGCTGTGCAGCCCCGGCTGTGCTCCAGCTTGTCCTCCTGGGGGCGTGGGGGCTCGTTGGCCGGATAGCACGCTTCTGCGTTGCTAACCGGTGTCAGGCTGTTCGGAGCAGCCAGGGTAGCCTTAAAAGGGAGGTTTTCATTTCCTTGCGAAATTTGCCGACCTGCTGTAAAAGGCAGTGTGTCGCTTTTATCTTTTTCGTAAAAACATTGTAAAAGAGCAAATCACTGTGGATTTGAATTAGACTGAAGAATGTGATCCTTTTTCCTCTGGAGTTACAGAAAAGGATGTTGTAGTATATACTTGAAAACTGCACCACTGTATACATTTTATTGGTCAGCATTAAAATAAAGACCTTTATTTATGACCAGAAACATTGAAATTGTGGTGAACACTTTCCGTTTTGCCTCTGTCATTTAAAGTTGGAAACTTAAACTTTGGGGGTAAAACTAAGGATGTGCAAACGTTTAAAAAAATATGTAGGTGTAGATGACCCAATGCTTTGCTGATTTAGACAGCCCTTTTGGAAGATAGCCCTGAGCATTTGACTTGCTGTCATTTACAAATTGAGGGGGCTGGGCTGTGGGGGGGGGGGGCACTGGTTCCTGGAGAATATGGTGAACTTGTTTAACAACAACAACAACAAAAAATCAAGTTACTTGTTAACCAGAACTATTTAATATTGCACCTTGGGGGTTTTACTCCACATACTTTTGTTCATTTTGCATGGTAACTTTCTTAAAGGGTTAGTTAAGTGACAGACATTAAGGTAGATGGAGCTTTCCTCCCAACCTGAAACCAAATCGAGTATGATTAAGAGGTAGAGCATCCCCAAAGTTTTTCTGCCCCTTAGCGTACCTCTTTGCTCATACTCTTTTAGCTTGACCCTTACAAGTGCTCCTCGGTTTGCTACAGGGCAGATACTGGGTTTGATTTGCTTCTCAGGTTTTTTTTTTTTTGGATCGCAGGCAAAAGACTGACTCCTGGAGGGCAACTCCACCAAGGATACACCCTTCTCATTTTACAGAGGGGGCCACTGAATTGGGGCTCGGAGCAAGGAAAACACTCCATCAGACCGTGTGCATTCCTGTCGCACAGTAATTGATAATTATTTGTGTAAATATGTTTAATTTGTCTCCCCACTGGATCATAAACTCTGGGAGGCCAGGGACCCTAGTGTCATCTTCATCACCATGGTCCAGCAGAGTCTTATCATCTATAGGAGCTCAGTAAATACCAAATGAGGAATGGAGTGAGTGGGCTTGCCCAGAGTGGCCGGGTAGGGTGATGGCAGTTGGGCGTTTATGTCAGCTTGTTTTAGGCACTTCTTTCTACCATGTCACAAACCTGGGAGGTCCCCTATGATGCATTCTGGTTTTCTTTTGGAGGCTTGATTGATTCCTTCTCCCTCTTTGTAATTGATTATGAATTATGCAGGTAGTATGTGATCTAACCAAGTTCTGGAGAGCAATAATAAGCACGGTTGTGAGGGAGAGGGAGAGAGAATCCCAAGCAGGCTCCACCCCAAGCACCCCACAAAAAAGAAGAGTTTAATTAAATCATTTCAGTAGTCAGGGGCACCTGGGGGGCTCATTTCTTTAAGTGCCCTACTCTTGATCTCAGCTCAGGTCTTGATCTCGGGGTAGTGAATTCAAGCCCTGCTTTGGGCTCCATGCTGGGCGTGGAGCCTACTTAAAAAAAAATCATTTTCAGGGCGCCTGGGTGGCTCAGTCAGTTAAGGTCTGCCTTTTGGCCCAGGTCGTGATCTCAGGGCCCTGGGATAGAGCCCTGCGTTGTTCCTGGTTCTCCCTTTCCCTCTGCTGCTCCCCCTACTTTTGCTCTTTCACGTGTTCTCTCTTTCTCTCTCTCTCTCTAACAAATAAATAATTAAAAATCTTTTTTAAAAAATCATTTTCAGTACCCAAAGTAAACCATTGCTGACATTTTTGTTTGTATCCTCTCCCATTCTTTCATAATCCATGTGTAAAATATGTACTCACAAACATAGAAAATCTTTTTGTGGGGCACCTTGGGTGGCTCAGTCTGTTAAGCCGTGGACTC
The DNA here is from genome assembly GCF_023065955.2 of Ursus arctos. NCBI lineage: Eukaryota > Metazoa > Chordata > Mammalia > Carnivora > Ursidae > Ursus > Ursus arctos. The sequence continues at coordinate 60,812,269 of NW_026623067.1, forward strand.
TTGGTGTTGGCTCAGGTTGTGATCTCATGGATCTTGGGATCAAGCCCCACCTCTTGCTCCTTTGGCACCCTCTCCCGAACTCGTTGCACCCTCCCCGGAATAAATAAATCTTTATTTCTGGGCACCTGGGTGGCTTAGTCGGTTGAGCGCCTGCCTTCAGCTCAGGTCATGAGCCCAGGGTCCTGATATCCAGCCCTGCCTTGGGCTCCCTGTTCAGTGGGGAACCTACTTCTCCCTCTGCCTCTGCCCCTCCCCCTGCTTGTGTTCTCTGTCTCTCAAATTGATAAATAAAATCTTTTAAAAAATCTTTATTTCTTAAAAAAATATTTATTTATTTGATCGAGTGAGAGCACGAGTGGGGAGTAGGGGCAGAGGGAGAAGCAGACTCCCTGCTGAGCTGAGCAGGGAGCCCCGGGTGGAGCTCTGTCCCAGGACTCTGGGATCATGACCAGAGCTGAAGGCAGCCGCTGGCTTAATGGACTGAGCTACCCAGGCGCCCCTAAATAAAAAACATTTTAAAACTCTACAACATGGTCTAGGAGGATTTATCATAATTTTTAAATTCGTCTTCTGTTAATAAACACATGGAGTATTTCCAGTGTTTTGTAATAAGAGAGGATACTGTAATGAATATGAAGATGGGACTCTAAATTCGTGTTTGGTTTCTTGCTTGCTTGTGCGTAGTTACTAATTAACCTGGATAGATGATGTTTTGGTGAAGTCTGTGTTTGACTTTCTTATGGTTTTATTAGCTAGGCAAGTGTTGAGAAGAAAACAGCTCATCCTGAGAGAACACATGAAAATGTACTAATGTGTACCTAGGGAGGGGTTTCTGGTCATTGAAGCTTTTAGTTTTCAGCCTGTGTTCCCACAGGTTGAAACAAATAGATTTGGGGTGAGGGGATAGTAGAGAAAGAGTTAACGTAAGTACTTGCTCTGTACTTGGTTTGGTGGGGAGGGTGGGCTACAGAAGGGCGCTTAAAATAGCAAAGAACAAGTAGTAGTTTTAAGATTTATATACTTATTTTAGAGAATGGGGTGGGGGCAGAGGGAGAGAGAGAGAGAGAGAGAGAATCTTAAGCAGAATCCCTGCTGAGCTCAGAGCAGGATCTCACAACCCTGAGACCATGACTGGGGCCAAAGCCAAGAGTCAGATGCTCAACTGACTGACCCACCCAGGCACCCCACAAGTAGTAGTTTTCAAGTTAAAACTTTTCCATGCAGTTTCCCCAAAAGTAAATCAGAAACGTTTTAAAACAGTGAAAATCCCCCATTCTCTCTCCTTTCCAGCCTCAACAGACTTCTACAGACAAATGTATATATTTTGTAACAATAGAAGGATTTTATTGTATATACTCTGCAACGGTTTATTTTTTTAACCTTATCTGCTCATGGTCGCTGTAGGGAACTCTGTCCATACTTTTACACGGGGGAATATTATTCATTGTATAAATGTCATAAGTTATTGAGCGAATCTCCTTTTAATTTTATTTATTTACTTGTTTATTTATTTTAAGTAATCTCTGTGATTAACACTGGGCTCGGACTCCTGACTTGGAGATCAAGCGTCGCACGCTCTACCGACTGAGCCAGCCAGGCGCCCTGGACGAGTCTCCTTTTTAATGGTTGTTGAGACTAACATTTTTGTTTTGTTTTGATAAACGATATTGCAGTAACTATGCTTGGACATACAGTATTTCTGTGCACCTTACCTAGTATACGTGCAGGACAAATGCCTATAAGTAAATCGGTAGGTCCTGGGGCAAGTACACTTTAAATTTTGATGTTTTGCCACGTTGACCTCCAGAAAGATTGTACCAATTTACACTCCCTTGACAAAGAAATCCAAACAACATAGAGGCATGTGAAGTAAAAAAAAAGGAAGTTCTCCCCTCCCCACCCAACTTTACTTCACAGAGATGATCATTTGTGGTTTGGTGGATATCCTTCTAGATTTCAGATTTTGCATATAAATTATAATTTTGTTACACAGATGGAAGCATGTTGTTCTGTTGGTTGCTTTTTTCAGTTGACAGTAAATCGTAGTTATCTTTGCATTTCAGTATTATTGAATAGTAGGTATAGTGGCTACTGTTAATGTTAGGGACCAGCTGGGGATATGGTAAGGTAGGAACAGGGGCTGATGAACACTGCTTATTTCCTCTTGCAGTGGGGGTGGGGGACGCTGCCTTGAGTATCTGCAGGTATGTATTCTTGCATACTTGGGCAAATGTTGTTGATTATAGCCCATAAATTAGGATGCTTTTATACCCAGTCCTTCCTATGTGTTCAAAATTCAGAAGTACATTTATAATTTTTTCCCCACTATGAAATAGAAATGATTTTACCTGGGGGGGCACCTGGGTGGCTCAGTCTGTTGAGCATCTGACTGTTGGTTTCAGCTCAGGTCATAATCTCAGGGTTGTAGAAGTGAGGCCCCCATCACACAGTGCAGAATCTGCTTGAGATCCTTCCCTTTCCATCTGCCTCCCGCTGCTCACTTGTACACACATGCCCTCTATCTCAAATAAGTAAATCAAATCTTTTTTTTTTTTTTTTTTTAAGATTTCATTTATTTATCTGACAAAGAGAACAAGCGGGGGGAATGGCAGAGGGACAAGGAGAAGCAGCCTCTCTGCTAAGCAGGGAGCCCGATGTGGGGCTCGATCCCAGGACCCTGGGATCAGGACCTGAGCCAAAGGCAGATGCTTAACTGACTGAGCCACCCAGATGCCCCTAAATAAATAAAATCTTTAAAAAAAAAAAAAAGATTTTACCTGGTTTACAGGTGGGAGATACGGGTAAGTAGGTAGGTAGGTAGATAGTTGGGATCTGGGAGAGTATCAGTTCTGGACAAGTTCTGTGAGTCTTGGTGACTGGTATAGAATGTTGTATGGGGTAAACGTCTATGCACTATGCTGAAAGGGCTTTGAGGATCTTTGAGTAGCATCTGGATGTTTTTAGTGTTAAACAGCATGCTGTCCATGTGCTCTGTGACTGGTACAGTGCGCACAGTTAACATGAATGTTGTTTTTGATTGAGACAATTCAAGGTCGTATGTTAGAATATTCTTAGGGAATTTCTCTCAATCCCTCCCTCCATTCCTTTCCTTTCCTTTTTTTTTTTTTTAATAAGTATTTCTTGCTCTTTTTTCCCCTTTTTATTTTAGTATTCTTACTTAAAACAAATTTTGATCCGTTTACATGAACCTTCCTGACCTGATACGTGCTTGGTACTATAGAGATTTTTAAACATCTGAAAGTAGATAATAGTGAATCCTGTGTACCCCATATTCAAGGTCAGTAATTATGCCCTAGCTTCCTGCTTTCTTCCCTGTGATATTTTTTAACAGCTTTATTAAGATACAGTTTGACTGCCATACCATTCACCCACCTTAAGTCTGCAATTCCATAACTTTAAGAATATTCACAGAGCTGTTTATTCATCACCACAATCAACTTCAGAATATTCTCATTACCCTGAAAGAATACCCCACATCACCCCACCCCGCCCCTTTAGTCATCACTCCCCAAATTGCCGCATTCCCCAGCTCCTGACAACCATTATTCTACTTTCTATCTATGGATTTGCCTTTTCAGGACAAATGTGTGACTGTCATCTTTTCCTTAGTACAGGCAGGGCCCATCCGTGTTGTGGCATGTATCAGTATTTCTTTTATTGCCAACTAATATTCCCTTGTATGCATGTACCACGTTTTATTTATCCATTCATCAGTTGATGAACTTTGGGGTTCTTTCCACTTCTTAAATTTTAAGTAATCTCTACACCGAGTGTGAGGTTCAAACTCAGGACCCCAAGCAAGAGTCGCATACTCTCCTGACGGAGCCAACAAGGTACCCCATGGGTTATTTCCACTTTTTTTTTTTTTTTTTAAGATTTTATTTATTTATTCGACAGAGATAGAGACAGCCAGCGAGAGAGGGAACACAAGCAGGGGGAGTGGGAGAGGAAGAAGCAGGCTCATAGCGGAAGAACCTGATGTGGGGCTCGATCCCATAACGCTGGGATCACGCCCTGAGCCGAAGGCAGACGCTTAACCACTGTGCCACCCAGGCGCCCCTATTTCCACTTTCTGATGCTTATGAATAGTGCTGTGAACATCCATGTACACGTGTTTGTGTGGACATGTGTTGTTTTGTTTTAAAGATTTTATTTATTTGAGAGAGAGAGGACACAAGCGGGGGGAGGGGCAGAGGAGAGGGAGTAGACCCCCCTGCTAAACAGGGAGCCCAATGTGGGGCTCTATCCCAGGACCCTGGGATCGTGACCCAAGCCAAAGGTAGACGCCCAACTAACTGAGGCACCCAGGTGCCCCTGGACATGTGTTTTTATTTGTCTTCAGTATGTACTGGGAGTAGGAATTGCTGGCTCATCTGGCAGCTCTATGTTTAGCCATTTGAGGAACTGCCAGATTATTTTCCGTAGTGACTGTACCATTTTACATTCCCGCCAGAAGTATCAGAAGGTACCAGTCCTTGTGTTATTTTGAAATAAATCCAGATACAATTTCATCTCAAGATATTTCAGTATGTATTCATACAAGGTGAAGATCTCTTTATTAAACATAACCACATAACCACTTAAAAAATAATTTCTTAATATAATCAAATATTCAGTCAGTGTTCAGATTTCTGTCTCATGAGCGTCACAAGTACTATTTTTTTAATAAAAATTTTTTAAAGTTTCTATTTATTAGAGAGCGTGTGCATGGGGAGGGGGAGGGGCAGAGAGAGAGGGGGGGAGAGAAAAATCTCAAGTAGAGTGGGCTCCACCCCATGACTCTGAGATCCTGATCTGAGCCTAAATCAAGAGTGCTCAACCGACTGAGCTACTCAGGCACCCACCACCTCAAGAAAAAATTTTTTAAGTAAGCCCTACACCCAGTGTGGGGCTTGAACTTATTACTCTGACATCAAGACACCATGCTCTACTGACTGAGTCGGCCAGGTGCCTCTCTAAGTACTATTTTAATAGTTGTTTGAATCAGGATCCAAATAAGGCCGACCACACATTACATAGATTAATAGGTCTTTTAAAGTCTTTAATCTGAGAGTCCCTCCTCTACACCTCATTATCTCTTATTTTTGCTTTGTAATTTGTATTTTGAAGAAATTAGATCCTTGCTCCTGTAGCAGGGTTTCCACATTCTGGATTTTGCTGGCTCCAGTCGTGCCGTATTTAATATGTCCTGTTGTCTCCTTTATGTCCATTAACTTGGCAGTTGGATTCAGGTGCATTGCCGTGTGGAGCTGGCATAGTTTGGTCTGGATGGATCACAGCATGTAAACTCAGTCAGGGCCTCAGAGGTACAGTGTGGTATAACGGTGAGAAAAGTGGATTCTAGAAACAGACCGCTAGGTGTTGAATCCTGACTCCTGCCTAACAATTGTTTAGCCTTGGGGAAGTTACTCAGTTTCTTCGCGCATCGGTTTATGGATCTGTACAGCGATGATCTGGTAATAGTCACCCCCTCGCAAGGTTGTTGTGAAAGTGAAGTGAGTTAATACACTGAAGTGCTGGAAGCAATGTCGGACGCACGATAGGCGCCCTAGGAAGAGCACGGACTGGGATTAAGGGAGTTCATTGTGTAGGGCTGTGCCCCTGGAGCAGCCCGGCTGGTGCTGCTGTCCTTGGCTGGCTTGGGCAGGACTGGAGCAGGTGCTAAAGAAATGGGCGGGAGGGCTCTGGATTCTGCCTTGTCTCCTTCAGCCCCTTCGCTGAGCTTCTTGATCTGTCTCAGGGCTGTTGAGCACGTGCTGTATGTCAGGGCTATGCCAGGGACTGTGGGAGCTAGAAAAAAATTAGGACACAATCCCACGATTAAAGAAACCTATAATCTCATACAGGGACCCTTGCCATTTTGGGTCTGGGGAGAGTTCCACGGACATCGCATCTGTCTATAAGAAATGGCCTCTTGAGGTGCCTCAGAATTGGTCGCTCTGCTAACTGGTTTTGAAAAACCTGGGTAAGTGGTTCATGAAGTCAGGGTAGAGGGTCATGACTGGCTTTTTATAAGGATGAAATAAAATATAATAGAAAGTATTAGAGTGCAGCCCATGTAGTAAGGGTAATTGTTTTGTGAAAATTTTTCCATTATGGATAATACGTGTTAAAACTGGGTGTTTCTTACTGTGGGTTTTAGTCAGGTATTGGAGGACCACTGTAATATGTAGCAATATTTTATTATTTTTAATTTTAAAAGAATCCATATTCTTTTTAAAACATCATAAAAGAAATAAGCTAGAACAAGAGATGCGTGTATCCTAAGTGTTCAGTCTCCTGTGGCTGCCGTCATGATCGGTGCAAGCAGGTGGCTTTCAGCAACAGAAGTGGATTCACTCACAGTTCTGGGGGGCAAAAGTCTGAAATCAAGGCGTCAGCATGCCTGAAGACTGTCGGTGAGAATCTCTTCCTGGTTCCCTCTGCTTCTTGTGGTTGTTGGTGTTCCCTGGCTTATTCCTCAGCGTCGTTCCAACCTCTCCCTCCATTTTCATAGTGTTTCTCCTTTCCATCTTCTCTTCTGTTTCTCTCAAGTCTCCCTCTGCCTTTGTCTTATAAAGCCTCTTGTCATCGGATTTAGGGCCCACCTGGATAATCCAGAATGATCTTCTCATCTCAGGATCCCTAATTATATCCACAAAGGTCCTTTTTTCTTTTTAAGGATTTATGTGTGCATGCACAAACACACACACACACGCACACACACACATACACATGAGTGCACAAGCAGGGAGAGAGGCAGAGGGAGAGGGGGAGAGAGAATATCTCAAGCAGACTCCCCACTGAGCACAGAGCCTGATGTGGGACTCGATCTTATGACCCTGAGATCATGACCTGAGTCAAAATCAAGAGTTAGATGTTCAACTGACTGAGCCACCAAGTACCCCCAAAAGATCCATCCATTCTTCCTTCCTTCCTTCTTTTCTTTCTTTTTTTAAAGATGCCATTTATGTATTTGAGAGAGATAGGACAGACAGAGCACAAGTAGGGGGAGGAGCAGAGGGAGAGGGAGAAGCAGACTCCCCGCTGACCAGGGAGCCCCATGTGGGACTTGATCCCAGGACCCTGTGATCATGACCCAAGCCGAAGGCAGACGCTTAACGACTAAGCCACCCAGGCGTTAAAAGATCCTTTTTCTAAATAAGGTAATGATCACAGATCCTGGGGATTGGGACATGGGCGTCTCATTTTGGAGGTTACCTTTCAATCTACTGCACTGAACAAAAGGTGAAATAATGACTTCCATACCCTTTACTCCTCCACTGCTAGTTCTTAACAGGGAAACCTCACCAGAAGTGAACAATCCTGCTGAACATGGGTGCAAACCTAGGAGAGGAAAAAGGAATGACTAAGCATAAAAATTTTCAAACAAACTTGTGAATAGTTTAACTTCCTCGCTGACATATTGTGATGCAATTTGCTATATTTTCTTCGTATGGTGAAGACCTACTGTTTCTCAGAATTAGTGTCATCAAGTTGTCCCTCATTTTCTTCTTTATTTGATTTGGTTTGGTTTTTAAAGAAGGGAGTGTTTAAAGATTTTATTTATTTGAGAGAGAGAGAGAGTGTGTGCGCCATCTGCACGCACGCAGGAGCAGGAGGGAGGGGCAAAGGGAGGGGGAGAAGCAGACTCCCTGCTGAGCGGGGAGCCACACACGGGGCTTGATCCCAGGACCTCGAGCTCAGGACCTGAACCAAAGGCAGATGCTTAGCTGACTGAGCCACCCATGTGCCCTCCCTCATTTTCTTCTGCAGCTCCGTGAACACTTGGTTAGGCAGGATGTAGCCTGCGTATGCCATTTGTGTATGGTTTCTAAAGTTTAATGCAAATATGGGAATGACAGCACAAATTGTTACGCTTGCCATGGTACTTGCTTGGAAGTCAGCACAAATTTCTCTGAACACAAATAGTGCGCTGACCCATTCAGCGACCGTGAGGTCAGAAGACTTGCCTGCCAGCTGGCCTCCGTAGGAAGGCTTCCAGGAGGCCACACAGAAGCAAGGGAATCCCTGCCCATGGCTTGCGCTGTCCTTGTGAGTGGAGAGGGCCTGTCCCTTGTGTTTCTGGAAATCTCCCTCTGTCAGACTTTGGGAGGGGGAATGACAGGCAAGGCTGGATCCTGTCTCACAGCCGGAATGAGATAGATGGCCATTGTAACAACAGTTATGAACTAATAACTGTGGGTCGTTTGTAAAAATAAACTGAGATACTGTCAGTTTTTTTGGGTCCTAGAAATCAATGTTGTATTTCACATGTACCCCACAACTTTCCGGAAAAAAACCCTGTAAAACACAAAGAAACAAAACCCAATAATCCCATCACCCAAAGAAAGCAATTGTAAGCCTTTTGTATACTTCCTCTGTCTTTGCCTAAAGTATTTTTATTTAAAGATTTTATTTATTTATTTGAGAGAGAGAGGGAGAGCACGTGCACGTGGATGGGGGCAAAAAAGAGAGGGAGGAGAGGGAAAGAATCTCAAGCGAACTCCACACTGAGCATGGAGCGAGGCAGGGCTCAATGTCACAACCCTGAGATCATGACCTCAGCTGCAACCAAGAGTTGGACACCTAACCACCTGAGCCACCCAGAAGCCCCTAAAGTACTTTTATTTAAACAATGACTGCTGAAAGATTGATCTCTGTAATGACACTTGTCTGCCTTGCCTTTTTTGCATAGGAACCAATAGAACCTCTAAAGGAAGAAGTCTCATTGGTAAGGTTGACAGCTCATCTCATGTCACTGGGAAAGGAGTTACAGTGGAAACAGGCTTTTCTGTGGATGACTTTTCTGCCTCCATCCTCACTGGAAGACTGACTACTGTCTTTCTTCCAATTGTCTACACAATTGTATTTGTGATTGGTTTGCCAAGCAATGGCATGGCCCTGTGGGTCTTTCTTTTCCGAACAAAGAAGAAGCACCCTGCTGTGATTTACATGGCCAATCTAGCCTTGGCAGACCTCCTCTCTGTGATCTGGTTCCCTTTGAAGATTGCTTATCACATACATGGCAATAACTGGATTTATGGGGAAGCTCTTTGCAAAGTCCTCATTGGCTTTTTCTATGGCAACATGTACTGTTCCATTCTCTTCATGACCTGCCTCAGTGTTCAGAGGTATTGGGTCATCGTGAATCCATTGGTGCACCCCAAGAAGAAGGCAAACATTGCCTTTGGAGTCTCACTGGGGATATGGCTGCTGATTCTGCTGGTTACCATCCCCTTGTACGTCATGAAGCAGACTGTGTACATTCCAGCCCTTAACATCACAACCTGCCACGACGTTTTGCCTGAGAAGCTGCTGGTAGGGGACATGTTCAATTATTTCCTCTCTCTGGCCATCGGAGTCTTTCTGTTCCCAGCCTTCCTCACAGCCTCGGCCTATGTGCTAATGATCAGAACTCTCCGATCTTCTGCTATGGATGAAAACTCGGAAAAGAAGAGGCAGAGAGCCATCAAACTCATTGTCACCGTCCTGGCCACGTACCTGATCTGCTTCACGCCTAGTAACCTTCTGCTTGTGGTACATTATTTCCTGATTAAAACCAGGAGCCAGAGCCACGTGTACGCCCTGTACGTTGCAGCCCTGTGCCTCTCCACCCTCAACAGCTGCATTGACCCCTTCGTCTATTACTTTGTTTCTCAAGACTTCAGGGATCATGTGAAGAACGCTCTCCTTTGTCGAAGTGTGCGTACCGTACAGCAGATGCAGATATCCCTCACATCAAAGAAGTTCTCCAGGAAATCCAGCTCTTACTCTTCAAGTTCAACCAGCGTTAAAACCTCTTACTGAGGTTTTCAGCATCTCCGTTGGTGGTTTTACAGGAGGATTTGGAGCCTGCTTAATGTTACAGGCATGTTTCTGTTGTTCCCTGACCGCGTGGGTCTCACCACGTACCATGTGTATGTAGCACCCCTCAGGATTGCTGGAAGCTTCCCTGTTGGCATGAGGAAAGTCCCCCAAATGAACACAGGTGTCAGCTGTAGAATTCCTCTACTCATGTGCTCCCAGAAATGGAACTAACAGAAGCGGACTTTTCAGAAGGCGGTGAAAAACAGCACCTCAGTGACTGGTAAGAACTAGTGTTGGCATGAAGACACGGTTCTTAGCTGAAACTACTTTTCTTTTACGTCCGGGCTCTCTTACAGCCATGGTAGAGCTCCAGTGTCCTCAGAGATGATCAGACCCGTGGACGGACTGGACAGCTGAGGAAAGTAACGAGGTGAAGAAGGTCGCGGAGTCAGGGTCGCTTCCATTCCAACCAGGGACAGCCGCTTAGGATTGAACCTTAGACTTAGACTGTTCAGTGGGGTTCTCCTACCACCTCCTTGTGGATCTTGTGTAAAAATGCAGGTTTGTCAGCTCAGGAATGAGAGAGCTCAGGGTCTGAGTCAGGAACCTGCATTTTATCAAGCATCTGCTGCGGGTGCTCGTAAACACCCAGGCTTGAGAACCACTGGTCTGGGTGCTAGGGAAGAAGCCAGCTGCTGCATGTCTCTTTTACGTACAGCTTGTAATGAGATCCGCTTGTTGTCTCATTAGGACTTTCAGTTACTTCTCAGCCCTTTGAGCTTTTGTCTCTGTCCTTCTCACTACAAGGAATATACACTGAAGATTTTAAATATGGAAATACAAAGGTTGTGTAACTTTGTACTGACTCAGACTCTTCGGGTAGTCTGAGTCATAGATGTTTCAAAGCAAGAGGGGTATTTATTTACCACTTAGTATTTTCCAAAATTATAGTTGGATTATTTATTGTCATTTTTTTTCACTTGCCACAATATGAAATTGTAATGCTTTCACTGGATTTGAACTACATCTGTTTGGAAAAGAATGTTAAAGAGATGTGATTTATAATATATTTAGGGGATACTTATTCCAGACTGAATTTACATAACTTGTATTTGTGATACTTTTGAAATCGTTTTATTGTAACGATTGATTTATAAATAACACACGACCCTTTTTTTTTTTTTAAACAACTTATTTTTTCGTTGTGTGTTTTGGTGGGTTTTTTTGAGGGAGGGTGTGGGGAAAGGGAAGCCCCAGCATCACTCCTATAAAAAGAAATGCGATGCTCACACCATATTTCTTAGATACATAAGGCCAGGCAGTACATATTGCTTGATGACAGTTGTTTTCACTTAACATTTTAGCATTTCTTCCATTCTGTATCTACGTGTTGACCTCCATTTTTAATGGATATAGACTTTAATTTGGGGATCTATTGTGATGTCTTTAGTCATTTCCCTAGCAATGTCTCCTGAAGTCTCTCTTTCTGTTTTTGTTGTTGTTGTCATTAAAACGGTGCTGCATTGGACTGTGTAGACATCTTTGCGAGTGTTTACCTAGGATAAGTTTGTGGAAGTAGAATGACCAGGTCAAAAGTCAGATGACCATTTTAAATTTTGGTAACTCTTGCCAAATTGCCTTCAATAATTTATCTTTTAACCAGAATAGTACATTTGCACTTGTTTCCTGAAATGTTTATCCACATTTGATCTGTCTTTTGAAATTTCGCTAATCTGACTAGAAACAAAATCTTACTGTTCTAATTTGTACTGAAGCAGCATAGCCGAGTGGCTAAGAGTGCGGCTCCTGAGCTGGCAGGCGAGGCTGACCTCTGACCCCATCATATCTTGTTTTGTGAGCTAAGGGAAGATCCTTCCCTGTGCCTTAGTTTCTTATCTGTAAAATGAGGATAATGATATTTTCCTTATAGAGTTACGTAATGTTCGGCACACGTGTGCACTCATAAATATCACGGAGCACTGCGACTGTTACTCTCTGACTAATGAGATTTCCTTTCTGCTCCACCCCCTTTCCCCTTCAGTGCCAGTTTATACCTTGCCTTCCCCTCACTCTCTGCTTTGAGTCTCATAGCAGGCTTAGGTTGTCTTCATTTTACAGGTAAGAAAGCAAAAGATGGTGGGCACAGAAGAAAAGGAGGCAGAAGCAGATGGCTCACAGGGGCCCTGCAGGTGGTGTATGGACTGATCCAGTGAAAAAACTTACTTTGGTATTTGCCATTTCTTCATTAGTCATTTTTATAATACTGGTTTTTTTATAATACAGCATTTTATAAATGCTGGTATATTAAACTGAACAAGAACATATGACATGAAAATTTTCTTTCCTACCTATGCCCGTTCTCATCTCCCAAAGGAAACAAATTTTTATAATAACTTATCTATAAAATATATACGTATATTATACTCTCGAGATAAATACATGAATATATACATGTACACACATATGTTAACTTATAAATCCATTAATGTGGATCTTCTTCATTATTTTTTAAATGTTTTTTTAAAGATTTTATTTATTTTAGAGAAAGAGCATGCAAAAGTTGGGGGAGGGGCAGAGGGAGAGAGAGAATCTTAAGCAGACTTTCACTGAGTGCAGAGCCCCACTCGGGGCTCAGTCTCAGAATCCTGAGATCATGACCTGAGCTGAAATCAAGAGTCGGATGCTTAACCAACTGAGTCACCCAGGGGCCCCTTCCCCATTTTTAGTGACCAGGTCGTAGTCCGTGTATGGATCATCATCATTTAGTTCCCTGAGGAAGAGGGTTGTTGTTGTTGATGTTGGCTCATTTTTCATCAAACTTTTCCTTTTTAAGATTGACTGATTTATTTGAGAGAGAGTGTGCACGTGCTTGCGAGCAAGCGGGGGGAGGGGCAGAGGGAGAGGGAGAAAGCATCCGGAAGCAGACTCCCCCTGGGCACAGAGCTCCATCCCATGGCCCATGAGACCACGACCTGAGTCGAAACCAAGAGTTGGACCCTTAACTGACTGGCCCACCCAGGCACCAGTGGGGTCCAAATTTTTTAAGGTGATCTGCAAATTTGAATATTTTGCACTCCACTGGCTCCACTCAAGAGAGGGCCTTCTTAATTTGAACGCGAATGTGGATTTGTGCCGGCACTAACGCTAAACCGCCTGGTTGGGAGTTGTTTTGTGGATATTTCCGGGGTGTCACTTCTGTTTGTAGCAGCAGTTTCAGACTAATTTCCTGGTTATCAAGATCTCATAAATCCTGGGGCTGTAATCTCATCAGTATGCATAGTTGAATGATTACAGTTTCTTCCTGGAATTGGAACTCACTGGAGGCCCTTGGGAGGATTGGACTATGCTACAGAATCAAAGGTAAAGTGCGTCCCCGCCCCCCCCAGTCTCACTGATTAAAATTAGGTTTCTGCGCTGCAGAGTTGGGATGTGTTCTTTACGAGAGAAGTTCCTGATTCCAGTAGTCAGAGGCATGTGTCATCCAGCCCCAGTTCTGAAAGAAAAAAACAGACGCTGACAGATCAAGTCCCACATTTTTTTTAAGCCTAGGGACTTCACTGAGATGGTGTCTCTCTCTAAATGGAAGTGATAGGAGTCACTCATACCACACCTGTCTTTATGAAGGAGAGTCTGAGCTGGCTCGGGTGTGAGCTACTCTTGCCCCAACCAGTTGGTCATCTGGAGGAATATTTCCCAGGCTCTGTCTTTATTGGTGAGAAATGAGGCACAACTAGAGTTGTGAGCCATCCCCTCCTGCAGAAACCACTGTCCCCGCCTGCAGGCTCCAGGGTGAGCTCCAGGGAAGCCGTCAGCACCCAGCAGCAGTGTGAATGGTTTGTTTCTCCATGCCACAAACAGTTACTGCAACATTATTGCTTATTACATGCGAATAATCACGTGAGGATTCCTGTGTTAGCAGTAGTCACGGGTCGATGTTCTCAGTGAAATGCAGTGATACTAAACACAACACCAGTCCTCCAGTACTTGGGCTACCGGAAAGCCTTTAAAGAGTATCAGCCTATTCCAAAATCAGATCTTGAGAGTCGGAGAAAGTCAAGGAAAACATGAAAGACAAGAAGGCTTGGGAAAGGCCATCATTATGGTTTATCCCTCTGAACACTGTTTTGCTCAAATATTTTCCTTTTAAGATTTTATTTATTCGAGAGAAAGCGTGAGTGGGGAGGGGCTAAGGGAGAGGGAGAAAGAATCTGAAGCAGATTCCATACCGAGCATAGAGCCTGACGTGGGGCTCGATCCTACAACTGTGAGATCATGACCTGAGCCGAAACCAAGAGTCAGACGCTCAACCAACTGAGCCACCCAGGTGCCCCTTGCTTAAACATTTTAAAAAGTAAACTTGTAAAAATTGTAAAAGTAGTAAGTGGTCTAGTAAGTAAATATGAGAATATAAAAGGATACAGCGCATATTCCCTCCCTACCCACTTTATCAGAACCCAGTTACTCCCTTTGTGTACATGTATAAGCATGCATACCAATATGATTTTTAAGTAAAAGAGTTTTATTATACTATATATTAAGTATGTATATATATATATAAATATATATATATATATAGTATGTGTGTGTGTGTGTGTAAGTATATATAAAGTAACTTACCCAAAACTTAGAGGCTTAAAACAATAAAAATTTACTAAATATGCACAGTTTCTGCGGGTCATGAATTCAGGAGTAGTTAGCCAGAAGGTTCTGGCTTGGGATCTCATGAGGCTACCGTCATTAGAAGGCTTAACTGGGGTTAGAGAATCGGCTTCCAGTGTGGTTCCCTCACAGAGCTCACAAGTTGATGCCAGCTTTTGGTGGGAAGTCTCCATTCCTCTCCATGTGCACCTGCCCACAGGTCTGCTTGAATGACCATATAACACGAAGATTGGCTTCCCCCAAAACGAGTGCTCCAAGAGAACGAGTGGGAAGCTGCAATGTCTTTTAGAACCTAGCCTCAGAAACCACACACAATCTTCGGCAGCATACTCTGTCACACAGACTGGCTCCAGTTCGATGTAGAAGGTGACCACATAAAAGCATAATTACCAGCAGGCAAGGACCATCGGGAGCCATCCTGGAGGCTGGCTACCACACTGTGTATCTAAACACATCTTGGACGTTATTTCCATATCAGCATTTATAGATCGACCTCACTATTTTAGGTTTTGTTTGTTTAGGTAGGCTCCATGCCCAACATGGGGCTTGAACTCATGACCTTGAGATTAAGCAAAATGATCTCTGACTGAGCCAGCCAGGTGCCCCTGACTTCATTATTTTAAATAGTTGTACTGTTGTATACCTATACTGTAAGGAATCCTCTAGCTTTTCAGTAGTTTCCGGTTTCTTTGCTATACTTGTATTGCTATGCAAGCGATCTTTGAATATCTTTCTATATTTTCGAATACTTGTTCGTTCAATAGTCTTCTGTGCACTGTGTGCCAAGTCATGTTCAGGGCAGTGAAGGATACTGTGGAGAACAAAATAGGTACGAACCGTTTTCCTATGGAGTGCACTTTTTAATTGGAGAGAGCTTGAAATTAAGAAAAATATCTAATACTGGCAAATTCTAGGAGATGCTAAATGCTAAGAGAATTTTGTATTAGGAGGTCAGGGACAGTTTCTAAGGAGGTGAAACTTAAGTTGCAACATTAGGACGAGAAAGAGCCAGCCATGAGAGGATCCCAAGCAAGGGCTTTATGCGGGTGGGTGAGGGGGAGAAGAGAATGTGATCTGGTAGTTTGGAGAGAGGCAGGCGCGAGATCATTGAAAGGGTTTGGAAGGGAGTAAGGAGTTTGACTTTGATTCAAGGTAGGGTGCCAGAGGGTTGTTTTACTGGTAATTTGAAAAGTTACTATAGAACATGGATCATAGAAGGGCAAGAGGGGAAATAAAAACAGTGAGGAAATTCCAGCAATCCAACCAAGAGATGATGTTGGCTTGAATTAGGGTGAAGATAGAGATGGAGAGACGGGAACTTAATTTGGACTGTTTTAGATGAAAAGTTGACGGTTGTGAGGAAAAGAATTGAGGAATTGAAGACCATGCCTAGATTTTTTCTTGATGGATGACGGTGAAATAATTAGGAGTAAGCAAGTTGGGGGGTGAAAGTCAAGAGTACTATTTGGCCGTGGCATCTTTTCTTTTTTAAATAAAGATATTTATTTATTTGAGAGCATGCAAGAGAACATGAGAGGGGGGAGGGCCAGAGGCAGAGGGAGAACACCCCCCACTGAGCAGGGAGTCTGATGCTGGGAGCCTGATGCGGCACTCGATTCCAGGACCCTGGGATCATGACCTGAGCCAAAGGCAGACACTTAACCAACTGAGCCACCCAGGCGCCCCAGCCATGGCATCTTGAGTTTGAGATACCTGTTAACACAGCCATCTAGAACTATTGAGTAGGACATTTGGATATCTGAATCTGGATTTTTTTTTTCTTTTAATCAGGGCTGGAGATAAACGTTTGAGTCTTTGCCATATCATTAGCATTTTTATTTCTCTTTTCTTTATTTAAGCTCTACTCCCAAAGTGGGGCTCGAACTCATGACCCTAACATCAGGAGTCGCACACTCTACCAACTAAGCCAGCCATCCACCCCACTAGCTTTTTAAAGCAAAGGACTTGGCGAGATGCCCTAGGGGAGAGAATATAGAGAAATGGCTTAAGTTGGAGGACTTTGGCACTTACCTCTTTTTTTTTTTCTTCTGAGATTTGTGTGCGTGTGTGTGCACACACACAAAAAGGTGATTTTATTAAAGTATGGGGACAGAACCGGTGGGCAAAAAGGGCTGCTGCACCTTTTACAAAAGATTTTATTTTTAAGTAATCTCTACACCCAACATGGGGCTTGAACTCACAACCTCAAGATCAAGAGTCACATGCTGTACTGACTGAGCCAGCCAGGCGCCCCTGGCACTTGGCTTTTGAGCAGAAAAAGAACCAGTTAAAGAGACTGAACAGGACTGGTCACTGGGGAAGGAAGAAAGTCCAAAGAAGGGAAGCGGAGGATGTCCAGGAGAGAGTGGTGAACGACGTGGAATAAAAGATAAGAACAGAGAAGTGACCCAGTGCATCTTACTGCATGGAGAGCACTGGTGACCTTGACGAGATCCCCAGGCGCTGGGAATCACATGGTGGGAATAGGAAGCCACAACGGGTGTGTTCAAGAAAGAAGGAGACGTACGGAAATGGACACAGTCATGACAGAGGATCTCGTATAGCAAGTTTAATTGCAAAAGGGAGCGGAGGCTGTGGGACAGGGCAAGCAATGAGAGCGATTCTGTTATCTTTAGAATATGCTAATGAGTGTGATTCAGGAGAGAGGGAACTGTTGAGGGTGGAGCGTCTTTGGATATACTGTATTACTAGAAATATAATTTTTTTTTTGAAATAGAATTTCTTGGTCAAAGGGTATGTGTAATTTTGATCACGATAAATTATCCTCTGGAGATGTTGCGTCAATTTACACTCGTCAACAGTGTGTGAGTGTCTATTTACCCGCTCTGCTGTAAACACCTTTTTCCCAGTCTTAAATATTGGCCAAACTGAGCGTCTTGGAAGAAATGAAGCTGTGTCTTTCCTCCTTTATTTACTTTATATGTTCCTCCCACTCCTTCTCACCAATAAGGCAGTGACCTTTGAAAGGTTCTGGCGGGGGAGGGGGTGTGTGTGTGTGGAATTTGGTCCCATTTCTCTTTGTATTATCTCTGAGAGGAAATCTAAATTGCTTTTCCGGGTGGGCTGCAGAAAATTTCTGTTCTCTTTCAAATGTCATTTATTCTGGAAAGTTTTCTATCATTCTTTTATGGAGAATGTGAGAGCGTGGTCTTGGTCACCACAGCTGATACCTAAGAGCTTGGACTCAGAGCCTGGGCCCTGGCCAGCTCACCTGCAGATGAAGGATTAATTCTCAACTTTGCTGCAACTTGGCTCAGTTCCAAGTTCCTCACCCCAGTTTCACCGTGTAGCCTGGGGTGAATGACTTCAGTACACAAAAGAGTTTAATTATAGCTTCTATGTAGCACTGGGTAGACTTAATTACTTAATCAGGAGAAAGCAGTTGTAGCCAAGCCTTGTGTTCTGAGTTCTTTCAGAAGCCACTTGGGCACCTGGAGGGGGCTGTGTCTTGTTCTTATCGTTGACAGATTTTCCCTCCAAAGATTTTTGTAGATGGGAGACTTTGTTAAAAGTATAACTGCTTTATCAGAATTTGTGGTTAAAAAAAAAATTGCAGGGCAACGAGGAAAACAGTATTTTTCAATAATGGGTGTTAATTAAAACTAGAATTCTTTTTTCTTGTCTTTTTACTTCTTAAAAACTTAATTATGGAGGATTTTGTACCCTCACAGATGGTGTATTGTTTAAGGAAGTGCCATGTGTCCATCACTCAGTCCTAACAACCATTAACTATTGTTAAATTCTACTCCATTCACCTCCCCATCTCATTTATTCTGAAGCCAATCCTGGAAGTCATTTTATTTCACTTATAAATGTTTCAGTGCTCTAAAAGATAATTTAAAAATCATGCCTTACAAAAGGCAATTTCTTATAACGAGCACCCTGTCAGCGTTCAAATTTCCACTTGTCTCAAATATTCTAACTGGTTTCTTTTTTTAGTTTTTTAAATAATTGGAATCCAAATAAAGCTCACATTGCAATTGGTTAATGTCTTTTAAGTCTCTTAATTTCTCTTTTTTCCCCCTTGCAATGTATTTGTGGAGGAAAACAGGCTGTTTGCAGTTGTTCCCACTCTGGATTTTGCTAATAGAAAAAGCATGCTACGGGGATTAAAGGGCCCTGTTGACCCAAGAACTCTGATTATGTATCTGTTCATTTCGCACTTATGGGGAGCAGCTAAGAACAGTAAAAGTCTTATGGCTTTGCTGCCTCATGGTGATGTTAATATGCTTCTAAAGATAGGGAAAAACAGAGAACAGGACCCCCCACCCCCACCCGCCCAGCCACCATCTGGATCTGGCTGGCTGAGCCTAAGAATTCCACTCTGACAGGATTTATCATGACCTGGCAATGTGGACATTTCGCATGTGCCTTTCGCTCCTACACATTCGTTCTGATCTCCCTAGAATGCCCGTCATTCTATAATTCTACAGTTTGCATACTCTAAACTTCCCTTTCTCCATCCCTTCCTTCTTTCCTTTCTCCCTTCCTTCCTCCCTCCCTCCTTCCCTTCTTTCCTTTTTTGCTGTTTTAACTTAAGAAAATTTATTACAAAAGGAATAGAGAAATCTCACAGTTATAAAAGCACAAATAAATGAAACTAGGAGACATGAAAGAGACCATTATGAAGTCAGAAATATTCCTAAAATCTCAGATGCTCAGTGCTTTTGATCTTGGTTTGGTCCTGAATGATCTTGTTTGGTTATTGTAGTCAGATTTGGAGAATCCTTTCATGGCCTCAGTTGTTGGGCTCTCGGGGCAGAATTTCAGTAGAAGGGGAGAATCCATATCCTCCATAGCACCGTGGGTGGCAGCACCCCTGTCTGTAGCCTCAGCCACAGCCATAGCACAGGCCTCCATCGTCGTCACGGTGTCAGGGGTGTTGAGTTGGGTTGGTTATTCAAAGCAAGATCCTGAGTGTGAATGTCAGCATGTGTCGAGGGATGCTTGTATACCTTGGTCAGAGCATGTGATAAATCACGTGTATGCCTTTTTGTGTCATTTTTTAATTACCTACTTGACACAACTCATTCATTCATTGTCCCCTGACACAGGGTAGATCCTCTTAATTTTCATTTTCAGGTGGGATAGAATAGTTATTTCAGAAAGAGAAACATTCCAGTCTTCAGAACCTATGATGGAGTTCCTTCCTTCGAGACGGTGTTGTGTGTTTTGGACATTTCCTGAGCTGTGTCTGCCCCTCTGTCTCCTTTGGAGCAGTGGTTCTCTAGGCCAGGAGAGATCTTAAGCCCAGCACTGATGGTCTATGCAGTCCCCGCGTGCTGGCCGCCCCAAGGAGGGGCACACAGGGCTGCTGTGTCTTCTGGGGAGTGGCACCTGGGAAGACATGACAAGACATGTCTGGGAAGACATGAGATTAAGTTCAATCTCTTGACCAGATCTAGGGAGCCCAAGCTGTACCTCGAAGGTACTTCTGGATCCTTCAGCCTAGACAGGAACAGGAAACCCTGAAGCTTTCAAGGTGAGGTGAGAGTCAAGCAGGAACCAGGATGGTCACAGGAGCCGGGAAAGAAACTAACTGCATTGCAGGGCAAGGGGCCTCTCAGAACCCCAGGGCTCTGAGCCTCCATCAGGCTGTTCATGGGCTGGCTCTTTGTGTGTTTGTGTGTGTGTTTCTTTGTGGCCAAGGTAAAGGCACCTTTTAGAGAGGCTGCCCCACGGGAACCGCTTTCTGCACCTGTTTGTACTCCCCAACCCTACTCTCTGTGGCCCCAAGCCCTCCTCCCTCAAACGCAACTACTAGATTTAGAAGCAAGAGTCTTCCCTTTTTTTTCTTTTGACCTTCCAGTTGCCTTCTGGGGAGATGAGGTAAGGAGAACGCTCTTATCTAAATTTCCGGGGGTGGAGTTTGGAGCAGTCTTCCTTCCGCGCTGGGGCAGTGAGGAGCTCTGGCTGGGAATCGCTCAGATGCAGGGCGTGGCAGGCATGTTCCTTATCGCCAAGGAAGGCAGGAATTGCTGTAATTTATGACTTGGAGCCCATCAATCTCTGAGTAAACAGAGAGGGAGGGCGCTGAGCCTCTCAAGAAACAGCTTGAGATAGATTCCTCCCAACCGTGTGCGCGCCCCCTAGTGGCGAAGATGAAGTTCTTCTGGAGCCGGATGCCCTGGGTTGACATCCTCACTTCGCCACTGCGATGACTTTGGGAAAGCTCTGTAACCTCTTGGTGCCTTTGCTTAAAGAGCTGTAAACCAGGGCCAGTTATTCCTGTTAAGATTTTTGAGGATGATGGGGCACCTGGCTGGCTCAGTTGGTGGAGCGTGGGATTCTTGATCTTGGCTGGTGAGTTTGAGCCCCAAGTAGGGCGTAGAGCTTACTTAAAAAAAATTTTTTTTTTCGAGGATGAAGTGAGTACATTTAAACTGCCTAGAACAGTGCTTGGTCAGAGTATCTGTTCATTCATGTTAGTTCCTATTATTATCCTCTAATCTACTTCCTGTGCATTGATAGAGGAAAGCCTGAGGCCGTGCAGGAGCTGTGGGAGGGCTGGTTGAGTGTTCAGAGGAGCTGAGGGATGACAGGGAGGCTTCTGTGGGGCACTGATGCCTGAGCTGGGCAACTGAGGGTCCCAGGAGCAGTGTTCAGTGTGAGACTGATGGAGCAGGTGAGACCGACAGAAGCACTTCAGGGAGCTTAGGTTTTGTTTGTTTGTTTGTTTTTTAACATTTTATTTATTTATTTCAGGGAGAAAGAGAGCACAAGCAGAGGGAGCTGCAGGCAGAGGGAGAAGCAGACTCCCCACTGAGCACAGAGCCTGATGTGGGGATCGATCCCAGGACCCTGGGATCATGACCTGAGCCAAAGGCAGACGCTTAACCAACTGAGCCACCCAGGCGCCCCAGGGAGCTTAGATTTAACTCAGAGATGGCAGGGACTGTTTTTGGGGTGAAGGTGGGGAGGTCAGGTGTGCACCCCGATAGCTGGGGGAGACTGATTTTGAAGAAGATCGAAGTGAGTGTAGAAGGTGAGTCCGCGTCTCTTAGGGTCACTCCATCCAGATGCCACAAGGGCCTGTAGCACTGCCTAGTGTGAGAGAGGGGGTGGGAGACTGAGGGGGTAAACCTGGCACCTGGTCACAGGCGAGGAAGAGACCAGAAACAGCCTGACCCTCAGGTTTCTGACTTATGCAGTGAGGCGAGTCGGGGAATTGCTGTTGACAGCAAATCAAGGAGGGTCCCATATGGACTAGAGGGGTGAGGATGCCTTGGAGTGCAAATGACACAGTCTGGTGTGACTTGGGGCGGTGAGATGCTGATGGTGCAATGGAGGGGGGGTGTCCTGCAGTCTGTTTATTTATACTCTGCTCTGCCCCAGGCAGGATTTAAAGCAATACATAAGAATACAAAAAATAGAGTAAAAAATTGGAAATTAAGTAGGAGAGAAGAGGAAAAAACAAGACTGAAACGTAAAATGGGGAGGGGTGGAGTGAGATTAATACAAAATACACCGCAGAAAGCAGAAGTCGCAGCTGGCTGGGTTCAGCTGAACTCGACTGTTCGGATTGGCCTGCAGCTTTGTCTGTTTATTTTCGGTTCCATGTGTTCGTTTGTTGTTTTGAATTGTAGTTAAAATCCAGGCATTCTCAAAAATTAGAATTCCTGGTTTTTTTCTGAAAGTAGTGGAAGTCCTGGGAGCTCTGGGCCATATTCTAGTCTGGCAGCAATCATCTGAATCCTCAGGTGCAGTCCCCGTTCCTAAGCGGGCGTGGCCGTCCAATTGACCAGAGTCCCCTCTAGTCCCTTTGGCTCCCCAACTCTGAGGCAGAGTGTCATTCCCATTTATCATCATGGACCATTTCTCTGAACTCAGATCTCTCTCAACTGTGAGTCAAACAAAAATAAGTCAAGATTTTTTTTTTTCTTATTCTCTCTCTCTTTTGCCGTCTGTGTTAGCTGCCCGGCCATCGAGGCAGACCCTGCTCACTGTTTGTAACTGCTGTCAGTTCTGATGGGTACCTGTGTTGTACTTGTTTAGCCGTTCCCGCATAACCCCTGTGGTGGGTATTTGAGTTTATAATTAGGTGGTAAAGTCAGGTGTTTGGCCTCAGGGGCCCCAGATTTGACTCTAGTCCTTCTAACAGCTAAAGAAAAAGAGGACACCTTATCAGCCAGCCAATTCAATGTCCATAAGATAATTGCTTAGGGAGATCAGGACTGTCTCAACACAATGACCACATGGAAATTTCTCCCGAGAGTTTTTATAGAGAGGGAAGGATATGTTCAAACAACAGCCATCCCCCATTAGACTGGTGTAAGGCTAATTCTAGCAGCTTCCCTCAACATAGTCAAGTGGCAATTTCCCAAAACACCAAATTGCTTAAGCAATTTTGGGGGAGGGCCAGTCTGATACAGTTCAGAAACTTCTTTTTCTACTGTGTGGACTGAATATAGCGATAATTTTAGAAAATTTAGAAAGTCTGGAGACATGGATGGATTTCTCCAAATAATCTTCCACAGCTCATCCTAAGTTACAATGCCTGGACTTGAGATAGTCACTTTGTGACCAGGGACAAGTCAGGGATGAGAACCAGCACACAGAAGATGGTGAAGAGGACAAACAGAAGATTTTGGGTCCTTGCTGACATCGCTGAAACACTGAATCAACCCTTATGGTGTGAGATAACAAATGTCCTTATTAAGTTTTAAGTACTTTTGTTTTTCTAGTACTTGCTGACAAATGCATGCTAACTAGTATAGCCTATAACCAATTCAAGTCCAAAGAAGGAGCAATAAAATTCACAACCTAGAAGTGTAAGTAGGGGTGTAAGTATAAAAGGGATAGATGTAGAGGCCAGCTTTTAGGCAAACAGGCTTGAGCAATGGAATGTAGAAGGTGCCAGGTCCACCTGGCGACCCAGCTCAAAATAGCCATAGGCCCTCAACTGACTAATGGGCTACTTACCCAGGCACACAGGCACAGTTCCAAAAAAGGGGAAAATTCTGTATGTCGCCATACCTCCTCATCTTCCCCATTTTTTTTTAATTTTATTTTTGTATTTGAGAGAGAACATGAGAAGGGGGAGGTCAAAGGGAGAAGCAGACTCCCCACTGAGCAGGGAGCCCGATGCAGGACTCGATCCTGGGACTCGATCCTGGGACTCCAGGATCATGACCTGAGCCAAAGGCAGTCACTTAACCAGCTGAGCCACCCAGGTGCCCCTCATCTTCCCCATTTAAGAACAGCCCTCAACCACTGCCTCATTGCAGACAGCCTCTCCTCAGCTTCTCCCTAGTGGTGTATTCAGTAAACTTCTCTTTTGTCTGTCTCAGGTGAATTCTTTCACCTTCTGTGCCATTGGTTTCTACCCAATGGTTGCCCCACATCTGAGGGCCCTGCCTCCGATTGAGAGATACCCCATTTAGGCACCACGATATACAAAATAGCTAGGCTATACAAAACACCAGCGTATCACAAGAAGTTGTAGGTCTATATTGTAGGTGAATGCGAGTAAAATAGTATTGATATGATTCTCAGGGGTGTCGGGTCAGGGTTGAGGAAATAGACTTGGGAATTAAAATTTTAAAGTTTGAAGACAAAACCATCACAGTAGTTAAAATTGCCTACATTGACCACATAGAGCAATGGAGAATGCTCACATTTAAAGGGCAGAAACTAGAAAGCAAGATTCATGCAGAGGAAAGGACATGGAGGAAGAAGAGTTAGAGGTGGGAGGGAAACCAGCATAATAAGAGATCATGGAAACAAAGAGAACAGAAGCTTCAGGAAGGTAGGAATAGGAAACAGTGTCAAATACAACCCACCCATATAGGATTTGCGTGTTATCAAGTGAAATCTGGGCTTCCATATATTCATTCTCTCTCTGAAACAAATTCTGTACATGAAAATTTTCCTGATCCATGCCATTCTTGTTTTTAATAATCAAACCTAGAATCTTCTGCAGGAACTTTCTTACCAAGGTTTTTAGAAAAAATAAAAATTGTTTATAATAAACTGTAAGTCCATGAGCTCCTAGGAACATCTTTAGTTAAATTTGCCTGCCGTTTTCTTTAGCCAGTTTTTAAAAGGGCTCAGTGGAAGTTCTTATCTATCCAGGACTCGAAGCTGTGAAGATGTTGCTTGCTGAAGGATGGAATGGCCAGGACCAATTTCAATTTGTCAGTTACCTTCTGACAGGTACAAAGAGGGTGGAGCCTCTCTCTTGAAGCCATCAGAATGAAGTTCCAGAAGTATATGAAACTCAAGGGATTTCCGAGAGTCCTTCATTCCTTCTCAGTCTTCTGCCATCTTCTCTCGCCAGTCAAGTCATGGTCCGGACTGGCTCAGGGAACATCAGGCCAAGAGTAAGGTGAGGGGAAATGGCTGATCCATCTGCGATCCAATGTGCCGTCATCCAAGGACAGTGATAAGCAGGGTGGGGGCTAATCATTCTAGAATCTAAAACAATTTCTTCAGAATTGGTCTCTGAACTTTTATTTCAAAACTATAAGTTACATTTATAGGTAAGTATGGGAGTTTTTCAACTCACATTCCTTTACAGGGATGATACATAAGAAACTTTTTGGTAAGGTAGTAGACTCTAAAGAGAAATGTCTCAACTTGGTGGACACATAGAATATTTTAAAAATCTAGAGGAGTATTCAACTGTAACCAAATAGTTTGCTTTGGCTAAAGAAAAGGAAACATTAAAGTATATGGTGTCCCTATAATTGGGAGCCAAATCAAGGTAGGAGAAATCTCTCTTTTTTTTTTTTTTTTTAAGATTTACTTATTTATTTATTAGAGAGAGAGAGCACAAGTGGGGTGGGGGTCAGGAGGAGAAGCAGACTCCCCGCAGAGTAGAGAGCCCAATGTGGGACATGGTCCTGGGTCTCCAGGATCATGACCTGAGCCGAAGGCAGACGCTTACCGACTGAGCCACCCAGGCACCCAGAATATATCATTATTATATGCACTTGGGTACTCAGAGTTGACGAAGATTAGGCTATTTGAGCAACTTTTTCCACCACCAGTCTATTTCTGAGCTGCTGGGAAAAGGAGGAGTTCACGGCCTGAAAATGAGTAAATAACTTTCTTGGAGTCCAAGTCCTTTGGAGGCATATGTATTAAAGCTCAAAAGAGAAACAAATGATGCAGGACCTTCACACCCAGGACTCCATCCTGCTTTGCTTGAAAGTGAGGAGCCTTAGTCACAGGGAGGCAAACACCAAACTCCGGGCAATCTAGTGGTCTAGGAAGATGCAACCATAATGAGGCTCTGCAACTGTGCATAGGTTTGTAACTTCACCTGAACCTGGCAGATCCAGTCTATCCGGCCAGTTCTTTGTGGAGAGTCTGCCGCTTTCTGGACCAAGGGCAGGGCTCCCTGAAGATGTGATCAACTTAGCAGAAGTCTCTCTTTTACTTTTTTTATTTGTAAGTAATCTCTACACCCAATGTGAGTTCGAACTCACAGCCCGGAGATCAAGAGTCATGTGCTGTCCTGACTGAGCCAGCCGGGCGCCCCCACAGCAGCGCCTTGAATGGGGGGATATCACTCAGGGTTCTTAATGGCAAGCAATGGAAGCCGAGCCTAGCTGCTGAAGCAGAAAAGGAACTCATTGAAATAAACATGAGTGGCTCTCAAGACTCTTGTGAGAGCTGTAGGGAAACCGTGCTGGAGGGGAATGTTCCATGAACTATGTCCAAAACCACACTGCGGAATTGGCTGGTTGAGAGAACTCCCTCTGTGGCCCACAAGCCCTGCAGACAGTTCATTGCACTGCTCGACTCTGCAACGATTGCCAGTGCGGTCCAGTATGTATGTCCTGTCTGCACCAGGAACTCTCACCTCCTCTGTGGTAGAGGATAGAGGGGGACGTGAGCTCGTGCTACAGATCAGGTTTCAGAAACAGAAAACTTGTGGGGTTGCCATTTTTTGGAGGAGGCAGAATGGAAGGAGGAACCTTTGTCCTGGAAGACCCTGAGATGGGCACTGCTCTCTCCGCTTCTCCCGTGGGAAGCTGGGAAGGGGCTGGTGGAAGGCTTTCGGAGTTCTGGGTTGTGTATCACCAAAACAGACAAATGAGAAATCAGTGCTAATGTACTTCAAAGAACTTGGGGAATAATCAAGAGAAGTTTTATTAAGCAGATGTTGCTCAGAGGACTCTGAGGAGTGACGAAGCAATGGTACTTTGGGATCTGAGGTGATTTTTGGTTAATCTGCACATTTTTTTAAAGCCCTGTATTAACTCTGTTAAGATGTTCAGGGAGGTCACTTGCAGAGAACCCATTGTTACTTCCTCTAAATTTTCACTGCTGTTTTGTGGGGAAAGGTGCCGTAGAGAATAGGAAACAGTGCCCTCTCCTGTAAGAGCTTAGCATGTTTGTCCATTCCGAAACAACATATGAGAATTTCCTCACTTACGTTTTGATTCCTGAGAACTTCTAATAGAACCTGTTAATTGACATGGCACCTTTTCTCTGAAGAGTCATGTAAAAAAGACTTAACTAAGAAGCTATTTTAGATGTGTATTGTGTTGTAACAATTTACCCTAAATTTTGCTTAAAAACAATATGTATTGTCTCATATAATATCTAGGGACAGGAATTTGGGAGCTGTGTAGCTGTGGTTGTGACTCGGGGCTTCCCAGAAGGTCATACTGCAGTCGACTCCAGCTGGAAGACCCTCTTCTAAGGAGCCTCGTCACATGCCTGGCAGGTTGGTGCGGTTTGTTGGCTGGAGGCCTCTGTTCTTTGCCACACGGATCTCTCCGTGGTGGTGACTGACTTCCCCCAGAGCACATGATCCAAGAGGAAGCAAGGCAGAAGCCACAATGTATTTTATGCCCTAGTCTTTTTTTTTTTTTTTTTAAGATTTTATTTATTTATTTTGAGAGAGAGAGAAGGAACACAAGCAGGGGGAGGGGCAGCGGGAGAAGCAGACTCCCCGCTGAGCAAGGAGCTCTGTGTGGGGCTCCATCCCAGAACCCTGGAATCCTGACCTGAGGATAAGGTAGATGCTTAACTGACTGAGCCATCCAGACATCCCTTTCTTTTTAAGATTTTATTTTTAAGTAATCTACACACCCTGCGTGGGGTTGGAACTCAAAAGCCCGTGATCAAGTCACATGCTCCACTGACTGAGCCAGTCAGGCGCCCCTATAATTCCTCTTCTTTTTGACTCTCAGCTTTAGTCCTGAGGTAGAGAGCAAGACGAAATACCTTTCTTTCAGCAGTGAACTCAGGGATGTAGGAGACATCATTGAAGGGAAAGAGAGGGAAAGTCTCCTCCCTGCAGTTCCTGGAGCAGAGACAGGCTTTCCTGACAGAAATGTGTGGCCAGTCCCCTACGGCTGTTTTTTGGACTACAAGGGTGAGGACAAGTGTGTAGTCACCATTCTCCTAGGAGTTCCTCGAGGGACCTCTGCCCTTTACGTCCTTGTCCTAATTGTTTTCTGAAGGATGAGAAACATGCAGGGCAGCCCGCTCACACACGTGAACACACAGCTGATCCTTAACCTGATTTTGTGGGGGGGGGGTTGTTTTGTTTGTTTGTCTGTTGTTTGTTTTTTTAGAGAGAAATAGAGCATGATTGGGAGGGAGGGGCAGAGGGAGAGGGAGAAGCAGACTCCCCACCAAGCAGGGAGCCCGATTTGGGGCTTGAGCCTAGGACCCTGAGATCAGGACCTGAGCCGAAGGCAGGTGCTTAACCGACTGAGCCACCCAGGCGCCCCTTTAAACTGATTTTGGAATAAAAAAATTTATCAAGGGAAAAGGAACTTCAAGGGCATTAACTTGAGGTTGTCCTTTTTCTCTTGTGAAAAAGGAGGTCCAGTTATGTATGTACCTTATGGTTGGTTTAGTATTTAATAATAATCTGTAATGTATTTTTCAGTAGTATTTGGGCATTTGTCCTGAATTACATAATTTCCCACAGACAATGTCCAGCACTGGGCAAATATGTGCTACTTAATAGTGTGTGCAAAAGGGCTTTGCAAACCGGAAAGTACTTGAGGAATGTCAGTGGATACTACAGCCAAAAATCTATGTTCAGGTGGTTCAAATGCGTTGTCAACTCTGTGGTTTTTAAAAACACTTTATTTCATTTTTTTTGATTATAAAAATAAAGTATAGCTATTACTGAAGATTTAAACTTACTAAAACCAAGAGTAACTAACATAAGCAGAAAAAAGAAAAATCACCCTGTAAAAACTCCTATTAACATCTTTGCATATTTCCTTTTGTCTTCTCTTGCATCTATAAAAACATAACATGATCATTTTGAATCTAGAATTTTATATGCTAAGTTTTAAAATTCAACATTATGGGGCGCCTGGGTGGCTCAGTTGTTAAGCGTCTGCCTTCGGCTCAGGGCGTGGTCCCGGCGTTGTGGGGTCGAACCCCACATCAGGCTCCTCCGCTTCCTCTCCTGCTTCCCCTGCCTGTGTTCCCTCTCTCGCTGGCTGTCTCTCTCTCTCTGTCAAATAAATAAATAAAATCTTTAAAAAAATAAAATAAAATAAAATTTAACATTATACCTTAAAAGACATTGCCTAATATGGAGGTAAATTATAATTTTAAATACTGTACAACTAACAACTGATGAAATTGAAAATACTTTTTTTTTTTTTTTTTTTTTTTTAGAGAGGGTAAAGGAGAAGCAGAGGGAGAGGGAGAGAATATTAAGCAGGCTCCACACCCAGCCCGGAGCCTCATGTGGGGCTCATCTCACAACCTGAGATCATGACCTGAGCCACAATCAAGGGTCAGACACTTAACTGACTGAGCCACCCAGGTGCCTCTGAAAATACAATTTAACAGCAGCATTGAAAATTTTAAAAACCACCCATAATTCATTAAATAACTATTAAAACTATTTGTATTTTCCTTCTTTTCTATATGTACACAGATTTTTTTCCCAATATAGCACACGTGTGGTTATTTTGCTATTGTCACTTTTTTTTGCTGAAAAAAAAATTTACTTTCTGTAGTCTTTCTAATTCTACTTTTAAATGGGTGCTTAATTTTATTTTTTGTCAGACAAACATGGGTTTGAACTTCAGCATGATATAATCTAGTTATGTGATTCTGGGAAATTTCTTTGAATAGCAATAGTGCGTTATAATTGACATACAAAAACCACACATATTTAAAATGTATACTTTGATAAGTTCTGATATGTGTATATACCATCACCACATTAGAGACAGTGAGAATATCCATTAGCCCCAAAAGTTTCCTTATGCCCTCTTGTAATCCCTCCCTCGTACCCCACATAATTGTAGATTAGTCCATGTCCTTGCTATGAAAATGTCAGAACATTTGAATCAGGTTACATAAAAAGACAAAAACTGGAAACTTTGCAAGGAGGCAACTTGGCTTCCTGTATAACTCTGGCCTTGGCCCCAGAGGCAGACCCTCCTAGGATTTTTGTGGCAGGCTCAATCCCAGTTAATATGATGGCCAATTTTTCATGTACTTCCTTTCTTTCAGGCCCCAGGGTCAAGTCCCCACTTTAAACAGCTCTACTGTTTTTGCCTCCTACCTGTGGATTTGTACTAGCTTTTTTTTCCTCCAAAATAGCCCTTATGAACTCCCCCAATCTGAAATTTCCATTTCTCTAATTCTTTTGCACACTTGTAACCCTTTTAGCCGCAAGGGTTATGACTCATGCCAGAAATTGAAAAGAAAAACTGTAGGGGAGCCTGGGTGGCTCAGTCGGTTAACAGTCTGCCTTTGGCTCAGGTCCTGATCCCAGGGTCCTGGGATTGAGGCCCACATCAGGCTCCCTGTTACTTCACCCTCTGCCTACAGCTCCCCCTGCTTGTGCTCTCTCTCTCTGTCAAATAAATAAATAAAATCTTAAAAGAAGAAGAAGAAAGAAAAGAAAGAAAGAAAGAAAGAAAGAAAGAAAGAAAGAAAGAAAGAAAGAAAGAAGGAAAGAGCAAAACTGTAATAATTAATAGAATCTGTAAAGTGCTACCAGATGACCTTTCTGTGCTATAAACGTTTGTGTGTTTCCTGCCCACCCTGGGATTTCGTGTCACTTGTAAATTTGTGTTGCTAGCATGACAGGGTCCTATTAAGGCTTCTGACATTATCTTTGTTTCTGAAAGGCTCCTGGAGGGCAGAGGCTGGGGCTGGTTTACATCACAGATAAGCCCCTGAAGGGCCGGGAGTCTACGTAATTTCCAGCATATTCTGGAAATTAGAGAGCTTCCAGATGCAGTTATGCAGTCGGACACTAAGGGGCAGCATGTACCAAAAGAAACATCTAGCTCTGCTGAAGCCAAGCCCAAACCAAGTAGAAGCCACTTGTTTCGAACCCCAAGAGCAAAGAATGTAGAGAGAACATTTTCATCTCTTGAATCAGATTATAATGTTACAATTTTAAATATCTTTTCTATTAAGAGTTTTGCCTGCCAACTGAATTTTCCAAGTAAATTAATTTGTGATCCAATATGATTTAAATATGCTTCTGAGATATACAGAGTCTGCAAGAGTTACCCATTTGACTTCATTTATAACTTCGGTGGCTTAATCTGAAAATATTTAATTCCAAATTCAGACTCTTTATATTCTTTGAAATGACTGTTGTCTGTCTCTTTCTCCATTTGATGAAACAAAAATTTTTTGTGTGAAATAAAGGTAATCAAATAATTCTTTAGACAAACTCAACAAGGCTAAACTCTTTGGAGATCTTACAGTTTCCCTTCTGGGTCATTTGCTCACTAGTCCATCCAACAGCAAAGATTTCTGAGCATTGCCTCATAGTGTTGGATCTTGTGCTAAATGCTATAGAATGCAAAGATGGACCAGAAATCAGATCTGTCATCAAGGGACTCATTCAAAGCCTGGAGAGCGGGGAACAGATGGGCAGACTGAAAACAACCACCACCACCACCACCACCACCACCACCCTGATTACAGGAACGTGTGCTAAAAGAAATGATAAAAATGACAAAGAGATGCTCCAGTGGTAGGAGAGGACAGAGGGGGGAGGTTGGAAGTTGGGAAAGTGCTGGAAAACGTCCAAGAGGAGAGAGCTGAACTGAGCTTCAAGGGTAGACAGAAGGAGCATTCCCAGAGTGCCAAGGCAAGGAAGAATGAGAGAGCACAGCATTCTGGTCGGTTTGTCGGCAGGGTCGGACTTGTGAAGGCCCAGGGGTGAGGGCATTAATTTGCATTTTCAATAAACTCGTCTGACAGCAGAATGGAGATGGGAATGGAGAACAGAAAGCAGAGAGAGCAGTAAGGAAGCCACCTCTATTTTGGTGATAGAGACCAAAATTATGAAGCCCGAGGTGGGGAAGAATAGAGAGAAATGGGTGAGTTCATTTGATGTTTTAAAATAGTGAGGGCAGCAGGACGGCGGGTGGGGCTGGACGTCTGAATGGTCAGCGCAGCGGGAGCGGGGTCGGGGGGGGCGGGGGGCATGGGCTTCGCTTTGGTCTTAACTGAGCTTGAGGCGCTTGTGCGACATTGTGAGGTAGGAGTGGGGTCCAGCGGGCGGTTGAAGCTGGCTCTGGAGCTTAGCAGAGAGATGTAGGCCAAGACATATGATTTGGGGAGTGATTGAAATTACAGGAGTAGCTGGATCACAGCGGGGTAGTGGTGGGGTAAATGTTAAGCGTTGGAGAGGAAAGAGTACATTTAGAAAAGAGGAGGCCCAGAAAAGTGTGGTCACAAGACATAAGCGTATTCTTGTATAGGAAGACCCAGCATAAAATAGCCCCAGTGTTCCCTGCAGTCTATACATTTAACACCATCTGAGAAAACTAACAAGGGGACGCCTGGTCTGTTACCCATCGGACTCTTGATCTCACCTCAGGTCTTGATCTCAGGGTCGTGAGTTCACGCC
Organism: Ursus arctos; assembly: GCF_023065955.2. NCBI lineage: Eukaryota > Metazoa > Chordata > Mammalia > Carnivora > Ursidae > Ursus > Ursus arctos. The sequence goes on from NW_026623067.1 coordinate 60,844,580, forward strand.
CCGCACTGGGCTCCACACTGGGCCTGGAGCCTGCTTAAAAAAATAATAACAAGATTTGCTCCCAAGAGCAAGGTTCTTCTGTTATCCGTACACAGGGCCTGGCATAACAGAAATGCCTGAAAAATATTTCTTGCCTATATGTAGGTATATTCATCCAGTGGGATAATATGCAACTTCAGTGAATGGGCTAGATTTATATGCTGATATAAAAAGATTTCTAGGATATGTTAAGTGAAAAAAATAAGGTGTACCACACGTTGATACTGTCAGGTATATGTATGTTTAAGGACACATATGTAATATTATGTATCTTACATACATTGTACACATATTTTTTTTTTCTGTAAGGGTAACAATAGCTGCCACCTAGCATTTACTATGTTGCAGGCACATATTTTAATTCATTTAGTGCTTTCTGTTAGGTAGGTACTACTGCTATCCCATTTATACAGACTCTATTTTCAGCGTTCTCCCCAGCCATCCCCTTCCTAGCAACTGACTGCAATTTCCACTCATATTCCCCACCGTGGGGGTACAGAAGGCTTCCTCCTTGCCACTCCCTGCTTTCTCATCTGATGCACACAGTGGGTGCCAGGCCTTCCTTGGGGGCCCTCGGGCCAGCACCTTGGGGTTTGAACTCACACCTGTTCCTCCTGATGATTAAAAACAGACACAGAGGCCCTTCCAGTTGAACCTCTCGTCGCTGGTAATTCTGGTCTTTTGGGGAACAGGTGTGCGTAGGTGAAACCCCGGGTATAAACGAGTAGAGTTTAATTATAACCACCTGTTGACAGAGCCGTGCCCTGGCTGAACAGGTACGAAGTTGGGTATTTTCTTCATCTTCTACTTCTTTTTAATCTATGTTTTATTTATTTTGATTTATTATTATTATTTTTTAACCTGTGTTTTGATATGACTCTGTAGTTGTTGTCTGGTGGCTGACTTGCGAACACACCGGAAGTGCTAGATTTGGGGGGAGCGGGGATTAGGGAGGAGAAACCCCCCCCCCCCGTGCAAGGTCTCCCGTGCAGCCTGCCCTAGGCGCCCAGAGCGCTGGACTGAAGAGAGGGCGGTGAACAGGCGTCACCTGTGGGCTGGGCGCGGGGAGGCCATGTTCTCCTTCAACGCAAGGGGCGAGGCTTCCGCGCCTGCTTATTTTGAACAAGTGTTCTCCCCCCTGAGTTCGGTGGTCCGTCCCCGGAGCGTCCGTTTACCATGCCCGCTCCGCTGGGGTTACATGAACGTCAGGATTGGGATCTCCCCCCAGTCCTCTCGCCAGGAAGGGGACAGATTGAAGCTCACCCTGGGGGGCACCGAAAATGCTCCTGCAGCGACAGCTCACGGGATTCCGCCCGGTGAGTCGCAGCGTCCCGTCGCGTGTGGTGGAGGGTGGATGAGGTCGGCGTCCAAGGAGAGCCTCTCTGTACCGTCGCCTCTGGCTGCCGCCAAGAGTGCCGTTGGTCCCGAGGTTCCAGGCCAGGGCAAGCGAACGCTGGAGGCCTTTGTCCTCTGTGTGCCCTTGATCCCTGAGCAGCACAGGTTTGAGCCGCGGGGGGCCTCTTTCTGTGGATCTTTCACATGCAGGACTGAGTGTGTTTGCTCATAGCGTTTCCCTCACAGCGTTTCCCTAGCGAACTTTATTGGAAGAATATAGTATATAATACCTGGAAGACGCAAAACATGTGTCAGTCTGCTGTCGATGTTACCAGTAGGCTTTCTGCCCACAGCGGGCTATTAGCAGTTGAGTATCTGGGAAGTCAGAAAGTCATAAGCTGTAGGCAGCATTTTCGGGGGGGGGGGGGCTCGGCACCCCAACCCCCATGTCGCCGGAGGGTCATCTGTTCATAGGCGTGTCCCCTTCTCCATGTTGCCTGTGGCTGGGGCTTCCAAGGGTCGTAAATGCTATTTCGGCTTTCCTCAGTGATGCAACATCCTGGTGCAGCCAAGACACAGCTGGTTATACTAGGAAGGAGAGTTAATGACTAGTGGCACGAGTTACAGCTAGAGCTTCGTCTACCTGTTGTAAAATTAATATCACGTATTGGGCCAGAAATGAAGCCCAGGGTCTTTTATGCTGCGGTGGCAAGTTTTCTAGTGAATGACAAATCCTTAGCTTTGTCAGACCAGCACAGGCTGATTGCGAGGGACAGAAAGGGTGTGTCTAGCCAGTGACAGGGTGGGTAGCAAAGAGGTTCACATCTCAGAATAGCCAAGAGTTCAATAAGCCTACACATGAGGGCTTACACTGGAGTGTTCGGGGGCTCATGCCTTCTGAGCAAAACCCTTTACTCTGATGTTATGCAGCCGCCTCGAATTGCCTTTAGCAGAGTGTGTTATCCTTGCATGACGTTATTTGTCCAAACCCTGTATTAAGACTCCAGTATTTGCAACTACACACGCTTTTCTCCTTTACCCTCTATAGGAAAACCTTAAAGTAAAAAAAATAAAAATAAAAATAAATTAAGTAATCTCTATGCCCACTGTGGGGTTTGAACTCACGACTGTGAAATCAAGAGTCACATGCTTTACCGACTGAGCCAGCCAGGTGCCCCTACAGTAAAAAAATTTTTAACACAGTAATTCTTCACAGTTGGCTACTGGATTATATAAGATTTGGGATAAAAGGCTCAGCAGGTCAAACTTGGCACATTGATTTATTCAAGTGAAATGTATCATTGTTTTTGATCAAGTTGATCTTGATCAATTAAAATTTCCAGCCTTTTAATGGTTGGCGTCTGTTGAGAGGGCAACAAGAATTCCTGGAGGAAATGAACTATTTTTAGAAATATTTCTCAGCACCCAATAATCATAGGACCAGTGAATGCTTCACAGTCCCACCCATTCTGAAGCCTGACCTCTTCCATGGGCTCCTTGCTTTACTTTCCACCCCTATAATGCAGTCATCCTTCTAAGATCTACCCTTTATCAGGTGCCTCTTTTTTTGTGTCTGCTGTTGTGCTAGGTAAGGCTGCAGATAACTATTGTTTGTTCCATCCAAGATTTGGGACATACTTAACAATTTTTTCATTATTCATCCGAAATTCACATTTAACCGAATGTCCTGCATTTTCATTTACTAAATCTAGCAACCTGGTGCTAAGCACTTTTCAAAGTGTTGATGTCTCCCCCAACTTCTTGGGGAGATAGTCTTCCCATTTTATAAATAAGGAAATTAAAAAATGTTAAATGCTTTGCGCAAACTCCCATTGTTGGTAAATGGTAGAGCCACCTACTCTCCCCCTATCGGCTTTAAAGTCTGCTTTGTTCTGTGTGTTTCGAGTCCTGGTCCTTGACCTTTGAAGTTGTGTAAATGCATTTTCAGAACCCGCAGCTCATGATGCTAAGATGCTATTTGCTCTTCTTGGTGTTTAGATCTAAGCCAGAATTACATGGCCCTGGGGCAGAAGGCTAGACTCATCTAGAACTGGTCCTTGGTTTAAATCCACCTGCATATGGTCTCTTGGAAATTGTCCTTAGATACTAAAAGGGAAATAAAAAATTGAATGTAAATAAAAGGAAAATGCAGTTTCAGTTGTCATGAACCTCAAGGCCTGGGAGTTAGAAATTTTCTTTTTCCTTTTAGTGCCAAAAGGACCCCCAGTTGGTTGATAAGATAATGCAGGACCAACCAATGAATTCGTGGTCATGGTGGCAGCTCTGACAGTTGCTTGTAATGATTACTTTGTAGAACAACTGAAGAAGAAAGGAAAATACAAATAAGTAGTAAGCTTATCTAAGGGCAGAAATATAGCCATAGTTGTTTGCTTCCTGTTCCTCTATAGTCTTCAGACCTGTAGTTACAGTGATGCCATCTATAGATATAATATACTATAATTAATTACTAGTATTATTAAATGATGTGTACCTTAATACACTGATTTAAATACTCTAAATCTTATATACTGTACTGGAAATTTTCCTATACTACTAAGGAGGTTTATGCTTTTTTTTTTTTTTTTTTAAATCTGTCAGAGAGCAAGCACCACAAAATTTAGCAGCTTTCAAATGAGACTAAAGCTTAGCAAACTTCTAAGAGACATTTATCACCCTTAAATTGTATTTGGAACTCCTTAGCCTATTAACGAAATTAAGTGGCTCTCCCCCCATCTGTGGTTCTGCTTCACATGGAAGAAGTTGTGCAGGTCTGTCAGCAGAAAGGCTGACCCACAGAAGAAAGTGCTGGCTTTGTCGGTGAGACCGGTCAGGAGAGGGTCAGGAGAGGGTCAGGAGAGCGGGTGCACTCAGGGCTCGGTATCTAAGCCAAGAGAGCTGAAGCCAGCAACTCTTGAAGGCTGCTGTGTAAATTCCTTCCCTTGCCCCTTGGGTCCCCTAATTCTGGGGCAAGTGTTCCACAGGACTCCCCTAGTGCTTGCCCTGGGGTTAAGCTTCAGTCACCTGCCCGGGAGGCTGCCTTGCTGTCACACCTTCTCTGCGCTCCCTCCCTTTCTTTGTCTCACTGCATCCCCCCACCCTGTGTGTCTGCACTCTCACGTAACACCTTGCATGCAAGTCCTTGTCTCACTGTCCGCTTGGGGGAAACCAGACAGTGACCTATCTCTTGGAGATTTTTAGAAAGAAAATGGTGTAATGAAAGGTATACTTTTTCTTTTTATAAATTTATTTTTATTATTTTTTTAAGATTTTATTTTTAAGTCATCTCTACACCCACTGTGGGGCTCAAACTCACAGCCCTGAGGTCAAGGGTTGCATGCTCTACCCACTGAGCCAGCGAGGGGCCCCTATATTTATACTTTTAAACACATAGCCCTGGCTGCTGTGTTAAGAAAGGGCCATAGAGAGGGCCAGTGCAGAAGAGGGAGACTAGTTAGGAGGCTATCCTTGTGTTCTGAGCAAGAGACAATGGTGTCTCAGCCCCAGAATCAAGCAATGGAGATCAGTTTTTTTTGTTTTTAATATCAATTTGTTAAGTGCTTTGGAGGTGGGAGTGACAGGACATGCCAGTGGACTGGTGAGGAAGTACAGGATATATCTGTTCTCCCTTTCTTCCATATATTAGAAGCCTAATTTGTGCAGGGTAGCAATGTGCCCAGCTCTATTTCCCAGCCTACCTTGCAGCTGATGTGGAGCTTATAACATAGTTCTGGACACTGAGACATAAGCAGAGGTCTCCTGGGAATTTCTGGGAATGTTTTGTTGTTTGCATATTGGTTCTGTGCCTTCCACCTTGTTAATTCTTTCCCTGTCTTCCCGTTGGAATGTAAATGCGAGGCTGGAGGTGAGGTTGCCAGCTTGCAACCATGAGGATAGTGAAGGAAAACAGTGAAGAACTGGGACATTTTTGGCGCTGAGGAGGCCCTCCATGGCCCTGGTCTGCCTATTTCTGGTCCTCTCATTATGTGAAAAAAGAATGACTGCTCTCTGCTTAAGTTGGATTCTGTTACTTGCAGCCCAACACAGTCTCTAACGTTCAGATTTTTGGTCAAGCAAATTTAGTAAGTGGGAAAGGCTGGGAGAGGAGCAGCTTTGTGGTGGGGACCCTTGGGGGAATAGCTCCATTTAAAATGCCTATTGGACATCCAAGTGGACATATTATGTGGGCAGTTGGGTAGATGAGAGTCTAGAGCTCTGGGCAAAGAGAGGAATTAGAGACTCAGATGTGGAAGTCATTAACACATAGATGGTGCTGAGCCACAGGACTGAGGGATCACTTAGGATGAGAACGTAGATAGGAGAGATGAAAGGGCCAACAGTTTGCTGTCAGGAAAAAGGAGCCAGCAAATCCTACAGCAAAGGCATGGTCAGAAAGATAGCAGGAAAACCAGGAGAGTGTGGTACCTCAGAAGCCTCGAGAAGAAAGTGTTTGAAGAAGGAAAGAAGGTAAAATCTATAAAGAGAAGGAGTCAGGTGGGAACGGAGAACTGACCACTACATTCGCCAAGGTAGAGATCATCAGAAGCCTGATGAGAGTGATTTCTCTTGCGAAAGTGTCTGTCCCCCAGCCTGGCAGACAGGAGATGCTCAATAAATATTTAAGTGAACAGATGAAAGAACCTGCCTGTTGTTGATTTCCTCGTGCTAAGACCTGCCATTTTTTTTCTTTACGTAATATTTTTGTCTCTCTCAAGCCAGTTCTGAGCAGGCAGGACAGGGAGAATTTAGATGTCAGAGCATTCAAGAGAAGAAATGTATACTCTTGGTGTTTACTCCTGTCCCTCGAAAGGTTGGGGGGAAATGAGAAGAAAAAAGTGGACTACATATTTCAGAGGTGTTCAGACTTTTTTCTTACAAGATGGCACTGTGTTTACGCAAGAGAAGATCTGAACGTTTCTCCGGGGCTTTTAAACATTTTGTTTTAATTTGGGCCGAAGTTTGTATATTCTAAAATGAGTCACCAAAACATGAAAAGTAAATTCAAAATTTTCTCCCTGTCCAGTTCAAGGAAGGACATTCTCAACATAGAGAAATAAATGAAAAAAAAAAGTTCATTTCATGCTGTTTCTAAAAATCAATCAATAGGGAGGAAAAGCAATTTATGTGTGAAATTAGGTATCAAATGAGTAAGGATTACATCATGCACCAAAAGCTCTTTCCTAGTGAAGAGGGGGTGGGGCTGGCTTTCTTTTGTGTGTGTGTATGTGTGTGTGTGTGTGTTAGGCGTCCACAGTAAGTTTGTAGGAGGCAAAACTGATTACTTCTTATGCCCACAGGCAGTGGTCTGTGCATTTGCTGCTGTTTAAATCAACCTGAAACAATATTCAAGGGTCGTCCCTGCATTGGCACATTCTAATGTCTAACATTCCCCCAATGTTCTTTTTTTTTTTTTTTTTTTAAGATTTTATTTATTTATTTGTCAGAGAGAGAGCACAAGCAGAGGGAGCAACAGGCAGAGGGAGAAGCAGACTCCCCACTGAGCAAGGGCCAGATGCAGAACTCAATCCCAGGACCCTGGGATCATGACCTGAGCCGAAGGCAGACACTTAACTGACTGAGCCACCCAGGCATCCCTTCCCCAATGTTCTTATTGGAAGACAAGACTTACAGGAGACAGTAGCCTAGGTCTGATTGGGGCCCTGCCCTTGAAATGTGGCTGGCAATACAAATAGCTAGAAATGGTGGGGTCCAGGAAGGCCTTCCAGAGGCAGAAGCCTGGAGTTGAGTCTTTGACAAGGGAAAGAAATGGGAAAGTTAATTAAAGAGAATTTGGGTAAAGTCGTGGAAGTGTGAAGCGAAGGGACATTTTGAGGGCAATGCAAGTGGTTTGGTGCCCCCAGCTTGTAGCGGTGGGATAGCAGGAGATGGGGCTGGAGAGGCCGACAGGACTCATAATCAGAAAGGGCATTTGGTGCTAAGGTGACAAATTTGCAATTTATCCTGAATGTTATGGGAAACCATTTTATAATTTTATGCATATTTGCTTTTTACTTAAAGCAGTTTTGTTGGTTTCTAAACTCTCCCATAAATTTTTCAATCTTTAAAACAGTGATTTTTGCATCCTAATTTGACATTACACTCACACTTTAATATCTATATTCATATATATTAAAAATATATATGACTAAGGTCCATCTTCCACAAAGATGCTGATTCATTTGGTCTGGGGATGGGGCCCAGGCATCAGCATTTTTAAACGAGCATCAGTTGATTCTAAACACCACCAGGGTTGAAAATCACTGCTTTTGTGGTGATTCACTTGAACAATCAGATCAACATCTGACTGAGAAGTGTCTAGAACGGCAGCTGTTGCGACTTTAATGTGTGTGTGACTCACCTAGGGATCTGATTCAGCTTTAGTAGGTCTGGGCCATGGGCCTGAAATTCTGCATGTCTAACAAATTCCCAGGTGATGCTGATGGTGCTGATAGAGGTGGTCTTGACTCTAGGGTGAAGAGGAAAGAGTGAAGTGTCATTTTGGAAGCAGGCACCTGTAAGATAGTCCTGCTGGCATATTCCCTTTGGAAGAATGTAAGACAATACAGACATAAGGCTCAGAGAGGGCTGGGGAAGAGGCGAGAGAGGTGGGAGAAACCAGGACAGAGTGTTCCCTAGGGTCCTGGGGGAGGGGGAGGGAAAGGGTGTTCCAGTCGACCTCAGGTCAAAGGTCTTGGGCAAGTCGTTGAACTTCTTTCCGCCTCACTTTTCTGGCCAGCATCAACACTGGGATTCCCGGGCCCCACCCCAGTCCTAGTGACTCAAAGCGGGGAGGGGGGAGGGCAGCTTCTGCTGGTGATGATTATTACGCAGGCTTCAGTGTCAGACCTAGAGCTCCAGGGGTTATAATGAGATAGCAGGTGCCCGGGACGCAGCGAGCGCTCAGGAAGTGGTAGCATGAGGTTGAAGACCGTGGTAATGGTGACACGGCAGACATCTGTGGTCTGGCCTAGAGTCTGCAGCTCGTGGGTTTTATCCAACCTGCTCTCTCAAGCTGGTGCCCACAAGAGATACCAGCCAGATGCTTGCAGTGGGAAAAGGCTGTTCAGCCCTTGACTTCTCTAGCTTTCTCAGAGAGTTTCTTTTCCAGAGACAGACTGCAGGGCGCCTGGGTGGCTCAGTCAGATTTGGGATCAGGCCCTGATCTCAGGGTTGTGAGATGGAGCCCGGCCCGGGGCTCTGCACTCAGCGGGGAGTCTGCTTGAGCTCTCTCTCCCTCTGCATCTCCATCCCCCCCTCACGTGAGTGCTCTTTCTCTCTTAAGTAAATAAATCTTAAAAAAGAAGAAGAAGAAGAAGAAGAAGAAGAAGATGGACTGCTATGCAGTCATTATGTTTTCAAAGAACATCTACTCTGATGGGACGCGTCTACTATATAATACCAACTTCAGTATTTGGCATGGTCCCAAATGGGTTTTAAAACAGTGCTTCAGCATGAATTTGTAAGTTTTAAAGTTCTTGTTTCTATAGCAGGGCACAGGGATACAAGAGCACCTGGCTCCTGGCGTCTCAGACACACCAGGTTGGGCCATTCACCAGTGACAAATCCAAAGGCAGAGAGTCGCGTGGTGGTGAAACCAGAAAGGAATTAATTTAGTGAGGCCAGCACTTCCAAGACAGCGGACTAGTGTCTTAGGGGCTGTCTCCAAAGTGCTGAAAATACTGTCTGATTTATAGAAGGGAAATACGGGACAGAGGTGGGCGGGTCCGTGCAGGCGGGCAGTGAAGGTCAAATCGGTCATTGTCCTGGGGTCAGTCACGCGGTCGTGGTCTTGCAGGCTGAGACCAGTCCTTGTAAGAGATGCATCGGGAAGAACTTCATCAGAAAGCGCAAGGTTAAAATGAGGTAGCTGAAGTCCTCTTTCATTTCTACTTGCAGTTTTTCATTTTCTTTATCCCAGTCAGGAGAAGGGCTCCCTTACAAAGGCAAGGCCTGGGATGGGGTGGAAAGTACCAGTTGCCTGAAAACCACTTCCCTTCCTCACTTTTGTTTTTAAGAAACTGAGCCATGGAGGCAATTTTGTGAAGTGCCTCCAAGGAACATGTCGAGAGAGGGAATTATCCCAGAGGAAAAGATTTCCTCTGAGACTAAAAAGAGACGTCCTGAGCCCTGGAGGAGAAAGAGGGGTTTGCGGTTTGCAGAGGAGTGTGGGCCTCACGGTGTTCAGGTGACCTCTCCCTGGAATTTTCCTCTAACGTCTACCCTTCTCTCAGCCTCTGCATCTTTGACGTTTATCACTCCTGGAGGTCGGCGAGGAGCTGAGTCTGCCCTCTGGGCTTTCTTCCATCTCTTACAAGTCTTGCAGTGTGTTCTCCAACTTTCCTTCAGACTATAACACCTATTGTCTTGAGCCCTCAACCAAAATTCTAACAGCTGGGTATGTACCCCTTGAAAAAAGATTGAAAGGAAGCCCACCAAGGTGTTCACCGTGACGGCGGCATTATAAGCAATGTTAATATTTTCTTTGTACTTTTACCTAATTTCTGATGTTTCAGCAGTGAACACGGGTCAGAAAATACTGCTGCGCTCTTGATTTTTATTAGGAAATTCCTGCTACTCTCGCTCCCACATCTTTATTCCTCCCTTACTGCCAGCTTATGAGAATGTCTTTCTCTCCGAGAGGACGTCCTCAGCTCTGTACTGCCTTACTTTTCTTTCTAACCTGGGCACCTGTCATGGCACCCACAAATTGGAGAAGTTAAGCACATGCTTTTTTAAGTGAACCTGTCTTTTTTTTTATTTTTTGAAGATTTTATTTATTTATTTATTTATTTATTTATTTATTTGACAGAGAGAGAGAGAGAGAACACAAGCAGGGGGAGCTGCAGGCAGAGGGAGAGGGAGAAGCAGACTCTCTGCAGAGCCGGGAGCCGACCCCCACACCCGGAGATCATGACCTGAGCCAAAGGCAGAGGCTTCACCATCTGAACCACCCAGGCGCCCCAAGAAACGATCTTTTTAAAGGGTTAGTGGCAAAAATCTCTATCAAAAATTCCTAAGTGATAGTAATTTGGTCATCACATGTTATCAAGTACCGTCAAAGAACAATCGAAAGTTAAGGCCCAAGAACATTTTAAAACCCCTGATGTCCACGTAAGCAGTTTCACTTTTAGAGGCTCCCTTTTCATACGTGTGGGTACGCTACGACTTTGGGAAATGAATGCATCTTGCAAGTTAGGCGAGTGCTTTGGCGTTGGCCACAGAGGCATCTGACGGTCCATTTATTAGCTTGCATTAAAACCTTTTTTTTAATTGGAAGATAATTTAAAAACAAGAAACATCCCAGGATTGAAAAAGGGTGGGGGTGGGGGTCCTGGTTGTTTCTTGCCCCTCCCACCCTCTCCGTCCCAACTAATCCATCAGGCTTGCTTTGATAGTTGCCTTTTCCGGTGTCATATAAATGGAATCATACACTACATAACTTTGGAGTCTGGCTTTTTGCACTTAGCGTGACACATTTGAGGTTGCTGATTTTGTATGTATCAGTAGTTTGTTCTTTTTTATTGTTGAATAGTCTTTTTCATTATACGTATATACCACAACTTCTCTATTAACTAATAAAAGGACATTTGGGTTGTTTCTAATTTTGAGTGACTGTGATGAAATCTGCTATTTACAAGTTTTTGTGTGGACGTAAGTTTTCATATCTCCTGTACCGAAGAGGGGCTTGCTGGGCAATGTGGTATCCTAGATTTTTGTTTGCTTGTTTTTTTTTAGATTTATAACTTTTACTTACTTACTTACTTTATTTATTTATTTAGAGAGCACACATGTGAGCTGGGGTGGGGGGTGGAGGGGCAGAGGGAGAAGGAGAGGGAGAATCATAAGCAGGCTTCACGCTCAGCACTGAACCCTACACAGGGCCTGCTCTCACAACCCTGAGATCCTGACCTGAACTGAAACCAAGAGTCAGACGCTCAACCGACTGAGCCACCCAGGAGCCCCTTAAGATTTTATTTTTAAGTAATCTCTACACCCAGTGTGGGACTTGAACTCACAAACCCCAAGATCAAGAGTTGCTCACTCCACCCAGTGAACCAGCCATTATAGACTTTTAAGTTAAAACTTATGAAGCGGTGTCTCCCTGTGGTTTCGATTTGGATTTTCCTAATGACTAATGATGTTGAACACTTTTCATATAGTTGTTTGCCGTCTATATGTCTTCTTTGGTGAGATATCTGTTCCAATCTTTGACCCATTAAAAAACTTGGGTGGTTTATATTTTCATTCTTGAGTTATGAGAGTTCTTTATATATTCTAGATTATAAGACCTTTGTCAAAAATGTGTTCTGTGAATATTTTCTTCCTTTCCATTCTCTGAACATTATCTTCCACAGAGTAGAAATTTTTAATTTTAAAGAAGTCAAGTTTATTATTTTTTAAGAGTTTATTTGAGAGAGAAAGGAGCACACGAGTGGTGGGGAGGGAGAGGCAGAGGGAGAGAGAGAGAAGGAGAGTCTCTGCTCCATGGGGAGACCAATGTGGGGCTCAGTCCAGCACCCTGAGATCATGACCTGAGCCAAAGTCAGACACTTAACCCACTGAGCCTCCCAGGCAGCCCTGAAGTGTATCATTTTTAAAAAATGGATCATGCTTTTGATGTTTTATCAGAGAAGGCTTTGCCTAACTCAGTAGTTTTCAAATGGAAGACAGCTGCCCCACCCCAAACATTTGGCTATGTCTGAAGACATCTTTTACTGTTAGACTGAAGATCTAAAGCCCGTCTTAAACCCCCTGTCTCCTAAAACAGTCACATCGAGGATTGGGGCTTCAACATATGAATTGTGAGGGAACAAAATTCAATAGCAGAGTCTATCTGTAGGATTAATTCCTAAAAGTGGAATCGATTTTTTTATGTCAAAGATATTTATATTTAAATTTCTTATTTATGGTGTCAAATTTCCATCCAAAAACTTCTTACCAATTTATACTCTCAGAATTTTCATGTGAGTCTTTTTTCTGTATCTTCACTAACAATGCATATTATCCCAGTTTCCTTTTTGCCAATAGGTTTTTTACTTTGTGTTTTAAATTTTGTGAATGTTTTAGAGTACCTTTTATGGTTTTTTTTTTCTTGAAATGCACATTTTCCTTCAATCAGCATTAGAGGTTGATCCACTGCTGAGGCTTCTTCCCACCTGCTGCCCAGCGTAATGATGTATACGATGCTTTCTTCATTGGAATTCGCCTAACTTGGAACATGCGTGCCCACCTTCCACGAAAGGCCGTGCATCTGAGCATGATGGATGCTACTTACTCTGTGCAACGCAGAGCAGAAATAGTCACCCGGAGCCGTACATCAACTACAGTCAGTGTGCCCAATTTAAATGTTACAGTAATCAGCAAGAAACGTACTACACAGCCATTGGCTGGATTTCAAGCGCCTGTGTGGGCCTGTGATGTCAGGAAGTTCCTGAGTGCTCATCAAGGGCTAAAGAAAGTGGAAAGCCTCTTTGAAAAGCATCACTCTCAGGAGGGGGTCTGCCTGGAATAGGACTAGCTTGCCTCAAGCGGTGCCTAGCGCTTGGGGGCTTTGGAGCAAACTGCTTACGCTGATAAACTGGGGAGGGGGCCGTGAGGAAGTGCTGCAGCACGTCAGCCCTGTGGCAGCATGTCAGCACTGTGGCAGCATGTCAGCACTGTGGCGTGAAGAGCAGGGTGACACGGATTCGCTGATTTTACCCTGAAATTCACAACTGCCTTTTACCATTTCTCCTTACAGAAGTTATAAAAGTTTATTGTAGGGGGAAATGTGGACCTTTTTTTTTTTTTAATGCCATTATCACACATTAAAAAAATTTTTTTAAAGGCGCCTGGGTGGCTCAGTGGGTTAAGCGTCTGCCTTTGGCTCAGGTCCTGATCCCAGGGTCCTGGGATCGAACCCCGGGTTGGGCTCCCTGCTCGTGGGAGTCTGCTCGGGATTCTCTCTGTCCCTCTCCCTCTGCCCCTCCCCCCATTCATGTCCCCCCCCCCCCACTCTCTCAAATAAATAAAAAATCTTTAAGAGAAATTTTAAGTTTATTTATTTTTAGTAATCTCTCCCCGCAATGTGGAGCTTGAACTTAAGACCCAGAGATCAAGAATCACATGCTCTTCTGACTGAGCCAGCCAGGCGCCCCCGCAGAACATGCATTTTTAACACAGTTCTCCAGGTGACTGGCATGCATTTTAAAATTTAAGAAGTGTTGGTCTCTAGGACCCCAGATAAGTTAGGTACGGATGAGAGGGGTGATAGGTGTTGTGTAGATGTCTGCTGCTATGTAACAAACCACACCAACATTTAGTAGCCTAAAAAATAAACATTTACGATCTCACATATTTCCTGAGGGTCCGAAGTCAGGAGTGATTTCTTCGCTTAGCTGGGTGGTTCTGGCTCACAGCTCCCCGAGGCTGCTGTCGGGCTCAGACCAGAGCTGCAAGTCACTGGGAGTAGTGGGAGATGATTGAGATACATGAGCGTGGAGAAGCTTGTTCTTTCTGGAAAGAGTGAGAAGTAGAACTCACCTGGTGTCCTCCTCTGCTATAGAATGATCCAATCTGGTGGGTGACCAAAAAAAGGAAAATACAAACCAAGTTCAGTTTTTCCCAATATTCAGACAATGCGTTTGGGGGGAAAGATGAAAGTGGTAGCGCATCAGGGGAGCTGGCAAGGACCGAGGGAGTGAGTGGGACTGACATTTAGCCCCTCTCCCCTGGGGAGCTGCTGCAGAACCTACTGGAAAGCACCCCATCACCCCAGCAGGAGCCCTGGGGCTGGGGAGAGAGACTCCAGAGACAACTCAGTGTAAAGCTTAACACCCCCCGATGCAGATACGTGAGGAACAGATGGGAAGCAGTCCTAGAACAAGAGAAGGGCTGGATGAGAGGGGTGCGGGAGAGGGGATGGGCGGATGAGACCAGATTGAAACTCTCTTCTCCACATAGTAACAGTGTGTGGATCAAGGCAGTAGAGTCAGCCTTTCAAAATAGAAAAGAAAAGATTCCCCCTGAAGAGTTGCAAAGCTCTCGGGTTTATGATTTTCTTTTCTTAGAAATTTCCACAGTAAATACAAGGACTAGAAATTCTCTCTCCCAGCTTCCTGTCTGTGTTTCCTGGTTGTTGTTCCTCTGAGTGTCCTGTTACTGACTTCATCGTGAGTTAGGACAGTGGCTAAATGCTCGGTGGCTGGGGCAACTGTCCTCATTCAGTCTGTTTGTGATTCTCGGAGGTATGTGCAGGTTTCGGGCTTTTCTGCTGCTTTCTTCTTATACTGATAGAAATGGGAGCAAGACATTAGGACCCAAAGCAAAGATGCTGACCACAAGAAGTGAACTGTGCAGTAACTGTCTTTGTCTGAGGCGCCCCAAAGCAAGTGGTGTTTGAATCTCTGAGGTCCTTTCACGTTCTGGGCGAGATTATTCTAAAGCCCATGCTCCTTATCCTGGCTTACTAAGCCCTTCCGATCTGGCTTCTTACCTGCCTCTCTACCCTCACCTCACATCATTTTCCCCTGAGCTCCAGTCACCTGGCCCCTCTCTGGGGGTGGGTGTGCAGTCAGGGATACCAAGCTGTTCTGTCCCTCTGCCCAGGTCCTCGTGGTGTGGTTGGCTCCTTGTCATCTTTCTCAACCCTGTTCAGATGTTACCTCCTCAGTGAGGCTGTTCTGATCTCTTCTCCAAAGGACCCTCCACCAATCACTCTTGGTCCTATTTCTTGGTTTATTTTCATTGCACTTCTAGTATCAGAATTATCTGGTTTATGTGGTTGATCATAAAGTGTCTGCTGTGGACTAAGTGTGTGCCTCCCCCATTCATGTGTTGAAGCCCCACCTCCCAGTGGGATGATATTTAGAGGTGGGGCCCTTGGGGGGCAGTTAGGTCATGAAGGTGGAGCCCTCACGATGGGATTAGTGCTCTTACAAAAAGAGACAGGAAAGAAGCGATTCTCTCTCTCTCTCTGCTGAGGACCTAGCAAGAAGGTGGCTGTCTATAAACCAGAAAAAGGGCTCTCACCAGAGCCCAACCTTGCTGCGAGCCTGATCTCAGACTTCCAGCTTCCAGAATTGCGAAATAAATGTCTGTTGTTTAAGGCCCTCTGTCTATGGTATTTATTACTGCAGCCTGACTAAGAGAGTCTGTCCTCACCAGACTGAGGTCCAGGAGAGTGGACCTGAGTTGGCCTTGTTTACTGCTCTTTTCCTCAGCATCTAGAATGATACCTAGTAGATAGTACGTGTTCAAAATGATTTACTGAATGCATTGTGAATGGTGAGGAGTTCCAAGTCTCAAAAGGTCAGGCTGCCCCATCCTTCTCTCTTTACATGTTTTTTATTTATTTATTTATTTATTTATTTATTTATTTATTTATTTATTTGAGATTTTATTTATTTATTTGACAGAGAGACAGCCAGCAAGAGAGGGAACACAGGCAGGGGAGTGGGAGAGGAAGAAGCAGGCTCCCAGCGGAGGAGCCTGATGTGGGGCTCGATCCCAGAACGGTGGGATCACGCCCTGAGCCGAAGGCAGACACTTAACGACTGAGCCACCCAGGCGCCCCTCTTTACATGTTTTTAAAAAGATTTTATTTGTTTATTTGCCAGAGAGAGAGAGAGCACAAGCAGGGGAGCGGCAGGCAGAAGGAGAAGCAGGCTCCCCATGGAGCGGGAACGCCATGTGGGACTCGATCCCAGGACCATGGGATCATAACCCAAGCCTAAGGCAGATGCTTAACCTACTGAGCCACCCAGGCGCCCCTTCCCTTGACATTTAAATCCCTTCCTGGTAACAAGCTAGGCCTCCGTAGCCACTCTCAGACAAGCAGCCTGCGTTGCCAGGTCATTCACCTCAAGGGCTCGGGCAAGTTCATGGCCCCCCCGGGTGGTGGCTCAGGCTCCTGAAGAGAACTGTTGGAAAATTATACAAGGAAACCCAAAGGGCATTTGGAGAAGGAAGAAATGAGATAAGGATTTGAATTTTAACCTATGAAGTGGCAGGTGTACAAAGGGGGGATCCAGGGAGATGAGGACTGACATTTGTGATGGTCAGGCCTTGTCCCTGCGTTGTGCCCGTGTCATGACACCGAATCTGCTCATCAGGCCTGTGCGGTGAGGATTAGTACTATTGTACAGATGTGCAAACCGAGGCTCAGAACAGTAAAGCACCTTTCTCAGGGTCATAGGTAGCTGATATGGTGAGGCCAGGGTTCAGGCTGAGCTCTGCTGACGCCAAGCCTCTCTCTGTGTATGTGTGTGTGTGTGTGTGTGTGTGTGTTCCCCATCCCACACCCTTGGCCTCTCTGGTCGAGGACAGGGCGGAGAAGGCGGGGCGCTGACATGCCTCGGCTGTTAGAACACGCATGGGAGCACAGAGGGAGGACCGCGTCCTGCGCTCCCATCTCCAAAGACCTCAAGCATCCTTTAGAAGCACCTGAGTCAGAACCGCCTCCTCTGTTTTGAAACAAAGGGTCTCATTCACTGTCATTTTTACACAATAGAGACCTCTATAAATTAGAGCTTTTTGGTCTTTCAGTTGCAAAGGAAACAAGGACTGTAACTGCGTAATCTCCCCAGTGCGGAGGAGGAGGACGTGTAAGCCACAAAGGATGCCTGAAGTTTCCAAACCTGCTTGCTTCCCGAGCAGTCTTTACTGGGCAGAATTACATGTGAGTGGTGGTGTGCCTGCGGCTCCGGAGCCCATTTTGAAAATGAGATAATACGTCTTCAGGGCGCGGGAGAGAGAATCCTTTGTCCCTCCTGTCGTATTGTATGGAATAACAACAGAGGCTCTACAGAGAAGGGGTGAGGCAGGAGGGGGAAGCCGCTTAGACACGCTGCTCTCCTTCTGAATTCTGGTGCAGAGAGTAGCAAACCGGCAAAGCCACACACAGCTGCCAGTTCCCCTTCCAGAATGATAGGGGATGAGTGAAAAACAAGAGCTCTTTTCATGTCCACGTGGGGTTCTATCATCCGCAACCTCCCAGCGTCACTTACTGGGTTAGAAGCTATTTAGTGTTATACGCAAGTAATGAATCATGGAACTTTACATCAGAAACTAGGGATGTACTGTATGGTGACTAACATAACATAATAAAAAATTATTATTAAAAAAAAAAGCTATTTAGCTCGTTCCGGTGTTTCCTTCGCTCTTGGAGTCTGACCCGCGGTGGAGGAGCTTACCCGTCCGCCTGGCTGATGGACACCCTAGAGAGCAAATTACAGGGCCACGAGGGCGGAATGCAGGCTTCTAGCTAGACAGTGCCCCCAACACGTGCAAACACACAGGGAAGGTTGGTCTTTGAATTATATATTCATCCCGGCTTGTTACATGGGAGGGAGAAAGTACATGCGTAGTGCACTTTTTTTGCTGAAAAAACTTCTTGAGTGAGGCTCGTGTGGGTGTGGGGGGGGGGGCCTCTTCACCTGGAAACTTCATTACTAATTCAGGGAAAGAGATGCCAACCTCCTTCTGCTAAAGGAAAGAGGTGCAATGAATAGAAGGCACCAGAAGCTGACGAAAGGGAAGGAAGAAGGCCTGTGTACAGCTTTATGCGAAGAGGCAAATGGTGCTAACAGCATCTGGAGCCTCACACCCTGAGATGTTACTGCGTAAAGCCGCTGCTGGCCTGCTCTTTCTGTAACAGGGCAAGGCACTTGCGGTCAAGACACACCTGCTGCTTCTGCCCAGAGGAGTTCTTCATTTGTAAATCAGAGAAATCCGAAAGCTAGAGAAGACCCAGCAAGCTCCCAATCCAGGGTTTCCTAAATTCTCCTGTAGAGCAGAGTCATGTGTGAAGTCCGGCCTGGACGCTGCCAGCCTTTTCGGAGCAGTGGTGGGACTCTCTTTGTTGCTGAGCAAGCTCCTTTCTTATTCCTCTGCTTCAGCAGGTCTGGCGAGTGTGTGAGTGCAAGTCTGAATTTTACAAAGGAGGAAGTGGGGGTCCGCACATGACACACCCAAGGGCACAGCAGAGCCAGGCCTGAACTGGGCTGGGAAGCACAGTAGATCCTAGTCTCACCTGATTTCCATAGTAAGCAGGCACAGATCTCACCGTGTGGGTTTTGGGCTACAGAGCCGAAGATGCGGTTGTGTAGGGCAGGAGGCAATTGGGATTAACCCCCCTGTTCAGTCTGTAGCAGGAAGTTTTTTCCCAAGCTCCTGACCGAAAACAGCTCTGAGGATTCCTGAGTAGTCCGTCAGCTAAGGCAGCTCATAGCTCTGTTGAATACAGCAGATCTCTGTTCTATTGATCGCTCGGTCTGACTCACCACTGATAGTTTTAAGCAATTGTCAGAGGTGCGCTTTGGGGGAGGGGGGATCTAGGGAGAAGAAGAGTGTGTGTGCTCCTACAGTTTCCAGATACGCTGCCCATCTGGGGGATGGTTCAGGAGTCCACTAGAGGAGACTGTTTTCTTTTTTTAAGATGTTATTTATTTATTTGTCAGAGAGCACGCACAAGCCGGGGGAGCGGCAGGCAGAGGGAGAAGCAGGCTCCCTGATGAGCAGGGAGCCCAGTGGGGGACTGGATCCCAGGCCCCTGGGATCATGACCAGAGCTGAAGGCAGATGCTTAACCGACTGAGCCACCCAGGCGTCCCTAGAGGAGACACTTCTTTAAAAAAATGCAGCATGGCAAGCTTTCTGTGGAAATGGATACCCAGGTTAATTCAGGAGCAGCCTAGAGAGCTAGAAAGGAGTCTGCAAAGTTAAGAGCTCTGTGCTGGAAGTTGTGGAGACAGTGGGATGCTGAGGTCTGCACACTTACGGAAACTGCAAACAAGCAAAGGAAGTCAGATCTGTCTTTAAAGGGGCCCTTTTGGGTCCTTTCAATGATGATTTGTGATCTATGATGGAGATACAGTTGTGGATTCAGTTATATTAGTGTGTTTTCTGCCTAAGATATTAATTTATGGTAGAGATATTCATTCCTTTTTTTTTCTTTTTTTGGTATAAACCTATGGTTTCTGCCTTTATCCTAAGTAGAGTCATAAAAGAATCCCCAAACTTACAAAACATAACTGATGTTAACTTGTATTTTTGCACATATGTAATATGCCATTTGTGGTTTTGAGGTGGGGTCAAGAGGCTGTTCTGAAGTCAGCGGGAGTAGGTTCGAAACCTATGAACCCACTGGTAGCAAATAAAGAGTAATCCAAGAGACAGGCAGATCCCAGTTGATGGGGTACTTCTGCTTTTTGCAGGGCCAGTGGCATTTCAGGAGGAGCAATTTGTTCGGGGCCGGAAAGCCCTCCGAACACACACTGATGCCTTAAACTCAAAGTGATTTATTCTCTTTATGGTTAAGTACTCTGAGCTCCTCCTTGGCAATTCAGTGAACTCCTGAGAGAGGAACAGAGTCGTCAGCTACGTGGAGTCTGTGTGTCAGGCAGAGAAAGAGTGGAGACAGGAACCAGCATTTGTTAGATTCTGCTTTGTACCTGGAAGCATTGTAAAGCTTCCAGCATATTACTTTAGTTGGTCCTCTCTACAGCTCAGCAGAAATAGGGAGGATTATCACCCCTCTAGAGATTAGCTCCAGCCACCCGGAGGTGAATAACTGCACAGCCAGGACGTGGTGTGGTTTCAGTCGGCTCAGGAGGCTGTAACAAATAGCCTGGATGGGATGGCTTCAACAGCACACGCTGGTCTCTCACTGTCCTGGAGCTCAGGAAGTCCACGACCGAGGTGGCTGCAGATTCGGTTCCTGAGGCAGGCCTCCGTCCTTATGTCCTCACTGGGCCAGGGAGAGAAAGCACACTCTGGGCTCTCCTCCTCTTCTTATAAGGGCACTAATCCCATCATCCAGACCCCATCCTCATGACCTCACATACACCTCCTCACCCCCCACAGGCCCACCTGCAAATACCATCCCACTGGGGGTTAGGGCTTCAAGGTATGAATTGGGGGGGGATAAAAGCGTTTAATTCATAGCAGGCATCCTCACTTTCAGCCCCTTTGTGTGGTTGAACCATGGCGTGAATGAAGAAAGGACCAGATGGGCAGGGAATCTGACAACACTGGTTTTGGAATTGGGAGACCACCGATTGTGGGAGCCTGGCACCCAAAGGCAAGTGGCAGTCTTGAGAACAAGATGAGATCACTTATAGGGAAAAAAGAAAGTTTCTTTTCTTTCCTGTTTTTTTTTTTTTTGCACACCTAAGACACAGTGTATAAAATTTGACACCAGTACGTACACACTCAGATGCACACATATGCACGTGCAGAGACACAGAGAAATAGGGTTGGGGTCTGTAACAGTGGTTTTCTGGGAAAACCCGTTTTCCCATTTCTAGATGGGGAAATTATGAGTTATTTTTTCTTCATTCATTTCATATATATATAATTTATACCCCAAATCCTCCCAGTATCTTTTCACAAGATGTCAGTTGTTTTTCAAAGGTCACTTGTATTGTGTCTGCGTATCTTAAAGCAGCAGGTTGTAAATTCAGGCATTTAATGTTGACTCTTTTTGTTGTTTTTTTCCCCTCACACTGATGTGAGGTTGTGTTCTTGTTCATCTGGTTTTGTGCAAGACCGACCAGTTCCTTTGATGTCCTACAGGTACAGCCTAGGTGACCTAAGTCAGTTAGGTTGGAGGAAAAGTGTTTCTCTGAGCTTTTCCCCAGGCTTTCAACAATATGAGATTTTTATGCCTTTATAGTGACCAGTTAGGAGTAAAGGTTGTTTATGAAACTCTCATTAGAAAAATAAAGCCCCGGGGCGCCTGGGTGGCACAGCGGTTAAGCGTCTGCCTTCGGCTCAGGGCGTGATCCCGGCGTTATGGGATCGAGCCCCACATCAGGCTCCTCAGCTATGAGCCTGCTTCTTCCTCTCCCACTCCCCCTGCTTGTGTTCCCTCTCTCGCTGGCTGTCTCTCTGTCAAATAAATAAATAAATAAAATCTTTAAAAAAAAAAAAAAGAAAAAGAAAGCCCCACTGAGCTTCCCACTATCCTTGTTCCACAGATGAATGCTTCATTATTACCCTTTTCAAAGAAAAGCCATTTATTTATTCATCAACAGTTTTAAAATAAAAAGGAAATGAAGCTTGATTTTTTTTTTTGTTGGTGGGGTTTGGGAAATAAGAGTATAAAAATCAGGAAAAGAAAAGCCTTTAATGATTCTTTGTAATATTTAAGACTTAAACAAAGCAGCTCCTTACCAGTGGGAGCTAAAACTAATTAGAAATCAAAATTATATTTGCTTCATCAATATTAAATCCAAGAGAAAACAAAGAGGTGTTTTTGCAATCAAATTTAATTTAGTTCCTGCTATTTGCAACCGTGGGAGTTTTCTTTAAAAGAATGTTTATAGATATGTTTTGTAAAGAGTCAACAATTTGCTAAGTTTTGTGTAGAATTGAGGTGGTTCAAAGGAGGGAGAATAGAGGGCATCAGCACAGAGAGATGAGGTGAGATCCAAGCAGTTGCTCAAGACCTGTGTCGCTGGTAGATGCCTCAGAGAAGCCAGGCAAGAAGCCTGAGGTCAGCTGGGTCCCCAGGGTGTGCCCCCCCTGCCCGCCCCGCCATCTTCTTCTCAGCTGTGTTGCTGGGCAGTTTTGCCTCCCTCAAGGGACCACAGGAGATGAGAATGTTATCCTAGTGGTGTGTTCTCCCTCATGGGAGCCGTGGTGCAGGGAGAATCTTCTGGAGTGCCCATCAGCCTCCTCTAGAAGTAGTGGAACAACCTGTGGGGGGTGGGGGGGGGGTCCTTCCCCTGGACAGTTTGAAGGCATCTCAGAGCACTGGGAAGTCGCTGATCTGATCAAGCCTGGGCTGCATGAGCCTTGGAACGTAACGACTCACCCTCCAGAACACCCCGTGCAGTGTTGCTGTGGACGGGAAGGAGCAGTTGCGTCTTCCTTGGGTGGGACCACCATCTACTGAACTTTGGCTGCACGCCAGACCCGGCGTTAGGCACTTTTCAAATATTGTCTCGCTCAATATTCACAACAACCTAGGGAACAGGAGTTGTTATCCCCATTTTTAAATAATACAACTCATCGATTCTCATTTCTTCATGGCTACATCTTTCTTTTTATTGTGGTAAAATACACATAAAATGAAATCTACCACTTTTAACCATTTTTAAGTGTATGATTCAGTGGTATTACAAACATTCACATTGCTGAGCGACCATCACCACCATCCATTTCCAGGACTTTTTCATCATCCCACGTGGAAACTCTATACCCATTAAACAAAAACTTCCTTCCCTCCCCTCAACCCCAGTTAACCACTATTCTACTTCCTGTCTCTATGAATTTGCCTTTTATAGGTCCCTCATAGAAGTGGAATCGTACAATGCTTGTCTTATGTCTGGCTTATTTCACTTAGCATAGTGTTTTCAAAGGTCATCTATGTTACAGTATCCCCATTTTGTTTTGTTGTTTTTTTATATTCCCCCACCCCCATCCTACTAAATGATCATCTTTGCCATTTTAACAAGCTCCTGAGTTGATTCTTATGGAAAACTAAAGTTTGAGTATTACTTCATGTTTCTTTATTGAAAGTGCCATGCGAAGCGATGGTAGTGGAGAAAACAAATGCCCAGTAACATGGGCAAGGCCAGGTGGTCTCACTAACAGGAAGAAGTGAGTAAACAAGGTTCCAGTTCTCAGAGCCTGTGTATTCAGGTGGCCTCTCCTGGGATGATTTCCACTGTGTCCACCCTGTAGCTCCTTTGCGACCTCATGACTTACCCTTTTATGAGATGAAAAGGTAAATCTTTTATAGTTGTGCTATACTTTTCACTCTCATTTTTATGGGTCCTGTCAGCTTGCATTACGTATGAAAAATCACACTAGCTTATTGTTCAGAGCTGTGAAAATGTAGCATCTGATGTGTGGTGTCAGAAAAAAAAACATACCGGTGCAGAGAGACGCTGGCAGACCAATGCACAGTGTAACCAGAGGACGTGGCACATTTAGTATGGGACTGAGAACTCACCTTCAGGAAGACTTTCACCTTGAAATCTGATGATATGTGGAGCAGATGTTTTAATTTACCTATGATAATTTGCATAATCAATTTAACATGTGGTTTATCAAACCTGCCAAAGAGCAGCTGACAATATGGAATTAATATGATCACTAATTTGACACATCATTGAGATTAATTTGACCCTTCTCACTCTCAGAATACCCAGAGGTCTTCACGGACAGGCGTGTTGTGCTATGAGATGCCGTATGTGGCAATCTAAAATCCACCGTTTAGCCTCATAAATAAAGCAACTCCTTTGTCAGCATGCCTCATGCTTTTACTCTTTTCCTTTCAAGCTCTCTTCTAAATGGACAAGAAGGCAATGAGTGAATACTGGGGGACGCATCCAATTCTGAGTGTTCATGACTTTATGAGAAGTAATTGATTTGTTTCTCCTCCAGGACTATAAATTGTTGTATCTTCTCCCTGCTGTTGGTTTATTCTTGATCCTAGACTCAAAGAGATATTACCTTTAAGACTCCATAGTGAGAGGGCACCTGGGTGGCTCAGTTGGTTAAGCATCTGCCTTTGGCTCAGGTCATGATCCCAGGGTCCTGGGATCCAAACCCACTTTGGGCTCTCTGCTCAGGCTAGAGAAAGCCTAGTGTCAAGGCAAGCAGTGGGGGAAGCTACAGACCAACACCCTCAAAGGGATTGCTGCTGAAATTGAGCCTGGCGGGTGTGCTGGACGGAGTGGGGAGGAGATGAAGGCACCAAAATAAACACTGCTGAAAGCCTCGGAGAAGCTGCTAGATCTCAAGATGCAGTTTCTCATCATTTCTCAGTCCTTGAGCCTGTTATCCATCCCCCCTCCCCCGCTCCCCAGAAGTTTGAAGGTTCGGGGCGCCTGGGTGGCATAGCGGTTAAGCGTCTGCCTTCAGCTCAGGGCGTGATCCCGGCGTTACGGGATCGAGCCCCACATCAGGCTCCTCAGCTATGAGCCTGCTTCTTCCTCTCCCACTCCCCCTGCTTGTGTTCCCTCTCTCGCTGGCTGTGTCTATCTCTGTCGAATAAATAAAAATAAAATCTTAAAAAAAAAAAAAAAGTTTGAAGGTTCATTCTCTGCAGAGCGCCTCTGTACTATGGACACCAGCCTCTCGAAATTCTAGCACCATACCAAAACCAGAACAAATGAGTGATCTTTTTGCACACTGAATCCCAAATGCAGAGCCCTTCCAGATTTTTCCATTTGGCTCCAGAACACCAGCACCCAGACTTTACCCTTCTAGGTAAGAGATTGGGAAAAGCTTCCTTACAGACTAAATTTATGCCTGTTCCTGAAGCCTTCAAACTGGAACAGTATAGCACTTAGGGATACAAATCTAGGTGACCCACAACCATAGGGAAGTAAGGGATAAACGCTTGGTCCCTGTGACAGAGAGTAAGGGGGATGCCTCCGGGGTAGAGCCCGGTAGTGTTCTGTTTCTTAAACTGAGTGGTAGGAAGAGGGATGGTAATACAACTTAGTAGTATTCTCATTTAAACTCTGTATGTACACTTAACACACTCTTCTCTGCACCTTACGTATTTTACAATTCAAAAAATGTTGGTGCTATCTCAGAAGGTAGCACTGGGATAGGACTATGAGGGGCACCCCCAGACCTCTTTCCTCCCTGTCTTTCTCCCTTTCTCCTTTTCATTCCTGTTCTGTTTCCTCTGTTCTCTCATCCCCTCTTCCTTTTTCTAATTTGTCTTATTTTTTACTTTAGCTCTCTTAGTTACACCTCAGTAGCCTTCCTTAGGGAACAAAAGTGTCGGTGTCTCTCATGAAGCTTTTAGAAGGTATCGTGCATTTTTTCACCATGATTTTATCCCTCAGTGTTTTTAACTGAGGTGTAATCTATGTGTGATAAAATACACAGATCTTAGCTGTACAATTCCATGAGTTTTGACAAATGTATATACCATGTGACCCCCATCCCAATCAAGATATAAAGCATTTCCTTCCTCCCAAGAAGTTTCCTTGTGCCCAGTCAATCCCCAACCCCAGAGGCAAACCGTGTTCTGATTTCTATCACCACAAAGTGGTTTTGCCAAGTCTGAGCTCCAGAACATTGCAAACACGCAGCATATACTCTTTTTTCCCCCTATCATTGTAACTTTTTGGGATTCATCCGTGCTGACATATGGATCAGTAGTTCTTTTTTTTTCTTTATTGCCAAGTACTTTTCCATTACATAAGTACAATTTGTTTGACTTTACATTTTTCCTAATGTCAGTTTTTTAAAAAGCTAATGTTTTCTTTTTAAGTTGGAAATTAGTAGATCTTTATGTCAGCCTTGTATTTACTGAGCTGTGGGCTTGAATAATACCTGGAAAATGTGACATAACCCAGGTCTTCTTTTTTCATTTTTCTTACCCTGGTGCGGTTCTAGTTTTCCAGATGGTTGCGTATTTGGGACAATGACACAGGTAGGGGCGCACTGCTCTGTCTCTACTTTAGGCCATAATAGTTTAATAGCCTGGCGAGAGCCCAGAGGCACTGGTCCTAGGACTTTTGCATTAGTTTCTTTGAGTATGAGCTTTGATCTCTTCACACTGCATTTCGTGAATGGTGAATTTGAGATTACTGGTTTATGATGAAAGGGTATAACTCAGAGCCAGTTGGAAGAGATGCATAGGGCAAGCTATGGGGAAAGGGCGTGGGGCTTCCATGCTCCAGGGACCCAACTGGCGCCAGTCTCTACCTGTCATCAGGGGTTTTTTAGTTTTAATTCAGCTCTTCAGTGGATGTGAAGTGGTATTTCACTGTGGTTTTATTTTGCATTTCCCGCTGACGAGTGATGCCAAGCACCTTCACATGTGTGTATTGGCAATTTATATATCTTCCTTTGTGAGGTGACTATTCAAGGCATTCACCCATTTTATTTTACTTTTTAAAGATTTTATTTGAGAGAGAGAGAGCCTGCTTGGGCACACGTGCAGGAGTTGGGGGGAAGGGGAAGGGACAAGCAGACTCTCCACTGAGCAGGGAGCCTCATGTGGGGCTCCGTCCCAGGACACCCCACCTCCCCAAGATCATTACTTGAGCCAAAGTCAGACGCATCATGGACTGAGCCATTCAGACAGTCCGGCATTTGCCCATTTTAAAAATAGAATTGTTTTCTTTATATGACTGGTTTGTCAGATATATGAATTCACAGTATTTTCTCCCATTCTGTGGCATGTCTTTTCATTTTCTTAATGGTATCTTTTGATGAGCAGAAAGGTTAATTTTAACAAAGTTCAATTTACCAGTTTGTCTTTTATGGTTCGTGCTTTCTGTCACCTAAGAAATATTTGCCCGTCCTGGGATTACATAGATATTCTCCTATGTTTTCTTCTGTATACTTCATAGTTTTAGCTTTTATGTCAATGTCTGTGATTCATCTCAAATTAATTTTTGTGTATGGTGTAAGGTAGGGATCAAGTTGTGTGTGTGTGTGTGTTTTCCATACAGATATCCAGTTGTACCAGCACCTCATGCCTTTAAACTGACTGAATGTGCCTACATCCCTTTGCCCATCATACATTAAAGTATTCAATTTTTTAAAAGATTTATTTATTTATTTTACTTTAGAGAAAGAGACGACTCACATGAGCGGGGGGAAGGGCAGAGGGAGAGAAGCAGACTCTCTGCTGAGCATGGGGCCTGACCAACCCAGCCTCAGTCCCGTGACCCTGAGATCATGACCTGTGCCAAAATCAAGAGTCGGACACTTAACCTGACTTAGCCACCTGGGGGCTCCCAAAAAAGTATTCTAAACCTAAACCTGAAATCTCAGGATTTGTATCTTTGTCTTCCACATCATATTGCCTCCCTAAAGCACAGCCAATAACTTTAAGTACAAATTAGTATATCCCCCAATTACAAGTGATTTGCTTCTTTAGAATCATATATTTCAAATTTAAAGAGAGAAAAGATTTTGTAAGGAAAAAACTTTTCAGCTTTTCTTTGACTCTGCCCTTCCACTGTTTAAGATGCAGACAAAGTCAGTTGTTGAGTTTCGCGCCTCAGAATTGTGTGTGTGTGTGTGGTGAAATACTATGAAATAAAATTGGTACTTAGATCATTTTTTTGGTGTTTTCAAAGTTAGTATATGTCTGGCTTTTTTAGAAAATCAAGTTTACCTAAAATCAAAGGAATAAGAGTTCCAAATGAAGAAAACAGGAAAGTGTTGAAAAACGCAAAGTAGTCAGGGAGTGATGGAAGCGATCAGCAGATGTAAAATTAGGAATGACCTAAGTGAGGGAAGTTGCTGCTGCCTGGTAGAGCTGGAAGCCAGAGCAAAGGAGGCTGAGGGAAAACCAAGGCATGACTAGGTATGAATAGAATAAAGAGTTAATTTTTTAAGAGATTACACTTAGTCGTCATCTCTCCTTAGGGTCCTATTGGTTGCGATGGTTTCTCAGACTTTTCTTGTTTTCGGTGACCCTGTCAGTTGTGAGGAGTACAGATCAGATATATTGTAGGATGCCTGTCTACTGGAATTTGTCTGTTTTACTCGTGATTAGACTGGGTTATGGGTTTATGGGAGGAAGCTCACAGAGGCAAAGGGCCTTTTCATCACATTGTATCAGGGCCATTAAAGGATTTCAGACAAATTTTAAAGCTATCACAGGACCTTAGGGACCCACCAACCTCTGAGGCTAGACATCTTCCCCTGACCCCTTCTCTCCTCTCTCACCCTCCTGTGGCCGCGGAGGCTGGGCGATAGATAACTCCTCTCTTCTCTCGTCCCGAAATGCTGCACCTCCCCCTGCCTTGTATACAGTCCTTTTATTAAACTCCCCAAAAATGACCCATTTGAGAGCGCCGTCTGTTTCTTGCTGTGATGCTGACTGTTTACACCCACTTCCTCCTCATCTTAGAGATGAAGGGAATAACTTGTCCAAACTCCCAGTGATCTGGGACTTGAGACCCTGAATCTAGAGCCCTTTTGTTTCCACTCTATAGCTAACACACATGGAAACCAGAATGAAACCCCTACAGTTCTTGATTACTCCTTTGGGGTATTGTCTCCACAGTGCTGTGCTGGGTCAGAATGGAGCCTCGGGCAAAAGGAAGTATCACTAAGACCAAGGGCGTCTTTATCTAAAGCTTTGACATTTTGTTCATCATGGCTTTAATTTTCATTTTATTATGTATTGCACTGTAAAATTATTTGTCATGATGACCGAGTCTTTGTGCCCCACCTGAGCCCAGCCCTGTCCCTCCAGCTTCCCCTACCTTTCTTACTGCCACACCACACAGCTGTCTGTGGTCCTGCAAAGCCAACTCTCCGACGGCTTCAACCCTCCTCTCTTCCCTTTCCCTGGGGCTTTACCATTTGACTCTCATCACGTGGCTGCTGCCACATTTTTGGATGTGGTCAGCCAATATCGTAGTGGGGACAGTTCTTTAATTTGTAACTTGGTAGGAAGTGTAGAAGCCCCTCCATTCAATTTGCTTTTAGGTACCATCCACGAGTTCCAGGGGTGTGTGCGCGTGTGTGTGCGCGTGTGCGCGTGCTGAGAACAGGACAGGACGAGCCACCCGGCCAGACTTCCAGGGGTTTACATTTAGAGTCAAAGACAGGGATATTAAAAGTTATAATAAAATGTGATAAAGGGTTTTCAGGGTATCCGTACACTACTATGAGTGTAGAGCAACTCAGTCTGTTGCTCACAGTTTGTGGAAGGAAGGAAAGGAAGGAGGGAGGGAAAGAGGGAGGAAGGAAGGTGGGTTCGAAGGCAGGGAGGGTTGACAGAGGGGTGAAGCAAGCTGGCCACGGGCAGGGGTCTCACAAAAGTGTGCTAAGAAGGCGCCACAGAGAGCTCACCAGTGCCTAGCTTGCAGCTGACCCTACTGATTTCTGTATTTAGAACATCTCCTCTCACTCCACATAATAGGCAGACTTTTCTCCTTTAGATTTATTTTAAGGCACCAAGAAAAGAGACTTTTTACACTTCATTTCTCTTCCGTCAGAGAAGAGGCTGATGTGACGTGCCCATGCGCGTCACCGCTACCTAATGACAAACATACCAACGGTCCTGGACCCGGCTGTACTTTTCCCTTTGATGCATGCAGTGAGGGATTATTAAATTGCATTTCATTATGATCTATTGGCTAGATGTTAGTCATGGCATATTCTGGAGTAAGCCTGAAGGAAGTTGAGATAACAATGTCACTCCAAAGTCAAGGAAGCCAACGCACAAACACGAACGGTCCCCAGTCTCCTTTGTGCTTATTGGCCTGACGGTATCTTGCTTTGTGCTGTGCCATCTCACTTTGTGCTGCTAGCGTTGTCATTTTTAAAACACAAAATAAAATTTTGGGGGTTAATTTCCAGGGCTGTTGTCTTTAAAGAAAAGTCAA
This sequence comes from Ursus arctos, assembly GCF_023065955.2. Taxonomy (NCBI): domain Eukaryota; kingdom Metazoa; phylum Chordata; class Mammalia; order Carnivora; family Ursidae; genus Ursus; species Ursus arctos. The sequence continues at coordinate 60,874,260 of NW_026623067.1, forward strand.
TTACCTGGCTGGAGATAGAGAGATCTTTTTCGTCTAGACATTGTTTCTGACTCATGGTGATAATGTGGGCAGATCATTTAATCTCTCATTTTCTCCTATCATCACTGTTTGGCAGCTTTCCTTTGTGTGGGACATATAATATTTAATATCTAAAATAATACACATTGTAGATCATCATTTTACAGATGAGAAAATTTATGATCAAAGAAGTCATTAAACCAGGGTTTTTTGTTTTGTTTTGTTTTTTCAGTCTTTTGAAGATACCTATTATTTTGTGAAGTCAGCATCCCTTCTGGAAACTGCTTCTCCCTTCTCCATCCATATGGCTGTCATGAGAGCAGTTATGTTATGATAGGATCCTATCCGCTGGGCTCTGAGCCTTTTCCCACAAAATTGTGTGGACTGGAGATGATGAGAACATTGATTCAGGGTATTTTTTTTTTATTTGTCAAATGGTAACATGTAGAGCTTAGAAATGGTCGGTGGCCAGTTTGCTGCCACAGACACTGCACATCGGAGGGGAAGGCAGCCTGAGGCAGAGAGACTGGAAACTAGGAGTTCAAACCCTTGTCTCCAGTTCTCTGCCCATGCAGGGTACAGGATGTCCGTGCGTCCTGATGGTTCCCCTTTTTGCTTAAGTTCAAACTTGGTATCAGTCACTTGCAACCCCCCAAAGTCCTAATCTTTACTCACTGCTGGTCATTTTTATTTTTAATTTTTATTTAAATTCAATTAACATATAATGTATTATTGGTTTCAGAGGTAGAGTTCAGTGATTCATCAGTTGCATGTAACACCCAGTGCTCATTACATCATGTGTCTTCCTTAATGTCCGTCACCCAGTTTCCCCATCCCTCCCACCCCTCTCCGCTCCAGCAACCCTCAGTTTGTTTCCTGTGATTAAGAGACTCTTACGGTTTGTCTCCCTCTCTGATTTCATCTTGTTTTATTTTTTTCCTCTCTTCCCCTCTGATTCTCTGTTTTGTTTCTTAAATTCCACATATCACTGCTGGTCATCTTAAGTAGAACAAAACAAGATAATGGATTTGGGTTGAAAATCACTGACACATGAGGGTTTCATTCAAAGGTTGGTTTATACTAGTTCCCCAAGTGTATTTGCTTAGTTTCTTCCTTCCTGATCTCAAATACATCTGAAAAATAAATCTTATCTATTAAAAGCAGTTGCATTAAAAAATAGCCAAATTTATTCAAATAGCAAGTCATCCTGAATGCAACTAAAAATTAGTTTTTTGTTGTTGTTGGCTAACAATGAGTTTTATTCGGTCATCTTTCTTTCTTTTTTTTTTAAGATTTTATTCATTTATTAGAGAGAGAACAAGTGAACGAGAGAGAGAGTACAAGCAGTGGGAGAGGGAGGGGGAGAGAGAGGGAGAGTCCAACATGGGGCTCAATCCCAGGACCCTAAGATCATGACCTGCGCTGAAGGCAGACGCTTAACCGACTGAGCCACCCAGGTGCCCCATGTCATCTTTATTTCTTAAAGAACTCAATCATATGTACCATTTCTCAACTTTTCAACATATCATTCAGGAAAGGGAAAAGGAGGATCTTCTAAAGCATGTATCAGTGGTGTTCTCTGTTAAAGTGATTAACAAAAGAAAAAGTTTACTGCTACAATCAGGGAATACTTAAGGGGGTCTTGGGATTGACCCTAGAATAGAAAGAGATTTGGGATTATGTAATCCCCTGCTTTTCCTGATACCTCAGTGTATAACGTGTTGACGATAAAATAAAATGGGAAGAGGAGCTGAATAGACTCCTCTCCATAAGTTTACACTTGCTGTCACAGTCACACCACAGACCGTGTGGGTGACTACACAGTCCCCTCTGCATACTCAGAAATTGTCTGGGTGAGCCTCTTCAGTCTCAGCACAATTTAAAATCCCGCCCAACTGCCCATGTTCATGAATTGAATATGAATCTATATTGTGTGGCCACCTTGACCTTCAGACTTAACACAGGTGACAGTTTGTTCTGAGGATTTGTGAAAGAAAAAATGTCTTAATCCTACCTAACAAAAAGAACGTCTTAACCCCACCCAGCAGTAGTTTAAGACCTAAAAAGCACTGATCGGGGACTGTATCAACATCAACATTAAAGAGGTTGTCTCAGAAAATATGGAGAGAAAAAAAATGTGTACAGAGAATGGAGGTGAATATGCAGATAATTTCAAACTAGCATGTCTAGGGACTCTGGGTTTACTAAGAATGTATTTCAAAATAACCAATTTGGTTGAATTTGGCTTTGAAATATTAAGCTAGTTTTTTGAATGACTAAATCAGTCCATGAAAACAATTTATCTTCTTTTTTTTTAAGATTTTATTTATTTATTTGACAGAGAGAGAGACAGACAGCGAGAGAGGGAACACAAGCAGGGGGAGCGGGAGAGGAAGAAGCAGGCTCCCAGCGGAGGAGCCTGATGTGGGGCTCGATCTCAGAACGCCGGGATCACGCCCTGAGCCGAAGGCAGCCGCTTAACTGCTGTGCCACCCAGGTGCCCCCAATTTATCTTTTGTTTGCAGATATAGACCTACTTATTTTCCAGAAACTTTTCTTCTGTCTCATCCAAATTACTCTCCCATTGCTTTCACCCATTTTTTATCCTTTTGCTCATAGAGAATGGCTACCTGGCTTCTCTTTTTCCCCTGTTCAGTCTTCTTAATTTCCCCCAATAGGTTCTAGTTTTTATACTTTACTTACTCCCTTTTTTTTTTTTTGAGTAGAGTTGACACATGTTACATTAGTTTCAGGTGTACAACTTAGTGATTTGACAAGTTTATACATTATGCTCTGCTCACCACTGCTATAGCTGTCATCTGTCCTGTTAAATCACTATTACAGTATCATCGAGTGTGTTCATTATGCTCTGCTTTTTATTCCCATGACTTACTCATTCCATAACAGGAATCCCCTTTACCCATTTCACCCAACCCTGCTTCCCTCTGGCAACCATCAGTTCATTCTCTGTATTTTACAGTTCTGATTCTGTTTTTTGTTTGTTGATTGGTTGATTGATTGATTGATTGATGGAACCGTATGGTATTTGTCCTTCTCAGGCTGACTTATTTCATCTAGCATAATACCCTCTAGGTCTATCCATGTCGTATCAGTTGGCACCATCTCATTCCTTTTTATGGCTGTGTAATATTCCATCGTGTATATATACCACATTTCCTTATCTGTTCATCTGTTGATGGACACTTTGGATGCTTCCATGTCTTGGCTATTATATTTAATATTTCAATAAACATGGGGTGCATATATCTTTTCAAGTTAATGTTTTCATTTTCTTCAGGTAAATACCCAATAGTAGAATTATTGGATCATATGGTATTTCTATTTTTAATTTTTTAAAGAACTTCCATACCATTTTTCACAGTGGCTATACCAATTTACATTCCCACCAATAGTGCATGAAGGTTCCTTTTTGTCCATATCCTCTACTTGTTGTTTCTTGTATTCTTGATTTTAACCGTTCCAGTAGGCACGAGGTGCTACCTCATTGGGATTTTGATTTGCACTTCCTTAATGATGAGTGACATTGATCCTCTTCTCATGTATGCATGTTGGACATCTGTATGTCTTTGGAAAAAATGTCTATTCGGCTCCTCTTCCCATTTTATTTTATTTTATTATTTTTTTAAGATTTCATTTTTAAGTCATCTCTACACCCAACATGGTGCTCGAACTTACGACCCCAGGATCCAGAGTTGCATGAGCCAGGCAGGCGTCCTCTGCCCATTTTTTAATCAGATTGTTTGTTTGTTTTGGATTGTTTGGGAGTTTTTTGATGTTGCCTTGTATGAGTTCTTTATATATTTTGGATATTAACCTCCTGTCAGATATCATTTGCAAATATCTTCTCCTGTTGTTACTCTTAATTAAAAAAAAACAAAACAAAAACCAAGAAACAATTTCTACTGGCTTAGTAAATATTTGCTAGGCTGATGAACACAACACATTTTGTGGAAATAAAGTTCATCGATATGTGATAATTTGTGGGTTGTTATATAAAATACAATATTATCTATCTGTTGCTATGTCTGCCCTCATTTATCCCAGCTCTTCCTGCGTGCACTTCTTGAGGAGGAAACATGAATGCATGTTAGCAACATCATTGTTGGGGTGTGTGTGTGTGTGTGCGTGCGTGTGTGTGTGTGTGTGTGTGTGTGTGAAGGGGCACATTGGAGAAGATCATCTCCATGGTGATGCTACCAAAGCCAGACCCCCAAAGTGGGATAAACAGGAGTCTCCAAGCTGAGTCTGAGCTCAATCCTGGGAGCAAGCCAAGGCTATAGCTAGGTTGACAGAAAAGGAAAATGGGCCCACGGCATGTGGGATGAGTGTGCCTGAGCTTTCTGAGGCACAAACAGGGAGGGAGAGAGGCCTGAAGATGGCCTGGCATGTTCGAGGCCAAGCAAGCTGGTGTTAAACCATTTTTTTTCTACTGTACTATTTCTCTCAGGTTTCTTTATACCCTCTCTGAAATTCAGACGTCTAAACAGTCCCAAGATGGGGAGAAGAACATGGTGGCCAGGATTCATGACCTTTGGGTACCTTTCCCCTTCAGGCTCTCTGGTCTGAGGACTGTTTCCAAAATTGGAGTATGGTAAGAAGGCCTCCCAGTTAAACAACTAAGAGGCAGCCCCTTTAGAGCTCGAACAGTCTTAAATATGAAAATATCAACACCACTAGGTAAATTACTGCTTAATTTTGAGTATTTATAAACCAAAAATACAACCATTTCCTTGAGTGAAAACTTGTATTATGGTCTTGTTATTTGTACTAATTTAATTAAGAAAGCAAGCTAGTATCATGCTTTCTTTCAAGCAGAGAGAGGTAAAACAACATGATGGTTTTAGAATTTTTAGTTGCCTTGCTTAGCACGTAAACTGGAAAGCCAAAAGTTTAGCATCCCCATATTTCCCACAAATTTTGACATAAAGGGGAAGCAACTGTTGTCTATCTAATCAGCAAAGATACTTATTTCTATATCTCTAAGTCATTTGTTTAGCCCTGTACTTTTGCTGATAAGCAGTTATAATAAAGCTTGTGGACACTTCTTTCTACCAGATTATTAAATTAATCTAAGTGTTTGGAGGTGTGAAATAGAATGACTTCATCTCTCACTGGTTCAGATGGATGCCAAGGTCATGGCCGCAGTTAGCTGGCCCAGGAGTGTGTCCTACCATGTATACATTTGGGCTAAATGCCAAAGCTCGGCTAAAATCCAGAAGTTCATAGATGCCTGAGTTAGCTTTCCATTAGAGAAATGCTTACAAGAAACTGGACAAGGATAAAGCAAAGACGAAGGGACTGAAAGAAAGCTTGAGTTGCATCATTGCCATTTTCTGCAAAATCAGACTTCAGCTTCTGTTCAGCTTCTGTTTGGAACTAAAAACACCTCACGTTTCTTCCTGAGAGACATGAGCAATTGCATGAATACTGTATTCTCTGATAGTTTCCAGCATGATTCCATCCAAGGTTCTGTGACAAGCCTGCATGATAAGGTTACATGTGTTTGGGTATTTTATGCATGTGTGTAACTTTGTCATTTTGCTTCTCAACACCAAGAATTCCCTAAATATCCACAGGAGAAGATAATTCAGCATTTGGCAGATCCAGCAAAATGCCCTCCTCTATTCTCTAGTCTTACCTCATTCTCTCTCCCACAGTTTAGTTCAGTAAGTTGTAAGTGCCTGAAATCATTCTTGGTGAATAATGCTGGACCACTCTGAAAATTTGTGGCTGAGAGGGGGACCCTCGTCATCAGCACGCACTTTGTCACTGAGACAGGGTAACCCATGGTTACTGAGCTCAGATCAGTTAAGGGACAGAGAGCCTCCCCTCCTCACTGCTCTATAAAAGAGACCCAGCAAGGGGACCCTACCAGCTTCTAGCTCTCAGCCTGGGCGAAGGTGTGGGAAGCAAAGCCTGAGACCTTCCGAGCCGAGCATAACAGCTGCAGAAGCAAGGCCAGCATGTCTCCTTCTTTCAAACTTCAGTGTCACTTCATTCTGATCTTCCTGATGGCTCTAAGAGGGGAGAACCGGTACCTAGAGGTGAGCGATCTCCAGACTGACCCATCACATCTTCTGTGTGTGTGTCCAGCCTTGGGGGGTGGATAAGCTGCCTCAGCTCTCAGCCTTTGTTGGGGTTAGCTCTTTCTTCCCTATCTTTTGCCCCTTCTTTCTCCTGGTTTCCCCTGGACTGGTCTTCCTCCCGGTCTCTATGTCCTTCCCTGAGCCCCTGGGGATACCCTGGTCTGATGGAAAGGGTCTAAGACCTTTTCTTCTCTGGACGCGGGAGATGTATCCCGTCACTTTATTCTCTCTGCTGCGGGTCAGGGAGAGTGCCCCGCTGCCAGTCCCCTTTCCCACCTCTTGAACTTTTCCCGACTGACTCACTTGCCTTGCCAGCTGCGGGAAGCGGCGGACTACGACCCTTTCCTGCTCTTCGGCGCCAACCTGAAGCGGGAGCTGGCGGGGGAGCCTGTGTACCGCCGCGCTCTGCGTGAGTCGGGGCTGCCGGCGCCGGTCCGCGGGCAGCGGGGAGGTGGCGAGCTTGGGCTCTGCGCCAGGGCAGGAGGTTCCGGGCATCGCCGGGGGTGGGGAGGGCATCTCGGGGTCCCGCTGGGGACGAGAGGCGCGCCTGAGGCGGGCCGGGGAGTCGGGGCGCTGGGCGCGCAGACCCGGGAGCGGGGCACGTGAGAGGGGCTGCCCCGGGCGGGCGCCTCGGTGGCCGCAGCCCGGGCCCGCCCGGCCCCACTGCTCTCCCGCAGGGTGCCTGGACATGCTGAGCCTCCCGGGCCAGTTCACCTTCACCGCCGACCGGCCGCAGCTGCACTGCGCCGCCTTCCTCATCGCCGAGCCCGAGGAGTTCGTCACCATCCACTACGACCTGGTCTCCATCGACTGTCAGGGCGGCGACTTCCTGAAGGTGAGGCGACCCGGGCCGCGCCCGCCCTCCGCCGCGAGGCCGGGAAGGGGGGACGGGCCGGGGCGGGTGCCCAGCGTGGGGCTGCGGGGCGTGGAGCTAGTGCCCCAGCGGCAGAGGCGCTTCCCGGACCCGCGGCGGAGCGAGCCTCGCCGCCGCAGCCGAGGGCCTGCAGCCTCCCCCCTTGCGGTGCTTTAACTTCCCCTCCGTGCGCTCGCGGGACCGGCGCTTCCAGACTTGAACTCGCGCCGTGGAGCGCTGTGTTAGATGAAAAATGATACAAGCTAAGTGGCACCGGCGCTCGGGCCGCCTAGAGGGCCCGGCAGCTGAGAAGGCCGGCCCGCGTCTGTGTGGAGCTGTTGCAGGCTCGCGGGGGCCGTCCTCAGTGCCCGGTGACCCGGTTGGGAAGCGGTAGGGCTCTGCCGTCGGAGGCAGCTGGGAGGCGAGGCGAGTCCCCCAGCCTTACCACATGCCCACTCCCAGTCGTCCCGCTGAGTCTGACCGTCGGCGGGGGACGGCTGCTGGGGCTTCGCTGTCCCGTTACACTGGTCGTGATTAGAATGTCCCCGTCAGGCGCCTTAGAGGGCGACTAGTCTGGTGAAGTCGTCCGTAGCTGGTGAGTTTGCTAACGTGAACTAGGTTGGACTCATTCAGTTGGAGACCTGGGTGATTTTAAGAGTCCTGTCAGTAGACTCTGACCTTTTATCTGACCACAAACGTTGACAAAGTGAAGGGAAAGAAGTCCCAAGTGGCACAACCGCCCTTGCTGTCTGAGTGTTGAAGTGGTTCTTGATAGTTTACTATGAAATCAGAGTTACAAAATGAGGTGAGTGGGCTCATTACAGCCTTTGGCAGGTAGGGAAACCTGCTGCTCCAGTTTTTTTCCTTTTGCTAGTTTTGAGATATTTTGTTAATATGTCACTAAGGAGAAGGAAGAGACAAGCTGAAATCCAAATTATGCTTGTGTGGAATTCTTCTGAAGATGGGGTGTGTGGAAAATGTGACCAAGACAAAAATGTGTATTGTCTATAGTTTCATTTATCAAGGAGGCTGAAATTATAAAATAGAGTATAACAAAGTTTACTTACTTTGGATACTTCAAGGTTTATGAAGAAAAGAATCATTAATAGTAATACTTGCAAACAACCTTCATAGTCAAAATACATACTGATGGAAAGCAAGCAGGCAAGGGAGTTCAGGTTGTCAGTTGCCAACTTATGACTGAAGGCTCATTGCTAGGTAACTTTACCCCCCTTTCAGCACACTGTGACTTCAGGAGTTGGTGGGAATGATCATCTATGTCTGTGTTTTCTGTCGGAAGGTATTTGATGGTTGGATTCTCAAGGGGGAGAAGTTTCCCAGTTCCCAGGATCATCCTCTCGCCACAACTGAGAGGTACATAGATTTCTGTGACAGTGGTCTTAGCCGAAGGAGCATCAGATCTTCCCAGAACGTGGCCATGATCTTCTTCCGGGTTCATGAACCAGGAAATGGATTCACCTTCACCATAAAGACAGATCCCAACATCTTTCGTAAGTAGACTCCCTCTCTTCTCAGTGGAAAGGCAGGACTTGGAGGGAGTGTCAGATATGCTTCTCAAAGGTAGTGGGATTACACCAGACTTAAGAAATTTGAAGTGAGGAATGATTTGAACGGAAAGTCTTTTGTCATTAGAAACGACCTAAAGGATATTTCCTATTCATTACTCTGAAAATCAATTCACAGTTTTTAATTTATTTCCCAAGCTAGATAGGATATTAAATTTTGGTGAGTAGAATTTTATTTTTTTTTTCTTTAGTCTGTTTCTGATCTTCTGAGGCACTATAATGGATGCAGTGACGAACTTTAATCCTTCTGAGTCATTCCATTGATCTGGGATTAGCTTGAGGAAACAGATCTGAAGTTGCCATCTTAGAGATATTTAGGCAAAGGCTCTATCTGGGATGCAATAGACAGATTTCATGTCTTAAGCAGAGGGTTGGACTGAGGGACCTCAACATTGCTTTCTAATTCAGAGCACGCCACTCTAACTTACTTCATTTCTGTTGGTTATACACATAGATGCTGTAAAGCTGAACAGCCCAAGCCTAAAACATGTTATTCTAGTCAAAATGAGTTCATTCATCTGCTTATTGTTTATCTCCACTAAAAGAAAAAAAAATTTTTTTAATCGGGAAAGAAAAAATCACTCATTTTTAGCTGCATACAATAGTATTAACACTTCAAATGGTGGAAGAATGGGGTCTAATCTGCCAAAGAATAATGTATTGATTTACCTTCCAATTTTTATTAAAAAAAAAAAAAGCCCCCCCCCCCCGCAAGTCCATTTTTCAGGACTGGAGCAGAATAACTCTAGAAAGCAACATGAAATGTTTCTCCTATATTTTGTGTGGTTAAAAGTCAGAAATCTTCTAGAATCATGAAGGGATTTCAGTTCTTTTTGAAATTAAGTGTAATTTAAACATAGGAAGGAGGAAGAGGTAGTTCTTACCTATTCTGGTCAATCGGAAATCTTTGGCCCATGATCAGCAAAACTCTGATACTTCTAGTTTCATAGCTAGGGGAATAAATTTATTTTAAGTCTAGATTTGAGATACAAAACAAATCAGAACGTCTTAGATAGGGCTAAACACTATGTTTAAAAATATTTTACCTTTTAGTCAATCTACCACTTAACACCCAGCAAATATTTATTCAGATATAAGCTTGCTTTCTATTTTTCTCAGACTATTTTGTAACTGTTTTTTTATTTATTGACTTCATTATTTTAAAAATATCATTATGGGGGCGCCTGGGTGGCACAGCGGTTGGGCGTCTGCCTTCGGCTCAGGGCGTGATCCTGGCATTCCGGGATCGAGTCCCACATCAGGCTCTTCCGCTATGAGCCTGCTTCTTCCTCTCCCACTCCCCCTGCTTGTGTTCCCTCTCTCACTGGCTGTCTCTATCTCTGTCGAATAAATAAATAAAATCTTTAAAAGAAAAAATATCATTATGGTTCCAAGTTCAGTGAACGAGGGTTTCAGGCAGGCAGGGTTTGAGTTCTGGCCTTATCTTTGAGCTTTTATTTTTCTAGATTTACAGCTCAAACTTGGACCCTAGTTAATGAAGTGTTTCCAGAACTTCTACAAGCTAGTGTTGTTTGACTGATTATTAATGTATGTCTTACGATTGTTGTAAACAAGGTAACTCCTTGAGATTGAGATTAGAAGCCCCTTGCCGCCTGGGACCTTCTGACAATGTCCATACATCACTGGTGACTTATATCTCCTTGACTGCTTCCTGACTCCAAATTGCCCTTGTGATGATACCTGTTGTCCAGGCCACGAGGCCCTAGACCATGAATAGGAGCCTAGAATAAGGATGGGATAAATTTCTGTAAAAGCCCAGCATACCAAATAGTGAAAATGTGATTTTGTTTTTCCACAAAGCCTGCAATGCGATTTCTCAGACCCCCAGTGGAAGGTTTACCCTGGTTGTCCCACATCTGCGTCGAAACTGCAGCTTCTCCATAATTTATCCCGTGGTGATCAAAATATCGGATCTCACCCTGGGACACTTAAATGGTCTGCAGTTAAAGGTAAGTTGCTTTCTTACTTCCCAATCATTTACTAAGGCCACGGCTTTATCAGAGGAGGAGAAAGCATACAGGGCAGACGCGGACATTAGCAAATTGCGGGCGTATGTCCTTCTGTTGACTGTCAGTCCCACATGTGCTTTGCCCTTGCTGCTTTGATGAAAGCCCCCTTCTATTTCCCTTACGCTGCATGTTGCAAACTCAGGTGCCCCTTCTGATTACTTGAATACTTCTCTTGTGATATAAGAAATGTTTTCAATTGGGAAAGTTGTGGCATATAATTACAATTGAACTCTCTTGTACTTGCCTCTTTTGCAAAAATTCTCTCCTAGCAGAACCTAGTGTGAGTCATCGACACAGCTGTTTTTCTGATTATTGGAATTTTTTATGACATGAAGGCAGTATCTCGGTGACAGAGCTGTGTGACGGAGGAACGCTAAGTGTAGCATAAAATACAAAATTGGAGTTTTATGTTACAAAATACAGTAAAGTTTTGAAGATTTCTTTTACATTACATTTTTTAAAGATTTTATTTATTTATTTGTCAGAGAGAGAGAAAGAGAGAGGGAGTGAGCACAAGCAGGGGGAACGGCAGGCAGCGGGGAACCTGCTGAGCAGGGAGCCCAGTGCAAACCTGGATCCTAGGCCCCCGGGATCGTGACCTGAGCTGAAGGCAGACGCTTAACCGACTGAGCCACCCAGGCGTCTCTTTTTTACATTACATTTAATTCAGTATATTTTGCATGAAAATATTAGTTGAGAGTCTCCATCAATCTTTATTTCCATGAACTTCTATATGGATTTTACAATTAATGCTGAGCTTGACCACGTTTTTGGGGGGGGGGTGCACTTCCAGCTGCTTTGCTCTGAGTCATTCTCATTTCCTTTCACTTTCTCATATTCCTAGGTTAAGATATCTCATATATTTCCTGACATCAAAGACAGTCATTGTTCCTAATCAGGCAGATTTCAGTGAAAACCGAATAAATAGGAGGAGCACTGAAAAAAGGTGTATATCTAATTTCCATGAAGCCCTAATTTCATGGGCCAGTGCCTTTATTTATTTATTTTTTTTTTTGGTTGATTGGGCCTTAGTGGAAGAATAATCCTTTGATAAAGACCAGAATAAGCAGCTGTCTTTGGCATAGCCCTCTTGGCCTGAGATTGTTTGTATGTCAGTCCTGATGTATACCATGGCAAGTGTGATCCCAGGTTGGGAGAGCTGCACTTTAATTGTTCTTGGCTGTGAGGAGTAATCTTGGTGTTTCCTCTTGAAAAAGTGTCGAAGTCTGCAGTGTTTTAGGCATCTATTCTTTTACAAAATAGTTTTTGAGTGCTTCCTATGTGCAAGGCACTATTCTAGATGCTGGAAATGAGCAAGAAGCAACACAGGTCCTCTCACATGGAACCTGCTTTCTAGTGGGTTGAGATAAGCAGAAGTGTAATGCATTCGAAATAGTGATAAGTGCCCAGCAGAAGATGAGGCAGAGTGCTGTGATAGACAAGGGAGTGGGTGGGGGGAGCTCCTTGAGGTAAGGTGGTCAGGAAAGAAAACCTCAGAGAAGGAGACGTTTGAAGTAAAATGTGAGTGATAGGTAGGAAGGATTCAGAAGCCACTGGAAGAGCCGGGAACACAGGGGACGGTAATGCAGAGGCTCAGAGGGAGGGATGGGCTTGCTGGGTTCTAGAAATAGAAAGAAAGAAAGGTAGGGGCACCTGGGTGGCTCAGTCGTTAAGTGTCTGCCTTCAGCTCAGGTCATGATCCCAGGGTCTTGGGATTGAGTCCTGAGTCTGGCTCCCTGCTCAGCGGGAAGCCTGCTTCTCCCTCTCCCACTCCCCCTGCTTGTGTTCCCTCTCTCGCTGTCTCTCTGTCAAATAAATAAATAAAATCTTAAAAAAAAAAAAAAAAGGAAGGAAGGTAGGTAGGAAGGTAGGGAGAGCCGGGGTGATATTGGACAGCATCAGGGAGAAGGGCAGAGCCTGGGTGTGGAGAGCCCAGCAAGGCATAAGAAGGAGTTTGAGTTTATTCTAAGTGCAGTGGGGAAACCACTGAATGGGGACAGGCAGGAAAGTGACATAATCCATTTGATTATGCTCAGGTCCAGTGAGGGTGGTTGGGAATTGCTGACCTCATGACCAAATTAATTACCAGGGTCCACAGGGGGAGGGAGACAATTACGTAAAGACTGTTCTGGCTGGTGAATGGGCTGTGGGAGCCAGAGTGGTGCAAGGAGGGCCATTGTCAGAGTCTAGGCAAGAGATGGTAGCAGCATTGTCCAGGGAGCTAGAACCTCAACAGAGAAACCTAGGGGATCACTACTGAGCAGCTGAACACAGCAGGGAGTGAGGTGCTTCTCATTCCTAAGAATAGCTGCGAGGTTTGGGAAGAGCAGAGCGAAGTCATTGAACGTTAAGGAACAGGTTTATCCAACTTCTTTGTGTCTGTTTGGATCCCCTCATTTTAGCTCCTACTTCTTCCCAACTTCCTTACTTCCCATTTCTCTCTCTGGGGCCTGCCTTTTTCCCTTCATCACCTCCTGCTGAAATTTAGAACCTGAAGAACCAAGTGGAAAGTTTAGTCTTGAGAGACGTTCCCCCTGGACATCCTCTCCTGAAGGGAAAGGCAATTAAGGTTTCTTTCCTTCACCTCTCATTCAGCTCTTCATACAAGAACATAAGCTGTGTACACAGGAAGGCTAATTAAGCCTCTGTTTCATTATTGGATGAAATTATGTATAGAGCGTCTAAGCATAGGACCCAGGATATGGTGGGCACTTAAAAAAAAACGTATGTCCCCACCCCTTCCTTGTATTAGCCAAACCGTTGGTGTTACATATTATTTCCTAATTTGTTGTTTAGTTGTAGTTGCATTTCAGTGTCTTCTAGATGTTTGAATGTGTGTGTTTATGTGTGTGTGTATTCAACATTTTCTATTTTATTTTATTTTTTAAAGATTTTATTTATTCATTTGAGAGAGAGAAAACACAAGCAGGGGGAGGGGCAGAGGGAGAGGGAGAAGCAGACTCCCCACTGACCAGGGAGCTCAATGTGGGGCTCGATTCCAAGACCCCGGGGTCATGACCTGAGCTGAAGGCGGAAACTTAACTGACTGAGCCACCCAGGTGCCCCTAACATTTTCTATTTCAGATGTTCCCCATGTGGCAGAGTCTGCCTGGTTCACTTCTGAGCACCTTGCCGCTCTGCACTAGATCTCGCGGTAGTATGCCTCAGTGAAGAAGATCCCAGGCAAAACTGGCTATGTAATCATGGGGACAGTGCAAGATGAAAATGTGCAGGCCCTTATTTTAGCATTATTAGGAATTTCAGGATGTGACAGCAGATCCTTAAACCAAGCACAAGGCCCTTATAAGTGTGGGCCCTGTGGGCACAGGGGACCATGCTGACAAGGCCAGCAGCCCTGATCACACGAGATGGGCGGCCCAAAGTGCAACCTTCGGGACTGAGAGTGGCTGCTTTATTTTTGTGGGAAAGTGAAATGTAGGAATTGCTGTGGACAAGGCAGGGTGGAAAGGATGAAGGGAAGTGGATTACACTTACAACAGTTACAGTGGATTACACTCTGCAATACGTTCTGGTTTTCAGTAGCTTGAAATAAGTTTGTTTTAGTTGGGAGGAGAAAGACACTGGTATCTCTACCTACCTTGAGCCCCGGAAGTAGGCTTCTCCTTTCTTAGAACTCATCTAAATGCCCATTAGTAGAAATGATAAGGATTGTCCCAAGAGCAGGAGAAGTCCTTTCTAAAGAAGAGGAAAAGAGGTAAGTTGAAGGAAAAAGTGATATGAAAGCCCTATTTATAAATACTGACTGCATGCATTAAGAAATTCGAATAATTCTGTATGTATGTCCAAATGATTTAAAAAGCAAAGCATTTTCAGATTCGATTTTCATTCATTTTATGTGGAGTTTACAGATTCCCATTTCGTCATTCCAGTCCTTGAGATTATGACATTTTTTTTTTAATGCACACACGTTTGAAAAAAATGATTACTCAACTGATGCAGAAGCAGTTCTTATGATTTTTTTCCTTATAAACGTCTTTTCATTTCCGGAGTCCCGGATGTTCAATTAAACGGCACTGCCAACATGTCAGTGGCTGATTGAGTGAATTCACCAACTTGCGGTTGGTCAAATGGTTTGACTTCTGTAACTGGTTGAAATATATCTTTCTCTGCTGCTTTATTCTCTTAGAAGCCCTCAGCAGGTTGTGGGGGAATAGGAGACTTTGTGGAGCTGCTGGGAGGACCTGGGCTGGACCCTTCCAAGATGATGCCTTTGGCTGACCTCTGCTATTCCTTTCATGGCCCTGGTGAGATATTTCTTTGATTAGTATTTATCAGCCTGTCAAGATTCCTTAAAAAAACTTGATACTTCCTTAAGTAAAACACCTCAGATTTTTTTATACATGGAAGGCAAGTTCCACCCAAAACACTTGGAGTTTGCACCTTGGGCCAATGTAAGGATTTTTACATTTGAGCATATGTACGGTATTGAGAAGGCATTACCAATATATCTAACACTGGGAGAGGAGCCACTGAAGAAAGAAGGGTGCGTGTTTAAGGTTGGCCCTAAGAAAACCGTGAAAATGACAGTTTTTATATTCTGTGCTCCTTCCACCTTTTTTTTTTTTTCCCTCTCACCTTCTTGAAGGTGTCTGCTTTCATCCTCTAGAGACCAAAGAGTTTACTAACCGAAAACTATGCTTTGAATAGATGTATCATCAATTTTAGTAAGAGTATGATAATGAAGTAATATCTTTTTTAAGTAATGGAGAAATATCTAAATAACTTTTCCATATATATGTATACGTGTGTATTACTCATAGTACATAAATTAAAAAGTGGTATGCTTTATTAGAAATTCTCAGAACTGCTGATGTCCCCAACTTCTAGGGGCAAAGCCAGCCTCTGAAAGACCAGTACAAAAACAGAAATACATTCTGAAACCTAAAAATGGTCACTGGCAATGAAAGAGCAGTTGAACGCACAGCATGCCGAACAGAACCACATATTCTTTGTGAACGATCAGTGAGGATTTTCCACTGGATGATGGTCAGGTGGGGTGAGGGTGGCTGGGAATTGCTGGTTTAAACTGTCAGTGCATGTGGCTTTTCTCGCCTCTTACTGTGTTCTCTGAAGCACTGGATCCTTCCATGCAGGAGGGGCACCTGTGAGGAGATGCATTTGCTCTGGGTAAGAAGAGTAGATTAAGGTGTAAAGAATACTTGTGCCTTGAAATTTAGGTAATTGAAGCCAGAGTAATTTTGGCACAGTTATGTCAGATAATAAGTAAATCAGGTACACATTAACAAATGCAGCATGTTATATATATTAAAGTTTAGAGTAAGATCAAAAAAAGAATAATCTTCCAAATCATTTAAAGAAAATTAAATTTGGACCTCCTCAAAGAAGCTTAACCTAGACTCCCGGGTACTTATATAAAAACAGTTATAGGATTTATATTTGTTATGTCTCGAAATTGACTTTCCTCAAATACCTGGCTGTTTCACTTCTCTTGAACCCAGGCACAGGTTTGTGAAATACCTGTTATGCAATAATAATGCTGGTGTTTCTCAGGATGTAGGCCTGACAGAGACAAAGCAGGTAGGGTGGGGGGGAAATAGACAAAATTAAAACAGCAGAAAAAATGATTGTTGGGCAGATAAATCTCGCCTCAGGAACCAGCTTGACAGTGGAGAAATAAAAGAAATTTTTGATAGAACTACTATGAGTTTCAATGTACGATTGTTCAGTCACATCTGCACTAGAATACATAAACATTGCCAGATGCTTAGACAAATAATAAAATTTAAAAAAATGAATAATGAATAAGATTGGATTTAAGAGAAGTAAGGATATCAAAAGCCATTCCATATAAGAAGCACTGAAAAAATGAGAGAGAAAAGGTAGCGGTGAGCAATAGAACAAAAACAAGTATATTAGTGTATATCTAAACTATGCAAATAATGTTTTGCTTAAATGTAAACAGAGTTATTATCTAGGCTCAGGAAATAATAAACAGGTGATTTTTTTTTTTAGTCGACATAAAATCCAGCAGTTCCGTCCATCCTCTAGCCCTGGCCACTAAATGGCACTTGCATCCTCAGATAACTAAAAACTGCCCCTGCAAATTTCCAACCTGTCCCTAGAGGGCGGCACTGCTCCGGCTGAGAACACTGAGCTAGGGCAGAGGTGCCGTGTAGACGGCCGGCTTGCCTTCCCTGCCTTTACCAGGGAAGCCTTGCAGGTAGGAGAACATGAAAAGTGCAAAGACATCTTACCGCCTCTGTTAAATAACAAAAATTCAACCGAATGGATTTTAAAGATCTCATTGGCTTTATTAAACAATTCATGAATCGGGCAGCATTCCATCTAGCAGGTAGAGGGGTCTCCAAGGCATTGTACCAAATAGAAGGTTTTTATAGAAGGTGGGGCAAGAAATTTGGCAAAAGAAAAATATTGTTCCAGACAAGGCCACTTTCCTTTAGGGGGAAAGCAAGGTGTCTTGTCATGCGGATCGCCTCATCCTCCTTTTGGGGAACGGAGAGGGCCCCTGTAGCTGACTCATTGACACTGATAGAAAAATTCCTGACCGACTGGTTAAAGCTACCCTTCCAGGGGAGGTTGAAATTACAATTACATTAGGTATGAAGCCCCAGTTTCATACCTTGGTCTAAAGGACACCATTTTGGGCCTGTGATTTTCTTTCTTTTCCTCCCCCCCACCCCGCCCCGTGATTTCTCTTTTTAATTCCTCTTTCCAGCCACCTTTAATTTGGCTAACAGTGTTTTTGCGCATGAGGAAAACTGAGTTCACTTTCAGTATTCTACAGTTATTATATAATAAAAATGAAAACAATGTTTCACCTGATGGCAGGTGCATGGTTTGACTATGTGAGAGGAAGCTACATCCCCTCGCTTTCTTTGTGTTTAAATGGTCTTATCGATGGAAATGGTTTGTATGGTTTCTAACCTTCAGGGAAACTTTTACTTTTTTCATGAATTATAGCCCAAATGAAAATTGGCTGTGACAACACGGTGGTGCGCATGGTCTCCAGCGGAAAGCACATGAATCGTGTGACTTTTGAGTACCGCCAGCTGGAACCATATGAACTGGAAAACCCAAGTGGAAACAGTATCCAAGAAATCTGTCTGTCTAGTGTTTGAGTAACCAACCCCAGTGATTTACATGCTGCTAGCTAAGTGAGTTTTTAATGGCTATTATATATGATTTTGATGACCAGCTAGTTAAAAGCCTTTCATACCAGCCAGTATTCCCAGGCTTGAGCGCACATTAGACAACACACACACACACACACACACACCCGTGTGTGCACAAGCACGCATTAATTTTTGTACTTCGCTTCTTTTTCACTGTAATAAATGAATGACCACATGGCAGCAAATAGCCCACCTTTGGTAGAAAAACAGTTTTCTGTAATTCTTTGGTATGCTACAAACCTGAACTGGTAAGAGAAGCACAAACAATGGACAATAAGAAAATGTATCTCCAAAAAAAAGTTGTATCTCCAGGGAAAATGCTATAAAGAAATTAAAATGGTGGTGTTCATATCAGTCCTAGAGCAGAAAACAGTTGAATGTCTGTGTATACCAAAGTAGTTGCGTCTGTTTATTTTCTGTTTGTTATTCTGTTTATAGTAGGCAATAACTATAGCTATTATTTATTAATTTGTAGCATCTTGCTTCTAACAAAACTTTGTAGCATGGAAAAATTTTCCACCCACAAATACAAACTTGAATAAATATATCAGAATGTTGGCACCTTGACATTGTGCTTTGCTTTCCTGAGTAGTCCCCTCCTTTACTACCATCAGAAAATAAGGTTCTTGTGTGATGCAGAACCGAATGCTGAGCTAAATCATTTTAGATTTTTAAGATTTTATTTATTCATTTGACAGAGAGACAGCCAGCGAGAGAGGGAACACAGCAGGGGGAGTGGGAGAGGAAGAAGCAGGCTCCCAGCGGAGGAGCCTGATGTGGGGCTCGATCCCAGAACGCAGGGATCACGCCCTGAGCCGAAGGCAGACGCTTAACGACTGCGCCACCCAGGCGCACCTCATTTTAGACTTCTTACAGCCAGTAGAACTCTGGGCCACTGGGGTAGAATTATTTAGAGCAAAAGTGTTTGCATAAACAACACTAACTAGTTCAGAAAGCCTTTTTCCACGTCCTCCAAGAGAACTGAGAGTACATGTTTTTGTCCCAGTGGGGTGTTTCTCAACAAGAACAACCAGGGCCTTATAGCTCTCATAGACATTTGCAGATATTGGGGGACTTCTTTGGTACAGAGGGCAATTTACTGTTGACTAAGACTTGTCCACACTTGGCTGGAGACTAATCATATGGTCTACAAATACAGCTTAGGGCCAAAAACGAGGTCCTGAGCAAAAAAAGAAATACTCCTCACTGAACTCTTTTCTTTGGATTAGTGGATAGAAGCTGCAAACTCTACCACAACTAATGGCCTAATTATGATTCCTGAAACATATTTAATATAATGGTCATTCTATAATGAAATGTACTAGAATCCCATACACTGGGCTTATTAACACAATTTGAAAACCAGACAGAAAGAAAAACTACTGATTGAGGGTGCTAAAAATACCCAGAATTTAGCACAAATTTGGCTGAGTAGATATTTCCCAATGAGTGAATTAATGCCTGACTGGATGAACGGGTGGACGGATGAATAAATGGTAGGATAAAGGCTGGGATGAATGAATAAATGCCTGGATGAATAGAATTCCTGGTTAGTTATATAAGATATTGGATTTCTCATTTCCTAGAAAATAAGTTCTGTGAAGTTGAACCCTTTTCTTTTTCACAGTCCCTTTAGCAACCTAAGAATGAATGCAGTGACATCACTGTCAGCAGTTTCTGGCTTTTAACCCTCATGATCCTGTATGCTGAGTACAGAAAATGGCCTGAGGTAAGGAGGCGAGTATTTTATCGTGGACCTTAGGACAACCTGCTTTTATTCCTAAGGGACAGTATGCAAGCGAGTCAACCTCACGGCACTAAAACGGGGAGGACTGTCGCCCTTCTAATGCTGACAGTTTGCAGTTGTTCATTCGTGACGTATTTTACTTCAAAGCTTATCACTGCACCAGAGCACACATTCCTTAAGAGTACAGCCCCTCCAGTGAACTGTCCAAGACATTCTTTGGATACCCATGTCTTAGTCTTCATTCTAAAAGGATGGGGCAGTTCTCTGGAAGCAAAATGGTGGATGAGATTTCTGGGGAGCGTTACATGGTGGGTCCTCACTGGCACCTTCACTAAGTGAGTAAAATGTTATCTGAAATTCTGGTCGGATTTGACTTTCTCAGAAAGCAGTATGCATACTGGGTAAGGTCACTGACTCTGGAGCCAGACCTCTGCCACTCACTTGAGCAAGTTACGTATAAGCCTCCCTGCTCAGCTTTTAATCTGTAAAACTGGGGTAATAAAGGTACCTCCTTCAAATAAACATTTGTGTCAAGATTAAGTGGTTAAATATATATTGAAGCCCAAGAAGTATGTCTTGTTCATGTCAGCTGTCACTTTTAATTACTAGTTATTACTTATAAGCAAGTTTGCCACCCCATGCTGTTAATAAGGCATTTGCTCTGCTCTCTGAAGGGTTTGTACTGATTCATTGCCCTTTTTCATCCCAGGACGTTTGTGAGGAAGCTGGGGTTAGTTTGGGTTGTTGTCTGTGAGGATGAAGTTACTGGTAACATTTGAGGGTGGATCGTGTCAGGCCTGGACAGGTTCCCGTGAGCTTCTCGGGGTAGTTGAACCCCGTCCGTAGGCTCTGCACATCTCTAGGACCATTCCTGACCTCGGTCAGGAGGAGTTTAGATAGCTCTTGTCCAGCATTCTGGTCATGAAGGAGTCACCTCACAAATATTCTGTCCTGGCTCTTTACCTTGGTGTGCAGCCCTCGCCCCTGTAATGTAACCCCGCTGCTCTGGGTTATCTCACTCTAGGTAGAGATGCCTGACCGGGCTCTTACCCTCCACTCCTAGCCCTGGGTCTTCCTGAATACTCATTAGGTGACTCGGGCTCTGCTACGGATCACTGGATTCCCAAATTCCTCCTGCCTCCATGCCGGGCATTCTGAGCATTTTTGCTCCTAAGTATTATGCCATTATGCCTGGCCTCTCCTCTGAACACTCTTCCACCTCCTGCCCCTACTGCTTACTGTTGGTGAAGTACATGTGTCTGCCGATGACAATGGACTTTCCCAGTATCTGAAGCAGCATGTCTTCTTCACCTCCAACCTCTTCCTGGTCCTGGTCCTATTGCTTCATTTAAGAGCATAGGGCAGAAATGCTATTGTGTTCACCAAAAGTCATTTTTTCTACCCCCCTAAATATACAGCTAGACTACAATTTCCAGCCTCCCTTATAGTTAGGTTTGGTCATGTGGCTGAATTTTGCCTTAGGAATGTGGGTAAAATGATGTCCAAACCTCATGTGATCCTCCATGTCCTCTCTCTCCTCTGTTACCTACTGGCAAGATACCGAGGTTTTAACAGAGGAATCCAAGACCATACAAGACGACAGAGCCGTAGGATGCAGATCCTGGGTCCCTGAGTGACCCCATGGAAGGCTGCCTGTTGAGCAGGAATCGGACTTTGTGCGAATGAGAAGTAAATGTTTATTACCTGAAGTTACTGAGATGATGATGATGATGGTGACGATGATGATGATGATTTGGGTATAGCATTGAGTGTTACCATAGTTCATACAAGGGGCTTGCTATTCTCCAATTCTCAGCTATTCTCTGATTTTCCCATCAGGTTTTGTTGCAACTATCCAGACAGGCCTGATCTCATTGTCTTCCAGAGAAAGATACCTCAAATGCACATCTGTGATCTCACAAACACCAAGGTTTAACTGAAATCATTGTATCCAACTTTTCCATATGCCTTAAAGAATCTTGTAAGAACACTGATTCTTAGACTAGACCCCTTTGAAAATTTGACAGAAACTACAGATCATTTCTCAGAGGGGAAAAAAAAACCCAATATACATAAGAACACCCCCAAATTTCTGAGAATTCACAGGACCCTGAAGTACATTCAAGGTTTCAGGATAAGAATCCCTGCTTCAGGAGTAAATATTGGATCAAAGTAATTTAAAAGTAATTTTCTTTAAATGTTTTGTTTATTTATTTGAGAGAGAGAGAGCATAAGCAGTGGGGAGGGATAAAGGGAGAGGGAGAAGCAGACTCCCCACTGAGCAGGGAGCCCGATGCGGAACTTGATTCCAGGACCCTGGGATCATGACCTGAGCTGAAGGCAGACGCTTAACTGACTGAGCCACCCAGGCGCCCTATAAAAGTAGTTGTTAAATCAGTCTTCTCAAGCTGGGCTGTGCTCTCTTCAGTATTAGTTAAAAACATTAATTGGTTAATTGAGCTGCCAAATAAGTCCATAATACCAACTTATGTTTCTGCTTCTGTATTTAATTATTTAATTTTGCCTTTTACTACTACTTTTTCTGGCCTGTTAGATAGTTTTTCCGAAGGGAGGAAATACATTTGATACAGGACAAATTTTTGTGATAAAGATTCTTCCAGATTCTTCTCTTTCAACTTAAGATTTTCATTTCTTGACATTTTAATAGGTAGGCAATGTTGCCAGCCTTTGCCTGCAAAGAGGAAAGAAAGAAAGAAAGAAAGAAGGAAAGAAAGAAAGAAAGAAAGAAGGAAGGAAGGAAGGAAGGAAGGAGGGAAGGAAGGAAGAAAAAGATTTGATGGACAGGATTTATTGGTAGGCAGTTTGTGTGCTTAACAACACCTGATAGAGAATTGTGGCGAGGAGCTCCTATTATAGGGTAATCACATGAAATTATATCCGAATACACTCCTGTCTGTTCAGTGTGGTATTTCAGGAGAGAGAAATGCCTTTGCATGTTCAAATAAGCAGACTGAATGGCTTCAACTCTCATCAGTCATTTATAATGATTACCATCCATTTATCTCTCTGAGTTTAAATGTTTTTTCTTCATGTGTTATGACAAACTATGCAAAGAGAGAAACAGGCAAAAGAGGAAATCCGGGTAAGAGAAAAAAGGCTTGATTTGAAGGTGTGAAAACATAATGAAAATAAAGGTCTCCTAATTGGACTCTGGGCTTTGCTCTTGGTAGCGATAGTGTAGTCAATCCCTCTGCAGCTGAAAAATTGAAAATGAGATGTGTTTTGTGCTTTAAGTATTTAATGCCAATACTAGGACATACAGATGGATAGGCTAGAGAGAACTGCCATCTTTGTGAATAGATGGGTTATGAGACACAGGGTTTCCTAGGAATTAGATGTACTCCTCTCTGCTGACTTTCCTCCCCTCTCCAGGTTTGTAAAGTGTAAGAACATGTGTCCTGTGTTATAAATGGTTCTGAAGTAATCAAGCTGGGCAAAGCACAAGACCATATGATGGCTGTCTATGTGGTATGATTTGAGGGACAGCAAAAAAACACTTGACTGAGAATATCACCAAAATTTGCACCTTTGAAATCCTTCTCCTTTTGTTCTTTAGAATGTTTTTTAGTTTGTTTATTTGTTTGGTTGGTTGGTTGGGTTTTTGTGGGTTTTCTTGAGAGAGAGAGTACACGAGAGTCGGAGGTGGGGGTTGGGGGCGGGGAGAGGCAGAGGGAGAGAGAGAGAATCTTAAGCAGGCTCCATGCTCAGCACAGAGTCTGATGTGGGGCTCAATCTCAAGACCCTGACATCATGATCTGAGCCGAAATCAAGAGCTGGTCACTTAAATGACTGAGCCATCCAGACACCCCTAGTATGTATTTTTAATTGAGCAAGTAATTCATAAGTTCTCTGTTGCTTTTCAAACCATGTAGAGGTAATTAATAGTTAATGAAATAACTTAGAAATCAGTAATTAAATTGACCATTTAAGATACCACTAAGCATTATAAGGTGACATAGAATTGGCAGGTAAGCTTTGAATAAAGGAGAGTGTGGTATATGGAATTAAGAGTGTAAGATACTGAGAGGAGGATACAGACTCACATGAATGCCCAATTAAGGCCCTTGGGAAAGCCAGAAAGGAACTGATGAAACCACTAGCTGACCGAGAATCTATAGGGGGAAGCCAAAGAAAGCTTGCCGGGGAGTTGGGGATATTGTCAAAGACAAATGTAGTATCCTTCATTAGTTTTGCCTAGGACCAGCTTGGAGTGCAGTCTCGCCCATGGAGAATGGATAGGCCAGAGATGCGGCTTTAGAAACAAGATCTAGTCCTGTGAGAGCAGGCATGGTGATGGGGGGTAGAGGGAAGGAGGCTAGACTCCAGAACCAGACCTGAGGCTGAGTTCTAATTCAACCACTAATCACCCATGTGCCCTTGAGCAAGTCATTTTACCTCACACGTAAAGTATAAACAGAAGCACACACCTCTTTAAATAGCTTCTGTAAGTGTCAAACCATTCTAGGCACATGGCGGACATTAGGAGTATATCTTTCCTAGAAATGTTGTTTATCAGTCAAGGCTTTGGCTATATAATTTCATCTTAGATGCTGTGAAGAGGTGTGCTATTTAAAGGAAATAGGAGGTGGCTCTTCTATTTTTATTAAAAAAATTTTTTTTTAAGTTTTGTTTAAGTAATCTCTACTCCCAACATGGGGCTCAAACTCACAACCCCAAGATCAAGAGTCACATGCTCTGGGGCGCCTGAGTGGCTCAGTCAGTTAAGCGTCTGCCTTCATCTCAGGTCATGATCCCAGAGGCCTGGGGTTGAGCCCTGAATTGGGCTCCTTGCTCAGCGGGGAGCCTGCTTCTCCCTCTCCCTCTGCTGCTCCCCCTGCTTGTGCTCTCTCTCTCTGTCAAATGAATAAATAAAATCTTTAACAAAAAAAAACAAAGAGTCACATACTCTTCTGACTGAGCCAGCCAGGTACCCCAAGAGGTGCCTCTTTCAAGGGATGAGTATTTGGTAAAAGGAAAATAGCTGATTGTTTTTATAACATCAAATTGTTATATATATTTTTTTCTTAGAATGACCTTCCTGCTACGGTATTTATTCATCAATTTATTAAAATGGGGTGGTTCATGGGGCGCCTGGGTGGCGCAGTCGTTAAGCGTCTGCCTTCGGCTCAGGGTGTGATCCCGGTGCTCTGGGATCGAGCCCCACATCAGGCTCCTCCGCTAGGAGCCTCCTCCTTCCTCTCCCACTCCCCCTGCTTGTGTTCCCTCTCTCGCTGGCTGTCTCTCTCTGTCAAATAAATAAATAAAATCTTAAAAAAAAAAAATTAAAAAAAAAAGGGGGTGGTTCAGGGGTGCCTGGCCAGCTCAGTTGGAAGAACATGTGACTCTTGATCTTGTGGTCGTGAGTTTGAGCCCCACGTTGGGTGTAGAGATTACATAAACAAATTTAAAAAATGGGGTTTCTCATTTGTGAGGTTCATAAAGGTTGCTATCTGCTCTGTGAAAGCCAATCCGCCACCCATCCTGTCCTTACAGAAACCTCTCCAATTCTTCCCTCTCCTGGCCTTCCTAGTGAAAAACAACTTGCTTACATTGAGTGCCCATTAAGGGACCCTGAAATGTCAACCCCAGGATAACGGTAGGAAGGGGTGAGGCAGGTATCACTTTCTATAAAGCCACAGGCTTAGAAACAAAACAAAGGAACCACAAACCTCTCTAAGATGGGCAAGCATTAAGAAAATGTTTGGCTTTATTATTAATTTAAGGAATAATAAAAGGTAATATTTATTGAATACTTAATATGTACTTTGCACTCTTCTACAAACTTCCAATGAGATAGAACTTTTAAACCTATCTCCATTTTACAGATGGAGAAACCAAAGCAGAGAGACGTGAAAATAGGTTGCCTCAAATCACACAGAAAGTGCTGCAGCCAGGATGCAGACTCCAGTGGTCTGGTATCAAAGCTTGACCACCATTTTACTGCACCACGCTGCTAGAGACTGTTACTAGACCAAAATATGAAACACTGCTTTCACAGAGGGTTTCTGCCTGTGTAGCAGAGACATCGAAAGCTTTCTCATCCTTAATCCTTTATAAAACACACCATTCACATGGATTTTAAGGCATTTGAGGATTTTATAACAAATCAGTTCCCAGTTCCAGTTCTCAGAGTGGCCAAATGTGACAGCTAATATTTTGTGTCAACTTGGCTAGGTCGGGATCCTGATATTTGGTCAAACACTTGTCAGGATGTAGCTGTGAAGGTATTTTTTTATATGAGATGAACATTTAAATCAGTAGACTTTGAGTAAAGCAGATTACTTTCCATAATCAGATGGGCCTCGTCTAATCAGTTGATGGTCCTAAGAGAAAAAAGATGGAGATCCCCTGAGGAAGAGGGAACCAACTGGTTCTACTTTTCTAGTGATACCCAGCACACTGAATACTACTAGTTTTTTTTTTTTCTTTTAAAATCTTTCCCTTGTACCGAAGCCGTAGTGTGCTGTAAGCAAAGCCGTTGTTAAATCACTGGTTACCAACAAAGGGTCTGAGGTGATTATATCTTTTTTTCCCTCCACATAGTCCCATGACTTCCCAGTCACAATTAAA
Organism: Ursus arctos; assembly: GCF_023065955.2. NCBI lineage: Eukaryota > Metazoa > Chordata > Mammalia > Carnivora > Ursidae > Ursus > Ursus arctos. The sequence goes on from NW_026623067.1 coordinate 60,900,367, forward strand.
CTGACTTTCACATACAGGAGCCCAAAAGGGCAAAGGAATGGATGCCAACAGATTTATTAGCGCCTTCCCCACATCACCTCTGTCCACCTACCTGAGAGGCAGGTGTTGAAGATGGCAAGGGCCAAAGTAAAGCCCAGTTCTCACCCAAATAAACTACCTCTGAAAAGGAAGTCCAAAATAGAAATGGCGTGAGATGTCATCGTTCCGTTCTTAGGAGGAACTGTAGAAAGAGCAACAGTTACACAGACACTTAAGATTATGTCTACGTAAATTCCAGGCAATATTCTAATTATAACCCATGGTAATTAAATGTTATCACTTAACATTCATGATTAACAAAAGTTTTCTGGCTGTTGTCAAATCTTAAGTGAAAGCTTTTAGCTTCCTTCGTTTCTTATCAATGAAACCAATTCGGAAGACTCAAAGCAGTGTCTTCAATTGGAAAGGACTCCCTCATGCATGAATGAACAATGTGTTTCCTCAGGCCACTCATGAAATGTGCTCTATCCAGGATTGCAGAAACATCTGGGATGTATATAATAAGAGGAGAACATTATGGGGGGAAAAACTCAGAAGATTCATTTTTTAAATTTATACTTTATATTTTTTTTTAACAGAAGGACTGCGTAGGGGAGAAGGGGCAGAGGGAGAGGGAGAGAGAGAATCTTAATCAGGCTCCATGGCCAGTGCAGAGCCTGACACTGGGCTCAATGTCACGACCTTGAGATCATAACCTGAGCTGAAATCAAGAGTCAGACACAACAGACTGAGCCACTCAGGCGCCCCTGAAGATTCATTTTTTAAAATGTAATAAATTTAAGAAATGAAGAAAAGACAGTAAAATATAAAGCTCAGTGGGTGAGTTTGATAGTAGTTTGGACAAGCTGAGAAAATCAGTTCTGGAAGAAGTTGGGAGGTATGGAGGGTGGAACGGGATGCCCCGACGTACATCTGGGGTGGGGGCCCACTGCATATTAGGCGTTTTGTTTCTCCTCGTTCTAAAAGATTAGTATTCTCAGATACTTTGCGGATTTTTGAAAAATAGTTCTCTTGAAATTTACTATCTCAAAAAGTGATGTTGATAAAGATGCTGTGAGGAACTGACCACTTGTATTAGTTAAATGCATGGAGGTGAACAAAACTAACAATTCAGGTAACCCCTCTGCTATGGACTGGTTTGTGGCCCCCCCAGAATTCGTATGTTGAATCCTCATCCCCAGTGTGATGGTACTTTGAGGTGGGGCCTTTGGGAGGTGATGGGGGTTCGTGCCCTTATAAAAGTGGCCTGCCCCTCCTGCCACATGAGGTCACAGTGAGAAGGTGGCTCTCACCAGATCCTGAATCTGCTGGCGCTATGATCTTGGGTCCCAGCCTCCAGCGCTGTGAGATACAAGTGTTTGTTGCTTATAAGCCACCCAATTTATGGTGTTTTTGTTGTAGCAGCCCAAGCAGACCAGCTCTCCCAAGCCTGATCCATTTGCTAATTCCCCTTGAAGTCATTTCGTAAAGTATCTCAGTTCTTCATTTCACTTCTTTATGTATGTAGATTTTCATTTAAATGATACCCAGATTTTTGTCTAGCACATTCTTTTTTTAAATTTTTTTAAAAGATTTTATTTATTTATTTGAGAGAGAGAGAGAGAGAACAAGTGGTGGGAGGAGCAGAGGGGGAGAGAGAGAGGGGCAGACTCCGCTGCTGAGTAGCGGGGCTCAATCCCAGGATCCAGAGATGACCTGAGTCACCCAGGCGCCCCACATTCTTTTAGTCTCAGAATTTACTTCTCTATAGAATAATGAATCTAAGATTATTCGGTGTTTATTATGTACTAACTGATTGTAAAGTGGTTGGCATTCACATATTATCTCATTTCATCTTAAAACATTCACAGAGGAGGTAGTATTATTATCCTCATTTTACCAATTAAGAAACTGAGGAAGAAGGAGGTTTAGACATTTACCCAAGGTCATACAGCTACCCATTCATAATGGAAAACAATTCACATTCCTTTGTCGAGGTTAATTCATGGCAACAATGACTCATTTTATTCCTAATTATCAATTATCAATCATTCTTTTGTACAACCTGTTTTACAGCCCCAGCTTTCCTCTTCCATTACAATGCATTACAATGTTCCATCCTCCCTTCCCCTAAATTAAAAAAGCACAAAGTCTGGTTAAAAAAAAAAAAATCTAGGTGGTTGAATGGGTTTGATTTTATTATTTGCTTCTTAATGGAAAGATCTGGGTCATTTCCCTCACTTTTCATGTCATCTTAATTTTAAGACCTGGTTTGTGGTATTTCATATGTCTGCTAGGAATGAAGGAAAGTCCTTCAAACTGGGTGTTTTGACTATCAGAACATTTTCATAATGATCCTTAGGTTAAGGTGTAGACCAGAAGTCATCACTGATGAATAAGAAGCCACAGCATGACCCTCTGTCCTGGCTGAAAGATGTAAAACTTGCTTTTTGAACATTCCTTTGGCAAAGTTTCCGAGCACTATTTCTAGAACAAAAGCCTCCTCCATTTGGTGCTGCAGAAATATGGTGCCTGGTTCGCTGACGGGAGTCTCCCAGCTGACCGGGTGAGCCAAGAGTCCAAGAGACAGATCTCCTAAAACTAGACAGGGCACAAGAAAAGCCTGGGGACCAAATACCTGGCACCACTTAGAAACTTATATTTATGATAAACTTAGTCTGAATTACCAAGAATTCCTCTTACTGTGGAAAACAGTGACTGTTTTCCACTCAAAAAAAAAAAAAAAATCTTATCAGGCCATCTAAGCTCGTCAAAAAAAGGGGTGTCTCAGAATGTAGGCCACTGCAGGTGATGTTATTATCTAAAGGAAAATTCTGTATTTGGCAATGCTTCTTAAACTTCAATGTGAATGTGACTCTCCCGTGGATCTTATCAAAGATAGATTCTGATTCAGGGGTGGGTTCTGAGATTTTGCATTTTTTTTTTATTATGTTGGTCACCGAACGTACATCATTAGTTTTCGATGTAGTGTTCCGTGATTCATTGTTTGCTTATAACACCCAGTGCTCCGTGCAATACGTGCCCTCCTTAATACCCATCACCGGGCTAGCCCATCCCCCCACCCCGAGATTTTGCATTTCTAACAGCTCCCGGGTGAGGCTGATGCTACTGGTCCCTGAACCCCTATGGAGAAATGTATGGAGAAAGGAGATCACTTTTCTTGTTTGTTGTTGTTGTTGTTTTTTGAGAGAACGCACATGCACAAGAGAGCATGGAGGGGGAAGGGGCGGGGGAGAGAGAGAGAGAATCTTTTTTTTTTTTTTAAGATTTTATTTATTTATTTGACAGAGATAGAGACAGCCAGCGAGAGAGGGAACACAAGCAGGGGGAGTGGGAGAGGAAGAAGCAGGCTCACAGCAGAGGAGCCTGATGTGGGGCTCGATCCCATAACGCAGGGATCACGCCCTGAGCCGAAGGCAGACGCTTAACGACTGCGCCACCCAGGTGCCCCAGAGAGAGAGAATCTTAAGCAGGCTTCATGCCCAATGTGGACCTGGACACAGGGCTCCATATCACGACCCTGAGATCACGACCTGGGCTGAAATCAGCAGTTGGAAGCTTAACAGACTGAGCCACCCAGGCGCCCCGGGGGATTACCTTTCCAACGTAGCTAGCCCATGGTCGGCTTATTTGTTTTTCCTTTTCCTGAAGGCTTGTGCTATATAATAAAAGCTACTTCACTTTCTTTCCACCTTGTCACTTGTGTTCGGAGCAACACAATGAAAGGGCAAGCTGTAACTTGTGAACAGCAGACACATTAATAAAAGGAAGCTCCAGAGGGAGAACTCACAACCAGCCTGTTGCCATGACGCCAGGTTAATGACTGCGCTGGAAGAGTGATTCTCCCTGGAGCAGGTATCAAGTGACAGCATCTTAATTACCCGTGGAAAGACTGCCCCTTTCCCAGCAAACAATTATTTCCTGATCGATACCCCTGTCTTGGTAAGTACACTTTCTGACCATTTATAACCAAACATCTGATACACTTTGCCTGAGATGGAGAACTACCTTCTCAGTTATCGCTACGCATCAGCAGCCCCAACCCACAGCACACGCCAGACCTTCTACGTGTAGCTGGTCTGAATTGTTTGAAACTCTTCATTATTTGTTATGCCTCAGTGACTCTTGACTACAGATGGAGAAATAAGAAGGGCACACAACGTCCCTTCTAGCAACTTCTTTTATGCTTGCAGATGAAGTCTCAGTTTGGGGGAAGGAAGGAGGTTTGTCTCCAGCCCTCTCTGAGGCATCTCCCGACCTTGGTCCCCTGCCACTCGCCCTCCTCACCACCCTACTCACTTCACTTTTGGTCGTGGCCCACAGGACTCGGGGACGGTTGTCCCATCTGACACCTGATGAGATGTGGGTTTGGAGGGCAGTGCAGCTCTCACTTCCCCTCTTGGTTCTCTGTTTTACTTCCCTCCGTAACATCACCACACTGTGTTGAAATTTTCATTAATGAGTGTCCTGGGTCGAATAATGTCCCCTTAAATTAATTTCTACCAGGAACCTCAGAATGGAATCTTGCCTGGAAATAGAGTCTTTGTAGATGTAATTGGTTAAGACGAGGTCACAGTCAGTTAGGATGAGCCCCAAATCCAATCACTGGTATCCTTCTAAGAGGAAAGGACACACACATACTCAGAGGAGAGGGCCATGTGACAGTGGAGGCAGAGGTTGGATGCAAGCCAAGGAATTCCAAAGAGTGCCAGCAACCATCAGAAGTGAGGAAAAGACAGGAAGGATTCTCCCCTGAGCCTTTAGAGGGAGCATAGCCAGTAACATGATTTCAGAGTTCTAGCCTCCAGAACCATGAGAGAATAAATTTCTACTGTCTGAAGCCACCCAGTTTATGGTATTTTGTCACGGCACCCATGGGAAAGTGATAACAATGAGTGAGGGAAATGAAAGGAATTAAAAGGTACACTGGAAAATTTAAAAGTGTATGGCAAGTGTGACTTCTCTTACGATCTAAAGAGAAAGCTCAGAGAAGCCCTTCACAGGGCCCCATTTCCTCACCTTGCTCAAGGTTCAAGTCAGGACTTTCCATGGGAGCATCTTCTTCAAACCTCCACAGTTCGAATCTCCACCCACCGCTTGGGAAATTTCCCACACAACCATTAGGGATAGGTTTGCCAATTTCAAGCCCAACACCAGAAACGGAAGCAGATGCTGCAGCCCTGACGAGCCCCCTCAATTGTGTAATGTCTAATCCCGATGTATAACTCACCGTGGTTCTGTTTCTCCTGTTGAACAATAACCAGTCCAGAATCTGGTACCAGATGTGGGGTGTCCTGGTTACCTACAGCTGTGTAACAAAACTTCCCAACACTTCTTGGCTTAAAACAAGAATAATCATTTTATTAAATCTCATGATTACTGTGGGTTTGGTAATTGGTAAGTGCTAGTGTGGTAGCTCTGTCTCGGTCCTTACTTTTAGACATCTGCTAATGGTCTTCTCAAGGCCCTTCTGTTTCCGCCCACCAATGCCAATGGCAAATGCCACTTGTTTTAGGATTTTGCTATGGCAGCATTCAATTTCCAGGTACCAAATCTTCTTCTGATATCTATTACTGCCTTAAAACTCTTCCCAAACAACAATAATAATTTTATTATCTCTCAGAGTTTCTGTGTCTGAAGGATTCTGGGAAGGACTTGACTGCCAGGCTCTGCCTCAGGGTCCTGATGTGGTTGCAGTCAGATGATGGAAGGAGCTGGAATAGCAGGGACATGGAGCAGCTGGGGGCTGGCCAGGCATCTCTCTCTTTACCTGTGGTCCCAGGCCTCTCCATCTGGTCTCTCCTCAGTGCACTGTGGCCTTTTAGCAGTGAGCCATTCGTAGGGGCTGAAGGCTTTAACAGCAAGGAGCCCAGTGAATAAGGCAACACCTTCAACGACTTACCTTATTTTTGTTCCAAGAATGTGTCTTCTCCCCCTTCTCCAAAAATACTAATATTTTTTTTCCTTTTTAGTTTCCATCTCCTTCCATAGTTTGTTTCTTCCAAAATTTTTTGTTTGCTCTCTATCTTTCATAAGTGTCATTATTTTAATTTGGTTCTATTTCATTAACTATGAGGTTAAACCTTTTAAAGCTGCTTATGGGTCACATGCACTTTTTTCCCCTTTGAATTGCCTTTTCATTTCTTTTGCCCATTTTCTAATTGTGGTGATTGTCTTTTTTTGAAGGGTTTACAGAAGTCTTTATATGCTAATGACACCATTTGCCATTTATATAGTACCTGTTATTCTCCCATTAGTTGTCATATTTTCCCCAACCTAAAAACTAGGATAAGTGCTATATAAAAGGATGTTTACCTGATTTACAAATTTTTCTATATATCTGAAGATTTATAAAAATCTATAAAAATAAATTAGTTATAATTTAACAATTTTGAAGAAAATAATAAAAATTTCTGAAATAAGAACTATTCTTAAAGTTCCATACCTATTAGGTAATGGTTCTCAACTCTGGCTGCACCTCAGAATCATTTGGGGAACTTTCAAAAGTACTGATGTCTGGGTGCTAGTCCCACCAAAGATTGGTCTTGAGCTGCTTATGTGCAGCCAGGGTTGAAAGTCCTTGCTATAGATAAATGAATCCTCCTGATCAGAGCTGGCTACCTGTGGGTCAAGTTTCCCTTCAGAAAACTTGGGGCTGGTCATTGCACCGGGGTCTTATCCTTCTGGGTTCTTCCGAGCAGTCTTTTTTTTTTTTTTTTTTAAGATTCATTTATTTATTTGAGAGAGAGAGAGAGAGAGAGAGAGAGAACGTGAGCAAGTTTGAGCTGGGTGAGGGGGCAGAGGGAGAGGGAGGGAGAATCCCAAGCAGACTCCCCACTGAGTGCAGAGCCCAACTCAGGGCTTGATCCCAAGACCATGACCTGAACAGGAAGAGTTGAAGCCCAACCGACTGCACCACCCAGGCGCCCCCTGAGTAACCTCTTTATTGAGAGGTTACAGGAAGTCCATTTGCTCATATGCGTCTCCTCTTCCTCTTCTGTCCAGACCCCCAGGTCCAAACCTAGACCTAATGAATCAGAGTTTGCATTTAAATCAAATTCCTGGATGATTCATGTGCACATTAAAGCTTGAGATAGACAAATCCACAGGGAATTGTCCACCAGGCTGTAAACTACAGTAGGGCAGGGACCTTGTCTATCTTGTCCAGTGCTGTGCTATCAGACCTGCAATTATATGTGTTGAATTAGTGGATTTGCTTATTAAAGGAAGTTAAACATGTTATACGATGTGGGTCATATAATATGCATCAACAAGGCTTTCTTTGGGTGCCACTATGACAGGCAGAATCATATTGTGGATATATTTTGCTCAGTGCAGCATGATATTTGTATATGCTGTATTATTATGACATGGGTTGCTTGGCATAGTTGTACTCTTAACAGGTGTAATGACTTATTACTATTTGTATTTTTTTAACACTTCATAAGGGACTTTGTGTATCTTTATTTATTCCCTACAGTGTGCAAGGACTCAACTCTGTGAACCAGGAGAACATGTGTGTCTTCACTTAAGACATAGGCAAACGCGAGCGGCGCCTGGGTGGCTCAGTCGGTTAAACATCTGCCTTCAGCTCAGGTCATGATCCCGGGGCCCCAGGATCAAGCCCGCATCAGGCTCCCTGTTATGCCTCTTCCCTCTGTTTGTGCTCTCTCTCTCAAATAAGTAAATAAATCTTTTTTTTTTTTAAAGACATAGGCAAACACGAGATTGAAAGAGTTGTAGACGATTGTACAGTGAGTTAATGCCAAACTAGAATTTGCACTCAAAACTCCCAAGTTTCTAGAAAGACTCCTGGCTAACCACCTGTCATTGAAGGCTTGTATTTGGAACTCAGCTGTATAATGCTGATGAAGTTCAAACTTCTGCAGCATGAACACGAGAGAATTATAATATAGGTAATAAAACATTTCATTTAAAGGCATTTCCCCTAGTTTTCCATACTAACACGTTTGGTTTCAAGCAACTAATTAAAGCCTACAGTAAAGCCCCCAAATGAATATTGACAATATAGACCTGTAAGGATTTCATGAAATAACTTTAAAATAAAATTATGCTGGTTATTTGTCAGAAAACTAACATGAAATTGCTCTGCCTTTTATAGCTCTATATCCTTATGCACGGGGAAGGGAACATATTCTGTTCTGTGGAACTGTCACTTTCTTTTTTGCCTCAGAAAATAAACCTTCATTCCTTTTTGATGACATCCAGAATAATCTCTGATCATATAATTTACTTCTCAGTTCACCAGAGGATATTTGTAGCGAAGTGAACTTCAGAGATGGATGTTTAGGATAATGTTATGACGTTAGAGGCGAAGTAGATAAGAGGCATTTGGAAGGAATTCGTGACAATGTGATAATCTTTTATAAATAATTCTGTCCTCGCCTATTTTTATATAGGAGTGTCATTAGATGTATTCAACTATCTTTTTCAATAGACTTTATTGTTTAAACCCGAGAGCGAGAGCTGTTTAGTTGCCTCCACATCCCTCAGAATTTTGTACGTGACACGGCCTCATATTTGAGTCCCACAAATAGTTGTTTAATTGAATTACTCAACTGTGCTGTGAGACCCCATGTTTACATTCTTTAGATGTAGACCCCCCAAAAACCTAAAGTAATAATGATAAACACTAAACTCATTATCCTCAAATAGATTAAAATGGGGGTGCTATTAAACTGGAAATCTAATTTCTATAAAGTCAGCCCTTAGAGTGAACACCATCCGTGGCATTACACCACCACTTCTCCCTGGAGCTTTCTTCCCTGTACCCTTGGTTAAAGCAGAAGGACAACAATTTTGGATGTGGCGGGGTGGGGGGGTCATACACCACAGATCTGGATGTGCTTTATTCTAGAAATGAGTGACCAATGTAAGCAAAGTTTTACCTGAACGGATCTGGAAAGAAGAAACAATAGCCTCCATGTATTGAGAACTCGTAAGTATCAGGTACTATATTAAATTCTTTATAAAAACAAATTCCGCTATTACTGCCTCCTATTTACAGATAAGGACAGATGGAGGAACCGAGACTAAGAACGAGTGAGTTACTTTCCCAGGCCAGTGAGTGGCAAGGCTGGGGTTTGAACTCAGGCTGTCTGGCTCCAGCCTCATTATTCTCTATGGTACACTGCCTCTCCAACACGATTGTTAAAGTTTCTTTTTTCTTGTACAATGAATGAAGACCTTTTCCACACCCGTTCAGAACTAATTTGTCCTGCATCCCGTTCCTAGTTCACTGGATAAGCTTATTCATAAAGCCTATCATTAAAAACCCGCACCCTCAAATGAGCATGGGAAGCCAACAGTTTAAGGGATTCCAGTAGCAATTAGCTTTCCCCAAATAGCACGTTTTGTTTAGCAAGGACTCTGGAAAGCCAAAGAAGTCGTGCTAAATCACCGTGATGTTAGTGGGCCACGGTGTTTCTGAATGAGTGGGGTGCTCCAATGGTTTCTCTCTCCTGGGCTGAGTGTCCCTGTCTGTATGAGAGGGAATTTGGACTACCTGATGGCTAATGTTCCTTCCATGCCTATACCACCTACCTTGGCTTGTCACTGTTTCCCAAGGATGTGGGGTGGGCCCGTGACTCCCCAGGGCTCCGTGATCTTCATCTACAGTTCTGGGCTGCTCTTGAAGCAAGTATGAAGGACAAGAGGCCAATAATGTAAAACACATATATGTAGTGACATAACAAGACACAACTGATGGAAAGGAATACAAAGAAATTTCATGAAACCCATATAAATGGATAAATGATATAGGCATTTGTTGGTCCTCCTTGGTATGACCAATGCAAGAGGCATTAACATGGAGGACACAGCTCATGACAACTCTTTGTCAGTGTTCCTGTGGAATGCTGGCTTCTCCTCCTGACCTATACAGTAAATACCTATAGAGCACCTACTATGCGCTGGACGCTGTGTTAGACATTGGGGGGGGGTATGTCTTAGTTCATTTGGGCTGCTATAAGAAAAATGCCAGAAACCAAATAGCTTATACACAACAGAAATTTATTTCTCACTGTTCCAGCGGCTAGAAAGTTTAGGATCAAGCACTAGCTGATTCCCTATCTGGTGAGGTCCTCCTCCTGGTTCATGGATGGCTTTCTTTTCATAACCTCACATGGTGGAAATGGCGAGCTAACTCCGTGGGGTCTCTTTCATAAGGGCACTCATGCCAAACGGGAGGGCTCTGTCCTCATGACCTAATTACGTCCTAAAGGTCCCCACCTCCTACTACCATCACCTTGGGGGTTAGGATTTCAACACACGAATGTAGGGGGACCCAGACATTTAGTCAATAGCAGTGTCAACAAAACTGACAAAGATCCTCGTCCTCGCGGAGTTCATATTCATTTTAGATGGAGCCACGCTTTGTTCTTTTTGTTCAGATGCTTCTCTGTATTTCTGAGCCTCTTCGTGGGTAAAAGGGTAAAATGGAGCAAGCTGCATAAAATGAGGCAACAAAGGTCTTGCACCACAAACAGCGCCGGCCGCCTGACCATGGATGGCGCAGGAACGCTCTGCGGTGGGATGAGCACGAGGCGAGGCCCCGAGGCATCGCCAGCGTCTGCGTGGGTACTGCTGCCGGTTCAGCTTCGGAGCTTCCCTCTTCCCGGGACGAAATGCCTGACGAAGGTGGATTTTTAAAAAATGGACTCAGTGGTGCCTGGTGGTTCAGTCAGTTAAGTATCTAGCTCTTGATCTCAGCTCAGGTCTTGATCTCGGGGTCTTGATCTCCGGGTCGTGAGTTTGGGCCCCACGTTGGGCTCCACAATGGACTTGGAGCCTACTTAAAAAAAAAAAAAAAGTGGCCTGAGATATTTTAAGTACAGGTTGAAAAATGAAAGCAAAACGCCAGCTCCCCTCAGCAGGTGGAGGCTGAGATTCCTGTCGGAGTTCCTCCTGAAGTAATCGTATGCTAGCTGCCTCTCCACTTGCATTCTTGCCCTATCCTGTCCTTCTCATCACATCCCTTTCCTTTCCGCTGTTGGAGCTAAGTGTAACAGAATGTGCAGAGAATAAACAGGCCCCCAGCCTTCCGAGCTGCAGAGTGGCGCCCAGCAGTGCAGTGGACAGGAAACACTCTGGGCGGTAATTGCTGTTCAGAAAGCCTGGCTGCGTTTAATTCTTGTGGGTCCTTCTCCTGCTACAGTGATGCTCTTCCTTGTCACAGACGACAGTCTTGTCCCTGGAACCTGTGATCTCTCTGCTCCCACACTCTGGACCAGCAAGCTGCAGCCTGACTTGTGAAGCCTAGCTGGACTTGGAAGGAAACAGCTGGAGACACTGATGATGTCACAGTATGTATTATGAGTAGGAAGTCTGAAGTTATTCTTGAAGTTATGGTTGTCCTTCATTTTCCTGATGGTACCATCTTCAAGCCCTCTCCTGCAGCCGCTGCCCATGGGAGTTGGACCCTGGTGGGCTTCATCACTCTCTCCCCCTGGGTTCCTAGCCAGGCTCTGGGAAGGAGCTTCTCAGAGTGCTTTCAAAGTGTGGGGCTTACCTAGTCCTAAGACCTACACATTGTGCACGCAGCTCCTCTTCCACTTGCCTGCTCCTCACCCTAGGGCCAGAGATGAGGGGGTTTGGAATGCAGGGCTGAGCATGGGAAAGTGCTCTTGCTTTTAGAACTAAGGAGTGATGCAGCCTGCCCACCGCCTACAGGATATGACTCAGTGGAGGAAGGTGTCACATTTCCCTCCCATGCTTCTCTCCCTGGAGCTGTCTGCCATCATGCAGCACCGGGTTCCCAAATTCCGCCTTTACCTCTCCTTAAGTTCATCATCTCAGGGCTCATTCCCTAGGATCCCCTTCCGTGTGATAACAGTGGGGAGTGGGTCTTCTTTATTGAATTTATTATGGGAGTGGTTGTCAGCAAAACAGCCAAAGGATCTCTACTTCCTTATTCAGATGACTGGCGAATTAGGATTCCAAGATGTAGACCACAGCGCAGCTGTGGGTCGGAAATGACAAGCATGTCCCTGAAGAGGCTGTTCCTTATTAGGTAGTCTGAAAGAGTCTTGTTTGAGCTGTAAGGCAGGCTGGATGTTTACTTGGAGAAAAAGAAACATCTGATATGTTCAGGGAGTCATAAGGCGAGTTTGTTTTGCTAACATCGTGCATCTGGTACTAGGAATCATTTGAACTAGTTGCTCAGTGGTCCCTAGAGGTAGATTCTGAGGTTCTTCTGCAGACTATTTTATCTAGCAAGTCTGAGGTAGGCCCTGGGGGTACAGTCTCACAAGCGTCCCGCCTCCTCTTTCCCCGTCCAGGCGATTGTTATCCGGGAAGTGGAGAAGATGCAGACTTAAACCAGTGATTTTCAGACTAGCCCGCCTCAGAATGACCTGAAGGGCTGGTGAAAACGCCCCTTCCCCCTAGAGTTCCTGATTTTAAAGGTCTGGGCGGCCCAAGTGTTCGCATGTCTAACAAGTCCCCGGTCTTGGTGAGGCTGCTGTGCCCGGGACCGCACACTGTGAGAAGCACTGACGGAAACAGCACAGTTTCCCTGTGGGAATCCTTCGCCTGGGCAGCCCTTTGACTGCCCTGGTAGGCCTGGGGGTGGGCTGGATGCGTGCGGCCCGCCGAGTTCAGGAGTCGTACTGCGGTCTGAGAATGCACCCGGCAACGACTGGTGGCTTTCGTGGCCCCGTCCTGTGCTGTTGCCCAGAAGGATTCTGAACAAGGCCAAGGCTGCCCCCGCTTCCTGGAGCACGGCCAAAGCCGGAGGGTAGCCCGCTTCTGAGCCTTTCTGCCTGTGTATTCCACTGGCCTCCAGAGGGGTCACTCTTGGCCCGACTGTTACCAACATCACCACGTTGGTGGTGTTGGCAGCTGTCAGCCTCTCGTCTGCTATTTAAGAAAAGATGGTTTAATAAAAGAGATAGCTTTTAATAAGAGAGTCCTGACTTGCCAAAACCACTATAGCATAATCTCCCTTGAAGGCACAGCTGCACATACATTTTAAAATCCTAAATGTCTAGTATCTTTATGTTCAAGAATCTTTTAAACATTGGTTGGCTGAGGGAGGGGGAGCTCTGTAGCTAAGGTGGGAAGGAAATATTTTTACCATATGCTCTTTTTTACCATTTGAATTTTGAATTTGAATGAACTCTTAAAATAAATGCATCTTGGGGTGCCTGGCTGGCTCAGTCAGTAGAGCACGAGACACTTAATCTTTCGGGGTCGTGAGTTCAAGCCCCATGTTGGGCATGGTGCCTACTTAAAAAATAATAATAATAATAATAATAAGGAAGAAAAAAGAGGGGCGTCTGGGTGGCTCAGTCATTAAGCATCTGCCTTCTGCTCAGGTCATGATCCCAGGGTCCTGGGATCGAGGTCCTGGGATCGAGGCCCTTCTCATGGGAGCCCCACGGGGAGCCTACTTCTCCCTCTCTCACTCCCCCTGCTTGTGTTCCCTCTCTCGCTGTCTCTCTCTCTGTCAAACAAATAAATAAAATCTTAAAAAATAAATTCAAGTCAAAAAGGTGACAAAACAAAACCTCTAACATTGCACCATAGCACCAACTGGCATAAACAACATTAATCCAAGCATCCTGTTTTCCTTTAAATTTTTTGTTTATTTTTTAATATGGAATATATTCATATAGTTCAAAAAGTTTGAATATATAAAAACATATACAGTATGCTGTGGTTTTTTTTTTTTTATGGTACGTTTCTGATTTTCATCCCCCTTTTGACTGAGTTCTTACCCTCCATCCCTATGGCTAATCACTTTTATTAGTTTCTAGTATATCCTTCCAGAACATTTTATGCCCTCCTCCTCCACCACTACTGTGTTCCATTTCTCAGTCCGTTGGCAGTTTTTTGGGTATCCTTTCAGAAATGTTTCATGTGTATCCAGAATATATATGAATAGCTGCAGAAATTAGTTTCGCCTCTTCCAGAAATGGAATCTTAAACCAGTTACTTAGGAATCACTTCATCAGTACTAGTCAGAATGCCTGACAGACTCGCTGCTATCCGTGAAGGAAAGGACCCTTGGTATAACCAACCCACGTTCTTGCTTGCTCCCCCTCCCTCTGCCTATAAAAGGCTTTCATTTTGTATGGCTCCCAGGAGCTCCTTTCTGTCTGCTAGATTGGGTGCTGCCCAATTCATGAATCACTGAATAAAGCCATTAAGAGCTTTAAAATTTACTCAGATGAATTTTGTTTTTTAGTAGTGCTTTAAGGTGATTTGTCTGAAATTGATGCATAGGTCGGATTGAAGTAGAGGAGAGCGATTCGCAGGTTTTGCTATAATCCCAAGTGAAGGTATACGAACCAACCATGGGAATGAGAATGGAAAGAAAGGGGTTAGAGAAAATTGGGTAACTTGCATGGCAAAAGAAATTTTGCAGATGCAGTTAAGGTTAAGGACCTTGGGACGACAGAGTATCCTGGTTTGTCCAGATGAGCCCAGTGTAATCAATGAGTTCTTAAAAATAGAGATGTTTTCCTGGTCGTGGGGAGAGGGAGATGTAATTATGGAAGAATGCAATCTTGCAATGTTGCTGGCTGTCAAGATGGAGGAAGGGGGCCACAAGCCAAGAAATGGGGCATGCCTCTAGAAGCTGGGAAAGGCAAGGAAATAGATTGTTTCCTTGAGTGTCCAGAAAGGAACACAGCTCTGTTGACACCTTTAGTCTGGTGAGACGCACGTTGGAGTTCTAACCTACAGAATTCTGAGATAGTACATTTTTTAAAATGAGGTATAATTGACATACAATATTATGTTAGTTTCAGTTGCACAGCATAATGATTTGATATTTCTATATATTGAGAAATGATCACCACAATAAGTCTAGTTAACATCTGTCACCATACATAGTTACAGACTTTTTTTTTGTGATTAAGAACTTTTAAGATTTACTCTCTTAGCAACTTTCAAATATGAATTATGCCATTCCCATGACTTATTTATTTAATTTTATTTTAAGATTTTATTCATTCATTTGAGAGAGAGAGAGAGAACGGGAGAGCAAGAGAGCATGAGCTGGAGAGAGGGGCAGCGGAAGAGGGAGAAGCAGACTCCCCACTGACCACAGGACCCTGGGATCACGACTGGAGCTGAAGGCAGACACCCAACCAACTGAGCCACCCAGGTGCCCCATGACTTATTTATTTTATAACTGGAAATTTATATCCTTTGACCCCTTTACCCATTTCACCCATTCCCCACCCCCACCTCTGTCAACCACCAATCTGTTCTCTGTATTTATGAGCTTGGTGTTGTTGTGGTTTTAGATCTCACATATAAGTGAGAGGACGCCATTTGTGTTGTTGTAGGTGATTGAGTTCATGGTAATTTGTTATAGCAGCACTAGAAAACTGACATATGTACTAGTCAGTCTGTACTAGTCAGTCTGTAATGTAACTAGTCGGTAAATGACTGCATACATTATAAGGTATTTCTGTTTGTCAAAAAGTCCTCCCTCCTCCATATACATCAGGTTCAGTAGTGACTCCAGATATGTTCCCAGGTTAACCCACTGCCTAAAATGCCCTCTCCATTCCCTTATATTTATTTAAGATTTTTAATTTCTTTTTTTTAATGTTTTTTTATTCTATTATGTTAGTCACCATACAGTACATCCCTGGTTTCCGATGTAAGGCTCGATGATTCATTAGTTGTGTATAACACCCAGTGCACCATGCAATACGTGCCCTCCTTACTACCCATCACCGGTCTATCCCATTCCCCCACCCCCTCCCCTCTGAAGCCCTCAGTTTGTTTCTCAGAGTCCATAGTCTCTCATGCTTCATTCCCCCTTCTGATTACCCCCCATTTCTTTATCCCTTTCTTCCCCTACCCATCTTCCTAGTTCTTATGTTCCATAGATGAGAGAAATCATATGATAGTTGTCTTTCTCTGCTTGACTTATTTCACTTAGCATTATCTCCTCCAGTGCCGTCCATGTTGCAGCAAATGTTGAGAACTTGTTCTTTCTGATAGCTGAGTAATAGTTTCTAAGTAATCTTTACACCCAACATGGGGCTTGAACTCACAACTCCGAGATCGGGAGTCGTCACATGCTCTATTGACTAAACCAGCCAGGCGCCCCTCCGTTCCCTTTTATTTAGGTTATTCAGGTTCAGCTAGAGACCTATTTCTTTCAGATTACTCTAATCCCTTCTTTTCAAAGTGTTGTCTGCACTTAATCATTACTTTCCTACCTTGGTTTTCAATTATTTAAAGTCTCTAATGTCTTGCTTCCCATAATTAGATTTTAGGCTATTGGAGGACCAGGACCGTATTTTACATTTTTTGTGTCCTTTCCTGAGAAAACTACATATGCATATGTGATCAGACCATAATGAAGAGTTTGTTAGAAAATTTTCAAAAAGATTTATTTATTTCAGAGAGAGAGAGAGAAAGAGAGAGAGAGAGAGAGAGAGAGAGAGGCAGGGAGCAGCAGAGGGAGAGGAAGAGAGAATCTTAAGCAGACTCCACGCTCAGCAGGGAGCCCCCACATGGGTGGGGCTTCATCTCACCACCCCAAGATCACAACCAGAACCAAAACCAAGAGTTGGACACTCAAGTGACTGTGCCACCCAGATGCCCCTGTTAGAAAATTTTTAAAGTTAAAAATTTTAAAGGCAAATTATTGTCTATCAAAAAAGAATCATTGAATTCTAAATTATAATGCCATTCAGTGAGGAAACAATCCAATTGTCAAGTGGCTTTTGCCAAGAATATACCCATTGCGTAAAGAAAGGCATATCTGTGCATGTTTTATAGTGAAGTGGCAAGTTAAGCTATAAGAGAAATGGAGGAGCTATCTCCGGTTGCAAATGATTTATACATACTTAACTAAAGATGAATAGCAACATAGTATTTCCCACCAGCTTGGGAAAGAGATCAGCTTATCCTGCTGAGTAGAATGGACAGGTGTGTTGTTAATGATGGAAAAGCACTGGACACCTTAGGATAAACTCTAAGTGTGCTGCCCTCACAACTCTTAGCCTGTTCACACCTCCATTCAATTTAATTCTGTCTCTTGTAACAGGAAAATTCAACCCTTAGTAAGTTGCTGCGATTGACATCCTACTCAGTATTATGCGTATCAGAAAATGATCCCAAACCTGAAGTTTTGCTGCAAAATATGCATGTATTTAGCATCAGCCAAATGATCAAGAGGGTCCTTGAGCCTCTTCATTGAGGAGAGCAGGATGAGCCGTGAAGGAAGGGTAGGACAAGGTGTGAGATTATCTGAGGTTCTTATAATATTGTTGATATCCTGATGTACTCATCTGCTAATCCCTGTACCCGTTTACTCATAAGAGGACATTCATTAGCATAATCCTCTCGATTGTGATGATTTTGTAATTATCAATTCCATTTGCATGTTCTTTTTATTTTTTATTTTATTTATTTATTTTTTAAAGATTTTATTTATTTATTTGACAGAGATAGAGACAGCCAGCGAGAGAGGGAACACAAGCAGGGGGAGTGGGAGAGGAAGAAGCAGGCTCATAGCAGAGGAGCCTGATGTGGGGCTCGATCCCATAACGCCAGGATCACGCCCTGAGCCGAAGGCAGACGCTCAACCGCTGTGCCACCCAGGCGCCCCTGCATGTTCTTTTTAACTGTGTGATTGAGCTCCAAGGACAGAGGATAATTTGCAGCAGGGTCTGAAATTGAGCAGAAGAGGTTTATCTCCATATGCAACACGTGGATAAGCAGGGGAGAGAGTGCAGAGGGCATGCTACTAAGCAACAGTGAGTCAGTCCCCTGATGGAAGGGCAGTGGTGTGATTTGTGAGTCAATCGATCCCTTATCAACAGCCACGGCTGTCTCATTCCACTGCTTTTTTCTCTTCGTCTAGTGGGCACCTAAACAGTTCAACTAGGATGGAGCGCCCAGAGAGATTCATCTTCCTGCTTTCCCAAAATTAGTAGCCAGGCTACTTATTCAGCTGTCCTAAATAAGTCTTCCTTGCCTCTTTGCAGCGTGTCTGCTAGCCTTCACCCTATGCTTCATGATACATTGGACATATCGCTGGGCACATTGGTTCAAGTGATGAGAAATACATTTTATCCATTAAATGACAACACATCCCGATAGGTTCCAATGAAAGCCCAATGTCCAATGAAAGCCTAACATCCAATGAAAGCCGAATACCAGACGTTAGCAAGAGCTCTTGCTTGTTTGATAAGTTCGTAGCTAAAACAGTTCAGGAGCCTGAGCATAAAGTTGGCATTTTATTTAAGTAGAAGACTGGACTTAGCTCTGCCCCCCAGCTTGGTTTGGGCATAGTGCTGAGGCCCCACCCCAGAGCCTGTCCTAACAGGTGAATGGGTCACCTTCTCAGTCTGGTCCTGTGTTTTGTGTTTGTCAAGGGTCTCGTCAGCAGTCACTGACCCCTTCCTCTGTCTCCCCACAGCCCCTTGTCTATTCTTTTCCTGTGTCTTTTGTTCTGCCTCTGGATTAATTTTCATTGTTTATATGGATGCCTCCACCTGTACTAAGATTAAGTCCTTGCCAGTAGAGAAGTTGCTAACTCACATTTAAATCTCCCTCAGGACAGAGCAAAAATTAGGGGCTCCTGGCTTGCTCTGTTGATAGAGTGTGCAACTCTTATCTCGGGGTTGTAAGTTCGAATCCCATGTTGGGCAAAGAGTTTACTTAAAAAAAACAGAGGAAAAAAAGGACATAGATGGGCGCCTGGGTGGCTCAGTGGGTTAAGCGGCTGCCCTTGTCTCAGGTCATGATCCCAGGGTCCTGGGATCGAGCCCCACGTCAGGCTCCCTGCTCAGTGGGGTGTCTGCTTGTCCCTCTCCCTCTGCCCTTTCCCCCACTCATGCTCTCCCTCCCTCACTCTCTCTCTCTTTCAAATAAATAAATAAAATCTTAAAAAAAAAAGGGGGGGACATAGTAAAGGTCTGTGTTGATAGTAGATAGATAATAAACGTTTGCTGAGTATCTTTTGAGGGAATAGTGCTAACGGAATTAAGTGTTAACTTTTCAGATTTCTCTAGCTGCAGCTGCTATAGGTTCCCCTTTTTTCCTTCATTTATTCTTTAAAATTTAATTAATATAAGTTAATTTTAAAGCCTGGGAACTCTACCCATTCCCCAAAAAGGGAAATTACCCGTTGTCTCTCAACCATATATAATACCCATATACATTATGGTGTTTATCTATCCAGGCTATTTTCCCTCCATGTGTACATGTATATAGAAATGAGATATAGTGTTTTGCAATCTGATTTTTCACACTAAAAATATGTAATCTGTATGTATTTACATATAATCAAGGGTTAGCTGGCTGGCTCAGTCAGTGAGTGTGTGACTCTTACTCTCAGGGTCATGAGTTTGAGCCCCACGTTGTGTGTGGAACCCACTTAAGAAAAAAATCAAAAATATACATAATCGATATATCCATATATTACTATCTTGACAGCTGCAGAGCTTTTCATTGTAGAGATGTACTTTATGGTTCTATATTTATATTCCTTTCTAATTTTTGACTTTTCAAAGCCAGCTAAGATCTTGTTTCTTGGCCTCAACTATCTTGTTAGCTTGAAGTCCACCCGTCAAAGAGACCCACAGTATCCTGTGTGGTTACAGCAACCCTTAAATCCATCACGACCCAGAAGAGTCACCTAGTGGTTGGTTGCATAAGATCTTTTTTGTATCTTTAACCAAATTGTGTGGACTACAGTAAAGAAAACTGTATTAATTCATTAAATCTACTTCATTCTTTTGATAAGGAAAATGTATCTGGGAATATATGAGACTTAAAATGACCATTCACTGGGGCACGTGGGTGGCTCAGTCGTTTAAGCATCTGGTTCTTGATTTTGGTTCAGGTCATGATCTCAGGGTTGTGAGATAGAACCCCGGTCAGGCTCCATGCTCAGCATGGAGTCTGCTTAAGATTCTCCCTCTCTCTGCCCCTCGCCCCACTCTCTTTCTCTTTCTCTAATAAAGATAAATAAGTAAAATCTTTAAAACAAATGATCACTCGCAACTTATGACACTTAGTATCTGAACGGGATTCATTGTCCATAGAGGTCTCTCAGTAACTTCAAACTCTGGGCCAATTGTAAAGAAACACTGATGAAACCGAAATCAGTCACAATGAGCAGGATAAAAAAAATCAATGTGGGAATTCATTCAAATACTCAAGTGTTTTTTAAAAAGATTTATTTATTTATTTTGGTGGGGGGAGGGGTAGAGGAAGAGGGAAAGAGAGAATCCCAAGCAGACTCCTGCTGAGCGAGGATCCTGTTGTGTGGGACAGATCCCTTGACCCTGCCCCTGATCATGACCCGAGCCAAAACCAAGAGTCCAGCGCCAAGTGACTGAGCCACCAAGGTGCCCCCAAATTCTCAAAAATGTTAATGGTTTCATACTAGTTTCTTTCCTTCCCCCCCTTTGAAAATGATCATCAGTTAATCTGTATAGTATTTTACATAAATACACTTAAACCCCACACTAACAACTCTTTTTTTAGTCAGTGGCTGATGAAAACAAACTCTGCTGGGGGCACCTGGCTGGTTCAGTCGAAAGAGCATGTGCCTGTTGAACTCGGTCATGAGCTGGAGCCCCATGTTGGGTGTAGAGATTACTTAAATAACTGTTTAAAAACAAAACCAAACAAAAACTCTGCTGGTTTTCCTCACTGCAGGTAGGCAGGCAAGCCAGGGTGGAGTTGGTGGTAGTTACTGGCTAGTCCTTCCCCACACTGGGTCACCCCTCCCTGTTACAGGAAAGCCTGCCCTCTAGAGACAGTTTAGGGTGAGGAATTGGGGACTATGGCAATGATGGGCTGAGAAAGACACATCACAGTCTCTTCCTGTCCCTTAACCTAGTCAGAGTATATCTCCATGTCACCCCAAACCAAATAAAAGAAATAACCAAAGATAAAAGTAATTCAGAATATTTGGAAAATGACACAAAGTGGTTAATAAACCTATAGAGATCCTTGACTCATACCTTATGAATTAAATTCTCTAGGCCCATAATGTATTAAAGAAAAGGTACTGGGTCTCTGAATACCATGTGTTTCTGACATTTTATAGACCTTGAGATCAGATGTGAGTACTCGGTCAACCCAGTGCTATATCCTGCACTGTAATTAAGACTAAATGAAGTGAAAAGGCTTCTAACAAGTGTGTCATAGAAAATGCTATGATTCATCTACCTACAATGGAATTAGAATTCTAGAAATATGTTGCCAATTTCTTTGCCATTAGAGAGGACTGAATTGTACAAAATACATTGTTGTTTATGACTCGGGTCTAAGATTTTTCTTGGTAAATGAGTACAATCTTTATGTAACTCTTAATCTGATATCTGGTGTTTTACAATAGTAAAAAAATGAAAGTATTGATATCCTACAATATGTTGCTGAAGGAAGCCTATAAAATGCAGTGTTGTCATTTTATGGTTTCTTGCTAAAGACCCATCCCAATTCCTGTAAGTGTGCTGCAGTGTAGGGTAATTGAAGTTTTTTTACATATTTTTCAAAACTTACTGAAACCTAGAAACATTCTGTGAGTAGCAGGAATCATTATTTTACTTGAAGATTATCTGTGTTGGAGGGAAGTTGTTGGTATATTAGCTCTGGGTTGGAATCACACACATTCATCACTTACTT
This sequence comes from Ursus arctos, assembly GCF_023065955.2. Lineage (NCBI taxonomy): Eukaryota > Metazoa > Chordata > Mammalia > Carnivora > Ursidae > Ursus > Ursus arctos. The sequence goes on from NW_026623067.1 coordinate 60,922,042, forward strand.
GCTGAATGACCTTGGGCAGGCTACTTAACCTCTCCAAGCCTAGTTTCCTCCAGTGTAAAATGGGGATAATAATAGTATTGGCCTTGGAGGACTTTTAACTTTTTTTTTTTTGAAATAATTGTAGATTCACAAGAAGTTGCAAGAACAGTACAGTGAGGTCCCGTGTATCCATCATCTAGCTTACCCCAATGGGGGAATCTTATTTAATTATAGTGCTTGATCAAAACCAGGAAATTAATTGGTAAATACAACTAACTAGACTATAGTTCCTATGCCAATTTTGCCAGTTTTTGCATACACTCATTTTTGTATTGTTTTCTGTTTTCTTTTCGTAAGTAAGCTCTACGCCCAATGTGGGGCTGGAACTCACAACTCCAAGATTAGGAGCCGCATGCTCTAGCAACTGAGCCCGCCAGGCACCCCTTATAAGCTTTTTCTCTTTTTTGGTAGAGTTTTGTGTGTAATTCAGTGGCACTTTATCACATATAACCATCACTACAATCAAGATACAAATATGTGGATTAAATACAATTAAAGTGCATAGCACAAGAGGTAGCATATAGAAGAAACTAAGTAAATGTTAGTATCATGATTATTAGTTAGGTGAAATTAGATAATCGTGCTTATTCAGTGCTTCCTAATTTCATGAGGTTACTTGGTTGGTTGACAGAAATACTGTTTTAGAAGCTGGAAGCAAAGAACTTTGTATTAATCATGTTTCAACTTTTTTTCTGTGTTTTACGGTGCTTCAACATCCTAGAGCCTTGGAGACAAAGGGAGTGGCTGCTCCTCCCAGGGTTAGCTAATTCCTAGAGACAGCAAGCAACTTGCCTGTGGCATTGCCTTTGACATGCAAACCACACCCCCACTTGTCTCCTTCCATCAGACTCCCCAAGTTATTGCCCCCCTCCACCTGCTCCTTAGCTTTAAATTTTCACTTCTCATTGTATTTGGAGCTGAGTCTCATCTCTTTCTCTTATTGGCGTAGTCTTGACATCTACACTTATGGCAACAGTCCTGAATAAATTCTTGCTTATAAGTGTCAGGATACCTTTTTTCCTTTATGAACTCCAGGACCAGTCTATACTAGACAACACCGATGTGCATTTCTCAGAATTCAGGGAGCCTTCTAGGGATTTTCTTGATTGACTGGGGTGAATGGTGAGGGGGCCAAATTAAAGGGTATACCATTTCTTCCAGTATTTCTTTGCCATTCCTTATCTGAAGGACAAAGAGAAATCACATTTTTTAGATGCAGAAAAATTGGTACATAGAAAAACTTCATCGAAGAGTTAAAATAAGATGGTCACAGTATCCCAGTAATCATTCCATATATGCAATAAAGTTAACTTAAATGAGGTTCTAACTTGGGGATACACTTTTTAAGTAAGTGACATTGCTGCAGAGGCCCTGTGTTTTTCCCATGGCAGCGCTTATCACATTGTGTCCGCATAATCTCTTGTCTGAGGCTTGGCTCCTCCAGGGCAGGGACGAGGCAGGTGGGGTAGGGAGGTGCCCACAGGATCTGAAAGATCAGAACCTCCAGGCAATATTTTGTTTCCTGGGATATACCACGCCTACCAGAAGTTAATTCTTGTGCCTGGAATCTTTGGGAAGTACCAATGCTTTACTGCCACCTTCTGGCCAAAATGTGTTTTGTCATATTTCTTCATTTCGGTTTTTTTTTTTTTTTGGTCTTGGTAAAAAGGATTTGAGAGAAGTTAAGTCCCGGTCACATCAGCAAACCCACATTGCCAGTAGCAACCGACATGGATAGAAAAGTATATAACTCTTGGGGCACCTGGGTGGCTCAATCGTTGGGCGTTTGCCTTTGGCTCAGGTAATGATCCCAGGGTCCTGGGATTGAGCCCCGCATCAGGCTCCCTGCTCAGCTGGAAGCCTGCTTCTCCCTCACCCACTCCCCCTGCTTGTGTTCCCTCTCTTGCTGGCTGTCTCTCTCTCTGTCAAATAAATATTTAAAACCTTAAAAAAAATAGTATATAACTCTTGAGAAACTTTCCAAGGATGTGCATGCATGAATATGTCTATTTATATCACACACAAATGAATACTGTTCTGAATCTGTGAAAGTCCAAAAACCTGATCACCGTAACTTATTATTCTACAGGTTTTTAAAAAATAGTTTATAAAATGCTTTCACATCTGGTCATTCTATTAATTTGAGAGGCAAGTAGGGATGATTAAAAAATGATTTTTACTTATTATTTTTAGAGAGAGGGTAGGGAGGGCCCGAGGGAGAGGGAGAGAGAGTGTCTTAAGCAGGCTCCATGCTCAGCACAGAGCCCGACGTGGGCCTCGATTTCATAACCCTGAGATCATGACCTAAACTGAAACCAAGAGTTGGACACTCAACCGACCGAGCTACCCAGGTGTCCCAAGAAAATGATTTTATAGCACTCCCCTAAGAAAGGGAATTATTAAGGAGCCCTTAAACTTCCTCACAGATATTTTGTCCTACAAATATTTTTTTTTAATTTAAAATCAGTTAATTAACATATAGTGTATTATTAGTTTTGGAGGTAGACTTTAGTGTTTCATCAGTTGCATATAACAACCAGTGCTCATTCTATCAAGTGCCCTCCTTAATGCCCATCACTCAGTTACCCCATCCCCCCACCCACCTCCCCTCCAGCACCCCTCGGTTTGTTCCCTAGAGTTAAGAGTCTCTTATGGTTTGTCTCCCTCTTTGTTTTCATCTTATTTTGTTTTTTCTTCCCTTCCCCTATATTTGTTTTGTTTCTTAAATTCTACATATGAGCATCTGTTGTTTCCGGCGTTGTCAATTTTAGCCAATCTGAGAGATATGAGGTGATATCTCATTGCGGTTGTGATCTGTATTTCCCTGATGCCGAGTGATGTTGAGCATTTTTTCGTGTGTCTGTTGGCCATTTGTATGTCTTCTTTGGAAAAATGTCTGTTCATGTCTTCTGCCCATTTCTTGACTAGTTTTTTGTTCTTTGGGTGTTGAGTTTGATAAGTTCTTCATAGATTTTGGATACCAGCCCCTTATCTGGTAAGACATTTGCAAATATCTTCTCCCATTCTGTAGGTTGTCTTTTAGTTTTGTCAACTGTTTCCTTTGCTGTGCAAAAGCTTTTTATCTTGATGAAGTCCCAATAGTTCATTTTTGTTTTTGTTTTGCTTGCCTTTGTAGAGGTGTCTAGCGAGAAGTTGCTGTGGCCGAGGTTGAAGAGGTTGCTGCCTGTGATCTCCTCTAGGGTTTTGATGGATTCCTGTCTCACACTTAGATCTTTCACCCATTTTGAGTCTATATTTGTGTATGGTGCAAGAAAATGGTCCAGTTTCATTCTCCTGCATGTGGCTGTCCAGTTTTCCCAACACCATTTGTTGAAGAGACTGTCTTTTTTCCTATTGGATATTCTTTCCTGCTGTGTCGAAGATTAGTTGACCATAGAGCTGAGGGTCCATTTCTGAGTTCTCAATTCTGATCCTCCCACCATCCTACGTGAAGGGTACTACTTAATCTCTGTTTTGCTTATGGGGAAACTGAAGCACCGTGTGCTTAAGGAACTGGCCCAAAGTCACACAGTTAGTGCGTAGCAGAGCTGAAGTTCAGTTAACATGTCTCTATCTAAAAGTTACTTTACAAGGCACCTGGGTAACTCAGTGGGTTAAGCGTCTGACATCAGCTCAGGTCATGATCTCAGGGCTCCACGCCTGGCCGAGTTGGACCAGGGCAAGCTCTGCACTCAGCAGGGAGTCTGTCTGGAGGGGGGGGGGCGCCCCCCCCCCGGCCGCTCCTGTGTGCTTTCTCTCTTTTAAATAAAAAAATAAAATCCTAAGAAAAAAGTTACTTTACTAACCCGCACGTGTCCCTGTTGCTTTATACCACTTCAGTAATTTATCAAGTTAATTCTAACCTATTATGTCCTCTGTAACCCTAATGAGCTGCATAAACTCCCAATTTTGTGTTTCTTTTTTAGGTTTTTGGCATATATTCAGATGAACCTTAATGTATTTATAACTATGTCGTATGAAGGAAGATACATTTAATGCCAAACAAAATACCGTGACTACATTTAATCAACATATGAGGATAATAAAGAAGTGGTTAGGCCCACAATCTGCCCTTTTTCTTTAAGAGACGGTTTCAACAAATGAATGGCATGACTTTGGTAAGTAAATAATCCTTCATTGTGAGCTCACATTAAATTCTCATAAAGTCAAGTGAAGCAAGAAGTACATGTATTTCAGTAAATGATAGGATCACGTCCAGGCCTTACCTCAAAACATCGAGAAGGTAAATATGTTTTCTTGGCACTCTAATACTTCCTTTGGTTAATTTTAATTTTCTATTTTATACTCAAATATTTTTTAATTATTACAAGAGCATTGTTAATAGCTACTGCTCTATCTTGTGGAGAAAAGGACAGGGAGGGAGGAAGAAGGCTCTTCTAGAATCAAGATACATTGAGTCAGCAACCCCCACCTCAAGTACAAGTGTGCGATGCTTCTCTACCCCGACCGCGCTGGGGGGTCCGGTACAGGATCCCATCAGTCCTCTTCCTATCCTATGTGTTCCTGGGTGTCTTGAAGTATTGTGTGCATTGGGGAAATGCCAAATGGGGAGAGGGGGTGGTCTGTGAGTCCTCCTAGGCAGTCCATGGGAGAGGATGCCAGAGGAATGGAGTCCTCATGGATCCCGAGGGAGGGCAGTTAGAGTCCCTGGTGCAGGTGCTGGAAACATTCCCTTGAATGAAAGCTGGGCAAACCACAAGTGATGATGGCTCAGTTTCCAAGCAGTTCTTGGGCCCTGCATCCATAGCCTTCATGGTGGTCCCTCCTCCGATCCACCTGCCTGGCTCTTCCAGGGCAATGCGTGCTCTCCCTTCTTGAGCAATGTTTCCTTGCTCCCAGTCCAGCCCCTACACCTGTCCTTTTTTTTTTTTTTAAGTTCCTTAACATCTCTAAGGATATTTCCCTTACTCTGTTTTCTCTAATAACTGTTTATTAGTACTTTTGTCTTTTAAGCATGACTTTCATTACATTTTTAGACTTGTGGTTCTGTGAAACAAATTACATTCGATGAATGATACGGTTCTAGTGATACAGTAATCTCATTTTATTATTATACTTTTGTGTGATTTCTTGAATCATGTCTCTCTCCCACATGAGACTGTAAATGACAATAAATTGACTCTATTTTCATTCACCATTGTACCCCCAGAGCCCAGCACCATGCCTGGAACATAGCTGGTGTTCCATAAATATTTGTTGAACAAGTAGACATTACCCAAATTTTTGCCTTTAAAGCCCATCTTGAAGATTTTGTACATATTTTAGAAATAAAGATGAAGAAGAATATTGGCAGAACCATATTAAAGGTCTATGTCTTCTTCTGTGTTCCCAGCTCTCTAGTTCTGAAGCAGATGATTTAAGGCTTTATCACACACAGCCGCTTCATTGAGGGGTCATGGCCAGCTGGGTAGTTGTGTTGAGGATTATGAAGGACAGGGAGAAGAAGAGGAAAGGGAAGAGTTGAGGATTATGAAGTCAAGCCTGGGCTCAGCGGAAAGAGCCAAGTGCAGAGTGGCTGCATCCTCGCCATGCATATGCTGGTCACACGTCATGCTGAGAAGCAGTGGGCCCGTGGAATAATCCCACATCTCCAATGTTTCACATAGCTCTTTTCAGCTTGTAAACTCTGACTTCAGCAGTTCTTTTTTTTTTTTTTTTAAAGATTTTATTTATTTATTCGACAGAGATAGAGACAGCCAGCGAGAGAGGGAATACAAGCAGGGGGAGTGGGAGAGGAAGAAGCAGGCTCATAGCGGAGGAGCCTGATGCGGGGCTCGATCCCATAACGCCGGGATCACGCCCTGAGCCGAAGGCAGACGCTTAACCACTGTGCCACCCAGGCGCCCCTGACTTCAGCAGTTCTATACCACTCCAGCCGTCTGTCTATACGTAACTCAGGTCCTATTCTTTACCTCTATTCAGCAAGCATATACTGAACACTTGCTATCTTGAGTGTGTGCTGGTGGTGCTCAGTACACAGGTATACTGTTTGCTACTTATTTTTTAAATGGAATTTATTTTTAAGAGGAGTTTTAGCTTCACAGCAAATTTACTACTCCTTTGTAAAAGCCTGAATCAAAGTTATCTGCAAATGTAAGAAAGTGCAATTTACACTTTGAACCCACACACGCGCACACACACGCGCACACACACATGCACACACACACACACACACGCACACAGTCAGCCTCCTCTTTCCACCCTGGTTACAACTTCGATACTTCATTTCTTGATTAATATTTAGCAAAGGGTGAGAAGAAAAGCCAAAAACTTCAAAACACACCAGGAACATATTTATGTCACATCAGGTGGAAAAAATCCACAAAAATTTCTTTGCAAACTTCTAGCAAGTATTTAGATATTAGTTGTTGGGGACTTGTTAGTTAATCAATACTTGACTTTTCGAGAAAAGTTTGGAAGGTATAAAACTTTCATCTCTGAGCCAACAGAGATGTTTCTTAACTGGAAATTTTCCTAGACCTGTCACATAGAGGAAAAACAAAAGATGGTCAAAAGAAAAAGCCTGCTTATTCTCAAATCTTCCATTGCTAGTCAAAACAACACCAGAAGTCAGAAGTTCTAAGATGTAGTGTCATTTTATCAAAGTCATTGCTTAAGTGAAACTTTTATAAAGTGTGCCTAGAGACCAGTGTAGTAAATGCTTTACTCGTTTAAAATAAGGTTATTAAAATTATGAAGACATCTAACAAGTAGATGAACTACTCTACATAAAAAAGACTGTCATTTAGGCCTTATATTTGGCCGAATGAACTAGAAATCCAACCATGCTGACTTAATTAAAAGGGATTTATTTTTCTCACCTAAGAGGAAGTCTAGAGACAGGCACTTCACAGTATCATCAATATCTCAGGATCCTTCTATCCTTTTGGTTCGCTTTTCTTAAGGTGTGGCGTTCACGTTTGTGATTTCCTCGTGGTCACAATGAGGCTGCTGTACCTCCAGCATAATATCCACTTTCTAGTTAAGAAGAATAAAAAGAAGGGGTGCCTGGGTAGCGCAGGCGTTAAGCGTCTGCCTTTGGCTCAGGGCATGATCCCGGCGTTCTGGGATCGAGTCCTGCATTGGGCTCCTCCGCTAGGAGCCTGCTTCTTCCTCTCCCACTCCCCTGCTGTGTTCCCTCTCTTACTGGCTGTCTGTCACATAAATAAATAAAATCTTAAAAAAAAAAAGAAGAATAAAAAGAAAAGAGAAGAGCAAAGGCAAAAGGCTGAATTGTCCTTTTTTATTGGAAAGCAATAGCTTTGCCAGGAACCCTGCCTCTGGATTTCTAATTACTATAACTATGTCACGTGGTTACCTAGCTTTGGTGTGTTGTTACCCTGAACAAAATTCAGGTTCTCTTATAAGAAGTAAAGAGAATGGCTATTGATTGGGTTGACAACTAGTGGAATCTGCCACAAAAAAAAAAAAAAAAAACAAACCACACATTTTAAAATTAAATCCAGAAAAGGCGTAAGTCCCAGGACATTTGGAGGTAGAAAATGAATGAAGTTAACATCTTGAACAAAAGTTTCTTACAGGCTCAGTCTCAGGACAAAGGTATTATCTATGTTCCCAGCTTTGGACAGTTAGACATGGTTCAACATAGGCTGGCTTGGGTGATTTTTAGAGAAAAGTCAGGGCCTTCCCACTTATGCTGTAGGATGCCTAAAAGGCACCACCAAGCGATGAACAGCCTCAAAAGAATTTAGCAATGATGCATGGTTGCTAGTTTTTTGCATTTTTTATCCAATTTTAATACTAATAAATTCCTGACGACCAGTGGCATTCAAAGAAGCGTGGCTCAAGTAGCCAAGTAACAAAATACTCAGTCTTTAACTCGCATCTCTTGAAAACTAAATATTCAAGGGGAATCATTTCATACTACCCAGCAACACCTCTTGCATCCCTTATTCTCTCCTATTCACTCATAGATTTTGTTGTATTTTACCAAAGTATCAATCCACAATGAATTGGAACTTTTTCAAATGGTCCTTCAACATAGAGTTTGAGAAAGTACTGTTCCAGTCTAAAGCATTGATTTTGCATCTTGAAGGCCTAGAATCAGTCCAGTGGAGAAAGATTCTCCTTAGAGAGTCAGCATTCTCAATATCGGGGATGCGTGTATGGAGGGGGGAGGGGTAGCATGGGAAATTTTACAATATAGTATAAATATAATATAAATACAGTAATTTACAATTTTACAAATATAGTAATTACAATTTTACAATATAGTATAAATATAATATAAATATAGTAATTTTAAAAAATCATTATACAATCATAAAATGAAAGTGCAAAATGTAAGTATTTCAGCTGGGGGTGGAGAAGAGGGGCTTGCCCTGTTTCTTTGGCTTCCTTCCTTTACCATCTCGCCAGTGTTTTAGTGTTACACCCACCCATTCTTTCCTTAGGTCTCCAGGGGAAGGAAACAGGTAATGGTCAATTGACCAAAAGTAATATGGAGCAATAAATCAGAACTATTGAAATGCTAGTGGCTCCCAGATATTCTTGTGTGACATCAAACAGGAGGATCAGATAGGAGAGTGTTGGCTGCCCATTGGATCCAACATAAATTATGGCAGGTGAATGTTCATTAAATGAACAATTGATGACATTCTAAAAGAAACTGGATATAAATCAGGTTTTATTTAATTGACAATATTCCTCTGTTGCAGAATATAGGACAATCTATGGTACTCGGCCTGCTGAAACTCACAGGATCCTGGAGTGGCTCGAGATCAGGTTGAGTATTAGATATTGCCACAAACAAAATATCCCCAAACTTCCATAAGTATCATTTATTTCTCCCAAGCCTGGGGTGAGGTGGTGGCTGGCTGATCTTCACTGGGATTGCCAACTGTCTGAGGGTTTCCTGGGACCTCTGCTATAGGCTGGCTTAGCTGGACTGTCTCAGCTGGAACAGATCTGTTCCACGTGTCAGTTATCCCCCCCCCCCCCCGCTTTAAGACCAACAGTCACACCTGAGCGTGTTCTCACGGCAATAGAAGAAATCCAAGAAAGCAAGCAGAAATACTGGGGCCTCTTGAGATGTAGGCTCAGAACGGGTGCACTGTTCTGGAAATCACCTCATTCAACTGGCCAAAGCAAATCACATGGCCAAACCCAGATTCAAAGGTGGAGGGGAGATTCTGCCTCTTTAGTGAAGGGAACATACGGCCATTCTGGAAAGCAGCCTAGTGGAATAGAGTGAAATTAAATGTTTGCCCTAGAAACCAGAGATCACATGCGTTGATACATATTCAAAAGAAATGAATGCACAGGCCAGTGAAGTGGAATGAATAAGGGTTTTCATTGTGGTATCAATGGAGAATACTTGACGTCGCAATTGGAGGTAACTTAGATGTTGATAACTAATGGATAAATTAAACGTGGTATACTTACACTTTGGAACACTATGCAGCACTTAGATGTATATATAGCAATACATGTGGATTTTAAAAACATCTTTTTACCCATGGAAAAAAATAAGAAACAGTGTAAGATTTAAAACCAAACCTGGGTTGCTCAGTAGATTAAGCACCTGCCTTTGACTCAGGTCATGATCCCAGGGTCCTGGGATTTGAGCCCTGAGATGGGTCTGCTCAGTGGGGAGCCTGCTTGAACCTCTCCCTCTGCCTGCCACTCCTCCTGCTTGTGCTCTCTCTCTCTCTGTCAAATGAAATAAAATCTTTAAAAACCCAAATACTATTTATGTAAAATGAATACACACACAAAACATATAAGGATAGATTTATATTTAAAGACATATAGCAGACATGTAAGAGTGGGTGCCCATTGGCAGAAAGGAGGTAATGGGAGTGGGGACTGGGTTTATAGAGTGACACTAAAACCAAGCCAAATCAAAAAGATAGAGGAGCCATTCATGGGCCAATGTCAATAATGTGTTGTGAACTAAGAACTATGACTACAATCTGAGGTACAAAATAATAAATAAGAAAAAATATTACAGAAACAAAATCAAATTGCATAGAGTGTCAGGTAGTTTGCTTCTCTAGGACACTGGCCCTGCCCACTATAGTGAGTCACTTTTGATCTGAAAACTCCCTCTAGGAAAAACTGATGTTCACTTACTCACCATGCATTTTTCCCTCTCTTCCATATTTATAGAACCCTGTATTATTGGGAATAATGTGTCCAGCTTAGAAAGACACACATACTCACATGCACAATTCCTAGCCACACTTGTAGCAAGGGTGGGTATTGAGATATAAACAGAAGTCATTGAATGGGGCTTTCAAAAATCTTTTTTTTTTAAAGATTTTATTTTTAAGTAATCTCTCCACCCAACATGGGGCTTAAACTCACAACCCCAAGATCAAGATTCACATGCTCTACCGAGCCAGCCAGACACCCCATGGGAAAGTCTTCTTGTCCCTTGCTATCTTGTTCAATGAATTGACCTGAAGGCTGGAAATAATGCTCTGAGACTAGCAGAGGAGACACAGATGGAGCCTGGGTCCTGAAGACCTGGTGAAGCCACTAAACCAGCTCTGGACTAAACCACTTCTGGACTTCTTTAATGTAACAGAATAACCTCCTAATTTGTTTAATAAGCCACTGTAGACTGACTGGTGTTACTAACCTTAATGCAATTCCTCATACACAAGGCTTTCTCTTTTTTCTTCAAAAAAAAAAAAAAATTCTCACTCTTTTCTTCCAGACTAATAGTCAGAGGTTAAAGACTAGTAGCATGATGAGGCCAGAATTTAGGCTTAAATGGATTACCTTTAAGACAAGCCAAAGAAACACTGCTTCAAGTAGTAGCTAATAAGAATTTATTCATTTGATAATTAATGGTTAAAATGTGAAATTTCTCATTTGTAAAAAGAGGACCTAGGAAGTACACTCTATCTTAAAGTTATCTTATAGGTGGTATTCATGGCATTTCTTATCCCCCAAAGATAGAGAAAGTGGAAAATACAGTTTTTATTTTAAAAGGTTTTGATAAATTCTTGACTAGAGTCATAATGCATTAAGGTAAGTCTGATTTTTTTTTTTCCCAGCACATCTCTCTTTTACATCAGGGAGGACATGCTGTGTCTTCTCACTGAACATCCTTTCACGGCTACATCATTGTTGCCTTGACATAGGGTGCCTTGTAGAAGGGCTCTTAGGGACTAAAGTATAATGTATGCAGGACTGAGAAAAGGAAGATCCCCACTGCAGAACTCACTGCCTGTGGAAGATGTGGGCAAGTGACAAAAAGCACACTGAACTAGGACTCCAAACATGATTCTTTTGTTTGGCTGTGCTCAGCAAACATTTAAGGATACCTGCTCTGTGACAGGCACTGTGCTGGACCCTGGGAAAGGACTGGCAAGACATAGGCACTGACCTCCATAGGTCTCAGGCACAGCATTCTGAGCTCAGGCTACAATTCTAATCGACCTTGGTGAAGGGAAGACGTTTCAGGAGGCCCTCATCAGTTTAAAGGCTGGTGAAAAAATGCCAGTTTCACACAGGTGAAACACCAAATAAATCCGCTGAACCAGAGCATTTTTCTCTCCTACTTTCACAGAATCTAGCTGCTCATTTTCCCACCAGGGATGCTCCTCTCTGCAACTCAGGCCTAATGAATCTGCTTTTATTTCCTGGGGGCCTAAACTCACAAAATCAGCAGAGATGGTCAATAAGAAGAGAATCAGGAAACTGTGTTCTAGCCCTGGTCTAGCATTATCTCTAGAAAGCTCGACATATTATTTTTCAGTGTTCTCATCTGCAAAGTGCTGTAAAATGAAGAGCTGTAAAGTGAACTCTGTGCAAAAACTGTGAAAACTTTTTGCTAGTAGGTGAAGGGTTACAGGACATGACTCCCTCAGCCCCCATACGCCACTTTGGTGTGTGGATTATCTTGAGCTTAAGTCACTTTAGACCCTGAGGGCTCAGAAGAAACTTTTGTCCTCCCTTAACCACACAGAAGAATCTAAATTGGGGTCTTTCCCATAATAAGGATTATTAACAGAGATAAATTTTATCTGAGTGAGCCATCTGCATGGTAAGGCCAACATCTAATTACCAAACATCTGCTCATCTTATCGCTCTATGAAAGTGCATTCCTTTCATCTTAAGTCCCAGACGCCTACCTCCTTTTTAGTTCAGAATGACATATATACCTCATTGTGCCTATCTTTGGAATTTCCATGTCTACGCGAGTTCCTTATACCTATGCCTATTAAATTTGATTTTTCTCTTGTTAATCTGTCTCATGTGAATTTGATTCTTCGTGCAGCTAGAAGGACCTTTGAGGAGACAAGAATTCTTGCTCCCCAACAAAGGAAAGTGCAAAAACCCAAGGCCAGAGGCAGCGACCTTCAAACTATCCCCAGAGCTAAGCTGCCACTTTCAAATCGACTCTTCAAGCGCGCAAGGACCCTAGTGCTAAGGTAGAGAGACTGCGCATGTGCGGTAAGGCCCTTGCCAGTACCCGTAGCTTCCCTTTAGGTTTTGGCCCCGCCTACCACCAGCGCCCTCGTTTCCGGTTCAGCCCAGGAAGCTTCCGAGTGTTTCTGGCCCCGGCGTCTCTGGGCCGACCGTCTCTCCAACGTTTTTCCAGGTCTTTCGGTTGCTGGGGAAGGTAGTTGCCAATAAAGTTTCCCCGTTTCAGAGTCTGACGGATTGGGCCAGGTGCATCCTCTGTCCCCTTGCTCATTGCCCGCAGTCTTTCTAGGCTACAGGCAAGGAGTTTCAAGGCGTCATGGCTAGGGGCCGCTTCGGCCCGGCCGGTCTGAGGCCAGCTTTCGTTGCCCGCGGGCTCTCATGGCTTTTGGTCCCGCTGGTGTCCGCCTTAGCGTGAGTGGGTCCCTCCGCGCCCACGGACCTCCGTCTGCTGGACCCCATGGCCTCCGAGGCTCCGTCGCCTTCGTTGTCGCCGTCGTCACCTCCCTCCCCTGAGCCTGAGCTGGCCCAGCTGAGGCGGAAGGTGGAGAAGTTGGAACGCGAGCTGCGGAGCTGCAAGCGGCAGGTGCGGGAGATCGAGAAGCTGCTGCATCACACGGAGCGGCTGTACCAGAGCGCAGAGAGCAACAACCAGGAGCTCCGCACCCAGGTGCGCGGTCGGCTTCCAGCTCGGCGCCCCATCTAGCCCAAGGGGTGGCTTCCGAAGCCTCTGATAGCCTCGGAAGGGCTCCCTGGTAGGGCCCCAGAACTGCTTTATAGAGTATCTGAAAGAAATAAAAGCTCGCTAGTATTATAATTCTAAGTACATTTGAAGCTAGCCTAAGAGTTCGGGTTCCTCGATTTAGAGTAAGTGCGCAAGCTGCTGGTGGGAAGTGAACTTCATTACCTTACTTTTATTCTCACTCGTGACGTTCCCTTGGCATTAGGAACATTTGTATTATTTTTTCTGCATCACTTTTGAGTTTGTTAAAGCTCTGGACTTGAAGCAGAATTCCATTTATTACTCACTTGGTGTGTGAACTGATGCTGAGACTCAATTGTCCATAAAATGAGAGGGTTAGTACACATATGAAGGTTAAATCAGATTAAGCATGAACAGTTTTAGAGTTTTACAAACTGTTGAACACTATGCATGTGTCAGGTTGTTTTTCTGGGCATTTACCAGCTTGAATTTTCTGGTGAAAGTGGTGGGGGAGGGGGGGCTTTGTTAGAGACACTAACCAGCTAACTTCATGTTCATAAAATGGAGTAAGGATAAGTATTTATCTGTCACTTCTTTTTTTTTTTAATTTTAAAAAGGAGCATATTTTTCCCCAGCTTGATTGTTGGGCAGTTACACTCTCCAAACAAGTTATTTCCATGTAATTATTAATGTAAACTGTTGTGTAGTCCTTTGTAATATATTGGTATATTTCCTGAAACTGCACGTAAAAGCTGTATACTGAAAAATCGGCACTTTGTTATGCTTTGTTATCAAAGGGTGTCTGAAAATAACTGCTGAGATGTAGTGCATTGTGTGTTGTATAGGTTGTTAATATGACATTATAGAAACTAGTGTTTAGTTAGTAGCTAGTTCTCGAACACTTAAAATGAATGCATAAGGACTGTGCTAGGAGACTACACATATGGTTAAACTATCATGAGGAAAGGGGAGCAAAATATTCCTTTAAAATACCTTTTAAAAAACCCATTTATTATTCTAAATTTTTATTTTATTTTTTAAAGATTTTATTTATGTATTTGACAGAGAGCACAAGCAGGGGGAGCAGCAGAGGGAAAAAGAAGACTCCCCGCTGAGCAGGGAGCCGGATGTGGGGCTGGATCCCAGGACCCTGGCATCATGACCTGAGCAGAGGCAGACACTTAACCGACTGAGCCACCCAGGCGCCCCACTAAGTTTTTAATCTAAAGATCTAAAAGAGAACATTTCTGCTAGCCTTGAAGAGCCAGCATTTTGTTATTAGTGTGAATTTGATAGTGGTCTAATAAGAAAATTGAAATGCATAAAAAGCTTGACCCTACTGGTGATAGTAGTAACTCCTCTTTACCCTCTTCTTAGTGAGTCTCCCTTGGTGGTGGGTAGGGGTTGGTTAACTGTCATCTCAAATCACTAAATAATGTTTTACCTGGAGTGGTAAAAAGTTGGCTGGAGAATTGAGGGTGAGCTGGTAGAAAAACAGGTTTTGGACTCTGAAGAACCTTGGGCAAATTATTTGTCTCTTCAAGTTTCTCATGTAAAATGGTGATTAGCGCCACTATTCTGTAAGGAGTTTGGAAGAATTAATGAGAGCTTAGTGCCTATCATGTAGGAGATAATAAATTTATGAAGTTTATAGTAATAGTGGTAGTAGCTAGAGCCAGGACTGGGGCAAGGCAATCAGTAACCCAGGGCAAAAAATTTAAGGAGTACTCATTCTCTGGTAGAGACCCTGTACTTGTGAGAAGCTGAGAATGAGTGCCTCCTTAAATTTTGTGCTCTAGGTGCCTGGCTAGCTTCACTCTAGCTCCAGCGCTGGTGCTAATAGCATCTGGTAACTAATGAAGTGCCTGGATAATCTGTATATGGTCAGTCTTACCACCTTTCTTCTTTGAAGCTTTATGTGTCATTAAGTATTTAAAAGCTTGTTTTTTTAGTTAGTTTCATGACTATAGTAGACATTGTCTCAAACCCAGATCCTTTCCGAATGAAATGTATTTATGGTGGTGTTCCTCATCTGCTTATGGGTGTTTCCACACTGTTGCTTTGACGCTGGCATTCAGTTGAGGCACAGGGGAGACAGATGCCCTTCTGAGGCAGTTACCTCTCTTCCCTTCTGCTGCAGTTGTTTAGTCCTAAGACTACTATCTTCTGTTTAAAGAAAAAAGAAGTGCATTAAAGGGTAGAAGTGAGTATTAATATATTTAAGTGAATAGATAATTCCAGGTGGAGGACACTGAGTGATACTAGATAATTTAATCTGATGAATGGGAATTAATGGTTTTTGAAACTAACTCTTTAGGAACAACTGCTAAGTGATTAAAATTTTAGTATAAAAACATTCTTACTGTTAGAAATAAGGGATCATCTTCACAAAGTCCTATTTAGTTCATCTAAATTCATTTTGTTGGGAATATTTTGAGGTTTAGCAGGAGAGTATAAGAATAAAAACATTTCCCTCTACAAATGTGAAAAGTGAAAGAAATTTATAGTATTTTTAATTTTTCTGAAAAGGAAACTGGCTGCTTTGGTACTTCTCTAAAACTTCAACCAAGAAAAATAATTATTGTAATTTCAGGAGAATGGTGTGTATATTACTAGATTTCTAAATGGTCTATTTTCCTAAAGCCTTGTTTTCTTGTAGGTAGAAGAGCTCAGTAAAATACTCCATTGTGGGAGAAATGAAGACAATAAGAAGTCTGATGTAGAAGTACAAACAGAGAACCACCCTGCTTGGTCAATCTCAGGTATTCGGCTTATAGTGAAGATATCTTAGTGCTGTTACATTCACATCATGCTAAGGTGGAGTTTTCTTTAAATTTAAAGTAGGCATACATCTAGATAAATCTAAGAACTGTTATGTTGACTTCTCATATGATTTGGTATTTTGAGATTATCTCTGTTCCTCTGGTGGGAAAATAGAAATGTCATTCTATAAATATATAATAGTGCTAATGTGTTTTCGGTGACACATGAACTGAGTAATGTTTGTCGTGCTGTGAACCATCTACTCATACCTGGCCTTCCTTTTGATCAGGCACATATGTTTTCTTGTTGATGCGTTCCGCTTGGCATTGTGTTCAGTGTCAGTGTTTTAGGCCCTTATGGGAGTGATGAGCTCACAGCCACGACCTCATGAGTGGCAGTGTGAGGCAAAATAAGTGAGCAACTGAGTTTTAATAAATAGGGATCAGAAGAAATGATCTTTCCACTAAGTTTTGCCTTGTTTTATTCAGTATATGATTTAACTAAATTGTTAAACATGGCAATAGTATTAACATTACGTATTTGTATGATAAATTTTTTTTTAAAGTCATCATCATGAGAGAAATTTGACAGAAAAAACAACTCTTGATCTTTATTTCCATTGTCAATTAGTAATGCAACAGTATTCAGGTAGTATGTGATTAGAAGTTAAGAGTTGCTCTTTTCTTTTTTTTTTTTTTTTTGACAGAACACAACCTATTTACTTGTTTTCTTTCTTTATTCTTGCTATGGAAAATCCAAATCTACCTTTTTTTTTTTTTTACTTTTAATTTGACAACTAGTACTGAAGCTGATATTAGAATCAAGGTTATATACTTCTGCCAATTTATCTGCACCCCACATTTAATCTGTTAAATTGTATACAGTTGTAAGAATGTGGTATGTTAGCATTGTGTGCTGTATTATGTTCAGTGCTGGTGGTTTGGAATTAACTTCTCCTTATATACATTTTTCTAATATGATATCACCTAATTTGCTTTTGCTACAGATTATTATTATCAGACATACTATAAGGATGTTAGTCTTCCAAATAAAGTGACTGAGCTCTCAGTTCAGCAAGATCAGGATATCGAAGCTTCTACTTTTAATTCTGAAGACCAGTCACAAATAGAAAATGATGCTTACACTGGTACTGATACAACAGAACATGTTAAATGTGCAGAAGAGGACCATTTTGCCTCAAATTCAAATTCACAGGTAATAAGATGCTTAACGTGAAACTCTTTTTTTTTTTTTTAAAGATTTTATTTATTTATTTGACAGAGATAGAGACAGCCAGTGAGAGAGGGAACACAAGCAGGAGGGGTGGGAGAGGAAGAAGCAGGCTCATAGCAGAGGAGCCTGATGTGGGGCTCGATCCCATAACGCCGGGATCACGCCCTGAGTTGAAGGCAGACGCTTAACCGCTGTGCCACCCAGGCGCCCCTTAACGTGAAACTCTTGATACCCCAAAGTGTGTCCTTTGTTGTTATATAGAGAAAGAGACTTTTTAGTCCATTACAATGTATACAGGGTTTATATAACATTCTATGTATAATGATACAGTGAATATTACAGTTTTTAAGAAACAAAAATTAGAATTTATTAATATGTGTAACTTTTTCTAAAAAGTTGTGTTCTAAAAATTAATGATGTATATAAACTAAAAGAAAATTTGTCACTGTATTTTCACTCGACCAAAAATTTGGGCAACAGCCACAATATCATGTTCGTACTAATTTTTTTTTGAAGATTTTATTTTTTTAGTAATCTCTCTATCCAACATGGGGCTCAAACTCACAACCCCAAGATTAAGAGTCACACGCTCCACCGACTAAGCCAGCCTGGTGCCACCGCATTAACATTTTTTAATGCTTCCTTTATGTCAAATATCTTGCCACTTTTGCCTGAGTGCCATATAAATTTATTTAATTTGTTTGAATCAAGATCCCAGTAATTCCAGGACCCCAAGATCCAATATAACTTCTTAGTGTATGTTATCTCACATTATCTATAGCTTTTTTCTCCATATCTTTTAATTTTTTTTTCCCTTTGAACCTGTAATTATTTTTAAAGACTATTTCGGAATCTGTATTTTGTAGATAACTATCTTATGGTATCAGGCATCTGCTTTTGAGTAATGGTTGCTCACTCACTTTTAATGTCTTCAAAACTAGGTTAAAATTGAATTAACTAAAACACTAATAACTATTTTTTAAAGTGAACTAAACTGCAATTGATAGCCATCTCTTTCCATTGCAGAAATTGAAGTCTTATTATTTAAAATTGTTTTAAGTCTCTCTATTGTTTCTAATTCTACTAACTTTTAAAGTGGTAAAAGGAAGTTTTTGTCTTATTTGACATGAATGTATCTTACCTAGGAGCCAGCATCTGTATTAGCAGAAGATACGTCCTTAGAAGGTTCTTCATTAGCTGAAAGTTTGAGAGCTGCAGCAGAAGCTGCTGTGTCTCAGACTGGATTTAGTTATGATGAGAACACTGGACTGTATTTTGATCACAGCACCGGTTTCTATTATGATTCTGTAAGTATCTCGGACTGTTTACTGTTGTATGGTTGTATACTTGCAGCTTGACACCGAGTATTAAGCCCTAAGCTGAATTAAGAAAAGCAAGAAACTGCATTGAAAAATTAAATTTGATTTAAAGCTATTTGACATGAGTAAAGAGTTGTAAAATAGCTTATGATGCTACACTTCTATGTTTTTAATTAAATAAGTTAATTGTGTTCATTATAGATTAGTACTTCAGAAAGATCTGATCTTTTATATGTAAAGTAACACAAAAATGTTAGAGCATTTATTAATAAAAGCAGACAGTTAACTACGTTGTTGTAAAGTGTTTAAGGACTTCAACATTTTTTCATAGGATTTATAAAGAAGTGACATTGTTAATTCTAGGCTTGACATGAGATTTTTAAAAATTATTTCAAGTTCTTATGAATCCATTCGAGCTCTAGAAGAAGTTTTTTTTTTTGAATTCTCAATAGCATGTTTATTATTAGTTAGAAGTTCTTTGGCTTTTAAGCATTTCAGTTTTAAAAAAATCAATGTTAGCACTGAGAACTAGGGAATTTGTGTGGAATCAGACCACTGACTCGGACAGAACCTAAAAATAAAGCTTTTGACGTATAATTCAGTGTTATGGCTGTTGACATTCGTACTTAATTGTATTTCATTCAGGGTTTGATGACAATGATGATGGAACTTCCATACCTATATACCTCAGCCTCAGTGGTCTAGGCATGTGATCTAGTCCTCAGAAATTATAGAATGTGGTACCCAAAAGTGAAGCAGATGTTCACCATTCTGGTCATTGGAACTATTGTTAACGAAGCTAGGGAACATAATGATGATACTAAATAGTTAGAGAAAGGATTTCATTTGTTGTTGGTTTGTACTTGGTATACTTTGTAAATCCCTTGTAAAGAGAGGATTTTCTTTCACAGGAGTATGCTAATTGACCATGCTAATTAATACCCAGAAAATTAATGTTTAAACTCTTATTACCAAAGTGACTAGCTGTTACTTATTTGGTTTTGAGGAAAATACAGAGTTTACAAGTATATGATGTTAGTCTTCATCATTCTTCTGCCTTCCTTTCTGTATCTTTCTTCCTGACATCTCTTCTGTAGGTGGTTAGTTATATTCTGTTGTTATATGTTTCAGTAAATTAGGGACTTCATTGTTTTGCCCTTTTTATTGTATTAGTTTTCATTTTATTGTAATTAAATAGTTTTTCTTAAATTTTTGAAAATTATTTTGGACTGAAAGACATAAGAGATAAAACAAGTTTGAGTTGTAAAAGTTTTGTTATCACTGGTATTAAAGATTACTCATTATCTTCAAAAAATAGTGTTCTTAAAAGCAAGAAACACTGCTTTTGACTATATTTGGCATTTCTATTAAGTTTATTTTTTTATTTTGTCATACCTGACTAGAACTTACTGTTGTCTTGACTTTGAAAGGAAAATCAACTATATTATGATCCTTCCACTGGAATTTATTACTACTGTGATGTGGAAAGCGGTCGATATCAATTTCATTCTCGAGTTGATTTGCAACCTTATCAAACATGTGGCACAAAACAAAGTAAGGATAAAAAATTGAAGAAGAAAAGAAAGGATCCAGATTCTTCCGTAACAAATGAGGAAAAGGTAATGTCTTCGTAATTTTATTACTTAGTGATATAATTATGTCAAAGTTTTTGATGAAACTGGAAATCATCGTTCAGTAACTCTATTTCAAGCTCTGTATTTCATTAAGATAAGATATCAGAGTCTATCAACCAAGGAGCATTCACAGGGGGCAAAGATGGACTTTTTCACAAAATCTTAGTCACTAGAAGTAAAAGGAATTTCTTAAAGTTTGAAGGAGGTAGATTTAGGGCAGAATGAAATACTCACTCATATGTTACGTAATTTGAAAGAAGAGCAGTCAGACCCTTAACCAATAAGTTGATGTCAGGGCGCCTGGATGGTCCAGTCGGTTAAGGGTCTGCTTTTGGCTTGGGTCATGATCTTGGGGTCCTGGGATCAGGCTCTGTGCTCATGAGGAAGTCTACTTCTTCCTCTCCCTCTCTGTTCTCTGTCCCTCACTCGCTCTCTCAAATAAATAAATCTTAAAAAAATAAGTTGATGTTGTTGCACAATTCACAATAAAAGAATAGCACAGATTGTAAGTAGACTTAGATAAAACTTCTGCTTCTTAGTCATGTTGAGTAATTTCTTACCTATTAGCAAACATTAAATCAGTTGCTAGCAAATATAGGGTAGGTATGTATTTATTAGAAGTGGAAATTGGTGTCTATTTTTTTTTTTTAAAGATTTATTTATTTTAGAGCAAGAGACCAGGGGGAGAGGCAGAGGGAGAAAAGGGAATCCTCAGGCAGACTCCCTGCATTGCGGGGAGCCACATGTG
Organism: Ursus arctos; assembly: GCF_023065955.2. Classification (NCBI taxonomy): domain Eukaryota; kingdom Metazoa; phylum Chordata; class Mammalia; order Carnivora; family Ursidae; genus Ursus; species Ursus arctos. Next base: position 60,942,901 of record NW_026623067.1, read on the forward strand.
CGTCTTGATCCCACAACATTGAGATCATGACCTGAGCCAAAAGCAAGAGTTGGTCGCTCAACCGACTGAGCCACCCAGGTGCCGTTGGTGTCTTTTGGGAAAATAGATTGGCCATTTGTATCAGTAACCATAAAAATGTTAATATTCTTTAACTGGAAAATCTCATTTCAGGTAATTTTTTTAAAAATCCAAAAAAAGAGGGGTGTCTGGTGGCTCAGTCAGTTGAGCGTCCGACTCTTGATTTCAGCTTAGGTTGTGATCTCAGGGTTGTGAGATCTAGCGCAATGTTGGGCTCCGTGCTCAGTGAGGAGTCGCTTGGGATTGTCTGTCTCCTTCTGCCCCTTTCCTTGCTCCTGTGCGTGCACGCGTCTGTGCGCGTTCTCTCTCAGATCTTTTTAAGAAATCCAGAGAAAAATGCCTTTGTGTAGTTACATAGCAATATTTTTAAGAACAGAAAGAAATTAAGAGTTCAAATGGCCTGCAAGATATTGAGTAAGAAAATGATAGTATGTTTAATTAAAAAAGCATTCTTTAGACCTTAAAATTGTAATTTATAAAGACTGGGGGGAATTTAAAAAATGCTTATGATACAAGGTTAAATTTAAAGAAGGAAAATATAAAAAACATTACCAGTGCTCTTACGTGTATTCCCCAAACAGATAAGGCTGGTGGTTTATATGAAGGAAAGGAGGCTTATTTGTTATATTGGCATTTTGTGAATTGTGGCAACTTCACTCTTGAAATTTCATGTAAGGTTTTTCTCTTAACCAAAGAAAAAAGTTTTTTTTAATGCTTAATACTAAAATTCACATATGGAATTAAGTTTCTTTTGGATTTACTTTATTTGATTTGCTTGTATTTCTCATATTTTCACTGATGTACCTAGGAATAAAAGAGAATGTGACTAAATACTAAAAGTGACTTTTCTGTTTGCTTTCAAGACCTCTGTTTTAATGACTTCGACCTGTTGCTAGTAGTTGAACTATTTGAAAGATTAGGTTGTGAAAGTACTTCTTTCTAGCAATGGAAAAGAACGTATAGGGTCCTTAAATAACTTTTTCTGACAAACTAGAGAATGAAATTTGAAAGTGTTTTTGTGAGATTTTAGTCCAGGTTAGCTCCCATAACTGCTCATCTTTACCATCCTTCTTCAGGGATGAACTTTAGGATAGGAACTTAAAAACAATCCTGTTGGGATTTTGAGAATTCCTCAAAGATTGTAAAAGGTAGCTGTGAAGCATGGGAGACTGTTTAGGACATCCTCATCTTTTTTTTTTTTTTTTTTTTTTAATTAAGATACTCTTGAGTGTCACTCTTTGCAGGTGGAGGTATGTGGAAAGAGATTGGCGTAAATAACTTGAAATATGCATATATGCCTTAATGCCCACATATAGGTCTCCTTTCTTATCTCTTAATGAATATTTATCTAACATTCTGGACTGGTAGATGGTTTTTAAGAAGTAGCACCTCCGGCATTTTCACTCATTCCCACTCCACATATGTTTTGCCAAAAGCAGTAATAATAAAATATACAAGATTGGAAACTGTTGTGTTTTTTTTTTAAGTATATATAGGGAAATTTTTGGCTATAATTCACAGCGGCCTTTAAAGCTTGTCATAGTTTTCCAGCTTGTTGTCCTTGTGCTTGCCTTTGATGAGTTTATGTTGCTGGGAGCATATATAGTTTATTATACTGTGAGTGTTTAGGTAGTCTCCAAACTGAATTTATGTTACTGTTAAAAATACGTGTTTAAGATGCTCTCATGTTTTATAAAATAACGAAAGAACATATGAATTCACTTCATCATGTTGCTTTAGGTAGAAAGAAAATTCAGAGTAAGTTACAACCAAAGGAAAAAGGAAAATAACTGATTTTTTTAAGTTTAAAGTAAAAAATTTGTCATAAGGTATGTCCGCTATACATGTATAATAAATAATAAAAGGCTTATGCCCGCTCATTTAGAATTTTAGAATAAAAGAGATGTAACTAATTCATCTATACTTTAAACTGTTTTGTACAATCAGACCAGCTCTATGAAAGTACAAAATTTTAGTGAAACTGTAGCTCTGCTACGTTAGGTAAGTCTGGATCTTTATTTTACTTTTTTTAAAGATTTATTTATTTGAGAGAGAGAGAGCATGCATGTGAGTGTGCGCAAGTCAGGGGAGAGGCAAAGGGAGAGAGTTTGGCCATGGAGCCCAACTTGGGGCTTCATCCCACAGTCCAAGAGATCATGACCTGAGCCAAAACAAGAGTTGGATGCTTAACCAACTGACCCACCATGTGCCCCACATCTGAATCTTTAAATCGCTTTTGTAATTAAAGCTGATTCTGTATTTTATGTGTTTTGACTTGATTATTGGTTAAAAGTTCAAGAAGAAAATTTAAGGTAGATATATTTTCTAGGTCTGCACTGTCCAGTAAGGTAGCCAGCCACTAGCCTCATATGTCTGTTGAGCACTTGAAATGAGGCTCGTCCTAACTTATGGTGTTTGTAAGTATAAATTACGGTATACTCAGTTTTGAAGACTGAAATTCTTGAAGTACAGAAAATCCATGTAAAATATTTCATTAATAGTGTTACAGTGATTATATGTTACTTATATATAATAAATGATAATATTTTGTAAATACTGGATAGATAAAACAAATTTTACCTGCTTTTACTTTTTTAATGTGGTTACTAGGAAATTTTAAAGTGTGTGTGTGTGTGTGTGTGTATGTATATATATATATATATATATGGCTTGCATTATATTTTTGTTGGACAAAAGTGGTCTAGGCCGTCACATGGTCCAAGCAATATGTGATAAGGGCTTGGACTGGGACAGGGAATAGGTAGGGAGAATTGGGATAAAGAGTAAGCAGTCTGTAGCACTTGGGAATGGATTCCGTGTGGTAGTTAAGGGGATGTCAAAGATAACTATAAGATTTTTTATTTGGGTGATAAGAGGATGGTAACGTCTTTAAGAAAGGGGACATGAAAGGAAGGGGGGTTATAGGTAATAGCTATGGGTATTTCATATATAAAGTTGTACATATATCTTCACTAATTCTTTGAAACACTTAACATTAAACGTTAGAAGATGGTCATGTTCAAGATATTTTCCCCTATTCCCACCTCCCCACTTATGTCTTTATAGGATTTGAATTCAGAAGATCAGAAAGCATCCAGTGTTGAACATATAAGCTACAGTGAGGGAGAAGATTTTGCAAATGTGAAAAAGAAGGCCAAAATAGACATTCATTACAAAAATAGTCCTCCCAAATTTACTGTTCCAGTTAGCAGAAAGACTACAGAATCTTCTCTTAATGAAAACATTTATAATTCGACGTCATTTAAAGAGGAGAAAATCATGGAGACTGATAGTGAGCCAGAAGAAGGTGAAATTACAGACTCTCAGACAGAGGACAGTTATGATGAAGACATTACCAGCGAAGACAATGTAACTGTAGAAGATAGTGAGGATGAAGGTGAGTAAATAACTACTGTTTAATTTTCTGTAAATAACCCAGTCTGGTCATTGTAAAAGAGCAACAGAGTTAAAAATGTTAGTTTATCTGCCAAAAAAACCTGTTTTAAACTGATTATTTTAATGACATCGTTGAAAATTATATGAGCTACCAACATAATGGTCACCAGTACCATTATGGTTATTTTTAGAGGGAAGAATTTGAATAAATGACTAATAGTTGGACCTTAAAGTTTTATTACATTGAGTGGCCTAGTCAATACGACAAAACCAAGTTGCATACATTTTAAAGTACATACTAAGGCTAATTTGGTGGGTTAGATATTTGTAGTCTACTTTTGTAACAGGGAAAAAGTAAATTGCCTTTAAAAAGTGTAGTCCAGGGGCAGCTGAGTGGCTCAGTCAGTTAAGCGTCTGCCTTCGGCTCAGGTTACGATCCCAGGGCATAGCATTTTACCTTTTTAGTGGTTTTGTATAATCAGACCAACTCTATGAAAGTACTAAATTTTAGTGAAACTGTAGCTTTGCTACGTTAGGTACGTCTGGATCTTTATTTTACTTTTTTTAAAGATTTATTTATTTGAGAGAGAGAGCATGGGTCCTGGGATCGAGCCCCGCATTGGGCTCACCCCGCTTCTCCCTCTCCCTCTGCTGCTCCTCCTGCTTGTGTGCATGCTCTTTTTCTCTCTGTTAAATAAATAAATAGAAATCTTTAAAAGAAAAAAAGTGTAGTCAGTGAATATAGCTACCTAGGTATTATGGTAAATCTTACAATTAAAAAAATTTATTTATTTATTTATTTATTTTAGAGAAAGAGAGCAGGGAGAGGGGCAGAAGGAAGGGGAGAGAGAGAATCAAGAGCAGATTCCACACTGAGGGTGGAGCCTGATTCAGGGCTCAGTCTCCTGACTCTGAGATCACAACCTGGGCTGAAACAAGAGTCGGATACTCAACTGACTGTGCCACCCAGGTGCCCCAAATCTTACATTTTTTTAATGCGAAGTCATAAAGACATACTTTGAAAGCCCAGGATTTTATATTAGGTTATATGAGCTTATTTTGTTCTTGATGCAGTTTCTCTCTCTCTTTTTTTTTAAGCAGGACTCAGGTTTTCTAAGTTAATACAAAGATTCTTGTTTAGGATATTTTCAAATTCCAACACCTTAAAAAAGAGAGAGAATTATTTATTTTGTAATTGTGATAGACCCTGAATTTCTTTAAGTTGTTCATTTTAAATTGATAAGTGTTAAAGCCTTATTAAGGATGTCATATAGCAGAATTTAAGAAGGTTGTTTCAAACAGAATTAAGATTTTTGATCAATACATTTTTTTGTTTTGTATTAAAGATTTTTATTTATTTGAGTGAGAGCGCACGTGAGCAGGGGCCTGGGAAGGAGTAGAGGGAGAGGGACAAGCAGACTCCATGCTGAATGTGGAGTTCTACGCGGGCTCAATTTCATGACCCTGACATCACAACCTGAGCCAAAATCAAGAGTCAGGTGCTAAACTGGTTGAGTCGCCCAGATGTCCCTTAATACATTTTATTTTATGGATGCTTCCTATTCCTGCCTAGAATTTTTTTCCATAGCATTTGAATTAATACTTACACATTTCTTTCTTTACCAGATGAAAAAATTTGGCCCCCATGTATTAGAGTAATTGTTATTAGATCACCAGTATTGCAGACAGGATCACTTTTTATCATTACAGCTGTAAACCCTGCTACAATTGGAAGGTAAAAATATTTAATGTTACTGTATTTGTGTATTTATCTTATTCCAGTAGATTGTATATTCCTCAAGTAGTTACCATAAAATGTGCGTGATACTTGTGAAGAGGCAGACACTGAATGATGTCCATATTCCTCCTTCTCCCACTCAGAAAATATTGTTGACACTTATCTTTGTCACAGGAATTTTGTCATTTTCTTACTTTGTACTGCTCTTTTTAGGTTTAAATTCCTTAGTTAAATCTAGTGTTTGTCCAGTATTTAATCCCCTTCCTCTGTTTCTTTTACCCCTTTGTAACTCATAACCAGCTTGGTAGAGTGGTAGGTTTTAATCATGAGTAGGATGATTTCATTACTACCCAACGGGAAAGAAAATCTGTCCTTAATTCATATTCTGTACAGTATCCTAGTTTTAAAATCTTGAAGAATAGTATGTCCTTTTACATATAGTAATAGAAGTGGTGGGAATGTAGTCAACAGATCTCAAATGATTGATGTTAGTGCAAAGGATATGCTCTCCTACTGGATGTTTATTATTATTTTTTTTTATAAAGATTTTTTTTTTTTTTTTTTTTTTTTTTTAGAGAGGGAGAGACAGCATGTGTGTGGAGGGACAGAGGAAGAGAATCTCAAGCAGACTCCACACTGAGCACAGAGCCTGACTCAGGGCTCGATCTCATGACCCAGGAGATCATGAGCTGAGCCGAAACCAAGAGTTGGACTCTTAACTGACTGAGTCACCCAGGCACCCCTGGATGTTTATTATTAACCTGGGGTAGATGTATCAAAAAATAAAAGTAATCCCGGAACTTCTTTCAAATGGGAAATTTAGAATAGGATTAAGGAAATGACTTAGTCTGATAGAGGGATTTGCATTTTAACATTATCTTTTAAAACAACAACAAAATCTTAAAAAATATATCTGTGTTAACTGTGTTCAATCTATATATGGTTCAAAAATTATTAAAGACACTTTACTTAACTCTGCAGAGAAAAAGATATGGAGCATACTCTCCGAATCCCTGAAGTTGGTGTTAGTAAGGTAAGCTCTTTAATTTTTCAAATATAGTGCCCTAGGTATGATTTTATAAACCCTCATTATAACAAAGCCTAGGGCCTTTTTTATTTAGTAGAAAGTTTAATAGTCCAGGTAGTAATGGAAATGAAAGCAATTCAGATTTGTTTGTTCCACTGCTTGTGAGAATAATTCTTTATCAAAATCAGAGTAAACTAAATGATGTTTAATTTTTAAGAGTCTGGAGCAGGAATAGAAATGTAGATTAAGTATTAAAGTAATACCATTTAACAAACATTTATTGAGTGAAGTAAATATGCTTGATACGGCAGTTCAAAAATGAATCAGACCTGGATTTAGGCTATTTTATTAGATGGTTACTGTTGAGTCCAGAGTATTTCACAACTCAAGAACTATCTGTCCTCTACCACCCAAGGCTCCATTTATAGCTTTTCCTATTTTTTCTTCTAATGGTTTCAGGAAAAAGAATACTTAGGTTTTTAAAACAAACAACATAGTTGCAACTTTAGTTACAAGTAGAAAAACAAAAGGTTTTGCTACTACTAATCTTTATATTTGCTATTTATCTTTTTCTTTACTGTATTTTCTATAGTTTTTCCCTCTCTTCTGTGGTGGTTATCTTTTTCTTTTCCTGACCTTTCATCATCCCCATTTTGTTTCTATTTAATAGACTATAATATGGATCAGAAGTATAATTTCATGTGATTTTTGTCTTTTGGGGATGAAATTTGTTTTCCTATAAGTCCACTTATTTTTACTTTATTTCAACTCATTCAGAAGGGAGGAAATTTTCATAATCTTAACTCCAACCAAATTATCTTGCTTTTTTACTTTACTTATGATCCTTCTGCCTCCAAAGAAAACCCACTCTATGATTTAAATAGCAATTCAGTCTAAAATATAGGTAGTTCTGTAGTGGCATTTCTACTCTTTCTTTCTTTAAAACTAAGATATTCACTGGTGGGGTAAATGGTTTGTTACTGTATGACATCAGTTTGACGATATTTATCACACATCCAGGTAGATGAAAAAAATTAAATAAAATCCCCAAATACTTCATATCAATATTAGGGGAAACTTGAATCTATCACTGGATAGGCGAAGACCTTCTAAGTTTAAAAAAATGGGGAAAAAATCACAGAAGACATCATTTTGAGTAATTAACTTTGAAAGGCAGAGTATGTGGGCACCTAGCTGGCTCAGTCAGTAGACTGTGGAACTCTTGATCTCCAGGTTGTGAGTTTGAGTCCCATGTTGGAGGTCGTGTTTGCTTAATTAAAAAAAAAAAAAGCAAACTAGGACGGTAAGACAAATACAACAAAATATATATCTTTTTATCTTTTATATTCTAAAATCTCATACAGATGCATTTTTTTCAAACCCCAGTGTGACACTGATAGATAACTGAGCGAAGGATATAAATAAACAATTCACAGTGCAGGGGATATCGTTACTATGGGAAAACCATTCAGTCTTTCTAAAAATTTTAAGAAATACAAATGAAGTCCAGATGTCAGTTTTCATTTGTCATATTTATTAAATTTCACTTCTGTTGGAAGCATAATTTAGAACAGCTCTTTGAATAAGGTTTCAAGTCAAAAGACTTGAAACTATTTAAATGCTTTGTTACAGTTATTAGTATTCTAAAGAACCCAGTTGAATAAAACGTATGAAGGACATGAAGGGAAAATTTACAGAAGAGGAAATCCATGTGGCTAAAAAATACAAGAAAAGATTTCAATCTTCGTAGTAATTGGGGAACTGCAAATTAAAATCCTGATACTGAGGTTTAATTTCATACCTGTGATGCTTGCAAAAACTAAAGATTCTGACAATACCAAATGTTGGTTAAGACTATATAGAGCAATAAAAATTCTTATAATTTACTTTTGGGAATATAAATTGGTACAACCACTTTGGAAAACAATATGGCAGCATCTAATAAAGTTTAAGATTTTGCACATACTGTGACTCAGCACTTTCATTCTTAAGAATATACCCTTGAAAAACCCTTGCATTGTCTAAAGAAGGTTGCATGTATGAGAATGTTGATAGAAACATCTTAAAAAGTAAGACCTTGGGGGGAAAAAACTGGGTGTCCATCATCAGAAGAATATGCTGAAGAATCCATACAGTGAGTTTTACCGTTCAGCAAAATGGCAAAACTGTACACACTTCATGTACCTCACGATATAATATTAAGCCAAAGAAGCCAAATAAAAGAACTACGTACAGTAACATATGTTTGTCAGAACCTATCAAACTGTAAATTTAAGATCTGTGAATTTTCTGTATATAAATTATGTCTCAAAATATTCATACAGTGTAATTCCCATTTATGTCAAGTTCCAAACCAGGCAAAATAAACATGAATTGTTTATGAATGCATACATAAGGGTGAAAGTAATAAAGAGATATCATGATTCAATATTGAACCTTTGAAAAGAAAGGATGTGGGATGGACAGAGTGAGTTACACATCCATGAATAATAGGTTTTCTTTTAAATATCTGGGGCATGGGGGTTTGAGTGGCTCGGTCAGTTAAGTGTCTTGACTCTTGATTTCAGCTTAGGTCATGATCTCAGGGTCCTGAGATTGAGCCCTGTGTTGGACTCCATGCTCAGCGTGGAATCTGCTTGGGATTCTCCCTCTCCTCTCCCTTTGCCCTTCCCCCTACTCACACCCTCTCTCTCTCAAATAAACTAAATTAAAATCTAAAAAAAAATATCTGAGTCAAATATGGCAAAATTTATTAAAGCTGGGTCATGGGCGGACCAGTATATTTTGCATGTTTGGAACACTTTATAATTAGTTTGTTTATGAAAAATTTTTTTTCTTATTTTTTTCAAAGGTTTTATTTATTTGACAGAGCACAAGTAGGGGGAGAAGCAGGCTCCTTGCTGAGCGGGCAGCCCAATGTGGGGCTTAATCCCATGACCCTGGGATCATGACCTGAGCCAAAGGCAGACACTTAACTGACGAGTCACCCAGGCACCCCTGTTTATGAAAATTTTTAAGAACAACTTCATTGAGATACACTCCACATCCTGTATACAATTTATGCATTGGAAGTGTATAATTCAAAGGTTTTTCGTGTATTTAGAGTTGTGTAGCCATCACCACAGTTTCAGAGCATTTCCTTTTTTTTTTTTTAAAGATTTTATTTATTTATTTGAGAGCGAGAGCGCGCGAGGAAGTGCACAAGTGGGAGAGGCAAAGGGGGAGGGAAGAAGCAGGCTCCCAGCTGAGCAGGGAGCCCGATTCAGGGCTTGATCCCAGGACCGGAAGATCAGGACCTGAGCCGAAGGCAAACGCTTAACCAACTGAGCCACTCAGGTGCCCAGTTTCAAAACATTTTCATCACCATTAGAGGAAACATAGTAATAGTCACTCCCCATTTCCTTTCAACTCCCACAGGCCTAGGCAGCTGCAGTCTTTCTGCTTCTGTGGATTTGCCTGTTCTGCACATGTCATATAAATAGAATCCTGTATGTAGTTGTTTTTACGTAGCGTTTTCACTTAATATGTCTTCAAGATTCATTCATGTTGTAGCATACATCAGTACTTTATTTCTTTTTGTTGCTGAATAATAACACCAGTGTATGGATATACTGCATTTTGTTTATTTATCAATTGGTTGTTGTTTGAATTGTTTCTACTTTTTGGCTACTAAGAATAATGCTGCTGTGAACATTCATGTACAAGTTTTTATTTGAATGTATGTTTTTATTACTCATGATATATACCTAAAAGTAGAATTGCTGGGTCCTCCGGTAACTCTGTTTAACGTTTTGAGGAACTGCTGTACCCTTCCAAAGCAGTTGTACAGTTTTACATTCCCCCCAGCAGTGTATTATTTATGAAATTGTAAATTAAATGTCTGCAGTTCTTTATCCATTTAAATAGGCAGGTACTGAGTATATGCCATTATATGTGAGGCTCTGTGTTATATGTACTGAGTGGTAAGCAAAAATGTAAACTAAGCAGTAATTGTGAGTATCACAGGTGCAGTAATTTTGTGTAGTGTAATTGTTATGTAAACAAAGTACTGTGGAGCAAGGAGGGGATGATTGGTTCTGAGTGTTGGAAATCTGGGAAACTTCCCTGAGAAGTTCAACTTGAGGGGCACTTGGCTGGCTCAGTCAGTAGAGCATGCGACTCTTGATCTCGGGCGTTGTGAGTTCGAGCCTCATGTTGGGTATATTTAAAAAATAGAATCTTTAAAAGAAAAAGTTCAGCTTGAATGTTTGAAATCACCTTTTATATTAAGAATTTTTAATGATAAAGACCAGTACTTTTATTAGGTGAAAAAAATAGTTTCAAATGTTTTAAATAGTATAATCTCAACTATATTATAAAAGTAGAAAGTGTAAGACACACACTGAATTATTAATGGCAGTAATAGGTGGAGTTATAGCCTTTACATTTCTACCAGAGGCATTGTTATACTTTCGTATTGAGGAAAAAAAGTATTAAAAATAGTAAAATTTGGGGCACCTGGCTGGCTTAGTCGATAGTGCGTGGAACTCCTGATCTTGGGATCATGAGTTTGAGCCCCATATTAGGCATAGAGCTTACTTAAAAAAAATAAAGGATAAAATAATAAAAATTATCGTAGACAAGTCTGTCACATCCTATGAGAGAAATTATGGTTTTAAAAAAAGTATACTTTATAATTACCTCGTTCTGTTTTGTTTTTTTTTTTTTTCTTTAAGTTTCATGCAGAAGTTTATTTTGACCATGACTTACAAAGTTATGTCCTTGTGGATCAAGGTAGTCAAAATGGTACAATTGTTAATGGAAAACAGATTCTTCAGGTAAGTGTGTGTGTGTGTGTGTGTGTGTGTGTATATATATATATATTAATGACTTGTACGTAAGTCTTAAAAAATGAACTGAAATTTTTATTCTGAAGGCCATGGTTATTATATGTATAATTTGGTTCAGATTACTATTCAAGCCCAAAAGGGGAAGGGGATTCCCAGAAAGGGCTGAAAAAAGTATATATGTAAGTGCATACTTAACTCTTGAGTTTTATCTTCTAATTATGTATCTATGCCTTATTTTAGAAGTAAATGCATTTTAAAGCTATTCAGAGTAAATGTTCTTAAGTAACTTAAAAGGCACTCCTTTTTTTGTGTTCTTTAAAAAATTCTTTTAGTGGAAATGTTGCTAAACTAGATACTCCTTGAAGCCAGTGGCCAGGTCGATCCATTTAACTCTTCTATCACCAACGTTTGGCAAGGTGCTTGGCACATATAACATACGGAAGAAAATAAATGGAAGGGAGTGGGGGAGGCCTTATTCTAAGTCTGTAAGAATAAAAAATGAAATAAAACTGAAATATCAGAGAAGAAAAAAGGGAAATATGCATTTAGCCCCTTAACACTTTATCTTTTTGACTGTGATGGTTATTCATTTTGGTAATAGATTGTTTGATGTTTGGGTTGGGTATTTCTCTAGGATTATGCATGGAGATGAGATTAGCGGGTTTTGGTAATATAAAAGAAGTTGCTCAGTTCAGGTATCTTCTCCACTAGTTGAACATTATATCATCCTCAAGTTGTGGAAATTTGTGCTGTGTGTGCATATGTGTGTCTCTTTCATTGAGAACCATCCTAAATATCTTTTTGTTTTAATCAGACATTACTTACAGTAGACGTAAAATAATCTTATGTAACTTTCTTGGGTTTCTGTTTTGTAATTTTTTCCTTTAGCCTAAAACTAAATGTGACCCTTACGTACTTGAGCATGGTGATGAAGTGAAAATTGGAGAGACTGTGCTGTCTTTTCACATCCACCCTGGCAGTGATACCTGTGATGGCTGTGAACCAGGACAGGTTCGAGCTCACCTTCGTCTTGATAAGAAAGATGAATGTTTTGGTATGTGAAGCGTATTGTTGCACGTAGGCATGATAACTTTCTTGTTTAACTCACTGGGGTGTTCTAAAAAAGTACCAGCTACCAGCTTTGAATTTGATGTAATACTGTATTGAGATACATTTATATTTTAGTAAATATTGTCACAGGAGACTAAGAAATGACATGTATTTGAAAATTGAAATCTATGCTAGTCAGTTGATTTTTTTAAGCTAGTAGATTATGATTTTAGTTGATTTTTCTGTGCAACAATTTAGGTGTGGTGTTACAGCATTAGGTTGCTTTCTGACCCATAAGGTAATCATTAGCTATTTTTGCTAGTAGATTTTAATAGGTTTTGGAAGCAGCACAGCAGTGATAGCTAAATGTCCTTCAAAAGGGTACTTGTGACATAATTATAGTAAAGATTGGTTTCCTTTTGACTTCTATTTATGGATGTGAAAAAGTCATCCATGGTTAAACTGTCATATAATAATATAGAAAATAATAGGCTGGGGTATTAAGAGCTATTGGTTGATATGTTTGCTTTCTTTTTTTTATGATTTTACTTATTTGAGAGAGAGTGCGAGCGAGCTCTAACCGGGGGGAGGGGCAGAGGGAGAGGGAGCCCAGTGTGGATCTTGATCCCAGGACCTGGGGATCATGACCTGAGCCGAAGGCAGATTCTTACTGACTGAGCCACACAGGCGCCCCAATATGTTTGCTTTCCTACTTAGAGCTTCTGTTGCTGTATCATCTCTCTCTATACCTTTATTTTCTATAATAACACTGTAAGAGGTTGCTATCTTACTTAAATCCACTCATCAAAGGCTTTTTAAATTTTAAATATTTTTACCAGTAAGAAGTAAACTTTTTTACATCAGATTTTTCCCCCAAATACCAACTATACATGTTCATTGTATACTTTGTTTTCTGATACTAGATTATGAAAATGAGTATGGTACATTACACAGTAATGTGAATCTTGGATTCAGTGATTTTTACATGCCTACATTCCTTCGGAAAGTTAACAGTATTTCTGCATTTGAAATTCTGTGTGTGTTTTTGTTTGGTTTTGTTTTGTTTTTAAAGATTTTATTTATTTATTGGACAGAGACAGACACAGTGAGAGCGGGAACACCAGCAGAGCGGGTGGGAGAGGGAGAAGCAGGCTTCCCACCGAGCAAGGAGCCCGATGCGGGGCTCGATCCCAGGACCCTGACATCATGACCTGAGCCAAAGGCAGACGCTTAACGTCTGAGCCACCCAGGCACCCCAAAATTCTGTTTTAATAATCATATCAAAAAATAAGATGTTGTGTTCTTTTGTTATCTATACTGTGGCATTCCTATAGTCTTTAGGATTTGGTTTACTTTCCAAGTAGATTTAGTTACCAAAATGCTGAAACGATAGCACCACAATCCAAGATTTTTAATATGAATTATATGAAGATTCTTTTATATTAATTAATATATATTAATTTGAGCTTTTAGTTAATATGCAGATGGAATAGTATTAATTATTATTAAATAACAATTTTGTATAAAATCTGTCAGACTTAGTATTTTTTTTTTTTAATCAAACTCAACTTTTTCCTTTTAGTTGGTCCAACGCTAAGTAAGGAGGAAAAAGAGTTGGAAAGGAGGAAAGAATTAAAGAAAATACGAGTAAAATATGGTTTGCAGGTAAGGATGTTAAATATTGTTACATTTGTTAATTATGTACCTGGTTTTGAGTAAAAATGTCTTTAGATATGTATAATCCATTTTATATATAAAACAGCTATTTAAAATGATTTTGAGATTTATATAATTTCTGTTATTTGGTTACTATTTACTTCAACTACTATTGAGGCTGGAGTAGAAAAATGACAATACCCAACATTCAAATAGCCATTTCTGGTTTTTAAAAAACTTAGATTAAGATGGTGGCATTGAAGAACATTGTTGGAGTACTGGTACTTCCTGATTTCCAGACTTATTAAAAACCACAGTAATTAAGACATTACAGTATTGGCATAAAGATGAATAGGTTGGGGGAAATAATGAGAAGTAGATTTGCAGATAGACACATAGATGCGTGTGTGTGTGTGTGTGTGTGTGTGTGTGTGTGTGATTTTTAACAAAGGTGTGAAGGCAGTTTGGTGGAGAAAGGATGGTGTTTTTCAACAAATGTGCTGGAACACTTGGACAGCCATATGCAGAAACAATAGAACTTTGATCTACATCTTGTGACGTGTATAAATATGAACTCAAAATGGAGCATAAATTGAATTTTAAACTATTAAGTTTTTAGAAGCAAACCTTTTTTAAAAAATGTTATGCAAAGGGTTTTTAAGATACCTAACACCAAAAGCACAATCTATAAAAGAGCAAATTAATAAATTGCACTTCCTCCAAAACTTCTGTTCAAGGACACTGTTAAGAGAATGAAAAGATAGGGGGCACCTGGGTGGCTCAGTTGGTTAAGCGCCTGACCCTTGACCTCAGCTCAGGTCTTGATCTCAGGGTTGTGAGTTCAGGTCCCTCTTTGGGCTCCATGTTGGGCATGGAGCCTACTTAAAAGAGAATGAAAAGATAAGCCACAGACTCGGAAAAATCCTTTTTTTGATACAAATCCGTTATCTGATAAAAACCATAGATCTTATATCTGGAATATATAACGAAATCCCAAAACTGAATAAGAAAATTTTTTTTATTTATTCATTTTTTATATTTCAAATTTTTATTTTAATTCTAGTTTAACATACAGTGTAATATTGATTTCAGGAATAGAATTTAGTGATTAATCACTTATGTATAACACCGAATGATCATCATAACAAGTGTCCTCCTTAATACCCATCACCCATTTAGCCCATCCCCCACCCACCTTCCCCGTCACCCTTCCTTTGTTCTCTATCATTAGGAGTCTCATGTGGTTTGCTTCCATCTCTCTTCTTTTTCCTTCCCATATAGTCATGTGTTTTGTTTCTTAAATTCCATGTATGATTGAAATCATGATATTTATCTTTCTCTGACTTATTTCACTTAGCATAATACACTCATTCCACGTCATCGCAAGTGACAAGATTTCATTCTTTTTGATGGCCGAGTAATATTCCATTGTGTATATGTACCACCTCTTCTTTTTTTTTTTTTTTTTTTTTTTAAATACCACCTCTTCTTTATCCATTCATCAGTTGATGGATATTTGAGCTCTTTCCATAGTTTGGCTATTGTTGGTAATGCTGCTGTAAACATTGGGGTGCATGTGCCCCTTCAAGTCTGTATTTTTGTATCCTTTGGGTAAATACCTAGTAGTGCAATTGCTGGATCATAGGGTAGCTCTAGTTTTAACTTGTTGAGGAATCTCCATATTGTTTTGCAGAGTGGCTGCACCAGTTTGCCTTCCCACTAACAGTGTAAGAGGGTTCCCCTTTCTCCACATTCTCACCAACATCTGTTGTTTCCTGTGTTAATTTTAGCCATTCTGACAGGTGTGAGTTGGTATCTTGTTTTGATTTTCCCTCAAGATGTTGAGCATCTTTTCATGTGTCTGTTAGCCATCTGGATGTTTTCTTTGGAAAAATGTCTATTCATGTCTTCTGCCCATTAATAAAATAATTTACAAATGAGCAAAAGAGGGGCATCTGGGTGGCTCAGTCCGTTAAGCTTCTGCCTTCCGCTCAGGTCATGATCCCATGGGTCCTGGGATAGAGCCCTGCCTTGGGCTCCCTGCTTAGCAGGGAGCTTGCTTCTTCCTCTCCGTCTGCCCCTCTCCCTTGCTTGTGCTCTCTCCTTCTCTGTCTCTCTCTCAAATAAATAAAATCTTCAAATTAAAAAAAAAATGAGCAAAAAAGAGGCGCCTGGGTGGCTCAGTTGGTTAAGCATCTGTCTTCAGCTCGGGTTATGATCCCAGGGTCCTGGGATTGAGCCCCGCATTGGGCTCCCTGCTCAGCGGTGAGTCTGTTTCTCCCTCTCCCTCTGCCCCTCCTCCCTGCTTGTTCTCTCTCTCTCTCTCTCCCTCTCTCAAAATCTCTAAGATTTTATTTGAGAGAGAGAGAGAGAGCAAACACAGGCAAGTGGCTCTGTCCAGTTAAACGTATGCCTACCATGTGATTCACTGTTCTACTCCAAGAGAAATGAAAGTATATGTTCACACAAAGACTTATAAACAAATGTTCATGACAGTTTTTTTCTTTCTTTTGAAAACCTTTTTTAAAAATTTTTAATTTTTATTACCAAAGCATGGTTAACATACAATGTTTTATCAGTTTCAGATGGAAAGCATAGTGATTTGAGAATTCTGTGCTTTATGTGATACATAACACAATAAGTGGAATTACCATCTGTTACCATATGTTATTAAAATATTATTAACTATATTCCTATGCTGTACTTTTCACCTCCATGACTTATTTTATGACTGGAAATTTGTACCTCTTAAACCCCTCTGTATTCATGAGTCTGTTGCTAGTTTTTGTTTCTTTTGTTTTTTAGATTCTATATATAAGTGACATTGTGTTGCATTTGTCATTCTCTTGACTTAATTTCACTTAGCATGCTAACTTCTAGGCCTGTCTATGTTGTCACAAAGGGCAAAATCTCATATTTTATGGCTGAGTGACATTCCTCTGTGTGTGTGTGGTGTGTACATGTGTGTACACCACATCTTTAGCCATTCATCTCTTAATGGACACCTGGGCTGCTTCCATATCTTGGCTGTAAATAGTGCTGCAGTAGACATCGGGGTGCTTATGTCTTTTCAAATTAGTGTTCTCATTTTCTTTGGGCAAATATACAGTAGTGGAATTCCTGGATCCAATGGTATTTCCATTTTTAATTTTTTGAGGAACCTCCATCCTGTTTTCCACAGTAGTTGCACTAATTTACATTCCAACCAACAGTGCATGAGGATTCCCTTTTCTCCACATTCTCACCAGCACTTACTATTTCTCGTCTTTTGCATACTACCCATTCTCGTCCATGTGAAATGGTATTTCATTGTGGTATTAGTAGCTTTTTTCCTAGTAACCAGAAGTGGGGGAAAACTCATGTATCTATCATGAACGGATAAACAAATTACGGCATATCTATATGGTCAAATACTCTTTAGCAATAAAAAAACATGAGCTGTTGATACAAGCTGCAATATGGATGAATCTCAGAATAATTATGCTGAGAGAAAAAAAGCCAGACAGCAAGAGTATGTACTGTATATATCCATTTATATAAAATTCTAGGAGAGCAAACGAACATATCATAACAGAGAGTAGTGGTTGCCTGGATACAAGAGAGGAAGCGGGCAAGGGAGGCTCTATAGGGATGGATTACAAAGAAGAGTGAGGATACTTTTGTGGGAGATGGATATATGTATTATCTTGATTGTGTTGATGGTTTCATAGGTGTATACAAATCCCCAAAGTATCTAATTGTATGTTTTATGTGTCATTTATTTTATGTTAATTACATATTGTTAATTATGGCAATAACATTTTAAAAAAGCATTACCATTTAATCTTATCAATAGACCAGGAAGATAATTAGTATTGCGTGTACATTTGACAGTCTAAACTAAGGGTCACTCAGCTGCTAAATGGCAGAATTAGATGTGAAATCTAGGTCTCTTTTTTTTTTTTAATATTTATTTATTTAAGTAATCTCTATACCAAATGTGAGGCTTGACCTTACGACCCTAGGTTCAAGAGTTGCACGCTTCTCTGAGCCAGTCAGATGCCTCTGGAATCTAGGGCTTAAGTGGATTTGTCCAGTGGTTTTAAACTCCATGAAGATGTGGGGGAAAATGCTGCCAGAATAACATATTTTTCTGCAAAATTGTGTTTTTTGTTACTTTCATACTGTGAGAAATCATAATAGAAAAAATGTTGAGGGGCTAATTTGGGAGGAAAATAGAAGATAATAAGGAGAGAATAAAATGTTTTCTCAAAAGTTTAAACTCTTTTTGTCTTCTGGGGGAAAACCTATTAGGGTTGGTGGTTCTATATTTTTCTTCTCTGTTTAAAATCAAAATGAAGTAAAAGTTTCTGTGGTACTTTCCTTGAATTGTATTAGCATTCCCTAGCATCTTTCAGGAACATTGTAATTTATATAAAGATCAACAAGTCGTAACAGAGGGAAAGAGAAGCCTTCTCTGAAGCCCAAGCTAAATTGACTACCTCTTCTTTGCATATGCAGAAGACATACTTCTGTTGTTGAACCAGTCAGACAGTAGCATGCTGAAGAGCAGATGTGTCTGCCTTCTGGGATTACAAGTTTCTTTGCATACCACACTTTTTATTCAGTAAATATTTCTTGAGTGGCTGACTAATCATATAAATGGAGCTATATTGAAGCAAAAAGCTATTATAATTGCCACGGCAAAAGAGTACCTACTCTTTTCCATTTTTTAAACACTTTCTATATTTTTCCCTTCTAAGGAGTAACACCAAACTTTTAGGTCTGTTGGAACTTTCAGTTCCTTAGAAAAAAGGAGAAGTAGATTTTTTGCCAAACCCAGGGGCTCTACATATTTCTTTGAATACTGGCAGTTCATGAGAATATGAGTACACAGTATTAAGTCAAAATGTACCATATTTTCGGTTGGTTATTTTCTTATGATCACATATTACAATTTATATATGATTTATATTCTGTATGCAGTTTATGTTTTACAACTGGAAATAATATAAACATTTTAAAGGAGATAGAATGAAAATAGCATACTCTAACATAATTGTCTTAATTTATATCGTAGCCTGTTTTAATTTATTGTTCTAATAGAGACTACATTGAACCGTTTTTGCCAAGTATAGCAGATATACAGGCAGTACATTTTTATGTATCAGTTTCGTTTTCTTCAATGAGTATTTCATGTTTATAAAGAATACAGACTATGAAGATGAAAAGGCATTGAAGAATCCAAAATACAAAGATAGAGCTGGAAAACGGAGGGAGCAGATTGGAAGTGAAGGGACTTTCCAAAGAGATGATGCTCCTGCATCTGTTCATTCGTGAGTACTAAGCTTTAATTGCTCAAAACATTCTTCGTACTGTAATCACATTCGTAGAGTAATATGACTTCTAGGACTATATATACTGATAATTAGCGTTTAAAGGAATGGTTCATAACAAGATGGAAATATTATCTCTATTTACATTTTCTTTAAATATTAGAATTCCATTCCCTAGAAAATTACTTAGCATATATGAAAGTACAAATACTTAAACAGACTTATATACACATAGCTAACTTCTAGGTATCCACTTAAGTGAACTTTTTTCTTTTTTTTTTTTTTTTTTAGAGAGTGCATGCCGAGTAGGGGGAGAGAGGGGCAGAAGAAGAGGGAAATAGAGAATCTCAAGTAGGCTCCATGCTCAGCATTTAGCCCAGTGTGGGGCTCAGTCTCGCAACCCCGAGATCATGACCTGAGCCGAAATCAAGAGCCAGACACTTAATTGACTGGGCAACCCAGGGATCCCTGAGTGAACATATTTTTATATACTAGATATCTAAAAGTTTGGACTAGTAAGAAATTAGTATGGACTGGGTTTTTTTTGGGGGGGAGGGCAATTTGTTATAATTATTTTAATACTCAGGTTAGTTCTTGTTGACTCTGAAATACTGTTTTTCTTATTTTTCTTTGATTCAGTTTTTTTTCTTTTGGTAAAGTAACACTGATAACATGAACAATGTAATTTTGTGGCCCATATGATATGACTGTATTTCTGCCTTTAGTCATATATTAGTTACATTTTTTTCTCAGAATATAAGTTCGGGGTTTAGTTAGAATTTAAATCTTTTGTTTAAGAGACTGACAACTAACCATAAACTTGGATTAAATGTATTTTGTTAATTGTAAGATACACTACTTGGTTTGAGTTTTAGTTACATATGACAGCAGTGTTTTCTTAATGGTACATAAAACAGTGCATCTTGCATCTATCAGCTTTGATGAAATACAGCATTATGAATTAGATACACTAAGCAACATGACAAATTTTTTTAAAGTTTAATATTTTTGATGTAATTGCTGGAGAATATAAAGATTGCATTAGAGTTATATTAGAAGGCAGAAATAAAAAAATGAAATACATTGGTCTGACATTGCTTGGTTTATTGTTATTGAGGAGCTAATTTAACATATTTTGTAGAACTGAAAATACAGTGTGATGGAATATGTCCTTAAACTAGCAGAACATAAAATCATAGAACAAAATGCAAATAGTGAATGAGAGTTTCATTTTACTTTTATTTTGCTATTGATGTATAACATATACAGAAAAGTACACAAATGTAAGTATCGCTGTCAATATATTGGAAGATTAACACACTGCAGAGTATACAATTCTTGGTCAAGAAATAGAAAATGATCAGTAACCCCCAGAAACCTACTAGTTCCCTCCTCTTGATCACTGTTACTGTTTCCTCCCTAAAGGCAACCACTTGCCTGACTTCCAGTAGGAATAGATTAATTTCACTTGTTTTTGAATTTTAAATAAGTGGAAAAATTCAGTATTTATTTTGTGTCTATATTCTTTTTGTCCAACATTATTTTGTTGGGCATATTTTATTTTCAGTGCTGTATAATCTCTTGAATGAATATGCCACAATTTATACATTTTACCATTGATAGTCATCTGGGTTACTTCCAACTTGTAGTTATTATATTTGCTGCAGAAGCATTCTTGTGTATATTTTTTTTGTGTACCATGGATCTGCTTTTCTGTTAGGTAGTACATACAGGGGAATACAGTTACGTATCTTAACTGTGTTAGTCAGGCCAAACGGTTTTCTATAGTATTTGTATCAGTTATTTTAATTTATTAGTTTATTATAAATGTGACCTACATAGTCTTTTCGAAATCAACTATCATCTTAATTTCCTTTAAAGTGAAATTACTGATAGCAACAAAGGTCGGAAGATGTTGGAGAAGATGGGTTGGAAAAAAGGAGAGGGCCTAGGGAAGGACGGTGGAGGAATGAAAATTCCGGTAAGACGTGTGTTTTCTTTCTTTCTTTATTCCTACAGCAAATGTATTTACTGTGTACCGTACACAGTACCTTAGTGCCAGGAATATAGTATCAAGCACAAATAGACATGATTACTGTCTTTGTGGCATTTACAATTACTAAAAAAAATTATAAAAAATATAAATACATATATATATATATATATGCATGCATTGTTTTGTGGTTTTTTGTTTTTGGTTTTTTAAAAAGATTTATTCATTTATTTGAGAGAGTGAGAGCACAAGCAGGGGGTGGGAGAGAGGGAGAAGAAGAGAGAGAATCTCAAGCAGACTCCCCACTGAGTGCAGAGCCCCGCACGGGTCTCGATCTAACGACCCTGAGGTCATGACCTGAGCCGAAATCAAGAGTTAGACGCTTAACTGACTGAGCCATCCAGGCGCCCCCACAGTGTTACTTTACAAACAGACAGATCCTGTATCTGTTTTAGATTTAAGAATCAGGTCATGTAACAAGCAGTAGAGGGAATAATGTCTGGAAAACAATGCAGTGGTTAATTCTGCAGTCCCCATGGTTCATCAGAGGTTTAGATTATCTTTTACAAAAACCTTACAAAGTAACATGATTAAAGAACCTTTTTGGTAATTACCTGGTACTTAAGGATGGATCAGTGTGAGGTTTAATGTGAATTTTCTTACTTACTGAGGTACAGTGAGAAGAACATGGATTTCACAGTCAAACCTATAATACAGAATTATTTTGTTAGAGTAGGTGCTCTATCACTTACTAGTTGTGTGACTTGGGGCGGGTTTGGACTTCAGTTTTCATATGTAAAAATGGGGATTATAAGAATTGTTGTCTAAGGGGTATCATGAAGATAAAGCCCCTAGTATGATGCCCAGCATATAGTTGGCACTCAGTAACTGGTAGCTTTTAATAGTTCTCAAAATAATCAGAAGTCCTCCCCCTCATTTTAAGAAAATTAACAATCAAGTTCTTTTTATGCCTCTCTCTCTTTTTTTTTTTTTTTTTAAGATTGATTGGTTTATTTTAGAGCCGGTGCGCGGAGCCCAGTGCTGGGCTCGATCCCACAACTCATGAGATCATGACCTGAGCCAAAACCACGAGTCTGTCGCATAATTGACTGAGCTACCCAGGCACCCCTCTCTTTATGACTCTTAAGGTTTAATCTACCTTTCACTTTCTTAGGCAAGGCTAGAGCAGCAGTAAATAGGTTTAAGTATGTCCATTGCCTTTTCTTCTGCTTAGAGTGGGACGGCAGCCTCTGCGGCATCTCGGTGAAATTTGGTGGCCGCTATTTAAGGAGCACTCTGTTTTCTCTGTGGAGTCAGCTGTACTTACTGGTAGGCAAGACAGTGGAGAGGAGTGACTTGAAGTTCTGTGTATAATCACGTGTGCATTCCTGCATGTATTTGATAGATCTGACAGGTTTTTCTTTTGCAGCAGTCTTTGTCAGTTAAATTAAAGTACTAAGTTGGGTACAGCAGATTTCAGCATATTTAGACTCAGTAGTAAATCCTCTCTCTTCAACTTTTGGTAACAGATCCAGCTTCAGCTTCGCCGAGCGCATGCGGGCTTGGGGACAGGCAAACCATCCTCGATCGAAGATGTTCAGCTTCTCCAAAACAAGAGCAAAAAGAACTGGGAGAAAGCACGAGAGAGGTTTGCTGAAAACTTCCCAGAAACTAAATCTCAAAAAGATGTGCCAGGAACCGTCCCTTGGGTCAAAGGGACCATAGAGTGAAGGTTAGTCATAGAACACAATTCAAGCTTTTTTTAAAAGAGAGTTTGGAAACTCTTATTTTATTGCAGAACTTTTCCCTCCAAAAGAGTCCTTGGCGTGAGGGAACTGTATCACAGTTTACCCCCTCATGATTCAGAAATGTGTAATAAACTGGGGTTTGCAGCTTTTAAAAAACATTTTTTTTAAACTAATAAATAGTAATTGAATTAGGTTATGCTGTGAGCAGACTAAAGTTCACAGGGCATGGCTGAGCTTATCAAACTTTGTTATTTTACCTTGTCATTTATAAGACCTATTTAAGCAAAATTCATATAACCAGTAATGATTTCAATGTACATTTGTCCTTGTCTCCATATGTTCATTATTATAAGATAGACAACAAGGGAAACATCAGAAGTTTATAAAAACAAGTCTGATTATATGCATCCTTGTTTATGTCCTTTAGAACTTAGGTAAAAAATGTTGAGAACACAGGGATAGTGGTGCATAAATTTTATTATTCTTGTAATATTCTAAGTAATATTATTGAAGAACTAATGAACAGGTGATATGTTATAGGAAACTAGTCTTTCATTGTTTTCTTCTGTGAAGAATTTGTTGATTTGTACTATAAAGCATTTACATTTGGTTTGTTTTATAGTTGAAATATTTAGATATGAGCAATTGAGTACAGTATTGAAATATTCCATGTGCTGGTATTTATAGTTTTGATAAATCCCATTGCTGGCAATGGAGTTGTGCCAGAGAAATCTGATTTCTATTGCAAAAGGATTGCCTAGCCAAGGCCTCAAACACAAGATATATATTGAAAATGTCTTCAAATGCAATAAAAACATTATAACATCAGAAAGAGTGATTCATTGAACCAATGTTTTAAACATATTGGTCTGCTTTGAACTCAGGACCAGCCAGAATTTTGCTCTTTAAACCGGCAGAGCAGTGGCAACAGGATACCTTAGAGTATCGGAGAGAGCTGCAGTACAGCTTTCCGAGTCCGGATGTCACTGCTCTGCCGGCTGTTACTGTTCTTTTCCTTTCTGTTCAGCTTTTCGCTGGGAAATTATGCTGGAACTGGCTCTTTTCTGGCAGTAAATATAAGCTATAGCTCCCTCATCTACTATAAAGAAATGTCTTCAAGATTTTGAAATAGGAAAATTCTGAAAAAAATTACACAATGGGGAAGATAATTCAGAAAGAAAGGCTACCTGCTGGAATTTCTACTCTGAATGGTACAGGGTACTTAGGAAGAAAAGGGCGTGGGGGGGGGGGAAGAAAAATAAATATATTACTAAAGATGAGACCTTTGACCACACAAATTGTCAAACCCTGTAGGTCTAAGCTGGGATAATCAGAGGTCCTATAACTCCAAATCTGCAAAAAGGAATTTTCTGTATCCTTCGTAGCCACTTAACACTCTGACACTTACATATGTACCTTAAACTTGAAGGCAACAGGAGTGTTCTGCATTCTTTTTTCTAAAATAGAAAAAAAATTACTCATTTAAATGTGGTTTCGGTACTGGTGAATTGTATATAGGTAACAATGTAGGAGGCCCAAATTAGAATTGTGGTAGATTTCATTCACTGACTAAAGTGTACAACTGTGTATATAATATTTCCCATTTTTATTATTAGATTGTGGAAGACTTTTTTCATTGCTTTCTTTTGTTAAGAAAATGGAGACTTGAAAATGGGTGATAAAAATTGAAATATATGTGATATTTGTGTTATTAAAACCCTTTGCAGATCTAAAGTCTCAGGGCTATACTATATGGTGGTTAAAGAACTGAATAATGTCTGGGTCTATTTCCATTTGTGAAATAATACTATTTATCTCTCATGTCTTTTGAATAGAAAATGAGAAGATGTATATAAAAGCACTTTGTAAACTATAAAAGTAGTACAGAGATGTGAGCTGCTATTTGTTAAGAAACAAATATGTGAATTATGTACAATTTGGATTACATATAAAATTGTTTTGTGTCTCATTTTAAGTTATAATTTATTTATACAGTATAAATTTATTATTATAGTAGCCTTTAAGGGTTTATTTTTTTCATTTTTTATTTTTTTAAGATTTTATTTATTTATTAGAGAGAGACCAAGCATGAGCATGAGCAGGGGGAAGGAGCCAGAGGGAGAGGGAAAAGCAGACTCCCCAACATGGGGCTTGATCCCAGGACCCTGAGATCATGTCCTGACCCGAAGGCAGACGCTTAGCTGACTGAGCCACCCAGGTGTCCTCCCCCCCTTTTTTTTTTTTAGATTTTATTTATTTGAAAGGCAGAGCATGAGCAGGAGGGATGAGGCAGAGGGAAAGGGAGAAAGCCCTAAGGGTTTATTTTAAGTGGAGCTACAGGTTGCTGAATTTTGAGAAATCTAACATCTTTCATTTTTGCCAGAATATGAAAAGCTGGCAAAATTTGAGAACAGAAGAAACCATAAACGTTAGAGTAAACTAACAAATTGTTTTCTAGAATTAAATAGCTAGGTAGCACTTTTTCTCAAAAAGATGATATTTTCCCCCCTGCTTTTATTTTTTATTTTTTTAAGATTTTATGTATTGATTTGAGAGAGCGCACGAGTGGGTGAGGGGCAGAGGAAGAGGGAGAAGTAGACTGCCTGCTGAGCGTGGAGCCCAACACGGGGTCGACCCCAGGACCCAAAGATCACGACCCAGGCCGAAGTCAGACGCCCAATCGACTGAGCCACCCAGGTGCACCTCCACCACCACCCCCCGCCCCCAACTTCTAAAAGTTTTTATTTCTGATGTTTCATTTTTATTCTGGTTGTGAACTTGAGAAATTTAATAACTCACCCAAGTCAGATACCTTCCAACTTCTTGTGTAAAAGATTATGTCTTAATTTGGCACATTTTCCAAGAGCACACAAATGAAGATAGAAATCTCAAATAAGGGAAAGCAGGAAGTGCCAGAGATTGTGTAGAAAGGCCATCCAGTCAAGTTGCAGGACAGAGGGATGTGCTTGGCAGAGAGCCAGCAAGCTGTTCTGGACCCAAGACCTCAAGGTGTTCCCTGTGCTTCCCCGTCATCTTGTTTTAAGCCTGCTGCTTGTTTTTGTAGAACATCACTAATATCCCTGCTCTGCATCTTCAATCCAAAACACTTCATTTTACTTTTTCAGGCTTTAAAGTGGAAATACACATTTGGGTTCTTTAAAATGAGTTGGTGTTGATGTGTGTGTCTGTGTGTATCAGAGCCCAGGCTTGCTTTCTGCCTTTCTGTTTTACTAATCTTGGCATTGGTTTATGGCCTTCTAGTTGCAAATGAATTGGAACTCCTCTGTCATTATATTCATGTCCAAAACAGGAAGAAATGGAAAAGAGAGCAGTATTTGTTAGTTATGTTTTACCAGGAAGGTAAAAGCTTACTCAGAAACTCTCAAAGCAAACTTCTCCTTAGGGTCATTAGCCAGAATCTGATAACACGACTACCCATAGTTGCAAGGGAAGTTGAAAAGGTGGGCAACAGGATGGTCTTACTTGGCTTCAGCCTATCATCAACCATCACCTGGGACTGAACATATTCTGTTGGAACAAAATCAGGGTTCAGTGAATAAGGCAGAAAGGGGACAGTGGATATTGAATGGATAGGTAACTGGCTGCCCGATAACCCAGCTATCCATCAGTGGGGATTCTGTGGGGTTGCTTAAATTGTTTTGCAGTCCTGTGTAATACTTTGAAGCCATTCAGATGTGTAAGGTAGAATTATCTATACCCTGATAAAGAATATTCTTACTACATTACTGACTTGTAGAAAAGTGTGTATAGCCTGATCTCATTTTTTAAAAAATACAAGGGTACACATCAAATTGTTAATACTAATTGCCAAAGAAGTGAGCAGACTTTCACCTTTTATTATTTCTCTATGTGACCTTTGAAGTCGGTATAACTGTGCACTTACCTATGTGTACTCATACACATTTATAATAGGTAGGAATACAACACTTGAAAGTGGAAAGGCCTTCAGGGCTCATCCCAGGCATTTTCCTCACTCTCGTGTGCCGCACTTCATTTACCATTTATATGCCCATGACTTCAGGTTCTCTTAGCCAAGATACATCTCCAACTCAGTCACCTTAAATGCAACATGTTTAAGACTGAATCCATAGTCTTCTCCAAACCTGGTCTTTTCCAGTTTGTTCTCTCGGCTGACAGCACCATCTATCCAGTTGTGTAACCTAGAACCTAGGAGTCAGTGTCTATTTCATACACTCACCCTCCATCCCCTCCCCCAGTTTCCCATATAGTAAATCAGTTTGCTGTCAACACCCACCTGGACTGTTGTACTAACTTCCCAGCTGGTCTCCCTGCAGTCACCCCGTCCTTCCTCCAGTCCATCCTCCACAGTGTGGTCACAGCGTCTTCACAGCTCCTCTTTTGTCATCTCCTATTTAAATCCTCCCGTGCCTTCCCATGACTCTGAGGACAGAGCACAATCCTCGCCCGTAACACCATAGCTGGTCTAGGCACCACCAGCTTCTTCCCGTCCTGTCTTCTGTCACTCCCACGTGTTGTCAGGCTCCAGCACACTGGCCTTTTTTTCAGTTCCTCAAACATGCCACACCCTCTGTCACTCTAGGGCCACTGATCTTCCTGTGCCCTTTTACGTAGGTAATTCTGACATTTAGATCTCTGCTAATTGATTCTCTTCAGGGATGCGTCCCTTGTCCCTTTGATTGATTGCCTTTGATAAATGTTCTTGGAAATCCATATTTGTTTCATTTAGATTATTTACTTTGGGTCACAGATATTAATGTGATTAGTACAGCATTTGTCTGTCTAGATTCTTAAGTGCCATGTGGGCAAGACCTTGCTTTTTCCTCTCAGCTGTATTTCCAGTGCCTAGCACCTTGCCTGGCTTATAGCCTACAGGCAGGCAGTGAAAGAGCAGGGTGGTTTGGGGAATTGCAAGTGGCTTGATAGAGATGGGGTTTTTGTGACTGAGGAAACATGGAAGGAACTGAGGCTGCAAAGAGGGTGTGAAGCAATGGCTTTCAAACCATTTTGACCATGATCCATGTTAAGAAATACAGTTTATATCATGGCTCAGAATGTAAAAGTGTTCTATGTACATTTATAACAGGTTTTATTTTTTTGTAAGGTTTTATTTATTATTAGAGCAGGAGGAGGAGCAGAGGGAGAGGGACAAGAGACTCCATGCTCAGCATAGAGCTCAGCATGGGGCTCGATCCCAGGACACTGAGATCATGACCTGAGCTGAAACCAAGAGTCAGTTGCTTAACAGACTGAGTCACCCAGGCACCCCTGTAATGGGTTTTATATACCAATACTTAGCTGTTAGTTCACTTAATGTACTCTTTACTTTTGTTTTCCAAATCACTGATTCCAACCACTAAATTGATTTCGTAATCCACTGATGGGTTATGTTCTATAATTAGAAACATCCGGATTTAAAACATGATTTTCAAATAGTTTGACAGAACCTATGGCATTGCATTAGAGGAGCTGCAGGTAGGGCTGTGTGTGTGTGTGCGTGTGTGTGTGTGTGTGTGTGAGAGAGAGAGAGAGAGAGAGAGAGAGTGAGTGAATGAGTGATGGGGATGGGAATGGGTTAGGATGCCAAACTGGTGACTCTGGTTCTCATGCTGTTACTAGAACTGGTCTACATTGATTTGGCTTCCAGATAGGCTTCATATGGAGAAAGAGTTTCAGCGCTTAAAGAGGAGCGGGTGGGGAGGGGAACTGAACCACGTACCTGTAGCTATAATACTGTGTTCAGAAATTTGGATTGGGGCTCCTGGTTGGGCTCAGTTGGTAGCGCATAGAACTCTTGGTCTTGGGGTTGTGAGTTCAAGCCCCACATTGGGTGTGGAGCCTACTTTAAAAAAATAATAAAAAAAGAAATTTGGATTTTATCTCTTCCACAGTGAGGAATTCCTGAAGGATTTTAAGCAGTGAAACGTTCTCATTAGATTGCTTTATAACCAAAATAACTGGCTGATTGAAGAGGTGCAGAGTGGAGGCTAACACACCTCCTTGAAGGCTTTTTCCATCAGTTACTTACTGAGCACCTATCAGGAGTTGTGCAGACCTGTGACAGCAGGGACCTTGTTGGTCTCGTTCACTGTTGTATCTTCAGTGCCTGTCACAGCATTGGATGTTTAGGAGTGTGTGTTGGTCGGAATCAGGGAACACACATTTGTGGCATGTGACACTGTGCTAAGCACTTAACATACATTATCTTCTTTATTCCTGCCAGTATTTTATGAATTAGAAAACTGAGGTTTGGAGAGGTTTTTATTTTGCTCAAAATCAAAAAGTCTCTGTGGCACAGTGGCAGAGCTGGGTTTAAATCTTGATTCTTTTCATCCCAGTGCACTGCTAAGAGCACAGGCTAGGGAGTCTGGCTGATTTGGATTCGCATTTTAGCTCTACCACTCTTGAGCTGAGCGATGTTTAAAAATGTATTTAAACCTCTGTAATGTCTTCATGCAGCTATTGGGAAGTTTAAATAAGATAAGGCCCGTGTGGTACTGAACAGTGTCCAGTGCATAATAAGCCCTCAGATATTAGCAGTTATTAGTGTTATTATGCCATGCTACCCATAGCAAGGGCTCAGTTGTAGGAGAAGCATCCTGGGGTAGGTATGGTGGTTATTGAAGGGTGAGGGGTGGCGTGAGTAAGTGGTTGTGTCATCCTCATTCCTTCAGGTGATGATAGGAGGTACACTTAACGAGTACTGTAGAATGAGCAGGAGACTAGTAGATGGTAGTGAGAAAGGGTGGAAGGTCTCGTAGGTGACCCTTTGAGGTCCTCCTCAAAGAGGGGGTGGATTCTGCATGACTTTGGAAATGAAGCCATCTGGAGAAGGTGATAGGGACATCCAACAGGGCCACCCTGGCTCTCAGTTCATTGTAGGAGCAGGAGAACTATAGGGAGAACTGCAAAAGGGACTAGTTTTCAAACAGTAAAATCTTTGAACAGTATGCATTCATTCAGCAGATAGCCTTGAGGAACTCAATAAAGTCCGGGCACTATGCTAGGCACTCAGGATACAGTAGTAAACGGGACAAGACTCCTGTAATCTTGGAACTTACCTTTACTTTTAGATAGTATTTGTAGAATGTAAAGGCCAAGTAGTCACATGAAAGCCTTGATAGTCCAGAGTATTAATCCAAAACAGTTTCTGTCCATTTCAAAGTTTTTGCAGAAGCCGAAGTTCTTGGGGTGGAGGGGAGGGGAAAGGAACAGTTTGTGTTTTTCAAATGTTTTCACATCTGTCCCTAAACTAGACCTTTTTAGGGGTATCTTATAAACTCTGCCTTGAAAAAATGTTTATTCAGGGTTTTGGATATGTAGACAACAGTAAAACCTTCCTGATGCTGCAGCCCCTCATTCGGTTATGTATCTTCTCTAGTTACCTGTGAACGATAGTGACTCCGCCTGCTCACACACTGGGTGTTGTGGTTCTGAGTCTGAACAGTAGATTACTGAAGTACCAAAAAAAAAAAAAAAAAAAAAAGCAACATGAATCAGGTCATTGGAAACTGGAGTTGATGGAGAACATGTAAATCAGAAAGTCCCTGGAGGATGAGAAGCAGACACACTTGGGAAAGTTAATGTGAATGGAGGCAAACAATGACTTCTGCCTGCTTGAGTAAGAATGATTTTTCAGAAATTCTTCCAACAAAAAGCCAGCTTTCTTCCTCTGTGTTAAGATGCCATGGTATTTCATTGTCCCAAATGCAAAAGACAGGGAGAAGTTGGTAGAATATTATTAAATGTATTTAAACATGTGAGTGTGTTACTTAGCCCTCAATTACTAGTAGACTGCAGAGGCCAGGAAGGTTGCCAGCTCATTCATCTGATCATTACTTATCTTGACCAAAGGCCCGGGAGAATATATACTGAAATAATAAAGCTTTCATTAGCATTTAATGCTTTTCCTTAAAGCCTTTATTTTAATACTATGAAATCAGGTTTCAGAGAATGTCATAATTAAAATTTTCATAAAAAGAAACATTTAATATTATTTAAATATGTAATGACTCCCAGTGCTATCGGAATTAATTCACATCATAAACCCACTAAAGTGGGCTTTAATGTCTACTATGACCATGCTACCTTTACTTAACCTTAATATATAACATTACCTAGGCCAATTTATGAGCCACACAAAAATAATTATTGCTTTATTATAATCACACCTTATTAACCAGAAATGTTAATCTGGTTAATCGTCTACCATATTTACCAGACTGGGCTCTGAATAACTGGCAGCTCTTTTCAAAAATTAAAATTTTTTGCCAACTTAAGGATGTTTTTAAGAATTTTCCAGAGATTCTGAGTGCTACTCTAGAAGAGGAGTTCCAGGGATGTTTTAAGCATGGAAGCATTTTTGGAATAACTGTTTAGTCTTTCAAGATAACTTCTTTGAAGGGAAAAGTACTTAGATGGAAATTTTACTTGTAATTTATAGTCACAAGTCATACAGAATTTTAACTGGATTAGCTCATTTGAGAACTCAGGTATCTATCATGAAGGAAAATGACTTGGCAAACCTATGAGGCTGCTCTCAGGAATCATCCCAGGGAACTTGCTCTTTCTGAGATCCTTTGGATTGATTTTGAGCTCCCATTCAGCTAAGTAAGAGAAAAAGAAGTCATTGTTCCTGCGTTTAAACTATTTGTTAGAATTTACCCAAATAATATCTTAATCATTGTGACAACCCTGTAAGGTCTGTATTATCCCCATTTTACTGATGAGGAAACTGGGTTTCAGAGCGGTTAAGGTGGTTGCCATGGTGACATGTAACATACATGGTTGGAAGCTTGGATTTTTTAATTGTATTTCAACATGTTTATTAATCATAATATTTGAGTACTCTCTTTTTGGGGGGAGCTTAAATTTTAATTCGTATCTGACTCCAGAGGCTTGACAACTCACACGTCACCACCTGGCCTTCCTTGTCAGCCGGATCCTAGTTAGTGCACAGATACTTAAATATTTAGTTCTTGACACTGTGGAGGCCTCTGATTTCCCCCAGAGGCATCCTTCACACCCACCTTGCAGGTATCTGTCTCAGAAAAGTCTATGAGCACTCCCTGCACTAGGCAGATTTACAAGGGGGGGATTAGGACCCCCATCAAAGTATCGATTTCTGGGGAATAGGGGCTCCCCATCAAGCACTTTGCCTTTGTCACATACCTGCAAACCTAAGCAAGGCAGGATAATGCTGTGTGGTAGGCAGATAATAGATGCCCCACCCTTGCCCCCAAGCAAATGTCTATGTCCTCATCCTTGGAAAGTATCAATATGTTACCTGGCAGGGAAGAATTAAAGTTGCAGATAGAATTAGGTTGCTAACCTGCTGACCATAAAATAAGAAGAGTCCATTTAATGTGGAGGAGGGTAGCAGAGTGATGCAATGTGAGAAAGAATGGCCCTTGCTGACCTTGAGGATAGGAAGGGGCTACAAGCCAAGGAATGTGGGCAGGCTCTAGAAGCCGAAAAAGGCCAAAAAACATCTCCTAGAGCCTCTAGAACGGAACATAGCTCTGCTGACATTGAGTTCAGTTTCAGAATTCTGACCTGCAGAACTGTAAGATAATACACTTGTGTTGTTTTTAGCCACTAGGTTTGTGGTAATTTGTTACATCTGCAATAGCAAACTAATATAATGGCCAGCCTCACTTCCTGAAGGTCTGGCTTACCCCCAGCACCAGAGCTTGTGGATGGAAAGCAGCCAACATCAACCCAAGTGTCAGTAGGCACTCCAGCCAGGATAGCAGTGGTGAAGAGGTGGGCCACGAGGGAAGGCTGGGAGGAAGTGCAACTCTTTGGCCCCAGGTATGACCAGGATCCGTGGATTGACCTCCAGCCTCCAATGTGCTGTTGTCTTTCAGCAGGTCACTTCACCTTGTTGAAGTGTGTGGCCTCATTTGTAAAATATGGACAGTTATACTTGCCCTGCCTGCAGGGTGTCATGAGGACAAAAGGGGGGGTACAAGAGAGCATACTCACTACTGCTGCATGCATCGTCAGTTCTAGGGAGTGAATGATGGAGTCAGTACCTCAGTACTGTGGAAGAAGTTTATCACACTCCTGTTATTTTTGAGACTCACTTTGAACGTTTACTTCTAAATTTGCAGTGAACAAGAAAATCCAATTAAACCAAGCAGCTCATTGACTCTAAGGTCAGTTGATGTTAAACTGTATTTCATGTAATCATACCATGCTGGAGCCAAAGAGGACCTTAACGATCACCTCATCCGTTTTGCAGACAAGCAGATTTAGGTTGTGGAAAGGTAAGAAGTTCAAACCTTTAGAAATAGAATTCCCGGGGCGCCTGGGTAGCGCAGTCGCTAAGCGTCTGCCTTCGGCTCAGGGCGTGATCCCGGCATTATGGGATCGAGCCCACATCAGGCTCCTCTGCTGGGAGCCTGCTTCTTCCTCTCCCACTCCCCCTGCTTGTGTTCCCTCTCTCGCTGGCTGTCTCTAACTCTTCAAAAAAATAAAAATAAAATCTTTAAAAAAAAAAAAAAAGAAATAGAATTCCCTATTGAGTGGCAGCAAAACAAGAGCCCAGTTTTTATGAATCCCTTCTAAGATGTTCAAGACACGGACAGCTATTTAAAATTGAAAGTCAGCCCAAACCAGCTCTTCCCTCTCCAGCTCCAGGGATGACAACTTAGGTGTATAGTAAGGGTTCTAGCTGTTTCAACTTCGGTTGTCAGGACCCTGCTTTGCTTCCCCCTCCTCTCTGCAAAATTTTAAAGAGGTGACTGATCACTTGACATCATGGCAGGAGTTCAGGAGTTAGGTTCAGAGCATTCTGCATCCCCAGTCCAGCCATCCACCTTGTCACTGTGTGCTGCCTGGGTGGCACTATTAGCAAGCCCAGTGACAGAAGTCAGGGAAGCCCTGCTGATCTAGGTGAGGTGTGTCACTGTCACCCATCAGCAATGACAGCTCTCTGTGAGCCGACTGTGTCACAGGCAGAGAGACCAGTGCAGTCGCCATAACCCACCTCGACTGTCACCCACCTCGACTGTCATGCATCAGCAATGATAATTCTGTGAGCCAGCTGTGTCGCAGACAGAGAGACCAGTGCAGTCCCCATAACCTTCCCTATGTTCTCTGGAGGCCAGCTTGACTTATTGGTCCTGACAGCCCTTGGGCTTTGACAGATGAGCCAGCAGAAGTCCTTAAGGCCAAAGAGGCACAATATCTGTTGAGGTTGGAGTCAGGTGAACCACCATAGCCACTAACTCCTGGTAGTGAGCAAGCCACTCTGGGGCTCATTTTTCTCTCCTGTCAAATGATAGTGTTAGGCTGGACAAGGGCTGCATTTTCTTCTAGGCTTTTCTAAAAGTGGGGGTTACATCAGTGCTTGTGTTGGGTTTTGTTTATTTTACCTAAGAAAGTGGAATGCTGATGGTCAGGAATTCTCATTTGAGAAATGTAAATAATTTCATTTTTGATTATAAAAGTAATTCATGCTTGGTATAAAAAAGTACAATGCAAAAGTATAGAAAGCAGAAAGTCAAATCTCTTTGCTTAACTCCCACAGCCAGCACTAAGTTATTAGGGTAACTATGCCTCCTGTCCCCGAAACAGAGGCTGTTGGTGCTCCCATTAGTCATCTTTCTTGAGGGAGCACTTAGAGATTCTGAAAGTCAATCTTTGCTGGTATTAGTGGTTCTAACAGTTGGTGAAATAGAAGAGTAACATTTATAGGTTTCTTTCTTCTAAAAAGTTCAAATTCCTCTAATAGCTGAAGTTATACATCCACATGAAGCAGTTCTATTTCAGTACTTAATAGAAATAACATACTATTGTTAGGATAATGTAAAGATTGTGAAAGACAAAAGAATAAAATACATGAAAATGTTTATAGCAGTTTTACTAAGGTGACAGGACTTTGGAGGATGTTGTTCTGATTTCTTCCTAGATCGGGGCATTGCATTTGTGTTACTTGTGTAATGAAAAACATTTTAAGAAAAATATTCCTGATAATGACATACTAGTAATGACATACTAATTTGGATTCCAATCAAACTGCAATAATGGACACTTACTAAACCTTTATTGACTAAACAGCTTAAAAATTATTACTGCTGTTTCTTTCTAGGCTATTTTTTTTTCTGCTGTGAATTCTACTCAGAATTAAAGATAAATGAATAATTATCTTAATAACTGTGGGAAAACTAACTTGTAAAACTCAACACATTGAGTTCAATGCCTCAGATATTTATTGAGCAGCTATTACATGAAAAGCACTATGGGAATAGAAGGATAACCCAAGGGCTCAGGGTCTGGCAGGAGAGGGAAGACAAGAACCCATAGAGTCATATGCCAGATGATGGCCTGTTTTAAGTGTTATGAGATTATAAAACGCTGAGGAGTCCAGAGGAGTAAAGAATCATCTATTAGGAGTAATCAAGGAAAACTTCATGCAGGTAGTCAAATTGGAGCTTCGTCTTTGAAAATGGGTGGAATTCTTCATATTCAGAGATTGAAGGGGCATTTTAAGTGGAGGGAAGGCAAACAGGCATAGATGTGCCAAGACAAGGGCATGTGAGGAAGAATAAGGAGTCGGGTTGGGCTGGAGCATATAGTATAGGTAAGGGAGGGGACAGATAAGACTGGTATCAGGGTGGGGGCACTTGAATGTCCGGCTACAAAGTCGAAGCTTATTGATAATGGGTGATTTGGGGGGGCCTTTGAGCAGGAATTGTGATATAATCAATGTGGGCTTAGAACAGTTCCGTTGGTCAAGTTGAGTGTTAGGAAGGGGACAGTTGGGAAAGACAAGGATGGGAAGATGAACCCTAGAGGAATGAATGAGGCTTGAGCTTGGCAGGTGGCACAGGAAGATAGGTGTGACACTTTGTAGAAATAGACCCAGTAGATCAGGGACCTAGGACTCAGCGACCTGACTTCAAATCCCAGTCTGTCTCAACATTACAGCTCCCTGAGCCTGTCTCCTCCTCTGTGAAATAGGCATAGGATTAATTATGTCATGGGGTTGCCGCATGGTAGGCAGTTATTCTCGTAAAGCATTTGGCACAGCGCTGGTACATGGTGAATGTTAGTGTTAATGTCACTGATAGTATTACCTGGAATGAGAGGGAGGAAACTTGGTGTCAGCTCAGTGACTTGCAAGGAAGACAGTACAGCATCTAGGAACAGCACATCTGGATGTAGAAACTGGATTTGGATCTCAGTGCTACTACTTACCAGCTTTGATTTTGTAGAAGCCGCTTAAGACCTCTATCTCAGTTTCCTTAGCTGTAAATGGGCGTAGTATTAATCCCTCCTCAGGGAGCTGCTATGAGAATAAAGTGAGGTAATGCATGTAGTGGGCAGTATGTACCTGTACATTTTAAGAGCCCAGTAAATGTTAGTTATTAGGTAAGGGGTGGGAATGTGGAACTGAATAGATTTGCCCTTTCCATCAGCAGTGGCAGGATATACAAGTAGAGGTGGAGACATGCAGCAGGGGGTTGGACATGAAGGACAGAACTGGGAAGAACACGCAAGGCTGGGGGTAGTCAGGAGTCACTGGCACAGAGGAAGATGAGCCAAGAATGAGTACGTAAATTGGCTTAAGCAAACATTCAGACAAACCCAGAATAAAGGACAGATGGCTGGGACTCTCAAAAATATCATGGAAAAAAAAATAAGGGAGCTGTTCTAGACTAAAAGAGACAAAGTTATAATCAAAAAGTAATGAATGAACCTTGATCGGACCCTGTTTTTGTTTTGTTTTTGTTTTTTTTTTTTAGAAAAGATAAGACATTTCTGAGACAATTGGGGAATTTGGTTAGGGACTATTTTAGAGGCTATTAGGATGTACATACTGAAATACTTCTGGATGAAATGCTATTCATGTTTGGGGGAGAGGGCCGAAAAATTAAGGCAAAATATTAATCGCTTAGTCTAGGTAGAGGGTGTATGTGGGTGTTCATTTACTAGCAAGATGAAGGCTGAAAATAAATTGTCATATTCAGCTTCTTAAGGGTAGGTTGGGAAGCTGATGGTGAAGAATTGAAATATGGGAGGAAGTGTAGGCAGCAAGGATAACTGGGCCTCCCTTGGACAGTGTTCAGTGGGGGCAGTCAGGCAGCCAGGCCCCTTTCTTTTTAGTACAAGGGCAGACTGGGTGTTGCTGAGGAAGAGTAGTCTGGGGAAGGGAGGGAATAAGTCAGAGGAAAGGAGAAACAGTAATGGAGCAAAGATCCAGTAACAGTGTCAGAGGAATGCATGAGAAGAGAGAGACAGAGGTGGCCTCAGATGAGAGGGATGCCTTCCTTCTACTGTGGCCCAGAAGCAAGGACTGTGGAGATGAGGGAAACCAAGTTCCCTTCCTAACAACGAGGGAGGAGGTCATGTTTTGCTAGCAAGGGAGTGTGAGGCAGGAAAGTGGGAAAACTCACTACAGCTGGCAGTGGGTGTGAAAGGGAAAACAGCTGGGGTGAGACAGGATGCACTTGGTACCGTCAGCAAGCAGGGGAGGGGAGTAAACAGGGGTTCTCCCAGACTGCTCTGATGAGGCACTAGAGAGGCAGAGGGAAAAGTGCCGTTGTGGAAGCTAAATGGCCCCCTTTTCAGAACTGCGTGCTGGGCAAACCAGTTACTAAAGATTTATTCATTGGGAAATGAGTAAAACTCTCTTGGATAAAACGCTTTATCCTCATTTCCAAGCATCCTCCACCCTGGGTTGCCCTGGCTGTTGTACAGGCACGTAGTATGATAGTCTTTGGTACGCAAGGCATTTTCTGTCCTTTCAAAGTCATCGGGTACAAGACTCCGGGTGACCTAGGCTCACGAAGTTGCTGGAGCTGTCATTCCAAAGGCAGTTGGAGGAAAACCAGCTCCTGCACCGGTGCTCACTAAAGGTCAGCAGCAAAGGAGGCCACTGGAGCTTGCGCTCCCAGGTACCTAGTTGGGGGGCGGGGGGGACATGAAGTGTTAGTGATTTTTGGTTCTGCTTTGGCCTCCGAAGTGCTTCTCCAGGGCCCACATTTGGAGATGTCGGCGGGCCTGAGATTCAGTTCCCAGGTGAGGCCGGTCCGCAGACCACACTTGGAGTAGCGCCGGATGGGAGGGACTGGGGGCGGAAAGCGACCACCACCTACAGGAGGACCTTGGTGATTATGTAGCCGTCCCGCTCGCCCTCGGGCTCTTCTTTGAACGGAGTCTGCAGCGGGGCAGAAGCGGCGGCTAAGGCGCCTTCGCGGCGGCTCACTTCCCGCAGCCGCGCCTGCAGCGCCTCCCTCTCGGCCTGCAGCTCCCGCCGCGCCTGGGCCGCCGCGCGCTCCTCCTCCTGCAGGGCCCTGCGCCTCCGCTCCAGGGCGCGCTCGCCCTGCTCCACGGCCGCCTCGCGCCGCGCCAGCTCGCGCTCACGCAGGCTGCAGCGCGCGGCCAGCGCGCCCATCTGCTCCAGCAGGCGCGCCCAGTCGCCCTCGGCGGCCGCGGCAGGGCCGGGCGGCGGCTGCGGCGGGCAGGGGGCCGCGGGCGGCGAGCGGCGGGCGGAGCTCTTCTCCAGGTCCCGCCGATGCGCGCTCTTGAGGTGCCTCCACAGCGCCGAGGTGCCCGCGTGGAAGCCCGGGCCGCGGCTCACCTGCTCCCCGCACAGCCGGCAGGTGGCCCACTGGCCCGCGGCGTGGCCCGCGCGTGCGGGGGCCAGGTGGAAGTAGCCCCAGGCCTCGCAGTATGGCGCCCCCAGGCGGCCGGGAGGGGCCGGGGCCAGGCCGGGACATGGGCCGCCCCGCGCCGCAGCGTCGTCCGGCCCGCCAGTGTCTTCCATGAGCGCCGTCAGCTCGTCACTCCGCATTCTCTCCGCCGCGCCTGCGTTCCGATGGAGAAAAGGGTAAGGATAACCCCCCCGACTGCACACACGCTCACACGCACAACTTCTGTGGCCGGAGGTAGCCGCCTTTTTGTTACACATAAAAATCCTACGGTTCGTTTGGGTGGTACCTGGGTCTTTTTCATATTATTAATGGTTTGGTCCTCAGGAAATGTGCACCGCGTCTAGCCCTTCTGCCCTTAACTAGGAACTCTCTTTAAGATCAGAGGGGTCCCCAGCTCACAGGTACTGATACTAAGGAAATGGGAAGCCAAGCTGCTTCAGTGGGAGGACCAGCTGAATGAGTGCTGTATAGATGAGTTTTAACTAGTCTCCTTCGCTCTCTTTTAGAACGGTTACTCTTTTCAGAATAAGAGCTTCCTTTTGTTTTCTGCTGTCAGTGTTAGGGAACAAACTGTAGAGACAGCCGAAAAGAAAGCCTTGGGAACGAACAATTTGTTTCTTAATCTTCCGGGTGTAAGTGCCAGTGGTAAACAGCCTTTTAAAGACCTTTCGATGAGGTTTTTTTTTTTTTTTCTTTTCAAAATACAAGTCATTGTTTTGTGACTTTAAAAACAATGTGCGTGTGAGAAAAATGGCAGTGCTAAAAACCACTAAAATGTTTTAAAAACATACATATTTAGGAAAACAAATACACATAGCAGTTTTCTAAATTTTTACCTTTAAATTAGTTGGTAGGCCATGTCCTGTGGGCCTTGGGGGGTCCCTGTCATTGCCTCAGGGTTTCCAGCCAATGTCAGTTCTCAGGTGGAAACACTGCAGCATGAATCCTGAGTTCTAAAGAACCATCAGCAGTGCTAGGAGTAAATTCAGAGGACAGACAGTGAGTAAAAGAAATTCAGTAAACAGCCCCCTAAACAGATACTAGAAATACTGACTAAGCACCATGTTATCCTAGTGCTCATTTTTTCCCCTCACCCTGTCATAGTTGCTCCAGTTATAAAACAAAAAATCAGTTTTCTGTATTGCTCATCCCCTCTTTATGCTTAAAAGATAAAAAGCTTTGGCAATGCTTTTAATTAAGGAAAAAAAGTAACTTCTTGCTCTGTCCTACAAATACCTGTGGTTAAAAGGATCCAAACACAAGCCAGTGACTATCATTGTAAAGTCATTCCTATTAAAAACAGTTTATCACAGCAATAACCTATCAAACGAGGGATAGAAAAGGTGAAGTCTGTTCTTCAGGAAGTAACTTCACAAAGGACCACATGTGTGATTATAAACAAATTTGTTTTGAAATTCAAAAATAATAAGAGAACATGCAGCAGACTCAGAGGTCTTCTGCGAACTTATTTCAGGGGGAAAATCAAGGCCAAGATGCATAGTGAGGTAGCCAGTGTCCACTCGTACTGTCAGGTTTTAAACCGACAGAAGTGGAGATGATAAAGTTCCAGAATCTCTTTTTTTAACATAACTGGGAATGACAGAAGACACAGCTGGGAACAGGAAAAATAAGTTGCTATAATAGTAGTAGTGTTTAGTGTAAGCTTTTATTTCAGTTGCTAAGAGTCTTGTTACAGATACATTACAATTTTCTAAATCTCATTTTTTTCCCCCTACCAAGCTGTTCTAGTCAGGATCAGGCATGACATTTAACATATCACTCATATTTTTTAAAAAGATAACGAATTTACCAGAATCATCAAAAAAGACAAGTACCAGTCCTCTTCTAACAAAAGAAATAGCTATTTACATATTTTGTGGTACAACAGGCATTGATTTGAATATAGTTACTCGTGAAGGCCCGTAAGTATAAAAAGTCCCTGGAAATTAAAAGGCTAGATTTCCTTCAAGAGATTTACCAAATCCCCGAAGTGCCCCCAATAGGATGAGGAGGGGAGTTACAGACCATTTTCAAGGATAATTTTTTTTATGCTTCGTAAACATTATGGTTATATAACATCACGGTTAGTAAACAGACCAGATTTTAGCCTTAGAAATTGTTTTTTGGTAACCTAAATTTACCTAAAATTTTTTCTACTTTTTTTTTTTTTTTTAGAATTTCATTTCTTCTACATCAGAATCCTCTCTTTACAGAGTTCCTTTTTTATTACTAGATATACACAAAGGGGAGTGAATAGGATAATGAATCCTTGTATTTTTATAAATTAAAAGGGATTTAAAGGTTTTCTATAATATCGAGACTATCACTTTGCGTTCTGATATGCTTTCTTGAGCTGGGGGGCTGAAAACTGTATATGACCTTCAGACTATCTTACCTGTGCCAGAGTCTGAGAGTGATCATTACTGATGTGCCCCTAAAAGTGCCAGAGGTGACCAGTTACTGTCAAGCTTTACCTCCCTGCAAGATGTCTCTGGGTTTCTTCAAAATCTGGGATGCCCAGAGGAGTGCCACATACATGAATGCCATCTGTCGTAAGAGTGAAGGTGGAAACAAGAGTGAGAAGCACTGATTTTGATGTCTTAATCCTTTAGACTTAGTGGACTGCCTCATCTGAGCCAGGGACACGCAGCACCGCAAATGTCGGCCAGCACAGCGCTGCCCCTCCAAGGGCGGCAGAGGGACATCCTCTGCTTTGGCAGGCCTTCACTCTCGGAGGTCTTAACCGGTGGAAGGCAGCACAGGACTGAACTGCCTCACCTTCTCACTCCTCCACACGCAGCGACATTCTGGCTCAATACAGTCTTCTGTTCAGACTAAGTATCTAAACAGTGACCAGCAGTCTGTGGCCACAGGTCATACTAGCCTTCTTAGTTCTACTAACCAACCCCTGGGCTTGTTTCAACTATCCCGACAGTACAGAGGGAGAGAAACCTAGTCAGCTTTCAGTCAGCTGTCTTGGCTTGGGAGAGAAGCCTTAGCAACTTCAGCCACAACCCTAACACACAAAGAGCTCTTAATGAACTGACAAGAAAAGACGAACAACCCAATAGAAGAACGGGCAAGAAATACGAGTAGGCAAATGACCTAAGAACAAAATCAGATGGCCAAGAAATTTGTGAAGAGATTCACATCACTTATATTCAGGGAAGTGCTCTTAAAGTAACAGGAAGGTCTCATTTTAGATCCATCACACTAACAAAAATGAAGAGGTCTGTCAGCCAAAGCTAGAAGGGAGGCAAAGAAAAGGGTACGTTCATGCATTACTAGTGGAGATGTGGAGGCTTTAAGGAAAACAATTTGGCAATTTCTGTTCATTCAAAGTAGATATAATTGGGGATCCCATTCTTGGGAATCTATTCTGTAGAACTGTAAGTACTAATACATAAAGTAATATGTATTAGGATGTTTACTACAGTATTATCTGGAATCGCAAAAAAAACGGAAACATGGGAACACCTGTCAGCTGGAGAATGGCTGGGTAAATAATGTGCGTTCACACGGGAATATTGCACAGCCGCTAAAAAGGATGGATTGGAGGTCTGCTAGAAGACCTAGAGGGATTTCTGGAGGAACTCTTCAGGGAGAAAAGCCAGATGCAGAAAAATATGTATAATGTCGTTCTTAAATAACATACAGATCTGTGTAGGATATATAAAGATTTTATATATAGATGAAGAAAAATGAGGAAGATACACTGTCGATTGAGGAGTGGCAGCTGGTGTGAAAAGAGAAAGAGAAGAGGTAAACACAAAAGGAAGAGTAAAAAGGTCCTAAGAAAGCATGCACATTTGTGGATACATTTAGGTAGACTGTGTAAGTGGCAGAGGCTACACATATGTGGAGAGCGAGATGGAGTCACTCATGTCAAGCAGTGATGTCATGCATCAGGAAAGCAGACAAAGGTGATGAGCTGAGAATAAATATCACTAAAACTCTTAACAGCCTGGAGGCACCCAGAGGTGATAACCAGCAAAGTCAAGAGAGCCTGGATGGACCGAGAACTGAGGATCAGTAGAATCAGAAGTCTGGAAGGGCTAGCCTGATCAAACTCTTATAAAAAGGGAAGATTTTTGCAGCAAACTGTCATATTCTTCAGACGCTGACCCTTCCATGTCTGATCGCATCAGAAAGGCAGCTGCCACCGAAGGTTCTGCCCAGTTGATCTCTGAACATAACAGAGATCCTCCACGACTTGAACATACTAAGCAGGAAGCACTGAGCG
Organism: Ursus arctos; assembly: GCF_023065955.2. Classification (NCBI taxonomy): domain Eukaryota; kingdom Metazoa; phylum Chordata; class Mammalia; order Carnivora; family Ursidae; genus Ursus; species Ursus arctos. Next base: position 60,985,639 of record NW_026623067.1, read on the forward strand.
GACCCACACTGGTTGAGACCTCATCTCAGCTGCGCACTCATGGACTGACTTTGCATTTGGTTCATTAACTTACACTATTTTATCTTGTTTGTTTTGTGACTTTTGTATTTTGTTTTGTGTGTCGTGTAAAAAGCCAAGTTAAACGCATAGTGAAATGTCACTGAGTTTGGAATTCCAAACTTGCTTTTACAGTTGTGTTAACCTTGCTTTATGATTCAATAAAGCTGACATTATGGAAAGACACAACCTGTGTATACCCCTTCGTAGAGTAGCTCCCCAACAATGTAAATACAAAGTAATTTTATAAAACAGTCTCAGGCATGTGAGTTCAGGTTGGGCTAGGCAGCCTTAACTATGGAGGCAGGGGGGGACAGTCCCGTGGGGCATAGCGTGCTGCCATCTGGCCCTGGAGGGAGCCCAGTGTGTGAAGTTGCTCAGCGTCAGGTGGTTTGCTGGCCCTGCCTGGACAGAAGGAGATTCTGTATGCACAGGAGAAAGAGGTGCCTTGGGAGGACTGCCCACCTCTCATCTCCCTGGCACAGGCAGGCACTCATGGGATGCTGTATTCAATGCAATGAACTTGACTCTACTTTTCTTAGACCCAGCTCACCAAATCCCGATTTCTCCATCTGTCAAGGAAAATGATAAGATTATAGGCCTCTAAACCTGTGGCTGAAATAAAATAATGCAAATTATCTCGCCTTTGGACTCTCCAGTGCTATGTAATTTCAGGGCACGAACAAAAAGAAGCTACCAGTATTTATTGCTCAGACACACCCACATTAAGATCTTAGTGGCTAAAGTGTGTTATTTCTCTCTTTGACATTGTAATTCAATAGAGTAGGTAATTTAAGTTGGAAAAATTCTCTTGAGGATTTTTGATTATAAAAAGCAAAAAAAGAATCACAGATCCATCTTCCCTTCCCAGCCAAATTTATTTTTACTTCGTAAATTGACCTTCGTGCAAAATACATCGCTCCTCTCTCAGGTAGAAAATGTTGGGGAGGTCTGGTTAACTGGAGCCCTGTGATATGTATTACTTCCTTACCAAGTAACCAAGAAAAATGCACACCTATTTGTTAACTATATGGTTAGCTAACATGAAGGAAATGAAAAATAAGAGCTCCCTTAATTTTTTCTTAAACAGTTTTTAAATTACCAGAAAGGGACCAATGAATGTGATTATTTTGCTTACAATCCGTTCACTCCATCCACTCTCATTCAAATTACTCATTGTGCACCGCCTCAGGGTCAGGCCAGGGCTTGCTGTCCGGGATGCCAACAGGAAAACCACATATCCCAGCCCCTCCAGAAGCTCACCGTCGGGGGGGGGGGGGGGGGGGAGACACTTCCAGCAATAATTCTGATACACGTGGTAAAGGTCAGAGTGCTGTTCACTCATGAAGGTGAATTCCATCACTCGATGTCCATACTGGGGAAAGGGTGGGCCCTGGAGGCCCTAACACAAATGTTCATGCAGACATTCCTGCTTCAACATCTCTTCCCTTCCCGACCTCCTTTAGGGCCCCAAATTCACAAAAAACACATTGCCACTAGTGCTGACTCTCATAAAGTTTCAATTCTTTAGTCTTATAACTAGGCTTCCAAGCTCATATTTTAAAATAAAATTTCTCGATGCTAAATGAAAGTAGGTAACATGAAATTAATTTAATAGTGGAAATGTTTTAGTCCATTTCGGGGAGGGGAAAAAACTGAAAGAAAAGTAGATTTTAGTTATTTCATGGACGAGGGTAGTATAGTATTGTTGGTACCACACCTCTGAACCCTTCCATAGTGAGTTTGATTTGAGTATCCATTATCTGGAAGGAGTGATAAGTTTAAGCCTATGGAAGATAATAAATTCACATTGATTATTTCAAACTGCATTTGAAGTTTTATTTGCAGTTCTCCAAAGCTCTTGTCTTCTAATAATTTATTAAATTAAAACCCAGACTCTTCAGTATCATCTCCCTGAATACCAGTATAGAGAATAAGGGAGATCAAAACCTGGATGAATAATTTGTGTAAATATGGGTGTATATGCATATAATATATGACTAACATTAATCCAGTCATCCTATAAAACACCCATGGAGGTTAATCTTATTATTTTATACTTATGCTTGAACACATACAAAATATTAGACAGGCTAAAGGCCAAAACCAGGCAATGTTCTCAAAAGAGAATAGCAAAGGAACTATAGCCCTATTTGTCCTTCCACAGCCAAGGCTAATCACTTCAGATGGATTAATCTGGCAGAGTAATAAACAAATATGTGTAGGCTGAACCTGAATCTTAGGTAAGAAATTCACACTAATGTGAAATCCACACAGACTTGGGTGGAAACACTAAAAACATTTTCATTTACTTCATCCACCAGTAACTTAAAGCAGAACATCATAATTAAATAATTAGCCTTGGCAATTGAAATATCAAGGAAACCACAATTCATTCACCTGTTACTTGTCCATCTCTGTTGAAATATTAGTTTAGTATCATGGATTAATCTATTTATAAATAGATCCAGACAATCAGAAAAATTGGTCTGGAATCACGAGGCTGAAGACTTAGATGAAGTTAAAAATAAAAAAATGCCTCCAAACTGTGAAGTGTGGATACTCAGTTCAGGCAATAAAGGGGTAGGTGTGAAAATATTTAGATAAAGGTTATACATGGACTGTAAAAAAGGTATTGAACCCACAGCTAGTTGTATGGTGAGTCCGAGAAATTCTGTGAATGTGTTAAGCCAAACTCTTAGATACCTCTACCATTAGCTCAAAGGCCAGATGTATTTTCTATTAATGCATTTTTTAAAATGAGAAGTTTCTACCCTAAAGTGGACCTTTATTTTAGGCCTGCATTACTTTAATACATATGTTTCTAAAAAGAAGAGTGTTGATCAATTTTGTCTTGTAAAATGCATACTTTAATATGAATTACAGGAATTTAAAGCAGTCCTACTTTGAAGTTCTTTGTAATACAAAGAATTTTGAATTGAGAATTACCTTGTTTTAGCTCTTGGCCATTTTACACATTGTTGCATACTTTTTATTGTCCTTTGCCTCAAGCCAGTTTTGGCCAAAAAGGGTGTACAAACAATACATGAATGCAAAGTGCATAAAATAATTACTCTAATTATGTCAATTTATTAAGCTTTTTCTGCAACAGCTTGTTTAACACCATATCCGTGTAGTCTGGGCTATTTCGAACTTTGGATGGTAGTTATTTTTTTCTTTCAAGAAAGGAAAAACAATTTTGTTAAGCTTTGGACATTTGGCTACTGTAAGTAGTTATAGCAAACTGCTCCTTTATACTCAGGATCAGAAAATTCTTTTGTTTGAGCACCATGGAGATGGGGGCAGGGATTCCTGTCTGAGCATTTGGCTCCTATTTTGCTTCTCCCTCTTCAAAATGAGAAACATTAAGAAAGTCTCAGAGAAAGAGCACGCTACAGGGCACGCAACCATTGGCCACTGTTTAAGTCTGACTGCAAAAAGGCAATTTTACTAAAAGGAGAGCAGATGATTTTCGATATTCTCAAATAACTTTTTTGAAAGGAGACTGGAGGAGCAAAATTGAGGTGCCGAAAGAAGCCGAACAGTGCCTTTAGTCGGAATCCGGGGCCACATGCGTCTTTTAGACGAGAAACAACCTGAGCACCGTGAGGGAAGGGCACGTCCGGCAGCCCGGGCACAAGCCAGCCTGTGATAATACCGCACAGAGGCGTTTGCGGGTTGCTGGCTCACCTGCGGCCCCCGAGGCCCGGGACTGGCCCCGGTTCCCTTCGCGGCCCCTTTTCTCCCCCAGCCCCCGGTGGGCCGCGAGCAGACCTGGCCTCGGGGAGCGCGGCTGCCTGCGTGGCGGCGCACACTCACCCCATCACCCCCAAAGCGCGGCGGGAGCAGGAGACGGGCTAGAAGTCTGGGATCGCCGGTCCCCTCCAGGATCCTCGCAGACATTTTGTCCTGTGCAGAAACCTCCGCTCGTCTCCCTTAAAGACACAGCGCTCAATTCACGCATCTGGGGGTAAAAGGGGGGACGGTAACATGTGACCTGTGGGGGGAAAGGCTGGAGAGTCATTTCTTAGCCATCCAGGTCCACCAGTGACAGACTTGTGTTTCCCGAGGTTTAAAAATGATGCAGTTGATTAGTGCTTTTTAAAAATGTAATTTTTATTTTACACTTTTACATTAACCTTCCAAGACCTGGATTCCTGTCTTTGGTCTGAGTGCAGTTTGCATCCTTTCAGATTCAAGGTATCTGATGGTTCAGGTTGTTAAAAGAAACCCACCGAACCAAGGTCTGGACAGGTAAAGGTAGGGCTCGTTGGCGTTCTAAAATTTAATAACGCTAGTGTATCAGCTTTCGATGGATTATGTTGAGGTAACAACGCCTACAATTCAGTGATTTACAATAAGAAAGATTCATTTCTCAGACTACATCTGCTACATCTATTCCACTAGTTTCTTTCACTCCAGGCTCCAGGTTGAAAGATCAACTTTTTTCGGCGGCGGGGGGTACACTCACTTCACCTTGTGCTGGAACCAACTTTGAGGGAAGAAGATTTGTAGTGTTTGTAGTGTTTGCTATTTCCATGATGTAAATACTCCCACCGCGACTGATTGCAAGCTACTTTTAACAAGTTTAACAAGTGACTTGCCAAATTTCTGGAAATTTTACAATCAGCTCTTATATACCACTGGCATACGCTGCTCTTAAAACAAAACAGCTCACCTTCTGAGCAACCCAATTCTGTTCACATTTTATTGGCCAAAGCAAGTCATATGGCAAAGCTTGCTGTCAATGGGGCCAGAAAGTGTACTCTCAAAAAGAAGCCTTGCAAGTCATATAACAATGGGCAGAGATTATATAATCCTTTTAAAAGGAGGACAGAGAATTACTGATTACAATATTACAATCCACTTTACATGCTTTGTTCAAGTAATTTTTTTTCAATCTCATTTTTTTTCTGTAAATTAGAAAAATGTCTAAGTGTCAAAGTCCATTAATGGAGTTTCTCCTTACCATTCCAAGAATGGTTTCAGAAGAAACTGGTTGGGTGTCTTAAAAGGGATAATTTTGCAATGTGAAGGTATACTATTAGGTTGACGTTTTTCTTCTCAGAAGGACACTTACTGCTATGAACATTGATTAAAAGAACAGTAACTAGTATAAATGAATCTAGGTTAAGTCATCTCTTATTCGTGGCTTAATTCATAAACAGATTTTTAAAGATTGATGTATCTGGCAATCCTTTTAACCAGAGGCTGTATTACTTTGAATACTTTAAAAATCCATTTGGCTTTAGACTGACCATGTAATGACACACATGATATTTTCATTAGTTCATGGGACAGTTTCTAGTAAGTGCTGGTAATGAGCAAAGCACTATTCTAAACCTGAGTAGGAGTCTGGAGATTAGAGAGATCATTCCTGCCCTCAAGAAGATTACACTTCAGTTAAGATAGTAAAACAAATGCAGCTCCAAGAAGAAAATGGAAAATGATGTAAGAGGAAACAGTCAAGTGCCACACTAATTTGAAAACAGCTACATTTTTTAAAAACTGGCAACATTTAAGCAATACTTGAAAAAGTGTAGGATTTGGGCTCCTGGAATTACATGTTTGTTATCCTAGCAAGATGTGTTTTGGATTTATTTTTGAAGTTCAGAGAAGTGGAGCCTGTCTTTTCTGTGTTTGAGTCGATGCTTAAAGTTTCTTATAAGCTAAAGTCTCTTTCTTGTAGTTTTAAATTAAATTTTAAATAAATTATAAAATATATCTCAAATATCTAGTAACTCTTCTTTGTCCCACATTCTTTGTTCAAGTTTCAGCAAGAAAAATGCTCTTTAGTTCTCACTTTGGTAGTGGCAGTTCCCCTAACTTTCGCCAACCATTTAACAATAAATAAATAGCATTTAGTTTTCATCAGAAGACCTCATTTCTATCCCCTGCTATAGGAGTTGGCAAAGCATGAAGACGTGCATTTCATTGGTAACACAGAGTATTTACTCCCCAGATGCTTCCCAAAGATTATAGCCTTGAAATCTGCTGTCTGACCTTACCAAAAACCCATCTTGAGAAAACTGTTTATGGAGATTACCTCAAAGACATAAAATTATAGAGCTCTGTACTTGAAACATACTCTTTTGGTACGTTCTATATGTGCATTTGGTCTGTAGTTTCCTTGTGACGTTTTTGTCTGGTTTTGGTGTCCGAGTAATACTGGCCTCATAAAATGAGTTGGAAAGTATTCCTTCCTCTTCTCTTTTCGGGAAGAGTTTGTGAAGAATCGGTATTCTTTTTAAAATGTTTGGTAGAGGGGCGCCTGGGTCGCTCAGTTGGTTGAGTGTCTGCCTTCAGCTCAGGGCGTGATCTCAGGCTCCTGGGATGAGCCCTGTGTCAGATTTGCTGCTCAGTGGGGAGCCTGCGTCTTGCTGTGCCCCTCTCCCCTTTTGCTTGCTTGCTCTCTGACTCTTTCCCTCTCAAATAAACTAAATAAAAAATCTTAAAAAAAATGTTTGGTAGAATTCCACAGTGAAGCCATATGGGCCTGGGCTTTATGAATAGTTTTTTGATTACTAATTCAATCTTTTCATTTGTTTAGGTCTACTCAGATTATCTCTTTCTTCTTGAGTCAGTTTTGGTGGTTTGTATCTTTCTAGGAATTTGTCCATTTCATCCAAATTATCTAATGTGTTGGTATACAGTTATACCTAGTATTGCTTTATAGTCCTTTTTACTTCTGTAAAGTTGGTAATAATGTCTCCTCCTTTGTTTCTGATTCCTAGATGTGCACCTTATAGGAAATACCTGCATAAAATTTATTATCGGGGCTAGTGTCATGATGTCATCCACAATAGTGGTCCATTGATTCCCACAGTGTTTTTTCTGTAGGATCCAGTGGAGACCATGCTCTGAACTCTCATTGTTATGAAAAGCTCTGCACCCCTGAACAAATAAGGACCTTTTAATCCTGTGGGAACTGTGGATCATGTAACAGACTGTTCCCTCGCTTCAGCTGCTAGGAAGAGACTAAGAGTCAACTACATGGGATGCCTGTTCTATTAATATTCTAGTGCTCCTGTAACAAATTGCCACAAACTAAGTGGTTTAAACAACAGGAATTCATTCTCTCACAGTTCTGAAGGTTGTAAGTCCAAAATCAAAGTGCCAGCAGGGTCATAGTCTGTCTAAAACCTGTAGGGAAAATCCTTCCTTGCCTATTCCTAGCTTCTGGTCGTGGCCAGCCATCCTTGGTTTCCAGCTGTATCACTCCAGTCTCTACCTTTGTTGTCACATGCCCTTCTCCTTGTATGTCTGTGTCTAAGTTTCCCTCTTCTTATAAAGGCACCAGTCATATTGGGGGCACCTGGCTGGCTCAGTTGGTGGAACGTGTGACTCTTGGTCTTGGGGTTGTGGGTTCGAGCCCCTCATTGGGTATAGAGATTACTTAAAATCTTAAAAAATAAAAATAAAAAATAGGGGTGGCTGGGTGGCTTGGTTGGTTAAGTGTCTGCTTTGGCTCAGGTCATGACCTGTTGGGCTCCCAGCTCAGTGGGGAATCTGCTTCTCCCTCTTCCTCTGCCCCTCCACCCCACCCTTGCTCTCTCATGGGGGGGGGGGTGGAGCGTGAGCTCTTTCTCTCTCTCTCTCTCAAATAAATAAATCAAATCTTAAAAAAAAATAAAGACACCAGTCATATTGGATTAAACACCACCCTAATGACCTTGTCTCAATTTGATTACCTTTGCAAACATCCTATTTCCACATAAGGTCACATTCACAGGTACCTGGGGTTAGGATGTCAACATCTTTTTTTGCAGGGAGGGGTACACTAGTCAACTCCTAACCCTTACCTACCAGTTCCATATGGTTAAGTTTTCTTTGTGCTGATCTTTTATTTTCCTTTTGTACTCATTCCCTGGTTTACTTAGTTGTTTCTTAATTGTATGCATCTTGGCAGAATCTGAAGGAAAGAGGGTGGGAAGGAAGGAAGAAAGGAGAGGAAGGGAGGGAGGAAGAAAAGTTTGCCAAGAAAAATCAAACCTGGGACTTGGGGAACAGAGTTGCAGGAATGGGCAATGGGGTGGGGAAGATTGGCTGGGAAAGTGTTCTCAGAATTACTCTTTTGTGGGGGGCAGGGATGGGAGCAGTGGTTAGCAGCTGCCTACAGCTTAGCCGACCTAGAGAAAAGTGGAAGGTAGTTTGAAGAGCTGAGGATTGGGATCAGGGTATGATCTAGCTACCTTTAAAAAATTTATTTATTTATTTACTTACTTAATTCCAGTATAGTTAACATACAGTGTTATATTTGTTTCAGGTGTACAGTATAGTGAGTCAACAATTCTATACATTACTCAGTGCTCATCGTGATAAGTACACTCTTTATCCCCATCACCTATTTCCCCCATCCCCACACCCACCTCCCCTTTGGTAACCATCAGTTTGTTTTCTATAGTTAAGAGTCTATTTTTTGGTTTGTCTCTTTTTTCCTTTGTTCATTTGTTTTGTTTCTTAAATTCCACATATGAGTGGAATCACCTGGTATTTGTCTTTCTCTGACTACCTTATTTCATTTAGCAGTGCTCCATCCATGTTGTTGCAAGTGACAAGATTTCGTTTGATCTAGCTACTTATAATACCCATATTAATAGACACAATATGGATCCAGGTTTTGTGGTGCTTGAAAGCTGATATAGTGTTCAGAATCCATGTATTCTAGTTATTGGAGACACAGTCCCATATATCGTTGACTTAATGCATGCAGTTTACCTTAGAGGACGGTGTCCTATCCTTACAGGATAGCATTCCCCAAATGGCATCTTAGCTGACAATTTGATAAACTGTTCTAATGGTGTATCAGGCTAGCTGCTTCTAGATGTAAAGATTTTATAGGATCAGCCAAAGCTACTGAATAAACCAACATTTCCTCTCTCATCTGTTCCGCCTCTTAATCCATTACAGTTGTGAATCTTTATCCTTCGGTTACAGCACACCAAGGGTTATCATCACTCCCTTACCAATAGGAGTGGGGTCTTTGTTACCACCGGAGGGCTAAATAATCCAGTTCTAAAAACCCATCCTGAGGTTTGGAGGTTCAGAGGTTCTAAGCTTCTACTTTCTGGAGCCACTCTGGTAGCTACTTTCTTAGCTGGGGCTCCCCCAAATGTAGGGACTGAGACAAGAGCTAAATGCAGTTGGTCTAAGAGGTGATCACAGGGAGCAGGGCTGGGGCAGCAGGGAGAGTAAGAAAGAAACGCATGGCAAAATGAAGAGGCTTGATTTGTTAACAATGAATGTGTCTTTCATATAATGTCTTCATTTTATATTTGTAATTATAATTGTTACAAGAGTTATTCCCATGTAGTGGACTATTTTTCAATCTTCACCTCTTGTCTTTTTCAGACCCAGCTTTCTCATTTTTTATCTTTGTCATTTTCTGTCATCTCATGTTAGAAAACATGTTAACATAGACTTTATGCTTATTTCATTGGATGGCTTTTTGCTTGAAGACTTAATGTAATTATTTAAACATATCTTTGAAGAAATAAAAAATAAAAAATCTTTGAAACTCTACATTTTCACTGTAGTTACATATAAATGCACATTTCTTTTTGCTTGAAACATAGTGAACTAAGCTTCCTCCATATCCTGGAGGAAGTTTTAAGCAAGAGCGTTAATAGTGAGATTTGTATTTTAAGAATACCGCTCTGGGGCATTTGACAAAATACAGCATCCTTTCCTGATTAAAACCCTTCAGAGTGTAGGAATAGAAGGTACATTTCTCAATCTCATAAAAGCCATCTATGAAAAGCCTACTGCAAATATTATTCTCAATGGGGAAAAGCTGGAAGCCTTTCCCTTAAGATCAGGAACTCGACAAGGATGCCCACTCTCGCCACTATTATTCAACATAGTACTAGAAGTCCTTGCAACAGCAATCAGACGACAAAAAGGGATCAAAGGTATTCAAATTGGCAAAGAAGAAGTCAAAATGTCTCTCTTTGCAGATGACATGATACTCTATATGGAAAACCCAAAAGAAGCCACTCCCAAACTATTAGAAGTTATAGAGCAATTCAGTAACGTGGCAGGATACAAAATAAATGCTCAGAAATCAGTTGCATTTCTATACACGAATAACGAGACCGAAGAAAGAGAAATTAGGGAATCCATCCCATTTACAATAGCACCAAAAACCATACGTTACCTTGGAATTAACTTAACCAGAGACGTAAAGGACCTATATTCTAGAAACTATAAATTACTCTTAAAAGACATTGAGGAAGACATAAAAAGATGGAAAGATATTCCATGCTCATGGATCGGAAGAATTAACATAGTTAAAATGTCCATGCTACCCAGAGCAATCTACACTTTCAATGCTATCCCGATCAAAATACCAAGGACATTTTTCAAAGAACTGGAACAAACAGTCCTTAAATTTGTATGGAAACAGAAAAGGCCCCGAATCTCCAAGGAACTGTTGAAAAGGAAAAACAAAGCTGGGGGCATCACAATGCCGGATTTCGAGCTGTACTACAAAGCTGTGATCACAAAGACAGCATGGTACTGGCACAAAAACAGACACATAGACCAATGGAACAGAATAGAGAGCCCAGAAATGGACCCTCGGCTCCTTGGGCAACTAGTATTTGATAAAGCAGGAAAAAACATCCGGTGGGAAAAAGACAGTCTCTTCAATAAATGGTGCTGGGAAAATTGGACAGCTACATGCAAGAGAATGAAACTTGACCACTATCTCACACCATACACAAAAATAAACTCCAAATGGATGAAAGACCTCGATGTGAGACAGGAATCCATCAAAATTCTAGAGGAGAACATAGGCAACAACCTCTACGACATCGGCCAAAGCAACCTTTTTCATGACACATCCCCAAAGGCAAGAGAAACAAAAGATAAAATGAATTTATGGGACTTCATCAAGATTAAAAGTTTCTGCACAGCCAAGGAAACAGTCAGAAAAACTAAGAGGCAGCCCACGGAATGGGAGAATATATTTGCAAATGACACTACAGATAAAGGACTGGTATCCCAGATCTACAAAGAACTTCTCAAACTCAATACACGAGAAACAAATAAACAAATCAAAAAATGGGCAGAAGATATGAACAGACACTTTTCCAATGAAGACATACAAATGGCTAACAGACACATGAAAAAATGTTCAAAATCATTAGCCATCAAGGAAATTCAAATCAAAACCACACTGAGATACCACCTTATGCCAGTTAGAATGGCAAAAATAGACAAGGCAAGAAACAACAATTGTTGGAGAGGATGTGGAGAAAGGGGATCCCTCCTACATTGTTGGTGGGAATGCAAGTTGGTACAGCCACTCTGGAAAACAGTGTGGAGGTCCCTTAAAAAGTTAAAAATTGAGCTACCCTATGATCCAGCCATTGCACTACTGGGTATTTACCCCAAAGATACAGACGTAGTGAAGAGAAGGGCCATATGCACCCCAATGTTCATAGCAGCAATGTCCACAATAGCTAAATTGTGGAAGGAGCCGAGATGCCCTTCAACAGATGACTGGATTAAGAAGTTGTGGTCCATATATACAATGGAATATTACTCAGCTATCAGAAAGAACGAGTTCTCAACATTTGCTACAACATGGACAGCACTGGAGGAGATAATGCTAAGTGAAATAAGTCAAGCAGAGAAAGACAACTATCATATGATTTCTCTCATCTATGGAACATAAGAACTAGGATGATCGGTAGGGGAAGAAAGGGATAAAGAAAGGGGGGGTAATCAGAAGGGGGAATGAAACATGAGAGACTATGGACTATGAGAAACAAACTGAGGACTTCAGAGGGGAGGGGGGTGGGGGAATGGGATAGACCGGTGATGGGTAGTAAGGAGGGCACGTATTGCATGGTGCACTGGGTGTTATACACAACTAATGAATCATCGAACCTTACATCGGAAACCGGGGATGTACTGTATGGTGACTAACATAATATAATAAAAAATCATTAAAAAAAAAAAAAAAAAAAAAAGAATACCGCTCTGGGGAAGTAGGGGGATCGTGTTTGAAGAAAATACACTAGAGACCAGTAGGCCAGTTGGACTGTTGCAATATTGCGGGTCAGAACTGAGATCTTTTTGAGATTCAGCCTGTTCAATGTGTAGCAGAAAGTAATAAACAAGAGAATGGACGATGGGTTAGTAATAAGTAGCTCCACCGTGGTTTGTAGTTCCCCCATCCCTGGCACCTGTCACCTGCCTCGCTGTGCTGGAGGAGACTGAGCCGCTGCTCAGATAGCAACGCCCCCATGTACTCACCTCTAGAAAGTAGTGCTCCCCCGGGTGGCCTTTTCCAGGTCACTGGAGCGAGAGGAGAGCACTGATAGCAGCCCTTCCTATGGGAATTCTCAGGGAGGCGTTAGACATTGATTTCTAGTTCTCAGAACTCTTAGGAAGAGATTGTACAAGCGTCTACCTCAGCATTTCAGTACCTTCTCGGAACCTCAGTTCCCCATCCCGTATCCTGTCGCAGTTCGTGTGCACCCGTTCACCATGCGCTGCTCCGTGCCCGTGACTGTGGGAGGCTTGCAGGACCCACTGGCCACCATCTTACATTTTTCTTCTCTCAGAGTTGTCAAATTCCTCATGAAGGCCCACGGTACACTTCCTGGCCGCTTCACTTGGCCCCGCATTTGCAATTTCTGTTAACCTACAAACCACTGAATGGACAGACTCAAACCTGTATGCTGAGAGACGCACGAAGCAATGTTTATGCCTAAAGTAAGGACTCCTTGTTCTTTTACGGACACGTCTTAAAGGGGAGAGAGAACAGACAAGAGAAGACGAAGGGCTAGGAGGCAGTGATGCAGGCCTTCCTGTTCGTACCCAGAGTGCCTAGCGAGGGTTATGCTCAGAAAGTGATCTGCTGGGTGCTGCCCCTCCGGCCGCTTGCTCAACGTACTGGCAGGGCTGGGCTGGTGTTGCGGACTGCTTGCTTAAACAGCCATGGGGCTGGTGACAGTGAGCATCTGGAGGCTTATCTCACCACAGCTTCAGGGGGCCGTGTCCCCAGCTGTGGTCAGAGTTGACGGGACCTGACCCTGCTGTCAGACACGCAAGTTTCAGAAGTCCTTACCAACTCCTTTTGCCAAGGGAAAAAGACAAACTTGCACAAAAGAGCTGGTTTGGCTATTTTCTGAGATAATTATAAAGAATAACAAGAACAAGGAACCTTTGATTTTCTTTTGTGTCTCTTTTGCAATAGGAGGAAAGGAAACCATTGCATGTGTGTCTTGGGGATACAACCAGAAGCCCTCAAGCCTGCATCTGGTCCAGGCGCCATGGTAAGAGACTGCATGATGGCCTGGGAGCCAGGGGGATATTTGCCTAGGGTTTATCATCCTGTCCTCAGAGACACTGGATCAGAATGCTGTGGCCCATTGGCTTTGACTATGGCTGCTTGAGAAGATCCAGTCCCTGGATTTGTGCATGATTTCATTAATCCAGAACCTTCCTCTCTGCCCAGCGAAACTTCATTCTCATTCCTCCATTCACACACTCCTGTGAAGCTTTCTTAGACTCTACCAGCTTATAAGGATCTCTCTCACCTAGATTACTCCTGTCCTCCAGTTGGTATCTTGCATGTAAACGTTCACATTGTTTCTTAGAAGGTAGGCTTGCCTTCACAGCTCAACTACAGTTGACCTTGAACAACACAGGGGGTGGGGCTTCGACCACCCCCCCTCGGACTTCTCCAAACCTGAACTACTAATAGCTTGCTGTAAACCAGAAGCCTCACCAATAACATAAACAGTCAACTGACACGTGTTTTGTATGTTATGTGTGTTATATGCTATATTCTTTCAATAAAGTAAGCTAGAGAAAAAAACATTAAGATCACAAGGAAAAGAAGAGCATTTATGGTACTATACTGATAAAAAAAAAAAAAATCTGCATAAAGATGGACCTGTGCAGTACCAACCGTGTTGTACAAGGGTCGGCTATGTAATGATCTCAGTGACAGGACCTGGGTCTCGTGTTTTATATATTCCTTTCATAAAGCCTAGCACAGTGCTGGACAAGTAGGAGGTTTCAGTAAGTACTTGGAGGAGTTGAAAATTCAAAGCGTATACTATACCACTTTTAGGAGATCCTCAGAGTAGTCAAGTTCATAAAGACAGAAAGTAAAAGGGTGGCTGCCAGGGGCTGGGGTTGGGGGCGATGGAAATGACAGTTAATGTTTAATGGACATAGAGTTTCAGTTTAGGAAGTTGAAAAAGTTCTGGAGACAGATGGTGGGGACAGTGGCACAGCAGTGTGAGTGTATTAATGCCACTGAAGTGTATACTTTAAAAGGGTTAAAATGGAGGGGCTCAGTCAGTAAGTGTCTCCCTTCAGCCTGGGTCATGATCCCAGGGTCCTGGGATCGAGTCCTGCTTAGGGCTCTCTGCTCAGCAGGAAGTCTGCTTCTCGTTCTCCCTCCATCCCTCCCTCCCCTGCTTATGCTCTCTCTCTCTCCCTCTAAAATACATAAAGTCTTTATAAATAAGCAAATAAAAGGCTTAAATGGTAAGTTTTATGTATATTCACCGCAGTAGAAAAAAGTAGTTTCAAAAAGGCACATTCTGTAGAAATCTGAGGCTCTTCCTCAGTTCTGCCCTCAGCTGCCCTCCCTGGGGCCGTGTGTAGGATCAACGCTGTGTGTGAATGTAATTTCCAGTTTCATGGGCTTGGTGGGTCAGCTCTAGACACTGGGTTCAGCTTCCCACTTGCTATCTCCCATGTTTTGTTTTGTTTTTTAATGAGAACGTTTGTACCAGGCTTTTAGTTTAGATTTGTTTTTGTAATTCATGCGTACGCAAGAAAGGTTAGGAGGAGTCCAAATCTAGCCACGCAGTGTTACAGCTGCCCTCAGAGTAAGGGCAAAAGGGTAGTAGTGATGGTGTGAATGTTCTCAAGTTACTAAAGATCTCAGACTATTCAGCGTCCAGTTTTGTTTGGTTTGTGTCTCTGTAAAAGGGGGTTGATAATAGTAGCTTCCTTTCCCTATAGGGTTGTTGGGAGGATGACATGATAGGAATGGCCCGAAATGCCTCCCAGGGTACTTGAGGCAGAATATAAGCCAGAAAGTACGGCTACTTGTTTATAAATGGCAGCTAAGAATGCTTGGATTTTGTGATTTTAGCTTCGATCTGAGAAGAATGAAAGTAGATCACAGGTGCCCTCTAGACCAACAGTGCCTTGTCTACGGTGTGTGATCCCACATGTAGCCAAATCCCTGAAGGCACCCTTCTGATGCCTGGGGTGGGGGGGTCCCCACTCAGAAAGAAAGGCCTGAGGGCTCCTTCTCTGACTGACTTTCCCCTCTCAGCCAGAAAGAAACTTAGCTGCCAGCAGCTCCTGGGCTCTCGGGTCCCCGTTCGTGCTCTTTCTTTAGTGGAAGTGTGAAGAATCTTGAAACAGGACACGTTGAGACCCAGCTGGGCTGGCTTTCTCCCCTGTGTGGTCAGGGGGATGGGTTTGGCCACTCTTACTTGACTCAGAGTGGGGGAGAGAGTTTTCCCAGTGAAGAGGACTTCTGCCTCCTGAGGAAAAGGGGCATTGGGCCAAGAAAAATGAGTTGTCCACCCCACACTGAGCTTCATGAAAGACAAAGAAAAATCAGTCCGGGGCCCCACCCTCAAGGATCTTATTCTTTAGTGACTAATGACCTATATGCCATGATAATCTGTTTTCAAAGAACCGTTGCAGTCTGTTTCTTCTTTTCAAAGGGAGTTGAATGCATTGATCTTAAGGGTTTTCAAGCAGGCATCTAAAATCATTTGACTTTGATTTAATATGGGGGACTTACCGAGTTGTGAAAATGAAACTGCTTCAGGAAAAATACTTGAAATAAACTCAAGGCCACATTAACATTTGATTTGCACTTCCAAACAGAAGCTGTTTTTATATTCCTATTTACTCTTATGATATACTGTATTTTTCCCCATGACTCAATAGGATGGGATATTTTTCTCCTTTCTTCAGATAGTTCTCAGTTTGAATGTGACACAGAGTTCCCATTTTCCCCATAAATTACATATTTATAGCACACAGGAATAGCCGGAATGCTGTGTGACTCTCAAAAGTACTACTGTATTTGAATTATAGAGAAAATGACTTAATACGATTCTGAACTTTGGGCCCTCTTGATGTAGCTGGAGCAGGGAGGAGAACAGGACTCTGTGTTCTGGGCCTGGGTCCTGTTTGTTCGGAACACTGTCCTCTGGGCCTGCCCCCAGCTGTGTGCACTTCGGGCAGGCTGACGAGGGGAAGGCCCGGCACAAGCAGTCGGAAGCAGAGCTAGCTCACAAGCAAAGGCACTGCGGTGGTGAAGAACACAGGCTTTGACATCATGCTGCTCGGGTTCAGCTCTGCCGTATACTAGCTCTGAAAGCTTGGAGTGGTTTCTTAGCTTCTCTGCTTCCTTTGCCTTTTCCTCTCTAAACTGGCCTAACAGAAGGAGTCCCGCTTACGGTTGTGACAAGAATTGACTATGCTAGCGTGTGGAAGACCCTCACCACAGTGTTCAGCCCAGCGTGAGTCATCAACGAACCACGACGGTTGTCCCCGAATGAGCTGTAAACAGGACAAGGTTATCTTCTATTCCTCACACCGTTCCTCCCCTTCCTCCTGAGACCAGCTGAGCTCCCTACTTGGGAGGAGATGCCCGTCATTCCCCTGGGAAAGCTAAGTGGGATCTGAGGGTGGAGGAGCACGGAGGGCCCTCAAGCCTGCATCTGGCCCAGACCCCGTGTTGGGGTTTACGTGGGGCTAGTTCTCTCCACCATGGTGAGAGACTACGTGATGGCCTGGGAGCCAGGGACGTATTTGCCTAGAGGGGCTTCAGGATAGTAGATGCCTCCCTTTGCAACTCTGTGCCTTAGGTGACAATGGGCAGCTAGTTGAGCATTTAGGAACTTGGTTTTTTTTATCGTTTTTGTTATTGTTTTTTAATGAATTTTACAGTACAACCTATGTACAATCAAACGCTCCCACTTAAAATGTATAGGTTGATGGGTTTTGAAAAACGTATGAAGCCTTGTAAGCACCGCCTAAATCCAGATACAGAATATTTCCATAATTCCCCCAAATTCTCTTATATCCTGTTCAGTAAACGTTCCTCTCTTCCTACTCCCAGGCAATCCCTAATTTGTTTTTTGTCACTATAGAAAAGTTTGCATTTTCCAGAATTTCGGATAAATGGAATGTAAAAGGCTTCTTTCATTTATCATAATGCTTTTTTTTTTTTTTAAAGATTTTACTTATTTATTTGACAGAGAGAAAGAGAGAACATACAAACAGGCAGAGGCAGAGGGAGAAGCAGGCTCCCCACTGAGCAGGGAGCCCAATGTGGGACTCGATCCCAGGACCCTGGGATCATGACCTGAGCCGAAGGCACTTGCTCAACCCGCTGAGCCACCCCGGCGCCCTTATCATAATGCTTTTGGGATCCACCTATGTGGCGATGTATCAGTGGGTTCTTTTTTAGTGTTGAGTTAGGTTTGTTTATCCGTCCCCTGTTGATGCTCATTTGGGTTGTTTCTGGTTTGGGGTTATTGTATGTATTTTGACAACACCAAGATCAAGAGTCCCATGCTCTTCCAACTGAGCCAGCCTGGCGTCCCTGTGTAGATAAATATTTTAATTTCTTTTGGATAAATACCTGAAGTGGAATTACTGAGTAATATGGTGAGTATATGTTTAAATTTGTGGGAAACGACCAAATGTTTTTGGAAGTAGCGGTCATGTTTTACACTCCTACCAGCAATGTGTGAGAGTTCCGGGGGCCCACATCCTCGCTGACACTTAATATTGTCTGTGTCTTTCATTTTGGTCATTCTAGTGGGTGTGAAATAGTACCTCATTTTTTTTTTTTAATTTTGGTTTTAATTGGCACTTTCCTAATGGCAAATGATGTGGAGGTCTTCCCATGTGTTTATTGTTCATTAATATATCTTGTTTTGTGAAGTACATTTTCAAATATTTTGCCTATATTTAATTGGTTTCTGTCTTTATAGTTGAATTGTATTAGTTCATTATGTATTCTGCATACAAATTCTTTGTTAGATGTATGTATTGCAAATATTTCTCCTATTCTGTGGGATAAAATAGAGTGATCTGACTGATAGAACAAAATTTAAGGTGACATTCATCACATGGAATCCATGACCTGAATGAAAGGTTAGGAAAACTATAGGTTTCTAATGAGAAGGTCAAGTGTAATTAATTGTCCTCTGATGAGTAGATTTGCATTGGGGTTTTGCACTTGCAACTTAATAGCTAATTACAAGGATTGCCTGTAAATAGTAAGTAATCTGCACCCCTAATTTCATGTTGGAGATGTCATAATTGCTATTTGTTGAAGGACAGCAAGGCAGATGAAATGAATACTAACCAAAACTTTCTAGGGTCACCCCAAAATGGTGCTCTGAGAGTTGGAGAATGGATCCCAGCTGTATACCACAGACTGAGATGGAATCAGTCGTTTCATATTCATGCTGTGTACCCCGTTGCCTTTGAATCATGGAGGCAGCAGAGACTGCCAGATGGCCTCTCGCTGTTTCCCTTTTACCAGGCCATAATGCATCCAGTTATTTCGGACAATACCATCTTGCTCTGTCCTTCCAACTCTATCTCCCATTTAGCTAATTCCTTTCAGTACTTAGGTAACAGACAGTTCCTATAATTAACCATATCAAGAACATTTGACAGGATTTGACATCCATGCATGACTTTGCCATCTTGGAACAGAAGGGAACTCCCTTAACCTAACAAAGGGCATATACAAAAAACTTACAGCTAACAGCAGACTGAGTGGTGCATGACTGAGTGCTTTTCCCCTTAATACTGAGAAAATCACTTTGGCTGCAGAATGCAGAATGGATTGTAGAGAGGTGGGCAAAAGTCAGGGATAGAATGCCATCTTGGAGATTACAGCAGTAGGTCGGGCAAAGCTGAAAGCCGAGACTTGGGTGGCAGCCGGAGAAGTGAGAGACGTTTGACAGGCAGAATAGGTGGTGCTCATTCACAGATTGGATATGGGGGTTGAGGGAGCGTTACAAGGGTAACTCCTAGGTATTAGCTTGCTCACCTGGGTAGATGGTGCTGTCACTCATTGAGCAGGGAAATCTGGAAGGTGGGAAATGGCCATTTTCTTCTGCAGGGACCCTACCCTCTCTTCCATGGCCCCTCAAAGTCAATTAGAAGAGTGTGCTATCTGTGGAAGACATATGTATCTGGAAGGGGAGTGAGGTATTTTCAAGCATATGAAAATATATTGAAATACACAGGCCTCCTTGACTACACACGGACATTGAAGGAGAAACACAGGTCTTATGAACTAAATTGTTGCAAAGATACGCTGATTCTGAAATCCTGGAGAAGAAGTGAGAATGGTCTGTTTCAGGATGCTTCATAATAAAGCTCTTTACCGTACTATCTAATTTACATATCTCCACAGTCATGTGAGATAGGATTTTTCTGATACCTGCTTTCAGATGAGGAATAGGAGTCTCAGATTTATTGATTTGTCCAGTATTAATCGATGGTGAAAGGGGGTTTTAAACTTAAATCTTCAAATGGCCAGGGAGAGAGTCATCGGCAAGAATTCAGGTCTGTACGGGCTGGGTCTTCTCTCGGAGGCTGCTTCCCTTTCTCCCACCCCGCTCAATCCTACTTACCCTTTAAGGCTCAGTTCAGATTGTTTGTCTTTCATAAATCTTTTTTGTTCATTCCTGCCTACTGATTTCTTCTATTAAAATTTTTAAAGCATATTTTATTTAACACAATATATCAAAATAGCATTTTAACATGTAATCAATATAAAAATTGAGGAAGTTTACATTTCTTTCTGTACTCAGTTTCTGAAGTCCAGTGTACATTTCACACTTCCAGCACATCGCAGTTTGGACATATCCGTTCCTTTACCTACTGGCGTCGTCCTCCTCCATTGCCTCCTCTTTCGCTGTCACTGAGAAGATGGTACACTTTCTAGTTGTCACTCTCATGCCTTTCCCCCCAACCATCACCTGACACCCCAGCCCCTCTGTGCCACGTATTTCTAGAGCCTTCTGCGTGGCAGGGCCTAGCAGATGTCCACCGTGAGAGTCATTTTCCAAGCTGCTGTTAATTCCCACCCAAGCAGAGGTGCTTCCAGGTCCCATGTGAGGGGTGAAGCCTCTTCCTGCTCTGTGTTGGTGACTCTGTGACTATGACCCCCATAGACTCAGAACTGGGCAGTGTGGTCACAGCCTGCAGAGTCCAAAGGTGCACCCCCTTCTCTGGGGGCTAGGGTGGCAGGAGTGTAATGGTCCCCAAGCTGCCACCACCTGTGTCTGCCATCACCTGTATCTCTAGCTTCCTCAGAGCCCCTGGTAGCGATGCAGGTCTCTTGGGCATGGTTGGGAGTAGGGAGGCTTGCAGGTTTGATCGCTACCCCCTGCCCAGACCAGGTGAGGGGTGGGAGAAGCATCCTCTTCCATATTTGGACCTCCCCATAGAACTTGCTCTTTGTATCATTCTGTGTGATATGTGTGTGTTTACCCTACACCATTTCGTCCTATTATTTAAATATGCATCTGTTCATGTATAGATTCCTTATTTTTCAACCAATAGTTACTGAATGCATGTGCACAAGACACTATTCTGGATGGTCGTTCTGTATTTAGGTCTAGAAATCTCAGTAAAACTTTAGTATATTTTTTCTGCTGTTTGGGGCGGAATGCAAGCAGGAGGCAGGCTGAAGGAGAAAGTGAGTGGAGGGGGGCTTGTTCTCAGCCTTGTTCTCTTGGGCCTGGATACTGGAGAGTCGTGGGGTACTTCAGGGTACTCTGGGTGCAGGGGAAAGGTGGCGTCCACCATGTGAAGGCCAACCTCGGTCTCCTGTGAAGCCCACGTGACGAATAGAAGAAGAATTTTGTTTTCTAAGCCATTTCTCTGCCTGTTTCTTAGACCAGTGTCCCTTGTGTGTGACCTTAGTGTGAATGACCATCTTAGTGATTCTAACAATGACAACAGAAAGTTAAAACGTAAAAGCTTTCTTTAATTGTGCAATCTATAGAAACCGATCTGCATTTGGTCAACACAGAATGCTCCCAGTCATAGGTGCATTTTTCTGGATACCCCCCCACATCATGTGGAAGCCCACCTAGTAAAAAAAGGGGTGAAGTTTCACCAGAACGGAGAAGCATCCCCTTAGCTGTTTTCACAGGAATGGGAATAAGATGGAGCCATATCCTCTTAGCTCTTCCGCTTTTTCTGATATCTTAGTCCGGATATCCCTAAAGTAAAGTCGAGACAAAGAATCATAAACAGGTAGTTTATTTGAGAAAGGATACTAGACACCAGGCGTGAGGAATGGGGGAGTGTAACAGGGAAGGTGGAAAAACCGATACAAGATTGCACTCTCAATACACAGGTGACCGATAAGCACATGAAAAAGTGCCCAATATCACTAGTCATTGGGGAAATTAAAATTAAACGATATACCTGCTGAATGTCTGCTAGAATGGATAATTACAAGACTGGTTTCAACAAATGTTGGCGAGTCTGCAGAACAGTTGCAGCTCTCATACATTGTTGGTACGAGTGTAAAATGGTGCAGCCGCTTAGAGAGGTCTGGCAGATTGTTATAAAATGAAACACACATCTCTGTGGCCCAGCAGTTCCTTTCCTAGATATTTACTCAGTGCAAATATCAAATACGCAGCTACAAACAGCCTTGTATGATGACGTTCGTAGCAGCATTATTTATATTAGTAAACGACTAGAAACAGCATAGTTACAGAACGGATAGGCAAACTGCTATGTTCATGCTGTGGAGTACTGCTCAGCAGTAAAAAGGAAGACTATTGCTACAAGATATGGATAAATATTAAAATATGCTGGGTGAAAGAAGTCTCTATGTTTCCATTTACACAAAAGAGTATATATTTCCATCTGTATGAAGTTCTAGAACAGGCAGTCTACAATGAAGAAAAATCAAAACAGTGGTATATGTGTGTTTAAATGGGGATTGACAGAAAATGGGCATGAGGCAGTGCTCTATATCTTTAGAGGGTTTGGGTTACACAGGTGAATTTATTTTTCAAAAATTATTTAATGGTGTACTTAAGATTGTTGCATTTCTTTGAATGTAAATTTTGCCTTAAAAGAAAAAAGTCATAAAGAGATACTGAATTCTAGTCTGTGATATTCATGCTGAATTATTTAGAGGTGAACTATACTGTTGTCTGCAAATTACTTTGAAATGCGTTAAAAATAAAATTAATAGAGGGATAGATAAATGCATACACACGTAATGAAGAAAGAGTAAAATGTGAATGGTACAGTCTAGGTAATGAATACATGGGCTTGGCTGTGAAGTTCTTTCAACTTCTCTTTATGTTTGAAAATCTTCAACTTCATAAAGAGTAGGGTAAAAAAAAATACAGGGTCAAGTTACATAAAGCTGAGCAAATGGTGTTCAAGCCCATTGGAATCTTCTGAGGAGTCTTAGGATATCTAGTCAGAACCTAGCTTGTGGGTGATGAAAGGGAAAGCATTTATCCATCATGTGAGTACTGGATGGCCTCTTGCAACCCCTTAGAGAATTCCCATTGTAGGTACACAGCATGGGCTAAGGTGGGATGCTTCAGATTACATCTGGGTGCAGCTGGTCAAAGCCTGTGCAGAACTGGTCACTTGCAGGATTGGCTGGAGTTAAGAGTCAGATAAGAGGATATAACGTGCTGCAGAAGGACTGTGTTAGTTACCTATTGCTGCAAATGGATTACCCCAAAGCGTAGTATCTTACAACAAACAATTATTATCCACAGTTTCTGTGGGTAAGGAATTCACGATCAGCTTAGCTGGGTAGTTCTGCCTCATTGCCTCCCATGATATTATATCCAGTTTTTAAAGCTAGGGCTGCATTGATCTGAAAACTTGATTTAGGGCTGAAAGAACCATTTCTAAGGTGCCTCACAATATGGCTGTTGGAAGGAGGCTTTGGTACCTCCACTCTGTCAGCCTCATAGTTCAGGGCGACTTGGTGTCCTTATGACATGGCACCTGGCTTCCTCCAGAGTGAGTGATGAAGTGGCGGGGGGAGGAAGGGGAGAGATAGTTGGGGGTGTGCGTGTGTGTGTGTGTAGGCGGGGGATAGGAGGGGACAGATGTGTGTTGCATGCCTTTTATTTAGTCTCAGAGGTCTAGAGACACACTGTCACTTCCTCCATGTTCTAGTCCTTATAAGTGAGTCACTAAATATAGTCCACACTTAAGGGGAAGTAGTTTTCACCTTTTGAAGGAAGGACCATCAAAGCATTTGAGGGCATACTTTTAAACTACAACAGGTTGTTTTTTTTTTTTAAAGATTTTATTTCTTTATTTGACAGAGAGAGAGAGAGAGACAGCCAGTGAGAGAGGGAACAGAAGCAGGGGGAGAGGGAGAGGAAGAAGCAGGCTTCCAGCAGAGGAGCCTGTTGTGGGGCTCGATCCCAGAATGCTGGGATCACGCCCTGAGCCAAAGGCAGACGCTTAACGACTGAGCCACCCAGGCGCCCCAGAACTACAACAGGTTTTTTTTTTTTTTTTTAAAGATTTTATTTATTTATTCAACAGAGATAGAGACAGCCAGTGAGAGAGGGAACACAAGCAGGGGGAGTGGGAGAGGAAGAAGCAGGCTCACAGTAGAGGAGCCTGATGTGGGGCTCGATCCCATAACGCTGGGATCACGCCCTGAGCCGAAGGCAGACGCTTAACCGCTGCGCCACCCAGGCGCCCCTACAACAGGTTTTTAATAGAGTTCAACCTCTTATTTTTTAGATACTTTATGCTCTGTATTTAGTCCAGTCTGGCCAGAGTCTTCTTAGAGGTAGTGGCCAGACCCAGATGCTACAAAGATTCAATGCAGGAGGGTTAGTAGAAGAAGTTACCATCCTTGCTGCTGTAACAGGTCCCAAGTCTGTAATTTGTCATTTCCCTTTCCCACTATCTGCTCAGGTTTCCTTTGTCCTCAGTCAGTTCTTTGACCAATCTAGGTTGCTTTTCTTTTCTTTTTTTTTTTTTTTTGTTAAAGATTTTATTCATTTATTCGACAGAGATAGAGACAGCCAGCGAGAGAGGGAACACAAGCAGGGGGAGTGGGAGAGGAAGAAGCAGGCTCATAGCAGAAGAGCCTGATGTGGGGCTCGATCCCACAACGCCGGGATCACGCCCTGAGCCGAAGGCAGACATTTAACCGCTGTGCCACCCAGGCGCCCCTAGGTTGCTTTTCTGATGGATGACTCAGACCTTCATCTCTGAGGGCTCTGAGGCTTTAGTTGTCTTTGTAAGGCCATGATTGCTGCAGTTGCCCATTTCATCATCCCCAGTCCCAGAATCATCAGTGTCCCGCTGACTCTTCTGTGTTCCAGGTATACTCTTCCCTGCACACACTATGTAGCAGCAGCCTAGCTCCTCGTGGTAATCAGAGCCAGTTACTCTTTCCAATAGGGTAACACCTTTCTTTGCTTGCTGCTCTAACTGCCATGAGGAGTCCAAAGTTAACAGATGGCAGTAATGTCCTCAAGTTCAGTGGAAGCCCAACCATTTCCCCTAGGGAAGTATTTTCCTACTCAAAGGAAGGACTGTTAATTCAACAGAATCCAACTATGGGGATAGGAAACACAAAATTTTATTTAGGTCATAAAGAGTGACGGGGAGAGGGGGGCCAATCTACTTCCACCTCACATTTCTTGGACCAGTGTTGCTAGAAATTGGCGAACATGGCACCCTATACCAGCTGTTGCTTTAGAACATATATACAGTATTCTGGAGGATGGTGTCCTAACAACAGGATGTTGTCCCTGAGCTGACACTTCAGCTAAGTTATTAAAATGACCTTCCAAGAACTTCTGCTTCCAGCCATGATGGAGCAAGCCAGTCTGGAATTACCTTTTGAACATAAGCAACTACAAAACTAAACAAAATGTAGGAAATCATTGTTTTCAAACATTGGACAAGAGCTAAACAAGATTGTGATCCCTGAGAAAATGAAAACAAATGGGGCAAGACCTACCATTATATAGACTTTCTGCTTGCGTGTAGTTCCAAGACTGTGTTTAAGAAAGAGGAAACCAGGGGGTGCCTAGGTGGCTCAGTTGATAAGCGTCTGCCTTCGGCTTTGGTCATGATCCCAGAGTCCTGGGATTGAGCCCCGCATTGGGCTCCCTGCTCAGCGGGAAGCCTGCTTCTCCCTCTCCCACTACCCCTGCTTGTGTTCCCTCTTTTGCTCTCTCTCTGCCAAATAAATAAATAAAATCTTAAAAACAAAAAGAGGAAGCCATAGAGAGTCAAGTAGATAAGAGATTTGGTCAAGAAGATCAAGATAATTTATAGTAACTATAAGAAGACCAAGGCAGAATACCTGAGAGGAATGACTATGCAAAAAGAGCTCAAGCAATCTGTGTAGGAATCCCCTTTAGTCTTTGTCCAAATATCAGTCTATTCAGGAATACAGTGAAATTCCAGATGTCTCAGCGAGAACAACTTTTAAGGAAAGACCAGTTATGTGTCAGCTGTGAGACAAACAATAACCGGAGTTTACACAGGGCTGGAAACCATTTGAATTCCCTCCAGCCAGAGTAAAGAGACCTTGTTGAATACACATGAAATTCCATAAAAATCCTAGAAAGACACCACTTTGAAGTGGGGCTAAGTTGCACCTCAAGCAAATGCTATTCTAAACCATATTAGAAGAGCCTAAAACATACCTCAAAAGGATCAGACTAATCTTAAAGTAAAACTCTAAAAGAAAAAGTCCAATACTTATTAAAGATTTACAACAAAGTCTAGCACCCAACAATGGACAATTTGCAATAGCTAGAATTCAACATAAAATGAATAGACCTATGCAGACTCAGGAAAATATGAATGATAATCAAGAGAAAAATTAGTCACAAGATCCAGACTCAGACATAACAAAGACTATGGGATTAGCAGACAAGAATGTTAAGGCATCTATTAGAATTATGCTCCATATACTCAAAGATTAAGAAAGAACATGAAAATGATGAGACAAAAAATGGAAGATTTAAGAAGGATTCAACTCAAGCTTCTAGAGATAAAAATAAAATATCCAAAATTAGCACACTGGTTGGATATAATAATAAATTAGACACTATAGAAGAAAAGAGCAGTGAACATAACGACATAGAAAAAAAAACGATCCACATTGAAGTGCGGTGAGAAAAGACTGAACAACAAAGCATCACTGAGGTATGGAATAATATCTAGTGGTCTACCATCTGTGCATTTGATTATCAGAAGGAAAGGAGACAAAAATGTCTAACTTTTCACGTCTATCAGGATGCCATTATTTTATTTTATTTTTTCAAATGGAAAATAGGCATTGGTGAGGACGTGGAAAAATTGGAACCTTGTGCTTTGCTGGTGGAAATGTAAAATGGTGCAGCTGCTGTGGAAAACAGTTTGGTGATTTCTCAAAAAGTTAAACAAAATTATCACATGATGTAGCAATTCCACTTTTAGTTGTATCCCCCAAAGAATTGAAGGCAGGGACTCAAAACAGTTGCTTGTATACCGATGTCCCTAGAAGCATTATTCACAAAAGCCAAAAGGTAGAAACAACCCAAATGTCAATCAGTAGGTGAATGGGTAACTGACGTGTAGTATATGTAAAATGGAGTAGTATTCATCTTTTTCTTTTTAAAAGATTTTATTTATTTATTTGACAGAGATAGAGACAGCCAGCGAGAGAGGGGACACAAGCAGGGGGAGTGGGAGAGGAAGAAGCAGGCTCATAGCGGAGGAGCCTGATGTGGGGCTCGATCCCAGAACGCCAGGATCACGCCCTGAGCCGAAGGCAGACGCTTAACCGCTGTGCCACCCAGGTATTCATCTTTTTAAAGAAATGGAATTTTGAAACATGCTAAAATATGGATGAACCTTAAAAACATTATGCGAAGTGAAACAAACCAAATTTAAGGAGGAAATACTGTATGGGTCCACGAATCATATTAATGAGGTACTCAAAATAGGTATATTCTTAAGGACACAAAGTAGAGTAAAGGTTATCGGGCTGGAGGGAGAGAGAATGTGGAGTTATTGTTTAATGTGTTCAGAGTTTCAGTTTGGGATGAAAATTTTCTGGCGATGGATGGTGCTGATGGTGGTACAACAATGTGAATGGACTTAATGCCACGGAATGGGGCACTTAAAAATAGTTAAAATGGTAAATTTTATATGTGTATGTTTTAGCACAATACGTTCTTTAAAGTTACTCACCACCGTTCAAGAATAAGCTATGCTTTATTTGCCGGTATCAGTCATTCGATGATGATGACAGAAATCAGAGTTTGGTGGAATTCGTTATGTAAAGTGGCATCTGTGTGTGTTTCCTGAAAACCTTTGAAAACATAAGTGCTTGTAGAAATTGAAATTACATGTTACCTCTATTAATTGCTAATCAACACTTTTTGTATCTGTCCTAAGCGAATAATCAAAAAAAGGTTAGTCTAATATTTCCACTTGCCTGAGCTTTGTAAGTTCTTCTTCAGAGCTTTGGCAGGCAAATGTCAGCAATTTATTTATTGTAGGCCATTATTTTGTGCAAACCTCAAGAAACCATCCTTTCAGTGCATTGCTCCAGGTGTTTTTGCCAGGTCAGCTGACATCAAGGAAGATTGCTCCACTGCCAGTGACTTCTCTGCTGTCCACTCACCGACCCTTGTCCAGCATCCTCAAGTTCCACTCTTATTAGCATCTCGAGGTTCCTAGCTGTATGCAATCGCCAGGGCCTTCATGTTCTTCAGTACACTATTTCCTGTGGGAGCAAGGATATATTTTCCTGCCTACTTGAGCCAAAGCTTGGCTCCGGTTATCCTGGAGATAGTGAGTGGAGGCGGGTTAGGGTCTTGATGAGGACAAGCATCACCTTCCAAGGCGAGATTCAGGTGCAGTCTTCTCAGGGTCTCCTAGCTAGGCGAGGATGTTCTCTTCTACCCAAGGGGAAGAAGACTGGTTCTGCCTGCTTACATTAAAATCAGTTTAGTGACTCAATATTCTCAGACTTGTATATCCTATCCCAGGCCTTAGGATCATCTTAGGATCCTAACTTTGAAATAGGAGACCTCATAAGGTTTTGCATTCTCTCTCTTTTTGACTTTGTCACCTTATGACTAGATCATTGGCTTAATGTTCAAGACAGTATTCCCTCCCTCTGTAGGAGATAAAGTTTTTAAACATTGCCATGGAGACCTAAAGCTCCTAGTGTGCCTGAATTGATTGTTGGCTAACCTGAATTCATCATTTTATTTTTTTAAGATTTCCAAAGCAGTTCACGAAAGCCAGTGAAGTCCCCATTCTTTATCATTATCGTTGCTTCCATACTGTTCAGGAGCACAGCTACCACAGCACCCGAAGCTTCTCCCTTCTACCTGTACTTCATCCCAGTTCACCACAAGGGAGAGCCAGTTGTGTTGCCACTGGATCTGCACTTACCACTAGCAATGGGGTCCTTCTTTCCGTCCACCTACAACATCCCATCCAAAGGGATCCTCACAAGTAGTAATTGCTCAATACTTTTGGATTGTGCAAGTGTCACTGCTGAGCAGCTTTCCACAGACATGACAGATCTTGTTGTCAGAGAAGCCCTGAAGCCAAGTCTAGAGGTCCACATCGTGGCCCGAGGTGCTGTCACATTACCCCTGTGTGGAGCTGGTCCAAGCCTATGTGGAGCTGATTGGCTGCAGCAGCGACTGGAGTAAATGGCAGGGCCAGGGTGAGAAAGGCTACTCAAGAGTTCTGGGACATTGGAGGCTCCGCCTCTAGCCGAGTGTCCATATACAAAACATTGTCAGGCCATTCTTAGCGTTTACTTGAGCCCGAGTAAACTGGAGGCCCATTCCTAGGTGTACGTGAGCAGAAGGAGGTCAAAGTCTATTTGCCTAATCAGTTTCCTGACTACTCTTTTATCTGGTGGTTCTGGTAGTAGGTTTGGTCTGAGTCTGAGGAATATGATCACAAAGCCATTCCTCAGTGGACTAAAGGACAAGCCAGGCTAGACATTCTCACGCCAACGTCCTTGCCTTCAGCCAGACATGAACCTCATGGCCTTCATTCACCAATATGGCTTTGAATACACTTTTCAGTGTCAGAACTCTTTCTGGTAGTTTATTTCTGTGCTTTGTTATTATAGAACCTAGTGTATGATTTAATAGGTCCACAAAAAAAAAATACCAACATTTTCCCAATGAGTTTATTAATGCAGGTAACTTCTGGTTTAAAAAGTATCTTCAAGGGGCGCCTGGGCGGCTCAGTCAGTTAAGCGTCTGCCTTCGGCTCAGGCCCTGAACTCAGGGTCCTGGGATCGAGTCCCATCAGGCTCCCTGCTCAGTGGGGAGTCTGCTTCTCCCTCTCCCTCTGCCCGTCTCCTGTGCTCATGCTCATGCTCTGTCTCTCAAATAAATAAATAAAATCTTTAAAAAAAAAAAAGCATCTTAAAGGAAAAAGGACAGATTGAATTATTAGACTGTTATTGTTTGTTTTAGAAAGCTGTAATTGCTTGAGGATTTTTCAAAACATTTTACTAGGAAAATCTAAAATATACATAAAGTAGAAAGAATAGAATAACAAATCCCCATGTACCCACCAACCAGCCCTTAGGGATTTTTACCAAGACTCCAAAGAATCTAGAATTCTGGGCACCCTATGCAGGTAGCCAAGATGGCCGCTGCAGGAGAAGAATGTTTTCCCCGTCACAGCTCGAGTGAGTGATCGCATTGCCCGCCCTAGAGATGAATTTCTTTCCCTCTGGTGGATTTATTTGTTCAGGTTCTTTTTAACCAGAGTGGTCAAGGCCAGTGATGAGGAAGGGTCTAGCTGCCCACGGGAGGAAGCAGTGTCCTGTTTCTCAGTAATTCACTGTAAATTGGTGCCGATACTTGTCAGAGGTGGGGTTTTGTTTTGTTTTGTTTTTGTTTTTGTTTTAGCTCTGTTCTTCTTCTTCTTCTGTTGGAATATCATTAGTTTTTCTTGGACTGTGGGCTATGGTCCATGACCTTCACACAGGCGCCAGAAGTACCGTCTGTAGTATTTCACAGTAAATGAATTGGTGTAACGTCACTGACCTTACTTCTACACTGTTTGACTCTTGTATTTGAATCGGTCTAAGCTGCTCACTGTTTTCCATCTTCGTTCAGGGAAACCAGAAAAAATTGCTTTGACATTGAATTTTTTTAGTGTGTTTTTCTAATGAAACTCCGTGATGGCCTTGATTGTGTTTTTCCACATCTCCTCCCATCTCACTCTGTTTTCACACTGAGGCACCGTTGTTTTTCACAGTCTGGAGCACAGAAAAAACATGGACTGTACTTACGCTTCTCAGAACCCATATGGATTTCTGGGTTTTATTTTGGGCACTGCATTTGGGAGGATAGATTGGCAAACTGGAGTGTGTCGGGGCAGAGCTAACAGGTTGGTCTGGGAGCAGTGTAGGATGAACAATTACTCATGGAGAAAAGAAGAGTCAGGGCAGACGCAGCAGCTCTCTGCAAAAGCTGTACCGAAATCTAGCTGTGAACGGTGGGGACAGTTCAAGGGAGGCACAATTCAGCTATTATAAGATTAGATTAGAAGTGTCCAGCATTTACACTTGCTTGTGAATTCTCCTCCTTAGGAGTCAGCTAAATGTCAGATAACATCTCGCAGGAGTATGCCCGTAGAGGGGGTTCCCAATAATAATAGCACACCTGTGTACAGAGTACTTGTTTTGTGCCAAGTACTATTCTAAACACTTTTCCTATGTTACTAATTTAATCCTTGCACTGACCTTATGAGAGAGGTACTTCAGATCCATAGTAGTGTATCAGAAAGTCATAAGACCAGATGTGTTTCAAAAACCTTTGGATTTAAAAAGACACGTGGCACAGCTATCTTGTGTTAGCACCCTCGGGGGATTGTACCCCATAATTAAATAAATTAATATTTCTGTGGTGTGGCATATGAATTTTTAAAAAGTTTTTATTTACATTTGACTAGAGTTAACATACAGTGTAATATTGGTTTTAGGTGTATACTTCCACACACCACCCAGTGCTCATCACAACAAGTACCCTCCTTCATCCCCATCACCTGTTTAACCCATCCCCTCATCCCCCTCCCCTCTGGTAGCCATCACTTTATTCTCCAGAGTAAAGAGTCTGTTTCTTGGTTTGCCTCCCTCTCTCTCTCTTTTTCTCCCCCCTTTGCTTATTTGTTTTGTTTCTTAAATTACACATATGAGTGAAATCATATGATAATTGTCTTTCTCTGACTGACTTATTTTGCTTAGCATAATACTCTCTAGCTCCATCCATGTCATTGTAAATTGCAAGATTTCCTTCTTTTTTTGTGGCTGAATAATATTCTGTTGTGTATATGTACCACCTCTTCTTTATCATTGATCAGTCGATGGACACTTGGGCTCTCTCCATGGTTTGGCTACTGTAGATAATGCTGCTATAAACCTTGGGGTGTATGTATTCCTTTGAATTAGTATTTTTGTATCTTTGGGTAAATACCCAGTAGTGCAATTGCTGGGTCATAGGGTAGTTCTATTTTTAACTTTTTGAGGAACCTCCATACTGTTTTGCACAGCGGCTGCATCAGTTTGCATTCCCACCAACAGTGCAAGGGGGTTCCCCTTTCTCTGCATCCTCGCCAACTTCTGTTCTGTCTTGTGTTGTTGATTTTAGCTGTTCTGACAGGTGTGAGGTGATATCTCGTTGTACATTTGATTTGTGTTTCCCTGATGTTGAGTGATGTTGACCATCTTTTCATGTGTCTGTTGGAGGCATATGAATTTTTACCTTAAATGGAATAAATACTTTTACATGAATTGGGTTAGATTTTGCTTCCAAATTAGTTCAGATCAGCTCTATCCACCAAATAAGGTTTGAAGTAATTTTAGGGTTATGGATTCTGAATTGTATATAAGGGAATATGGACTCATTTTGCTATCCCTAGATTATAAATGAAGGAACTGAGGCATAGAAATTAGATAATTTGCTCAGAGTCATACAGCTTCTAGACAGAAGCCAAGTTCAACCATGCTCATTTTTCTTAAAATATTTTATGTTTAAGTAATCTCTACACCCAGCATGGGGCTCAAACCTGCAGCCCCGAGATCAAGAGTCACATATTCCACCAACTAAGCCAGCCAGGTGTCCCTCAATCATGCTCTTAACCACTATGTGTGTTGCCTCTCACCATATTCTTCCTCCCCTCATTGAGGAGTTGGGCTAAATCCCCATAACTATGTCTTTCAATTCCCGAGTCTTTGATTTCCTAATCTCAGGGTCATGAGTTCAAGCCCCATGTTGGGCTCCACACTGGACGTGAAGCCTACTTAAAAATTAAAAAAATAAAAAATAAAAATAAAAGGAGAAACATCTGGAAAAAAAGAGACCTCCACTTCCTACTCCAAGTATGTGTTATCTCACAGGAGGTGTTTTAGTGTAATTGCTTTCCCACCACTCGACAGAGCCAGCTGAAGATAGGTCATATGTCATTGTGGTTTGTCTTCGGTGACCTTTCCTTTTGTATCTTTTGCCACCACCTGTTACCCAGAACACCACCACGTGAAATCCTGATGGCTCAGGTTTGCCCCCTTTCCACCCATGTTCCAGGACTGATTTTTCCCAGGAAAGTAGCTGATGCCTCTTAACCTTTCTTTCATCATCTAGGGATACATTGTGAATTAATGGAAAGAAAATGAATTCAGACATTCAAATACCTGGATTTAAATCCAGATGTGGAAATCCGGACAAAGCTACTTACCCTTATTTATTAATTTGTAAAATGGGATACATAATACTTACCAGGGATTAATTCAGGTTTTATGAAGCCTGAACTCAATACTCTTGGGGGGGAGCCCTTTTTAAAGAAAAGAATACAAAATTGTGAATATACATTAGGTGTATACAAAATGTGTATTTACTTAGAAATAATGCCCAAGCCTACATAAGGGGAAGTGTGATGCATTGGAAGTTGGAAAGAAACAGTCATCTTAACAAAAGGCCATTTGGGGGGGGTTATAATTTACAAAAACTTATGATGTGTGAGCATATTGCTAGTGACCTTTCCCAGAGGTAGGAAGCAGCTCATTCACTGAGAGGTCCTGAAGCTTATGGTTGATCAGTTTAATGGTAAATTTGCTTCTGTATCAACCTCATAGACTTGTGAGAATCAAATCACAAGACTAAATATCTGCCAACCTGTTTTGTAATCACTAAACATTGTGCATTGTTAATCATTATTTTGATGCCCAGAGCCAAGCATAAATGGTTATTCAATAAATGACAAAATGGATGAAATTGGCTCTCACCAAGTATTATACAGGCCTATTTTATTACCTTTCCCTAGGCCTTTAAAATACTTAGCAGAATAATATATGCACACATTTTTACAAAACAACCAAGTATTGAGAAAAGACTTGCAACGCAAAATAGCATTCCCAATTCCCACCCTTCATGTTTTCTAATTCCACTCTCCGGAGTCAATACATTTCTTCCATATTGCTAAATAATTTGTATTATATTATTTACTCCTGATGAATCCATGTTGGATATTATCTAGTCACTTTCTATTGGGGTGGATAGGATTTCACTTTCTTTTTCCCATTCCTCCAATAGTACAATTTCTACGACTACCTTAACGTGAAGTAGTTTACAGCTGAACCATAGTGAACTATGATTATATTTTTCATGTACATTTCTGCACCATTTTTTGTTTGCTTAGTTTTTCATTGTACATATACTTGAGTTTTCCCATTCTGCACAATAGCATTTTATCTATATTTTTCATACCATTAAATTGCCCGCACTGCAGAGAGCCACAGAGCGTCCTTAAGGTCCGGAGTGCTCTTTCTCACCATGCAACCGTATAGAACGTCCATGTGCTGTCACACTGGCAATTTCCTTCATCTCTCTCCCATGTTAGATTCCCTTTCCTGTATTCCTCATCTTGCTCTTTCTTGGTTTTAGTCCCTCTTTTTGGCAGATCTTACTCTCTTATAGCTTCCTGAAGAAAGATATATGAGAGGTAATTAATTGACTGAGACTCTGAATGTCTTAAAATGTCTTTATTCTAGCCTTATAATTGACTAATTTAGATGAATATAGGCTTCTAGATTTAAATCATCTCACTCATAATTAGGAAGGCATTCCATTGTCTTCTAACTTTTGAAATTGCTCTGAGAAGTTTTGCCATTCTAATTCCCAATCCTTTGGGTCTGACAACTTATCCTCTTTGGAGGTGATCTAAATTTCCACAATACCATGTGTGATAGATTAGATTATTGCTCAAAAGTATTCACTGTTCTCTGTCCTCCTCCCACTTGTATGGGATACACTTTAGTTCTAGGCCTTGCCATGTGACTGACTTTGGCTAATGGGATATTGCAGCTATGTTGCAAGCAGAGGTTGAAAAGCATTTACGTGGTTGAGCTTGCTGTCTCATGCTCTGCCATCAGAAGCAGCGGAACATGTTGATAACTAACCCACCGATTCGAGGAGAATGAATAATACAAAGAACAAAGCCAATTGGTTCTAAGCACGTTCAACCTAGATCAGCAGAGAGGCCAGCGGAGTCCAGCTGAGCTTTACCAACCCTCAGCTGATTCACAGATCAGTGATAATAAATTACATTTACTTTGAAGGCACCGAGTTTTTGGATGTTTGCCATGTAACATTTTGTGGCAATAGCTGTGTCAGAAATTGGTTCTAATTGGAATTAGGGATTGTTGTCTGTAGTGGGTTAGAGGCACAAGAAGAACAAAACCTAAGGGACATAGGTTTGGGGACTGGGTAGTGGACATAAGAAGGCCAAATAGGCTGGAAAGAAAATGATGATGTGTGTTATGTGGCGACGAACTGCTTTATAAATATTTGGTAACTTTGAAGTTAGAATGTGCACCTAAAAATATTTGGATTTCTGCCGAGAGATCTCCAGACGAAGATATATATAGGAAAAGATTTTATCCCTTTCTTTAGGTTGAAAGTGAGGACCAAATGCTCATTAAGTAGATTTGGAACAAATCTCCATCTTTCATCAGTTGCCTCACCCCAACTAGTACCTCAAAACCTGCGTTTTTCAGGGAATTTTGTACAGCACAAAACCCATTTGCTTCTTGGTGATTTCATTCTCTGCAGGTACAGGTCTTCTACCTTTCTCTTCTCTGCTAAGCCTGGAATCTTCCAGTTACTTTCTGTCTTCATATATTATGATTTGAGAACAGGAAGTGCCTCTTAGTTTCATCAATGCTGCATGTGTGTGTCTGTTTTCATCTTGTTGAGAGGGGAAAGGAGAATAAAATGTCTTTTCCTACCATCTTAAAACCGTAAGTCTTCGCTCTTTTCATGTTAAAAGAGTAAATGCCTAGTTCATCACTAGCTTGTGTAGATTATCCCAGAGGGTCCTGGCCTAGGAGGACTGGGAGTCCAGCAGTGGAGGTGTCCATAGGTGCAGCTGGACTGCAAAAAGCAGGAAAATGAGCTGGGAAAGAGCACTTTTCCAAATGACCTGTTCAAAAATGGAATTGGGGGGGGGGTGTGCCTGGGTGGCTCAGTCAGTTAGGTGTCTGCCTTCAGCTCAGGT
This sequence comes from Ursus arctos, assembly GCF_023065955.2. Lineage (NCBI taxonomy): Eukaryota > Metazoa > Chordata > Mammalia > Carnivora > Ursidae > Ursus > Ursus arctos. The sequence goes on from NW_026623067.1 coordinate 61,021,300, forward strand.
CATGGTCCCAGGATCCTGGGACTGAGCCCCACATCAGACTCCCTGTTTGGTGGGGAGCCTGCTTCTTCCTCTCCTTCTGCCTACCACTCCTCCTGCTTGTGCTCTCTCTCTCCCTGTCAAGTAAATAAATAAAATCTTTTAAAAAATGGAATGGGAATTGGTAATTGGGTTGAGAGTGGACTCAGTCATGTGGAAGAAGGAACAGATGTGAGATGCACTAGTATTGATGGGCTGGGCAAAGCAGAGTCAAAGTTGAAGCAGCTTATTTGCATTTCTGTCCAAGCTTTCCTAGTGGCCATGTCAGGCCTGCCTTGATGCCACTGCCCCAGGGAAGACTATTTTCTGGTTCTCAGTGTCTTAACACAAAGGAAGAAGCACAAGTGCTCACCACGTGCTTTCTGTGTACCCTGCAGAAAAGGCCTTCTTACTGAAATTTCAAAAATTCACACTCGTGTTCTAGTTATGAGTTCGACTCTGTCCTCACACTTCGTGAATCTTGTCTACTTTGGGTGTTTTCCTCTGCAGGAGTAAAATAGGGTATGGGGGGTGTGGGGTCACATGGCTGGAGATTGATCGTCATTAAAGCTAAGAGGAGACTTCAAAGTCTGAAAAGTTCAAGGGGGGACACCAAATCTACAGATTAATAAGAGCAAAGGCACAGACATCCCAGAATCATCAAAAGTAGCAATGGTTGCCCAGGCAGTAGGAAAGGCTCCTGGCACTTCCGCAGCCCCTTAGACTCCCTGTGTTGATAGTGACCAAATTTTCAAAACCATAGATCTGAACATCTAACATGACAAGTACAAGGGCACTCCAGTCTGAATATTTGAAACAGGTACCATCCTGGGAAATTTGGAGCCTGGAGTGCCGTATCCCCAGCCCCTCTCATCCTGAAGCACCTCAATGATTTCTTGTCCCCACCGTTCCCTAACTCTTCATCTTCTGGTCCTGCCTTAATCCTAAATGGATTACATTGGTGATTTGCTAAGATTGGTGACACCTTATCTCTTGCCACTCAGTTTTTTGCCCAATAGCCTATATATTTTGACTAGAACAATTGTGTGAGGATTACTTGCCTGAGAAGGGTTTCCAGAACAGACGTAAATAGGCTAATCTCACTCTGAAATCTATTGTGATTTTAACAAGAGTTCCTTATTTCCTATGAGTGTATTGAAGACTCGAGTGTGAAGTTTATTTAGGAAAGACAGATTACTTTCTAGCTTCCACTTCTTGGCTGAGAGGAATAGTGGTGTATGGTTTAGGAAATCCCAAGTAGGAAAATCTTGTTGTTTTCTCCTTTTAATTGATCTGTACGTCCAATTTTTTTTACCTCCTTTTATTTCCCATAGTTCAGACCCATCTTTCCTATTTTTCACATCCATCAATCTACAAGACTATGTAAATATAATTTCTGTTGATTCTTATAAACATTAACCATTATCCAAAAAAAAAAAAAAAAATCTTAGTACTGCAGTCCAAGCAAAGCAAATTTTAACACCGACCAAAGAGATTTTTTATTTAGTTCCTTTGAACTGAATTTGGAAGGCGAAGTGGTCATAGGTAAAACTAACAATTAGCTACCTCAACCTTGCAACAGAGCGAGGCAAAGAAACACCCGGTTATTAATGAAAGTGACTCCAACTCCCCTCTTAAAGCCAGGTTGTTCCCAGTAAGTCAACATCTGTCGCAATGTGTGTAAAGGGGCAGAGCATGTATACAACAGCACATTTGAAAACCCAGCTGCAAAACATTAAATCAGAACACAGAGGCCTTCGATCGCTGCTAACTTGCCTTTGGCATGACAGCTGCCAAGTAAAACAGAGCGCTCTGCAGGGAGCTGAGCTGCATTCTCTTTGCCTTGATTTCTCAGTCAGCTAATGTGACTGAGGCCACTGCCCACTGACCACATCTGCCCATAACCTCTCAGCTGAGCCAAGCCCAAGTTGTTCTCCCTCAAAACTATGATTTAAATAAAGGGTTGTTTCAACTCCATAGAGTTATGATTTAAAGGATTGTTGCTTTAATCCACTCAGCTTTGGGGTGGTTCGTTATGCAGTAGATACTAATATAGTGTACCCGTCCATTGAAGAATCCCTGTCTTTTGTGAGTTCTGAAAAAACTAATCATGATTCACGTATTACCTCTTTCCTTCCCATTTTCTATTCCCCCCTTCTGTAACTTTTTTTTTTTTTTAAGAGAGAGAAAGAGAGTGCAAGCTGGGGCAGGTGGGGCAGAGGGAGGGAGAGAGAGAATCTTAGGCAGGCTCCATGCTCAGCACGGAGCCCAACATGGGGCTTGATCTCAAGGCCCTGAGATCATAACCTAAGCCAAAATCAAGAGTCAGACGCCTAAGTGACTGAGCCACCCAGGCACCCCTCACCCCTTCCGTAACTCTTATTGCGTATCCTTTTATCATTTGTGATTTTGTCCTTTGTGATTCTTAGAACTCTCATTCATTTTTTTCCATTTTTCTCTCTGCCGCATTCTAAGTCATTTCCTTAGTACCAGTTTCCTTATTTTCTATTCAGGTATTAAATATCTTTAGTTTTGACTTTCAAAGACTCTAAGTTTCATTTGTAAAAGAACTGTTCGGTCCTTTTCTAAATCTACCTTTCTTTTTACATATTTTCCTATTTTTTATTGTATTTTCTATTCCCTTTTTAAAAAATCTTGTAAGTCATTTAAAATATACCTATTGTATCACCATCTGTAGATCTATTTTCTCTAACTTTGGGGGGGGATTAATTCTCCTGATCTGACCTAATTTTGTGATCCCACATTCAAGGTGCTTTCCTCCTGTGGTTTGTAATTTTTATTATGAGCTTGTAGGGTCAGAGTGGATATTTCCCCCTGTGAAGAACTGTGTTCCTTGGGTTGTTAGACTGTCCCTTGACTGTGTTTGTAAGTTTGCTCCTGCTTGGGTCCTAGAGATATCACCAGTTCTCAATCAGCTTTTATATTTTTTTCTCAGCTTGATATTTCTGCCTCACAGTGAAAGTACAGAACTCTTGTCAGTATATGGCACAGGCTTGGTTTCATGTTTTTCTGGATGAACTTTTGTTTTCACCGGTAGCCTGAGGACATAGGAATTTGTCTGACCTTGATTTTGCCAATAGCCTAGGACTCAGGAACTCAGATTTTGGAGAGTGCTCAGTTCCAGTTGTCTTCCTTGCTCACACCAGACAACAACATATTGGCTTGCAAGGGTGTGAAAATCCCAGGAACTCTGGCCTAGGGCTGGCCCAAACCCTGAAGAGGCTATGGTGGTGTTAGTCCTTGCATACTGCCAGTCTCTGAGTTCCTTCTTCGCTTCTGTAATCTGGACAGTTCCTGTTCTCTCTCTCAATTATATATGCGTCATCTCAGTCCACTGAATTGCTGGATGTTCTCCCTTCACATTCTTGAGATATAATTTTATAATAATGAAAGGTAAAATTCACAACACAGATATAACATTTGGGAATCTGTACCTTCTGAATCACTATGTATCAAAATATACAAAGCAGTAATTTTTAGAAACGCAATAGCAATGGAGGTTTTTCAAATAATGTTTTAAAAATATTTATTCATTTTAGAGAGAGTGTGTGTATGGGGGAGGGGCAGAGGGAGAGGGAGAGAAAGAGAGAGAATCTCAAGTAGAAACTTCCTGCTAATCACAGAGCCTGACACAGGATTCACTCCCACGACCCCAAGATTATGACCTGAGCTGACATCAAGAGCCAGGACACTTAACCCATGAGCCACTCAGGTGCTCCTGTAATGGAGGCTTTAACATGCTCCATTCGAGACTTCACCAAATTAAGAAAGTAAAAATTAAGCACAGCAGAAGGATCCGAATGCTGCTATGAAAAACTTAGTTTTAAGACATAAATATCAAACTTAATAACCCAGAAGCAGTGAATATATGCTTTCTTTTTTTCAGATTTTATTTATTTATTTGAGAGAGAGAGAGCGAGTGTGCAAGCAGGGCGGGCGGGCAGAAGGAGAGGGAGAGAGAGAATCTCAAGCAGACTCCATGCTGACCATGGAGCCTAACGTGGGGCTGGATCTCACGACCCTGAGCTGAAACCAACAGTTGGACGCTCAACTGCCTGAGCCACCCAGACACCCCTGAATATACGCTTTCTGATGCTCACTTAACATTAAAACTCTCAAGAATTTCAGCAGCAATGGATACAGTTGAATTGCTCATGGCTTGTTGCTAAAGGCATTTGCCCCACCTGCTTCATGGAAGGTCATCCGCTTTGGATTCCTAGGGTGTCCAAGTCAGATTTAAACTCTGTTGGCCACTGGAGTGTCCTCTGAATCATCTTCAACTCTGCAGGATACCTCACAGAGCTGCTTTGGTATGTTGCAATCTGGAGACAGCATCATATCCAACTTTGGCTGTTTTTGTGCAGTCCGGAGATCCTTGAAGCAGGGCATTTGCCTTACCAACACCTGACTCATAGAAAACCTATCTGTACACTTGCCTGGTGGTCACTACCCAGTAATTGCTGCTGCCAGTACCATGAGATTTGTTTTGAAAACCTTGCAGTTTATTGAAATATTGCTTGTAATTATGAAAAATTGAAACAACTGAAATACCTATCAGAGAGGAAATGGGTAAATAAAATATGATATAGTCACATTATAATTGGATAGGAATGATCATAATACCATAGTATGTTGTGATATGAATTATAATATTCCATTATATTATATATGAATTATTATAATAGTCATTAGAAGGAATAGATTTTACCTAACCATAACATAGTATATCCATATATAAAATATCTCTATCTCTACATAATGTCAACTTGTAAGAAAAAAATTTGTGGAAAAAAATGTATGTGCTGTCATTTATGTAAATTTTAAAGCACAGAAATAATATATATTGTTCAAGAATACATATGTATGCATATGAAGTTATTACAAATGGACTGATTGGGATATATATACTAAATTCCTGATAGTTGCTTCTAGGGATTGGGGTGAAGAAATGGAGCTGTGGTCAGAGATTTCACTGTCATCCTTTTTATTTCATTTCTTTTCTGTAAACAACACTTGAGGCAAATATGATAAACAAAAAATGTCAGTTCTGACAGGGAAAATATATATGTGCATACAGATTAGCCTCTTTGCATTTTCCCTTTTCTTACAACTTTATTGAGGCATAATTGTTGTATAATAATCTATACATATTTAAAGTGTACAGTGTGATAAATTGACAGGTGTATATCCATGAAACCTTTACCACAATCAAGACAATGGACATTTCCATCGCCTCCAACACTTTTCTTATGCCCCTTTGTAATACATTTCTCCATTTTCCCTTGAATTTGAGTAACCATTGATTTGCTTTCTATCACTGTAGATTAGTTTGCTTTTTCTAGAATTTTATACCAATGGAATCCTACAGTATCTCCTTTTTTTTTTTTTTTTTTTTTTTTGGTCTGGTTGCTTTCACTAACTTTCTCCAAAGAATAGCAACTTCTCAAAAACAATTTTAAAAATCTTGTAACTGCTGAAAAACCATCTGGAACATATGATCTGTGATTCAGAAGTGGAGGGAGGAGGGAATCTGTGGAAAGCAGGTACCATTTGGAATAGACTTCCAAGTAGACAGAACAAGCAAACCTAATATAATGGCATCCATATTCATAAAAATCTTCCCTCATATGCTTGTAGTTTTTCATTTCCTGACCCTGCCTGAAAGTCCACAAATGAGAGTCTTGTGGAGAGCTAACGTACCCATTGAAAACCAGAGGCCTTATTGAGAACTCATTCATGGCAATTTGTTCAGTGAGATGCCTGTCATCCTTATACCTGCCTGAGTTCAGCTTCACTAGAAGAATGGGTTGCTTGTGTTGTGGGAAAGGGGAACCATGATGTAGAAAGCAGGGAGAATTGGGGGGTGTGGGGAGATCTAAGTGTGGCAGCACAGTAGGAGACTTTGGGTAACACTAGGCTACTGGGATAAGGACCCACAGAGGTGGGAGAAGGCCAGAAAAGAATGAGGGAAATACCCAAAGTTAAGAGTCTCCCAGTTAAAAATGCTGCCATGCAGGGGCCTCTGCTGAGAAACTAAAGAAGAAATTGCCATTCTATCTTTCCGTGTCTCTTATTCTTAACATCAGAGAATTCTTTTTCTGTAAATTCAGCCTGATATCATTATTGCTCTGTGAATTAAATTGGCTTTTGTTGGCTGGGCTGGGAGCCCAAGTACCAGATATAACATTGTTTCTGTGGAAAAATGTGGCCAGATATCTGATCTACAAAGAAAGTTTGGAAACATAAGCTATATATGCCAGCCAGGGACTCCTTAGGTATATAAATCTTAGTAACAATGAGCTATGTTATAATGGAAATATTTTCACAGATATAATTCTTCATCTATAGCCAATATCAGTCATTAAAACATACTGTTCAGTCCTGGGACCCATGAGTGGAGGATGTTACAGAGACATTGGAAAGGAGCCAGAGGAGACAAAGTAAATGATGAAAGGTTTTGAAAAACAGCCCTTCAGGGAAAAGTCTCCATTAGTTCAGAGAAGAGAGGTGTGAGTAGACTGAGTATCAGTCTTGAAACTATAAAGACACATTACATTACTTACACCAAGTCTTTTTTTCCTTCGGTGTCCCCACAGAGCAGTACAAGAAAAAATGAGTTTAAGTGACAACAGAAGGGATTTGGGCTGCTCAGATGTCCCCAGCCTGAGGATCAGAACCCATTCTCAGGTTGCCAAGCTTCAGTCTCACAGGGGAGTAGGTCATTCTTGGGGTTTTTTGAGCTCTCTGATCAGTGGCGGGCAGAGGTCACCCAGACCTGGTCGGCTGCCTTCCATTGTTTGCATACATTGTTATTTGGGAAACTGAGGGGTTCTGCGCAGCTTTAGAAGATGCGTCAGGACTACAAAGAGGGTAAAGTAAGCCACGTGTGAACTTGCCTCACATGGAAAAAATCCAGACAGGAGAAGTCTCAGCTTCCCGTCCATCATTTGCCAAAGCTTCTCCAAAGAACATAGAACCACAGTAGGAAGCACGTGTGGGGAGGGCTGTGGCAGCCCCCACCACAGGTGGGACAGGTGTGTCATGTCCCAGGGAGTGAATGCGGTCCCTACTGTCAGTGCGTTTTCCGGGGATGTTGACAAAGCAGAAATGCCTCTAGAGGGAAGTAACTGGAACAGAAACTGGAAACTGGGTCAAAGGAAGAGGAGTTGAAAGAACTAGCTCCACTGGCCGGGAGAAGATAAGCCTTTTAAAGGGGGTGGGGGGGGGGTGACAAGAAGTTGTTTCTAAATATTTGAAGTGCTGTCAGGCGGACGAGGGATTAGAATTGTGTTGTGCAGGTCCAGAAGCAAACGCAGAGCCAGTGAGTACAGGTTACACGGAGAGAGTGTCGGCTGAGAAGAAGCATTTTGTCGTCATTAGGGTCACTCCAAGCGGAGTGCAGCGCCTGGTGACTAGGGAGCGTTTGTGCAAAGGCTGGATGAATGCCTCACAAGAAGCTTGGTGGAAGAAATTCTGGAGCTTTTATTATTGCTTACGATGATGACGATGATGATGATGATGTCGTCGTCGTCGTCGTCTCTCTAATCAAATGAAACTTCCTGGAGAGCGAGATGACCTAGCCTCAAGCATCTTTCTCCTGGTGCGCAGGAAAGGCGGGCTTTGCAGTCTGAGCCGCTAGAGGGAGTCGGGACAGCGGCTGCAGAGCTGCCCTCCGCACCCTGCGGCCCACCAGCGGCTGGTGTCGGGTTCCTGCTCAGGTCTCCTGCGTTTTGCTGCTTTCCGTGTCTCCTCCACGAATCTTTCTGGAAAGCTTACATCTGATTAAGTTCTTTAGTGTCCACAAGAGGCACAGTCGCTGCTATCTGGTACTTTGTTTTATGCTTAATTTATTAATTATATAAGTAGATTAAGCAGTACTTCTCTAAAAATTCAAATTCTCCTTATTATAGAACTAAAAAAATTAAATCTTATGAAGTTAACAAATACATTTTCCAGACATTTTAACATTGATTTCCAGACTAATTGAATTCTCCTAAAATCACGAATATCCCACATCTGAATCTCTTAAAGGCTACAAAGGCCTTAAAAAGCAGAAACACACACAAATGAAACATCACAAGAATTACAAAACTTACTATTATATTTAAACTTAAACTGTTGTGAAGTACTTAGATATTTAAATTTATTTCTCCTTTTTCACTATACTTATTCTTTTTTAAAAAAGATTTTATTAATTAATTAATTAATTATCAGAGAGAGAGAGAGAGAGACAGAGCACAAGCAGAGGGAGCAGCAGGCAGAGGGAGAAGCGGCTCCCCGCTGAGCAAGGAGCCCGATGCAGGACTCAAACCCAGGAGCCAAAAGTAGACACTTAAATGACTGAACCACCCAGGCATCCCTCTATACTTATTCTTTTTTTTTTTTTAAAGATTTTATTTATTTAATCGACAGAGATAGAGACAGCCAGCGAGAGAGGGAACACAAGCAGGGGGAGTAGGAGAGGAAGAAGCAGGCTCATAGCGGAGGAGCCTGATGTGGGGCTCGATCCCATAACTCCGGGATCACGCCCTGAGCCGAAGGCAGACGCCTAACCGCTGTGCCACCGAGGCGCCCCCCCCCTCTATACTTATTCTTAAAAGTATTCTTGTCCTCTTCCAGAGGATAGGGTATCTTTTAAAAATACGTATCTTTACTTTCCTGATGACACAGTAATTTTCTCAAAATCAGAAGTGAACAATATCATTTCTGAGTAGCACAGGAAGGCACTGCTGGGTTTTGAAATTTCTTACAAACATACAAAATCTTTCCATGCAGTTAAAATTCTAATAGATCCAATCAATGACACTTATAAACACAAGGTTATATTTTGGTACTGAAAGTCCAGTGCTGCAGTAACAAACACTTTAAAACAGTGGGAGTGACTTTGGCACTGGTTAGAGTCTAGAAGAATTTTGAGGAGCAATGTAGAGAAAGCCCAAGTTGCCTTGAATAGACTGTCAGCAGAAACTCAAACTTGGAGGCTGTTGCCAGTGAGGGCTCAACAGGAAATAAGAAACATGTCATTGGAAACTGAAGGAAGAGGCTTTCTCTTTGGGTGTAACAGAAAGTGTAGCAAAATTGTCTCCTGCAATTATGGGAAAAGCAGAACAGGTATGTGATGAAGTGGGTCGTCTAGCAAAGATTCCCAAGTGCAATGTTGATGGTGCCACCTGGTCCTTCTTGCTACATGTAGTAAAATGCAAGGGGAGAGTGAAAAACTGAGGGAAGAACTATTAATCAGAAAGGAACCAGGACTTGAAGACTGAAAATTTTTAATCTCTCCAAATGGCAAAAGATGTTAAAATTAAGAAATGACTTTCAAGCTTGTGGCATAGAGAAAAGCCCTGGCCTAGAGAAAAAGCCAAGTAGTGATTATACAAGCTTTTGTTAAAACCTCAGGAAGATCAGAGGACCAGAATAGTAATCCTTCACAAAGGACCCTCTCCACAAATTAAGGGATGTGCCTCTTACTACTCTTCAAACAATAGGACGTTTCCACATCGGAGCTGTCCTTTAACCATCTCAGCATCCTGACTGTAGGTAAAGGAGGGCCTGTCTCAGAAAGAATGGTAAATGTTACTTTTGTGTAAAGGGAAATTGACAGGAGACCCACAGTGCATTTAAGAAATGCATTGTGTCAGCAAAAGCACTGCCAACTTAAACTGAAAGGGACAGAAAGAGTACAAAATCAAAGGAGGCTGTTAGATCTCCAAACTTCTGGCAGGAAGCAGGATGGTAAAACTACTGGGCTGCAAACATGTGCTACCTTTCATGAAAAAGGAAAGATGACTGAGAGCAGAACCAAGAGCTATTAACCAAGAGTAGATTATTCCCAGGCCCTGAAATCTAATCAAGGAGCTCTGGCAGGAGTTTGCTCAGCTGGATCTCAAGAACTACTTTGGACTGGTAACTCCCTAACTCCTTTCACCTTCCACTCCTCCCTCCCCTTGTAAATGGAATGGCTGTCACTATTTTACTGTATCTGTTCCTCCGTCGTATGTCGGGTGTGTTGGGAGCCAGATAGCTTGTCTTTAGTTTTCTAGATTGAGAGTAACTATGGCTAAGAGCCTCATCCATACCTGGGCCTGATTTAGATAATAAAATTCTAGACTTTAAGCAGATGTTGTAATGGTATGAGGTTCTTGAGGAATTTGGGAGGGAGTAATTATATATATGTTTTATGTGGGAGGAACACACATCACTGGGGACCAGAGGGTGGACTGTGATGGACAGACTCCAGGGTAGCCCTACATTTCCCACTTCCTGGTTTAAACCCTTGTGCGATCTCCCCTTGAGTGTTAATGGGACCTGTGACTTCCTTTTAACTAGTAGAATTTAGCAAACACGATGGAATGTATGTGATTATTTGCACATGACTATATTATCTAAGATTGTAATCCACCTTGCTAGAAGACCCCCTCTCGCTTGCTGACTTTGAAAGAGCAAGCTGCCACCTTTTGAGCGGCCACCTGGAGAGGCCCACAGTGCAAAGAGCTGAAGGCAGCCTCCAACTGATAGTCAGCAAGAAAATGAGGTTCTCAATCTGACGACTTGCAAGAAACTAAGTGCTCTAACAGCTACACGAACTTGGAAGCAGACCCGATCCCAGTCAAACCTTTGAAGTCTATGGGCAGGAAGGGAAGATCACAGGCAGGCTAGTATCTCGTGAACGTAAGGAATACTGTCCCACTGGGACAGATTAGAACTTGTCGTTGTTGCCTTTGACCTTGTCCACCTGGGTATCCTATAGAAGCCGGCGTCCTTCATCTAAACACATACCTAAACACGTGCACAGGAATGAGGAAAACTGGAAGGGAGTCCAAGGAAGTACAGTAGCTGCAAGCCCAGATGCTGCTTCCCGCCAGTGGGGTGAGTCAGCAGGTCAGCACCAGTGTGCGTCAGCTCCGCAAGGTCTTATACGGGTCCTGAAGTATAGCATCATATAAACTTAGGTAGTCTTGCAGATTTTTAGACTGTTAACAAAGTTAGCACGATTCTCTTACATATTGAACCTTAAAAGTCACAAGTGTAATTTGCACCTTCAGAAGTTCACCCTGGCTGCTGAGTGATGTCTTCTCTCGTGTGGTCGTACTATATTGTGTTTATCCATTTGTCAGCTGACACATAATTTGGGTTGTTTCCAGTTTTTTGACTGTTATGAATAACGCTGCCCTAACTATTCACGTACAAGTCTTGGTGTGGACGTACGTTTTAATTTCTCGTGGTAGATTCCTAGGGGTGGAATTACTAGGTTGTATGGTAAGTGTATGTTTAACTTCTAAAGAAACTACCAAACTATTTTCCAAAGTATCTGTAACATTTCATATACCTATCAACAGTGTATGAAGGTTCCAGTTCTTTTCCATCCTCATCAACCCTTGGTATCTTCTCTCTTTTATATCATAGCTCTTTCGGTATAGTAATCTCATTTGTGGTATTAATTTGCATTTCCCTAACGACTAATGATTTAAGTATCTTTCCATATGCTTGTTAGACGTTTATATACCTTCTTTAGTGAAATATCTATTCAAATCTTTTGCCCATTTAAAAATTGGGTTGTTGGGGCCCCTGGGTCGCTCAGTCATTAAGCATCTGCCTTCGGCTCCAGTCATGATCTCAGGGTCCTGGGATCCAGCCCCGCATCGAGCTCCCTGCTCTGCAGGGAGTCTGCTTCTCCCTCTTCCTCTGCCACCCCCCCCCTTGTGCTCTCTCTGTCAAATAAATACATAAAATCTTTTAAAAAATAAAAATTGGGTTGTTTGCCTTTGTGAGTTTAATTTCTTATTTTTTAAATTTCTTCTGTATATGGTCCTTAATAATATTCATGATTCTGTATATTTTCTCCTGGTCTGTAGCTTAGTGTGTGTGTGTGTGTGTGTGTGTGTGTGTGTGTGTGTGTATTTTACGATTTTATTTATTTATTTGAGAAACAGAGAGAGAGAGAAGGAACACAAACAGGGAGAGGGGGAGAGGGAGAAGTAGGCTTCCCACTGAGCGGGGAGCCTGATGTGGGACTCGATCCCAGGATCCTGGGATCATGACTTGAGCTGAAGGTGGACACTTAACTGACAGAGCCACTCAGGCGTCCCTACCCTCAGTCTGCTTTTAATGAAATATTATATCTTCTGTTCTACACTGGTCAAAACCTTTCTTGGATCATAGTATTTATTCATGGCCATCACATGTTCCTTGAGGAAAAAAATTAAAAAGATAAAAAACCTATCATTATAATCTCTACATCCAGGCACAACCTTTATGAACATGTGGGGTCGACTCTCCCAGACATTTTTGCTAGCGGCACTGTCAGCACAGATTATGATGTTTTGAGCCACATCCTTCACCCCCCAGATTTCAACATAGCTGTGGCACGAACAGTGCCATGTACTTTGCCAGTGTCCATACAAGATCACATCACAGTATCTCTTGCCTTGGCATTCTAGAAGTCTGGAAAGCCTGCTCAGCTACATGTAGGCACAACCCATAATTTCAAGTTTCAAGTTAACACCCCCTGGTTGGAGGCAGCCCTAAACCGACAAGAACAGGATGTCCTGGATATATGTCCCAATCTTCCCATCCAGCAGGGCAGAGAATGTGGGGAAATTCTAAGATGAGTTCTGCGTGGTTCCTTAGAGCCCCCTTTGGGCTTGAACCTGTTTGCCAAAGCTGTAACCCACTCATTTACTGACTTTTCTCCCTTTCTCCTTTCCTTCACTTGTGTTTCCTAAGATAACTTCCCTACAAAATTATCTGCACCCCAAATTATCTGCACCAATCTATTTCAGGGTCTGCTTTTGGAGAAAACCAAGGCAGGTATCATATTTGGTCCCTCGACAAACTGGGATATTTCCATGGAATGGCCATCAGGCAAGTGAGGGGGCTGGTAATGATATCATATAAAAATAATGAAAATAGCGAAAATAATGACGAAACTGTGAGAAGAGAAAGCTTACAGAAATAATCATAATCGTCTTTAGGTGCCTGGAAATCTTTCATGTGAAAGAGGACGTGCTGGCATTAAATGAGCACCTTCTAGCTATTACACAGTGTGCTAACACATGCGTTATCTTATTCCGTCCTTCCAAAAACCCAGGGACGTAATGACCATCTTCACTTTTTGAATGAGGAAACTGAGGCCCAGAGAGTTAAAGGAATTTGCCCAAGGTCCAAAATATTGGATTGTGCAAGTGCAGAGTTTCCTCTCCAAACCTGCCTGTCCCCAAGCTTGTGTCCTCCTGCTGTCATGTGTGCGTTGCCCTGAAGGGCAAGACTGGGACCAACAGGTAGAGATTCTAAGTCCGCAGAACTGTGTCTATATGAATGCAGAGCATGGCAGAGATTGTTTAGAAGTTCACCAATGCTATTTTTTCTTCCTGGATGCAGAGGAACACTTCATGTCCCAACTTCCTTTACAGTTCGATTGGGACCACGTGACAGGGTTCTAGCAAATGCGAATGTGCAGATGTGATACATCCGATAGCCTCTCAATTTCTCTCTTTCATTTTCTCTTTCTCTCTCTTAGCTGGCTGAAGGCAGAGAACCCAGTAGAGGATTCTGGGAAGGTCCTTAGGAATGGTAGAGCCACCAGATAGGAGGTCCCTGGATTCACAGGGCCTAGAGTAGAACAGAGCACTCCGTGTTGAGCACACTGGATTGGGACATGAGCAGTAAGTGAACATACATTGGATTAAGCCATTGAATTTGGGGATTATTATACAACTGGCGTTTCTTAAGAAGTCATGAGCTTCCTGTCTCAGGATGTGTGCAATCAGTGATTAAATGTTCAACTCTCAAGGCTGTTGTAAAAGAGATTTCTGGAAGAGTGGACCGGATGACCTACAAAAATAATAGTTCACATTTACTGAGATATTATAGATTGGGCATGTACATGTATTCTCGCATTTAAATCTACAATATGCAATTTCACTTATATGTGGAATTTAAGAAACAAAGCAGAGGAGCATAGGGGAAGGGAGGGGAAAACAAAACAAGACGAAATCAGAGAGGGAGACAAACCATAATAGACTCTTAATCGTAGGAAACAAACTGAGGGTTGCTGGAAGGGAAGGGGTTGGGGGATGGGGTAACTGGATGATGGGCATGAAGGAGGGCATGTGATGTAATGAGCACTGGGTATTACGTACAACTGAATCACTGAACTCTACCTCTGAAACTAATAATATACTATATGTTAATTAAATGAATTTAAATAAATTTTTAAAAATCTACAATATGCTTTATCATACTCATTTTATTTTATTTTTTTAAAGATTTTATTTATTTATTTGATGGAGAGAGAGACAGCCAGTGAGAGAGGGAACACAAGCAGGGGCAGTGGGAGAGGAAGAAGCAGGCTCCCAGTGGAGGAACCTGATGCGGGGCTCGATCCCAGAACGCCGGGATCACGCCCTGAGCCGAAGGCAGACACTTAACGACTGAGCCACCCAGGCGCCCCCTATCATACTCATTTTATATATGAGGGAAGTAAGGCACAGGCACAGAGAAGTTAAATAACTTGCCCAAAGTCACACAGCTGGCAAGAGGTAGAACCGGAGTACCTCCTTTTTTTAATTAATTTTTTAATCTTAACTCCAGTTTAGTTAACATAGTGTTATACTAGTTTCAAGTGCTCAATATAGTGATTCAACAATTCTATATGTTACTCAGTGCTCATTACAGAGTGCCTACTCTTAACCACTATTTCTCACTGTCTCTGAAGCAGAAGTTATAGTTTGAAGCCTTGGAAACTGGATTGGTTTTGTCCACGCAAGGATTTTTATTTTGTTTTCATTTTAAAATATCAGCCTATGCTTAAAAATTGAAAGATTTTACATGAAAGTCGTGTTTTCCAGTTTCTCTTGGAAAGTCAGAAGATTTGACAAAACTGGCTGATAGACGATTATGGCAAGGAGCAGCTGGAGCTGAAGAGTGGTCCCTAAAATTTCCACCTAAAGCCAAGCTCTCTTCAAGTGTATAGCACAGCGTTGGGCATATGACAGGGACTCAACAAATATTTAGGAAATTAATGAGCAAAAGCAGAACCTGGATTCTCTTACCCTCTCCTTGTTTCTTCAACTCTCCTCCTTTTTTGTGACTGGGAACTGTTGACTATGAGACGCTAAGTGGTGACACACAAGACTAATGTCCCTTTTGTTCTAAGAGCCAGGACTCAGATTACAGGTACTTACAACTTACATTGTGCCTGACTTGGGCTCGTGTTGACATTCTCGATCAACTGAAAACGTTTGCTTCTATACAACGAGCGTTTGCTCTGAAGAACCAGCCAAAGGTGGGGGTGAATGGCCAGGCAGGTGCATTAGTTCTATCTCAGATTAGGTTGTGCACAATGGACTCTTTGTCAAGTCTTTGTAGAAGGGCGAGGACGGGCAGGCGTGCCCTGCTTCCTGCTTTGGAGACTTGCTCTTAACAGTGCTCAAGATAGACAGGCACAATTTTAATCTGCCTGGTTTAGAGTAGCCGCAGACCGCTGGACTTACATGGGAGTAAGCCTCAAACAGGAGAAGCTTTTCTCCCAGGGTTGTGAGCAAAGCTCATTTGGAGGAGTGCAGGTCTGGGGCATGGCCTGGATCAGCAGGCATGACGCACACAGCATAAGCTCCAGAAGCTCGCTGATCCCCTTAGCAGGGCCCCTGCCTGCACGTCCCCACCCCCTTCCCTGTCCTGCCATCCCACTGGGGCAGTGCTGCCTGTCTCCAGAGGGCTGGTGTCTTGGCATCAAGGAGGGAAGGGTAGTGCCAAGACTCTTCCAGGTGGAAATCTCCTGTTTATTTGCCTGGAGGATAAAGGGGCCTCTCCATACGCCTTCGTTTGTGAGCTCCCTATTGTGTGAGCAAAGTGGATTGCTTCCAGTATCACTCTTCACGCACTTGATGTTGACTCCTAGGGGCATTGGCAAAGCTTGGAGGCATTTTTAGTGTTAACAACTGGTCTGTGTGTGGGGGGCTGGTGGCATTTAGTGGGCAGAGGCCAGGTATGCTGCTAAACACCCTACGAAGCATGCAAGACAGCCCCCACAACAAAGAATTTCCCATCCCAAATGACACTAGTGCCAAGGTTAAAAAACCCTGGCTTATTAAACGATGGCTTGTATTACATTTTTGAGCTTCAAAATTATAAAAAGCAATTTATGATTTTATACCCAGAAAAATCAAATAAGGCTTATTTTATTTTTTAAAGATTTGCTTTCTTTATTTTACAGAGAGAGAGTGAGAGAGATCACAAGCAAGGGGAACAAGCAGCAGGCAGAGGGAGAGGGTAAAGCAGGCTCCCTGAGGAGTGCAGAGCCCGACTCGGGGCTTGATCCCAGGACTCTGGGATCATGACCTGAGCCAAAGGCAGACGCTTAACAGACTGAGCCACACAGGTGCCCCCAATAAGGGTTATTTTAAATCTAGAGAAATATTTTGGGCTTCCCAAGTGTCACCTTCTTTCATTATTTATAATAACAATGTTGTCGTATAGCAGGTCCTCCGTATCTATGTATGCAATGAATGAATGTGTGGCATACTATAGTGGCAACCCTTACTGAATTTGTTATAAAGTCGTTGCTTCCTTCTTTAGGGCAATGTGCAGCTCTTTGGAGGGGAGAGAGACAGGTATTGGACAGTCTGTCTTTTCATTCATTCATTCATTCATTCATTCATTCATTCGTTTTTCTGCTTCTGGTGTTAGCACATGGGCCCCGGACTCCAGCTACACGTTGTTTAATAAAATATTGTCAGATTTGTTAATTAGCTTGGGCCTCTCTCTTTTCCCAGCCCTGGTGCTGTTGTTTGGGTGGATTGACTTGGTGCATTTCCAATCCATCCGCATGAGACCCAGATTTGAAATTGATATGGATTGCCGCCATAAAGCAGTTTTTTACTGAGGAATATTTTGTAATTGAAAAATTATTACATATATCCCTTCCGCCAGAAGATCCCAAAGTTAAGAATTACATATTGTTCAAAACAGGAGGCCAAGTGGAATTTTGACAGATTTCTGATATTCCTTGGCACCCGCCAAAATTGGGAATGGCCCCCACGGTCTTTGCTTCTCTCATGTGGTCAATGGCTTCTTTATGGCATTATCACCACCTGAAATTTTATCAGATATTGTTTACTTGTTTTTTTTTAAGTTTATTTATTTTTTATTATGTGCATTTAGCCACCATACTTGTTTTTAATATCTCTTTCTTCTTACAGATGTGAGTTTTCTAAGGGCAAGGACCCTGGTCTTGCTTATTCATTGCTGTGTCCTCGGTGCCTAGAATGGTGCCTGGCATATGGAAGACATTTGATAAGTATATGTTGAATGAATGAATGGCAGAACAGAGAGGCCCAGAGACTCAGTGAGCCATCTTAGGTCATACAGAGCCCCATCAGGGGAACCAGTCGTGTAATGAGGTCTAGACTCTCTGATTCCTGTCCCTGCTCCCTTCACAGGTACACAGATACATGCCCTTCTCACACTGCAGAACTGCCCAAGGAGAGTCTGGAGCAAGAGCATGCAGCGTGGTGTCCTCCTGTCCTACATGGGAGTGGCCACCGTGGGGTTGTTTTGTGCTGTGACATAGAATGGCCAACCTGGTTTGCCTGGGACCAGGGAATTTCCTGGATGCAGGACTTTCCAAAAAGGGGTAAGTCCTAATGAAACTGGGATGAATTGGTCACCCTTTGGGATAAGAGCATTTAGTGAAAAACTCTGGTGCCGTACAGTGGGTACTTCCTCTGGGAAATGCTGTCAGGTGTCAGGGAATTGTGGACCCTTAGCGATGTAAGAGGGAGAGACTCCCGTGTCTGCACGAAGCCGTGAGGCATGGGAACTACCGCATGCTGGGGAGTAGGTGTCCTCTGCAGAAGGAGGTAGGAATGAGTGTTGACCTGTGGGAATACGAGCCCATTTGGCCGAATGGGTCAGTTTTTCAAGAGAAGCCTGAAGTAAGTGTGTGTGTGTGTGTGTGTGTGTGTGTGTGTGTGTGTGTGAGAGAGAGAGAGAGAGAGAGAGAGAGAGACACCTACTGATTTTTAAATGTTAGCAACTACTTTTGAATAATATAAATATTATGCAAGATAACAAAATGTAACTGCAGGCCAAGTTCCTCCCACAGGCCATGGATTGGCAGCTGCTGATATAGTCTGATATTTCATTTTACACAGAGGGAAACTGAGGCACAGTGACTACAGAGCTAGGAATGAAGGAGCCAGGCCTCTTAACAAAGAAGCTTTAATAACAAACCGATTTCTATAAACACTAATTATTTTGGTGGGGGATAGGTTGGGGAGGGGGGCTTGTAAAGGAAAAAATTAATTGAGCTCCTACTATGTTTCAGACAATTTCTTAATGATTTCAGTGTATAAAATCACACTAAATTTCTACAACAACCCTTTGAGGAGGTTACTTAATCTCTGTGCCTGTTTCCTTATGTGTAAAATAAGAATAACAGTAGGTAATTCTTGGCAAAGATGAAAGGGGTTAGTTGGTATGAAGTGCTTAGGACCAGATAGGAAGCATGTGTGGGCTCTCATTGCTGAGGTTGGCTTTGTCATCATCCTTATTTTACATGTGAAGAAACCGATTTTTTAGAGGTGACCTAACTTGCCCGTGGTTGTACAGCAGTAAGTCAGATTCAGGAATTGAACCCTGATTGTCTGACTGTCATTACAGGCTTCTTTTCCTCTATAACAAGGCTGGTGTTGTAAATGCAAGATAAGAAAAACAAAAACAAAAACAGCTCGTTTTTCTCCTGTGGTAATCACTGTCCAGATGACCAAGGTCAGAAGTTAAGTTCTGTGGTGTTTCTCTACGCTGTCAGCTGAGTATCATCTCCGATGATGGCAGAGAAAATGTTACACAGATCATAAAAATGGTAGACAATAAAAATAATTTCTCCTTGGGCATTCATTATGCAATCTGGGGAGCAGCTAATTTATCTTCCTAATTATGTTTTGCTTAAGCTGATTTTAAAATTAGTTTGTTTACCCTGAGCACACACTGATTAACAGCAGGGAGAGGTGGCCTAGAAACATCTTGGGTGGTGGAGGGATGGTATCTTGAGATTTGGGGGGAATTTCCATGGATGATTTTCATGTAGCGATGGGAAGGTAGAGGGTTGATATGTTGATGATGCTCTGAGTATAAATAATTATGCTAATTTGTTGTTGGGTGTATTTAAATATAAGGCTATGGTTTGCAGAGCCAGAGAGTTCAGTGGACCCCCAAGCTCCTTCTCGTGCTGGAAGTTCAGTCAAGGTAGGTAAATCAAGCAAGGAGATGGGAAAGAAGGGCTAGCTGGAGGTGACTCCAGGAGTTTCCTTTTAACGGATAATCCAACAAACAGTAAATGTCTGTTATGTACCATGCATTATGCCAGCAGCTAAGGATACCAAGATGAATAAGGCCATTGTCTTTCCCCTTGGAATTACACAATCTATTAAGGAAAACAGACTTATAAACACAGAAGTCACAACTTAGTAGATTAGGGCTGTAAAAAAGATGGGAGCAGAGTTAAGGGAGCAGAGGAGAGACAGTGACGATGTGCCTAAGGGAGTCAGGAAGGGGAGCAGCTCCATCCCTCACTCTTCCTTGGCTTTGCTCCGTTTTGAGGTTGGGAGTGGGGAACTCCTGCAGACCAGTGTCAGCTGGCTTCTGGCTGGTTCAGCCAATGAGAGGCAATGGTGACAGACTGGAGGATAGGAGAGAGGGAAAGTCAGACTATCTCTCTTTCCTTCTCTGCCTGGAGTGCTGTCTTCAAAATCTGCAAAGCCTCTGGGTCTCTGCCATAACTCCATCTCCTACGGGACAGGCCCACTGGGGCCCAGCTTCAGCAGGGTGATCACAGGCCCTGGGATCTGGTAACCTCTGTTTGTACCTCCAGCCTGGGAGTGGTAGCCGCTTCTTGCTGGTGCTAACCTCTGCTTTGCCTCACTGTCCCCCGGTTGGTGGCTCCGTTTTTCCATCACCTGGAAATCAGTCCCTTTTGGTTTCTGTATTTCTGGCTGGGCTCTGATGGATATGGAGGGCTTCCCAGGGGGGCTGATACTGGAGCTGGTTCTTAAAGGGAGAGAAAGGGTTCCGTAGATGGAGAGCCAGGGAAGTATTCCAAACACACTGGGAAGTGCGAGAAGCTTGAATATGGCATCCAAGAGGGACAGACCGCTCGGGCAGCGGAGAGCCTGTAAAGATGTTCAGAAAGGGCATCAGGTATTCAGGTATTTTTGAAAACTCATCTGACTAATTCTGCTCAGTAGATTGGTAAGGAAAAGAGCAGGGTGGACATGGAACCGAGTTAATTCTGACAGTGATTCAGGTCAGAAGCCGTCGAGGCTTGAACTGTAACAGCTTGCTGGGCAGACGTGGAGAGGAGAGGATGCATCCTGGATATTACATTCTCCATTAGGCCCAAGAAAGGAAATTCCTGTTTTCCTGCAATACCACAAGTGCCCAATATATATTTGTTGAATGAATTAATAATTTTCTAATGATTTATTTGTGCTATAAAACTTCAGGTGTGCCCTTCCTTCCTTGCATTTCTCCCACCTCATCCGGAACCCTCTGTGCCATGATAATATTTGACCTGTCCCATGCAGCCTGTTGGACAAGGTCTGTAGGTTTTTCCTTGCCCCTTTCAGGGGTTCATGCCACTCTAGAATAGCCCTCTCTTTCCTTAAAGTTCCTCCCCACTAGAGCCATTCAATCAGCAGGTATTTACAAATCACTTACATACTAATAGTTGACATTTACCGAGCACTTACAACGCCATCAGGAACTGGGCTAATCACTTGCCATGAGTTTGTCTCAGTCCTTCTAACAGCCCAGTGAAGTCGGTGCCACTTTTGCCCTCATTTTATAGAGAAGGAAGACACACAGAGGCTGAGTAACTTGTTAAGGTCACACAGCTAGTGACTAGCAGAACTGGAATTCATACCTAGGTATTTGGCTCTGGAGCCCAGGTTCTGAGCCACTGGGTTGTACTGCCTGGTACTGTGGGCTCTGTGCAGTTGGGGACCTAAAGACACATCAGACAGATCTGGGGGGAGGAAAGGTGTGAATATACACAGAGTAAACCTTGATGCTAAAAATAGATAGTAATTCAAGGCAACACAAGGAAAGCTGCCACAAACCAGAATGTGATTATTGCCAATATGATGGTAGGGATAATGAGAGAGAGATCATCCCTGGCTGGGGTAATCAGGAGATGCTTCAGGAAGGAGCTAGAATTTGTCTTGTGGTTTTCCTGCTATTTAAGGAGACATACTGAATTCCTTTGAAACAATGCAGGAACAACTTGAAGGTCACTAGTGGGCTGATGCAAACTGCAGTGTGAAATTAAAGAGGGAAGAGGTTAGTATTGACTGGAAAAGGCATCTGGTTAATCTTCCAGCTCTGAGCACCTGTGGGTAGAATAGTATGAATAGCCCATGTGCGGAATACGTTTCACTAACTCCTCTGCCCAATACCCCATAGCAGACTCATTTCATACACACACATTCCCAGGTTGAGACAGGCTTTTTCTATGACTCCAGTTTTCCCTTTAGACGTAGCCTCTCCCACTCTATTTTTCACACATCACCTGTGGCCACAGCAGGGAAGACAAATCCCACACACAAGACTTAAGTTGATTCACCTGATGTCTCATTCCTTCGGCAACACGGAGAAATGGCCTCAAAGCAGGAGGAAGCTGGAGAGTCTGAGCACGGAGGTAAAAGAATGCCTGCTTGTCCCCAGAATAAAATCTCTATCTTTTTAGCCCGGTCATCCTTCCTTCCCTTGGGAACTCCTCTCCTACCCTGTTTGATCTAAATGAGACTCAGTCAAATACGCTATCCTCTACGACAGCTATAACCCAGATGGCCAACCAGATGACTCCGTCCTCCTGGCCATGGTGACTAGGCCAAGCCTGGGGACAGGTGGGCCCCTTGTCCTCGAGTCTGCTAGCCTTGAGCTACAGGAGAGGGCCATTCACAGTGGCAGGACGCTGTGGGAGCCATCACTCGTGTGAACCAGGGGCCCACCTATGATTTGAAGAGTCAGTTCCCTCTGGTCCCTTAATGGGTACACATTCAGAGAGTGTTAGCTGATAATTATTTTGGGGTCTGCACAGTGTTTATTCTGGGCTATCTCAATTAAGGTTATATTTTAATTCCTGGGACGGAAATACGTAACAGAGGTGTAAACCTAAGGATCTTTGCACTAGCGGTGATTTGAAGAAGCAAAATAGGCATGTGCCCCTATAGTTCCTACAGCTAGACATTCTGTTAAAGCAAAAAGACTTTGGCTGTATACAGACAATTTTTCTTCCAGTAATATTGTACCAGTTTATACCCCATTAGGGATCTGAAAATATCTTTTTCTTCCTGCCCTTAGCAAAACTAAGTATTTAATATTTTTTAAAAATGTCAATTAGATATCTAATAAATTATATTCCTTCCTTCCTTCCTTCCTTCCTTCCAAGATTTTATTTATTTATTTTGACAGAGAACAAACAGGGGGAGCGACAGAGGGAGAGCAAGAAGCAGACTCCCCGCTGACAGGGAGCCCAAAGCAGGGCTTGATCCCAGGACCCTAGGATCATGACCTGAACCAAAGGCAGTCGCTTAATCAACTGAGCCACCCAGGTGCCCCTATTGTTGTTTTTCTAATTTATGTTTGCTTGATTTCCAAAGAGTTGGAGTCTTTTTCATATCTACTGTCCATTTATATTTCTCCTTTCATGAATTACTCCTTTAGGTCTTTTTGCAATTTTCTATTGGGATGTTCATTTTTTCTTATTTCCTATCATTCTCATTTTTTCATGTTCATTTCTTGATTTTTAAGAGTTCTTTATGTATGAGGGCCTCACAAGTTTATCTGTCTTAGATGTTGCAAATAGTCTCAGTTTGTCATTTTCCTTGATATTTACCATGGATTCTTTTTTCTGTAATTGCAATATAATTTATATACAACAAAATGCATCTACTTTAAGTGTGCAATATAATGTTTTGATAAATGTATATACCCATGTATCCATGACCACAATCAAATTATAGAACATTTCTGTCACCCCAAAAAGTTCCCTTGTGCCATTTTACATAGATCTAATTTCTATCACTTTAGATTAATTTTTCCTATTCTAGAACTTCATATAAATGGAACCATCCAAAGTATACTTTTTCCACAAAACGTGTTTCTGAAATTCATCCATGCTGTTGTGTTCTCAAAATAAATGAATAAGAAAATGATACGATAACTCATAGATATGAGAAAATATTTTTAATACATATTTCTGACAAAGGACTAGTATCGTGGATGCTTTTGATATGCAAAAATTTTAAATTTTTAAGACGTCAGATGTATCTGTCTTTTCTTTATGCTGATGACTTTAGTGTTATTTTTAGAAAGACATTATTATCCCCAACATTAGACAACTATTCATTTATAATTTTCTGGCATTTTTATAATATTAAAATTTTAATCCAAAATTAAAATAAAATCAGAATTTTCATTCTATCTGAATTACTTTTAAAAGATATTAGCAAATTGTGGGGCATCTTGGTGGCTCAGTCAATTAAATGTCTGACTTTTGATTTTGGCTCAGATCATGACTTCAGGGTCCTACGTCAAGATTGAGCCCTATGTCAAGCTCCACACTGGTCATGGAGCCCGCTTATGATTCTCTCTCCCTCTCCCACTCCAGCTCCCCATCTGCTCGCTCTCTATCTCTCTTTATCTCTAAAAAAAAAACAAAACAAAACAAAAAACAAATTATCTCAATACCATTTATTGATATTCTATCCTCCCCCTCCCCTTATTTAAGATGCCATGTTTATTGAATATTAAGATATTTAAAGACACATGAGTCAGTTCTGGTCTTTTTATTCTATTTTCCAGTCATGGGAACAGTTTTATTAGTGGTAATATTTTTTCTGTCTCGTGCCCTGTGAATACTGACTTCTCTTCTCCTCTCTTTCCCCTCCCCCCTTTCCTTTTCTGTTTCTCTCTCTTTTCCTCAATGATATGTTGAAATATGATTATGTTCTCCAAGGCAGACACCTTTCTCCATCAAATCATCTTGATGTTTGGGTTTAGTGATAATATTCTTTTTTCCCCTTCTTTCCTCCCAGTTTTACTGAGGAATAATTGACAAATATAAGTATATATACTTAAAATGTAAAACGTGATGGTTTGATATACATATATATTGTGTAATGATCATCAAGATCAAGATAATTAGTACATCTATCGCCTATGAAATATTCTTGATTTTAATATTGAAGTCATGTTTTTTTGGTGAGAGTGATGCAAAACAGGAGTATTGAAGTTCTTGAGAAGCTCGCTCATTACTAACCAATAATTCAGTGGCTTTGAATTTACCAGTGAAAGAAAATCAGCCACTCTTTCAAATCACAGAGGTAAATTGCCTTTCCCAGGGTACAAGTCTACAGGTGGGCTCCCAAAGAATTATTAACCATTCACAGTAGTTCTTACTTGCACAAAGACTTGATCCCAAAGTTGCCTTAATCAGACCTAAAGACTAAATCTGCTTGGCTTCAAATTAAGAAGACAGGTGAAAAGGGAGTGTTCCTCTTATTCATGGGAAAGTTACATGAAATTGATTTCTGTGTTACTTTTCGAAGTAGCCGTTTGTCATTGATTTTAACCAGGGGGCAGGCATGTAAATAAAAACCAAAAGAAGACCAAACAGCGTATCTTCTGAACTCAATTTCGTGGTAGGATTAAGGATTAGGAGTAAGATTATGTGGACCCTAAGGAAGCACAGCAATTTAGGAGAGGGAGTTGGAGGAATGGCCGGCATAGCAATCCCTCCCCTCGCTCTGAAGTCCCTTCTACATTTTCTTTTGTCTTTGGGAGGTTTTGGTTTGGTTTGCTTAAGGATGGAATTCTGATATAGGATGTTCATATGGCTCATTTGAAGTAACAGACAAGAACACTTCGCAAAGGCTGACATGCTTTATAAATTTAAGGTGTTATTATTGTGCTTTTGAAAGGAAGTCTGGGAAAAGGTGATTATCTGCTAAAAACTGTATGTTGATAGTGGGAATTTTTTTTTAAAAGTCTTCATTTCTCCTTGAATCACCGCCATTAACAGTTTGGTACAAAGTTTTCCAGTCACAGTTTGTAAAACAAAACCTCTCACTTACAAGGATATAATAAGGAGTTTCTTTTCCCCGGTTCTTTGGGTCTGGCCCAAGGACTGGGTAAGCAGCTGTTTTGCAAAAACTGGCCTCTCTCCTTTCCCCCCTTCACAGACTCTGCCCAATTGGCCAGCAAATTAATAAGGCTTAATGTCATTCAGTCTTTTAGCCAGGAATTAATAAACCATAGTGTCATAAAAAATTGTTCAGATGTTGACAGTGCATGGCTTCACACTTTAAGACCCCCATATTCTGTTTTAGTCGTAGGGCGTTTTCGCCACTTACTGCTTCCCCCACTGATTGTGTGGCGGCCTTGCAATGCCACGGCCTTGTGGTCTTCTTCTTTGTACTCTGGTGTCATCTGTTAAGGACACTGAAGGTCAACCCCTAATCTCATTTTCTAGTAAATAAATGGTTTGCATGGCCAAGATGAATCTCTAAATAGCTCAATGCCATGGAATCAGGTGGAAAGCTGACATGAGAGTCCTTGGAGGAGGAAGAGAGAATAGCACATGGGCTGACATGGTTGACTTCAGGTTAAAATAACTGTGTGTTGTGTTTCTGATCTTTGTAAACTATGGGATTTCCAAATCCACTTGGCACTGTGAGACCTAATCGCAGCCATTTCACAAACTAGTGGTGGGCAATGCTAAGTTAGGTGTCTTGGGCCTCTTTTGTTCTTAATGGGAACAGGGATGTGTGTGTTGCTTCCATCTCATGTTATTCTAAAAGCTATGTATAATAATCAGTGTGATGGGGCTCTGCAGAGTGCAAAACACTGTGTATTCTTTTAAGAGTGATACTTTTTTTTTTTTTAAAGATTTTATTTATTTATTTGACAGAGATAGAGACAGCCAGCGAGAGAGGGAACACAAGCAGGGGGAGTGGGAGAGGAAGAAACAGGCTCCCAGCGGAGGAGCCTGATGTGGGGCTCGATCCCATAACGCCGGGATCACGCCCTGAGCCGAAGGCAGACGCTTAACCGCTGTGCCACCCAGGCGCCCCAAGAGTGATACTTTTTGACCCCATTCACTCTGGGGGTAAACAAAGCTGAGTGCCTTGAAAATCAGAGGTCAGAGCTATAGGTTTACTTATAAAAGCTCCAGTTCCAGTATGCATCCGCAAAAAAAAAAAAAAAAAAAAAAAAAAAAAAAAAAATTGTCTACAGTGGCGAACTAAGGAGAACCACTCACCTCCCAGTTTTGAAGTCAACCTATAGGACCGAATGACAGGAGACTGTATGCACAGTAACCTTTTTTTTTTCCTTTTTTTTTAAGATTTTATTTATTCAGTTACCGGAGAGAGAGAGAGAGCACAAACAGGGGAGCGGCAGGCAGAGGGAGAAGCAGGCTCCCCACGGAGCAAGGAGCCCGATGAGGGACTCAATCCCAGGACCCTGGAATCATGACCTGAGCCAAAGGCAGGCATTTAACCAACTGAGCCACCCAGCCATCCCAGCACAGTAATCTTCTATCCAAAATATTCCATTTGTTGCTGCTTTTTACCCTCTCATACTTCAGAACCCCCAAGCCCCCGGCTGCAGACTCTCCAATTTTCTAGAATTGTGTTGGAGTTAACAGAATTCACCCCCAAGCAGATTGTGTTGACTATGAGAGACAGACAGACAGAGAAGCGAGGGTGCCTGCGTGGTGGGCACGTGTGTCTCTGTGGTGGCGGTGGGGATATAGCAAGAATGACTTGAGAGTGGTAGAAGCTTTCTAGGGAAAATGGCTTTGGGAAGACACAGGCAGAGCTTTGGGGAGGCTCTGCAGATGTCTCTCCACACCCATGAAGTTGGATGTTAGCACTCTTAGATGACTACACGCCTGGCTCCTGAGCCCAGTGGGGGGCGAAATAGTGGTATGTTGATGAGTGCTTAACGACTGGTTTGGCGGGGAAAGGGGCAATAAATGAAGCCCTGATTGGTAGTGTTTGCTGAATTCTCGGGTTCACATGGCTGTGTTCCAGCTACCAGTGTGACGTCATTGAACATGGATTTGGGAGGAAACGAGCAGTAACACCC
Source organism: Ursus arctos (assembly GCF_023065955.2). NCBI lineage: Eukaryota > Metazoa > Chordata > Mammalia > Carnivora > Ursidae > Ursus > Ursus arctos. The sequence goes on from NW_026623067.1 coordinate 61,048,489, forward strand.
CATATGCAGTATCCCCACACAGAGATCCAGGAGACATAAATATCTTCAAGCGCATAGATAAGAGTAGGCATAATGAAATAATTGGGGAGTGATGAGGTTTAAGTATTTATTGCCTTTATTTTTAATATAATTTATTTAATTGTACGCCTATATAATTTTTAATGATGGCAGTGTTTCAACAATCATCTGACAAAATTCCTGAAGTTTTGACACTCAGCTCGCATGAGTCCATACAAGCTGGTTTTGGACATTGGGTCCAAAGGAGAAGAACAAAACGCTCAGTGTGTTAGAGGAAGATCCAAACTCCAAGGAGAATACAAGGCTCCTGTCTCCTACTTTTTCCCCTACCCTGGCAGGACAAGAGCCCTAAAATGGGTGTGAGACAAACAACTGGGCTCCTTTAACATCACAATAACAAGAACTAAAACAAAAAAACTCCCAAAACCATTACCTGCTGGCACAGAATTTTCATCCTACCTCATAGTTAACCCATATCCATCTAGCAGATAGCAGGTCTGGGAGGGAAGATTTATAGGAAGGGAAGTTTTGAGGTGGAAGGAAGAGGAGAGCTTGGGTGGTGTCAGAATGGACAGAGACTATCATAGAAGGTTCTAGAAGCCAGGTATGGTATTTGGATACTGGATGCTTCAGCTGGTGAGAGAAAGCAGGAAGAATAATGGGGAAAAACTAATTCCTTGCTCTTCACAGTTCTGCCCTGGGCCGGTTCTGGTACTAATTTTGAAGAACATTTCCTCACGAGATTCTTACGGTAAAGGGAAAAAACCTTATGTGGTCTCAGAAACACATCTTATAAAATAGGTCTCCCAGAATTCAGGCCACAGAGCTGTCCTCAGCAGCCATAATGACACACAAAATGAGAAGTGCCTGAGGCCTAGGGGTTACCAAATCCTGCCCTGCTGAGGACACATGGAGAGGAAAATGACCAAATGCCATTTCAGTCCATTATCAATCCAATCTACTTCTTGAGTGGCTGCAGAGTAGAAATCTAGTTCTAAAAATATCGTTGTAATCTGTGGCTTGTAATAATCACACCTATCAAAAGCCAGGTTAAAGTGTGTGTGTGTGTGTGTGTGTGTGTGTGTGTGAGAGAGAGAGAGAGAGAGAGAGAGAGAGAGCGCGAGCGAGCATGTGTGTGCAGGCTAGAATGAGGAAATGAATACTACCTTGTGCATATATGCAACAGTAATTTTCTTTCTCGTTTCGTATTTTCGTTCTGGGCAGCAGATTCAATGCTGGTGAGCAAGGGAGTTGGGAGAAGGAAGCAGGCACTGCTGAGTACTCATCAGGACCCAGGCACCGCATATAGCCCCTTCCATCCCTTACCTCACACAGTGCTTGAGAACCTCTGAGGTGGGCAGTCACACAGCCAGGAAGCACTGGAACTGGGTTTTAAACAGGTCTGCTAGAAACCAAAGACCCTGGGGCGCCTGGGTGGCGCAGTCGTTAAGCGTCTGCCTTTGGCTCAGGGCGTGATCCTGGTGTTATGGGATCGAGCCCCACATCAGGCTCCTCCGCTGGGAGCCTGCTTCTTCCTCTCCCACTCCCCCTGCTTGTGTTCCCTCTCTCGCTGGCTGTCTCTCTGCCACATAAATAAATAAAATCTTAAAAAAAAAAAAAAGAAAAAAGAAACCAAAGACCCTATGCCCGCCGCTGCTGGCCCCGTCCTTCACAGATCAGAGCAGGGATGTCCGGGGTTGGGTCATACTCATAGAGCGCTCTGCCCAACTCCAGAGTGGTCCCCGGCACAGAGGAGAGTCCACAAGTGCTTGTTGGATGTGGTGATTTCAGAACAATAAGTTAACATCTGAGGGTTTGCCTGGCAGCGTGTGAGTTGGGAAGAGACTCCACAACTGTCCCAGGTCCAGCGGTACCCCTTGAGGGGACGTAAAACCAGATAATGGCAGACACCAATCCCTGTGTTGTATGAACAGCTGCTGGTTTTCCCGGAAGCGGCACTGCTTGTCAGAATTCCTCAGCATGCTTTGAAGTCAGGTGACTTTTGATGATAAAGGTGTGTTAGATTGTGCACCAGGCCGTTCTGGTTTTGGCTTTGGGGTACAGGGATGCTTAACGCTCTGAGAAAACCTAACAGAAGAATAGCTAGATTTATGAAGATAGAAGTTGGCGGTGGGGTTGGGGGGGAGAAATTTTGTGCTACAAAATTATTGACCATGGGGTTCCTTTAAAGCCTCATATTCCAGAGTGTGTTCAAAATATGAATCAATGTGAGTCAGCGTTCTCCAGGCTGAAGCCACCATCTAGGCCAGCCCTGTCCCTGTGCAAAGGACCACTCAGCTCTCTTTTTCCTTCGTTCTCTTTTCTTTTCTCCAAGTAGAGAAATGTCCCTTAAACTAATCTCAGGAAGTCTGGTGAAGGGACAAGCTGGCTGCCTCCCAGAAGGAAAGTTTGAGTGCAAGAATATAGACTGGGGAAGCAGAGGGGATGGGCAGAAGGATTGTGACATCTGCTAAGAATGTCACTGCATACCCAGGGGACGCCCAGCACAGGAGTGAGGCCCACCCTTGGGACTGTTTGCCCAGGGCTCCTGGGGGATTTTGAGGGAGAAAGACACAGCCCCCACAATGTCAGAGCCCCCACCTGTTTTCACTAACTGGTTTCCACCCCCCGAGGGGGTAAATTGAGCTGCATATTTGATGATGAGGAAGTGAAGTGGAATGTGAGAATCCTCATTACTGACGTCAAGCTTGCCTTTCATTTTATTTATACCCATGACATTGTGACACGGGATCTAATTTTCCATTGTATTTTTTCCTCTGTTAGGACCCGAGTGATGACAAATGATTTTGTGCCTGGGCCTGGAAAACAACATTTCAAATTCGAAGCTTGGGATCCTGCAGGATTTGGTGTCTGTCTCTATCTTACTACCCGCCTGCCCCTCCCTTGAACCTCTGTACTGACCATCAAATTGGGCAAAAGGCATCATGCTCCTACTGGGCAGGGCTGCCCGAGAAGTCAGAGCTCAAGGCGTCCAGTGGCCCACTCCCTTCTGGTGACAGGCTGTTCCCTCCTGGCATGGGCGCTGGCGGGAGGCCAGGGAGCAGTGGGGCCGCGAGGCAGCCTTGGCTCAGAGCCCTGGCTGCTGTCTGGGCATGAAACTGGGCTCTGGCACCAGGAGCGTGGTTCTAGCTCTCTGACCCAGAACTGCCTGTGCAGCGACCACCCCACCTCTCAGGCCCTGTCCTGGGGCCCAGTCCTTCTGCCCCTCAGGCAGGGCAGGTTGGGGAGCAGAGATGGATCTGGAAGGAATGGCAGAAGCCAGTAGAGGATGCCGAGGCAAAAGCAAGGAATGTCTCCACGCAGAGAGACAGCCTCTGGGGGTGTGTCTGAGAAAGAGGAGAGAATGGATGTGTGTCTAGCGAGTGGACAGAGCAAGCTTTCCTCCGCTTCCTTGCTCTGCGGTGGACTGGGGCCCTCAGCCCTACCAATGGCATCCCTCCATGACCCCCCAGGGCCTCAAATCCAGACGCAGTGTCTCTAATGGGGGGCCCTCTCCCTGCCCTGAAGTGAGAGCTCTACCTGGGTCCCCGCAAACCGGTCTTTTTCAGTAGGCCTCCTGCCGCCAGCTTTTCAACCGTGTTTTTCAGCCTCTGACCCCAGAGTAATCTCAACTTCCTTGTACTCAGTTCAGAAGATGTTTGCTATTCAGGATTCTGATGCAGAGGTCTGATAAGAGAGGCCTCGGGCCTTCGGAGTTCCTAAACCAGCAGAGTCCAAGGATTTGAAAGCTGAGAAGTGTAAGGACAGCCACACCCTGAGAGGTGGCCCAGCGCCAGCTCCTGTCACCTGAAATCTTCCAGGATATTGAGAAATGGGTGTTAGTGGGACTTCACTACATTTACTTTGGATGTCTTGTTTGTCTTGTTTTTGGAACGAGAGTTTCCCATAGCGCTGACAAAATCCGATCTGTGTTTTATTGCATCTACTCTAGCTCCTATGCTTGGCTTGGTTTTGCTTTCTACCTCTGTGTCAATTTTCTGCCACAGAGTAAGCTGTTGTGTAGAAATCCAGTGTAGGAAAACAGAGAACACCTTCCAAGCTGCCGTGGAATCTCACCCCTAACTGGCCTATCGGTGTGAGAGGCGCTTGGGGAGGAAAGGGCTGTCTTCGTGGGCGGCAGCTGGGGCCAGACCTTCACAATTCCATTTGCAACAGAGCCCACCGTACACCAATGCTGAAAGCCCGTGTCTGTTTTATCAGCCCATCTCACATGCTTCCCCTTCCCATGGGTGACTACATCAAGTGCTGAGGTGGAGGTGAGGTCCAAGGGCAAAGGAGGTGTGAATTAGGCATGGGCCATTTTCATCAGCCAAAAAGTACAGCAGTAACACAAGGCTGCAGGAAATACAAGTTTGGTGGTACAGTAACACTAAGTGGACTCCACTAACTAGACACGCTCTTGGTTTTATACTGGGGTGCTGGTGTCACCTAGTCCCTTTCCCAAGGCTCAGTGGAAGGTTGTTTGGGACAAGTGCGTGAAAGTTGTTGCCAGATAGTCCCAGGGTGCAAATGCTTCCTTCTTAGCTCGGTGATCTTGGAAGTTTTCTAGGCCTCAGTTCCCACATCTATAAAAGGGAGAAACTAAGCCTGTCACATAGAATTAATGTGGGGTTGAATGAGATTAGGAAAATGAACATCGAACCCATAGTAGGGACTCTCTCCATGGACTGGAGATCAGAGAACTGCACAGAAGGTCTGCTTTTAAGTCTTAGCCCAGCCAGGTGGTTCCAGTTCTCTGTTTGCTTTGTGACAGATGCAAAGGTTGAGAATCCATATGCTGACTGAACAGCATACTGACTTGTACTGATGGTGCTGATTAATATTGGGGTGAAGAGAAAAGTGAGCCCCTTGACTCAGCGACACAGTGTGGAGAGAAGAATTATCTTAGTGAACAAATGTTGGAAGAGCAGAGCTGAGGAACACAGAAACATGGCTGGCATGATCCTTGCCATGCTGTCCAATGTAGAGCTGGGTCAGGTGGGGCTGCGTCTGCCTGGATTGTCTCTGCCTTAAGTCTGCCTTGAAGGTTCAAGTGAACTTGATTTAGTCTTGGGGTTCAGGAAGGGAACATTGAGGTTTGTTATAGAGTGTCCCTAGCACACTTTACCCAGGACAAGACCGTAGCCCCCTTTCCTGACCCCCATCGCCCATCATGGCCCCCAGCTGCCAGCTACCCACAATCCTCAGGGTGTTCCTGTGTAAGGTGAAGACTCAACTAGGAAAAGCATTGAGTGACACTCTTGTCAAGAGGGATCTTATAGGGCTGTCCCATTGGCCAGTGAGAGAAAAATATGTATATTAAAATTTTTTTCTGAGGAAATTAAAATCCAAATATTTGTCTAACCAAGCTTAGGTGGAAAGTGAATCTTGATTCCATATTATACACATTAGGCCTGGAAGAGAAGAATGAGTGGTCGGGTTAACAGGGACTGAGGCTTCTGTGCAGGCTGAAGAGTAGTTCTGAGGAAAAAGCTCGAGTGGTCAGAATCCATTGAGAATCTGAAAATATAGCTGAGATTCTGCTCTCCTCCTTCACTAAATTATTTACCCAGGTTACTGATAATCAATTAATTGCCTGAATCGCCATCCCCCCACCCCATTTATACATGTGATTTCTTAGCAATGGGCAGGGGAGGAAGTCTGAGACACAGGGAGTCATAATGGTCTTTACTCTAGATGGTAAATAAATGAGACTTGGCTGTCTTTCATGCTATGCCTTTTATGACTAGAGGCAAAAGTTCACACAGTGAACTCAAGAAACACTGGGGTCTCACACCAGGTTGGCTAGGAAAAACTGACCAAAAGGCATTGAGTACCTACTCTGTGGCATGCACGGTGTAAGGCTTTGGGTAAACATGGTTCTTGCCTTCACAGAACTTAGAGTCTGGTGAGGAAGGTAGATTTAAAAAAAAAAAAAAAAGATTTATCATTTTATGGAGGGGGGGAGGGGAAGGCCAAAGGGAGAGGGAGAGACTCTCAAGCAGATGCCCCACAGAGCACAGAGCCCAACGAGGGGCTCAATCTCAAGACCCTGAGATTACGACCTGAGCCAAAACCAAGAGTTGGTTACTGAACTGACTGAGCCACCCAGGCACCCTGAGGAAAGTAGATTTTTAAACAAATAAACACAACAGTTGCATAATTTGCAGTTTGTAGTAAATGAATAACTACCATGATAAAGTAACAGTGGGGTTAGGATACAGATTGGGGAGCTGGGGTCAAGAAATTTCTCTCTGAGGAATTGACAGATAAAGCCTGGAACAGGGCTTTTCAAATTTCAATGTGCATCAGAATCACCTGGAGTTTGTTAAACAAAAAAACAAAACCAAAAAACAGATTTCTGGGTACCCCCCATCAGAGTTTCTGATTCACTAGGTCTGAGGTGGGTCCAAGACTCTGCATTTTTAATAAATTCCTGGTTGATGCTGAGATTGCTGGTTTGGAGGCCACACTTTGAGAACCATGAGGCTGGAGGATTGGTAGGAACTAGCCAGGTAAAGAGAGTTGGGGGAGGGGGGGAACACCAGTACAGCAGAGGGGGCAGCATGTATAAACACCGCAATCTGGAAGAGATCTGGGGTGTTCTGGTAATAGAAAGGTCAGTGTGTCTGCAAGTGAATTAGTGAACCAGTGGTGATGAATTGATGTTAGAGGTGGATCTGACCCTTCTCCCCATCCTGATACTTACTCCACAGGACATACTCTAGTGGTAGCATGTCTACGGTGAATGGTTCCACTGACCCTGAGAGAGGTCTGCTACAACGTGGGGCTAATGGAATAGTGCCGACCCTGAGATACCGTGAAGATTCTAAGTGGTAAGGTATACAAAGTGCTGAGCACAGACTAAATGCTCAGTCTTCCTCCCGCTCTCCCTGACTTGAAACATGGCCCTGTCTATAGTTTAGCTGGAAGAAGACATGTTCCTGAATGGGTGCTGAGGGACTAACCTAGAGCTGCAAACAAAAGGACTTCATGTGGAAGTGATCCATGCTATCTAAATGGGGGTAAGGTTAAATAGTTGGGTATAGATAAGAAATCTGGATACTGCTTCCAAAGAGCAGGTGTGTGTGTGTGTGTGTTCGTTCTCTAACATCTCCTGTAATTCATTAATGTCACGGGTTTTAAACCAAAGAAAGCACGGGCTAGGGTTTCGGTGCCAAAGTGCACAGTTGACATGACGCCAACTCAATTTAGACCACACTTACTCAGTGCTCACTCTGTGCCAGGTGCTATTCTAGGTGTTGGGAAGACCAAAGAAGGTGAACAAGGCAAGGTCCCTGCTCTTGAGCTCCTACTCTCACTGGGAGATGGGCACATAAGTAACACAGAGCAGTGGGATGAAAGCCACAACAAAGGACTGTACAAAGGGCAGTAGAAGCTCCGGCAGCAGAGTTCTGCCCGGGGAAGTCAGAGAAGGTCACAGACAGAAAGTGACACTGGAGCCAGGCCTAGAAGGGAAACATCTAGAGAATGAGCAGAACTGAGGGATAAATGAACAAACCTCCTTTAAGAACTTCATTGTTATTGTTTTAAGCTCTGACCTAAATCATCATTATGAGCTTCTAGAAGATACATGGCCACATGGTGTTGAATTTGATTTAAAATATTGCATAAACTGGTATATATAGAAACACATATGGAAACAATCTGAAAATATTTCTCCCCAAATATAGTGCCATTTGCTTTTATGAATTTGCTATTTCTGGATGAAAAAGTGAAATACGGTTTGGTCTGCTGAGATGCAGAAGAGATTCTATCGCCATCCCAAGCGAAAATAATTTTGGTTGTTAATTCATTCATGTATTTAGTCAGTCAACAAATATTTAGTTAGGAAGTTCGATGTTTGAAGCCCTGCAATAAGTCCTTTAGGGGCAACAAAGACCTATACGATACTGTGCTGCCCTCAGGATTCTTCAGGGCTTAGGAGTGAGAAAAACACCTGAATGCAAATAATTCTAACATAAGCGGTGCTAAGTAACATGAGTGAGTACAAGCAACACGCTCCACGTATCTTGAGGAAAACAAGCTATTTCCTGATTGGGATAATCATGGAAAGCTTGACCATCTGTGGAGAAGCCATTTGCACTAGGCCTGAGAGGATGGAAAGGGATTGGACATACAGAAACCAGGGTGTGGGGAGGTCTTCCAGACAGAGGTAGGTTTGTGAACAAAATGGGTGGGAGCGCACCCAGAAATGGCACTTTGGCCTGTTAGGGGTATGACTTGGGGAAAGAACTGGAGTAGGTAGATGTCAGCCTCACAGCCAAGTTTGAACTTTATTCCCCTGGTTGTGACTTCTTGGAATTTGAAATGCCAAGCATCTGTCCCTTGGCTTCTTATACGCTTGTTTTAGTTGGCATCTCAGGCCTGACCTTCATCTTGGCATAATTTTGTTCAACCCATAGAATATGTTTTAAAAAAACCAGTCTGTGTATGCTGATAGAAGTATCATCACAATGTGGCTCCAAATTGCCCCAAATGCCAGGGATTAAAAGTAGGTCTTTTTCTTCAGGAATTTATAATTCCATGTCTGGAGGTTGGAAGAGAAGGGCTTTATATCAGAGTCCCTTCAGGAAACAGATGAGGGCTTGTTCTACTAAGTGTGGATAGGTGTAAGGAAACCCACAAGGGATGGTCCAGTATCCATGAGCCAGTGAGAGTCCAGAAGCGGTTCCCATCTGTAGGCTGATGGTAACCCCCTTAGAACAGGTGACACAGCAAACACTGGAGCTTGGACAGAGCTCTGTGCTGCCATGGAATCACATAGCTACTGCCCACGTTCTCACCCTGTGCTGATGCCCTGCATTGGCTGAACCCACCTGACTGGGAGCCAGAGGGCAAGGGGCCCATTGCTGTATTCTGTACAGGCCCACCCCCCAGGGCATAGGGTGGGGGAGGGAGGATGTAGAGCCCATCTGGAGAAGCAGACAGAGAGATTCCGACACAGTCCTCTTTAGCTTTACTATTTCTCTGATTCCAGAACAACCCAAACTATAGTAAGCCTTCATTTACTGTACTGTTGTTCTCAGAAACTGATAAAGAGTAAGAAACATAGGTAATAGGTTGGGCAGATAGATGAATGGTGGATGGTGATGGAGTCTTCAGCTGAGAAAGTTCATTGAATAGTAACTCAACCAGGTTGCAAGATTGGTGAACACAGGGACTAGGCTGGATTTGTTCATTGTCAAATGCTCAGCGCTGTGCCCGGAGCTTAGCGTACCCCGAAAAATGTTCATCTGCATGACGTGATAGATGGAACATCAAGAACACCAGGCAACATAAAAGGTGCCTCTGGGAGTCTTAGGACAGGAGAATCCAAAGTTAGGGTCAGGAGCTAACATTCTTGGACCTAGGAGAAGCAGGGGAGGACAGTGTTTATTTTTCTGCCTCTAGTACCTTTTAGGTCACCGCTTCTAACACCAGCCAGGGAACAAAGGCCTTCCCGTGGTTTTGGGAGATAAAGAATAGACTTGTTTTTAAACAATCTTTCCGTCTTTTTTAGTCACTTAAAAGGACAACATTCTAACTCCTACAATCCAACTTCAATTAATTCATCTGTTCGTTCAGTGAACATTTACTGAGTGCTTGTTTTGTGCCTGGGAATCCAAAAATAGGAGAGATACTGACTCAGCCCTCCAGGAGCTTAGTCTGGTGGGAGCTACAGACACGCCATGGGGAAAGTACAGCGCTGGTGCCGCTGTGGGACGTGCAGGCCACTGTGGGGGAAATAGGCAGACACCCCACACGGCCTGGAGCTCTCAGCCCGGGTGAGCTGAGTCCTGAAGCCCTTTTCCACCAGTTTACTTTGTCTCTGGCATCCCTCCCCACCCCCCAACCCCCGATAAGTAAGAAAGTAGTAAGTAAATGATGTGTAATGCAAATTCCTGAGGTAACACTTTGACCTGGACACATTCACACGAGTGCCGTCAGCCAATCAGTGAGCAGGGGTGGGAGTGGAGGGTACAGCCCTTCCTCAACCTGGAGAAGAGAAGCAGGAGGTCAGGAGGGCACAACGTGGACAACTGGATTGGGGAAGGGGAGAGGACAGGCAAAGAAGGGAAGCAGGGGCCACCTAGACCAGCCTCACTGACCAGAATTTGGGGGAGGGTCAGTACTATTTACCTTTAACTCTTTGCCAACCAGTGGAAAATAAGTGAGGAGGCTTGTTTGTTTACTTGTGCTTTTGCATGTTTGTTTTTTAGCCTCTAGCAACGTGACGTAGGGTCACAGTCTCGGAAGTGTAGTTATAGACTTGCATGACCCATATTAACACGGATCCGTCTGATTTACCAAGGTGCACGGCTGGCTTCAAAACATGGACGATTCTCTCACAAAACTGCTTCATTCCCAGAGGTTTTGTTAATTGGGACATTTCTTGTCATTAACTTGAGTATTATGACTGACTAGCGATAGGAGAAAAACATAAGTTGGAGGAGGAAGGGTGGAGCAGGGGACGCAGAAATAGAGCATTGGCCAGAATCTAAAGGCAGGCGTTTGTTAATTTATCTGTACCTATGCTTTTATATCCGTATTTTTAAAAGCCTACTCAAGTTGTAAGAATTTGATTGAAATGCATTTTAATTCTTAGATAAATTTGGGAAACAGAAGTATTTTTTAAAACTACCACCTCTCTCCATCTCATTTTTTAAAGGAGGAAAAAACTTCCAGCCCTGGAAAGTTTGGCTGGGTTAAGCGTGTGCGCGCGCGCGCGTGCATGCAGAGCTGTCTTTCATCTTCTGTAAGAACTTCACTTCTGTTAGGGAGTAACTCTCCATTTAAGGTGTTGAGGGTTTTGATGTCCTTGCCTGGAAGAAGTCAGGCTGGACTCAACCTCTGGTTGGAGGGCAGGTTATCTTACGTTCCATCTGCTGGAGTCTCCTTTGTCCAATCCTCTCTGTGTTCTCCTCTGGAAACCCTTTGAGGCTGGATGCTTAACTCTCCCGCTTAGCGCTTCCTCTCTTATCCGTGTATTGATGATGGCTGGATTGTTAGCTCCAACCCAAATATTTCCCACCACCAGCAGACCTGTTTCCTCTTACCGATTAGACATCTTTCGTGCGTGTTCCATGGGCACCTCAGACCTAACAGACTCAAACTGCTCCCCCCGAGAGTGCTTGCTCTCACCCAGCGGCGCCTGTCTTAGTGGGAGCTGCTGCATCAGGGAGTCACACTCACAGCCCATCCATTACCAAGGCCTAGTCCATCCCCAAGTATCCTTCCTGTTCTCCTCCTCCCCTCCATTCCTAAGGCCAGTGCTCTTCTCCAGGCTCTCCTCAGCTCCTTCTGGATTGTTATTAATTATCTCTCTATCCCTCTTAGTCTTCGCAACCCATGCTTTCCTCTACCACCAGATATATCTTTATAATGTGCAATCTCCATGTCTGTTCCTTGTGTCAAATCATTCCGGGGTTTTCCATTTTCTAGCTCATCATATCGGTGGACAACTAACTCATTTAAATAGTTTCATTCTCAAATGTTAGCTATACTTAAAAAAAAAAAGTTTCGTACTCTTTGGTGGGTTTTCTTCCTATTATATGGCCGTGGCTCCTGGGGCTCTTTGCTGGCATCTGCTTCTCTGCTTGACCTGTAACACTCGGCAGGCCCACAGTGTGGGTTCTCTGCCCTCTTCTCCCTTCTGATTACATGGCCTTCTTCGGTGACCTTATCCAGCCCATGGCGTCTGGTGGCAGCTACACACTGATGAGTCCCACAGTTATGACTCTAGCGCTGACCTTTCTGCTGAGCTCGAGACCCACAGATCCATCTGCCTCCTTGACAAGGTCACCTGGATGTCTAACAGGGACTCGAACTGAACAAGACCAAAGTGGGGCTCTTGCTTTCCCACCCGTGCTTTTCCTGCTCCTCTCCCACCCTTCCCTGTCTCAGTAAGTGGCACCTCCATCCACTCAACTGCCCAGGCCAGAAACCTAGGGACTATCCTCGTGTCTTCTCGCCTCACTCCTCTCCCCACATGCACTTCATCACAAGTCCTGTCAGCCTGACTTTCAAAATGAATGCCTCCCAAAGCCAGCACCCCTAGCAGTCTGCACTGCTTTCTCTCTGGTCATCCCATCTCTCACTTGGCTCACTGCGGCAGATTTCTACCGTCCTACCAGCATCCACCCTTATCCCCTAGGATGGATTCTTTACACAGTGGCCAGAGTGACTTCCAAACGTCATACTGCGTTTCTTCTTTGCTTAAAACCATCTCAAGGCTTCCTGTTGTACCTGGCCACACTAAGTTCCTGTGTCTTTCTTGAATTTACCAAGCTCTTTCCTGCCAGGAGGATTTTGCATGTGCTATTCCCCTCTCTGGGGTCCTCTTCCCCCCATCTTTGCATTCCCAGCTCCATGGGGTACAGCATGTATCAAACGTCCCTCCCCAGAGCAGCCGGCTCTGACCTCCCAAACTAAAGTGGCCTACCCTTCAGTTCTTCAGATCATAATAAAATGATCTTTTGTTTTCCTTTTATTCTTGTCTCTCTTCCCTCCGCCAGAATGTAAGCATCATGACAGTATGGATTCAATTCATATTTACAGTCTATCCTCAGCACCTAAAACCCTTCCTAGCATGTCGTAGTTGCTCAAAAAGATCTTTTGGTGGATGAACGAAGATATAGTTGATGCTTGAACAGTGCAGGGTTGGGGCACTGACACCCCTCCCTCCCTCTACACCGTCATGCTTGCACTGGAAACTTTCAACTCCCTAAAACCTTAGCTGCTTATGACCAGAAGCCTTACTGATAACATAGTTGATTGACACAAATTTTGTCTATGTATTAAATACGGTATTCTTACAATAAAGTAAGCTAGAGAAAAGATGGTGTTAAGAAAATAATACGGAAAAGAAAACACATTTATAGTATATTGTACTGTACTTATTGAGAAAAAGCTATGTGTAAGTGGACCCCCGTAGTTCAAACCCATGTTGTTCAAGGGTAAACTGTAAAATTGAACAAATTTGTCCCTATCAGAAATACCTTGGTAGTCAGATAGATATGTTGGGTATAGTGTAAGTATCAATGAAGAGTGGGAGAGGGTCAGTTCTCAAACACACTTCAAGGAATGTGTGACAGCCACCTGACACTGGGGCCTCTCCTCAGATACAAGGGCAAGGCTCTCATCATCAATGCTATGACTCCCTGCTAATAAATAATAATGAGATATTTTACTGATAACACTGAACTTTCCAGTTCACATTTACTCTTTGCAAATTTGTAATTCCAGGCCACAGGGCTAATGACTATCCACGTGGTAACTTGCTTTTCCTTTCTCTTTTTGTCTTGAGGCATCCTGAGGGCAGGGATCCATGCTGGAGGATGTCTGGACTTGAATTCTGTAGGAGGTGTGTTTGGTTTCCTCAGAGTAGCTTTGGTTGGTTTTGTCTGAGATTGCAGTATGATTAGGAAAAACTGGGGTGGCTAAGATCCTCAAACCACTCATGGAGTGAGGGAGGCCAGGGATGTCACCAAGCGGCTTCTCAGAGTCTGTTCCTCTCTTGTCAGGAGGACAGTTTTACACTGTTTGTGTATTCCCTTGGTTCAGGAGAGGGATGGGGGAACAGGATAGTGCCGTGCCAGCTAGATGGAAGAATTACAAGAGGAGTTTAATACATATGCTGCCAGTGACATTGATGATCATGGAAGGTAAACCATGGACTTAAATTTCTCCAGAAATTACCAAACGCTGGTAGCACCTGATTGTACCGGGCTTCCATATGGCGACAGTCACACAGGCACCAGCTTTGTCAGCAGCTGGTCTTTAAAGAATGACCAGTGACATGCTCGAAGGACCCTAAATGGTACACCATGCTTCAGGGAACTCTGTGCCTTGGGTTCCCCCCCCCTTTTCTTCTCTTTCTTCTTTCTTTCCTTCCCTTTCAGTTCCCTTTCCTGCTCTTTCTGCCTCCTATCCTTCTCCTCCTCCTAACTTCTTTCTGTTTCTTCCTCCTCTTCCTCTCTCTGCCCCTCCTCCTCTTCCTCTCTTTGAAAATCATACACCACTCTATAATACCCTTCAAGGTACATGACAGGAAACGTCCAGAAGTTTAAGTGTTGGGCTCGACTGTGCTGTATTACAGCTGGGGTGAAATAGAAAATTTTTAAACTTCAAAGACACTTAAAATCTAACAAGTAGGTGCAAACCCTCCAAACCCTGGCTAATAGTTTCGAGATGCCATCTGATTTTATGCGATTCCCAAGAATCTACGGGCATGTGCTGTGTGTAGATAGCCTGCTAGGACTTCTTGAGCAGCTCTTCTGGAAAATCCCCACCCTCGCAGGAGAAAGTATGGCTTTGTTTTTCTTTTATAGAAAATCAGAAAAAGGATTCAGAGGATTTACTATCTTTGCTTTTCCTTGTCTCTTTGTTACTAGTTTTCTCTTTCTTGTTTTTCTTTTAATTTATTTGCTTTTCTTTCTGAAAACGTGTGTATTTTTTGCTTGGGTCAATTGACCCTGAGCTTTTCAAACCATCTTTTTACCTGCTGGATTATTTTTGCCTCAGACTTTCTTCAAGTTCTTCTGTTGCTCCACCGCCACCGAATCGCAGGCTGAAATTGCTCTCTCACCTCCTGGTGTCTTTGCTGTTTTGCTTTTCCTTGTCTGTACAGGGCCTGGAAAGGCTATGACTGTGACATAATGGGGGGTTTTGCTGCCAACTTAAATGACCTTAGTTAGCCCTTCTACCTTTTGCCTCCTTTTTTCATCTGTGGAAGGAGGAAGTGTATTAGTTTTGCTATTGTGTGTAACATGTTACCAGAGATTTAGTGGCTTAAAAAAGCACACATGCTCTCAGTTTCTGTGGGTCGGAAGTGTGATCATGGCTTCCCTGGGTCCCCTGTGTTAGCTGGGGCTGTAGTCTCATCTCAAGGTTTGTCTAGGAAAGAGTTGTCTTTCAAGCTCTCCTTGTTGCTGGCAAGACTTAGTTCCTTTTAGTCCATTGGACTAAGGGCCTCAGTTTCTTACCAGCTCTTGGCCAGAGGCACCCTCAGTTCCTTGCCACATGGGCCTCCTCATCGTGGCTCTCTGCTTTATCAAAGCCAGCAAGAGAGAGTCTCTTAGCAAGGCTATGTAACATAATCACTGACATGACATCCTGTCACCATTTGCTCCTGGTAGGAAGCAAGTCACGGGCTCCCGCACACTCAAGGAGAGGGTATTCCATAAATGCATGAGCACCAGGAGATGGGGATAGTCGGTGACCATATTAGAGTCTGTCCACACAGAGAGGAATGCTTTTGAGGGAAAACACTTTGAGCTCCTTAGAAAAAGACTATGAAGGCTATATTCATATTGCTGTCATGCCTTACTGTTGCCCTTTATAGAATATGGCTAACACCAAAATAATAATGTTTCTCTTTGCCTCTCTCCATGTCCTATGGACTAGTGTCATACTATTTGTTTTCCTTTTCTGTCATTAGAAATCTCATCATCCTGTCTGGATGAGAAAGTCAGCAGGAGAAGATTGCTGTTGTTGATCTTGGTTTAACTGGACTGACTCAGCCCTGTGGGCAGCTGAGAAAGGAAAGGTCTTTGCAAATGCTCTCCAGGTCTTTGTTAGAAATCCCCCCACCCAGAAGGAGGCAGGTATGGGGCAGGCGTGATAATAACCACAAGCAAGAAGCCCGGGTTATTTACAGCTGAGGCAGTTAAGTAGATACAATTTATTACTTTAAAAAGATGTCTGCAAGCTTCATAGCAGTATCTGCCCACACCTTTAATTCCAGCTTTTCAAACGCATTTGGGAGTGGGGGGACAGAAAGGGTGGCAGCACCCTTGGCTTGATCCACAGGTGTAAATTGTCTGCACTAATTAAGACTGAGGGATAAGCCTACCCACCCTCCACCCCCCACAACACAAACACAATAGGGTATCGGTTACATATTCATATAAATACAAAAGTTCTCCTTCACTTTGAGGGCGAATGATCTTTTATATGCTATATTGTATGTATTAATAATGACTAATGTCTCTTACTTTAGAATCTCTTTAAAATAATAACATATACGAATTTGAATTGAGGAATGAGGCAAATCTGATCCTTCTCGAGGGTAGAGACGCCAGAAGAGAGTGGAGAAAGGTGGGCACGATGAGGAGAAAGCTGGGTGCCCAAACCCCGAGTCTCAAGCAGCACCAGATTGGGCAGCTCTAGCGAGACTCGGCTTCCCTCGAGGGGCAGGAGAGGCCTTGCGGGGAGCGGAGTAGTTAGGGGGGCGCTAAGCGGGCTCAAAGTCGGGGCTCCACACCTCGGGAGGGGCGCTAGGACCCAGGCACCGGCCGGCCTCGGGACGTGCCTGGGGAGTGAAGCCTCTAAGAGGCTCAGGCTCCCGGCCAGAGTCCCTCGGAACGACCAGACCCTTGCCGTGGGCGCGAGGCGCGGGGCGCGGGGTGCGGCAGCCCCGTGCCCGCCGCAGGCATGGAGCAGACGCGCGGCCGGCCGAGAGCCCGCCAGGTGAGCCCCTCGCGCCGGGTCCGCACGTCCCACGGGCACCGCGCCCGGCCGCCGTCCGAGGCCGCCTCCTCCCCCGCCCTCCCTACAACCCCGGGCGCCCGGGCTCGGCGGCGAGCTGGCTGGGCGGGCTGGGTGCGCTGGGTGCGCAGGCACCAGGCCAGAGCTGTCCCCCACAGCCCCTCTTGGACACCCGCGCGGCTGAGGAGGGATGTTTCTTCTCCCCTCCCGCGCCCCCCCCCCCCCCGGTCTCCGCGTGTCCTGGTGCCCCACTGCCTTCCTCCTTCCCAGGACGCGAGCACCTGGCGTGCCTGGTGTAACCGCCCGGCTTGTAATTCCGAATGGTAACAGCCGCCCACCAGCAGCAGCCGGCCGCTCGTGCGTGGCGCTGCGTAGCTGCTACGGCGCTCTTCCTGGCGTTACCCCGAGCTGGTGCCGCGACGGGCCAGGTCCCCCTGCTCCTGTTGCACCTCGAGCTTCCCGCGCCTCTCTGCGCGGCCGCTGTGCCCCTGCTTTCCTGCGGCAGCTTCTCCCCTGCTCGGGACGCGAACCACCACCAGCCCCAGCCAGGGGTGCGGGGAGGGGCAGGGGGAAGCAAGGGTAGGCGGCCTGGGGCGGGAAGCCTCCGTGTCCTCACTTCGGTGTCCCGGACTCTACGATCCGGGGGACCCGCTCTCACCCGCGCGCGCGGCTCCCCGGCCGGCGCTCGCTGGGCGCACAGACTGAGCGTGAGGTTTAAACCACCCGCCTCCTGTGGGGGAGATGGAACGTGGGTGCGAAGAAGGCTCTCACGCCGTGGGGCATAGGAAAGTGCAGGTGAGAACAGTCCGCAGTTCAGGGAGGGGCGTTTCGTCCCAGGGGCAAGCTGCACCCACGAGCTGCCGCTCTGAACTTGTGGGCGTTCTGCTGGGCGTCCAAGTGTCACCTGAGTGCACTTAGTTACCAGGATCAAGTAGTCGCGGGTCCCCGATGAGGCTTGGCTAGCGGTCTTAAATCTGCCACAGGCTCTTCCGTACCCTCAAGACGCCCTGCTCAATTCTGCTTCCGGCTCAATTTGACACTAGTTTGCAGTCTCCAAGTTGCCAACCCCAGGGGAAATAGTCGCTGAATAGTTGGAATGGGCGAGCGGCGATTTGCTGGGGCTGCGCGACCACTGCAGCGCAACAGTGGGCATCTGCGCCCCCCCCCGCAACTTTTGCCCGCCTCCAGGTGGGGGCACGGGGGGGACGGGGCGTGTGTGCCCACTCTGCCGGTAACAGACACGTGTGTCAGGACCTGAAGTTACACACCTACTACTAAGCTAGAAGAGAAACGTCCTCTAAACTGCGTTGGGAGACAGTCAACCGAAACATTTACACCGGGAGTTTGAGATTAGGTGAGGTGCGAGGATGTTCCCTCTAGGATTTTATAACCTGCCGGCTGGGATTGCCAGTTCTGCCTGACTGCCACCTCTGACCTTGAATGAGCTATTTTAACTTTCTTTGGTTTTCCAAGAGGCAAAACCGGAATAACGATAATCCAGCAGCAGTGCAAAGAGCGTTCACCGGGAAGCCGGTCCTCGGGTTGCAGCCCTCGCTGTATCACTGACCAGCTGTGGAACTTTCGGGCAAGCCACACAAAAGCTGGGACTCAGCTGCTACAAAAGGCTCAAGAAGAACCTTTAATTCTGGGGTCTACCGCAGCAGCAGTTTGCCAAGCTTAGAGAGCCTACAAATGCCCTCTAGTTGTTTGCATTCTGCAGCGTACTTGGCTCCACAGAGCATATAGAGCCGCCCGGGTCTTTCAGGCATAAGGTGTGTGGAAATAAGCCTGGCTGGTTGAGTTAGTACTTAGAATGCATTAGGTAGGACCCCAAGTAGAAAAGTCCTGTTTAAGTTAGAGTGTGGTCACATAAAAGGTCCTTTCTGTGCATTTGAAAGATCCTTGCCATTAAGTACAGTGTTACAGAAATCAGTAGAGGAGAAGCCCCAAGCTGACCCCTCAGAAGAAGGGGTCACATCTAGGGGGGGTACTTTAGGTTATCCCTGATACGTACTTTATTTATCTGGGAATGACTCCACTATTATTAACTCCCCAGAAAAGCAGTTTATCAGTTTGGTAATTAAATAATGAAATTGTCTTTAGAAGCCACATTAAATATTAGAATACCTAACATTGCTAGAGTTTATTGGGATAAGCACTGCTTTAAAAAGCATTGTCTTTTTATTTAATTTCAGGAAGGGAAATAGCAGAATGATTTATTATGTTTTCTTACTAGATAATTTTTTTAAAAGGGATAAAAAGCAGAAGTAAATGCAACACAAACTCCAAGAAACCTTGTTTCTTCCGGTTCCAGAGATGAGTATCATCATCATTACCATTACCATAATGGTGAATATCTACTAAGCACTTGTTATGTGCCAAGCATCCTTCTAAGCCCCTTATGTACCTAGTCTAATGTAATCCTATCAACACCTTCCGAAGGAAGTGCTATTATTTCTCTCAGTTTTATCGGCGTGAGAGCTGAAACTTCCGGCCTGCGATCACACAGCTGGTACATGGTAGAGTTGGATCACCTGCTTGGGTTTATTTACAATGATTCAAGCAAAATGCAAGAGAGGGTTGGGAGGGCGAAAAGTGTCTACCAGATGTCAGGTACTTGATACACCTTAGTCCATGGAGATTAAGAAATCTTTCACGAGTGCTAATTTACTTTTCTTTTTCTACTTTTTATCAGTGTGCTTCTGTAATATGACTTGGGTATCTTTTCATGTGGACTAGAAAGTTGAACCATTTTTTTTACCTCTGTAGATTTGAGTGCAGATGGATGAACCATAACTAACCAATTCCCTTTAAGTGGGCACTTAGATTATTTCTGAATTTTCACAATCACATATAGTGCTAGCATAGTGTATCTTATTTATATATTTCTGCACATCTGTTTGGCTATTTCTGGTCGAAAAATCCTAGGGGTTGAGTTGCTAGGTAAAAGAGCATGGTTACCATTTGATATGTACTTTTTAATAGATATTGCCAACTTGCCATCACAAAAAGAATTATAATTTTTGGTTTGGAGTCCAGGTCCTCCACTAGCATGTTTCTGGGCTTTTGGCAAACCTGGAACTGAATGAGTCTCACATGTATGATTTGTAAACTAGAGGTGGTAGAACTTGTTGGTTTTAAGGTCGTTTCTGCAAATATGTACAATTAGAGGGTGAACAAATGAAATCGTTCATATGTGAGCATTTTACCTGCAAAAACAGAAATTTAATATGGTTTCACCTGATGGCACATGAGGTCCTGAAATAGGTTTTTGGTAGTCCGTCCTTTCTAAGGTGGATTTGTGTGTGAGGTGAGGCTAGGCTATGCTGCAGTCAGAAATTAACCCTGAAAACTTGTGGCTTAAAAAAAAAAAAAAAGTTTATTTATTTCTCGTATTATATGTCCAAAGCAGGTTAACAGAGTACCCTGTTCCACACAGTCACTGAGGGAGTCAGGCTGACAGGAGCTCTGCCATCTTGGAACTGCATTATCTAGAACATACTGTCTCCCTGGTCCCATGGCAGTGGAGGAAGAGGAGAGAAAGACCATGGGTAATTAACACCTGCCCTTAAATGCCTCAGGCCAGGAATGAAGCATATTTCTTTTATTTATGGTCCTTCAGTCACAACTAGTCACGAGGACCTCACCCCAATGCAGGGAGGGTAGAAAATGTTGTTTTCCTATGTCCGGAAAGAGGAAATGGTATAGTAAATACAGAGCACTGTGTATTAGTTTGCTTGGGCTTTCATGACAGAGTACCACAGGCTGGGTGGTTTAAACAACACAAATTTATTTTCTTACAGTTCTGGAGGCCAGAAGTCCTAGATCAAGATGTCAGCAGGGTTGATTTCTTCTGAGGGTCTCTGTCCTTGGCTTGTAGATGGCACTGTAGAAGAGGACCCGTAATTTTCCCTCTATCCTAAGTTCTTGGTTGAGACCCCGCCCCCTGAAATAAAAAACAGATCTACAGCAGAAAGACGAGTTTTAATTATGTACACGTACTTAGGCACATCCCGGAGTCCCACAAAGATAATGCAATTTGTCAAAATGCAGCCACATGATTGCAGCTTATAGATCATCCTGAGCTAAGGAAAGGGAAGGGGGTCTGGGGTTTCCAAGGGGAAAAGGCAATTCCAGGGAAGGTAGGAAAAGTGAATGTTTGGTCAACAAAGGTTGCCCTGCCCTGCAGATAAGTCTTTCAGAGGAAAAGTGATCTCTGGTAGTAGCTTTCTTCCTGGTACAAGATCCCTTTCTAATGTAAATTTCCCTTAAGGTAACCGCTACCCTGTTTTCAGAGCTGCTTTTGTGTCTGCAGTTCCTTAAAAAATAATCAGCTCAGAATAATCTTTATGCTAAAGAGGCATGTTTTGGGGTAGCATATTCTGCTCCCCCTCACCATCTTTTCCCTGCATCTTCACGTGATCTTCCCTCTGTGTGTCTGTGTTATAATCTCTTTAAAAATTTTTTTAAAGATTTATTTATTTGAGGGAGAGAGGGAGGGAGTGAGCCCGTGCGTGAGAGCAGGTGCAGGTGGACAGGGAGGGCGCAGAGGGAGAAGGAGCGAGAGACTCTCAAGCAGACTTTGGCTGAGCGCAGAGCCCGACCCAGGGCTTGATCTCACAAGCCTGGGATCCTGACCTGAGACAAAATAGAGTCCGATGCTTAACTGACTGAGCCACCCAGGCGCCCCCCTAATCTATTTTTGTAAAGGCACCAGCGCTTCTAGGTTGGGATCCACACTAATGAGCTCCTCTTTAAAGGCGCTACCAGAATATGGTTGCATTCTGAGGTGGGGGAGGGGCGTGAGGAATTCATCATAGGAATTTGGGGGGACCCAATGCAGCCCATAATGCATTGTCTCTGTCAGTATGTGGCCCATGCTGAGGTGTAGTCACCCTGTTTTTATTTGCGGAGCCCCGGGTGTTTCTGAAGCCATATCACAGAATCATCTCTCTCCTCACATCTCATCCTCATCTAATGACCAACAACAAGTGTTGTTTTCCTGAATTCCCTGGGTGTTGTTTTAAAGTGGCCCAATGTTACTATTTGCATCAAGTAACCTTTACTAGTGGCGCTGGTTTTCACATGACACAGTGGCTGTAGTCGGGGATGAGCGTGGTGGCTAAAAGCGTGAATCCTGAAGCAGGCCCCCTGAGCTCCAATCCCAGCCCTGCCCCTTACCAGCAATGTTTCCTCATCTGCAAAATGGGAAGAGTAGTACTTACAGGGTTAGGGTGCCACTTAAACGAGCTAACATATGTAGAGTGCCTGGCATATACCAGGGCGTCAAAGTGATGACCTTTATTATTTGCAATTTCAGAGGCTCCTGGAGCTGTCCAGGCACAGTGCGCTGGGTCCCAGGCTGCACCCTGGGGGCTCAGACTGCCCAGCGGCTCTGTGGCTTGAGCTCCCAGGGCTTCCAGGCCGCCCGGGGAGGCGTGTGTGCCTTCGGAGGAAAGGAATCACATGACCACCTGAAAACTCTCAGTAGCTCACACACATTTAGGTCATAGGTTCACAGTTAGATCTGTGAGCCGAAAGGGAACCCAAGGGACTATTCCCTAAGTAGTAAGTTATTCCCCCCATTCCAGTTGAGGCAGCTAGGGTGGGCAGTTAAAGCAGTACGTAAAAGGTAAAAGCAGCACTTCAGTTTTTCTGAGATGTTCCCTGTCCCATTCTAATGCTCCTAGAATCAGGGTGTGCTTTTCAGTCCGTGGGGCCTGAGAGCTAGGCCTGGAACCATTTCCCATTAACGGGCCCGAAGGACAGTGGCCAACTTTCCTCCTGACAGCATCTTTCCCTTGGAAACATAAGGAGTTAAGATAAGTGCAGATTGCTCTACACCTGGAGTAGATGATCTGTCTGGATTACTGGGAAAGTCTAGATTCCTGGGCCGGCACCAGGAGCCGGAGAGCTTGGGGCTGTCACGTGACCCTGCGCCTGTGGCGCTGGAGCCCTAGCCGAGCCACTGGGAAACCAGGGCAGTGGCTTTTCTGGGTCAAGGGAGCCACGCACCTCATCCCTAGCCACCGTGTGCATCCCCCATGTGGGGAGGGGAGGCCAAGACTCTGCGTCCTGGGTAGTTGCCAGCCTTCCCACGAGATGGCAGACACTGTCATTTGTATTTCCCGTCGTGCTTCCTACTCTAAAGCCAAGTAGAGGCAGTGCTGGATTAAAGCCGAGAGTGTGTCGATTACCAGTCTGAATCTGTGACCACCATTTGTGGGGGTGGGGGTGGGGGTGGGGGTGGGGGTGGGAGGGCGTGGCACCTTATAAATTGCTCTCAGCCAGGCCGTAATTGTGACGTAGTTGTCATCACCTGTGGATGTATTTACTCAGGTTTAACTTCTGATATTTTCAACTTTTCAGTCGAGGTGGGGGCATTGTTGTCAATCCATGGGTTGAGTTTAATTGCTGATTAAGATGACTTCAAAAAGGTTACACTATGATTCAGCACTGAAACAAAAAAGTTATTGTTTACACAGTTACACAGAGAGTCAAGGAAATAGAGAATGGGGCATAAATTTGATATTGATAGAGCAACTATTTGTCATTGGTGGATGATGCAATTTCAGCTTTGTTTTGTTTGTTTTTGCAAAGTACCAGCCAAGGGTGTTCAGTAAAGAAAACATACCCACAAGTATATAAAGCTAGATTTATGCTTTCTTATTGAGATGCATGCAGAAGGATTACCAATCACATGCCAAGTAACTAAACTGAAGGAAGGAGAAATTGCCTAATCTATCAGCATAGATGAAAAAATTCAAAGCTGCAAGAGGCTAGTGGGACCAATTCGTGCATCTTATAGGACTGGCATTAGACCATTATGTTATAGTTCAATGGGCAGCGTGTTTTTCTTAGTGGTACACAGAGTGATGGTGTTTTGTATAATCAGTGGCGTCTTAGTTTGGTGAAATGTGGCAGAAGCGGCAAGGAAGAGACTGGAATCTAGGTCTCTTGCCTGGAAAAGGTAAACATCCCTGACCCAAGTGTTATCTGACCCCAGCATCCAGATTGGTGACATAAGTCACTTGCATGACCCAGAGTGTGCATGCCTCCTTAGGAGTGAGGAGGCTAGCATGCAAAATTTAAGGAGGCCCCCAAGTGCAGGGTCAGCATGCGAGAGTGAGGACTTCCTTAAATGTTGTGGCCTAGGGGCACCTGCATGGCTCAGTCTTGTACGCGGTTGAGTGTCTGCCTTCAGCTCAGGTCATGATCCCAGGGTCCTGGGATCAAAGAGCCCTGCGTTGGGCTCCCTGCTTGGTGGGGAGCATGCTTCTCCCTCTCCCTCTGCCCCCTGCTTGTGCTCTCGCTCTTTATCTCAAATAAAAATAAATCTTAAAAAAAAATGTTGTGGCTTACCTGATTTGCTTCCCTTACCATAGTCCCAGCCCTGGTTTTGATCTTTGAATCAGTTTCTAGATGACTAAGAAAATTGAACTGAGATATAAGCAGATGAAAATGCAATCATCTAACACACATGGCCAGCCAGGATACTCCAGTGTAAATATTACTCCTTCTGGATGAGATCTATGGAGAACATTACTAAGAAAGCAGTTGGGACATTGTGAGGAAAGTGACCTAGTAAGTGTATTAACACATTTACTTGTGTTTTTTACAATTGTACATATGTACGATTAGCCACGGCTGATTAAATAGTAGGAAAACAAATGCTTTCTCTAGGTTTTTAGGTTCTGTTTTCTAGTTCCTTTTAGTGATTTTTAAAAGAACATTCAAGACCTTCTTCCTTGCAATGGACTGGAATATAAAGAGGAAATTAAATTCCTCAGGTAGCTTTCATTAAATCCCCTCTGTTTCGAAATCGGGACAGAAGGTCCTCTTAGTAACTTAAGAGTGCTTTGGAAGGTTGAGGAGTTCCAGATCCTGTTCTGGCTGGTGATGGAATTATATTCAGAAGATTAAGATACATAATATAGACGAAGGGTTTACTACGAGCATCTTTGTCCAACGGCCTATTGGACATCATTTCTGCCTGAAGAGCATCATTCTGCAATACCTGTTTTCATGTTTCAAAGAGGAGGAACTTAGTTTTACCCCAGAATAGCATTTTCAGAGGGACAGTGGCCACCAAAGTATTTTCACCATCTGTGAGCAGGCTTTTCTGTTTAAGGAAGGGCATTTCACACCTTCTAATACGGCATGCACTGGAGTTCTCAATGGACTGTCACTCATTGTGGGAATAAATTCTGTCAGGCCATAGCTCACGCACTGGTCTCTGCAGCAGCGGAAAAGATCCTGTGGCTTCAGGAATTGAGTGAGAGGAAAATAAGAAGGTGGGAGAAGACGGTGGAAGGAGTAGAGGGGGAAGGCTGCTTGGAGGAAGGCTAAAGCAGTGCTTCCCAGTCCTGTGGCATCACAGCACACACAGGACAACGGCAATGTTGTCTCAGGTACCGGAGTCAGTAGACGAGACTCTGGGCTTGCTCAAGGCCCTGCATGGGTGGCCTGAGGGCCGAGAGAATCACTATCTTGTCATGCTGTACCAGTTTGGTCAGTGCACTGGTGAGAAGCCCTGCTGGAGGGTGTAGCTCTTGGGAGGAGGGAGGGAGGGGCAGAGCTCAGACACCACTGCGTCGAGGCCCCTGCCTGCCGCTCGTCCCTAGTTGGCCTCTAACCCTGGCCCAGGGTTACAGGGCACATGTGTAGGAGGACATGCTTGGTCTGCAGGCCTTTCTCTGGCTCTGCCCATGCAAGCCCGGGAGGTCAGGAAGAGGGTGAGCAGCGGAGAATGCACACTGCAAGAGCAGTCACTTCTTCCCTTTAACTTCTCATCTGTAGACGGAGCAGCTTTGCACCGTTTATGCAGCAGGAAACTACTGAGCATCCAGCACATGCCAGACAGACCGAGTTTTCCCTTCTTGGAGCTTCCTTTCTGGTGTGGGGGGAGGGTAAAGAATGAAAATTAGAAAGAAGGTCAGCTGGCCATATGCGCCAGGGAGAGAGAGCGCTGGGGAGAAACTAGGGAAAGAAAGGGAGAAAGATAAAGCAGGAAGGGGCGTTAAGGACCCTCAGGACGGGATGGGGAATGTTGCTTTTTTAAATCAGATGGTCAGAGAAGGCCTCCATGGGAAAGGGAACCTTCGAGCCGAGGCCTGAAGGAAGTAGGGAATGAACCATGTGGCTGGTTCAAAGCACATTCCAAGCAGGAGGAATACCAGATGCAGAGGCCCTGCCTGTCCAAAAGTTCAAGGTGCAGCAAGGAGGCCAGTGCGGCAAGGAGCGCATGAGCAAGGGGAGGGCAGCAGGGGCTGATGTCAGGGACGTCATGGAGGCCTGACAGCTGAGGGCCTTGCTGTCTGCTGTAAAGGGCTAGGGAGATGGGAGTGATGGGAGCTGACTTCGGGTGTGGGTGGGTCACCCAAGCAGCTGCCACGCTAAGAGCCGGAGGGGACTCAGGATGAAGCTAGGGCGTCTGCGAGGAGGCATCACAGGTGAGAGATGTGCTGGCTTAGACCAACATGATGGCAGCGAAGATGGTGAATGATGGTCAGATTCTGAATTGTTTTAAGTGGAATTGACAGGATTTGCAGACAGGTGGGACATGGGGTGAGAAAGACTCTAAGAAACCTTGAGGATATCTCTCAGACCCCTTGCAGCACTAACATGGTATGAGTTTT
Source organism: Ursus arctos (assembly GCF_023065955.2). Lineage (NCBI taxonomy): Eukaryota > Metazoa > Chordata > Mammalia > Carnivora > Ursidae > Ursus > Ursus arctos. The sequence continues at coordinate 61,074,636 of NW_026623067.1, forward strand.
TGTCATCAGTCTTTGGTCCTTGCCACCGGCCCCTGTCCTTTTGTACTCTAACGAATTCTTCGTGAATCGACTCTGATGGTCAGGGCTGATATCAGGAGTGACCACGTCTGGCTTAGTTTTTGCCCTTTGGTTTTCCTGGAAGAGAAACCTTTCAAGGGAGATACAAAGGTCAGGCATTGACTGTGACAGATCTTCTCAATAAGCCAAGGTTAGAATAAAGGCTCACCTCCCTTTAGAAGCCTTTCTTATAACCAGATTTGAATTCCCCTCAGATAGCTTTAAAGGAGAAGGGTGGATTATAGTTTGTCTGCTAAAAATTATTGTTCTCGATAACTGAACCATAATCAGTGGAAAGATGAGAACCAATGGAATCACTGGTTGCAGAAATTCATCTTATAAATGAGATGGTAGAGAAAAAAAAAAAGAGAAGCCCACAACCCCTGGTTTTGGTGCCAGTGCCAAGTGAGGCTCCATGAAAAGCCGAGAGGAAGCAGTCCTTTCACGAGTATCAGATCTGACCCACAGCTGGGATGTGACCGAGATGCTGTGATGACCTCCCCCCTCTCACTTGCCCCAAGAATGTCTGTCTGGTTTCAGTGTTTGCTCTTACAGACCTAAAAGTCGTGTTCCCATCATCACTTAGGGTCTAACATGTAAACCAGCTCTCTGATATGTTGGCTACCTGTTGGTGAAGACCTTTTATGGAATTACAACACCTTCTGACCTCTCAATGTGTATTCTAGAAAAGCTTCGTGGGCTAAGGATATAATAGGCCCAAGAATAGTATGATGAGGAAGGAATGATGGGTTTATATCGTCTTGTGCTTGATGCTCGGTTGTGTTACTCTGTTCGGCTATCGTAACACAATATCACGGGCTGGGTAGCTGAAACAGGTATTTATTTTCTCACGGTTCTGAGAGCTAGAAGCCTAAGATCAAGGTGCCTTTAGGGCTGGTTTCTGTGAGACCTCTTTTCATGGCTTGTGGATGGCTGCGTTCTCACTATGTCCTCACACGGTGTCTTCTCTGTGTGCTCGTGGAGAACTCAATGGTATCTTCCTCTTTTTTATAAGAACACCAGTCCTCTTGGCCCTTATGGCCACATGTAACCTTAATTACCTCCCTCAAGGTCCTATCTCCAAATACAGTCACGTTGGAGGTTAAGGTTTCAACCTAAGAATTTTAGAGGACACATTTCGGTTCATAATATCAGGCAAATGCTGCAAAAAAAAAAAAAAAAAACCTGTATTGAGGTATTATTTATATACAATAAAATATACACCTTAAAAATTGTTTTAATTTTATTAATATGGGTAACATACAGTATTATATTACTGTCAGGTGTGCAGTACAGTGATTTGACCATTCCACACATGACCTGGTGCTCATCACGACAAGCGCCCTCCTTAATCCCCATCACCTATTCCACCCATCCCCCCCAACCCACCTCCCCTCTGGTGACCATCAGTTTGTTCTCTGTAGTTAGCAGTCTGTTTCTTCATTTGTCTCTTTCTCTCTTTTTTTTTCCTTTGCTCATTTGTTTTGTTTTTTGAATTCCACATGAGTGAGACCATATGGTATTTGTCTTTCTCTGACTTATTTCACTTAGCACAATACTATTCAGCTCCATCCATGTCACTGCAAATGGCAAGATTTCATTCTTTTTTATGGCTGAATAATATGCCATTACACACACACACACACACACACACACACACACACATACATCTTCTTTATCCATTGATCAGTTGATGGACACTTGGGCTGCTTTCATACCTTGGCTATTGCATATAATGCTGCTATAAACAAAGGGGTGCGTGTATCACTTTGAATTCGTATTTTCGTGTCCTTTTGGTAAATACCTAGTAGTGCAATTGCTGGATCTTAGGGTAGTTCTATTTTTAACTTTTTGAGGAGCCTCCATATAGTTTTTCACGATGGCTGTACCAATTTGCATTCCCACCAACAGTGCAAGAGGGTTCCTTTTTCTCCACATCCTCACCAACACCTGTTGTTTCTTCTGGTGTTGATTTTAGCCATTCTGACAGGTGTGAGGTGATAGCTTATTGTGGTTTTGATTTGTATTTTCCCTGATGATGGGTGATGTTGAGCATCTTTTCATGTGTCTGTTGGCCATCTGCATGTCTTCTTTGGAGAAATGTCTGTTCATGCCTTCTGCCCATTTTTTATTTGGATTATTTGGTTTTTTGGGTATTGAATTTTATAACTTCCTTATATATTTTGGATACTAACCCTTTATCAGATATGCCATTTGCAAATATCTTCACCCATTCAGTAGTTAGCCTTTTAGTTTTGTTGATTCTTTCCTTCGCTGCGCAGAAGACTTTTATTTTGGCACAGTCCCCATAGTTTATTTTTGCTTTTATTTCCCTTCCTCAGGAGACCTATCTAGAGAAAAGTTGCTACAGCCAATTCCAGAGAAATTACTACCTGCGCTCTCTTCTAGGATTTTTATGGTTTCAGGTCTCACACTTAGGTCTTTAGTCCATTTTGAATTTATTTTGGTGTATGGTCTAAGAAAGTGGTTCAGTTTTGCCAACACCATTTTTTGAAGCGATTGCCTCTTTCCCATTGCATATTCTTGTTCCTTTCTTGTGCCTTTGTCGAAGATGAATTGACCATGTAATCATGGGGTTATTTCTGGGCTCTGTACTCTGTTCTGTTGCTAGGTATGTCTGTTTTTGTGCCACCCCCATACTGTTTTGATGACTGCAGCTTTGTAGTATAATTTGAAATCCGGAATTGTGATACTTCTAGTTTTGTTTTTCTTTCTCAAGATTGCTTTGGCTTTCAGGATCTTTTGTGCTTCTGTCACATTTTAGGACTCTTTGTTCTAGTTCTGTGAAAAATGCTGTCAGTATTTTGATAGGGATTGCATTAAATGTGTGGAGGGCTTTGGGTAGTAAGGACAGCTTAACCATATTTGTTCTTCCAATCCATAAGCTTGGAATATTTTTCCATTTGTTTGTGTCCTCTTCAATTTCTTTCATTAGTTTTATACTTTTCAGAGTACAGATCTTTCACCTCCTTGGTTAAGTTTATTCCTCGTTATTTTATTCTTTTTGGTACAATTATAAATGGAATTGTTTTCTTAATTTGTCTTTCTGCTGCTTCATTATTAGTGTAAAATATACACCTTTAAAGTGTGCATTTCGACAAAGTAGATAATCGCATAATATGGCCATATATTGGCTACCACAGTCTAGATAGAGAACAGTTCTATTGTCCTGTCCCTTGTGCTCCTTCCAGTCGATTTTCAGCCCCTACCATAGTCCCTAAGTAGCAGCTAATCTTTTTATTCCAGTAGACTGGATTTATCTTTTTTAGAGTTTCATATCAGTGAAATCATACATGTAGGCTTTGTCTGTCTTCTTCCACCTAGTTTAATGATTTTGAGATTTCCCCCTGTTGCTTTTTGTATTAATAATTTGTCACATTTTATCATTGAATAGTATTCCATTTTATGGATGTATCACGATGTATTTATTCACCTGCTAGTGAACATTTGGCTTGTTTCCAGTTTGGGGATGTTATTTAAAAAGCTGCTAGGGACAAATTTTGGGGCATGTGCTTTCATTTCTCTGGGGTGAATGCCTAGAATGAAGTTTCATAGTTGTATGATAAGTGTATGTTTAATAAGAAATTGTCAGATTGTTTTCCAGAAGTGACTGTACTAATTTACATTTCCATCAGCAATGCATCAAAGTTCCAGTTACTCAGCATCCTTGTTAGCTAACCTGATATGGTCAGTATTTTGCATTTTAGCCATTTTAGTGGATGTATAGTGATATCTCATTGTGGCTTTATTTGCAATTCACTGATGACTAATGATGATGTGCCTTTTTTTTCATGTGCTTTCTAGTCCTTTTAGTATCTTATATTGTGAAGCATCTATTCCAAACTTTTGACCCATTTTTAAAAAATATTTTTTTTATTTATTTGACAGAGAGAGAGAGAACATGAGCTGGGGGGTGGGCAGGGAGGAGAGGGAGAGGGAGAAGCAGGCTCTCCACTGAGCCAGAAGCCCAACATGGGGCTCTATCTCAGGGTCCTGGGGTCATGACCTGAGCTGAAGGTAGACTTAACTGACTGAGCCACCCACGCACCCCTTGACCCAATTTTTGAGTTGTCTTCTGATTATTGGCTGTAAGACTTCTTCACATATTCTGGATATAAGTCTTTGAATATATTATATTTCTCCCAGTCTATGGCTTGCCTCTTTATTTTCTTAAAGTTATCTTTAAAGGAGAAGACTTTTAAAAGTTTGATGAATTCCAGTCTATCCATTTTCTTGCTTTTATGATTCATGTCTTTTACATTCTTCCTAAGAAATCTTTGCCTACCTCAAGTTCATAAAGATTTTCTCCTCAGTTTACCTCCAGAAGTCTTTTTGCTTTAACTCCTTGAATTCTGTGATCCATTTCCAGTTATGTTTACGTATGGCAAGAGATAAGGACTGAGGGTTGTTTGTTTTGTTTTCGCGTATGGATTCTAGTCATTCCACCACCATTTGTTGAAGAAACTATGCTTTTTCCATTGAATTATCTTGGCACTTTGATCGAGAATTAATTGACCCTAAAATTGTGAGTTTATGTCTGGACACTCTTCTGTTCCACTGATCTGTCTGTTCCTTCGTGTATGATGTAAGAATCTTATGTTATACTTCTGTGTACCCCCTCCCATCCTCCGTGCTATTTTTGGCATTCATTTCACCTCTATATGTTTTATAAATACCACAATACAGGGGGGCCTGGGTGGCTCAGTCAATTGAGCATCTTACTCTTGGTTTCAGCTCAGGTCCTGATCTCAGGGTTGTGAGATTGAGCCTTGCGTCAGCCTCCACACTGGGTGCGGAACCTGCTTGGGATTCTCTCACTCCTTCTGTCCCCCTCCCCCCGCCTCTAAAAACAAAACAAAACAAAAAACCACAATACATTGTTACTACTTTTGCTGTGAAGTTAATTATCTTTTAAAAGCAATAAAAATAAGAAGAAAGTCTCTATATATACCTTCATATTTACCATTTTAATGCTTTTCATTCATTTACATATAGTTACATTACTAACTCATATCATTTTCCTTCTACCTGAAGCATTTTTAGAATTTTTCTTGTAATGAATGATTGCTAGTGATGAATTCTCTCACTTTTTGTTTGTCTGAGAAAACCTTCATTTACTTTCATTTTTTGAAAGATATTTTTCCTGCATATAGGTTGACAGTTTAGTCTTATAGTACTTTAAAGGTTTTTCTCCATTTAATTATGACTTTCATAGTTCCTTTCTTTTTTTTTTTTCCCTAAAGATTTTATTTATTTGAGAGAGCACAAGAGAGATTGAGTGACAGAGAGAGCACGATAGAGACAGAGAGAGTGCGGTAGGGGAAGGGGAGAGGAAGAGGCAGAAGAAGGGAGCCCAATGTGGGGCTTGAGCCCAGGACCCCAGGATCATGACCCGAGGTGAAGGCAGTTGCTTTAACTGTCTGAGCCACCCGGTGCCCCTGAAAAGTCTGGCACTCTTATATCTCTACTTGCCATGTCCTTTTTCTCTGGATCCTTTTAAGATCTTCTTTTTATCAGTGTTTTCGGAAATTATATTCTCTTGTGCCTTGGTGTGGTGTGCTTTTGGTTTATCCTGCTTGAGGTTTGCTGCATTTCTTAGATTTGTGCATCACTGAGGCTCTGTTAATTTTCTTTTAGCTTTTTTTTCCTCTTTATTTAATTTGAATAGTTTGAATTAACATGTCTTCTAGTTCACCAATCTTTTCTTTTTCAATGTCTAATGTGCTCTTAGTCCTAGTCAGTGACCATTTCATTTCAGAACTTGTCTTTTTCATTTCTAGATGCTCCATTTAAAAGATCTTCCATTTCTCCTCTTACAGTGCTTATGTGTTCCTTTCAATACTTGGATAATGGTTATTGTTCTTATCTGCTAATTCTCTTATTTCTACTTCCACTTCCTGATCTTTCGTTGGATTTTTCATATTTTTCTGCGTGTTGGCATACCTAGTAATTTTGAATGTATGCTAGACATTTTGAATGTTACATTGTTGTGTTTAGATTTTGTTTTCTTTGAAGAATGTTGGATTTTGTTCTGGGAGACGACTAAGGTAATCTTGGTTCAACACGATCCTTTCAAGGCCTATTTTTAAACTTCTTAAGGTGGGTCTGGAATAGTCTTTTCTGTAAGTATTCTTTAGCCTTCCTCTTAAAGCATGACCCACTGGGTTCTCTACTGAATGCCCTGAGTAATCAGTAAGAACTCTCCACTCTGGCTGGTGAGAACTTGATGGCTCTTAGTTCACTGTGAGCACTGTGAATTGTTCAGTTTATAGCTTTCCAGTCACTCTCTTCCTGGTGTGTGGAATTTCACCCTATTCATGCATGTCTTAGTATTTAGTAAACTTTCCTCCTCAGAGGAAAAGTGCTCCTCAAGTGCTCCTCAGAGTGTCTTGTCTATATAGCTTCCTCTCTCTGAAACTGCCCTATAAACCCTAGCCATGTAAGCCTTTCCAGATTCTGATTTCTTTCCCTGCAACTCAGTGAAAACCCTGGACTCTGCCTGGGATTTCGTCCCTGCCTGGGAATGTGCCTCCAGGGTGAGAGCTGAGGTAATATTTTATATCTCATCTATCTATCTATCTATCTATCTATCTATTTATCTAGGTATATTGTATCTTCTTTTAGGGCTGACAGTCCTAAGTTACCTATTGTCCAATGTCTGAAAATAGTTGTTTCATATATTTTATGTTTTTCTAGTTGTTAGTGGAAGGAGGGCAAATTTTGGTCTCTGTTTCTTCATCATCAAGTCCATTCTACAAATATTTATTCATCATCCTACACAAAAGTTGCCATCTTAAAATACTATTCAATTTGAAGATGTAATCTGAGATGTTTTGTGTTCTTTTTTCTTCTTCCATAATTAAAAAATAAACTATGGATTTTTTAAATACATTTAAAGAACTGCACTGCATTGTTTATGTTTATTATTGCAGAACTGTGTGTATTCCCACAGTGATTCCTATGCCTTATTCTCTTCACCCACACACCCACTCCAACTAGGACTCACGTGACTTCTTGATATAGTATTTAGTTTCTGAAATGGCTCTCAGACCTTTTCCCGGGGAATTTCTAAGCCTTTCGTGGCTAGAGTTCTAGGAATGACCATTCAAGGCTTACTTCTTATATTTTCCAAGAATGGAAAATTATTATATATGTTTTATATTCACTGTACGTACAGGAGAAACAGAAGATAGTAAATATATAATTAATGTGGATATTTATGCCATCTGAATTGTACCGGGCTGTGACTTTCTCACAGAACTTTCTCTGTTTGAGTGGTTAACATGCCTTATAAATGTATGACTTCGTGGCTGGGCCAGCTTTCACAAAAGTGTTAAGAGAAGGAAAATCTTAAATACTGGCTTGATTTCTTAATTTAACAACAAGAGATGATTCTTATACTATACTCCCCATGTGTAAAAACATGTCATTTTTATTTCTAAAGTCTATGGAGGGTTTTTTTTCTTTTAAAGCCGATGTTTATGTTGGTGATTTTTTAAAATCCCCCATTAAAAAGGATCTGAACCTTCTAGATCTCTGGGAGAAATGCTATATATATAGCCTCAGCCATATATTTTTTTAAAAGGGTTATGTAGGACTTTTATAACCTATAAAAGTTTGATGGCTCCCTGCTCAAGAGAAAGCAAGTGATTACTCAGCCATGCTAGGTGGGAGTTCAGGTTAATATAAACAGAGAGATGTTGAGAGATTTTATATCCAAAGGGTCAAAGAAGAGAAGCATATGGAGATATGCATCCAGAGATTTTGTACAAAGGGAGAACATTAAAGTAATAGACTGTTGCATAGTAAACTTCCTCCCAAGTGGTAGACATTACTATTATTATTATTTTTACTCAACCAATGTTCTGAAAACAATTTTGTCTGCTTTGTGTACTTACAGTGGACTGAATTCATACTCTCTCCCTGCCCCTGCTCCCAGGCCACTGCTTCCTGGAACTTTATTTAGTGCTCTTAAAAGTGAGTGGACTTTTGTCATCCTCAGCTTGAACACCGTATGTTAAGAAAAGGAAAATCACCCCACTGAAAGTTATATAGTTCTGCTGGTGTGTTTTTAACCATTCGGTTTACTTCTATAAGTAAGTAACCCCCCCATCCCTACTCCCTTGTCTCAGGGAGAGTGAAGACTATTGAAAACATGTCCTTAAAAATCTCCGCCTCAGAGGGACATCCTTGAGATCTACCACCTTACAGTTCTGATCAGTTTGTGGGTGATAGTGCTTTGTGACATTCCTTTTTGTAACAAATCATTCATGTTCAAGCTCAAGTTATATTATGCTTCAGAAAATAAAACATCACAGGTGAGGGGTTTTCTTGGTCGTTGCTTTTGTTTTTCAATATCTTTATGCATAGCGGTGCTTTTCAGAGTGTGGCCTGGGATCGGTAGCATCAACATCATTTGGAACCTAGTTAGAAATACAAATTCTCAGGCCCTGCCATCTCTATTTTAGATCATTCTGATGTATGCTAAAGTTTAACGGCTGCTGGTGTGAACCCCAGAAAATCTCCTATATCTGACTTAATTTATTATAAGCCACATCATATGAGATATGAAGATGTAATCAGTCATGTCCCCAGCTACTGTTGCCTTGGAGATGTTTAATGGTGTAACACGGGAAGTGCCATGCTGCTAAGCAAATGTCAAACTCTGAGAAGGAAGAGACTTTCTGCCAAAAGCCTTCTAGAACACCTCCTTTCACAGCCCTAGCAGCCAAAGGGAGAGGATTAAGACATCAAAACCTTGGAAGGTGCTAATACAGGCCCCTCAGGCTGAGCTGCAGCCTTGAGGCACCTTTAGCTAGTTAAGAAGTAAAATCCCAAGGCTCAAAAGCTGTTCTTGAAACAGAAGTATCAAAAGACTGAATTTAGCAATCTGAACATGAAGCGGGAAACTCCTATCCCTGTGTAGACCGTACCGTAGGGAAGCCCAAGGAAGTCTTGACAAAGAGCCTGGTTTCTTAGCCACACTAGGGAAGGGGGGCATGTACTTTTTAGGGTGGAGGACCTAGAGGTGGACAAATCTGTCATCTTCATGAAAGTCTATGATTCATTCAGCATGTATTGAACACGTGTTGTCTCTGGATCTGAGCACTAGAGATCCAGCAGTGAACACAGAAGGGGATCCAGGCCTTATGTCCTTCATGTTCTCGCTGTGTTCTGGCGATGGTGAAATGTCAGTGGTGGTGCTGGATGGCTATTTTCTGATTTATAGACTCAAGATTCTGGGCCTTAGAGAGTGCAAATCCTGATAAAGAATCCCTTTTATAAACAAGACTTATTTTTCCTGGGAGTGCTCCCTGTTCTCATGTGTACCTTGATATCCAAGCTGGAAATTTTGGAATTGGTTTTGATATCACAGGCTTCCTGGCCCCTCAATGAGTCGGCAGTTCATCCCAGGGATTCGTTCTCAGTAAGGTCTCTGGAATTTCCCTTCTTTTCCATTCTTACAAATTCCATCAACTCAATGTCTTGGTATTAGTCTGCTCAGTCTACCATAACAAAGTACCATGGACTGGGTGGTTTAAACAACAGAAATATATTTTCTCAGTTCTGGAGCAGATGGTGCCTTTTCACTGTGTCCTCACATGGCCTTTTCTGGGTGTGTGTTGAGAGAGAGAGAGAGAGAGAACGCGCGCGCTTGTGCGTGCGGGCTTGGGAGCACGTGTGTGAGAGCGAGCTCTGGTGTCTCTTCCTCTTCTTGTAAGGACACCAATTCTACTGGATTAGGGTCTCACCCTGACCTCATTTAGCCTTAATTACCTTCTTAAAGGTCCTGTCTCCAAAAATAGTTACACTGCAGGTCAGGGCCCCCACATACAAATTGGTGGGGGGGGGGGACACGACTCAGTTCATACCAGTCCTTTTTATGTCACCCCTGGCTCATTATAGCTTCTTGCTAATCCCCATGCCTGACCCCCTTCACCAGTTCTTCTTGAATATGCAGCCAGGCTCACTCAAGTAAAAAGCACTTTTAGTGTACAGTCTTACTGAAAAACCTCAGTGATCCCCAATAACTAGGATTTTACCAAACTCCTTGATCTGGTGTTTGATTCCCTGGTCACAGCCAAAATAATGCTACTCTCTTCCCCTACACCACACACCTTTTGAATAATCTGCTTTATTGTTCTGTGAGCATTCGGTGTGCGTTCCCTCCCACTTCTAGGTCTTTGCTCACATTATCCTTTCTGGAATGTCCTCTTTTCCACTTATTCAATCCTGCCCTTTCTTTCAAGTGCCATACTCCATCTCCTCACCATCACTTCCACCCACAGTGATCTTTCTCTCTGGGCTTGGATTATTTTTTCAAAGCAAGTGTGAACACACTTCTCTGTGTGTATGTCTGTGTTCCTGATGGAACTGAGAGTGAGTACCAAGGCTGTTACTTCTGTGTGTCCCTCATAGTGCCTGGTACAGGGGTGAGTACTCAAACAGTGTTCTCACTGAGGATGGGTGGATGGATGGATGGATGGATGGATGAAAAAGAATGACACTCCTTTGATAAGGTTTTCTGAGAATATTAATTTACATGAGAAAAGGTCCATAACCCTACCCCAGTCTCTTTCTCACAGCAACGCATTTTAGGTCTCTGGATAACCTTCACCACTGTTTGTCATCCCAATCCTCCATAACCTTCTAAACTCCATAGATGTATGAGAATGTTTCTGTCAAGTTCTCCAAGTGCTCATTACTGTCTGATACATGGTAGCCACTCAGTAAATATTTGCTGAATGAATGAATGAATGAATGACTTTGCCTCACATCGTGGAATGAAATTTTTTGGAGTGGATTGTATGCCTAGCAAAGGGCACACGGGCAGAGGAGGACCTGCTTTGAAATCTGACCATTTTTTTCTTACCCATGAGGCATTTAGGAAATTGTACACTAATTTGGAAACAAATGTGCTTTGCTTTATATATTGTATATCTTAAGTCAGATTGAATTAATGAATTAGTGAATTAATCATTTGTACCCTGACTTTAAATACCCCAAAATTCAAAGTGCTATATGAGTATTTATGAAGCCATGCAGTGTACTGTTTTAAAAAGCCAACATTTAATCACTTGACAAACACAAATTTATTGTGTATCACAATGGATTTGTTCTGTGAATCTAGATTTTCATATGGGAGTTTCCTTCCAGATGGTAGAACCCACACATCGGAGTTTCAGGATCTTCCGTCTTCTCTTCCCCCTCTAATTTTACCATCCCCCCCCCCCCAGGAGACACTCTCTAGTTAGCTCATCTGCTAACTGTCTTCTGGATGCACCAAAAGGTCTGGCTGTCATGGCCCTTCCCCAGCAAGCCTTCCCCAGCCATCATAAGTACCAAAAAGAACGGACAGTTTCACTCATTTTTGCTGTCACACCTCCACACCCATGTATCATGCTCTGTCATTTCTCGTAAGTCCCGCGTACCTGATCGCTCTATAAGCTCCTTTGGAGTAGGGCTATACTGTGTGTTTTGTTTGTATATTTTTTTAATGCCTGATACTCCTATGAAATGTATTTACAAGGTTTTTGGCAGTGCGTGTTTTCTCTCTCATGGCCTATTTGAGAATTCCAGGAGAATTCTGAAGGTGAGTGGCGAGCATATTCTGGAGTGTCTCTCCAGGGTTGACCCAGTCCCTCCTGGGATGTCCTTGTTAATGGGAAGGACAGATCACTTCTGTATTACGTGGATTCAGGGCGCAGTGCACAGTGGATTCCATTTCGGTGACGTTGACCACAGGAAGTCAGATGTTGGCTGAATCTCTTTCTACATTTTTTCTGTTTGCATCTTTTACAGCTGGCATGGGAAAAGGGCCCTATGGGCTAGTCAAACCTTCTCCTCAATTTCATTTGGTCTGTGGCAAAAGGTTCAAGAAGTGATGCACCTATACTTAAATGTATTACTTATTGTTATTCTTTAAAAAAAATTTTTTATTACTTTGTAGGAATATTTTGCCACAGCAGTGGGTCCCTGTGTCTTTCATTATCTTTCGCTTTCTGCTTCTGTACTGTGTCAGGCTCAGTATTTCCTTTGTAAGTGGGTATGCATTTAAATTCTGTCTTCGTTTCCATCTCTCTCTGATTCTTTAATTTTTTCCATCTTCCATCTTCTGTCTAAAGGACAAAAATCAGTGGAAGTTCCTAAAAGAAAATATACTGAGCTAAGTTGTTTTGAGGATGTATTAGGAAACATAATGCTTATTCATTTATGTTACTTTTGTGTTCAGTTTTTCCCAAAGCGAGATCTGTGAAGCTCCTGTTTCTCATCTGTGTCACTTTACATCCACTTAGGAACCTCGACAAATAGAGACACATCTTCCACGGTCGTAATCAGTCTATATATACCATATATTTTTAACCTAACATTATTTCATCTATGCACTTTTAAATAGTGGTATTCTGGCATGTTAGCATAGTTTGCTGAGCCATTCCCTGAGTGTTTGATGTTTGTATTATCTCCACTGTCATTACTGCCAAGAGTGTTACAAACATCTTTGTATAAGTTATTATTTTATTCTGTTGGCTTTTTCTGATGTATATTACCAAAAGGAGGATTAACAGATCAAAGTGACTTAGAAAACTAAGAGCATAGAACATCAAATTCTACTCATTAAAAGAAAAAAAAAATACCCAACTTTGAGTCCGAACAGTTAAGAGAAAGGCAAAAGAGGAAGAAATAGGAGAAAAAAATTCACTTATTCAACAAATATTTGAGCACCTACTGTGTGCTAGGCACTGTTCGAGGAGTTTGGGATCCTTTAGTAAATAAGAAACCAAAAAATTCCCGCCCTAGTTGGGCCTGTGTTCTGGTGGGAGAAGGTAGATAATCAGCATAATAATAAATGAGCTAATTATATAATAAGCTGGAAGGTGATGAGTGCCATGAAGAAAGAAAAATAGAGCAGGCTGAGGGGAATCAGGAGTGATGGAGAGACAATGGAGGGAAGTGGGTTGTGATTTTAAACAGGAGTTATTGTGTAGGCGACATTTGAGCAGAGACTTAAGGGAGGGGAGAAAATAAGCCACATAATATTTGATGGAACAGAAGAAGAGTCAGAAGGAAGAGCTCCTGGCTAATAATGTTAGGTCTCCTGGAGAAGCAGCAAGGAGGCCAGTGTGGCTGACACAGAGAGAGCGAGGGCCAGAGGGAAGAGGGCTGAGAAAGGCCAGGCAGGGGCCACGTCAGGTAGGGTTTTGTAGGCTCTTGTAAGGACGGTGATTTCTACTCTAGTTCCCAAAGGAGTCTGTGGAAAGGGTACACTGGACTTGCTTTCTTTGCTGGCAGATGCTGGACCTGTCCTTGACCCCTGAATCCAAGTCTCTGGGATGGGACCAGGGAACTGTTTTTATTTCTGACAAAATCTTTAGGATGATTCTGATGTGCAGTCAGGTTTAACACCACTCCTTCCGTTCAAAGAGTCCACTATTCTAAATTAAAAGTAATTTAGTAAAAGGAAGTAGAAATTTCATAGCATCCCCAAATGCTGGTGATTTAGAGATTTTGGAGATTATCTAGGAAATGGGGGCCCCGAGGTTAAGTGACTTGCCTGAGGTTACACAGCAATAAGAGGCAGCAGTAGGTTTCGGATTCGCCCTCCTCACTCTGAGTTCAGTGACCCTTCCCCTGTACCAGGCTACTTAATGCACTCTCTCATTTCTCGTGTCAGGTGGTTAGATTTCCAATAAGCTCCACCATTAAGAATGTAGTTTGAATCCAGAAGGTCTGTAAGGTTCATTGGTTGATTAAATGTTTGGTTATCTAAAGACCAATCAGAAAGCTGCTATTGTTTTAACCTTCTTGGTTAAGAACAATTCAAAATGTATTAATCACATTTTCTGCCTCTTTAGAGGAGTTCTGGAAGAGTCGTGCCATTTTAGAATGGGAAAGACCTTAACTGTTCATGATCTTGCACTGCCTCTGGGTCATAATTCTGAAATAAGCTCTTATTTGACATCAGTATAAAATATACAGGCCACTCAACTGACCCTGGACATATCTAAGGTTTAGTTTTTGAAGAAATTTCTGATTTCGTTTGCTTTCTTTTGATTCGTTTCTTGGACATTGACTGGAACTAAATTTTTTTTCCACTTAATTTAATTTTTTTATAATGTTGGTTTCTCTGGCCCTATTATGTAACTTGAGCCTAAATGTTATCTGCAGTGTCTGAGCTGGTAGACTTTGCTGTTGTCCTGGAACACATTGAAATTGTGGCTTGGGAATCAGTTCAGAAATCACGAACACAAGCAAGAACTCAGGCCTCAGAGTGAAGCTGGGGAATGATTTCAGGTCAACCGTTTCTTCTGCACTTGCATACTTGCACATGTTTCAGCAACCAGAACTGTGCCCACAAAAGGGCAGGTTACACATCTCCCCGAGAACACTTGGTGGAGATGATTAGGATGCATTATTTTTTTTTTCCTTTTACTAGGTCAGAATTGGCAGTGGGAGCTGTGTATGAGGAAGATATTGGAACTCTTGCTGCTCTGGGAATGGGAGGAAAAATGTACACCTAGTGCATTCCATCTTCTCGGAAGAGCTGCGTTCAGGGAAAGGCGCTGGTCGCAGTACAAAGGCTAAAGCCGCTCCGTACTGTTTGATAGTTACCCTGACGTCATCTACTCTCTCAAGGCTTAATCTTCTTTTTTTTAATGTACAAAGTTCAACCTAAATTGGTTTCTGGGTGACTTGTCCCTTCATGATTCAGCCTCCAATGTTCTCCACCAGAAGACCGCTTGTAATTTCTGTTTTATCTTCCTGTCTTCAAAAGCCTCAGCCAGTGACTGGCCCTTTTCTCTTCCCTGGGTGCTTTCATCATAGTGACCACATTCCTAGAGGAGACTCTGAAGTGGACCCCGTAACATAAGAATTAACATGGCTCTAAGTTTCACAAAAAGCTGCCACTGGTAGCTCCTTGAAGGATGACTGAAATGGGGACGTATAAGAGAATCATAGCTTTAGGAATGATTAACTCCTGACTTAACATGAATCAGGGATTTGTATGGAGAGTAGCAGTTTTGGAAGTTAGCTCTGATGGCGTTTGCTCAGATTCTGAACAGTCACTTGGAAGCAGAGCAGATGGCAGCCATGAGACTTGGGCCTTTTTCAAATGAATGACTATCTCTGTATCTGTCTTGACCATTTAATGTTGTGCTCATATAGGCATGGATAGGGCCAAGGAAGCATGGACCTGGGGAGCCTGGAGGGAACTGCGGAAGACGCCATGATGCCGGGAAAGACAGACCACTGCAGCTGGGGGAGAGCAGCTAGCAGAAAGCCCTCAGTTCAGCTCTCGGTTTCATAAGGGGTTTGGCTCGGCTGAAGAGAGCCACCTTGCCCACAGCTGCTGAGGTGGCTTACAAGTCATATTGTGGGAATATAAACGCCCATCCTCCTAGCCTCACCTCAGGACAACTTTGAACTGTCATCCCAAACAGAAACAGACTTTTTCATGCCATCAAAAAAAAAAAAAAAAAAAAAAAAAAGACAGAAAGTTGGAAAGTTGGAGTACTGACCTGAGAAACAGAGAAGCAAAGATAGAACTAGGTTAGACTAGTTCTTTTTCCTCTCTATCTTTGCATTTGGGATGTGGAGTGACATCTGCTTCTCTACAAAGGTTAGGAGCTGTCATATGAAGTCTTCAGCCACTCTAAAAGTTGGTGGTATGGAGAGAGAAAGGAAGGGAAGAAGCAAAGAAATTGTTTCAAATTGAATACTTACTTCTTTGTACTTAGCATTATACTCCGTGTTCTTGCCCTTGCTCTTGTAAACAACCCTAGATTGAATCCCCTTTTCTCCCCTCTGCCGCTGTGGCAGCAGGCAGGAATCACTAAAAGAGCCAATGAATGAATGGCAGTGGTGTCTCGCATCTCTAACCCCCATTTCACATCATGGGGAGGCTGAATGGCATCCTTGCTTCTAAAGGTATGCTGATTCTCCTTGGATGAAGCTTGGCCCATGTATGCCTCACTCGGGGAAGTAAGGGAAGGCTGTTTTGAATACCCAGCCCAGAGTGTGAAGAAGAGGCCTTGACAGCAGGAGGCTGGATAGGGTAGAAGCCAGGGCAAATTAGATGACATCCAAGCAGGAGGTGAAAACTCTGGAGGAGAAAGCCCAGAACCACACGGACAGCTTCTTTCTGTTCCTTGCATGGATCTTAGGGGAATTTGTGTGTTTAAAGTTTCCTTCCTCTGCAGGGTCTCCCATCCCTTGGCATGAACCTCCAAACGTTGAGGTTAGATATGGAACGGACTTCTAAAGACTCAGCCCACAGAGTATGTGAGGGAAGTGATGGGCGGACTACGGAAGCATGAGGTCTCTCCTTCACTCCCTGAGTGTGCCAAGAGGAGAGCCAGTCATTTGGGTGGGCTTGGGCTGTTGGGGTGGGGGGCGTCTTGGTCTTTTGCTCAGGGGTGTGGTAAAATGTGTTCGTGAAAGGCGAGAGGCGTATTGCAGGGTCCCCAGGGCTCCCCAGCCCTCAGGGCCGGCCTGGGTGCGTGCTGCGAGGGGCAGCGGGGGCAGAAGGGATGAGGCCTCGGACCGCGGAGGAGGAGGGCGGGCGCGGAGGCGTGGTGCCAGCTGCAGCGCGCTGGGGCCCCGTGGGCCGAGCCGAGCGGCGGGTACACTCGCCCAGCCGGGGAGAGCTCGGGGAGCGCCGGGCGGGGCCGGGGGGCGCAGTGGGACCCGAGCGGCGGCGGCTGCGGAGCGGGGGCACCCGGAGAGGAAGGAGGGTGGGAGCGAGGGCGGGAGGGGGACGGGCGCGGACCGAAAGTGGGGAAAGAAGGTGCAGGCGGGCGGGCGCCCTGGCCCAGGGGCCGCGGGCGCAGGAGCCCGACGAGGTCGAGCTGGGCGGCGGCGCCGGCCGAGCCGAGGGAGGAGGGGAAGGCGGAGGCGCGGGGAGCGTGTTTGGGGCGCCGCGGCAGGGAGGGTGGCGGCCGCCGGTGCGCGCGGGGCGCTGTGTGTGCGCGCTCTCCCGCTCCCGGAGGAAGATGGCCCAGAAGGGAAAGTTGGGGTGACGCGCGCAGCCCCCGGAGGCTCGGCGGGGGCCGCCGCGGCGAGCCCGACGGAGCGGCGGCCAGGCAGGCCGGGGGGCGCGCAGTCCGGGTGCCTCCGCCGCAGCCGAGGCGCCCGCCCCCTCACTGCAGGTGGCCGCGGGTGCCCCGGGTCCCGGCTGCCGGGGGCGCGGGCGGGCGCGCGGGGGAGCCCGGCTGAGGGATGGGCTGCGCCCCCAGCATCCACGTCTCGCAGAGCGGCGTGATCTACTGCCGGGACTCGGACGAGTCCAACTCGCCCCGCCAGACCACCAGTGTGTCGCAGGGCCCCGCGGCCCCCCTGCACGGCCTCTTCGTCCAGACCGACGCCGCCGACGTTATTCCCCCAAGCCGCGCGTCGGGACCCCCGGGAGCCGCCCGCGTCCGCAGGGCCCGCGCCGAGCTGGGCAGCGGCGGCAGCAGCAGCAGCAGCAGCGCGGGCTCCGCAGCCCCCGCCGCGACCACCTGCAGGGGCCGGAGGCGCCACTGCTGCAGCAGCGCGGAGGCCGAGACCCAGACCAGCTACACCAGCGTCAAGGTAAACGGCTCAGGCTGGTGGGGGGCTGCCCGCCCCGTCCGGGCGGGGCTAGCATGAGTAGGGGGCTCCGGCGGAGTTGAGCGGCCGTGACGCGGTTGGTTTGGGAGGTTGTCACTAAGGAGGAGTTTACTTTTCCTGTGTGGGAGCGATGAGGGCCCGGAAATGTGAGCAGAAGAGACCCCTGGAGGGGTCCTGGGAGCTGGTTCTGGGGGCCCGGTGGAGAAGGGAGCGCGGTGGGAAGCCCGTGGGCTGGCCCCGTTGCTCACGGAGGGGAGGAAGGCTGCGGCTGCGTTAACTCAGGAGGTGGGCTGGGTATCATTGAGAGCCTCCTGTGGCTGGCTGAATGAAATCTGAGCACCGGGCTGCAGTTTGCCTGTCTCGTAGGTGAATGGTGCAGACCTGGTGCAAGGGTATTGATAGTGCCTCGTACTCAGCTTTTTACCTGGGAAAGCCAGCCAGGCTGCACGGAGTCTCAGCCACGGGCACCGAGCGTGGGGATTTGTGAATGAATGAGGGTGTTTGTGTCGTGTGGAGAGATGTAGGAAGGGAATAGAGGAAGAGGACCAGAGTGGAACCTGTTGTTTGTCACTTCTTTGGGTTAGCCTCATCCTGGACATAATTGAAGGCACCTGGCTGTGAGTTTGGAGGGTCAGCTGAGCTACCGTGAGGGGAAGTGGTTTCCAGGGCAGTGCAGCTGTCTGAGGATGAAGATTCTGAACATACCTCTCATCTCACAGGAGAGTGGAATTTTGAGGAGGGGGGGAAGTGTTTAAATGATTAAAGCAGTCACTAGCAATTTCTTAATGATAGAAGAAAAACGATTGTTTTAATAGTGCCCTCCTGTATGTCCTCAAAATACTATTAAATTTAAGAGGGTTTTCATTGTGTAAGTCTGGTCACTGGGCCTTTTATCATTGTAGCAAACGGGACGATAATGGCACATCCCATTGTGCCCAGGAAACAAAATACATCCCTATGACTCTGAATGTTAGAATCACAGCTTTTGCATGGTCAATAGATGACCAGAAGCCTTTGCGTTGATTGTTTGGCAAAGAAAATTGTATGTTTAGTACTTGAAAAGTTGTTTAACAGTTGGCCTAGCGTGAACAGGCACCTAGCCTTTATTGGATCAAGTCAGCCTTCAGTGAAGAGGTGAAGAGAAGGACAGCATGAGTTGGTTTCAGTCTGGAAGACTAAGAGCTTCTTTTAGGGAACTTACAACTATCTGTTTTTGTAACATGAAGCTTAACCAAGTTTACTTGTAGTGTTTCTCTGGTAATAGTCATATAATACGATAATATAATAATCATGATAATAAAAAAATACCATTTACTGAGCACCTACTATGTACCAGGTATAAGCTTTCTCTTCTAGCTTTTGAATCTTAACCGTGTGATGATAAAATAGCCAAAGACTGGAGCCCTGCAACCATGACAGTACAACTTACCGATCGAACATTTGTTATAGAGGCATGTGCCGAGCACTGTATTTTTCTTTTGTCAAGCTTTCTTCCCCCACGCTGGTTCACAAAAAATAAATAAATAAATAAAAATAAAAAGGAAGGAAGAAAGAAAGAAAGAAAAAAGAATAAAACATCAGGAGCAATTTCAGGGGATTAAAATGATATATTTGGTGGAATAAATAGTGATGTTATTTTAAAAAATAGCCTTTTGCCTTCTTGTTGAAAAGGCAGTTTGAAGATATTGAAGCAGTTCAGAATGGTGTCAACTTATGAACTCTGTGATAATTTTTTTGGGGGGTCGTGTAAGAGAAATTGTATTATTTCTGCCTTTTAGAGTAGCAAGAATCCCAATTTAATACCTGGCAACTCTAGATATTCCATGTTTATTGAAAGAAGGAATAATGAATGAAATCACTCTCTATGTTTTAATACTTCCCTCAAGAGGCTACTTAGCAAATGGAGGAAAAACTGGAGGGAAAATGAGTCCCAATTATTAGCAGCTAGTATAAACTTGTAGAAATATCATTGCTACTTGGCTAAAGTGTTAAAGGCTTGACCTGAATAGGAATTTAACTCACATTGCTTTATCAACAGGATTTCCAAATAAGAGCTTAATTCATTCCAACCTTTTACTAAGAATGTTGGGAATGAAACTGCTGGTTCAGTGATTGAACACTAATTTGCATATGTAGATCTCAGAAACTATATATTTGAAATTACGTTTGAGACCAGAATTATTATTTATACAAGTCATACAGAATTATTATCACAGAATTGCTTTAGTATATTTAATAGTATCCTTTTAGGATTTGTGACTCAGTGTTATATTATCTTTTTCAATCTTAACATGTTCCATACTCTTTTGTGGATGAGGTAATTTTATAAAAACTTTGCTTGCATTTCTTTTTAGAATAAGAATTCTTCTGCCTTAAAAGTTTGAGATAGTTGCTAGTCATGCCTACCCCCCAACCCCCTTTTCCAAAATGCTCAGGGGAAAAAATAAAGTCCTTACCATTTGGTCCTGTTTACAGTGGTAGTGGGTCATAATAGTTTTTTTTTTTTAATTTCCTCTTTGTACATCAATTATAAACCATATTCTCATTATCTACTTGGTCTCTGGTATTCCCCAGGGTGCAAAAATGTGTGCTTGATCTCTCTCTCCTTTTTTCTAGCAATAATTCATCTCATTAAGCTTTTAGAATGATGAAGCATTATGATGTCAAACATGACGTCAACAGGAACCTTCCTGAATACCTAATTTATAAAAAAAATTATAAACATTAATAATTCATAGGCAGTACAGTGATATCATATGGGTTTCCATTTCTGGTAAGAAGTTAGCTTTTTCTCCCAATTGCTGTGGATATGCAACTTCCTTGTAATTTGTCTCCCTCTTGTTTGCCTTTTTAAAAATAGTACTCCAACAGGAGACTCCTGCAGAATGCTCACTCCTCATACTGTGCCAGTTGTATAATTCTTCTTCAGAAATCCTCAGGGGGGGTGGTCGAACCTCTCTCTGGGAAGATTGGGGGGGGGTTCTTACAAGTCTTCTTTTTTCATACCAGCTGTTGCAGCTGGGAGGCAGCCGGGACTCGGCAGCATTGACAGTACAGCAGACTTGTAGCCATCTCTGGGTGGGTTAACTGTTTTGTGCATCAGGCACAGGACACTGGTAGTTTCCAGATCATTCTGTGTTGATAGGCAGCATCACCAGCTCCCTCTTTCTCCTCCCTTCATTGTGCTCATTTATTCACTCAGCCAGTATTTGTGCCAGACTTTGTTGTAGATGCTGGGGATTCACTGAATATCTGTGAAGTTTGGTAAGCAAAGCCTAATGAGGAGAATGAATCTTTTGTAAGAAGGTGTGCCTAAGTCGGTGATGAATGACTTCTGTGTTAGCCATTCCATGGCTTTCTGAATCAGTGAGGATAATCCCAAATTGATTGTATATAAAAGGACAATAAATATTTTCCCAACCTTCTGGTAAATAATTAATAATAATAATTTTGGTAATAATTTGGGGGGGGGGTAGGGGTAGAACTATTATGACAAAAAAGTCAGTTTCATTTGTTGGCTAAGTCAGTATTCTCTAGTGTACATCAGAATCACCTGAAAGGCTTCTTAAAAGGTGAATTGCTTGGCCCCACTCCCAGAGTTCTGATTTGGTAGGCCTTGGGTGGGGCCTGAGGATTTGGATTTTTAACAAGCTTCTAGGAATAGGCTGGTGTTGCTTTTAAAAGAATTGAATTGACCGTTGACCAAATGAATTAGGTTGAGGCCACCTCTCGCGGAGTGGGTAGTACTGCGTGTATTTGGGGTGCTAGTCATAGCCCTGCCTTCATCGTCGTTTGCTTCTGTAGGGCAACCTGACATCTCCATTCATGAAGTCAAACTCTGAGCATCCAAGATGAGCCGGGAAGTCTCCAAGTGGGGAGAGTGTGGACCAGGTAGCCAGCCCACTCCGGTTTCTTGAGGTTTGACTTCCCCTCAGGATCCACTGGGTTTGCAAGTCCTCGTAGCTTGCTTTGCCATCATAGCCCCTCCCATGCCTCTGCCCTTCTGGGGCCGTGTCCTGCATCACGGGAAGTTGCAAGGCAAAGAGGAGCTTACAGTGGGTTGGTGTGACATGATACAGGCTCGTATTCAGTTCTCAGCTTTTGGAGTTCTTGCTGGTCCTTTTCACCATATTTTTCATTTTAAAATGGAGCGTAAAGTTTAGTAAGCCCAAGTGAGTCTTGCAAGTTGATTTAGTAAAACTCAGACTTATTTTCTGCCATAGCTCATTTCATCACAATTTAGTTCCTCTCCTTTCTTCCAACATATTAATTATAGTCAGTGAGCAAATTTTTCTAATTTTCACTGCTTTCCTCAGTAGTTAAACTAATTTTTAGGAAATATCAAGTAATTCTCCCATTTGATTTTGCTAATTAAGTCCTCAAACCAGAAAGTATAGGGTAGTGTAA
The DNA here is from genome assembly GCF_023065955.2 of Ursus arctos. NCBI lineage: Eukaryota > Metazoa > Chordata > Mammalia > Carnivora > Ursidae > Ursus > Ursus arctos. The sequence goes on from NW_026623067.1 coordinate 61,096,710, forward strand.
GATGCTGACTTTCAGAGGTGATCCCTCTCTATAGAAACCCCCCTGTGGTGACCACCAGGCAGGACTTGGGCAAAAGCAGGATGGGACATGCTGGTGAGGGCAGAACAGAACCTACGGTACCAGGCTGGTGAGGGGTTAAGGCTGAGAATCAGAATGGGAAGGAGGGAGTGAACACTCTGGAACCATGCAGGAAGGTAGAGTCCAGAGTCTGGAGGACCAGGTGAGCATTTCAGGGCTAGGCGGGCAAGTCAAATCTGGAATTCAGGGGCTGTCACGTTAGGCTGAGACCTCTGACTGGAGAACAGGTGTTTACTTTCTCTTCTCTTTGAGGTTCTCTGCTGAGTGTAAAGAGTTCAGGTCCCACAGGAGATGCCAGTGACCAGTCAGAGGGCTGTAATTAAACCCTGCACGTAGGTGAGGCAGGACTAACTCCTCAGGTCTTCCTCACACCTGGTCAGATGGTATCTGGGCAGGAAACAGACTGCAAATGACAAGGATTTAACTAAAATTCATCTACTAAGAGACCATTTCACGCATGCTGGCCAGATGAAAGGAGGTCAAGAACTGATGCGGAAGCCCCCTAAGACTAGAAGAGGAGGATACTGTCACAGCTTGAAGAGGTAACAGTAGGGAATGGTTATGGGAATTTGAGAACCAAACCTGTTGGTCAGGGAAGCCCCCAGAAGCTGTGGTCTTAAGGAGGGCTGCAGCCATTGGAGGTCTGGGCCTGGCATGGAGAGCCAAGGAGTAAATACCTCCAGGCTATTGTTTTCCCCTCCATTGATCTCCAGCCAGTACCATTTTTGTCCAAACACACCTGGAGAACAGAGGGCAAAGGAGCCCATTGATTGAGGTTTTCCAGAGCAGGATAGAGAGAGTATCCTGACCATACCCCGGAAGCCTCCCTGAAACAAGTGTCAAAAGATGTTGGACATCATTGGAGGCACCCTGGTAAGCTCAAATTGAGATGGGTGATTTTGATGATTTTCTGAAATGATGGCATTTTTAAATGGCCACTTAATGTGTTGTTCATGTTTCCTATTGAATGACTAATAATATTAAAATATGTCCAATTACCTTGTTTGGAGACCTTTTGTTATTGCTGAAAACATCCCCTCCTCCTCAGTTCACTCCCTACCCTGACTCTGCTCAGGCACTTTTTTAGTCGACTTGGGCTGCTAAACAAATAGCATCCACAGCCTGGCGTACACAACGGGCGTTTATGTCACACTGTTCTGGAGGCTGGGAAGTCAAGATCAAGGTGCTGCCAGATTCCACGCCTTGTGAGAGCTTTCTTCCTGGCTTGCAGATGGCCACCTTCTTGTTTTGTCCTCACATGGCCGAGAGCAAGCAAACTCTGGTGTTTCTTCCTCCTATCATTTGACACTGATCCCATCATGAGAACCCCACCCTCATGACCTCATTTAAATCTAATTACCTCCAGGGGCACCTGGGTCCTCAGTCGGTTAAGTGCCTGTCTTGGGCTCAGGTCACGATCCCGGGATCCTGGGATCGAGCCCCACATCAGGCTCCTTGCTCAGGGGGGGCGTCTGCTTCTCCCTCCCTCTCTGCCCCTCCCCACCCATTGCTCTCTCTCTCTCTCTGTCTCAAAAAAATAAATAAAATCTTTAAAAAAAATCTAATTATTTCCCAAAAGTTCCACCTCCAAATACCACCAGGATTAGGGCTACAGTGGAATTTTGGAGGACACATATATTTGGTCTGTAAGACATGTTTCTATCATTTCCCCTGCCCCTTGCACACCGCCGCCTCTCCCTGGGATCTCAAAGCCTAGCAGGAGGCAGTGGGGGGAGAAAGTACTCTTTCTCAAGTTCAAAGTTCCCTAAGTGGGAACACAGCTTAGCCAGTTTATTACATTTTTGCTCGGTTTGCACTTTCCTCCACTCTGAACCTTTTTCCCCACAGCCTCAAAAAGTTGATCGATGAGTTTTACTATGTGTTTACAAGCTGATGTGCTCAATAAAGAATATTATATTTCGGACACACTTAAAAATGTTTAAATGTGGTCAGGACTTCATTTTTAGAAATAGCGGTTACCTTTCACACAGTGGAAGTCTGGGTAGTTATTACGTTTTGTTAGAAAATACCACCTTTTTAACAAGTCGCAATATAGATTAGTTTAGATTTGGCTCTTGATAGCTTCATCTCCATTTTCTCTCTTTTCCTACTGGTGGATAAAAGCCAGGTTTTGCTTAGGATTATAATGCCTTCCTCTTTACCATTATCTTCTTTCATCTCTTCCTTTCTGCCCCCTTAGGGACAGTTCACAGAAAAGTAGTTGAGAAGCTCGTGATTGCTATAATAAAAATCAAGAGACTCTTTTACTTTTGGATAATCCATCAATGAAAGAATATTTCATGGTTGCTTCTTATTTCCAAGATGATTCAAATTTTCGTGTATGGTTTGTACATTTTGCAACAAGGGATGTAGAATGGATATAATAATATCAGGTATTATTCAAGTCCTTGCTATTTGCGGACCCCTTCATATACACCGTTTCACCCAATCTACATAAAAACACTATGAGCTACAAATTGTCATTACCATTTCACAAATGAGGAAGAGGAGACTCCAAGCGGGGGGACAAATTGCTCAAGGTGAGGGCTGAAATTTGAATGTGCGATTGTCTGAGTCCAACTCCAAATCCAGCTACTGAGCTTTACTGCTGCTCACACCAGCCTGAAGACCCAGCCGTGGCTGCTGCTGGAACTGGGGCGTGACTTAGAGCAGAGCGGTGATAAACAGGTGGTGGGGGGGAGGACAGGCGGGGGGCCTTGTGGGCGAGGTTTCTCCTCTTATGCATTTGTTGTCACCCCTTCTATTCGGTTGAACTGGTGTGTTGTTTTGAGATAAGTGGAGAATGCAGAATGCATACAAAATTGGAGAAACTTTGTCATTGTTGTCATTGTTCTTAACTGAACACAGTACTTGGCACTTTGTAAGTATTGTACAAATATTAGCTCTTAATAATCCTGCAGTTGCTATGATTTCTGTTTTGGTAGTTAAAATGAGAATTTGGTTATTTCGATTTTGACATTTTTGAGACACATACTTGTCTTTTATTGGAAAATGTATTCCACTTACAAGTAGATTGATTTGGCCAATGTAGGTGACTAACTGGGTTTAAATATAGATGTGATATCTGGAAGCTCTGGAAACTGCTGCCACAGACATGGGTTTGGTCTGCATCTGTTGAATTTCCAAAGGTGACGGCATTGGTAGAATCTTGCCAGTTGGAGGTGGAAGCTGGGGTTTGCTGAGTGTTCCATGAGCATTGCACCTGCACGGAGCTTGGCCTTTCAAGATCAGGGCCTTGGTGTTAATCTTGAGGTGGTTCTGTGTGGAATTCTTTGGCGTAAATCTATAACCCAAAGTGTTCGTCTACACCTGGGCTTAAAGCCACTTTGCGTAAGCACTGTGGGTTTTTACACCCCTGCATTTCAGTGGCGTCGGATGTACACTGCTCGGGAAAATGATACATTGTAAACGTAAGGCCAGTTTTCCCTCAGAGAGGAAGGTGTAAGGATTAGCTACAGGGATGGCGTTGCCTGTGTGAGTCACAAAACAGAGAAGACCCTGAGTGTTGGAAATTTCTACAGGAAGACACATGAGAGATTTTTTAGCAACCTATCATGCAGGGTAATGTGTATAAAAAGAAAAGTGCTGTTTTCTGACGTCAGGTCCACAAATAACATGAAAGCTCTAGACCTGGAAGGTGATGAGTTCAGAGTAGTTGGGGCTTTTGTCCACTCGAGGGTTCCTGCTGAGGGAGCTTCAAGCAAGAGCAATGGCCAAATGAGGAGGACAGTACTAGTTTATGGAGGCCAGTAATCACCTGGTGGCCCAAACCACGCTTAACAAGTAGTTTTGAGGCCGTTTGAGATTCATCTTCATTTTCAGCTTGTGAAACTGATGGACGGTCTTGGCCTAGAAGCTGGTTGCGAGGAAAGCAAACGCTGCTCCATCTGTCGATGCCTCAGAAGCCTCAGTAATGTTTTGATCTGAGCCATAACTGGAACTGAAAGTTTTTCTTTTCCTCACAATTGAATACAAACTTGGGCTACAATATCTCCTATCTCCTTTCCAGAGTTCCCTCAAGAGAGTGATTCCCAAAACAATGATGGCCAGACAAAGGTAAACGAGAGCAGAGGATGGGCTTTGTCAGTGATGGCCAAGCGCTGGTTAGTACTGGCTTCCGGGGCGTCCACCACGTACGTGCTCTGGGACGCGGTGCTGGAACAGGAGGCAGAGGCAGATGGCTTTGCCTGAAGCTTCCTGCCCTATTCCCCCAAATCTCTAAGGCTGAGTTTGCAAAGCCAGTTCTGGGACCCCTTACACATTGGACATCCCCCCACCCACCGACTCACATACACACAGGCCCTGCTGTCCCTGTGGTCGGCTTCTCTGTCCATTTACTGAGTCACAAGTGTTACCCCGGGTGAGCATTCCAAAGCCCAGAGCCTCTCTCTGCAGGGATCTGGCCCCCTAGGACCATGAGACTACTTCGAGATTTCAGGACTGGTTGATAGATGAGGGAGCCTTCATCCTTTTGGGAGGAGCTGGTAGAGGGAAGGGGGTGTGGTCCATTCTCACCTCTGTAAGGGTATTGACAGGGTGGAATGTTGCAGACACATTCTTCCTCACCTTTGTGGAGCTTTTCAGGAAGGGGGAAGGAGACGGTGAAAAGGCCAGAACCTCTTCTGTGTGTCAAAGGTGAGAACATAAAAAAAAAAAAAAAAAAAAAAAAAGACAACCCTCACTTTTACATGAAGATTATGTGACAAAAATACTTTGTAAGGCATCTAGTTGGTATGGATTTTCATATAGAAGCAATGTTATACATGGCATTTAGGTTTCTAGGTTAACCCAAAAAAGTATTCAGACCATTATGTAGCTGGAATATATTTACAATGTTGTGAGAGAAACGTAAAATTGAATTAGAACTAGTGTTTCTTTTGTACATATGTCCTTTGGGAGAAGCGAGTTTAATTAGAGGGCGATGAAGTAGATGGGGGAGAACCTGTAGGCGATCACCTCAGGGAGTGGTTCTCCTGCCTGATGGTTGGTGTTCTGAGGAGGTGAGAGAGAGAGCTGGGGTGCAGGGACCAGGATCTCACCCCTAGGGACTCAGAGCTATGCTGTGACACTGTCCTCGTTTCATCTGGGCTAGTTCATCTCCAAACGCACTAAAGGGGTGTATCTTGTTTCTTTTAGGTGCTTACTTTCTGTTTTACCTACAAATACTTCTGTCTGTATCTTTTAACTCTTAAGAATTCTTAAAAAGAAGCAAAGACAAAACCATTATACACCAAAAAGTTGAAGGACAACTGCCTTAGTTCAGGTTGCCATAACAACAACAAAATGCCATGCACTGGGCGGTTATGGACAACAGAAGTTCACTCGTCCCAGTTCTGGAGGCTGTGAAGTCCAGGATCATGGCGTCAGCAGATTCCGCGTCTGGTGAGCAGCTGCTTCCTGGTTCCTCAGCAGACGTCTGACCATGTCCTCACATGGCGGAGTTCGGAGGGCGCTCTCTGGAATCTCTTTGTAGAGGCACGAGTCCCGTTCCCAAGGGCTCCACCCTCCGGTCTTGCGCAGGACCTCCTAATACCGTCGCACTGGCTTTGGATCTCAACACAGGAATTCGGCAGGGACATAAACACTTGACCGTCTTTAGCAACCGCTTAATATCATTCGATTTTCCTAATTGCTTTATTAGTTTTTACAGTTTGTGGGTATCCAAATAAAATTCACTCATTATGATTGACTGATCTATCTCTTAAGCCTCTCTTAATCCATAGGTTCCCCAGGCCTCTATCTTTATACTTGCTCTTAATTTGCTGAGGACCCTCGATTGTTTGTCCTGTGGCTATTCCCCCATCTGCATTTAACTTTTTGCATTCCTGGAGTGGATCTAATGTGTTTTTGTGCTTTCTGTGTTTGTTAGACACTTGCAGGTAGATTTACAGGTTTGATCAAATTATGCTCAATTTTGGGGGGTGGGGGTGGGGCAGGAATACTTTTTCAGTGATACTGTGTTTTCACAGCAGGAAACACATGGTTTGATTGTTTTTGTTTTGTTTTGTTTTGCTGTGATGCTAACCAGTAGTAGTGATCATTACTTACATTCATTCAACATTAGGGGGTGTAAAATGGTGATATTCTCATTGTATCATTTTTTCTTATTAGCTACAATGTCTCTAAGAAGGAAAACTTCTCACCAACTAGTTGGTTTCCCTGGGATACAGTTTATGTAGGGAAGGCAGGTTAAATGCGTCAGTTTTTCTTCTTATTTCCAGTTTTCAAAATAATGAGTTGATTCTCTTAAGGTGATAAGGATTTTTTTTTTTTTTTACTTCTTTCTTTGCTTGCTTAGAATCATTATGAATCACTGTGGATCACACATTTATTTGATGTGTGTTAACTCGTTGCAGTGATTATACAATTCGAGTGTCCACATTGCCCATTTTAGACCGGAGGGAGAGAATTCAAATTAGTAAGGCACTTTCCTTGAAGAAATAGTTTCAGCTAAGTTGATTAAATTATGTCCTTATTCTGAAAACGTTCTTTTGTAGATGAGGGTTGCCGAGCACCTGGAGGTGAAGGTCTGTCTTGGTGCCTGCCTAGCAGTTCCTAGCCATACCGAACCCCTAATATCATGGAGCTTTTGAGACAATCCACTGTGCAAGGCCCCACTGCAGCTCCTTTCATGTAATTTTTGTGGTTACAAAAAGATAACCTGGTGTTATGGGAAGATATTCACTGCCCAGGCTTGATTTCTAGCTCTGCCCTACACAAGCTTTGTGACCTTGGAGAAGCTGCGTAACTTCTCCTAAGGTGGGAATAATGCGCTATCAAAAAGATTGGTGCAAGTATAGCAGATGCACAGTCCCTGTAAACCTTCTCAGTTCCCACGAGTGTGTGTGTGTGTGTGTGTGTGTGTGTGTGTGTAACTAGGTCTTTGAGATCTGGAATGTATTTTACACTTTCAGGGCATCTCGGTATAGACGAGCACGTTCCAAGTGCTTACTGGCCGCATGGTAGCTACTGTGTGGAGGAATATAGAATTATAATGGAGGAAGGGAGGAAGAGAGTAAAACCTCACATAAGAGTTCTAAGTTGAGGAATTACAAGTTGACCTTGTAACTTGACAGGAAGGGTAGCACGGTAGTTGGTTATTTTTGTCTCTTGGTTCTCAGCTCCATACCTGCTTTTCCCTATTCTCCTTTGTATATCTACAAACCGCATCTTCCAGATCCTGTTGCCAACTGGTCTCCTCTTAGATTCCGGAGGTAGGAGGTCCTGGTGGGAAATTGGGAGTGGGAGAAAGGCAGGTGTATCAGCAGTGGCTCCAGCGAAGTAGCAACGGGAGAACTTGAACAACGCCGGCGCCAGCGTCTCTGATGAGGAGGGAGGGCTGATGGGTTCCAGGCCAGGGTTTCTGACCTCTGGATGTTACTCTTTCACGTTCTGTTTCTCCAGCTCACCTCCATCTTCTTTTGGCTCTTTCATACCTTCCAACACCTTGTAAATAGTTCTTTACGTTGATCCCTCTCTGCTTAATATATGTACCGTGGTTTCTGTTTTTCCCACTGGACACTTGGCATCTGAGGTCAGAAAGAACTAGGTTATAATCTCATGCATGCCATTTACTTTGCTCTGTGCCTTAACTTTTCTCATTTTCAATTTCTTCCCTTGTCTAAGGAGGATAATAAAAGTCACCGCCTCATAGAATTGTTGGTATAATTTACATATATGTGTATATATAAACATCACTGCTAGCTTTCAACCTCACTCTCAGTTAATTGTTGTCTACAATTGGTAACAATATACAAACCCATGTTTGAAGGCTTGTCATTTAACATTTTTTATGACGGAGAAGTTCTAATGCATACAAAAATAGAGAGAATAGTATAATGGAACTTCATGTACATATTACCCAGCTTCAACAGTTATAAAATTAAGCCTTTTCTTTTATCTACACCACCCACTCTCCCCCCTACTCTGGGATTATTTTAAAACAAATCTAAAATATCATATTATTTTAGCTGTAAGTATTTCAGCATGTAACCTTAAGAGATTAGGACTGTTTAAAAAATAACCATAGTGCTATTAACATCCTAAAAATTAAAATAATTCCTTAATATCATCAGATACCAAGATAATGTTCAAATTTCCCTAATTGTCTCATAAATGTCTTTTTTAAAATTGTTGTTTGAATCCTCTTTGGAATAAGATCCACTCATTGATGCGTTTCTTAAGTATCTTTTAATCCATAGGCCCTCCTTTCTCTCTTTGCCTTACAATTTGTGTGTTGACAAAACTGGGTCATTTGTCCAGCAGAGTTTCCCGTGGTCTGGATTTTGCTGATTACATCCCTGCGGTATCATGTACCATGTTCTTCTGGCCTTATATTTCCTATAATATTGGTACTTCCATCTGGAGGTATTTTGGTAAGATTCAGGCTTATTTACGTATTTATTTTGGCAAGACTACTTTATGGGTAGTGCTGTGTACCTCCATCAGGAGGCACATAATGTCTGGTTCCCTCTGTTTTTGTAATGTTTGATGATTGTTGCCTAGATTTCTTAATTCATTGGGGATTGCAAAAGTCTATCATTCATTTTTTTCCTACAATACTTCTGGAGTGCTTCTATAAAGAGAAACTCCCTTTCATCAACTATTTGATTATCCTGAAGTACAGTGCGTATGAGACAGGTAGGATAAATGCTTGATTATTTTATTATTTACCAGTTTTTAAAATAGTGATTTGATTTTTACCATCCTCCAGTGGTGTTATTGGTATTGTTATAAACTGGTAAGTTTATGAATATTAGATGTGTCCCAGTCTGTTGTGGTTATTGTCCTTACGGATGCTCAACTGTCCTATCTTTGGCTACTGGGAGTAGCCTCGTTGGCTCCTAGTTATTTTTGATAGTTTTTTTTTTTTTTTTTTTTTTTTTTTTGCCTGATGGTATGACAAGATGTTCCAGTTTCATTGTGTTCTTTCCCTGATCTGGAATCAGTAATTTCTCTCAGGAACCTAATTCTTTTTATTGAAAGATGGTATTTAGAGACATGATCTGGGCAGTGGAGTGGTCATTGCTAATGGGCTGGTTATTGTTTCTTGGCTTTTTAAGTGGATACAGCCAGGAAATAAATATTTTTTAGAGCTAAAATGCACCACAAGTTTATACTTACACTTCCAATTCAAATTTAGGACCACAAGGCTTTACTTTAACCTCATCAGTCTTACATTTCTATTTCCTCTTCCTGTGACATAAATACTGATTCTTAGCAACACTGGGGATAATTCCTCATTTGTTCTATCCTTAGTATACCCACAACAGTCTCAAATTCATCACTGAAAACAGCTGAGTATTTTTTCCAGTTATTTTTGACATTAGAGTATATTCTACTAGGGATGAACCGGGAAAATTATTGTGTTTTTTTTTTTAAGATTTTATTTAATTTATTCGACAGAGATAGAGACAGCCAGCGGGAGAGGGAACACAAGCAGGGGGAGTGGGAGAGGAAGAAGCAGGCTCATAGCAGAGGAGCCTGATGTGGGGCTCGATCCCATAACGCTGGGATCACGCCCTGAGCCGAAGGCAGACGCTTAACCGCTGTGCCACCCAGGCGCCCCAAATTATTGTGTTTTTAAGTCATTTAAATCAGTTCCTTTGTATGTAGCAATCCTAACAGTGGAATCGTTAGTGATTAATGCACAGTTATGAACAGTTGTGTTCATTTATTTCATTTTGCTTTTGCTTTGGTCTTTTTTTAGTTTTAAATTTTTTAAAATCTAATTTTGTTATAATAATGTAAGTTATTTACATGTTACAACATCAAATCTTTACAATAAGGCATATTCAGAGATGGTTAGATTTAATCCCTATTGCTTATATTCTATGCCTCCCATCAATAGGTAAATATATTTAAAATTTTTAAAGTTTTCATACCGTTGTTTTAATTACACACAAAGATATGTTTATAGACTTCATTTCTTAGATAAATGGTAACGTGTTCACTCATTTTTCTACATTTTGCTTTTTTCACTTCACAATATATCTTGGAGACCACTCCATCATAATCAGTAGATACTCCTCGCTCCTTTTTATAGCTGCATAATGTTCCATTATAAGCTGTACTATACCTTATTCAACCAGCCCCCGTTGATAGTTGTTGGATTATTTCCATTATTTTTTTGCTATTATAAGTGTTGCTGCAGAGAATGGCCCTGTGCTGATATCTTTTTTTATATTACAAAGTCTAAATTGTTTTTAGTACAATAGTGAAATATTCTTTTCCAGAAAGGCCATATTTACCTAATCTGGGGCATTAACCTCTGTCCATCACATAGAGAACTATCATTGGGCCCTTTAATTCTCTAGGAATTATAAATTAGTAATATAGGTTTTGCTCAGTAATATAGGTTTTGCTTAGTATCTCTAGCAGAAGCTTCTCTGTGTGTACAACCTGCTCTTTCCTGCTTTTAACCCAGCAACAGTTTCGTTTTCTTGGAGATGTGGGATCTTGGAGACAAGCTTCCTAGAGAAGGTTGGTCCCCACAGTGGTAAACACACCTTTTTCATGGCAGCAAAATGGTTTGCCATTTCATCTTCACTTATTTGAAAGTTCTGATCAGGGCGCCTGGGTGGCTCAGTCGGTTAAGCATCTGCGTTCGGCTCAGGTCGTGATCCCAGGGTCCTGGGATCCAGCCCTGCACTGGACTCCCTGCTCATTGTGGAGCCTGCTTCTCCCCCTCCCTCTGCCCTTCCCCCCTGCTTATGCTATCCCTCTCTCTCTCTCTGTCAAATAAATAAATAAAATCTTTAAAAAAAGAAAGTTCTGTGCGTTGACACTGTCATCAACCCTGTCAACATCCATGGAGTGCCACGGGGGGCTCAGCATCATAGATTGTTTGAAAGAATTTCCTTGAGCCTCCGTAAGGACTTAGAACATAAGTAATTCTTTATCTTAATCTTAGTCATTAAGACCTAAAATCAAGGAGTTTTTTTTAGTTTAAGAAATTCAATTCATGGATATATATTGTTTTATGTTTTAGGAGTATGATTCTAGAGGCGCCTGGATGGCTCAGTCAGTTGAACGACTGACTCTTGATTTCGGCTGGAGTCATGATCTCAGGTTTGTAGGATCAAGTCCCGTGCATCAGGTTCCACACTCAGTGGCAGTCTGTTTCTCTTCCCCTCTCTCTCCCTCTGCCCCTCCCCTCGCTCGTTCTCTAAAATAAATAAATAAATCTTTAGGAAAATATATGATTCTACTTTTGTGGTAGAACCACATGTCTGATCTATGGATACTTTTCCTAAAGTGCTCTCTCATGTTTAATATCATTTATAAATGGGTCTTGTTTTTTTTTCCCCTTATAGAGATATATCAACTTTATCAATTAGCAATGCTCAATATAGTTTCTGGGCTTACGAGTTATGTATGGGTAGGAATGAGGAGGTGCAATGAAGTTGGGGCGGGGCGGGAGGGAAAGATAGGGAGAAGCAGAGAGTGTGTGCAAATAAGAAAGAATGAGAGAGAAATTGGGGGGGTGCAGATTGGAAACTGAAAGATGGAGAAAATGATAGAGTGGATATACACCTTTGCATGTCCAAAAGAGACACTCTTAAAAGTGGGGTACCTTCACTGTGTGCCATTAAAGAAGAAAGACAGAATTGCTTATCTGCCCTAGCTAAGGAGAATCAAGGTGGGGTCTCAGTTCCCTGTGTTAGCCATCAAGTGGTGCTGTCAGACTAAGGCAGCTTGGTTGTCAAACATGGAGAAATTTTGGGGTAGACTGGTTCAGTTCAGCAGTTCAACAAATATTTTTTGTGGGTCTAACTGCATACTGAACTCCTGTGTTAAACTTAGGAGTACAAAGATGGATAAGATGACTCCTTCCCTATAGAAGTTTCTATTCTAGTTGGGATGGAGAGAGATACACACATAAGTATTTATCTATTGCCATGTAACATAATACCACAGATTGAGCGGCTTCAGATACACTCATTTATGGTCAGTTTCTGTGGGTCGGGAATCTGTACATAGCCTATCTGGGACCTCTCCATCAGCATCTCTTACAAGGTTGCAATGTATTGGCTAGGGCTAGGTCTCATCTGCAGACTTGACTGGAGAAGAATCCTCTTCTAAGCTTAGTAGCATGGCTGTTTGCAGGATTCAATTCCATAATGGCTTTTAGACCGAAGGCCTCATTGCTTGTCTGGCTGTTGGCCAGAGGCCACCCTCGGTTCCTTGGCACTTGGACCTCCTAGACATGGCAGCATGCTTCATCACAGCCAGCAAGAGGGACAGTCTGCTAGTAAGATGGTAGCCACAATCTTGTGTAGCCTGGTTGCAGATGTGACATCCCATCATCTTTGCTGTATTCTTTTGACCAGAAACAAGTTACTAGGCTAGTCTATACTCAAGAGAGAGGGATTACACAAAGGTGTGAATATGAGGAGGTAGGAATCACTGGGGGCAATATTAGAGTCTGCTTGCTATACTGGTGTTTACTATAGCTCTGTAGTGTCTGAAAGAGGTAGGGTTCCACAGGAACATGAAGGGAAAGTATCTGACTCAGCCTGGCGTGGAAATGGCTTCTCAAGTAATGCATTGTCTGAGTGTAATCTTCTTGAAGGACATATAAAGATTAATTTGGTGTGTATTAACATGATAGGGGAGGGAGATGTTTAAGTAGAGGGAACAATGTGAGCAGACACCGAGGGGGTGAAATAGGATAGGATGTCTGTGGACCACCATCCAATAGTTCAGTGTAAACTGTGTGTGGAAGACACGTAAGTCAGAAATATAAGGCAAAGGTCACATTGGGGGATATTTCCTTTGCTAGACTAAAAAGAAAATGAGGACTTTATCAAGGGAATTATAGGGAGGATTTTAGCAGGGGAATGATGTCATCACTTGATTGAAGAAGATTGTGGAAGATTGATTTCGATAGTTTCTACAATAATTCACGGTGTGAGATGAAGGCAGCCTGGATTAAAGATTGATTTCGATAGTTTCTACAATAATTCACGGCGTGAGATGAAGGGAGCCTGGATTAAAGTAGTGGCAATAGAGAAGAGGCAATCGATTTTCGTGTTTTTAAATCAAGAAGTTATTTGATGTTGGGACAAGGCAGATGTGGGAAATGGAAGCATTTGGAATGATGCCCAGGTTTTGGCTTAGTTTTGGCAGAACATCCTTGTTCAGGATCAGAGGAAAGAGAAGGGGAGAGAGGGAGAAGAAGAGTGGAAGGAGGAGATCTGTAAGTGTGCATGTAGGTTTGTAAATTTATTGACTGACTACAGCTTAACGCGAAGTGTTCTTTACAATGTTTATGTTCATAATTTAATCAGTGTCACTATGTAAATTTACTTTCTAGGCAAACCATATGCCTCAGTGATAGGAGATAGAATCAAATACAGAATTCATTTTCCTTACAAACAGTTTGATAAAAGAAAAGTTGGTGTTAGAATCTCAGTAAGCTAAGACCACAGGTGGGGAGCCCCTGACCAGTCCTGTCTAGTGCTTGGAATCTTGTAATGTGGTCCCTGAGTGCAAGTCCTACTATAAACACTAGGTATGAAGTGTCATATCACTGACTTTCTTTGAGATATAATTCACATAACATAAAATTCACCATTTTAGGGGCGCCTGGGTGGCTCCACCAGTCAAACATCTGACTTCAGCTCAGGTCATGATCCCAGGGTCCTGGGATGGAGCCTCCCGCATCGGGCTCCCTGCTCAGCGGGGAGTCTGCTTCTCCTTCTGCCTGCTGCTCCCCCTACTTGTGTTCTCTCTCATTCTGTCAAATAAATAAATAAATAAAATCTGAAAAAAAATAAGAATTCACCATTTTAAAGTGTACAGTTCAGTGGCTTTTAGTATATTCATTATGTTGTGCTTCCATTACCACGGTCTAATTCTGGAATATTTCCATCACACCCAAAAGGAACTCCATACCTATTATCAGTCAGTCCCAATTCTCTTCTTTCCCAGCACTTGGCAACCACTAATGTACTTTCTGACTCCACAGATTTGCTTATTCTGGACATTTCATATAGATGGACTCATACAGGATGCGGCCCTTTGTGTCTGGCATCTTTCACTTAGCCTGATGTTTTCATGGTGCATCCAGGTTGTAGCAGGTGTCAGCATTTTATCCCTCTTATTACCAAATAATATTTCATTGCACAACATTTTGTTTATCCATCGATCCACTGACGGACATTTGGGTTGTTTCCTTTATGGCTATTATGCAAAATGCTGCTGTGAGCAGTCTCGTGTAAGTTTTTGTGTGGACATATGCTTTCATTTCTCATGGGTAATTCTAAGAGTAGAATTGCTTGGTCATATGGTAACTCTATGTTTAACTTTTTGAGGAACCACCAAACTATTTTCCAATGCAGCTGCATCATTTTACATTTTTGCTAGCATGTGGGAGGGTCCCTGTTTCTCCACATCCTTGCCAACACTTGATATTATCTGCCTTTTTTATTCTAGCCATTCAGGTGGGTGTGAAGTTGGGTCTCAGTGTGGTTTTGATTTACATGTCCCTGGTGGCTAACTCAGAGTTGTTTTTAAGAGTTAAATGGATACCATAGGTGAAGTCTGACATGAATTTTGTTCTCAATTCTCTGCTAGATCCAAGGGACCACCCCCCAGAATTAGTGTGTTATTGTTCCTAGTCAGTTTTATTTACACTGCAGCCTCCTATGTCAGGAAGGCAGATCACAGGCAAAATTCCCCACTGGCCTTACACTCATGTGTACAGCCATATACCCGTGTATGCCAGAGTTCCCTGTGGAGTCCTAGTCCAGAGCTCTAGAATCACAATCTAATGGGCCCCAGATTGTGCTTTAACAAAAAAACAAAAAAACAAAAAAAAAGAAAGAAAGAAAGAAAGAAAGAAAGAAAGAAAGAAAGAAAGAAAGAAAGAAAGAAAAGAAAGAAAAGAAAAGCTACCTGTGTGAGTCATCGCCTTGACTCCAGTCTAAGAGAAGCTAATTATTGGTACGATCTGGAGGAAAGGCAAGAGACTTGGAGTTTCACGGCACTTTCTTTTGTTGCCGGAGGGGGCGCTACTGAGCGAATGCGGTTCAGATCTCGCAGCGACGACTGAGAGGTCACCAGTTTTACAAACCAGAAACTAAGGCGTAGGTTTGGTTCAGAAGCTTAATACGAATATGAAATCATTGGAAACACTGGAATTAAATGTGGGGCTGGTTTTCTGGTTTGGGCACAATGAGTCACACAGCGTGTGTTGGGTCTTGATATTTGTTTTGCTAATTTAGATGGAATGGTGGTAAAGATAATTCCCAAATGGTGGCTCATGCAAAATTCATGCGTAGTTTTTTGGAATGCATTTTTTACGTGTTGCTGTGAACGCGGATGCAGCTGCCGGTATGGAGATTTGCAGTACAACAAACAAAACAAGCCAGTCTATGAAGCCCCCCCCCCCCCCCCCGCCCCCAAAAGGACTTAGGGGGAGGTCTGAGGAAACCTTCCCTTCCTACTTACCCAATTCTTGCTGCTTATTTTGACTAAAGAGCATTGCTTTGTGGATGGACCTAAAGTTCCTAAGGAAACATTGTTTCTCTTTAGGCTGTTCCTCCCAGGTTATAGTGAAATGAGTCAGATTTGGTCTTAAAATAAGATGAGAAATTCAAACCTTCTTTACTAGCTTCTTTTGTATGATAATCAGAGAAGGTAGGAATGATAATAGTAATAATGTCAAAAGGGAGCTGTGTGACAAAAGATTTTGCTACATGTTAATTCAGAATTGATTGCAATTGTTAAAGTTGCATCAGTCAGGGTCCCAGGGGGAACAGTTTACCCCAGCTGGTTCTCATGAAGAGACTTACATGGAGATTCTAGGTACCGGGGTGTGAGCAGAGATTAGGAAAGACAAGGGACAGAGAAGTGCCCCGCCTGGCAACTGCGTGAAACCCTTACTGGCCCTCCAGCCGAAGGGGCCGGGAGAGGAAAGAGCTTTGTTTACGAAGGCACAAGTTATGGCCAGGACAGGGTACTGAGGCAGGGAGGAGTGGGGAAGGAAGGACCCAACCTCCATCTCTCTCCACCCCCCAGTGCCCTGCCAGTGCCTCCCACGGGGTGCAGCCCCCGTGAAGCCAGCTGGGAAGGGAGGCCTGTGGTACGGACTCTAGAGGTGAGCCTCGCAGGGCCCAGAGCAGAACAGACAGTGCATGGGGCTGGTGGTTTGCAATTGGAGAATCAATCTGTACAATAACCAAATATTTTACAGTAAGCACATTCTATTTTCTGTGATTTTAGAAGGTGTTATTTTGGAGGACTTCAAGAAATATTGCAAGTAGAGAAACGTGTTCGTTTGTCAGTTTTAAAGAATTCCACTGTTTTTCACATTTACTTAATGCAAAAACGTCTTATCTTTTAGGCGATGAACTTCATTATGAAGTCTCTTGAACTTTGCATTGCCCCCTTATTTTCCACCGTACAGTACATAGCACTGCGTGGACACTGAAGCACAGAGAGCTAGACTGTGTCTTCCAGACTGGCAGAGCGTGATTTTTAAATTCTTCTTTTTCTGAATAGTGCATAGATATTTGTGAATTATTCCGAGGCGGTCACTTGTCTTCACGTCAAATTAGTCCGGGTGGAGTTTAGTTGAGCATTTTTGTAGCCTGCCACCGAGGAGAAGATGCAGTGTTAGAGACGTCCAGAGAGCCGCACGTCTCCCGCAGACAGCTGGGAATTATTTTGTGCCACACACTGATGAAATACACCCACTTGAAATGTTTGTGGTAACCGAGTGACCTGTTTTCTCTGTCGTCGTGTGTGTAATTCTCCCAGGTCCGAGGAAAGGGCAGATGAAGCTCTGTGTCTCTGGGTGCCTATGGGGTTGCTAGGAAATGATTTTCAAAGTGCTTTGTGGTGATGCAGTAGGTTGAACTTTTTTGTGAAGCGTTGTCATGGAAACCAAGTGCATCATTGCCTTGTCTGACTAATTTATCTTTTAATGATAAAAAAAAACTGTAATCCAGGGTTAATGGATTAAAAAAATAGTAAGAAAGTGTAATGAAAAAACCAATAACTTAGAGGGGAATATTGCTGTAAGTAGCAAATCTTCTGTATGGGAAGATTTCCCTGGCAATGTAATTCACGTTGGTCGGGGGCTTGGCTGTATGTAGCGATGGGAGCTAATCAGTTTGTTTTCCTGCTTGTGTTCGGAGTAAGAAAACCATGATTTCACCCTGTGGCTTGCTGCTGTGGAGTGTTATTACTGACCCCAGCTCCAGAGCTCTTGAGTGAAGCAGAAGGGAGCACACCCACACCGTGAGTCTCAGCAAGGTTACCCCGGTTTAGCTGATTGGTCGATTGGGCTTGCTTCTCCTCTACCCCCCGCAGGACGCCCCCTCCACCACGAGCAGGCCGAGAGGTGACAGGGATGGCTCTTTCACAGGGCCCGTCATGTGGAAATGGTGCCCTAGGCTTGCTCTCTCTGTTAAGCAGCCATGCATACACCCCAAGTTGCTCGGAGCAGATGTCGGAGCAGTCTGCCCTGACTTCCTGGGGTAGTTCTAAGGGCCCTTAAGGAAGAAATATTTCCCTCTTCTGTGGAGGGAGGACAAAACTTTCTAGCACTGTAGGTATGGTGAATGCTGCTTATATCTCGATTGCAAGCTTATTAGGATCAATTCAAATGGAAGTACTTCGTCAGGATAGAAGAACTGAACTTGACGGAGATTTTATACTGTATTTCGTGGTTCATCTGCTTCCATGGAAATTCAGCTCCTGGGGTTTCATTTCTCACCCTCCAGCTGTGTGTGTGTGTGTGTGTGTGTGTGTGCGTGCACGCGTGAGCGCCTCTGCACGTGAAGTAGACTCATACTGCCTTGAATTAAATCTGCTCATTTGTTTTAGACCTTTCAAAATATTTTGTATGAATAATTCCAAGTTTAATGTATGTTTGAGTGTTTTTGCATTTAAGGGGGGAAAACTTTGACTCTAGCCATGAGTCTTCAGATTGATAATGGAAACAAGCCAATTTAAATCAGCATTTCACTGAGCGGTATTTAAGGCCCAAATCTGTTTTCATTCATTCATTCATTTAGTACGTATTACTGCACGCCTGCTTTGTGCAGGGTACTTCTGGTACACCTATCATGTAGAAAAGAATTGTCAGGAGCCAGGAGGTACCTTTAAGGAGCTGAACCCTAGGCTGTCCAGAATGGCCACAACTAGGAGAATGACGTCTTGCAGCCATATTGGGATCCCCTTGCTGCGGTCCCTGTGTTCTTGTGCATTGCTTCTTATACCTTTGGCTGTTTCCCCAATTTTAGAGTAGGAATCCAGTTCTTGGTGACAACATGGTACACATGCTTATTGTTTCTGTATGACCTTCCGGTATTGACCTTCGGTTGGGACTACCACCTTCGTTGGTAAAATGCCCCCAGAACCTAGCCCTGGAAGGACTGGGTGG
The DNA here is from genome assembly GCF_023065955.2 of Ursus arctos. Lineage (NCBI taxonomy): Eukaryota > Metazoa > Chordata > Mammalia > Carnivora > Ursidae > Ursus > Ursus arctos. Next base: position 61,115,206 of record NW_026623067.1, read on the forward strand.
CTCCTGGCTCCATCCCACAGGGTTTTGGCTTCTGCTTTGATCCTCACTACTTCTGTTCCCAGGCACGCCTCAGGGTGGGAGTGGGGCCGTCCTCCCTACGTTAATAGTCTGACTGACCCGCACACCTAGGGTTCTGTCTGGGCTTCCCCAGAGCAGAGATGAGACAAGACTGTCAGGTTGAGGAGGACTTCACCGAAGACTCAGGGATGACAAAGGAGAACAAGCAGGGGGACCACTCTGAAGCTGGACTCTCTGGTTTGTCCTCAGGCGCTGGCAGCTCTTGTCCAGTCTCCTGGAGACCTCGGTCTGGCCTTCCCTACCCCATGCTTCTCTGCAGTAGTTTGACCTTTATCCCTTTTCCTCCGCAGTCTTCCTCCAGGTTCCTAGACCCCTAAAGTCCAGACAGGTGAGGCTAAGACCATCCCAGGGTATATGTTATCTTTAAGAATCAGTGGCCTACTTAGGCTGTTTTCTCCTCTGTTTCATGGGGTAAGAGTAATACCTGTTAGCTCTGGGAGGAGTAAGAATTAGGTGAAAGCATATGTGCGAATGCTCAGCGTAGCGCCTGACACTTGGTGAATGCTGTGGTCATTCCACCATTGGAAAGACCCCCCCTTCTAGTCACCACCCCCTTTCCCCCCCATGTCTGAAGATCACCCTTAGTCCTCCTGACCTCAGCATTCACTACAACAGCCTCAGAGGAACCCCACAGAAGCCAAGGGGCTGTCATTGACCTTGCACCACAGCTGCCCTGGGGGCCCCTCTTGTATCACAGAATAAACGCATGTCCCTGCCTTCCTTCCAGTATCTACCCGTATGTGGTGATGTGTGTGTGTGTGTGTGTGTGTGTGTGTGCGCGCGCGCGTGCAGACGCGCGCGCACTGGTGTGAACTCCAAGTTGGGGCATAGACCAAAAACTGGCTATGTTCATGGGCCTTTTAGTATATTATTCAATTGAAGAGGTGGTCAGAGTAGCTTTTGCTCTAAACTGTCTAGCATTTTGCCCCCATTTCCCACGTGTTCCTCAGCACTCAGCCTGCCAGCATGGGAATCCAATTCTCTGGGCTATGCTTATGCTCTTCCTGTTGGGGACTCACTGTCTTACAGATCAAGGACCAGAAGACTGCAAACAGTGCGTTCATTCAGTCAGTCTGTTATGCGGCAAGTAACTGCTGAGTGCCGACTATGTCCCCAGTCCAGGGAATACAGAGTCCCTAATCTTACGCAGCTTGTGCCGTCATCCATTCACCACTTTCATCCATTCATTAAACACAACTGGAAATTCTGTGCTTATCTTCTTATTAGTAGGAAACATTTCCTTCATGGTCTTCTCTTTTTTCACTTACACTTTCATTCATTTATTTGTTCAGCACATATTGACTGGGGGCCTAATATGTGTCAGGTAATGCTCAAGATACTGAGTTACGGCAGCAAAAAAAAAAAAAAAGGTGAAAGTTCCTGTCTTCTTAGAGCCCACATTCTAGTTGGGGAGACTACCAATAAAAAAAGAAGTAAGTAACAGAAATGTTGCTGTGGACCGAATACTTGTGCCCCCCCACCCCCAGTCCTGTGTTGCAATCCTAATCCCCAGTGTGATGGTATTGGGAGATAGAGCTTTTGGTTGGTTGATGAGGTCCGGTGGTGGAGACTTCATGAAAGGGATTGGCGTCCTTATCAAAGAGACTCCAGAGAGCTCCCTCCCCTGTTCTCTGCCATATGAGGACATAATGAAGAGTGCAGTCTGCAACCTGGAAGGGCGCTCTCCTTGGAACTTGACCATGCTGGCACCCTGCTCTAGGACTTTGGCCTCTAGCACCGTGAGAAATGTCTATTGTGTAAAGCCACCTGGTCCATGGCCCTTTGTTACAGCAGCCTGAGCTGACTAAGACAAATATGTCAGTGAGCTGTGTCAGGGAGGAAGACGATGCGGGAAGGGGAAGGACATGTCCTTCCAAAATAGCTATCGATTTCATTGATGTCAAAATGCACTTGTTCAAACACATTTTTGCAGCTCTGAAATTGGGATGCACCTTATAATTGGCAGTATTTCTGCTCCTTCGATTGACACTATTTCATGCAGTGGCAGGTAAAATAATGGTGTGTCTTATAATGCATAGCTTCTTAGATTAATAAATATGACAGCCCTCACCGTGTACCAGGCACTGTTGTAAGCAGTTTAGCTGCTTAGCTACCTCACTGAATCCTCACAACCGTATTAGGCCGCCACAACTGTTCTTTTAAAGACGAGGAACCTGAAGCCCAGAGTGAGTGAGTAACATACTTAAAGTCACCCCACCGGGAAGTGGCAATGTCAGGATTGGAACCCAGGCTGGCTGACTATGGAGTCTGGGCTCTGAACTGCTGGGAAGTATTGCCAGAGAGGGTCTTCCAGGAAGGTGACTTTTGAGATGAGACTTGAAAGAGGAGAGGGAGAAAGCCATGTGGATACCTGGAGGAAAAGTGTCTTAGACAGAGTGGCTGAGCCTAGAATGTGTTTGCACTTGCAGAGAAGCCACAAGCAGGCCTGTGTTTGGTGAGTGGAACACGTGAGAGGGAATAGGGAGGGGAGGGCAGAAAGGTGAAGGGTGGGCACATCGTGTATCAGTTTTGTCTGTTCTAAGGACTCTGATGTTTGCTTTAAACCAGACAGGAGTCACTAGAGAGTTCTGACCGGAGGAGTGATTTATTTTGCTGGGATTTTTCTGCCTGCTGCATTGAAAATAGTCTGAAAGAGACAAGTTAGGAGCTCCTTGGAATAATTCGGGAGAGAAATGTCAATGGCTTGGTTGACATTGGTAGCGGCAAAGGTAGTAAGAAGTAGTCAAATGCCAAATATATTTCGAAGACACAGGTGGCATAATTTCTGATGGATTAAATGTGGGAATATAAGATGGTGATGATGACGTTATTAAAAGTAATAGCCAATGTTTGAATATGCTTACTAAGCACTTTACCCATACTAGTTCAGTTAATTCCTGTAACGTATCTAGGAGGAAGTAGGTACCATTACTATCCCCATTCCATAGATGCGAGAAACCGAGGCACGGAAAGTTTAGGTAATTTGTGCAGTGTCACAGCCTAGCTAGTGATGAAAATAGGATTCTAATCGAGGTGGTCCAGATCCAGAGTCTATTTTTGACTGTTACATTTTATTGCCTCTATGCTGAGAACAAGAGCCATGGGTAAACTAAAGTTTTTGCCTTGAGTAATTCAAAATCACTGAGGTGGTGGTTAGGACTTTTTAAAGCAGAGATGATAATGTCTAGACCAGTTTTGAATATGTTAAATTAGAGTTGTCTTTTGGACATCTCTGTGGAGAGATGTGGAATATATAGGTTTGGGGTTCAGGGGCAAAGTCCTACCTGTAGACATAAATTTGAGACTGGTCGCTACATAGATGCACTGGGATGGAGTCACCAAAGGAGTGAGTGTGCACAGAAAGAAGATCCAGGAGCTAGACGATGGCCAGAGGCGCCCAGCACTTAGAGATGGGGTTAATGAGGGGGAATCCAGTGCCTGAGAATCAGTGACCACTGCGTACGAGGAAGAGAGTATGGTGACCTGAAAGCCAAGTGAGAAGTAATGTTGCAAAGAAGAGTGAGTGATCAACCATGCAGTGTGCTGCTAGTAGATCAAGTAAGATGAAGACCAATACTGAGAAGTTTTTCTGCAAAGGAAAGGAAAGAAACGGGATGATGTCTGCTGGGGCACCTGTTCTGCCAACGTCAGTTAGGTTCAGCTGTTCGATGGTGTCGTTCAGTTCTTCCATATCCTTGTTGCTTTTCTGTGTAGTAGTTGTTTGCTAAGCTTCTTGAATCTTTCAGCTGTTATTTCTTCACATTCTTTTTCTCCTCTCCTTTCAAACTGCAATGACATGATGTTCTGTGTGTTATTGTGCTATTCATTTTTTTCCTAAGATTATTTATTTGAGAGAGAGAGAGAGCATGAGCAGGGAGGGGGTGAGGGGCAGAGGAAGAAGCAAACTCCCTGCTGAGCAGGGAGCCCAGTGCGGGGCTCGATCCCAGGACCCTGGGATCACGACCTGAGCCGAAGGCAGACGCTTAACTGACTGAGCCCCCCAGGCACCCCTGTGCTATTCATCTTTTTTTCAGTCTTTTCTCTTTGCTGTTCAGATTGGATAATTTGTATTGATCTATCTGTCAGTTCACTGACTGTTTCCTTTATCTCCATTCTAATATCGAACCAATATAGCTAGTTTTTCACTTTGGTTATTCTTTCATTTTTAAAATTTTCATTTGGTTCTTCTTTTTATCTTCTGTTCTTTGCTGAGACTTTCTACCTTTATATTTGCTTCAAGTGTTAACCCTTATTGAACTGTATTTGTAATAGTTGCTTTAAAGCCTTTGTTAGATGATTCTAGCATCTTTGCCATCTAGATGTTTGCATCTTTCGATTATCTTTTCCCATGCAAGTTGTCACTTCCCTGGTTCTTATGTCTAGAATTTTGGATTGTATTATCAGACTTCGTATCTTGATTAAATCTTATGGTGAATCTTGATATTTTTGCTTCAGCACAGAATCAACCCAGTTGGGTACAGGCTACAAATTCCTATTCATCTTCAGCAAGTTGTGGTTTCCATGTGAGTTCCATGTTCAAAGACTTTACAATGCTCTTTGCATAGTCTGGTGTGGATGCCACCCAGTGGCCAGTCTGTGACCTGGGAGGGGCTCTGTCTCATAAATTACTTGCCAAAGTCCATGGTATGCTCTTTAGCATGAGATCCATGTGTGTGCAACGTGGAGGTGACCCCAAGAGTACATAAACAGCTTTACGGTTTTGCTTTTCCAAGCTCTTCCTTCTTTGCAATGCTTAGTTTTTTGTTTTGTTTTCTTTTCTTTTTTTAGCTCTCTAGGGCTCCCCTTCTTGGTCCTCTGGACTGAGCTCTGGGCCTTTCTTTACCTCACTCTGCTGCACATTTGCCATAACTGTGGCCACATTCGGAGTCAAGTGATGGGAGGGTGGAGGGAGAAAAAAGAGCAATGATAACACCCTCTCTAGACACAGCTTCTCTGATTCGAGAGAAACGTTTTCTTCCTTTAGAGTTTTAGTCTCCCGTGGATTCCTGCTGCTGCTTTCGCAGGATCACTTGAAGGCTGGGACATGAGAAAATGGAGGAAGATTTTTAAAAAATGGGAAGTCTCTCCCCCACCTTCCTGCAAGTGTTAGGAAACCCCTTTCCCATTCTTTGAGCCAGAACTAGAGCGTCTTCTGGAGCTGATTTTGAGAGCACTAATGGTTTTCAGACTGCACTGAATACAGGCCAACGGATACCAGTGAGGAGAAAATGATCACCTCATCACGAGTTTGATGATACTTTGATTTCTGGTTGTCTTCTCCAGTCCACCTGCTAGTGTTTACTTTTCAAAGTGCGCAAGTAACTGCTGCATGCGTTCTGTCCAGGTTCTGTAATTGCATTAGGTGAGAGAGACAAGATGCAGTGTGCTTACTCCCTCTTACCCAGAACCAGAACCTCCAGCTGTTTTCTGGGAGGCTTGTTGGTATGCGCCATGCATGAGTTTGGTGTTGGATCAAGTTAAGGAAGGATTTGAACTGTAAGAAAGTGTTCTGTTGCTGTTTGTAGTGACAGCGAGCAAGGCGGTGGGTTCTTGCGGGTGTTTTTTCCAGAGGCATTTTAGCAGCTATAGCAGCTCTGTTTTTTAAATGATAACTTTGGAAACTTTAAAAGCAAAATCTGAAATGCAAGTTGGCCAGATGCTTGTGGTTTCTTTAGCAAATCAATGTAGCTTTCCCATTTCCCCAGAGAAATCATCAGATGGCTGATGTGAACTTGCTTTATCCCATGAGAGAGGCAGGGAAGGTGGTTGGGAGCTGGCCTTGCCATTAGACATGCTTGAACTCCAGTCTTGGCTTCATTACTTAGTAACTGTGTGACCTTGGTCAAGCTACTGAACATCCCCAACCCCCATTTCTTCATGGGTAAATGGATGATAATCATAGTGTTTCCATGACACAGTTGCTGTGTGATTCAATGAGGTAATGTAGGTAATGTTCTTCATATGCTGGTTACTAAATATTAGCAATTACTCTTACTAGGATTGTTTTGTGACATAAGTAAATGATTATGCCTATTTACTGCCTCCAATTACTTCTAATCTTTTTTAAAAGTGGCATCTAACCACTCTCCTCCTCTCAGTATTTCAGTTCATATTGAACATCCATTAATGTTCTTTCTTGAGTTTCAAGAGCAATATGCTTTGAACTATATTTCTGCTAATGAAAGTATTTGAATAGGTATTTGAATGTTATCATTTACCCCAAAGATACAGACGTAGTGAAGAGAAGGGCCAGATGCACCCCAATGTTCATAGCAGCAGTGTCCACAATAGCTAAATCGTGGAAGGCTCGAGCCGAGATGCCCTTCAACAGATGACTGGATTAAGAAGCTGTGGTCCATATATACAATGGAATATTACTCAGCCATTAGAAAGAACGAGTTCTCAACATTTGCTGCAACATGGATGGCACTGGAGGAGATAATGCTAAGTGAAATAAGTCAAGCAGAGAAAGACAACTATCATATGATTTCTCTCATCTATGGAACATAAGAACTAGGAAGATCGGTAGGGGAAGAAAGGGATAAAGAAAGGGGGGGTAATCAGAAGGGGGAATGAAGCATGAGAGACTATGGATTCTGAGAAACAAACTGAGGGCTTCAAAGGGGAGGGGGGTGGGGGAATGGGATAGGCTGGTGATGGGTAGTAAGGAGGGCACGTATTGCATGGTGCACTGGGTGTTATACGCAACTAATGAATCATCGAGCTTTACATCAGAAACCAGGGATGTACTGTATGGTGACTAACATAATTTAATAAAAAAACATTAAAAAAAAAAGAATGAATGTTATCATGAGTTACCATCAGTACTTACTGAAGAATAGCAGTGGCGTGTAGGTGGTGGAGTTATGGTAAGCCTCTCGCCCGGTCTTCTGGATGTTTCACCCAAGAGCTGCCCCTCCAAAGGTGGCCTACTAGTGAGCGCCCTGGACAAAGACTTCTTTTTTTTCAAGGGCTGTTCTTTCCTCTGTTGACTGCAATTCTTTTTTTTTTTTAATAGCTTATTTTATTATTTTTTAAAGATTTTATTTATTTGTCAGAGAGTGTGAGAGAGAGAGAGAGAGCGTGGCAGGCAGAAGGAGAGGCAGTCTCCCCACTGAGCAGGGAGCCTGATGCAGGACTCCATCCCAGGACCCAGGGATCACCACTCTGAGCTGAGGGCAGACTCTTCACCGACGGAGCCACCCAGGCATCCCTGTTAATTGCAATTCTTGTTTGCAGCTGTCTTACTCTTCTCTTTTTCATCCTTCATTTTTATATTTAAAAAATCAGTATGTATTTACTGAAATGAATAACAGTCTGATCACTTCCTAGGAAGTTTTGTAAACATATTTATCAAAATGCTGTCTGGTTGTAATTATATATTATTCAAAAGTCTTCTTAAATATTTTATTCCTCCGTATTTAGAAATCTGTATTTGAAAGGCAAAATATTTTTATTTTGTAAAAATGCAAATGAGGAAACTCTTGAAGGTAAGAATTCTATATTTCTCTTTATTCCTTTTTACATGCTTATTGGTCTTTTGCATTAAATGGGCACTAAGTAATTGTTTGCTTAGTTAATTGAAATTCAGATGCTTTTGAATAATTTAAATGTGGGCATAACATTTTATAGTGCGTACTTGACTGGAAATTTTTAATAACTTGCCTCCCGTGATGCAAAGATGTTGGTATAGGATTATTTGACCAGTGAAAAGGCAGAAGTACGCTACGTTATACTGTGGGCTAAGCTTATTTATACATGAGTAGAATCCAGTCTACAAGTCCTTCTGTGAGCCCCAAGTTTTAATTAAAACTTAAATTGCCCTTCTGAAAAACTCTCAGTTGAATGACTAAAACAAAATGCAAAAAAAAAAAAAAAAAAAAAAAAAAAGCCTTCATTTTAACTTCTGTGCTGTCACTGGAGAGCTTGTGAAATGGAAGAATCACAGGAAAAGTACTGGTGAAGGAAACAAAACCACTTAAATTTGGATGGACTTGGATAGACTGATGTCCAAGTGCTGCATTTTGTTCTCTAGCTCGAGGACCCCCCTTCAAGACATTGTGTTCCCAGGGGATAATGGACCAGTAGCAGCGTTAAATAAACAGGCTTGAAAAGCCACCCAAGTAGAAGAGCATTCAGGAGAGACGAGCCTGGGTTATTACAGGAATGAGAGTTCTGAACAGGAACATGCTTAACCTCCCCTGAGACCTTCACAAAAGATCTGAAGCTGGAGGAGCCTGTGTGCGTTACAAAGACAGGTGGAAAGTTTCTAAGTCACACAGGCATAAGAGACGGGGCTATTTTCATTGACAGTGGGAATTTTAATTTCAGAAAGATAGGATGTTACTTCCCACACTACAGTTATCCAGTGAAGGAGAGAAAACACTGGAGCAGACCCTTTAATTACAGAGAGAATTAGAGAAAGGAGAGATGACCAGGTATCATCAGCAAAGGTGCCTAAGGAGAAGATAACAGATATGAGCTAAAGGTATTTCATCTACATCCCCGTGTTTTAAAGTATGTTTGTTACAAGGATTACTAGTTGTGGAGGCTAGTAGATGAAAACAAACCAAATAGTGGGGGGTCCAGAGCTGTCTGGAATTCAGCCACGTGTAAACCCTTGAAAGAAGCTAGATCCATTTCTAATCTGGCAAAATAATAAAGTGTGGTTTGGAAATCCGGTTTATCGTGGTTAGATTTTACTAGTGAGACTTTAGGAAAGACAGCAACCCCTTCTGTTTTAAGTTTTCTATTAAAATATCAGTCAAATCGAAACCAGAGCATCTCCATCAAAAAGCTTTGTAACCTTTCAATGACTTTGTATGCAAAGCATGAGCTTCTTCTAGGAGGCAGGTGGGTAACGTCCTCCTCCTCCTCTTTCTCCTCCTCCTCTTCATCGGTACTACCACCGACTACTCGTTGAATTTCCGACAAGGCCTGTCCTTTGGGAAGTCGGAGCTCAGACAACGGAGTGAGGTGGTCCTCCTTGGGCCTCCTATGCCTGCCTCATCTCCCCTTTCTCTTTGGTCTTCATCCCATGGGGGAGGCTGTGCGTGCTTCCGTCCTGTACGGGTTATCTGCTCTCGTCTTCAAGGCAGCCCCGGGAGATGGTAGAGTATAGAAAAGGAAACGGAGGCTTCGGGATACCTAGTATTCATTCTGACTAAATCTGTGTTTTTACCACCGTGTAGTTTATATCCCTCCTTCTCTGTCCCACCACCTGTTTGGTTTCCTCCTCAACTGGTCATAATATAAAAACAGGAGCGTGTTCTAGGTTGTTTGGTGGCTTCATTACGCGGCATGCTTGATCTGCAGATCGACCTTGTTGATCTGCACAGAACTCGTGCCTCTCAGGGCCCAGGGAAGTCAGGTTGTTCGTGGGGACGCCCCCCCCCCCCCCCCCCCGCTCCGAGGCCAGGGCTGGGGAAACAAAGGCAGAGTCACCCTTAGTTGCATCTACGGCTGCGCGGAGGTGCGGGCTTCGGCCATTACGAATCTGACTCGCCGCCTGTTTTGTATGGCTTATAGCTGAAGAAAGACTTCTCCGTGTTTTAAATAGTGGGGGGAAAAAGTGGAAGAAGAACCTTTTTTTGTGACAGGTGAAAATTATATGGAATTTGAATCGCAGTGAACATAAATACCGTTTTATTGAAACAGAGCCGCGCTCATTCATTTCCGCATCGTCTGCGGTGACTTGACGCCGCCGTGGCTGAGTGGCGTAGTTGTGACAGAGACCAAGTGGCCCGCAGAGCCAAAAATGCTGACTCTCTGGGCCTTTACAGGCACATGTAGGCAGCCCGCGCTCTTCCGCCAGAGGCTGGGGAACCGTGAGCTCCTGCGGACGGCTCGGAGCTTCACTGAGGAGAGGGAGGCGGCGAGCAGGATGAGGTGCTTCCCAGTAAGGGCTTCTCGGGCTCCGGGTTTGGTTTCCACTCTGCTGATTACCACCTGTGTGACCTTGGGCAACTTACTGAACCTGTCTGTGCCTTCACATCTGTATCCCCCTCGTAGGTAGTTATAAGGATTATATTTATGTGTAAAACAAGTGAACGGTGCTTTATATATAAATATAATGCCCAGAAAAGATAGTTAGTGTTCATCCTTGTGTTGTGGACAATTTTCTCTAGGCCAGGTACTACAGAGCCCTAGTAGCCCCCAAAACTTGGCCTCTGGGTAACATCCCACCCTCAGAATTGTGAGACCTGTGGCTTCCTGAGACCCTCCGTCCCCAGCATAGGGACACACAGGCATACATTTCCCTTCCTTCTCCTGGGCCATCAGCTCCCTACCCCGGCCTCTTTGCAAAGCTCCTGCCTCTACTCCAGGGCTCCACGCGGGAGCCATGACGCCGGCACTGCCGTGGTGCCTGGGCCCTCAGGATCCCAAACTCGGGCTGTGTCGTTCTCACGTGGGCCTCCCTGCGTGTCATGTCACCATGATGGCATTCCCAACGACCATATGGGGCCACAGCCATGGCTTTTAGTCCACTGGGGAGGTAGAGCCATGCTCTGGGGAACTCATGTGTCCTGGGTGAGACTGTCTCATGTATTCATCAGTACCTCTGTCTCTCTTTCTTTTTTTTTTTTTTTTTTTTTTAAGGTTTTATATATTTGTTTGAGAAAGAGGGAGAGAAAGAGCATGAACTGGGGGAGGGTTAGAGGGAGAGGGAGAAGCAGGCTTCCTGCGCAGCAGGGCTCAATTCCAGGACCCTAGGATCATGACCCTAGGATCATGACCTGAGCTGAAGGCAGATGCTTCGCCAACTGAGCCCCCCAGGCGCCCCTCATCAGTATCTCTTTAATGCAGCATGTACCACATGCCGGGCCTCTGCTAGGGGTTCTGCTAGCATCATTAATCCTTACGAAATCCCTGCAAAGTTGTCCTATACATCTGGGGGAGTCCCTTTCCTGAATCTAGGGTAAAATGTGTCCCTGTTCCTCCTTGGGGGCCAGCATTCTGGAGAGATTTTGTTTCTCTCAAGAAAGGTGGAAGTTATATCCTGCGTCTGACCATTATAGGTCCTTTCTGCCCCTCTCCCAAAATATGCTGTCCAGGGACCCATGCAGGAAAGTCTGAGGTTCTAAGTAGGCAAATAGAAAAATCCAAAGCCTGTTACTCACATGGTACTGTTGGAGTTAACAGCATGTCTGGGCCATGCCTGCCCTTCCCCGTAGCATATCTGAGAAAACAGAGGTGCAGAGAGGTGAAGCGATGTCCCAGAGTCACACCCAGTCCCTAGCTGGGCTTCCAAACCCAGCTCTGACTCTGAAACTGAGCACAAGGACGGAAAGTTGAGGGGTAATCAGCGTGAACTAGACGGCCAGCTCTGCCAGAGGGCAGAGATTGTTGCCTGTGTCATTCACTGTTGGGTCCCCACGGCCCAGAACAGTACCTGGCTTGTGGTCAGTTCCCAGAAAATATTGGTTAAGTCAATGGGTATTGTTTGGCCCAGGTGCAGAGGCACCAGGAGCCTCCTTTCTGACAGGGAGCAAGGAGGGAGCATAACTGGCCGGTGAGTGGTGTGCTTCAGATCTTCAAGGAGTAAATCAAAACCCCAAATTAAAGTCGCTTGTTTCATGAGCTTCGATCGATTCCTCATCCACAACATGACCGTTGGCCTTGGGTGACAAAAACGTCCTCCCCCCAGTGTCCATCACCCCTACAGGAAAAGATTCCATGTGCATCTACCGTAAGGAAGTAAAGGTGTGAAGGCCACACAGACAGCATGGTAGGTGCACTTGTAGAAGCTCAGGGATCTGTGGGGAAAGGAATCTCTAGCTATGCCGGAAAACCTCTGGAAACTGACACATCAAACGTAGTGCTAGGCACTGAATTATGTGCCCCTCCCCCAGATTCATATGTTGAAACCCTACCCCCTACCGTGACTTGAAGATGGAGCTTTTATGGAGATGATTGAGGTTACATGTGGTCCTAAAAATGGAGCCTTGATCAGGTAGGATTAGTGTCCATATCAGTGAGACATCAGAGAGCTCATGCTTCTCTTTGCCCTGCGAGGACACAATAAGAAGGCAGCAAGCCAGGAAGAGGAGTCTCACCAGAAACCAAATGTACCGGCACTTGGATCTTGGACTTTCCAGCCTGTAGAACTGCAAGAAAAATTTCTGTGTTTTGAGCCTTCAGGCTGTGGTTTTTGTTACACAGCCTGCACTGACTAATGCACTTGGCTTCCCAGTGTTCATTTGTCAATATACCTAGGACCTGGCTGCTAAGACCTTTACATCTTCAACAGCACAAGCAGAATTCTCCAGATGGTGCCCCTAGTAGTTAATAAATTCTATCCAAATAAGTAGCATGTAGAATGGCCCATATTTTCATCACAGGGAAAACTGCATTTAATTCTTTTCTGTTTACCAAAGGTAACACCATAAACACTTCACTTACTCATCACAGTTGTTCCGTGTTACTGTGAGATGTAAGGAAATCTGTGCTCCGAGAAGTTGAGAGGCTGAAAAGGCACACAGCTTGTAAGTGGCAAAGTCGAGCACTAGCCTGGCCTCTGACTCTTAGACGAGGTTGTCCTGGCTCCGGGCCATAGTGCACATCCTCTGATGGCCACATCTACCAAGTGGCAAAAAACACCTTAAAAGAAAGTGCTGTAACTCCAGGAGAAAGCAGGAAAATTTAGAACCAAAGTTTCGTCTTTGTCCTTAATTTACCTGACAGCATTTTCTGAAGTAATGGATGTCTCAGAAATGTGTGGGATGCAACATGCCGCATTTGCAGCAATTACTATGCAGAGTAAGGAGAATTGGGGGAGGCCTGGGCAGCATCCAGACTTCTCAACAGTCGAGGCTGCTTGCTCTTGGTCACCTGAAGCACGCCACTGGAGAGGCACTTGGTTATCCACTGGTGAGAACGAAAGGAATTACGTTTTTAGGGCAAGTTTTCCAGCACGTAAGAAGTCATGTGGCTAAAGCGTCTGCAGGCTTGGATTTGATTCTTTGGAGAACAGGAAGGCTTGTGAAAACAAAAACAGCAATTACAGGTTGGTGCAGGCCTCGTATAAGAAGAAGTGTGCAGAGATTCCTTCTGGTGGTCAGGCTGCGTGCATACGTCCCCGTTACACAATTATGACATTGCTGCTGTTCTCAGTTGCCTCGGTTTCAAAAAGAACAGAATAAGCACAAACAACACAAGAAGACTAATGTTTAAGGGGACAAGCCTGCACCTGTGGACATGCTGGCAAACTGGAAGGAGGAATGAGAAGCTCACGATCATGGCACGTCTCCTCTTCGTCAGGCTCTGAGCTAGGCTCCTTAGGTGGGAAATGAACCAACTTTTTTTTTTTTAAGATTTATTTATTTGATAGAGATAGAGACAGCCAGTGAGAGAGGGAACACAAGCAGGGGGAGTGGGAGAGGAAGAAGCAGGCTCATAGCAGAGGAGCCTGATGTGGGGCTCGATCCCACAACGCCGGGATCACGCCCTAAGCCGAAGGCAGACGCGCTTAACCGCTGTGCCACCCAGGCGCCCCTGAACCAACTTTTACAAAGGAACAAATAGAGTGGTTCAACACCTTGTTGAAGATTTTTCTCTTTGAAAGTTGGGAGTAGAGACGAGGTCATGTGATTCAGAAATCCTTGCTCACTGTTGATGGGGCCCTTGCCTTTCTCTGTCTTTGGTGATTCAGGGACCGGGTGAGGCCCTCCTGCCCCTGAGCTGTGTGCAGATGGGGGACCTGGGTCACACTTCCCCTGCGTCCTGTGCTTCTGTGTGAAGCGTCCATCTTTGTAAAGAGCCAGTCCTCTGGAGGTGCTGGATTCCTTCCCGTCTTCATCAGCGTGGCTCTCCCTGGGTGGAAGCAGAGGTTGCTTTCCCACGTGACGATGACTTCACCCTTGCCTGCCCAGTGATAGCCCCCTCTCCAACCCAACAGTGGGGTGGGGTCTGGGGAGGGCTCAGCCTCTTCGTAGCTTTGGATGATTCATAATCATCTTGTACTGACTTCTCAGCCTGGGTCGCTGGTGGGCTTGGGCTTGGCGGACAACTCCAGAGAATAAGACATGTTTCTGGGGCCACTGAGTTCTCTCTTTGCAGGTGCAGGGAGAGTATAGGAAAGGCTACGGGTGCTGTAGCATGATTCTACAAGTGCATTTTGGCTGAACATCACGAGGTGCATTTCCTTCTCGGTCAAGTTACGAAAGTACGTAATACAGGTACTCTTGAGTAAATAGCCATCTTTAGTGGCATCATTCAGCCACATTATGGGTTTTTACAGACAGTTTGATAACTAGGGAAGCTTTTTGGGAACAATAGCTAAGAGCGTGGACTTTGGAGTCAGACTGCCCAGGTTCATAGCTCAGCTCTGCCATTTGTTTGTCCTGCAGCCTTGGGCAAGTTTCCCTAACTTATTTGTGCCTTGGTTTCTTCATTTATAAAATGGGAATAGTAGCAGTACCTACCTTACAGGGTTGTTAGGAGTAGTCAGCAATTTCATATATGAAAAGTTCCTAGGCACAGGCCCTTACCCATAATGAGATGTATGGACGATTAGCTAGGATGGTAATGGTCATGGTGATGATCACATAGGAGGTGAATGAGAACATTGGTTTTAGCACTTGCAGGCCTTCCGGGCATTAGCTCTAATCTATATAACTTGCAAGCTAATGTGGGCCAACGAGACTTATTAGCTGGGCAGCGTCCCACATTAATGTAGTTCATTCATTCGTCAGCTGTTCGGTACTTACTGTGTGCCAGGCACTCTGGTATCAAGTTTACAAAATGAATGAAATGCACGTGATTCTGGTCTTGTGGAATTGCACAATAAGTGGTCGAGGTTAATTATCCAGTATCAGGATATTTTAACTAATTAACTTAATTTACCAAGGCAAGCACAAAACATACAATATCATCAAAGTTTGCATTGCCTTTTAGATTTTACTGAACATTTCACAGCCCCTCAGATAGTCCTGTCGGACACCAAGAGGGGTAAAAAAGGAGTTAGGAAAGGCAGGCAGCCCTGCACAAGAGGAGTGCTTAGGCATTTAGATGTTATCCTAATAGCAGTAGGGTTAAGCAGGAGAGAGAGGTGAAATCTGGAGTTTAAAACAGCTTTAAAGCCCCTATTAATTCTAAAGCTTTATGATTCCATTACCAACTTTCTTTTCTTCTATTTATATTTTAATGTAATCACTGATATATTTGGGTTTAAATCTACCACTTTTTTTGGTTTCCTGTTTGTTCCATCTGTTTTGTTTCCCTCCTTTCTTGCCTTCTTGTAGATGGATTTCATTTTGGGTTTTTTTTTTTTTTTTTTTAGTCGTTTGATTCTCCCTCCCAGTAACGTGTTTCTCGTCTTTTCTTGGTTACCAGAGAAAATAGAGTTTGCACCTCTAACTTACCAAAGTGTAAAAGTGAGTCAGCAGCGCTCCTGCCTCCAGTAACACAGAAGGCTTATCTCCGTTTGGCTGACACGCTATTGTCCTACGTGTTGTTTCCCTGGACATGTTAAGCCTCTTGAGATGTTACTCAGTCAATGTTACTGAGGTCCAGCCACCTGTGTCCCTTTTTGTTTGTTACTTCTTGCATTCCTTCCACCTGGGACAATTTTTCTTCCACCTGAAGAGCACCCCTATCTCTTTTGGTGTGGGCCCCTACTGGCAAACTCTATTTTTGTTTAAAAATATCCTATTGCACTATCACTCTTGAAACATATTTTCACTGCATATGGAATTCTGGTTTGGCGGTTATCTTCTTTCAGCACCCTGAAGATATCACTCCACTGTCTCCTGGCTTCCCCTCTTGCTGCCGAGAAGTATCTATTCTGAGGGTGATTCATTTGAAGGTCATCTGTATTTTTTCTTCTGGCTGCTCTTAAGATTTTTTTTTTTTTGTCTTTGGTTTGCTACAGTGTCACTGCGATGTGTGTAGGCGTGGATCTCTTCTTATTTAGATTGCTTGGGAATTGTTAGTCCTTCTAAGTCCGTGTACTGATGTCTTCTAGTGGTTCTAAAATAGCCTCAACTTTGACCCCTTCACGTGATGCTTCTCCCTCATTTTCTGACCCCTGTCCTTGAACTCCAAGTAAATACACGTTGGACTTTCTCTGCCACATCTCTTGTTCCTTCTTCCATCGTTTTGTCTTCCTGTGATATATTCTGGGTAGTTTCTCTGGCATTTTTTACCTTAGTAATTCTCTGTTCATTTGTAGCTTATCTGCTGTTAAAGCTTTCTACTGATTTATTAATTTTGATAACTTTTTTCCATAGTTCTAGAATTTTTGTTTGGTTCTTTTTTAGGTCTACCAAATCACTTTTTAAAAGATAATTTTCAATTCTCTTCTGAAAATTTCAGGCTTTGCTTTCAATATCTTTAAATGATGTAAGTATAGTTGCGTTACTGTCTGTATCTAATAATTAGAAAACGTGAAGGCTGTCTCTATTTCTCTTATGTGTATGGGTTCTCATTTATCTTGTTACACGTGCCAAGTTATCATCCTTCAGAGCCTTTCTTCTGCTTCCACTAAGGGTCGGTGGTTGTGGTGCTGACTGGCTTAATCTGAGCTCAAGGCTTCAGATTCCCTGGATGACCTCGTTGGTGCAAAGCAGGCTTCGAGTCGGCCCAACGGCAGGTTTGCTTCAGCTCACTCTTTTCCCCTTTGGGGCTGGTTATTCACTACATTCTCCACCTTTGGAGCCCTGGCCTTGGCCTTAATTTTCTTTTCCCCTTGAATCTTTTAAAATAAGAAGCTCAGTTTCACAATTTTGTTTTACATTAGGAAATACTCCTTGATAGTACACTTACCCAGCTGGGTTCTGATCTTCTAGAGTTTGGCCCGGTAATTCCTCACTATATTGATACTTCTTTGAGGCCTTTGAGAGGATGTTTTATAGTATCTTATTTGGTATTTTTCATTGTCCTTATTGGGAATTGGTCCTCATTTCCTAGTGTCCCTTTACTAGAGTTGCAATTCCCTATTCTGATTTGGATGCAGTAAGATTGGTGGCCCTGTTAATTGGTGTTTGTTTGAGGAAGATACTTTCGTATCTGCCTATTTCCTTTCCTAGGAATGAGTAGAAAGGTGTTGATACTCTGTTTGGAAGGGGATAGCCATAACTATTTCATCCTCCCTCCTGCAAGAGGTAGCCTTTGAGGTGTGAGAAGTTTTTTTTTGGTGATTAATAGCTGGTGCTTTGGTAAAAAAAACATTTCAGATCAACATTTCCATTAATTTTTCTGTTACCATCTTCAAAGCATTAGAGTTTGAGTAGATAATTCCTATTTCAACCTTTCCATTTTCCAATTTACCAGTTTAGTCTCTTATGACTTCACATCCTATCCTACAGCATTATATTTTTGGAGAGCAAATACCATTTATATGATAGAACTGACTTTTTCCTTATAAATGCAACTCAGTAAAAAGGCAGTAAGAACATTAATCAGCGTACAAGGAACAGGAGGGAACACTCTTGTTTTAGGGAGACATGAAGCACTCTTGTGAGGGCAGCTTGTGTTTTCATATAGGAATATATTGGCTCAAAGCAATTATGAAGAAAACAATGTTCCAAGTATGTTGCAATGTTAGTATGGATAGGTATACATTTTAAAGGATAAATCATTGCAGTAATCAGGTAATGCTTGAAAAATATGTTCTTTACCTGGAGACACCTAATTGTTAATGCAAGTGAGGTTGCGGAGAAAAATAGTTGACTGTGATAACTCCCATTTCATGTTATTAATGTGTATCTTTATAGCAGTTTTCCCCCTGTACATCCTTAGATTCCAAATTCCCATCTTTGAAGGATTGGCCCCCAAAGGACTGGTAAAAGCCTCTCAAAATTTTAACATTTTCATTCTGCTTCTTAGAGAAGCTTTCCAAGTATGAGAGAGAAAGAAATTGAAGATTGCCCCACGTATATATTTATTCTATTCATTTGACATTTTGTTGGCATGAAGACAACTTACTCTGAATATAGTTATCTTTCAGCATTCTTTATTTGACATCATTTTCTAAAGGCAGCCTAGAAGGCTGGAGCACAAGTTTTGGAGTAAAAGCTTAGGATACAAGTATCCCTGCTTTTCCAAAGTTTGCATTAGGCCACTTCCCTTTTATGAAAGACCAGCATTAGTCCCTGTCTTCCATAAACAAAAGAAATCCAAAGAGGATTTTCATTTTTATGAAAAGAAGGTGAAAGACAAAAACAGCATTCAGTGTTTGTTCCGAAGCCAGCCCTTATAGAGACAGCGCGCACCTCCAGCCCGGGTGCGGGGGGCAATCTCCTTCCCTGGAAACTACACTCAGCATCTGAGCATCAGGCCACCGTGGCCTTGAACTGTGTCTGTGAACATCTGTGTTGCATTGTGATTTATTTTGTGCATCTGTTAGCAAGATGTGTCCTAAGGTATCAGGAAAGCCTAAGAGAGGTTATGTTTGGCGTCTGGAGATGCTCAAAAAAATTCCCATATAAATTAATGATAATTGCTTCTTCACTCTATGCCGTTTTGGCTTTCTAAAGGTTTTAGAGACATGCTCTACTTTTAGATATTGGGGGAAACCTGTAACCTGAAGTTTTCTTTGTACAGCTCTGAGGTGAAACTTGAAACTGACCTTTACAGAAGGGCAATCTTAGGGGGCATCATTGGTCACAAATGCATTATATGAAAAGATGGTATTTTTCTCTCATTTAAATTGATATATACATAACTCGTAAGTGGATAGATTTAATGTGATTGTTGAGTGGACTATAAGGAAGTTTGAGTATTTTGTATTTTATGTGTTTTTGTTAATATCGATGTGATCTTTATGATTATATCTTTACTTGGAAAATTTTATAATATACCTTTCGGATCCATTCCTTATCCACTGTGGGTCGCAGTTCCAAAAGAATTCTGTTGCTTAGCAACCAGATTACATACACTGGGACTCCTTGAAAGAACTTTGTGTGTTAACTCTTCAGAAATTGAGAGATACCTTGGACATTGTGAATCTCTTAATTTTAAAGTAGATATGAATTGTGCTCAGAAAGCAGCCACATGAAAAACAGTCTCAAATGTAGAAAAGATCTCAGAACTATTTGAATAAATGCTTTTCAGTTTAGAAAATTTAGTCACTAAAGAAAAAAATGGAAATAATTGCTCTGAAGAATGATAGGCTGGTGCTATCTTTCAAGATCCCCATCTCTCATGGTTTTTTTCATTGCTGCTTTTCTGCAGGCAGTGTATTTTTACACCAAACCCCCAACACCAGGTGTGTAATGACGCATGCACTTAGTTTCCTTTTGCCTTTCTCAGAACGGGACTGATCTTCCAGTCTTTGTTTTTTGTTTTGTTTTGTTTTTCTTTTCTATCAAGTTGCTACTTCTGAAATACAGTTGAAAAATGGTTGGAACATTCATTGTAACTTGAAATGAAAGGAATCATAATCGGAATTAATTTTCTTTTTCTCACTGTTAGTTCTTCAAGGTTGATTGATTTCTTTCGCATCTGCCATTTTCTGTTCATCTTGAAATATCTTCTGCTTTCCTGGCTGGACAAGCAATGACTGGTGACTTTGCCAACAGAAGTGAGAGCCCACTACGTTTCTTAGTTTGTGTGTGCCTTCCTCTGTCTGTTCAGGGAAGTGCTTCTTTCATCAATGGTGCCTTTTGGGGAGAGAGGGAGGGTTGATGTGTCTTCTGATTTTGTGGCTCTCTTTGCTTTCCAAAGGACCCTGAATTTCTATAATGGACTTCTTCTTTTTCCCCCTTAACCATCAAGCTTTGGGAGGATGTGACCTCCCAAGTTACCATCCTCCCTCTGGAAATGGTGCCCACACAAGACAGCCATCTTCGGTCCTGTGAACTTTTCAGCCCCCCCTTTTGTTTCCCCTGCACCTAAGTCTCAGGCTTCTTTCCAGTATTTCCACACTCAGGGTAGAAAGCTCTTTCTGGAGGTGATCTTCATCTGTTCTGCTGCCACCTCTCTTCTCTGGCCAGGTTTCTGCTGATTTCAGATATTTGTTTCCTCCCTGCGGATAAATTGAAGTTTCTAGTGTGCTCCACCTCCTGGTTATGCCATAGGCAGGGCTGGCCTCATGGGCATGCCACCATGCATTTCCATAGGGCCCTGCTGTCAGAAGGGGTTGAATGCTCTGTAGTCACTGTCTTGGAATTCTTAATAATTTCATCTTTGGATTAAGGTTTGGTTAATGAAGTTTGATGGCATGCTGGACACGCATCAGGGCCCTGAATCCCCAATTCATGCATGGTTCTGCCTCCTTCTTTCATTCTGCCTCCTCCTTATCTCTCTACCTTTCCTGGATCAGTTCAGCCACCTGCTCCTGCCGCTGGTCTGTGACCATTGCCCCTCTCTGGCTGGGGCAGCCCAATTGTACGGGCAGGTGGAGGCCTGTGCTCTGTCCAGTCCTCCAGACCCACCAGGGGAGCGGGATCAGAAGAGGTTGGGATCAGGGCAAAGCGGCGGCTGTCCTCGTCCCCGTTTGTCAGTGTCACGGTACATTCAGTGGGTAGCTCAGCGGGGGCCTCGAGTCTACCGCGGATCCAAGCGCAGAGTGTATCCTAGCACAGAGTCAGAATTCCTGGCAGCTTGCCAGTCTGGGGCTGTTGGCAGTGATAGGCCCCTGGGAAGGGGAGATTGGTATCTGTGCCCTGGCTGGGGCCCCTCATTTTCATTTTGTGGTGGGCCCTGCCGATTATTCTTTTGAGCCTTGGCTCTAGATAGGAGTTATGGGTGGTTTCATTTGCTTTCCCAGTTGATCTCTATGGTTTTGGGAGAGATTCAACTGTCCTTTAGTCAACTGTCATTATCTCATGGGAAACCAGAAGTTCATGATTTCTTTTAACTTTATTGAATTTTTTTCAAGTTACAGAACAAGTTAATACTTTTTGCAACAAAACAAACAACATAAATGTGTACAAAGTAAAAGCCAACATTCTGTTTCCCCTGCTCCCAAAGTAACCAGTGTTCACATTGAGTGTATATATGTGATCGTCTCAGCCTTCTATTCACGATCATATCACACACACACACACACACACACACACACACACAGAGTCATGCCAGTGGCAGAAATGCTTATATCTTGACATCCTGAAAGTCCCTCTGTTTCAGTACATATGGATCCAACTCATTCTTTTTAATAACATGGAATGCTCTATATTCATAGTGTAGATTTGTCATAATTCATTTGCTGGTCTCGTCATGATGAATGTTTAAGTTGTTTTTTTGGTGCGATAAACAAGGCAGCTAATAAGCAAATGAGCCTATTACTTTTCTCTTTATAGTTTGTGCTCTTATAGTTCATGTGGATGAATTCTCCAAAGTGGAAGTTGTAGATGCAGGGTATCTTACTTTCCAAAAAGACTAGAGGGATTCACACTCCCACCTGCAGTATATGAATGCCTGGTTCCCTACACTGTTGCCAGCACTGAAGTTACCAGTCTTGTACGTTCTCGTTAATATGAACAGTGAAAAATGATGTCTGGTCTTGATTTATATTTTCCGAATTATTGTGAGGTCAAGTATCTTATCATGTATTTATTAGCCACGTGCATTTCCTCTTCTGTGAATTTTCTCTTCATCCCCTGTAGATTTTTTCTGTTGGAATACTTGCCTTTTTCTTATCAGTTTTGGAAGAGTTTTGTGTATTAGGGAAATTAGCCTCATATGTCATCTGTGTGGCAGGATTTTTCCTTAGTTACCATTTGTCATTTGACTTGATATCTTTGCCATACAGTTATTAAAATTAAATGTGTTGTTTCCTTTCTGGTTTTGTATTTCCTGACTTACTTAAGAAATTATCTCTGATGCTGAGGTTGTAACGTAGTGTCCTAAGTTTCTTACAATTAAAAAATATTTTGAATCCATTTGAACTCTATATATTTTATCTCATATAACTTTTGTTTCCTTTCAGATAGTTAATTATTGTAGCCAGTATCATTTATGAAACAATTCCTTCATTTCCATTTTCATCACTTATTATGTTCCAACATATATTTGGATCTATTTTTAGATTCTCTATTCTGTTCTGCTAATAAATTTGTGTATTCCCATGCCAATAACATCATGTTTTAAATATAAGGACTTTATCATATCATTATATTTGGTGAAGAACATCTCCTTTCACTGTTCTTTATTTTACAAAATTTTCTTGTCGATTCTAATGTACTCTTTCATATGAACTTTAAAATAATTTCTTCCATTTACTCTAAAAATTCTCTTGGGATTTGGATCAGAATTTTATATATTAATTAAAGTTTCAATTTCAATAAAATTTCAATATTAATTGTAAAATATGTATTTTTAAAATATTTATCTGTTTCCTTTCTGGTTTTTATAGCTGTTGTCGCTTTCATGTATGGAATCGGTTTTCTGTTTCAGGTTAGTGTTAGTAGACAGGAAGATTGCTAGTTTTGATGTGTTTATCTTGTGTTATCACCTTGTTAAAAATTGTTCCTCCATTTTGTAGCTTTCAGTGTGGACGTTGGTGAAAAATCTAATACTAATTTTCTCTCTTTTCTAGGTACCTTTGTCTTTCTTAATGTGAATTAATAAAATTTTCTCTTCATTTTGGTAGTTCAAATATTTCAGCAGGGTATGTCTGTGTAAGCCTGAAGGTTTAAGGCTTTCTTTGTTTTCTAAGTTTTCTTGTGTTAGTTCTTCAGCTATGTTTTCATCTGGATCTTTTTTTTCTCTAGAGTTACCGATTTTGCATTTTAAATATTCTGGATCTAGTTCTTTTCTTTTTTGTCTTCTGTGCTGTGATAGATTTTTTATTTGACCTTCTAGGCCAGGGATCTACAAACTTGGGATTGCTTGCCAAATCCATCCTGCTGCCTGTTTTTATAAATAAAGTTTTATTGGAACACAGCCAAGCACATTTATGTGTGTATGGTCTGTGGTTGCTTACATACTACAGTGGCAAAGTTGGGCAATTTCAACAGAGAACATACGGCCACAAAGTAAAAAATATTTACTAACTCGATCTTTACAGAAAAGTTGCCAAGTCCTATTCTATTTTGTTCTTGGGAGTGAATATTCTCCTTCAGTTAGGTTATGGAATTAAAAAAATTTTCCCAAATCTTTTTAGTTTCAGAAAATATTTTTTGTGTCCTAATTACATCACTTTGAGGATTTGCATTTCCTTGTCCATTAATTTTTTAATCTTTTTTTTTTTCTTTCTTTGGTCTCTTATTGGTGAGACTCATCCAATTTCAGTTTGTCCCCCCCCCCCCCGCCCGGACTAAGTCCCTTTTAGGGGTTGCAGATTTTCTTTGCCTGCTTGTAGGCTGGATGCCCTCAGCACCAATGCATTGAGGCCGTGGAAGCTGTCCATGTAGGGTCGCAGTTGGAGGGGATAGAAGACCAGGCCGTCCTTGCCGGGGGCGAGAAGGAGAAGGAGAAGGAACTGTACCTGTCCCCGTGATGATTGAGGAAGGCCTTAGTTCTCCAAACCTGACAGGCAGTGGGGGCGGGGGGGTGAACCAGCCTTTTCCAGCCTGTAAGGATTAAGAATGTTTTAGTTCTGGGGCGCCTGGGTGGCACAGCGGTTAAGCGTCTGCCTTCAGCTCAGGGCGTGATCCCGGCGTTAGGGGATCGAGCCCCACATCAGGCTCCTCCGCTATGAGCCTGCTTCTTCCTCTCCCACTCCCCCTGCTTGTGTTCCCTCTCTCGCTGGCTGTCTCTCTCTGTCGAATAAATAAATAAAATCTTAAAAAAAAAAAAAAAGAATATTTTAGTTCTTCAGGTCCAGAGGGATTGTGAGTCCTCTATCCATAGGGCCTTTCACAGTAAACTGGGAGCTGTAGCACCTCTTCCCAGAATACACGTGTGTATGCACATCCCCGCATATGTGGATGCACGTATTCTGTCTCCTTGGCTTTCTTGGGAAGTCAAATATTAGCCCCAGATGCTGTATACCACAGATTATAGAACTAGGACCTATTCTAGCCTCTTAGGCTTCAGCTGCCCCACGCTTTCTAGGCCTCGGCAAAAGGCTTTTTCTTGTTTTCCCCATTTTAGAGTCACTGAGTGAGTTCAGACGTAGGAAGTTGGGAGACCTCCTTGTTGATTTCTAATTTAGGTATTTATTTTGTTCTTTTGCCCGTCTGACTATGCTGGGAAGGAATAGGTGATATGGGTGCTTATAGTATAGATCAGCTTGGGACCTGACATGTGTTCGGTTAGGAGGCGAGTGGTTCTTGGAGGTGTTCTGTATTTCCACCCACAAGTGAAGGACTACACTCGTGTATGTTATGCATATGTCTGTGTGTATGTACATATGCGCTTGTATACCCCTTCGCAGACACACATCACAGGCCCAATGTTGATCGTAAAGTATTAGAGAGCAAGTACTGCATATGGTTACACCAACAGAGCCCAAACATGAAGGAGAAGTAAACTCCAAAGAGACCAATTGTTCAAGGACCTTGTTTGATAACCTTTATCCCATCTTCTAGAAGTTGCATGAGGATACCTTCTGGCTAATAGATGTTTATCATTGCTGTGCTTTATACAGAAAATGCTAGTTCAGCTGATTACTTGAACTTGTTCAGTTTTGGGGGGTTTCTCTTTGTAACAAGGACTTACAGATTTAGAATGTGATCTGTATTTGTTATTAATCGCTATTTAAGGATTTAGTTCAGACAAGGTGTAATTTAAATTTGTGAGCGTCCTTTATCTCTGTAGAAATGGTTATTTACAATTATTTGCAATTTATCATCATTTAATTATTATTTACAGTAATCAATTTATTTTCACATCTTCAGGATAGTTTTTGCCCTAGAGGATTGTGAACTGGAAATAATATGTGAAAGCAATGACAGAGTCATATTTTTATGTACCACAAAAGAAATGTAACCCTTGTGGGAGCGGTTCTAATGCATTGTTTGGTCTATTTATCATGTCGTGACTACATTTAAATGTGTGGGCAATTTTATTATAAATTCAACATTTACTAGTACATTATTATTGTAATCTCATTTGATTCAATTTCATTTTTAAAATTCTATAGTGGTTTCTGTGAGTCTGGCATAGAGATGATTTTTCTCTTTTACTCTTTTTAACCATACAGTAAATATGCTCTTTTAGTCTTCAGCAACAAGAAGAATATTTTTTCCCTCTTTGTGTTGAGGATAAGGTCAGATTATAGAGAAAGCATACCACATTACAATTTTCTTCAAACAAAGAGAAACTAAATAAATAACTTCTAGGACGTATCCTGAGCTCTATACTGATTTATTCTGTTCTATACCTTCCCTTCCATCTCTGTGTTCAGACATCAGTTTCACTGGTGTTCACAATGGTGAAAATGAGGTACTGCAAACTTATTTCCAGTACACTAAACTTGTAAAGCCTGAGACCCAACTATTACATTTTAGAAAAAAAAAATCAAACCAGAAAAAGGTAGAAGCATGTAGTTTTCTGAACAACGCTCATTTGTTTAGAAATTCAGTTAACAGGAATATTCCATGTTTTCAGTATTTTGTTTAATTGGTATATTGCTTAACTCTGTTATCAGTTTTTTCAGCAACAAGTTACTGAACTTCATGTAGATTTGAGGCATTTTTCCAGGTGCCAGGATAACAAAGTGAACTGAATCATAGTGAACATAGAATATGCCAAGTTAAATCAACCACCAAAAAAAAAAAAAAAAAAAAAGAAAGCAAGAAAGAAAGAAAGCAAGCAAGAAAGAAAGGAAGAGAAAAGTTACACCTAATAAAACAACATAGAAAATAAAATTCACTAAATATTTTTAAAATACTTGGTAAGTCCAAAAGTAGGCAGAAAAAAGTGGGAAAATGGCAAGTGAGGACAGAGAAGACAAGTGGAAAGGAGTGAAAAGATAGATCTAAACATGACCATATCAATAATTATATCAAATGCCAGTGTTTTAAACACCTCAAAAGGCAGAGATTATGAGATTGGATTCAAGAAAAGAATATGGAAAACTGTATGCTGATAACAAATCACCCACCTTAAATACAAAGACACAAATAGGTTAGAAGTCAAATGATAGAAAAGACATATCCTGCTAACACTAATCAAAAGAAAGCTGAAGTGACTACAGTAATAGCAAACAAAGTAAATTTTGGAATGGAGAATATTAACAGTGATAAATATTATCATTTTATAATAAAAAAGGGGTCAATGAATCAAGAGGAAAGAATACTAAAATACAATAATAGGGCTTCAAAATATATTGGAAGAAATACTGATAGAACTTAAAGGAGAAATAGATGAATCTACATTTGTAGTCAGAGGTTTAGCACCTTTTTCTCAATAAGGACTTGGGGAAGAATGTTCCAGGCATAGGAAAAGGTATGTGCAATCATTGAACACTACATCAAAAACTAATGATGTACTATATGTTGGCTAATTGCACATAATAAAAAATAAATTTAAAAAATTAAAAAAAAAAAAAGGTACGTGCAAAAGTCCTGAGGTCTGGAAGAGTTTGTTTTGGAAGAACCCAAAGCAGTCCATCAATATGTATGGAACAGGGTGAGTTGAGAGAGCATGGTCGATGGTAGGCCACAAAAGTAGGCAGGGCTTAGGCTGCATAAGATCTTGTGGACCATGATAAGGGGTTTACAAAAGCACAAAGCAGGTTTGGGAACAAAAGTGTTTGCCTCGATTTCTAACTTTGATTTAATACATATTAATCATTAGGTAGCTCTTAGAATTTCTCTGTGGCCTAAAACTGAAAATAATAACTGACAAAAAGT
Organism: Ursus arctos; assembly: GCF_023065955.2. Classification (NCBI taxonomy): domain Eukaryota; kingdom Metazoa; phylum Chordata; class Mammalia; order Carnivora; family Ursidae; genus Ursus; species Ursus arctos. The sequence continues at coordinate 61,141,968 of NW_026623067.1, forward strand.
GAACCTCATACTTTAAAAGATAGGCTTGACTTGATAGGATACAGAAACAGATTTGTTTCTGTCTTTGAAACCTGTTCTATCAAATCTTTCCATTGGACTGCATCTCAGGGATCTGTCGCAGCTTTGAGTCTTATTTTCAGTTATTGAGGAGGGCACGTGTTGCATGGTGCACTGGGTGTTATACGCAACTAATAAAGCATCGAGCTTTACATCGGAAACCGGGGATGTACTGTATGGTGACTAACATAATATAATAAAAAATCGTTAAAAAAAAAAAGTCCAATCTGATATAAATGGAAACTCCCACCACCCATCGTCCAAAGCAATGCTGCTAATGCTTCCTTCCGCTCAAGGCTGACCTTGTCTTGAAAACCTGCTGCAAGGGAAGGTGTGTGTGGCCTTTTATACCAGTTCTCCTTACTTCACGCCACTACCGCACAGGCTTCCGGTTCCTCAGGCTCTGGGCAGAGAGAATAAGAGATAAAAGGCGGGGGGGATGGGGGTAATTGTGGGGTTTTTTTAGTCTTTTAAGGTTTTTTTGGTTGCTGAATACCTTCTCTCGTGGAATACTTTTTCACTTTTTTGTCTTACCCTCTGGCTCTTCCTTTTTCCATTTTTTGCCTGGGGGAAAGTACTCTCCAGCTGACCTTATTTTTTTTTTTTAATAATTGTTTTAAAGATTTTATTTTTAAGTGATCTCTACACCCAACGTGGAGTTTGAACTTACAACCCTGAGGTCAAGAGTGGCAGGCTCCACCAACCGAGCCAGCCAGGCCCCCCCTCCAGCTGACCTTTGATCATGCCTTTCTCTCTTGGGTCCTGCTCTGAGCAGTACAGCTCCAGCATCTTGGATAGGTCCCTTCAAGGTGATTCAAGTCTGCTGCTGCCTTCTCCGTTGTCTATTTGGCTCATAGGACAGATTACAAACCCTCATTCCACCAAACTGGAAATGTAGGCTTCTCCCACTGTCCTCTCGCCCTCTCCCATCAGGGGCAGCTCTCCGGAACCCTTGTCGCTATCGTATATGCCCCTGCTCCACAGCTTTTCTGCTGGTAGCATTTGGAAGTCTGTGCATTTCCTTCTGCAGCTCAGCAAGAATTCTGCCTGGAAGGGAGACACCAGATTTCTTTCCGCACCTCTGCTGTCTTGGGGGGAATTCTTTTGCTGCTGCCCTCCCTGGGATGTTCTCTTGCTTCCGAGCTCTAAGAAGGAGGGGAAACTCCACTGCAATCCCTACCAAGCCAACAACTGTTTAAACATTCTTCCTCATTCAGCCAGCAAATCTCCAGCCTTTTCTCAAATGGTCTGAGTCTCTCAAATGAGCTCAGGTAGTGCGTAGCCCTATCCTAGTAATTCCTCTGTAGCTAAGTATGGTACGGTGACTCTTATTTCAGCTTTTGGCCATTTAATATCCTGTTACATGTAGAAAAATGTTTGAGTATGTGTATAAAGCTATCATTTACAGTTAATTGTATTAACTGAAATGTGAAGGACCAGCTAATTTGGTCATTCAAGATTATTTTGAAAAACTCTAATACGGCAGTAGAAATTTAAGACCTTGCTAAATTAAGAGTGTTTCTCAGAGATCAGCTCATCAGTTTACAGTCTGGTTTGGAAAGGAAGAGGCCTCTTCCTGGAAGAGGCATTTTTAAAAGTGACATTTATTTTACTTATTTTTCTACAGATTGATTTATTTATTTGAGAGAGAGAGAGAGTGAGAGAGGGTATAAGCTGGGAAGGGGCAGAGGCAGAGGGAGAGGGAGAAAGAGAATCTCAAGCAGACTCCCTGCTGAGTATAGAGCCGGGCTTGATGTGAGCTGAAACCAAGGGTCAGATGCTCAATTGACTGAGCCACCCAAAGGCGCCCCTAAAAAGTGACATTTAAAAATTAGCTACCATTTATGTAAATACTCCTGGAAAATGTTTATGTACAATTTGATGATTTGATAAATTAGGAAATATTAAGTACATCCATAGACATCAGTTTCATAGAATTTGAATATTAATTTCATAATAAATATATATTCTCAGGCATTTTATTGATGATTTCCACTGAGACTCACTTTTTTTTTTTTTTAAGATTTTATTTATTTGAGAGAGCGAGACAGAGTGAGAGAGAGCACAAATGGTGGGGAGGGGTAGAGGAAAAGGGAGCAGGGAGCCTGACATGGGGCCTGATCCCAGGACCCCAAGATCATGACCTGACCCAAAGGCAGACGCCCAACCGACTGAGCCACCCAGGAACCCCTGAGGCTCACTTCTTAATCAATTGTTGGTCCATTTCCCCAAAGTACCCAGTTTCTTTATTGGAAAAGTGATGAAAAATAAAATCATGACTGTCCTAATACCAGCTGTAGACAGAGAAACACAGTAGGAAATATTGATCAAGACCACCCTCCAATTCTGTGGGATTGTGGAGAGACCATTGATTAAGAATATTTGAAAGATTGCTGTATTCTGTTACTTTTAAATGTCCAAAAATAAAAATGGCCTGACATCTTTAAAAAGTTTAGGAAAAGTCTAATGGCTTGTTAGAATTCTCCTGTGGAGGTAATAATACCAACCTGTAGTCTTCCTGAAAAGATCTCACTGTACTATACATACAGATGTGATGGTGAGGAATGCCGTCTCCATGGAGAGGGGGAAAGATGCTAAGAAGGAACTCTAATCCTTTAGCACCTGGGTGGAAACCCAAGGCCTTTTGAGAGGTGGACGTGAAGTGGTTGTTAAAAATGTCTCTTTAACGCAGATCAAGGTATATTGGAAACTAACATGAAATTAAACACTGATTGATAACAGTTTGACAAGACTCTGGGAGCCACATATATTTCTCTGTGTTTTGCTCTCAGTTATGCCATTTTGTTTCTAATTGGTCATTTGCATTTTAAGAAAATAGTGTAACTGATAGTTAGACTCTTAGTCTTTTCCCCACATCAGAGGGTATCTGTCTGTTCATGGCCAGATACCCCTTGTGTTTCATGGGAGCTGCCCAGGTTGTTGGCCAGTGGGTTTGCTCAACACAGCTAGGTCTGTAAAGTGCTAGTGGATGTGTGAGAGAGTCCAGTGATGTGCTTTCCAAGGATATGCAAGAGGGAGAAAGGGGAAGGACTGTCTTGTTCTTCCAAATCCAGATGTCTGACTGGGCCCTGCACCTAACTTTTAGAAGTTTTCCCTTACTTTGCCTTTAGCAGAAAGGGGATTTGCCATGTGTGGATTCAGAAAAGTGTCTTGTGTTCACAAAGAAATCATTTTTATTCCAGTGTAACTTTTTTTTAAAAAAAAGGTCTATTTATGTATTTGAGAGAGAGAGAGTGAGAGAGAGAGAGAACGAGCACACATGCAAGGGGAGGGGCAGGGAGAGAGGGAGAAGCAACTGCCCACTGAGTGCAGAGCCGGGAGGAGGCCTATCCCAGCACCCTGAGATCATGACCTGAGCCTAAGCTTAACCATCTGAGCCACCCAGGTGCCCCTCCTGTGTAACTTTGGAGGGCTTTCCTCTGCAGCTTACTGACAACCTCCTGTTTTCCATTTTTCCTCTCTGCGTCTTTGCCCAGGATCAAATAAGTTGGGCTGTATTTCTTGTACACGAAAAACATTTTCTGTGATAATACTTATGTATTAAAAACAGTGGCAGGAAATGCATATCTTTACTCACTTCATAAATGGTAACAGTATACTTCATGTCTATATTGTGGGTGGTAAAGATGAAGAAACCCTGCATGTGGAAATGGGGGTGGGGCTGGTGAAAACATCTGGTGAGAAAAAAGGGCCAAAAAAGACAGAAAATGAAGAGCAATAGGAGGACAGATGAAACAAAGTGCTCACGGAGACAAAAGGGGACAGAGGAGCCTCCGTGTTTTTTTAACATGTTCTTTAGTATTAAAGTGGTCATTGATTTGCTTGTCCACAATCTCCACATGGGGTTATTAAGCATAATCAGTATTATTTTTCAAAAATAGAACTGAGAGAGGGAAACAGGCGTCCCTATCACTTTGTACCCCTAATGAAATATTGAATAAGTAATCTCTGCTAGAGGCATCATGCTGGGGTTCGTTTTTTAAAACACATGATTGCATAAGAGTAGAAAGTAACAAGGTTGATTGCGTACCCCTTGCACAAAAATTGATTTCCATACTTTATAGTTCTACCTTATTATCAGGTGTGTGCATTTCGTGTCTGTATCGAGTATTCGTGCACAAAATAAATTTCTTTGGTTATATTTAATTTGGCACCTTGTGTTCCCTTTCTTATTCCATATAAGGAATTGGTTGTGCCCCCTTGGTTTTCTACTTTTGTCTTGACTGCACTTATAACATACCACTGTCAGGACCGGTCCTAGAGAGGACGCCAGAGGGACTTGAAGGAGACTCTTGATTTCTTTCCCAAAATCTGTTTTGTGAACCACAAGATTTAAGGACCCTCTTTGTTTAGGAGTAGGTGCCCTCCCCATCCACTCAGGCTCTCCTACCTGATTTCAAGAGGATTAGTACTCATCTGTTTTTCCATTTTATTTGACATGAGGTAGAATATCCTCCACAGAAGACTTTATTCTTTTTTTTTAATGTAATAGTAATTTTTAAAGGCTCTCTTGGAGACTAATTGAAATGGGCATGGTTGTCGCTTCACAGAAATCGATCAAGTCGACTGTAACATGTGCTTTGTAGACAGTGTTGTAAGTTTTCACCAAAATAGAAGCAAATGGAGAAAACCAAGCGTAAGGAATAGTGGGTCATACAGAGGCCGTTAGGAGCATTTTGGATGATCAGTGGCAAGTAGAACAGGGGGGCAAAGATTTAGGGAGAGTTGAGGACAGAATACTCTTTGGTCCAGGAGACAGGGAATATTTTGTCTTTAGTGAGTAAAGAGCAATGGGAAATTTTATTCAAATGCTGATTTTGCCGTGGGTAAATTAATATGTTCGAATGTCTCAGTGGAACATATGTCTTGGAACATATTTAAATAAATAAAAACCTTTGTTTCTTGGATCATATTGAAGTGAGTAAAGGTTTTTACTCTTTGGTACTAACAGTTTTATATTTGATATATTGTTTCTGAAATGGCGTTATAAATTCTGGTAATTTTTCACAGACAACAAATTTGATTCTTTTCTTTGGAAAGACTAAATTACAGGAACTCTTCATCCTGCTCCCTCCCCCACCCCATTAAAATAGGATGATATGAAAATATCGTAATGAGCTTATTCACATGGTTTATTAAAGTTGAGCAGGTTTTACCAGGTCACTGGTAAAGGTTCCCAAATCCCCTCTGATTACCTGGTATTTGGTGCTGTGTAGAGATATATAACTAATTTCCTGATGGGGGTTATTATTATCATGTGACTTATTTATTACTTTTTATAGCAGCTTTATTGAGATTTAATTTACCTACCGTACAATTCACTCCCTTAATGTGTACAATTCAGCGGTACTTTGTGTATTTCCAGATTGTGCAGCCATCACCGTAACCCATTTTAGATGCATCAGCCGTCACTACCATGTTCCTTCTCACTACCACCTCCCAGCCCCGGAACAACACAACTCTTTCTTGTCTCTATGAATTTGCCTATTCTGGACATTTCATATAAAGAGACTCCTACAGTATGTGGCCTTCTGTAACTGGCTTCTTTCGCTCAACATAACGTTTTCAAGGTTCATGCATGTGGTGTATATCAATACTTCGTTTCTTTTTATGGCTGAGTTATATACCATTTTATTTATCCGTTTATCAGTTGATGGACACGTGGGTTGTTTCCACTTTTTGGCTATTATGAAAAATGACGATACAAACATTCATGCACAAGCTTATATATTCACGTATTTTAATTTCTGTGGGGTGTAAACCTAGAAGTGGAATTGTTGCGTGAACTGCGGAGTGAATTGCTTCCATGTTTAACCTTTTGAGGAACGGCCAGACTCGTTTTGCAAAGCACCTGCACAAATTTTTATATCAATCAACAGTATACGAGGTTACAAAATCTCTACATTTTTACCAACACTTGTTGTTGTATTATTTTCTTATAGTGGGGACACTTTTGAGAGTGAAAGTGAGGGCTTATTAATTACATCGGGTATGAACCAGGTGTGAATATCCCAAGCTAACCAGGAAGTTTGGTTATTCGAGAACTCTGGGGAATGGAGTCCTGTTCAGAGGAGCAGAAGCGGGGAAGGTGGGAGGGCATTTCAGGGGAGTGGAGATGAGTGCCAGGAAGTAGTAGCAACTGGACGTAGTCAGCAAGAAGGACATGTGCAGGTTTATCATAATGTCCTAAGGGTAGTTATTCCCGTTTGTGATGATCAAATCTATATTTATTTTGAAAGAAATCAAGGCCCTTAAAATCATTTTTCTAGGCCACAAGTGTATTATTCTTTTTTTTTTTTTTTTAAGATTTTATTTATTTATTCGACAGAGATAGAGACAGCCAGCGAGAGGGAACACAAGCAGGGGGAGTGGGAGAGGAAGAAGCAGGCTCACAGCGGAGGAGCCTGATGTGGGGCTCGATCCCATAACGCCGGGATCACGCCCTGAGCCGAAGGCAGACGTTTAACCGCTGTGCCACCCAGGCGCCCCACAAGTGTATTATTCTTAATAGTAGGATAGGGTGGTAGATCAGCTCTGTTCAGTAGGTGAAACAACCCTACCCAGGAGAAGTATAAACCATTTTGTCCAAAATTGGCTCCAGTGGCAAATATGTAACGGGAAATCTAATCAGACCTTTAACTACTCTTACTGTAGGTTGTTACCAGGGACATTCTTTGGACTTTGAAGTGCATCCGTCTCCTGGTTGTTTATGCAGGTTATTAGACCTTCAGGTGTCACGGATTTTTGTCAACGTATTCCTTTTCTATGTTGTTAGTGACCGGCTTGAGAGTGTTCTTATAAGATGTCGTGTGAAGGGGCCTCCAGCCCTGCAATCTGTCGTTCTGGCCGTGGACTCGTCTGGCTGGCACGTAGCTCACGGTCCTCTTGAGGGCCGGCTGCGGCCATGCCTAGAGCACATCAGCTGGCCCAGAAACCGAGACAGCATGAATAATGGTGGTGTTGGCACAATAAATACATGCTGGACTTGAATGCCCACAAAATATCTTCTTTCTAGATTAGATGAACTGCTGTTATGTTAGCTTTTATCTATTGATGAAAACGGTTTATCAAAATCTTGCCTGTTCCCATTTGCTGCCCGAAAGCCCAGAGCTGAGGGGTCTTTTTGGTTTCACCAAAGTAACTCAATTCATCAATATCTTTAATATAACATTTACAGTTCTTCTTTCGATTTTTAAGTTGTATTTTTAACTGTCCTGATCTTACAGGTTGTTTTTTTTTTTTTAATTGTAAGCTACCTTTGAACTTTTAAAAATTCTTACCCATAAAATATCACTGTCTTCTCTCCAGAATGATAGGCCTCTTGAAAATCTCATGATTTGATTTAGTTAAGTAGCTCTTCTAAGAGGTGCCTTCCTTCTCGGGGCTCTCTACCACCTGAGGTCACCTCTTGTTTGTTTGTGCCAGGGACATGTAAGGAGAGTAACTCTTCTGAGTGTTCTTCCAGAATTTAATTAGAAAAGGCAAAATGCTTGATAAAGAGGCTCTTCTCTCAAGATTAAATATCCTGTGGGGAAAATGGGCTGAAGTTTAAGCTGCAAGCTCTTCTGAGATAATTCACATTGTCCTTGATTAAGATGTATAGATATGGAGTAGTCTCTTTATTTGTTCTTCTTTTCTAGGGAACAGGTAAGAGTACACACAGCCTGTGAACCCCGAATGAGAACCGCCCTGCTCCTGAGCCCTTTTGGAGAGCTCAGCTCAAATTCTGCTTTGACCAGGCTGCTCGGGGAATAAGGGGACATGGCCCTAGCATGTTGGGGTGGGCCTGGGAAGGGCCTCCGGCCTTTGGGAAGCCTGCTGCATAGCAGCCTTGTCCCCGAGGTGGAAGAGACGTGCGGTCAACCCTCATTGTTTGTGCTTTCTGTATTTGAGAATTTGCTTGCTTTCTAAAATTTATCTGCACCCCTAAAATCAATACAGTGCTTTTGTGGTCACTTGTGGACACAGGCAGCGCGGTGAAAAATGTGAGTCACCCGCCGGGTCTGTCCGCAGCTGCGGCTGAACAAGGCGAGGCTCCGCCTTCTTGTTGCAGCTCTCACACTGCACACGAGCATGCTTTCTCCCTGTCTACTTACTGTCGCGTTTGTGACAGTTTTGCGCTTTCCGCTGGTGATTTCCCTGGTTAGCGTAGCCCTCCAGCACCGTGCTGGAGTGGTGTCTAGTGTTTCTAAGTGCAGGAAGGCTGGGATGTGCCTTATGAAGCAAGCACACGTGCTAGAGAAGCTTCGTTCAGGCAAGAGTTACAGTGCTGGAGGCCGTGGGTTCGCCGTTAATGAATCACCTTAGTAAACGAGATGTGTTTCAACAGAAACACACCGAAAACAGGGTTATATTTGGATGAGATGACAAGAATGTTGTAAACAGAGGCTTGCAGGAACCTAGCCCTGTGTTTGTCCTAGGCACAGTGCTTCGGTGTGTATTAATTCATTGTTTGCGGGGACTCGTAGAACGTAACTACTGTGACTAACGAGAATCAGCTCTCTCTTCCTCCCCTCTTGGCGTTCCGAGTTTGCGAGTCCTCGTCAGCCCTCCAGGGTGAAGTGCACGGGGCTTAGGATTTCTTGGGTCTGTTGATCTGTTTCTCTGGAGAATTCCACTTGACCAGTTATAAATACTATAGGGTGTTGAACTGAGCTTTTGAAAACCTTGTCAGGAGCACCTGGGTGGCACAGCGGTTAAGTGTCTGCCTTCGGCTCAGGGTGTGATCCTGGAGTCCTGGGATCGAGCCCCACATCAGGCTCTTCCGCTATGAGCCTGCTTCTTCCTCTCTCACTCCCCCTGCTTGTGTTCCCTCTCTCACTGGCTGTTTCTATCTCTGTCAAATAAATAAAATAAAATCTTTAAAAAAAAAAAAAAGAAAGAAAACCTCGTCAAAGTCATCTGCAAGGTCTTCGTTCCAAATGTTGAGCCAGGCTTGAACCAAATGGAGAACTTAGCCTTTGCTCAAGCTTCTCTCAGTACTGTTTTCCTGGGATGGGGTAAGCGCATAGGACGTGTTTCTGTTCATATACTGGGCATTCATAATGTGGAAAAATACATGTCACTGTAGAACTGAGGAAAGAATGACTTATTGAGCATCGGATTACACAACGTTGTAAATCCAGAGAAGATTATTAACAATAAAACTTCAAATGCTGAAAGACGATATTTAGTGAACGAATTTCATGCAAACAAATCATTTCACAGTCTCCAGTGTAGAGGGCTTTGAATGTGTTGAATAAGAGAGCATAATATTCCCTCACAAATTTTGATAGGGCAATCTGTAGTCTTAGTTCTTATTTTCTTACTTTTCTCTCTGAAGAGTTTTCCTGAACAAGAACGTTTGGTAGGCTAATAATTAGTACAAAATATTGATGAAAAAAGAAAACATCAAAATATGTGTACTCATGAGTTTTCAAAAATTAACTACAGAATTTGATTTATTCTATTTCCTGTAAGCCCATTTGGCACACTTTCCTGCGTTCCGATTTACTTGTCGGTCATTTGATCCATTCACGGACTCCCACTTCATGGAGGTTTAGCACCACTGCTAAAAATAGCAGGAAAACATTGAACAGCAGTGAGGGCGTCGCCTCGTTTTTAAGTGTGTGTCTCGCTCCCTGCTGCCCCTGCCCTGGTGTGGGGGGGGGACTGCTGCCTTGAACATCCCACCCCAGGCAGACCTCAGCAAGGGTGGCGGGATGAGTCTTTCTTCTGGAGGCTGACACAGGTGGAGCTGCCCTGCTGGTGCCCACCCGCTTTGGAGACCACTGCCCTGAGTCTCCTCCCTCTCTAACTTGCATTGTTCCCTGCTCTTCATCCTAACCAAGATCTTTTTTTTTTAAGATTTTATTTATTTATTTATTTGACAGAGAGAGAGAGAGAGCCAGCGAGAAAGGGAACACAAGCAGGGGGAGTGGGAGAGGAAGAAGCAGGCTCCCAGCGGAGGAGCCTGATGTGGGGCTCGATCCCAGAGCACAGGGATCATGCCCTGAGCCGAAGGCAGACCTTAGCGACTGTACCACCCAGGTGCCCCCCCTTTTTAAAAGATTTTATTTATTTGACAGAGATAGAGACATCCAGCGAGAGAGGGAACACAAGCAGGGGGGATCCTAACCAAGATCTTAATCACGTTACTCACACGCCTCATCAGGCATCATGTTAATGCAATCCCCAGGCAAGTGGGACCCCACCCCAACTTTCATGGGGTTTCTTGTATGACATTGAAGCAGAGTGACCTGAAACAAGGAGATCCCCTACAAGAGCAGTCAGAAGGCAGAGTTCAGGTGAAGGCAGTGCCTTTAGTGAGCAAATGCATTGTCTCCAGGTGAATTGGGAAATTGTTTAGTTTGAGATTAGAGTGTTTCCTGTAACACACAACAGTGAGCAGAATCTTTGAAGAGATCTCCTTACAGAACAGTGTGTATTTACATGCCAAATTGTCTTAGTGATTGTCCTTGTTTACCAGGTTAAGAAAAAACAAAACAAAACTGGTGGAAGGGTGACTGGGCACTAGCAATGGGAGAGGTGATTTGGCTAAAGGGTAGTGACTGCCACTGATCATTAAACAGCTTCACTGACCTTTGTGCTTTCTATGTCTCATTTCCTCCCATGGTTCCTCTTAAACCTTCATGCCTGCCTCTACTTTGTGTTCTTAGCCCTGGAGCTAGCACCTGCTAAGAGATGGGCAGATGTGATGATGGTGCTTGGATGAGGGCTCCTGGAGCTTCTGAATCTCAATCTTAATTAGTCACCCTGGCACAGAGAATAGAGACTGTTGATGGCTCTTGATGTTAAACCTTGGCTCCACATCCAAATCTGGGACCAAGAAATCTCCCTCCACTGGACCATGAGGAGAACTCCTCTGGCAGAAGGAAGAGCCAACCAGAGATACCGTTCCCATCTGAGGTGTCCAGCAGGGCTGGCCGGGTCCACGCTTTCTCGGCGTGGCTACGTTCTTGGCCTTGCTTCCTCACCAGCTGGACGGGAGTCAGGTGGGCTCCGGAGTCACACAGGAAATCAAAAATTTCCTGAAAACAGTGCCCTTCCCAGTGTAGAGCAGAGGTTCAGCCCTCCCATTTGCTCAGGAATCAAGTTGGCCCTGGGAGGCATCACTATTCATGGAATTCCTGAGATGAGGACATTGTGGAAACATCGACCAAACTCCCAATAGAGGGGACTATAAAATGTAAGGGGCTGTGGTATAACTGCATTTAAATGGCAAGGCCCTGCTTTTGTCTTGCCTCTTCCTGAGTCACTCCAGTGATGGGCCACCAACGTCAAGAAGTAAAGAAAAGCACCTGGGTGGTTCAGTTGGTTAAGCATCTGACTCTTGATTTCGGCTCAGCTCATGATTTCAGGGTTGCGAGATCAAGCCCCCTGCTGGGCTCCGTGCTCAGCAGGGAGTCTGCTTCGCTCCCTCTTCCTCTCCCTCTCCCTCTGCCCCTCCCTCAGCACACACGCACGCTCTCTCTCTCTCTGAAATAAATAAATCTTTTTTTTTTTTTTTTAAAAAGAAGTAAAGGAAAATGACAATTTATAAGAGACCATAGGATTTCCCTGTTGCCAGATCAATGATGGACAGTGGAGAATGTGGTGGGTTAGGGGTGTAGACGGGACAGCCAAAGGCATGGAGAAAAATCTTTCCAATTTCAAGTTGAACTATGAAATTAAGGTAGTGACAAAGTCACAGGGACAGTTTATTTTTGAGAATATGAAAGTGGACATTTGGACAGTTCCCAAAGGTATTCACTACTGCCAATAAGAGCCACCATTTCTGGAAGGCCGAACCGGTGCCAGATGCGTCTTATACATCCTCATCTAATTTTCTCAGCAGCCACTTTACGATGATAAAACTGGAGCTTAGAGCAGGTTATCTTAGCAGGGGGATCTTAGGGGGGAGGAAGAATGTCAATCCAGTCGGTGTGACTTGGAGAATCTGCTCTCTCAGAGTCTTGCTACTCCAAGCGTGATCCTAGGAACAGCAGCATTGGAAGCCTGTTAGAAATGCAGACTCTTAGGCCCCATCCTCAAAAAGACTAACCAACCTGCATTGTAACAAGATGCCCAGGTGGTGTGTGTACATGTGAAAGCTTGAGAACCCTGGTCTGAACCAATGCCCTCACTGTCCCTGGAGGATAGGATGTTGGCTTGGTGCTCTGGTTTTGGCAAAATCAGGGGAGCAGGATGAGGGCAGGAGCAAGAGGATGGATTGGAACAGCAGTCACAGGAATATAATGGGCTGTATTAAGAGAAAACTTCTTTTGGGGTGTCTGGGTGGCTCGGTCGGTAAAGTGCCTTTGGCTCAGGTCATGATCCCAGGGTCCCAGGATCGAGCCCCACATCGGGCTCCTTGCTCAGCAGGGAGCCTGTTTCTCCCTCTCCCTGTGCTTCTCCCCCTCAACACTCATGCTCGCTCACTCTCTCTTTCGTGTCCTCTCTCTCTCAAAGAAATAAAATCTTTTTGAAAAAGAGAGAGAAAGCTTCTTTCTAGAAGGTTATGATACCTATTAAGTCACAGGTTAAGGTTTTACTGCGTAAAGGCTTCAAATGAGTTGATATAATTGTGCCTTCCAGAGAGAACGCCCAGGTCACCTCAGCTGACTCTGCTTCTTCTCATAGTCACAGCTCCCCAGTCTCTTGGGAGTGTCCTACCACAGTTGGCTGATCTGGTGTGAAAGGACTTGCAGTGCACTGAGCATGACCTGCTTTTTCATAGCTTGGTGCCCTTTGTACATGCAGTTACTTTTCTTTCTTCTTTGTCTGGCTTGTCCTTTAAAACCTCCGTTAGAGAGCTATTCTTCTGAATAGCCTCCTTGGACCCCCCCCCCCAGCCCCGGTGTGATTGAGAGCCCCCACTCTCCATGGTCCCATTTGCCACGCTGCAAGGTTGTGGCTGGTATGGGATCTTTGGAGGCCTTGGCGTGATGCCTGACACAGAGTACTCATGAACACCAGCATCTGCTATTGGCCCCGGAACAGGCACGGGGGTAGCTGAGAGTAGAAGAACCCAAGGCTGATAAGAAGTGGCACTGTATAAAGGGAGCATGACCTGCTTTTTCATAGCTTGGTGCCCTTTGTACATGCAGTTACTTTTCTTTCTTCTTTGTCTGGCTTGTCCTTTAAAACCTCCGTTAGAGAGCTATTCTTCTGAATAGCCTCCTTGGACCCCCCCCCCAGCCCCGGTGTGATTGAGAGCCCCCACTCTCCATGGTCCCATTTGCCACGCTGCAAGGTTGTGGCTGGTATGGGATCTTTGGAGGCCTTGGCGTGATGCCTGACACAGAGTACTCATGAACACCAGCATCTGCTATTGGCCCCGGAACAGGCACGGGGGTAGCTGAGAGTAGAAGAACCCAAGGCTGATAAGAAGTGGCACTGTATAAAGGGAGCAAAAATAACCAAAGTCCTAGCAAGACGCATATCGATCTGGTGACTGTGAGTTTTCTGTGCTGAGAAAGGAAGGGCAAGAAGGCAAGAGAGAGGCAGTGGAATGGTTTTGAATGGATCTGTTTGCTACAGGGTCACTGACAAGGTGAGGAAGAAAAAAGGCATCAATCAAAACAAAGTAGCTTATCCAATGTATCCTACTTTTAAGAAAGCTTTGTATTTGTTACAGGAGTCAGGACAAATTTATGACGTGGCAGAGTGGTTTTTTTCAGGTTATAGATACTTTGTTGTGTTGTATTGAAGCTTTGTGATCAAGGTACTGTGCACAGCTCCCATTTATGCACATTTGATAGAACCTGGAGCCTAATTTTACCATTTGTATAGTTATTTTTATAGTTATTGAATCTGAGCTCCTATCCTGTTAATTCTATCTCTAATTTATTTCAAATCAATTTCTTGAACAGGCATGTAATAGCCTATTATATCATTCTTCCCATGGGAAAATATAATCAAGTTTCTTAATTTAGTTTTAAAAAATTCCCTAAACATCTGTTACCTGGAAAGCACTATGAACAATGCTTTTGAGGGATACAGTCATGAAACAGAAATTACCCTTGTCCTTCAGGGAGCTGGCAGCCTAGGAGGGGAGACGTCCCCGGTAGACATGACTGTAAACTATGTAAGTCATGCTTTAAGAGAGGTGGGATAATATGTTTATTGAGGGAGAATAATTCGCTTTTGGCTGGGGGTAGGAGTAGGTGATAAAAGCTTTGAAGCAAAGGTTGTTGTTCAACTTGACCTTGAGGTTGAGTCTGGGCTTGACAGGAATAAATAAGGTAAGCGACATTCTAGGTGGACAAAATAGTTTATAAAAATAAGTTTTTATTTTTCACAAACACACTGTGATGAAAAGAGAGGACTGCACGTGGTTCCATTTTTAGACAAAAGTTTAAGTACCCATGAAAAGGAGGAACTACCATTTAACGAACACCATTGGTACGTGTATATTATCTCAATCAACTGTCTCAAAAACCTGATGAGGTGGGGAGGTATTATTATCCCCATTAACAGGTAAGGAAACTGAAGTTCAGAGAAGTGAATCATTTCACTTACGGTCATGTATGTAGTACGTGGCAGGGCTGGGATTCAGGCATAGATCGGTCTGATTCCAAAGCTCATGCTCTTTCTACTACTTCTGGCTACTTTCCCGTGGGCCTGTTCACACATTGACTATTATTCATTCATTCATTCCACAAATATTTGTCGAGTATCTAACGTGTTTCAGGGACTGTGCTAGGCACAGGGGCTGCTGCCGTGAGCTAAGTTGTAGGTTCCCTGGCAACACAGCCATGCTGTGCCAGGTTTCTTGCTTAATGTATGGGACACATGGAGAAGCAAATAACATCTTGACATTTCTGGTACATTACGGTTTCCAGTTAAGAGGACTGATTTGTTTTATTGATCTCATCAAATATCTTAATTGATTACCCTCATCAAATCATTAGAAAAGGCACAGTTCTGAGAAATAATAGATGGAAAAATAGAGAATATTTAGGTGTCATGGTTGGAACACCTACAACTTAAATATTTTATGGAAACATTAGTATTTCAGCAGTTGTTACACCTGAGTGCCCAAGAGCATACTTCACCTGTGCAGATTGTGATATAGATAAAAGCCCATGTAAGTGTTTGAGAAATTTCGTTGACAACTAGATGAAGTTATGTATCAGAAATTTAATCTACTGGCCTGTTTCTTTATTTTTAAAAATATTTATTTATGTATTTATGTATTTATTTATTTATTTGAAAGATTTTATTTATTTGAGAGAGAAACAGAGACAGAGCAAGAGCAAGAGCAGAGGGAAGGAGGCAGAGGGAGAGGGAGAAACAGACTGCCCACTGAGCAGGGATCCCGATGGGGGGCTCGAGCCCAGGACCCCGAGATCATGACCTGAGCCAAAGGCAGACGCTTAACTGACTGAGCCACCCAGGTGCACCCTGGCCTGTTTTTTGTTTTTTTTTTAATCTTTTGAAAATACTGAGAAACAAGAAGTGAAGTAAGAATCACCCATAATATCACCAGTCAAAAGATATATATATTTATTTTATATGTACACACACACACACACACACACACACAGACATATTTGTTTCTCCATTTGTCCCATACATATATGAAAGTCTGTCTCCCTGGGGAGCCTGCTTCTTCCTCTCCCACTCCCCCTGCTTGTGTTCCCTCTCTTGCTGGCTGTCTCTATCTCTGTCAAATAAATAAATAAAATCTTTAAAAAAATATTAAAAAAAAAAAAAAGAAAGAAAGAAAGTCTGTCTCCCTGATAGCCTACTCCTCCAGCCCCACCCAGAGGTAAGCCCTGGTAGCTATGTAGTTTCTCCTTACTGAATGGTGACTCAGACTTACTCCTTACTCATAGTGACAGGCCGATTTATATAAGTTTTTGTATACACTCTTTATTTGATTCTTTTACAAAAACAGGGCCATTACTTTATTTTCATTTTTCTGCCATTTGCTTTTTAAAAATTTAACATAGCTTTGGGCCTGTTACTTAACATCTCTTTGACTCTGAAGGGAAAGTCTTAAGGTTGCTCTGACGAAGGCACAAACACAACGGGGTTAGCAAGCTGTGGGCAGGGCTGTGAAGGCGGCCTGTGGTCAGTTTGGGGGCAGCATTCTTCAGCCCGTGAAGCCTGGAGTAAGAGAAGAACAGCTTGACTTGACTAAAATACTACCAGAGAGTCTGAAGCAGTTGTGGATTTGCTTTCTAACTGCTATGCAATTTTTCTTACTCTGTGAACTTGTAAGAATCCACCCACGCTACAAGTCAGACTTGACAAATTGTGAGAAATTGTTATGAGGATTATAAGTCTTTGTCTTCGAAGTGCAAAGTGCTTACAAGATATTTCTTAAAATGCCCTAGCTGGAAAAACTACAGTGTAAGTGTCTTATGAAAACATCAGGATTTTAGGATTTTAGCAGTTGGTATACCTGAGTGCCCAAGGGCATACCACACCTAAGCCGTGTGGACCGTGTGGACTGTGATGAATTTCATTTATGTATCTCAATAAGGAAAAAAAAAATCTAACTACATGGGACTGGAAAGCTCAAAAGTCATCATTATCCTATGAACACACCAAAGGGAACTTAAAAATGATATAAATGGGGTGTAAATATCTATATTACTATCCTCTAAACTGAAGCAAATATCATGTGTGTGTTTATGTTATGTTTCAACTTAATTACATGAAATAATAAAGTCTGAAATATGGGTATAGTAATCGTGTGATGAATTGCCTGAATTACTCGAGTGATTGTTTAAGCCTCCACTCCATTTGTTTGTAGACTTCTGTGGAGCTTAGTAAAATTATCTGAAAGTGGTTTCTTGGGTATGACATTTCCATGTGCACTACTCCATTTAGCATTTAAAATGTGGTATTACACTGGTCTCTTTTCTGTTCTGTAAATAATTCAAGTCTTTTCTGGCCCCAGGGCCTTTGTACCTATGGTTCCTTTTGCTTGACTGCTAACACTTCCCTACCCCCTCAAGGCAGAATAATGTCTTTGTACACTTTAGGTCTCGGCTCAAAGGCTTCCTCCTCAGAAAACATCCCAGATCACCTTACCTAGAGCATCTTCTCCCTTTAGTTACTCTGTATCGTACTATCAGATTTATTTCCTCTATGGCACTTGTCACAGTCTGTCATTATCATGTTTGTCTGCTTACCCCTCCGTCTTGGCACATAGTTGATTGTTCGGTAAATACCTGTTGAATGAATAAAGGGCTTCACTGGTCATTCTTCCTTCCTTCCTTCACTCCTTTGTTAATCCTTAATCCGTTCAGCATCGGAAACACCGGGACCACGTGTCTGTAGTGTCTCAGTCACTGTACTGGGCTCTGGGGATGGCAAGAAGGTGGGGCTCAGCAAGTGAGCTCAGTGAAATTCTCAGATAATTGGTACTTAGCCCCTCAGATACCAAAAGCAAATATTGGAAATGAATGGATAAAAGATAAAGCGGTAGGATACTGGACAACAATCTCCTTTAAACATATTATGTGTACATCTCTTTCTCAAGTAGAAAGACCTCGCCTTGTCAATGCACAGTTCTCATTATGAAGTGCCCTTACGGTGTTCTTTTATGCACATTTCAGTTTTGCTCCACGTCCACAGGGCAGCCACTTCCCGTGCCGTCATCCGACAGTCGCTCCAGTGACAGCCCCTTCCCGGTCTCTAGATACGGGAGTGCTAGTCACTGCTCTCCCGGGTCCAAAGCAAGAGAGTTAGGGTGGTTGTTCTCCCAGGTTTCCTACCGCGTGTGAGCGACTGACGTTATCCAAGTAAGACTGATTTCTCTGAGGGGCGCTATGGTAGAAAACAGGAGATTCTCAGAAAGTTGCATTTATAAAAAAATATCACGAACTTCTAAAAATCTTATTATAAAGTCATCTGTGTATTTCACTCTTCTGAAGTCATCTTTGTGAGGTGAGATTTATATTAATGAGGTATTGCTCAGATGGCCTCTGTCAGTGCGTGTGTAGGAAATAGCTGTTCTCTATGCCTGCGATTGTGAGAATCTCTATGCCTGAGATTCTGAGCAAAAGCTCAGACCGTCTTCAGTGCAGGAAGTTCTTCTCTGGGTTCCCTGTTGGTGCTTCCTGTTTCCGTGCTTCCATCCTAACCCCCGTCACAGCGTATCTCCTAATAGTGGTAGCATCAAATGTTGCAGGATGTCCTAGGTGTATTTGGTGCGATTTTACTTCCGGATTTGTTCCTCTTGAGAAGAAAAACACACTTTCTGCTTCTTGTCCAGAATTTAGGCTTACTTTCCAGAAGCTGTATTTCTGAAATTTGTGCCTAGTTTTTATTATATCTGGTACTTTGCCTGCTATTTCTCTTTGTTCTCTTCCATCTATTTTCCTGGAATTGGAGATGAGAGACGCTGAGTTATCAGTGCAGTGTCCCCCACATCACAGCTCTCTCCTGCCTCTTTTACTTGCTGCAGTCGGACACCAAGGACTCCCAGTGAGCACATTTTCCATATGGGTGAGACTTACTCTGTTAACCACTAAAAACGTTAAAGTAATTATCATTTTAATCCTTTTGGAAATACAGTTCACAATTTCTCATTTCTTTTTTTTTTTTTCCCAAAGATTTTATTTATTTATTCTACAGAGAGAGAGACAGCCAGGGAGAGAGGGAACACAAGCAGGGGGAGTGGGAGAGGAAGAACCAGGCTCACAGCAGAGGAGCCTGATGTGGGGCTCGATCCCATAACGCCGGGATCACGCCCTGAGCCGAAGGCAGACGCTTAACTGCTGTGCCACCCAGGCGCCCCGCACAGTTTCTCATTTCTTAAGCAAACTCTGCAGAACACATCCTTCTGGAGTCAAGGCCAGCCTCATGAACCTCCATTATTGTCTGAGGCCAGGAGGCCAGGGTTTGGAGGCTGAGGTCAGCAGAGCTGTTTCCCTGGGCACCAAATGCTCTTACATTTCTCTCTGTCTCTGCCTACCACTCTCTGCCATTTCCTAGGACCACCGCTGGGTCTCTGTGGCTTCTGATTTTGTCCTCATTGTACATATAATCAGCTGAGTTAGAGCCCACGTTTACCTCTACCTCTTCTAGAGAAAAAAGCCCCCTGGGTGATCCTCTGTTCAGTACCTGGGCCATTGTCTTGCACTTCGTGCTCTGGCTAGGTCCTGGTAGGTAGGAACCTGACTCCTGGCTAGGAAGAGAGTGTGATATCATCCCAAGTTGTCATTAAACATCCTCCACCCTCATGATGGCCTCGCTCGAGACTATCCATCTTAGTTTTTCAACCACTGAGTTCCCCTGAGATGGAAATCCCAGGGACAAGTCTCTTTGAAGAATTCTACTTGAGATCACAGCAAGACTCCATGCTGTTTTCAAGAGGGATACATTTTAAAAATATTTCAGTGGATAGTTTTGCATATTAATACTAACACTGAAAGCAGAATAAACTCAATCTTCATCATTTTAATTTCTCTCTTTCCAATAAACACCAGTTTAATTTAAGTCAGTATTTCAAAAAATGCTCCAAGTTCACCCACTGTTTGTGGCTCCTGTTACTCCTGGTTGTGACAGTGCTTGGTTTAGTACCTTAATTATTATAAACTCTGAAATGAAATAAATATAAACCAGCTTATGGAATCATTTTAATTGCCTTCTTTATTGTTTCTGTTGCATCCATAACTATATTTCTGTGTTACATTTCACTAACTACTGGTGATTATGTGTAGTTCTGATGAGTGCATATATGTAATAAAAATAAGAAAAGAGGATTTAGATTCAGTGGGGACATCACCAAAAAAATAAACTTGTTTAATTCCGTATTTCCAATTCTTTGATGATGTGATTATAAACAGGATAATTTTTTATTGCGTTTACAGAAGGTGAGGTGTGGGGCGCCTGGGTGGCGCAGTCGTTAAGCGTCTGCCTTCGGCTCAGGGTGTGATCCCAGCTTTCTGGGATCGAGCCCCACATCAGGCTCCTCCGCTGTGAGCCTGCTTCTTCCTCTCCCACTCCCCCTGCTTGTGTTCCCTCTCTCGCTGGCTGTCTCTCTCTCTGTTGAATGAATAAATAAAATCTTTAAAAAATTTTTAAAAAAAAGGTGAGGTGTGACTTGAACAAGAGCTGCTATTCCCATGTCAGCTGCTTTTATTTGATACTGTATTTTTCCCTCTTGATGTTCTTGATGTGGTATCCCTTTAATCCGTCTGGAGTCCGTGACGCTGCTGCAGCTCTCAGCTTCCCAGTGTCTATGGGTGTGCGCCACGGGCACTGAAAGAACAATCGTCCTTGGAGCTCCTTCTCACCTTACTGTAGCCCCCCCCCACCCCTTTTTTATTTTTATTTTTTAAAAGATTTTATTTATTTATTTGAGAGAGAGAGAGAGAGCACGAGCAGGGGAGAGGGAGAAGCAGACTTCCCGCTGAGCAGGTAGCCCGATGCGGGGCTTGATCCTAGGACCCTGGGATCATGACCTGAGCCGAAGGCAGATGCTCAACTGACTGAACCACCCAGGTGCCCCTCCCACCCCCTTTTATTAAAGTCATCATTTATTGGGGACTTTGGGCAAGGTGCTGTGTCTCAAGTGTTTCCCAGACATCGCTTTGTTTAATTATCACAAGAACCCTGTGATGCAGATATTAGTATTCATGTTTTACAAATATGCAAACTCAGAAAGAGTGAGTCACTTTAGGGTTGCCCATCTAGGTGGTGACAAAGGTGTCAGGGGAAGACAGGTCTTGCATCCAAAGCCTGCCCTTGACTCCTTACCCTGAACATGCCTCTCTGAACTAACTTTGCATTTTCAGTAAAGTGAGAGTGACAATCCTTATGTCACCCGTGCCTCCTTAATCTGGACAGAGGCAGACCCTGAGATTTGGACTACCAGCATGTCTCCATCCCCCAAGCACCGCCCCAGGCTGGCACTATGGTCCCAGCTTTTTTTCCTTTCCCTCCTGGCTTTGGGGGATGCACCTTCCCAAGGAGGGACAGCTGGGGAGAGCTTCTAAGGAACCAGCTGACTCTCTCAGGTAGCCTGGCTCTCACCCCTACGTCGTGCTGCCCCTTGGACAAGAATAGAGCTGGAAATTAGCAAACGTTGCCTGAGTTTGAATTTTGCTGATCCTGTCGTGATATATCACTAGACATTCCAGGCTAGAAGTCAGGCATTAGAGTGCACTGGAGGGCATCCTCACACCCCCATGCTACCTGGAGACCTTTCCTTCTTTCTGCTGGCCCTGGTACCTTCTGGAGCCTTCTCTTTCCACTGTGGAAGCTGTGCCGGCAACACATTTGGAGGACAGCAGCTGGAGTTTGGGGAAAGGCTGTTAAGCTCTGAGTCATCTTCTCCGACAGAAGATTCTGTGTCCTGGTGGAGCAAGGTCCCGCAGACTCGGGAAAGTTGGACATCGAGAACTCTCTGCCTGGCGGCCTGAGGCAGGAGCCCGATGTGGCAGTATGTGCCAGATGGGTCGGAAGATCTGAGCTGCTTCAGAAGGCTTCCTGGGTAAGGCTGTTCTGAATCCCCCTGAATGGAACCATAAAATGCCAAGCAAAGGAAGGTGTCATGAGAACAGAACCTCACCCCTAGTCTGACCTTCGGGAGTGCTCCCCAGGGCTTCCTTTGGGGGGAAGTGTCTCCTCCAGAGCTTTCCAACCTGGGCCTGCTGCACCAGGACACCACAGGTACACTGTACATTCTCCCAGACTAAGAGTTTATTAAATTCCATGTATTTTAAATATATTTTAGTAATAAAAGGGTGGATATACACTATTGATGAGAGTTTATGAATTTTGGATATCTTTCACATTATGTTCGTAAGCACTGAGGTAGTTAATTTTTTTAGTATAGTGTCTTTTTAGAGCAGTTTCAGATTCACAGAAAAGTTGAGCTGAAAATACAGAGATTTCCCATAAAGTGCACAGCTTCCCCCATTATCAGCGTCCTGCACCAGAGAAGTGTGTCTGTCACAAGTGATGAACCCACACTGACACATCAGAATCACCCAAGTTCGTAGTTTACAGTAGGGCTCGCTCTGGGGGTTGTACCTTGTCTGGGTGTGACAGGTGTATCATGACGTGTATCCCCCATTATAACATCAGACGGGATAGTTTCACTGGGCCGGAAATCATCTGTGCTCCGCCTTGCTCGTCCCACCTTCCCCCCAGCCTCTGCCACCACTGGTCTTACTGTCTCAATAGTTTTGCCTTTTTTATAATGTTATGCAGTTGGAATCCTACAGTATGTACCCTTTTTAGGGTGCTTTCTGTCCCTT
Organism: Ursus arctos; assembly: GCF_023065955.2. Lineage (NCBI taxonomy): Eukaryota > Metazoa > Chordata > Mammalia > Carnivora > Ursidae > Ursus > Ursus arctos. The sequence goes on from NW_026623067.1 coordinate 61,164,254, forward strand.
AGTAACATGCATTTAACATTCCTCCAGGCCTTCTCATGGCTTGAGAGCTTTTTTTTTTTTTTTTTTTTTTTTAAGCACTGAGTAATATTCTGTTGTCAGTTGCACCACAGTTTACTTCATCCATTCACCGACTAAAGGCATCTTGCTTCCAGGTTTTGGCAGTTAGGAATAAAACTGCTGCGAAGATCCAGGTGCATGTTTTTATGTTGACATGTTTTCAACTCCTTTGGATAAACACCAAGGAGCACGATTGCTGGATCGTATAGTCAGAGTATGTTTACTTTGGCCAGAAACCGCCAAGCTGTCTTCCAAAGTAGCTGTACCATTTTGCATTTTTACCAGAAATGGATGAGAGTTTCTGTTGTTCCACATCCTCGCCAGCTTTTGGTGGTGTTTGTGTTTGGACTTCTGGCATTCTCACAGATGTGTGTACATTATTTTTTAATTTGCAATAATGAATTATGCGCAGCATCTTTTCATATGCTTATTTGCCATCTGTATATCTTCTTTGGTGAGTCATCTGTTAAAGTCCTTGGTCCATTTTTTAATTAGGGTGTTTCCTTATTGTTGAGTTTTAAGAGTTCTTTCTATATTTTGGGCCACAGTCCTTTATGTGTCTTTTGCAAATATTTTCCCTCAGTCTGTGGCTGTCTTCTCATTCTCTTGACATTGTCTTTTGCAGAGCAGATGTTTTTAATTTCAATGAAGTCTAGCCTAGCAATTATTTCTTTCATGGGTTGTGCCTTTCGTGTTCTATGTAAAAAGCTGTTGTCAGACCCCAGGTCATGCAAATTTTCCCCTATGGTATCTATTAGGAGTTTTATAGCATTGCATTTTATATTTAGACCTAGGTTACTTGTTTAAATAAACTTTCTAGTTGAAGAACAATATACAGACAGAAAAGTTTAAAAATCCTAAGTATACTATTTGATGCATTATCACAGAGTAAACATATTTGTAATTATCATGCAGGTTAGGAAATAGAACCAGTATCCCAGAAACCACCTCTTAATCATTACTCCCTATTTTACTAGTTGGATCTGTAAAACTATACAGTGGTGTTGCCTGTTTTTGAGTCTTATGTAAATGAAATCATACAGAGTGTATTATTTTATGTCTGGCCTCTTTTGCTCAGTATTACCTTTCAGAGATGAATCCGTGTTGCTGTGTGTTGCTGTATTTCATATGTTTCATTGTCGTATAGTATTTCTTCGCATGATTGTACCACTCTGTGTTCTAATGTTAATGGACATTTGGTAAATTTCCATTTAGGACTGTTATAGATAACGCTGCTCTGAACATTCTGGTACATATCTTTGGTGCACGTATGGGCCCAGTCTTGTTGTTTATTTATCTATGAGCAGGTAGGTAATGTCTCTGTATTTTAAGTTCATGCCCAACTGTCCCATTTTATGCACAGTCTTCCAGAGTAATGATTAATTGTGCTGCCTTTCATTCTCAAAATCATCCCCATTTGACAATAAATATGTAATTGTTTCAATGAATAGAATTACAGTGTAGTTCAAGAAATCTTTACCTACCCCAAGGTAGGTCAGCTACTTTCCCATATTATCTCTCAGAAGAGTTTTTATTTTCAACCATTAAATAACCATTTAGATAAGCTAAAATAACCTTTTATATTTACTCTTTCTGATGCTCCTTAGTTACTCCTCAACAGTAATGCTTCCTTCTGTCATGTCCTCAAACCTAAAAGAATTATTTTAGCATTTCTTGTCCTGCGGGTCTGTGGGTAGTGAATTGTCTAGTTTTCCTTTGTCTAGAACTGTCTTTACTTCAAGTTGTTGGTCCTTTGTCTTCTGTCTCCGCTGTGTCTCACGCAAGTTCAGCAGTCGCTTGGCTTGTCTCACCGTGTGTAGTGTGTGGTTTCCTGTGGCTGCTTTTATCTTGAACGTCCACCGGATTGAATATAATGTGCCTCCGTGGAGCTCTCTTCATCTCTATCTTGTGATCTTGCTGACTTCTCAAACCTGTAAACATATTTCTGAAAATTTGGAAATATTTCAGCCTGTTTTTTCCCCTAATACTTTTATTTCCCATTCTCTTTTTCTCCACCTGGGACTCCACTTGCCTTTTTATATTGCCCACAAATCCCTAGGTCTCTGTTATTTTTTTTTTTTTCAATCTGTTTCTCTCTTCTTCAGATTGGATAATTTCTCTTGATCTCTTTCATAATCATGGATTCTTTTGTCTGTAATCTCTATTATATTTATCTCATCTGGGGAATAAATCTTTCTTTTTTAAAAGATTTTTTTTATTTATTTATTTATTTATTTATTTATTTATTTATTTATTTATTTACTGGAGAGAGAGAGAGTACATGCAGAAGCAAGCGCACGGGGCGAGGGGTAGAGGGAGAGGGGAAGAATCTCAAGCAGTCTCCACACTGAGTGTGGAGCCAGGAGCCCCATACGGGGCTTGATCTCACAACCCTGAGATCATGACATGAGTGGAAACCAGGAGTTGGACACTTAACTGACTGAGCCACTCAGGTGCCCTGAATATTTATTTCTGATTTGTATTTTTCAGTTCTAAAAATTCCATTTCGTCTTTTTTATATTTTCTATTTGGGGCTGAGATTTCTACTCTTTTCACTTGTTACCAGCATATATTTCTTTACCTCACTCAGTGTAATTATAATAGCAGCTTCAAAATAGTCTGATAGTTCCAGCACCTGGATGATTTTTCTTATGTGCAGTGATTTGGGATTGTATCAGGGACGTCGTGAATGATGTGTTGGCAAGACTCCCCATTCTGTCACAGCCTCATGAAGAGCGTTGATTTTGTTTGTTTTAGCAGGTGATTAAGTTGACTGGACTCAAACTGTAAACACGATTTCATCTGAGGTGGATGGCAGTTCAAATATAAGTGAAGTTTTTTTATCTGGAGCTGGGCTCCTTGGAATCTGCCCTGTGCATGTGTGGTTCAAGCTTCAGCCAGAGATCTGGGCAGAGTTTAGCATTCTCCCCGTCTGGTTTCCTCTTCACTGGAAAACTCCCTCACTGTCTAGCAGCCTTGCGGCCCCACACTCCGTCTTCTGGTTCCTTAGGCAAGGCGGATGGTAAAGTCTCTGTTAGAGTTTGATCCTCCCGTGCCATGCTGTGACTGTGGCCTGCCTTCAAGGCAAAACTGAAAAACTGGGAAACTCAACAGGTGTTGGACTGTTCTTCCAAGCTTAGAGACCTCTTCATTAAACTGCCTGCTTTTGTTCATTCTCCAGAGCCCTCAGGCTGTTACTTTTGTCTAGAATTTATCACTGTTATCGGTGAGAGGGTTGGTGGTTTCAGAGTTCACTCTTTCTTACTGGAAGAGGAACCTAGTTCATTGATATTAAATACAATTAGTAATATATTGGCATTTAATGCTATTATTTTACTCTTTGCTTTGTTTTCCCCACCTGTCCTGCATTTTGTATTTTTATTCTCTTGGTTACTGTGAGTTTTAGTGTTTTATTCTATCTCTCCAGTATAGTAGCTTCTTAGCTACTTAATCTGTTTAATATTCTTTTGTAATTAGTAGAAATTGCAAAATTACTCTTATTAGTCTAATGTTAATAACTCTACCCCTCTTCCAGACCACAGAAGGACCTTAGAATACTTACATTTCCCTACTAATTTTATGCTCTTGTTGTTGTGTATTTTAATTATTTACATTTTTAAGTTGAAGAAGACATTTCTTTTATTTTCTACACTCAATATTCATTTAGAATTACACACATATTTCCCTTTCCCAGTGACACTCATTATTTTCTTCATCTGCGGCTTTCATCTTAGATCATTTGCCTGTTAAGTTCTCCCTTTAGTCTTTTCGTTAGTGCCGGACTCCTGGTGACAAATTCTCTCAGTTTTTGATTATCTGAAAATTTTATTTTGTTATTATTTTTGAAGCATATTCACACTACTAGGTATTGAGTTCTAGGCTGGCCTGTAATCTATTTCAGCATTTTGAAGATACATGGCATTGTGTTCTGCCTCCCATTATTTCAATCAAGAAGTTAGATATCAGTCTTATTATTATTGCTCTTTTAAAGCAATATGTCTTTTTCCTTGGCTATTTTAAAATATTTTTCACTTTGTATTTTGCTTTCAATTATTCTCTTATAATATGAGTAGGTGTTGTTTTCTTTGTATTTTTTGTTCTTAGGGTTCATTGTACTTCTTAAATTTGTGGCTTGACTTATTCCTTCAGTATTGGAAAATCTCAGCTATTTTCAAATATTTCTGCCCCATTCTCTCTAATTTTACTGGGAATGACATTACAAGTATATACATGACACATTTTCTCTGTGTTCCACATGTCTTTTGAACTCTTTCCTGTATTTTCTGTCCTTTGTCTTGCTCTACCTTAGTCTAGATCTTTGTTTTCTGACATATATTCCATCCCCCAATTCTCTTTCTTCACTGAGCCTCCTATCCTTATTTACTCACCCATTTAGTGACTATTTTTAATTACTGTATTTTTCAGAACTGAAATTGTCACTTGATTTTTTAAATAGTTTCTAGCTTTTTGCCAAAATTTTGTATCTTGTCTTTTAATTCCTTGAACATATTAACTGTGATTATTTTAAATTCTGTATATTGTAACTCCACTATCTGGATCTTCGATGTGTCTATTTAATTATTTTCCCCTTTTTTTTTTAAAGATTTTATTTATTTATTTGACAGAGATAGAGACAGCCAGCGAGAGAGGGAACACAAGCAGGGGGAGTGGGAGAGGAAGAAGCAGGCTCATAGCAGAGGAGCCTGATGTGGGGCTCGATCCCATAATGCCGGGATCACGCCCTGAGCCGAAGGCAGATGCTTAACCGCTGTGCCACCCAGGCACCCCTATTTTCCCTTTTTGATTTTTGATCTATCTTTTTCCCCCCCATGATATCCTAGTTATTTTTATTGAGTGTTGGGCAATGTATGTGAGCAGCTTCAGAGATAGTTTGATACTTTATGTGATGGCATATTCCTCCAGGCAGAATTTACTTTTACATCTAGTTGGCAGCTGGGCAAGGGACAGGTGATAATAATTTAATCAGTGCTTGAAATGATTCAGAGGGTTTTATCCCATGTGAAGGCTGATCTATTTCAAGGTCAATTCTATTTTTACACAGTAGAGCATTGAGGTCCTAACAGGAAACCTAAGGTTTTTACAAAGGTCCTTGCTCCCTAACAGGCCCTGAACTCTAGTTTTGTCCTTCTGTCTCTGTGAGATGGATGAAAGCTCTGCTCATCTAGTCAGCTGCTGCCATCAGCATTGTTGATAACTTTGAGGGGGTATGGGGACCAAAAGCCACATTCTTGCTTCTCACCTTCCTTTTGTCTTCCAGATCTTGGCCTCACAAAGGCTCACTGTATTGCAGTGTCTCTAATACTTTGATGTTTTAAAAAATATTCTGTCCACATTTTCTAGTTTTCTTGTAAGAGAGTTAGTCCAACAAAATGGAGGTTCACAGAGGCTACATAAGTTGCTCCAGGTCATACAGGACCTAGAAGTAGAATCTCCATGAATATTTTTATTTTATTTTATTTTATTTATTTTATTTTTATTTTTGAGAGAGAGAAGGAGAATGAGCAAGCAAGTGTGGGGGGAAAGACAGAGGAAGAGGGAGAGAGAGAATTTTAAGCAGACTCCATACTCAGTGCAGAGCCCAATACAGGGCTTGATCTCACAACCCTGAGATCATGACCTGAGCCAAAATCAAGAGTTGGGCACTTAACTGACTGAGCCACCCATGTGTTTCACCCCCTCCTTAAATATTTTTAAATAGAAGACACAGACTAGAGAAATCTGGGGCTGCAAGCAGCCTACATTCCCAACCATCATCATTCTTTGTTTTTAGGGTATGTCTGTGGGTAAGTTTGGGAAGCGTTGAGTTTAACTCTCATTTTACAAAACTGATACCTAGAGTGATGTCATGATGTCTGTTCATGATCACACAGCTAGTTAATGTATGAGTTGGGACAGAACACAGGCCTTTGATCCTCAGTAAGTTTTTCCCTATTACACCTTGCTGGCCCCAATAAGTTTTTATTATTACTCAGGGACCCAGGCGTACATTTCAGCTTTAGTAAGACATCTCAGTGGTCTAAGAGGATCCTTTCAGTTTATAGGAAATTTGTCCTTAATTTACCTAGCCATTTATGAATGTCAGCTCTTACCTGCTTTTCCCTTACCTCCGTCTGTTTCCTTTTCTTCTCTGGATTTTTACATTGCCATTTATATCTTGTCTTTGGCTAGTAGGTGAGTCCACACCGGAAGGCATGTGTTCTAGTAGAGTGGCTTCAGACACTGCTTAATTAGTCTGTCTTCTTTTATGGCTGGATGTAGCAGGTCAGATTTTGTAGAACGCTTTGGAAAATAAGCTGTAGAGGAAATTGATAAAATGAGACATTTGAGGACATTTTTAAAGTCACGATTAGCCTTTTCATTAAAAAATAATCCATAATCTCTTCCAGAATTGCTAGTAAAGGCTTTTAACCTTTGTGGTCGGTCTGCCATTTGCTCAAGTACATGGTATGTATTTATAGATTCTTCCATTAAATTATAAGCAAAATCATGAGTTTGGGATTGGGAATAAAGCTGACCACAAGTAAATCTATTCCAACATCTTCTCTTTGCAAGGCCTTAAGAATGTGGTATTCTGTGCTTCTGTTATTACAGGCAAGGCATTTTGGTAATTACCAGGAAAAAGCAGCAGGGCAGGGTGGAGGTATCGCTGGTCCGTAAGCCTGGAGACCTCGATTTTATCCACTGTGACATCTTGTTTGTGTATGATTTTGAACACACCCCCAACCCTCTTAGGCCTTATCTGGCAATCTGTAAAATGAAAGGGTTAAACAAGATGATCCCTTTGGAGCCTTCCAATTCCCAAATTCTTGGAAATTATTGTTTACCGAGGAGGTAATATGCGGAAGAATATTTTGTAATAATACAAGTAAGACTGTAAAGCGATTCTTGATTTTCTGCAGTATGGGGGGGAGGGTAAAGTTAGCTGATCTAGAAGTTGGCATTTGTGTTTTCATATAAGCAAGTCAAGTGTTTTGGGACTACATTTTGATGCAAGCTAAAGAAAGAGCTTATGCTTTGATGATGCAGCTTATGAACTTAGATTATAAATGTAAGGCATCTAGTTAGGTTCTGGCTCACTGTGGGGCTCAGTAAGGATTTTCCCAAAGAATGAATGAGATATCATCATCATAATATATATCATTTACCAAATGCCTGCTGCCACGCACTGGAGATCCACCCGAGAATAATACAGACCTGGCATCTGCCCTCCCAGGGGCACGTGTTATTGCCCCTTAGTGACACGTGGGGAAAAGGAATTCCAGATTTGGTGTCGTATTAAAAACCTTTTACCGAATAGCAACATTGGCAGCTTTAGTTCTCCAGCATCCTGCATTTTGTGCCAAGGAGCAGAATAATCTTCCATTTACAAAGGATTTTTTTTTTTTGGCATTTTCATCATGTATTAAATTAAACACCCACTCACCAAATATCTGTGAGTCCTGTTGGAGCAGATGGATATGGGTGCTGGGTGTCAGGATACACGTGTCACAGCTGATCATTTACTGGTTCTCTGCCTGTGGTTGGGTGGAGTTGTCATCTGTCTCCGGGGATCCTCCTGCCCCAGACAGTTTGTGGTTATGGTGGCAAAATTATTACACGATCAATATCATGGTGGATGTATAAACAGGAAAAGTGTTGGCAATTGAAAGAGTCTCAAACACATTTGAAGGCTCTAGCTGTGTACGTTACTGTAGCCCAGGAAGGCGTTTGGTGTGTGTTAAGGGATCCAGAGTCACTGGGACAGCTTTCCTCTCCCTCCAGCAAAGAAAATACTTCTTTCCCCAGACCTTCAACAGCATTGGAGATCATCATTATCAAATCTTTGGAATTTGATGAGTCAAAGTAGAATCTAGTTTTGATTTACAGTTTTGGGTTGCCAGAGTGACTGAGCATGGTTGCAGAATTTTTATAGCCTATTTGTGTGTTTGTTTTGTGAATTGCCTGTCCTTTACTGTCCCATTTTTAATGGGGTTGCCTGCCTTTTAAGTCATTATCCCACTAGAGTTTTAAAGAACTCTGATAAGTATGGCACTTTCTTTCCTATCATACATTATTAATATTTTTTCTCAGTTCCTTTTGTATTTCTATATTTATTATACTTTTTATATATTTATTTTTATTAGTAAAAATCTAACAATCATTTCCTTGAGGGTTTTTTTTTTTAAGATTTCATTTATTTATTTGGGAGAGGGAGAGAGACAGGGAGAGAGGGAGAGCATGAGCAGGGGGGAGAGGCAGAGGGAGAAGCAGACTCCCCACTGAGCAGGGAGCCTGACATGGGGCTCGATCCCAGACCCTGGGATCATGACCTGAGTTGAAGGTAGACGCTTAACCGACTGAGCTGCCCATGTGCTCCTAGCGTTTATGTATTTGATGTTATTCTTAGCAAGGCCTTCCAGGCCCTTGAATGATATAAGTATTCATCTATACTTTTTCTTCCGTGTTCTTAGAGCGGTTTTTTTCCACTTAAAATTTTAAACTATCTGGAAATAATTTGGATATGTCTCGTGAAATATGGAGCTAACGTAATTTTTCTCCACATGTTAACCAATTATCCTATCATTAGTTCGTGAAATTATTGAATTATTCACTTCTTCATTGATATAAAGTGATACTTTTACTGTTCACTAAAATCATACCTCCAAAATGGTATGGTTCTAGTGGAGAGATGAATGAAAGATAACAGAAAGCTTAGGAACACACACATGCACACATGCACTGTGCACACACACACACACACACAAATGTATATATGGATATATTTATGTATTTCATTCCTAGGCTTTCTGTTGTCTTCCATTCATATCTGCTACAACCATGATGTTTTGGTGGTTGTATCTTTGAAGTCTATTGTTAAGTCTGTCAGAGCAAAATACTTATAACTCTTTCTTTATAATTTTGTCAGTTACTGGTAGTGATTCTTCTACATGGATGTGAGAAATATTTTACAAGGTACAAAAAAGTTGTGCCAGGATAGTTATAGCAGTTAACATATTGATTAATTAAGGGGAGACTTGATGTCTTTTGAATACTGGCTTCCCATCCAGGAAGGCAGTATAACATTCCATTTATTTCAGTCTCTTCGATGCCATTCAGGTAGTCTGGCATGTAGTATTGTATGTTATGTGAGAAGATAGGTTTTGAAGTCAAAGAGTCTGAGTTCAAATCCAAATCAAGCCTTTTATTTAGCTTGCATAGCAGTGAGCAATTTTTCCCCTAGTGACTGGAATATAGTGGGTGCTCAGTAAATGAATGTTTGTTGACAAGGGAAAAAAAGCAAAAATGAACTATTGGGACTTCATCAAGACCTCTGCACAGTGAAGGAAACAGTCAACAAAACTAAAAGCCTACAGAATGGGAGAATATATTTGCAAATGACATATCTTATAAAGGGTTAATATCCAAAATCTATAAAGAGCTTATCAAACTCAACACCCAAAAAACAAATAACATGGTTAAGAGATGGGCAGAACACACAAACAGACACTTTGCCAAAGAAGACATCCAGATGGCCAACAGACACGTAAAAAGATGCTCAACATCACCCATCATCAGGGAAATGCAATCAAAACTATGATGAGATACCACCTCACAATGGTCAGAATGGCTAGAATTAACAACACAAGACACAACAGGTGTTGGCAAGGATGTGGAGAAAGGGGAACCCTCTTACATTGTTGGTGGGGGTGCAAACTGGTGCAGCCACTCTGGAAAACAGTATGAAATTTCCTCAGCGAGTTAAAAATAGAACTACCCTACAACCCAGCAATTGCAGTACTAGGTATTACCCAAAGGATACAAAAATACAGATTCGAAGGGGTACATGCACCCCGATCTTTATAGCAGCATTATCAACAATAGTGAAACTATGGAAAGAGACCAGATGTCCATCTACTGATGAATGGATAAAGAAGAGGTGGTGTATACACACACACACACACACACACACACACACACACTCTGGAATAATACTCAGCCACCAAAAAGAATGAGATCTTGCCATTTGTAATGACGTGGTTGGAGCTAGAGTGTATTATATACTAAGTGAAATAAATCAGTCAGAGAAAGACAAATACCATATGATTTCACTCATATGTGGAATTTAGGAAACAAAACAGATGATCATATGGGAAGGGGGGAAAAGAGAGAGGGAAACAAATCATGAGACTCTTAATGATAGAGAACAAACTGAAGGTTGGAGGGAGGTGGTGGGGATGGGCTAGATGGGTGATGGGTATTAAGGAGGGCACGAGTTATGGTGGGCACTGGGTGTTGTAAGTGATGAACCACTGAATTCTCCTGAAACCAATATTGCACTATATATTAACTAACTAGAATTTAATTAAAATTTTAAAAAATAAATGTTTGTTGAAGAAGTGTTTGAATGAAAGACTTCATTCTAAAATTCTTTGGTTTTGTCTTTGCCCTTGTGAATAATAGTCCAGTGATTGGCATTGTCGGGGTTTTGGATTGTAGCCATCCTAATAGGTGTGCAGTGGTAGCCTCACTGTTTTAATTTGCAATTCTCTAGAGACAAATGATGCTGAACATCTTTGCATCTGTGTATCTTCTTTGGCAAGGTTTCTGTCCACATATTTTGCCCATTTTTCAGTTGGGTTGTTTGTTTTCTTATTGTTGAGTTTTAAGCGTTCTTTGTATATTTTAGATACACGTCCTTTATTAGATAAATGTTTGAGAATACTTTCTCACTATCTGTGGCTTAACTTTTCAGTCTTTTTCACAGCTTTTAGAAGATTTAGCTTTAATAAAGTGCAACTTACCAATTTTTTCTTTCATGAATCCTGCTTTTACAATCTCCTTTTTTTTTTTTTTTGGCCCCTTAATTCCCCTCATAAAGAAAGACAGAGCAGTATTATTAGTGAATCAGGTAACCCACAAGGAGCATCTTTTACAAAGCAAAGTGTCCGAGTATGTCTGTAAACTCTACAATATGAGCAGTTGGGACCAAACTACCGACAGTAACAAGGAGCTCCCTGGAAGAAATGGCTGAAAGATGGAAGGGCTACTGGTCCTGGGGGCCGGCAGCCCAGATATGGCCTGTAAGCACTCGTCCCAAGAAAGGGGGGGGTGGTCCCACAAGGAGTGGAAGGCTTGGAGAGTTGGTTTGAGAACAACAGCCAAAAGTGAAGGGTGCTTCACAGGCTCCAAGTGGCAGACAATGGAGGCATGTGAGAAAATATGCTCATAAAACAGAGAAAAAACTGCAACCTAATATTTCAAAATTAGGAAAAAGAAATTAAGAAAACAAAAGCTACAAAAGAACAGCAGAAATCCAAATTAGAAAAACACAGATTACGTGATTAAACAGACATATGAAAAAGAGTTAATAACTCAGAAAAGTAGAAATAAAAGCAAAAAAAAAAAAAAAGTAAGGAATGAAGAGCCAACTGGAAGCACTGTAGGAATGAATAAACAACACAGAGCACATTGTGGGGGAACAGAAGTGGGAAAGGAAGAAGGAAAAACAGAAATGAAAGGGGAAATAGAAGCTTTGAAAGAAAATTGAGATGTGGAATATAGGCAGAGGAGATCTATATGTATATAGGAGTCTCTGAAAAAAATAAACGCTAAATCAATGAAATAGAACATATATTATCAAATAAAGAAAATCTTCCTGGAAAAAGGCTGGAATCCACTTACAGAAAGGGAATATAACCTATTGGGAACATTGACCCAGAACAGACAATACCAATACATCTTCTAGTAATATAATTGCCCATAAAGAAAAAAAAATTGGGGGGTGGTATCCAAGCAAAAAGACCAAGTCATTTTCAAAGGAAAGAAAATCCAATTGGTATTGGACCTTGACAGCAATGCTTAAAGTCAGAGACAATAGAGGAATATGTTCAAGATAATGTAGAAAAGAAAGAAGGAAGCAATTATTCTATATTCAGCCAAACTTACCTTCAAATATAAAAATCACAAAGAGTTTCAACATGCCAGGACTCAGGGAATGAGTTTCCTATAAACCCTTCTTGAGAAATCCTCTGACAACATGTATGACTAGAGAAGCTTTGGTTTAAGGACTGGTGGTTGGCGTGTGAGACCGTGGGTGGTGGTAGCTTTTGTTCAGACCTCTGGTTTTCCTGGAATTCTGTAAGTGTTCTTGACCCAGAGATAGTTGTGGAAATTAGCTCTGTTATCCCTCAGTTGGAATACCATTTCTCCTCTGCTCAGATGTTGGTCTTGATTCTAGTTGTTTGAGTTATGATGGTTTCATATCCCTGCTTTTGGGAAGCCACATACCATTACATGTGTAACTTGTGTGGCATTCTCCACCCAAAGGGTATCTATGATCAGATCTCATTCTAATATCAACAGGAGGGAGTCATTTGTTTCCACTGGGATTCTTCCTGTGTTAAGCACAGAAAAACTCATTCAGCCTTGTTCCAGCAATTTTATTACATAAGCAATAAAAGGCAATTTCTTGGCTTACGTAACTGAAAAGTTCAGAGGTAGAAATGGCTTTGGCCAAGACGTAATCTGGTAGTTTGACGGTGCCACAAAAGATCTGATTTCTTTCCATTTTTCTACTCTGCCCTCCAGTGGTGTCGTGTCCATTCTTACATGGTACCAAATGTTAGGAGCAACAACATGGCTATGTTTCTTTTGACTACCAGTGAGAATGAAGAGAGAGCGAGAGAGGGAGAGAGAGAAGAGCTCTTTCTCAGCATTGCTTTGGACCAGCCTAAGTCACTTGACTATCCCTAACCAATCACTGTAGCCAGGGAAATTAAAGGCTTAGTCATATTTATGTAAATTCACATGTTTTGTTCAGAACTATGTAGATCCCCAAGCAGGAGTCAGTAAGGCCTGGGATGCAAGAGAGAGGAAATGGATGCTGGGAAGCTATTAACAAAGGGATTTGTAAGATGAATGTTGAATTTTATCAAAATGCCATCTTGGCATTTCTTGAGATGATCACGTATTGATTTTTCTTTTACTGGTTATAGCGAGTTACGTAGGTAGATACCCTAATCTTGAATTATGGGGAGAAAAAGTACTTAGCTATGCCCTGTGGAAGTAACTGAGGTCCTGGGGGCATCAGCTGGTTTCCTTTTTTCCTTTTTCCAGCTCTGATTCAGACTTCTCTGCCTCTGTTCAGCCCTGTGATACTGGTGTCTCCAGAACTCTGTCTTTCGTCTCCTGCTCTTAGTGATGGCGTAGTTTCATCTGCCCCTCCTCTCTGCTGGTATCTCTGTCTCTGAGCTTCCTACTCATGGATCCTGCAGCATGGCAAGCTGGATGTCCGAGAGGCATCTCAAACTCTGCATGTCCCCCCTTAACTCATCATCCCCCGTAAGCATACCTGACCTCCTGGATTCTTTACAGCCTCACCCAGTTGCTCAGACCAAATCCTCACACTTCCATTTCTTTCTCTTCCTTGCCCACATAAGTCTCAGTTGATTCTATGACCATATTGGGCTCTAATTCATCCTCTTATCTGTATCTCCTACCGCTGCCTCTAATGCAGGTGCTCGTCATCTCTTATCTACACCAGTGGTTCTCCAGCCTTAGCGGCGTCCCATCAGCTGGAGAGCCAGTCAATACACACATTGCTGCGTCCGGAGCTTATGGTTCAGCAGGTCTACAGTGGGCCTGAGATTTGCCATTTCTAGTAAGTCCCAGATGAAGCTGGTGGTTCCAGGACTATACTTTGAGAACCATTGGGCTAGACCGTCACAGAAGCTCCTTTCTGATCTCTGGCTTTCCAGTCCTAAGCCCCTTAATCTATGAACTTCAACCAGAGGGATTCAGCTAAATATTAATGCAACATACTAAAACTTTGTCACCTTTCTCAGCACATTAAGACCATGACCCCTTGACCTAGCTCCTTCCACCCTCTCCAACCTCAGTTTCGCCCCTCCACAGACCACTGCTTTGCTTTTCTTTAACATGCCTCATAGCGTTCCCAGGGGCCTGAAATGCCCCTTACAATGGTTTTCACCTGACTAGGTCCCACTCCTCCTTCATCATTGAGGTCTGTTGTGATTTTCTTAGAAGCTTGCCTGAATTCCCAGATGAAGCTAAATGCATCTTGCATGGGTTCTCATAGCACCCTGTAGGTCCTTCTGGCTTATTACTTACCACCATTATTGAACTGATTGCAGAGCGCTGCGCTCTCTGATGATGGTATTTTAATGCCTTGAGTGCTACAAGGTGAGAGCCCGAGACTCACCAGAATGAGCACGTGGGCAGAGCTTTAGAACAAGAATAAAAGGGAGCTTCTCACTCTCCTTCCTCTCTTACTTGAGAGTGGAGTTTTTCAGTCTTTTTTCCGGCCAAGGGAAGAGGAAGATGTGAGGATCCAAGATAGACTGTAAGTTTGAGCTACTTTTTTAAGGAAATGTACTTTGGCTAAGTCGAAAGTGGTCTTTGGGGATTTAATCGTGTGTGTGTGTGTATGTGTGCACGCGTGTGCATGCTTTGGAGTTTTTCTTGTTTTTTACTCCACCAGTGGACACATTTATTCCATACCCCTTTCTAAATCTCTGGGTTTCTGGGGGAAAGGAGAGTGCTGCTGTAGGGGCCCTTCCTCAGCTCAGCCACGTCCCCCTGAAGACGCTGCTTCCACCTTTATGGTGTTCCGTTGTCCTTGTCTCTGAATCTTAAAAATATTTTCGGAAAAGAAGAAATAAGACTGTGGGTGCTGTCCCGTTGACTTCTTACTTAAGCCCCAGTGGAACAAGAGGGCCAGGGTACGGTGGGGACTTGACTGGCCATAATCTTAGGTAGAGGAGGGGTCACAGGGCCCTTGGGATACAATCTCAGGGCGGCTGTCTTGCTTGCTGACTAATAATTGTGTTGCAGTTTTAATCGTGTAGTGTCTCACTTAAGTCTTACATTTTTAGGATATGAATTGTACTTTTTATGAATAACTGTTTAGAAGTAATTCTACCAAATAAGTCAAACTGTTCTTCAAAAAAGCGGGCATTTGTATTTTGTGAGTGACTTCTCATGAATTACTTAATTTTAAGATTTTATTTATGTATTTCACAGAGGGAGAGAGAGTACAAGCTGGGGGAGCGGCAGGCAGAGGGAGGAGAAGCAGACTCCCCACTGAGCAGGGAGCCCGATGCAGGACTAGATCCCAGGACCCCGGGATCATGACCTGAGCCGAAGGCAGACGCTTAACTGAGCCACACAGGCGCCCCTGAGTTACTTAACTTTAAATGGGATTTTGTCTTAAATTGGGAATCAGCTTGACACTGATTCTTTAATCCCGATGTCCACGTGATCCATGGACTCAGGGACTGATGGTTGCGCTTTATACCAGTATGAGTGGCCCTGACACACCAGAGTCAGGAAAGTACATGTGGTTGAATTTTTGATGCAATACTAGGTGTTGTGGAAAAAATAGTTGTTTCGGGGTCACCGGGGCCCTAGTGTGAGATTGTCCTGGAGCTGAGCAGGGGAGACATTTTGCTATTGGCTCTCTAAGGCAACTCTAGCTTACCAATGACAGAATTTAGGACAGAGGCAGTATGGATAATTGAAACCCACAGGAAATCTCAAACTCATTTTTAGCGGATGGTTTCTGTTCCCTTGCCCATCCGATCTGTTTACCAGAACTGCTGACCATGTAGCAGAATTGACTGATTGGAATATCATCCCCCTTCACTTTCTCTTGCCTTCATTTAACGTTCACGAGAAGGCATGCAGCAGGCTGGAAGAGTGTCAGAAATGCTTGGGTTTTTCCACAGTCTGGGTAACTGCCTCCTGAATAATTAGAGATCCACTGTGCTTAGTTCGTCCTCTGTTACGCAATGTAATTGTAAATGCTTGAAGCCATCCGGCAGCTTTATTATCAGTAATATCCCTAATAAAAGGAAGGAAGTTTGTTGAGGGATGTCACATTTTGCGGTTCCCTTTAAATTCCTCTGCTTTCCATGTCAGACTCTGGGTTTGACCTCTGGGATCTGGGAATAGTGTTATGCTTATAAACACTCAACCTGGTGATACTGGCACAATGGTTAAGTCTATGAACGGTGATGCCTTGGTTCTTGGACTGCACGTATAATGTGAAACCTTTTGACATAATTCTAATATGAGTGCAGTTAGGGTTTTTTGTTTTCCTCCAAAGCCGATTTTCCGTAAGGCTTCTTTGCACTCACCTTTTTTGGGTACTCACCCATTTCGTGGGTTGTGTTCTTGATCATTTTTTTTTCTTTTCATTTTAACATCTAATTGGTATCAGGCAGAGTTCTTTGCCCTTGGCAATAGATGAAGCTACTATACCATTTAAATAATTTCTTTCATCTGATTCGTGTGTTGTGGTGGATGCCTCCCCCATTAGACTATGCTGGCCATGTTTTCTGTGTTAGGATCTGATGGTATCCAGGTGTCTTAGCATTGATTTTTTATTTTTTTATTTTATTTTTTTACCCCCTCAGTGCTAACCTGAGGATGGCCTCAATGTCCTCTGTCCTTTCTCACTGCAGTGTTTGCCGGGCACAGTGTGGTAGGTGATCGTCTTTTCCACTTAGTTGAGATAGCATGTTCCCTGTTGACAAAGAACAGCCTTGTTAACCAGGGACTGGGGAATGGAGGTGAGGGCATGGGCAGGGGGCATTGTAAGACCGAGTGCTGGGAAGTCCATCACTGTCTCATCTTGTGCATGAGGCCCTGTCTCCCTCTTTGACAGCCATGTTGGCTGTGGCGTAGACTGTCCATACTGATGTCCCCACTTCATTTGCCCTATGCTCATTATTTTTCAGCCAGAGCGTTCATTTAATTATAAATCATTTTAAAAGTTTCGTAGCATCTTAAGACTTTTCTAGAACAAATCAAAATGTAAGTGAACATATAAATAAGAGCATGGCCTTCTAAGTAAGTTGGGTCTGGGCTTAAATCTCAACTCGAGCCCCTTGGGTGAAGTGCTTAACTGTGATGGAGCTTTAAGTCTCCCCTTCTCCCCCCCACCAAGAGTTTTTATTTTAGAGAGGGAGGGAGTGCAAGCTTGGGCGAGGGGCAGAAGGAAAGTCCCAAGAAGACCCCCGCGCTGAGCACAGAGCCCAACAGGGCTCAGTCTAACAACCCATGAGATTATGACCTAAACAAAAACAGAGTTGGACACTTAACTGACTGTGCCCCCAGGCACCCAGAGATTTAAATTCTTCAGCGGTTAAAGAAGTGCGGTTGCTGTGACCATTACATGAGCTGGTGCTTGGGGGGATTCAGAAGCCCCTTCATAATGAAGCAAGGTACAGTTATTTTGAGCAAGGACCCCTGAGTCCCAGCCCACTTTTCTAGGATTTCGTTTTATTGAGTTTCAAGGAAATTTTATCCATATTCTGAGGAATTTTAAACACACTACCTTATTTTACCAAATAAAGATTTTATAGTAGGAAAGAAATGTACATGTTGGCTATTTGTCTAGTGGTTACTGCTCAGTTAATGTTAACTCAAAAATAGAAAAGACTTTTCTAGTAAAACGAAATACATTATACATTTACTTTGCAGTATTTAAGATAGACAACAAATGAGAAAAAATAATTCCATAAACACCTATGTAGTCAATACTCACTGCTTTAAAAAAAAAAAAAAAAAAAACCCTGTTCAACCACTGTTGAAGCCCCTGGCAGTTCCTTCCCTACATAAATCCCCCTTTCCTTTCCACCAGTGGGACCTCTTGCCTTAACTGGGAATTTTTAAGCTTTTCTCTGTACTGTTAAAATATTCCTAAACTATCTTCAGTTATTTGTTGTGGTATTCATTTTTGAGAGAGAAAGAGCATGAGTGCGGCAGGGAGAGAGGGGCAGAGGGGGAAGGAGGAGCAGACTCCCCACTGAGCAGGAAGCCTGACTGGGGGGAGGGGGGGAACTCCATACCAGGACCCTGAGATCATGATTTGAGCCAAAGGCAGATGCTTAACTGACTGAGCCACCGAGGCTGCCCTCTATTCAGTAGTTTAAATCATTTAAAACTTTCAGGGGTGTTCTAAGGTCTGTATTTTTCCAAATCTTTTTTTTCCTTGAGGCTTGTGAGATGCATCCATTTTGAATGGGTAGCTCTTAGTTGATATATTTTCATAGTATAATGTAATGCATTGGACAGATATTCCTCAAAATAGTTTTTCTGGTGATGGATGCTCATGGATTGTGGATTAGGCTGTCTCCAATTTTTTGTTAAAAATTTGCTCCAAATACTTTTGTAAATGCCTCCTTGTATACCACAGAGAAACCCGCAGAAATCACATAGGAGTTGGATTGTAGGATACACGCTTCTTCATCTTTACTAGAAATCCCCAAAATATTTTTCAAAGTGGCTGAACCAATTCACACACCCACCAACAATGAATGAGTTCCTATGGGTCAACCTTCTGGCCCATGACACTGTTTAACTTAATTCTATCATTCTGTTGCTTTTAATAAATGGCTGGGTGTGACATAGTATCTCATTGCAATTGAAAATTATTTTCCTGATTACTGAAGATTGAGCATCTTTTCATGCTTTAATTTCCTTCTCTGAGTTTACGTTTCCTGTCTTCTGCTGAACTTTCTTTTTGGTTGTCTTTTCACTGATGGTTTTAGGCGTTTTTATTAAGTTCTGCTTACTAATACTTGATTGTTTCCTGAATTTTAGATCTTCTGTCTCTTGAGCTCTCCGTTGTTTTTTATTGGAGTGTTTTATGCTTTTGGTTAATTTTTTGTTTAATAGAAGTTTTAAGTTTCAGAGTCAAGTTGTTCTCTTTTATGGTAGTCTATTTTGATGAGTAGTTATCTGTAGGTTGGTATTTGTGATGAAACCTCATGTTGCAAATGAATGTACTATACTAATAGGAAGTAACAGAGCACAAAACACGGTACATCTGTCACCCACTGGGGGTATCTGATGCCTATGAGTAATCTTCCATACATATGTTTGTAACAGACTTAAAAACAATTTTTTTTTGATACTAATTTAGAGATACTGATTTGGGGAAATCAGCAAATGTGAAGGAGTGTATCTTTCTCTTGCCTAAGTAATCGTGAGATTTTGGAGGGGAGTATCTGGGTGGATTTTGGTGCCCTTCACAAGGTAAGTGCTCAGGTGACATTTGTTGAATAAATTAATGAAGTAATTGAGTTTGCTGTTGACAACAGACCTGTCTGCTCAGAATAGACCGGTGTTCTCAACCCCAGTTGCACCTGTGATTTAAAAATGCTGATGCCTGGGCCTCATCGTTAGAGTTTCTGATGCTTGTGGTTTGAAGTAGGAGCCAGGCATTGATGCATTTAGTAAGTCCCAGGTACTTGGAACAGGGAGCACAGGCTGAGAAGGTCTCTGAGCGAACTGGCAGCAGGAAGGGGAGGGGAGTGTCAGAACCACTCTTGGGCACTGAAAGGTCTGGGGCAGTTGAGTTGACAGGAGGTTGTCTAGGGTGGCCAAAAGCAAAACGAGGGGAGGGCTGGAGGCTGGTGTGACAGCAGAGCCTGCTGCCAGAGCCCTGAGGCTGACAAAGAGACAGAAGGAAGCGTGCTAGATAGGCTGAGGGCAGGGGGCCTGCGGAGGGCAGACCAGGGCGTGGTGGGGGTGTGCGGCCTCCTAGTCAGGGCTGGTGCCTTTGGGACTGAAAGCCAGAGGGCTGACATGGGCCTATTAAAAAGGCAAAAGTAGGGGCCCCTGGGTGGCTCAGTTAAGCATCAGACTCCTGATTTCGGCTCGGGTCATGATCTCTGGGCTGTGAGATTGAGCGTGGCATAGGGCTCTGCACTCAGCAGGGAGTCTGCTTCAGATTCTCTCTCCTTCTCCCTCTGCACCCCCATACCTGCTTGCATGTGCACACGCACTCAAAAAAAAAAAAAAGGGGGTGGGGGTTGGCAAGCCAAAGTCAAACACAACCTTTGCTTGCTCAGAGGAATAAAGAATTTTGGCCTGACCATTAATGGAGGGTGGGCAGGGGACACCTTGAGAGAATTAAATACTAAAGTCAGAGCCAACCGGGCAGCAGGCAGAGTTGATTAAGGTATTTAAAAATGCCTGCTCCTGAGCCCGCAGCTGAAGCCTTTTGTGATTGCCGTGATCTTCACCGTGCAGTCGTCCTTCCCCCTTGCCCTGAGCTGTGCGTGTATACACACCTGTGTGAATGCTCCCGTCTGCGGCAGCTGGGGAGGATGGGATTCCAAACAGGAAGTCCCTGAAGTGGGAAGAGTCAGACTTGGAGCTTGTTTTTTGGAAGGCCGAAGTCCGCCACGGTGGCCCTGACACAGGTACAGACACACACCTTACTTTTTGCTGCTTAATCCTAGTGGCAGCCCCGTCAGCAGTAGTGCAGAGGACCAGGGCCTGCGCAGGGACTGCTGGGTACCGGATCATCTGGCGAAATCAGAATGAAGCCCAGAACCTCAGGGAAGAAAGCGGTCAGAGTTCTCTGAATTCTAGAGCGTAACCGAAGAACATTGCACTGGGTGTGCTGGGAGGAACATCAGGTCTCAGTTCTTGACTCTGTTGCTTAAAACCCATGTGATTTTAGGCAGTTGAATTCCGTTGCAGAGGCTGGGGATGAAATTGTGAGGAGGACTGACGCTACGTCCTCAGGAAACTGGGTCTTGCCAAGGAGGAGGAGGCTTAAATGAGTGATAAAGTCGGTAGCTCTGCCGTAGAGGAGGGCGCTGAGCAGAGCCGTTAGGGGTGCCTTGGTGCAGCTGGGTTCGGCCAGCCCGCAGAGAGTGGGGGGGCCGTGAGCGGCCGCTGGAAGGGGCAGTAAGCTGGGCCGGGCAGAGGGGTTAGCAAGGGCTCTCCCAGGTTCGCTGCTTTTCTTCTGGACTTCTCCCTTCCTGTTTGAGGGAAGCTCTAACACCCCGAGTCCAGGCTCTCTAGCAAAATTCCTGAAGCTGGAAATACCCAGAGGTGTGGCAGTCACCGGCAGGAAGTGTGGTGCCAAGACCGGCAGACGAGCCTCTGCTACCTGGACTTCTTTCCCGATGATCTTTCATCCGCCTGACCCGCACCAGTTTTCATCCTGGACTTTCCTCTCCATTTAAATGAGGCCAAGCTGTGTGGGGGTTTTGGTCACTGTCTTCTTGTTTCTTGTGACATTTTCCCCACTCGATTTCACTGCTCTAGTTCCTACTCATAGCAGTGTCTGCTTTGTTTTTGCTTAATCTGTTCTTAACTATCCAGAAAGTAGATAAACCAGATGTTGATTTTTTTTTTTTAATGCCCTAAGTCCTAAATTGGATCCTGTTAGTTTTCCACTCAGAAACCCACAGTGTGGTTTGTGCCTACAGGAAAGAAAGCGGGGCAGGGGGGAGATGGCACATAGCTCCCAAGATGCGCTGAGGGACTGCCCCCAGTCCTCCCAGTCTTCACTTTCTCTGCCATTGTACCTTCGTATTTTTGCCTCCATGCCTTTGCTTCTGTTGTTTCTTATGTCTGGAATTTCTTCCCCCAGGCCAGTCTCTTGTTCTTCATGACCTGTTTGCCTTAATGGAGACTTCCTTGATCTCCCTACCTTGAAAACCAGATATACTCTCTCCCTTCTCCCATCTTTAAAGTTTGAGGGAAAATATCTATCAACCAGAATTGTGTATTTCATTAAACTATCAAAAGTGAAGGGTAGACGTTCATAGACCAAAAAATACTCAATGAGTCTGCCACTCATAGACCCTTTTCACTCAGAATGAAAAGATACGGTCCCAGTTGCACACTGAGGGATCTATGTTGCTAGCTTGAGATTAACTAAAGTGAAGGTATTTATGCCAGAGAATCAGCAAATGCTACAAAATAAGACTTTTCCCTAGAGAGCCAACTCACCTGAATGTGAATTGGTGACCCTGCTGCGGTATACGTGTGTTTCCCTGTATACAGGTGTGTACGTGTGAATGTCTGACACACTGGAAAGATGGGACAGTTAAAACTGCACTGTCAGTCGGCAGTCCTTCCTCGCTGGGCTGTTGGGGAAAGCTGTGTGGTCAGAGTGGCTAGGAAGTGTGTCTCTGCTCATTCCTGTCCCATCCTCCTCTCCCCCTGGGCACTGGAATTAGGTTATCTATGACCCCATCCTTTCCTTCTGTGACCTTGACCAACTTCTTTACTTCCTGGAATCAGAGCTCATCCACTCACTGGGGATTTGTGCGTCTGCAGTTGCTCAAAGTTCACTCTTTGAAGCAGAGACTCTTGGCTTGGTTCCAGAGACATCAGTAAATGGTCTCCTGTTCTTGTTCATGAATACTCTTTCATGGATTGATGACATGTAGGCGGTCGGCTCCTGTGTCAGAAACCCAGCTCTGCAGGAGGCTGCTCCTGTGAGCGGACCTGCTACAGCGTGGCCTCTGCTGGTCACTGCCTCATGCCAGCCCGCGGAGCCGGCAAGGAGAAGTGCCACCAGTCTGTTGAGATAGTTGGCCTCTCCTGAACATGGAAGCCAAGGTCAGATGAATGGGAGCTCAGCCTAAGAAGGATGAGGGAAGCGCAGAGATAGGAAGCTAGGTGTAGGTCAGGAGTAAAGGAGCTAGTGAACGGAGGCCCCAAGCTGGGTGGTGGAGGTGGAGGGTGTGACCTGGGAGGTGGCACAGTGAAGCGGGCTTGGGAGGAAGTGGGTAGAGTCGGGAGAGGCAGGGGTCTTGGAGAAGGTTGACCAAACTTGCAGTACTGTCTCCTGGGCTCTGCCTCCAGTGGCAGCTTCCTGCTGAGCTGGGTCAGGCAGGGGTTAAAGGACTGGCTGCAAGCAGGGGGCTCATGATTGTGAAAAAGGATGTAGTGTCTTGGCTGTTGAGCAGGAAAAGGGTATGTTCTAGGACAGGTGTCACTTTGAAATTTCCATGCTGTCACTCAGTGGCCATTGCCTGTCTCCTACTAAGGTCACTCCTGTGAAAGTGCCTATCACAGTCCCTGGGCAAAAGCAGGGGGCATGAGGAGTGTTCACAGGATCCTCAGATGTTCTCCTGGCTAAGTTTAAAAAGGCCTATGTAACCACTACCCTTTGGCTCCCTTCAATTTCCCACCGCCTTAGAGCGAAGTGGGGCCATGTGACTACCTGCAGCCAGTGGGTGAGGGGAAGTACTGTGTGTAACTTTCAGGCTGAGGTTTTAAAAACCCATGCTTGAGTCTCCTGTGACTTTCCCCTTGGCTTTGTCTTGGCCTGGACCTCTAAGTAAGCACAAGGAGGAATTGCTTTGGAAAGTCACCTGGAACCATAGTGAATTTTGTATGAATAAAAAAATCTTTGGGGCGCCTGGGTGGCACAGCGGTTAAGCGTCTGCCTTCAGCTCAGGGTGTGATCCCGGCGTTGTGGGATCGAGCCCCACATCAGGCTCCTCTGCTGTGAGCCTGCTTCTTCCTCTCCCACTCCCCCTGCTTGTGTTCCCTCTCTTGCTGGCTGTCTCTATCTCTGTCAAATGGATAAATAAAATCTTTAATAAAAAAAAAATCTTTATGTTATTAGGCCACTGAGATTTGGGGTCTCTTTGATCCCACAGTATAATTGAGCCTATTCTAATTCAGAGCTAAAATAATGACATGAATTTTGAGATTTAAATGAGAAAATATATGTTAAGATTCTACCGCAGTATCTAACCTGTGATAGAAGTTTTAACATGTCAGTTTTTCACCATCTTCCCAACTCTGGGCCTGTTTCCTTATTAGCTCAAAAATTAAAAAAGAGTAATATTTACATCCTAAAAATAAGAAAAGTACCTGAAAAATTTTACCACATACCAATGAGGTAATAAACTTCAGGGTTTTTTCTTCCCCCTTCTTCTGAATTGTGATCAGAAGCGATTCGGAAGGTATTTCTCCTCCCATCAGAGCTCCTCTTCCTCTTTCTTCAGAGCTTCACAGTTCCTGGGAAGCTAACATGCTGAGCTTCCTTGATAGTTCCAACAAAAGGTCATGTTTTCTAAAGACATAAAATGCATGACAAAAACTGCTCATCGTTGAAGAGATTTCCCAGTGTTGTCAACAATGCAAGGACGTTATTTCAGAATTACTCCAAATTAGTCATTATTTCCTTACATATAAGGAAAATGGAATTGACTTCCTTTTTAATGTTGGTAATAAAGACCCATAAATGCTGCCTTTCAGGGCTTTTATCCCACCAAGAGACCTACATAAAAAGTGACTCGACCTTGGTCCTGTCTAAATTCAGTTACATAAAAAACTGAAATACAGTAGGATCCTATGGGCCTAAATGGATAGGAGGCAATAATGAGAATTATTTTCTTTAAGAGAATCCAACCATTTGTGTGCCAATAGTCATTACACTGTTTCACGGTATTTGTTTTAGAGAGATTTCATCAGGAAAGTATTGTGAGCTCTCAATCAACACGAACACACACACACCAAGTACCTATATAATTACTTTGTGCACATCTTGGTTATTTACGAAGTTAGACAGAAAAGTAGTGGTTAAGAGTGAATTGTTTTTTGGGTGGTCTGTGCCCTTCTAGCAGGGATCCTTCCCCCTGTCCCTTAGCCTTCCAAAGTGAGTCACTTTTTATTTTATTCCTTTTAAACTTTATACTACATATTTCATTGATTTTTTTTTTGTTGTTGTTTTTCCTTCCCCTGGATGACCCCTTGGGGAGCCAGTTTTGCTGGAGAAAACCTATAGCCTTACTGGACGGGATTTAGGTGTGTGGTGGGTGCAGTGAACCCAAGAGCGATCACAGGGACCATGAAAAGATGCCCTAGATAATCAGTCAACTTGATCTTACTGTATCAAATTGGTTTCACTTCTTAATTATGAACTTTTTAGTAAAATTCTGGCAGTTACACTGCTTTTGCAGGACCATGTCTGTTTCAGAGAAATAAACACTGTAGTAGAGCCGGGGTGCTCGTTGGGGTGCTGAGTGCCGGTGACACAGGAGGCAGGTACTGCTGGTTTTTCTGTGGAATCATTCTTGAGGCTGTGCTTATGTGCTGGGTGCTGGTGTCAGCAAGAACACTTGGCTGGATATGGTTTTGTTTGAAGGAAAGAAGCATAGGATCACGTGTTCTTCTGCCTGAAGACAGCAGTAAAACACTGAAAGAACTCGTCACTGGTCCACGGGCTCAGGGACTCCAGGCCCCAAGTCGGTATGAATTGTGCCAGGCCTCCTAAAAGGGCCCACTGTCTGGAGGCTGCCTCACCCAGCAGAGCCCAGCACAGAAGACCAATAGCCTCTGCTGAGCAGTCACTGGAGGACTTGAGTTGTATGCTGTCTGGGTTGGTCAGAGGCAGAGCCCCCAGCATCATGGCCTCGCGCAGTGAAGCCAGGGTTGAGGGATTAACCTAAAAGAGGAAAAAAATGTCATCCATTCAGTCATGTTTTGGAGAAGATTCACACCATGCCCACCAGGAATTAAGCACAGAGAAAAGGGAAGAAAGGAGAAAGGGAAATTTTTAGTTTTCAAAATCGTAACTTGAAGTTCTGCTTTTGTTCACTGATAAATGCCTCCTCTGGCCCTTGACTCATTCTTGAGTTACCTCCAGTCCTGTGACTTTCTATGCTTGCTGAAGGTGTACCGTCTGACTGACAGGGGCCAAACTCGTGTGTAGAACGCAGGATAAGCTTCCAAGTGGTGCAAACTGACTGCTTCCTCTTGGAGAAAAACAAAATTAGATCCTTGAAGGTGAGGTCAAGAGCCTCCATAGAGTTACCTAGTAAGAGTCACTTCTAGAAATCCAAACTAAGCTATTACTGACAAATATTTGTTCTGTGCTCGGAGCTGAAGGCAGTTAGATGCTGTTGGCCACTGAACACCTAAGCTCATTCCTGGACTGAGTCGTGGGGCACGGTTGGCCTCTGCAGTCATGGTATGGGCTTGCTCGGATTATTGGAGGAAGTGCAATTCAAATGACTTTATTCATGGTAAACATGGGTATGCCTCATACAAAAGCATGAAGATAAGAAAATTAAGTAAATAGAAGAGCAGCTCTTCACATGTTTTAGCTTTCACATTTGAGAAAAAGCTTTACTGGGGATGTTTGAATAAAAACTGTCTAGCACGGTGCTGAACACATAGTAGGTGTGCAGAAAGTAATGATGGGTTTTTCTCCCATAAAGCAGTACTTGCTTATTATAAAAATCCATGTACTCGAAGTAAAAACAACCTGAAATCCACTACTTAGTATTGGCTATCCTCCAGGACATTTTCAATGCATATAAATGTATGTATTCTTACCCGAAACCAGGATCATGCTGTATGTGTTTTATAAACGGTCTCTGTGTCAGTAAGTTGGATCCTTGTAGTTCATGTCTGCAAAGCAGCGTCATGTAGTATGCTAAGCAAGGAAGAACCGGTCAGTTCTTGTAGTTCGACGTGGCACATCTCACGTGGTGTCGTTTCTTTAGCAGGTCTCATCTGCGGAGGTGCGCATTGGGCCCATGAGACTGACACAGGATCCTATTCAGGTAGGCCTGCGTTATGCGTGGGGCTTTGTTTCGGGAGCACGTGGTTAGAGGAGCACCCTCGGAGGGGCGCTGTCCGTACTCCAGCAGGTAGCCAGCCTTGCCCCTGCGAACCCGCCTGTGCGTACAGAACTCCTGTGTACCGATGCCTCTGTGGAAATGCTTGTTTCTGTTAATGCCATGCTTGACGAATCAAACTGTTTCCTTGAGGACTTAAACATTGACTTGTCGTGAGCATAAATACAGTAGGTAGGGTGCGTGGTTGGGAGGGAGAGCAACTCTTGCACCAGAAAACTGGTCTACTCCACACCCTGCAGTAGCTGGAGAGTGAAGAAGCTGTGGGTGGCAGACGGCAGGGCACTTGCCACGAGCCACGGTTGGATGTGAACCTTGGCTCTTCCAGCCAGGTGACAAAGCTGTGGGATCTCGCTTGTATTGCTTGACTTCTCCACCCAGTGTCCTGTCGGTAAAGTAGAGATAATTGCCCTCTCGCTTGGGGAATGATGGGTTAAATGAAATTGTATTAAGTGCCCAGGAGACTGCTTGGCAGTGGACCGTCTCTGTAATGACAACTGCTGTTGGCTGGGTCAAAAAGATGACAGGAGACTCCCCCTTCTTGTCCCCTGTGACTTGAGCCAGGCAGTGGTCTAGACTCTGTAACACGGAGGGGGCTGGCTCTAGGAAGAGAAGGCTGGGTGCCTGTGGGATTCACCTCACTGTAATAATGGCAGCAACTTGACAATTGTCCTCTCTACAGCCCTCAGCATCCAATGGCCCCTTCAGAGAAACAGGCCTGGAGGGGTTTGTACCCTTTTAAGTGAAAAGTGATTATTGTTAAATCCCTGTTGCATACCCATCTTCCTGATGGGCCTGTATCAGTGAGCCTTCTCCCTGTAAAAAGGTAGCTTGTTAACACCTGGAAGCATGTCTTGTACTTGGGAAAAGTGAATATGCAGAAAAAAATGTAAGCAACCCAACATGTAGTTGAAAGTGAAAAACCAAACAAGGAAATGTACTGTTTGATTTATGAGCAAATGGAAAAGAAAATAATGTTTTATTGTTGCTTAGGAAAAGAAATACAAATCTAGGGAAAGGAAAAAAACAAAAGGAAGAAATTCAAGCTTGGGAAAATTTGATGAAAACAAATTTAGGAGTAGAGGGGGAAAAAAGAATTTACTAAAATAAACCTAAGCCACAACTATTTGTATAGAATACAAACAAGTGGAAAATTCCAGTTATTCTGGGGGCATGTACTTTGTTCTCCATTTTGAATAAAGGCAATGACAAAGGATCTAATAATAGTGTTTATTCCCAAAGCAATTTCCTGAATATTTCTTGTGATTAATGGAGTTTTAGATCAATTAGTTTAATTTACCTTAATTTTTGCCCTGTGCTGTACTGGAAATTAATGATCATGATAAGGATGTCTTTTTCCTTTAAAAAAAAGATGTAATTTGTCAAATCGTAAAGTATTTCAAATATTCATAAAGGTACATGGGTATAGCCGTACTACGTTCATCAAATATTAACAGTATACTTTTTCTATTTGAAGTTTTGTTTTTTGTTTTTTCAGAAACAACATTACCCTTAATTATCCTCCTGCCCTCCCCCCCCACCCCGAAATCCCCCACCCCTTAGAAGTAACCAGTACTTGGAAATTTATTATGCTAGGTGTCTGTGTACTTATTCTACATATGTGTGTGTCCATTCATAATTAGTTTGGGGTATTTTTAAGATTTATTTGAAAGGCATCAAGCTACAGGCACCATTAGGAAGTTTTTCTTTATTCAACATCATGTGTTGTCTTACGTAAGCGTCTATTCCCTAATGTAAGATCACAAAGATACACTGCTTTGTTTTCTTCAAGGAGTTTTAGCTCCCACGTTTAGCTCTATGGTCCGTTTTCAGTTACTGTTTGGATATGGTGTGAGATAGGGCTCCATTCTTCCACATGTGGATGTTGAGTTGTCGCAGCATCATTTGTTAAAAAGAATATTCTTTTCCTGTTGAATTGTCTTGGCATGTTTGTCAAAAATCAACTGACCATAACTGTGAAGGTTTATCTCTGGATTCTCACTTCTCTTCCATTGGTGTATATGTCTGCCCTATTTCTTGATTGCTGTGCTTCAAAGTGTGAGTCCCCTAAGTGATTGCATTAAGTCTATAAATTAATTTTGCAAGTATTACCCTGTTAGCAGTTTTGTCTCCCAATTTGTTAATACAGAGGTTTTTACCTTTCTTTGAATTTTCTTCTTTCAATAATGTTTTCTAGTGTTCAATGTCTGTCTTTGACACTTGGTTATTATTCCTAAACTACTTTTTTTTTTTTTTTTTGATTCTGTGGCAAATGGAATCATTTCCTTAATTTAGTTACTGGGTTATTCATTGCTAGTATATAGAAACACTATTTTTGTTTATTTATGTTGTATCTTGCAACCTTGCTGAGTTCCTTTATTAGCTCTTAGACTTTTTTGTGTATTCTTTAGAATTATCTATATATAAAGTCATGCCATTAATTCTTCCTTTCCAATTTGAATAAGTTTTATTTCATTTTACTAGCCTAGTTGTTTTGCTAGAAACTCCAAAACAATGATGTATTTAGTTTTTTAAGGGACTTCCATATGTCCTATCAAATGGGCTGTTAATGTTTTATACTCCTACAAGCAATATGAGAGTTCTGGTTACTCCAAATCCTTGGTAATAATTGGTGTTTCAGTCTTTTAATTTTAGCCATTTATCTTGTGAATTAAATTTGCATTCCTCCATAACTAATAATGTTGAGCACTTTATTGACTTATTGGCCATTCTTTTATCTTTTGTGAATGTTTAAGTCTCTTTATTTTTAATAGGATTGACTTTTAAAACATTACTGAATTGTGGTTCTTCATTTACTCTTTTCACAAGCCCTTTGTCAGATTTTGAGAATATTTTCTTCCAATCTGGTTCTTCTATAAATTTTCTTAACTTTGGCTTTTGAGCAAAATTTAATTTTGATGTAACCTAATTAATCCTTTCTTTGATGGTTATAGCTTGCTGTATTCTAAGAATCTTTACCTACTCCCAGGTTGAGAAGATAATTTCTTAGGGTTATTTTTTTTTTTCCTAGAAACTACTGTTTAACAATTTTAGATATATAATCAATCTCAAGTTCATTTTGGGATATGGAATGATAAGGAGCTAAAAGCTCATATTTTATCCTCCTATTGATGTCTAGTTCTAGCTTCACTTGTTGAAAAGACTATATAATCCTCCATTGCATTTGATGCCTTTGTTACTGATTCTTTGTTGCAACTTGTTTGGGCAATAATGTAACCAATTTTGAAATTAATATTCAACAGAAAGCTTTTAAAGATGTTTCTCTATTTGAATAGGAGATTCTACATACTTGAAGTAATTCAGCCTTACCAATTATGCTATTCAAACTATATTTTAATTTTTTGACTAATTTTTTTCAGTTTCTATGGCAATGGCTATGTTATCAGTATCTGCTAATACTTGATGATGAGTCTGGTGTTACTGTTTATTCTTGATTATTATATATTCCTGGTGACCATCCCTTTTATTATGAGGTGTCTTTTTAAACTTTTGCCTTACATTGTTGTATCTGTTGGTAAGTTGCCACACCAGCCTTTCTTGGTTCATTTTTTCTGGTATGTTTTTGCTATTCATTTTCAGTTTTGCTTTATAACTTCATATTAAATATGCCTACTATAAGCAGCACATAGCTTTTATTTTTCCAAAATCTATTTTTTTGTCTTCTAATAAGTGAATTCAGTCTGGTTACATCGAGTGTGAATACTGATAAAATTAGTCTTATATTTGCTATCTTAACATTTTTCTTTATATTTCTGCTTTATGTCAAATTGGCAGTTTTCAGAATTTTTTGTTTTAAACTTGGGTGGTGGTTCTTTTTCTTTTTGTTGGTTACCCTTAAGTAATATTTTAATATGCATGCTTGCCAGTCAAATTTTATAACAGATACTGTATTCTGTCCTACCAAATGTGATCTAGTCCTTGGTAGAATTTGAATTCCCATTAACAGCTCTACTATACTCCATTACTGAAAAACAGTTGTCCATACTTTTGGATTTATTGTTAGCCTGTATGCATAAGCTATGAAATAACAAAATGAATACTTGAACTCCTCACCCAGTGCAAGACCTGGAATCTTTCTAGAGCTACTGTGTACCCTGCCTGATTCGCATCACATGAGTTTGGCCCCAAATGACAGCAGATGCAAGTGGTCAACAGTCCCTCTCTGAGTGAGGGAAAGAATAATGTTTTTAAAAAGATCGCAAGCTCACCTTAGAACTAAGGATGCCATTCCTACTTGGTCGTGTTGAAATGTAGTTCTGTGGATCCATCCAAAAACATTGGACAGAGCACCTGTATGTTCAAGGCTCCGTAATAGGGGCCGCAACGGAAGAGAGGCTGCACAGCGCTCCCTGACCACCCCGACAGGTCTGCTCAGTCAGTTGCGGTATTTGTAACACTCCAACTGCAGGGACAGTGACACCTAGTTAAGTGTTTTTGTGCTTCTGCTACTGATACTGCAACTGTCATAGAAAAATCCTATGTCCTAGCGCCTTTGTATTTGATTTTTGTTTTCCCCTGACTTGACAAAAAATACCTGTTGTGAGTGCAGTGGCATGCTGAAAGTATTAGTCAGCTACATCAGCCAGGGTCCTTAGGGCTTGGAAGGTACGTGTTGATAAGAATACTTGAGGATAGGGTTGCTTTTGAGAGTGCATTTCTAAGTTCACTAGGGGGAACTTGCTCCCGTGTCAGGACATGGAACATGGGGCTCCGCTCACCCTCAGTGAGCTGGCAGGAGCAGCGTGAGAGGGGGAATGGGGAGGGTGTTGGAGAAAAGTACAGCATGGTATCATAGAGGACATCTCTCCTGGGTGAGTGGCTGTGCCTCACAGTAAAAGTCCTGTTTTCCAGTCTCGGCAAGAAAGTTAAAAGTAGGGGAAATGTTACGAGGCAATAGATTCATATTGACATTTCAAAATGAAGTGGACTTTTTTTCAATGCCTCGAGGATATTTACTTGTTGAGTGTGTAGAATTGACATGTTTCTGCTTAGAGTGCCGTCCTCCCCTCTCCTGCCACTCCAACTGGACTTTTCAACTGGATTTGCAAATGATACTCAGAACTGTGGCCTAAGCTTTTCCTACCAAGGCAGTACTTAGCTTTAAAATTTTACTCTTCCATGTTAGACGGATACAGATTGTCTGGAACTGTTATTAGAGCTCAGGTGGCCTCATGGGGGGCTATCCTTACATATCCCCATCCTGTCTCTCCTTAACTGTACCGCCAAGTCCTAGCTTCCAGCCAGCCCCGCCACCTACATGGAACTACAGAGGTGGTAGGAATTTTGGTCCCGTATTTGAGGGGGTAGAAACAAAACAAACAAAAACTAACGTGATTACGCAGCAGCCGGTGGAGTGAGGCTGCAGTTCATATACTGATAGTTGTGTGGCTGTAGGGGAGGCTCTTATCCACTCCAACCCTTTGTTTCCAGATTTACAAATGGGGATAATTCACACCTCCAAGAATTGTTAAAGGGTTATTGAATAAGATTCTGTGTTTAAAGTACTTTTGGTATAATGGCGGCGCTTAAATGCTCATCAAACTATAACTGCTATTAGCATCACTTTTCTAGGGACATTTAAAGAAAGTTTTCAAACCATTTGCTCCTACTGAACCCCCGCCCCCATTGACAATGGTTTAATGTGTGGGTACAACTACTATAATCTATACATGTGATCTATTCTAGAAGCTGTTTGTTAGCAAGATTTGCTTAAAGCCAAACCAAGTATCTTGAAAATCGATGCATAATAGCAGACATTGGGAATACACGGGGAAATGTGTCGAGGCCTTCTTACTGATAAAAAAATACTGATAATGAACGTTTATGTTCTTCAGGTTGAGAAGTTAGTTTTATCTTCATGTTTTTCATAAGTAGCCTTCACCAGAGAAAATAGTCACATTCCAATTTGACTATCCTAGACCGATTATTGCTCTCCTCAAAGATACTATTGTGGATTAAATTTGTCAAAGGAAGGGTTATGAGGGTTCCCCCAAAGCAAGAGAACATCCCCTGGAGCTATGGCAAGCTCACTGAAGCGGGGGCTGGGAGATGGGGGCCCAGCTCCGCTGATGCTTGGCTTTGGGAACGTGTTGTCCTCATCTGTGGAATGGGGGGTGATGGATCACCCCCAGAATCGCTTTGTCTCAGAGGAGTCCAGAGAGCCCTGGCCTCTGTTCTTGTCATTGCCACTGGGACACCCCCCACCCACACCCTAATTACCTGTGGTCTGTGTTACCCCTCTGCAGCTGCTCACACCAGACCACTGCACTGGATTCTCTTAGCCCTGCCCTGGATCAGCCCTTACTTCATCACTCTAGCTAGGATGGAGAGATGAATAAAACACCGCGGCTCTAATAATCTTTAGGTAGTACTCTCTCTGCAGGAAGAGAGGGGCCTTGGAGTTTGGGGTCTCTGGAGTTATATTTGAAAAGCAGTAGAGGTAGCCCTTGCTTTGTACAGTTTTAATATGTACAGATTTCGGAGTTAAGTCATGCCAGATCCCCACAACATGTTTTAGATGGCAATTACATTGGGGTTCTAACTGAGCAATTGCAGTAAATACGGATTCTGTGGCTTGCGCCTGAGTCCACATACCACGATGGTAGTGACCGATGTGTAGCCCCATCAGTAACCAATCACATCACCTTTTTCCAAGTCTTCATGACTGGTCTTTGCCCACCTGTTCTTCCGTTCAAGCACAGACAGCGAAGTGTGTAGCTGTTGCCGTCTGGTCTCCTACATGGCATTACACTCGAATAGATCATCAAAAGAGGGAAGGAAGTAGCCAACAGAGATGAAAGTGCATCAAAGAAATGCAAAGTAATAATGCCAGAGGGAAGTTGAGGTTGACTAAATGAGGTTAGAGGAGAGAGAGCTGGCCGTGAGGATGTGCATGCCGTCACGTGGAGGGATTCTCCATCTGCAGCCGGAGCAGCTCAGCTTGCAGTGATGGTCAAAATCAGCAAGTGCTTGCGGTGAAAAGAATGAAACATCACCGAGGAAGTAGAAAACTATATGTTAATGGAACTCAGGCGGATATTTCATGGCACTGAAAGTAGGGCGGACAAAATATTGGCTAGAACATTGGAGTTGACCCAGGCTTAGGGCTTTATAATACACCAAGCCATAGAAAAGATGCTTGCACTCTGTATCCTTAATTTCTCCAATTTGGAGAAGGCATACACTGTTGAAGCTACTCTTAGTTCTTTTTAAAAAGAAAATATTTTAGTTTTCAGAGTTTCTAATGCTTTAGTTTACAGCATCCTGAAAAAATGTTTTACTTGATTTCATACAGTTATAACCAACAGAAAGTTTTCATGTTTGGAAAAAATTTCTAAGGTCCTAGGACAGTCATTTTTGCCATTGTTTAAGATTGCCTTTTGTGGTGGTTTTTAGAGTCTGGCCCTACCACGTGAAGCAAGGATTGCCTGTACTTGTGTTCTGATCCTGGACAGGACCCAAGTAGACCCAGCTCTGTTCCAGAAGGAAGGTGTCGCCTCCTTGTCCCAGGCTTCACCCCAGATAAGATTTTCTCCTCTTTGGTTGTGTTTATGGCAGTGCAGTTAAGTTGATGTAACAAAATTGTTTCCTTCTGCCCGTTCCCCTGTACCTAGATTCTTGTCCAAGCGTCGTGTCCGTGACCTGGTGTGGTCACCACTCACTAGTGTATTTATTGTGTTTATCTTTACCCGACTGTCCGACCTGCTTGCTTCCTAGGGGCAGAAACTAGACTGTCCATGCCTATCAGCTTTTTACTCCCAGGTCTTATCTGATAGATCATCAGTACATACTCATTGAATGAATGGTCTGCGTATTAGAGCAAATAAAGAGAGTCCGTTACCTTTATTCTTCACAAATCAAATTGATTTATATGCTTTAAAACTGATTTTTTAAAGTATATTTTCTGAAATTTAGAGATTTGCCTCTGAATGGCCAATAAATATTTAAAAATGGCCATCTCTGACAGACGAAGTACTGCTATGTAGAAGGTTAAATACAGTGAGGGACTGTAGTGCTTAATAAGGTCTTCTTGGTTTTGTTCTTTGGTTACAAGTGAGAGCGGCCTTAGACTACCAAGTAAATAAATGAATTAAACATATTCGTGCAGTTTTTTTCCTTCTTAGATTTCAAGACGGAGTTGAGAAGCTGTGGCAGTGAGCCATCTCTGAGTACATTCGCAGTAGGAGCTGAAGGCTTTTTATTGTCTCTACTATTACCGAGCCACAGGTCTCATGAGGTTCCCAGCCTTTGTGTCTCTTTTGTTCAAATTCCAAATTTCTGTAAACAGAGTATCATCAGCCCAGCTGTGCTGGGAGATAAGGATGGAGAGTGAGAGCCTGGTTACATCCAAAAAAAAGGCAATTACTATAGTACTCTACTCCAAAATGTATATATTCTTATTCCTGTAGATTTTTCACTTTGGAGTTTAATTATTGAAAACTAGTTTTTTCTGATTTTTTTTTAAATAGACGGGAAGAATATTATTTTTAGAATTTTTACTTTAATTACAGGTAGTTAACATACAGTGTTAGATTAGTTTCAGGTGTATAGTATAGTAATTTAAAAGTTCCACACATCATCCTTAAATGGGAAGAATTTTAAAAACTACCCAAAGAAATCCTCTGAGTGCTTTTATAATATAAATAGTCCTGTTCTAAAATGTAGATTTTAATATTCAGGTACGGTGAGGCCAACAGATCAGGAAAGGACTATGATTAAAGAGTCTGTCACTCAGTGGAGGGCCCGTGCCTTGCCATGAAGGACCACACACACAGCACCAGGGTTGGTCAGGAGGCAGAGAGAGCAAGGGGAAAATAGGGGCAAGAGCCTCCCCCCGACTTCTGTGGGAAGGAATGGGTAAGGGAGGGTAAGCAGGCTTGGCTGGTATGAAGCATTGCAGGGCAATCTGGCATATAACCGTTGTCCCTAGTTGTTCAGTACTTAGCCCTGGAGTGATGAGGCCAGGTGGAGAGTGGTTCCATGCGTTGAAGCATGACCAAAAAATGTGGTAGGAGTGTGGGCTTTGGATTGGTTTGCCTTTGAAGGGTGCTTTCCTAGGCAAGTCTTCTGCTACCTCTACAAATTGACCAACGCTCAGAGGCACAGTCTCCGCAGGGTCAGAAGGCTCTAGATGTCAAAGCGTCAGCACTACGGGAAAATAACAAGACCTGATGAAGAGAGTTTGTCCCTTTGAGTCAGTTGTGTGAGCTCTCATGCGAAATCTACTTTAAGTTGCTGAAATGGCCTTGCCTTGATGTAACCCTCTGCGGTGAGCTAGACTTTCCCTCTCACCCTCCCCTCTGTCACACGGGCTTCTTTATAGTTCTTTGAATACCTCAGGCACACGTCCCACTGTAGGGGCCAATAGAACCATTCCTTCTGCTAAGAATACATGCCCTTCAGAGAGCAGCTTGGCTTCCTTTTTGTTTTCTTCCTTGTTTGCCTCTGATACTGTGTGAGTGAGGCCTACTGGCCTGAGTGCTGCAGTCGGTGCCCGGTCCGGCTGCTGCTCACCCTCCCTCCTGCTTGAAGGTGGCCCTTACTGCTTCGAACCTGCTGTACCGTTTGCTTGCTTGTTACACGTGCTGTTGGTCCTTCTACCTCTATAGTGTGAGGGGTCTTTATTCTGTTCATCAGTGTATTCTAAGCAATTAAAAACAGCGCCTGGAACATAACAGGTGCCTGGGAAGTTTTTGTTCAATAATGACCTTATTTTTCCAAAAGTAGTACAGTCTAGTGTGAAGATATGTAAGGTATATGAGATTAATCTGTAGCAACGTCCAACATGGGAATACAGTTGGGTTCTTACGGTACTAGTCAACTGAGGCCAAGTGGTATAAAGGAAATATAAAGCGGTGAGATTATTGTTTAGCAATCCCTCATTTAGCCAGACAGATGCCAGAGAAGAAATTGTCTCACCATTGCTGACTCTGAGGCTCTGTATACGGAGTTTTTCTTGTTGACACCATAGCTACCCCGAGTAGAGGGCTATTGACTTTACACGCAAACTAATTGATTCTACCTGACTTTTTATTGTAGCTCTCTTATCAATAGTTTGATTTGAAGGCTTTCTCTTCATTATCAAATCCACTAGGTGATGCCCTTCAGTTCTCTTGGAAGAGCCATTCCCACTTCTTCCTAGAAGTTAGCTGTGTGGTCAAAAACTCTTAGAAGCACTCCGGACTGAGGAGTGACGGACCAGGGTGAGCTCTTAATAAGTATGGCTGCCTTATGCGTTCTTAGGGTGTGATTTCAACCCATGTGCTAAGACGAAATTGGCAAAATTCTGTTGAAAAATACTCTATCCCTTCTGGAAATGTGGCATTTGGGAAACAGGAAATGACTTGAACAAATGTAAAACAAATGACATTTATGGTACATTCAGATATTTAATGATGTTGAGCTATGGGGGAGGTTTAGGAATGAAATGGTATTGTGGGGTTTGTTTGTTTTGTTTTTTATAGAAGATTGTATTTATTTATTTGTCAGAGAGAGGGCACAAGCACGGGGAGCAGCAGGCAGAGAGGGAGGGAGAGGCAGACTCCCTCCTGAGCAGGGAGCCCATCCCAGGGTCCCGAGATCATGACCTAAGCCAAAGGCAGAGGCTTAACTGACTGAGCCCCCCAGATCCTCCTAAACAGTCTTTAACTTCAATAGCTTTGTACGGTTGAAATGACGTGATATGCAGGCTTTGCCGCAAAGTAATGCCGGGGTCGAAAAGTGGGCAGGGATAGAAATGAAGCCAGATTGGCCCGGGATTGGTTATTGCTGAAGCTGGGTGATGGGTGCGTTAGGCTTATTAGATGGTTGTGTCTATTTTTCAGTATACTGCCAATTTTCAATTAATAAAATATTTTAAAAATATGCTGGTTGGACAGTTTGTCTTTCTGAATTTAAATGAAACACATTTTATATTTCATCATCAAGAATGATACTGGTTATTGGTTTAAAGGCTTTTCTTGCTGAGGAAGAAAAACCCTTCTGTTGCTAATTCTTTAAACCAGGAGTGGATGCTGGAAGAACATTCAACGTTTTATCCGTGTCTTGAGATAATTAGGTCTATCCATTGCACCTCTTATTTCTAATAGTAGTAAAACCCTTTTGTGTTTTGCAGGAAACTCCGCAGGTAGTTAACCTTTACCTCACCAGATAGTTACTGAGCAGCTAGTAAGTGCCGGCTTGGTGCTGAGCGCGGGAGGGGGGTCGGGGGGTAATCGGGAACTTAGCAGGCAGTTCCCTGTGGTCCTGAAGCTCAGTCGCGGTGGGAAAGAGACCATGATCAAGCAAACACATGAACCATTTCAGGTGGTGATAAGGCTGTCTGTGGCTTTCTGCCAGGGCATTGGGTGCTGGAGCCCAGGGGCTGGTGAGGGCGAGCAGGGTGAGGTCCGGCCACCTTCTTTCCAGTGGGACTGCACTTCTCAATGAGGCAAGAAGAGACACGTTTTCAGCAATTTAGCTCCATCAACTTCTTGTTGCATGGTCATTCTTTCCAGGTTCTCGCAGGGCTTGGGCATTAGAATTAGTTTTTGAAGTTGCTCTGAGTTCCTTCCATTTCCTGTGTCTTTACAGGGATTTAATTGCTAAGATCAGAGAGCTGGCCTCCAGGTACTGGGAGACCAATACCACCTGCACTGGAACCAAACATGCATAGGTGGGAACCCGTAGTCCAAGCTGTGTTAATTATCCTGTTAATAATTTCACTGCTTAATATATTTAACAACAAAGCCAATCGGGAACTGAAAAATGAGTAACAGCCCCCCCGGAATGACCGAGCACCTATTCCGTGCTCATGCAGGTGTCGCACCTGGCTAGGGTGGCACATCTGACCGTGGAGAAGCTGTACCACAAAGGGATGAAATACCTTGTTCAAAGACACACTGGGACCAGTTGCAGGAGCTGGGGTTTGAACCCAGTAGCTCTTCTCCAGATGCCGCATTTTAAACCAGTACTGTAGGCTTGTGTTTAATACAGCCTGTAAGGATGATGATTGCTTGTAAGATGCCTTTCTGTGTGTATTTCAGGTTTTGCTGATCTTTGCAAAGGAAGATAGTCAGAGTGATGGATTCTGGTGGGCCTGTGACAGAGCTGGTTATAGATGCAATATTGCTCGGACTCCAGAGTCAGCCCTTGAATGCTTTCTAGATAAACATCATGAAATTATCGTAATAGATCACAGACAGACTCGAAACTTTGATGCAGAAGCGGTGTGCAGGTACCTTCCCTCATGTCACATGCTCGTTAAACGTTCACTTCATAGCCTAAAATGACCGTCACTTAGAGATGTCTTTAGTTCCATCCCAAGCATTTCTAAGATGTGTGTTGCTGTGTCTGAGCGGTCCTGGCCGATTTCTGGGGTGGAAGCTATATAGCTCCTCCTGTGGACCCATCTCCCCTTTTCTGTTTTTCCACGTTGGAGTTCCAGTGAATTTAGAGGTGTGAGCTGGGTGCCTCTGAAAATGTCAAGGTGTTTTTTTCCCCCAAGTATTGGTCATCATTCACGGGTGTGCATACACACACACACACACACACACACACACACACACACATGAGACGTTTAAATTTACACAGTTTTTTATTACACAGATAGGGTTTGGATTTAAACCAGATATTTTAAACTTCATTATTCCGTCCCAAAATGAACATCGGCAATGTGTGAAGTATACGTTTCTCCCTGCCTGACCCAGATGGCTAGAGCCTACAGCCTGCGTGGAGCAAAAGCATCCACTTTGCAGCAACAGAGAATCTTCCAGGGATCCAAACTCCCCACTTGTTTACAGAAACGCTTGCACTCCGGGGGGAAACGCATGCCTGTTCATAAATAAATGCAGTCATGAGTTCGCTGTGGATGAACTGATCCATTTAGCAGAAGCGGAATGCTTTGAAGCTAGACAGCAAGAGGTCACTAATTAAATGCCAGACCAGCACAGACTTCAATTACATATGGAGCTGGAATTTTCTTGAATATTAGTAAGTGAAATGAAAGGTAAAGAAGTGGCTTCTTAGATCCTTTGGCACCCTGACAAGAAATGATCGGATTAAGAGACATTTCTCATCATAGGCATTGCCCTGTTATTCTTTGATCCTTCTCAATTTCTCAAAGAAGAATTTTTTCTTGCAGAACCTATTTTAAAATGTCTTACTGGCCTGAAATAATCTTACTGTTCATAGAAATATTTTCTTTTTAAAATATTATATATGTCAATAAATGTATCATAAAATATTTGGATGGTACTTTTAGTATTAAAAGAAATACTAAGAAATATTAGGTAAGAAATGCTAAGAAAAAATACCTTTTCTTTTTAAATGATCTATGGGATAGAATTCGGTCCTTTATAAATAGATCTACTTTTTCTTGGTCTTGACTTTTCTTAAAGGATTTTGTAGTAGAAACACCACAGTCCTTTGTGCATACACAGAATGATTTAAGACAAGATTCAGGTGTAG
The DNA here is from genome assembly GCF_023065955.2 of Ursus arctos. Classification (NCBI taxonomy): domain Eukaryota; kingdom Metazoa; phylum Chordata; class Mammalia; order Carnivora; family Ursidae; genus Ursus; species Ursus arctos. The sequence goes on from NW_026623067.1 coordinate 61,204,210, forward strand.
AAAGAAATTTTTTATTCAGTGAAGATGAAATTTAGCAGATAAGCTTTACAATCTTCCTTGTATGTAAGGAAACTTAGGTTTGTTGTTTTTTTTTTTTAACCTAATAAATGTACTTTTATCTTGGCTGCACAAAAAAACAGTGGGGGATCTGTGTAGGTCAGAAGTCAGGTTGTGTACAGGGGGGTGTGTTTACTGTTACTGGTTATGCTCAGAGCAGCCAGACTTCTGACTGCACGGCCGCCAGGACCTGTCCCCCTCCTGGCAGGTGTGCATCCCTTACTATCACCCATGGTCCAAGATCCCGGGATTTTTGAGCTAGACTGGACCTTAGCTGAACATGTCCTTGGACCTCAGCCCCACCCATTGCAGTCCCCTTTCTTCCTCTCAACCAGGAAGAGGTCCAGGTCTCCCTGACCATACCAGTTCCTTTGGGGAATAAGAAAGACAAGATAAGGAGCAGGAAGCAACCCCCAAACTGGAAGCCAGCTTCAAAAGAAGAGAGCATGGGCTCCAGCCCAATTACATTCATAACCGTGTTTGAGTCTCTGAGGCCCACCCCTGAGAACACAGTTGAGCAGCAGAGCCTGGACTTCTCAGTCAAGGTTGGAAGGGCTGTGCAAGGCCGAGAGGTGCTTAGTATCTCCCTAGAGAGGAGGGCACACCTCTGACTTGCTATGCGGGGAGTTTTTTTGTTTGCTTGTTTTTTGTTTTTGTTTTTAATTAGGTGGTAACTGGTATTTCTGCTGAGAATTCAGTAGGCTCTTAGGTAGAAAAGAAATGGTACCTTGGCCTTCCCAAGGCCTGTGCTCTGGGTGGCTGAGAAGGAAGTAGTCTGTGCTAGCCTTAAAAGGGGGTCTTGACTGACTCTTCCTGTCCCGCAGTCAGTTAAGGCCCTTAACTTAAGAAGTTTGTTCAAATACCATTTATCTCCCACGGGAACCTTTACTTCCCAGGAAGACAAGAGCTGGTCACTTTCTTGAGCCTTCCACCTACGTAGAGTGAGGTCTCCAGGAATAGGAAATTGGGGGAAGTACCTTTTCTGAGAAAGGTCAGGAAACGTGAGAGTTGAAGGAAATGAAGCAATACAAGCTGGTTTTTTCTAAGGGAGCAGCAGGGCAAACATGTTGAAGTGCAGAAGAGCTGAGACGCCAATAGCTAGAAAGATCAACAAACACCTGTTGTCTCCCAAAGTCCTCAAGAGCAGCCTTGAGCCTTCTGTTCTTGGAGATGGTTGTTCTCTTCCCAGAGATCTCGAAATAAACAGAGTCCAGATTGAGGAAATGGGTCAAAACCAGCATGCTTATTTGTACTAAGATTCAAGTACATGGCCCTTTATTAGTAGTCCATCCAATTCATGAGCCCTGACCAGGATAATCCAGAATTGGGGCTGTAGCACATAATAGCACATGTTGTAAGAAGACGCATGGACCTCAAAATACTAGAGCCTTCCGTATTCTAATCCTATTGCAGTCCTGCGGAATAAATGACGTACAGGTGGTCATGGTACGGGGCAGGGGGGCCAGCAGGGACGGTGGCCGCAGCACAGCATTGCGCAGCCCTTGTTCTTGACCCACTTGGTGAAAGCATTTCAGCTCACACAACAGCACGACCAAAACAAATTAGGCGGCTCTTTGCACCACTCTTATGGGTTTCAACCCGAGTTATGTCCAGCTGCCAGCAAGTATTTTAATTTCTATTATAGGTCATCTTTCTGAGCTGTCTACTATTTTAAAAGAAAGAAAGATGCAATGCAATTAGCTCCCTAAGTACAAACCGATAACCGAAGAGCTGTAGGACTGCCAGTTTCTTTGCAGAGTGGAATTTCAGTCAGAAAACATGGAATTTAAGTGGAATTTGCCAGTTTTTGAAGTGGAAAATTGGCAGATCTGACCCATTGGACAACTGCCCAGGCATTTAAAAAAAAAAAAAAGCTTTTGTTTTGTTTTGTTTTGTTTTGTTAAAACAAAGAGACTGTCCTAATCTCCAAGGGCATCTTTCTTTGTTGTCTTCATATGTTTTCAGACTTTGTCTTGAGAGGAAGATTGGGTTTTGTGCCATTTTTCAATGTGAAATTCCTCGTTCGTTCATTGTCACAAAGCCCTGATCACCTGGTTTGACTTGGAGCCTTCTCGTTGCAGGTCGATCCGGGCCACAAATCCTTCCGAGCACACGGTGATCCTTGCGGTGGTTTCACAAGCGTAAGCTCACCTCCACCCCCAGCTGGCAGTAGGACTGCTCATTCTGAACGTGTGTCTGATGGAATCCAGTCTTTGAGCCAGCAAAGCAGTGGGCATGCCGTTGGCTCTACAGCACCAACTTTCTAGATCTCGCTTTGCGGGGGTGTTCTTTGCGTTGCAAGGTTCTGGATATATTTAGGTTTCTCTCTGTCTTCCTTAACTGCTGTTAACCCATACTAGTACGCGTGAGGAAAAAAATGGGTGCTCGTTACGTGCTAGAAATGAAGAGAAGATCTGAGGGAGATGTCTGGGGAGAATTTTTTCCCGCTCATCTTTTTTCTTGGAAGAAAGGAGGTGTGAGGCTGCTTGTTTTTCACTGAAGAAGAAACAAATTACAGCAAAGAAATTACAACAAAGTAGCACAAAATACACTGGAAGGAAAGGATTGTATAGTTGGGGTCAGGACTGCTCTGTGTCTAGAAGCAGGGCGGTAGGATGTATGCCCACACTGGAGGGCAAAAGAAGGGGATTGGGCTGTAGGTACCAGACGGTGGGATGAGAAGCTGCTCTGCTGGGTTTGTTGTCTGAATGGCCACCCCTTAGAATGAAAGGAAGACACGTTGCTTGTACAAGCTACAGTCGTTGGAATTCTTGCAGTATCTAAATTGTTGTATTTGTTTAATGGCCATCCTTCACTTTGGAGAGAATAAGGCCTTTGATGAGGGCCTAAGACCTACCGGACTTGGCCTCGTTGTGGGAGCTGGCACAGGTTCTTGGACAAGCCAGCACCAGAGACAGGAGAACTTGGGTCTCTGGCCCAGGGGAGATTTGAAATACCACATTCCAAAGCCATATTGGTATAGGAGGAAATCGTGGCTTCAAAGTCTTACCCCAACCAAAGACTCTACCTTCCCTATTCCTTGAGTCTGTTTTTAAGAGCTGTGTCACTTCACTTGATTCCTACCGTGGGCTCTGGGCCAAGGAATGGAAAGAAATTGTTTCCATTGGTGCCTTATCTCATTCTGGTGGGACATGGGGTCTCAGGGGGAACAAGTGAGGGGGACCAAGGTATATTTAGCCTTCTCACCCCCTTGCTTATATTTCGTCTTGTGGGCACTGTGTGGGGTTACTAGGGTGTCCGAGTCTTGTGCATGGATTCCAGGAGTATACCAGGCCACACGCCATATTCCCCAAGGCTGGCTCATTCCACGGACCCAAAAGTGAAACAGTTTTTTGTTCTAGTCATGTAGCAGAAAAGCTCACAAACCCTTGACAAATAAGGACTTCTATGGCTTGTTATTTTCCACCCTTTCCCCCCTATTTTTAAAATAAAATATTTTATAAAGATAGAGAACAGTAATAAAATGAATGCTGAGTTTGTGCAACCCAGCTTATGAAATAGAATGTCAAGACCTTCAGGCTCTTACTGTGCCCCTCCTCATTTATCCGTCAAAGAAGGTCGAACCCATGGGTCCTGAGTAGAGAAGCGAGGGGGGGCTGCTTTTCTCTGGAGGGAAGGCGTGAGCTACAGGCCATGCCACAAACAAGCCCCGGCATTTCCCTTCCTGTTCTCCACCTGCTCCTCCCCCAGCATCTTGTTCCATTTCCCTTCTCTGTTTCCCAAGGTATACAGTCCATGTGACTTGCTGGGTATCTCAGGGACGCCCCTTCTCTCTGAGTGACAGAGGCAGAGCTGCAGCTTGTCCTCATGACGAGCAGACACTCTGCTCAGACTAAAGTTCCGAGATCCAGCTGTAGGCTCCGTGTAGGAAACCTTCCTGTGAGATGAGGACCCCTTCTTCTGCATTAGCAGTGGGGTCCTGTAGTCTGTAGTGTCCGTTGTCTTACTCACATTGAGAGTTGGACCCAGCCAGGTCTTGGGGTGGCAGTTGTGCTTCCAGAAGGTTTGGGGACAGCCTGAAGGGCAGTGGTGTCTGGGATGAGCATTGCACCTACCTTGTCCCATCCGTTTGTTGCAGCTTTCAAGGGTAGCCCCGCTTTGGAGATGGCCGCTCATGTGTACCTGTGGCGATGCTTTCAGGCACACTGCTGGAGTTTTCTCTACTGTTGGTGTTCTTTTTGCATCTGGAAGGCAGGTGTGGGTCCCGGAAGGCCGGTGCATCCCGTGGGCACATGCTGGTCAGAAGGCCACTGTTAGAGCGAGTGCCATGCTTGCCTCATTGCTCTCTCTCCGTGTTTCAGTGTGAGGAACCCTGGTTTGTATCTGCTGAGTGACTGCATTTTCTGCTTTGCTGCAGATTGGGTGACCGTGAAGAGGCCTCAGTCCTCCCTCTCCTGCATGCAGGCTTCAACAGGGTACGTATGTACGAGACTCCGCATCTCGCCGTGGTATGGGTGCCTCCCCTGTGACTCGGGAACAGCACAGCCATAGAGCCGCACGCGAGCTTTAAGAGAGTTGAGCCCCAGGACTGTGAGGGAAAGGAAGTCACTGTTCTCACAGGATGGTAACCAGCAATTGCTAGTCAAGCTTTTTCCTTCATAACTTCATGTGTCCCAGTTACAGAAGTGTAATGACCTAAAAACTCCTCTTACTACAGCAGGTCAAAATTTTGTCGTCCCGGAGTAACCTCACTTCAGTGAGTCCTGTCAGTGAGACTCAACACACGTATGTGAGTATAGACACCGTGAAGTCCACCAAATCGGCCCCCAGGATTCTGTGTGGATCAGGGCCTCGCCAGAGCCTATACCCCAGGGATAGGCCCCAACGGCTTTGGCGTCTGTGGACTCCTACGTTTAAACTATAAACGTCAGCAAGGACAAGTTCTTTGGGTGACAAGCGTAGGAGTAACGCCGGTGTTCAAGGGGAAGCCGAAGCTGGGTGACTCCAGGGGTGATGTCACCAAGACAGACGCGGGTGGTTCCTGATTTCGCTCCTCACAAGAACAACTTCTCAGGAACCAGAGGCTGCTGAACGAATGGACAGCGTCGGACATGGAGGTGAGGCCCACGCACCCCTGAATCACAGAGACCAGGCGGGCTGTTTGAGGTGCGGGAAGCAGCTCCCGGAGACCCCTGGCCACTGCCCCCCGGCCACCGTGGCACCACACAGGGCTCCCTCGTCTTGTAGTGGAAAGAGAACCCAGTGGTGGCAACAAGCTCCCCCGCTCCAGCATTATGGGTTGCTTCGTGGGAGCCCCTACTGGGATCTTGCACCACGGATTGCAGGGGAGTGTGCGTGGTTCTACCGCTGGGAGTCTGACCCCCCCCTCCCGCCACTGCAAGGGGGGTGGGTCTTGGCAGACCAAGGTCACACCGGCAGTGCCCTAGGAGTCGCCCCGAGCAGTGGTTTTGCTCCTCTCAGGACCCCGCCACGAGCACACCTGACCAGGGAACGCTGCAGGGTGCAGATCGACCTGACTCTCGTCCTCAGCTGAGGAGTTTGGCCCTGGAACTGGTTCGCCCAGGCGAGGAATGGAATCATAGCGCCAGCCACTGCGGAGTGCGTCCTCAGGCCCTGTCTGACCGGAAGGGCTGGCAACAGCTCTTGGAAGCAATACAGCCCAGTGGCTCTGGAGCCAGGAGGGCGGCATGCAGAGCTGACGGTCCCCAGAGTCAAGGCCATACCCAGCCGGGAGTGTTTCTGTGCTACGTACTTGGCACAGGCAGAGGGATTAATTCATAGCCGAGGTTGAGAGTAGCTCCCAGCCTCTCCCAATCTGCAGAGCCTGTTTAGAAAATTGAGAGTAGCCTGGGTGACACCTCCCCTTCTTGCACAGGGAGGGAAGGGGAGACCTAGCCACACTGGCTCTAGAGAGTGGCTACTGCCCAGAAGGGCTAGGGATAACTCCTGGAAGCTGTGTGGCCCAGTTGAGTGAGAGGCCAGCAGAACTGATAGTTAGCATAACAAAGCCAGTGGCTCTCTTCAGTCAGGGAACTTGGCGAGGTCTGCTTGAGTTAAGACAAAGAGTTTTACTAGCTTTAGAGATTCTTTCCCCACTGTGCTGAGGCAGGAAATGTAATTCATAGCCCCACTCATCACTGAATACAGCCTTCAGCCTGTCCAACCAGGGAACCGAACCAGAGCCTACTGGAAGCTGCCTAGCCCACTCGGCAGCCCTACACACAGTGGTGCGAGAACGGAGAGTATAGAGCAGGACTGGGGACTTCACTTGACCAGGAAATTTACTGCACCCTCTGGCCTAATTTGGGTCGCTAAAAAATGAGCTCTGCAGGCCTTGGGTCCCATCCTGCTGCCCTGCCAGGGCTAGAAGGCTCGTTCCTAGCCTCATCTACTGAATATAGTCCCCAGTTCTGACCATCTAGTAAGCCTGACCAGAAACTTCAGTCAACCGTAGAACCCATCCTATAGCTTCACTAGGGTAGGGAACCAAGTTGGCAGTCCTGTCCAACTGTACTCAGCCGGTAGCACACGTCCCTACCCCCTCCTGAGAGCTTGAATACTTGCCTTGCCCTGAAAGAGACCATAATAGCATGCTCCGACTGCCCAAGGTCAGTACCAGAAATCACACTCAGAAGTCCAAACCAAGCTGACGGGTGAAGAACTGTGTCTGCCAAAGCGAACCTACGAAGTCTGCAACATGAGCCCGGTTACGCGTATGCACAGATACCAACGTGAAGAACCAAGGATCATGAAAAATCGGGTCCATATGGCAACACCAAAGGAAATTAATAAAGCTCCAATAACTGACTTTAAAGAAACGGAGATGGATGAATTGTCAAAGAATTCAGAATAATCCTCTGCAGGAAGTTGAGTGAACTGCAAGAAAACACAGACAACTAATGAAAACAATTGCACAAACAAAATGAGAAGTTTGACAGGGAAATGGCAGCCATCAAAAACAAAAACAAAAAATATAAAACCCAAACAGAAAAATCCTAGAACTGAAAAGCACGATAACTGAAGAATTCAGGAGAGGGTTTCAAAAGTTGACCATGTAGAAGAAAGAATCCGGGACCTGGTGGCTAGGACATTGGAAATTACCCCCATTATAGGGGAGTAAAAAGAAAGGAATGAGGAAGAGTGAAGACAGCCTATGGTAACCATGGGACACAGTGGGGAAAAAAAAAAATACCTAAAACATTCTCCCAGGTATTCCAGAAGAAGAAAAAGAGGGACCGCAAGTATATTTAAAGCAATAATGGCTGAAAACTTCTGAGCCTGGGGAGAGAAATGGACATCCAGATCCATGAGGCCCAGAGGACCCCAATAGGTTGAACCCACATATGTAATGCTACTTTGCTGTCCTGGGTTTAAAAAGATCCTTGTCGTAGATGTAAAATACTAAAGGTAGCATCGCGGTTCACAGGTGTCATAGAAACGAGCGTGCCTCCTCAGCAGGGTCACTACTCTCCTGACAGTTTTGTTCATCTCCTTTCTCGAAGGCTGGCATTTGGTTCTGAATGCTGTTCTTAGGTGCTGTGTCTTAATGAGAATGCCTAAGACCATGCTTCTGAGGTTTGGAATGAAGAATTGCAAAAGAAAAACTGTCAAGCCATCTGGTTGAGACCAACTCTTACTCATTTTTTTACTCAGAAATAGTGTAAAATTATTCACAGGTTTGCCGGATTTTAGGTTAAACGTTGACCCCCATCCCAACATCGCTCTTGACCTGCGAGGCGGGATCTCTGGGAGTGTGAGGAGGCAGGGGTTCTCCTCGTTCTCTGGCAGCTGAGAGAATGGCCCGACACCCTGTAGGTGCTGCCAGGGAGGAGCCACGTGCTGTCAGCTGTCCTTCTGGAATTCGGCTTTTAATTCACTGATCCTGCCTCTGACTGGTTTAGAGATCGGTGTCTTGGCCGGAGGGCTGAGATGACACATTTACTACCAGGAGAAACACCTGGCCCTCTTTGGGTGCAAAGACCACTCAGCACGTTGAGGAGGGGAAGTCCACGGTTGCCTTCTTCTTTCTCTTAGAACCTGTCGGTCCCCTCTTGTAACAGCGGCTCTAGTAGGTTTCGTGTCAGGATGCGCAGCTGCTTTTTGCAGGCAGACGCTTGGACGACACCCTTCACGGGAGCGTGAGAAATGGTACCTGTCAGGGAGCACCCAGTCATCTTCAGTGCTGGGTCAGATCAAGGCCGTTTGCCAGCTAGGTCAGGGCGCCCCCGCGAGCTTGAGCTTTTGTGGGGAGCACGCTGCGCCTACTGAGCCTTTCCCTCCTGGGTTACTGTGGCTCAGGGTCAGCGAACGCTGCTCTCCAGTGGCGAGTCTCCTTTTTTGGGGAAGATCTCGTCCTTGGCAGCTTTCTCCCCAAGCACCCTTCCAAATAGGCCCGCTATTCTTGCCTTCCTTGAGGTCGTTTCTCATCGCTGGCTTGTTTTGAGTGTATTAAATCATCTGCCGAACCTCAGCTCTGTGTCGCTAGCCGATTGGCCGGGGCGTCAGTCTGTGGGTCCGTGCATGGGGATCCAGGAACAAATCGTGCCATCACAACCTCACAGCCGCCCTCCCTGAAGCTCCGGTAGCTGCGTGTAGGCGGCCGACCGCATGGGGCTCAGTCCGCTGCGGGCCTCTCACAGAGCAGCACCTTCCTTAGCGAAGGGCGACCGCAGCGGCGTCTCTGTGAACCTCGGTGTGCCCCTTTTTCTACTGGAAACGACACTCGCCACCACGTGTTCGTGGAGCACTTACTAGGCAACACAGCAGGCCGGGCCTGCCGGGGCACGTAGCTGGGACACAGCTTGTCCCCGGGGAGGCTTCCTGGGGGGGGGGGGGGGGGAGCAGAGCCTAGACGGATTGTGGGTCAGCCTCCGTTTGAGGGGATTTGCTTAATTCTCCTCTACACTCGAGAGATTAAATATTTTCACCATTTTCGCAGAGGAGGAAATAGGCTCAAAATAACTAAAGAGCTTGCCAGAGCTCCTCGTCATGACAAAGTGAAGAGGGAACAATGTGTTATTTAACTCCAAACTCCACGTTGGGTCCAATAAAGCAGGAGGTCTCGAACTGTACCGTGGAGCACTAGCGTTCCAAAAGCTCCCGACAGGAGTGCCGGGAAAAAGGCGTCTGTGGTCAAAGAAGCTTGGGAAATCGGTGAAGACTGTTCTTGCTCTTGCCACCCCTGGAAATACACCCAGTGCACACAAGCGACATGGCCCCTGAGCATAGCGAATGCTCTGAGAAGTTCTGTCGCAAAGAAACAGGCTTAAGCGTCTGAATGTAGAGCCCGGGAATCGACATTTTGGACAGACTGCCTGGTGATTCTTAGCATGCTGAAGTTTGAAGACCACTGCTTTTGATTCACTCACGTTATTTCAGTGACACGAGTTAACTGTAGCTTAGGAAATCCTCCAAGGAGAGGTGGAATCTCCTGCCTCTGGACTACAGAAACACGCGTGAAGCACCCACTGCAATATAAAGCAGGTGCTCCGGTGTTTAGTAAACCGTCACCTGTAGAAAGCTGTTCACTAAACACTACAGGGTCTAGTGCTCAGAGCTAAAGAAAAATAAAAGTCATTAGAAATGAAAGTGAAAATACGGTATTTTATATACTGACTTTATATACTGATTTTATATACTGTAATTAATGTATTACATTTATAGGTACATAAAGGCTTTGGAGCCTAAGGAAAATAAACCAAATGTAACGATAGCTCTAGCGACATTATTAGTGACTTGGCGTCTTATTTCTTTGTATTTTTCTGAATTTATACATCTTTTTTTAGATTTTATTTGAGACACAGAATGAGCCAGGGTGGGGGGCGGGGGTAGAGAGGGGGCAGAGAGAGAGGGAGAAGCAGACTCCCTGCCGAGCAGGGAGCCTGCCCCGGGGCCTTGATCCCAGAACCCTGAGATCATGACCTGAGCCACCCAGGCACCCCTGAATTTATGCATCTTATATTAATGTGAGTAACTTTTATAATTAAAAACAGACAACAAAAGTTAACTACTTAAGTTTGTGTCTTAAAAAAAGAAACCTGCCCAACTGTGTTTATTGCGACATTTTTTAAACTTATTTTTATCACCGATCCTTTTTAGTATCTTAGAAAAGCATCCACTAACAATGCTCAGAGCTTGGCTACAGGCTGTTACATAATCTTCACCCATCCAGAAGTTCAGCCTGAACCTGACCATGTTTAGCTTTGGTTTGCGAAAAAAAGAGAGAGTATTTCTCTTCTGCATGCGTTCATGGCTTCTCCTTTTGCTTCCCCCTTAGCAGCTTCCCCCTGGAATAGAGGGAGACCAGAGGTATTTCCCAAGGGAGAAGCCATCCATGCTAGATGCATGGAAGAGAGAGAGAGAGTGTGTGTATGTGTGTGTGAGAGAGAGAGGAGGGTGCATTTGACAGAAGATGGGGAAGTAAGCAAAGAAGGGTCTCTTCCCTCGAAAAGGGTCATTGATACTGAACACGTTCAGGGTTGGATTTTAGAAGACTTTTCTTAATGCAACGTGAAGTAAGCATGTTGCAGTAATTCACAAGGTTGGGGAACTAGCCTGTGCCCTTAGTGTTTATTTTCCTGTGAGTATTTGTAATGAAGGTTTTCCCCACCTTTGTCAGCAAGGGAGTTAAAAATACAGTATAATCTGGTCTGCTGTCTCTCATACATTTAAGCAAGCATTTCAAACAGCTTGACTTTTTTTTAAATTTTTCATCTCGACTCATTTCAACTTCTCAAGTTGTCTTATGTAACAGAGTTACCTGGGGTGGGAAAAACTAAGTTCATTTGACTCTCTAAGAAGTGATTGTAGGTCTTACATATTCTCTTTGTTTTCTTTTCAGAGATTTATGGAGAATAGCAACATAATTGCTTGCTATAATGAACTGATTCAAATAGAACACGGGGAAGTTCGCTCACAGTTCAAACTACGGTATGTAGCAAAAGCAGAAGGAACACAGGGGTGCCAGTGTTGTACAGGCAGGAGGCTGCTGTGCACAGGCTCCTAGATGAATCCCAGGGATTCTGAGACTCTTAAATAGGTGACGGTAGCTGGTAAACGGCAGAGTCTAAATGGGGAGCCCTTTGCTTCAATGAAATAAACGAGAAAGCATTTCATGTTTTCACAGTATTTTCTATTTACAGCAGTTTTTAAAATTAGACTCAAGGAAAAGTACTATATAATTTTCATATACTTAAATTGAGATTAAAAGTAGCCTTTGAGGATTACTTTCTATTTACTACTTTAACATTTATAAATGCTGCTTGGATTGTTATGAATAGGGCCAAACCAATGGCTATATATTTATTATGCTAACCATAATAATTGCTATGTCACCATGATAGCAATTTCATGAGGTCTGTTTGTGATTTCAATATGCAAGGAAGTATGTTCAAGAAATCATAAGTCTCTTTACGGGCATATAGTACCTTAAAAGTAGGCTTTTCCTGACGCTCACCTCTGAGATGGGACTGTGTAAGCGTCTAGCTGCTTCTGGGACATCTGGAGATATTAGGGCCCTGGCTCATGCCTGGTTTTGTGCAGGCTCCACTCTACCACATTCTCAGACCCTGATTTCTTCAACCTATCCCCCTCAAGTAGAGAGAGGAGGGCAGAGAGAGGCTCTTGCCAACCTACAGCCCTGGGGCTGTGGGGTGCACGCTACCGTCCTTAGAGCTCCGGGCTGTTAGATGCCAGAATGTCCTTGGCATGGCTTCTCCCTCTGGCCAACCCAGGGGTCATGATGATTTCAGGCTCAGTGAAAAATAAGATTGCATCTCAGTGTAATGATTATACTTATCTTGATTACTTAATTTGCATTCAAAGAGGACAAAAGCATTTATAAATCTAATTTCTTTCTGCCATCCTTTGAAGTAAAATAGATTGACATAAACCTACAAAGGCAGGTTTTCTGGGGTTTACCCTGATGAGGGAAGTAACTTTTTGGTGGACAGAGAGCTTCAAGAAGTATTGTTGGGAGGGGTGCCTGGGTGGCTTGATCAGTTAAACATCTGCCTTCTGCTCAGATTATGATCTCAGGGTCCTGGGATCAAGACCCGCATCCAGCTCCCTACTCAGTGGGGAGTCTGCTTCTCCTTTCCTCTCTGCCCCCACTTCTCCTGCTTGTGCTCTCTCTCTCTCAAATAAATAAATAAAATCTTAGAAGAAAAACCCAGTATGGGAATAAATAGTCACTTTTTTAGGTGGGAAAGTTTTTTTTTTTTAAAGTCAAGCTAGTGGAAATTCAGGTATTTTAACAGTCTATAGTGAGGAATATTGCTAAGGATTTTTGAATATATGTTAAGTTGAAAGCCCTTGGTTTCTTTGTATCCTTGTATTTATCAGCTTCAGAGAACTTCATAAAATGTCTCGAGAAAACTCCTTGCCTTTACTGCAGCAATTTCTGATATTGATTGTACATTGTTTTTATTCCTCGGGGTCTCTGCTGTTTTTCATTGGAGATAAAAAGACCGTGATTTTAGATGTTTTCAAAATAGGTAGAATTAGAAAAAGAGGGGTTTCATTTTGTTTCAATTCTTCAACTGTGTATTATCGACAACAGAAATGAACAGCAGTCCCCTTACTGCTTTGGTGGGTAATTCCCTCATTGAATCTTAAGTCACTGTGTTTCGGGTTCTCTTCTGCAACTTTACATGGGATGGCACGGGTAGGAAGTCAGAAGCTGCCTTGTCCACAGCAGGGCGAGGGCGGGTCCGGCGATCTGAAATAAACCTCAGCCAGCCAAGGGTTAAAAGAAAGGGCCTCAGGTTACTGTGCTGATGAAATTTGCTCAGAGCCAGGGCACTGGATACTTTGGAAGCTCTCCACAGATTCAGAGCTTGGCAAGTTTCTAAGTACATAGCGCTACGTAGATCCTGTAACTTCTCCCCCTTCCCTGACTGGAGCTGGCCGGAGGGCTGGCCCCATTGTGGAGGTCATCATGAAAAGCTCAAGTTAGTAATACAGACCAGGGTGAAGTTGGTGAATGGACTTGACCCAGGCAGGCAGTGGTGTCAGGAGGCTAGGTTTGCCCCCTGGGCAGATCCCTTTCCATAGCAGCTTAAGGTTGGCTGGTAAAGGGCCTCTCCTCCCAGTCTTGAGTAGCCCCTGCAGTGGGAAAAGGAGAGCAAGTGTTCTTCACAGAAGGCTGGACTAAGTGGTCAGTTTCTTCCATTGCTTTTTGGGTGGTTCTGCCTCAAGCATCTCTAACTTCCTTCCCCTTTGTTTGGAGCAGGGTAGGTGTGCATGGTGGGACCCTAGAGGGTGATGACCCATTCTGTGATCTCCCAGCTCCTTCCGCACACGAGGACATCTAGAGAATCCACCTGCATCCCAGAGACAGGCAGGCCATTCTGTCACTCGCTGCAGATGGGGAAAATGAGGCTCTTTATTATATGATGCCAGAATAATTATAGTCTAATTATATAATACTTTTCTTTGCAATTCCTCCCCCAGCTGCAGCTAAATATGTGACATTACTAGCTTTCTGCAAGGACAGGCTGTACCGCAAGGATGATGTCAGATGTTAAAGGTGGAAACTTTTGTCCAGGTCTTCCTTCGTGGTAATGAAATTTAACCAAGACAGAAGAAGGACCATGTGATCAAATAATTTTAAAATTCCGTGATAAAGAATAACTTCTAGAGAGAAGAAATAAATGCTATGCTTGTATGCTTGATGAATTACGGTATTAAACAGGACAAGTCATGGGGACGGTCTGGGGAAATACGGGGTAGATGATGACCGCTTACTTCTCCTAATGTTTCTGTCTCTTTGTCATGAAAAGAGCTGTGTTGTCCAAAATGCAGATGAGATTTAGCTACTTCGTGGGAATTTAAACTGATCCGTTGATACTAATGCAGGGCCAGCTATTATTTCACATTAGTTTGAGATCTGTTAGCCAGGACTGAGACTCAAACCATCAGGTTTAGTTTACTCCCAAGCTTAAGACAGTAGCAGTCCCCAATTTCAGCAACAATCTAAGTCTCTGAGGGGCTAGAACTTTGTATTCAATGGAATGCTATGCTTCTCACTACCCGTAGACATTTCTAGAGCGCCTTATCCTGGCATGGGCCCTGGTGACAGGCACTGTGCTCCAGGAGTAGAGCCCAGCTCTGAAGCCTTAAAGTAACTGGCACCTGTGGCCTCGCGGCCCAGGACTGGTGCTGACCCGGAACAAGGCTGTGACCCCCTGGCCACCTCTGCTTCCCTCTTCCTGCCCCTCCGGGGCCTTGCTGGGATGGGGCTTTAGGTTCCAATGGAGGTTTCCCTCAAGCCACCACCTTGTGCAGTCCTACCTTGTTGCCAGCAGTCAGTTTGTGAATGTGTGTGTGTTTTGAGTAGATGCTAGCGTATCCTTGGTGGGGGTCCAGAAGGTACTGCAGCCCGACCGTCCCAGCTCCAGTATGGGGACAGAGGAAGACCCAGAGCAGGGAGACTCTTGACATGATCACAGCTACCCAGCATGTCGGTGGCTGTGTTGGGGCGGGATCCAGGCATCCTGCTGGTCTTCGTAGACGTCACACCAGGGCCCCTGTAATGTTTGCTGTGTCCCGGGACCTTCAAGGGCCCTTACGAAGGTGAGGGGTTGTGATTCCATGGCCTGCACTTCATGGGTTTCCACATCGAGTTCACCTTCCCTTTGAGCTGTTTCCAATTTTCCAACTTCTCAACCTGAAAGATACAAAAATAGATCTGAGGCACAGTTACATGGTTCCTGAGAACAGAAAATTAATACAGCGGAGGCTCTTCTGCATGGAGAGTATTAATAATTAATACGAGCAATTAAGTTCCCAAACTCTAGGAATATGATTTAAATTGATTACCTCATTTTGCTGCAGGTTTATTTAAATAGAACCATCAACCAAATTGGTTTAAAGCCTAGGTCTGAACAGTGCCATCCAGCCTGTCCCGGGGGAAAAACGGCCTACTGGTCCTGCTCGTGGTGTCCTCCCTCAACTGTTGATAAGACTTTGCTTTGTTCCATCGGGCATGACACTGAAGGTTTTATGCTTTGTGCATCCTCACACAGTGACTATCTCACAGACAAATTTCAGCAGTTGGGGCTCAAGTCTTATGTAAGGGTAGCCCTCGAATTGACAAAAACTCTGCTACCCTGAAGTGCCCATTTAAATGCTTAGGTGAGACAGACAGGCTCTTTCAGAAAATGGGCAGGAGAGGAATGTATTACTTGATGAAGTGTGTTATAGCTTAATTATCCAGCTCTCCCGTGTGAGGTCTAGTCCGCACACAGTGTGCTTTTCCACATGGGACTCCTGGAGGTCAGGAAACCTTGTCCTGTCCTGCCCAGCCGGGTTCGGGACCCACGTGCCTGGGAGATACTACTGATGAGACTAGCTCTTGCTTGCCTCTTTGTGTAGTAGTGACTTCGGTAATAATTTTAAAACCTCCTTTTATTCTTTTTTTTCTAATCTTAAATGATATTGTGTACAAATGCAACGATGGTATTAAGACAGTCCATGGCTCAGGGGCACCTGGGTGGCACAGCGGTTAAGCGTCTGCCTTCGGCTCAGGGCGTGATCCCGGCGTTCTGGGATCGAGCCCCACATCAGGCTCCTCCGCTATGAGCCTGCTTCTTCCTCTCCCACTCCCCCTGCTTGTGTTCCCTCTCTCGCTAGCTGTCTCTCTTTCTGTCAAATAAATAAATAAAATCTTTTTTAAAAAAAAAAAAAGATAGTCCATGGCTCAAATTAGTTGGACTGGAGCAATTGAAATAAGGAAACCTATTGCCTCCATCAGGAATCTGAGAGGAGTTAGGCTTACCCTCTGCTCTCCCCAGCACGATTGCCTACTCACCTGCCCACACTGGTACTTCGTCTCTGCAGCATGGGAACAGTACCCTTCGGTGGACTAAAATCTTTTCCTCCTCCTGCATGTTACCGTGCTATTATTGAGCACGCTTTTGGGTAGATATTTCAGGGATACTCATGAGAAAAGATAGGTTGTGATTCACTTTTCTTTTCACCACTGGCCTTTGAGTAAGGAAATACTGCCCTGGGATCTTACAAATGACACTAAGGACTGTGTGCCGATTTCTTACATTACATTTCTTACATTACCCGAAGCACTTTGAGAAACGCCTCGCATAAACTGTTCTGATTTTTATAGCAACCTGTAAAATGGGTGTTGTTACCCTCATTTTATAGATGAGGGAGCTGGGGGCCAGCAAGGATAAAAAGTTGTCCCATAACTGGCAAAATACAGACCCAGACTTGACTCAGTTTTATCTGCCCTCTCCCTTGTCAATAATTTAAAACAGGATGGCAAAGTTAGATGCGTCTATGAGTGGAAAAAATGAATAACATCTTAAGAGTATGTTTCATAAGGAGCAACATCAATCAAGTAAATATGGGTTTTTTGTTAGTTTGTTTTGGGGGGTTTTCTTCGGTTGGTTGGTTGGTTGGTTTTTTTTGTTTGTTTTGTTTTTTGGTTTTTTTTTTTTTTTTTTTTTTTTTGGTAATGGGTAAGAAAGCCCTCGCTGGGCTTCTTTAAACAGCCAGTACAGATAACAAAGCTCTAGTAACTAGCTACGTCCTTTCCGTGTTAGGTAGTAAATAACTTGCTGTATTTGGAGTTGCACTGGATTAGAAGGTACTTAAAATTCTAACCAAGAGACTGAGAAGTTGAAATGATTCCGAATATTCCACTCAGACAAGAAAGGTCCCCAAGAATAGTGCCTACGTGGAGGGCTGTAGGGTTAACCAGGCGAGGGGACTCTGCGGTACCTGCCTTCCGCCAGTGGGTGTGGTTGAAAGCCAAGTACCATATAAAGGCTTGTTAATCAGAGATGACGAAAGTAAGAAAGGAGGAAAAATGTTTCTGTGTCTGTTGCAAAAGGGCAGACAGAATACCTCAGATTCAATTTGGGCTTAATTGAGTTCTCCTAATTGCTGAGGTCTTGACTTTTCCATGACCACACTAGGAATGAAACAGAACAGGGCTGACATAGACGTAGGAGACTTAGAAGATGGTCCCCTGCCCTGGTTCCCTTGTGTCAGTATTAAGGTTTCATTCGGCACATGGGTGTTTCGTGCCGTGATACATGAAGAGTTGGCTGGATGACCGTTCTTTGTGTTTTAGTCACAGAAATATATGCTGTTATTTATTCAAACTAACTAGTTTAGTTTGAAAGGCTAGGGTGTTTATTTTCCTTCCAAAAGGGCACGGTTTTAATTAATTCGGGGGAACTGTTTGCTTTGATAAATTAACACATGAAATGCTAATGGTTATACAGCTGCACTAATGTCAATCTTTTGTTTGCAGGGCCTGTAATTCGGTGTTTACGGCATTAGACCACTGTCATGAAGCCATAGAAATTACAAGCGATGACCATGTGATTCAGGTAGGGAGACACTTTTTATCTGGAGATCTCAAAATAGAACCTTTCAAGTTCGAGCCATCCTTTTTCAAGGAACTTTGCCATAAGCCTTACATTTTTGTATATTTTCTTTGGAGAAAGGAACGTCAAAGTATGTAAATATAACTGATGGACTTCGTTTAAGAATTAGATAGCCAAGAAGAATAAAAAATTAGCTAGATTAGAACCTGTGATTTTTTTTTTGACCCAGATAGGGTAAGTTCTTTGACCATTTGTAAGGACCGCGTTTACGTGACACAGAAGTATGTCAGAATTATGGAGTAAATGCTTAGAAATGCCTATGGGAATGAAATATTTCAAAGGTACTCATTTATTTGCCTACAGTTGGTATTATAATTAGAGCTGTCTTGTAAAGTTATCTTCCGAAGGAAATGTGTATAGTAGACAAAACTTTTCTGAAGTAAAGTCATCTTACTGTATTTGTTGGAAGGTAAGAGGTTTACGCTTAAATAATATTCTGAAATGTAGACTCAGCCGTTGGTGATACCAGCCTGCCCACAGCGGGTTTGCATAATGGTCCTGAGTTTACACTTGGAGCACTTGAGGTCGTCAGTAGAAACCAAAGACCATGCCCCACAGTAGAGCCCCCACGGCACACAGACAGACCCTGCCCTCGTACCCAGCCATCAGCAGCCTACCCTGCTTAGGTCCTGTCATAAACAGGTCCGTAACGTTACCTCCTTTCCATTCAACTCTGTGAAAGAGGGTGCCCCATAATACAGCTGGGGAAACTGAGGCCCAGCAAGGTCAAGGAATTTACTCAAAGAATACCCTGGTAGTAAGTATTGGAACCAAAATATGTAGCCATATCCTTCCTGGTTCCCTGTTTGGCTGTATATATAGACGTTTTCTGGCTGTTCCGTGATGTGGGTCTGGAAGCTTCCTCATGATGCTACCTGTTACTGCCTACCGGCACGCACACAGATCTGCATCCTGGACTGAAGAGAAACCAGACATGTTTGCTACCGACCAAGTACAGATCTCACGTTCCCCTCACATCCAGACGGGACCGAGCAATTCCATTCGTGAAACACGTTTGCTTTGCACTGCCCTCCGACAGCCGGCAGCCAGGTTGTGATTTCGGTGACGAGCAGAAGGGGCTCCCTGCTCTCCCTGTCTTCCCCATTGGTAGTCGAACTGATGACCCCTTGAGCAGGGAACAGAGTCCGTCCTTCTAGAGTGAGCATTCTAAGGTGGGGGGAAACCCTCTGTCTCTGGGGCGGTCCTGCGGTGGTGTCGTCTCTCCCCACCTTAACCGGGAACAGGAAGGAATGGACTTCCCCTTTAAAATCTGCTGGTGATCTGAATATAAAACTCAAAAGCAAGGAGAAAGTTGAATAGAGGACGTTATGTGTAAAGGGGGAAGTAAAATGACCTCTGTGTTCTGGATTTCAAGAGGAGGCCTCATGGACGGAACGTTCCATGTGTGTTCCTACTCCATACCAGAGTCCTTCTCAGGGCCCTGCTGCTGAAGGATGTGGGCCTCCATGTGGCTGTGCTGCGGAGGTTAGGGGGTAGCCGTTAAGTTCAGGAAAAATATTTACCTATTCGTCCCTCCATCTAAACTATTTACTTTACGACATTTACATGAAGCTTACTGTGTGCCAAGCACAGTCCTCACTCAGCATTTTAGACATTCTTATTTATTTCTTAAAACCATTTTATGAACCAGGCAACTACTGTTGCAGCCATTGTACAGATGAGGATACTGAGAGAGAAGACTAGTAACTTGCCCACAGTCATGGCGCTAGGAAATGGCAGAGCCGGGATTTGAACTTGGGAGCTCCGGCTCCAGCGTCCATGTCCTAGAGTACCTGCTGTGTTCTGAGGTTCCAGCGACCCCAGCGTGAGCAAAGGGCCATGACTCCTACCCGTATTTTCAACTTAGTAGTGAAGGAAGAATAAACACACAGGAAAATGTATGAGAATTTAGCCATCAAGGAAAACAGTACGTGTATCCCATATTTACTAAACAGTCCTGAGCAACAAGAGATCTAGCCCAAGTAGCCTTGCCCTTGAGGATTTTTATGTCTAGTTGGGGAGAGAGAAAAATAAACAGAACCCGGGATTGAGCGTGAGAAGTCACTGGGCGCCTGCGCAGGCGAGAGTGGGAGCCTGTGGGAGTGGCACCAGCTCAGACTAGGCAGGGGGACAAGCATGGCTTGCTAGAGGAGGGGAGGGACAAGCCAGGCTTGGCAAGGCATGGAGATGGCACGGACCCTGTAAGTAGAGCACACGGGCGGAGGCCCAGAGGTGAGAGGACAGCACAGGGAGCTCGGCACACGGGCAGGCCGACCTGCTGAGCAGGGGCCATGCTGCCCAGCCCCAGAATGGAGGCGACCGCCACATGTCAGCGATGGGAGGTCCGTGAAGACAATGTCACCACCCGTCCTCTTCTTTTGTACAAGGCCGGCTGCTATGGCTCCAGAGCAGCCCCCCAATCCCTCCAGCTCCCGGATCTCATGGTGTTTGTAGCAGCTTTGCTCTCGAGGGACTAGCTCCCCGAGTGTCCCCGCATCACTGGGCTCCTTACTGCTGTCCTCAGAGTGGAGCACAAGAGCAGCTGTGATTACAGTTTGCAAGAACGTGTCTGCAGCAGACGGATGTGCGTGATGCCCAAGGAAATCCACGACCTAGTGGCCACGTGCTCCTATTTTCCCCGTGTTCTTCGTCTCGTTCCCCTCGCTCAGCTTTGAGAAGAGCTGGAGACGGGAGCTGGGAGTCAGGCAAGGAAGTAGCTCTGAATTCCAGGGCCCCGGGCAGAATTTGGGAAAGAAACCCGTTAGTCTGCTGGCCTCAGAATGTGCTAAGGGAGCCTCTTCTAACGCCCACACATGCCCAGCATGGAAAGGGCTGCTTTCTGCACAAACTGTTTAACTAGATTTATTGTTCACTTGAGCTGGGGAGGGGCCCCAAGCCATAGCGTTGGTTGGTAGGTAGTGACAATTAGAAAGGAGGCAGGAGAGATCAAATGTCGGCCTTGCAGAGATGTGACTACTATAAACCCACACCCGTTGAGCTCATGAATTTTTATTCTAACTCATTTTTATGTTTTGAGTGTTTTATTTCATGGGCAGTTGAAGATGAATAAGGCCCCCACGAAGCTGGCTCTGCTAGACGAGGGCTTCTTGCTCTCGGTCTGCTAAGGAGTTCCTTCCAGAGTCCCAGAGGGAACTAGGACGCTGGTTGCTGAATGAATACATGGCTGCTCAGGAGTGAGGCACCTGCTCTGGGGGGCGTAGTGATATGGGGGGGCCAGCTTGCACCTGCTTCGGAGAGCGCTCGGCCAGGGAACTTCGTACTTGCTAGTCTGACGTGTTGCTCTGTGTGCCAGCGAGCACCGCTGGGGGCACACAGCGTACCCGCACTGACCTATAACCAATCCCTGTTCACAGTACGTCAACCCAGCCTTTGAAAGGATGATGGGCTACCACAAAGGCGAGCTGCTGGGGAAAGAGCTCGCTGAGCTGCCCAAAAGTGATAAGAACCGGGCCGACCTTCTCGACACCATCAACACATGCATCAAGAAGGGCAAGGTTGGTGAGACAGATCTGCAAACCCCTCCCAATGCTTTTTTTTTCTTTCCCTGTGAGCCCCATGTCATGTCCTTAAGATTAGCTGCTTTCCCAACATGATCATTAAGTGAAAGATCTCTTCTGTTTGCAAAATGAGTGACTTGTTGGGTTAATTTTGGATACCAGACGAATGTGGTCCTCACGATGCTATAGCATCTGCTGAATTTGCATCAGGAGAGTTTACCCTTGGGGTGAATATATCCCACCCATCATCGCGGCAGCGTCATTCCTGTCTCTGGACAGGGCTCCCCCCACACAGCTGTCGTGTTGTTAGTGTGTCCAGTGTTGGGGGGACTCAAAGTATGTAAAACCAGGATTTACATGTGGGCCCAGTTCTTGGTCAGTTTTCCCTTTTCTGTTCTCTTTCCTCATCACAGCTGGGTAGAGACCGACACCTCGCGTCTCCCCGTCATGTCAGTGTGTCCAGAAGCTGAAGACAGGGCTGTGAGTGCCATAGGCACCTTGCCTCAAGCCCTCCCCTCCAGCAGGAAGTCCCTGTGCATTTTCTTCTAGGCATTCAGAATGCTTGCTCATAGGATTTCCTTCATCTTGTTTTCTCTGATAGGAAGTAGTTAGATAAGCACTGTATTCTTTTAATTAGGGACCACTTTTTAGGAATAAAATAAGTTTGGGTTTATATGACAGGCAACATCAATTTTGTAACCCTAGGGGCAGCAAGCCTGAAATGGAATCAGGACGTTATCAAGTACTCTTAAAAAAAAAAAAAAATTGCTAGGAGAGTACTCCCATGCACCTGGTGACCCCATACGCACACCAGTTAGCCACTCTTGGGACAGAGGGAGCAAGAAGAGGCTGTAGAGAAAATCTCCAGAAATGGTGGAGGTACCACTGGATCCCCCTTGAGGGCACCAGGCTCTTTGTCCCAGCTGGTTCCCTGAGGTCCAGAGGCAGCAAGAATGTTCATACTCCCCTTTGCTTGATCCATGGAAACTGCCAGGAGCCACACTGATGCCAGAGAAGTCTCGGTAGGATGCTCCGTAGGAGAGTAGGAAGAGGACAGGTTTCAAGGAGAATTAGGAGACAATTTAGAACCACGTTCTCCACTTCCTTAATGTGGGAAAATTACTTAGACTCTCTGAGCCTTGGCTTACCCCTTCTATAAAGCAAGGATAATAATATCAAGCTCAGAGATTGCTGTGAAGATTTTAAGGAAGACATTTTAAGAATCCCTTGACGTGGGGCCCCTACACCCACAGGGCTGAGAGGGGCAACTCCGCCCACTCCTCAACTGTCCTTGGACCCTGGAAGGCCAGCCTGGAGGCGGACACGTTGGTCTTTGGGGTCTTCATGCGTGACCGCAAGTCTTAGGTGGTAAGCATCACAATGGGTACAATGATGAGCAGTGTTTAGTGGAATGGTATTGCTCAGCTTGGCAAGAGTGTCTGGAGAGGCAGCCATAAGCTTCGGTGGAAGGATTTTAAGAGCTCTCTTTGTCTATGTAGGAGTGGCAGGGGGTTTACTATGCCAGACGGAAATCCGGGGACAGCATCCAACAGCACGTGAAGATCACCCCGGTGATTGGCCAAGGAGGGTGAGCGTGAACTTCTTGATCTCGTTTAGTTGAAGGGCTCATGTGGGCGTTGGGTCTGCATATCGAAATGCCAATGTAAGCGTTAGACCCCCAAATACAGTGGATGTACTGTGCATAGAATATACTGTGGAGAATTCCACGTGGCTGGCAACAGCCCCCAATGTGGCTTGCCCTCCCCCTCCCTGCTCCTGTTGATGGGCTTTACAAAGCATCTCCCCAGTTGCCCACCTTCACCTGATCATCTGTGGTTCCCTTCTCCTGACTACCCTCTGAAGGAGCTGTGTCTAGGCCTTCCCCTGTCGTAACAACAACAAAACAACAGGGCTCGCTGGCCTCTGCCCTGTCCTGGGAGCCAGCCTTCTCTCCTTGAGGCACTGGCTCTGTAGTGGTTCTCTCCGGGCTGGCTCTGGGCCAAGAGAGCCTTGGAGGTCATGGTTTCATAGAGAAAGGTGTGTTTGACCAGAAGCTGAGGTGATCTGTTTTCATTTAACCTCAGATTATCAGAGAAGACTATTCAAGAAGGTAAATATGTGATTTCTTTTCCTTCTCCCAGTTAAATTTTGTGAGAGGGTTTACAAAGCCAGGCAGGATCCCCAAACAGTGTATCACAGACGAGCCTTTGGTAAACTGGCTTGAAGGTCGACACTAGCTTCACAGCACAGTTTACGAGGGACACATGCTGTCTTGTGATGTTTTGGAAGAAGAGGTATGAGTTGTCAGCCTAGTAACCGGAAGTGGAAAGTCCTGCCTGTGACTCTTAGGACTACCTGAGTTCCTTCCAAATTTTGGGTGGTTAGAAAACAAAACATTCTGTAAAGTGAGCAAAATACCTGTATGTCATTCCCTCTCCAGTTTTCCTTGTGTGGTAAGTTTTGAAATTGTTACCCCTCAGTTCAGAGACCACTGTCTTGTATTTCCTGCCATTTAGCTTCCCTCAGGGTGGTGGGCCCCTGGCAGGCCTGACAAGGGTCATGAGCACAGAGAGCAGCCTCCCGGGCCCCCTTGGCATGGCCATTTCCACCAGCCGTCCGGCTCAGAGGCCATGATGACTGTCACACATTATCATCATCCTTCGACCGTCTTCTCAGAAAACTTGAGCTAAGATGGACTGTGTGTGTGTGACCAGAATTCTTAGGTAATGAAGGCAGAGGAGACATTATTGCTTGGTAATTTCTGTCAGAATGAACTTTTCTGATCTGATTTTACAGATAAGAGAGAAGTTCCTTTGTCTAGACACAGTGTTATTTCCCCCCCCCCACTTGTGGGCAGTGTACTATCAGAGGAAATTCTTACTAAAAGTAGGTAAATTTGACCTCTTCCTGTTTAGTGAAGCTCGTTACAGAATAAACGGTATTTTCTATGCTCTCTTCAGGGTCTTCTAGAGAAAGTTGATTCAAAGGAAGAGAAACAGAGAGGAGACTCTTTGCTATAAAATCTCACATAGCCCTCTAGAATTCCTGGTTCCACTGTCAGTAGAAAAATCTACCTTGAACTGATTTTTGTGCCAGGCGGAGGCAGCTGTAGTCTCTTTCTGGTCTCCCTCGTGGTCATGAGAAAGACTGTAGGTCGTTCTGGGATTCCATCCATAACCTTGAATTAAGACGAGTTTTCTCTGCCTGAAAAATGCCATCATTGCGATGACTGTGCCGTGAAAGAATATGGAATATTAATGTAAAAACAGCGGCCATGTAATTTGGTTATTGTCCCAATGAGTCTTCTGCTTTTTACATCAGCTGTAAAAGTATTAGTGTCAGTGGAATTAAAACCAATTTTGTCTGGAGTAGCATTTCATGCCATCACTGAAGATACCTGGGAGACGGTTTCAGGAGTCTGTTGCAAGACCAAGGACCCATTAGGAAAGTGCTTCTGAGCCAAGTGTGGCTAAAAGGGAAGCCCAAGTTTCCAAAGGCATGTGTGGCCTACGCGTGAAAAATGGGCTTTCCATAGACTGCGTTTTGTTTGAAATTTAAATCTGCCCTAGAATGCACCCTGGGATTTTGCTTTAAGAAATTCTGTTGATGTTTTCATTTGCTGGTTTGTTGAATCATCTCCTATCTGCCTCACTAATAACTGATCATTTATGTTATTAGGAAAATTAGGCATTTTGTCTCCCTCAAGAAACTGTGTTGTACCACTGACAATAATAAGCAGGTACGGTATTCCGTTTCCTTCCTTCGCCTTGTCACCTTGACCATGCGTTACGTTTCTCACCACTGTTCTCTGCCTGTCTTTCTCCGTAGCTTCCTGTAGTTGCCCATTTAGGAGGGTTATGGCAAAATTAGGCTCCTTTAACAAATAGTTAAAAAAAAAAATTTGCTGCAAGCTTCTGCTGCTTTATTAGAAAGGCACGTCAGTTACGATTTAGCTCGTGGCCGTGCAACTGAAGACTAATGTATTTGATGAGAGCAGAAAATTCTTCTTCCAAATAAAAACTGTTCTATTTTTTCTGTCTTAATTTCTTAAACGAATGAAAAGCATATATGTGTTTGAGCATTTCACTCCTACAAATTCCTATCAAAAACAATTGTTCCAAGTTAGTAAAAATTAGTGCTCTGAGCACTATTGGTTTTTACCATTACATCATGTAGGACAAGACATTAGAATCTTGTTTTTGGGAGTAACAATTTTAGTTGCTATGTTGCTATGTTGAAGAACTTTTGAGGATAGTTTTATCATAGAGAGCAATGCTGATACTCCTATATTTTCTTTTTTCATTATGCTTTTGATACTGGATTGTGTGTATTTGCATCATGCTTTAAAATTTATTGGTTAAAAAGTTCTGAGGTAATGTAATTATCAGTGATCTATGTGTGAAAACACTAAATGTAGCTTTTGACGTTTATGGAGGTTTTAAAAGAAGAGATAATATCTTCAAAGGATGGGAAGGTTTTGGGGGCATAAAACATTTTAGGGGAGCATGTCAGGGAGCTGGAGAGTGTGGGGTCAGATGGTGGAGGCTGACCAGGCAAGGAGAGGAACTGCCGGGTGATAGGACCGTGGACGCCTGGGCTCACCCCCCTTGAGTACACCGCTTCCGGAGGGGAGGCGGGCCTGGGTGCTGTGACCCTGTGCAGGATTTTCAGCTGGTATCTCAGTCCATCAAAGGTACCCGTGCCTCATACTTTTTTTTTTTTTAAATAATGATTTGATACTTGTATATATTGCAAAATGATCACTATGATAAGTCAAGTAAACATGCATCACCAGACATAATTACAACATTTTTTCTTGTGATGAGATCTTCTTTTGAGACCTGTTCTCTTAGCAAGTTTCAAATTTACATTACAGTGTTAAGGATAGTCACTATGTTGTACATTATATCCCCATGACTTATTTTATAAGTGGAAGTCTGTACTTTTGACCCCCTTCACCCATTTCACCCCGCACCCTTCTGCCCCCACCCTGCCTCTTGCAACCAACCTGTTCTCTGTATCTATATGATCGGTTTTTTGTTTTTGTTTTTGATTCTACATGTAAGTGATACCGTGTAGTATTTGTCTTTCTTCATCTAATTTCACTTAGCATAGTGACCTCAAGGTCCATCCATGTTGTTGCAAATAGCAAGATTTCCTTCTTTCTGGTGGCTGAGTAATACTCCATTGTGTATATTTTCCACATGTTCTTTGTCCATCCATCCATCAATGGACAGTCAGGTTGTTTCTGTGTCTTGGCTGTTGCAAACCCATGCTGCCATGATCCTAGGAATGCAACTATCTTCCTGGAGTTAGTGTTTTCCTTTCCTTCGGATAAATGTCCAGGAGTAAATTACTAGCACATACAGTAGTTCCATTTTTAATTTTTTTGAGGAATTTCCATAGTGGCTGTGCCAGGATACATTCCCACCAACAGTGCATGAGGGTTCCCTCTTCTCCACATCTTAGCCGACACTTGTCATTTCATATCTTTTTGATACTCGCCATTCTAACAGAGGTGAGTTGATAACTCATTGTGTTACTGATTTGCATTGTCCTGATGACTAGTGATGTTGAGCATTTTTGCATGTACTTGTAGGCCATCTTTATGTCTTCTTTGAAAAAATGTCTATTCAGATCTTCTACCAATTTTTAAGTCGGATTTTTTTGTTTGTTTGTTTCACCATTGGGTTGCAGGAGTTCTTTATATATTTCGGTTGTTAGCCCCTAATGTGATATGATTTGCAAGTATTTTCTCCCATCTGGTAGGTTGCCTTTTTATTTTGTTGACAGAAGCCTTTATTTTGCTGTGCAGAAGCTTTTTAGTTTGATGGTAGACTCAATTATTTTTCTTTTGTTGCATTTGCTTTTGGTGTCATACCCAAAGAATCATAGCCAAGATTGATGTCAAGGAGCTTAGTCCCCGTGTTTTCCTCTAGGAGTTTTATTGTTTCAGATATTATATATGTTCAAATATTTCATCCATTTTGAGTGGATTTTTCCATATGGTCTAAGATAATGGCCCAGTTTCATTCTTTTGCATGTGGCTGTTAAGTTTTCCCAGTACCATTTATTGAACAGACTATACCTTCCCCATTGTATATTGTTGGCTTGTCATAAATTATTTGACCACATATATGTGGGTTTATTTCTGGGCTCTCTATTCGGTTCTGTTGATCTATGTGTCTGTTTTTATGCCAACTCCGCACTGTTGGGAGTACTATAGCTTTGTGATGTAGTTTGAAGTCAGGGAGCATGATGCCTCTGGCTTTGTTCTTCTTTCTCAAGATTGATTTGGCTACTCAAGCAAAATATTCTAGAACAGCAAAGGGAATCGTCCAAGATTTAGTCCAACATAAAATGCTTCTTTCGACACTGAGAATTTCATCGAGGATCAGGAAGCTTTCACTTCTATCATCACATAGAAAGACGCATTCTTGGGGACCTGGGGGAAAGGAAGGGAATTTAGCTTTCATAGAAAAACAAATTCTCCCAGCAGCGAAGTTGACACATTCCAGGAGGAAGGATGAGGTCTACGTGAGAGGTGACGTGGGTGGAGGGGAAGGTGGAGGGCATCCTGGTGGCTCTTGAGAGACAAACTACTGAACCCAAGCAGGGCAAGCTAACCTGTCACAGGCGGTGAAGCGTAGATGCCCCTGGGCTCATTCACACTCAGACCAGAAATGAGCCCAGGGCAGTTCACGTCCAAAATTAAGCACAGCCTTCCCCTACCAACCTAGGCTTGCTCCTCCTCCTTCCTGTCTTTATCAGTCAGTCGGACCGCAGTCTCCTTGTCACCAGTCTCCTTGCAACCACATGTGCCCCAATGCTACCCATCCTTCACGGTCCATCCCAGGGAATGTCAAGCGCCATCCCCCGCCTCAAGCCCGCAGGTACCTTCTTCGCTGTGTATCACCCCCACTGTTACCGTGGCCATTTGTGTGCCTCACTGGCCTCCCTCTCCCGTGGGGCCCCCTGCCTGTGCTTGTCTTGGTGAGGCTGTCCTGCCCGGTGCATAGTCGGTCCTGCCACTGTGGGTTAGCTTGACTGGAATCGAATGTCAAGGTCCTGGCTTCCTGCCACCTCCAAACCCTTCCTGCTTCACAGAGAAAGGAGGCAAACCCTAGTACAGGACTTAGGGATGCAGCATCGCAGGGCCACCTCTTTTCTGATGCTCTAAATAGAAATGTCTTTATTGCCGTGAATTAGCTGCTGTTCTGAGAAGAGTGGAAACGTAGAGCTCAGATACCCTGAGCCATTGACGTCACCTAATGGTGCTGCACAGGCCTGGAGAGACACTTAGATTTTCCAATAACAAAGAATTTTTATGTCTCTGGCTAGCCACAGTGTTTTTCCTCCTCATCTAAGGAGGCTGAGGTGAATGGTGATGGGTCTGTGACGGGAAGGGCTCCCCAGAGGGTGGGAGCAGCCTGTCTGAAGGCGGTTCTGGCCGCGCTGCTTTCTGGGGTTTAGCCTTGACGTCAGGATCCGCCCATGGGCTTGCATTTTAACAAGGAATGAGGTTGTAAGCCAGGGTGCTATCTTCGGGTAGTGCCTGTCATCAGAAAACATCCCTTTTCCTGTGTGAACCCTGTAGCTTTTTGCCAAGGGGCTGGGAGTGCTCGGTGAGGTTTGTCGTCTGTAAACACTGTCTTCCACCGCACACACACTTGCTCCCCAAATGTGCCCAGCACAGTCTCTGCCCCAGAAGCCGTGGGGGTCACAGATAAACAAGATAGATTTCTAGAGCATGGTGCAGGGGAGGTAGGAGCCAAGAGCAGGAGAAGCTAGAATAAAGGACCAAAGGAGACTGGCTAGAATTTTTTTAGGTGTCATCTAGGACAAGGGGCAACAAACTGCACCCTGCAGGCTGAATGTGGACTGTTTTGTGTGGAAAGCTCTGTTGGAATACAGCCACACGCTTTGTTCTATCGCTCTTATACTGCAACAGCAGACAAGTTACTGCAGATGCTACGTGGCCCACGAAGCCCAAGATGTCTGCTGTCTGGCCCTTCACAGAAAAAGTCTGCCAACCCCATTTCCAGAGGATAATTTTCTTATTGGACTACCCACTCTGCTAGGCCTGGGACAGTCTCTGGGATCCCAGAAATGGCTCCCTCCATGCGCAAACACATTTCTTGGGGCCCTTTGCCTTCGTGCCACCCGTGCACCCTGGTGCAGAGCCTGTCTCAACCCCTTCATGCGGTAAGACAAGAGGACCTAGTCCTTTAAGGCTTTCGCCTTTTCATGGGGTCTACAACCAAATCCAAATGCATGACTCAAAGTGGAATTTCAGAGATCTGCTACTATGGTCCAGGAGTCAGGCTCGTACAGGGAAAGGAGACTTGCAGATCCCGACTTCACACTAGCTTCTCCTAAGCTGGCCCGGACAAAGCAGCGGGGCCTCCCCACTGGTGTCCCAACAGTGCCCACCCTTAGTGCATCCCCCATTTCCACTTTTTCCTCCAAGCCTTGGCCGTGAGAATACACAGCGCTCCAGAAGCCAGCATGCCAGTGGCGGGTGCAGAGCCCTGGCGGAGTATGACGGCCAGCGGGCCAGAGGGCGGCGGTGCGGCTGTCAGTGCTGCGTCCTTAGCGTTGGCTCACTGGGCCCTCTTCTCGTGGATGGATGGCTCCCAGGCCATGGAGAAGCCCCAGAGAGGTGCAGAGCTTGCCTGTCCGGGAAGAGGAAGTCGCTAGTTTTTGTGAAGTTAGGGAGCACAGACACCAATGAACAGCTGCAGAAAGTCCTCCGTGTTGCACTGCGATAGAGCAGGGGAGGGTCGTGAGCAGGCTCCGAGGAGCGTGGTGCTGTCTGGCTAACCAAGGTTCCGAGATAAGGGCCGAGTGAGAACAGAATGAGAGCAGTCGGACCTGCATTTTTCACGGGACTTTCCAGACCCGGGGCGCGCTAGGGGTGGGGAGAAGTACCTGATTTTAAAATTCCACTGACAACCTCTACTTCCTCATTTTAGGGAAGAAAAGTTGTTTCAGCAATGATAAAAGTGGGAAGGACATAATGTCTGAATGAAGAACAGCTATTGAACTTGAATAAGTTTGACTTAATGGATAAACTTGCTTCTTCCATTGCAAACTGATGGGAGCATCGTCAGAGCTTAACATCAGCGTGGAGATGGATGTTTGGGGGTCATTGCTTTATTATTTTTTAAATACTGATTTATTTATGAGAGAGAGGGTAGTGGTGAGGGAGAGAAAAAGCAGACTTCGCGCTTAGTACGCCCAATGTAGGCTTAACGCAGGGCTCCACCTCACAACTCCAACATCATGACCTGAGCTGAAATCAAGAGTTGGTTGCTTAACTGACTGAGCCACGCAGGCACCCCTGGGAGTCATTGCTTTAAAAGCACGTTCACCTATGTAACTTGTTTGAGAACAGTAGGAGCAGAAGTAGGAGCTGAATTTTCTACATTTGCTGTGATGGAAACTTGCTTTGAGCTCAATTTTGGGGGTTCATTTATATTTTGTTTCATAGTCTGCTGTTTAATCTTGAAATTTTTGAAGATTAGGAAAAAAAATAAAACTTTACTACAGTAACAATGCATATGACTAAGCCTGTCAGAAGTACCTAAAACAAGATACAAAGGGTATTGAATAGTAGCAAGTAAGAAAGGAGAAAGAACAGGTCTTCAGTTTGCTAAGACTTCGTGTGGGGAAGGAGGGACTGGGCCCCAAGGAAGGCAAAAACAGTGGGAATTTTAAAGGAATCAGATTAGGCTCAACATTGGAAAGAATTATTAGAATGGACCGGACCCCTATGTAGTTTGTGGGTAGTAAGTTCATCACTAAGGGAGGTATTCAAATAGTATATTGAGGACTCAGTAGGAAAAGCTGTCTGGGGAGGTCACTGACTGGCCAGACGTCAGTCTAGATCAGTGGTTCTCCAAGTGTGGTTCCCTGGAGCAGCAGCAGCCCTGGGAATTTGTTAGAAGTGCGAAGTCAGACCTAGAGAATCAAAGCCGCAACACAGGGCCTGGGCAGTCTGTTTTAACAAGCCCTCCACGTGATGCTGACTCACTCTGAGGTTGCAGAGCTACCGGACAAGACGAATGGCTGCCAGGCTCTGGTACTGTGAGCTCGGATCACTGGTTCATGGACAGGGTCTGTTCTGGGTTAAAGCTACTCAGAAAAGATTTTTTTCACTTCTGGCCATCCAGCCCTCCCCTCCTGAGTACGGGGACCCTGACCCACACTGCTCAGGACGTTGGCTTGCAGAGGACCCCGTATTTTCCTGATTTCTGGACTTGTCCTCTAGGTATGGCAGAACAGGGTCCTTAATACTGAGACCATCTCATAGCTCATGGTATTCTTTACAAAACAGAAGTGGCCGCCGCAGGGAACCAGGGGAGACAGGCACACCAAATCACAGGATGGGTTCTGCTCATTGCTAATCCCTAGTGATAAAAATGTTTAAATTTGTCCTAAATGCCCAATATTTGATATACATCACATGTTTTTAATGGCATCAACTGTTGGCAGCTTCCTTGTCCTTCAGGACTCAACCCAGCTTCTCCTCCAAGAAAGCTTCCAGAACCTGCCAGCCGTGTCTCGCCCGTACCTGCCATGAGGTGATGGGGAGGCTTCTCTTCTGCATCACCCATTGGACTGTTAATCTTAGGCTGCCTTGGATCAGTTCTCACCTTGGGGCAGGGACGCCACCATGTGTGCCCTGTAGACATCCAGAAATTATTTTGAAAACTGATTTTTACTCCCTAACACAGCAACCTTTGGAAAGCCTAGGAAATGGAAGAGGAAGCTTCTGTCTAGCCCCGAATTAGTATTATGCGTAGAGTGTCGATCTCTCGGGAGCTAATAAGTCTCATGCGCCGTTAACTATTTTCCATGTTTTTCCAAGGCACACGTCCAAGGTTGACTTCTTAAAGGGAAGTTGGAGAAAAAGGGAAATGCAGTTGGAAACATGACCTCAGTAATCCCTGGAAGCGCCTGTTCACCTTTGGAAATGTTTTTTGTGCCATCAGCGTGTTAGCATGATGCTGAGTTTGTGCACGGGGACGTGACTCAGTAGATGCTCCAAATATTTGTCGATGTATTTGCTAAAGCCGCTAAGTAAACATAATTTTTCCGGTTAGCTTTAGTACATATTTACATGAAGCTATTTAAAGAAAGGCCTCTGATGTTGCAAAACCACAATTTTTCCTGAGAACTAAGTTGGAACTGCCAAACCCTGAGCAGACCTGAATGGAGTACCTGCTGCGTGTCTGAGGGCACGGAGCCTCAGTAGGCGGTCCCAGCAGGGAACAAGGACAGGCAGGGACACTGAGGATGCAGCGATGGGCTTACATGTGCGGGGAAGTCTTGGGTCAGAGGAGAGGAGACACACAGCTTCGTGGCTGGCATAGCGGGTGGCTGCCGTGGCCAATCACGACAGGCTTCGGGAAGGGCCGCTGGGGTCTGAAACTGAGAGGGAGTTACCTGGCTGCTGAGGGGGAGGGTGAACCCGGAATGTTCTGGACGTGCACACCTACAATGAGCACTGTGGGGGAGCAGGTAGATACAGGTGCCCTCACCCTGTCAGAGCAGCTTGGCCCTGTGTGGTCCACAGGACCCCGGACCCGGGGCTGTCCGCTGTGCACGGTGATGGGGTTCCATAGCATTGTCCTCTCTGCCACCACAGAGGTGTTCAGCCGCTCCAGGGGGAAGTGTCAGCTTGCAGAAAAACCAGTTTGACTGAAGAAAGATAGGTTTGGTAACGGCAGTAAACAGGCATAGACACATTTAAGACCACTAGGATTTAAAGGGATACTATGTTGGCCTTTGAGGAGAAGGAATTTTTTTTCTCCTAACTTTAACTGAAATTCTAAAGGCTGCATTTTTATTGATTTGTCATTCAGGCTGTTGGAAGATTCTGCTCACTGTGCAGACTTAGACTAATGGAGCCCAAGAGACTTTCACGTTATCTTAGACCTGATTGTTAAAAGTTGTATTTACTTACCATTTTTTATGCCATTTATGGATATTAGCACTATCTGGAAATTTTTTGTTTTCTGAGGCAACAGCTGGTGACTGACTCCTCAGAAGGAATTCACTTCACATTGAGAAGGTCTCAGTTCTGGGCAGGCTGGGCCTAAGCCGAGCATTCACTCGTCCATGGAGTGGGCATCAGTTGCCTCCAGGCGCTGTGGTCCAGTGGAAGTCACAAGGCCGGGCGAGGCTGAGGTAACAGGTGTCTCCCCACGTCCGCTTCCACTGAAATCCTTGGGTGGCTAATGGGACCCCGGCACCCAGTCAGTCACCCTCACCCTAAACCTGGGAACCCCCTTCAGCACACTTCCTTTTTTGCGTCCCCCGCATCCAGAAGCCACTTAGTCTGAAGAGTGTGTCCTCCTCACAGCTCTGGACTCCATGGCCTTCTTTTCATCCCACTGTGCGTTCTGGTTGTCTTGCTCCAGCTTCCTGTCTGCTGTCTGCCGCCATTGAGGGGTGTCCTGGCACCAGCTCATCCAGGCTCAGTAGGGCTGATGGTTTATTTTCTGTGTGAGCAAGTTGTTAAACCACCCATTATTAAACACTTAAACTATGGAAACATGCAGTCCATTTTTTCAAAACTAAGTTCTCAAAAGCCATCACTTACTTCCTGAGTGTGTTACGACATTGTACTATTACCTATGCTTGTGAGGACATCAACGTTTGTTTCCTCTGTGGGACAGAAATACCACAGGAAGCTGAGCTGCCGCGGTCAACGACAAGTCGTGTTGGTAGCTTCCAGCAGCCAGGCTGGGGGTATGTTTAGACCAGGGAAATTGGCAAACACTACAAATCAGGACTTTTTTTGCGTGTTTAGATAAAACCTGCTTGGTTTATTAGAAGTGCTCCTTTTAATGCCATTACAGTGAAGACAATGAATGGGAACCCCCCTCGCTCTCCAAGCAATGTTTATGTATGTATATGTTAGCTATTCATGTCTACAAAAATTCTTTCTGTAACAACAGGAACCCATTGTAAATTCTGAACAGAGAAACTCGTAGAGAAATAGGATCAGGAAAGCCATGTTGGAGTGGACAAAACCCAAAAACTTTTAATCGATATTTGTGGCTTTTTTTTTTTTTTTAAAGATTTTATTTGTTTACTCGACAGAGACAGAGACAGCCAGTGAGAGAGGGAACACAAGCAGGGGGAGTGGGAGAGGAAGAAGCAGGCTCCCAGCGGAGGAGCCCGATGTGGGGCTTGACCCCACAACGCCGGGATCACGCCCCGAGCCGAAGGCAGACGCCCAACCGCTGTGCCACCCAGGTGCCCCAATATTTGTGGCTTAATCTAGATCACAGTACATCTGTATTGGTTGAGTTTGTTTTGTTTCATTGAGGTAGAATTGACACATAACGTTGTATAGTTTTAGGTGTGCAGCATAATGATTTGACACATGCATGAATCGCAAAACGATCTCCACGGTAAATTTAGTTAACATCCCTCACCACACAGTTAAAATAGTTTTTCTTACGAGAATACTTAAAATCTACTCTCTCAGTAACTTTCAAATATGCAATACGCTATTATTATAGTCACCGTGCCACACATTACATTCCCGGGGCTTATTTATCTTATGACGGAACTTTGTATCTTTTGACCACCTTCACCCAGTTTACCCACTCCCTGCTGCTAGCAGCCACCAGTCTGTTCTCTGTATCTATGAGATAGGGGTTTGGTTTGTGGATTCCACATATTCCACATGAGATAATATGGTGATATGGAGTTTTTCTTTCTCTCTCTAGCTTATTTCATGTGCCATACTGTCTCAAGGTCCATACGTGTTGTTGCAAATGGCAAGATTTCTTTCTTTTACTCAATTGTATACATATTTCCCATTTTCTTTATCCATTCATCACTTGATGGACACATAGATTTTTTACATTATATTGGCTATTGGAAATAATGCTGTAGTGAACAGGGGGTACATATATTTTGTCAGAGAGTGATTTCATTTCCTTCTAATAAAAACCCAGAAGTGGAATTGCTGGACCATATGGTAGTTCTATTTTTAATCTTTTGAGTAATCTCCACACTGTTTTCCATAGTGGCTAAACCCATTTACATTTCCAACAGCATAAAAGTGTTCCTTTTCTCCACATCCTCTCAAATTTCTTCTAATTTTTTGTCTTTTCGGTAATTACACTTCTCACAGGTGTGAGTTCATATCTCACAGTGGCTTTGATTTATGTTTCTCTGAGGAATGGTGATGTTGAGCATCTTTTCATGTACCTGTCGGCCATCTGTATGTCATGCTTAGAAAGATGTCTGTCCAGATCTTCTGTCCATTTATTTTTTTTTAAAGATTTTATTTATTCATTCGACAGAGAGACAGCGAGAGAGGGAACACAAGCAGGGGGAGTAGGAGAGGAAGAAGCAGGCTCATACCAGAGGAGCCTGATGTGGGGCTCAATCCCATAACTCTGGGATCACGCCCTGAGCCGAAGGCAGACGCTTAACCGCTGTGCCACCCAGGCGCCCCTGTCCATTTAAAAATCAGATCGTTTGCTATTGAGTTGTATGAGTTTGTTATATGTTCTTACATGTTAGCCCCTTATCAGATATGTGACTTGGAAATACTCAGTAGATTGACTCGTCATTCTGTTCATGGTTTCCTTTGCTGTGGAGAAACTTTTTAGTTTGCTGTAGTCCCAGTTGTTTGTTTTTCTGTTGTTGCCTTTGCTTTTGGTATCGCATCCAAAACACCATCATCCAGACAGATGTCAAGATCCTGATGTTCTGTTTTTTCTTCTAGGAGTTTTATGGTTTCAGATCTTGTAATTAAGTCTTTAATCCATTTTCTGTTGATTTTTGTTTATAGTCTGAGATGGTGATCCAGTTTCATTCTTCTGCGTGTGGCTGTCCGGTATTCACAGACCGTTCATTGAAGAGACTGTCCTTTCCTCATTATATATTCTTGGTTCCTTTGCCATACATTAATTGACTATATATTTGTGAGTTTATTTCTGGGCTCTCTATTCTGTTCCATTGATCTGTGTATTTATTTTAATGCCAGTAATATACTGGCTTGAATACTATAGCTTTGCAATACACTTTGAAATCGGGGAGTATGATGACTCCTGCTTTGTTCTTTCTCAAGATTGCTTTGACTCTTCGGGGTCCTTTGCGCTTTAATATAAATATTAGGATGGTTCTATTCTGTGAAATTACCATTGGAATATGACAAGAATTGCATTGAATCTGTAGACTGCTTTGGGTAGTATGGACATTGTAATGGTGTTAATTTTTCCAGTCCATGAGCAGGAAACATCTTCCCAAATATTTGTGTCTTTCTCAGTTTCTTTCATTAGTGTCTTACCTTTTACAGTTTTCAGATTAAAGGTCTTCCACCTCCTTGGTTAAATTTTCTTTTAAATGAAAGAGGAGCTTTATTAAGGTCTCAGGGCCTTGGGCTCAGCCAGAGGCCACCCTGTGGGCAAAGGAAGAGCTGGTGGAGGGGCCATATTTGACCATCTTTTGAGGGCACAGATTGTTAGTGTAGCCACACTTCTCGCAGCAGGTGAC
Source organism: Ursus arctos (assembly GCF_023065955.2). Classification (NCBI taxonomy): domain Eukaryota; kingdom Metazoa; phylum Chordata; class Mammalia; order Carnivora; family Ursidae; genus Ursus; species Ursus arctos. The sequence goes on from NW_026623067.1 coordinate 61,240,709, forward strand.
AGCACAGAGGTGCAGGTGAGCAAAATATTTGCAGCAGATCATCTTCTCTTAGTCCTATTTCTTTTTTTTATTTATTTTATTTTATTATTTTTTAATGTTTTTTTTTTATTATATTATGTTAGTCACCATACAGTACATCCCTGGTTTCTGATGTAAAGTTCAATGATTCATTAGTTGCGTATAACACCCAGTGCACCATGCAATACGTGCCCTCCTTACTACCCATCACCAGTCTATCCCATTCCCCCACCCCTCTCCCCTCTGAAGCCCTCAGTTTGTTTCTCAGAGTCCGTAGTCTCTCAGGCTTCATTCCCCCTTCTGATTACCCCCCTTTCTTTATCCCTTTCTTCCCCTACTGATCATCCTAGTTCTTATGTTCCATAGATGAGAGAAATCATATGATAATTGTCTTTCTCTGCTTGACTTATTTCACTTAGCATTATCTCCTCCAGTGCCGTTCATGTTGCAGCAAATGTTGAGAACTCGTTCTTTCTGATAGCTGAGTAATATTCCATTGTATATATGGACCACAACTTCTTAATCCAGTCATCTGTTGAAGGGCATCTCGGCTCCTTCCACAACTTAGCTATTGTGGACAATGCTGCTATGAACATTGGGGTGCATATGGCCCTTCTCTTCACTACATCTGTATCTTTGGGGTAAATACCCACTAGTGCAATGGCTGGGTCATAGGGTAGCTCAATTTTTAACTTTTTAAGGGACCTCCACACTGTTTTCCAGAGTGGCTGTACCAACTTGCATTCCCACCAACAATGTAGGAGGGATCCCCTTTCTCCACATCCTCTCCAGCAATTGTTGTTTCTTACCTTGTCAATTTTTGCCATTCTAACTGGCGTAAGGTGGTATCTTAGTGTGGTTTTGATTTGAATTTCCCTGATGGCTAATGATTTTGAACATTTTTTTCATGTGTCTGTTATCCATTTGTATGTCCTCATTGGAAAAGTGTCTGTTCATATCTTCTGCCCATTTTATGATTTGTTTATTTGTTTCTCACGTATTGAATTTGAGAAGTTCTTTGTAGATCTTGGATACCAGTCCTTTATCTGTAGCATCATTTGCAAATATCTTCTCCCATTCCGTGGGCTGCCTCTTAGTTTTTTTTTACTGTTTCCTTGGCTGTGCAGAAGCTTTTGATCTTGATATAGACCCACAAGTTCATTTTATCTTTTGTTTCTCTTGCCTTTGGAGATGTGTCATGAAAAAGGTTGCTTTGGCCGATGTCGTAGAGGTTGCTGCCTATGTTCTCCTCTAGCATTTTGATGGATTCCTGTCTCACATCGAGGTCTTTCATCCATTTGGAGTTTATCTTTGTGTATGGTGTGAGAGAGTGGTCAAGTTTCATTCTTTTGCATGTAGCTGTCCAATTTTCCCAGCACCATTTATTGAAGAGACTGTCTTTTTTCCACCGGGTGTTTTTTCCTGCTTTGTCAAAGATTAGTTGCCCAAAGAGCCAAGGGTCCATTTCTGGGTTCTCTGTTCTGTTCCATTGGTCTGTGTGTCTGTTTTTGTGCCAGTACCATGCTGTCTTTGTGATCCCAGCTTTGTAGTACAGCTCGAAATCCGGCATTGTGATGCCCCCAGCTTTGTTTTTCCTTTTCAACAATTCCTTGGCGATTCGGGGCCTTTTCTGGTTCCACACAAATTTAAGGACTATTTGTTCCAGTTCTTCGAAAAATGTCATCGGTGTTTTGATCGGGATAGCATTGAAAGTGTAGATTGCTCTGGGTAGCATGGACATTTTAACTATGCTAATTCTTCCGATCCATGAGCATGGAATATTTTTCCATCTTTTTATGTCTTCCTCAATGCCTTTCAAGAGTGATTTATAGTTTCTAGAATATAGAAACTTTATGTCTCTGGTTAAGTTAATTCCAAGGTAACGTATGGTTTTTGGTGCTATTGTAAATGGGATGGATTCCCTAATTTCTCTTTCTTCAGTCTCATTATTTGTGTATAGAAATGCAGCTGATTTCTGAGCATTGATTTTGTATCCCGCCACATTACTGAATTGCTCTATAACTTCTAGCAGTGTGGGGTGGAGTCTTTGGATTTTCAATATATAGTATCATGTCATCTGCGAAGAGAGACATTTTGACTTCTTCTTTGCCGATTTGGATACCTTTGATCCCTTTTTGTTGTCTGATTGCTGTTGCAAGGACTTCTAGTACTATGTTGAATAATAATGGCGAGAGTGGACATCCTTGTCGCGTTCCTAATCTTAAGGGAAAGGCTTCCAGCTTTTCCCCCATTGAGAATAATATTTGCTGTAGGCTTTTCATAGATGGTTTTTATGAGATTGAGGAATGTACCCTCTGTCCCTCTACTCTGAAGGGTTTTATTCAGGAAAGGATGCTGTATTTTGTCAAATGCTTTTTCTGCATCTATTGAGAGAATCATATGATTTTTGAATTTTTCTTTCTGGATAAAATCTAAGACACTGATCGATTTGTGAATGTTGAACCACCCTTGCATCCCAGGGATGAATCCCACTTGGTCATGATGGATAATCTTTTTAATGTACTGTTGGATTCTATTAGCCAGGATCTTGTTGAGGATTTTGGCGTCCATGTTCATTAGGGAAATCGGTCTGTAATTCTTTTTGATGGGGTCTTTGCCTGGTTTGGGGATCAAGGTAATATTGGCCTCATAGAATGAGTTTGGTAGCTTTCCTTCTGTTTCTATTTTTTGAAATAGCTTTAGGAGAATAGGTATTATTTCTTCTTTGAATGTTTGGTAGAATTCCCCAGGAAAACCGTCTGGGCCTGGAGTTTTGTTTTTTGGAAGGTTGTTTATCACTGACTCAATCTCTTCATAATTAATTGGCCAGTTTAAAAAATCAATTTCTGGGGCGCCTGGGTGGCACAGCGGTTAAGCGTCTGCCTTCGGCTCAGGGCGTGATCCCGGCGTTCTGGGATCAAGTCCCACATCAGGCTCCTCCGTTGTGAGCCTGCTTCTTCCTCTCCCACTCCCCCTGCTTGTGTTCCCTCTCTCGCTGGCTGTCTCTATCTCTGTCAAATAAATAAATAAAATCTTTAAAAAAAAAATCAATTTCTTCCTGTTTCAGTCTTGGTAGTTTATGGGCTTCAAGGAAGGCCTCCATCTCTTCTAGATTGCTTAAATTATTGGCATAAAGCTGTTGATAAAAGTTTCTAATAATCCTTCCAATTTCATTGGTGTTGGTCGTGACCTCTACTTTTTCATTCATAATTTTATTAATTTGGGTCCTTTCTCTATTCTTTTAGATAAGTCTTGCCAGTGGTCTGTCACTTTTATTGATTCTCTCAAAGAACCAGCTTCTAGTTCTGTTGATCTGCTCTACCTGGTTTCTAATTCATTGATTTCTGCTCTAATCTTGGTCAACTGCTTCCTCGTGTGTGGATTAGGTCTGTCCTTCTGTTGCTGTTCCAGCTTCTTGAGGTGAGAATATAAAAACTGCAATTTAGATTTTTCTGTTCATTTGAGTGAGGCATGGATGGCTATGTATTTCCCCCTTAGGACTGCCTTTGCAGTATCCCATAGGTTTTGGACCGTTGTGTTTTCATTCTCATTGGTCTCCATAAATTGTTTAAATTGATTTTTGATTTCCTGGTTTATTGAATCATTCCTGAGCAGGATGGTTCTTAGTCTCCAAGTGTTTGAGTTTCTTCCAAATTTTTCCTTGTGGTTGAGTTCCAATTTCAAAGCGTTGTGGTCTGAGAATATGCAGGGAATAATTTCAGCCTTTTGGTATCAGTGGAGACCTGTTTTGTGTCCCAGAACATGGTCTATTCTTGAGAATGTTCCATGGGCATTAGAATAGAATGAGTATTCTTTGGTTCTGGGGTGTAGTGTTCTATATATATCTATGAGGTCTAACTCGTCAAGTATGGCATTCAAAGCCCTTGTTTCTTTGTCGATTTTTTGCATGGGTGTTCTGTCTGTTTCTGATAGTGGAGTGTTGAGGTCCCCTACTATTAACATATTTTTATCTATATGTCTCTTTATTCTGGTTAAGAGTTGGCTTGTGTATCTTGCTGCTCCCCTGTTGGGGGCATATACATTTATAATTGTCATATCCACTTGTTGAATACTTCCTTTAAGAATAATATAGTGCCCTTCTGCGTCTCTAACTATAGTCTGTAGTTTAAAATCCAATTTATCTGATATGAGAATTGCTACCCCAGCATATGAGAATTGCTACTTCAGCTTTCTTTTGAGGTCCATTTGCGTGAAAGATGGTACTCCATCCCCTTACTCTCAGTCTGAATGCATCTTTGGGTTTAAAATGAGTCTCTTGTAGACAGCAAATGGATGGGTCATTTCTTTTTATCCAATCTGCAACCCTGTGGCGTTTTATGGGAGCATTTAGGCCATTTACATTGAGACTGAATATTAAGAGATATGATTTTAATGATGCCATGCTGCCAGTACAGTCTTTGTTTCTATCGATTGTGACTTTCTGTTCTGTATCACTCTTGGGGCCTTTTTACCTTTATAGAACCCCCCTTAATATCTCCTGTAGGGCTGGTTTCGTGGTTACGAAATTGGTCAGTCACTGGCGATTCTGGAAGGTCTTTATTTCTCCATCCATTCTGAATGACAGCCTTGCTGGATAAAGGATCCTTGGCTGCCTGTTTTTCTCTGAAAGAGCTTTAAAAATGCCCCCCAACCCTTTCTCTCATTCCAGGTCTGTGTAGGCAAGTCTGAAGTAATTCTGATATCTTTGCCTTGGTACGTGAGAAATTTCTTTGCCCTGGCCGCTTTCAGTACTGTATCCTTGGATCTAATATTTGCGAATTGCACTATGACGTGATGTGGCGCAGGTTTGTCGTGGTTGAGCTTGGGAGGGGTCCTTTCTGCCTCTTGGACATGAATGTTTGTCTCCCTTGTAGACTAGGGAAGTTTTCAGCTACAATTTGTTCAAATATCTCTTCTAGACCTCTGTTTTTCTCCACCCCCTCAGGGATGCCGATGATTCTGACATTGGAACGTTTCATTGAGTCAGTAATCTCCTGTAACCTACATTCATGAGTGTGGATTTTTTTAAGTCCAGATTCTATTTTAGCTTTCTCTTCTACTAACCCATCCTCCAATTCGCTGATACATTCTTCTGTCTCATTCACCCTGGCTGTCAGAGCCTCTAGTTTTGACTGCATTTGGCTCATAGAATTTTTAATTTCTGCCAGATTTGCTCTCATTTCCGCCTTTAGAGATTCTATATTCTCATTAACATTTTCGTTAATACTTTTTTCAAGTCTACACATCATCTTGACCATTGTTACTCTGAATTCCATTTCTGATAATTTGGTTATATCCATATCCATTAGTTCTGTGGCAGAGGCCACAGACTCATTATCTTTTCTTTGCTGGGGGGGATTTCTCCTCGTCATTCTGATGAGGAGAGGTTGCGGGGTTGTCCAGAGCCCAAATTATTGACCAGGACCCAGGCCGTGCGCCCTTGTTTTATAGGGATCTTAGGGATGTGGGCTTCTTGATTTTCCAGCCTGCCTTCTGGGGGAGGGGCCTGCCACGCCAATACTCAGGCAACCTTGTTTGGGTAGAGTCTCCGTGTCCCCTGCCAGGGGGAATGGGGGTGGGCACACTGTTAGCTGGTATTTCCAGGCTTTTGTTCTCTGGCGGCTTTCCCTGCCGATTTTCTGTGATTCTTCCGAGAGTCAGAGCAGCAGTGGCTGAATCTCAGCCTCTGTCTCAGAACAGAGGGATCACGGACCGTTCTCCACTGAGCTCTCTTGGCCACTTTAACTCTGTTTCTGTTGGTGCTGCTCAACCCTGCAGCGTCCCGGGATGTGCGCCCCATGCCCGGTGTCCCAGCCCTCACTTCCAGGGCCGGCGCGTCTCTGTCCTTTGTATTTCTAACACCGCCAGCCGCCCGCCGCCCATCGCACTCCCAGAGCTCCCGGTTTCAGTCTGGTTCCAGTGAGCACACCGGAGCTCCGTTTCAGTCTGGTGACACGCGCTCCCCACTCACAGTCCCAGTCTGTTCTCTCTCGCGGGTGCAGATCCGCAAGTCCGCCCGCTCCCCCGTGCAGGTGGCTACCGCTTCCCGGCGCCCGAACGCGGCGGCTCCCTCCCCCTTCCGTTTATCTTCTGATATCTGTGCGCGGTTTCACGGCTCCCCGCTTTGTACAATACTCAGCGCTGGAGATGTTCATTTGTAGAGATCCAGATGTATCTTCCTTCGTCTCAGGCTGATTCCGTGGATGTTCAGGATTGTCTGGTACCTATCCAGCTCGACTCAGGGGACTGGCTGAAAAAGGGGTCCCCTACTCCTCCGCCATCTTAACTCTAGTTATTTTATTTTTTAATAATAATTTTTTATTATGTTAGTCACCATACAGTACATCCCAAGTTTTTGATGTAAAGTTCCATGATTCATTACTTGCGTATAACACCCAGTGCACCATGTAATAAGTGCCCTCCTTACTACCCATCACCCGCCTATCCCAATCCCCCACCCCCCTCCCCTCTAAAGCCCTCAGTTTGTTTCCCAAAGTCCATAGTCTCTCATGGTGCATTACCCCTTCTGTTTATCCCCCCCCTTCTTCCCTTTCTTCTCCTACCGATTTTGTCTATGGCCATACCACCCTGAACGCGCCCGATCTCGTCTGCTCTTAGCCCTATTTCTGGGCCAGCTGGTGGAGGGAAGGCTTGATGACATCACCTCCCAAGCTGTTTCTGGACAGTTTCTGGATATTATAGTCTGATAGGGCACAGCCATCCTCCAGCTGTTTGCCTACAACAGTCAGACACTGTTGGTCAGGCAAAATGCCCTGCTTGTCTTGGATTTTGGCTTTGACATTCTTGATGGTGTCACTGGGCTGCACTTCAAGGGTGATAGTCTTGCCTGTCACTGTCTTCACAAAGATCTGCATCTCTGCGTCTGCTACAGGGCCACCACCACCAAACAACTTGGCCACCTTGTTGAAGAGAAAGAGCCTCCTTGGTTAAATTCGTAGGTATTTTATTATTTTTGGTGGAATTGTAAGTGGAATTCTTTTCTTGATAATTCTTTCTGGTGTGTTTGTTAGTGTGTAGAAACACAACTGATGTTTGTATATTATTTTTGAAATCCTCCAACTTCACCTAATTCTTTAGTTGTAACAGGTTTTGGGGTTTTCTGTATATAAGATCTTTAGGGTTTTCTATATATAAGATCATGTCATGTGCAAATAGTGACCATTTTACTTTTTCCTTTTCAAATTTGAATATCTTTTCTTTTTCTTGTCCAATTGCTATGGCTAGGACTTTCAGTACTATGTTGAATAAAAAGTGGTTCCATTAGTTTAGGGTGTGCCAAGACCTCTTAGTGTCCCAAAAGAGAGGATCTTGGTCAGAAGGAAGACGCAAGCTGATTGGAAGCCTTGACCCTCAGGCAGCAGCTTTTAAAGTATGAAAATGTTCCTCTTCCAGGCTAGGACTAGAAGATAGACATGCCCCTCTGCTATCTCTGCACTGTGTGCTGATAGGGGGATAAAGGGGGCAGGGAGCGTGTTAAGAACTGTGTCTATTCGTTACAGTCCTGTAGGATTTGCAAAAATAAGTCCCAGTGGCCACTGGAGCTGGGTGATCAAGGGGTGTCCCTGGGTGACAGCCATAAAAACCAGGGTTCTGTATATGTGCACAAGTGCCTTTCTGGGCGATACCAGTGACATGAGGCAGGACAGAGGAAGATTGGAAAGACAGTGTCTGCCAGCCTCCCAGTCTCTGGAGAGTATTGCAGTCAGCCCATAGACATGTGTTAAATTAGAAGCCTGCCACTTGGGGCGCCGAGGTGGCTCAGTCAGTCAAGCATCTGCCTTCAGCTCAGGTCATGATCCCAGGGTCCTGGGATTGAGTCCCATATCGGGCTCCTTACTCAGTGAGGAGTCTGCTTCTCCCTCCCCCTCTACCCCTTCCCCCTGCTCATGCTCTCTTTGTCTCTCTCTAAGGTAAATAAAATCTTTAAATAAATAAATAGATACATACATACATACATACATACATACCTGCCCCTCAAGCCAAAGCTTTTAAGATAAGCAAATAGGCCTCTTTCCCAGAGAGGTTGGGTGCTTTCAGTTTGCTGTCTATGCTCTGGGTCCTAGATGTTAGCCACCGTGAGTCTGCATGAGCCCTTTAAGAACCCTTCGTTTTCTCTAGCCTTGTGGGTCTCAAGGATGCAAGCCCCATTGGCTTACAAAGCTGGATCTTTTGTGTGTCCATCTCTCAGGTGGAAGTCTTAAAAGTGGAATGCCAGATTTGGGGTTCAGAACTGTCACTGCACAGAGATAAGCTGGAAATTGAATTTCCTCCTGATTGTGTATTGACCCACTGGGGGTGGGGCTTATGGCAGGATTCTTTCTCAGCTTCTCCTACCCACTTTGATGTAGGTTTTTTCTCTGCATTTGCCTGATGTATAGGTGTTGTTCAGCTCACTTCTGGATTTCCTTCAGAGGTGATATGTAGTCGTAGATTTAGTGTGTGTATGGGAGAAGGTAAGTTCTAGAGTCTCCTACGTCACCTTATTAAACCTAAAAATTCCCAGGACTTATTTTTTGGTTGATTTTCTAGACTTAAAAAAGTGGTGGAGAAAATGTTAATAATACACATTAAATTTAAATGTGCATTAAATTTGTAGCAGTGTCATTGTGAATAGCAGAAAAAATTAAAGCAATATCCTTCCAGTATTGAGAAACTATTACATGATTCAGGGAAGAAGTTCTTCACATCATTAACAAATGAGTGGAGTTCCTATGCAGCTCTTACTGTGCTTTCATCTTACGGCTTAATGTCCGTGAAAATGTCAACTCCTATTCACGTTGAAACTCTACTCATTCATCAGCTGAAACCATCGCTAAGCTTCTCATACAAGAGGTCAGCAAAAAGTCAACAAAAGTGTTTGGTGAGAATCAATTGGCTGTGTAAAATTTATGGTAAGAATATTTTATATTTTAGTATCTAGGAATTGCTGCACATCTTTTATGTCAAGTTGGCAAATTTTTTTCTTAAAGGATCAGATGGTATATATTTTAGGCCCTGTCTATGCCTCTGTCACAACTACTCAGCCCTGCCACTGTAGCAGGAAAGCAGCCATCACCCAATCATGATATGTAAATAAATGATCCAGGCTATAGTATAATGAAATTATAGTTACAAAACCAGGTAAAAATATACTTACAAAGTCCTTGGGCCATAGTTTACTGGCCTGTTTAATCAGTAGTATTTACAGCAAACTTAGGTGTGGATATTTATGTATTTTTCAGTGCGCTACTTGTTAAATCTTGACTGGCATGCCATCCCATCCACAGTCCCCATTCTGAAGGATCTCCCAGTAGCTCATCATCATCTAAAATAATAAATAAAAAAACGTAAATAAAAAATAGGGATGCCTGGCGGCTCAGTCGGTTAAGTGTCCGACTCTTGATTTTGGCTGAGGTCTCGGTCTCAGGGTCATCAGTTCAGGCCCCATATTGGGCTCCATGCTGGGCATGGACCCTATTTAAACAAAATCACGCACGTCTTTTAGGAGCGCACAAAGTGCTCTGTCATCTGTCTCTGCCTACTGCCTGTGTCATTCACTGCCACTCTGATCTCCCACACCAACTCCATGTAGTTCCCTTCAACAAACCCAGCCTTTCTGTCCCTCCGGTCACTGTACTTTTCCATCCGTCTAGCCTGCTCTTCATTCCCCCTGTCCTCCTGAGAACCCTTGCTCACCTAATTCAGGTCATGTTTCTCTAAGATTTTCCCCAACCTCTCTCTCTTCTGGTCTATGAGGACATCTAGCCCTTCCCACGCTGGAGCCCAGCTCATGAAGGGCGACATGTTGCCAGCCCCTACGTCCCCGTCTCCCACTGATGCTGTCTGAACCCAGGAAATAGTTGATGAGTGGAGCTTGCAGAAGATCTTACATTTCGATAATCATAAGATGTGTCCTGTATTGAACACTTTGTATCCCTTACTCTGTAAGTACTTTTCATACATTAGCTCCTGTAATAATCACTGCACCTCTGTGACGTAGACACCATGATCCCCATTCTACAGATGAAGAAACTGAGGCTTGAGCTGGTTAAGCAACCTGTCCAAGTTTCACGCTGGTCATACGTGGTGGAGCCAGGATTCAAATTCTAAGTAGTTAACATATATAAAAGAAATTCTCAAAGAAGTATTAGGTACATGTCTGAGCAGTCACAGGAGAGAAGGGCTATCCGTACTCGGGAAGCTGGGGACCACTTAATGAAGAAGGTGTTGATAGAGGTGAGATAGAATTTATCCTCATAGAGAGAAGAATCCCATGCAGAAGGAAAGGGCAACCAGAGACAGGAGAAGCAGGAATGGTTGGATTTGGCCTGATCCCTTGATGTCTTATAGTGTCGGGGAGATGAAGCTAGGGGTGAGGTTGGGGCTCAGCTGCCCGCCCGCCTGTGTCTCGATTCCTCTGACAATCCATATCCTCCTCCAGGTGCTTCAGGGTCCAGCGCCACCCTGGTGGGTGTTTGGACTGGAGTAAATGATACCATGTACTCCCTGCTGCCATCCAGCCTGTTGACTGATAAAACCAAGTTTATGTGAGCCTTTGACAAGCCGTGCAAGAAGTTACAGCAGGATGGTTTGGGGGTCTGTGTAGAATGCTAAGAGGGTGATGTAGCAAAATGTGCAGAGGAGCTGTTGCCCTCTCTTTGGAAGCGCTGGAGCCTCAGGCCTCTGCTGTTTGTCTAGGGCCGTTGGAGCGCCTCCTGCTGTGGCCGGGTGGCCATGAGCCTTGCCGCGGTGCGCGTTGTGCGTTGTCAGCTCTCACTGTGGCATCTCACAACTTATCTCCCCGCTGTATCTTGGAGTTACGCAGCCAGTCAAAACTTAAAACCCAGCCAACGTGGGGGGTTCCTGCTTGGCCCATTTGGTAGAGCATACGATTCTTGATTCGGCGTCATGAGTTCAAGCCCTACATTGGGCCTAGAGCTTACTTAACAACAACAACAAAAACCTAACCATAGTAACTCAAGCATCTTTGCTGAAAGGATCTGTTGTTTCGACTGTAGTCAGAGCAGTGTTCATCCTGGAGGATTTTACTCAATCTTCTGGGCCTTCCTTTATGTGGTGCCTTATTTAGAGAACTGTTAAGAACAGAATTCCAGTAGGGATGGACCCCTCCAGTGCTATCACTGGTAAAGGAAGTGGGGTGGAGGAGGAATTTGGAAGGTTTTCCATTAAACTTGTTCTGCCCCATTCGGGAGAAATTTGAGTCTTGAAGTCAACTTCTTGCTCAGATTTCCTGAGTTTCTGGTGAGGATTTTGGAGCTGAGCTCCAGGAGACTGGAGAAAACCTGCATTGATTCCTCTTCTTAGTGACCGTTCTGTACCTAAGCCCAGAGTTACAATGTAAGGAGTGGGTTAAATGATATTTTTCCTGATTATCTGAAACCACACAGCTGTAGAATGGGTACTGAACAAGTGAGACATTTGTACCTGGGCTGAGAGGGAAGGAAGCAAAGGGCCTGGTCTCCACTGGTGCCGTTCGTCCCACCGGTGCTTGTTTATCTTTCATTCTGAGTGTGAGCCGGGACTACGGTACTATGCGGAGAAATCACGGGCGTGGCCTCCCTTCACATGGCTTGGAGTCTACTAGAGTTTTGTGAGAAGTTTTTAGGTCATTAGAACTGTCAAAAGGAGTTGACGTCTGAAATACAGAGCCTTGGCCTTGGAGTTACAAAAGAAGTAAAAGCCAGTTTCCTAATGAGCAAGTTGTATCCCCGGAGGAACACTGGGCCTGTTCTGCCCTGGAAATCCCTGTGGGAGGAATGTTTCATCTGCCCACCAGTTGCAGAGAGCAGCAGCACCCGTAAATTCTTGGACTAAAAGGTGAGGGCTGTGAAAGGCTAATGCAGTGTTTCTCAGCCCTGGCTGCACACTGGAATTAACTGGTGAGTTCAAAACAAAATGGAAACAAAACAATACTGTGACTCCTGGGCCCTGGGGGCTCTGATGGAATGGGTCTGGGGTAGAAGCTGGGCATGCTCACTGCAGACAGCTCCCGGGAGATCCCAGGCTACTGTCAGGGTCGAGAACCACAGGCTGTAGAGTGAACCGCTGAGCGCTTTGGATCTGCCGTGATGGGTTAGATGAGTCTCGGGAAGTTTCCTGCTGGACATTTTACGAAGGGACAGGAGTATGTTTGACCAAAGAACCACAAAAGGGTAGGCAAATGGAAGGACAGCGTGTGTACAATTCACACGGGGATGGCCAGGCCTCTGTGGGAACTGCCAGAGCTGAGCCCAGGTCTTCATCATCCTTAAGAACTCCTTCCTGAGCCCTGGTCCACAGAGGGCACACAGAGAACACGTGGGAGTGAACGGTCGCGTCCAGGGGAAGGGCAGCTGCGGGGTTAGGGTAGTAGTGGCTCCGGTGTGTGCTTATCCACAGTCCGCATCTGGACACAGGAACACAGAGCAGACCACGGACTCTGTTCCAGCCGGTGGGCGGGAAGGGCTTCTAGGACAGGCATTGGCCTACGAGAAAGCTGACTGGGAAAAACTGCCGTCCCTGCTGGCTCTGTGAGCTCTGGGAGGAGAGGGCACCCTGCCTGTCTCCTGAGGAAACACCCAGCCCCAAGCCCGGCGTGTGGGGGGCGCTCCCCGGATGGTGGGTGATGTTCTGCCTGCTTGTCACTCTTGCTGAGGTTGGTTCCAGGCATGGGAGTGTCTCTCTCTGCAGGGCCTGACCTGAAGGCACTTGACTTCCCAGTTACAGTCAGATTTGGGACACATGCAACAAAAGAAATTCCACAGTCTACCTCCCAGGCCCCGCTATCCATTTCAGCGGACGGTATTTTTTTTTTTTCCATTTCTTTTCTGCATTAATGTTTCATGGCTATGAGATCTGGAAGGGAAAGCAGTAGTGTAGGTGGGATTTATTAACTTTTCTGTTTCAATTTAAATTTGAAAAATTCGTCTAGCACCCTTTAGGCCATGAGAACATCTATTTTTTTAAAAGTAATTTTCGATCAATTATTGTCCTTGGGACTGTCCGGGGCTGAGATGGCAAGTCTGGTTTGTCCCTGTCGCTGGGGCCCCCACTGAGGTGGTGGCCTGGCTGCTCCGAGCCACAGAAGCACAGTGTTCTCTGTACATGGGCTGTGTGAGGGGTGGGAGCCTAACCCTGTCCCTGGATTGCACAGTCCCAGTCCCCTGGTTGGGCTCTGGGGAGGCTGAGCTGTGCAGACTGGCCAGGCTCAGGCAGGGGCAGCTTTGCTTCAGAGCGGCGAGGGGGCAGGTCAGGAGCCCTGTGGCCAGTGATTGGTTCTCGCCCTGGGCCTGGAGAGCCTCTGTGCCCATGCTTGGGGAGTTCGTCGCTATGGAAATTCAGGCTTCAGGGTGACTGGAAGCTCTCTCGGGGCGCAGCAGCTCCATGATGACTGGCAGGCCGTCGAGAGGCAGGGCTGTAGCCTGGGGTGGGCACCTGGGCACGTCGTCCTACTTTTGATAAGTCCGTTAACAGGGATTGTTGGAGCAGCGGCTCTGGACCTGTTTCCTGGATTAGGAGTTTAAAGTGGTATGAAAACTGCAGCATCTTTAAAAACGGGGCGTGGGGGGTTCAGGGTTCTAGGCTTTGCTCCTGACTGGCAGCCTCCTGGTGGCCAGCAGGGGCTCTTCAGGGCAGGGTGTCCACTCAGGACATCTGTGCCGGTGGCGGACGTGAGTCAGCCCACAACGCCCTTCCATAGGCAAAAAGCCCCTTTGGGGCTCCTCAGCTTCTATTGGAGCAAGAGGGTAAAGTGCTGGGGAAAAAAAGACCTTTCTAAAGTTCTTTTTAGACAATACTGACAGCTATTTGGAAACTTAGAAAGAAGAGGGCATATAAAATTTGGTTTCCCAAGAAAACACAAAACAAGTATCTCTCCATAAAAATGAAAGGAAAAGCAACTGGTTTCATAATGACTTTGCTTCTCCTGCAGCAGCCGGAGGTGAGCCCGCGTTTTATGTCCTGGGACTTGGTCGCGTTCCTCTGGGTCCGGTGGTGCAGAGCACTTAGCGCCTGGCTCTGTGCGGCGGGCTGCGTGGAAGAGCTGCCCCCTCTTGTGGTTGAACTAATCTCTGGCCCAAAGCACAGTCGCCAGCCTGTCTTGCTGGCAGTGTCCTTGACCTTTGATTCTCAAAGTACCAATGGTAGCTGGGAAGTTTTCCATCTTGCTAAGGTTCTAACGTCACTGAGTCACAGAGCTGAGTGAGTTGTCTGTGCATGCATCTTGGCACAAACAGCCCACACTTCTTTTTCTTTTTACTTATTTTTTTCACACTTCTCATAAACTGGCTCCACTGGGCATCCCTTTGGAGTGTGATTGCCACGTCCAGCTCCTCAGCAGGGGCCAAGGAAGCCGGCGTGGCCTTCGTAATGTTTCCCCATGGGAGGATAGAGTTCCTCAAGCGTGGAAATCGTCTGATTCCCTGGCGAAATCTTGACTTCTGGCATCGCATTTGTGGTAGCATATTCAGAGAAGAAAGTGGGATTCATGATGGGCTTTCAGATCCATCTTTTCTTCCTCCAGAAGAATGTTAACTTTCTCCAGCGTCGCTGAGCTAAAGCCATGCCTCTGCTCCCATCAGTCCTGCCTCCGTGCCACATTCACCTTCCCGGGATGCCACTCGGATCATTTATTTTCATCTTAAAAACTTTCACTGGTTCCCTGTTGCCTGTGAGGTCTGTCCAGGTGACTTACTGTCCCAGCACGGGGCCCCTTGGCCCTCCTCTGACATGGCGCATGCTTTCCCCCATGGACCGTCCACTCTGGAAGGCTCAGCTTCTTGGCACACTTTTTAGTGTTGGCCCCCAAGCTCCAGACACATATTCGAAGGCAGACTTAGGATCCAGCTCCTCCTGCGGAATGTCCCCTCCACAGGCCTTCTGTCCCTTCTGAGCCTCTGCTGCACGGGCCACATCACAGAGCCCAGCACGTGGTTAGGTCAGGTTTTGTCCCACTGCGGTCACCGTTCCAAGGAGCTTCCAGTGTCTTCTCCTTCCTTTAGGGCCTTAAGGGAGGTGACCAACACAGATGACCCTTGAACAGTGTGGGGGTTGCATGTGCTGACCCCCAACACAAAAATGCACGTAAAACTTCTGACTCCCCCAGAACATAACTACTAGTGGCTTACTGGTGAACAGAGGCCTTACTGTGATAAAATAATCAATGAACACCTAGTCGTATTTATATGTGTTATGTATTGTATTCCTACAGTCAAGTAAGCTCAAGTCCTCCTGGGGGTAGAGCTGTTGGAGAGCTGGCAGCTGGTATCACTCTCTGCCTTCAAGACTCAGGCTAGCAGTGGCAGAGATAGAAAAGTCCTGATCATGAAATCTGACTTTATTTGCACAGAATAGTAGAGTTAGCCTTTCCATTACTGCCTTAATTCTGGTGCTCTCTTCTCTTCTTTACTAATATCTTTTGTGGCATTTTTTTTTCCTAGAGTAGAACCCTTTATCTGTATTAAAAATCTGTACACAGAGGTATCTCTGCTCCTCAGTGATTTTCATGAGGTCTGTGAACTTGTCTGCTGCTTCTTGCTCAGCAGAAGCTGCTTCTCCTGCTCCCTTGGCATTTTAAAATTCAAGCCTCTTAAAATGTCAAACCATCCTTGGCTGACATTAAATTCTCCAGCTTCAGATCCCTCACCTTTCTTTTGCTTTGTCATGTAATGACTTCATATTTTCCTCAAATCATACCAGAGTCTATGCCTTTCTCTTTTAAAATTTATTATTTTGTTATTTCATTTTTTATTGAAGTATAATTAACATACAGTGTTATAATAGTTGCAGGGGTCCAGCATATTGATTCAACAATTCTATACATTAGTCAGTGCTCACTATGAGAACTGTAGTCACTGTCACCATTCAATGTTACTACGGTATTATTCACTGTACTTCCTATGCTAAACTTTTCATCTCTGAAACTTATTTTACAACTGGATGTTTATGTCTTTTAATCCTCTTTATCAATTTTGTCTATCCCTCCACCCACCGCCATTCTGGTGACCCCCAGTTCTCTGTATTTAGGAGTCTTTTTTGTTCATTTGTTTTGTTTTTTAGATTCAACATATAAGTGAAATCATATGGTATTTGTCTTACTCTGTGTAACTTACTCCACTTAGCATAATGTCAAGTCCATTCATGTTGTCACGAATGGCAAGATCTCATTATTCTTTTATGCCTGAGTGATATCCCATTGTACAAATTTATATACTCCCTCTTCTTTATCCACTCATCTGTTGATGGACACTTGAATTGCCTCCACATCTTGGTTATTGTAAATAATGCGATAAACATAGGGGTGCATGTAGCTTTTCCAATTAGTGGTTTCATTTTCTTTGGGTAAATACCCAGAAGTGTAATTCCCGGGTAATACAGTATTTCTATTTTGAAATTTTTGAGGAATCTGCATCCTATTTTCCACAGTGGTTGCCCCAGTTTGCATTCCCCAGCAGCACATGAAGGTTCCCTTTTCTCCACAACCTCACCAACATTTTTTTCTTGTCATTTTCATGCTAGCCATTCTGGCTGGTGTGAGATGATATAGCAGTTTTGATTTGCATTTTTCTGATGATTAGTGACGCCGAGCATCTTTTCATGTCTCTTGGTCATCTGTATGCTTTCTTCGGAAAAATGTGTATTCAGGTCCTTTGCCCATATTTTAATTGGATTGTTCAGTTTTGTGCTGTTGACTTGTATACATTTTTTATATATTTTGGATATTAACCCTTTATTAGCTATATCATTTGCAAATTCCTCTTCTGTTCAGTAGGTTGCCTCTTCGTTGATGTTTTCCTTTGCTATGCAAAACATTGTATTACCGTAAAGCCCCAGTAGTTTATTTTTGCTTTTGTTTCCCTTGCCTGAGGAGACCTATCCATAAATACATTACTAAGGGTGATATCCAAGAGATTACTGCCTGTTTTCTAGAAGGAGTTTTATGGTTTCAGGACTCATGTTTAGGTGTTTACTCCATTTGGAGTTTCTTTATGCATATGGTGTAAGAAAATGATCCAGTTTCGTTCTTTTGCATGTAGCTGTCCAATTCTTCCAATACTATTTATTGAAGACTGTCTTTTTCCCATTGTATATTTTTGCTTTATCGTAGATTAATTGACTGTATAGCTGTGGGTTTATTTCTGCGCCCTCTATCCTGTTCTATTGATCTGTGTATCTGTTTTTGTGCCGGTACCATATTGTCTTGAATACTATAGTTTCGTAGTGTATCTTAAAATCTGGACTTGTGATACCTTCAGCTTTGTTCGTTTCTCTCAAGGTTGCTTTGGCTATTTGAGGTCTTTTGTGGCTCTCTACAAATTTTAGGATAATTTTGCTAGCTCTGTGAATTATGCTCTTTGTATTTTGATAGGGATTGTATGGAATCTGTAGATTGTTTAGGGCAGTATGGGCATTTTAACAGTATTCTTTGAATACATGAGCATGGTGTATCTTTACAGTTTATTTCGTCTTCAGTTTCTTTCATCAGTGTATGAGAGTTTTCAGAATAGAGGTCTTTTACCTCCTTAGTTAAATTTATTTCTAGGTGTTTTATTCTTTTTGATGCAATTGTAAATGGAGTTGTTTTCTTCTTTTTCTGCTACTTCATTGTTAGTATATAGAAATACAACAGATTTCTACGTATTAATTTTGTATCCTGTAACATCACTGGATTCATTTATTCTAATAATTTTTTGGTGGAGTCTTTAGGCTTTCCTGTGTATAGTATCGTGTCATGTGCAAATAGTGAAAGTTTTATTTCTTTATTCCCAATTTGGATGCCTTTTACTTCTTGTCTGATTGCTGTGGCTAGGACTTCCAGTGCTATGTTGAATAGAAGTGGTGAGACTGGACATCCTTGCCTTGTTCCTAGAGGTAAAGCTTTTATTTTTAGCTTTTGAGCATGGTGTTAGCTGTGAGTTTTTCATATATGGCCATTGTTATGTCGAGTTTATGTTCTCTCTATAATGACTTCGTTGAGTGTTTTTATTATGAACGGATGTTGAATTGTGTCAGATGTTTTCTCTATGGCTAGTAGTGTGGCCATATTGTTTTTATCTTTCCTCTTGTTAATGTGGTGTATCACTTTGGTTTGTTAATATTGAACCACACTTGCATCCTTGGAATAAATCCTACTTGATTGTAGTGAATGATTTTTCTAAAGTATTGTTGAATTTGGTTTCCTAATATTTGTTGAGGATTTTTGCATCTATGTTCATCAGGGATAGTGTCCTGTAATTTTTTTTTTTTTTTTTTTTGTAGTGTCTTTATCTGCTTTTGGTATCAGGGTAATGCTATCCTCATAGAATGAATTTGGGAATGTTCCTTCCCCTGGTACTTTTTGGAATAGTTTGAGGAGAGGTATTAATTCTTCTTTGAATGTTTGGTAGGAATTCCCCTATGAAGCCATCTGGTTCAGGACTTATTGTTGGGAGTTTTTTTTATTACAAATTCAAGTTTGCTACGAGTAATTAGTCTGTTTAGATTTTCTATTTCTTCCTGATTCAAAGATTGTGTTTTTCTAGAAATTGTCCATTTCTTTTAGGTTATCCATTATGTTGGTGTGCATTTTTTCAGATTTGTCTCTTATACTTCTTTGTATTTATGTGGTGGTGTAACATTTTCTCTTTATTTTTTTAATAAATTTTTATTTTAATTCCACTAGTTAACATGCTGTATTATGTTAGTTACAGGTGTACAATATAATGATTCGGCAATTCCCTACATCACTCTGTGCTCATCACAAGTGCTCTCCTTAATCCCCATCACCTAGTTCACCCATCCCCTCCCCCAACCTACCTCCCCTCTGGTTAACCATCAGTTCTCTATAGTTAAGAGTCTGTTTCTTTTCTTATTTTAATTCTGGTAGAGTTAACATATAGTGTTATATTAGTTTCAGGTGTACAATATAGTGATTCAACAATTCCATACATCACCCAGTGCTCATCATGACCTGTCCACTCCTTAAACCCTGTCACCTATTTCACCCATCCCCTCATCTTCCTCCCCGCTGGTAACCATCAGTTTGTACTCTATAGCAAAGATTCTCTTCCTTGGTTGTCTCTTTCTCTGTTTTTCCCCTTTGCTCATTTGTTTTGTGTCTTAAATTCCACATATGAGTGAGATCATATGGTATTTGTCTTTCTCTGATTTCACCCATAATACTCTAACTCCATCCCTGTCATTACAGTTGTTAAGATTTCATTCTTTTATGACTCAGTAATATGCCACTGTATGCATATATACCACATTTTCTTTCTCTGTTCATCTATAGGTGGACACTAGGGCTGCTTCCATATCTCAGCTATTATAAATAATGTTGTTGTAAACATAGGAGTCACGCATTCTTTCAGATTACTGTTTTCATATTCTTTGGGTAAATGCCAGTAGAGCAATTGTTGGATCATAGAGTAGTTCTATTTTTAAATATTTTAGGAACCTCCATACTGTCTTCCACAGTGGCCGCACCGGTTTGCATTCCCACCAACAGTGCAAGAGGGTTACTTTTTCTCCACATCCTCACCAACACCTGTTTCTCATATTGTTCAGTTTACCCATGCTGACAGGTGTGAGGTGATATCTCATTGTGGTTTTGATTTGCATTTCCCTGATGATGAGTGATGTTGAGCATCTTTTCAAGTGTCTGTTGGCCATCTGTATGTCTTCTTTGGAGAAATGTCTGTTCATGCCTTCTGCCCATTTTTTATTTGGATTATTTGTTTTTTTGGGTGTTGAGTTGTATAAGTTCTTTATGTATTTTGGAAGCTAACTGTTGGATATGTCATTTGCAAATATCTTTTCCAATTCAGTAGGTTGTCTTTTAGTTTTATTGATCATTTCCTTTGCTGCACAGAAGCTTTTTATTTTGATGGGATCCCAATAGTTTGTTTTTGCTTTTATTTCCCTTGCTTTAGGAGACCTGTCTAGAAAAACGATGCTATGGCCAGTGTCACAGAATTTCTCTGTCTGTGCTATCTTCTAGGTTTCCTGTCTCATATTTAGCTTCTTAATCTATTTTGAGTTTGTATGATGTAAGTTTCATTATCTTTCATGTAGCTGTCCAGTTTGCCCCACACTATTTGTTGAAGAGACTGTCTTTTTCCCATTGCATATTCTTGCCTCCCTTGTCAAAGAGGCAATTGCCCACGTAATTGTGGGTTTATTTCTGGGTTTCCTATCCTCTTCTGTTGATCTGTGTGTCTTCTTTTGTGCCAATACCATACCGTTTTGGTTATTGCAGTTTTGTAATATAACTTGAAGTCTGTAATTATGATACCTCCGACTTTTTTTTTTTTTTTTCATTTTTCAAAATTGCTTTGGCTATTCAGGAGCTTTTGTGTTGCCATACAAATTTTAGTATTGTTTGTTCTAGTTTTGTGAGAAATGCTGTTGGTATTTTGATAGGGATTGCAATAAATGTGTAGATTGTTTTAGGTAGTATAAACATTTTAACAATATTCTTCCAATCTGTGAGCATGAAATATCTTTCCATTTCTTAGTGCCATCTCCAATTTCTTCCATCAGTGTTCTTATAGTTTTCAGAGTACAGGTATTTCCCCTCTTTGGTTAATTCTATTTCTAGGTATCTTATTTTTAGTGCAATTGTAAATGGGATTTTTTTTTCTTAATATCTCTTCCTGCTTCATTATTAGTGTATAGAAATGCAGCAAATTTCTACATAATGATTTTGTATCTTGTTACTTTCCTGAATTCCTTTATCAGTTCTGTAGTTTTTTGGTGGAATCTTTAGGGTTTTCTGTATATAGTATCATGTCATCTGCAAATAGTTAAAATTATATTTCTTCCTTACCAATTTGGATACAATTTATCTCCTTCTGTTGTCTGATTGTGCAGCTAGGACTTCCAGTAGTATGTTGAATACAAGTGGTGAAAGTGGACATCCTTTTCTTGTTCCTGAACTTGGGGGAAAAGCGCACCGTTTTTCCCCATTGAAGATGATTTTGGCTGTGGGTTTTTATTTACGGTCTTGATTGTGTAGGTATATTCTCTCTAAACCTACTTTGTTGAGGTTTTTTATAATGAATGGATGTGGTGCTTTGTCAACTGCTCTTCTGAGTCTATTGAAATAATCGTATGGTTCTTATCTATTCTCTTACTGATGTGCTGTATCACATTAATTTGTGAATATTGTAACACCTTTGTATCCCAGGAATAAATCCCATTTGATCGTGGCAACTGAGTTTTTTAAAAAGATCTTATTTATTTATTTGAGAGGGAGAAAGAGCGAGTGCGAGCACAAGAGCAGAGGAGGGAAAAGCAGGCTCCCTGATGAGCAGGGAGCCCGATGAGGGGCTCAATCCCAGGACCCTGGGATCATGACCTGAGCCGAAGGCAGATGCTTAACCGACTGAGCCACCCACATGCCCCTGAATTTTTTAATGCATTGTTGAATTTGGTTTGCTTGTATTTTGTTGAGGATTTTTGCATCTGTGTTCATCAGAGATACTGTCCTATAGTGGTCTTTTTCTGTGGTGGTTTTATCTGGTTTTGGTATCAGGGTAATGCAGTCCTCATAGAATGAATTTGGAAGTTTTCCTTCCTTTTCTATTTTTTGGAGTAGTTCAAGAAGAAGAGGTACCAGTTCTTCTTTAAATGTTTGGTTGAATTAGCCTGTGAAGATATCTGGTCCTGGACTTGTTGTTGTTGTTGGGAGTTTTTTGTTTTTTGGGGTTTTTTTTTTTTAAGATTTTATCTATTTATTCGACAGAGATAGAGACAGCCAGCGAGAGAAGGAACACAAGCAGGGGGAGTGGGAGAGGAAGAAGCAGGCTTCCCGCTGAACAGGGAGCCGGATGTGGGGCTCGATCCCAGGACCCCGGGATCATGCCCCGAGCCGAAGGCAGACGCCTAACGCCTGAGCCACCCAGGCGTCCCTGTTGTTGGGAGGTTTTTTGATTACTGATTCAATTTCCTTGCTGGTAACTGGTCTCTTCATGTTTTGTATTCCTGCTTCAGTTTTGGAAGGTTATATGTTTCTAGGGCTTTATCCATTCTTCTCAGTTGTCCAGTTTTTTGGAGTATACTTTTTCATAATATCCTCTTACAATTATACTTCCGTGGTGTGGGTTGTTACTTGGTGTCATGTTTCGGAATGCCCTCAACTTATTTTTTAACTGTCAGCATCCCACCCCTTACAAAATACTATCTTTGGCACTTCTTTTTCTTTTTTTTTTTTTTTAAGATTTTATTTATTTATTTGACAGACAGCGAGAGAGGGAACACGAGCAGGGGGAGTGGGAGAGGGAGAAGCAGGCTTCCCACTGAGCAGGGAGCTCGATGCCGGGCTCAATCCCAGGACTCTGGGATCACACCCTGAGCCAAAGGCAGACGCTTAACGACTGAGCCATTCAGGCGCCCTTATCTTCGGCACGTCTGAACCAGCTCACTGAGACCCTGTCTTGTTCTCTGACACGTCCCCAGTGCCTAAAGCATGACCTGGCATATAGTAGACACTCAACAAACTCTCAATGAATAGATGGCGGTGTGGCAGTATTTGTATTTTGTCCCCTGTGACACAGTGAATCACTGGAAAGCAGGGCCTGTGTTCTAACCATCTTTGTCTCTTAGGCCCAACAAATACTTCTTGAGTTGAACTCGAAAGTGTGATAGCAATTAGCCGTGCCCTTTTTCTTCTGAGGTGATCACAAAATGTAAACGAAGATTCTGAACAGCATTTTCAGAACCTCAGGACACACAACGATAAAGCTGTTTTACTCCTCTGTTCTCTCATTATTACTAATATTTCCTCTGTGCTGTCCTGTCTCTGCTGTAGCTATCAAAGGGCCTGATTTATGAAGCGAAGGTCCTGCTGATTGCTTCTGTCTTAGGCTAATGGCAGTGCAAATGCGTCCCCGGTGTCACTAAACACTTGAACGACTCTCCATTGAGCACTAGTGGAATAGGAGTGGGAAACTGGGATCTTTGCAATTCCCTCATTCTCCTGACAAAATCTAGCAGGCATAGGAGTTTACATATAAAAGTGTTTTTACAAAAGTGCCATCAGTCCATCACAATTCTTTAAGAGCAGGAAACTTTAAGCCAAATGAAATTTCTTTCTGAAGCTAATGATATGTTTCTCTTTGTCACTGAGCAGTGAGAGGACACAGGCTAAGTGAATGAGAGCAGAAAAGTGAGAAACACACCACATATGCTCGATGTAGGCTTTAAAGGAAATGATTTTGTAAACTAAAATCAGTACTGAAATAATAAGCAATATAAATCTCCCTGAATCCAGATTCTCGACAAACAGGATACATCTGTGAGAGAGACGGCTGAGGGAACCAGCATCATCCGGGTGCCCTCCAGGGGCTATTCCAGTGGTTCTTGAAGAAAGTCCACTGGGTCAGCATCCTCAGCCTCACAGGGAACTTGTTAGAGACACAAATTCTTGGGCCCCAACCCAGATCTACAGAAACAGAAATTATGGGTGTGGAGCCTGGCAATGTGCTTTCACAAACCTTCCAGGTGATTCTGCTAAAAGACAAGCCTGGGGGCGCCCGGGGGGCTCAGTCGGTTAAGTGTCTGCCTTCAGCTCAGGTCATGATCCCAGGGTGGTGGGATGGAGCCCTGCCTCGGGCTCCTTGCTCAGCGGGGAGTCTGCTTCTCCCTCTCCCTCTCTCCCTCTGCTGCTCCCCCCTGATTGTACTTGCTCTCTCTCTTTCTCTCTCTCAAATAAATAAATAAAATCTTAAAAAAAAAAAAGACAAGCCTGGAAGCTGCTGGGCTTGGCATCTTGCACACGCTATTTCATTTGATCTTTGTAGGTCCTGAATAGTAGGCATTGGCTCCCATCTACCCATTAGGAACCTGAGACTCAGTGAAGCTCGTAAGTTACCCAGGTTCATACAACTGGAAACGGAGGTATTAAAGCATCTGTTGGGGGCGCCTGGGTGGCACAGCGGTTAAGCATCTGCCTTCGGCTTGGGGCGTGATCCCGGCGTTCTGGGATCGAGCCCCACATCAGGCTCCTCTGCTAGGAGCCTGCTTCTTCCTCTCCCACTCCCCCTGCTTGTGTTCCCTCTCTCGCTGGCTGTCTCTATCTCTGTCGAATAAATAAATAAAATCTTTAAAAAAAAAAAAGCATCTGTTGGCAAGCCTGAGATTTTTCCACTTAAATCAGTGCTTCTCAAACTGTGATGTTAAAATCACCTGGAGATTAACTGTTAAAATACAGATTCCGATTCAGTGGGTCTGCGAGTTGGTCGTTTTGACGGGCTGCTGGGTGTCAGCAAAGCTGCCGGTGCCCGGTGCGCTCTGAGTAAGGAGTCCCAGGTATTACAGCATGGCCCCCGCATCCAGAGCCTGGGCCTCCTCTGGGAACTTGTTAGCCAAATTCTAGGCTCCACCCGGACCCAGTGAATCAGGAACTCTAGGGGTGCCCCCCCCCACCTATTTTAACAAGCCCTTAAGGCAATTTTGATTCATGCTGAAGTTTGAAAAGCACGATCATATTTCCATATTAGAAAACTCACTCTTTGCCGGGTTTGAAGTATAGTGGTGCTTATATTGTAGGTATTTCAAAGCCATTAAAAGAGAAACTGGACAAGGGGAAAAAAGATAAAACATGTAAACCAGAATGGCACCTTGAATTAAGTGTGTCTCCATGAGGTACAGATAAAAAGGGGAATTATCACTGGCTTTCTACTGAATGCTGCTTTGTAATGGATCTTACCAGGGCACGCTGGCGGTGGGGCCGGGGGGCACTAACACTGAGCGAAGAAAATGTTGACTGACAAATACCAGTGATACCGGAACATACTAGATCTGGCATTGCACAGAAGAGGGACGCTTAGATTTTTCCCAGAAAATACCAAACAGCAGAGAGAGATCATCTGTTCCAGTTTGGCATATGGCAGATTACCTAAAAACAAACAAACCAAACCAAAACAAAAAAAACAACTTGGGATTTTTCTTTTTAATTTTGTATAATCTGAGAAGTTCATATGCACTATCACTTATATCGGATCCATGCATGTTGCTTTGACATAAGTAATATTTTAAGTTTAAGCTAAAAGGGGAGGGATGATGTCGTATTGAGTATGTTAGGCTCATAAAACTAACTGAAGTAGAGAGGTGACACCAGTATCATGGATGCAGTTTCTCCTTTGTCTTGGTGCTGCAGTATTTTGAGAACCCAGACTCGGACTACATGAAAACCGTGGCAGCGGCCGGCCCATGGTTTAGCAGCTGTGAAAAGCTGATCACTGAGGACAGGGATCCAGAATGTTGTATGGGGTATTTTATTGCCGTGTCTGGGGAACACTGTTCGGTATTGGTTTGCCGTTTGGGGGGGAGTTTTAGGAGTGTATTATCAAATAGTTTTTGAAAATAGAGTAGACAGAAAACATCTTTGATCTATGCATCAAATACTTTTAGCACCCGAGGAAATACTCATCAAAGTATCTTCAGTGAAGAAAGATGATCAAAGAAATTCTGTGTCATGCCACTCGCACTGTCCTTCTTATGACGTGTAAATGAAGGGTGGCTCTCAAATGGCTCTGTCCCTGTGATCGCATCTCTCCTCCGGCTCTCAGACTTCACTGGATCACTGAAGTCTTGTCACGTACACAAAAGCCTTCGGTTTTGTCTTGAAGTTGTTGATCAGGTATGTTCAATCTTAAAAAGAAAACATTTCTTAATACGTTGACTTAGCAAGCTACACTAATTATCTTAGAGAATAGTACTTGTCTTCATGGTAACCAGAGTTTTCCCCCTTTTTGAAATACTTGGGGGTGAGAGTGACACATAACAAACAATACGCAGCATACTTTGAAGACCCTGCAGGCTTGGTTCCACATCACTGCAATGAAGTGAGTATCTCAATAAATCAAGCCCAACGAATTACTGGGTCTCCCAGAGCATATAAAAGTTACGTTTCTACTATACCGTTGTCTGTTAAGTGTGTAGTAGCATTATGTCTAAAAAGCAATATACATACCTTAATTTAAAAGTAATTTATTTAAATTTCACGTAGTTAACATACAGTGCACTATTGGTTTCTGGAGTAGAATTCAGTGATTCATCACTTACATACAACACCCAGCGCTCATCCTAACAAGGGCCCTCCCTACTACCCATCACCCATCTAGCCCACCCCCCACCCACCGCCCTCCATCAACCCTCAGTTTATTCTCTATCATTAAGAGTCTCTTTTTTTAAATTTAATTTAATTTTACTTTATTAATTTTATTTTTTTAATAATTTTTATTTTGTTATATTAGTCACCATACAGTACATCCCCAGTTTTTGATGCAATGTTCCATGATTCGTTATTTGCGTATAACACCCAGTGCACCACGCAATACGTGCCCTCCTTAATACCCATCACTGGGCTAGCCCATCCCCCCCACCACCCCTCCCCTCTGAAGCCCTCAGTTTGTTTCCCAGAGTCCATAGTCTCTCATGGTTCATTCCCCCTTCTGTTTACCCCCCCCTTCATTCTTCCTTTCCTTTTCCTACCAATCTTCCTATTTCTTATGTTCCATAAATGAGTGAAACCATATGATAATTCTCTTTCTCTGCTTGACTTATTTCACTTAGCATAATCTCCTCCAGTCCCATCCATGTTGCTGCAAATGTTGTGTAATTGTTCATTCTGATGGCTGAGTAATATTCCATTGTATATATGGACCACAGCTTCTTAATCCAGTCATCTGTTGAAGGGCATCTCGGCTCCTTCCATGATTTAGCTATTGTGGACAATGCTGCTATGAACATTGGGGCGCATATGGCCCTTCTCTTCACTACGTCTGTATCTTTGGGGTAAATACCCACTAGTGCAACTGCTGAATCATAAGGTAGCTCAATTTTTAACTCTTTAAGGGACCTCCACACTGTTTTCCAAAGTGGCTGTACCAACTTGCATTCCCACCAACAGTGTAAGAGGGATCCCCTTTCTCCACATCCTCTCCAACATTTGTTGTTTCTTGCCTTATCAATTTTTGCCATTCTAACTGGCATAAGGTGGTATCTCAGTGTGGTTTTGATTTGAATTTCCCTGATGGCTAATGATTTTGAACATTTTTTCATGTGTCTGTTATCCATTTGTATGTCTTCATTGGAAAAGTGTCTGTTCATATCTTCTGCCCATTTTTTGATTTGATTATTTGTTTCTTGTGTATTGAGTTTGAGAAGTTCTTTGTAGATCTTGGATACCAGTCTTTTATCTGTAGTGTCATTTGCAAGTATATTTTCCCATTCCGTGGGCTGCCTCTTAGTTTTATTGACTGTTTCCTTGGCTGTGCAGAAGCTTTTTATCTTGATGAAGTCCCACAAGTTCATTTTTTCTTTTGTTTCTCTTGCCTTTGGAGATGTCATGAAAAAAGTTGCTGTGGCTGATGTCAAAGAAGTTGCAGCCTATGTTCTCCTCTATGATTTTGATGGATTCCTGTCTCACATCGAGGTCTTTCATCCATTTGGAGTTTATCTTTGTGTATGGTGTGAGAGAGTGGTCAAGTTTCATTCTTTTGCATGTAGCTGTCCAATTTTCCCAGCACCATTTATTGAAGAGACTGTCTTTTTTCCACTGGATGTTTCTTCCTGTTTTATCAAAGATTAGTTGCCCAAAGAGCTGAGGGTCCATTTCTGGGTTCTCTATTCTGTTCCATTGGTCTTTGTGTCTGTTTTTGTGCCAGTACCATGCTGTCATGGTGACCACAGCTTTGTAGTATAGCTTGAAATCCGGCAATGTGATGCCCCTGGCTTTGTTTTTCCTTTTCAACAATTCCTTGGCGATTCAGGGCCTTTTCTGGTTCCACACAAATTTAAGGACTATTTGTTCCAGTTCTTTGAAAAATGTCATTGGTATTTTGATCGGGATAGCATTGAAAGTATAGATTGCTCTGGGTAGTATAGACATTTTAACTATGTTTATTCTTCCGATCCATGAGCATGGAATATTTTTCCATCTTTTTGTGTCTTCTTCAATGTCTTTCAAGAGTGATTTATAGTTTCTAGACTATAGATCCTTTACGTCTCTGGTTAAGTTAATTCCAAGATAACGTATGATTTTTGGTGCTATTGTAAATGGAATGGATTCCCTAATTTCTCTTTCTTCAGTCTCATTTTTTGTATATAGAAATGCAACTGATTTCTGAGCATTGATTTTGTATCCCGCCACATTACTGAATTGCTCTATAACTTCTAGTAGTTTGGGGGTGGAGTCTTTTGGGTTTTCTATATAAAGTATCATGTCATCTGCGAAGAGAGACATTTTGACTTCTTCTTTGCCAATTTGGATACCTTTGATCCCTTTTTGTTGTCTGATTGCTGTTGCAAGGACTTCTAGTACTACGTTGAAGAATAATGGCGGGAGTGGGCATCCTTGTCGTGTTCCTGATCTTAAAGGAAAGGCTTTCAGCTTTTTCCCCATTGAGAATGATATTTGCTGTAGGCTTTTCATAGATGGTTTTTATGAAATTGAGGAATGTACCCTCTATCCCTACACTCTGAAGGGTTTTAATCAGGAAAGGATGCTGTATTTTGTCAAATGCTTTTTCTGCATCTATTGAGTGGATCATATGGTTCTTAACTCTTTTCTTGTTGATATGATCTATCACACTGATCGATTTGCAACTGTTAAACCACCCTTACCTCCCAGGGATGAATCCCACTTGGTCTTGGTGGATAATCCTTTTAATGTACTGTTGGATCCTATTAGCCAGGATCTTGTTGAGAATTTTGGCGTCCATATTCATCAGGGAAATTGGTCTGTAATTCTCCTTTTTGATGGGGTCTTTGCCTGGTTTGGGGATCAAGGTAATACTGGCCTCATAGAATGAGTTTGGTAGTTTTCCTTCTGTTTCTATTTTTTGAAACAGCTTCAGGAGAATAGGTATTATTTCTTCTTTGAATGTTTGGTAGAATTTCCCAGGGAATCCGTCAGGCCCTGGACTCTTGTTTTTGGGGAGGTTTTTGATCACTGCTTCAATCTCTTCATAATTAATCGGTCTGTTTAAATAATCAATTTCTTCCTGTTTCAGTCTTGGTAGTTTATAGGTTTCCAGGAAGGCATCCATTTCTTCCAGGTTGTTTAATTTATTGGCATAAAGCTGTTGATACAAGTTTCTAATGATCCTTCCTATTTCATTGGTGTTGGTTGTGACCTCTCCCCTTTCATTCATAATTTTATTAATTTGGGTCCTTTCTCTATTCTTTTGAATAAGTCTGGCCAGTGGCTTATCGATCTTATTTATTCTTTCAAAGAACCAGCTTCTAGTTCTGTTGATCTGCTCTACTGTGCTCCTGGTTTCTAATTCATTGATCTCTGCTCTAATCTTGATTACCTGCCTTCTCGTGTGTGGGTTAGGCCTGTTCTTCTGTTACAGCTCCAGCTTCTTGAGGTAAGAATATAAAAACTGCATTTTAGATTTTTCTATTCTTTTGAGTGAGGCTTGGATGGCTATGTATTTTCCCCTTAGGACCGCCTTTGCAGTGTCCCATAGGTTTTGGACCGTTGTGTTTTCATTTTCATTGGTCTCCAAAAATTGTTTAAACTGATTTTTATTTTCCTGGTTTACCCAATCATTCTTGAGCAGGATGGTTTTTAGCTTCCAAGTGTTT
Organism: Ursus arctos; assembly: GCF_023065955.2. Taxonomy (NCBI): domain Eukaryota; kingdom Metazoa; phylum Chordata; class Mammalia; order Carnivora; family Ursidae; genus Ursus; species Ursus arctos. Next base: position 61,270,301 of record NW_026623067.1, read on the forward strand.
GAGTTTCTTCCAAATTTTTCCTTGTGGTCGAGTTCCAATTTCAAAGCATTGTGGTCTGAGAATATGCAGGGAATAATTTCAGTCTTTTGGTATCGGTTGAGACCTGTTTTATGACCCAGTATATGGTCTACTCTGGAGAAAGTTCCATGTGCATTCAAAAAGAATGAGTATTCTGTTGTTCTGGGGTGTAGTGTTCTATATATATCTATGAGGTCCATCTTGTATGTCATTCAAAGCTCTTGTTTCTTTGTTGATTTTCTGCTTAGGTGTTCTGTCTGTTGCTGAGAATGGAGTGTTGAGGTCCCCTACTATTAACGTATTTTTATCTATATGTCTCTTTATTCTGGTTAAGAGTTGGCTTGTGTATCTTGCTGCTCCTCTGTTGGGGGCATAGATATTTATAATTGTCATATTCACTTGTTGGATACATCCTTTAAGAATAATATAGTGTCCTTCTGTATCTCTAACAATAGTCTTTAGTTTAAAATCTAAACTGTCTGATATGAGAATTGCTACCCCAGCTTTCTTTTGAGGTCCATTGGCATGAAAAATGGTTTTCCATGCCTTCACTTTCAGTCTGAATGTATCTCTAGGTTCAAAATGAGTCTATCGTAGACAGGATGGATGGGTCATGTCTTTTTATCCAATCTGCAACCCTGTGGAATTTATGGGAGCATTTAGGCCATTCACATTGAGAGTGATTATTGAGAGATATGATTTTAATGATGTCATGTTGCTTGTGAAGTCTTTGTTTCTAAAGATTGTAAATTTCTGTTCTGTGTCACTCTTGGGGGCCTTTTTACTTTTATAGAACCCCCCCTTAATATCTCATGTAGGGCTGGTTTGGTGGTTACGAATTCCTTCAGTTTCTGCCAATCCTGGAAGGTCCTTATCTCTCCATCAATTCGGAATGACAGCCTTGCTGGATAAAGGATCCTTAGCTGTATGTTCTTCTCAGATAGAGCTTTGAAAATACCTTGCCATCCCTTCCTAGCCTGCCAGGTCTCTGTAGACAGGTCTGACGTTATTCTGATATTTTTCCCTCTGTATGTAAGGATTTTCTTCCCCCTGGCCGCTTTCAATACTGTATGTTTGGATCTAATATTTGTGAATTGCACTATGATGTGATGTGGTGTAGGTCTGTTCTCATTGACCTTGGGAGGGGTCCTCTCTGCCTCTTGGACATGAATGCTTGTTTCCTTTGCCAGAGTAGGGAAGTTCTCAGCTACAATTTGTTCAAATATCTCTTCTAGACCTCTCTCTTTCTCCACCTCTTCGGGGATGCTGATTCTGACATTGGAACATTTCATTGAGTCAGTTATCTCCCGTAATCTACATTCTTGAGATTGGATTTTTTTGAGCCAAGTTTCTGTTTTAACTTTCTCTTCTACCATCCCATCCTCCAATTCACTAATTCATTCTTCTGCCTCATTTACCCTGGCCATCAGAGCATCTAGTTTAGACTGCATTTGATTCATAGCATTTTTAATTTCTGCCAGATTCACTCTCATTTCCACCCTTAGATATTCTATATTTTTGTTAATATTTTCATTAATTTTTTTTCAATCCTACACATCATCTTAACCATTGTTACTCTGAACTCCATTTCTGACAATTTGGTTATATCCATATCCATTAGTTCTGTGGCAGAGGCCACAGACTCATTATCTTTTCTTTGCTGCAGGGGATTTCTCCTCCTCGTCATTCTGATGAGGAGAAGTTGCGGGGTTGCCCAGAGCCCAAATTATTGACCAGGACCCAGGCAGTGCGCCCTTGTTTTATAGGGATGTGGGCTTCTTGATTTTTCAGCCTGCCTTCTGAGGGAGGGTCCTGCCGCGCCGATACTCAGGCCACCCTGTTTGGGTAGAGTCTCCGTGTCCCCTGCGAGGGGGGATGGGGATGGGCACACTGTGAGCCGGTATTTCCAGGCTTTTGTTCTCTGGCGGCTTTCCCTGGCGGTTTGCTGTGCCTCTTCTGAGAGTCAGGGCAGCAGTGGCCGAATCTCAGCGTCTGTCTCAGAACAGAGAGATCGCAGTCCGCTCTCCACTGGGGTTCTGGCCACTTTAACTCTGTTTCTGTTGGTGCTGCTAAAAACCCTGCAGTGTCCCGGGTTGTGCGCCCCACAGCCGCTGTCCCAGCCCTCACTTCCAGGGCCGGCGCGTCTCAGTCCTTTGTGCTTCTAACACCGCCAGCCACCTCTGGTCTCCTGAGCTCCCGGTTTCAGTCTAGTTCGACTGTGCACTCCAGAGCTCCAGTTTTCAGACTGGTCGCACGCGCTCCCGGCACATGGCCCCAGTCTGTTTTCTCGCAGGTGCTGGTCCGCCCGCTCCCCCGTGCAGGTGGCTACCGCTTCCCGGCGCCCACGCGTGGCAGCTCCCTCCCCCTTCCGTTTATCTTCCGATATCTGTGCGCGGTTTCGCGGCTCCGCGCTTTGTACCTCAATACTCGGCGCTGGAGATGTTCGTTTGTAGAGATCCAGATGTGTCTTCCTGCGTCTCAGGATGATTCCGTGGATGTACAGGATGGTCTGGTAAATATTCAGCTCGACTCGGGACCGGCTGAGAAAGGGGTCCCCTACTACTCTGCCATCTTTTCTCCTCCTTCCATTAAGAGTCTCTTACAGTTTGATTCCCTCTCTCCTTTTTTTCTTTACCCCATTTCCATAGGTTAATCTGTTTTCTTTCTTAAATTCCACATAGGAGTGAAATCATATGGTGTTTTTCTTTCTCTGATCAACTTATTTAACTTAGCATGATAGACTGGCTCCATCCACGTCATTGCAAGTGGCAAGATTTCTTTCTTTTTTATGGCTCAGTAATACTCTGTTGTATATATTACCACCTCTTCTTTATGTATTCATCAGTCGATGGACTTTTGGGCTCTTTCCATTGTTTGGCTATTGTTGATAATGCTGCTATAAATATCGGGATACATGTAGCCCTCCAAATTTGTATTTTTGTATCCTTTGGGTAAATACCTAGTAGTGTAATTTCTCAGCATCATTTATTGAAGAGACCGTCTTTGTGTATTCTTGCCTCCTTTGTCATAGACTAATCAACCATGTAAGTGTAGCTTTATTTCTGGCTTTCTTATGCTGTTCCATTGCCCTAGGTATCTATTTTTTGTGTGTGTGCCATTATCATACTTTTGTAATTATTATAGCTTTGTAGCATGTCTTGAAATCTGGGATTGTAATACCTTCATATTTGCTTCTTCAGATTGCTTTGGCTATTCAGGGCCTTTTGTGGTTCCATATACAAATTTTAATAACTGTTGTAATTCTGTGAAAAATGCTGTTGGTATTTTGATAGAGATTGTGCCGAGTCTGTAGAGTGCCTTGGGTAATATGCACAGTGTAGCATTGTTCTCTCAGTCCATGAGCACGGAATGCTTCTCCATTTGTTTGTCTTCTTTCATCAGTGTTTTATACTTTTCACAGTATAGCTCTTTCATCTCTTTGGTTCAATTTAGTCCTAGATATTTTTTTTCTTATTGATGCAACTGTTAATGGAATTATTTTCTTAATTTCTTTTTCTGTTACTTTGATATTAGTGTGTAGAAATGTAACACATGTTTGTGTATTTTGTATTCTGCAACTTTACTGAATTCACTCATTACTTTTAATAGTTTCTCATGGAGTCTTTAGGGTTTTCCATGTATAGTATGCCCTTGGCCAAGACTGACAGTCTGACTTCTTATTCTTTGGATACATCTTATTTCTTGTCTGGTGGCTGCAAGGACTTCCATTACTATGTTGAATAAAAATGGTATGAGCAGACATCCTTGTCATGTTTCTGATCTTAGAGGTAAAGCTTTTAGGTTTTCAACACTGAGTGTAATTTTAATTGTGTTTGTTGTATATAGCCTTTATTAAGCTGAGGTTCCCTCTATATCCACCTTGTCAAGAGTTTTTATCATGAGCGGCTGTTAGATTTTGTCAAATGCTTTTTCTGCATCTATTGAGACGATCGTGTGATTTTTATCCTTTATTTAGTTGATGTGTCATTTATTGATTTCACCAGGTATTAAACCATCCTAGACTCTCCAGAATAAATCCTTCTTCATCATGGTGCATGCTTCTTTTAATGTATTGTTGAATTCAGTTTCTTAATATTTTGTTGAAGATTTTTGCCTCTGTGTTTATCAGGGATATTGGCCTATAGTTGTTTTCTATTGTTGTTTGTCTAGTGCCTTTGTCTGGTTTTGGCATTAGAGTAATGCTGGCCCTGTATATGTATTTGGAAGCTTTCCTTCTGTTTCCTTCTTTTTTTTTTTTAAGATTTTATTTATTTATTCAACAGAGATAGAGACAGCCAGCGAGAGAGGGAACACAAGCAGGGGGAGTGGGAGAGGAAGAAGCAGGCTCATAGCGGAGGAGCCCGATGTGGGGCTTGATCCCATAACGCCAGGATCACGCCCTGAGCCGAAGGCAGACGCTTAACCGTTGTGCCACCCAGGTGCCTCCTTCTGTTTCCTTGTAATAATTTGAGAATAGGTATTAACTCTCCTTTAAATGGGTGGTAGAATTCACTGTGAATCCATGTGGTCCTGGACTTTTCTTTGTTGGGAATTTTTAGTTAATGATTCAATTTCATACTAGTTATCAATCTGTTGAGATTTCCTATTTCTTCCTAATTAAATTTTAGAAGATTATCTGTTTCTAAGAATTTATCCATTTCTTCTAGGTTGTCCAATTTGTTGGCATATAATTTTTAATAGGGCTCTCGTATTTCTGTGGTATCAGTTGTTACTTCTTTGTCATTTCTGATTTTACTTACTTGGGTCTTCTTTTTTATCTTAATGAGGGTAAAGGTTTATCAATTTTTTTATCTTTTGAAAGAACCAGCTCTTGGTTTCGGTGATCTTTTCTACTGTATTTTTGTCTCTATTTCTTTTATTTCTGCTCTTTCATATTTTCCTTTTTTCTACTAACTTTGGGTTTCATTTGTTTTTCTTTCTCTAGGTCCCTTAGGGTGTAAGGTCAGATTATTAGGATTTTTCTTGTTTTTAGAGAGAGGTCTGTATCGCTATAAATTTCCCTCTTAGAAGTGCTTTCACTGTGTCCCAGAGATTTGAGACCAATGTTTTCATCTTCAAGTTTTTCTAGGTATTTTTTTGGTCTCCTCTTTGATTTGTTTGTTGACTCATTGGTGGTTCGTTGGGTTACCCTCCACGTCTTTGTGGTTTTTACGAGTTTTTTTTTCTTGTAAGTGATTTCTGGTTTGATACTATGTGGATGCAAAGAATGCTAGATACTATTTCACTGTTCTTAAATTTATTGAGAATTGTTATGAGGTCTAACATGTGATCTATCATGGAGAATGTACCATAAACACTTGAAAAGAATGTGATCGTACTGTTTTGGATGAATTATTCTGTATGTATCTGTTAAGTCCATCTGGTGTAATGTGTTGTTCAAAAGCAGTTTTCTTACTGGTTTTCTGTTGTATGATCTATCCATAGATATAAGTGGGGTGTTAAAGTCCCCTACTATTACTGTATTTCTGTCAGTTTCTTCCGTTATGTCTGTTAATATTTGCTTTCTTTTATTTTGTTACATTAGTCACCATACAGTACATCCCCAGTTTTTGATGCAATGTTCCATGATTCATTATTTGCATATAACACCCAGTGCACCATGCAGTATGTGCCCTCCTTCATACCCATCACTGGCCTGTTAATATTTGCTTTCTGTATTTAGGTGGTTCAATGTTGGGTGCATAGATATTTAAATTTGTTGGTGCATAGATATTTAACATAATTATATCCTTTTGGTGGGTTGATCCCTTTATCATTGTATAGTGTCCTCCTTTGTCTCTTGTTACAGTCTTTCGTTTAAAGTCTACTTTGATACAAGTATGCTACCCTGGCTTTTTTTTTTTTTTTTTTCACGTCCATTTACATGAAACATCTTTTTCCACCCTTTCACTTCAGTTTGTATGTGTCTTTAGGTCTGAAGTGAATCTCTTTTTAGGAAGCATGTAGATGGGTATTGTTCTTCTTTTTTATTATTCAGTCCCCCGTGTCTTTCAATTGGAGCCCTTAGACCATTTATATTTAAAAGTAATTATTGATAAGTACTTACTACTGTTTTGTCGTTTTCTCGTTTTTCTGTTAGTATTCTATTCCTTTCTTATCTCGTTCTCTGTCCTTATGTTTTTTACTTTCTCTAGTGTTATGCTTGACTTTCTCTTTTTGTGTATGTGTATCTAGTACAAGGTTTCCGAAGTATGTAATAGTCTATATTAAGGTGCTGGTCACTTAAGTTTGAACATATTCTGAGAGAACTTTATTTTACTATCCCACTTGCCATTTTATGTATGTGTACATCTTTTTAGAAATTTTTATTTTGTGAATCTCATTTCCTTTCATAGTATTCTTATAATTATGGCCCTTTCTTTTCCACTTAAAGAGGTTCTTTTAACATTTCTCCTAAGTCAGGTTTAGTGGTGATGAATGCTTTTAACTTTTTCGTTGGGGAAGCTCTATTTCTCCTTCAATATTGAATGATAATTTTGCCATGCATAGTATTCTTGGTGGCAGGTTTTTTCCTTTCAGTACTTTGAATATATTATGCCACTCCCTTTTAGCCTGCAACATTTCTGCTGAAAAATCAGCTGATAACCTTATGGGGTTTCCCTTTTATGTAACTACTTGTTTCTTCCAGCTTTTAAAATACTCTTTATTTTTAAACTTTGACATTTTATTTATTTATTTACTTATTTACTTATTTATTTATTTATTTATTTATTTATTTATTTATTTATTTAAAGGTTTCTTTATTTGAGGAGGGGAAGGCTTCCCTGTGGAAATTACCTTTTGGTGAAGATCTAGAGAGCAAAGAGGCAAAGGGAGGAGAGTGGATTTGGAAGATGCTCCTGGGCAGAGGAGTCACATGTGTAAAGGCTCTGTGGTAGTGAAGAGCCTGGGAAAACTAGCAGGGTGGAATGGAGGCCAGTGTGGCCTGCAAGACAGGAGCCCAGTGGAGCAGCAGGGACCAGGCTACAGTGCAGAGCCCCATAGCCAGGCTGTTCCATGAGGCTGACTCTAAGACCAGTGGGAGGTGCGAGTTTTAAGCAGGAGGATGCTAGCATTAAATGTGTTAGGTTACACTGGTTGAAGAGTTGAGAATGGACTGGGCTGGGGGGGGGGCATGGCTGAGGTGAGTTGAGAGCTGACAATCGTCTGCACGTGGGCAGTAGAGAGAGGTGAAGGTTGCAATCCCAGAGGTATTGAGAAGGGAGATTTTCCTGGATTCGATGATGGACTAGGCAGGGGGGAGAGAAAAGGAAGCATCACAGATGGACCCCCCAGGCTTATATACTGGGAGTCTGGTGATTTTAATTGAAACTGATGCATTTGATGACTTGGCCATTCTGTAATGACAAAAGCAGCCTTGGACATTTCTATCAAATGCTGTTCACATTCCCAGGGTGATTCTGAAATGAAGGTTGAAGGAGTTATCTAGTGTTTATTTGCTTGCTTGCTTGCTTGCTTGCTTATTATTGCACTGATCCTAGCCTTGACTCATTTTTAACTGCTAAAAAGTCTCATGGTTTTACAGTTTTAAAAAATTAATTTTAACATATTGGATTAAGAGTGTTGTTTTCATATAATTATTTCTCAAGGTTTTTCCCCCATAAGATGTAAGAGAATTTAGGTTCACTCATAACTACATAATCCATAAAATCAGCCAGTGAAATCATTAAAATCCATCTATTAAGTAGTTAACTGGGTAAATCTATGATTCTAAAACAGCTGCTCTTTACAATTCACTCGTTACGGTTTGAAGTGGAACATCATTTTCATGCCCAGGCTCGTGGTAGGTCAGGAGTCCCAGGGACCATGACATGTAATTCACCTTGCTCAGTTAGTTTCAAGTTGTTCTCAATTTCCTTCATCCTATTTCTTTTTACAGATTGTTACATTATAGTTCAGACTTGTAATTTTTAGCCATCCTTCCATATTCCTTCCATATTCTCAGCTGAATATATAATCTCCCCACATTTTATTATGAAATTTTTTAGACCTATATAAGAGTCAGAAGAATTGTAAGTAGATACACAGCCACCACCTGTGTTCTGTAATGACCATTTTGCTTGATCATCTATCTGTCCATCCATCCTTGATTTATTCAACAGTCCATCTCATTCTTTGATAGATTTTAAACTAAGTTACAGATATCAGGACATTTCACCCCTTGGCACTTTACCATGTGTATTATTAACTAGAGTTTAAAGTTTGTTTCCAGGTTTTTTCATTTTTTTGGGTGAAAATTATATATAGTGACATTCCTTGAGTTTTGACAAATGCACATTCTTCTGTAACCCAGGCCCCATCAAGGTCCCAAATCTACCATCCCAAAAGTTCTCTCCTGGCCTTGCCAGTTATCCCTGCCTCTGCTCCTACCCTGCCCACTCCTAAAGGGAAGAGTGTTCTGAATACTTTTTTTTTTTTTTTAAGATTTTATTTATTTATTCGACAGAGATAGAGACAGCCAGCGAGAGAGGGAACACAAGCAGGGGGAGTGGGAGAGGAAGAAGCAGGCTCATAGCAGAGGAGCCTGATGTGGGGCTCGATCCCAGAACGCCGGGATCACGCCCTGAGCCGAAGGCAGACGCTTAACTGCTGTGCCACCCAGGCGCCCCTGTTCTGAATACTTAACCACAGATGAGTGTCGCCTGTCCTAGAGTTGCATACAGTGGCTACGCTTTTATGTCTGGCTTCTGTGATTCATCACCATGCTTTGAGATGCAGCTATGTTGTATATAGCAGTAATGTTTTTCGTTTTTCTTTTTTATTGCTGAAGAGTATGCCATTGTATCAGCTGACCACAGTGTGTTTCCCTCGTTGATGAACTTCTGGGGTGTTTCCAATTTGGGGCTCCTTTGAACATTCTTAGAGAAGTCTTTTTGTGAACAACATGTGCTTTTGTTTATCTTGGGTAACTACTTAGGAGTCGAACTGAATACTGAGGAGTTGGGTCATAGGGTAGGTGTATGTTTAATTTTATAAGAAACTGCCACACCTATTTTCAGAGCAATGTACAATTCTCTGTTCTCTCCAGCAGTGTATGAGAGTTCCAGTTGTTCCACAGCCTTGACAGAATTTCTTTTTAGTTTTAGACACTGTGGTGGGTGTGTAGAGACAATAAAATTTTTAAATGGTTATTCCTGAAGAGGAAAACAATCAGATGACCCTGAAATCTCTCTCTCCCATGCACATACACACAAAACCCAGAATTATTAGTGCCTTTTAGAGCCAAGCATAATCAGGTTTTTGTAAACAGAGCATTTAGCACAAGGACAGCAACATTTGTGGGAACCTATAATATTTTAAATAATTAAAGGTTTGAATTGATAAATTCCCCACCCCACCAAAACAAGGTGTAAGCTTCCAAGGACTTGCTAAAAGATTTCAGCTTTGAGCTCTGGCGGGAGCAGTGCAGGCCAAGGCCAGCAGTATTTACGTTGTAGGAGCTTAGTGCTAAAGCTTTGGGGTCCCCGGGGACACACGGATCCCAAATTCCAGTCATGACTTCATATGGACACATTTTATACTTTAAGCTTTCTTTCACAAAAGGAAAAACAAAAACTCCCCAGACAGTTGTTGACATGGGGACATTGAATTATGATTGTTTGCTTTAGCATAGATGTGACAAAACATCGACAGCAGAGAGTCAAGCCTTCCCCAAAATTTCAAGGGAAATTATATTCCAAACAGCTGCCCTGCTCTCACACAGAGGCTGCTGTCCTCAGACCCCAGCTTCACAGGCCTGGGCCCAGAGCTTCCCTTCTGGGTTCTCCCTGTAGAGAGCACTGTGACAAAGAGAAAGTGGCTTTAGAGCCAGATGATTGGGTTGGAAATTGCGTGCTGTCGAGTACTGGCTGGGAGGCTCAGGCAAGTGAAACCTCAGTTTCCCCGTCTGTCAGAGGAATGAGGATCCTTCCTCCTTTGCAGGGTATTGTCCTGACTAGCCTGATGGCACGTGTGAAGGTGCTAGCACACGGCAGACGTGTAGGAGATGGTGCTGTTGTGACGGGATAGCCACTCCATCTCTCTCCCTGCGCCACAGTCCTCAGGCCTAGGTTACCCCCCCCCCCGCCAAGTTTGCCTACTGGAGAACAGCCGACTACAGAGCAGCTCTTTCCCTGATGACTTCCTCAGAGAGCGCAGATGAGAAATGTGAGAAAATAATTCTAGTGGAATCATTCATGGCAAGTTGTAAATGATTGGTGGGTTTAGACCTCCAAGAAAAAAAGTTGGAATTGTTGAAGAATGTTTCCATCCAAGTGAATCTTCAGTTGTAAAGGGGGTGGGGGAGGGGGTGGTATTCAGAAGAGGAACGGAGAGAACCTGAGCTCTGGGAAAGCCTAGCGCATCTCTCCTAAAGGAGAGCTGTATTGTGATTCGGAGAGAAAAGCTAAGTAGTTTAAGATTACTTGGTTCTGAGCCAACGCTGACTGAGAAAATAATTTGCAAGGCAAAGTTCTATTCATTTGGCACAGTATCAGAAATTCACACTGCACTTAGCAACTCTGTAGCAAATGGCCTTTATCTGGAAAGAAAAAACATAAAACCATTGTGCACAGAACTAACAAGGTCCCATAATTATGGGAAAAATGTGTCAGAGCCCTTACTCACATTTTGACCAAGATCTCACACAGGCCGTGTAATTGTTTCTGTAGTTATGTGGACTGGACTACGTGGTATGAGACAATAGAAAGCCCCCCCTTTTTTAACACTTCAGTGTTACGTGATTATTTTTCTGTGGTTGGGTCAAGCTGGAGCGGTGTACCTGTCATCTGATGCATAGGGAGCTTGCGGCTATTACAGTTGGTGTCGCTAAACCAAACTAACCTCCTTCAGAGTGAGCCCTGCACAGTCATCTGTCTTGTTCAACTTGTCCCATTCGTTGACTGTGTACAAAGACTTGATTGTCCAAGCAACTGGAAATGGATGATTTAGCAGCAAAGGAACATGATTTTAAGCGTGACATAGCAAGACGCACCCCAATAACAGTGTCTTAGTTATAAACAGAAAACATGCAAGATCCCAAAGCAGGTTTATTACTTTCTAGTATTCACAACTTGATCATTTGACAGACATTTATTGAACATTAGCATAAAATCATTAGGACACACAAAAATTTGATAATGAGAAGGGACTAGGTGTTAAGCTGCATCCAAAGTTCCTATCTCTTTGTGAATAAATATTTTGTAAATCGACTCTGTCCATAACTGAGGAACACTTGAGCTTTTTAGAGAGGTTTCTAAAAATCCTAGGCTTCAATTCAGATTACTTTTATACTACCGAAAAATTTTATAACATGTCTGAAATCTAAATAGGTTATATATTAGCCTTATAAAAAATTTTGTTACAGCGTTTTGTCTTTCCGCATTTCTGCAGTGGTCAAAATGGCCGCAGCTGAGTGGAGATGCGACGTCCTCGGTAGAAAGCACGTCCCGTGGGCGTCTCCTCGCCGTCCGGCGCGGGCAGTCTCCAAGTGTCTGACTGTAACAGAGCATTTGTAGTATTATCACCTGGTGTAAATCTTTCATCTGTTCATATTATCTGTGTCACTTCTTGATTCCTCGAATCTTCAGAGCTTTTTAATGAAATTGTTTGGCTGGAAATGTAGCAATGCCATATTTAAAATTTCTTTCTCTTGTTTCACCAAACTTTTGAACAACTTTAGCTTCACAAGCTTCATCGTGATTCAGGAGACAATTCTCAGACAGGTGAGAATACTTCCATTTCACTCTTACACACTCCAGGGGCTCTGGTGGGTTCAAGTCTGTAAATTGCTCTGAAGGAATCTAGACTGACACCACGCCGGCATCCGGATTGCTAAAACCCGCGTGCCGACACTGGAAGGCTGGAGAGCCGCAACAAAAGCAGGGCCTTTCAGAACTGCGGACTCTGGACGCACGGCAGCCTTTCCTACGGAATGCCTTCCCCTTCCTAGTTTCATTTCGCTGGCTAGAGAATTTGTAGGGCAAATAAACCCAGAAGAGAGACTGGCCCAGAAGTCCAGGGGAGACCCAATGTTGTTAAACCCTGGCCCGTCCACCCTGCCCTCGTAGCTCTCGGTGACCAGGTGGTTAGAAGGCACGACCGCCCTGTCCGGGAAGTCAAGAGCACCGAGGAACCACTTCAGTCCCCACTCCCTCGCTTTATACCTCAGGCTGTGCTCTGTCTGACCCTTTGTTTCCTCTACCCTCAAATGAAGGTTACACCAGATGACTATTGCATTTGAAAGGTCTGGAATTCTCTGATTATTAGAGGGGAAAAAACAGTCTGCTCTCAAAGATTTCAAATTCTTGTTCCTGCATACACACATGATCTTCTTTGCTCTGTTAGTGGTTTTCCCAGCCACTAATGCATAAGGTTAGACCCTGGGCTACAGTTTAGTCCCTCTCCTTGATTCTGGGATGGTCCATATTTTAACATAATCAGACTTAAGTTGATCCTTCTGAGTTTTAGTGTCTTTGCTTGTAAAACGAATTAACAGTGTCCATCTCGTTGTTGCTTGGAAGACTGAAGGAGAAAGTGTATATAATATCTAACAGTACCTAACATTTAACTGATGGGTATCGTCCTTCCATTCCCCTACCCTTTTCCTTACTCTCCCCTTCCCATTCCCTCCCTCAGGGTATGTCTCTGTCTCTCTGTCTCTGTCTCTCTCTGTCACTCTTTGATGTTTTAGTTTATTTCTTGTATCGCTTATAGCAAGGGTAATATTTTAACTAACTTATGAGCTTTTGGGTGCCAAAAACGGTTGCATTTTCATACCCTTTACAGGGCCCAGCATTGCCTTGCACATAATAGACTCAAAAACATGCTCACGGAACATGGCTAAGTTGAAACTGTCCCATCTTACAAGACAGAGGTTCCACCATTTGACTAGCTCTTTGACTTTGAGCTACCTGCGCAGTCTCTCCTAGTTTACGTTTTCTCACGGGTAGAATGAGGATTACACTATGTAGCTTTCAGAATTGTTGTAATGATCATATAACTTCTATACTTAGAGATTGAAACACCATGTCTGGTGCAGAGCAGGGGCTCAGTCCATGATAGTTATTCTTTTAAAAATTGTGATATTATATCCCTATTTGTCATTGAATAAATTTATTTGAATCTCCTTTATCCTTATTTTCTCTAGTTTTTAAATTCATTCCACAAGATCAAGCATCTGTAGAGATAATGAATAATGAATTATTTGATTTAAATGGCCTTTAGGGAAGAATAATTTCTCCAAACTTTTAATAATTTCTATTGCTATATTCTCTTAGTTTTTAGCTGAGATAAAATCAGGAAGAATAAGCATTAGATATCTTTGAATAATTTCTAGTGAATGATTTAGAATTCAGCCAGCCAGCTGTGAGACTAACTTCCCTACTTTAGTTTTATTTAGAAACTAAATTTTAAGGAATTCTTGAGTTTTAAAAATCTTGGGTGTAATCTTAAATCTTTATTAAGTTAGATTTAATTTATTATATGGTAAATGAGTGTCAGGAGCATGAGATTATTAAGTCCCTCAAGAGGACTTAAAGTCCTTGAAGAGGTCTTGTGAGTGACCACTGTTAGTTTTTCAGGATTTGAAAGATGCTATGTGATCCTAACAGTGTCATTTAAAGTACTGCTACCCATGGATGTCTTGATAAATACTGAAACTCCTATCTAAGACCAGGAGAATTACAAAGGCAGAATCTGGAAGACAAAATGAGGCAAACGGACAGTGTAAATATTGTAAGTTATATAATTTGAGACGAGGCTGTATGGTTATGGTGTTCAGATCAACTTCATAATAGTTCCGGTTTTTACTTTATGTTGTATAAATATAATTTAGGTTTAGTTATTGATTTAACTTTTTTTAATTGAATCAGTTTTTAGGACACTAAATGGTTAAAAACGTGATCCAAAAGAAAGTATTTAAGACATATTTTGAAGTGAAAACAGCAAATAGTAGAACAATATTGTAACATGATCTCACGTGTGCCTAGAAAGAAGGTATAGCTGCAAATGAACAGATGTAATGAACACGGCTAGCCAGCACGCACCACATACTTACTGCATGGCAGGTGCCGTGCTAGCCGCTACCGTGGATTAACTCCGTTCTGTCTCCCGACAGCCTGTGAATGAGGTGCTGTGACCGTCTCCACTTGAGAGATGTGGATATTGAGACACAGAGAAATAACATTCCCAAGGTTACACACCTAGTAGATGGCATGGTGGAGGCTTGAACTTTGGCAGTTGGGCTCTGGAGGTCATTTTCTTTACTGTTCTCTCTTGTACCTTTTTCGGTGCTAATAGACAATCCTTAAAAGAGCATTATTGCATCTTTTTTTTTTTCTTTCTTTTTTGGAATATGAACATTGGAAATTTTTTTTTCTCTCTTGGAATATTGGTATCTGAGAAACATGTTCTCCCTGCTGAACCTGCACGTCTGCCTCCTGTCTTAGCCCAGTAAGGAGCAATTTGTGTAGGTTAAGTTTCTCTCCTCACCACTGGGTTACTCCATAGCATCCAGGGCCCTAAAGATGCACATGTCTGAAGCCAGATCTCTTGGTCCTGACTGGTAGCGTGCAACTGTGAGCTTCCGTCTTGGATTAATACGACAGCACATTCTGAGTGTTAAATTCAAAGTCAGCAAAGACTTAGGTAGAATTTAACTGCTTCCCCCCGCCCCCTCAGAAAATAGGGACAAAAGCAAGAGTTAAGTTATGAAAATTGTTGGGATTGAAAACATGCCTTCTCTTCTTTCCTGGGATTGGCAGTATGTCATTTGATGAAGTGACATCCTCAGGGGAACCTAGAAGACCATCTGGAGGTCTGAACTTTCGGAGGGCCCTTAAATTACTCCATATTAGTTTCTCAAATAAATTCAACTTTCTTTGCATTTCACTAGTATTTTATATCCACAGATATCCCCGTAAAAGCCTTCCCCACCTGGTTACATTGTCCTTCTGGTTGAAATGAACGCCCCCAACATTTACTCCAATTTTTAATGTTTATTTCTTTAGAGATTTATTTATTTATCTTCGGGAGAGAAAGCGCACGCACACACGTGTGCAAGTGAGGGGCCAGAGTAGAGGGAAAGAATCTCAAGCAGACTCCCTACTGAGTGTGGAGCCCAGTGCAGGGCTGGATCTCATGACCTGAGATCATGACCTGAGGCAAAATCAAGAGTCAGACACTTAACCGACTGAGCCATCCAGGCACCCCTTTTAATGTTTATTTTTAAAAATGTATTTTATTAATGAAATTAAAAAGCCCTTGTTAATAAGCTCTGTTACCACGATATAATGGCATGCCACAAGAAAAGAGTATCGTTTTACAATTAATATGACTGATAATTTTGTGCGGATGCTTTGAAGAAAAAGTCGTTTGCTGTTCCTTGAGAATATTTTGTAGTGCTTAGAAAGGAACCTCATTTTCTTTAGATAATGAGGGGGAAATATGTCTAAATTTCACCTGTAAATAAGCGGAAAACTACTCACTTTCTGTTACTAATTTGAAATCCTTAGAGTCTCATTCACTCAGATACAAGAACAGAAGGAAAGAGTCCATTGATGTGAAATCGATATCCTCTCGAGGCAGTGATGGTAAGAAGTTTTTCAGATTTCCTTGACCTTTTTAAAGTATAAGATGATGACAGAGGAATACACTCAAGAACTTGTCAGCATACAAACAAAACCCCAAATAGTAGGGTTTTAATGGAACTTGCTTTCTGTCTCTATAAACTAAAAAATCTTAGGCCTTTTTATTCTTTCTTTACTTTTTACAGTCTGTCTTCTCTTTGAAATGATTCCATGCTTATTCCTTGATGGCCTAAAGTGTGTTGAGCCACATAACCACCAAGCAGCTCAGAGTTCTGATAGCTAGGTCGCTCTAGCGGCAGAGAGGGAACCCTAGAGTCCTGGCTTCCCAACTTCAATGCAAACCCAGTTTGCAGTGTACCTGTTACATACCCTAACCCTTCATAAAACGTCACAGAAGAATTGTGAGACAGAACTTTGCAGAAATCCTGCAAAGCAGAATTTACCAGAACATTATGTGAGTTCAGGCAGGCCTAAGTAATCATTTGGATTTGCAGGGCGATGGCAAAGTCAAAGATGACTCTGAAATTTCAGTCCTAGGTACCTGGGAAAAATGAGTAAGTTTCAAAAACAGGAGTCTCCATGTATGGCTAGGATGGGGACTTGAGAAAATGATGAGTTTTATTTTAGTGGAGATGGGAAGGAAGGTAAAATATAAGACAGGTATTCAGGGCTAGAAATATGGATTCAGGAGTCCTAGAGGTGACAGATGAAGCTGTGAGTAGGGGGAAATCTCTAAGGGGTGTGTGCGTGTGTGATGGAGACAGGGGAAGAGAAAGAGGAGAGAAAAGAAAAGAGGGTCTGAGTCCAAGACTTGAAAGCACACCTTCAGTGAGAGGAGAGGCAGGAGAAATAGGGCCCGTGAAGAGCACAGGAGAGCTGGCGGCGACCCAAGAACAAGAGGGGAGCAAGAGAAAGGAGATGGCCAGCAGTAGAAATGCTGCAGAGATCGGCGAGCTTAAAAACTGAGAACTAGTGAATTTCACATGTTCATTCTAGGGGCATGAGGAGGGGTGGTTAGTCACTGAGGTAGAGAGGAGAGAAGTAGGGTGGTAACTTCAGGGAGTAAACAGGAAGGGCAAGTGAAGGACTTTTCAATCCTTTGGGTCACAGTGCGAAACCTGAGTATGGGGGAAGTGGCGAAACTAGGACCGAAGACTCTAGAGACAAGATGAATAATTCATAGAGGAAGATGGATAAATCACAGGGCGTGCACAGGACTGGGGTGAAGAATGTAAAGCAAGATGTACATAGAACATTTTAGATGGGGAGGATAATGGATGAGAGAATTTGAACTGGGTTATCTCAATTTTCAGCGTAGAGTTTGAGATGGGATCATCATCTCTGCAGAACATGGAGAAGGCGGGGCTGCAGGGTGCAGAGGAGGGCCGCAGCAATGGCGGAGCAGCAGGAAGGCTCTCTTGATATTGGCTAGATGAAGGCACCACATCTGTAGCATGAGGATTTTATCCCTCCTGCCTGCCTCACAAGCAGTGGTAGGAAGATCTGATGAGAGCTTCTCTCCTCTGAATTTTCCACCCAACAAGTAAGCATTACCTGTTCAAAAAGAAAAAAAAAAAATTAAGATGGCTGAGTAGGATGACCCTTACCTTACCGCCTCCCATGGATATAGCTAGATAAAACCTTTACCAGTGCAAATAACCCAGGAAACAGCTCAAAGACTGGCAGAACAAACTCCACAGCTAAATGTAGAGAAGGGTCCGCATAGAGGAGAGTAGGAAGGGTGGAGACGTGTTTGGGAGTTAAACAGACCCCTGGGAGGGAAGGATGGCACAGAACTGGAATAGGGAAAAGAAAAGACCGTCATGCCAGGCACCCCAGGCACGGGGAATCCCCATAACATTTGGCTTTGAAAAACAAAAGGGCAAAATTTAGTGAGTTCTTAAAATTAGTGGGCTTAACATCTGGAACTTTAAAAATCAGTTGACGCTGAGATAGCCAGGAGGGTGGGAGGAAACCAAGTCCCTGCCCTTAAAGAGATAGCATAACAAACAGCCGCTCAGAAATAATAGCTTGAATAATGCCTGGGGTACACATGAAAGAGGTTGTTCACTAACCTCAGAAAGTGTGCTGGAGCGGCAGGGATCGTTGGAAGACTTCTCCTGAAACAAAAGAGGTGGCAGGCACCAAGTTCGTCTCCCAGTCCACAGCCTTGGTACGTGGACACCTGCGGGAACCAGAGCAGCGCCCACGCTCACTGCCTAGCTCGCTAACGGTGCATCTCCCCTTTGAGTTTTCTGGCAAACTCGCCCTCTCCAGCCAGGCCCCAGCTCCAGGTCTCTTCACACAGCAGACCCACACAAACTCAAACGTAGGGTCCACCCGAGTCAGAAAGGGATGTGCCTCTTCCCAATTCCTGGTGGCACAACTGGAAGGACAGTACCAGGCCTTAGGGCCCATCTCTGACAGATGTGGTTGTTGGAGGGGGCCCTTACTTGGAGCCCTAAGCCCCCTAAGCCTTGCCATTTTAAGCACAGGTGATGGACCCAAGCGGCTTGATTTGCCCAAGGCCACACTGAACCCCAGGGATTTGGAAGCAGAGGTGGCTCAGCTTTGTGGGCCCCCAGGGCACTCAGCAAATGAAGGCCATCAGAGGCTTGAGCAAGCTCAGCCTCAGCCCAGGGTTTGAGGTGCTGTCAAAGGAGGGCTGGGTTGGGTTAGTTGTACTGTGGACCTCCTATTCTCCTGTGAACCTGCTGCCTCCCAGTAGGCCCTTGGCCAGAGCCCATCCAAAGCAGTGCTACAAGGCTGGCAGGTGCAAGCAGCCCCAACATGGACCAGCACCACTCCAAAGTGACTCCTGCTCTGGGTAGAGGGGAAGATAAACACACATACCAGTTTGAGTGCAGCCCCAGCAGAGGGCTAGGGGCAGACATCTGGTCTGACTGCAAGCCCTGTCTGCCAAGAAAAGCTTCTCTGGGAACAACACAGGGAAAGTGCCCTGAAAGTCCGTGATCCTGCCTCTCTGGCATATGCCTGGCCTGATTCAACTCAAGCCCAAGGCAGCCCCAGACTGGCCCACTAACAACACCAGGGACCAAACCCCACCCACAATAGGCCAAGAGCTATTGCAGTCAACTGGACCAAAGGAAAAAGCAGCTCAGCCACAACAGTAGGGTGCGTACAACAAAGAGGAAAGACTCCTCAAGTGCCAGGTTCTGGTGAACAGGAGTCACTGCACTGCAGGGCACTGGAGGACCTCTCCTTCACAAGGCTCCTACTTTCAAAAGCAGGAGTTGTAACTGACTTTTCCTAATACATAGAAACAGACCCAGAAGGACAAAATGAGGAGACAGGAATATGTCCCAAACGAAAGAATAAGACAAAATCATAGCAACAGAGCTAAACAAAACAGAGAAAAGAAATACGGCTGATAGAGAATTTAAAGTAATGGTCATAAAGATACTCACTGGACTTCAGAAAAGAGCGGAAGATCTCAGTTGAGACCCTTAAAGAAAAGATAAAAACCATAAAAAAGAACCACAGATGAAGAACTCAATAACTGAAATTAAAAATACACAAGATGGAATAAATACTAGACTAGAGGAAGCAGAGGAACAGATCAGCAACCTGGAGGACAGAGTAATAGAAAGCAATCAAGCTGAAGAGGAGAGACAACAAAATAATTAAAAAGGAAAACAGACTTAGGGAACTCAGTGACACCAATAAGCCTAATAACATTTGCATTATAGGGATCCCAGGAGGAGAAGAGAGAGAGAAGGAAGCAGAAAATGTATCTGAAGATATAATAGCTGAAAACTTCCTAAATTGGGGTAAGAAACAGAAAAAGTGATCCAGGAGGCACAGAGAGCCCCCAACAAAATCAACCCAAGGAGGTCAACACCAAGATGGATATTAATTGAAAATAACAAAAAGTAGTGAGAAAGGGAGAATTTTAAAAGCAGCAAGAGAAAAGAAAAACCATTACATACAAGGGAAACCCCATAAGGATATGAGCTGATTTTTCAGAAACTTTGCAGACCAGAAGAAAGTGGCTTGATATATTCAAAGTGCTGAAAGAAAAAAACCTGGAGCCAAGAATACTCTATCCAGCAAGGCTATCATTAAGAATAGGAGGAGAGAGTTTCTCAGACAAGCAAAAGTTAAAGGGATTCATCACCACTGAACCAGCCCTACAAGAAATGTTAGAGGGGAGTCTTTGAGTGGAAAGGAAAGACCATAAGCAAGAGTATGAAATGTAGGAAGCACAAAAGCAGCAAACCTAAGTATACATGTAAAACCCCGTCAAGGGAGTCCCAAAATAAAAGGACGTCACCATATTCCTAAAACATGGGAGTGAAGTTGAGGAGAAAAGAATGGGTTCATATTAAGTGACCATCAATTTAATATAGACTGCTGTGTGTATAAGATGTTACATATAAACCTGATGGTAACCACAAATCAAAAACCAGTAATAGGGGTGCCTGGGTGGCTCAGTCAGTTATGTATCTGACTCATAATTTCAGCTCAGGTCATGATCTCAGGGTCGTGAGATAAAGCCCACACTACCACATACTCCCACCCCTGGTGAGGCTCTGTGCTCAGTGGGTAGATATATTTTTTTTAGACTGAATTGATTTTAGATGAAATCCCTATCATAAATAGATTACATTAAGTAATCTCTGCTTGAGATTCTCTCCCTCCCTCTGCTCTTCCCCCCACCAGCTCATGTTCTCTCTCCCTAAAATAAATAAATCTTTTTTAAAAACCCAGTAATATGCAAAAAATAAAAAGGAATTCAAGTATATTACTAAAGAAAGCCAGCAAACCATAAGAGAAGAGAGAAGAGAAGAAAGGAACAGAGAAGAACCATAAAACAAGTAACAAAATGGCAGTAAGTACATACCTATAAATGATTACTTTGAACTAAACATTCCAATCAAAAGACATAAGATTATGGAATGGATAAAAAAACAAGACCCATTTATATGCTGCCTATAAGACACTCATTTCAGACCTAAAGACACATGCAGATGGAAAGTGAGGGGATGGAAAAGCATTTATCATGCAAATGGAAGTGGAAAAAAAAAAAAGCTGGGGTAAGGATGCCTATATTAGAAAAAAAATAGACTTTAAGACAAAGACTATAACAAGAGACGAAGATACTATATCATAAAGGAAACAATCCAAAAAGAAGATAGAATAATTGTAAATAATTATGCATCCAATATGGGAGCACCCAAATACATAAAGCAGTTAATAACAAAGAAGTAATTGATGGTAATACAATAATTGTAGGGTATTTTGACACCCCACTTACATCAACAGACTGATCCAAGCAGAAAATCAATAAGGAAAGAGTGGCTTGGAATGACACACTGGCCCAGATGGATCTAACAGATATATTCAGAACATTCCATCTGAAAACAGCAGAATACACGTTCTTTTCAAGTGTAAATGGAACATTCTCCAGAAAAAATCACCAATTAGGCCGCAAAACAAATTTCAACAAATTCAAGAAGATCAAAGTCACACCATGCATCTTTTTTCAACCACAAGGCCTGAAAATAGAAATCAACCACATGAAAAAAGCTGAAAAGAACATAAATACATGAAGGTTAAATAACATGCTGCTAAGCAATGAATGGGTCCATTAAGAAATCAAATAGGAAATAAGAAAATGTATGTAGACAAATGAGAATGAAAGCATAATGGTCCAAAATCTTCAGGTACTGCAAAAGCAGTTCTAAGACGGAAGTTTATAGCAATACAGACCTACCTTAAGAAAGAAAAAAAATCTCAACCTAACATTACACCTAAAGGAGTTAGAACAGATCAAACTTAAAACCAGTAGAAGAAAAGAAATAATAGATTAGGGCAGAAATAAATGAAAACTAAAAAAGAAAAAAATAAATGAAACCAAGATATGGTTCTTTGAAAAGATCAACAGAATTGATAAGCCTCTACCCAGATTCAAAACAAAACAAAACTCAGAAGTGAAAGAGTAGTAACAACCAAAACCACAGAAATATAAGAGAATATTATTAAAAATTATATGCCAACAAACTGGACAGCCTAGAAGAAATGGGTAAATTACTAGAAACATAGAACCTCACAAAACTGAATCAGGAAGAAATAGAAACCTTGAACAGACCAATTACCAGCAATGAAATTGAATCAGTAATCAAAAAATTCCCAACAAACAAAAGTTCAAGACCAGACAGCTTCACAGGTAAATTCTACCAATTATTTAAAGAAGAGTTAGTACCTATTCTTCTCAAATGACTCCAGAAAAATAGAAGAGGAAGGAAAACTTCCAAATTCATTCTATGAGAGTAATACCCTGAAACAAAAAACAGATACAAATGCTACAAAAAAAAAAAAAAGGGGGAACTACAGGCCAATATCTCTTATGAACTTAGATGCAAAAATCCCCAAGTAAAACATTAGCAAAATGAATTCAACAGTGCATTAAAAAAATCATTCATCACAATCAAGTGGGATTTATTACTGGGATGCAAGGGGAGGTTCAATATTTGCAAATCAGTCAACATGATATATCAACAAGAGAAAGGATAAAAACCATGTAATCATTTCAAAAGATTGGGAAAAAGCATCTGACAAAGTACAACCTGCATTCATGATGAACATATCTCAACATAACAAAGGACATATAAGAAACCCACAGGTAACAACGTACTCAATGCAGAAGAGTTTTTCCTCTAAAATCAGGTACAGGACAAGGATGTTCACTGTGACTTTTATTAAACCTAGTACTGGAAATACTAGCCACAGCAATCAGATAAGAAAAAGGAATAAAAGGCATCCAAAATCGTAAGGAAGAAGTAAAATTTTCACTATTTGCAAATGACATAGAGAAAACCCTAAAGACTCCACCCCCCAAAATTCTAGAACTGATAAATGAATTCAGCAAGGTCACAGGATAAAAAAATCAATGTATCTAAATCCTTTGCATTTCTATACACTACTAATGTAGCAGAAAGAGAAAGTAGGAAAACTGATATATAATTGCACCAAAAATAAAATATCTAGAATGAACTTAACCAAGGAGTTGAAAGATCTATACTCTGAAAAGTATAAAACACTGATGAAAGAAACTGAAGATGACACAAATGAATGGAAAGATACCGCATACTCCTGGATTGGGGGAGCAAATATTATTAAAATGTCTATACTCCCCAAAGCATTCTACAGATTTAATGCAATCCCTATCAAAATACCAACATTTTTCACAGAAGTAGAATAAATAATCCTAAAATTTGTATGAAATCATAACAGACCACAAGTAGCCAAAGCAGTCTTGAAAAAGAACAACAGAACTGAAAGTATCACAATCCCAGATTTCAGGATATGCTACAAAGCTGTGGTAATCAAAATAGTATGGCACAAAACAGATATATTAATCAATGGAACAGGATAGAGAGCCCAGAAATAAACCTTTGATTATATAGTCAATTAATGTTTGATAAAGCAGGAAAGAATATGCAATGAGAAAAAGTCTCTTCAACAAATAGTGTTGGGGAAACCGGACAGCTACATGCAAAATAATGAAGCTGGGCACTTTCTCACACCATACACACAAACTCGAAATGGGTAAAACAGAGATGTGAGACCTCGAACCATAAAAATCCTGGAAGAGAGCAGAGGCAGTAATTGCTCTGACATTGGCCATAGAAGCATTTTTCTAAATATGTCTCCTGAGGCAAGGGAAATAAAAAGTAATCTATTCAGACTATACCAAGATTAAAAGTTTTTGCAAAGTAAAAGGAATAATCAAGAAACTAAATGACAACCTACTAAATGGGAGATGTTTGCAAATGCACCTATCCAATAAAAGGTTAGTATCCAAATACATTAAAAAAAAAAAAAAACACAACTCAACAACAAAAACACAAATAATCTGATTAAAAATGGGCAGAAGACATGACGGTGTTTATCCAGACAAGACATCCAGATGGTCAACAGTCAAATGAAAAAATGCTCAACATCACTCAGCATCAGGGGATATCATCTCAAACCTGTCCGAATGGCTAAAATTAGAAACATGAGGAGTAACAAGTTTTGGTGAGGATGTGGAGAAAAAGGAACCCTTGTGCACTGTTGGTGGGAATGCAGGTTGATGCAGCCATGGAAAAAAGTATGGAGGTTCCTCAAAGAATTACCATAAGATCCAGTAATGCCGCTACTGGGTCTTCACCTATAGAATACAAAAACACTGATTCAAAAAGATAAATGCACCCTTTTGGTTATTGCAGCATTATTTACAACAGACAAATTATGGAAGCTGCCCAAGTGTCCATTGATAGATGAATGGATTTAAAAAGATGTAATATATATATATATATATATATATACACACACACACATACATATATATATACACACACACATACATATATGTGTGTATTACATGTAATATGTGTGTATATGTAATTGTGTGCATACATAATATGTAAGTTATGTGTAATGTGTGTATATGTAATGTGTGTGTATATTATGTGTAATATGTGTGTATATTATGTGTAATGTGTATGTGTGATGTGTGTGTATATTATGTGTATATATAATATACATTATATACACACAATGTAGTAAAAAGATAAAGATGTAATATATATGTAATATATATCATATGATATTGATATTGATATATATGTATATATATACACATAGACACACAATGTAGTATTTCTCAGCCATAACAAAGCATGGAATCTTTCTGTTTGCAACCATGTGGATGGATCTGGAGAGTATAACGCGAAGTGAAATAAATCAGTCGGAAAGACAAACACTGTATGATTTCACTCATGTGGAATGTAAGAAGCAAATCCAAAAAAAAAAAAAAACCCACAAAAAACAGAAAACAGACTCTTACTTATAGAGAACAAACTGGTGGCTACCAGAGGGGAGGCTGGTGGGGGGATGAGTGAAACAGGTGATGGAGACAAAGAGTACACTTACCATGATGAGCACTGCGTAATGTATAGAATTGTTGAATCACCATATGATACACCTGAAACTAACACTTTTTAAAACTGTACTGGAATTTTAAAAGAACAAAAAAGTAATTTCAAAATTAACTTAAAATGTTTCTATAAATTAGAGCTAGAACCATTACTGGGTTCTGGGTGTTAAGAACCTACGGGCTCAAGTAGGTCCAGCGCCTGGCCCTAATTACTACTGAGAGTGGACTCATTCATCTGCACCCCACTCTGACCGTGGCCTGTGCTTCCTCTCCCACACTGCAGTTATCCAGTTACACGGCCAACAGCTGGGGACTGAAAGTTAAGAGCTGCCAAAGTTGGGCTTCAGTGATTAATGGGAAAGTGAGATGGGGGCTCAGGATCCCCTTAACCTTCTCTGAAATTTCCCTTCTGGAACTGGGACTCATAAAACCTGCCTGCAAATAAGGTTCCAGGCCAGAACACCCTTTCTAGACTTTGGCAAGTAGTGCCTGATCTCTCAGCGTTTTATGATTAAAAGATGGGCAAATCCTTTGCTTTGTGGAAGGCATTGGGGGAGTATTCCTATGAGAATCAGGTCCCCGGTCCATGAAGGGCTCCTTTGGTGCATTTAGCCAAGCTAAGCCACCAGAACCAGACACAACTTTCTTTATTCTCTTCAGCACCAAGCCTACAGAACCGTCGCTATCCATCCATGGCAAGGATCCATTCCATGACCATCGAGGCTCCCATCACAAAGGTGAGTGGCAGCTGCCGCCTCCACTCTGCAATCAGGGCTACCCGGCGCTGGGGTAATTTCTGGAGATAGTGATGAATGACTTACTACTGACACCATAGAGAGGAAACAGATATTAAATAAACACATAAATAAATTTGTACTTATAAATTGCAATGACTGTTAGTAAGGGTTCTTAGGGTTCTAACAATAGGGTTCTAAAAGAAAATTAGAGTACGGCCCTATTTATGTTGGGTGAGGTGATTAGGGAGAACTCTCTGTAGAGGAAATAATGTTTGAAGTAAGAACTGAAGCATGCAAGGATGGTAGAAGAAGAGGTGGGAGAAGAGAATTCTGGACAGCAAGCACATCAAGGGAAGAAGCAAAGAGATAAGAAAAGGGGGATTGGAGTATTTGAAGACCTGAAAGAAAGTGTGGGTGGCTAGAGCTTGGAGACTTGGCGGGGGGGGGGGGGGAGAGAAGATGGTGACACGAAGCTGCCAGGAAGGGTTCATATTTTAGTTCTGTGCAGAAGAAATCACTGAAGAGTTTCAAGTGGGGGAGAGACATGATCAAGTAAGTTTATTGAAAAGAACACCCAGCTGCCATGAAGAGAATGGACTAGAAAATGGCAAGAATGAAAGAGAAGAGGCCAGTTACAGGCTTTTCCAGAATTCCAGGCCAAGAAGTGATGTTAATTGGACTAGAGTTACAGCAGTGGAGATAAAAATAAATAGATGAGGAAATATTTAGGGGTAGAATCAATTTAACTTGGTGATGAGTGACATTAGGAAAGTGGACAGAGAAATGGGGAAAACCGTTTGTCAGCTGGGACTTTCCAGGTTTTGGCTTTGAGCACAAGTGGACACGAGTATTGTTTTGCTCCAGTGTAGAAACCAGAGAAGGAGCTCTTGTCTTTGATTTTTCGTTCTGTTTGTTCACTTGCTTACTTTGGGGAGAAGTGAGCAATATCATGAATTTAGTTTGGGACACGTAAGTTAGGTATTTCAGCAGCTGGGTGGGCAGTTGACTATACAAACGTGTATAGTTTGTATACACATTTGAGAGTCCTTGGCATGTGGGTCATATGGGTCCCAAATCATGGAAACAGCTTGTCTCTGGAAGGACTGGAGAGAGAGAGAAGCCCAGCACCAGTCTCCAAGGAGCTGCAACCTGTAGAGAGAGCTAGAGAAGTATCGGCAAAGGAGTGGGAGAAAATGTAGCCTCCGAGGTGGGAGCACCACCAGGAGAGGGGGATGAATGGCTCGCCGCAGGAAGAATGGACCGGTTCCATGGAAACACGGATCATTTTGAACAATAAAATGTGTTACCAACTGGTTTCTTACTGTTTACAGGCATACGTTTAACTTTTGGGAATTAGAATCCTAATATCCTCAAATTTATTCTTTCTCTCTTTACTTCATTAGGTTATAAATATAATCAATGCAGCCCAAGAGAACAGCCCCGTCACAGTAGCAGAAGCCTTGGACAGAGTTTTAGAAATTTTACGGACCACAGAACTGTATTCCCCTCAGCTGGGTACCAAAGATGAAGATCCCCACACCAGCGATCTTGTTGGAGGCCTGATGACTGTGAGTGAGGAGGAAAACCCAGAAATGCAGGGGAAAGACATGAAGTGCCCTCCAGGGTACACAGAATATGTAACACAGAAACTGGTGCTTATAGTTGCAGAAACACCTGTCGTGTGGGCTAACATCAGTATAACCAGAAGCATCTGCATCAGAATTTATGGGTAATATGTGCGGTGTAATTCAAGGAATTCTTGAATTTATCTTTCCATGAAGCTAACTGGCCACAGCAATGGGAGACAGTCCTTCAGAATCCTCGTTACCATAAAGAGCAGTAGGCAGTTGATCAAGGGTGAGGTAGGCACAGTGGAGCCGGTGTTGATGTCTTCCCCTCGACCTGGGGCAGTATTGGATTGAGGGTGATAGCTGAGTTCCCTTGGACTGCAGGCTCTTTGTATCACGAAACTGTTGTACTTAGACCACAGCACTAGTTCCCAAAAATCCTATAGAATCCTTTCTTTAAATCAAAGCTTATATAGAAGTTCCCTTTAGAATCCATAAAGGCAGAGCTGAGCTGTTCTGGCAACAAAGGGTGAGGGGAGGAGGGATGTACCCCTGCCAGCTCGCCAAGACCACCATCTCTAACCACCGAGAGCAGCTGATTTCTAAGGACTCCTGTGTTCTCATGTGTTTGCTGTGATCTATTTGGTAGTAATCATCATCTCTCAGCAAGTGACTCCAGGAGTCATCTATGTGTTTTACTTTGGAAGGTTCTGTCCAGCCCTGTCACCAAATGCTGGGTTGACTGGCTTTATAGTCCATTCTCCTTGTTCCTGCTGTGAAGGTCATTAATGAGCCTGTAATTTGAGTGACCTCCTGTTGCTTTCCTGTCCCCGGGCTGGCCTTGGTTGTCCCATCCCAATGCAGTGTAGACTTCAGCCCTGGAGAACACTGAACACTGAGAGTTACCTACCCTCCTTCCCCCTGTTGGCGTACCATCTTGTGGTTCCTCTGCAGGTAAGGCTGTGAGGAACCAGTGTAGGGTTCCACCTACTTTTATTTGGTTTTAGGGAACCAGAAAAAGAAAGACAAAGCAAAAACAGTACCTTGTGATACCACCTTACAGGCAAGACAGTTGTAGCCATTGTTACTTAGCTATTGATAGCGTTTTAAAAATTAAGATCTTGGCCTAAAGATCCAAGGAGTGAATTTAGGGGAGTCCTTCATTAATACTTATAAATTTTTTAAAAGACTTATTTATTTACTTTAAAGAGGGGGAGCACACGAGCAGTGCGGGGGGCAGGAGAGAGAGAAGCAGACTCCCCACTGAGCACAAAGCCCTACGTGGGGCTCGATCTCAGGACCCTAAGATCATGACCTGAGCCAAAATCAAGAGTCGGGGGCTTGGGGCACCTGGGTGGCTCAGTTGGTTGAGCATCTGCCTTCGGCTTGGGTCATGATGCCAAGGTCCTGGGATAGAGCCCTGGGTTGGGCTCCCCTTGGGAGCCTGCTTCTCTGCCTGGCACTATGCCTACTTGTGTGCACGCTCTCTCTTGCTCTCTGTCAAATAAATAAATAAAATCTTTAAAAAAAAAAAAAAGTTGGAGGTTTAAGTGACTGAGCCACCCAAGCACCCCTTTTCAATAATACTTTAAAACTTAGCGCACTTTCTAGAGAAACAATTATAAATTACTTTTAAGCAAAGATCTAAATAATTAGGTTCTCAAGGGTAGAAATCAGAGGGAAGGAAAAGGAGATGCAGGAACATCTGGGGCCTAGTTTAAGAGCCTAGTAAATGGAGATCATTGGAATTTTTTCCACTCTCTTAGGCTGTTCCCCACCAAAGATCTCAAATCCAGAAACTCTTCTTTAAAAGGCTAGTTGCAATGCCCTTGTTGCAAAACAGAAAATACAGTTGGGAAAAAATGTAGATATTGGTCAAATATCAGCCCACGCTTTTCAAGTCATCTTTACATTAAATCATCCCCCAAAATGTGGCCCATGACTTTGGTTCCCCAATATGTAAATGTGAGAACACAAGAATAACACAGTTCCTTTAAGGGTAAGTGGGGTCCCTTCAAAATAACCCACATCCAAAAGCAGGGCCCCTTCAGTAATTGCACAAATGTGCTTCAAGATGCCAGAAGACAAAGATGGCGTGAGACAAAAGGCAACCGAGACATCAGGTGTGAAACCTGAATGAAGTCCTATCTATTTTATTCTCAATTCTCCATCTCCTGGGGCTAATAGCTGTGGAAGGGAGAATATCCTCTGTCTTGTAGAAACTGTTCTCATTTAATTTTGAGCTTCAACTTGGAGTTCCAGATTGGGTTGTTAAGGATGCAGGTCTCTTAGACTAATGGAAGAAATGAAAGAAAAATGCTAAGAGCATGGAAAGCACACTTCTAACAGTAGCTTTCTTCATTCCAGGATGGCTTGAGAAGGTTGTCAGGAAACGAGTATGTATTCACTAAGAGTAAGTTGTCATCTGTCCACATTACGGTGATAACCGGTCTCCAACTTGGGCCTTCCACTGTGTTGGGAGTATTGTTTGGGGAGGGTCCTGGTGTTACTTTCTGTTGGTCTCACTGGAGTTCACGGCCTCTGTGGTCTGCATTTGAAACCAGGTCTCCTCATAAAAATTACTTCTTTGAGCACTGAGAATTGCAGATCTTTGTACATTTAAACACAGTTAAATGGAATAATTTATTTTCATTTCTTGTTGGGGGATCTGGAAGTTTCATAATGTAAGAGAAGAACCCCGATGTGAAAAATCTTCCTACCCGTAGAAGTTCAAGACTTCCTTTCTAGTAGTAACCATGAAGATGATGACAGATGCTCAGGGGCACTCAAGATTCTGCAATTAACCAGCCTCCCCAACCCCGTCTGTTTGCTCAGATGTGCACCAGAGTCACAGTCACCTTGCGATGCCAATAACCATCAACGATGTCCCCCCTTGTATCGCTCAATTACTTGATAATGAGGAAAGTTGGGAGTTCAACATCTTTGAATTGGAAGCTGTTACACATAAAAGGTATGTGGCTTCTCTGGCTGCAGGTGGGGAAAGATTGATGGCCACGCTCAAGACTTTCACATCTGGAAACTTTGAGGGAGACGTGAGTTCTTGCCACAAGAAACTTCACAGGTTCTACCTGTCATGCCATGCTGGAATGTCGAACAAGCAGAGACTGTGGGCCCTGAGTGAGCTCCTTTATGGAGACAGAGTGGGTAAGATGTGGGATTAGCCTGGAGATGACCGAGGATGAGGACTTATCACGTGTCCTTTTCAGATTTATCCAGGTCATTCCTTTGTGCTAGTGACCCAAGAGTTCCAGGTACTCTCAGCCCCAAACTGTTGAAGTTCCACGTTACAAAATGAGTTTGAGAGCACCACAGACTGGACTTTGGATCTGTCCGGGAGGCAGGGAAAGATTGATTAACTCAGACGTCTTCTATAGTAGAAGGCGGCTTTCTCCTGGGGCTGTTGGTGTATGGGACGTGAGTGCTTCTCACCTGTACAGAAGTAACATGACTGTAAATGATAGCACTTTGCAGAGACCATTGTCCTTAGACTCAGTAGATGCAAAGGACGTGCAGAGCTTATGTGGAAATAGAGATGGAGAGAGACTATCCGGGATCTATCTTGGCTGGCCTTCACTGAAGGCCGTACGACTTAAAGACAATCTAGAAATTGTATGTACTGATCGCCAGGAGGCACCTAGTTATAAAGAAATGACCGATGAGATGTCCTATCCCCTTCTAATTTGGGGAGGGGATATCTTTATGCCCTCATGCATGTGAAGTAAAACAGCTCAAGAAAAATGTCTCTATTCCCCAGTGTCATCAAAGAAAGCAGTCTCTAGACCAGTGAACACAATGAATCAGGGTTTGTTTTCCTGTTTTCCAGGCCATTGGTTTACCTGGGCTTAAAGGTATTTTCTCGGTTTGGAGTATGTGAATTTTTACACTGCTCTGAAACTACTCTTCGGGCCTGGCTCCAAGTGATTGAAGCCAACTACCACTCCTCCAATGCCTACCATAACTCCACCCATGCCGCCGATGTCCTGCACGCCACTGCTTTCTTCCTTGGAAAGGAACGAGTGAAGGTACATCCAAGAGCTCAATCTTACTAAATATATGAGGCAAATAGCTCATTGATTTATATATATAAACTGCAACCAATCTGACAGTTTTGAGTTATCAGATTAACTGGTCATGTTGGTGGTGTAAAGACAGGGCCTTTTCCCTCCCCCAGATGCCTAAAGTAATTATTGATGTCACTGCAGAGACTCCTTTGCATGCCTGGTCGATTCATGAACCCATTCTCCAAGTATTCACAAGGAGCCCTTTGTTGAGGGATGGAGGACAGAACTTAATTATTACAGCAAATGGTTACTCGGTCTAGAGGTTACATTTTAGGATCCGAATTTGGCCAGTGGCGTATTATAATCCAGACAGTAATGAGCCATCCCACATTTTACTGATCATATATATTTATGTGTGTGTGTGTGTTGTGTAGGTGTGAATGTGTGTATCATATATTGATGACTTACAGAATTCTGAGAGAGTTCCATGTCCCTTAATCTTACTTAGACGTCAGTAGTGTCATGTACAGGTGCTGATTTATAGGACAGCCCTATGCACACCCCACATACAGCTGGCAAGAGTTCCCCTTCTCCCCTCCTTCCCAACTACCCTCACTTGCACAGTGAAGCTTATAATTCTTTTGTTACAATTAGAACTGAAGCTTGAAACGTAGATGCCCCTGGGAGAATTGCTATTTAGAGACTGAAATTCATATCAATCTGCAATGGCCTGACATGAGATCATTTCCTTATTCTGAAGACCCTGGGTACACAGAAGAGTGGCAGTGGGTCAGCTATAGGGGGAGCAAAAATGGCACCAAAATGGGGAGAGTTTGCCAAAGCTGATCTTGGTATTCACTTCAATCATCAACAAAGTAAGGAATGTGGTCCAAGAGTGATGCTTTTGAAGATCTTTATCACCTACGGTTAAAAAAGGTGACATGAGCCTATGTTTGTATAGCCCTTTCTTGGAGGAGCCATGGCACCTCCAGATCCCTCCTCCAGGCTCTCGGTCCTCCACGATACGGTGCGTGAGACACAGCACTGCCGAGGCCACACCCTGCCAGTGGAGGATAAGACCTGCAGCATTAATGCCAAGACCAAAGAATGGCAGCCCCTGCAGCCTAGAGTAGGAGATGAACCTCACTTAAGCAGAACCACTCTAGAAAAAGAGAGATTAAATGCTTGATAAGTCAGGGAGTTCTCGGTCACTTTATCATCTCTTACTCTCCTTCCCCTAAGAATTTTTCTTTAAACTGTGAGTTCTGCTAGCGTCTTCAAAATCTGAATGAATTTCTCAAATAGCAAAAGAAACAAGGCTAAGACTTTAATACACTTCAAATTCAAAAGACATATTCTAATTCTGACAGTCTTGCCAGAGAATCAGAAAATGTAGAACTGCAAGAAACCTTGGAGAATTGGGCTGGAAGGGGGGCTTTTGAGCTCAGAGATTTAGTTACTTTTACTTCTCTGTGTGTGTGTGTGGTTTGTGCCGTGCCCAGTAAACTGTCAACTCCATCAGTGCGGAAAGCACGCCAGTGTGGTTCATCAGTGTAGTGCCAGCACTCGACTAGCTGGAACCCAGTAAGCCCACACTCAATGATTACTGAACGATCTCTTACATGCTAGTAGCCCTTTAATAACCTCCTAAAACCATAATCTGAGAAAACAGCTGTATGCCCTTACGCTCTGGTTTGTGTTCTCAGATTACGTAACAAGAGCTCACGAAAGGTCTCCCTTTGCCTTTGCCATCTGCTAGCCTAGAGCTGAATTTTGTTTTTAACTGCAAGAGCTGCCTTAACCTTAGTTGTCCTGGGAAAATTCTTTCTCTTATCCTTGATTCTCTTGTTCTGCTTGGCGCTAATCCTTTAACCTTTGTATGAAGAGTTTTGATGTATTTGTGCTATTTACTGCCATTCTCTCACTCTTCCTGTAAGCAAGCAGATAAAATAATACTTGTGATCACAGGCCGCTCTATGCTGTCTCCGCTCATAGGAAAGTGTCATAGCAATACCACAGGGCAAGCATTTGAAAAAGCCTGTTTGGCTTCTTCCTGCAAAGAACTGGAGTGAATGGGTGCTGGGAAGAGAACGTAGGCATCCGTTGTAATGTACCTGTCACGTATCACAGCTCAGATTTCTGTTTCCCTGCGCTAGGCTGCGGAGTGTCTGATGTATCCTAGGTGGCCCCTCAACTTCTAGGGAACCAGAGAAGGCTCATCAGGCTAAGAAAATATTCTGATAATCCCATCCCTCCCGAGGGACAGATGAGTGTAGGTCTCTGACATCCGGTGGATAACATTCCACCTTCCCTCCCCGCGGCCCCAGGGAAGCCTCGATCAGCTGGATGAGGTGGCAGCGCTGATTGCCGCCACAGTCCACGATGTGGATCACCCGGGGAGGACCAACTCGTTCCTGTGCAACGCAGGCAGTGAACTGGCTGTGCTCTATAACGACACTGCTGTCTTGGAGAGTCACCACACCGCCCTGGCTTTCCAGCTCACAGTCAAGGACAGCAAATGCAACATTTTCAAGAATATCGACAGGTTTGTTGCGCTTGGGTTCTTACGCTCAGCTTTGTGAAGTGTAAGTGGGAAATTCCATTTTCCCTAACTTCTCCAAGTACTTAGCTGCTTCGTGGGGTAAGGAAAAGGAGATATATCAATAGTTGGACCATTGTATCAGACGATAAAATACTCATCTTGCCCTTATAAGCTTACCTGTACTTTTCAGACTTTTATCTTTGACTTTCTATTTTTTTAAAGATTATTTATTTATTTATTTCACAGCCAGCGAGAGAGGGAGCACAAGCAGGGGGAGTGGGAGAGGAAGAAGCAGGCTCCCATCGGAGGAGCCTGATGTGGGGCTCGATCCCAGAACGCCGGGATCACGCCCTGAGCCGAAGGCAGACGCTTAACGACTGTGCCACCCAGGCGCCCCTATCTTTCTTTCATTTGGTTTTCAGTGGGTTCATGGGCACATTTCACATAACCACAAAATACTTACACATGTTGACGGTCTTACTAGTAAGTGCAACAGATATTTTTACCCTCCCAGGAGGACATCCCACCTTTTGTATAACTCAAGGAAAATGCATCCTTCCTCATCTTTCCCCAGTTCAATGTTTGCCACTTAAAAACCTAACTCATGAGGAGATAGTGTTGTTCTACAGGTCCCAGCAGAGTTGTCAGAGCCCAAAAGGTTGGGCAGGTTTCCCCCTTCCTGGCTGTTGTGCTCCGGTCTGGGCAGAGGGGGCCGGCTGGGAACAGACAGGAGCAATTCCTGTTGGCTGCCCTAACCCTGCAGTCAGGCTACGGCTGCTTCCCACAAAGCAGCAGCCAGGCTGGAGAGCAGACTTCTCCAGGGGCAAGTATACACAGAGCGGAGCTCACTCTGGCGTCAGGGACCATGCCTCAACATGAACCTAACACTTCGGTTTCCAGAAACCTGAGAAAACATGGAGACCAGTTAGTCCACCTTCAGGAAGTTTCATCAGTGTCAAGGACTGTTTTTAGAACTTTAACTGGAAGAATTTTCTCTAAGAGCAATTTTACTCAGCTCTCCGTTCTGGCTGCTGGAAGTTAGAAAAAGATTATAGGAACTGGAGAGTAATTTTGGGCAGGTTTATTGCTCCATGCATTACAACTTCTATCTAATTTAGAGAATTACTTATTCATGGGAAATCATTATTCCAATGCCATCATCTAAAGAAGTACTGACAATTCTCTGTAATAAAATCACCAGTGTCTGAGCCGACTGCAGTGGGGACAGTCATCAGGTTGCTGCGCCAGTCTGGCCGGGAAGGAACTTGTCATTTCCTCCCACCTCGCTGTTTTTATGTTGCCACGGGAAGGTAGAAGGAAACCACTTTGTAAAGTAAGTGCCAACTATGTGACATCTCTCCCTCCCTCACACACACACACACACACACACACACACACACACACACACACACACGTCCTACAAGGAAGGGTCAGCTGCACTGGGGACAACGGAATGGCATGGAGTC
Organism: Ursus arctos; assembly: GCF_023065955.2. NCBI lineage: Eukaryota > Metazoa > Chordata > Mammalia > Carnivora > Ursidae > Ursus > Ursus arctos. Next base: position 61,305,185 of record NW_026623067.1, read on the forward strand.
CCGGCTTACCGGGAAGAGGAGCAGGTAAACTGCTTTATGATCTGCACTCCTTTCTCAACTCCGTGCTCCCAGCTTCCACCCACACTGTGGAAGTGTGGTGAAATGGTGGCAGAACAGTTCTGATTCTGGACCTGATATGAACAAGGCTCTTTGTCTTCTGGTTATTTTAGGAACCATTATCGGACACTGCGCCAGGCTATTATTGACATGGTGTTAGCAACGGAGATGACCAAACACTTTGAACATGTGAACAAATTTGTGAACAGCATCAATAAGCCAATGGCAGCTGAGGTAAGCATTTCCTCCGAAATAAGATACATCAGAGTATTATTTCCATTAGAGGCTACTCTGGCCTCAACGCACTTTCTCTTTGTCCTGAATACAAGGTAGTTATCTGTTCAGAGTTGGTAAAGAAGGGCTGGAAATACTGGCCACAGTGTCCACAGTTATCCTGAGCTCCTTGGGAGAAAGGTCCTGAAATAAGGCCCATGGTGACAGGAGGAGGTAGGCCCAAAGAATGAGAGAGGCCTGCAGACAGCAGAGGCTAGCCTAAATGGTGGTATTTTAGAGGATCCAAAGCCCTAATTCTCTGTCATCTGAGACCTCAAAAGCGGCTAGTTTAAGAGAGACAAATCAAGAAACACTCTTAACTACAGGGCACGAACTGGTGGTGGGCAGAGGGGATGTGGGTGGAGGGAAGGGAGAATAGGGAAGGGGGATAAAAGAGCAACGTATACAACTGTTTGTTTCGGGTGTATAATATAGTGATTCAACACTGTCTACTAACTATACTGGAATTAGAATAACTCAAATCAATAAATACAATAGAAGCTGAAATTTAATATTAGGGGGAAAAGTGGATGTTTTAAAGAACTACATTGCTGCTGACTTGCATTAAAAACATCAGTACCTAAAGACTCCAGAGTCCAATGGTGAGTGCTAGCTGAAAACAAAACACTTGTCGTTTTTCCTTTTCAAAATTTACTGATACACCCTAGTCCTGCCTTAAGGCCCTCCAAACTTGGGTTTTAGAAACATGCACAGAAGGTTCACGTCTCTATTGTTTAAAGTGGTATCAACTGACCTCCGAAACCATGAAGCTGCTCCAGCCGTGTGAAATCAGGAAAGCCTTCTGCTCATTTCCATTGAGAAGAGGTTGCATGTGTAGCTGGATGATGAATGGCTGTCTTAAAAGTAATGTGATCAGTAAGGAGACTGTGTAGGACCCACCACATGACCAGCGTAGCTGGAGGGACAGTGTCCACCTCACCTGGTCTACTTCATCCCCCAACGGTCCCACAGCGTAATGCCAGGGCCCTCTCTTTCCAGGGACTGACTTTGGGGGTAAGGATCTGGGGAATCAGGAGGGAAAATTTATACAGAATTTAGAGTTGAGGAAAGTCACCCATCAAAATAAGCTCCCAACTCTGTGTCAAGATTTATTATTTACCAGTGTCTACTGTAAGCAGTATCAAAAGAATAACCCTCAGAACTTAATTTTCTGTCCACTGATGGTTTAATAGATAGGTCTAGTCTCAAAACAAAAACTCTTAAAATGTCACACAGTTTTGCAGCTTGCAGAGCTCTGGAAATCTCAATTTGATGTGTTTGCAAGCAGAAACTAGCAGTCTTCCAGGTTTTGTGCCATTGGCCTGTCACTGCATTTATGTAAGCCTCCTCACAGAGCTGGCCACTTGGCTCAGGACCCCTGACATCCATCACTAGGTCTGTACTCCTGTGCAACTGGCCTTTGTAAACATGACTGAATACACCCAATCCTGCCCTGGGCCACTTTCTGCTCCGAGTCCCCCCACCCCGCCCCAGAATGTTCACGGCTCATGACTCGCCACCACTCAGAACAGCAGCCTGGAAAGCATGAGTGGACGGATGCTTTAAGAGAAAGAAAGCAGGAAGGGGTGGGACAGAAGGTCATAGGAGAGGGAGATGGCAGGCATAAGAAGTAGATAAAGAAATGATTGAAGGGTCATATGTATGTGTTCTTTCCTATCTTTAACATATTTTTTTAAACCTGGAAGTTGTTTTTACACATCCTGATAAAATTGGGAGAAACCCCTCCTTTAAAACGACATACCAAACTACTAAAAACAAAACCAAACCCTGCTTGTAACAATCACCTCTGGGGAAGAGGATGGCAGCAAAGGACTGGATGAATGGCGATAGGGAGTTTGATGTTTTAACTGCTTTTGTCTTGACTGAGGTTATTTTAGTACGAGGAGAGGTCAGTGTATTATATATGGAATTAAGGGTGGGAAAACTTGAGTCCCGGTCAGGTCTAAATGAGCCTGGGTGCTGACCATCTGATGTCAGGTCACTGTGGTCATAACATCATTTTAACCCTCATATGACCATCTGTTTTCCAGAGCGAGGGCAGCGACTGTGAATGCAACCCTACTGGGAAGAACTTTCCGGAAAACCAAATCCTGATCAAACGTATGATGATAAAGTGTGCTGATGTAGCCAACCCATGTCGCCCCCTGGACCTGTGCATCGAATGGGCTGGGAGGATCTCGGAGGAGTACTTTGCACAGGTACACTGCCTCCCTAGGGAAGCTCTACTTCTCTTCTGGAAATGGCTCCAGGTCATGGAACTCTGCAGATTTTCCAGTTGAGTAGCCATCCATTAGTAAATGAATCCTCCCTGGAAAGAAATGGCTCACCCGGCCAGAAGTAGACTTCTGGTTCCTTCAAGAGTGACTGATGTGACTGGTCACTGACCAAAGTCATTCTGGGGGAAAGGGGATAAACTGAGCCTTTGGAAGTATCTTTTCAGCATGAAAATGTTAGATCCTGAACTTCCACAAAAACTGGGCTACCATCCACTCACTTACCAGGTCGTCTCTCCACTGAGCCCTGTGGGGACACAGATAGGAGCAAGACACACTCCCACGCATGGGCAGCTCACAAACAGGAGGGGAGAGATGTAGACATGGATAGGTCCACACATCACTAAAGGAGGTATGCTAAGTGCTATCTGAGTTCAAACAGATATGTTTCCTAGATGATTTAAAAGGAGCTTTGAGGGAACTGGTATTAAAGTTGCGTTTTTGTTTTTTGAGAAGATTTAGATATATGGAAATAGGAAAGGACTTTTGGAAGAGAAAGTATCACGTGTAAAATTAGTAAGGAAGAAAAACAGAATTTTTATAGAAGGAGAGTAGCAAGACGTAGTTCACTTTGCCAGGGTGAAGGAATTGAAGGAAAAAAATCCAGAAATTAGTAGACCGCAAGATGCCTTTTGAAATCTAGGCCTACTTCCAGGGAAGAGGCTCTGAGGACTGAGGTGCGTGTGTGTGTCACAGAAACGGAAACATACACACAGCCACAAGTCCTGCACTGTGGGAGGGCCGCTATGGTGGAGTGTACCAGGAAGGCCGGATAAAGAATGGCTCGTCATGTCCCAAAGGGCTGGACGGGGGGCGGGCGGTGACTAGGTAAGTCCTAAGTAAGTTAACTGCAGCTTTCAAGGCCAGGAAGAGGAGCTCCGAAATTGAAGAAAAGTAGGACAGGCAGTTCTGAGCTTGCCGGAGAGAAGGGGGTAAGAGTAAAAAACCCAAACTACTCCTTGAACAGTGGACATTTTAAAGATGCCTCATCGATTAACCTGAAATGAGCAAGCTGAGCCGAAAGCTGGTAGGAGGCCATTAATGGGCCTCCCAGGATCCACAGAGAGGGCTTAAAACCCTACTCCTAATTATTCTCTAAGTACGGGAACGGGGAATGGGAGAGAAGCACTTTTAAGTTATTTAATGTAAGTTCCTCGTTCAGGTGTCCTTCTCCCTAAAAGGAATGTACTGATGTTCACAAGCATTGTGGCCTAACAATCTAAAGTTAGACACGAGGCCTCTCCTCAAGCTGGCCTCTGGTTCAGCACATCACCCGGAAAAGGAGGATCTTAATATTCAGCTCAGGACACGACGGCCTTACACAAACATACACGCTCATGTATAAATACTCAGACTGACACACTCCCTGAGAGAGCCACATGACAGGTACCCAAACTTGAACAATCACAGTCTGCCAGTTTCTCAAGTAAAAGTAGTGTGCCGTCACAAAGAGGCTGGTGCGGCTCAACTGCAGAAATGCTTTTCCTCAAGACAACCGAATTATGCTGTGGTCCGCAGTGTAAGGGCTTTATGTGTACTTCCCATTTTATCAAAACACGGAATTTTAAAAGGACACATACTCGAAGGTCAAAATTATTTATTAAGTTTAACAATTTCTACTGCTTCAATGAGGATATTCGTAAGTAAACTTGGCTTTTTAAAACTTCAGGCTCATGGCAGTCAAGACTACGGTGACTCCTGGTACAGTTTGGTGCCAGTGTCTGGATTCATGCTGAGGCATAAGTACTTCACCCACCATCGCTTCTGCACCCTCACTGTAAATGGCAGTATTACCAGTGTCAGTACTTAGTGGTACAACTAGGACCTTGGAAACAGATCGCCGGCAAGGGGGTAAGAACCCTGAGATCAGTGCCTCAGGAGGGGCTCTGGTATAGCACAAGAGCCTTCCGAGTCAGCAGACCTGACTTGAGTCACCCCAGCCCGTCAGGTGGTTGACTTACGTAAGCCTCAGGAGCTTACTGAACCTGTCTTCGTACCTACAGTTACATGAGGACCCATTTTCTGAGTTGTTCTGAGAAATGAGATGCCACTGTGACAGCTCCTCGTGTGCCCCACCCCTCTGTGTGTTCTCATTTCTTGTAGACTGATGAAGAGAAGAGACAGGGGCTCCCTGTGGTGATGCCAGTGTTTGACCGGAATACCTGCAGCATCCCCAAATCCCAAATCTCCTTCATTGACTACTTCATAACAGACATGTTTGATGCTTGGGATGGTAAGGGAGCTGGTGTTTTGTCACCCCCCACAGAATACTTTGTTATACTTTATGATGATAACCCACAGTGACACAGGTTGGGCCCGAAGGTGTAAGTGAAACGTTACTTTTGGTTGTGTGTGTGTGTGTGAGAAAAGCTAGCTGTGGGCTGGCAGTAGCCAGGTAGGGAGGGGCACGTGTGTACTTTCTGCAGAGAACCTTCTGTACAGAAAACTCAACGGATGCTTGACAACTGCAGCAACAAGTCTTAACCTCTGGGAAGCATAGGTTTCCACAGCCTGCAGCAGGTTTAGCCTGTCACTGGAGGAAATTCAAGAAAGAACACCAACAAAATCTTCGAATCAGAGTAGACTGAATACATTTTGTAATCTTGCTGCTAAGCGACTTTTCAATTTTTAAATAGATGGTCCTGTTTGTATTTCAGAAACTAGTATCAGTAACTTACCTTCTCATGCTAGTATGTGCACTAGGGTACCTCTCTTCCACTTCTGAACCCCACTCTGTCCCAAGAGCCCCGGTCTTACACACGTTCCGGCCACCTAACGTGTGATTCTTTGCTGTCCTTGCAGCCTTTGCCCATCTGCCAGCCCTGATGCAACATTTGGCTGATAACTACAAACACTGGAAGACATTAGATGACCTCAAGTGCAAAAGTCTGAGGCTTCCATCTGACAGCTAAAGCCAAGACAGAGAAGGGGACCTCGTGATCTGCGAAGGGCACTGTGAATCCAGTCATGTAAATAAGAGGCATTCCTTTCTAGTGACAAGGACAGGTGTAGATTAAGGAGCTGGTGTTTAATACTGGACTTGGAATCATTCAAGTCCCCAAACTGCATTTTTAGAGTTACATTCCATGAAGAAAAACACATGTTCTTTTGAACACTTAGTGACAGAACAAACACATGGCAAAATCCTTTGTCCTGTTGTCATCCTGTGTGTCCTCATCAAACCATAGAGCTCATTTACTCTAACTAGCAGGACACAAGCAGCAAAGACCTGGTGCCTGTCAGCCCATCTTGCTGGATGACAAAGTAGCTTAGCTAGCGTGCCGCTCGTCTCGTACCATAAAAGTCCCTGTCACTGTTTGTTTAGCTTGACTATTTTCCTCAAGAGTCTCAGTCTGAAGGGTTCATAATACCTAAGGAAAAAAAACGAGCAAAACAACTAGGACCAAATTACTGATAAACTAGTTAGTTTTACCACCTCGATGGCTAAGCAGTTCCTTTGCTCAGTGGTGTGACACCCAAGGTAGCCCACAGCCTCGGCCCGTGCCTGCCATAGACTGGCGGCAGCAGCCCTCTTTCCCAGAAAAGGAATTCATCTTAACAGAAAGCCCTTCATGATGGGGACGGGACTGACACCTTGCCTGGGGGGAATCCAAGAGCTTCCCTTCCTTCTGGTTTACAGAGGCAGTCACAAGGCATTACAGTGAGTACATAAAAGCCATTAAATTTGAATGCCCTTGGATAAGCTTTTTTTAAAGAAAATTTATATACATTTGCTGTTTAAAATTTTTATTAAAGCACTCTAAATTTACTGGGTGTAAGTCCGTGGGGTAGGTTGTGCAGTGTACCATCTATACGTACATATTTGGGGAGGGACGGGGAAGTTCCAAGGTTCAGATGTTTTTAACCTATCTATATTTGAGACCTTGCCATTTTGCTTTAATGATGTAAAAAAGACAAGACTGCAAGATGTGTAAATAGATCAGAAAATAGGCGTAAGGAGAAGCAGTAAATACTATTTTATGCTCTTAACTGTATGCTAAAAGCTTCTAAAGCACAAGTGCATATTTTTATACAGCTCTTTTGAAAACTTTCTGTGATCTACATAAAGTCAGACTTGAGATTTTCCTTTCTCTTTTACCAAACCCTTCTCTATGTATTGTAAATATCAAAGTACCTTCGTTTTCCTTTTCAAATCCTCTGTACTCCATGCTGCATTTTTAAGAGGTATAAACAGAGGCTGAATTAGTTGAATAGTACTTTTTTCAAATGAAAATTGGAATGCAGAACACTTGAAATCAGTATATGGGAAGGAGAAAATGACTTATCACTACATAATGTGCCAATGTTTTTTTCTATGTTTTGTACCAAAAAATGAAATCATATATGACAATTCCATGCAAAGAAACGTATCTAAATTATTTTTGCTAGAAAGGCGAATGTGCTTGGTCAGGACAGCAGCTAGCTTTGTGTTGTAATGCTGCATTATGTAAATGTGACGAAAATGTTTTTGTGAAGTACTTGTAACTAAATTCCTACAGCCATTTTTCATTCCCAACAGCTGTTTTTATTTTATCCCTTTGGCCTAAACTTTTCATTTCAAAATTTCGCTCTAGTGTCCTTTATTTCATGAGTCACACACTTCATTTTCAGACACATTAAATTCAGGATGTCAAAATCCCATTTTAAATAACTTGCCTAGGCTTCAGAAGCTTGCCCGAGACAAGGACAAGCTTTACCTCGCCGTGTCGCTTTCAGTTCCATTCGGTAAGTAACATTTATCAGATGTCTGACATTTTCTGTAGGAATGTTACAGCTTATTCCTTGTAATGTCAAATTAATTTCATAAGAACTTAAAGGCTTTAAGACTGCCAGGTACCAAAGCTTTAGCACGGCTATGATCTTAATCAGTGTGTAATTCTCTGAATTGCTAACTATTGCATTCTTCCATAGTCTTTCTGAAGGTATAAACTACTAGAGACCCCTATTAATTAATTCAGAGAATGCTATCTAATAGAGGTGGAAGTCACATCAGGACTACTACTTAACTAGAAGTTAGTTATAAGGTCATTCTTGTACAGGTAACAATGTTTTAAGTTTTACTTCCAATTTTAGATTTTAAAATTTGCTTCCTCAGTCAGGGCTGGTTAGTCTTGGAAGCAAAGAACAAGCCTCAGGCTGAGAAAGGAATGACACGGTGCCCCTGCAATTCAGGCTCTTGCTTGTATTAGGTGAAGACAGCCAGAGAGGGAGGGAAGAGGGGATTTGTAAATAAAAATGACAAGGCCCACTACGTAGTGTTACTTTTGGTGCTTCCAGTTCAACCTCTAGCAGGAGTCTGCATACAACGCCTGAGCCCTCTTAGAATCTCCCAGCTTTCTGAGTTGTTGGGGGCGTCCCTCCAGACAGATACGAGGATTGATGGTGGTACTTACAGTACTTGTTGCTCCCAAAACTCACCTCTGGGCTCTGTCACTCCGTGGGGACAGAGTACTACGTGCAAATACTAACCCAAAACTATTAGGAAATAAGGCGGTTAAAAATCTATGAATTCCTTATATAAGTCATAGAAGAGGTCTCCTACAACTCAAGAAAACTACTTGAAAAACTCAAAAGACCTCCTGTAAAATGAAAAAGCTGGCTAACGTCCGGCTAGCGAGGAAAATGTTAAAGCCTGACAGTGACTGCGATGCCTAACTGACGTGCTCAACCATCTGACGCACTAAGGCCGGGGAAGAGGGCGGACCGCAAGGCCTTACCTTCCTGGGCCTCAGTCTCCTCACTCCTAACATGAGGGCATCAGTCTGGCGTAGATGACCTCAGCTCTTCCAGTCTGGAGGTAGTTGTGGAAGCAATGGTCAAAGGTAAACTAGTAAGAACAACGATTCACAAAGATTCTGTTACAGACGAGTGGGCTAACAGTGCGTCGGCAGAGTGCAAAGGAGAAGAATCCGTTCTCCGACCGCGTACTAGGATTCTGTGATCAGCACTTCAAGAATAACTCAATTATCTCCACTTTCTTAATTTCTATTCTTTCGTACCAAAGGGGAGAAAGAGGATCCTGTTCTACAGCTGGTGGGGTGATTGATAAAGAGGATTAAATCTGAGTGGTCACTGCAAGTAACTACACAAGTGAAGCCTTCCTCAAGTACTTCCTATCGGAGGAATGGCGGGATCAATCAGGCACTTGGGAAACACTGCACCTCTTTACTGACCTAGCTCTCATCCCCGGCAGACGTAAGGGCTAAGTGCTGGTCCAGTCCCAATCTAGTGAATAGCTACTCGGCCAATTCACATGGGGGAAAGAAAATACACCCTGGTAAGATTCCTACCGATCTGAGTTTACAGAAATTACAGCAGCTAAACTAAAACAAAACAAAAGGACTTAAATTACTTGGCACGACCAACAAAAAAAGTTGAACAGTGCGAGACTCAAGTTTGCTCACAGAACGTTCTTAATTGGTTTCTAAGGACCAGCGAATCTGTAGGAGGTAGGATATATTTATCACACAGATTCTTAATCTAACGGGGTCTAAGGAAAACCAAAGAACAAAAAAACTTTGCCACAGTTTTGCTGTTCTATTTCCACCTCCTCACAGGGTCTAGGTTCACACGAAGCGGATCAAACCCAGCATAAAACAAGCAGCTCCTGGAGGTCTCGAGATCTGCTACATCCTACCTGTTATTCAGTGGATTTTTCATTTTTTCTTAAAAGTAGGCCCGTTAAATTTTTACAACAGGTATAGTTAAAAAAAATACTCATTTTGAGAATAAAGGCAGGTACTTCAAAATTCACAAAGGTAACTTTAAAAAATTTTCGTGATAAGAATGTAATTATTAGAGGCAATGAAATTAGATTGAGCACTTCTCTCGTTAAACATAAGTTCATACAATCTCTGGTATAGGATTTTTTTAAGTGTAATTTTTAAAAAATTTTCTATACGGACACTATGCTAAAATTCTTTATCATCATTATTTGTGCTCTGATGTGAATACTTTCTGAAAATTCACTGCTGAAATTAGACCCATCTCCGCAGTGGTTTCAGTTTACTGCTATGTGAAAAGCCAAACAAAAACTTACAATGTATACTTTGTACTAATACCAGAGAAACAACTTGCAATTCTTGATCTGGGGCTTGTGAGTTTGAGCCCCTCACTGGGTGTGGAGATTACTGAAACATGAACTCTTTAGAAAAAATAATGCACTACAAATTTGAGTATTACCCTATATTTGATGTTCGAGGTTCACGCACGTGTATTCCAAATTCCTTCAACTAGACGGCAAGATACAAGTCACCATCCTCTTCTAACTTTTGAAATAACTTTAAACTGCGCAATCCAGATTCTCTTTCTCCATTTTTCCACAAAATAATGAGATGGTCAGCAGAGCATGTCACTAGTCCATGATCTTCAAAGTACAAAAACATCTGTAAAGAAATTTACAGCTACTGATTATAGGAACTTCAAAGCGAAAAGGCGAGGCTAATACTAGACTAACGTGCTTGTTAAGATAGGTAACTAGCAAACTTACTTGAATCTGAATGTAAAACTCATTTTTCATGAGAAATTGTATAATGGTCTCACATTTATGACTAATAGCCTGTTTTAATAATCAGAACTATAACATCTATTTTCGTGAAGCACATGAATTCCTACAGCATCTTCTCAGTTTGACTAGAGTTCTTCAGGCATTCGCTTTAAGGGTAGGTCAGAAGTCCTGCCAGCACTTGATCGTTTATACCTCCCTCATTATTTATGGACAAATGGCTACCAGTAAATGACTAAATTCCAAATTCTGCAAGATAAACACTGGCTTGAGCTCTCTAATCCGTAAGCATTTACAGAATCCCCATCTATATATGCTCTGGTCCCTGCCATGAAGAAGGTTCTAGGTCAGCTGTGAAAACCATATCGTAGTTGAAACGAAGACTACGTAACCAGGTACTAAAAACTGCAGTTCACACTATGATTTGTCACCGAAAGAGAGGACCTAGATCAGTAACCACTGAAATAGTCACCTAAGCTTCAAAAACCTAAAACTTCCTCCCTGGTGGGAGGGAAGGGAAGGTCCTGCCTGGTGAAGAAAGAGGCTGGAAGAGAAGAATAAAGTGTTGTAAGAGGGCAGCAGAGCAAGAGTGAAACGAAGGAGAGAAATACAATATCAAAGAACAGAATGGGCGTTTTCTCTGAAGTAACAGTTTTGAACAAAGCAGGATAAGGCCTCGGCTGATGATCTGTAAGGGAAAAGGGGGAAAGAGGGGAGAAAAATACAGGTAACAAGGCTGGCTACAGAGTAAGGGTAAAAACATAAAAGGAATGAGGAAATTCAGGAGGTAGCATCTAAAAGGGAGCCAGGATTTTTCTCAAAGAAGCCAGAGATACTTAAAAAGAAAAGCTTCAATGTCAACACTTTCAGGAAAATTCCTCAGGCTTACCTTATGGCAAATATGCCACTTTGAAGGTTACCCCCACCCTTTATTTTTTTTTTTTTTTTAAGATTTTATTAATTTACTTGAGAGGGAGAAGCAGACTCCCTGCTGAGCAAGGAGCCTGATGTGGGACTCGATCCCAGGACCCTGAGATCATGACCTGAGCTGAAGTCAGATGCTTAACAGACTGAGCCACCCAGGTGCCCCTACCCCATCATTTAAAAACCTTCACTGGGTACCTACTATTTAAAAAACCGAAATTCCCCAGCCTTACATGCAAGCACATTCATAATCTGATGCAAAACCAGGCTTTATCTCCTACTAGTGTCTGTGCACAGACAACCGCTGCTCCAGCCACTACGCACGTACAATCTTCGCACTTCTACCACATTCTGTCCACAGCCCCAAACTACACCACAGCCACAAAAGCAAACAACTGGGCTACGTGTTAGAGGAAAGCAAAGATAAACAAGACCCAACATTAGGAACTTAGGGTCACAAGGCTATCTAATCCTCCCCAACCTTCTAATTCCTGAGCACTCTCGGTCTACAATCCTCTGGGCCTGTCCTTAGCCACTCAGGTTAACAACTTCTTTGGGCCGTATCCTTCCTCTCTATAAGATGCAGGAGGGCAAGGATTATATTACATGTTTCTTGGTAAACTCCAGTGTCTAGTATACTGCCTAAAACAGAGGAAATGACTGAGGAGTGCGGGGCTGCTACCCCTAAGCATAGATGCACATTCGCATGAAAAGTAACGTGCTCCTCCCTGGCTGTGAAACAGGGAAGAACAATTTAAGAAATTCATTACTTAGGGCTCTGCTTATACTATTACCAGTCCCAATCACCTCTTTGTCTTGATTGATCATATTCCTTTCATTATAGGCCATAGTGCATATAGCAAATATTAATGTATCTAGATTTCCGCAAGTGAGAACTGTATACATCTTACAATTCTCAACTAATATCTTCATATATGCACAATAACCAAGACCCTAAGTCTTAGGAAAGCTAACAAAATATCCTTCAAAAGGAGGTAAAACCAGTGCTCTGTTCACAAGTGTGACAAAGGTCCCTGGAATTCGATTCTGCGAGGCTTTAACTCTACATAGATAACCCAACCCCCCACGCACCCTCTACTACTGGTAGGTACTCAACATGATTCACCTCGCCCGATTCTTGGCTGTCTCCATCTCATAAATAATGGTGACTGAGCCCATTTTTAGAAGCAACACATTCCTTGCTTCTTCACATCGTGTCTCTGTAAAGGGAGATCTTAACCGCACATACTATAACCTATGCACGTTTAGATTCAGCAAAAACATACAGGGAAAAAAACAAAAACCTATAGGTCTCTACGATACCAACGAATGAAGAGCGCTAAGATGCAAACGCAGGATTGCCCTAAACCGTTATATGCCTATTAAAAATAATACCTCCACGGATGAGGAGTGTCCAATCAAATCTCCAATAAGCTCCAATGAACATGGAGGGGCATTTTCTTGTTGCTTTTTAACAGGTTGGCTGGCTTGTTTGTTCACTCTTCCAAATCCCCACATGTTAAAAAAACCTAGAAAAACAATCATTTTGGTCATTTCCAAAATTACTGTGCTCCTTACTGAGAATATAAGATCAGAAAAACAGAAAACTTAAATACAAAGATGTTCTGTGTTTATTTTAGTCAAGGGCTAAGGGGTGGTATGAAGCACTAAGCTAGGGTTTTTGTACATCTGTTACTTCATTTTAACCACCAGGTTTGCTGCTTGTCTCTTTCACTGCCCCTACTCACCCACTGGTGAGGGTGTATTAACACAACAAAAAGGCACTGGGAATGAAAGAGGAGAGCAGTAAAAGGCCTGAATCTCAGTGTCCCCCCGCCCCAAAAGTCACAACACAGACCAAAAAAGGGTACAGGAAAAGTAACATGTGTATCCAGAAACAATATCCTAGCAGTTCACAGAACCGGAACAAACTCCAGAGGTACCAGCATCTGACTGCTTACGCAAAGGCTGCTAATGAACCAGGATTTTGTTTTTCAAACCAAACACCTGCAGGTCAAGAGATCATGAGATTAGGATATAAACACAAAAGTGTTTTTTTCCGTAAACTGAGTTCAATATTAATGCTTCAAGGCTGAAAGAACACTGTAACTTGATGTCTGATGGTACAAACCCTCTTTGTGTATCAAGCATTATGACAGACAATATAAAATGAATAATTACTTCAATGGGCCATTTGTTCAGATTACCAGAAAAGAGTTTCCCCTAAAACAATAAAACACGAGTTGACTTGAAGTGAAAAAAACAGGCAGTTCTATAGTAGAGCAATACTAAGATATGAACCTGAGATCCCAATTCGCAGAGGCTTCGTGTACACGTGCCTATTTGGAGCATACTGGACATGATTCTTGTGGCTGCACGTAACTGCCGACCTTCTGCCTTTCCTGTGAGAAAAGACACATACCTGTTGGTACAGGTTCAGCGGCAAGCTGCTGTTTTTCTCTTAACTCCCAAATGCGTACACTGCCATCTTCTGAGCATGAGATTAACTGCCTGTCAGAAGAGAAAATCAGCGATAAAAAGAGAGTGCACCATGGAGGGCCAATGCTAAATTTGCAGTGAAAGAAACCAGTGGAGCCCTCAACCGCTTCTCTTCAGCTCTGGGCAGGAGCAGATAAAAGTCACAGTTTAACGTGGCTTTACAATGCAAAGTAAAAGCAGTCCTCGGGAAGGGCACCCGTTATACTGTTAAACTGGCTCAAATGTGATAAATACTTCATCCCATTTTATAAAACCCATTTAGGAAAACAGCATGAATTACACTTTCACAATATCCTGACCCGTCCCCCCTTCCCTCCTCTCACTATATCTCTTCTCAGGGTGGCTCACGCTAAAAGTATCCTGCATAGAAAACAGTATTCCCTTCCTGTAATTTCATCCCCAGAAACTCAGCAGGCAGTTGATCCTGACAGGAAAGCCCTTGCTCAGCAGCCTTACACAAGGAGATGACCATTTCTTCCTGGACATCAACTACCACAACAAAGAGATGAGTTTATGGAAAATATAAAAAGAAAAATGAGCACACAGTGCCCAAAAGTCTTTATCTTTTTAAATAAATATCAAATTTTAACATTATCTCTTCCTATAATAAAATTCAATGTAATTAATTTGAGCCCTGCTCCCTGTAAACGTTGTAACGTATTGCCACAATACGTCTCTTCCATTAGAGACAGCCGTGGGTAGTCTCCATTTCCCAAAAAACCTACCATGGCAAACCAGGGAGCCAGATAACTTTGCCACTTGAGAAACTACACTGGTGGTGCAGGGAAATGTGAGTTTCTTCATTTGTCACAGAACAGATGGGAACTCATACCTGTTTGGAAGTTTGGCAATATGCAGGACATTAGAGTCATGGGCGCTTTTCTGGCAAGCAATCACCCGCTTCATTTGAAGGTTATATACGTATAAACCCCTTCCGACTGCAGCAAATACGTTCTGGTTGGGAGAAAAGTTCAGAAATGGGCATAAAATTAGTACTTACCACTACACAGTATAACAGACTTCCAGCCCGGCTGTAACATCAGAAAGCCACTGTTACCTTCCCTATCCCTAGCTTTTAGTCCTAACTACCGTCCTGCCCCCTGAAGTACAAAGGAAAGCGCAGAGCATTTAAAATGTAGAAAGACACAACCACTACCCCAGAGGAAGTTCTGCATATTACGCCCCTCAGCACCACCCTCTTGCCTCACTGAAATATGACAGCTAGACAACTATATCTAGCAACCACGGCTGGCAGACGGGCCCTACAGCGGAAGCTAGGTTTTCATTCACATAACACTCTATCCTTGGGAAACGACTCAGTTTCTTCTGCCTGGACAATGTGAGCAAAATTACCTGCACTCCACACCGTCAAGCATGCAAGGACACAACAAGCATATGCTATAGGGGAACTATCATCTTAGGATCCTCTGAAGGATCTGCAAAAACATTTTCCAAGTGTATTATTAGAAGTACCTTTTTACTAAAACAACTTTAACCTTTTGAAGGTACTTTCACCAATATTTATCTTATTACAACCCCACAACATCTCATTAAGGTAGGGAAAGCAAGTACTATTGCCATTTTCCAGATAAGGAAGTTAAAATTTTAAAAGAAGATTGAAGTCACAGAGAAAGTTAAGACACAGAGCAGATACTAGAATCAAGGTTAGTTACTCCAGTCCCTCGCTCCTGCCTTACACCACACCACCTAGCTTCTGAAATTATTTTGCATTCCTAAGAATCATTCTCTTATGCAATAGGTACCCCAGTAAGGCAGCCCTTTCAAAAATTTCTACATTGCCTCTCTGTTTTATACCCAAAAAATCTTCTCATGCAGCCTCAAAGGCTACAAACCCAACTCAGACCTATAGTATTTGGGCCAAAGCATGCCCCTAAGGCTTATCAGAGTCTCAATCTGGAATGATCCCCTTGACCCTAGGGATTGGTACTCTGCATTTAGCAAGACGAACTGAGGACCAGTGTCAGGGACACTGATGAAACCTGGCCAACTTGCTAAAGTCTAGAGCCCTATAAGTAGCAATACAAATGCAAAGGAAACCCCAAAACTTGTACAAACCAAGAAATCTGTGTAGAGTTTAAATGATTTACCAAAGGTCACAAAGAAAATTATAAACACAACTAGAGAGTTAATGAGCTCTTGGGCAGCTATTACTCAACAGATTCACGGCATCAATCACCTATCATCAATAACCGATGGCCCCTTTGGGCACCTGGGTGGCTCAGTCGGTTAAGCGGCTGCCTTTGGCTCAGGTCATGATCCCAGGGTCCTGGGATGGAGCCCCACATCCCTGCTCAGCGGGAAGTCTGCTTCTCCCTCTCCCTCTGTTCCTCCCCTCAGCTCATGCTTACTCTTCTCTCAAGTAAATAAAATCTTAAAAAAAAAAAAAAAAAAAAAGGCTCCCTGTAGAAAAAACAAACCTCCCAGAAAGAAGAAATACTAGGGAAAACTGAGTAATGCTTTATTAAGAATTTATAGCAGTTAATAAGCATTAATCAGAATTTTTGAGATTAAAAATACAAAATGAAAACACCTTAAACATTAATTTTTACAAACAGAAGAGCTATCAAATGAAAAAAATATACATAATTTTTAGGGCCACAACTCTTAGAAATGTAGTTTCCGTGCTTATCATACATATTTTTTTTTTTCCAAAATAAAGTGTGGATTTGAAAAAACAATTTTTGGAGATGCCTGGGTGGCTCAGTTGGTTAGGCAGCTGACTCTAGTTTTCAGCTCACGTCATGATTTCAGCGTCCTGGGATTGGGCCCACATTGGGCTCCCCACTCGGCAAGGAGTCTGTTTCAGGATGCTCTCTCTCCCTCTGCTCCTCCCCTCCCCAAGCTTGCTCTATCTAAATAAATAAATCTTAAAAAAAAAAAATCTTTGGGCATATTAGTATTGTTTTGCTTTTGTTTTCCAATAAGAGAGGTGCAAAGAAAACAAAAAATGGACCATGCTCTCCCCATCCAGAACACTATCAATGAGTTTTTAAAATAAAAATGACAACATGCAGAGCTGCCTGCCTGACTCAGGTGGAGAAGCATGTGACTCTTGATCTGGGGGGGGGGGGGGTTGTGAGTTCAAGCCCCACACTGGGTGTTGAGATTATGTAAATAAATAAACTTAAAAAAAAACATGCATATGATTACAAAAGGTAAACAGTATAGAAAGGCACAAAATAAAGTGGAAAAAAAAAAGCCTCCCCCTTTTGTAACTCAAGGGTCACAACTCTTAAATATATGTCTTGTGATTACATTTAGAAAAGTAAGCCCTCTTTGCACACATTTTCTAAGCCAGTGAGGGCAAAAGAAGAAATGTACAGATCAGAGCCAACATTCAATAATCCGTTGGTACCAATCTCTCACTGTAAAAAAGATGTAAAGTGTTTCAACAGCATCACCACCAAGGTCTAAAGGAATGAATTTAGTAATTCTCACATAATCATCTTGCCCCAGGATGCTAGTACACTAAGAGAAAAACATTCCTAAAATTTTTAATTTCCTTTACCTCTGCAGGAAATGCACAAGCATGTCAAAAGGATCCTTTCCCAAAGTGGTTCTCAAAGCCCATTTTAAGCCCTATCCTCAAATCCTATGGGATTATTTAATCCAACCAAAAATTTCAACAGTGTTCTTAAATCTATGGACTATTTAATCACTTCCTTGCCTCACAGAGAGGAGCTAAGATTAAAATGCTTTTTTAATGCAAGTTACGCAATCTTTGAAAAATATCAGGACACTTTAAAGCACAACCTGATATATAATGTAATATTATTCAGCCATAAAAAAGAATGAAATTTTGTTATCTGCAACAACATGGATGGAACTAGAGTATATAATACTAAGCAAAATAATTCAGTCAGAGAAAGACAAACCAAGAAACAGACCCTTTTTTTTTAAAGCACAACCTGAACGTGGGGAATGATACCTTTCTATATCCAAGAGATTAAGTTTAAAAAAAAATAGAAACTGGGTTTACTAAAAAAGCCAAGTTTACAGGTATTTTCTCATTATTATTATTATTATTTTTTTTTTACCTCTTCATCCCATGTGAAATGATGAATAGAAATGTCATTTGGTTTTTGGCAGAGTTTTATTTCTTGCTGGGTGTCCAGCTGTGGAGATGGGTCCCAGAAGTTGCATTCACAGGCCTGCACAGTCCAGTCCAGGATATCCCAGATGATCATTTCTCCAACATGGGAGCCAGTTACGAAACTCACATCTAGGCAGAGTTCATATTCGTCTCATCAGTTTTCATTTTATGTAGGCTAAAGGTAAAAAAGGAATGGACTGCCTAGTCGTAACGCTCTATAAAACAACAATATTTAGAATAGTGAGGTACCTAGACAAGCCAAACAGAAAGCTGCCTATATCGGAACATCGAGACAGAGAGAGACTCAAGTCTACTTGGTTATTTAGTATGTGATAATAGCAGTTCAATTCAGTGAGGAAAGAAATGCCTCACACTGGATTATTTAGTTAACTAACTAGAGAAGAGAAATAAAAGAACCTTACCTTGGATCATATACCGTTTAGAAAATGGACCCTTCTCCTGTGTCTCTCTTTTCCTGTCACACTACTACCATACTCACGACACTTGTAACACCAGATGTGTGTGGGCGTTTACCCACCAAGCAATTCTGCAACACCGGCTGAGTGTCCTACAATTTAACTCATTCTGACACTCTGCCTACAGGTAGCATCAGATGCCAACTGCAAGTCCAGGTTGTTCCCTGTGCTTCTGACCAATCAGCCGTAAGTCAGAGGTTCTCACAGCTCCCCCTCAGGTTCAATTAATTTACTAGAGCAGCTCCCAGACCTGAGGAAAACGGTTCCACCAGCTTATTACAAAAGGCTATGATAAAGGACAGAGAGGAGCATCCAGACGGAGGAGATGTGGAGGACAAGGTGTGTGGGAAGGGCTGGAGGGCTGTGGAGCTTCCGTGTCCTCTCCAAGTGTGCCACTCTCCCAGCACCCCCACCCCCCAGCACTGGGACTTTATGGAGGCTTCATCATGTAGGCACGATCAATTATTAACTCCATTTCCAGCCCCTCTCTGGACAATGAGGGGTGGAGCTAAAAATTCCAAGTTTTTAATCACCATTTGGTCTTTCTGGTGACCAGCTCCCATCCAGAAGCCCACTAAGAAACAATGGTCTCATTACAACAAGACACCCGGAAAATCCCAAGAGATTTAGGAGCTCTTATGTCAGGAAATATCAGACCAAATATTAGCACAAAATTTGCTCCTTGTGCTCTTATCACTTAGGAAATTACAGGGGTTTAGGAGCTCTGTGCCAGGAACTGGGAGCAAAGACCAATATATTTTTTCTATTATTTTACATATGCCAAAGTAAGTTTCAAATATATTAGAACATTAAAGGTGTTTAAAGGAGGGGCGCCAGGGTGGCTCTCTCGGTTAAGCATTTGACTCTTGGTTTCAACTCAGATCATGGTCTCACGGTTGTGAGCTGAGTCTGCTTGAGATTCTCTCTCCCTCTCCCTCCCTCCTTCCCCCCCCCGCCCCCCCCATTTGAAGGCAAGCTCGCTCCCTCTCTCTAAAATAAATAAAATCCTTTTTAAAAAGTGCTTAAAGGATGAAAAAAATAAAGGTAAACGCTTTTATAAATGTGGAGTGCTAAAATAAGCTATAAAGGAAGCAGGGTGGGGAAAGATACATGTGTAAATATCTGCTTAGCAAAAAATTACATTTAAATGACAAAAGGCTGGGAAACATTTGCAACTCAGGTGTCAAAATGGGTTTATTATACTTGATACATAAGGAACTCCTAGAAACCACTAGAAATAAGATAAATACTCCAGGAGAGAAAATGGGCAAAAGACCTGAACAGGCAAAACAAAAAATATAAATGGTCAGTAATCATGTGAAAAGATGTTCAATTTCCTTAATAATCAAAGAAATCTAAAAGCAGTAAGATACTACTTACTGACTTTAAAACTGGGAAAGATTTAAAAAAAACAGGAAAATACACAATGCTGGCAACAGCACAGGAAATCAACATACTTTGGTCCTACTAATGTCCTAGTACAAACTACCACAATCCTTTCAAGTTTGTTGATATGCATCAAAACCTTTAAAAAAAATGTAAACCCATTGATCCAACAATTCCACTCCTAGGAATTTATCCTGAGGAAAGCAGATAAAAGATATATGTAAAACAAGGTTATTATACATAATATTAAAAATGTGAAGATAATCTAAACATCCAGTTGGGGTCTGAGTAAATAAGACCTCTACAAAATAAAACAGTAATGCTATTATTAAAAATTAAGTTGTAAAAGTATGTTTCTATTGCTTTAGAAATACACTCAGGGGGCGCCTGGGTGGCACAGCGGTTAAGCATCTGCCTTCGGCTCAGGGCGTGATCCCGGCGTTCTGGGATCGAGCCCCACATCGGGCTCCTCCACTATGAGCCTGCTCCTTCCTCTCCCACTCCCCCTGCTTGTGTTCCCTCTCTCGCTGGCTGTCTCTATCTCTGTCAAATAAATAAATAAAATCTTTAAAAAAAAAAAAAAAGAAATACACTCAGGACATACTATTATAAAACCATAAGCCATATGTGTATACATATACATATGCTCAGCAAAATGCCTACAAGGATATGGATGACCAGTGCTTACATCTGCAGTGTGGGACAATTTTCATTTTTACATTCTTCATGTTTCTCACTATTTTCTCATTTCTCTACTACGACTATGTATTACTTGTGTAATAACAAGTTTTTATAACTTTAAGTGAGCCAACTAAGAAACCTTATAAATTATATATTTAATAGAAAAGGGATAACTGATGACACTAAAAATTATCTTAAAGAAATTAACTTGTTTTAATCCTTACATATTTTTGGTAAGGTAGAACAGAATAATACAATGTGAGTCTAAAAACCTAAGTTCTAATTATGGCTCTATTACTAGCTACCTGGTCCTCAGAAAATTATTTAACTTCTATCTTGGATTTCTCATGCATTAAATGAGGATGATTGTAAAAATCCAATAATAAATGTACAGCCGTTTTAAGAAGACATCAAATGTTATCTTTGAGTCCCTAGGATTACTTTGAGCCCCCAGTATTATTCCATAATAATGGTATTAGATATCCAGTTATTTGTAATTTAAGAATACAAAGATGAGTTAATTATGATTTGATTATTCCATTTATCAAATGAACCATGACATAAATATCTAATAACCAGATGAACACTCTCTCAGAAATAAAAAATTACCAACAATCATACATGTAAACATTATTTTGTCTTGGTTCAAAGTCCAACTTCTATAGTTTATTAACAGACTACAGAATTCGCTATGTGAAAAAACAAGTTCACTTCTCATCTGTGCAGAGAAACAAGTTTCTAATTTTAATAGTGGGACAGTTAAGGTGATACTACTCTTTCCATGACCTTCTTTTCCATTCCTCTCCCTCCTCTTTCCAATTTCATTCCAACTAAAAAAGAACCAGAGAAGTTCAGTAGTGAAGATTCTTGACACTGACTCTGCATGTGTCATAACAGCTAACCTGACAGCACACAGCTGCCTGCTCTGCCTTAATCCTCCCAACTGTCTGTCATTCATCTATGCGTTAGAAACAAAGTATTTGTGCCCAGTTGGAATTTTTCACTTAGAAAAAAATACTGGCATTCAGCTAAGTCAGTGTAATTTATCACTGTATAATATATACAAACAGGTCAAAATGTTTCACACAAAACAACCTCAATGCTATATATGGATGGATTTTCATCCACTATAAGTATCAAAAGTCACTTAGTGTGAAATCTTATTCTTGTACCTATCCTTCCCTCCAAGTACTAATAATTTGTGACTACCATATCATGCTGTCAAAACAAGAAAAGGAATAAAATGAAGAAGCGCCAGAGCCTTGTGCTGGAAGACATAAACAAGGTTATCTTGTACGTCTGTGTTAGAAAACCTTCTGCTCAGGCATTCAGGTATCTTTGGCAAACCTGTTACTCATTACCCACATTTGTGGGAATCCTGTCCTACCATCCTAAGGTTGCCTGGGGCCGCCTCAATGAAAATGTACTTCCCCTGTGAAGTGCAAACCCAGTAACTAGCCACATCGTCCACTGGTAATTGTGGGGAGAAGATACAGGGCTGAGACTGGAGCCGGGAATTGTACAACAGAATCATTTCAGGATCACTGAAATCTGCAGTATAGCAAACATGCCTACGTACAAAATAAGACTATCACAATATCATTTTCAAATTCTTTTTTTTTTTTTTTAAAGATTTTATTTATTTATTCGACAGAGATAGAGGCAGCCAGCGAGAGAGGGAACACAAGCAGGGGGAGTGGAAGAGGAAGAAGCAGGCTCATAGCGGAAGAGCCTGATGTGGGGCTCGATCCCATAACGCCAGGATCACACCCTGAGCCGAAGGCAGACGCTTAACCGCTGTGCCACCCAGGCGCCCCCATTTTCAAATTCTAACAGACTCTTTGTCCATATATGATTCCTCAATATGCTTCTGGCTTATTATGTAGTGTAATTTTACAGTCAGGGAGTTAATAAAATAAAAAGTACTAGAGGTTCCCTGTCATTTTCATTACCAATTTTTCTGCTTTAGATTTCCATTTTTCTTCCCTTAAGAAGTTAGCAAAGAAATACTTGAAGAACACTTTCTTGGTTAAACTCTTACAAGCTTCTTTATGTATCACTCAGCATGAGAAATGCCATGAGGTCAAGGCCTCTTACGTAACATCCCATCACCTCCGTTAAAGGAACCATGCTGGATCAATGGTACCAATGCTTCATCACTAAAACAGAACAACTAGGCCTGACCAGCGTAAGGGGCCAGGACACTGTTGTGGTTTGCTTAGCAGCTTCTTGGAGTTAAGGGCTTGGTGTCAGAGGGTCTCCCAAATAAGAGCTTGTCTTTTGTGCTGCCATCCATGGCTAGAGAAAATAAGAGACCCCAGAGAAAAATAAAAGGGTGCTCCAAACACAATTCTATCACCACAATGTGGTCTTTAGAAAGACTTGCAGCTGGGTTGTCTAAGAAGATGGCTATTAGGGAAGAGAACTATGGAGCTGGAAAGGACATTCTCACACACGTATCTGAAAATGTGATTCAATGGCATAAAAATGGAGACTACATTTGGTGCTGTCTGTACCCCTCTTTCCTTTTCCTTCATGGTTATGCAAAGTATTGCTCAAAAAAGAGCCAACCCAGGTCTCGGGTCAAGGAGTGCAGTCCAGTCCTCCCACTACATCACATTCACAGCATCCTCACAATTCTCTTAGGGTTTCCTTCAGACTACCATCAAACTAAAGCCACCCAGGACTCCTCTCACGTGACTTTGGAATACAGACCCCCCCGCGGAGGTCTGATGATACAAGGTATCACTTTATTTGAAAGTGAGCCAACAAATCCCAGGACTGGTGGTTTGTGATCCTACCCTGCCATCTGATGACAGAGTCAGCTCACAGGAGATAATGATTCACATTATTGTGACTCCAAATAAGATGTCTGGAAAGTCAAAGCATATAACCATGAGATATGACCCAACTTCTGCAGACCTTTACTTTATCTTGGTGTATTCTCTGGCAGTCTTCAATCATGATTACGACGCGCTTGAATCCTGCTCCTTCTGCTCTAAGTGTATATCTTGCTATAGGATATTGTAATGTGTGGTTTACAGAAGAAAAACTAGACAGAAACATTTGCCAAAAAAGCTGAAACGCGTAGTAAAGGGTTAGTATTTCTAGCCTATGACAGTCATCCCACAGCTACCATGCAGGACCTGAGATACTCATGCTCCCTCCGTCATCTTTTTTCTCTGCCTCACTCTATTCTTCTTACGTCTACACCTTAGACCGACCAACCTATGAAACTTGATCAGTTCCACTGGTTTAAACCTCAGAGTATATTAGACTGCTGACCCCTACTAGTGTCAAGCATTATTTTAATGATGGTAATTACAGAACCCTAGAACAAAACAAGACTGAAGTTCAGGACAGGTTCTGTTAACAAGTGCAAAATCTGACAATATAAACCTGTACACAATCAGCTTACCATTGACGTTAACCAGTGAGAGAATATGATCCTGGTGATCAAGGAGGCGCTTAATTTCAAGAATATCCCATTCTAGTGATTCTTCTGTGGGTGCTACCAGCTGGAAAATTACTAAATGAAAATATAGAATTTTATTCACATGGTCAAAGAAGACAGAATTCTGTTTCTGCTCAAAAAGCTAGCATTTCATTAAGTGAGAAAGATCTAAAATACTGAAAGACCCATCTCCAAAAATCCCAAGTGAGTGTGTCTTTACAACTCTTCCTTTATTAAAACTCTTCTAAACGCAGAAGTCTCCATCCTATCTAGGGCTTCAGGGCAAGTCTGGCTATCCCGCCTCCCTCTCTCCTTGGTCAGTGGACTAGTCCACAACCTAGAATCATCTCCATCATCAGTTTTCTCTACTCATGTTCTCAGGTCAGTAAGCACCACTACAAAATAAGCAACAAATTCACGTTTAACTTCACCTTAGTGAAGACTTTAAGCTGCTAATAATTTAACTTTTCTTGATACTTAGGCATACACTATTGAATTATAAATTGAGAACACGCCTTATAGTTTTTGTGTGTCAGATATTCAATGTGTTCCTTTAGTATATTTTTGACTATAATAGATGTTCAGTGCATTGCTTTATTCATTATCTAACTTTAACAAATACTTTTATTTACACTTGTATAAATCCTAACTTTAATCAATACAGAAAACCCAAAAATCAAATCAACGGGAATGATTCTATCAATATTTACTAAACATCTATTATGTTCTAGCAACTTAGACATCAAATGTGAGGAAGGCCCAGTCACTGCCCTGAAG
This sequence comes from Ursus arctos, assembly GCF_023065955.2. NCBI lineage: Eukaryota > Metazoa > Chordata > Mammalia > Carnivora > Ursidae > Ursus > Ursus arctos. The sequence goes on from NW_026623067.1 coordinate 61,329,624, forward strand.
TACAGTCTAGAGCGGGAGTGAGACTCATAAACAAGCTTAGGATCAATGTATTAAGCACTATAGATAAGCCACTGTACCCCGTGCTATGGATGCTCACGGATCACGATGACTGATACCTGAGAAGTGGGAAGGTCTCAGAAGTCATTTCCTTTCCATGTGGTGGCTAATTACTAACATCTCTCTTCTTTCTCACATTCCTCTCCGGAAAACAGGTCATACCATATTTCCTTTTCTGTCTCTGGACAATATGTTACCAACTGACAAATCTCTAGCCAAGTTATTTCATCCTGACAACCATTCACATTCAAACTATGGCTGTCAAAAGGAGGACTTTCAGTAAATACAAAGGGAACGCCTCCTGAGACCTACCAAAGTTGTGTAAAAATTCTACTTGTAGTTGGAAGACTACTAAGTCACCTTGAGATTGGGACTGCGGAACAACAGGCAATGTACTATTTAATCAAACTTACACAAATAATAACCTGAAATACTGACAAAAAAAGGAAACCTACCAAGTAGGTTTCTACAAACTACCAAGTACTAAATATAATGTGAAACTGTTCAGTGAATCCATAATGGCTGCTACAGACAAGTAGTTACAGGGTCACCTATGTAATAACTTCAAGGAAATAAAACAAATATAAATTAGATCCAAGGACAAAAGGCAAGCAATAGTCGATTCTAAAAAATGGCTAAGAAAAAATAGCCTGGTCTTCTAAACCAAGATGAAGTCTCTGAGCTGACAGCCTTGCTTAGCTAGCAAAGCCTCAGTCACTGAAACACACGGTGCACTCAGAAATGTTATCACCTATTGAGGGGTGCCTGGGTGGCTCAGTCGGTTAAGCATCCACCTCTTGGTTTCAGCTCAGGTCATGATCTCAGGGTCGTGGGATCCAGCCCTGAACTGGGCTCTGCACTCAGTGCGGAGTCTGCTTGATTCTCTCCCTCTCCCTGCCCCTCTGCGCCCCACCCCCCGCCTCGTGCACACACGCAATAAATAAATAAAATCTTAAAAAAAAAATACAGAAAGAAATTATATTTCCTGTTGAAAGGAGCATGCCCTCACACAGAAAAAGAGAAATTGGTATGGACCATCTAAAACCAAGAACATGGGCACAACCTGGGTCTTGGAAATAGAAAAGATACTCTATGAGAATGAAATTTATTTTTATTTTTTACTTATTTATTTATTTAAGTAGGCTCCATACCCAGCGTGGAGCCCAACGCAGGGCTTGAACTCATGACGCTGAGATCAAGACCTGAGTTGAGATCAAGAGTCGGAGGCTTAACCAACTGAGTCACCCAGATGTCCCTGAAATTTCTTTTTATATAAGGAAAAATGGCACTGTATTTTCTGATAAAACAAAACGCAGAACCTTATTTTTAAGATTACATATTTTTTACAACTTATTTTCTGAATAAAACCCACTTTAATTCCTTCCCTTTTTTAAGATGATATTCTAACTTCCAATGAGGCATTACTGTTGTTTTTATTACTGTCAATGAACTGACTCAATTAGTCATCCATTCAATAAAAATCTCTCATTTGTTAACAGAAAGATGAATAAAAATCTCTAGTGGTCAAGGAGCTCACATTCTGAAGGGGAGGGGCAAGGAGAGAACGAAAAAGTAAACAAAAGTATTTTTTTATTTTTTAAAATATTTATTTAATATTTATTTATTTAAGTAATCTCTACACCCCAAGATCAAGAGTCATACGCTCTTCTGACTGAGCCAGTCAGGCAGCTGCCAAAAGTCTTTTTTTAAGTAGTAAGCAAAGTGCGCCTTGGTGGCTCAATCGACTCTTCATTTCAGCTCAAGTCATGATCTCAAGGCTGTGAGACTGAGCCCTCTCCCTCTCCCTCCGCCCCTCCTTACCTCTCTCTAAAAAAAATTAAAATAAAAAATAAAGTAGTAAGTGAAATGACATATACGGGATTATGAGAATACAGAGGAAAAACTTCTGAGAGCAGAAACTTTTGAGAGCAGAGATTATTAGGTAAGCAAGCCTTCATCTTCAAAAAAAAAAGTCATATTGGAGCTGAGCTGTTAAAAAGTAAGTAGGAATTAGCAACATCAAAGCGGGCAATGAGTAGGAGGAAAAGCCCTGATACAGACTGACAGGAGAAGCGAAGGCACAGAGGTGAGAAACAGCTCAGGTAGGAACCGCAGGCAATTCAGTGTTGACGAACATGTGATACAGTAAAGGAGGCAGGAGGAAGAGGACAAAGGGTTCCATCTGACATGTTGAAAAGTCTAGACTTTATCTTACTGGTGTCTCACACCGGTCCTCTAGGGCAAAGATTTCATTCGTCTAGGGCAAAAATGAGAAAAAAGGGTCACATAAGTTTTGTATGAAACTAAATATTTCAATTTAAAGTCCTATTCTTTGCTGAGATTATGTTCTTCACACTTTTTTGTTAAAAAATAATTTTACAAAATGAGGGTGGTAAATGATAGTTTTTTGGTTTTGTTTTTAATGTTTTTACTAAGCAAAATACAAATCTGGCAACTCTCTGTTGATCTCCAAAAAGCCGAACTCTTGTACTACTAGAAATTTGAAAGTGTAGAAATGACCGCTGTAGGCAATAGAAGCCAATGAAGGTTTTAAGCAGGGGAGTAGCCAGCCTTTTAGACAGAACATCTCTGGCACCTCCTGGAAAATGTTTCTGAGAAGCCCTAAACTAGAGGAGGAAAAGGCACTGGAGAACTACTACAGTAGAGGAGAGGAAAGAAGGTAGGTTAGGAGACTAGCACAAAAGAACAGGCAAGAGGGGAGAGATGAGAGCCTGAACAGAGCAACAGCAGTGAGACAGAAAGAAGAGGCTCAAAATTAGCAGTCCTCAAAATATGGCCCCCAGCCAGCAACCTCAGCAGCACCAAAGTACCCGTTAGAAATGCAGAAGCTCAGGCCCCACTCCAAACCTACTGAATTAGAAACTCTAGGGATATGACCCAGTAATTGGTGTTTTTAGCAAGCACTCCAGGTCATTTTAACGCACAGTAAAAGCTGAGAACCACTGAGTTAGGTAGCAAATCAGCAAAACTCAAAGTGACTGGCTGGCTCCAAGAGGAGAAAGGCAGGGAAAAGCTAGGCAAGGTTTCCAGCTCCATCAAAAATATGGGAAAACTAAATTTCTGCAAGGAGAAGAAAAAACTAAACACAGAATTATCATATCTTTCTAAACTATGGAAAGAAAGGTATGCACAGGGCCCAGAAAATTAGTTCTCTGACATGATTACATGTGAAAGGTCAGTTGAAGAAAGACAAACTTGGCTGCAAAGCAATGGAGGCTGCAAACAGCACTGAATAAATGATAAATAATTCGCTCAGGTTGTACTGGCATTTGCAAGTCTCAGGTCTGGTCTGTGGAAAAAATAGCACAAGCAACATCAAATGCCCACATAAGAAAAATTCTTTTAGAAAAAAGCAGCCTTCAAACAGCAAGCTTACTTTATCACTTCTCAGCACCCAAATTCCATTCAAAAGGCAGTGGGAACAAAAGGGTTTTTTTCACTCTGGGCTCCCCAGCAGTAAAAGAGCCATCGGTCAACAGTTAAGTGGCCCTCAAATACATGTTTATAATCAAGTAATACATTTACAAAGTTCCTCTTGCTACCCTCTTCCCTCTGCTCTGAAGGAAACGATATAAAGTCCTCCCAAGAAAACGGGCCCCACTCTAGCTTCCAGAGGCAAAAACGCCATAGTGGCTGCCTTAGCGAATTCCCACGAAGACTGTCCTCCAACCATCCAACTCAAGTTTTTAGTTTCCAGAATGCTGATAGCTGCTTTATGTGGTTAAAATGTCTGCTAAGTGTATGACTATGGATCAGCAGCAGAGAGGACTACGGGATGTAAACAGCCTTCTCTACCATCAGACATGTAGGGTTATCCTGCCCCCATTTGGCTAAGTTAGATCAAGCACAGAACAAAAACCCGCTAGTGGCTTGAATGTCTCAGTCTCCACATCAGTTCAACAATCGGCAGGAGGCCAACACTGGGGCAGGGGCAGATGTCCCTTAAATTAAAAACTTACGTGTCTTTCCAAAATGTGTATACAAGTCTAGTTTTAAATTTTTTAAAAAAGAAATAAAAGCAAAAGAGTCCTACTCACTCAGTTCTTTGCCAACTGCTGCCACAACACAGTTCTTAGGTATCTCAATCAAAGCACTGATCCCTTAAAAAATATATAAAACAAAGGTCAAATTATATTCTTCCAGGATGACATCAAAAATAAAAACATTCTCAGATTCATGTCAGTCATTTCCCATAAAAGGGGTGGTAACAACAAAGGTGACAGTTTGCTACACCACATTTCCATGCTTACCTACACATGGAAAATGATTCTGTGAAAACTATGTGAGACCTAAAGAAGACACTGACTTACTAAGGGCAAGACATGCTCTTTGAACATTTTTACCAACGTGGTCAACTTTTTTACCAGGAATCCCTTAAGATAATCACCATTATTGATGTGGTCTTGGGATATCGGTGAGGTTAGGTTCACTCGGGTGGAGTCTGGAGCCGATGACCAAGAAAGAATTCTGGAGACGTCTTTGGTGCAAAATGGTGGTTTCTTAAAGCACAGGGACAGGGCTCCTGGGCAGAAAGAGCTGCTGCCCCAGGTTGTGACGGGTGGCTGATTATATACTATGGGGTTGGGGGAGGTAAGGAAAGGGAGGTTTCAAAGGGATTTTCATATGTTAAAGACAACTCACATGATACCTGAGACCTTGCTATTGTCAAGTTAAGGTTGTTTTTTCCTCTAACAAGGTGTTAACATGAAGATAGTTGGGAACTTCTTGGAGGAACATTAGACTCTGCCTGCTTCAAGTATCTGTCAATGGGCTGCAGACTATAAGGCCCTTTAACTGTGTCTACATTCCCTTCTGAAAGCTAGGCCATTGATAGAAATGCTTTGTTCTTGTAAATTGCTAAGACATTTGTAAAACTGAGGGAGATTCAGGTCCTACAGGACTGTGATCTCCATAAATTAACTATTTGTTTCTTTCCCTTCAGCCAGGACATCCCATTGGGGGGGGGGGGTGTGAGGTGTCAGCTTCTGCTTTGTCTTCAGCTTGCCTTCTGTTCCCTCATCATTACCATTTACAAGATGGCTAGCTCAAGTAAGATGTAAAGTTGGCATTTTTCTCAATGTAAATTTAAAAAGCCTGAACAGGCTCCCTGGCAGTAAATGAGTTAAGTCACAACAGTGAAGAGCTAAGAACACGGCCCTCAAATAGCATGTTTATAATTAATTAGTACCTTCACAAAATTCCTTGTATTACTGGAAGAGTAAGAGAGTTCGGAGTATCTTTTTATAACTAAATCATGAAACGATTTTAGGGTAACCTTAACTTCTGTAAAGACGTTACAATTATAACTTTGTCAGCAAGATTTAAAGAATTGATATATCAGATTCAGAACTACCACAAGGTGGTAAAAAAAAAAAAAACTTATTAAATTTTCCATTATGAAATATATGTAATTTAGATCTATATACACATATACACAAACACATAAATATATATGTAATTTAAAACATACAAATTTGGAAAATATTCTACTCGTTTGCTTTAACTTCCCACCCATCAAAAAACTGGCACTCTGGGGATATGGGGAATATTTCTAACCTAAATCTTTTCTCCATGTAGGGCTGTTTTGACAGTATGCTTTGTACTTTTCCATGTTCAAGGAGGTGGGGATAGTGGAGGAGGAGAGAGGGGGAGCAGCGGTACAAGCTAAAGAAGCGGAGGAGACAGGAGAGCAGGTGAGGGAGTAGCAAGAGGAGAATTCTAGATACAGAAAACAGCTTGTTAAAACAATGTCACAGGAATAAAAGGTACAGCACAAGGAATACAGTCAACGGTATTAAATAACACCGTACAGTGGCAGATGGTAGCTACACTTGTAGTGAGTACAGTATAACATACAATTGTTGAATCACTAGGTTATACACCTGAAACTAATGTAACATTGTGTCAACTGTACTCGAATAAAAAAAAGTTTCTCAAATAACGAAAATTCCGGGAACTCAGCAATCTAGAAGTAGCAATTTAATACACAAATCACAGAACAAGCTGCTGGAAAAGGAAGATATCCTGTGTTCTAGGCCAAGGTTCTTTCCACTGCATTGTACTAGGACTATCTTTGCTTATTTCCAAGTACAGAATAACTGCCTCCAGGCGCCCTGCTAACCTTAAATCAAGCCAGACTTATGAAAGGAGCTTCCTGAGCTAAAGGTCTAAGAGCATTGCTAATTCAACGGCATCCTGTAATTTGGAAAACCCAAATCACAGAAGGCTCACCAATGGTTACCTGTGGTCTTCTCAAAGCTTTCTAAAAGATTTTCTCAAAGGTTTCCACTATGTCTTGAGACACTGATAAATAGGGCAATACTGTGATTACCTGGCAGTACTCAAAGGTAACTTGCAAAAGAAAGGGAGACTACAATAATAGGTAGTTCCTTACATTAACATGTAAAACATTCTTGTTAGCCCTGCTTTCAGTATCTCACAACAGAGTTACTAATAATTCATGGAATAAAATTCAGAGGTAGCCACAAGCTAGTGTAAGAAACACAAAGGAAAATATACATGTAAATAAATAGAACTCATGATAATAGTGATGAGGGAACAGAGGGCAAGCTGAGGACAGGGCAGAGGCTGACACCCTGCAACCCGCCCCCCCAATGGGATGTCCCCAGGCACTCCTGGCTGCCCAAAAGCTAAGGAAAAGAAAAACAAATGGTTAACTAAAAGAGATCACAATCCTGCAAGACCTGAGTCTCCCTCAGTTTATACGTCCTAGTGATTTACAAGGAAGAAGCTTTCTTATCAATAGCCTAACTTCCAGAGACCCATAATTCAGTTTCCTGAAGCCCTAACATTACCATCCCCTCCATAAAATTGAGGGATGCTGAGGCAGAAGGAAATGTAAATAAAACGGAATTTCTTTTAAACCTGCAGCCCATTGACAAGGACATGTGATAGGAGGAAAGTAACATTCTCCCCGGAAGCTCCCAAGGAAGCTCCCAATTATCGTACTGTTAACACCTTCTAGAGGGCTCAACAACCTTAACTTGACAATAGCAAGGCCTCCAGTATCCTGCAAGTCTTCTTTAACATATGAAAGTACTTTCTCAACCTCCCTTTTTCCTTACCTCCCTCAACCCCATGTTATATAATCAGCCACCCCTCACAACCCCAGGGCAGCAGCTCTTTCTGCCCACAGGTCCTGTCCCCGAGCTTTAATAAACCACCAATTTTGCACCAAAGACGCCTCAAGAATTCTTTCTTGGTCATCGGCTCTGGACTCTACCCCACTGAACCTCACCTATATCCCACAACCTCATCAATAAGAAATATGAGGGGCGCCTGGGTGGCACAGCGGTTAAGCGTCTGCCTTTGGCTCAGGGCGTGATCCCGGCGTTATGGGATCGAGCCCCACATCAGGCTCCTCCGCTAGGAGCCTGCTTCTTCCTCTCCCACTCCCCCTGCTTGTGTTCCCTCTCTCGCTGGCTGTCTCTATCTCTGTCAAATAAATAAATAAAATCTTTAAAAAAAAATAGGAAATATGAAAATACAATCTAGGTATCACCAAGATTACTATTGATCAAACATTCAGTGGAGAGGTAAAATTGTAAATCCTTGAACGGTATGGATTTAGTTTTGCTAAGACATCACGTTAGTTTTCTGACATTTTATAGTATCTATGTGGAGATGAGTTAGTTCCAATTACAAACTGTAAATTCAATTCACAGGGCTCCTGCTACCTTTAAGACATCAATATGCTTAATAATGTTCTTTCTACACTGTCCATGGGTGTATCTGATAACTTTCAGAAACATAGTTAACAGTATATCACATGACTTCAAAGTTATTACTCAAATTCACTCATTTATACTTAAATATTTTTGCTCTGAACGGTTTTTAATTTTATTTTTTAAGATCCTTGGTATCAGAAGTCAAAACTGATTTTCTTCTGTTAAAACTAAAAGTATCAACCAAATTCTGAGAAAAAAGAATTTTATTAGTAAGTTTGCAAAATGTATGAACTTCATAGCAAAACCAATTATAAAATGAAGTCATCCTTTGGAATCTATTCAAAGTCCAATAGCCCCACAAATAAAGAAGGAAATGCTATTATAAAGTCAGAAAGGTTTAATTCCACATGTCAATGTGCTCATCAAACTCAGTTTAGGAACAGAGCCCAAGAGCATAAATGATAAGGTTTTTCTTGACCACTTTTGAGAAATGCTGTAGAAGGGGAGGGAAGGCCAGAGGGGGAGGGTCTTCTCCCTCCAATTTGGGATGGAAAAATATTTTACACAACCATGAACCTGAGTTGGAGAAATACGGTTACAGGATATAGTCAGAATTGAAAAGAAAAATCCCCTATATTAGCCTCTGTATTCATGGAAAGCCTCTTGGAACATTCATTGTCTTTTAAGGCCTATCAATCATGGTTCATAATTACTTTAATTTGTTTTCTTACCTGTATCAGAAAGGTGACTGGTCTTACACAGGAGATCTAATTTTTGGTTCCACACACATAAGTCATTCCCACCAGAGAGCCAAACATCTAGTCTCTGAAGAACAATTAAACACTGCAAAATTCATGCAAAATGTAAATCAGTTTAGAATTTCAAGCATTCACTGGTGGTTTTCAAATATATCCACAAGTTCTTTTCTCCTATTCTCTTAAGGGGTGAAGCTTAAGTGTCCCACCCTTGAATGCGGGCTCTCCTAACTGACTAGCTTCTAACAAACAGAATGTGGCAGAAGGGATGGTATGTGGTTATAAGACTAAGTCATAAAAGACATGGTGGCTTCCTCCTAGCTCTCTCTTGGATCACTCGCTCTAGGGCGAACACATCCAAGCAGCCATATGGAGAAAGATGCACGTGCAAAACAGTGAGACCTCTGGACAATAGGCAGCACTACTTTACCAAGCACGTGAGTCCCCTAGGAATCTCCAATCCCAGTCAAGCCTTCAGATAACAGCAACTTCATAATACACACTGAACCACAACTACTTAGCTAAGCTGCTCTTTATTTCTGACCACAAATACTGTGAGGTAATATTTATTGTTTTAAGCAACTAAGTTTTGAAGGAATTTGATACTCAGTAATAGATAATTAATACACAAGGCTTAAATAAACTTCCTTTAAAAATAAAATTGGAAATATGACCTTAGTTCTTATGTAATTCTCAAATTAATATCTCCTAATCCTTAACTTAGGAAAATGAGTGTTTCAAGTCTCTAGAAGTGCTTTACCTTGAATAGTACTTTAAAGTCCACATCTTTAATTGTACTCTGCCCACCCATGACTCTGAGTGAGCACAAGAGTAAGAGTGACAGAGAAGAATAAAAAAGAAAAGGAAAAGGTCTGGTAGTCTTGTCTAGGCAGAGGGTGGGGCTGCTTTTAAAGCTGTTGGAATAAAAAGTGTTGAAAATAATGCATTTATATTTCAAGAGTTCCTAACCTAATTTTTGAATGTTTAATATATCAGTACTTTGTTCCTTTTTTTGCCAAATAATATTCCACTGTATGGGCACAGCACATTTGTCCATTCTCAGTTGGAGGACATTTAGGTTATTTTTGTATTATGTATAGAGCTGCCGTGAACATTCCCGTACAAGTTTTTGTGTGGACATACATCTTCATTTCTCTTGACAATGAAATAGGAACACTTAGGAGCGAGATTGTTAGGCCAAATGATAACTCTTTTTAACATTCTGATGAACAAACAACTTTCAAGGTGGCTATACCATTTTACAATTCCAGCAGCAACATATGAAGGTTCCATTGTCTCCTTATCAACACTTGTTATTACCTGTCTTAGATATTAGCCATCTAGTGTATATGAAATAGTACTGCGTTATGATTTGCACTTGCACCTCTCTAATACCTAATGATGCTGAGCTTCTTTTCACATGCTTTTGGCCATCTGCATATATTCTTTGGAGAAATATCTTTCACATTATTTTTAATTGGACTGTCTTTTTATTGCTGAATCTTAAGAGTTCTTCACATATTCTCTTAAAATTTTGGGGGGGGGGGGAAGCCTGCAGGGATTTTGGTGGAGACTGTGTCCAATGTGCAGATCATTTTGGGGAGTGCTGCAATCTTAACAATATTAAATCTGATCCATGAATATGGAATGACTTTCCATTTCCTTAGATTGTCTTTAGTTTCTTTCAAAAAATGTTTTGTAGTTATTCATGTGCAACTCTCATTTCTTCCTTAAATTTATTTCTATGTATTTTATTCTTTTGGATGCTACCATGAATTCATTTCATTTTCTTAGTTTTTCTTAATTTTTTTTCTTAATTTCATTTTTGGATATTCATTGCTAGTATATAGGAATACAGTTAATTTTGTATACCGATATTGTATACTGAAACCTTGCTAAATTTGTTTATTAGTTCTAATTGTTTTGGCTATGAATTTAAGATTTAGTATATAGATCATGTCACTTGTAAATACAGTTTTATTTCTTCCTTTTCAATATGGACACCTTTTATTTCTTTTTTATTGCCGATAACACTGAACAGTGCCATCCTTGTCTTCTTCCTGATCTCATGGGAAAAAGTATCCAGTTAGTCTTTCACCATTAATATGATGTTAGCTTTGGGGTTTTCACAAATGTCCTTTATTACACTGAGGAAGTTCTCATCTATTCTTAGTTTATTGACTATTTTTACCATGAGAGGGTGCTGAAGTCTGCAAAATGCTTTCTCTGCATCTACTCAGATGATCATGTTTTTTGTCCTTTATTCTTACTACGGTATATTACAGTTATTGATTTTTCAGATGTTAAACTGAGATAAGTCTTATTTGATCATGGTGTATAATCCTCTTTATATGTTGTTGATTTGGCTTGCTAGTATTTCTTTAAGGATGATATACTTCTTTTGGCACTTAACATCTTATTAGAATTTTCCAAACTCCTTATGAATTCTCTGAAATACCATTTTTAGCATATGTATCTACTGCAATTTAAGTAAGACATTTAGGATACTGTCAATCATCCATTTATAAAATATATCTTCAGTAGACATTTCTGTTCATAAATCTCTAAGTTTTTATTATTATTATTATTATTATTATTATTATTATTTCCTTTAAAGAGTTTTCTGTAAGTAGAATCTCTGGGTCAATTCATGTAATCATTTTACAATTTTCATTAATAATGTCAAACTGCCTTCTAGGAATACCATCAATTTATACTCTCACCAACAATAAAAATGCCAACTTCACCATTTCCTTGCTAATACAAACCTTTATGAAAACTTTACTAGCTAAAAAAAATAATATTTCTCACATTAGGGATCTGAATTTGATAAATTATCTCTTCAAGACGAACTGAACCACTGAAATAAAATGAGTGAAATACTATTTTTAACAATGTCTTATGTGACACATGATCACAGCAGGAGTAAATACAACCATCTAACTAACATTATAACTTCTTTAAAACATACTTTGACCATACTGCAAGAAGATACCTCTTAATGATCAGTTCCTATTAATAGCTCACCAAAGGAATTTGTCCAAAATACACCAAACTTTTTCTCCTGTTCCTAGTCCCTATTTCTTCAATTCATGTATTTTCATTTGAAACCTTATGAACTCTGTCAAACAGCAAGAATATTTTTTAAGGAATTTCAAAACAGCATCTTTTCAGATCGAATAAAGCATAGACATTTTCATCAAATCAATACTTTAATAACTTCCTCAAAGACAGTCCACTGTTAAATTGGATACAAGCATTTCTGGGCACTTTCTTCCCCTGAAACTACTAAATTGATAATAAGAATAGCAATAGTAGCATCAGATGGCTACCACAGACGCTGCCTTTTAGGAAAAAAATCAAATACCTCCATTACTGGTACAGAGCAATTCTTTCTACATTAAAAAAAGTGTTCGCTCCAATATAAAGACAAATTATCTTTAAAACAAATAAGGAAACATCGTATTTTACAAGACTCTTTCCCCAAACTTGGTGACATTATTGAAAAACAGTGGCACTTTCTTAAGAACATCCAAGGTAATTTCTTCTGTAGGAATCAAAGTAACCAAGTCCTCTCCAACTTGGGGCAGAGTTCCTATCATGTAATAAGCTCCAATTAATATTTGTTTGTAAAATGAATGAACCTAATAGTAGCAGCCAGTTAGCCACATGACATTTCTTTAGAACTAAGTAACTGATTTGTCTCATCTTTATGACTTTATAAAAAGCAGAGATTGAGGGACAAATAAATCCATGTTTTTAGCTCAAAGTACAAAAAACCCCAGACTAGCTACTGGTATAGTCATTCTGCAAGTAACATCTCTTCCTAGAATGACCTACAAGAAACATACTATCCTTTTCCTTATGTTGCTATATATTCAACCCTTGATCTAATTTCAAATTCAAACATTCTAACATTTAATATACAAGCTCTCACAAATCCAGTCTTAGAAGAATCAAATGACTGTAGGTATGTGTAGAAGAAATAATTCTTAAAACCAACAAAAGTAATTTCATCTAACTTATTAAACATTTTTTCTGAGACAAAAACATTATTACCATAAAATAACAACTTAAGATTTTACCTTTACAGTAGACTGGAAGCAGGATACCTTCTGAACTTGTCTGCCAGTATCACAATCCCATAACTACACTTACGTTAAGAAATAATTTCTAAACAGAACATTAAAATCTCAATTAGGAGATAACTTTTCTAACAATTAAATTACAAATGTTACACACTCAGAAAAATCTTGAAATAAAGCATAAAATATTTAGCATTTATACTACCACCAAAATTAAATCATACAGTGAATTACAACTTAGCACAGCAAGCTTACAATTTAAACTAAGTTCGAGGCAAATTTTACTATGAAACTATCTGAAAATGTCAACAGAATGAATGGCCTGAATACTGAATATTTATAGACATTAAATGCGTCAAGTGTTTAAATTTTAAGACTTATACTCCAAAATAGTCCACCAAAATCAAATAAACACTGAACATAAAGTATTTATACTGAAAACTATCAACTCCATTAATTCTTACTTGAAACCTCCTTCAACACGCATGGCCTGATTTGCTACTGTTACACTAACTCAAAGAAGCCAGTTACAGCGTATTACTTCTAAGCATATTTAAAATAATTAGAAGACCTCCATTAAGTGTCCGAGCTTAGTCTGACTTAAGGAGCATAATGATTTTCAAATTTTTCACCCCATTTCCTAAGGTCACATATACATTTTACAGTATGTCTGAGCACACATTTTCATACATGCATACAAATATATAAATACATACACACACGTATATGGATAGACTTAAGACTATCACCTGACAAAAATTAAAAATTTATCTTCAACATTTAATTAATGAAGTTTGTTAATAGTGGAGGCTTAAGCAGCCTGGAATTGTTTTTCACAAGAAAATTCAACAAAGAAAATGACTCTATACCATCATTTAAAAGTAAAGTTCATGTGGATATCGTCTCAACTACTTTCTACTATAATAGCAATTTAATAATTGCCTCTAAGCATTATTATAGTACCTCAGGAATGTTCTAATAAAAACAAAGTATTTAAAATTCTTTTTTGGGGGATTATACTGATACTGAAAACAAACAAAAAGCTTAGGTCCTAAAATAATATTTGTCTCAATGGAACAGTAGTAATAGTTATTCCGACTCAAATATGTGTAATACTGCTTATGCAACATTGTCATCACCACAAAATACAGCTTACCGCATGTAAATCTTACCTTCAAATTTTTTCACCTATTGGCAATGTGTCCAGAAATCACTTGAGCTACTGAGCTCATTTAAAGTGTGTTATGGGGCGCCTGGGTGGCTCAGTCAGTTAAGCATCTGCCTTCAGCTCAGGTCATGATCCCAGCGTCCTGGGATCAAGCCCCGTGTCAGGCTCCCTGGTCAGCAGGGGATTCTGCTTCTCCCTCTCCCTCCACCCCTCCCCCTGCTCATGCTAAGGCATGCACTTTCTCTTTCTATAAATAAATAAAATCTTAAAAAAAAAAAAAGTGTATAATAAGGTCTGTTCTGGTTCTGCATAAGCCCAAGAAACACCTACTCCTTTGGGCATACTCTAAAACTTACTTCCTTAATGCTTCAAACTATTTAAACAGAATTCTCAGATAAGCACAGACTATTTAAAGCTAAAATCTGATATCTTTTTTTTAAAAAAAGTAAGATTACAGTTTCAATTAAGTATTTGGCTAAGGCCTTCACAAATCTAACTCCTCATATAAATATTAAAGGCTGAATTTGTTTAAGGAAAGTATTTTATGAAGGCAGTATTAAACAGTGGTTCAGAATTCCGATCCTGCAGTCAGACTGCTTGCCATCTGCGCTCTAATGGCTATATGACCTAGGGCAAGTTATTTAACCTCTCTGTGCCTCTCTTCTTTTCTGGAAATGAGAATAAAAATACTTATTATAAGAATTAAACATGTTAATATATGTAATATGGAATATATGTGTAAACATATGTAATATATGTTAAATAGAACAATGCCTGGCACACATAAGTGCTCTCTCAAAAATTTTACCATTTTGTTAAACCTTAAATTTTTACCTAAAAGTACGGGAGGGGAGAATTTACTCTTTTAAAATTGTTCTTAAATACTAAATATTAAACACTGAGCAGATGGTAATTCACTTTTCTGCCAAGCTCAGTTCAAAAGGTTCTTATGGGTTGGGGCCGTTATATTTCTTTTGCTATTCAATGCTGTACAGACAAAAATGTGAATTATTCTCCAGTCTAACTCATCTTTGTTTTTCTAAATTGAAAAGTGAACTGAGATAAGTACTTTTAAGCCCAAATTCTCCCAAATTCTCCATTTTCTATAACTTGATATAATAGTAACTCTGGAAAGAACAGCTTTAGTCATGGGGTTTCCATCAATAATAAGCCTTTAACCTATTCCAGTCTAATACTTTTCAGATGACTAATACTTTTAAGAAGTGTGTTATGGAGGCTAGAGCAAAATCATTTTTGCTAAAATGAAGGTACAGAGAAGCCCCCAAAGGCTAAAAACTAATAATGTATGTACTAGTCCCTTGGGTCACTATAGCTATTTCACTTTCTTCCAGATTTAAGGATATAATAACTGTTCTATCAGCAGAGGCTGTCAAGATCAGTTGATTTTTTTCTTCACAAGCTTCCAAGGAAGGAAATGTAATAAGAGCTGTTATCTTTTGAGTGTGTCCATTAAGTTCCAGAAGTTTTTCTCCTGTCTGAAATACCAATAAACATTTTAATAGGCTCATATCATATTTATAACCTAAATAACCTTAAATGACAACATTAAGAAGAATCACCATGTAGAAAATACATAATTTCATTTTTAATTACTTAGATGTTATAACTTCAAGCAATCAAATAGAATCTAAATAGTACTGAAAGGGTAGCCATAAATAATTTTAATTATTTTCTAATAGAAAATATTAATTTTTAGCATATTTTATGTGAAAATTTAAAGGAATATTCTTAAAACTATACCGTGTGGTTTTAAGAATTGTGTAAATTAAGCATAAAAATATAAGTAACTAATCTATACGAAAAAAAACAGGGAGTCCTCATTAGCCAAGTATTTGTTATCTAAATCTCCAAAATTAAAATGTCGTTGAAGGAAATAAAAGTTAGCATAACAACTCAATACATATATTGTACATACCCAACAGTAGTTCAACCACTCATAAAGTCAGTCTCAACTCCATGTCTAACACCAACAGCTATCCCTATCTATCCAGTGTCTTCAGCTATCAGTCTCTCACTGACTTTCCCAAGTAGTAAACATATAAAAATCCAATGTAAATATAACGTAAATTGCAAATCCTTCCAAGGTTGCAGGATTTCATGAACGTGGTAAATATAATGTTAAATAACTGCTTTAATCAATGGCAAAGCCATTGAAAAATGAGGACCTGACAGAGTCAGACTAGATAACAATCCAAGCAACAGAAGATAAATGCTTCAAAAGAGAATAATTTGAGTATCAAAAGAATCAGCCTTAAAAATCTGGTGAAGCCTTAAATATTTTTGAAAAAAAATTAGCCTTTTATTACATTGACTATTAAAGTCAAACATAAGAATATCATATTACACTATCGTACAATTTTGAAATAAAAATTCTATCTCCCACAAAAATCAACATTTGATTCATTTTCGGAGTCAGTGCATAGCTGCTGACAAACTTAAAATTTTGTTCAGTAAGATTAAAACTTTCCCTATTATGAAATATTGGTCCCCATTTTAAATGGATTCATCCTAAGTAATCTTTTTCAAGTATT
Organism: Ursus arctos; assembly: GCF_023065955.2. NCBI lineage: Eukaryota > Metazoa > Chordata > Mammalia > Carnivora > Ursidae > Ursus > Ursus arctos. The sequence continues at coordinate 61,345,950 of NW_026623067.1, forward strand.
AATTACTTTCAGTATACTTACATGCAGGTATATACCCAGACAGTGTTTATGAGTACAAACTCAACTATACAGTCTTCACACAGAATTAATACACACCTGGGCATTCCACACAACTACAATTCCATCATCACCAGCAGAGGCAAATCTGGGTAGAGAAAAAAGGTAAAAAAAATAAAATAAATTTTAAAAAATCTGGTGACATTTATATGCTGAAATTACTAAGAACTATCAGAATTTATTAATGGTATCGTGACTAATATTAATGTTGATTAAGTTAAGCTAATTCAACAAATAATTATGGACTACCTTCTAGGTTTTGTGCCAGGTACTGAGATCCAAAGATAAACAAAACCATTCACAGCTTTACGATGATCAACTGCTAAAACCATAAGAAAGGGGGAGACCTATAAATACTCTTTAAAGTCCTTCCTGGCTTTAAAAATATGATTAAACCCTTACTTAGGTGATATGACACCAAACTGAGGAAGAGCTTCACTGATAGGAAGTGATATTCTAAGTGTGGAACAAAGGAATCATGTCTTTAGAGCAGCTCATTGTTTCTATTATCTGTCTCTGTAAAGAGATTTTAACTTTACTATCTAAAGCCAAGATCTCTCCTTTGCTCCACGTGGCTCTTGGTCTTTTCATGTAAATACTGTGTTCTTAGTTCGGAAGCTTCCAGGTTTTTTGAGGGTTTCTGCTTGTTTTTAGTGAAAATACTTGAAACACAAAAACGAAAAGGAAAATTTATTTCCTGCCATGAAAAAAGCTGTGATGAACTCAGTTATAGCTTCTCTCTCCTGTTTACTTCCCATTCACTATACATAAAGGAACAATCATATACATTTTGTAGAGTAGACAATATCCATGATACAAAGAGTGCCAAGAAAAATAATTTATTGTACACGATTACTCACCACAGTGAATGCATCATAGTAAAATCAAGAAAGCACTGTTCTCAAGCAATATACCAACACAGTGGTATACAGCAATCACACCACAAGCATGTCAAGTAATTTATTAATAACGTAGTATATGAGTTTGTAAATGATTCTTTAATGAATCAAAATCGACCCAAAGTTGTTCCCATATCACTTTCATTCACTTAAATTCAAGGTTTGTTTTTTGAATAGGAGAGAAACGAGTGGTGTTATAGAAAGCCAGCTATGAACTGTGTATAACTGGCCCCTTGTAGTTAACAACCATTAAAATGATAATCCACTAGCAATGACATTTAAAAAATGTGTTCTTCCTTGCAAGACTGTGAGTGGGTTTCACAAAATCTGGGTACACCGTGAATGTCTTCATTACAGGAAACACTGTTAGCCATCCAGGTCTATCGCTGCAGAATTGATACACTAGGACACAAAAGTTACTTGTTCCTGAGATTATCTGTTCTGACGAATTTTACCACTATATGAGATTCATAAAATCTCACTACTTCAGTCATATAACAATTTTCTTAAAACTCCAAACTGAGCTTCAAGTTCTAATTTCTCATGCTCAGTTTCAGAGTCCCATAAGTAACTATTGTCCTCACTGGCTCTGACAATTCCCATACTCATTTCAGTACTCCTTTCTAAATCCTTCAATTATATCTCCTCCTATAGGAGCTAAGAGATTATTCAGGAGATGGGAAATTGGTCAAACACATCCTCACCGAAGTCTGTTAACAATTTTTTAATAGAGAACTACATATCTTTTTAATGGAAGGACCCTGAGAACTTCCTATGTAACTAATGAGAAATCACATGCAGAATTATTTTTTAAATCCATGCCTAACATTTATTCTTAGTTCAAAATGAAGTATATAAAAGATCTGGAGATTTAAAGGAAAACACTCATTTTTAAATTAAAAATACAATCTATTATTTAATAACATACATTTTTCTGAATTAGAATACTAAACAATGCCTAAGTATCAAAAACAGCTGCTGGACGTCAATCTTTAATAGCTTATGTTTCTAGGCCTATTGATTTCTTTTTATTTGTATAGTGATGGTAGGGAGGCAGGACTCAAGGTCTTAAGTTTTCTTTGGTATAAAACATCAATTTCTATTGATTCTTGAAACTCTTATAATTGCTTTTCTCCCTTTAGAAGACTGCAGGTTTAAAATACATACTTTTTTCCAACCCTGATTTTTAACTTCTCATTATTGTTTTATCATGTCTGAATCTCATGAGTTCACAATGAAAGACGATTGAACGGCTGAGAGTTTAGAAATGAGATATAGAGCATTTCACCTCAAACTTTAATTCAATCAGTAGTGAACAAAAGTTAAATCTAAACAATGCTCAAAAGTAATGCATGAAATCACAGCCAATTTTTTATTGCTCAGAGGTCAATTACCCAGTTGGTGGATTATTCAGGCCTTTCAATTTTCTTATATATCCTATTGCTGCCTTTTTTCCCCCCCATTTCAGTATTATTACCTTCTCTAAAGAGAAAACATGAAACTTAGAAATGCAAATCACTCTAACTTTGCTACATATTAGTATCTCCCATAAAATAACGACTAAAGGGTTGGGAGATCATTCGCAAATTACAATTATCCATGCTATTAGGATGGATAATTGAAAACTAGCTACACTTTATCAGTTTATCTTAAACTATAATCAGTTCATCCGAATCAGTCAAGCATACACTTCACCCATCTGCAAATCAGAAATTATAATTCAACCCAAGAATTCCTAATAGTAAGATACATTGTAATTGCTAAAAAGAAGTAATGAACTATAAAAAAAGGAGTAATTAAAATGCCAGGAATGTTTAAACTATTCAATGGAAGGAAGAATTGTGGCTGTATTGCATTAAAATTACATATAATTTTGTAAAACATTCTAAATTCGTAGAATCCAAAGATTCAAGTTTATAGTTAAGGTTTTAGGAGAAATGCTTCTTTACTGATTAGTACAAAATGTACTTAGTGAGATTCATGCTAGATGACAGGGAAATGTCAAGATCAATTACATGTGGTTCTTGCTTCAAGATCTTCAGTGGTTGTTTAGAAATGTATTTCATCAAATCTAAGCTATCAAGTGTAAGACATTCTATTATTTTACGTACTATTAAAGAAAAAATACGGCCAATTATAACTGAAAGACACCACCAATTACGTGTCTCCAAATTTCAAAGATTTTAAAATAGGAAAAAACAGGCTTCTTAGAATCAATGAAATATAGTAATTGCCATACTTAGTGATGTTTATGATGTGGCACTTTCTAGTCCAACAAATCTCTGATTATCTCTAGCAGGTTTAAAGCACCAAAGAAATGCTTTTTCAATGAATAAATTAATGAATAAGCAAACATTTAAGTGTTGCAAGGGCTCCTTAAAAGAGATAACCATTAAGTGTATTAATGTAAACTCATTTTTTCCTTTTATCATTGTTATCAATATACTGTCAAAATTAAAATTTAAAATTTAAAACGTGGAAACAAACCACACACAAATAAATTCCTTTTTGTTGGGGCACCTGGGTGGCACAGCGGTTAAGCGTCTGCCTTCGGCTCAGGGCGTGATCCCAGCGTTATGGGATTGAGCCCCACATCAGGCTCCTCCGCTATGAGCCTGCTTCTTCCTCTCCCACTCCCCCTGCTTGTGTTCCCTCTCTGTCAAATAAATAAATAAAATCTTTAAAAAAGAAAAAAATTCCTTTTTGTTTCATGATCCTGTCCCATACTTATGAGTATCCTTCAACTTGAAACCATGTCTTCAAAAATACTGAGTGTACAATTAAATGACCCAGCAAAAACTACACGCATGGAAAGAAGTGTAACAAGGTGAAGCATGATTTAATGAAGACCTAGAGCAGAGCTTCTAGAATGTTCCATCCTCTCCTACCCTAATTATGAGAACTAAGCTTATCATGAGAGTTGATTCACGCTCATATTAAACACTAACCATATATTAAGCATTAAATATAATTATATGTATATTTGATACTGAAAGTAAAGATCAATAGGATAGTTCTTGCCCTTAAAGAACCCAGTCTACATTACTAAGTAATGCTATACGGTCCAGATCACGAATCCATTGAGAATTCTCATTTGTACTCATTTCAATTTATAGAAATCATTCTTTTTAAACACCTTCCCTTTGAACATCTCAGAGAAAGTACTCTCATTCTTGCCAACTGTGAACTGAAAAGTACAGCAAAGCTTCACAAAGATTTGTATAACACAAAATATTTTCACAAGTAATTCCTATGTCTATTACTTAAGGGATTTTTTGGTTTTGTTTTGTTTTTTTTTTAAGATTTTATTTATTTATTCGACAGAGATAGAGACAGCCAGCGAGAGAGGGAACACAGCAGGGGGAGTGGGAGAGGAAGAAGCAGGCTCATAGCGGAGGAGCCTGATGTGGGGCTCAATCCCATAACACCGAGATCACGCCCTGAGCCGAAGGCAGATGCTTAACCGCTGTGCCACCCAGGCGCCCCTACTTAAGGGATTTTTAATAGTTCTCATTTATTTGAATTTATTTCCATTAGGTCAAAGGTGCTACAGATTCAAATATAACCTTAGAGGACATAATGAAAGGTACAATCCATAAAACTTCCTGCATTCAATATCTACCATAAAACACTGGAAAAATAAATAGAACACTATTATGGCAAAACAAAAAATCCCTGTGATTAACTAACTTCCCACCTAATCCAGAAGTACTTTCTAATGCATGGTACAACTAAAACAGAATATATTTTTTACAATAAAATAGAAATGAAAAATGGTACAATACCAAAAACCAAACCAAACCAAAAAAATACAAAACTTTCATTTAAAATAGATTTTTACTTATCTTGTATGCTAGAACTACTTGAAGAAAATCAGAGAAGTACGTGGAAACTTGTAAGAGAAGCAGAAGGGAACTTGAAAGCGTTTTCATGAGCCATAGACACTGATGTCACTGGTCCTTTCAATAGATTTACTGGAACATCAAACTTTTTTTCTTGCTTAAGAAAAATGCATATATTAACATGACTCTAATATCTGAATGTCTAAGGTCCTTTTTTTGCTCATATACAATGAAGGTGGATGATTCCATAATTTTCATGGTCATTAGGAAAGGTATACCTTTGTAAATTCTCCCCTCCCCCAAATCACAAACAGAAAGCTAAACTACAACATCAAAGTTTACAAATACTAGAAAAACCAAAACTCCCTAGGACTTCTGGTAGGGGAAACCTCCATTCATCTGAGCTCAAGTTTCTGTAAAAGAATTTCTACTACTAGAGAAACATCCCTGGCCTCTCTCTGCCCCGCTGGTCAAATAAATGAGTGAATGAGAATGAATTGAGCATGCTCAGTTTAGACCCTACGGGGTTTTCTCTAAGGATTTATCTGTTTCTATAGGGAAAACATTCTGCTTTGCTCTTATTTTTCAGGTAAGTCTACATCTTAGTGGGAGGCTTGCAGATGTCCAGGTGTGTACCAGTGATTTGAGTGAATAAGTCTACCTAACTCAGGATGAAGTATAAGAAATCCCACTGAGGTTATATATCAAAGCCAACATCCTTTAACCCAGCCTTTTGCCAGTTATTAGTTTTTATGTTCAGGTCCACCTGTGTGACTCCTGCACCTAATATCTAAGAAAAAGTTTTATTCTGAAACAAAAATACCTTTTAAATTGACATTCTTATTTCCTCTATATCAAATATGTATCATTTTTCAATTTTTCATTATGGATAACTTAAATATACATTCAAGTATAAACAGTATAACAAAAATCCCAAGTACTCTTTATCTCTCTTCAATAATTATCAACTCATAACCAATACTGTTTCATCTGTACACACCCAAGCCCCCCTCAGCAGATTACTTTGAAGCAAATCCAGTAACTACATTTCATCAGTAAATATTTCAGTATGGATCTTTTAGAGGTCCTTTACATCAGGACTAAAGTTACCATTTAATTTCTTAATGTCACCACATACTCAAGGATCAAATTTCCCTGTCTCAGGATTTTTTTTAAGTTTATGAGGACGACCTAAATAAAGTTCATAATTGCAGGGGTTGATATATCTATGAAGTGTCTTCTATTGATTCCTTCTTCCTATTTTTCTCCTTGCAATTAAACATTTGTCTCGGGGCGCCTGGGTGGCACAGCGGTTAAGCGTCTGCCTTCGGCTCAGGGTGTGATCCCGGCGTTGTGGGATCGAGCCCCACATCAGGCTCCTCTGCTATGAGCCTGCTTCTTCCTCTCCCACTCCCCCTGCTTGTGTTCCCTCTCTCACTGGCTGTCTCTATCTCTGTCAAATAAATAAATAAAATCTTTAAAAAAAAAAAAAATTTGTCTCATAGAGTTCTCAGTCTGGATTTTGCTAGCTTCCTTCCTACGCAGTCATTCAACGTGCACCTCTGTCCCCTGTATTTCTGATAAATTGATAGATCTAGAGACTTAATCAGATTTAAATCTGACTTTTTGGTAGGGCCACTTCACAGGAAGTTCATATACTCCAACAGGAAATGTAATTTCTGGTAGTCTTTCTTTAGTGAGGATGTGATGTTAATAAACTGTCTAAATTTGTTATTAGAGGTTGCAAAATTACAATATTCCAATTTCATGATCCTTCCTAGCTTGAATTCTTCCATAAAGAGAAATTTCCTCTCATCGATTATTACTGATCCCGAGATACAGTTTGTACAGGAAAGGCAATATACATCTCGCAGACATCCCTTCAAGAGAGGAAGCTGCCCAGGCTCTGAGGAATGTGGTTACCTTCCTCCAGCTGTTGACTTCAGGGTCCATTTCAGCTCTCAAGCCAAAGTCATAGTATCTTAGTTGGCACCCAGACAAAGGAAATTAAGCAAGGTGGTGGACTCCAGAAGCACGTTCCTGGATGACCCTCAGCCAGTGACTAAGCAAGGCAGGGTTAAAAGTCCCCGTTATTTCTATCCAACACAGAATTCCTCTAACGGGCATTCTTTCCTCCAGAGTTCCCCACTGGGCCTAGAGAGACTGTCAGATCTATACCACAGTCTGAGATAGCTCCCCTTGTCTGATCCTGTTTCTTCCCTTTTCCCTTCATTGATGTTTCTAATTAAACCACTTGTGTGCTTAATTCCATTTTGCTACCTGCTTTGCAGGGAACTCAAGTACTAAAAGGGTCTATATCACCTTGACCACAGATTTCTATTCTCTGAATGTTAGGAAGAGAATTTTAGCTTAGGAGTATTTCTTTAAAGATCTAACATACTGTTTGTTGTTAATGAATTATCAACCTGCATGAGTTTGTTTAGTGTCTCATGAATGTACAGCTTCACCAGCTATCCTAGGGGTACATTCTATTCTCCAGTCTGGCATTTCATGGGTCACCTGATTCTTTTCCAGTCATGATCCCATCCTACATAACCTTGTCTGTTTCCTGGAGGAGCAAGGAATGGTCAAATAAGCAACCAAGAAAACTATTCTTAAAATGTGTTATGAACTCAGTTTAGTTTAATATGTCAAATGCTGGAGTATTACATGCAATTTTAGCACAGTCCATTTTTTGGAAGACTCTAGCTGAGGCTTAGCCTTCTTTAGTGATCTCCCAATCAATATGACCCTCACTTCATGTTCAAAAAACACTACAGAAGAAAAGAAAAGGCAGCTGTCTGTTAGGTTATACAGGATTTATCTGGTATCTTCAAAAACCAATCTGTGAAAATTTTCCACTCACTGATTTTAGCTGAGCCACCAAGAAAACAAGAAAATCCTTCTGCAAAATTCTCAATAAAATGATATTATCTAAAGACATGAAGCGTGAAACCTGGATTACAACAGCTGACCAAAAAACCAGAATGTAAAGTCCACAAAAATTAAATAAAAACATAAAAAGTATAATATATATTTCTATAATTTGACTATATACAAATAATGTACATTAGCAATGGTGAATTCTAAATTACCTGAACTACTAAATTAAGAATGAAAATGCCATGCTCTTATTTCTATTTAAATAAAGATTTATATAGTTTGTAGATTTCTTGTATCTTTCTTACCAGTACTGACTCCTCCAGAGTTTTTTATTTTCAGTGCAGAATTAAATTTTTTAAAACAAAACACACCAAAACTTCTACAGGTGTTTGACAGAAAACCTTGTATCTAACGAGATGTAAATTTGGACATAGTAATGACTTGAGCACAAAGAATTAAATGTGACTCATGTAGTAATATCTTCACTTTATTGCAAAAGCCAAAACGTAGGTTTTTCATCTATTTCTAAACATTCAAATTCCCTGTGATCCGTAGCAAATTATTCTCCCTTCCTATGTCCACCAGCATTAGCAACAGGACTTAGTCGCTTCTCCCCTCAAGAGGTAGAGTTTACTTATCCACGTACTGAATTTGTGCCAGCTCCTGACTCACTCTGACTAATGAAACAGCAGCAAACAGGATAGAGTCTTGAGAAGAGCTTTACATCAGGGCTCGCCCCTTCGCTCGTATTCAAACTCCATGATCACTGTGTGCACAAGCCCCTGAGCAACCACACAAAGAGCGTGCCCAGTCATCCCAGCGGAGTCCAGTAGGAACCGTCCAGCCCCAGCCAATTTATCTGACCAGAGACGCATTAAATAAACCTCAACAAGATCAGCTGATCCCGGCACAGATGGGAAAAAAAAAAAACAAACCCACCCAGCTGAGTCTCACCCAATAGCTACCTGCAGTTAGTGAGCTAAGTAAATAGCAGGTTGTTTTAAACCACCAAGTTTGGGGTGGTATATCAGAGAGCAACAGAGAACTGATACACTTGTCCATAATTTTTTACTGTTTACAGAACATTTACTACCTCATTAAACAACTGATTTACGCAGGAGCATCGCTGTGGGGAAAATGTAATCAAATATCAGCATTTGCACAATGATCATCACTCTACGAGACGGCCTTTTCTGCAGATTCTTGCTCTATGTAATAACAGCCAACAGGACATTTCACAGGACGGATAACAATGAAAATGGAAATTTCATTCTATATACATTTATTCTATATAAAAATTTAAAGATCGCATCCTAAAGGTATGCTATATATTTTTTATTTAACTTTCTCAGACAATATGATCTGAGGATTCTTTAAGACCCAAATATTAGTTATTATGGCCTAAAAAATTATTTGGGTTTTTTAAAACCTACCTAGTAACTTAATATGGTAAAATAACAAAAAACTTCAGCTTTCCAAATATTCTATATTTCCAGAAATGTTTAGTTTCAAAGATCTGACTTGCTGCCTTGCTGACTAAATAAACAATGTCTCTTAGAACATATCAACAATGAATACCACCAAAAAGGCTAAAGATTATTATACTATTGTTCACGTGTTATGATTTGGCTGGCTCGTATCACAACAAAACAGTGTTGATAGGCCAGTAATATATATAAGAAATCAATCTTCTCAAGCAAAAGTTAAGAAACATACTGTTGCAAAATAATCTGGCTGGATTGTGTCCCTGCTTTCTAGAATGGAGCTGGGCTCCTCAGACCTCTCCTCAGTTTATGCAAATCAGATGATTCAGGGTGGGCCTTCTGGACAATTTAAGGATAGGATCTGGCCATGTGGGAAATATGAACCATGTAATTAGAGGGTTGAGCCACAGATATTAGCCTGACCTTTCGACCTGGCATTGGAGTATGGGGACAGGGCAAGGAGAAGGGCTGGAAATTGAGTTCAATCAGGTGGCAAATGACTCAATCATTCCTAGTAATGAACCCCAATAAAAACTCTGGATACTCAGAGCTTGAGTGAGCTCCCTTGATGGTAATTCACACTGATGTGCTGAAAGGGAGGCATGTTCTAAAGACACAGAAACTCTGCACTTGAGGCCTTCCCAGACCTGGTCCTACGCATCTCTGCACTTGGCTAGTCCTGACTGTATCCTTTATAATAAAATTGTAATCCTAAGAATAGTGCATTCTGGAGTTCCGTCGGTGCTTCTAGTAAGTATCAAGCCTGAGGGTAGTGGGAATTTGTAGCCAGCTGATCAGAAGTGGTCGTGGCCTGGCACCCCTGGAGACTGCAGCTGATGACTGAGGTGAGAGGAGTGCTGTGCAGAACTATGCCCCTAACCTGTAAAATCTGACCTAACTCCAGGTAGTGTCAGACTTGCACTACACATGGGAAAAGCAATACCAAAGACATAAAAAAAAGCAGAGAGAAGACAAGGTTAATAGACATTAGAAGTGATGGTCAGAATTAGAAATAATCACAATAGCAGTCACCCATGGAGTCAAAAATGGGGGGAAAAAAGTATCAAAGGTAAAAGAGAAAATTAGAGATGAGAGTGGAAAAACTGATAGGGAAAACAGACAGGAGGTTAGGGAGTTAGGATGGCAGGCAACATGCACACCTAATAGTCTGGGGAGCCATTCATTCATTTAACAACTATCTGTTAATTACCTGCTACATGTAAGGCACTGTGCCAGTTACTAAGGATACTGTGATGACTACGAAAAACACGCCTCCCCCATGAAGTTTAGATTCCAGAGAAGATAAATATTAAATAGTTACAAAATTAACTCTGTTTTTATGCTATATGCTACAAAGAATAAGCATTTAGTTGAATAAGGGCTTAATCAACAGATAAAAAGATCAGTAATAAGCTAAATCTACAGTCCTAAGACCTATAAACCTCATCTCTATTGTAATTAAACACAAGATTGAACATGTTGACAAGAAAGTAAATAATGCATATTTTAAATACATTTCCTCAATAACAAAAGATTCAGATTACTTACCTTTCACTAAAAATAGCACATTCCTGGTAGGTACTTCATAGGTAAACATTCCCTGTATTTGTTTCTCAAATTTAGGTTCACCTTAACATAACTCTCACTCAAATTTTAGAGTCAATCCCTTCTTCAAAACTAACAAATATTTCTAAGCACTAACAACAGAAAACAAAAAACCTCAAACAAGAATAACCATCAAGTCACCAAATATGACACCCTGACTTCTGGGCAAAAAATGACTTCCCACATATTTGATCAAGATGCAGATGTCGATTTCTAGTAAATGTTAGTAATGATCAGATTTGAAATTTTTAGGAAGGATATTATGACATTGTTTTTAAATATACGATTCCCTAAAAATTCTTTCCAAACAGTAGGCAATTGGACAATTAGAGCTTACCTGTATTCATCTAACCGCACAAGAAATCGTACAATATCGTGATGAGCTTTCAGTACAAGCAGTTCAGTGTAGGGGTTCTGGGTTTGTTCTTCACCTATTGTCTGTAAAGGAGACTTCTTGTATTGGAGAAAAAAGAAATGAAAAACAGAAATAAAAGAGAAAGAGATTAAATGATTTACAACAAAAGACCATACTGAAATAAAACTGCATGGTATACATCTAAGAATACAAGATTTAAAAAGCTGTAAGATACCGTGTTCTAATACCATATACTATTTTCCCTAATATCAATTAACTACCAATTTAACATACATTTCTCTTACTACGAATCCACATCATGAACTTTCTCCTCTTTGTTAGAACTGATCTAAATATCCTTAAACTCAGATCATCATTCTTCAGATTAACTAAAAACAATGTAAGTAAAAGAGGGAAAAAAATCTCACTCTTGCCATAAATTTTAGTATTTTTAAATCACCATAAATTTAAACACAGCGTGAATTTTATGTTAAGAAATTATACCTCAATCAACCTAAAAATCAATGGGCCAATCCAACTCAGTATTTAGAATGTTTCTCAATTAAAACTTGATAGAAACAAAACTGCAGGTCAAAAGGATAAATACAGACTACAACAGTGCCCAAACCACTACAGGCACGCAATACATGATTGCTGACTGAATAAACAAAGGCATGAAATCCTTCAGAGCAGATAAATTCAATAAATTCGAGTTTGGACAATCATACTGATAAAGATAATTGCTAATATTTACAGAGAATTACGTCACAGCCCATATGCCAGACACTGTGCAAAGCACATACGACATATAATTCACTCAACTATTCTGTAAGGAAGGTCTTATTAACCCCCTTTCTGTAGTCAAACCCAGTACTATTTCATGATAAATAATTTATTACCTCTAAACTGCAATTTCTCAAACCTGCTGTTATTGAGATTTTGGACCAGGTAATTCTTTGCTGTTGAGGACTATCCTATGCACTGTAGAATATTCAGCAGTATCTCTCGTTTCTACATACAGATGCTAACAGAAATCTAATGTCCCCCATCCTGAAAATCAAATATGCCAAATATGCCCTAAGGGCAAAATCATCCCTGCAGAGAAATGCTGCTAAAACTAGAAGCAGTTCTTGCATAAATTAAGGAAAATCATTGGTTCTGACAAAGTACAAATTCACAATGGTTATACAAGTGAAATACTTTAACATGAAAAATGTGTAACGTAATATGCATAAATGTTTTCCCCAAAAAGTCACCCCCAAAGCAGTGGGTACTTTTTACTTATCCCATCTTACTTCTAGCGGTGGTTCTGATGAGAAAAGCAAAAGTGAGAAATTTGAAAACTGCATACCACTTCCCTCAAATGAAAGTTTACCAGGCATGGCAGAATTAGTTAGTGAAATTATATGATTAATCAATAATCAGGTTAATACAGAATTATCATGTCACATACATAATTATCTACAACTATTCCCTAATGTTTAAGATTTCAGCCTATCTGAAATGAACCTGATTTGAAAATTTCTTTTAATAGACAGTAAGCCCCAACTGCAAAGGTTATGAGGAAGTTAAAAGTAAGAAGTAAGGCTGCTGACTCACAACAACCCCAACTTTTTAACAATCAAAACAACTATTTGCTATGAGAAATAAAAGGGAATCCAAATACAAATTCTAATTCTCAGGTGGCATCCGAAATAAATTCCAGACCTCAATCCTTTTAAGATTCCAAAATTATTTTATTCTCAGTATTTCAAAGGTAAATTACAGTCAATCCAATTATTCAGGCCCACTAAGCAAGCCTGACTATGGAACCAAAAATAGGAGTTAATTACAAAATTCTTTTATTGACTTTGAAGCAAATTAATTTTTTAAAATAATTTTATATTTTTTTGTTGTTGGATAAATAATCAAATAGATTTTCTATTCCCTGAGCAAACATGAGTTGATGTTGTGAAGTGACACCAATAAACTAGAAAGTTGCAGTCACTTGTTTCTAGTAAGTCAGATACTTTTATAATTGAAACGAAGCTAGTTTAAGCACGAAGACGAATCCTCGAGCCTATTGTTGAATCATATCAGCTTCCGTTTCCTCCTTTTGAAATGGGGATATTTAATTCTCGAGGTCTTAGGGGAATCAGTTCAGACTAGCTAGTCAGAGCGTCCCCCACCCGCCCCTGCCACCGCACACCCCCTCCCCCACCCACTCGCCAACCAAGCCCTCGACGGCCTCCGAACCCTGAGGCCCCGCCTCTGCATGGGTCTCCAGTGTCTGGACCGGGAACGGGCTCGGGCAAGTTCAACCGCTGTAGGGGCAGTCAGGGTCGCCTGGGGGTTTACCTCCGCCAGTCCCTGGGGTTCTCGGCCTCCCCCGATCAGCCATCGCAACATCCGCGCAGCGGCACTGACTCGTTGGTTCCAGGTCCCAGTCAGCCCAAACTCAGCGCCAGGCTCAGCCTCCCCCTACCTCCTGAACAGCTGCGCAATGGAGACACAAATACTTCGCCCAATTTGCCCACGGAAGGATTAAGTACAAGGTAGAGCCCACAGAAGAGAAAGATTTTTGTCCCCAAAGCGCTGCCGTACTCAGCCACAGAGGTTTGGTTTGGGGCAGCCACCACGAAAACAGCAGCCGAAATCTAGAGTGGCGCAGGGGGTTCAGAGGCGCGCGCAGCACCCAATGAGCACGCGCAGAGGCCTTGCCTAGTTTGCGCTCCGAGCTTAGGTAGCTTCAGCGGCCCCTGGTGGACATGTGAAGCACAGCACTTGGAGCCCGGAAACCAACCAGTACCAATAGTCCCCACCTTTTTGGTTGGCTTTTGACCTTCACTTGGCTGGGGGACCGGAAAACTAGCACCCAACCCCCGCCAGCTTCCTAAAGAACTGACTGGAGAAGGTGTACTTCAGTATATTCTGCATACGAACTAATCCAGTGGCACATGTGTACACCAGAATAAATCTGACCAAGATTTATTGTGTACTGTAGTTGAGATACTGTGCTAAGGAAGGATTTACATAAATTCTAATGGTAACTCTGTAGTCCCTATTCTATTAAAAAAAAAAAAAAAACACCACCACCAACAACAACAAAAAAAAAACCAAAGCTCTGAAAGATTAGTTTGTCTAAGACTAGCAGCTTGGGAGTAACTACACGGAGAATGGAATACAATCTCCACACTCCAAAACTACTGCTCTTGACTGTATGCTATAATGTCTAACCCAGAATCTCCCTAAATAATAGAAAGCACTTTATATCCTCTACTGTAACTACTAGATTGTCTTAGGCAGTCAAAGGTTTGTGGTCCTCTACTCTGGCTGCCTATCAGAATAATGCAGGTAGTTTTTTGAAAAATACATATTCCTGGCTCCCACCCCTGACTTATTGAAACAATCTCTATGGTTAAAACCTAGGAATTAGGATTTGGGGAAAGTTCTTCAAGAGATTCTGATGAGTAGCAAGGTTTGACAATAACCGGTCTAGGGACTACTTATACTTAAGCCTATAAAAGTTCATACTTATATTTGCATATGTGATTACTAGGTGCAAATGAGGGTCCTATCAGTAAATTCGTACAGAGAACCTATCCAGCTGTTCCACCCAATGCATTAATTCAACAAATATGTGCTGGGTACAGATGTACTGAGATGCAAAAAACAATAAAATTGCTGTTCTCTAGGATCAAGGCAGAATGTTCTGAACACACTAATAGAGGGCCATGCACTCTATTTAGAGGTATTTACTATTAATTTTTAAAAGTTTCATAATAGTTTGTTGTGGAACAAATAATCAAATACATTTTTCTACTCCAGGAATCCCTTTCTCTAGCTACACAACAACTGTACTGGCAGGAACTGTATTAACTATCTTCGAGCTCTCATTATTTAAAAGTTTGCAGCTTTCGGGGGAAATCTTGGCTAGCACAGAGTCTGGTCACCATTGTTTCAACCCCTATTGACTGCAGCTACATCCAGAGCATTTGAAGGAATGACACATGTTTGGTTTTTCTTCCCTGCCCCTTTTTCTTCTTTTGGGAGTCACACATTTAAGGATTAGGTCGTTCAAAAGCAAATAAACATATAGAGGAATTTAGAAAGCCACCATCACACCCTCCCAAGGAAAGATACTGGCTCGAAAAGACATGAAGAGACCTTGAGCTTTCAACTCAGGCTAACCCCCAACACAGAGACACTCTTTAACAATCAAAAACCAAACCAAAGCAAACCAAAACCAAACCACAATCAAACAAAAAACAAAAAACACCAAATTCGGGAGAAGGAAGAAAATCTGATTGCCAGAGTTTACACATTATCAAATGTCCAGTTTTCAAAAAAGAAAAAAATCACAGACATACAAAGAAATAGAAATGTATGGCCCTTTCAAAGGAACAAAATTGACAGACAATGACCCTGAGGAAGCCCCACCACTGAGATTACTAGACAAAGGCTTTTTAAAAACTGCCTCTTTAAAGAGGCTGAAAGAACTACAGGAAGACAAGGACAAAGGAAAACAAGGCATAAATGAAATAAGAATATCGATAAAGTAAAATACATTATAAAAAGGAACCAAAAGAAATTCTGAGGCTGAAAGTTACAATAACTGAAATGAAAAATTCACTGGAGAGGTTCAAAAACAGATTTGAACAAACAGAAAAAAGAAGTAGTGAAGAAAGTATAATTGAACAGAAGCAAAAAACAAAGACAAATTAACAGAATCTAAGGGACTTGAGGGACACCACCAAATGGATCAACATATGAATTGTGGGAGTCCTAGAAGGCAGGGAAAGAAAGAGACAGAAAGAATATTTGAAGAAACAATGGCTGAAAATGGCCTAATTTTGATGAAAGGCATCAATCTACAAAACTAAGAAACTCAATGATTTCCAAGTATATGCATATAATGGAAGTATTCAGCTATAAAAAGGAATGGAATTTTTGTATTTCTACAACATGATGTACTTTGAAACATTTTGCTAAATGAAATAATCCAGGCATAGAAGGACAAATATTGTATGATTCCACTTATATGAAGCACTTGGAACAGGCAAATTCATATACAGAAAAAATGGAAAAAAGGGGGTTGGGAGGAAGAGATAATTTGAGAAATTGCTTAATAGATAAAGAGTTTATGCTGAGGATGATTAAGTTTTGGATACAGATAATGGTGATGATTATACAACATTGTGAATGTACTTAATGCCATGAATTATGGCTAAGATGATACTTATAATGGCTAAGATGATAAATATTACGTATATTTTACCACAAAAGACAAGTAGAATGATGGAACAGAATAGAGAGCCACTTATACAGGGAAACCAATTTTTTTTTTTACAAAGGTATAAAGGCAGTCAGTGGAGAAATAGTAGTTTTTACAGTGAAGGGTGCTGAAACATTTTGACATCCACATCCAAATAAATGAACTTAAATCTACATCTCACTCCATATACAAAATTCAAGATGGATCACAGACATAAATGTAAAACCCCAAACTATAAGACTTCTAGAATAAAGCATAGAAAAAAATCTTTGTGACCTTGCATTAGACAAAGATATCTTAGATATGATCTCAAAAGTACAAATGGTAAAAAAAGATACACTACACTTCATCAAATCAGCATTTTTGCTCTTTAAAAGACACTTGTAAGAGAATGAAATGATAAGCCACAAACCAGGGGAAATACTTGTAAATCATTATCTGATAAAGGGCTTATATCCACTATATTCTCAAAATGTAGCAGGGGTCCAGTTCTAGGTAAGATGGAATAAACACACAATACCTTTTTTCTCCAACTGACCACTGTAAAAACCTGGACAGAATGGATAATGCAGCTACCCGAGGATAAAGCAGTTCAGCCACCTGAGAAAAAAGTAGAATAGGGAAGAAAACTATAATTCATACACCATCAAGTCTGCATTTCTTTTACGTCCAATACCTCTCCAGCCTGAATCCAATGTAGCCTCGAATCTGGAAGTGAACACTGTCATGCAGACAGAGAAAGATGCAGAAGAATCCCCCTCTTTCTGGTTGAAGGAGTCAGACTCCAAGATCTCCCATAGCGACAGTAGCAGCAACAGGGGCTACCAACAGGAGACCACAGGAGCCAAAATCCTAAAGGAAAAGAACCTTCTTCATTTGATGAAGTTAAGGCAGCAAGATGGTGGATCCCAAGTCTCTTATCAGTCTTTTCCCTTGTCTACTCTTCCACCAACTGGCACTAGAGGGGGAACAATTGTGGAAGCAGGTGGTTTCTGACCAGAGATCCAAACAGAGAAATCTCAAAAAACCTGAAACTATTACAGAGATAGTGGAAAGGGAAAACAATTCCATAAAGTTCTGTATGAACTCCTGGGCTCACCTCTCTCCCCTGGATATGCCTGGCTCTTATCCTAATTAGCATACTGAAGACACTGAGAACTAAAGTAACAATTTCACTGGGGTCCAAGACTAATTACTAGGTGGCACACATATGGGACAAATTCAAATAACACTGCAAAACTTTAAAACTGAATCAACAGTGGAATCACAGTCACAGAAGGAAGGTTGGAACTCCTGCCTGAATCAAGCCAGGTAAACTGCTAAAAACAAACAAACAACAACAACAAAAACCCAACATTCTCTTCCAGGAGTTAAATAAAACAGTTTCTTAGTGTCATAGTCTAAAGGTCCAGAAATACAATCCAAAATTACTTGGAATATGAAGAAATACACAAATGTCCACTCACATGGGAAAATACAATCAACAGATGCCAATGACAAGATGACAGAGATACTGAAATTATCTGACAAAAACTTTAAAGAACTACTATAAAACTTCAAATGGCAATTGTGAACATTTTTCACAGAAATAGAACGATCATATCAAATTCATATGGAATCTCAAGAGACCCCAAATAGCCAAAGCAATACTGAGAAAGAAAAACAAAGCTGGAGGCATTACACTTCCTGATTTCAAACTATATAAGAAAGTTAGAGTAATCAAAACAGCTTGATACTTGATACAGACCAATGCACCAAAACTGAGAGCCCAAGAGTAAGCCCTCACATATAAAGCCAACCAGTATTTGACAAGGGAGCCAAAAGTACTTAACAGGGAAAGAAAAGTCTCTTCAATAACTGGTGCTGGGAAAAATGAATAACCATATTCAAAAGAATGAAACTGTTCTCCTATCTAACACCATTCACAAGAATTACTTTGAAATGAATTAAAGTCTCAAACATAAGACCTGAAATCACAAAACTTCTAGGAGAAAACACAGAAAAAGCTCCTTGACATTAGTTGTGACGATTTTTTTGGATATGACACCAAAAACACAAACGATACAAACAAAAATAAGTGAGACTATATCAAAAGCTTCAGTATAGCAAAAGAAACAATAAGCAAAATGAAAAGGCAATATATGGAATGAGATAAAATATTTGCAAATCATCTGATAAGGGATTAATATACAAAATATACAAGGAACACATACAACTCAGCGACACAAACAAAACAAAACAAAACAAAAAAACCTAATTTAAAAATGGGCAGAGGACCTGAATAGGTATTTCTCTAAAGCAGACATACAAGTGGACAAAAGGTACATGAAAAGATTCTCAACATTACTAATTAGCAGGGAAATGCAAATCAAAACCACAATGAGATGTCTCTTCACATCTGTTAGAATGGGTATTATCAAAAAGTCAAGAAATCACAAGTGTTGGTGAGGATGCAGAAAAAAGGGAACACTGTATACTGTCGCAGGGATAGACACTGGTGCAACTACTATGGAAACAGTATGGAGGTTTCTCAAAAACTTTAAAAAAACTATCATGTGATCCAGCAATCCCACTTTCATTACACTGAAGAGACAGCTGCACCCCTATATTCGTTGCAGCATTATGCACAATAGCCAAGACATGGAAACAACCTAATTGTCCATCCAACTATGATTAAACAAAGAAACATGATACATACACCTACACACACAATGGACTATTACTCAGCCATGAGAAAGGAGGAAATCCCTCCATTTGTGACAACATAGATGAACCCTGAGTGTATGATGCTAAGTGAAATGAGTCAGAGACAAGTATCATATGATCTCACTTATATATGGAATTTTTAAAAGTCGAATTCATAAAAACAGAGTGGAACAGTGCTTGCCAGGAGCTTGGGGGAAACAGAGAGATGTTGGGCAAAGAGTACAAACTTACGGTTATAAGATGACTAAGTTCTGGGGATCTATGTGTAACATGGTGACTACAGTTAACAAAACTATGTTATATACTTGACAGTAGCTAAGACCGTAGATCTTAAATGTTCTCACCACACACACACGATAATTGTATCAGGTGATACGAGTGATAACTTACAGTGATAATCATTTTGCAATGTATACATGTATCAAATAATCACATGATACACCTTAAACGTAAGGAATGCTGTATGTCTGGGGCACCTGGGTGGCACAGTCATTAAGCATCTGCCTTCGGCTCAGGGCATGATCCTGGTGTTCTGGGATCGAGCCCCACATCAGGCTCCTCCGCTGGGAGCTTGCTTCTTCCTCTCCCACTCCCCCTGCTTGTGTTCCCTCTCTCGCTGGCTGTCTCTGTCAAATAAATAAATAAATAAAATCTTTAAAAAAAAAAAGGAGGAATGCTGTATGTCAATTATACCTCACTTTACAAAGCTGGGGGAAAAAATATCACCAAAGTATGGTAAGGTAAAAAAGTTAATTTGTATTTTATGAATGTAAAACCATGTACATACATAAAGTCAAATTATACTAAGGGCTTACAATGAAAAACAGGAACACACTGTCCCACCCAATCCCCCTCCCCGTGCTGCTTCCAAAGGCAACCACTTCCAAGGCTTTAGCTGCTTCTTTTTCAATTTACCTGCATATTTCTGAAAATATGCATATACTTCTATCACTTGCTTTTATTTTTGCTCTCTTTGCGTCATTTTGAGATCTTCCATCTCTTTTGTTAGGTGAGGATTAACACTAAATGTAAACCTTCACCATTAAGCCTTCATGTTAAACTTTCCTCACCTCACTACTCCAACTGTAGTTCTCACCATCCTCTCAAAGTATAACAAATTTTTGATTAAATCAATATTCAGTGTTTACAGTCTAATGGCTATAACATTTGATATAAATGTTTACTCACTACTGAGTAAGGTAGGGTAATAGGATTTCATTCCCATGATGTAACTAGTTGTGGATCTCCCTGTATTTATCCCACTTGGAATTTATGAGCTTGGAGATATAGGTTAATGGTTTTCCTCAAATTTGGGAAGTTTTCAGCCATTATTTCTCTAAATATTTTTTTCTGTTCCTTTCTTCCTTCTCATCCTTCTGCTACTCATATTACATGCATGTTGGTATGTTTAATGTGTCCACATTTCTCTCAGGTTCTGTCATTTTTCTTTTTTCTTTTTAACTTACAAGATCTTTATCAATCTATCCTCAAGTTTGCTGATTGTTTTTTTCTGACAGCTCAAATCTACTGTTGAGCCCCTCTAGTGAATTTTTCATTTTGGTTATTTTACTTTTCAAGTTCAAATTATCCTTTTCATTCTGTTTTATAATTTTTTATCTCTTTTTATGAGTATGCTCTATTTGATGAGATGTTGTCATCACATAATCTGTTACTTCTTCAGCAATGGCTTCCTTTAGCTTTTTGAACGTATTTATAAAGCCTGCTTTGAACTCTTTGTTATATCCTGTGTCTGGCATCCCTCGCAGGGAGTTACTATTACATGCTTTTTCTTCCTGTGTATGGGTCATACTTTCCTGTTTTTTGTTTTTTTTTTTTTTTTTTGCATGTGCCATGATTTTTTACTGAAAAATGGACTTTCAGGTAATGTACTATATAAACATTGGATACAGATTTCTTTTTCTCTAGTGCTTGTTTTTGTTGTTGTTTGCTTTGTATTAATTTAGTGGCTTGGCTAAATCATTAAAGTAACTGACTTGTGGCTACTCTAACAGACTAGTGGTCTATCCCCCCTCTTCCTGACACAAACACAGTATGAGAACTTCTGTAGCTCATCACAGGATAGAGCCTTGGGTATGCAACAGTCACCATGGCAGGAATGGTTTCAGCAGAGATCTCTCTTCCCCTGATTTTTCTTTTTTTAAAAAATTTACTTTATTTTTTAAGATTTTATTTATTTCTTTGTCAGAGAGAGAGCGAGAGCACAAGCAGGGGGAAGGCAAGCAGAGGGAGAAGCAGGCTCCTCGCAGAGCAAGGAGCCCGGTTATGACTCAATTCCAGGTTAACCAACTGAGCCACCCAGACCTCCCACCCTGATTTTTCTTTTAAGTGTTCTGCCCCTTTTGATACTACAACCAGCAGTCATTCTCCACTAATTGCTGGCTGATTGTTTTTGACAAGGCCCCAGGGGTATAATTTATTTCACAGTCTGATCCAATAAAATTCAGACAGGGGCAGTTTTTGAGGTCATTGTTTAAGGTTTGTTCTGTTCTCAGGAAGGCTCTTCTTTACTGTCTCTTTCCCTGGTTCTTTCTAGTGAGCTAAGTGACCAATGATTTACTTTGTTGCTCTCAATATAATTTTCCGATTGATCAAACCTGTAAGATACCAGTTCCATTTTACTCCTAGAGACCTTCCTCCTTAAAACATCAGACTTTCTGCTCCCATCTGAGCTGGTTGTTTTAGGCCCAATGCACAGCTGTCACCCTGAAGTATCTTTTGCCATCTTCCTGAAATTCCATTTTTTTCAGGGTTCCCAGCAATTCCATTCCTATGTATATAACCAAGAAAAATGAAAATACATGTTCCTACAGAAATGTGTACATGCATGTTTATAGCACTTACTCATAACAGCTAAAAAGGGGCAACAACTCAAACGTCCATCAATTGAATAAATAAAATGTAAATCCATACAATAAAATATTATTCAGCTATTAATAGGAATCAACTGATACATGCTACAACATGGATGAACCTTGAAAACATTATGCTAAGTGAAGGAAGCCAGTCACAAAAGACCATCTACTGTATGATCCATTCATATGGAAGTCCAGAATAGGGAAATTTATAGACACAAAAAGAAGATTAGTTGATAAAGCAGGAAAAAACATCCGGTGGGAAAAAGACAGTCTCTTCAATAAATGGTGCTGGGAAAATTGGACAGCTACATGCAAGAGAATGAAACTTGACCACTCTCTCACACCATACACAAAAATAAACTCCAAATGGATGAAAGACCTCGATGTGAGACAGGAATCCATCAAAATTCTAGAGGAGAACATAGGCAATAACCTCTACGACATCGGCCAAAGCAACCTTTTTCATGACACATCCCCAAAGGCAAGAGAAACAAAAGATAAAATGAATTTATGGGACTTCATCAAGATTAAAAGTTTCTGCACAGCCAAGGAAACAGTCAGAAAAACTAAGAGGCAGCCCACGGAATGGGAGAATATATTTGCAAATGACACTACAGATAAAGGACTGGTATCCAAGATCTACAAAGAACTTCTCAAACTCAATACACGAGAAACAAATAAACAAATCAAAAAATGGGCAGAAGATATGAACAGACACTTTTCCAATGAGGACATACAAATGGCTAACAGACACATGAAAAAATGTTCAAAATCATTAGCCATCAAGGAAATTCAAATCAAAACCACACTGAGATACCACCTTACGCCAGTTAGAATGGCAAAAATTGACAAGGCAAGAAACAACAATTGTTGGAGAGGATGTGGAGAAAGGGGATCCCTCCTACATTGTTGGTGGGAATACAAGTTGGTACAGCCACTCTGGAAAACAGTGTGGAGGTCCCTTAAAAAGTTAAAAATTGAGCTACCCTATGATCCAGCCATTGCACTACTGGGTATTTACCCCAAAGATACAGACGTAGTGAAGAGAAGGGCCATATGCACCCCAATGTTCATAGCAGCAATGTCCGCAATAGCTAAATCGTGGAAGGAGCCGAGATGCCCTTCAACAGATGACTGGATTAAGAAGTTGTGGTCCATATATACAATGGAATATTACTGAGCTATCAGAAAGAACGAGTTCTCAACATTTGCTACAACATGGACGGCACTGGAGGAGATAATGCTAAGTGAAATAAGTCAAGCAGAGAAAGACAACTATCATATGATTTCTCTCATCTATGGAACATAAGAACTAGGATGATCGGTAGGGGAAGAAACAGATAAAGAAAGGGGGGGTAATCAGAAGGGGGAATGAAACATGAGAGACTATGGACTATGAGAAACAAACTGAGGACTTCAGAGGGGAGGGGGGTGGGGGAATGGGATAGACCGGTGATGGGTAGTAAGGAGGGCACGTATTGCATGGTGCACTGGGTGTTATACACAACTAATGAATCATCGAGCCTTACATCGGAAACCGGGGATGTACTGTATGGTGACTAACATAATATAATAAAAAATCATTAAAAAAAAAAAAAAAAAAAAGAAGATTAGTGGTTGCTTAGGGCTGGGGAAAGTGGGTCAGAGCAATGGTAACTAAAGGATACAAGATTTTTTTCCTTGAAGTTTATAAAGACATTCTGAAATGGACTATGGTAATATTTGCACTTACCTATAGATATATTAAAAAGCACTGAACTGTACACCTTAAATGGGTGAACTGTATGTGATTTATATCTCAATCAAGCTATTTTAAAAATTTAAGTTAATAAAGATATCTACTGGCAATCTATAGCTGTCACAGAATCTTGTATTCTACCAACACATGAGAGTAACTGTTTAACAGAACCTCTTGAGAAACTTCCCTCACATCTCATTGACCAGGATTGGTTCTCCTTCTGCTTTTTAAAACAATCACCAGTATGCAACTGGGATCACCACATTAAATTAGTTCATGATTTACCTCATGGGAGATGGGTAAATACCTAAACAAAATTAGAGTTTTGCCAAAAAGAATAAAGAAGGTAATGGCCATTAGTATAGGGTAACAACGTTTGCTACACACTTACTTAAAATTATCAGGTTTCGATCCCTTTCTACCGGTCCTAATTTTTCCTCATAACTACCTTATGAGGTTAGCAGGAGAAAGACCTACATTTTACAGATGATAAAACTGAGTCACAAAGATGTGAAGTACCTTAATCATGGTTATATGGTCTGGTAAATGATGGAAGTAGACACAAGTTTTTCTGACTCAAGATTTTAAATCAGAATTTTAAAAACCATACCCTTACTACTAATTAGGATTTGTACTAAACCAAGTGTTACTTATAATTTCCATAACTTCCCACTGAAAGACCCTCCAGATCATAATTCTTATTTAAAGCTCTTTTTCACTTTCCCCTTTAACAAATACAACCAGTTCATTTTTTCTCCGGGTGACCTCTTTTCAACACACTCCACTGCACCAATATATCCTGTGCTCCCGCTCAAACAAGGAATTGTTCAGCTAAGGACTTTGCATTCCTACTCAAGAAATTGTTGTATACTTTATGGGATTAAACAGAATGCAGAATTTTAAATTGAGTTCTTGGTCTCTAACTCTAATGGCTTTTCATTCATAATTATAGTATTTGTAGTGAGTGCATTGGTGATGACAGAAATCCACCATAACATTTTCCATTGTGTAAATTAGCTTCAGACTCTTATTTAATGACTTATTAATCAACCACAGTCAGTCAATAGTGTATCACATTAAATCTCTGCACAACACAAGCAAAGAATTTTTATTTGCTCTCCGAGTAGCCCGTGGAGTAATCTTTAGCAATACGAATCTGTTCAAACATCCATCCACAGTTCTATCACATCTGCAGTTCTATTAGTAAAGGTCAGCTTAGGTTAGTTCACTGTCAGCAGCTAGAAAGTTGCAAGAATACATAAGCTTAATTGCTTTATTGTTACTATCACTGTGCCTGTTTAGAATTCTGGTACATAAAACTTCTGAGATACTAAATCTCCACTTAGGTTACGAAGAAGAATTACTTAAGTTTGGATTCTTACCCATAAGCCACCCTAATTATTAATACTACAGATGAGCACACTTCAGACACTTCATAAATCAGTAAATAGGTAATGTATATTTTAATTACTTTACCATCTATTCCACTTCTACCATCCTTATGGTTCAAAAAGTTAATCAATCAATGAATATAATATTCCATTGGGATACATAGCCAGGAACTGTCAATACAGAACAAAAGTACTATATCTTTAGCTAGATTAAAAAGGGAAAAAGCTAAAATGAATTTATAATTTTGCTGGTTTACTTGTTTACCTAGAACAATAATTCTTTATTTATTTATAATCCCTTTTAATTACAGTAATTCTTAACTTTGTTATACCCTAGAATCACCTGGAGAGCTTTAAAAAATCATAGCAGATTCCACCCACAATATGTGTAACTAGTATAGGGAGAAATCCGAGCATCAGATGTTTAAAATTCCCCATATGATTATATTATGCACTGAAGGTTAAGAAAAGCCCTGGTCTGTTATTATGTGTGTGCCTGTATGCCTATGTACATGAGTATGCAGGCTGGGAGTAGTCACAAAGAGACCAAGAACAGTGCGAAGTCTTCAGGACATAAAATTGAGCTGGAGACCTCAACTTTCCTGCCAGTAAAATTATTTTTAAAATTCTGAAAACAGAAGTTAGTAATTAATATATAAGTGCATTATCATATCGAACACTCACATATAATATTCTTACTACGTGCCAAGCCCCCAGGGAATCTCAAGTAGCAGTGGAAATTTTTTGATTAAGGCATAATAAAAAGGCTTATAAATTTCCTACTTGATTGAAGGCTAAAGGCTGACTTTAAATAATTATGATTTTATTCCACAGATGCTGGCTAAAACATACTTAAGTGATTGGTGTATAATAATATATATGTATATAATAACATATATATAATATATATGGATTTGTTCCACCTCTATATTCTTGGGTGAATACATGTCAAGTACATGCCGTATGTACTTTTTTACATAGTTTCTTCTGTTAACCCCCATTTAATGAAATTTTATAAAGATTCCTGAGCCTAATTCATGGACTCCAGTGTCTTATTACTGCTTGGCACTCTACACGTCTGTGCTCCTAACAGAAGTAACCTGAATTCATTGGCATTGCCTTTCTCGTGTTGCTAGTGGTCAGCGTTCACCATACAACTAAATTAGCTCTTAAACTTAAAATCTGCAATGCAACCTCCTTCCTTTCAAGATTAGAAAATAACAGCAGGAAAATTCACAGCTGTCTAGATACATCGCCATAGTCACAGATCCTGAAACAGCCTTTTTTTTTTTTTCCAATTAGCAAAGGGTTTCCTTGGGAACTAAATTACTATTCCTCATTCATCCATCTGCCTTCTTCCTCTTGGTACTGAGTGAAGGAACAGAAATTATTTTGCACACAATATTAGAGATGACATAAAGCAATTGTCCAGTTTTTTTCCTAAACTAGCCCTTTAAAAGGGGTGCTTAGTTTTTTCCTTCATAAAAATTTAAACATACACCAAAAGAACACTTTCCAAAAATTCTTAATCATTTCCACATAGTATCTGCCAGAGTTTAAGTATGCCTTTTAAATGTTCATGAGCCCAATTTCTTTTTCTAGCTCCTTCAATTACAAAAGACCTTATGAATGGTAAAAAAACTTTCCTCCCTTTACTCTGGGAATAGCCAAATTCTTTTACCCTTCACACATGCCCACAGACAGCTTTTATCAATGACTACTTAATCATTTATTTTATCTTGCTTTATAAAAACTTTCATTTTTTTCGTTCTTGTACTGTAAGAGTCAAAGCTTCCCTAGATGAGTTATGCTAATAGTTTTATATGTTAGCATAATGGAAAAATAGCATTTCTTTAAAAAATCTCACAAAAATTATGACACGATTATAGAAAACTGGGAATACACGAGGGGGAAGATCACCTCTAATCTTACCATCATTTAAATGATTCTTAACATTTTCATGTTTCCTTTCCAATCTTTCTGTACATTTGTTTCTGCACATAATCATACTGCAGATTCATTTTTGTACCTGGTGCTTTCCAGTTACTATAATGTAAGCACTTTTCATGTCATTACATAATGTTTCTATCCATTCTTTGGACCTCAATTCAAAGGTTACATTTTTTTAAAATTTGTTTGTTTTTTTTAACGTAGTAATCTCTTCACCCAAGCTCGAATTCATGACCCAAGATCAAGGGTCACATACTCTTCTGACTGAGCCAGCCAGGCGCCCCCAGATGTCACATCTTTAATGAATGATGCTTATCTTAACATATGATTCCAGGTCAGGTTATCTTACTATTTGCTTTCATAGAACCATGTTCCTTTCCTATTTAGCACTAACTATAAATGTAATTATTTCATCACCTGTCTTTTTCATAAGGCTATAAAATATAAAAGCTCCATGAGTACTAAGACCATGTCTACCTACTTTTCTTCATCATTATATAGTCTGAACAAACCTTGCAACATAGTAGGTATTCAGAGTCAACAAATATCTATTGACATGCCACTAAGTGCCAACAAATATAAATTTGAATAAGTAATCCTCATTTTTAATGGTCATTTGATAATCTGTCTGATATATATTATCATAATTTAACCACTCCCTATTGTTGGACGCTTAGATTTTTTCCAATTTGTTACTATTATTAATAATGCTTCAGTGAGTGGGGCGCCTGGGTGGCACAGCGGTTGGGCGTCTGCCTTCGGCTCAGGGCATGATCCCAGCGTTCTGGGATCGAGCCCCACATCAGGCTCTTCCGCTATGAGCCTGCTTCTTCCTCTCCTACTCCCCCTGCTTGTGTTCCCTCTCTCACTGGCTGTCTCTATCTCTGCTGAATAAATAAATAAAATCTTTAAAAATAAAAATAAAAATAAAATAATGCTTCAGTGAGTATCTTTCTGTACATAACATTTTCAGTATTTACGATTATTTTACAGAAACAGAATTGCTGGATCAAAAGGCAACTATACTCATATGGTTCTTTTTTTTTTTTTAATGGTATCATTCTTTTGAGAGATAGCAAGGGAGAGCACGAGCAGGGGGAGGAGTAGAGGCAGAGGGAGAAGCAGACTCCCCACTTAGCAGTGAGCCCGACGCAGGGCTGGATCCCAGGACCCTGGGATCATGACCTGAGCAGAAGGCAAATGTTTAACTGACTGAACCACCCAGGCACCTCTCTTATGGTTCCCAATACATGTTATTCCCAAATTTACTTTTGGCATTATAAGCCAAAAGTAATAAACTCATATTCCAATTTACTTTTGAAAAGTGCTTTAAATTTACCAGTAAAGGATAATTTATTATTTTAATTGCAATTTTTGTTTTAGGTTGAATTTTCATATTTATTATTTGCATTTCTTTTCCATCAATACTTCTACTATCGTGATACTTCTAAGCTGAGAGGATGGACAAATTTAATGCAGTAAACATGCATATTAGATATTATAAAAAATATGAAAACATGAATACATTCTTACTGTCATCAACAAATCAATCTCTATCTTCCATGGCAATTAGTTGATATTAGATTTAGTTGTAAGTTGTAGAGAACCTAAAACAAGTACCATAATAACAGTTGACTTCTCTCCCTGGTAAGTGATTCAGGGTTGTTATAGCATTCGAAGGATCCTCGCTCCTTGCATATAGCTTTATTCTGTGTAACCTCTCTATTACGGCCCAAGAGAGTAGCATCTTGGTTCTAGGCAGCAGAATAGATGAAGAGATTAAGAAGAGGTATGTGGCATGTGCCACCTGTCTCTTAAGAATGTTTTCTAAAAGTTGCCACGAGATATTTCCATTTACAACCCATTGGCTAGAACTTAGTCATATGGACATAGGCAGGTGCAAGGGAAGCTAGGGAAGGTAGCCAAAGCCTCTATTTTATTATTTTTTTCAAGTTTTTATTTAAATTCCAGTTAACATACAGTGTAATGTTAGTTTCAGGTGTACAATTTAGTGATTCATGACTTACATACAATGTGTGGTGCTCATCACAAGTGCCCTCTTTAATCCCCATCACCCACTTAGCCCCCTGCCCCTCTTCCCTCCAGTAACCCTCAGTTTGTTCTCTATAATTAAGAGTCAGTTTTCTGGCTTGCCCCTTTTTCTCCCCCAACACCTATGTTCATCTGTTTTGTTTCTTAAATTCCACATATGAGTGAAATTAGATGGTACTGGTCTTTCTATAACAGACTTATTTCACATAGCATAATACTCTCTAGCTCCATCTACATCATTGCAAATAAGATTTCATTCTTTTTGATGGCTGAGTAATATTCCATTGTATATACATACCACCTCTTCTTTATTCATCAGTTGATGGACATTTGGGCTCTTTCCATTGTTTGGCTATTGTTGATAATGCTACCGTAAACATCGGTGAACATGTATGCCTTCAAATCTGTATTTTTGTAACCTTTGGGTAAATACCTAGTAGTGCAATTGCTGGATTTTAGGGTGGTTCTATCTTTAACTTTTTTGAGGAGCCTCCATACTGTTTTCCAGAGTGGCTGCACCAGTTTGCATTCCTACCAAGTGTAAGAGGGTTCCCCTTTCTATGCATCCTCACCAGTACCTGCTGTTTCCTGTGTTAACCACAGCCATTCTGATGGTCATGAGGTGATATCTCATTGTAGTTTTTATTTGCATTTCCCTGATGATGAGTGATGTTGAGCATCTTTTCATGTGTCTGTTGGCCATCTGGATGCCTTCTTTGGAAAAGTGTCTATTCATGTCTTCTGCCCATTTTTAAACTGGACAATTGTTTTTTTGATGTTGAGTTCTTTAAGTTCTTTATGTATTTTGGATACTAACCCTTTAACAGATACGTGATTTGCAAATATCTTCTCCCATTCTGTGAGTTGCCTTTTTTGTTGTTGTTGATTGCTCCTTTGCTGTGCAGTTTTTTATCTTGATGAAATCCCAATAGTCCATTTTTGCTTTTATTTCCCTTGCCTTTGGAGACATGTCTAGCAAAAAGTTGCTGCAGCAGGGCACCCAGGCGGCTCAGTAGGTTAAGTGTCTGCCTTCAGCTCAGGTCATGATCCTGGGGTCCTGAGATCAAGCCCAGCAGTGGGCTCCCTGCTCAGTGGGGAGCTTATTTTTCCCTCTTCTCCCTGCTTGTGCTCTCTCTTGCTAGCTCTGTCTCTCTCTCTCAAGTAAATAAATAAAATCTTAAAAAAAAAAAAAAAAAAGAAGTTGCTGAGAGAGCTCAAAGAAGTTGCCACCTGTGTTTTCCTCTAGGATCCTGATGGTTTCCTGTCTCATATTTAGGTCTTTCATCCATTTTGAATTTATTTTTGTGTATGGTGTAAGAAAATGGTCCAGTTTCATTCTTCTGCATGTGACTGTCCAGGTTTCCCAACACAATTTGTAAAAGAAACTATCTTTTTTTCCATTGGATATTCCCTCCTGCTTTGCCAAAGATTAGTTGATCATATCTTCGTGGGTTCAGTTCTGGATTTTCTGATCTGTTCCACTGAATGTGTGTCTGTTTTTGTGCCAACACCATACTGTCTTGATCACTACAGCTTTGTAACATGGCTTTAAGTCCAGAATTGAAATACCTCCAGCTTTGCTTTTCTTTTTCAAGACGGCTTTGGCTATTCAGAGTCTTTTGTGGTTCCACACAAATTTAAAGATTGTTCTAACTCTGTGAAAAAATGCCAGTGGTATTTTTTTAAAGATTTTATTTATTTATTTGTCAGAAAGAGACAGAGAGAGAGTAAGCACAACCAGGGGGAGTGGGAGGCAGCGGAAGAAGCAGGCCCCCTGCCAAGTAAGGAGCCCAATGCAGGACTTGATCCCAGGGTCCTGGGATCATGACCTGAGTGGAAGGCAGACGCTTAAAACTGAGCCATGGTTGGATGGATGGATATTTTAACAATATTTGTTCTTTCAATACATGAACATGGAACGTTTTTCCATTTCTTTGTGTCGCCTACAATTTCCTGAATAAGCATTTTATAGTTTTTAGAATATAGATCTTTTACCTCTTTGGTTAGGTTTATTCCTTGCTAGCTTATGGTTTTTGATGCGATCATAAATGGGACCAATTCCTTGATTTCTCTTTCTGCTGCTTCATTATTGGTGTATAGAGATGCAACAGATTTCTGTACATTGATTTTCTATCCTGTGACTTTACTGAATTCATGTGTCAGTTCTAGCAGTTTCTTGGTGGAGTCTTTCAGGTTTTCTATATAGAGTCTCATGTCGTCTGTGAAGAGTCAGTTTGACTTCTTCCTTGCCGATTTGGTCTTTTATTTCTTTTTGTTGTCTGATTGCTGACCGTAGCCACTATTTTAATGCCCAGATAAAAACTCTATTGTTGATGACAAAGATGGACGTACTGAAGAACTACTATTAGCCTCTGCCATAGTAATGTAATACAGTTCAAACAGTCTACAAATAATTTACAGATATCCATTTTTAGATGACCAACCTTATCCACTCTAATCAGAGCTTTTAAGAGAGCGATAGTGACCAACTGCCTAAAAATCTATCAGATTTCATTGCAAGTTTATTCTGCTTGTTTTAAATGCCCCTGCAAAGCTCGACCTGAGTCCTTTGAACATGTGCATATATGGCAATAGAGTCAGGCTACATACAGTGGACGAAATCCTTCATCCCACAAATAGCCACTTTCTTCTTTTCCATTATGATGTATTTTTTGTTAGGACAACTAGAAAAACTCTAAAATATTGACTT
Organism: Ursus arctos; assembly: GCF_023065955.2. Classification (NCBI taxonomy): domain Eukaryota; kingdom Metazoa; phylum Chordata; class Mammalia; order Carnivora; family Ursidae; genus Ursus; species Ursus arctos. Next base: position 61,377,752 of record NW_026623067.1, read on the forward strand.
ACTTATTCACATTTATTGAACATCTACTATATATTAGGTTAATTGGTAATTAACAAGAAGAAAAAGGGATGGGCATAAATTGGCAAATAGAATAATGAGCTTCTCATTAAATATGACATTTCTTATAGCAGCAGGGATTCGGAAATCAACCAATGCGAAAGATACAGTTAAAGTATCAGATCACCAAACTCATTTTCATAATTCTTGAAAGCAAACATTTTGTTGTAAAACGAAACAAATAAAAATACTGTAAGGACATTTCAACAACTCTTCCATGTTTTTATCTTGTATGTATTGTATATACTACCTCCTGACGGCACAAAGAATCTTTCTTTTTCCTTAACAATATTTAGCAAACAATACGCATTAAGACTATTAAAATTGATGAATGCAAATGAACTCCCTCAGAAACAGGTGTTGCACTGTAACCACTTCTCAAATGCTACCCTGATAAAATTGTTCTGCTGGTATGACCAACCCTTCTATGAGTTTTTAAGGTTAACTCCCCACCAAAAAGGGACATATTTCCACTGCCAGAGACACATGTAAGTATATGCCTTTTTGTTAACTTTGTTCTAACTTGGTTTTACCTTGTAATCCTATTGAATCTCATAATGTAACATAAAATTTTAGACATTTTATGTAGTACATATCCTGCCTCTTGAGAGGAAAAAAAGATTGCCAGGCTACAGGAAAGAAGTATCTTGGAAATGTAGATTGTGGAGGACAGGATATTTTGAACCATTATTCCTTCCATGTAATTACTGTAAATGGTAATTATTATGAAGGGCAAGTGAAGGTAGCTGTGAATTACCCTATATGATTCTTAGTTCTGTGAAGTGTGATGTCCCTAAAAGCCCCCAGATGGCATTACAGCCTTGTTTTTCCCAAGTCATTTGTTTTCCTATGGCATAAATCAGAAACTACTTCAACAAGAAATTCCCTTTACTCCAATGATAAATGTGAATATGAAAAATACTATTTTCTTAATTTGTCTACTTCTTTACGTTAAATAAGTTCTCTTAATTCTGAAGTAGCTTTGAAATTAAAATGTGTTTTGATTAAAATAAGAGAAAACATTTTCCAAATAAGATAGTCTCTAAACCAAAATTTCCAGAACAAAATCAAAATATGAAAATTTTTCTCGGGGATACTACTTTATCTTTAAGAATCCATAATGTATATTTAAATAAATATATATGCACAGTATAAATTTAATCCCAAATGAACAATCTCAAAGGAGAGTTTCATTTGCAACTGTTACTAATTTTCTTTGTGACTTCTGAAAATTATTAATTTTCTTAGATTGTTTCTCTGATTTCAAAGAACACACGTTTATTGAACTGAAAAACACTTTTAAGAATGTTATCTAAATGCTAGGAGTTGGTACAGGGAGTATGCTTTTCAGCGAGTATTAAATAATGGAAATTGTATATTCATTAATTTCAGGCACATGAATTCAATAGTAAATTACTGTAATGAATACTAAAATGAAAATAATCTTTATTACAATGTCCTGCCCAGTTACTTATATTCAGCAAGATAAATCTGTTTAAATTACTTTTCTATGTACTTGTACACTTCAGTTTTTCACACATCAATCTTCTATAAATTATGCTGAAAATATATAATGCCGAACTTACCAAACTGTATTTGAGTATTAGAAACTGTAATCAATTCCACTGTTTGAGTTTCTAAGGACTTTAACCCCTTACAGAATTTGTACTTTTTAAAAAAATTTTTAGAAACAATTTTAAGTTTTTATTTTAATTCCATTTAGTTAACATATGGTGTTATATTAGTTTCAGGTGTATAATATAGTGATTCAACAATTCCATACATCGCCCAGTGCTCTTTATAAGAAGTGCCCTCCTTAATTCCCATTCACCTATTTCACTCAACCCCCCAACCCTCTTCCCTCTGGTAAACATCAGTTTGTTGTCTAGTAAGAGTCTGTTTCTTGGTTTGTCTCTCTCCCTTTTATCCCCCATTGGCTCATTTGTTTCTTAAATTCCTCATATGAGTAAGATCATATGGTGTTTGTTTTTCCCTGACTTATTTTGCCTAGTATTATATGTATATCTCTAGCTTCACCCATGTTGCTACAAATGGAAGATTTCATTTTTTATGGCTTAGTAATATTCCTTTGATAAATAAATGAATATATATGTGTGTGTGTGCGTATCTCACATCTTCTTTATCCATTCATCAATCAGTGGACACATGGGCTGCTTCTAGATCTTGAGTAATGTTGCTACACTTAGCAGAATACCCTCTAGTTCTATCCATATCCTTGCAAATGGTAAGATTTCATTTTAGATCACTGAGTAATATTCCATTGTACATATATACCACATCTTCTTTATCCATGCATCTGTCAATGGAAATATGAGCTCTCTACATATCTCTGCTATTGTGGACACTGCTGCTATAAACACTGGGGTGCAGGTACCCCTTCAAATCACTACGTTTGTAACCTCTGGGTAAATACCTAGTAGTACAACTGCTGTGATGTAAGGTAGGTCTATTTTTAATAGGAACCTCCATACTGTTCTCCAGAGTGGCTGTACCAATTTACATTTCCACCAGCAGGTGGAGAGGGTTCTCCTTTCTCTGCATCCTGACCAACATCTGTTGTTTCCTGACTTGTTAATTTTAGCCATTCTGACAGGTGTGAGGTGGTATCCCATTGTGGTTTTGATTTATGTTTCCTTGATACCGAGTGATGAGGAGCATATTTTCATGTGTCTGTTGGCCATTTGGATGTCTTTTTTGGAGAAATGTCTGTTCATGTCTTCCACCCATTTCTTGATTGGATTATTTGTTCTTTGGGTGTCGAGTTTGATAAATTCTTTATAGATTTTGGATACTAGACCTTTACCTGATAAGACATTTGCAAATATCTTCTCCCATTCTGTCGGTTGTCTTTGGTTTTGTCAACTGTTCCCCTTGCTATACAAAAACTTTATCTTGATGAAATCCCAATAGTCTATTTTTCCCTTTGTTTCCTTTGCCTTTGGAGACATGTCTGGCGAGAAGTTGCTGCAACCAAAGCCACAGAGGTTGCTGCCTGTGTTCTCCTCTAGGATTTTGATGGATTCCGGTCTCACATTTAGGTCTTTCATCCATTTTGAGTCTGTTTTTGTGTATGGTATAAGAAAGTGGTCCAGTTTCATCCTTCCACAAGTGGCTGTCCAATTTTCCCAATACATTTGTTGAAGAGACTTTTTCCATTGGATATTCTTTCCTGCTTTGTCGAAGATTAGTTGACCGCAGAGCTGTGAGTCCATTTCTGGGTTTTCTATTCTGTTCCACTGATCTATGTGCCTGTTTTTGTATCAGTACCATAGTGTCTTAACGATCACAGCTCTGTAATATAGCTTGAAGTCCAGAATTGCGATGCTACCTGCTTTGAGTTTTGTTTTTTTTTAATGTTCAGTTAGCCAGTATATAGTACATAAGTTTTTGTTGTAGTGTTCAACGATTCATTAATTGCATATAACACCCAGTGTTCATCCCAACACGTGCCCTCCTTAATACCCATCACCCCATTACCCCATCCCCCACCCCCTCCCTTCTGTAACCTTCAGTTTGTTTCCCAGAGTCCAGAGTCTCTCATGGTTTTGGTTCCTTTGCCTATTCAGGGTCTTTTCTGGTTGCATACATATTTTAGGATGATTTGTTCCAGCTCTGGGGAAAAAGTTGATAGTATTTTGACAGGGATTGCATTGAATGTATAGATCGCTCTAGGTAGTACAGATATTTCAATATTTGTTCTTCCAATACATGAACATGGAACATTTTTCCATCTCTCTGTGTCTGCCTCAATTGCCTTCATGAGTGTTCTACAGTTTTCTGAGTACAGATCCTTTGCCTCCTTGGTTAGGTTTATTCTTAGGTATCTTATGGGTTTTGGTGCAATTATAAATGGGATCGACTCCTTAATTTCTCTTTCTTCTGTCTCATTGTTACTTATAGAAATGCAACTGATTTCTGTGCATTGATCTTATATCCTGCCACAATGCTAAATTCCTGTATGAGTTCTAGCAATTTTGGGATGGAGTCTTTTGGGTTTTCCACACTGAGAGTTTGACTTCTTCTTTGCCAATTCGGATGCCTTTTATTTCTTTTTGTTGTCTGGTTGTTGAGGCTAGGACTTCTAGTAATATGTTGAACACAGTGGTGATAGTGGACCTCCCTGTAGTGTTCCTGACCTTAGCGGAAAAGCTCTCAGTTTTTCCCCATTGAGAATGATATTCACTGTGGGCTTTCCATAGATGGCTTTTATGATACTGAGGTATGTTCCCTCTCTCCCTATGCTGTGGAGAGTTTTAATCAAGAAAGGATGCTGCACTTTGTCAAATGCTTTTTCTGCATCTATTGAGAGGATCATATGGTTCTTGTCCTTTCTTTTATTAGTGTAGTATATCACACTGATTGATTTGCAGATGTTGAACCACACTTCCAAGTCCAGGAATAAATCCCACGTGGTCATGGTGGATAATCCTTTTAATGTATTGTTGGATCCTATTGGCTATCTTGGTGAGACTTTTGGGATCCATAATCATCAGGGGTATTGGCCTATAATTCTCCTTTTTGGTGGGTATTTGTCTGGTTGTGGGATCAAGGAAATGCTGGCCTCATAGAAAGAGTTTGGAAGTTTTCCTTCCATTTCTATTTTTTGAAACAGCTTCAGAAGACTAGGTATTAATTCTTTAAATGTTTGGTAGAATTCCACTGGGAGGCCATCCAGCCCTGGACTCTTGTTTGTTGGGAGAGTTTTGATTACTGCTTCAATTTCCTTGCTGGTTATGGGTCCGTGCAGGTTTTCTATTTCTTCCTGTTTCAGTTTGGGTAGGTTATATGTTTCTAGGAATACACCCATTTCTTCCAGATTGCCTAATTTGTTGGCATATAGTTGCTCATAATATAATCTTATAACTTTCTTTGATGTTTGTTATGATGTCTCCTCTTTCATTCATGGTTTTATTTATTTGGGTCCTTTCTCTTTTCTTTTTGATAAGTCTGGGCAGGGGTTTATTGATCTTATAAATTATTTCAAAGAACCAGGTCCTAGTTTTATTCATCTGTTCTCATGTTCTTCTGGTTTCTAGTTCATTGATTTCTGCTCTAATCTTTATTAATTCTCTTCTCCTCCTGGGTTTAGGCTTTATTTGCTGTTCTTTCTCCAGCTCTTTTACGTGTAAGGTTAGGTTGTGTATTTGAGACCTTTCTATATTCTATATACTATATATTATATACTTCCCTCATAGGACCACCTTGGCCACATCTCAAAGGTTTTTAACAATTTTCATTTGTTTCCATGAATTTTTAAAATTCTTTAATTTCCTGGTTGACCCATTCATTCTTTAGTAGGATGCTCCTTCACCTCCATGTATGAGTTCTTTCCAAATTTCCTCTTGTGATTGAGGTCAAGTTTCAAAGCATTGTGGTCTGAAAATATGCAGGGAATGATCCCAATCTTTTGGTACCAGTTGAGGCCTGTTTGTGACCTATTTTGTGATCTATTCTGGAGAATGTTCCATGTGCACTCAAGAAGAATGTGTATTCTCTTGCTTTAGGATGGAATGCTCTGAGTTTACTGGTGAGGTTCATCTGGTCCAGTGTGTCATTCAAAGCCCTTGTTTCCTTATTGATCTTCTGCTTCGATGATCTGTCCATTGTAGTGAGTGGGGTGTTAAAGTCCCCTACTATGATTGCATTATTATCAATATGTTTAAGTTTGTTATTAATTGATTTATATAATTTGCTGCTCCCATTTTAGGGGCATAAATATTTACAATTGTTAGATCTTCTTGTTGGATAGACCCTTTAATTATGGTATAGTGATCTTCCTCATTTCTTATTGCAGTCTTTGGTTTAAAATCTAATTGGTCTAATACAATTACAAGGATTGCCACCCCAGCTTTCTTTTGATGTCCATTAGCATGATACATGATTTTCCACCCCCTCACTTTCATCTGGAGATGACTTTGGGTCTAAAATGAGTCTCTTACAGACAGCATATTGATGGGTCTTGCTTTTTTATCCAATCTGATACCCTGCGTGTTTTGATTGGGGCATTTACATTCAGAGTAACTATTGAAAGATATGAATTTAGTGCCGTTGTATTACCTACAAAGTCACTGTTTCTGTATACTGTCTCTGTTCCTTTCTGGTCTATGTTACTTTTGGGCTCTCTCTTCACTTAAAGGATCTCCTTTAATATTTCTTGCAGGGCTGGCTTAGTAATTCTTTTAGTTCATTTGTCCTGGAAGCTTTTTATCTCTCCTTCTATTTTGAATGACATCCTGGCTGGATAAGGTATTCCTGGTTGCATGTTTTTCTCATTTAGCACCCTGAATTTATCATGCCAGTCCTTTCTGGCCCACATAGGTCTGCTGCCAGTCTAATGTTTCTACCCTTGTAGGTTAAGGACCTCTTGTCCTGAGCTGCTTTCAGGATTTTCTCTTTGTCCCTGAGATTTGCAAGCTTCACTATTATATATTGAGGTGTTGACCTATTTTTATTGATTTTGAGGGGGGTTCCCTTTGCCTCCTGGACTTGAATGCCTGTTTCCTTCCCCAGATTAGGGAAGTTCTTCACTATAATTTGCTCCAGTATTCCTTCTGCCCTCCTCTCTCTTTCCTCTTCCTCTGGGATCCCAATTATTCTAATATTGTTTCGCTTTATGGTATCACTTATCTCTAAAATTCTCCCCTCATGATCCAGTAGCTGTTTATTTCTCTTTTTCTCAGTGTCTTTATTTTCCATCATTTGGTCTTCTATATCACAATTCTCTTTTCTGCCTCATTTATCCAGCAGTTAGAGCCTCCATTTTTTATTACATCTCATTAATAGCCTTTTTGATTTCAACTTTTCTAGATTTTAGCTCTTTTATTTCTCTAGTGTCTTCTATGCTTTTTCCAAGCCCAGCTAGTATCTTTATAATCATTATTCTGAACTCTAGTTTTGACATCTTACTTATATCCTTTCTGATTAGGTCCCTGGCAGTCAGGACTGCTTCTTATTCTCTTTTCTGAGGTGAGTTTTTCTGCCTTGTCATTCTTGCAGAAAGTGGTTGCTTTTCTATTTGTAGAGTTGCAGCTATTCTTTCCTTAGATCGCTGGTTGAGTTCACAGGTGTTCAGAATGATTTCATAGCTATCTAGCTGAATTCCTGGAGCCAAACAAAACTAAGGTCTCCCACTACTCTGCCATCTTGGAAAGTCTGCACAATTACTACAGCTTTGTAATGTAACTTCAAGTCCAAAATTGGGATGCATCCTGCTTTGCTTTGCTTTGCTTTTTCAAGAATGCTTTGGCTATTTGGGATCTTTGGTAGTTCTATACAAATTTCAGAATTATTTGTGCTAGTTCTATGAAAAATGCTGTTAATTATTATTTTGATACAGACTACTTTAAATGTGTAGATTGCTTTGGGTAGGATGGACATTCTAACAATATTCTTCCAAATCATAAGCACTCAATGTCTTTCCATTTCTTTGTGTCATCTTCACTTTCTTTCATCAGTGTTTCATAGTTTTCAGAATACAGGCATTTCACCTCTTTGGTTAGGTTTATTCCTAAGTATCTTATTATTTTTTTGGTTCAATTATAAATTTGATTGTTTCCTTTATTTCTCTTTCTGCTGCTTCATTACTGGTATATAGAAATGCAACAGATTTCTGCACAATGATTTTGTATCTTGCAGCTTTACTGAATTCATTTATCAGTTCTAGTAGGTTTTTGGTAGAATCTTTCAGGTTTTCTATATAAAATATCATGTCACCAGCCAATAGTGACTCTGACTTCTTCCTTACCAATTTGGATGCCTTTTATTTCTTTTTGCTGCCTGACTGCTATGGCTAGGACTTCCAGTACTATATTGAATAGAAGTGGTAAAAGTGGACATCCTTATCTTGTTCCTGAACTTAGGGGGAAAGCTCTCAGTTTTTCCCCATTGAAGATAATGTTAGCTGTGGGGTTTTCATGGCCTTTATTATGTTGAGATATGTTCCCTCTAAACCTACTTTGTTGCAGGTTATTTTATCATGAAAAGATGTTGTATGTTGATAATTGTTTTTTCTGTGTCTATTGAAATGATATGATTCTTATTCTTTCTCTTGTAAAGGTGATACATCACGTTGACTGATTTGTGAATAATGAACCACCCTTGTAATCCAGGAATAAATCCCACTTGATCATGGTGAATTATTTAATGTATTGTTGAATTCAGCTTGCTACTATTTTATTGAAGATTTTTGCATCTATGCTCATCAGAAATATTGGCCTGTAGTTCTCTCTTTTTTTCATAGTGTCATTACCCAGTTTTCGTATCAGGGTAATGTTGGCCTCATGGAGTGAATTTGCAAGTTTTCCTTCCTTTTCTATTTTTTGGAATAGTTTGAAAAGAATGGGTATTAACTTTCCTTTAAATGTTTGGTACAATTCACCCATTTAGCCATTTGGTCATGGACTTTTGTTTTTTGATTACTGATTTAATTTGTTTGCTGGTTATTGGTCTGTTCAAATTTTATATTTCTTCCCATTTCAGTTCTGGGTGGTTGTATGTTTCTAGAACTATCCATTTCTTCTAGGTTGTTCAATTTTTTGGCATATAGTTTTTCTAAATATTCTCTTATAATTGCTCATATTTCTATGGTGTTACTTGTTATTTCTCCTCTCATTTGTGATTTTGAGTCCTTCCTCTTTTTTCATGATGAGTCTCACTAGAGATTTATCAATATTGTTGATTTTTTCAAAGTACTAGCTCCTGGTTTCATTGGTCTGTTCTATTGGTGTTTTTAGTTTCTATATCATTTATTTCTGCTCTCATCTTTAGTATTTCCTTCCTTCTGCTGACTTTAGGTTTTGTTTGTTCTCTTTCTTGCTCCTTTAGGTGTAAAGTTAGGTTGTTTATGTGAGATGTCTCTTGCTTCTCGAGATAGGCCTGTGTTGCTATAAACTTCCCTCTGTGAACCACTTTTCCTGCATTCCAAAGATTTTGGACCATTGTGTTTTCATTTTCATTTGTTTCCATGTCCTTTCTGATTTCTTCTTTGGTTTCTTGGTTGACCCGTTCATTGTTCAGTAGCATGTTATTTAATTTCCACGCATTTGTGGTCTTTCCAGATTTTTTCTTATGGTTGACTTCTAGTTTCATTGCATTGTGCTCGGAAAAAATGCATGGTATGACTTTAATCTTCTTGAATTGACTGAGTCTGGTTTTATAGGTTTAATAAGTGATCTATTCTGGAGAATGTTCTGCACACACTTAAGAAGAATATGTATTCTGTGTTTTAGAACGTTCCAATATATCTTAAGTCCATCTGGTCTAATATATCATTCAAAGCCATTCTTTCCTTGTTGATTTTCAGCTTAGATGATCTGTCCATTGATAGAAGTGGATTGTTAAAGTCTCCTACTATTATTGTATTATTGTCTATTAGTTCCTTTATGTTTGTTTTTAGCTGTTTTATGTATTCGGGTGCTCCCATGTTGGTTGTATAAATACTTACAACTGTTATATATTCTCTTTGTATTGTATCCTTTATTATTATATAGTATGCTTCTTTGTCTCTCTTACATTCTTTGTTTTAAAGTCTATTCTGTCCCATATGAAGTATTGCTCCTCCAGCTTTCTACTGACATCCATCTGCATGATAGATGTTTCTCCATCCCCTCATTTTCAATCTGCAGGTGTGTTTAGGTCTAAAATCAGTGTCTTGTAGGCAGCATATAGATAGGTCTTGTATTTCTTATCCATAGGACATTAAATCTTGTATTCATTTTACTTACTAAGTAATCAACATAATTTTAAATTGAAAGTTCAAGTTGCTATCTAACTCTGAGTACTTAGTTCTTGTTATTTCCAAATTTAACCTACCCACTGCTGTATCAAATTATCTCCAACTTAATGTACTAAGATATTCAAACATAATATTTATTGAGACATAATTATTTAAGATTCAACTGGAAAACAGCTTCTTGTGAAAACTTACACCAGATTGAAAATTTTTTCCACAGCAATATTGACAGACAGTCTCATTTGCATCTAGATTAGGTAAATTTCAAGCTTTTTAAATCTTTCCTTTTTCATCTTTATTACATAGGTTTGTATTTTTATGTTAAATATGGAGTCCGTGCCAAAAGTGTTCCAATTCTAGGCATGCACTTAAATTTTTTCATGAGTTTTTATTTACAACTTTCATGGTAACAAAAAGTATGAAATCTTTTCTCTTATCTATCATACACAGATACATACAAGAAAGCAATTACATTCAAAATTCTAGAAGATTAATCTAAGACCCTGTATTATTCACTGAAAATATTAAAGGACATTACTTTTCCAATATTTCAATATGCTTTTCTAGTATGTAAATTTTTTTAGTTTTTCATAAAGAAAAATAACTTAAAAAATTTAAGTCTCTAAAATTACTTTCCTTGAAGTCACTTAAAGTGCTGTTTTCAGAGAGCCCATGCATAGCCTCACTGGGGAAAAAATGCCTAATTACAAAACTAACAGTCAGATGAGAAAGCCAGGATAATTATCTATCTTGGCCTTCTGGTGTGAGATCACTCTCTGACTGGGTTCCATGCCCATTTAGAATTGTTTGATTAAACAAAAGTAGATTTGTAAATTAGAAACCACAGATATAATGTGAAAAAATATCTACTTTAATAAATGTGCATTGACAATATCTCAGTAATTGCTTTAACATTATTCTAGAGTCTAAATGCTTCTATGTTAGGATTGATAACAGTACTACTGTCTAAAGATCTTTAAACTCTTTTCCAGCATTAACCCATTAATTTTCACACTTTCTCTGTGAGGCAGTAAGATATAAGTATAGTTAGTTAAATTGTCCAAATGAAAACAACAAATCAACAACAAATGAACTTGCTCAAAGTCACTCATGCAAAGAAACAGAGCTCAAAGACTGGAAACTCAACTGCATAAGTAGGAAGTGCTTTATACACTGGTGTACACAGAATGACCATCTCCATCACCAAATTTACTAGCCTTATTCCCATGTAATCAAGTCTTTCCTCATTTTTTCCCCTCCTGCTCCTCCTCTGCTGCTGATCCATCCTGGAAAGGAACTTCCTTTGACACCTGAACCCCATAACACTGCAGGTCACTTTGCTCCCTATTCCCAAACATTATGGAATACCACTATAGCTATTAAAAAGAGCCACTAGAGGGGCGCCTGGGTGGCTCAGTCAGTTAAGCATCTGCCTTCAGCTCAGGTCATGATCCCAGGGTCCTGGGATTAAGCCCCAGGTTGGCACCCTGCTCAACAGGGAGCCTGCTTCTCCCTCTGCCTGCCGTTCGCCCTGCTTGTGCTCTGTCAAATGAATAAATAAAATCTTTAAAATATAAATAAATAAATAAATAAATAAATAAAGCCACTCGTAGGTAAGTGGATTCAAATTATACTTGTGGGGATTATACTTGGTAGTATTTAACATAGCAAGACCTAACAATAGTTTTTATTAAAAAAAAAAAAAGCAGAAAATTTGGTTTGATAATGAATAGAGTTTAAATTCTGACAAATGGTTATTAAGCCATTTCTGCCACTTAGTCTAAATTAAACAATTTACCTAACCTCTTTGAATCTCAGCTTCCACACCTATAATATGGAAATGCATTTCTTTCTAAGTTTGTTAATATAATTATAAAAGATTATACAAAGCATGAGGATTATGAAGAATACCTGAGATGTTGTTGAAATTTAATTTAAAAAGCAAACAGTTCTCAGGAGAATTGAACAAATGGAATTATTTGGACCAAAATCCTTGGAGTCATGATATTTGACTATCTTACAGTGTCCCAAATAATTAGATAATTACTTAGTTTCCGATTTGATGTTCTTAAAGTAGATCTTACTATATAGCCTATATACTTATTACTGTTATAAACTTATTTCTGCCCATTTATCTATACAGGAGAAAAATGGGTAGTTGTTCTAACCATTCTCCAGTGAGGAAAAAAATCACAAAATTGTACTCTCTTAGTCAACTCAAATTCTCCCTGTTTCTATATGCCCTTATTTCATTGCCCCCTACGTAAATTATAAGCCTGGTGCAACCACAGCCTACCAAAATTCAGGACTTTGAGGTAGGGATTTTGATAAGGCAGATGGGCTAAGTGTAAAGAAAAATTAGTGAATAAAATGACAGGACATAATCATAGCACTTGAGAACTAAAAAAGGCGTTTGTAATAATTCACTGAATCTCCTTTTCCACAGACAAGGAAATTATATTATGACCGAACCCAGAACCAGGGAACTGAAGTTGTAATCCATTACTTGTTCAATTTTATAACTTGATGTCTTTTCTTACTTCCTCACTACATAGACTCATAAAAGACCTCTAATATTAGTGCAGAAATGTTGATTACATCTGCTGTGCTGCCCAAAGGTTTATTTTCTGAAATACATCTGGTACCAAGAATTTCAGATAAGGCATCATGAGCCTTATAAGCAATAGGCCTTCAGTGTTGAAGTTCTAGGGCTTCAGCTTTATTCCTGGGTCCACCTACTAGCTCAGTGACTTTGAATAAGTTACTTGGTTCCTACTAAGTTTTAGATAATTACAAGAGTTATTCTTCCAGAAGACTCAATAGAGCTTCATGACCTACAGGTGACTAAGAACATCAGAGGTAAGGTTAGGAGGAACAGCATGCCTCAAATGCACTCAATTTCATACCAGTCTGCGTTTGAGACAAGTGAAGATGCCCACCTGGCAGATTTACAGATAGACTGCAGTTCTGCTGGGTACTGGGGCAAGAGCCATAGGAAAGAGAACTAAAAATTGGAACTTTGAGACAGCAGCTAATTACAGAGGGGAAAAAAAAATCCAAGAAAGATAGTCCCAGAGAATTCCAGAGAAAAAGGAATCTTTAAAAGACACAGAAAAAACATCCAAGAGAGGACAAAAACCACAGCACCATCAAAGTCAAGATAAGACATAACTTCCTAAAGGGTGTAACCAGAAAAATTATATGCTGGAAAAAGGTTAGGGATTTTGAGGTGTCTGACCAAAGGGTAAACATTCTGACTGGACGGAAGTCACTAGAGATTTTGAAAGTGTAGTTTCAGTAAGGCAACAAGGGAATGTATGATGTGCAGTGAAGGAGTGAAGGTGACAGATGCAGAGCACTCATTTGAGAAAAAATACACAACAATGGCAGTAGTTACTTGGGAAATGGAAAATTAGAAAAATGGTAAACACTTTATGCCTTTGAAAAATAAAATGGAGTAATAATTTTTAGAATAATCTAAACATTTCTCCCCTAACAGCATCAATTTTATATTTATCAGGGGGTTGGAAAGCATCTCGTTTGTTATTCTGCTTTATAACTTTGATAAGAAGTAATTATATTTTGCAGATGGTAGAACAAAGGCACAGAGTTTAAGTACTTTGTGCATTACTATTACTATTTCTAGTTAGTAAGCTTTTATTGATTACCTACAATCTACAGAAAGCCACTCGAGTGCCCTGCTTATTATAGTGCCTGGTTTTATTCAGTGCTTAATAATTTTTTTAACTGAGTTGAATTAGGAATATCTGAATTTAGTGTCACTATAACCAATATAGACCTCTGGAGTACCACGCACTTTCTTAGTTCAACAGTCTTAGAAATGATGAGAAACAGATTTGGATATACCCACATATAAACCAACAAAACAAAACAAAACAAAAAAAGAACATAAAGAATAAAGATCAAATTACAGTTAAGTAAGGACTCTGAACATTGAATATTCACTGTACTGACTGAAGATTTTAAACCCCCATTCATTTGAAGCCTAAGTGAACAAGGGGGAAAAAAGAGGATCTGAATGAACTAAGAACTTGAATTATCTAACCCTTTTATTAAAGAGCAATATGGCATCTGATTATCTGGGGAATTCACAATTATTTCAAATTATTTTTTAAAAATTACATATTTTACTCAATGTGTTTTCTTATACTTTTTATAAATTATATTTCACAGTTCAAAACAGCAGGATACATGTGTTCATACAAAGGGACAAAACTATCAAGTTACTCCTAAAAGAAAATGTGACAGCTTAAAAATAAATTTTTTCCTTATTATTACTCTAGAGTTTTTACATATGTCTTAGGTTAGTCCAACTCAGGCATTTTCTACCCAGCAATTCTATCATAGCAAAGAATAAGTCACTGACACAGCAGATTGGGTAGGATAGACAGTCACAGCCCAAAAGGCTCCCTTCAATCTTAAGATACATCTTAGAATTTTGTATTAACTGAACGTCCCACTCCATAAAACATCTGTGTTTGTTTTAATATAAAACATTGCCCTAAACTCTCTACCATTTACATTCTGTTTTCCTAAATATTTAGGTAAAATCAACCCTCTTGGAAAATACACCACAATTCAGCAACAGTTTCCCAAACTCCCTTTCCCTCAGTCCTGGTTTTAGAACTACAGCTATGGGAACCCAGGTAATGAGCGGAGCACATAAACTAACGCTTTTTGATCAAATTAAACCTTCAGGAGATGAACTGCTGAGGACGGAATAAGGAGGGAACAGGGAAAGTGAGTGGGCCAATGTAAATGAACTCCACTGAAGAGCCCAAGTTTTCTAAACTTAACAGTAAGGATGGATTCATATTATTTTCATATGTCCCATGAAATTAAACTAAATGCCACAAGATTCCTTTAGTTTCTTTTATTCATTCACTCATGGATTTGTTCATTCAACAAATATGTATTACGCCCCTTTGAAGCTAGCTGTGTGCTAGGTACTCAAGATACAAAAATGAAATAGAAAATCCCTTAGCATTCTCTAGTTTATTTTCTAGACCCCAGTAATTTTTAAAATCTTATAACAATTTTATCCATCACGAAAACATGTAAATTTCTTTGAACATTAAGGTGATACAGTGCCTTCCCAGGAATGTATTTTTTCTTTAAAAATTTTATTACAGGGTGCTTGGGTGGCTCAGTTGGTTTAAGCATCTGCCTTTGGCTCAGGTCATGATCTCCGGGTCCTGGGATTCAGCCCCACATTGGGCTTCCTGCTCAGGGGGAAGTCTGCTTCTCTCTCTCTCTCCCTGTGCCCCTCCCCACTGCTAGTTCTCTCTCTCTAATGAATAAAATCTTCAAAAAAATTTAATTACCATTTCCAAACATACACTAGAGAAAATTGTATAATACACTCTCATATAACCTATTGATCAAATTCAATAGTTTTTAACATTGGATACATGTGCTTTATCTCCTTTTTTTGTTTCTGTTAGGACAAAATTCTAAAGGAAATTCCTGACATTATGTCTATGTCATTTCAATCCTAAATTCTTATATATGTATATGTGAAAAGTAAAGACAATTTTTTCTATCACCATAATATGGTCACACATACACAATTAACAACGATTTCTTTTTTTTTTTTTTAAGATTTGTTAGTTTTAGAGAGAGAGAGAGAGCGCCTGAGCATGAGCAGGGGGAGGGGCAGAGGGGAATCTTCCCCACTGAGCACGAAAACCAATGCAGGGCTCGAACTCATGACCCTGGGAGATCGTGACCGGAGCTGAAATCAAGAGTCCCAAACTTAACGGACTGAGCCACCCAGGTGCCTCAATGATGATTTCTTAATAACATCTAACATCCAATCAATATTTAAATTTCCTTATTCGTCTCAAAAAGCGTCTTTTTTACAGTTCTTCCACTCATTTAAAATATTTATTTCTAGGGGCACCTGGGGGGCCCTAGTTGGCCCTAGTTTGTTGAGTGTTAGACTCTTTTTTTTTTTAATATTTTTTAAAGATTTTATTTATTTATTTGACACAGAGACAGCCAGCAAGAGAGGGAACACAAGCAGGGGGAGTGGGAGAGGAAGAAGAAGGCTTCCCAGCACAGCAGGAAGCCCTATGCAGGGCTCAATCCCAGGACCCTGGGATCACGCCCCAAGCCGAAGGCAGATGCTTAACAACTGAGCCACCCAGGCACCCCAAGTGTCGGACTCTTGATTTCAGCTCAGGTCGTGATCTCAGGGTCATATGATTACCCCACGTTGGGCTCCACGCTTAGCCAGGAGTCTGCTTGAAGATTCTCTCCCTCTGCCCCCCCCCTCAAATAAATAAAACAAATCTTTAAAAAATTAAAATAGTTATTTTTACTTCACTACAAAAAAGTATTCAACATTTAGATTTAGCAATACTATTTTTCTTGCTTTTTACAACTTCTGTTCTGAACTTGTACCTTACTTACAGGGGTCTTATATGAAAGTCATTAACTTGAGGCATACCTCCCCAATCCTTATCCCAGCCTTGAGATATTTTTAACGCTTCAATGATTACTTCAGATATTCTTCCTGCTTTTTCACCCCAATACACATAAGTTATGGCTCTCTCATTACTTTCTCCAGTCTATTAAAATTACAGTAAAGTCCCATTAAAAAGACCCTTTTTATATTAGATAAAACCACATTTGCTACGTATATATGTGTGTGTGCGCATGTATATATTTATATATATCGTGGTATGTGATTCATACAGCTGTATTCATAACTCAGTAAGCCTAGATACTTTCTTCTCTGCGTCAGTGCCAAAGTGAAGATTGAGTTCAGCTGTATTTGTAAACTTAATATGGCTCCTTTCTCGGCCAGTGCTTCTAATAGCAATCCCTTTTATGGAATCTAATTTCTTTAACTCTCAGGTTGAAACCACATCCACAGTCTCCTTCCTTTTTCACAGAGTATTTTAAACAAATAAGGAAATTTCGTCAAGATGACTAGGACACAATTGGAAAATTTGAGTCTGCTGTAAACATCTCAGAAAGGCCATTCCATAAGCCTTAGTTTAATAAAAGCCTAACTCTAGATCACCCCAGCAAAGCAGAGATACCATAATTGGGAGAAATAAACATTAGTGGAATAAAGGCTCTAGCAAAAATACTGTCAGATTGGATTAAAAAACAAAGCCTAACTCTATGCTATTCCAAATAGACATATGCTAAGGAAGATATAAATGTATAAAAAGTAAAATGCAAGGAAAACATATACCATACGAACACTTGCAAAGAAGCAGCTGGTGTATTTGGAGTAATATCAGGCAACATACTATTTAAGGCAAAAAAGCAATATTAGAAATAGGGATAATTTGTAAGAATAGAAAGCTTGACTCATATGAAAGATAAAACAATTCTAAATTTGTTGGCCTCAAATATATAAAGCAAGAGTTATAGAACTAGAGGCAAAATCATGAATAGAAATTGATAGACAACCATGAGGAGAAACTAATACATAGACCATATATATATATAAAATTTAAATAAAAAAGAAGACACTTGACCTGACTGATATAATCAGATTATCCTACCAACTCAAATACATTTTCAAATACATATAGAACATTTTCAAAAAATTGAGCATGTGCTGCAAAGCAAGTCTCAATAAATTCAAAGAAATGAAATCACAGAGAGATGTTCTATGACTACAATATAACTAAGCTAAATGACAATATTAAAAAAGAGATAACTTGAAAATTCCCAAGTTTTTGGAAAATAAGCAATCGACCTCTAGAAAGAGACACAATGGCAACCCTGAATCAGCAACCAACAGTGAACTGATCAAAATGTCCCAATGCTCGCCACCTCATGTTTGGAAGCAGCTCCACAACTCTGGACCTGAATAATCCCCAGAAATATGGGACAACTGGCCAAAAGGTATCCTAAAAGGAGTATTCTGGACTGCTACCTTATATGACTAATGGATATAGAGGAGTGATCAAGTGATTAACTAAAGAAACAGAAAAGATATCAACCTATTTGTTGTTCTGGCTGGAGAAGTGGGTCTTTCTGGTTATATCTAGTTCATCAAGCAATCAAAGATGTACGAATACGCTGTTCAGGTAGAAGATTTGAATTCAAATTCTTATTTAGAGTTTACAGTAATAGGGTTCTCTTTTCAATAATTTTTAATTACCTGTATTCAAGGAATATAATTTATCTTTAGGATATTTTAATTATATTTAATAAATAAAATCTAACAATGAAGAAAGGTATGATTTTCCAACTATATCACACTTACTGTATGTATGCTTTTTTATTTCAGCATTACTGCACTGATGTGAATTACACCAACTTATAGTTTTGATATTCAAGACTCAGAGATCATGTTTGAAAAGTTACACCAAACACCCAGGTCTTTTGGATCAAGTCACTGCATAAAATGACAGAGAACCTCAAATTAACAGACAAATATACTTTAAAGGACCTTAGGATAAAAGAGTATAAAGGGAATTGGTATTTCCCTATCTACCCTAGCCAATGTCCATTTCAACTACCTCCCTCTTCGAATTTTTGGAGCAAAAAAGGAGGAAGAGGAAGATGGAAATGCTGCTTGTCAAAAGAAGAACCAGAAAGGAGATCCCCACCTTTCCTAAAACGTGGTCAAAGCGTTCTTGCATCAGAGTCATGTGGATGCTTGTTACCAATGAAGAGCTCTAGCCTTGCCTATAAAATCTGTACCTGGAATTTCTCAGGCAGTATATGGGAATATTCATTTTTAACAGCCTTCTCAAGTGGTTAGTCTGCATGCTAATGTATAAGGACCACTGCCTACTACTCACTGCCAAGGTCGGCCTTACATATTAAAGTACTAATGCTAAAGTTATGTGATCAACAGCATTTTCAATATCATATAATTTGCTTACAAAGCCCAATAAATGGGTCTGTATTTAAGTCATTATGAATCATAGACTATAATTCTTTGCCTTTTTCTATCTCATACTTAATTTACCAGAAATGGATTTGAGTATGAATTGGCTTTTGAAATAAATACCATGTTGTTTTAAAATACTTCCCTTCTGTTTAAACTATTAAACATATTTTAAACTATAAAAGTATGTGATAGCCTGAGGCAAATATATAAAACATCAAAAGAAACGTCAACATTGAAATCGGAACTTTATAATAAAATGATATGGAAAATCTGAATATGGTTTGTTTAGTTTAATTCTGCCAGAATTTCAGGTACTCCCTTTCATTAAGTCAGACATTAACCAAAATAGCATTTAGATCTTATTCAATTCTGACAAAAAACACTTTGGTTAAACAAAATTGGACGATACAAGTTTAAGTAAATTTCTGCTTTAGAAAAGATAATGTTTAGTGGAAAAAATACTTTAGAAGCTATCTATGAAATATTATTAATGGAAATATAAATGAAAACAGATAAATTAATTCATATGAAAGTCAAGTTTTTTCCTGTATAAATGATCCCTTTTCCTAATATCATTTATTTACTAACACCTTATTTTTCCAACTAAATTCTAATCATTCCTCTATTAAGGCCTTAGTTCTCATAGATACTTGGCATTAAATCTATATCATATTGTTCCCATTATTAAAGTTTTATATTATCACAGTTATGCTAAGACAAGCCCCCCCCACCTGTTCTACTTTTTCAGAATTATTCTAGACCATGATCTCCTCATATAAGTTTCACATTCAGTTTGTTTGGGTCAATGTACAATGCTATTAAGAATTTTATTTGAACTACATTACATTTATGGGGAGTTTGACATTTAAAAAAAAAAAAAAGAAGGAAAGAAAGAAATCTATCTCTAAGTGATGCAAGGACCAAGGACAAATCATGGAAATATTTTGAACTAAAAATATGAAGTATCAAAACTCATGAAATGCAGTTTAAAGAAGTGCTTCAAAAGAAATTTTTAACATTAAATACATGTTAGAAAAGAAGTTAAACTGAAAATTAATGAGGTAAGAATTTTTCACAAGAAATTAAGGGAAGAATAGAAAATTAAAGTTAAGAGAAAAAGGAAATAAAGATTATATCAAAATTAGTAAAACAGTAAAGATTTTACAACGGAAACTCAACAAAACAAAAACTGATCCTTTGAAAACACTATCAAAATTGACAGTCCTCTAACAAGATTGATCAACGCAGATAAAGGAAGAGAGAAAGAGAAGGCACAGATTTCAACATAGTAATGCAAAAGAAGAAATAGCTATGGATATGAACCATTAAAAAGATATTAAAAGGCTATTTTAAATAAGACATAACAATAAATTTGAAATTTTAGATAAAATGGATAATTTTTTTAAAAATACAATTTACTAGGAGGAGTTAAGATGGCAGAGTAGTAGGGGGACCCTGGGCTTATCTTGTCCCTCGAACACAAGTGGATCAACATCAAATCATTTTGAACTAGGAAATCAATCTGAGGATTAAGAAAACAATCTACACAAATGGAAGAAGAGAACATGGCAGATGCAAGGTTTGAAGATGTGAATTGGGAGAGAGAAAAGCCATAGTGCTATGAAAGGGTGGTAATCCTTTCCATGGAACAAAGTCAGGAATAGAGGGAGAGAGAAAGTGAGAGAGCAGTGTGTCAGGTTTGCACAAGATGCCATGGTGTAGAGATCCCCTGGGTTGCACAGGGAGAGAATGTTCCCCTTCCTGGAGTGCATGTGAAGGAGGGTATTTTGCCTCTCCAAGGACAAAAGACCTCCCAGGTCTGAGAAGCTATTTAACAGCTGGAAACAGAGGCACACACAGAGCATGGATAATCTGGTTGCAGCTTTTTGCTGTGTTTCAACATAGACTCTGGGCACTCCTGCAGGCATGAGACTGCTTTTCTGAGACAGAAAGGTGCTGGGCACAGTGCTTTGAGGCTCTCCGCCAGGGCAAGGGAGTGGGTCTGAGTCCTATGGGTACTTTTAAGATTTGTTGTTTTGAATCCCAGCCATTGTCCAGAAATAAAACACAGGAGAACTGTGGCACTGAGCATACCAATGGCTAAGCAAAGACATGGGGAGAACAGGGATCTGACAAAAGCCTAGGACACAGAAGAGAAGATCATTCACTTTTCAGTGAGGGCCTCCTGAACAGCTGCAGTTTCAAGTTCCCCACCCCAGGGATGAGAGGGTGGGGTGATGCCATCTTCTACCCCCCAACCACCCCCAAAATAGATCAAGAAGAAATCACAGCCAGGGATTTACTCAAAACAAATATAAGCAATATATCTGAACAAGAATTTGGAACAACAGTCATAAGAATACTAGGTGGGCTTGAAAGAAGCATAGAAGACACAAGAGAAACCCTTGCTACAGAGATGAAAGACCTAATCTGGTCAGGCTGAAATAAAAAATGCTTAACTGAGATGCAGAACCAACTGGATGCAATCACAACGAGGAAGGAAGCAGCAGAGGAACAAATAGGTGATATAGAAGACAAAATCATGGAAAATAAAGAAGCAGAAAAGAAGAGGGAAAGGAAACTAGCAGATCACAAACACAGACTTAGGGAACTCAGCGATTCCACGAAGCATGATAATACCCATTTCATAGGAATCCCAGAAGAAGAGCAAGAAAAAGGGGCAGAAAGTCTATCTGAACAAATTACAGCTGAGAACTTCCCTAAACTGGGGAAGAAAACAGGTATGCAAGTCCAAGAGGCACAGAGAAGTCCCCTCAAAATCAACAAAAACAGGTCAATACCAAGACATATCACAGTGAAACCTGCAAAATACAAAGATAAAGAGAGAATTCTGAAATCAGCTAGGGACAAAAGGTCCTTAAACCTACAAGGGTAGACACAAGGTTAGCAGCAGACCTGCACACAGAAATCTGTCAGGCCAGAAAAGTGTGGCATGATATATTCAACATGCTAAATGGGAAACATATGCAGCCAAAAATACTATACCCAACAAGGCTGTCATTCAGAATAAAAGGAGAGATAAAGAGTTTCCAAGACAAGCAAAAACTAAAGGAGTTCATGAACACCAAATTAGCTCCACAAGAAATATTAAAGGAGATCCTTTGAGCGGGAAAGAAGAACCACAACCAACAAAGACTAGAAAGGAACAGACACAATCTATAGGAACAGTGACTTTACAGGTAATACAATGACATTAAATTCATATCTATCAATAATTACTCTGAATGTAAATGGACTAAATGCTCCAATCAAAAGACACAGAATATCAAAATGGATTAAAAAAAAAAAACAAGACCCACTAGATATGCTACTTACAGGAGACTCATTTTAGACCCAAAGACATCTTCAGATTTTAAGTGAGGGCGAGGAGGGACACCTGGGTGGCTCAGCTGGTTAAGTGTCTGCCTTCGGCTCAGGTCATG
The DNA here is from genome assembly GCF_023065955.2 of Ursus arctos. NCBI lineage: Eukaryota > Metazoa > Chordata > Mammalia > Carnivora > Ursidae > Ursus > Ursus arctos. The sequence continues at coordinate 61,399,890 of NW_026623067.1, forward strand.
ATCCCAGGGTCCTAGGATCAAGTCCCACAATGGGCTCCTTATGGGGAGCCTGCTTCTCTATCTGCCTGCTACTCTCCCTGCTGTGCACTCTCTTTCTCTGATGAATAAATAAGTAAAAACCATTTTTAAAAAAGTGAGGGGGAGACCATCATGCTAATGGACATCAAAAGAAAGCTAGAGTAGCCATACATATATCAGACAAACTAGATTTTAAATGAAAGACTATACTAAGAGATGAAGAAGGGCACTATATAATAAAAGGGTCTATTCAACAAGAAGATCTAACAATTGTAAATATTTATGCCCCCAACGTGGAAGCAAATATATAAATCAATTAATAACAAACTTAAAGAAACTCATTGATAATAAAATAAAGGTAGGGGACTTTAACACCCCACTCACAGCAATGGACAGATCGTCTAAGCAGAAGATCAACAAGGAAACAATGGCTTTGACTGACATATTGAACCAGATAGACTTAAAAGATATATTCAGAGCATTTCATCCTAAAGCAGCAGAATACACATTCCTTCCTAGTGCACATGGAACATTCTCCAGGACAGATCATATACTGAGTCACAATCAAGCCTCAACCAGTACATAAAGACTGAGATCATACCATGCATATTCTCAGACCACAATGCTATGAAATTTGAAGTCAACCAGAGAAAAAATTAGGGAAGATTGCAAATGCATGAAGGTTAAAGAGCATCCTGCTAAAGAATGAAGGGGTTAACCAGGAAATTAAAGAAGAAATTAAAAAATACATGGAAGCAAATGAAAATGAAAACCAGTTCAAACCTTTGGGATGCAGAAAAGGTGGTCCTAAGAGGGAAGTATATAGCAATACAGGCCTTTCTCAAGAAGCAAGAATAGTCTCAAATACACAACCTAACCTTATACCTAAAAAAGCTGGAAGAACAACAAATAAAGCCTAAACTAGCAGAAGAAGAGAAATAATTAAGATCAGAGCAGAAATAAAAGCTACAGAAATAAAAATTTAGGGGCGCCTGGGTGGCACAGCGGTTAAGCGTCTGCCTTCGGCTCAGGGCGTTATCCCAGCGTTATGGGATCGAGCCCCACATCAGGCTCTTCCACTATGAGCCTGCTTCTTCCTCTCCCACTCCCCCTGCTTGTGTTCCCTCTCTTGCTGGCTGTCTCTATCTCTGTCAAATAAATAAATAAAAATAAAAATCTTTAAAAAAAAACAAAAAAAAAAGAAATAAAAATTTTTAAAAAAACACACAACAGTAGGACAGATCAACGAAGCTAGGAGCTGGTTCTTTGACAGAATTAACAAGATTGTTAATCCCCTAAGCCAGACTTAACAAAAAGAAAAAAGACCCAAATAGTAAAATCATGAATGAGAGAGGAGAGATCATAACCAACACTGCAGAACTACAAACAATTATAAAAGATATTATAAGCAATTATATGCCAACAAATTGGGCAATCTGGAAGAAATGGATAAATTCCTAGAAACATACAAACTACCAAAGCTGAAACAGAAAGGAACAGGAAATTTGAACAGACCCATAACCAGCAAGGAAATTGAAGCAGTAATCAAAAATCTCCCAACAAACAGGAGTCCAGGACCAGATGGCTTCCCAGGGAAATCTACCAAACATTTAAAGAAGAGTTAATACCTATTCTCCTGAAACTGCTCCAAAAACCAGAAATGGAAGGAAAACTTCCAAACTCATTCTATAAGGCCAGCATTACCCTGATTTCAAAACCAAAGACCCCACTAAAAAGGAGAATTACATGATGAACATGGATGCAAAATTTCTCAATAAAATACTAGCAAATTGAATTCAACAGTACATTAAAAGAATTATTCACCACAATCAAGTGGGATTTATTCCTGGAATGCAGGCGTGATTCAATATTCTCAAATCAATCAGCGTGATACACTATATTAATAAAGGAAAGGATAAAAACCATATGATCCTCTCAATAGTTGCAGAAAAATCATTTGTCAAAATAAAGCATCCTTTCCAGATAAAATCTTCAACAAAGTAGGGGCAGAGAGAACATACCTCAACGTCATAAAGGCCATATACAAAAGACCCAGCTAGTATCATCCTCAGTGTGAAAACAGAGAGCTTTCTCCCATGGTCAGTAACAAGACAGGGATGTCCACTCTCACCATTACTATTTAACACAGTACTGTAAGTCTTAGCTTCAGCAAACAGACAACAAAAAGAAATAAGAGGCATCCAAATTGGCAAGGAAAAAGTCAAACTTTCACTAGTTGCAGACAACATGATATTCTATGTAGAAAACCCAAAAGACTCCACCAAAAAATTGCTAGAACTCATATATGAATTCATCAAAGTCACAGGATATAAAATCAATGTGCAGAAATTTGTTGCATTTCTATACAATAATAATGAAGTAACAGAAAAAGCAATCAAGGAATTGAGCCCATTTACAATTGCATCAAAATCAGTAAGATACCTAGGAATAAATCTAACTAAAGAAGTAAGAGATCTGTATTATGAAAACAATAGAATAATTATGAAAGAAATTGAAGACATATCAGATAAAGGGCTAGTATCCAAGATATATAAAGAAGTTATCAAACTCAACACCCAAAAAACAAATAATCCATTCAAGAAATGGACAGAAGATATGAACAGACATTTCTCCAAAGAAGACATCCAAATGGCCAACAGACAAATGAAAAAATGCCCATCACTCAGCATCAGGGAAATACAAATCAAAACTACAATGAGATATCACCAGTCAGAATGGATAAAATTAACAAGTCAGCAAACAACAAATGTTGGTGAGGATGTGGAGAAAGGGGAACCCTCTTACACTGTTGGTGGGAATGCAAACTGGTGCAGCCATTGTGGAAGACAGTATGGAGGGTCCTCAAGAAGTTAAAAATAGAGCTACCCTATGACCCAGCAATTGCACTAGTACGTATTTACCCCCAAAATACAAATGTAATGATCCGAAGGGGCATCTGCACCCCAATGTTTATAGCAGCAATGTCCACAATAGCCAAACTGTGTAAAGAGCCAAGATGTCCAACAACAGATAATGGATCAAGAAGATGTGGCATACACACACACACACACACACACACACACACACACACACACAATGGAATACTACTCAGCCATCAGAAAGGATGAATACTTACCATTTACATTTACACGGATGGAATTGGAAGGTACTATCCTGAGCGAAAGAGATCAATCAAAGAAAGACAATTATATAGTTTCACTCTTATGTGGAACATAAAAAACAGTGCAGAGGATCGTGGGGGAAGGGAAGAGAAACTAGGAAGTCATCAGAGAGGGAGAAAAACCATGGAAAACTATTAAATACAGGAAACAAATTGAGGGACGCTGGAGGGGAGATGGGAGGGGGGACGGGGTAATTGGGTGATGGGCATTAAGGAGGGCACGTGATGTGATGAGCACTGGGTGTTATATGGAACTGATGAATTACTGAACTCTACATCTGAAACTAATGATGTACTATACATTGACCAAATGAATTTAAATGTAAAAAAAGAAAGAAATTGAAGAGGACACAAAGAAATGGAAAAACATTCATGCCCATGGACTGGAAAAAAAAAATGTTAAAATGTCTTTGCTACCCAAAGCAAACTGCACATTTAAAGCAATTCTTATCAAAATACCACCAGCATTTTTAACAGAGCTAAAAATCCTAAAATTTATATGGAACCAAAAAGACTCCGAATAGCCAAAACAATTCTAAAAAAGAAAAAACTGGAGGCATCACAATTTCAGATTTCAAGCTGTATTACAAAGCTGTAGTCACCAAGATAGTATGGTACTGGCACAAAAACAGACACATAGATCAATGGCATGGAATAGAAAATCCAGAAATGGACTCACAATTCCATGGACAACTAATCTTCAACAAAGCAGGAAAGAATATCTAATGGAAAAAAGACAGTCTCTTCAATAAATGGTGTTGGGGAAAATGGACAGCCACATGCAGAAGAGTGAAACTGGACCACTTTCTTACACCATACACAAAGATAAATTCAAAATGCTTGAAAGATCTTAATGTGAGACAGGAAACCATCAAAATCCTGGAAGAGAATATAGGCAGCAACCTCTCTGACAAGCAATTTCTTACTAGACAAATCAACACAGGCAAGGGAAACAAATGCAAAAATGACCTATTGGGACTTCAAGATAAAAAGCTTCTGCACAGCAAAAGAAACAATAAACAAAACTAAAAGGCAACCTACAGAATGGGAGAAGATATTTGTGAACGATGTGTCTGACAAAGGGTTAGTATCCAAAATCGACAAAGAACTTATCCAACTCAACACCTAAAAAATAATAATAATAACCCAGTTAAGAAATGGACATAAGACATGAATAGACACTTGTCCAAAGAAGATGTCCAGAAGGCTATCAGACACATGAAAAGATGCTCCACATCATTCATCATTAGGGAAATACAAATCAAAACCATGATAAGATACCACCTCACAGCAGTCCGAATGGCTAAAATTAACAACACAAGAAATATCAGTCCGGCAATTGCGCTACTAGGTGTTTACCCAAAGGATATAAAAATACAGATTCGAAGGGATACATGCACCCCAATATTTATAGCAGCATTATCAACAATAATCAAATTATGGAGAGAGACCAAATGTCCATCAACTGATGATTCGATAAAGAAGATGTGATTGAGATATATATAGATATACACACACACACAAACGTACAATGGAATATCACTCAGCCATCTAAAGAATGAAATCTTGCCATCAGCAACGACATGGATGGAACTAGAGTGTATTATCCTAAGCGAAGTCAGTCAGTCATAGAAAGACAAGTACCATATGATTTCACTCATATGTGGAATTTATGAAACAAAACAAAAGAACATATGGAAGGAGTAAAAGGAAAAAAAAGAGGGAATCAAGTCACGAGAGACTCATAACGATAGAGAACAAATTGAGGGTTGGTGGAGGAAAGTGGGTGGGGGATAGGTTAGATGGGTGATGGGCATTAAAGAGGGCACTTGTTATGATGAGCACTGGGTGTTGTATGTAAGTGATGAATCACTGAATTCTACTCCAGGAACCAATATTGCACTGGATGTTAACTACCTAAAATTTAAATTAACAAAAAAGTAGATGGGGGAAGTGGACACGTAGTCTCACCAAATACCCCATCCCCAGTGTAGCAATCCCCAGATCAGGGAGGATCTCACAAACACAAACCTCTCCTTGAGAGGTTTATACACCGCATCAGACATCCCGAGCTTTAGGACCAGCATTGGATAGTGGAGTCCCAAAATGTCTGGCTTTGAAAATCAACAGGGCTTATGTCCAGGAGACCCAAAGGACTGCACAATCCTAAAATTTGTACAGAACCACTAAAGACCCTGAACAGCCAAAGCAATCTCGAGAAAGCAAGAAAAAGCCGGAAGCCTCATGCTCCCTGATTTCAAAGTATATTACAAAAATATCATGATCAAAATAGTATGATGTTAGCATAAGATCAGACACATAGATCAACAGAGCAGAACAGAGAGCCCCAAAATAAATACACATATATATGGTCAATTGCTTTATGACGAAAAAGACAAAATACAAAATGGGGAAAGGACAGCCTCTACAATAAAAGGTGCTGGGAAAACTGGACAGCCACATGCAAAAGAATGAAACTGGACCACTGTCTTACACTATACACAAAAATCAACTCAAAGTGGATGAAAGATTTGAACATAGGACCTGAAACCATAAAACTCCTAGAAGAAAACAAAGATGATAAGCGTTCTGTCATCGCCTTGGTGGTGGTATTTTGGATTTGACACCAAAAGCAAAGACAACAAAAGAAGAATAAACAATTGGGACAGCAAAGAAAATCGTCAACAAAAATGAAAAGGCAACCTACTGAATGGGAGAAAATACTTGCAAATCATTTATCAGATAAAGGATTAATATCCAAAATATAAAGAACTCCTACCACTCAGTAGCAAAAAAACAAACAACCCAATTAAAAAAATGACAGAGGATCTGAACAGACATTGTCCCCAAAAAGACATACAGATGGCCAACAAACACATGTAAAAATGCTCAGTATCGCTAATCACCAGGGAAATGCAAATCTCAACCACACTGAGGTAACATCTCGCACCAGTTAGAGTAGCTATTACCAAAAAGACAAGAAATAACAAGTGTTGGCTAAGATGTGGGGGGAAAAAAGAAAGTGTGGGGACCCCACCCATATCTTTAAAACCTACCAGATTTATTTCTTAAGGTTCCCTTTGCAGTGGCTACTTCTTATACTATGCTGTGCTTTCCAAAATATTAAAAAGCTGTTCTCACCAGCACAGCATCTTTCTTTGCAAAAGTTACAGAATCACTTTGTGCGGCTGTTAAACTGCACCAAAGAAATGAGCTCTACAAATACCATCTGTGTGCAACTTTGAAAGGCATATTACCATTTCAGCTATTACATAAATATTAACCTACAAAATATATTTCTGGAGAAAATTTCAACCACCCCAGGTGAATCTAAAGTTGAATCTAAATCTATTCCAAGAAAAGAAGTTTAAATAGTTTTGAAAAACTCTTTACTTCTTTTAAAAGTAAATGTAATTTTTGCTTAATAATTTATGTAGATCTTCTGTGAAAATTATATTTAAAACATAAAATTCCAGATGACATTGTAGAAGAAATTTACATCTGTACCATTATATGTGAAAATTTTTCTTCCATAAACAAAAAAAATTGAAAACCAAAGGTAAATGAGCAAAGACTATGAAAAGTTTTTATAAAGCACCTGCAAAATTTTAGTTTAAGCAAACATTTATTATGCATTTAATATGGAAAGGCATAGTCTAGAAGCTAGGGATACCAACACGAAGACAGACATAGATCCTGTCCTCAACAACCAACGTCTAAAAACAGCAAATGATACATGGTGGTGGTGTTTTTAATGTCTTAATTCCCCAAAACAAAAGGAATATTTTGACTGTGTTTATAAAATGTGAACAATTTAAGACAAAATAGTTTTGAAGTTACATTAGATGAGTTTGTGAAGCCAGTAGTTATGATTATATTTTATCTGATACTTTGTTATGAGCAAATACCAGAGATACTTATGGATCCAGTTATTTCTGAGGTGTTTTTTAGTTTTTGTTTTGTTCTGTTTTGTTTTGAGTCATGGTGAATTTTAGCTGCACAAACTCTGAGTCAGGTCATTACCGTCTTGCTAAATTCCCCTTACAGTCTCAGCTGGACCCAATGTCCTTCATTTCCTATCCTAAATTGTCCTCTTTATGTTCCATGCTCACTGTAGAGAAAGATTTTAGCTCCTAATTGTCTGGGGCCAGATTCTCCCACTCCATCCCCCCCTTCTGCACAGAACACTCGATGTTTGTGAAACACTCAGAGCCTGGGGAGAAAGGTGCTGTACCCATGCAAAGGGTGGTTATTATTATTGATGTTTCTCATAAACGCTGAGATTTAGAATGTCAGAAGTAATGTCAGGCCCTAAGGTAACGACAAAGCTTTCTCTCTCGGAAAGCTATCGCACTATGTTTGCTTTGATGTCAGTTATGTCTGTATTGTACACGAACGCCTCCATGTAGGCAGAGCTCAGAGGCAAGGATGACTAGCCCAGAGGGCTAATACCAAAGATTTTATTTTCTGCCATATCTCACCAGTGAAGTAGTTCCCACGGTGGTTACCTGAGTCACAGAAATATAAGGTGCTTAACACCATAATTACAGAAAAAGGAACAGTTGGTCTAGCTTCAACGTTTATCCTAGACTCACAAAAACTATTTTTATTAATTTATCTAGCTTGTATCAGCCACCAATATTAATGAATAGCTACCAGATGACAAGACAAAATTGTCTCTGCTCCTCGATTAGAGTATTATGGTATAGGCTCATCAGCAGAAGTTTGAATTATGAAAATCAGAACAAATGAAGCTTACTTGCTAGAATTTGCCTTTCCAATTCAGATGAGATCAGCTTAGTTCTACTGAGAAATGGGCCAGTGAATTCTTTTTTTCTTTCATCTGCCCTTACAGTATGAATTCCATAGTCAAAATCTTGTCCAAGGATTTCACTATCACAGTGAACCTGGAGTTACTGGTCTAGTAAGTTTCCCATTCCTTGGAATACACAAAGAACACCTCACTATTTTGTTGGCCTACCTCAAATATCCTCCTTTACCAAGTATAAATACAAGTTTATGCCAGTTGATGAGGAAAGTTATATTGAAGACTTAGGTTCCAAGGAGCAAGCCCTTCTACAAGTCTCCTGATGATTAGTCTTTTCATTTCAGCATTTACTGAGTTTCTACTCTGTGTGTGCAGTGCTGTGCTAGGTACTGAGGATAACAATATAAATATCTCCCTTGTGCTCAAAGAGCCGAGAATGTAATAGAAGAGACAGATATGTAAACAAAGCAAAATGAAAGCAGAACTCTAAAAGATGCATAAGCAAAGGGAAAGAAAGAAAAAAAAAAAGTAGTGAAATTTACCTGGGGATACCAGAAAAGTCTCTACGGAAGATGTAGCAGTTAAGTTAGAAATAAGATGTCTAAACTCAGAGAAGAGAAGGAAAAGGGCATTACCAACAAAGTCAAAAGGGGCTTAAGCATTAAGTAGTTCAGAATTATATTTTAAAAGAGAAAGAACATAGGATTTTAAATCCCAAGACTAAGGTTTTCATTCCTGCCTCATCTCTTACTCTCTAAAGAAACTTAGTTGGTAAGAAAAATGGGATTAGAGTTGACCTAATAGAGATGTTATTCAAAATCTTTAATGATTGGTATGGCGACTGACCAATCAAAACAAATGTTGGCTATAATAATCAGTACATTTGGGTGCATATAGAGTGAATACCAACTTACCTACATCTTTTGCCTCCCCTCTCTTCCCCTACCTAGAATGCAGTTTCCATGAGAATAACCATTGTTAACCACTTTGTTCTAGAAATGCACTAGGGATTTGTTTTCATCAGATACACTCAGACACAAAAACACATAAATCATTGTGATGAAGGAAGGAGATGATACTCACAGATACCTAAAAACAGAAGGCATGGCATGGTCCACAGGACCACAAAGGGAAGTACTAAGATTGGCAGATGGGGAAGTGGGGAGAGCATGGCCCAGTGTCTTTAGTGGAGCGGTCTTAGGAAGGAAAGGACACAGCAGGGTAGGTCCTCTGAGTAAATTTAGGATTGGACAGTTTGAATAATTTCAGAGGGCTTTAGGCTACAGGGATAGTCCTTAGTTGTCTAGTACCTGGTCCTAAAGTGATTTAGGTCAAGGGGAAATATATGCTTCGTGTATGTGAGTTTGATAAAGCTCATGTTGGATGTGGGTTCCGCACTGGTTGGCTTGCATATCAAAAGCATGCTCACAGGCCAGGTGTTTCCTACCTCTAGGAATTAGATAGCCCTGGGAGGGACAGATTTTTCAGGATCAAGGTCTCAAATGCCAGAGGATCAAGAATACAGAAAACGAGATAATATATAGAGTCAATATATACTGCTTCTGCAATGCCCAGTAAATACAGAGGCTCAACAAATATGGAGCTATATGCTATATGGATGAATACGTGAATGAAAAATTATTTAAATGTGACGGAAATATAAAACAGATGGAATGTGTAGTGGGATGAGGACTAAAAATGTATAATGAAGTCAGATGAGAGGGCCTACATATCACACTAAGAAGCTGAGTCTTAAAACACATTTCATCTCTCGCAGACTCTCTCTCTGTCAAATAAAAAATAAAATCTTAAAAAAAAACACATTTTAAAGTATTTATGGAATATCTACTATGTGTCTTATAAGGACATCAGGATAAATACATTGACCAATCAAGTAATGACTAGAAAACTGAAGAGGTTTTTGTTTGCCTATTTTCAGAAGTAGTTTTCAGTATTACTACATACCATCTATAGACAAAAGTTGGAATTACCCATCTTCAAGTATCAATTAAAGTCCCACCTCCAGAATGTCTTCCTTGATCAAGCTAACCTACCTCTGCAGTACTGTTTTAGAGTAGTGCTTCTCAAGCTTTAATGTGCATAAGAATCAAGTGAGCTGTCTTGTTAAAAGTGCAAATTATGACTCAGTAGGTCTGGTGTGGGGTAGGGCTGATCCTGCCTCTTTAAATATAAGCAGCCAGGTAATGCCTTTGATGCGGGTCTGTGGGTTACACTTTGAATTGAAAGCTTGAGAGGTTTCAGATGGATTATTTTCTAATATTAATAGAGGGGCAATATAATTATAGTACATAGAACTGGCTAAGAGCAAGAATGGGTTGGAATCCTAGCTCCGTTGCATCGGAAAAGATACTTAACCTAAGCCTCAGTTTCCTGTAAAATGAGGATAATAACAGCACTGGTTTCAAAGAGCTGGTCTAAAATTCGCATGCTACTTTCTACAACAGCCCAGAAAAAAATACAGCAATATAAAAAAGATGATAATAATAATTAGAGCAGCAATAATAACAATGATAGTCTTCAGGATAGAAGGATATCCTCATAAACCAACTTTGGATCCAATGAGATTTCCTGACAGCTTGTTGGTCAGGACTTTAAAATGGCACCGCATCAGTCCCCAAAAAGAAAATTTAAATTAATCTGATTACGATTATTTTTTCTTCCCTGGAGGGGAAACAAGACGATGTTCTTTTCCCTTCACATAACTAGGCCTTTACAAAGAGAACACAGAGTCACAAGATAAAACACAACGTAAAACCTAAGCAATCTTTAAGACTATTTCCTAGCCTCCCTCAACCCAGAGAGGAGGAAAAAGGAAAGATACTCACCTCAGAGGGAAACGGTTATGGTATCTCATATTCTCCATACTCTGTAAAAGGAGGTGGGAGTGGGGTTGGGTGTCACTCTAGCAGCTGGCAGGACCCTATGGAATGAGTCTTACTTTGTTAATTCTGTGGACATAGCTTAGCAGGTACAAGCACCAAGACCCCCAGCTGGTCTTGTTGCTGCAAGCTAACTAATGGAAACGGTCAAAGAATCTCAATTTTTAAATCTCAATTTTCACAACTTTTCAAGAGTGGATAGATATTTAGAGGCGTCTGTACTTTCTAACTAAGTTCTTCTTTCCAGCTTGTCTCTTACTCGGGCAAAAGACACAGAAGGCAGACGTGCCTGGTTGGCTCAGTTGGTTAAGCATCTGACTCTCAACGTCAGCTCAGGTCTTGATCTCGAGGTTATGAGTTCAAGCCCCACACTGGGCTCCACACTGGGCTCCACACTGGGCGTGGAGTCTACTTAAAAAAAAAAAAAAAAGACACAGAGGGAAAAGCGTCCCATTACAGGAAACGAAACTACCCTCTCAGGCAATAAGGACTACCCTGAGCCAACAATACCATGAGTAACTGACCCCAAGAAATAAACTCCAAGACAATGATTGACCTGACCTTTACTGCCCACCCGCATGTATCCACAGACCTTCGTCCTGCATTTTCCTTATATAAACGTGGAAGTATTTTCAGCACTTTGGAGACAGTCTCTGAGACACTAGTCTACTGTTTACCCAGTACTAGCTTCACTGAAATAAATTCTCTTCCTGTTTCACCCTCATTTATCTCTCTGCCTTTGGATTTTGTCAGTGGCAAGTGGCTGAACCTGCTCTATTTGGGGCCCCTGGAGCCAGGGGCTCCTGTATCTCTGTACCCTGGTTACAGCCATGCAGCCCAGGCCCAAGGAAACCAATAACCTTTTTTAAATATAGTGCTAAGAATTTGTATCATTCTTCCATTTCAAACAGTTTTTTGTCTAAATTCAAAATGTTGTATTGAAATCAACTTGTATAAACCTGTTTCAGATCTAAGGTCTATGGGCATCTATAATGGAGGAGACAGTTTGACAACAAAAGGAAAGAGTCTTTTTACAGATGAGCAGATGCAAGAGCAGTCAAAGCCCTGGAAAAAAAATTACTAGTGAAGATCCCTGAGGATCACTACACTACAACCACAACATAAAGTTTTCATGATTGTCTGAGGGTTATTGCACGACAGCTGAAAACTGTAGTATCTCGTCACCATACCTTAACGAGACTTTTTAATAATTAAAGTTTTTCATACTCTATTACCCAAAAACCCTTTTTCTAAGAATGCTATAATAAACAAAAAAAGAGGATGAAAATGTGTATCAATAATATTTATGACCTTAGTATTTATAACAAAAAAACCTCCAAAAGACTGGAACTAACCAGAATGCTAACAAGTGACAATTAAAGACAAATACATAAAAATACTTATAAAACTCAACACCCAAAAAATGAATAATCCAGTTAAAAAGTAGGCAGAAGCCATGAATAGACATTTCTCCAAAGAAGACATCCAGACGGCCAACAGACACATGAAAAGATGCCCAACGGCACTCATCATCAGGCAAATACAAGTCAAAACGACAATGAGGTACCCCCTCACTCCTGTCAGAACGGCCAAAATTAACAATACCAGAAACAACAGGTGTTGGGGAGGATGCGTAGAACGGGAAACCCTCTTACACTGTTGGTGGGAATGCAAACTGGTGCAGCCACTCTGCAGTAGAACAGTATGGAGCTTCCTCAAAAAGTTAAAAATACAAAGCCCACAGTGGCAACCCATTCAGGACCCCTCTCACTTTAGAGAGTTTTTTTCCTTTCCTTTCTGTTCTCACCTTCCCTTAATACACTTTCACTTCACAAAAAAAAAAAAAAAAAAAAAAAACCAAAAAAACAAAAAAAAACACAACTGCCCTACGATCCAGCAAATGTGCTACTAGGTATTTACCCAAAGGATACAAAAATACTAACTCAAAGGGATACATGCACCCCAATGTTCATAGCATTATCAACAATAGCCAAATTATGGAAAGAGACCAAATGTCCATCGACTGATGAATGGATAAAGAAGAGTTAGTATTACTCAGCCGTAAAAAGGAATGAAAATCTCGCCATTTGCAACAACATGGATGGAGCTAGGAAGTATAATGCTAAGCGAAATAAGTCAGTCAGAGAAAGACAAATACCATATGATGTCACTCATATGTGGAATTTAACAAAGAAAACAAATAAGCAAAGGAACAAAAAAGAGAGAGGGGAGCACACCAAGAAACAGACTCTTAACTATAGAGAACAAACTGATGGTTAGCAGAGGGGAGAATGGGGGAAACGGGATGGAGATGAAAGAGTGCACTTGTGATGAGCACTGGGTGTTGTAGGGAAGTACTGAATAACTAAGTTGTACACATGAAACTAATATTACACTGTATGTTGACTAACTGGTATTTAAATAAAAACTTTAAAACAAAGAAAAATACATTAAGTCAATGAAATATAATGCAGCTATTATGATCCTCATTCATGACAAGCTTCAACTCTTAGAACATCTTGATTGCAAAATGAAAATAGCAACTTCACAGGATTGTTGTAAAAAACATCTCATACCATCTCAATAAAAAAAAATTATAAAAAAAAAAAGAAAGGGGGGGGCGCCTGGGTGGCTCAGTTGTTAAGCGTCTGCCTTTGGCTCAGGTCATGATTCCAGCATTCTGGGATCGAGCCCCAGATCAGGCTCCCTGATCCATGGGAAGCCTGCTTCTCCCTCTCCCACTCCCCCTGCTTGTGTTCCCTCTCTCGCTGCCTCTCTCTCTGTCAAATAAATAAAATCTTTAAAAAAAAAAAATTGTAAAAAAAAAAAAATGGAAGAGAGGCCATAACAGTACAAATGTTCCCATTTGTTCTAACATTTACTTTTGTTAATTTATCAATAAAGGAAATCCCCCCACACTGAATATCTATATGTGATAGATGATTTATTTAGTTATATGCCCTTTGTTAATTTTGAACCAAAGTATCTATCTTAGGTACAGAAATGATTTTAAGTCGTTGTGAGTACTATTAAGGATAACTATAACCTTCACTTTAATTGCCTTCAAAAGAAAAATGAACATCCATTTCTAGAAGTGTGGTGAACTAGATACCTGCCTGACCTCCTAATGAAAATATTAAAATGCTAGGTTATTAAAACCTCTTTTTTTTTAAAGTCATCAGTGACCTGGCAAGATACTAAAGAATATTGAGAAGTCAAAACTAAGTGAATATGAGAGCCCAGAGAGGCAAATGCAGCACAGCAATCTACTCTTCTTTTGAGAGCACATACCTACTTAAAGGACTTGATCTTAGATTTCCACAGCCTCCCAGGAGTTGAAAGGGAAGAAAAAAAAACATGGGCTTGCTCAAGTTATAAAGCATAATAAGTGATTCCTTTAATAAAGATGAGACACAGAGCGTTACACCTTCTGTGTAAAGTTATATTAAAAATAATCCTAATCTGTTTCCCTCAGGCTCCCAAAAAGAACTGCAGGGAAAATTGCCTGACCTTAGTGCAGAATAAATGGAGAGTCATAATAAAACAAAACCCCAAAACAAAATAAAACAAAACAAAAACCACCCAAGTATTATAAACGGCAGTAAGTTATGGTTTGTATCCTGGGTAGTCTAAAAAGACCTCAGCCCAAGAATGGAGCAGTCCCAGACATAAAACAGAAGGAAATCTAAGTCCTCTCTGGTGTAACTCCCTCCAAGGCAAGCTTCGAAGAATTTCCACTATTCTAAGAAATGTCAACTCATGGTCATTAAAATTCACAAAACACACAAGAACACAAACTGCTATGAATAAGAACCAACAGATATAACAAAGAACAGGATCAAATGTATGAAAACTTTAGATATTAGAAAATCAATCACAGAATATAAGTATTTTAATATATTTAGTGAAAAAGAATTAAGATAGGAGTAAAAAAATGAGAAAGTAAACTATAACTAAACATTTGAAAAAGAAACAAGTATACAATAATTGAAATTTAAAATTCAATGAATAAATTCTATAGCAGGTTAATAAGAGATAAGGAGAAAATTAGTGAACTAGAAGACAGATCACAGTAATTTATTCAAAATGCAGCAGAATCATATTTCTACAAACCAAGCAAAGATATAGAAAATACAAAAGAAAGGTTAAGAGACATGGACCATGGAGAAAGAAGGTCTAACATGCACGTGGTCATAATGACAAAAGGATAAGTTTCTTTCAGAAGTATACACTTCAGATAGAAGAAAAGTCATCTCCATGTGAGAAAATGGTAGATATGTGATTAGATTTAAACATTGCTTCTTATAAAATAGCAATAGTACTGTTTCATGGAGCTAAACAAAAAAGATAAATAAAATTATAATCTGTAACAACAATAGCATATAAGTCAAAGCATGTAAGCCAGGAGTGATGCGATTAGAGTTAAAATGTTAACAGAACCTTGTATGTTTAAAAAGGGGTAATATTTATTAATGTTAGATTTTCATAAGTTAAAATTCAAAAGCTAATTTTAGCATGACTATCAAAATAAAAATAATAGAGCATAAAATTCCCTAAGAGGGGAGAAACTGAATGAAAAAAATATGCTACTGATTCAGAGGATAAAAAGAAACACAGAGGGGCGCCTGGGTGGCACAGCGGTTAAGCGTCTGCCTTCGGCTCAGGGCGTGATCCCGGCGATCTGGGATCGAGCCCCACATCAGGCTCTTCTGCTATGAGCCTGCTTCTTCCTCTCCCACTCCCCCTGCTTGTGTTCCCTCTCTCTCGCTGGCTGTCTCTATCTCTGTCGAATAAATAAATAAAATCTTTAAAAAAAAAAAAAAAAAGAAACACAGAATAGGTAGGACAAATAGAAATCACGAAATAAAACTTTAAATCAATCTAACTATATCAGTAATTGAAATAAATATAAAGGAAACACAAGAATCAAATATACTAATAAACATGTCAAAACAAATTAAAAACACAATACAATTTATAATCACTCCAAAGAAAATGAAAAACTTGCTTATACACTTAACATGTATATCACCTATATGCTAAAAATTATCAAATGCTGATTTTAAAAAGTCAAAGAAAACTAAAATAGATATATCACATTCATGAATTGGAACATTCATTATAGCCAGAATGTCAATTCTCCCCAAATTGGTCTTTAGTCTAATGTAATTCCTATCAAAATACTAGCGAGATTTTTTTCAAAGACAAGATTATTCTAAAATAATATGGAAAGGCACATGCCCTAGAGTAGTTAAAACAATCTTGACAGAGAAGAACTGGGAAAAATTATTCTGTCTATATTAAGGCTTACTATATAGCTAGAGTAATCAAGACAGTGTGATATGGGCAGAGAAATAGACACATAAATCAAAGGAACAAAATGGAAACCCCAGAAATAGACCCATACAAATACACTATACTAACTTTTGACAAAGGTGCAAAACCAATTCCATGAAGGAAGGACAACTTTTCAATAATCTATGCTGTATATCCATAAACAAAGAAAGAGAGAAACTTAACTTAAACTGCATACCTTATACAAAAATCAGCTCCAAATGAATCACAGATTTAAATATAAAATATGAACCTATAAAACATTTAGAAAATCACCTAAGAGAAAATTATCAGGATCTGGGGCTAAACCAACAGTTCTCAGACTTGACATAAAAGGAAAAATTGATAAAATGGGCCACATTGAAATTAAGAACTTTTGTTCTGTGAAAGCCCAGGGGAAGAGAATGAAAAGACAAACTAAAAACCAGGAGAAAATATTTACAAATCATATCTCTAACAAAGGGCTATTATCTAGAATATATAAAGCACTCTCAAAACTCAACAGTAAAAAACAAAAGTTACAGTAAGAAAATCAGAAAAAATGAACATTTTACTTAAGAAGATATAGACATGAAAAATAAACACACAAAAAATATTCAACATCATTAACCACTAGGGAAATTTAAATTAAAACCAAAATGAGCGATTACTACATACATATCAAAATGACTAAAATAAAAAATGTTAACACCAAATGCTGGCAAAGAAGCAGAGAAACGCTCACTCATGCATTACTGAATGTGAAATGGTACGATTACTAGAAAACAATTTGACTATTTTCTTAAAAACTGAACATGCAACTACCACACAATTCACTAACTGTACTCCTAGGCATTTATGCCAGAAAAAAAATACATTATTTTCAGACAAAAACCTAAACAACAATGTTTATAGCAAATCTATTTGTAATTGCTAAACAACTAGAATCAACAGGTAAATGATTAAAGAAACTGTGGTATATAAATACCATGGTAGGGGCGCTTGTGTGGCTCAGCCATTAAGCATCTGCCTTCGGGTCAGGTCATGATCCCAGGGTCCAGGGATCGAGCCCCCCATCGGGCTCCCTGCTCGGTGGGAAGCCTGCTTCTCCCTCTCACACTCCCCTTGCTTGTGTTCCCTTTCTCGCTGTCTCTGTCAAATAAATAAATAAAATCTTTTTAAATTTTTTAATAAATAAATAAACAAATACCATGGTATACTACTAAGCAATCAAAATGAACAGACTATTGATACATACAGCTTGGATGAGCCTCTGAGTGAAAAAAGCCAATTCCAAAAATCATATGGTATTTGTCTTTCTCTGACTTATTTCACTTAGCATTATACTCTCTAGGTTCAACTATGCGGTCACCAATGGCAAGATTTCATTATTTTTTAATGGATGGGTAATATTCCATCATGTATGTGTGTGTGTGTGTACACATATATATGCATATATACATACACTGCATCTTCTTTATCCATTCATCTATCAATGGACACTTTGGTTGCTTTCCTATCTTGGCTATTATAAACAATGATGCAATGAACATCGCGGTGCATATGTCTCTTCAAATGGGTGTTTTCAAGTGTTCAGTATCTTGAACAATGGTAGTAGATACATGAAGCTACATAGGTGATAAAAGTGTACAGTATTTAACACACACGTGTACAATTAAAACTGCGGAAATATGAATAAAATCAGTAACATGTTAATTTCTTGGTTGTGATATATACTACAGTTTTATGAAAGGTTAGACAAACTAGGCAAAGTGCTCAAGAGACCTCTCTATATACTATTTCATACAACCGCATGTGAATCTACAATTATCTAACATCAAAAAGAGACATTAAGTGACATAAAAGATGTAAGGTGCCTAGAAATCATTCTAACAAACGATGTATATGATCCTTATAGAGAAATTATAAAATTTTGTTGAGACTAGAGAACTACTAAATAGAGATATTTCTTATAATCTTGAACTGGAAAACAAGTTCATAAAGATATAAAGATTCAACGCTATTCCCATCAAAATCTTAACAAGATTTCTCTGTGGAAACAGGATGATTCTAAATTTTATATTAAAAGGGCCAAGAATAGCCTAGGCACTTTTAAGGAAGAAAAACAAATAAGCTTACCCTTACCAGGTATTATATGGCATATTATAAAGCTACAACAATTAAGACAGTGGTACTGGCACACAAATAGACAAAATAACCAGCAGAATAAAATATCCCAGAAACAGACTTGATTTTTGACTAAAGTGGCACTGCACACAGTAGGGAAAAGTTACAAACTTCTGTTTACCAAAAGATATCATAAAAAGAGTAAATAGGGGCACCTGGGTGGCTCAGTCAGTTACATCTGACTCTGGATTTTGGCTCAGGTCATGGTCATGAGATCGAGCCCTATGTCAGCCTCTGCATTGGGCATGGAACCTGCTAAAGATTCTCTCTCTCCCTTTGCTCCCTCTGTGCCCCTTTAAAAAAAAAAAAAAAAGAATAGACAACCACTGGAAAAAATTATTTGTAATACCCTCTAAATGGCCAAAAAAAGTTGAACCCAAAATATATAAAGAGCTACTATTAATCAGTAAAAGACATACAACCCAACAGAAAAAAGAATACTTGAACAAGCATTTCACAAAGAAGTACAAGTAGCCATAGCATAAACAGATGAAAGATGTTCACAGTAAGATAAAATTTCAAATACGCCAAGTCTAGTAAGAATTGAAAATGCTGACAATATTAAGTATTGATGTGAGGCACTAATACACATGCACTGCTATTGTGGTATAAATTAGTATCATCACTTCAGAAAACAATTTGACACTACCTAAAGAAACTCTTCCAGATATGTTTATGTTTATATGTTTATAGAATAAATGGTAGCATCTTCATACAGTGGAGTACTATAGGACAGTGAAAATTAATGAGTAATGGTAGAAGGCATAGAGTCATAAAAGAATATATACAAGTATACTTCTCTTTATATAAATATCAAAATCATGCAGAATTAATCAATATGTTGTTTAGAAGAAAAAATATGCCAAAATGGTGAGTAAAGGAAAGCAAAAGAAAAGTCCAAGTCAGTATAATGACGACCTTAAGTAGATGGGGAGGGGATGGGCACACAAGATACTTCAAATGTTATTTAAACATATATAAGAGTAGGCACATAGGTAATCATAAAAATTTTATTCTTCAGGTCTTAACATATTTTTAATTAATATTTAACTTAAAAAACTTTTATCAAGAAGAAAATCATTGAATATGAATTCTCTTTTTGTTCAGGAGAGAAAAATTTAACTGTGGTTATATTTTTAGTGGATTATGACTTCTTTTCAGTGAGTATAAAAGCAAGAACAGAAAAGAGGAAAGGAAAATGAAAACAAAATTCTTATGTAAGTGCTAGGCAACAGCAAGCAGCCCACCTTTCCCAGGGAGTCTGGCTACACAAAGGGCCTGTGGAAGCAGAGCAGATTGGTGCATTCACCAGAAGAGCCTTGCAGACCTGCGCTGTGTTCCCCAGAGGACTTGGCCCTACTGATTTTTACATCATTAGCCCTCTTAGGATGGGCTGAGGTCACTTCCAATTTGAAAATGACCTTGGATCACAAGCTGAGGTTTTTAATTTGTTTACACTGATTATTAAGTGTCCTGAGGTATGATTAATAAATCTTCTGTATAGAGAAATAAGTTTATCGCTAACAAAGATGGTCCTTGGCATAATTCTACTATTTATACTGCTGCAGTGAGTTGACTTCACAAACAATTTTTATAACGCATTCTAATCTCAGGATTGCTTAACAGCAATAAATTGGTAAACTAATAAACAAGACACAAACTGTTCAGTAAACTCTGAATATGGAATGACTTTACTCCTTTCAAAATAATGCAGTCACTGAAAAAATATTTTTCTGTATTTTCCATATTATCTATTATCATAGGAAGAAAAACTTAATTTTTAAAGTTTAACAAGTTGGGGCTAAGATTCCATAGGAAGTCAAATACATACTGTGCTTTTTGTAAAGGGATCTGTGAGAACTATTGTTTTTCTCTTAGAAGAGCCCAAGAATAAATAACAGAGAACATACACTGAGTCGCTGTGCCTGTATTATAGTTAGAGAGAGTGATGTGCTGGTGAACAACTAGCTGCACAAAGGAGAAAAAGCCTTGATGTGTAGCATTTGCCAACTTCAGTGGTGTAAATACTCTCACCAAGGCCTATTTCAAGGTACCAATTTGATGTTACTAAATAGGAATTCAGAAAAATGCACAGTAGCACATCATTATCTAGTATTTTCACCATACAGATAGAAGAAACAGATGTAAAAACCTTAAGAGCATAAATAACAAGAAAATATAGCACAGTAATTAAGAAGTGATGTTTGAGCATTTATTACCTTTGTTTTTTGTATATTTTAATGTATGCTTAAGTAATTTTATTTTTAATGACTGTGTTTAAGAACACAGTTGAAACTCTGTTCCAGCCTATGACTGATAAGACTGCACTCTAGGTAATGTCCCAAACCAGTACAACAATTAGTAAAAGACTTCAGTATATTGGGGCGCCTGGGTGGCACAGCGGTTAAGCGTCTGCCTTCGGCTCAGGGCATTATCCCGGCGTTCTGGGATCGAGCCCCACATCAGGCTCCTCTGCTATGAGCCTGCTTCTTCCTCTCCCACTCCCCCTGCTTGTGTTCCCTCTCTCGCTGGCTGTCTCTACCTCTGTCGAATAAATAAATAAAATTTAAAAAAAAAGAATTCAGTATATTAACATGATTATATATATTCCTATAAACTCATGACCTGCATATAGAAAAAAATTCCAAAACTCTCCTTTAAGGTAATTGCTTGATAAATTACAGATACAATTCAGTGACAGCTATGTTAATAGACTGCTCTGCAGATAACAGATACAATTTTCAGAATTTACCCCTTATTCCAGCCCCATCAGCCACAGCATGTAACATGTAATTTCTAGATTCCTAACGAAATCATCCAGCAGGCCTTAAAAGAACTCCAATATCATGCCCACTCTGTCTAGTCAGTGAACAAGATACAAGGTAGGAAAGGAAAAGAGGGGAAAGAGAGATTCCCAAAGGATCCCTTCCACAATTAATTATGCAAATCACAAGTAAATTAGACACTAAAAATTTAAGATTGATTGAAAGGCTTGCTCAAATTGCTTTAACTGTGATTCATATACCAATCATGCAAATTCATATGTTAGGGTGTGTAAAAAAATAATAATAAAAAGATGTAGAATGGAATAAGAATTAATTTAAATGTCAAAGACATGGTTGCTGAAGGATGAGTCTCTTACAGTGTTAGCACTAGCCCATCAGATGTTAACAAAATCTGATATGCAACAGTTTTACATATCCCCTTGTGGGAGAAAGATCAACTTGTGATCTGCTTTATAAATCAGCTACAGTGTAAGAGTTAGGCTACTGTAGCTAAATGGCTTTTAGATATGCTTCCTGTTTTAAGCTACCATATTTACAAATGAAAGCTTTTTCAAACCATGGCTTTTAATATAATTTGCATATTTAGTAATACATTGATTAAAATTAAACACGGATTATTGCAATTTATTTCAGAAACAGATGGGATGCATTAAGTGAAAAGCCAGAGCTTTTAAACATAACAGACTCACTGGCTGACTACTGATGAATGATGAACACAAAAACTTTGTAAATTGGTAAAAAGGGGAAAAAAAAAGCCCTTTGCGCCCATTTCCTTTAAAGGCTTTCCTGACTAGTGACTCCATGAAATCAGTAATTAAGTTAATTAAAAATGAATAATGTATATCAAAGGTATGTATCAGCTTAATGACAGCAGATTTGTCAGAAATAAAAAAATGCTTCCACAAACTTTGATTCTTCCTGGTCTGCGAAGAATGTGTCCTCCGGTTTTCCTAATTAAATACAGATTTGACAGGGTTCACCAGCAGATGGCATTCTTCCATTACATACCCTCCTGCTGGACTGTTGATTTTAGTTTCATGAAACTTTACCAGCTAGTGTAAACTAACGATGAAATCCCTCAACGGTAGAGATAGTTGGGTTACTGAAATGGCATATTCTCAAAATAGTCTTGGTCACTGTGAACCTGGTTAGATTATAAACAGAATTTCATTTTTGCTATGCATCCACTGCTTTGCTGTTTATCATTTACAAAAGTTAATGTTGGTAAGAATAATGTATGTATCTCTTATGTTAGCCCCTTGTCAGTTATCACATCAAAGGTAGAAGAACTAACCTTTGCCTCATCCCACCCCCAAGGCACTGTGATATAATTCAATCATGTCACATTAACATGTTAGTTCCATTTTGAAAATAACTTTTGCATGTAAGCTTTACATTTTGTAAAGCATAGGCATTTTCCAAGTTAATTTAGCAAAATCTGGCTTATTTCGTTTGGCTATCCAATTCTTCTTATTAACCTATGCAATTAATTCTCAGAATGCTTTAAAAGAAAACCCATCAAGTAGGTAGAAGATTTATAAATTAATTTTCATACATTTTTTTACCTTCTGGATTTGTGTGTGTGTGTGTTATAGGTGAAAAGGGAATTTGATCCATAACATTTAAATAATGTAATATAATTTAAAACCTTCACTAGATATTATAGAAATTCTAGAATGTGTAGACTCAAATTCACCAAATTCAGTTGAATTACACTGCTGATAGAGTTGTACTCAAGTCAGGCTAGTCTTAATATTTCCTATTTAATATAAATGCTAATTATAAACTCTCAGAATAAGCAAAACTGGGCAGCTTAAAGCATAAATTGTTCATTTCATAATAGTTCAACTGCACATTTTTCAAGAAAGCAAATGAAAAATTTTATATACAGTTTCTGATGATTTTGTTTCTTAAAAGCACACATGAATACCAAAACAAAAAATATTTTTCATCAAAATCCCCATTACAATAACACTACGCTGTGAAGGTTTTATTTTGTTTTTGTTGTTTTTAAATGTAAAATATTACTAAAAATTACCTCCAGCTTTTTCAAAGTTTGATTAAATACTCAAAAGTACTTAAAAGGTCAGTTCCCAGTTTCACTGCTATGGATTACTCTAACATGAAGTGTTTGTCACCTATTGTGAGTTGTGAAAATCCCCCCTGTATCCAATGTGTTTTGTTTGGATTGAGATGGCATGCAGTTGATGGCTGTGACCTTCATGGTGGCTTAGATCCCTGGCTGGCACTGATTTTTGATTTAGTGCCGATCTGCTGCGCTTGTCACAGGCTGCAAGGTGCTTTCCATGCACTAATGGAACAGCTCAAGGGCAGAGGGGCCCTGTAAATGTCTATCTCTTACCAACCACAGGCTAAATAGAGAGGTGAGTTTTCTACATGTGAATGACAGACTTTGAGATTACATGCGGGAGGTCACGCAAAGTTTTAAAACCTGCTCAGACTTCATGAAAATAACAAGCATATGCAAAGTGCAAGCTCTAAGGTTATTCTGCCTGCTAATGAATATGTATTTGCACTGTTAAAATGGAATGTTTAACACAAATACTGATAATATATCTTCATTTGGTGCCAGGGAACTAACAATCAGTTGATGTGTCCTTTGGTTCAACCATAGTTGTTAATAAATTCTGCTACTTAATGATGTCTTCAACAGAAAATTGTGTATGTCCAAATTTTTCCTCCTAAGAAAACACAAAATGGTATGATAATTGTTATAGAAAGAGATGAATTTAGAGACAAAATATAACATCTTGGCCTATGTATCATTCTGCTTAGGAATTTTGACTACTGAAAGGTGTTCCACATATGCAGAAAAAAAAAGTGAATTTTTGCCTTCTAATCCTACATGTTACTTGCTCTCACTTAGGTGAGAGTAATTCATGCCAAGAGGCTAGTAAGCATATGAGTAGTACATCTGTAAGTGACCAAATCCTATTCATCCTTCGAGACAACTCAAATGCTGCCTCCTCCAGAAGAAACTCCTGATTCTCCCAGGAAGAAATCTCTCCTCCTTTGAACTTACTGATATTTGATTTATGCTTTTCTTACCGTTATTATTGCTCTTTACCTTGTATGATAGATATTCTCTCAGTTCCTGCAACAGACTCTAAGCTCTTTAAGGGCAAGTACCACACCCATATTATCTTTAAATTTTTAAATTTATTATTTATCTTTTAAGTACTCTCTACCCCCAACATGGAGCTAGAACTCACAACCCGGAGACCAATAGTTGCATGCTCCACCAACTGAGCCAGCCACATGTCCCCTTCTGTCTTTAAAATCATCTCCTTACCTAGCCCTGTGCCTGACACACTGTAAGTGCTCAATATGTGTTTGCTGAATGAATTAATAAATGACAAATACATGAGTACAACATGGTAACAGTCTCCTGTTTGATGAAATCTCAAAGCTGTCAGATTTTTCATTAACATAAATGCCTGATGACTTCCTAAACCTTCATTTCTTCAATCACTACATACAAGTCAATGGCCCCTCTAATGTTCAGAAATCTCACTTTGGAGTTTCTGATTTCTGCCTCCCATCAGCAAAACCACATGCCAGACCTTATTCTCATCTAAGACAACTCTACATCCAAGCTCACCAAACCAACAGTCCCCTACACATACTATTCAGATCCCTTCTATGTATGATATCCTTATATTCCTTCACGGGACCACACAGTAATTCACAGAATATAAACTTTATCCATTTCTAGGGCGCCTGGGTGGCTCAGTCATTAAGCATCTGCCTTCAGCTCAGGTCATAATTGCAGGGTCCTGGGATTGAGCCCCGCATCGGACTCCCTGCCCTGCTGGGAGCCTGCTTCTTCCTCTCCCACTCCCCTTGCTTGTGTTCCCTCTCTCGCTGTCTCTCTCTGTCAAATAAATAAAATCTAAAAAAAAAAAAAAAGCCCATTAAGACTTCATAGAAACCCTTCAGATGATCTACAGAGTTTTATTACCACTTTTAAAACTTTCAAGAGCTTCCAGTTCAATCATCTCACATTCTGAATGACCTACCTTCTTTGTCTCCTTTGCTGACTTAAGCCCCTTTACTGTCTCTTTCTCCAGTGGATGGTATCACACCCAGGTTCTTCTCCTAACACTGGTCTCTCATCTCTCATCTCTCCACTTATTCCCCCCAGTGAGTGTATTTACTCTAATGGCTTCAGCAACCAACTTTATGCCAATGACCCCAAAATCCTGTCTCCAGTCCTGACCTTTGATTTGTGTTCCAGCCTTCAAGTTCTACCTGCCTCCAGGATATGTATGCCCTGTTGAACAAACTGCCATCTATTCAAACTCAACTGGCTCATAACTTATATCAGCATGCCTTCCTTCAAACTACCTTTCTTCTCTCGTCCATCAGAGTAGAAATTTAAAAGTAATCTTTGAGACTTTTCTTTTTTAATTCCCTCTAGTCAATCCACCACCAATGTATTTCTTTCTTTAAGACATCATTCAAATCCAAATAGTCCTTTTCACTCCCATGGCCATGACTCTGGTCCAGGGCCTTCTGCCCAGAATGAATAGATAGACTCCTACTTCAGTGCTTCTCAAATCCTGGGTGCTAAAACACTTTCATATCACAATACTTCAATATATTTACAATACTTTAAAAAAAACTTTGCATATACAGATTCTCAGACCAGCACAGGCTTCCTTACCCCAGGCTAAAGCCCTCCAATTGATTCTCATGCACAACAGATTTGGAACCACTGTTATAATTGATTCCGTGTCTCTAGTCTCTCCAATTTCAATAGCCAAGGTGTATTTAAATTTCATCATGGCACATCAGTGATTATATCTAAGTGATTGGAACTTTCTAATCGTTTTCTACTGCTAGAAATTCTAACGGAATTTCTACTGAAATTCCTTTGCCAATGTCCAAGTCTCCATAATCTAGCCCTACCCTACTTTTTGGCTGAATTCTTAATTTGACAACTACAGTGTCCTCAATCTTATTCCCACTTCAATTCCTCGGTTCACTGCTTAAAACCATTCCTTCTTCATCATCCCACCAACATAAATACCACCCATCCTTCAAAGATGAGCTCCATCTGGCCTTCTCATCACATGTCCTCTGACCATACTACTCCCCTATACTTTTTCCCTTCTGTCTCTTATTGTGATGTATGAAACAGCACCTTGCTGTTTCATAATTTTTCTTGAACCACATTTTTATAAATCTTCAGTCCATAGGCATATATTGTAAATTTATTATGAAAAAACTATGTCAAATATTTTTTCCATGTTTCTTTTCATAGTATCTCATGGTACATTATAGGTGCTCAATAGCTTATTATAATTAATAAAACTTCACTGAGTGCTTACTACATAACAGATGTATGTACTAATTCATTTAATCCTCACAACAACCCTAAACTCATTTTAGATGACAAAATACACAGAAAGGTTAAATAACTTAACAGCCTCAGACAGTTCACAGTGGAAGAACTGAAATTCACATCTTGACAGTCTTTCCAAAGTTCATTCTCTTAACCAGTGCACCACAGAACCATAGATCATTAGCACCAGAAGGGGCTTTAGTGGCCATCTAGCTTTTCCACTTACTATTAAGAGGGTGTTTTTCTGTTTATTAATCTTCATATGTTTGTTTATTTAAAGGTACCTGTTCTCTATTCACTTTCCTGTATGTCTTTTAGGTCTCTTTGGAGTTCTATTTCTGTTGATACTATAAAACTCTTTAGATGACTCTAAATGCACACATACTAGTTGCAGTGATGAGTACCTACCAAAATACTATGACAAAGAGGAAGCAAATAAAAACTCCCTCTGAACCAAACTTTCCATTTTGAAGAGCACGAAAGCAGGCCAAAACACATTTTATTTGAGGTTATCCTTTTCAGTATTTCTGGGTCTTTTCTGCCTTTTTTTAAGGAATGGGATTTGTTAATTCAATGAGGGGTGTTTTCTCTCTCTCTGTGTGTGTGTGTGTGTGTGTGTGTGTGTGTACACACACACAGTTAGCTGGCAGTGGGCAGGGAGAACCTAGGGGCTAAAAGAATATGCTTTTGAAAGTAGAATAGACATCTGGGGCGCCTGGGTAGCGCAGTCGTTAAAGCGTCTGCCTTCGGCTAAGGGCGTGATCCCGGCGTTCCGGGATCGAGCCCCACATCAGGCTCCTCCGCTGGGAGCCTGCTTCTTCCTCTCTCACTCCCCTGCTGTGTTCCCTCTCTCGCTGGCTGTCTGTCTCTCTGTCACATAAATAAATAAAATCTTTAAAAAAAGAATAGACATCAAAATTTGTTTGTGTCCGGATAGCGACTTGTTTTCTATCTTGTTTATACATTGTAGACTTATGACATACTTCTGACACACAAACCTGCTATACCTTCGGGTGCACGAACTGGATGCAATCAAAGTCTGTGCATGATGTGCTTAGGCCTGGGGGTCTGGTTTTCCTGACAGTCAGCATGATCTGAGGGGCACCAGAAGTCACCAGAGTTAAATGGCACTCCATATGATGGAATAAGACATTTCTATCAGCTCATGTCAATGGAAAAAAAATAAGTTCCAACATTTAGAAGAGAGTCCAATATGGTAGTACTGAACCAAATTTCATATCTTGGGCCAGACACTTGAAAATTTGAGCCCTATTAAAATGCTAAAAACAAATGAGGTAGAGAGAGAGAGAGTCCATTGCTCTATTTACACTGCTAATGGCTTCCACGTACTTACTGGTGGCTCTACTAGAACAGGTAATAACCAGCTCTAGATTTTTCATGGTTTGGAGTTTTGGAATAGCATGAATAATTGAAAATCCACAGATAATACAAAAATTTAATTTTAGTCAAGGTATTAAGCCATCTCCTCCTCAATGAAGCTTTCATATTAGCTAACAAACAGCATCACTGACTGGCTTACATTTCAGCTTTTAGTTTTTTCTGTACATCTTCGAGGGTCCTAGGGAAGGTGGTAAAGAGAGAAAATAGAAAAAAAGAGATCTGCACTTCCAGCTTGTCCACCATGACAAACTACTGTTTACGCATTTGCAAGACAGCTGGTTGATGCTGAAGTTGAAACAGGACCACCACTTTTCATCCTCACAAAGCTACTTGACCCATAACACACGGCAAAATTACAGTTAGTGCAAACCCCTCATTCCAAGCAGTAGTGCAAATATTTTGTGAATGGAACTACTCTCTATCACTTATAAGTGGCATCTTTACAAACTAATTATGTACTGAAGTAAATATGATAGATTTACCATAAACCAGCTATCAAGAAATAAGAGAAATAATTCAAGACTAGGAACGACTGCTATTTTTTTTTTAAGATTTTATTTATTACTTGACAGAGAGACAGCCAGCGAAAGAGGAAACACAAGCAGGGGGAGTGGGAGAGGAAGAAGCAGGCTCCCAGCGGAGGAGCCTGATGCGGGGCTCGATCCCAGGACTCTGGGATCATGCCCTGAGCCAAAGGAAAACACTTAATGACTGAGCCACCCAGGCACCCCAGAATGACTGCTATTCTTAATCATCTAAGACTCTTGTTTAAAATAAAGATTCCCAAATTTTCCCTAAGGAGAGTCTGACTCTACAGGTTTGGGCCCAAGAATCTGCATTTTAAGAAGTACCCTCACCGTCTCCCTTTATTCACCCACTACTCCACCCTACTCATCCCAATTCCTACCCCAGTTACTCAGGTATGAAAGACCCAAGGACCACACTTTGAAAGTCACTGTCTGGGGCATGAAAATAGAGTAGGATATCCCTGCACCTGGTTCCAGAACCAAGAGATCTTTTGTTTGTTTGTTTTTCAGGTCCCACGCCCCCCAGGTGAGCTGAGTCTAAATCAGCTATGCTGACACAGAGACCATGTTAAAGATCCAATATACACTTCCTCTAAAGCAAGAGGTGATAAAAAGTGTTTGCTCACGGGGCGTATGGAGGTTTAAGATGTAGCCTTGAGGGCTCCTTAAGGGCAGGATCAGGCTTATAGATAATGAAATGTACAAGACAGTGATACTGTCCAGCCAGAATATGATTCTGCCATGCTCTGATTCAGGCAGAACAAGGAGCTGCTGAGGCCAAACCATGACAAGGGCTATTTTTGCCTGTGACATTGGAGAATTTATTCAAGAACAGTTCCCCTTTGTGCCAGGATTTTCACTGTACAGCTGCAAAGGTTGCTTAGTCCTTGGTTCACCTGCTGTTTAAACTTTCTCAAATGCCTAAAATAAAGCCGGTCATTCTTCCTAGTATGGACTTGTAATGAGAACTCTGCTACCTGGGAACAAAATCTTGTGACCCCATTTCTTTTGGTCCATATATTTTATGAAAAGTCACTTTGTAGGAACTGTAAGTTATCCAAATAGTAACTCATTGCACAGGTACTATGCTTTGGGATAAAAGATGATTGCCTTTAACATTCCCATAGTTCACATGGGTCTTTGTGAGGATTAAATAATGTAATGCCCATAAGCATTCTGCATATTCTCGGATGCCATGAAAGCACTAGAAATTATTAAACAGTATGTAGCAGAAAGGATTGAAATGTCAGTGTCCAACGAGGAAGATTACTCTACCACAGAAGTCCATCAACAGACTGTCCTCTACAAGAAAAACTCCTCCTTGGGTGCTTGGCTTCCCTACACCTCATCTGGGAATGTAACAGTATGTGTTATGTGTACTAGATTTCTGTGCATTGTGGCAGAAAAACCCTGAGCAAGAAAATAAATTTTTTTTCATTTCGGCAATAATAGACTGTAATGTCATGGAGTGTTTCCAGTGCAGGGGCATCTCATCAGACCTCCCCACATCACTGTGCCCCGCCTTTCTCTGGTTCTTTCCCACTATTCAAGCACTTTGACGTGTTGTGGATTATGGTCTCAGGTTCTTTCATCAATTTAACATTAAAACTCCTGTGAAATATTAATGAAATAATGTTTTAAAAAAGAAAAATGTTCCTACAATACTGCAACATTTTAATGCCTCATTAAAATCATTAGCAATGCTAATACTAAAGAACTTACTTCATCTTTCAAGGAGCCAAAAATAAATCATAATAAAATGTTTGTTAATGTTACATCTGGAGAAATAAATTATACAATGCCTTTCTATATAGGCTTTATTCCAAAGATGACACACTAAGGTCATACTATTAAATACATGCAACTATTTTTTCTATGGAAACTCGTATTATTTTATATTATTCATTAAACACTGTGAATATTGTTTGTGT
The DNA here is from genome assembly GCF_023065955.2 of Ursus arctos. NCBI lineage: Eukaryota > Metazoa > Chordata > Mammalia > Carnivora > Ursidae > Ursus > Ursus arctos. Next base: position 61,430,270 of record NW_026623067.1, read on the forward strand.
TTTTCATTTATGAGAAAAATATATGGTGTGCCTATCAACAGCCAGGGCTCTCATGGAACTCAGGTCGCAAACAATGACATGCTTCACTGACCTGAATGACTTACAAAAGCCATTTATATTCAGTACTCTCATTTATGCTATCTTTAAAAATGAATAAGAGACATATATTAATAGCAAGAAACGGGTAGGATGATTGCATCACTACCCATCTCCAGACTTATTGCAACACTTCATTCTCCATCAGTTGAACTGACATGGGAATGTAAATGTCGTATATAATAGTCATATAAAATTTTACTACATGAGTAACTAAGGCAAGTGTGACAGTTTCCTTCTCTTTGTTGACCAACTTTTATTTGGAAAGCAAAAAGGTTTAATGACATCGCAGAGCTCTAGCTAGTTTGTTATTGCAGGAAATCTCTTACTATCAATTGGGCTAAACAGCAGAGGAGTGTTCTCTTAAATAAATCTACATATCCTGGGTGGGTGGTGGGCTGCACAGTACAGTACAGCTTCAGTTAATGTGCAGATCCAGAGATCTTGGGAACTTCCTTTCCATCTCTGAATTACCCAGTGTGTAGCCACCTATGTAGAGACAACAACGTAAAAAAACAAAACAAATGATACAAAACCCAATCCATAGAAGTGTTCCCATATCCCCCTAGATAAAAATAAGAAACAGGAACCTAACCAAACCTAACCTCTCAGGCACAGCTATTGGATATTTAATTCTGTTGAAAATCATTACTTGCTAACAACACGATTTTTACTTGGGCCTGATTTCTCTCAGGCTCTTCATCATGAGCTGTGCTGTTTCAATGTTTCTTTGAGGGTGAATATTAACCACAGATTTATATATTTTCTCATGAAAATACATAATACAAATGCCTATTATTATTTACTATTAATGGTTATAATTGTCACTCTAATCATTATATGATTAAAAGACGATTGTTTTCATTCAATGCGGAGAAGTACAGGCATTGAGGACAGTTGCTTACAAATGAAACCAAAATGTATTACTTGGAAAAAGCAACACTTATCAAGAAGGTGGGAGAGGAGAGGGCGTACTTTACTGTATTATGTCATATAGTCTGTCATATATCACAGATATTGCTAATTTTACATTAGTATCTCTAATTCACAGTGCTAAAATTTTATATAAGTATAAAGGAGCCATTCTTAAAAAAAATAATCCTAAATTCTTAAAATCTAAGGATTTAAAGATACGAATTCCAAATAGGAGAACTTAGTTTGGCACTTTTGATTCAAATTATAACTTGGCTGACATAAATAGTTAAGGATTTTTAAAAATCACATTATTTAAAACATAAGCAAGCTCTAAAAATAATAAAATCATTTGTTAAAAACTTCAGCTACATCTTCCTTAGCCATCCGTCTCTTTGGAGAGTAAATTAATTGTTCCAATCTAGTAAGCAACAAAAGAAATAGTCGACAAAGGGTGAAATATGAACATCAGTGGTAGGTTTTGAATTTACCCTATTTATCTTGAATGTAAGATCTCATGACCCACTAAAACTCAGTTCACAGTGTTTTATGAAAAATAATGGCTGAAATTGAATGTCTTAATTTACATTTAATGCAATTAAGAATGGTTTAAATTATGACTGATGAACAGCACACACAGATGTCAGTCAGTTTCATCAGAATAAATTGAAGTCAGTGTCAATGAATGCTCTGCTGATAAATCCCACTTTACATAAAATTAATAAAAATAAGGAAATATAATCCTTAACTAATTGCAAAACGGTCTGGAATTCCCCTGAATCTGGGGGGGGGGGGGGAACCTATGTAACTGAGAAAAACCACAGGTTATTTAGAAAAGGTGTGTGTTTGTTTTTAATAGTCAGTGCCTCCATCAGCAAACAGCCAGAAAGTTATAGGATATAAACTTCTAAACTTAATTTTTTTTTAAGATTTTATTTATTTATTTGAGAGAGGTGGGGAGAGAGATAAGCAAGCGAGCATGAGCAGGAGAGCCAGAGGGAAAAGCAGACTCTCCGCTGAGCAGGGAGCCCGACATGGGGCTCCATCCCAGAACCCTGGGGTCATGACATGAGCCAAAGGCACCCACTTAACCGACTGAACCACCCAGGTGCCCCACTTCTAAAATGAGTTATGCAAACATTTGTAGTAGGAAGCAAAAAGGAAAAAAAAAAAGGAGGAATAGGAGAAATTGGAGTAACATTTGTGAAATAAACGCATCTGGCAGTACTTGTTTCAGGTGGCGGCACGTCCGTGTTTCCTCAGTCTACAGCAGAATACTGGATTCACATCTTGGTTTATAAGTCTTCTCCAAGTTTTTGGTGGAAATGATGCTCTTCCCCTTCACTGTTTTAATGTCAAGCTGGAAAGACTGTGGACTGGACTGCTGGCTGGATTCTCAGCTTGCAAAGAGCACTCTCTTCCTCCACGGTAGACCCTGAAGCTTTGTGGACCCGACCAGATGTTGCTGCTTTTGAAGTTAATAGAAACTTTATGGACCATTTTTCACTCTCTCTTCCAGGAGCAAATGTCAACCATAGTTTTTATCAAAACCTGAATTCTTGGCTCAGGTACTAATTGCCGTTAATGTGTTGAAATCCCAATTCTCAGTGAAAGGGAGAACAATGTTTTACCAATGGAAAAAACTGGGTTAATATTTGCATTTTTAGTGCCTGAATAAGCAAGAAAAATGCTAGGCTTCTCAGTCACACGGTTTTGCAAGCAACCATGGAAGGCCTAAAAACCAAGTCTCTTTAAGTTCACTGGGTTAGTGTGCTTGAGATGAAATGGATATTGAAACTTGAAACAATATGGAGAACTGTCGAGACAAGCTAAAAAGATGAGAAAGTTCACTTTATAAAACCATAGTAACAGCAGCCACTATTCCTATTTTTACAGCACATTAGAATCAACAGTGTACTTCCACTGTGAGACGTACTATTTTTCATTTGTTATTTGTTATTCTACCCATTTCACAGATGAGTGAAATACTCAGAAATTAAGAGACAGAGATAGTGAGGAAGCAGCAAGGCATTTGATGTGAATTCAGCTCTTCCAATTTGAAATCTTGTGTTCAAATTTTTTTACATGTATCTGCTCTAGATACATGATTTAATAACAACTTAAAAAACTCTCAAAGAGTATTCAGTAGTCAAATGGCCAAGAAACATACCAAAAAGCACTCAACATCACTAATCATCAGGGAAATGCAAAATAAAACCATTATATCACCTCACAACTCTTAGAACAACAGTCATTAAAAAGACAAGAGATAAGTGTGAGCAAGAAATGTGGAGAAAAGGGAACCCTTGTCCATTGTTGTTGGGAATATAAATTGGTACAGTCACTATGGAAAACAGTATAGAGGGTCCTCAAAAAATTAAAAATAGAACTATCATACAGTCCAAGAATTCCACTTCTGGGTATATATCCAAAGGAAATGAAATTACTATATTGAAGAGATAGCTACAGCTCATATTCATTGCAGCATTATTCACAATGGCCAAGACATGAAAACAATTTCAGTATCTGTCAATGGAGGAAGGATTAAGAATACGTGGTTTAGGGGCGCCTGGGTGGTTCAGTCGTTAAGCGTCTGCCTTTGGCTCAGGGCGTGATCCCAGAGTCCTGGGATCGAGCCCCACATCAGGCTCCTCTGCTGGAAGCCTGCGTTTTCCTCTCCCACTCCCCCTGCTTGTGTTCCCTCTCTCGCTGGCTGTCTCTCTGTCAAATAAATAAATAAAATCTTAAAAAAAAAAAAAAGAATACGTGGTTTATATACATATAATGGAATATTACCCAGCCATAAAAAAGAAGGAAATCCTGCCATTTATGATGACATAGATGAAACTTGAGGGCATTATGCTAACTGACATAAATTAGAGAAAGACAAATACTGTATGATCTCATTTAAATATGGAATCTAAAAAAACTGAACTCAGGGTATATGGGTGGCTCAGTAGGTTGAGTGTCCATCTTAGGTCATGATCTCAGGGTCATGAGATTGAGCTCTGGGACCAGCTCTGCGCTGGGCATGGAGCCTGTTAAGGATTCTCTCTCTCCCTCTGTCCCTCCCTACTCTCTCTGTAACAACAACAATAAAATTGAACTCAAAGAAAGAGTAGACTGGTAGTTTTGAGGAGCAGGGAAGATGGGGGAAATGGGTAATAGTTATCAAAGAGTACAACTTCCTGTTATAAGATGGATACGTTCTGAGGATCTAATGTGCAGCATCGTGCCTATAGTTAACAATATTGTGTTGTATACTTGAAAGTTGCTGCAAGAGTAAATCTTAACATTTCTTACCACACAAAAAATGGTGATTATGTGAGGTGATGGATATGTTAACTAACTTTACTGTGGTAATCATTTCTCAATATGTGCACATATCAAACCAACATAGTTTACAGCTTAAATTTATACAATGTTCTATCTCAATGAAACTGGGAAAATTTATATAAAAAAGTATTCAGTAGTCATTGCTGCTTTGTAAGAGCTATAACCATTAAAAATGTTAGTTCAAGATGGTTTTATTTTCTTGTTTCATGTTGCAGACTTTCAATCCAATTTGAAACTTCTAATATCTGATAAAGAGCATTGAGTAATTATATGCATTTCCCAGTGACAATTTTTGCCTAACCATTTCCCAATTTTCTGACACAGTTTGAGAGTAGATGAAGACAAGACCAGTCTTGAGAATGAGGTAGTAAGAAGTCAGTCATCAAAAGTACTGAAAATTTTGCCTATCAAAAAACATATTCCCTGCTATGCTGAAATTTTACATTTCAGAAACATTTACTTGAAGCAAGGCAAAGTTTCTCAAAGCAGCCAATTTCATTTTTAAAAAAATCCCTCAAGTTAGTTTCTTGACATTTATTTAACCAAAGTATCTGCTGGCAATTGAGGTTTTCAGTAACAGTATTTGATTTTCACTGCGTATCTCTTTGATTAGATTAATCCAGCCCCAAAAGTGATATATAAAACAGGGTCTCTGTGTGAGCAAAGTAGTAAGCAGTTCCTGTGTATTTCCTGTGGTTTTTTTCTTCCTCTTTACTAATCTTCCTCTCCTATCATATCAATCAAACCAAAAAAGTATTTACTAACAATTGCACTTGGTGCCACAGAGCCACTGTTCAGATGTCAATGCCCTCAAAGAATTTACAGTCAAAGTTCCCTTCCTATTTGGGATAGAGCTGTTTCCACGACTTTTGCTTAGCTACCTGCAAGGCTTAGGGCGTCCAGAAACTCATGAGATCTTAAAAGACTAAACCGGGCACTAGTCAAGTGCCTGTCGTCATCTACTGCAAGATTCTCCCCATCTGATGAGTTTCTCAGAGCATTACCGGAACACTCATAGACCCCAGTCAGCACAGAAATTACAGCTTATTCAACTTTATCCCTATTCTCTAAACTTACAGAAGGGAATCACAGAAGAATTAAATATGTAATTTATCCCAAGTTGTTAACTGTGACAGATCTTCCCCCTACTAACTCTTCCTGGGAGTTCCTTCTTCTTCCAAAAAATGAGAAATTGTTCTGCATGCAGGCACAGGATTTTCAACCAATGCCCGCCCAGCATGGGCTCCAAAACTCAGAAGTGCATCTCGGCAGTATTTCAGGAAGTAGTAAGGATGGCTGACGTGGCGGGGGGTGGATTAAAAGAGACACATTTGAGAAATTTCCATTAAAACTAGATGACGTGGTCCACACAACACCAAACACACTACCCTTCCCCTTTCTTACACCTCTGTCTCAACACCTCTCTGAGCAGCATTCGAATGAGGTAGTGGATAAATACTTATAACCTCTATTAATTAACCCTATTTTCCTATCTACCACCAGAGGCCATTTTTTAGGACTGAGAATCAAGGCCTTATTATTGCTTGTTTCCTCATTTATACTCCCCATCCCACCTCAGGTAAGGAGACATTTTACAATAAAGTTCCTTTTCAATTAAAATTCCCATATACTGATTGCGTTTACTAGCTAACTGGTTTCTGACTTCACCTCTTCCTACACCCCAAACTCCTAGAGACACGGCAGGTACAGAGCCAGCAGTCAAAAAGAGAGGAGGTCAAACACTGTAACTAGTCAGTGTGGATGACATATAAGCCAATAAACACTGTGTAGGTTTTTTATGTATATTTTTTCATTTGACTTTAAGGGAACATTACTCAATGTTATTTCTCATACCGAAGAATCTAAGGCTAATGCTTTGACTTGATTTTAAAGACTGAATTTTTTCTGCTGGTATAAATAGTATGGACACAGTAAAAGTACTTCAGAGAGCCTAATGAACCATTTCTTACACCCCATTACCTTTAGTCTGATATGACTGAGAGTGCAGGCACTAATTACCCTCTCTTTCACAGACACCGACATACATCTACAGTAGGTCTTAAAACACAATTTCCCACACAACTCAACACTTCCTTGCATAAAAAATTCCTGTATTTTTCTTCTTGATACAATTTAAATGAGAAAGGCCAAGTTCTTATCTTCCCACAACTTTCCTAAATACAAAGGGCATATACAATTAATGATACTTCTTAATCTCCAGATTTCAAAGATAACATTATGCACAAGTGGAAATGAGGAATTTTTTAATTACAAAAATCACACTCCATACAAGCCTCTGTCCATGGCAGAACGGCCTAAAATGCATTTAGAAAATTAAAAAACAAAGATAACTTATTTCCTACTAGGATATATGAATGATTTTATTACACTGAACCTTCTTTATCAATGCATTAAGCATATATTGTGGTATAATGTCTGGTGTAATGAACAGTTTCTCCCAGCCACTCTAATTTGTGAAAGAAGTATCTGTAATTTCTGGAAGAAAAAAAAAAGGACTCAAAGAATAAGTTTTGACACCTATACTAGGTTTCATATAGTGAGAAACAGGAAAGAACTTCACAGTGAGATAATTTACAGACCTATGAAATATATTTGAATGTGTATGGTTCTTTAATTTATGAAGGAGATATATAACAGAACAGCAAACTATCATTTAAGCATCCTTCCAAATTACATGTTGAATCATTTGGGTAAGGATTTTAATGGCAGAAGGGAAAAGTCCTTCACCTCACAGAAGAAACTAAAAAAAAAAAAAAAAAAAAAGTGTGGAAGAATGCATCTTAAAGCAGAGATCTCAACTGGTACGCCTTAGTACACCAAAGGAGTTCCAGGTGTGTTCAGGTGCGCTCAGGACAGCGAAGCTCTTAGGGCAGACAGGCAGGAGTCCCCAGCACCAACTGTGAGAAGTATGTTCATCCCAGTGTGCAGGATTAGTATTACCATTTTGGGGGGTGGTGTTGTTGCTCTGTGTGTGTGTGTGTGTGTGTGTGTGTGTGTGTGTGTGTGAGTGTTCTTCCTGTATGTCGCCACATAGAAAAAGTAGGGAAGTACTGCAAGAAAACCTTCTGGACTCAGTAACTTGGCTGAAAAACAGACTCCTCAAGGAATGCATATCTATAGAGATACGGAAAAAGTGCAAGGTTAGCAAGATGTATTTCCTGTATCACCTGCCATATTTTAATATCGTTAGAGAAGAACCTAAAAAATGCATCAGGTCTACAGAATCCTTGATCCCAAGGACCGTGGAGTGACGGAGCTCATGTCTGCGGTTCCCTGGGTATTCGGGCTGCACAGACAGGCAGGCAGGCAGTTGTAGCAGATCAAACTGAGCTTCATCAAATGGATGAAGTCTTCCTGACACCACAGACAGAGATGTAGTAGCTCTCTCCCTTATAGCTCTGATCACTTTGCACATACTTCATAGCATGTCTTAAACAGTATGTAATTATCTGCCATGTGACAAAACACATCCTTATTCTCTTTCCTTCTTAGAAGAACCCCTCTGTCTGTGTTCTGCCCCATTCCCTCCTGTCTCCTGGAAATAACGTTCTCTTCTGTCTTTCTTGCTTCTCCTTCTAGTCCCTTCCCTTTACATGTAAATGTGTACAGTATTTCGTATCTTTAATCACCCCTTCCCCAACTTTACATCCCCTTTTGGATATCATCTTATCTCTCTGCTTCCTTTTATATCAAGTTCCTCAAAAGAATACTCTACCCTTAGTCTTAACATTCTAACATCACATTTACTCCTTTACTTTCTCCAGTCTAATTTCTAGCCCTTGACAGGCCAAGGTCACTTATGATTCCTCACTGTCAAATCTTACTCCACCTATCGTAACTATTTCCTCCTTGAAACTCCAGCGTCTTAATCATTCTGTTAACTATTCACTCCTTCTTGAATCTCTTTTATCCCTAGATGCTCTGAGTTCTCCTAGAGCTCTGGATACCTCTCTTAACTTTACCCCTCTTCCTTTTCCTATCCTTTAAGAGTGACTGTTGGCTAGATTTCTGTTCTTAGTCTTTTTTTTCATACCTCACATTCTTCTTGGGCAGTTGTACTGAGGTACTCTACAGGTACCACAACTCAGCGTGTCCAAAACTGCACCAATTACCTTTCCTCAAATGTTACTCCCTCCTCCTCTCCTATGATCCCTACTTTGTTAACTAACAGATAAATTACTCAAGCCAGAAATGTGTCATTAGTATTAAAGTTACTTTTTAAAATTTGCTTTTGCAGTTATAAGCCACAAGAAATTGACCCAAGATTGCACAGTAGGTGGGTATTGAAAGGATACTGGGATATTGACTCAAAGAAGAGATGACACTGGAAATGATGGAACAAGGACATCACAGGGGACTTCAGGAGATGATCCTTTTTCCAGAGCCTAATTAAAAACAGAATTCCTGATCTCTGTCTCTCCATGTTCTAAATCTCCTTCATATTATTAAGGAAAGAACTATACTGGCCCACCCTGGGTCATGTGTCACTTGTAAGTCAATCAGCTATGGCTCCCCAATCGGAATAATTAATTTGCAACCCAAAGAGCCAAAAAGGAATTGGTACCACAATATAAAAATCTCTCTTACAAATCAATATCCCCATTCCACCCAGCATGCCCCATCAAATAGAACAAAACAAAACCAGAAAAATGGGCAAAGGGTATATAGATAGATAATTTTCAAAGCAGAAAAGAAGTATCACCAATAAAATGTAAGAAGTTGCCCAATCTCAGTAGTAATCAAGAGACGCAAATTAATAAAACAAAGAGAATCATTTTACATTAATTAGAATTACAATAATTACTAGGTGGGTAACTCTAGATGTTGCTAAGAATGGAGGAAGTATAAATTCATCTAAATATTCCAGACGATACTTTGTCAATACTAAATAAAGTTGGCCATAGCATTATACAATAACCTAGAAATTTTACTTCAGGGGTTTACCATAGAGAGGCTTTTGCACAAGTGCACAAGGAGATACATATAAGAAGGCACACTGCAGCATTGTTTCTAATGAAAGGGTAAAAGCAACCTGATTATCCCTGACTAGAGAAATAGCTAAATAAACCGTACTTTATTCATGGAATAGAACAGTATGCAGTAGCAGTAAAATAGTATAATGAAAATGAACTAACTAGAAGTATGTGTCAATAAAGATAAATATTTTTTAAATAATGTTGAGAGAGAAAAAGAGTATTCAAATAATGACTTCTAGAATGACAGCATGAGGAGCTCCACTAACTCACTCTCCAGTGAAACTGGTGAAAATTATTAAAAAGCAACCTCGAGGGCCTCTGGAAATGGTCCTAAGGGAAAACAGCAAATGAAGAAACATCTATTCCAAAAAAATGTATGAAAATTCATTAAGAAACGCCAGAGTCTATGGTATTTAAACTAAGACTGCTCCCTCCCTCCCACTCCCAGCTTAATGAGGCAGAGACTCAAGACTGCTGCAGCTAAGAACACAGGGCTCCCTCTGCCCCCATCTACCAGTTGGATGGCTTGCTTTCCTGGAGAATAACTTTGCCATTTTTCATCCTGCCCACAGAAACCTATTGCTGAGGCCACATAGTGAGCAAATGTGGTTAAGAGGTGAAACCTCCCTTCTTTGACCCAACCCCCATTCATGGAAATGAGTCTCCATCTGGGCATGGTATGCTGAGAATAGTGGGGACCTGATTACCCCTGCCTCAACTCAAAAGGTGATTGTACTATGACAGGAGAGGCAAGCCAAGAGGATTTCAGGCTGATGGCCCCCCTCCAGTGAGCGCTCAGCTCTTAGAGCAGAGGTAACACTCAGGAAGATTTCCATTGTCCCTACCCCCAGCTGCAGAATGCTGCCTCAGAGATTTTGCCTGTGGAGAGAAGCAAGCCTGATCTCCTCCCAAATGAACTCACATCTGCAACAGAGTATGAGAGATTCAACCTTAGGGCATTCTCATGAATAGCAGAAGTTGTGGTGAAATGCAATTGGGGGGAGACTAATGTATTTAACAAAATACAAACTAGACTGCAGGTAACTAGTCTGCAAATGAGAACAGGGGAATAAAACAGCCAGATGAAGCCCCCCTGGTATCAGAATAAATATAAAACACTAACTTCAGAAACTATTCCTTCAAAGGGGATGTAAATTGTTGGATACCTTTGTAAAGTAATTTACTTCTCCAGAGCATTGTTGAAAACAATAGAGAAATCAGCCAGCAATTAGTAGAGTTTCATAGCTGGATGCGGTCAGGCAAAGAGAAAAGAACCCTACCAATACCACTGTCATCTCCGAATAACTGTGGGCACACCGGAAGCTGCAACTCTGAGAAGCTGCATCAGAGGGTTAAAACTGTAGGGAGGCTGGGGTAAGTGGAATTCACTAAAATAATCCAGCTAGTCACTAAATATACAAACAAAATACAACAAGGTCCAGGGAAGAGAGGACCCAGTCCCCAGGGTACTACAATACAATATCTAATATATCCATTTTCCAAAAAATTACAGGGATATCAAAGAAACAGGAAATATGACCCATATACCAGAAAGAAAGCAGGACACAGACACTGCTGGTGAAAGTAATCAGCTGTTGGATTTAACAGTAAAAGACTTCAAAGTAGCCATTATAAACATAGTCACAGAAGTAAAGGAAAGCATGATTAAAGAAAGAAGGTATGACTACAAGGTCTCATCAAATAGGGAATATCAAAAAGAGACAGAAATTATAAAATAACAAAAATTCTGAAGTTTAAAAAGTACAATAACTGAATTCTAAAAAATTACTATAGGACTTCAATAGATTTTGAACAGAAAAAAAAATTCGTGAACTTGAAGATAAATCAATAGAAATCATGTAGACCAAAGCTCACAGAGGAAAAAGAGTGAAATAAAAGAGCCTCAGAGAAATGTGGAGCATGAATACACAATCACCAGCACGCATATACTGGGAATAGCAGGAGAGGAGAGAAGAAAAAGAAATGTCTTAAAACTTCCCAAATTTATGGAAAAAAAGAGATCTACACACTCAAGCACAACAAACTCCAAGAGGAATAAATGCAAAGATCCACAAGCACATTATATTATAAATGCTCAAGTCAAAGACAAGGAGAAAATCTTGAAAGCAGCAAGAGGGAAATGCCTCATCACTTACTAGAAAACTCCAGTAAGACTAACAGACAACTACACAGCAGAAACAATGGCAGCTAGAAGGCAGTGGAATATTCAAAGAGCTCTCCAAAAACCTGTCAAACAAGAATCCTATAACCAGCAAAACTATCTTCAAAAACGAAGGTGTAATAAAGACTTTTCTGGATTAAAAAAGAAAACAGAGAATTTGTTGCTAGCAGACTCACAAGGGATACTAAAGAAAGTTCTTCAGGCTGACAACAAGTGACCCTGGATAGTAACTCAAATACATACACATGGTAAAGGTAATTATATAATTGTAAAACAAATATAAATGACTTTTTCTCTTCTCCTAAATGATTTAAAAAATAATCATAAAAAATACTCTGGCGATTCAGGGCCTTTTCTGGTTCCACACAAATTTAAGGGCTGTTTATTCCAGTTCTTTGAAAAATGTCATAGGTATTTTGATTGGGATGGCATTGAAAGTGTAGATTGCTCTGGGTAGCATAGACATTTTAACTATGTTTATTCTTCTGATCCATGAGCATGGAATATTTTTCCATCTTTTTGTGTCTTCTTCAATGTCTTTCAAGAGTGATTTGTAGTTTCTAGAATATAGATCCTTTACATCTCTGGTTAAGTTAATTCCGAGATAACGTATGATTTTTGGTGCTATTGTAATGGAATGGACTCCCTAATTTCTCTTTCTTCAGTCTCATTGTTCATGTCTAGAAATGCAACTGATTTCTGAGCATTGATTTTGTATCCCGCCACATTACTGAACTGCTCTATAACTTCTAGTAGTGTGGGAGTGGAGTCTTTTGGGTTTTCCATATAGAGTATCATGTCATCTGCGAAGAGAGACAGTTAGACTTCTTCTTTGCCAGTTTAGATACCTTTTATCCCTTTTTGTTGTCTGATTGCTGTTGCAAGGACTTCTAGTACTATGTTGAACAATAATGGCGGGAGTGGGCATCCTTGTCGTGTTCCTGATCTTAAGGGAAAGGCTTTCAGCTTTTCCCCACTGAGAATGATATTCGCTGTAGGCTCTTCTTGTAGGTTTTTATGAAATTGAGGAATGTAACCTCTATCCCTACACTCTGAACTATTTTAATCAGGAAAGGATGCTGTATTTTGTCAAATGCTTTTTCTGCATCAATTGAGAAGATCATATGGTTCTTGACTCTTTTCTTGTTGATATGATCTATTACACTGATCAATTTGTGAACGTTGAACCACCTTGTATACCAGGGATGAATCCCACTTGGTCATGGTGGATAATCCTTTTAATGTACTGTTGGATCCTATTAGCTAGGATCTTGTTGAGAATTTTGGCGTCCATATTCATCAGGGATATCGGTCTGTAATTCTCCTTTTTGATGGAGTCTTTGCCTGGTTTGGAGATCAAGGCAATACTGGCCTCATAGAATGAGTTTGGTAGTTTTCCTTCCATTTCTATTTTTTGAAACAGCTTCAGGAGAATGGGTATTATTTCTTCTTTGAATGTTTGGTAGAATTCCCCAGGGAATCCGTCAGGCCCTGGACTCTTGTTTTTGGGGAGGTTTTTGATCACTGCTTCAATCTCTTCATAATTAATTGGTCTGTTTAAATAATCAATTTCTTCCTGTTTCAGTCTTGGTAGTTTATAGGTTTCTTCCAGGTTGTTTAATTTACTGGCATAAAGCTGTTGATCAAAGTTTCTAATGATCCTTCCCATTTCATTGGTGTTGGTTGTGACCTATCCCCTTTCATTCATAATTTTATTAATTTGGGTCCTTTCTCTACTCTTTTGAATAAGTCTGGCCAGTGGCTTATCGATCTTATTTATTCTTTCAAAGAACCAGCTTCTAGTTCTGTTGATCTGCTCAGAATTGTTGAAAAGGAAAACAAAGCTGAGGGCATCACGTTGCCGGATTTCAAGCTATACTACAAAGCTGTGATCACAAAAACAGCATGCTACTGGCACAAAAACAGACACATAGACCAATGGAACAGAATAGAGAACCCAGAAACGGACCCTCGGCTCTTTGGGCAACTAATCTTTGATAAAAAAGAAACATCCAGTGGAAAAAAGACAGTCTCTTCAATAAATGGTGCTGGGAAAATTGGACAGCTACATGCAAAAGAATGAAACTTGACCACTATCTCACACCATACACAAAAATAAACTCCAAATGGATGAAAGACCTAGATGTGAGGCAGGAATCCATCAAAATCATAGAGGAAAACATAGGCAGCAACCTCTACGACATCGGCCAAAGCAACCTTTTTCATGACACATCCCCAAAGGCAAGAGAAACAAAAGATAAAATGAACTTGTGGGACTTCATCAAGATTAGAAGCTTCTGCACAGCCAAGGAAACAGTCAGAAAAACTAAGAGGCAGCCCACGGAATGGGAGAATATATTTGCAAATGACACTACAGATAAAAGACGGGTATCCAAGATCTACAAAGAACTTCTCAAACTCAATACACGGGAAAAAAATAATCAAATCAAAAAATAGGCAGAAGATATGAAAAGACACTTTTCCAATGAAGACATACAAATGGCTAGCAGACACATGAAAAAATGTTCAAAATCATTAGCCATCAGGGAAATTCAAATCAAAACCACACTGAGATACCACCTTACGCCAGTTAGAATGGCAAAAATTGACAAGGCAGGAAACAACAATTGCTGGAGAGGATGTGGAGAAAGGGGATTCCTCTTACACTGTTGGTGGGAATGCAAGTTGGTACAGCCACTCTGGAAACAGTGTGGAGGTCCCTTAAAAAGTTAAAAATTGAGCTACCCTATGATCCAGCAATTGCACTACTGGATATTTACCCCAAAGACACAGACGTAGTGAAGAGAAGGGCCATATGCACCCCAATGTTCATAGCAACATTGTCCACAATAGCTAAATCGTGGAAGGAGCCGAGATGCCCTTCAACAGATGACTGGATTAAGATGATGTGGTACATATATACAATGGGATATTACTCAGCCATCAAAAAGAATGATTTCACAACATTTGCAGCAACATGGACGGGACTGGTGGAGATAATGCTAAGCAAAATAAGTGAAGCAGAGAAAGACAATTATCATATGGTTTTACTCATTTATGGAACATAAGAAGTAGGAAGATCGGTAGGAGAAGAAAGGGAAGAATGAAGGGGGGGTAAAGAGAAGGGGGAATGAACCATGAGAGACTTGGACTCTGGGAAAGTCCTCAGAGGGGAGGGAGGTGGGGGAATGGGATAGGCCGGTGATGGGTATTAAGAAGGGCACGTATTGGGGCGCCTGGGTAGCGCAGTCGTTAAAGCGTCTGCCTTCGGCTCAGGGCGTGATCCCGGCGTTCCGGGATCGAGTCCCACATCGGGCTCCTCCGCTAGGAGCCTGCTTCTTCCTCTCTCACTCGCCTGCTGTGTTCCCTCTCTCGCTGGCTGTCTCTCTGTCACATAAATAAATAAAATCTTTAAAAAAAAAAAAAAAAAAAAAAAGAAGGGCACGTATTGCATGGTGCAGTGGGTGTTACATGCAAGTAATGAATCATGGAACTTTACATCAAAAACCAGGGATGTACTGTATGGTGACTAACATAATACAATAAAAAATAATTATAAAAAAATAAAAAATAAAAAACACTCTATACAGTGTACTGTTGGTTCTATAACATATAAATACGATATATGTGTAATGTATTTGGTAGTAACAGCAAAAAGGAGGTGGGTGGGAGTAATGCTGTATTGGACTAAAAAAATTACTACAGATGGTAAAGTAATAATTAAAATAATGTACTATTGTGTTTATGACCTTAACAGATATACTATGTATAATACTTCCACATAAATGGGGGGAAAGGAATAAAGCAATATAGGAATAACATTTCCATATGTCACTGAAATTAAAATAGTATAAATCTGAAGTTTATTCTAATAAGATGGATATAGTAAACTCTAGAGAAACCACAAAAAAGTAAAGTAAAGAAAAATCATTAAAGAAATTAAAATGCTACCTTAGAAAACATCCACATAATGCAAAAGAAAGTAGTAAAGGAGAAATAGAAGAACATACAATACATAAGGCATATAGAAAGCAAAACGTAAGTGACAGATATATATCCAACTATATCAATAATAACACCAAATGTAAAGGGATTAAGCAATGTATCAAAAAGCAGAGATTACCAGGTTAAAGTAAAAAAAAAAAATGATCTACACAAACACTTTAGATTCAAAGATACACACGGAAAGTAAATGAATAAAAAATATATGTTATGGAAACAGAAACCACTTGAAGGTTGAAGCAGCTATACTAACAACAAAACAGAAGACTTTAAAACAAAAACATATAATTCAATAAAGAGGGACTTTCATAATCGCAAAAGGGTTGACTCATCAGGAAAACATAGTTATAAAAGTACATGCCTCCAATAACAGAGCTCCAGAATACACAAAGCAAAAACCTAACAAAAATGAAGGGAAAAATAGACAACTCAACAATTCTCAACAAGTCAACAAATGACTTCAACACTATGCTTTCAATGATGGGTAAAACAGAAAATCAATAAGGAAACAGAAGACACAAACAACAGTACAAACCAACTAGACCTAACAGACGTCTAGAGAATAATCTACGCAACAATCACAGAACATGCATTCCTCTCAAGTGCGTGTGAAACATTCTTCAGAATAGATCATATAGTAAGCCATAAAACAAACTTCAATAAATTTAAAAGGTTAGAAGTAATACAAAGTATGTTCTTTGGCCACAGTGGAATGAAGTTTGAAATCAATAGAAAAAGAAACTTGGAAAGTCACAAATACATGGAAATTAAACAACACACTCCTAAATAACCAATGAGTCAAAACATAAATCAAAGAGAAATCATAAAATACTTAGAGATGATTGAAAATATTCAACATACCAAAACTTATGAGATAAAGTTAAAGCAGTGCTCAGAAGGAGATTTACAGTGGCAAAAGCATCTATTAAGAAAGATCTCAAATCAGTAACCAAATCTCCCACCATAAATCATTAACCTAAAGGAAACTAAACTTAAAACAAACAGAAGAAATCAATAATAAATATTAGAGATAAATGAAATAGAAAAGCAATAGAGAAAAATCACTAAAAGTAAAATCCAGTTATCTGAAGAGATCAACAAAATTGACAAACCTTTACTAGATTAACCAGAAAGAGAGAAGACTCAAATTAGTAGAATCAGAAATGGTAGAGAAGACATTACTTCCAACCTTACAGAAGTAAAAAGGATTACAAAGGAATACTAAGAACTGTATACCAATGAATTAGATAACTTGGATAAAATGGACAAATTCCCCAAAAGACACAAACAACAAAAACTGAATCAAGAAAAAGTAAACAATCTGAATGGATAATAACAAAGAAACTGAATGAGTAATCAAAAGCTATTCACAAAGAAGAGCCCAGGCCCAAATGGATTCACCACTGAATTCCAGCAAACAAAGAAGAAATGGAATATAAATGGGTTCAGCCTCTATGGAAAAGTATGAGCATTCCTCAAAAAGTTAAAGCCACAATTACCATGTGATCCAATAATCCCACTTCTAGGTATATATCCAAAGGAAATGAAAACAGGGAGTCAGGAAATATCTGCTCACGTTCATTGCAGCATTATTCATGACAGCCAACATATGGAAACAACCTAAGTGTCCATTAACAGATGAATGGATAAAGAAGATGTGGTACACACACACACAATAATATATTCTTCAGCCATGAGAAAGAAGGAAATTCTGCTATTTGCAGTTTGGATGGACCTTCAGGGCATTATGCTGAGTAAAACAAGCCAGACAAAGACAACTCCAGTCCTAGGTATATATCCAAAAAAACTTAAACAAATACTTGCACAGGAATGTTAATGGCAATATTATTCCACAGTGCCAATTCCATTCTATTTATTGTAGCTTTATAATCTAATATCTAGTAGCATAAATGCTTAAATTTTGTTTTTCAGGATTTTCAGAGGTATTCATTTTAGAATCAGCTTATCAAGTTTTTTTTAAAAAGGCTTCTAGCATTTTGACAGATATTGCATTTTATTAAAAAAGAAAAAACTGCTGGGATTTTAATTGGGATTGCATTGAATCTACAGGTCAATTTGAAGGAAATTACATCATCTTCCAACCCCACACATGTATATTTTTCTATTTATTCATGTCTTTCTCCCAGCCATGTTTTACAGTTTTCTCTGTAGAGATCTTTTACATTTCTTCTTAAGATTTATTCCTAAGTTTTTGATGTTTTCAATGGTAATGGAAAGCTATCATATCAAAATGTATAACTGTTCACTAATAACACATAGAAATATAATTGATCTTGTATTTTGATCTTGTTAAATTAGCTTTGTAACAGCTTATCTATACTTTTTTTATCTTCTACATATACAATCATGTCATATATGGCTAATGACATATTCTTTCCAATTCTTATAACTTTTATTTTTCTTACCGTATAGCATTGTATAATTTTGAATAGAAATGGTGAGAGTTGTCATCCTTGTGTTTCTATCTGAAGTTTTCAATATCTCAATATCAAATTTAATGTTTACTACACTATTTTGTGTAAATATTCTGTATGAGTTTAAGAATGTAGATTTTTATTCCTAGTTTGCTAAAAGCTTTTATAAACAAGTGCTAGATTTTTATCAAATGTTTTTTCTTTATCTATTGAGATGATCATTTGGGGTTTTTTGTCTTTTATTTTGTTAACATGAATTTCAATTATTTTTTTTAATGTTGAACTAATCTTGCATTCCTGGAATAAACCTAATTTGACTGTGATGTTATTAGTTTTACATATAGCTGGATTCGATTAGCTAATATTTTATTCTGGATTTGCAGGTCTACATGTCCGTATTTGTTTTCATTAGTTTATCAATGCCCACAGTGGTTTGGCAGGCATCTCCTTTTTCAATATGTTCAGATAACTGATTACATAACATCCAGACTGGATGTAGAAGAAACAAGTCAGATTTATTAAGACATACAAGTCCATGGAGGAAGAATACAGCACACCTTGAGGGACCTCACAGGTGTCACATAGGGGTGAAAGAGTAGAAAACAAAAACAGAGCTGGAAATAGTCTGAGGCCTTATATGACCTTCAGGGGGGGGCTTCCCCATCAACACGCTTAAACTGAATGGTTTGAATGAAAGCAGCTGGAAAACTAGGTCAAGACTAAAAAGAAGTGGGGTGCCTGGGTGGTGCATTTAAGCAACCAACTCCTGGTTTCAGCTCAGGTCATGAGCTCAGGGTCATGAGATCGAGGCCCACATCTGGCTCCATGCTCAGCATGAAATATGCTTGGGATTATCTCTCCCGCTCCCCTCCCCCTACCGTTTGTGTGTGTGTGTGTACACTTGTGCTCTCTCTCTAATGATAAATAAATCTTTAAAAAGAAAGACTAAGAAGTGCAGAGAGGAACTGACAGTGGGTTGTTTTAGATAAAAAAGCAGACAATAAGGAATTCTATTTAGTAGGACAGCAAAGAGAAAGAGCTGCTAGTATGGGTTAGTAGTCTCTGTGATAAAAGAGAGGAGTCTCCCCTAGGTTAAGTCCATTCTTCCCTTTTGACCCCTGACAGACGCCATTGTAGTAACTGTGTCAAGAAAGTATTTCCTCACTACAATGTTCGTGAGAGAGATCGGCCTTTACTTTCTTTTCTTGTATTTTCTTGTCTTTGTTGGGTTTTGGTATAAAAGTTACTCTAGTCTTACAGAATGAGTTGGAAAATGCACTCTCTTTTTTGTTTTCTGGAAAAGTTAATGTATTGGAGTTACTGCTTACTTTAATGTTTGAAAGAATTCACTAGTTAATCATATGAAACTTTAGTTTTCTTTTTGAGTGCTTGTTCTGATTAGACTCAATTTCTGCAACAGAAAATTTAGTTGAATTTTTTTAATCCTCCTTGGTTCCATTTTATTTTTTCAATTTGTTCTGTTGAAAATTTCAAATTTATACGTAAAAAAGGAGTAAATAACATTCTCTTTGTTGTCTCTTTAATAATTAGGATTTGTGGCAACGTCTCACTTTTATTACCGTTATTGGTCATTTGTGCCTTCTCTGATTTCTTCATCAGTATAAGTTTATCAAATTTATTAGTCTTTTCAAAGAACTGCTTTTGGTGGATTTTCTCTACTGTACCTTTGTTTTCTATTCAATTGCTTTCTGTTCTTTTATTATTCTCCTTATTCTACATTCTTTGGGTTTCATTAAGTGTTCTTTTACTAATTTTGTAAGATGTATATTTAGTTTACTGATAGTCAGCCCTTTCATTCCAGTATAATGCCTTTAGAGATATAAGCGTTCCACTAAAAACAGCCATAGAGGTATCTCACATTTTGATATGCTGTATTTTCATTATCATATAGCTCAATAATTTCCTAGTTTCCCATATGATTGCTCCTTTCACTCATGAGTTACACATAAAGTGGTGCTTAATTTCCAAATATTTTGGCACTTACTAGTTATTTTCCATTTATTGATTTCTACCTTATTTCCACAGTGACCAAGAAACATACGCTGTATGATTTCAGTCCTTTGATATTTATGGAAATTTGTCTTATATCTCAGCAGATAGTCAATTTTAGTGAATGTTCTATGCACACTTGAAAAAATGTGTATTCTTCAGTTATTGAATGCTGGGTTCTAACTATGTCCATTGGGTTAAGATTGTTCAAATCTTTTACATTTTTACTTATTTTTTTCCTACTTCTATTGGTGACTGAGACATAAATTAAGAGCCAACTATGATTGTGGAATGGTCAATTTTCTTTTTGTAAATTTTATTTGACATGTTATTAAATATAGGACTGTTACCTATCTGTGGAATTGACCTTTTTAACATTAAAAGTCTCTACCTCAGTAAAATCTACTTCATCTTATACTAGTATGGCTGCAACAGCATTCCTGTGGATTGCGTTTGCCTGGAATATCTACTCCCATCCTTTTATTTTAAATCTTTCATGTCCTTATATTTCAGATGTGACAGTGTAAACAGTATACAGTTGGATTAAAAAATTGAGTCTGACAGTTTGTCTTTTAATTATTTAGCCCACTTACACTGAGTATAATTATATGTGAATCTAAATCTCCCAGCTTAATTCATATTTTCCACTTGCCTCATCTGTTGTTTGTTCCTTACTTTTTTATCAAGAATTTATTATTATTCCATTTTTTCCCCTCTATTGACTTGTTAGTGTTAATTTGTTAGCTGTTAATCAACAACTTGTTTGTTGTGTCAGCAGATCCCAAGACCACTCTCAAGTTCAATGATTTCCTAGAACAACTCAGAACCTAGAAAAACTTATGCACGCCATTATGATTTAATGCAATGGAAATACATAGGTTAAAATCAGCAAAGGAAAAAGGTGCACACTGGAATCCAGAAGAAACCAGGCTCAACTTTCCAGGTGACCTTTCCCAATGGAGTCAAAGTAATAACAGCACTTAGTTCTCCCAGCAATGATGTATAACAACACATGCAAACAACTGCCAACAGAGGTAGGGCCAGGGAAGCTCACCCAGGCCTCAGTATCCAGGGGTCTATCCCAGCTCTATGGAGGTATTATTGACATATAAAGAGGGGGTTTTTTTGAGGGGGGGAAAAAGGGGAGGGAGCAGAGCTGGGGATCAGTCATCACACACAGGCATGGAGCACCTGGATGACCGACTACAGTCAATCAGTCTCCAGTGCAGCCCCTCCCACCACCACCACCCCCAAACTGATAAAGCATGGCCCAGCAACAAAGATAACAAAAGCATGTGTTTACCATAATTCACACTGTTAGCAAAAAAAAACTAGCAGGCATGGCCCACAGCCCCAGGTAAGCAAAGACAGGATATCCAAGGGCTTAGAGGTTATTTCTCAGGAGCTGGTCAAGGGCCAGTCCTGAAGACCTTGCAATGTGCAGAGTTTGATCAACTCAGGCCTGATGAGTTAACCTTCTAGTGCACATTAGTTATACACTCATTTATTATTTTTTATCAGTTTCCCTAGAAATGAGAACATGCGTCCTTAATAATCGACTACAAATTAGTATTTTTACCATTAACCCAGACCATGCAAGGACTTTACAACACTTCAACATTATGTACCCCATATCACATTTTGTGCTATTTTTTTGTTTTTTGTTTTGAGATTTTATTTATTTATTTGACAGAGAGAGACAGCAAGAGAGGGAACACTAAGCAAGCGGAGTGTGAGAGGGAGAAGCAGGCTTCCCGCTGAGCAGGGAGCCCAATGCAGGGCTCGATCCCAGGACCCTGGGATCATGACCTGAGCCAAAGGCAGATGCTTAACAGCTAAGCCACCCAGGTGCCCCCATTTTGTGCTATTTTTAAAATATATTTTACCCAGCCCATGAAATAGATAAATATATATATATTTTTTTTTTCAATTCTACAAACATTTTAAACCCTATATTGTTATTTTCAATAATCCAAAGCCACTTAATTTTGTTCACGTATTTACCTTTCCTAGTGCTCTTCATTTCTTCCTGGATTACTGTGTTTCCATTCAGTCATCATCTGCCTTCTAGCTTAAGAACTCCCTTTTAAAGTACCCCAGTGGAATGAAACATGAGAGACTATGGACTATGAGAAACAAACTGAGGACTTCAGAGGGGAGGGGGGTGGGGGAATGGGATAGACCGGTGATGGGTAGTAAGGAGGGCACGTATTGCATGGTGCACTGGGTGTTATACACAACTAATGAATCATCGAGCCTTACATCGGAAACCGGGGATGTACTGTATGGTGACTAACATAATATAATAAAAAATCATTAAAAAATAATAATAATAAAATAAAGTACCCCAGTGGCACGGTCATCGTGCAGTACTTATACAGAACTCACTTTTAATCCATGTCTGCTGATAATAAATTCAATTATTTTTATCAGAAAATGTCTCTATTTCACTTTCATTTCTGAAGAATTTTCATTGTGTATGGACTCTAGGGTTGCTATTTTCTTTCAGCACTTTTTCTTTTTCAGAGACGCGGGAAGGGCACAGAGAGGGACAGAGAATCTTAAGCAGGCTCCACGCCTTCAGCACGGAGCCAGAGGCAAGGCTCAATCTCACAACCCTGACATCAGAACCCGAGCCAACTGAGCCACACCAGTGCTCCCTTTCTGCACTTTATAGATGTTATCCCATTATCTTCTAGCTTCCACCATCTAGCTTCATGAGTCAGAGTTGTTAGCTTCCACTGCCTCAGTCCCAGCACTGCAGGTCCCTTCCCACAGAAGACCTGCCCACACCTTGTTAAAACTGTGGCCCCAGCCTGGTGGGTCTGGTCTCAGGGCAAACCTTGCTGGCATCATATGCCCTGCCCCCTCTAATAAGCTCTGGGCTGGAGTCCATTTGAACAAGGCTCACAAGCCTGACAGTGTGCTGCAGACCAGACAGGGGCCAGCACCACTCCCAAGTGATTCCTGCCCTGGGGTGAGGTGAAGATAACCTTACT
Organism: Ursus arctos; assembly: GCF_023065955.2. Classification (NCBI taxonomy): domain Eukaryota; kingdom Metazoa; phylum Chordata; class Mammalia; order Carnivora; family Ursidae; genus Ursus; species Ursus arctos. Next base: position 61,453,239 of record NW_026623067.1, read on the forward strand.
AGTCAGAAGGTGGTCCCAGCAAAGAGTTGGGGGCAGACAGTTGATCTGATCTCATTGCAGGCACTACCCACCAACAAAAGCTACTCAGGGAACAACACAGGTTTTTCTTTGTTGTTTTTAAGATGAACAACTTCATCCGTGGCTCCCACAACACAGGAGGGTGCCTGGCAGTCTGGCGGCTATTGCATCTCTGGCAAACGCATGGTCTGACTAAACTCAAGTCCAAAGTGGCCCCAGACTAACACCACAGGGACCAAACACTGCCCACAACGCAGGCAGAAAAAGCCACTGCAGATGACTGGACCAAATGAAAAAGCTGCCAAGACACAACAGCAGGGTTCATGCAACATACAGAGGAGAACCCCTGAAGCATCAGGTTCCAGTGAACAGGGAACACTGCACTGCAGGGCACTACAGGACCACATCCTCATACGGCCATTACTTTCAAGAGCAGGAGACAAAGCTGACTTTCCTAACAGAGAAACACAGAGTTAAACAAAATGAGACAGAGGAATGTATCTCAAGTGAAAGACACAGGACAAAAACACAGCAAAAGACCTAAGAGAAACAGTTGTAAGTAATATGCCTGATAGACAATTTAAAGTAATGATCATAGGGGCGCCTGGGTAGTGCAGTCGTTAAAGCGTCTGCCTTCGGCTCAGGGCGTGATCCTGGCATTCCGGGATCGAGTCCCACATCAGGCTCCTCCGCTGGGAGCCTGCTTCTTCCTCTCCCACTCCTCCTGCTGTGTTCCCTTTCTCACTGGCTGTCTCTCTGTCACATAAATAAATAAAATCTTAAAAAAAAATAAAATAAAAAATAAAGTAATGATCATAAATACACTCTCTGGACTTGAGGAAAGAGCAAGAGGACATCCGTGAGACCTTTAAAAAAGAGAGGAAAAGAACCAATCAGAGATGAAGAAAGCAATACAAGAAATTAAAAATACACTAGATGGAATAAATAGTAGGTGAGAGGAAGCAGAAGAACGAATTGGTGATGTGAACTACAGAGTAATGAAAAGTAATCAAGCTGTTGGGGCGCCTGGGTGGCACAGCGGTTAAGCATCTGCCTTCGGCTCAGGGTGTGATCCCAGTGTTCTGGGATCGAGCCCCACATCAGGCTCTTCTGCTATGAGCCTGCTTCTTCCTCTCCCACTCCCCCTGCTTGTGTTCCCTCTCTCGCTGGCTGTCTCTAGCTCTGTCGAATAAATAAATAAAATCTTTAAAAAAAAGAAAAAAAAAGAAAAAAAGAAAAGTAATCAAGCTGAGCAGGTGAGAGAAAAAGAATTATGTAAAATAAGAATAGACTTAGGGAAATCAGTGACTCCATCAAGGGGAGTAACATTCACATTATAAGGATCCCAGAAGAAGAAGAGAAAAGGGGACAGAAAATTTCTTTGAAGAAACAGTATCTGAAAACTTCCCTAATCTGGGGAAGGAAACAGATATCCAGATCCAGAAGGCAAAGAGATCCCTCAACAAAATCAACCCAAGGGAGTCCACACAAAGACACACAAAGTAATTCAAATGGCAAAAAGCAGTGATGAAGAAAAAATTTTAAAAGCAGCAAGAGAAAAAAAGACAGCCATACACAAAGGAAAGCCCATGAGGCTACAGGCGAATTTTTAAGTAGAAATTCTGCAGGCCAGAAGGGACTGGCATGATATATTCAAAGAGCAGACAGAAAATCTGCAGCCAAAAATACTCCTTCCAGCAGGGCTATCATTCAGAATAGAAGGAGAAACAGAGTTTTCCAGACAAACAAAAGCTAAAGGAGTGCATGACCACTAAAATAGCCCTACAGGAAATACTAAAGGGAACTCTTGGAGTGGAAAGGAAAGACCATATACGAAGGTATGAAAAGTAGGAAATACGAAAGCAGCAAAAGTAAATATATCTATAAAATCAGTCAAAGGACTCACAAAAATAAAAGGATGTAAAGTATGAAACCATACTATGCATTCTATGCATCTTTTCTGACCACAACACTATAAAACTAGAAATCAACCACAAGACAAAATCTGGAAAGACCACAAATACATGGGGATTAAGTAACATGCTACTAAACAGTGAATGGGTCAACTAGGAAACCAAAGAGACAAAAAAAATATATATATGGAGACAAATGAAAATGAAAACACAACTCTCCAAAATCCATGGGATACAAGTAAGCGGTTCTAATAGGAAAGCTGACAGCAATAAAGGCCTACCTCAAGAAGCAAGTAAAGTCTCAGACAACCTACCTTACACCTAAAGGAGCTAGAGAGAGAAGAACAAAAATCTCAAACTCAGCAAAAGGAAGGACATAATAAAGATTAGAGCAGAAATAAATTATATAGAAATGAAAAAATAAACACAATAGACTATATCAAGAAACCAGAAGCTGGCTCTTTGAAAAGATCAACAAAATTGATAAACCTCTACTCCAGACTCATTAAAAAAGGAGAGAGAGAGAGAACCCATATAAAATCACAAATGTGATGAGAAACAACCACCAATACCATAGAAATACAAACAATTATAAGATTATTATGAAAAACTATATGCCAACAAATTGGACAACCTGGAAGAAATGGATAAATTCCTAGAAACACATAACCTACCAAATCTGAAGCAGGAAGAAAGAAAAATCGAACACACTGATTACTGTGAATTTCATTGCTAGTAAAAAAACAAAAACAAAAAACAAAAAAACCTCCCAACAAACAGAAGTCCAGGAGCAGACACCTTCACAGGTAAATTCTACCAAATATTTAAAGGGGAGTTCTATTTTTCTCATACTATTCCAAAATATAGAAGAGGAAGGAAAACTCACAAATTCATTCTATTAAGCCATCATTACCTTGATACCAAAACCAGATAAAGACACCACCAAAAAAAAGACAACTACAAGCCAAAATCTCTGATGAACACAGATGCAAAAACCGTCAACAAAATACTAGCAAATCAAATTCAACAATACATTTAAAAAATCATTCACAACAATCAAGTGGGATTTATTCCTGGATTTCGAGGGTGGTTCAATATTCACAAATCAATCAACATGGTACAACTCATAATAACAGAAGGATAAGAACCATACGATCATTTTGATAGATGATGCAAAAAAAGCATTTGACAAAGCACAACATCCATTCATGATTAAAAAAAAAAAAATCCCTCAACAATGTAGATTTAGAGGGAACATACCTCAACATATCTAAGGCCTTATATGAAAAACCCATGGCAAATATGATACTCACTGGGGAAAAACTGAGAGCTTCTCCCCTAAGTTCCCAAACAAGACAAGGATGTCCACTCTCACCACTTTCATTCAACATAGTACTGGAAAGCATAGCCACAGCAATGAATCAACAAAAAAGAAATAAAAGGTCCAAATGGGTAAGGAAGAAGTAAAACTTTCACTATTTGCAGAGAACATGGTAATATATATAGAACACATGAAAGAATCCACCAAAAAACTAGAATAAATGAATTCAATAAGGTCACAGGATAAAAAATGACTGTACAGAAATCCACCGCATTTCTAAACACTGATAATGTGGCAACAGAAAGAGAAATTAAGAAAAAAATCACATTTACAATTGCACCAAAAATAATAAAATACCTACGAATAAACTAAACCAAAGAGGCGAAAGACCTGTACTCTAAAATTACAAAACATTCATGAAAGAAATTGAAGACAATACAAAGAAATGGAAAGACATTCCATGTTCATGGACTAGATGAAAAACTACTGTTAAAATGTCTATACCACCAAAAGCAATCTACAGATTTGAGGCAACCCTATCAAAATACCTACAGGATTATTCATGGAACTAGAACGAATAATTGTAAAATTTGTATGGAACCACAAGACCCCAAATAGCCATAGCCAAAGTAATCTTGGAAAAGAACAAAACCGGACGTATCACAGATTTCAAGTTATATTACAAAGCTATAGTAATCAAAACAGTATGGTACTGGGACAAATACACATAGATAAGTGAAACAGAATACAGAATAGAGACCCCAAACACACAATTATATGGTCAATTAATTTTCAACAAAGAAGGCAAGAATATGCAATGGAAAAAAGTCTCTTATAAATGGTGTTGGGAAAACTGGATAGCTACATGCTAAAGAACAAAACTGGACCACTTTCTTATACCATACACACAAATAAACTGAAAATGGATTAAGGATCTAAATATGACATGTGAAAATCCTAGAAGAGAGCATATGCAATAATTTCTCTGACATCGGCTGTAACAAAATGTTCTACATAGGTCTCCTAAGGCAAGGAAAACAAAGGCAAAAATAAACTATTGGGAGTACATCAAAATAAAAAGCTTCTGCACAGCAAAGGAAACAATCAACAGAACTAAAAGACAACCCATGGAATGGGAGAAGATATCTGCAAATAATGTGTTCAATAAAGGGGTAGTACACAAAATATATAAAGAACTTATATAACTCAACACCAAAAAACAAATAATCAGATTAAAAACGGGCAGAAGATATGAACTGCCATGTCTCCAAAACAGACATCCAGACAGCCAACAGACACATGAAAAGATGCTCAACATCACTCATCATCAGAGAAATGCAAATCAAAACCAAAATGAGGTAGCACCTCACGCCTGTCAGAATAGCTGAAATCTAAAACTCAAGAAAAGTGTTGATGAGGATGTGGAGAAAAAGGAACCCTCGTGTACTGTTAATGGGAATGCAAACTGGTGCAGCCACTGTGAAAGACAGTATGGAGTTCCCTCAAAAAAATTAAAAACAGAACTACCCTACATTCCAGGAATCACATTACTGGGAATTTACCCAAAGAATAGGAAAATGCTAATTCGAAGGGATATATGCACCCCTATGTTTACTGAAGCATTATTAAGAACAGCCAAATTATAGAAGAAGCCCAAATGTCCACTGATAGATGACTGGATAAAGAAGATGTGGGGTGTGTGTGTATGTGTAATAGAATATTATTCAGCTATAAAAAAGAATGATCATAACATGGGGCGGGGGGCAGAGAGAGGCAAACCAAGAGGAAGACTCATAACTATAGAGAACTGATGGTTACCAGAGGGGAGGAGTGTGGGAGGAGTGGTTAAATAGGTGGTGGGGTTAAGGTGGGCACTTGTTGTAATGAGCACCAGGTGTTTCATGTGTCAGATCACTAAACTGTACACCTGAAACTAATATTACACTGTGTGTTAACTAACTGCAATTTAAATAAAAACTTTAAAAAACTGTAATCTTGCCATTTGTAACAACATGGAAGAGCTAGAGTATAAAGGTAAGAGAAATAAGCCAGTCAGAGAAGGAAAAATACAATTTCGCTCATATGTGGAATTTAGAAAACAAAACAAATGAACGAAGGAAAAAGAAGAGACAAAAACAAACAAAACAAACCAGACAACTATTAGTTGAGACCAAACAGATGGTTACCAGAAAAGAGGTGGGTGGGGAGATAGATGAAACAGGTGAAGGAGATTAAGATTACACTTATCTTGATGAGCACTGAGTAAAATATGGAAATGTTGAATCTGTACACCTGAAACTAATATAACACTGTATGTTGACTACACTGGAATTAAAATAAATTAAATACTAAAAATTTTAAATAGCTATGGTTTAAAAGATCAACTAGCATACAGAAGAATAAGCCTTAGAATTCTGCCAAACAGTGGGGGAGCTGCTGGAATCTTCACCCAGTGGGAGGTTCAAACAGACATGGTCTGCACTCTCCCTTCATCTTCAAAACACAGACCAGTACACAGTCTGGGTAACCTAACCGGCCTGCCACCTGAGTGAGCCCCACCCCTAGCCCACACCAGCCCCAGCCATTCCACAGGGGCACCCAAAGGGCAATGCACACTGCGACACCCCTGGCTAGTGCTCGCTGCAGCCCCAGGCTTCACACCAAGCTGACACGGGTGCAAAGCTTCCCCAAACACTCCAGGCTCACATCCTTCAGCTTCAGAAGGTTTGCGAGGGCACCTCGGTGCAGAGCGCACTGGAACCTCTCAGTTGATGTCTTCAGATCTGGCCATCCTGCCAGGGTAACCCCTGTGCACAGTGTCCTGAGAACCCCAGGCCCATGCTTGCATTGGTTTCAGCTACCTCACCAGGGCACCCCCTGTGTGGAGTACCCTGGAACATTCATGCCCATGCCAGCCTAGGCTCTAGTCACCTGGCCTGTACCCACTGTGAACACCTTAGGATATCCCAGCTTGCACCCAATTCAGCTTCAGCTATCCTGCCAGGGCACATTTTGTGTGCAGAACCCAGGGACAAAACTACTCCTTGACCATTCTAGTTTTAGCTATCACACCAGGTCGCCTCCTGCATAAAGCACCCCAGGACCTCTTGGCCTATATTGCACCTCAGCTCCAGATGTCCATCAGGGTATCCTCTGCACAGAGAGTCCAGAAACACCCTGGTTTATATACACTTCAGCTTCTGCTATCCTACCAAGTTGCCCTCTGTGTGGAGAGCCCCGGGTCACCCCAGCTTGCACCCACTCTAGGCTCAGCTATCCTGCCAAGGTACCCTCTGCACAGAGTTCAGGGACCTCCTGGCCAACACAGTGCATCAACTCCAGCCACCCTGCCAAAAACAACCCTGCAGAAAGCTCCGTGGAACACCCTGGCTTGCACTCACTTCAGCTTTAGCTATCCTGACAGATGCTCACTATGTTGAAAGCCCACAGACCCTACATCATGTCAGCCACTGCCCCAGCCAGCCAGCAAAAGTCACTGAGCCCACACATCCACATAGGAGGCAATCAAACACAAGACCATCGCTGCACATTTAGAAGTAGCTGTTCTGCCTAAGCCATAGAACCAAACACAGAAAGTCAAGCAAAACGGGGGGACAGAAGAATGTGATCCAAGAAAAGGAAAGGAAAGGAAAGGAAAGGAAAGGAAAGGAAAGGAAAGGAAAGGAAAGGAAGGGAAAGGAAGGGAAAGGAAGGGAAAGGAAGGGAAAGGAAAAAAAACCTCAGAAAAAGAACTAATTGATAAAGGAGATAAAGAATATAAAGTAATGACTGTTAAGATACTCACTGGGCTGGGGGCACCTGGGTGGCACAGTGGTTAAGCGTCTGCCTTCGGCTCAGGGCGTGATCCCGGCGTTATGGGATCGAGCCCCACATCAGGCTCCTCCACTGAGAGCCTGCTTCTTCCTCTCCCACTCCCCCTGCTTGTGTTCCCTCTCTCACTGGCTGTCTCTATCTCTGTTGAATAAATAAATAAAATCTTTAAAAAAAAAAAAAAAGATACTCACTGGGCTGGACAGAAGAATGGAACTCAGTGAGACCTTAAATAAAGAGATAGAAAATATGAAAAAGAACCTATCAAAGATGAAGAATACAGTAACTGAAATTTTAAAAAAACATACTACAGGGAATCACTAGATTAGCAGGTGCAGAAAAACATATTTCAATCTTAAAGAGACGGTAATGGAAAGCACAGGAAAAAAGAGAGAAGAATTTTAAAAATGCGAATAGGTTAAGGGATCTCTGGGACAACATCAAGTGAACAAACACTCGCATTATATGGGTCCCAGAGGAAGAAGAGAGAAAGGGATAAAAAACTTATTCGAAGAAATAATAGCTGAAAATGTCCCTAACGTAGGGAAGGAAATAGATGTCCAAGTCCAAGAAGCACACAGAATTCCAAATAAGATTAATCAAAGAAGGTCCATACCATGACATGTAATAATAAAGTTAAAGACAGAATGAGAACCTTAAAAGCAGCCAGAGAGAAAAAGTTACCTACAAGAGAAAACCTATAAGGTTATCAGTGAATTTTTCAGCAAAAACTTTGCAGCCAGAAGAAAGTGTAGTGATATACTGAAGTGATGAAAGAAAAAGCCCTACAACCAAGAGTACTCCATCAAGATTAACATCCAGATTGGAGAGGTAAAGGTTTTCCCAGATAAACAAAAGATAAAGGAGTTTATCACTACTAAACCAGCCTTACAAGAAAAGTTAAAGGGACTTCTTTAAGTGGAAAAGAAATGCCCATACTTACACATAAGAAAATTATGAATGAAAATCTGTAAAATATGACAACATATACATAAAACATGGAAGAGGGACTAAAAATGCAAAAGAAGGGGCAAAGAAAAAAAGGAAAGAGGATTTTTTTTCTGTTTTTTTAAAATTTTTTTTTAGAATATGTTTGAACTTAAAAGACCATCAAATTAATAGAGACTATTTATTTAGTATGCTATATGTGAACCTCATGGTAACTATAAAACCAGAATCTATGATAGATAAATAAAAATAAAGAAAAAGAAAAAGACACAAAGAGATCAAGAGAAGGAACAAAAAAGAACTAGAAACAGAAACAAAAAGAACCAGAAAATAAATTTTTAAATGTCAATAAGTACATACTTTAACTACTTTAAACATAAATGGCCTAAATGTTCTAATCAAAAGACACAGAATGGCGAATTACATTAAAAAACCAAGACCCATCTATACAGTGCCTACAAAAGACTCACCTCAGACCTAAAGATACAAACAGACTGAAAGTGAAAGGACAGAAAAATACTTACCACACAAATGGAACCGAAAAAAAAAAAAAAAAAGCCAGAGTAGCTATACCTTTATCAGACAAAATAAACTTTAAAACAAACACTGTAACAAGACATAAGGGCATTACATAATGATGGAGAGATCAACACTACAAGAAGACATAACAATTTTAAATATCAATGCACACAACACTAGAGCACCTAAATTCATAACACAAATATTAATAGACATAAAGAGTGAAAATGATGGCAATACAATAATAGTAAAGGACTTTAACATCCACTTAACATCAATGGATAGGTCATCCAGGCAGAATATCAAAAAGGAAACATGTCAATGACATAGTGGACCAGATGGACATACTGATACACAGAGCATTCCATCCCCAAACAACAGAATACACATTCTTTTCAAGTGAACATAGACCATTCTCCAAAAGAAAACACATATTAGATCATAAAACAAACCTCAATAGATTTAAGAAGACTGAAATTATACCATGCGTCTTTTTTAATCACAGTGGTATGAAACTAGAAATAAATCACAAGGAAAAACTCAGAAAAAAACACAAACATGTGGAGACTAAACAATGTAATACTAAATAACAATGGGTCAATGAAGCAATCAAAGAAGAAATAAAAAAATAATGGAGACAAATGAAAATTAAAACAAAATGGTCCAAAATCTTTGGGACACAGCGAGGGCATTTCTGAGGGGAAATGTATAACAATGCAGGCCTAGAAACAAGAAAAAGTTCAAATAATCTAACCTTATAACTAAAAGAACTACAAAAAGAAGAACAAAGCCCAAGGTGAGAAAGAAGGAAATAATAAAGATCAGAGCAGAAATAAATGACATAGAGACTAAAAAATAATAGAGAAAAATCAATAAGACCAAGAGGTGGTTCTTTGAAAAGATAAACAAAATGGATAAATTCTTAGCCAGACTTATCAAGAAAAAAGGAGAAAGGAGAAAGGGTCAGAGAGAGGAGAAATAGCAAGGGACACCACAAAAATACAAAGTATTTTAAGAGAATACTACAAAAAAGTGTATGCCAACAAACTGGACAGCCTAGAAGAAATGAATAAATTCCTAGAAACACACAATCTTCCAAAACCCACCCAACAAGAAATAAAAATATGAACAGATCAATTACAAGTCATGAAATTAAATCAATAATCAAAAAAACTACCAAAAAATAAAAGTCCAGGACCAGATGAGTTCACAGGTGAATTCTAACAAACATTTCAAAAAAAACTTAATACCAAGGCACCTGGCTGGCTCAGTCATTAGAGCATGAGACTCTGATATCAGGGTTGTAAATTCAAGCCCTATGGTGGCTGTAGAGATTACTTAAAAATAAATCTTGCTTTTCTTTTTCAAGGTTGCTTTGGCTATTTGGGGTCTTTTATGGGTTCCATACAAATATTAACATTGTTCTGGCTCTGTTAAAAATGCTGGTGGTAATTTTGATAGGGACTGCATTAAATGTGTAGATTGTTTTGGGGTCATATAGACATTTTAACAATGTTTGTTCTTCTAATCCATGAGCATGGATGGGTTTCCATTTCTTTGTGTCTTCTTCAATCTCTTTCATAATTAAGTGTTCTTTTTTTTTTTTTAAGATTTTATTTATTTATTTGACAGAGAGAGAGATAGCCAGGGAGAGAGGGAACACAAGCAGGCGGAGTGGGAGAGGAAGAAGCAGGCTCCCAGGGGAGCAGGGAGCACGATGAGGGACTTGATCCCAGGACCCTGGGATCATGCCCTGAGCCGAAGGCAGACGCTTAACGAATGAGCCACCCAGGCGCCCCCATAATTAAGTGTTCTATAGCTTTCAGAGTACAGATTTTTTTTTTTTTTTACCTCTTTAAAGGTTAGGTTTATTACTAGGTATCTTACAGTTTTTGGTGCAATTGTAAATGGGATCAATTCCTTGATTTCTCTTTCTGTGCTTCATTATTGATGTATAGAAATGTCACAGATTTCTTTAGGTTGATTTTGTATCCTGAAATTTTACTGAATTTGTGTATCAGTTTTAGCAATTTTTGGTGAGGTCTTTGGGTTTTCTATATAAAGTATTATGTCATCTACAAATAGTGGAAGTTTGACTTCCTCCTTGCCAGTATGGATGCCTTTTATTTCTATTTATTGTCTGACTGCTGCAGCCAGGACTTCCAGTACTACGTTAAATAACAGTGGTCAGGGTGGACATCCCTGTTTTTTACCTGACCACAGAGGAAAAGCTTTGTTTTTCCCCACTGAAGATGATATTACCCTATGAGGTTTTCATATGTGGCCTTTATTCTATTAAGGTATGTTCCCTCTAACCCTACTTTTTTCTTTTTTTTTTTTTTAAAGATTTTATTTATTTATTCGACAGAGAGAGAGACAGCCAGCGAGAGAGGGAACACAAGCAGGGGGAGTGGGAGAGGAAGAAGCAGGCTCATAGCAGAGGAGCCTGATGTGGGGCTCGATCCCAGAATGCCGGGATCACGCCCTGAGCCGAAGGCAGACGCTTAACCGCTGTGCCACCCAGGCACCCTAACCCTACTTTCTTGAGGATTATTGCATCTATGTTCATCACCATCTGGTTCAGTGTGTCATTCAACGCCATTTTCTGCTTAGATGATGATCTGTGCATTGACGTAAGTGGGGTGCTAAATAAAGTCTATTATTATATCATTATAATATAGAATATAATGAGTTCCTTTATGTTTGTTATTCATTGTTTTATATATTTGGGTGCTCCCATGTTGGGTGCATAAATATTTAGAATTGTTGATGTTCTTGTTGGATTGACCCCTTTATTACGATATAGTGCCCTTCTTCATCTCTTATTACAGTCTTTGGTTTAAAGTCTAGTTTGTCCTGGGGGCGCCTGGGTGGCACAGCGGTTAAGCGTCTGCCTTCGGCTCAGGGCGTGATCCCGGCGTTATGGGATCGAGCCCCACATCAGGCTCTTCCGCTATGAGCCTGCTTCTTCCTCTCCCACTCCCCCTGCTTGTGTTCCTTCTCTCGCTGGCTGTCTCTATCTCTGTCAAATAAATAAATAAAATCTTAAAAAATAAATAAAGTCTAGTTTGTCCAAAAAAATAAATAAAATTTTTTAAAAGTGTAGTTTGTCCAACTGCTACTCCAGCTCTAAGTCCATTTGCATGATAAACGTTTCTCCATCCTCTCACTTTCACTCTGCAGGTGTCTTTAGGTCTAAAATGAGTCTCTTGTAGGCAGCATATAGATGGGTCTTGTGGGGGTTTTTTTATCCATTCTGACATCCTGTGTCTTTTGATTGGAGTATTTAGTCCATTTACATTCAGAGCAATTGACAGATATGTATATAGTGCCATTTTATTACTTGTTTTGTCATTGTTTTTGGACATTTTCTCTGCTCCTTTCTTGTCTTTACCACTTTTGGTCTCTCCTTTCCACTCAAAGAGTCCCCTTTAGTATTTCTTGCAGGGTTGGTTTAGTGGTCATTAACTCCTTTAGCTTTTGTTTGTCTGGGAAACTCTCTCTCTCCTTCTGTTCTGAATGATAGCATTGCTGGATATAGTAATCCTGGCTGCAGATGTTTCTGATTCAGTAGTTTAAATATATCATGCCACTCCCATCTGGTTTGCCAAGTCTCTGTTGAGAGATCTGCAGCTAGACTTACAGGTCTTCTCTTATATGTTAGGGACTTCTTTTGTCTTGCTGCTTTTAAGATTTTTCTCTTTATTGCTGTATTTTGCAAATTTAATTACAACATGGCTTGATGTTGGCCTTTTATTGATTTTGATGGGAGTTCTCTGTACCTCCTGGATCTGGATATCTGTTTCCTTCCCCAGTTAGGTAAGTTTTCAGCTGTTATTTTCCTCAAATAAATTTTATGCCCCCTTTTCCTGTCTTCTAGGATTCCTATAATGTGAATGTTATCACATTTGATGGAGTCACTGAGTTCCCTAGGTCTATTCTCGCGTTCCATAATTCTTCTTTCTCTCTTTTGTTCAACTTCATTAGTATCCATTATTTTATCTTCTATATCACTTACTCGTTCCTCTACTTCTTCCAGCCTTGTGTTCATCACATCAAATCTGTTTCAAATCTCAGATGCAATCATACAATATGCAGGCTTTTGTGACTGGTTTCTTTTACTTGGGTAATGTTTTCAAGGTTCATTCATGTTATAATAATATTCCATTGTATAGATAAACCACATTTTATTTGTTCATTCATCAGTTATTGGGCACATTTGTTTTGTTTCTACTTTTTGGCTACTATAAATAACACTGTTATGAACATTTATGTATTAGTATGTGGATATATGTTTTTATCCCTCTTGGGTATATAATTTAGAGTGGGATTGCTGGGGTCATATGGTAAATCTATGTTTAGCTTTTTGAGGAACTGCCAAACTATCTTTCAAAGCAGCTATACCATTTTACATTCTCTTCCACAATAGGTGAGAGTTCCAATCACTCCACACCCTCATGAACACTTATTTTCCATCTTTTTTTTAAATGTTTTTATTTTTTTTTTAAGATTTTATTTATTTATTCAACAGAGAGAGAGACAGCCAGCGAGAGAGGGAACACAGGCAGGGGGAGTGGGAGAGGAAGAAGCAGGCTCCTAGTGGAGGAGCCTGATGTGGGGCTCGATCCCATAACACCAGGATCACGCCCTGAGCCGAAGGCAGACGCTCAACCGCTGTGCCACCCAGGCACCCCTTCCATCTTCTTTATTATAGCCAGCCTGGTAGGTCTATAATATTGAGGTTTCTTTCTTTTTTAAAAAAGATTATATGAGCGAGAGAGAGAGAGAGAGAGAGAGGGAGGGAGAGAGAGAGAATGAAGGAGAGGGGCAGAGGGAGAGAGAGAATCTCAAGCAGACTCCCCACTAAGCAGAGAGCCTGATGCAAGGCTGGATCTCATGACCCTCAGATCATGACCTGAGTTAAAATCAACACTCAGATGCTCAACCAACTGCACCACCCAGAAGCCCCTGAGGTTTCTTTTAATAACTCCTGCTTTTATAAAACATTTCAGATTTTAAATTGGTACCATTTTTCTGGAAGACAGTATGATCACATATCAAAAGGCTTAAAAATAAAAAAAAATTTAAAAAAAATTTTTAAAAAGGCTTAAAAATGCCAAAAAACTTTAATCCAGCAATTCCGGTTTTAGAAACTTATCTTAAGTAAATCATGGACATGGTATAAAGAATTACAAAGATTTACCACTGTGTTGTTTCTATAACTCAGCCTTGAGAGCTATATAAGTTCTACTTAATTCCCCTTCTTACTTCCAGTGAACAATCCAGTGGCCTCCCTGTAACTTCTGGCTTCGTTTTGATTTCTGTTGAATACTCATTCTCCATGTACAAACTGTTCCTTTATCACCATCTGGGTTTTGACTCAAATATAAGACCTGGCTTTTCTTGATTTCCCCCAATAAAACACTGCCACTGACATCAGGCATCTGTGTGCCAGGGAGATTCAGGGGTTAATGGGAGAAGGCTTATATTGCCAAATTACTATAATATAAATATGACATACTCCCATTCTATTAAAAATCTCAGTCATTTCTACCTAGTCATGCTTTAGCTTTCTGCCTTATAGTCTGACTGTCTCTCTCCACACTCATCCCCTTGCCTCTTCATTCTCCGCTCTTCTACCCATAATTACTATTCAATTTAAGGTAATGTAACTATGTCTTTGTCTTTTTCTTTCAATTCATTTCCCCAGAGCCACATATCCCATGAATAGAAGCTCATCAAGATGTTTTTCCCAACAAAGATAATTGACAAAAAAACTTTCCTCATCCTACTACATCCGTAACAGAAGAATACCAAAGCCTCAAGTCGCCCAACAAATATTTTTCAAGTGCCCTCCATGAGGTAAGCATAGTTCTTTGTGCTAGGGATGTAACAATGAAAAAAAAAACAGATACAGTCCTATCTTCACGGAGTTTATGAACTGATGACAGAAAATTTTTCAAAAGATATGCATAACATCATGTCAAGTAGTAATGAGTGCTAGGAGGAAAAAAAAAAACCCCAGCAAAAGAATAGAGAATGGTGGAGGAATGTTATTTTAGAGAGAATATCCAGAGAACTATCTAAGGAGGTGTCATTTAAGCAGAGATCTAAAGGAATAAAGGAACAAATTATCCAAGTATCAGAAAGAAGAATGTCTCAGGTAGAGGAAACACCAAGAACAAAGGCCCTGTGGTTGGGACATGCTTGGAGAATTGGAGAACAGCTAAGAGAACAGTGGGTGGAGTGCGGAGAGTGAGGTAGACTATAAAAGTAAGGTCCCAGAGGTAGGCCGGTGCTAGATTACACAGTGCCCTATAGGCCACGTAATGATTTAGGATTTTATTCTAAGGATGGTTGGAGAGTTTTGATCGGGGTGATATTGTATCTGATTGCCATTAAAAGGAAAATAAATTATCTTGTGAGGATTATAGATGATACAGGGGCAAGAGCAGAAAAGGCAAGTCAGTTAATAAACTATGGCAGCATTATAAGAAAGATATGATGATAGCTTTGATTGTGTCCAGGAACAGGGAGATTGTTACATGATTTACAATAAATCTATATAGTGCAATATGATGCAGCCGTATTAAGCAGTGTCAACTATAAGTGGTGTAAATACATAAGGGCATAGAAAAATGTCTGTATTAAATGTAGACTATTATCTGAATCATAAAGTTTATTCATCAATATACAGTATGATGGTATTTTATAAATGTATTCCATGCATTGAATATTAAACCTGGAAAAGACTTAGAGCTCACCTTGTCTACCAAAACCAGAAAAGTTACAGGTCTTAACTGAGAGCAATAACCTAGAATATGGATCTGATTTTCCATCTAATGTTATTCTATCTCACCCATGGTCTCACAATACTTATACTTCTAGTTTGACATTCAAATGAGAAATCAAAACAATCTTTTATTACTAACATATTATTTTTTAATTCCAGTGTTATTAATGTACAGTGTTACATTAGTTTCAGGTGTACAGTACAGTGATTCAACAGTTCTATACATCACTCAGTGCTCATCATGCTAAGCGTACTCTTAAGGCCCTTCACCTCTTTCACCCATTCCCCGACATACCTCTCCGCTCTGGCAACCACCAATTTGTTCTCTGTATTTAAGAGTTTTTTTGGTGTTTGTCTTTTTTGACTTGTTCATTTGTTTCCTAAATTTCACACATGAGTGAAATCATTAGGTATTTGTTTTTCTCTGGTTTATTTCACTTAGCAGTATACCCTCTGGATCCATTACTGCTTAAATCTAGATTTTTTTAAAATTTAAATTCAATTAACATACACCGTATTTTTAGTTTCAGGGATACAATTTAGTGACTCATCAGTTGCATATAATACCCAGTGCTCATTACATCAAGTGCCCTCCTTAATGTCCATCACCCAATTACTCCATCCCCCCAACTATCTCACCTCCCATAACACTCAGTTTGTTCCCTAGAGTTAAGAGTCTCTTATGGTTTGCCTCCCTTGTTATATTCATCATATTTTATTTTTCCTTCCCTTTCCCTATATTCATCTGTTTTGTTTCTTAAATTCCTCATATGAGTGAAATCATATGGAATTTGTCTTTCTCTGATGGACTTACTTCACTTAGCATAATACCCTCTGGTACCACTCACATCATTGCAAATGGCAAGATTTCATTCTTTGTGATGGCTGAGTAATATTCCTATGTATATCTATATACCTCATCTTCCTTATCCACTCATCTGTCGATGAACATCTGGGCTCTTTCCATATTTTGGCTATTGTGGACATTGCTGCTATAAATACTGGGGTACATGTGCCCCTTCGAATCACTATGTTTGTATTCTTCGGATAAATAACTAGTGGTACAATTGCTGGGTTGTACAGTAGTTCTATTTTTAACTTTTTGAGGAAGCTCCATACTATGCTACAGTTTGCATTCCCACCAACAGTGTAATAGGGTTCCCCTTTCTCCACATCCTCATCATCAGTTGTTTTTAAATCTAGATTTTTAAAATTCATCTACAGTAGACTGAAGCCCCTTTCAAATAAAAAGGGTAGAGGAGAAAGGGTAATCTCAAAGTAAGGCGCATACACGCAAACGCATACACACACACACACACACACACACAAATATACACATACCTTTCTGTTCAAGATCCTTGTTTCCCCCAAAATAAGCCACATATAAATATATAAACACATATGTGTGTGTGTATATTTTTTTGTAGGACGCTTCACATGAATTCATTGACTATAAATAATTATACTACATGTTAGCACCCTCTTTTTTTTTGTAGAGAGAGCGAGTGAGAAGGAGGGGAGGGAGAATGGGGGAGACAGAGAGAATCTCAAGCAGTCTCCATACCCAGCACGGAGCCCAATGCAGGGATTGATCCCACAACCCCAAGATCATGACCCGAGCCAAAATCAAGAGCCAGACACTTAACCAACTGAGCCACCCAGGTGCCCCTGTTAGCACTCATTATCAAAATGCCAATGGTTTTTTGAAATTCTAACAGTACAAAAGAATTTGTCAAGGAAGTAACATTCCTGGGTGGCAAAACACAATTTCTATGATGCCAGTAACCATTTCTCCTTTGAAACTTCAGGCTTCCTTGGCTAGGATTTTATTTTAGACCGAGAGGGCCAAAATGCTTCTTCTAGAAACCACACAGCCTTTTCTCCTTTCTACGGTAACAGAGCATATGTAGCCCTTCACTGTCTGACGTACAGGAGAAAAAAACTGCTTTTAATTAACCATTAATTACTTGAATGCAGCCTGCATTATGTGGAAAAACGTGTTACTTTCATCTTAATTTAAAAGACAACATCAGAGGTTCAAACTGGCAAGAAGATACACTTTACAAATGCACTTATATCATTATTCTTCAGAGATTTAGAAAAGAGCTTCATTTTCCTATGGTTCTGTGGTGCTCAGAATGGTAAGAAAGGTGCAAGATAATAAAATGGGGGTTTCTCTTTGAAGCTTTTTGCAGGGCAGAAAACAACTTTTTTAATTTGAGAGGTTTCTGATTACTGTATGTAGTTAACTGAATATTAGAAAGTAAAAGTCAGGTGAAGTCTTACTGAGTGCTAATAAAGTCTATTTGAAATTTAAGGTCTTTGTGTTGTATTTGCTATAAATATATTAAAGTTATCTGAATTTGTGCACTAAATTAGATCAAATAGAAAATAGAAAAGATTTGTCACAGGCATAGAATGCATGACCAATAAAATCAAGTTCAGCTATAAGAAAGAATGTTTATAAATATGGGGGAAAGTTGCCTCAATATTTTTATAATTTTATGTGTGTTATTTTTCACATCTTAAAGCTGCCCAAGTATAGAAAAATACAGGACTTCAATAACAGTTACCAGCATGATTTGCTTTTATTACCTTTCTGTTCAAGACCCTTGTTTCCCCTTGTAGCATGTCAAATTGCCCCCAAAACCATATTATACAGCAGAGAAATGTTGTTCACACTTCACTGGCTATTGATTTACTTTATTTATTGGCACAAAATCAGCTTGAGATAAACATTTTGTCCCCCATTTCCACTATTGTAAGTGGTATACTTCATTGCAAGATAGGTAAGCCCAAATGCGCAGGGTCACAATCCGACATGGCTTTCTAATCAATGTGTGAAAAATTATCTAATGAATAATGGGTTGCACATTTCCACAAACAAATTAACCAGGGTGAGACTGAAACTAATGATTATATTTATCTAATGTAATTTCACATCTGTTACTAGTGGTAGTAATTTTTTTTTCTCTTTCATCCACGGTGTCCTCAAAATTACAACTTAGCTTTTTCAGATACAGTTATAGGACATCAGTTTAACTAGAAAATAGACAATTTTATGGAATGTTTATTTTTTCTTTGAATGCCAACAGCCCAGAAACATATGATGCCATTTTATAAAATTTGGGGATTCAGGCACTTCTTGTTCAATGCCCCTGTTGTGTTTCCACATATGGCTTGTAGGCTTAATTTCATAACCTATGGTTCGAATTCCATCATTCAGTCTTCTAAAGAGCAAAATTACTCCATTTCACTACGGTAAGACCATTCTTAATTCTACCTGTCCTTATAATAATATTTACCCTGATTTAAAATGTAAAATATTTTAAAAAGTAGAAGCAGTTCCCAACTATGAAAACGTTAAATCCCAAACATTTCATTTGGAACCTAGGCACTTAAGGCTTCCAGGCAAGCCCGCAGATGCCTATTTCATCCACATGTAACTTCGTCATAGAAGCGAGCCACAAATGTTGAAACATAGTAAAATTAAATTTAAAATTAATTTTTTATTGATCAAAATGTTCTTAAGTGTCTAAAATCTAAAATGTTAAGTGCAATTTTTTTTCTTTCTTTTTTTTTTTTTTACTGTAAGAATACCATGACTGCCAGTACAGTTCGGTGTCATTGTACTGATTCACTCTAAAACATCAGCAGTTATATCCATCATTGCTTTTGCACCATCAGACCAAATGTCAACACAGCGAAAAAGGTAAATCACATCTTAGTCTTATAATAAAAATGATTTTAATCTCCCAAACCTCCTAAAAGGGAACTCTAGAGAGTGAAGGTTAGTTACTTTTGAGAATCGTTGCTCTAACCAATCTACAATTCTGTGCGTATGGAGGGAAGGCAGTGGTTGGAAGGAGAGAAAAACTCTAAAAAATCAGAAAACTGAGGAAAAGACATTTTGAATATAAATGAATGTTTAATTCATTTGGCTTTCCTTATAGCTTGACTGATTTTAGATACTTAGCTTATTCCTCTAAACTTGCTTCTGGCCCTCATCTGAGTTTGGTCTCAATGAGTAGTTTTATGAGTCAATACTAGACAAACTATGAATGAAATTTCATGGTTCTGCCTGACCCAGCAAATGTCTGTGAGGGCTGAAGCTCCTTCAATAATCTAAATTAAAAGGGAAGATTCAGGATGACCTGATCTCATATTATATTGCTCTTTATGTGTTTCGTCTACGCCAGAATATAAGCTCCTTGAGATGGGATACTTGTTTTGTTCGCTACTTTATCCTCAGTTCCTAGAACACTACCTGGCTCAAAACAGGCACTCAACAAATATTTGTTAGATCAATAAATGCAGCCCACATGGGCCTACACGAGGAAAAACTAAAAATAATATAATTCATCATTTTATAAACACATCCAAATGAGGGTTTCAATCTTTCAAATCATTACTAAGAGAGATTACAGTCATTTTCCAGTGATACTGCAGCTACTGCTGAGAGTATTGCTTGCACACCAAAGAGACAGCGGTGGGAAATGCACTACAGTTGGATTCAGAAAGACTTTAGCTAGAAAGTCTGGTTCTAGAAATTACCACTGATAAGAAACTGGGCAATGACTTAACCTCTCTGAGATAACCTTCTTAATCGTAAAGCAGAGAGAGAAATAACTATCTCACAGAGACACCGTGAGAACGAAATTAAATGGAACTACAATGTTTAGGTATCTAGATCAGTGCCTAGCAAATAGGAAATGACAAGTACATGTTAAGTGCTAGAGTGTAGCCATGTGGTATCAGACTACCATACACCTACCCCTCCTTCCTTTCCTAACTTTATCCCAAGTTGCCTCTGCAGAATGCCCCGCCCCAGTTCTCAGCCCATGGATGGAGCTTCACACCTAGATTTACTGGCCGTGGCTTAAACAATCAGTGCATCATTTCTCTGAGCATAGTCCCTTGTATAAGATGACCATGTATTTCTGTCAAAGCCAATGAGACTCAAATTCCTGCTAGGAATCCTGGGAAGAAGAGCCTTTCTCTTTCCCACTGGACTTGAACCTGGAAAGATGCAGACAGGAGCTGCATTAGCTATTACCCAGAACCACAGGGAAGAAGCCGCTTAAGAATGTAATGGGTTCATTCTGACACTGCAGTGTTAGAGCTGAGAGATACACAAGAAGAACCAGGTTTTGTGAACAACGCTTGAGCTCCAATCAAGTAACTCCTGAAGCCAACCCAGTCTCTGGAATTATGTTAGTCAATGAATTTCCTTTTTCCTATGTTAGTTTGGGTTGCATTTCCTGGCCTCAACAGTAGGAAGTGTCCAGTCTGATGTAATTATTTTTTCTTTTCCATAAGGCCCAACCTAGATTTGCACAACTATGGTTCAACACTAATGCTGCTGATGAGGGCTGAAGCATAATGTCAATGCCTGTCCTTAGGACTTCAGAATTCTTATGGTCTTAAGTAAGCCATAAGTTCAGGTTCTCAAAACATTTGGTTAATATTTAGATCAGGCATTCCTGAAAAAGAAATCATATAGTAATTTCAAACCTAGTATCTCTAGACATTTATGGATGTGTAAATGCAGTAATGAGCAACCTCAAACTATTACTAGTATTTCTAAAAAGAGTAAAGCAAGTTACATATGTTCCCTCAATGAGGTTAACTAAAACATAAATATATTAGCTGCTGGTAGAAATTGTATCTACTCTATGCAGTTAACAGTGGTTATCTCTTGCTAATCAGAAGCTCAGATTCCTGTCAGATACATAGCTAGCTAGACAGCTAGACAGATATCCTTGACTGATTTTCCAAATGAGAAAATTATTTATTTAATAAATACTATATGGTAGTGAAAACCTTCCAAAACACAGGGTCCCATCACAGGAGGGGAGGTGAAGGATTAAAAAAAAAAAAAAAAAGGCTATGGCACTTGGTGATGAAAAGAACAAAAAGTAATAATGTAACACTACAGCAACCTTTTTCTAGATGTTTATCTCCCAAGGCAATGGAATAAAAGCAAAAATAAACTACTGGGACTACATCAAAGAAAAAAGAAAAAGCTTCTGCACAGCAAAGGAAACACTGAACAAAACTAAAAGACAACCTACTGAATGGGAGAAGATATCTGCAAATGACATATCTGATAAAGGGTTAGTATCCAAAATATATAAAGGACTTACACAACTCGGCACCAAAAAACCCCAAATAATCTCACTAAAAAACTGGCAGAAGACAAGAACAGACATTTCTCTCATCATTAGGGAAATGCAAACCAAAACCACAATGCACTATCACAACAGTCAGAATGGTTAAAATCAAAAACACAAGAAACAACAAGTGTTGGCAAGGATGTGGAGAAAAAGGAACCCTAGTTCACTGTGGTAAGAATGCAAACTGGCCCAACCACTGTGGAAAACAGTATGGAAATACCTCAAAAAGTTAAGAACAGAGCTACCCTACCATCCAATAATCGCACTATTGGGTATTTACCCCAAAAAAAGAAAAAAACAAAATAAAAATTTGAAGGGATATATGCATCCCTAACATTATTTACAATAGCCAAATTATGGAAGCAGCCCAAATGTCCATTAATAAATGAATGGATAAAGAACATGCAGGAATAGGGCGCCTGGGTGGCTCAGTCGTTAAGCATCTGCCTTCGGCTCAGGGCGTGATCCTAGAGTTCTGGGATCAAGCCCCACATCAGGCTCCTCCTCTGGGAGCCTGCTTCTTCCTCTCCCACTCCTCCTGCTTGTGTTCCCTCTCTCGCTGGCTGTCTCTATCTCTGTCAAATAAATAAATAAAATCTTTAAAAAAAAAAAAAAAGAACATGTGGGAATATATAGATATTTCCACTGATAATATCTCACACACACACACACACACACACACACACACACAATGGATTATTCACCCATAAAACAAATGAAAACTTCCCATTTGCAACAACATGGATGGAGCTAGAGAGTATAATGCTAAGCAAAATAAGTCAGAGAAAGACAAATACCATATGATTTCATTCAAATGCAGAATTTAAGAAACAAAATAAATGAATGTAAGAAAAAGAGAGAGAGAGAAACTAAGAAACAAACTCTTAACTGTAGAGAACAGACTGATGGTAACCAGAGGGGAGAATGGGAGAATGGGTGAAACAGGTGATGAAGATTCAAGAGTGCACTTATCACGATGAGCACTGAGTAATGTATAGAATTGTTGACTCACTCTATTATACACCTGAAACTAATACAACACTGTATATTAACTATAATGGAATTAAAATTAAAAACTTAAAAACTTTTTAAAACCACTAATATAAGATAATGTAAGCAGCTGATGATCTTTCTTTACAGCAATTTGGAGAGAGGGGACGGAGAAGGCATAATACAAAGTATACAGTGGTTTTAAGAACACTACGCTTCAAGGACAAAATATATTAACATCATAACCTGGCAGCATTTGGGGATAAATCTGGCTTACTCAACAAATAACTATCAAGGAACTACAAGGGCACTGGAGAGTGAAACCCAATATAGAAAAGAGGAATCAAAATTTAAAAACAAAATGAAACATTAAAAATTTCAAAAGAAAAAAAAAGAGAAAGACAAGCTCCTCAAGGAACTCAGAGTCTAATGTTTATGCTCACTTACTGCTCTGTAACACTCTTTCATGGATTGTCTCATGGCGGTCTTCTTCCTAATGCCTCCAAGTATAACTCAAATGCTATCTTCATAGCCTAATCCAAAAAAAATTTTAAGAATCCTTTGCCAGAGTGCACTACTGAACTTTCATAGGGTAACCTGGGCTTGACCATGAATGAACCAAAAGCACTGATCTATGTACTCAAACTGGACCAATATACTCAAATCACTCTTGACAATAACACTAAAAATAATGGCCCTCGGTACAGCCATACAAATGGAATACTACCTGCAATAGAAAGAGAACACTGATACATGCCACAATATGGCTCAATCTCAAAACCTTTACATTAAGTGAAAGAATGCAAATGCAAAGGCCATATACTACATGATTCCATTTATTTGTTATTCTGAAAAAGACAAAACCTGTTAGGGTAAAGAACCATCCACTGATTGAGAGTAGGGGAAGGGGAATGACTACAGATGGCCTTTGAGGGAACTTTGGAGGTGATGTAAATATTCTATATTTTGATAGTGGTGTGAGTTACATGACTGTATATGTTTGTCAAAACTCGGACCTGTACATCTAAACAGGTGAATTTTACTACATAAATTTTCTGCTAGCTCTATATCTAACTAGCACTGATAAAAGGGGGTGACTTAGTGTGTGACTAGTCACCATCCAAGGCAAGAATAAATTCAAGAAGGACAGAGTCAGGAAAGGGGTTCAAGCAAAACTTAAAACACTGGAGAGTTCTGGAAGTTCATAAGGCCGGCTAGAGGAAATGTTCCCTTTGAAACCAAAAGAATTCAACCTGAAGGACAAAATGAAGGCGAGGAACCAGTAAAAGAGTAGGACGGTATTACTGACAACTTTTTTAAATTATCAGAAGGAAAATTTTAGGGTAAAAACTTGATCCTTCATTGAATTTTAATTTTGCCAAGACATATCACCTGAGATGAATCTTAAACTAAAGAGGGTCTGAGAGTTGGAAATCATTTTATTTTCCGACTGCTAGAAATCAGTCAATTGCCAATTTCTGGGGAGGGGAGGAATAATGCTATAGTATTTTACTGAAATCGCATCAGAAAGAATTGCAAGGATGTCAATAAAGCAGAGGAGCCGAGCATAATTTTCAACAATGAAACAGTTTAGGAGGGTGGGGAAAATAGCCTTAAGACACATCCTATAAAGCCTGTAATACAATGTATCTAAGGGTTCGGCACTTAAGGGCTCAGGAGGTAAAGTGTCTGCTGCTCCAATAAGAAGATACTTCTCTGCTACCCACATCTCAAGTTCACTGCCCAATTGTTCATCTCTCCTCTAATGTCTCCTTTAAAGACTCAAAGTGGAAATAAAATAAAAAATAACTCCTCTTTTGCCTCTTTTCCTAACCATAATACTCAAAGCTAAATCATTAAAAATCATCCTCAGTCATGGGAAGACCAGAATTCTCATAAATTGTTGTTGGAACAGAAAGTTGTTAAACTCTTGTGGGGGACAATTTGGCACTATGTATAAAACTGAAGGTGCAAAACCCTTTGACACAGCAATTCTACTTCCAGGAATTACCCCAACGAAATATTCAGACACATGAAATGATAAGTGTTCAAGAATATTCACTACAGTGTTAATTGTTATAAGAAAACACCAAAAGAATCTAAATGTCCGTTGATAGGGGATTTAAATAACTTATATCCATGCAATGAAACACTATGAAGAAAAGAATAAGAAAGCCCTTTACATACTGATGTAGAAAGCTCTTCAAAATATATGAAAAAAGCACTGCATAGAACAGTGAAACAAAATGTTACCTTTTGTTCACAAAAGCAGGTGGGAATATAGAACCACATTCGTTTACCGTGCACTTTAAAAATCTCCAGCATATACAGGAAACTAATGACTACCTATTAAGGAGAACTCTGATGTATGGGGGTGGAAGTAGGTGGGAGGAAGGCTTTTTACTATAGACCCTTTTATGTTTTAATTCTTACACATCTGCATATAATACGTGCTGAAAAATCTAGCCTCTCCAACTGGATGAGCCAACTTTCATTTCCTAGATGAGCCACCAAAGATATGTTGACTAGAACCAGCCCTAACTAAAATGATGGAGACTGTCCTTGGGACCCTCACCGTACCTTTTTGCTTTCCCTATGGTTATCCTTACCATTGTCTATCCTCAAAGCCTTCATCTCTGACCCTTTCTTCCTACTCTACATGCCCAATGACCCTCACTGTTAACTTTCTCTACCACACTTTCTCTCCACATCGTCCAAGCCAAAGATCACATACATTTTTCATCTAATAGTAATGGATATTTGTTGTTGGTTTTTCACTTCCCTGGGACTGGGAACATGCTGGGATGAGAGTTGTCCAGAATCAAATGCTTTTTCCTATTTGGGGGAACCTATTTTGTGTATAGTCTTGTGAGATGTTCTGTTCTGAGGGGCCAAAGGGGACAGATCCTTCCTTTCTCTACTCTCTAAAAGGCAGAGCTGCTTAGAACTCCGAAGCTTAGAAGAATGACCCAAAGTCAAAGGTGCAATTAGGATTGATTTATGGAGGAATGTAGTAAGGATGGCAGTATTCAGAGATGAAAGCACCTAGTTGATCAGACTCGTACAGCTGCCTACGCTCTGGGGTCCTTCTGGTTCTTGCCCACATTCTAAGCCTGCTCCTCTGGCTTCCTATCATTTCTGTGATCTTCCATTGTCCTTACAATACACCCTTTTTGCTTACAACAGCAGCACAGTTCTCTTTTCTTGTCATTAAAACCTGGACTGATACACTTTCAAAAAAAATATGAGTACCAATTATGACCAGGGGAGGATACGAAAGTATAAAATTCAAATACAATCACTGTTCTCAAGGAGATCATAATCTAGTTTTAGAGACACAGACAACTAAAAAATACATGTTAAGAAATGGTATGGTCAGAGGACAAGGAAAGAAGTCAATGATTTGGAGTAGTGAGAGAAAACTAGAAGATATGGCTCTCCCAGGCAAAATTTACCATTCCTACCCTCCCAAGCAGAATTCATCACTCTTTACAACTACCTTTTTAAATTTATTTTTTTAAGATTTTATTTATTTATTTGAGACAGAGAGAGAAACAGGGAGTGCAGAGGGAGAGGGAGAGGGAGAAGCAGACTCCCTGATGAGCAGGGAGCCCCACTCGAGGCTCGATCCTAGGACCCTGGGATCATGACCTGAGCCGAAGGCAGATGCTTAACCGACTAAGCCACCCAGGCATCTCTTAAATTTACCATTAAAATTAGCCTGTTACATACCAGTCTCTCCCACAGTCTCCCACACTCTTGGGACAAAGATTTTATGAGCCCAATGACTGCCAGAAAAAGTCACTTACCTATTAATACCACACACAAAGCCAGAAACAGGTCATAAGTGTGACATGAGTCCATTTTCAAAGCATTTGGTTAAGGGTAAGAGAGAAGAAGAGGAGCAAAAAGGTAAGAAAATGGATAAAGGTTTCCCATAGAGGAGTAGTAAGAAATAACAGGGGGAAAATCGAATGCTAATGCTAACATTATTCAGGGCATTGAAGACCATGCTAAATATCAAGAAGCACAGCAAACTCAAAACGGCTACAGGGACAAGCAGGAAGTACAAATGAATGAAGTGAGCTAACTAAAAGCAAAAGAAAGTCATGTAGGTTGGGGTGAAGCCATGCCGTATCTAAGAGCATTCAAGCTGGGGCACCTGCGTGGCACAGTCCCTTAAGCGTCCAACTCGGATCATGATCTCAAGGTCGTGAGATGGAGCCCTGAGGGGGCTCTGCGCTCAGCACGGAATCTGCTTAAGACCCTCTCTCCCTTCATAGGAGAAGGAAGGGAAGAATGAAGGGGGGCTGAAGAGAAGGGGGAATGAACCACGAGAGACTATGGACTCTGGGAAACAAACTGAGGGCTTCAGAGAGGAGGGGGTGGGGGATTGGGATAGGCTGGTGATGGGTAGTAAGGAGGGCACGTATTGCACGGAGCACTGGGTGTTATACGCAAATAATGAATCATGGAACACTACATCGAAAACTAAGGATGTACTGTATGGTGACTAACATAACATAATAAAAAATTTTTTAAAAAAAGACCCTCTCCCCCTCTGCCCCTCCCCTGCGCACACATGTATGTGTGTACGTGCACTCATTCTCTCTCTCAAATAAATATACCTTTAAATAAAAAAAAAATAAAAGCATTCAAATTTAAGAAAAAATACTTTGCTGGTCACACAATGTAAGTTCATAGGCCACAGACATCTGCTAGGCTATGAGAAAGACTTTGAGCAAAACAGGAAGATGATCAGAAAGATACATAAAAGGAAAAACCAAGCCATAGTACACATGGAAAGAAAACCAAAAAGCTCAAAAAGCAAGAAGAAATAAGGCTGTGGATTAGGAGTAGAGCAATATCCACCAAGGGATGGATGTTTTATAAAGTTAATAATGAACTAAACAATGAAGGTAAGGCTGTGACCACTCAACCCCACTGATTACAGCATCCCTAAAAGTGAGAAAAGGGGAGTGTGATAAATGCTACAAAGAAAGTTTCCACAGGACTTTATTTATTAGATATGAGACAAAAGAAAAGAGGAGAATAGGAATTAAAGATTATTTTGTCCATCTACCCCCTGGTAGCTGGGGCAATGACGATGACACTGACAGATGTAAGGAGACCAGAAGGTGAAACCAGTTCTCAAGGGCGATAAGAGAAGCGCCTACGGTGCGGGGATAGAACACCGGACCGCGTGGGTACCCTAACAGCTGCACCACCGCTCAGCTCCGAAATGCTGAGGAAGCACAACTCTGTGGCCTCATGTCCTTTTCTTGGAAATGAGATTAAACTAGATGCTCTGTGTGACTCTCCCCGATCTGATGTCCCAAGACAAGTTTGGTTTAAATGTGTTTAAAGTGTCACAGGATACTGGGGGCGCGGGGGAGAGCATTTGCCCTATAGTTTGACAAAAATTTCTTTAATAATATACACACATAGAAAGAACATATAGAAAAATAACAATGGTTGATTTTTAAGTGGCATATAAATGCGTTTTAAAATACTTTTTGTTCTAACTAAAAAAATAAAAATAAAAAAATAAATGGGGGAGGGGGGGCATCCGGCTGGCTCAGTCGGTGGAGTACGCAACACTTGATTTTAGGGTGGTGAGTTCAACTCCCAGGTTGGGTGTAGAGCTTACTAAAAAATAAACAAACAAGTAAATACATAAAAATAAACACTTTCTGTTGGTTTTGTATATATTTTAAGTTTTCAAATAACTGCCTATATCTACATTCTCCAATTCCACTCCTTTCATTTTCACTTAAATGCATACCCAGTTAGGGTATGGAACGTAGGGTATGCCCGTATGGAACTTTAAGAAACTGCTTTTAAAGAAAACTGTGGTAAAATTCACATAACAAATTTACCATCTTAACCTTTTTTAAGTGTGCAATTTCTGTGGTTACGAGTGCATTCACATTCTTGTACAACCATCACCACTGTCCACCCACAGAACTCTTTTCGTCTTGGAAAACTGAAAGACAATACCCAGTGAACAATAACTCCCATTCTCCCCAAAGCCCCAGCAACCACCCTTCTACTTTCTGGCTCTACAAAACTGACTACTTTAGGCACCTCCTATAAGGGAAATCATACAGTACTCATTCTTTTGTGACCGGCTTGTTTCACTTAACATAATGTCTTTAAGGTTCATCCAGGTTGTAGCACATGTCAGAGTTTCCTTCCTTTTTAAAGCATTTTGTTTATCCACTAAGTCATCTGTGGACATTTAAACGGCTTCCACATCTTGGCTATTCCTACTAACGCTGCTATGAACGTGGGTGTACAAATACCTCTTCAAGTCCCTGTTTTCAATTCCTTTGGGTATAAATTCAGAAGTGGAATTGCTGGATCATACAGTAATACTATTTTCTATTTTTTGATTAGCCACCGTACTGTCTACCAAAACAACTGTAACATTTTACTTTACCACCAATAGTGCACAAGTGTCCCAATCTTTCCGCATCCTTGCCAACACTTGCTATTTTCTGTTTTGTTATGGTTTTTGATGATATGGGTATGAGCTGATTATAATTTGCATTTCCCTAATGATTAGTGTTCTCTATTGTTTTAATCAAAAGAACACATGAGCCAACAGAAAGAGCTCCAAATGGCCAAAGATAGGATACTTTTAGCATCGAAAAATATACAAATATAACTGATAAAAGTACACCAAATATATAAACCAGAGCTCATAACAATACTTAAAAAAAAAAACCTCTTCATTAAACACTACTGGAAGTAACTAGGGCACACATTACTTATTCTGAAAATTGGCAGTTAAAATGGAAAAAACTAAGCATTTATCCTGCCTTTTGTGTACAAGATGTATTTTAGGTTAATCAAATAGCTCTAGTTGGTGAAGGAAAGTTCTTTACTTAAGAATTCTAGCTAATGAATGTGGAAGGAATGACAGAATGAGAAAATCACCACTTTGCAAGCCCTAGTGAAACAAATGCTTCGCACAATATTCATAAATGTATGAAACCATTAACTAAAATCATGATAGGAAACTATACAATGGAGATCAGGCTGTCACAACTTGAACCCTGTGGCCAATCACAGCATCACGGAAATTAAGACAAGCAAACACTGTGTGCCTCCTGATATGACCCAATATGAAGCAGACAGCACAACCTATGAAATAGTCATGCCTGAAAATGTTGGACCTAAATCTGACTAAACCTCCACAGCCGCATTAAGATGATAACCACTAGCCACACGTAGCTAGCTACTTGAATTTAAAAAGTAAAATTAAAAACTAAAAATTTAGTCTCTTAATCACAAGTACTCAAAAGCCACACGGAACCATTAGACAGCGCATATACAGAACAACAGTGCGGATACAGAACATCTCCATCGCTTGTAGAAGTTCTACTGCGTAATGGTGCTCTGGAGCTAGACTCTGTTTACGAGAAATATGGAAGAACAAGAGGAATAAAGGAACAAAGAAGGCGACTCCAGAAGGAAGCAAGCAGACAAGGCAGGGCATTCTACGCAACAGTAAGTGGATGGCAGAGGGAAAAAGGAAGGGAGGAGGACACTACCACAGATTTTAAAAGACTTAAGATATGAAATGTCCAGAAAAGGAAAATTTATACAAAAAGAAAGCAGATCAGTGGTTCCCAGGGGCCAGAGGTGGGAGCAAGGATTGCCTGCAAATGGGCTTGAAGAAATTCTGGGGAGTGTGGAAATGCTATAAAACGGGATGATGATGATGATGATGATTACCCAACTCTTGAAGTTTACTAAATATTACCGAATTGTTCTTAAAAAGTTTTAAGAGACAGATCTAGAGTACGGACCTTGTTTGGACCTGATTCTAGCTAACTCTAAAAAGACATTTTGAAACAGTCAAAGAAATTTGGTAATGGGCTAAATGATACCAACAACAACAAAAATTTAATTGTTGGTGGATATGAAGAGAATATTTACTCATACTTTTAAAGATGCATATTGAAATATGTACAATGTCTGAGATGTGCTTTAATAGACTAAAATAGAGAAAAAAGATGGAAAAAAGAATAATGCAAATAGAATCAAAATCTTAAAAATTATTAGATATGGATAATTTATACATGAGAGTTCATTGTGTTATTTCTCTATATTTACATATGTTTGGAATTTTTTATAATCTTAAAAATTAATGGCTACAATAATACCCTCTCACAGTCACTGTTACAAACCAAGTCTATGATAAGTTTGTGATTTCCCAAATATTGCCAACAACAAAGATACCAGGTTATCATTTTTAAGTAAGTTTCCATTTTTAGAATTATTTTAAGTCCCCATAGACACACTCATTGGTTACCTTTTAGTCACCATTTGAAACTTCAAAAATTTGTATAAGCCCACTGTATTTGTTTGGGGCTTTGAAGGGGGAGGGTATCAGGAGGAAGTAAATGTATACATATTTTCCCCCTACTAGCTCAGTTGAATCGCTCTCATTATATACTTGACACTGCCTACATCATGAAAGAAATCCATCAGCATTCTCAGTAACCAGCCTGTGATAAACACGCCTGGCACCAGTGCAATGTGTTCAAGTCTTTTCAACAGCTTTTCCTTTGTGCACATCTGCATACAGAATTCACAACCCTGATCTGTATTATAATTAATGTAACAGCACATCTGACCAGGTCCACAGCGTTCTGATGTATAACCATTTTTGAGATCTGCAGGGAACTGAGGATGCTCTGGGGACAAAGTATGGCTAATTTCAGATCAGGCACCAGACAAGCTCTAAGTGGTAAGACAGTTGTTTTCCTGAAACAGCGATGCCATAGCTGGAAGAGAAGCTTAATGCGTATGTGTGTGTGTGTGAACACATGCTTCTGTCTCAAATCATAGCTGCTCTCCTCACCACATCTCTCACATACCCACTCTAAATGGCCAACGTACAGCCCCAAATTTACCTACAGATCCAATCTAAAACCTTGTATAAAAATCATTCTTTGGTTACCACTGACAGATAATCACTGAAATGTAGACTGAAGTAGTGATATTTAGTAAGCACAGAAATAGCAGACCCAGACTGCACATCCCTCCCATTCCACACCCTCGGTAGTTAAAATCACCGTCCTCTTTTCCCCTTCACCTCATTTTTTAAAATTTTACTTTGAAATCTAGATTGAAATCCCATGGCTAGGTAAGTTCTTACGTACACGCACGTCTTCAAAGACCCTCAGGGGTGGAAGGGGAAGAGGGGGAGTACTCATTGTCTGCTTGTATTGTTCAATTCCCTAGCTAGAGCACAGACCAACATCCCATGGAATTCAGCAAGAAGCAGAGGAACCAGATTATCTCCCTAGTCTAGAATGCTACAAGTTAGCACTGCCCAATAAAACTTTCCATATTAACAACCAACATAGTACCCACTAATCACATGGTGTTTCTGAGCACTTAAAATGTGGCTGCTGTGACTGAGAAACTACCTTTTAATTTAATGTAACTTAAATAGCCACATGTAGCTAATGGTTACCATACCGGATGGTGTAGGTATAAGTGGCTTTGCACTGTTTTCACACAGTTCTCATTCTCTCTGTCTCCCTCATCTACACACACACACACACACGCACACACGCACGCATGCGTGCATGTGCACTAAGACATCAAATCTTAGTACTTGCCTGAATGATGGAGCTACGGAATCGAAACGTATTTGCAGTGAATAAATATGTGTTTATATTTAACAATATTCATAATAAACAGTTAACACTATTATCAGAAAAGGATATAAACTATATATGCTATAGTCATTAAAACTCTTCATATGAAGACATACCCCAATAAGGAATATATACAGAAACAGAATACAAAATATCTATTTTTGGGTGGCACCTGGGTGGCTCAGTTAGTTAAGTGTCCAACTCTTGATTTCAGCTCAGGTCATGATCTCAGAGTCGTGAGATCGAGCCCCGCATCAGGCTCCATACAGGGCATGGAGCCTGCTTGAGATTCTCTCTCTCCCTCTGCCCCGCTCCCCAGCCCTCTCTCTCTCTCTCTCTAAAAAACCACCACCAACAAAATATATATATGTATACATATATATGTCACAAATATTAAAAATTTAAGTAGGCGCCATGTATGAGCATTAGAAGGGATCATAAACCAAAGAAAAACAATCAGATGGAGGAAGGAATAAAAAGTGGATCTCATTCACGTTGAGTTGCATTACTGCTTGTATATATACAAAGCTTTAGAAAAATAAAGGTTGAAGAGCATAGAACTAATCTCAGAAAACTTGAATGCTGAGAGCAAATGACCGTCCTACATCAGCAGTTACCTAGAGGGCTGAGGATAAGGAGACCGAAAGGAACTCAACGCATGTGCTATGGGGGGGAAGGTGTAACTAAAACTGAGAAAACTATGACTAAGAATACGGGGAAAGAAAGCTTGGAAATAAGAGCTATGGGAGTTGATGTTACTAGTCAGTCAGTAAAAGACTTAAGACTGTCTCAAGGCTATTAGCAGAGAGGTCAGAAAGGCTCAACACTGCTTGTTAGGTGAGAGCCATTCCTGAGATTAGCCTCTATTACACTTAATTCATCTGGACAACTTCACTGAATGAAACAGCGGTTCTCAAACTTCAAAATGAGTGTTGTTTTTAATTTTTTTATTTTAATGTTTTTTTATTATATTCCGTTAGTCACCATACAGTACATCCCCGGTTTCCGATGTAAGGCTCGATGATTCATTACTTGCGTATAACACCCAGTGCACCATGCAATACGTGCCCTCCTTACTACCCATCACCAGCCTATCCCATTCCCCCACCCCCCTCCTCAAAATGAGGTTCTTAAACCTCATCCCTTAAGACTGAGAAATATTGATTTTTAAAAAAATCAACACCCAAAAAATGTCTGGGAAAGGAAAAAAAAAAAAAAAAAAGGACCCCTCCCATGCTCCTTACAGATAAAATCTGTCTTCTATTTAATAAAGATGACTAAACATGTTTTTTGTTTTGTTTTGCTTAAAGATTTTATTTCTTTGACAGAGAGAGAGAGAGAGCACAAGCAGGGGGAGTGGGAGGCAGAGGGAGAGGGAGAAGCAGGCCCCTTACTGAACAAGGAGTCCAACGTGGGGTGGGGCTGGATCACAGGACCGTGGGATCATGAGCTGAGCTGAAGGCAGACGCTCAACTGACTGAGCCACCCAGGCGCCCCAAACATGTTTTTTTAAGATTTATTTATTTATTTGAGAGAGAGAGTACAAGCAGTAGGGGCAAAGGGAGAGAGAGAATCTTAAGCAGACTCCACACTGAGCTTGGAGCCTGACACGGGGCTCGATCTCACAACCCCAAGATCACAACCTGAGCCGAAACCAAGAGGCGGAGGCTCAACTAACTACACCACCCAGGCTCTCCACTGAACTGTTTTTTGATAACTTGGGAAACCCCGGCACCTCTGACCCTAGCCCCTTATCTTTTCAAAGATTTTAGGAAAGGAAAGAGAACAGGAAAGCTGTCTTTATTGTTACTTGACAGGTCTTCCCATGCGTAAAGGTTGCATACTTGTTTTCTGGGATATCAAAGAGAAGACAGAGGAAGGATGCTTTCAGTGAAATATAAGAATGTATTTGAAGAAATGAAATACCTTATCAGGTACTGAGTTTCCTGTCTCTTGAAGATATCTAAGCTGATGCTAAATAACCATCTGGTCTAGAATTTGGGTGAATGATTTGACCAGCAATAATAAAATTAGATGACCGTGACCTTCCTTCCTACCTTAATAGACCCTACCTAACATCTAGTGGAATTTTGTTTCAGTAAGTTTTTTAAAAAAATTTAAATTCAATGGCACGCCTGGGTGGCACAGCGGTTAAGCGTCTGCCTTCGGCTCAGGGCGTGATCCCGGTGTTATGGGATCGAGCCCCACGTCAGGCTCCTTCGCAGGAAGCCTGCTTCTTCCTCTCCCACTCCCCCTGCCTGTGTTCCCTTTCTCACTGTCTCTCTCTGTCAAATAAATAAAATCTTAAAAAAAAAAATTTAAATTTGAGTTAGTTAACATATACTATAGTATTAGTTTCAGGGGAAGAATTTCGTAATTCATCAGTTGCATATAACACCCAGTGCTCATTATATCAAGTGCCCTCCTTAACACCCATCCCCTACCCACTTTCCCTCCAGCAACCCCCAGTTTGTTCTCTAGAGTTAAGTGTCTCTTATGGTTTGTCTCCCTCCCTTTTTCACCTTACTTTATTTTTCTTTCCCTTCCCCTATGTTCATCTGTTTTATTTCTTAAATTCCACATATGAGTGAAATCATGAGGTATTTACCTTTCTCTGACTTATTTTGCTTAGCATAATACACTCTAGTTCTATCCATGTTGTTGCAAATGGCAAGATTCCACTCTTTTTCGTGGCTAATATTCCACTGTATATCTATATACATTTTCTTCATCCATTCATCAGTCGATGGACATCGGGGCTCTTTCCATAGTTTGGCTATTGTGGACATTGCTGCTATCAACATTGGGGTGCATGTGCCCCTTTGAATCACTGTGTTTGTGTTCTGTGGATAAATACCTACTAGTGCAATTGTTGGGTCATAGGGTAGCTCTATTTTCAACTTTTTGAGGAAGCTCCGTACTGTTTCCCAGAGTGACGGCGCCAGCTTGCATGCCCACCAACAGTATAAAAGAGTTCCCATTTCTGCACATCCTTGTCAAAATCTGTTGTTCCCTAAGTTGTTAATTTTAGCCATGCCAACTGGTGTATGTCATTGTGCTTTTCGTTTGCATTTCCCTGATGATGAGCGATGCTGAGCATCTTCTCACGTGTCTGTTGGCCGTCTGGATGTCTTCTTCAGAGAACTGTCTGTTCACGTCTTCTGCCCATTTCCTGACTGGATTTTTTGTTTCTTGGGTGTTGAGTTTGATAAGTTCTTTATAGATTTTGTATATTAGCCCTTTATCTGATATAACATCTAGAACTTACCACTATTAGCAAAAAAACTCTCAAATTTCATTTTAAACTATTTGATTTTACATATAATTGCTTCAGTGGTTCATGATAATTAGATGAGCAACTCACATCAAAATAATTATTTTTTACTTTTACACTGCAAATCATTTGACTCCTCTTTTGCTTTTCCAGTACCTAAAATCAAAGACAATGTTGTATTTTCACCTTATTACCACCTCAGTATCACTTATTCAACAAATATTTTTTTACCATCTAGAAGTGTCAGGTGCCATGCATTCAGGCCAGGAAATAGTTAAACCAATCATCAATACGCAGGAGACAAAGTCCCAGATGTCATTCTTCCAAAATTAAGATTTCATTGTCTCAACCTATCCCTATGCTCCAGGTCAGACTTTCCTGTATTATAGCCAATGAAGCCTCCATTTTCCCTCTCCCCCTCACCACAATTACCTGAGGGATGCATGGGCAACATGTCCAGCTGTGTGTTCTCCTCAGCCCTGACCCCAGCTCCAGGTGTCCCTGAGGCTGCAGAAATTTGGGGCCAGGAGGATGAGGACTGCCTGTCTAGAGGGAACAACAGGATTACCACAGGGAAGGAGGAAGGAAGCTCAGAGCAGTATATTATGTAATAAAAATGGACTCTGGAGATTTCAAAGCAGAGGAATAAAGATAGGGAAGAAAAGGATATGGGGGCTTTTTTGGAGAGGAGCAGTGTATGGGGAAGACTACTTTATTTTATTTTATTTTTTTTTAAGATTTTTTATTTATTTATGTGACAGAGAGACAGCCAGCGAGAGAGGGAACACAAGCAGGGGGAGTGGGAGAGGAAGAAGCAGGCTCCCAGCGGAGGAGCCGGATGTGGGACTCGATCCGGGAACGCCGAGATCACGCCCTGAGCCGAAGGCAGAAGCCTAAGGACTGCGCCACCCAGGCGCCCCGGGAAGACTACTTTAAAGCTAGGAGACAGATAAACGGCCCAAGTGACTGTGGAGCCCAGGGTGTCACCTGGGAGAAGACAAAACAATGTAGAAGGTGCTCTTGTAGCCTCAGAAGTTTCTAGACAATCTCTAAGGAAATCTGCGAAATCTTGGTTACTCTAGAAAAGGTGATATCTGAAGATAGGACACTGTGGCAGGGAGGAAATTACAACTGATACTTCTGTTGTTTTTTTTTTTTTTATTGTGAAATATGCCCAACAAACAAACGAAAATATAAACCATTTGAGGAATAATAAAGTACACCTGTGTTCTACCTTCCACACCAAGAATATTTCTCTTCACTCCTTTTTTTCCAACTTCTGGGGCATCCCTAAACAACTAAAGTAGATTTATCTGGGGAGCCAGTGTCAGGTGCGGTATAATTTCCTTAAATTGAAGAATGCCCCTGTGCTAAAACTCTACCTCCAACATCATTCTTATTTGCTTCCTAATGGTTAATTTTTTAATTAAAAGAAAGACGTTCCTTTTACACTAAACTTAAAGTGTTTGAAATGGATGAGTTAGCATATTGCTTTAAATTTATTAAGTCAAAATGTAAATAATAACAGCTAATTTCCTATTTTGAATGGGGAAAAGGATTTGAAGGAGAAGGTCCGACTAAAACTGTCAGGGGAGAGAAGAAAGCCGAAGCCTCCTAAAAAACTTCACGTGCTTCACTAGTTTCCCCTGAACTTGAACTACCTGCCTTCATCCATACATAACAAGAGGTATTAGCAAAGGTAGGCTGCCCATTCTTTTCATTCTCCCATGTGGTCATAAATACTAGCATTGCCTTAGCAACTGGATAAATACACTGCCACTGCCACATACCAGCTTCTAAGTAGTTGTCCGGTTGCCTTGCTAACTTTATACAAGGAACTAGCACTATACAAATGCAGTCAATCCAACCAAAATTTACTCAGTGCTTCCTATAGGAGAATAGGTCTAGGTTGTCTATTTTCTTTCTAATTTCTCCTTTTCAGTTGAATCCATGGACTAACCATATCTTACTGGATGATATAAAAACCCAATGGCACCAATGATTTAAGAAGAGGGATGAGGATTTCTTAGCACAGCCATGTTTTCTATGGAAAGTTAAATCCCTACATATTCCAGTCTTCCTTTCCTGTTCTGGAAAACAACTCCAGTGCAGTCCCAACCCCTTGCCTGGGTCCTATTACAAGGAGGTTAGGGATGTTGTCAGTGGCCGCATCTCTTCAACAGAGCACGGATGTTATGTGCTCACCTTTTCACCCCCTTAACACAATGTTGACTTGACTCACAATCAGATCCTCTCCTCCCAAATAAAAGAACAATACCTTTAAAAGAAAGATTAGACAAAGACCTGCCCAGGCCTCTGATTAACAAGTATTTTTAAACTGACATCCCCACAGTGGTCAGCCGTACAGACTTACAGCATTATTAAATATAATTAGCAAAGGGAAAGAACCTCGGGTAATAGATGAGGAAACAGAAGCTCATAGCTGCTAAGAAACGACTGAAATCATAGTCCGATAATAGATGATCAAGGATTACAACTATGATTTCCAAACCATGCTGCCTATCTTCATGGTCCTCAACTACAGCAGAATAAGGGCAAGGATTATTCTTCTACAACTAAAAGGGAAAAAAAACCCATCTCCTTGAGAAGCAGCAATCTCCTAATCCAGGGTATCCAAAGCAACCCCTACCAGAACCTCGAGGTCCTGCTATGGAGTTAGTATGCCTAAGGAGGAAATGCTCATCGTAACTCTTCAAATCTGAAATGTCTCATAGCTACAGCCAGTTCTCTGAGAAGCCACTAGGCTTAAAATGAAAATGAAGCTCTTAACTCTTCCAACAGGGAAATCTAAGATAGCAGGTTTCCTAGCAAGCGTGTACTCCTCCCTCTATTGTGGGAAACAATCCTGTCACTGGAGTTTCTAAGAGTGGCATATTAACTCTTCCAAGATACCAGGGCGTCATTTACTAAATTATCTTTGTGAGGATGCTATATGGTAGCCCGGCTCTTTGGAAAAGGTAATTAGTCTCCCATGGGTGACCAGTTTACTCCAAGTGAGCACTGAGCTCACCATAGAATGAGAATGGTCTCTTTTTATGGGAATGAAAATATAATTTTGCTTGTAGTCAGGAGTGATATGTTTTTCATCTTAATAATCATATAAGCCCTTTAATATATGATATTTTTAAATTGGTAACTACTCCCCTAGATATGGTAACAGACAAGTAGCAAGTGTTAATAAGCTGGGAGCTGTAACACTAACATCTGACCTAAATTCAACTTAATAATCATCTATTGAGCACCTGCGATGTGCCAGAGTCAATGCTAGATATTGGGGAATTACACTGCTGCAATTTATCCACGTGGTGATACTGTGTCAACACTACAGACTACCCATCGGTGATACTATAACAAGGCTATATGGGATTATAAATGGTTATTAATGTGGGTATGGCAGATGGCCCACCATAGCCTTTTCTGGTCACTAGAGACCTAAATCTGATCAATGGTTCCAAATTTAAGATGATAATAGAGAATTTAGTAACAATAGAAATAAATACACTACACCTGATTTATTGATCTGAAAATAAAGCCCACAAGGAGAAGTCAAAGAATTCCAGTAAAGTGGTGAAGAAAATCCTAAAGGGATACATTGCTATCCTATGAGGCCCAGTTCCTTCAGGAAGCCTTGCCTAGGAGTTCTAGCCCCAGTGATATCCTACTTCTTCGAATTCCCACTGCATTTATTATACAGATCAAAGTACTTAGCACTTGATCAAACCATTAAAAACAGCCCTGTGTAGTTTTCTTTTAAAAAATGTTTTTGTCCAGGGGCGCCTGGGTGGCTCAGTCGTTAAGCGTCTGCCTTCCACTCAGGGCATGATCCCGGGGTCCTGGGATCGAGCCCCACATCAGGCTCCTCCACTGGGAGCCTGCTTCTTCCTCTCCCACTCCCCCTGCTTGTGTTCCCTCTTTCGCTGGCTGTCTCTCTCTCTTTTAAATTAAAAAAAGAAATCTTTAAAAAAAATGTTTTTGTCTTATCTCTCCATCTATACGTAGGATCCTCAAGAACTTAGACATTGGGGTGTCTGGGTGGCTCAGTCAGTTAAGCATCCAACTCTTGATTTCGGCCCAGGTCATGATCTCAGGATTGTGAGATGGAGCCCTACCTCAGGCTCCACACTAAGTGGGGAGTCTGCTTGGGACTCTCTCTTCCTCTCCCTCTGCACCTTCCCCCATGTTCTCTATCTAAAATAAATAAATCTTAAAAAAAAAAAAAAAAGAGCTTGGACATCATCTATTTCTCGGCACCCCTATCTCCGCTGCCTTGACAATAAGCACAAAAAAGCAGCGGTTGACTTCTAAGTACGAAAAACATGTTAAATAAGGGAACTAAGGGTGCTTATGACAGAGAAAGTAAGACTGCGGAGATATTTTCTACTCACTGAATGTCTACGTGCTCCCCTACACTGGACAGACCTCTTGCAATTAGAGGAAGCCATGTAACTAGTTCTTACTCATTGGACCATAAGCAGAAGTTTCCAGGCCAAAGCATTAGAGTCATTCATAGCCTTGCAGCTTTCCCTTTTCCTTCCCAAAAGATGATGGAAACCCCATAATGAGGTCGTCAAACCACAAAATAAAAACAGTTTGGATCACTGAGTCACTACAGGAAGGGGAGCTGTCCTTGAGAATCACTTCATTTACAGTGAAATTTTTGTGAGCAAGAAATTAACACGGGTTGTGTAAACCCAGAGATAGGATTATGTGGTACCATACCATAACCTAGTGTTATACTGATAGAAATATTAACAGAACGCTAAAAATAAAAACCATCTCAGTACGAAGATATGTGATGTAAAGTCGTAATGAGGCAAGACTGCTGCAGCAAGAACAGGAAGCAGACTAGGTCAATAAAATGAAGGACTCCCCGGCTGTTGGACCAATACTGGAGAACTATCTGGTGATCAACCAGTCCATCAATCTGCAAGTCCACTTGGCAGTAAATGAAAAAGAACAACTGTGGTCAGGGAATTTGAACTAGATAATTTCAAATATCCCTTCAAATGCTAAGATTTTATGACTCCATGACTAACAGCGGGTTTCTTATATGTGAAGGACAGAAAAATGAGAAACAGATTATCCTGAGTTGTGACTATTTAATATATTAAGCAACATCAAAAGATCTCCCTATAAAATCTTGCAGGGAAAGATAAGAAACATATCTGTAGCACCAAGGGATTCCAGGGTCCTCTCCCTTGTGGACAAACTAATCCCTCCCCCTTACAATGCCAACACCCCTCCGAAGTACTCTCAGAGCTGGTTCCCAGGTTTCTTGTTACATCAGCCCAGAATTCATGTCACAGGAAGACAACTCCATTGATAAAGATTCCTCACACAATAAAGAGTCTTCTCGGTGGTGTGGTAGAACCACCTTAAATTCATTTCTAGAGAGAGAGTAAAGTTCGAGAGGAAAGGTGTTTTCTAGACTCTTGAAATCATGTTTAATTTTAATGCAGCTATCATGTCCCATCAAAAATCATCTGTCCTGTTTAAATAACAGGGCTGGGTTGTTAAACCTTTAATAAAGGAAGTGATTTAGTTTCTTCCTTGAAAATATTTTAAGAATAAAAACAATATCTACATGTCACATATACAATTGTATTGCTGAAAGATCTGAAGGCCTGACTTAAAAAATGATCTCTGCCACTTATTAGGTATGTGACCTTGGGCAAGTTATTTAGTCTCTATGAGTTTCAATTTTTTCATCTGTAAAATAAGGATTATAATACCTACTTCATAAAGGTGACATGATGAATAAAAAGAGAGTGTGCTCTGTAAACTGAAAAACAGGGTTCAAATGTAAGGTACTAGAGGAGAAGTAATAACCACCATCTGAAAATATTATTTCTGAAATCACTGTTGGAGTACCAACGGCAGACTAAGCATGTGAAAATTAATAATACAAGGGCAGCAAGAAGAGAAACCATTTCAGCCTCATTGAACTCATTCAGAATTTTGCAATTATAAAATCTAGAAAGAACTTACTTTACTGTCAGTATACCTATGTTTTGTGTTTTACTATTTATTTTTTAATTTCTTAAGAATCACAAAGCATCTTTTCAGTAAGGGTTTCTAGAGTTCTTAATCTGACCTTGTTTGAGTTTATCTTAAATAGATTCAATAATGACTGTGAGCAACAGCATATAAAGCCCTGCAACATTTTGATGAACGATATAAAGAACATACACTATATACGTCATGTGCGTGAATTATCTATTCCTGGTTCTTGTGAATGACTTCAACTCAGAACTAAAAGGGATTGTGTCAGCATGAGCAACGGCAACAGGTCTATCTCAAATCCAACTTGGCTTTAAAGATGGAAACTTGGATATATGCGATATTTGATCATGTGGATAGAAGATGCAGTTTAACTGCATGAACAACTAACTGCGCCTGCTTAAAAACTGATTACAACTCTGTCGAAATCAAGACAGGGCCTCTTCGCAGCTCATGCCTAAAATTCCTTAAAAGCATTTTCTAGTAAGTCTTACAAATGCACGCCTTATTTTGACAGAGCATGCAAGAGGAATAGCGAAAGGCATTGTTCTGTTTCTCTCCGTAATGACCACATGCTAAATAGGCCATGGTTCCTGTACCAAAAGCTCTGCACTGATGAGAGCAGAAAGCCAAGCAGGGGGTGCCCCCCTTTGTTGCTGCTTTCATTTTTAAAATGAATCATAATTTCTGCATTGGATCCAAGGATGGGTTTACAGCTATTAGCCATCATATTAATAATTTAGAAAATACATGCCCAATCACTTGTGTTCTTTCAATTCCCTATGAACACAGCTGCAACCCACATTAGAAGCGAGGGTGAATAGATATTTTTCAGATGAGATATTTGGGCTGAATTATTAGGGTAGCCTGTACTACCAAATTACTAATAAACATTGCTTCTGGCTCAATTTAGCCTGAACTCAGTGAACCTAGTCAATGGTGACAAATCAAAAACTCCAAAATGCCCAATGAATGAATCTAACTAATCAAGGAACCCTGTAGGAAGTAGATGCCAGGATTAATGAGCCAGCAGTTTCACCATGCCATGCTGTTCCTTCTTCACATAAATGCCCTCAGATGAGATTACCTTTATGTCATGAAAAGGAGAAAAGGAAGGTTACATTCTTCCAACTGACAGGTTAACTACTGCCGTTACTAGAAGACACATCTTTGTGGGGTAAGTTTTTCTTTATCCTCAAAATTAAAATATAAAGTCCACAACACAAATTAAGAACATTTTCATTTTTACAGGAAGCAGTCATTGAGGACATCAAACATAAATTGCCCAATGTTAAGGATTTCCTCTGTATTCTCCATTTATATCTACCTTGATTTACCCAAATTGCTACACATCCTATTTTGTATTTAATACCCTCACATCATCTTTAGTAGTTTGAATTCCTATACCCTATTTCTTCCACCGTCAACAAAAGGTAAACTAAGCACAACATCATTATTAGGCCATCATGTTATGCCGCATATATTTAGTACCAATCTTGAGGAGAAAAATACACAAGGATAAATACGTATATTCAAATAAATCAATCACATAGTAACGTCATGATAAACTTCGACTTTTTCTAGCCAGCACGTGGTGACAGTATTCAATGCCAAACAGGCAACTCAGCAAAAAGTACAATTCATTAGAGGCAGGACATACAGCATGTTATACTTATCTACCTTGTGTTCTAATATCAGTCATCAATATTGTCTTTATTCCCTTATCGAATGTAATTATTTATTATTATAATTTTAGCAGTTTTGGGACACAATTGCTGCTGATAAAGAGTAAAAAAAATATTAAGAAGCATTATTTTGTTTTTAGGGTTTTCTTCCTCCCTCAAAATGCAGAACTCTTTCAAGCTTGTGATTAAGGTTCTCATTCTCTCATTTTTATCTTTGCGAAACTGCCAACTTTAACAATTTGGACCAGGTTGCCTTCCCTTAAGCTAATAGCATATGTGACATTAAAATATTCAGGATTCTCAATACAGAACTCTATTGCTATAGAAACAAATATTATTCTAAAGTCAGGTCAAGGGAAAAACTCTGTACGCTTTCATTATAATATTGATAAATAACCACTATATTATGAAATATAAGTATCTTTGAAAACATCTATCACTTCAGTTGATTTGTAACTTCTCATCAGTGTTCTGAGTTGGCCCATTCTTTTTTCAAATGAAAGATTTCCCTTGCCTTTGAGAAATACAGTTTTTAAAGATTCCATTTAGCATCCTTTATTGCATTCCTACATCATAAAGTTATGCTTTATAGCAGCATAAAAAAGCTGTAAAATTAGCATCCTTGTAAACAACCTTCCATGCTCACTGGTAAAGCAATCTGTAATTTGTACTGATCTCTTAAATGTGACTTGAGATGACAGTAGCTACGATTTCAATTAAAAAAAAAAAGCACCACGTTAAGACAAGAAAGAATACGATGAAATGTAAAAACAAGAAAACGTGTTTTTCATCTACAGACAGTTCAGAAATGTGGTTATTATGCTGCTAAATTCTAGAATTCTAAAATACAGAAATGTTCCATTTTTATATGAAATCCCAAATGAGCGTGTTTTTATCTCCTTTAATATCTTAACCTTATATTAAAAATACCCTTTAGAAAATGAATAATTGAAATATTCTGTGAACCCACCCACCAATTTGACCTCTAATTCCTAAGGTAACATGAAGATATAATTTTTCTTTATCATAGAAAATCATGCCTTTTTGTCCTTGCCTTCGAGGAGACTCCATTGTGCTTAGTTGAGTAACAATTACAGTAGTTCCTAAAATTCACACGTAGATCCAGTGGTACAAAACTATATTCTAGGGCAAGGCTCTTTTTAGGATTTATACTCAGTGGCAACCAAATGAGAAATCTTCCCATGGGAATGGGTGCATTCTCAATGCCTATAATGACCCTTAAATTTTGAACCACAAGATCGATTTTGATTAGTGTTCCAAAGCAAGCATGTGATATTGATTTGCCTCCAAGTTTAAAACACACCCACAGCTTTCCCTCCCAGACTACCAAAGAAACAGCAATTTTCACTACTAGTTAGGGTGGGGATGTTCCCTGAGCATGTGGCTATCTCGCACCAAGTAAGGGCCCTGAGAAAATGAGAGTCGTCAGAGGAGGCAAAACCTGAGAGGCACACACCAAAGCCAGGTCGTCCGGGACACTCGTTTTCAGCTGTGTAGTTTCCCTCCGCTTGGGAGGTCCCGACTGCCAAGCCTAGATCCTGAGGACAAGGGGCCCCGTGGCCTCTTTGAGAAGGCCAGGAGGCCTAGGGCCTAGGAAAGGAAAGCACTACCTTCCCCCACCCCCCACCCCCCTCCACCCAGGCCCTTTCACATCCAGTGTGTACCTGAGGCCAGACGGGACTTTGGGTGACTCACGAGGGCAGAGCTCCCGGTCTCCACGCTTCCTTCACTATGGTCCTTCCTGTTGCCTACAGCCTTCCCATCACACGCACGCAGCCCGACCAGAGGCGCTCTCCA
This sequence comes from Ursus arctos, assembly GCF_023065955.2. Lineage (NCBI taxonomy): Eukaryota > Metazoa > Chordata > Mammalia > Carnivora > Ursidae > Ursus > Ursus arctos. Next base: position 61,498,226 of record NW_026623067.1, read on the forward strand.
GTCCTCTGCCCGAGGAAAGCCAGCTTATCAACCCTCGGGCCCTGCGTTTAGTGCCTGCAGCTGCGCCCTGAAGCCCATCTCGGGCTCCCTATGCCCGGAGCAGCCCAAAGCCTCGCGAGGCCTCGAGCTCGCGTGAGGCCCTCACCCGTCGGCCTTCTCACTTCCGGCCTGCGCACTGCGTGATTTGAGGCCTGGCCTCCTCGACCAGACGCTGCGTGGGAGCGCTGCCCCGGCTGCAGTGCAACCCGGAAACTGAACCCCAGGCTGCTGGAGGGCTGACGGTCCCAAACTCTGGGATCCCATGCGGTGTTGAGCTCTCTTCCCCTCCCCCCATGAGACCCTCTCCTGAAATTCAGTCACAACAAAACCCATCATTCTCCATATCACATACTGAAAATGATTTTATTTTAACCATTTACATTTAACTTGATATAAACTTGTCCGAAAAGTCAAATAATATGCTTTATATTAGCTCAAACATTTATTAAGAAAACCAAATTCCATAAATAAGCACAGACAATAAGTTAAAACATATCACAAATTGACCAGTATGTAACAAGAATGCTTTATCTACACAAAACATCCTATTTCACATGTTTGTTCATTCTTCGAAAGCGCTTCTGTTCTCTGGGTTTGGATTTGACCAGCACATGCAGAAAGAGCTGACTGTGTTTCTCTGTACAAAGTTGCAGGGTTGTAGATGTCCGAGTGCACCCATCGGCAGCCAGCAAGGGCCAGGGCGGTGGCCGAGGGGCACGAGGGACGACAGGACGACCACAAAACAACCTAGGGCACAGAGCAGCGAGGAGAGAGAAACGGAAAAGGAAGCAAACAAACCTCAGTCCTGAAGGATCCAGAAAAGAGATGTGGCTTTTACTTTTACAAAAGGAAAATTTTCTTACGTTTACTTTATTCTTCCTTAGAAAGACTTATCAAAATGGGTAAGATCACCTCTTCTTCATCACATGACTGCTTAATCTACTCCAGCCACCCAATCCACTGGCCTGTTCCTCCTGAGAAGCCTTCCCTTCAATAACCTCACACAGCTCTGCTTAAGAAAATAAAAGTGAGACAAAATAAAAGCGTTCTTTTGCAAGCCAGTACAGGGCTGCATGGATGTGACTGGGTGGATGGGGCAAGGGCAGGGTGGTGGAGAGGAAAGAAAAAGAGGAGTTCGGAGAAAGAATACAGGGATAAATCAAATTGTATCAGTTTGGCCCTCAGATGAGGCGGTTGTAGCAGATGCTTGTCCTCCTTTAAGACGAAAATCCCTAACATTGTGCTGTCCCTTGAACACGTCCGTGTGTGACCTAGGCGCACTGTGTTTGTGTGTGTGCGAGTGTATGTAGTGTCTGAGAGTGAGCCAGAGTGCGAGTGTGTGTGTTTCTGCCCACAAACCAGTCCATTGGTGTCTGATTTCAGATCCTGAGTCGACTCCCTGTTAAGTAAAATGGCGGGAAGGATGCTTTTTGCAGGGCGCGGGAGGAGGGGCGTGAGGTGCGGGTAAAGAAGGGACCGGAGGGGAGGCGGCGAGCTAGGGGGTCGTAGGCGTCGTGTTGAAGGTGTGGGTGAAAATGCCGCCAGTCGGAAGGCTGGGAGGAGGGCGCGAGCACGCTACGTGCGAGCCGGGTGGCCGGGGGTAGCCGCAAAGGGTGGGGTGAGGCGCGGCGGAAGGGGGTCAGGGAAGATTAGGCGAGACGGGAAGAGGAGCTGAGGGGGCGGGGGGAGGGGACCGGGGCGAGCGAAATCAGGCGGAGGGGAGGCCTCGCGGGCTGGGGCTTGGGGTGAGCCCGAGAGAGCGAACGAGAGAGGAGAGAACAAAACGACAAGTGGCTGAGGCCGGGTGGGGATGGGGCAGGGCGCCGGGGCAGGGGCCCGGGCAGGGAGCGGGAGCCCGGGCGCGCGCCGAAGGACCTCGGGGCGGCCCTGGGGGCGGCGCCGGGGGCGGAGCGGGCTGGGCGCGGCTGGATTAAGTGAAGCTCATGGAGACTGTGTGCTCTAGCGCCTTGCGGCGGAGGGAGGCGATGCTCGTGCCCCGCCACACGTCGCTGCTGTCCGGGGAGCTGCAGAGCTGGGGCGAGCCGGAGACGTTGCTGGGGCCGGGGAGGGAGGCGGGCACCATGCCGGGGAAGGCGGGCTGGTAAAGATGCGACTGCAGCCCCGCGCCGTTGGAGCCCGCCAGGCTGTTGGACAGGCCCATGGAGTTGGGCGGCGGCCCGGCCGCCAGGCTGCACTGGGACAGCGACTGCGCCATGGCTTGCTGCCTGCCCAGAGCCGGCGGCAGCGGTAGCTGTGACACGCCCGGCATGGCGGCCGCCGCCCAGCGGGTGTCGTTGGCGTGGAAAGAGCACAGGCTGTCGCCCATGGCGGCGGCGGCCGCGGCGGCGGCTGACGGAAACTGAGGCAGGCCTGGCGTGGGCAGCAGCGTGCCCGGCGCGCGGAACACGTTGGTGGTCTTCTTGCGCTTCTTCCACTTAGCGCGCCGGTTCTGGAACCAGACCTGGAGCGGGCGGGGCGGGAGACAGACAGAGCGCTATTAGCAAGCCGACTGGCCCGGAGGGGCGGGGGCTTGAGCCTGAGAAACCTGCGTCAGACCCTGCCCCAGGTGGAACAAGTGCCTTCGACCCAGCGCTCCCCCACGCCCCGCCACGATCGCGGTTCTCCGTCAGCTGGAGACAACTGGCGCGCCTTGCACTCAGCAAGCGCAAGCTTCCAGGCTCCCGAGCGGTAGTGCCCTGGAGCGCTTACACTCCGTGCAAACATACCACCGCGTGCAGTGTTCACCACGCCCCTGCACGCTGGCACATTCTGTGCACCGCTTAGATGCACAAGTCTGCAGGCAGGCATGTGTCAAAATTGGACCCACAGGTGTACAAATGAAGATAAACATGTGTACCCATGTGGCTTAATAGCGTGCCTTATAACACTGATGGGGTATAGAATTTTCAGAAACGCTGGAAATTTGGAAATTGATGAAAGGCTGTGGATGACATAGCCAGTTTCAAAATCGAAAGACAAAGGAAAACTCCTAACGCCACGGATGACAGAGCAGAGAGGTTAATATAGTGATCCATGTGGGGAAGCGAGCGGCACTGAGCTACGGTGTTGTTTGGGTCGCCACCGTGACTTGTGATTCGTTGCGACTGGTGCTACTGCCACAAGTCTCCCTGCCTCATTCTCAAACCCCTCTAAGGGCACCTTTTATCTGAGCTGTGCAGATATGCTGGAACCTGCTGCCAGAGACCTGAGGCCTGCCAGGCTATTTTCAGGAACTCACTGAGGACCCCAGACTACAAGACCTCCAATTCCTCAAGTCCCCCCCCTCTGTTTCATCCGTTTCATCTATGAACTGAAAGCAAATTTTCTGGATACAAATTAAAGGTCACGTTTAAAGCTCACACTGGTAATGAATCAAATTCAATTTTGCGTAGACCCAATAGCCACATATCTTTTTAAAGGAGATGTGTTTGATAAAATAGAACCAAATAAAATAAACGTTCCACTCGTTCTTTATTCACAATAACCCCGAGTTTCTGAACTTACCAGACAAATTTGCCTATTAATGTCATATTCACTACCACAGGGGAAGGAAAGTTTCTTCTGAAAGATGTCAAGTAAGCTGCCTGACCAAGGTAGCCGCCTGTCTCCCTATATTTGACTTTGATATTTAAAATAATAATAATAACTTGCAGCATGCCTACTTGGCAGGCTTGCAGTTTAACATCTAGCCAGAGGTTTACTGTGCGCAAATATAAGTGATGTGAGACACAGCTCAGGTACTGATTGAGTTTCCTCTTAGAATTTGGCAAATGCAATTTGACCATATTCATGACCAAAAGGTCAGTCATCCGTTAATACAAGCTAATATTTAGTGTTTATTCTGCAAGATAAAGGATCATGAGTATGGACGTACCTGACCCATTGTCGGTGAGCCAGCTATTCACAGTGGCGTGTTACACCCGTGCAAATGGAGACACTCTACGCTTAACAGTGTGAACGGCATTGCAGTCTAGAATTATCGCCGGTCTTTGGATCGGGCCTGGCCTTGCTACTGTACTCGCGCCATTGCCCACCATATTATCGTTCTCTGATTTCTACCCCGTTTGCCATGTTTCTGCCTACCCCAAGTTCCAGACTGTATAAAGATGCCAGGTCCCTTACTTGCTAAAGCCCCTTGAGTTGGTGGCAAGACGGATTAATGAGGCTGCGGGGCCCTTGCTAGTAACTGGGATCATTGCTGCCGGCCGAGAATTGAGCTGTTAGTGGCCTCGAGCTGAGAGTAGCCTGCAGGAGCCAAGGAAAGCACAGGGAGGAGACCTGTGGCCACAGGTCACTTTGCATTCCCCATCCAAGGCTGGAATGGGGAGAGGTAGACTGAATGGCCTAGACAGGGACAGTGTCTATGTCCAAACGGTCCTATCTCACACTCCACACCCAGATGTATTTTGAAAGGTATCTGTAAAGACTGGTTCCTAACATCCTGCAAAGTGTCACTGAATCCCGAAATGTTTGAATGTTTGGAACGGGCAGTGGGGGAGGAGGATGGAGGACATCTGTGGGGGGAGTGGGAAGAGAAGCAGCAGAAAGAAAGAAGAGGGGGCAGGATTGCCCCATAGAATTTCAGTGGAAAACACACCGGCTAGAAAGGTTTCTGAACCTCAGGCACAGGTGGAAAAGAACAGCTGTAAAGAACTAAATATTATAGGAATAATCGAAAAATCGTGCTCCATTATGTTTGAGGGTTAGTAGTCAAATGATGGCTACGAAATTTTTTATGTTTCATGGCTTACTGGGGTTGGGAAAAAAAACCTGCATGGGGTCTGAGCACCTCCGTTCCAAGCTATGATGCATATGTTTTTAAAATGTGAATGTTTCCACTTGAAAACTAGAGCATGACGGATTAAAGTGCAGGCAAAACCTAAGGGAGATTTTGAGAATGCACAGATGACGACTCCAGAAAATATATTAACCGCAGCCACGGGCCAACTTTGTACTCAGTTTGAAATGCAGCTCTTCTCAGAAAATGCTTAATACAACAGTGAGAATCTAATGGAGGTTGGAATTTAAAAATCCACTTTCATGATATCTGCTGTTACAGTAATATAGACATACTGTAAATGTATTTTAAAATATATAGCCCGTTTAATCCCCCAACTATAAATGGCTCAGAAATAGAGAAAGAGAGGGAGAAAGAGAGAATATTACTTTTTTTCCCCCTCGAAGCAAACGCTTTATGAAGATCTCATTGGAATCCAGCAAATGATTAATGTGAAGATTTGGGAGGAAATCTGGGGAGCTGTATTAAAGCCGAGATCTCAGGTTCATTTCGATCAGCCAGCCGTGAACTCTGGGCCGAATTCATTACACTTTAATAGTGCTGGGAGAGGAAGAAAATGCAATTTCTCATTCCATTAGAAAACTAGAAAATACTCTCAGCTTGTCCCCCTATTAAGATGTGGCAGGTGACAGGGCCATTCTGGGGGACACGGTCAATGGAATTACAGCACATTATTTTTGTTCGTATAAAATATTGAAAGGCAAGCCTGACTGTGCAGAAGTTATTTCACTGATTTGGTTTTTATGTAAATAAAATATTGAAAGTTAATTAATCCGTGCTAGAGACTAATGATTATGCTTATTATATTGCATTTGATCGCGTAATTTGCATGATTCTCGCATTGCTGCTTAATAAGCCATTCCAGGTTATAAATAATTCTGAAATTGGTTTCTAATAATGGCATGCTATAAAAGGAATGGTTTTATTACACTAGCCAGAAAAAGGGAGCGATATCAGACATGGAATTGGCCTCCATGTAAGTAGAGGTGCTTTAATAAATACTTAAAAGTATGATATATACCAGATATAGATAAAAATAAGCATGTTGGATCAGTTCGTGTAGAATTAAAAAGCATCTTTAAAAACATACAGTTGTAATAAATTAAATGTTTAGATCATTTTTAATCAGTGCAGTGGCCCACATACTGAAAAGAATGTGTGGCAATCTGTTAACTATAAAGAAAACTATGAAGGACTCATCATATAAGAACATAAACCAATTACTATTTAATTTGAATTTGGTCAAGGAGCAATGGTACAGTGAATTGTGAAGTAAATACATTTTCCATAAATTATTTTTGCATTACATTACATAATGTTAATCATTCTGAAATGTTAATTAAGAAGGTTATGTTGATCTGATTACTTTTTAAACTATGAAACATTATTTTTAAAAATATTGAAATTGCCATTCTATTAAATTGTTCCTATCAGCAGCCTCAAGCTATTATCTTTTGTTGAACATTATGCTAGAACAATTAAAGTACTTTGTCTTTTTCTTCTTGATTATTCTTTTGTGTACTTTTTGAAAATAACTTTCTATTACATAGTTTGTATTTTATTTCATTTACAACTTTTTCTATTAAAAGAATCACTGCCATTAACCTTTGGAAGACCTAATAAAGTTTAATAGACCTCATTTTCTTTTTTCATAAAGTCAGTTGTCCAATTATATTTTATTTGTGATTCTAAGTTCTATTTTAATTTAAACTAATCACCCCTATGTCTAGGTTAAGCAACAGCATTTTACTCTTTAAAACAAAAATTATTAATACTATTTCTCTTGAGGGACAAAAAGCAAATTTATGAATTTTGAACCTACAAAATTTTAACAAGCCAGTATTATCATTAGCAGTAATGGAAGCATTGAAATTGTGTATTTCTGTTAAGGTTTGGACTCAACTTCAGATTTAAAAAGAGGAGGTAGGTAAAATTTTTTAAAAGCATGAATAATATATATCTGCACAATGCAATTAACACTCTTTGGGTGTTTAATTTCAGTGGCCCATGGTTCAGGGTTTCCAAAGTCCACTAATGAAACCACCCAGACTTATAATGAGTAAAAATGTTAATCTATATTATACCTTGATTATTTCTGTATTAATCTGACCAATTTAAGTCCCCAATGATGATATTCATTTGATGACTATTTAGAACAGAAGCATATGTTATTCTTCCAGATTAGACTATCTTTAAAATGTCTCACAAAGACAGAAACATTCAACCCTGTCATTACAGACACTTGTCTCTTACATCTTAGATCGGATGTAAAATAACTGAGATCTTTAAACTTAATTTGTTAAAGCACCTAGAGCTGTAGTTGACACCCAGCATGACAGAGAGAAAATACCACGTCGGAGACACGAAAGGAAGGTTTTCAGAACCCTGGATAGCTCAAGGCCAACTGCGGGCCTTGGAATTTCACCTCCAGCACTTGTCCATAAAATATCACATATATTGTTTTCATTCTTGTAAAAGGAAAAAAAAATCTGAGATTCGCTGGGCTTACACTCTTACTCCCCCATTTTCAGAAAAGTTATAGGTGTGATTTTATAAGTTATATTACTTTACAACTTGGAGGGTGGTTGGACGAGAACAAGGGGTCAGTAATGATTTCGTCTACTGCCTGTCAATCCTTCCTGCCCTAAATGTCCCTCCTTCAGATCGGATATCTATAACAGCCTTCATCCCACTCCCCAGTTTCCTTAGGGGAAAACCAGGGCTCACAGACTGCAGGGAATCTCTTCTGCCGCTTTCAGCGCACTCACTGGTAGACTGACATCAAAGTTTAAAACCTTTGCAAACATCAAGGCTAGGGGTATTTTGCCTGAAAGCGGCGGAAGGGAGATATTCAGGAGAATAAAGCTACGCCGTGAAATCCAGGTGTGGATTTTTTTTTTTAACGTGCCATTATGTCTTATTTTCTTCCTTTTCAAGTTTTCTGTATAATTGTTGCATTCCCCCATTTATCCAGACGCCTTACATAAACTCATTAGGGGGTAATGAAATACTTGTCAATAACTCGAGCTGGAGTGGAGGTGCGCGCTCAGCTTAGCCGCCAGGGAGACGCAGAGGCTGGGAGGTGCGGAGGCTGGGAGGTGCGGAGCTTCCCTTCTCAGTCAAGACGAACCAGACGACCTTACAGTCGAACAACCGCCGGCTTCGCTTTTGAGGCATTTCTGTGGGAATGTGGCTATACTGATGGGAGATGGAGGCCCTGCTTGTCCATGGAACTCACAGGCAGCCAAAGCGCAAGCCCAGGATCCCGGCAAGGAAAAGACCCCACTTCTTTTGCCCCAACCCTCCCGCCCCTCCTTGTCTGCTGCCCCCGCGCCCAAGCCCGGCGTACCTGCACTCGGGACTCCGTCAGCCCGATACGCAGCGCCAGCTCCTCGCGCATAAAGATGTCGGGGTAGTGAGTCTTCGCGAAGCTCCTCTCCAACTCGTTGAGCTGCGCGGGCGTGAAGCGCGTCCGGTGGCGCTTCTGCTTCTGCTGGCCCTGCTGCTGGCCGGCTTGGCTGGGGTTCGGGCCGCCCTGGGGCCCCGCCTGTTTGTCCGGGTCCTTTGCACTCACCGCCAGCGAGGCCGGCGTAGAGCCCACTGTAGTGATGTCCTCCCCGGGCAGCAGAGTGGCTCCCTCGACTGGGTCGGAGTTGGGCGCCAGGTCCCCCGGATGGCCCCCAGGGTCGGAGCCCCCCACGCCCAGCCTACACTTCACCGCCTCCCGGTGGCCCAGGAGCTCGGCAGCATCTTTCATACCTGAGGAGGCAAGGGGATCGCGGTCACTACTTTCCTGGCGGTGCCAGGAGGGACTGTCCTCACTGCGCGGTCCTCCTTCAGCCCCATCCTCGGCTCCCTCCGCGCCCACGTTCGCTCTACAGAGGAAACTCCCGGGATGCTCAGGTGGCTTCCCCAGAATTTGGACAGCCAGGTTGGAATACCATCTCCCGGCCCTTTCCCCTCTCTCGGCAGCTAGCTCCTGTAGTAAACAACACACGCTTTCGGATCTCCCGCAATGGAACACTCCCAGTCCCGGAAAAGAAACATGCCTCCGAGTCCCTTTCATGAACCGTACCCCTGTAGCCCCGGGAACGCGAAAGCAGATCCTTGGACCGGGTTGGAGTGGGGCGGGGGGAGAAAAGAAAGAAAGAAAATTAAACGATTCCTTGGTTGCTATCCCACCTGCGCTTAAGGCAGCTTAGCGAACTCTACCTCCGGCCCTCAGCCGATTCCCTCTCACTTTTGGAAGATGAATAATTCTCCAAGCCTTCCACCCTCTGAAATCAACCCAAATCAGCTCCGCCTCTCCCTCAAATCAGAGAAAGTGTTTGGAAAATGGAGTCACATCCATCACCAAAGATTCCCAAACCGGAAACCCAGAGCCCAGCAACCCAGACCGCATTAAGGAAACAAGTAAACTCTATAGACAGTACAGTGAATCAAACTTTAGAGAATTCAACTTTTCTTTCCGGAGAAATAAAAGGCGCGTTCCTCTCAGCCATTGGCAATGCCGAGTCCCTTGCAGGCGGGGACGCCTGTGGGGATGAATTTGGCTTTTCTCCTTTCTCAGTGAACACACTTAAAAAATCCGCCTCGACTGCAGCTGCTTCTCATTTATGCCAGATTTTTACAAATTCACCCATACTTAGTTGAGGGCTAGAGAAGGAGGTAATGGGGAGAGACGATACGTAGAGGTAAAAAGGAGAAAAAAAAAATCCCAAATCAAAGCAAACAGGAGGGGAAACGAGAGAAAGAAAAACACCTCCTAACAAATTATCTCAGGGTAGATCGCTGTTCAAAAAAAATTAATAATAATAAGGAGAGGGAGGAAGGGGGAAAAAGGAAAAACTAAAAGTAACAACATTTCCCTAGTCCTTTTTTGGATCTACATATTCCATAGATTTTTTTTTAAAAAAGACGATGTTAAATCAAATTAAACTTTAATGCAGCACAATTACTTTTAAAGAAATTAGTCCATTTAGGGCGCATTAAGGTAAAATAAGGAACAAATTGACAATTTCCTGCCCCGGCTTCTCCTGGCTGCCCGGGCGAGAGGCGCGCACTCACCTAGCCTGGCGTCCAGGAGGTCGGCGTGAGACAGCATCGCGCACCGCTCCAGGGCGAAAGCTGTTCCCCCCCAAATTTTAGCGGCTTTAAGTTATTTAAAATAGATATAAGCTATAAGCTATACGATATAGATATATATAGATCACCTAAATGAAAGAAAATTCGGTTTGTGGTTAAAAAGGGGGCTTCTTGCATTATAATGTCCTTTAGAGAGACGGGGAGGTGCTTAACAGTTGAATGAACCCGTGAGCAGCTCGGCAAGGGGACCAATCAGGAGGGCAGCCTGCAAATGTCAGCGCCGGGAGAGTCCCCCACTCCGCCCGCCCGCCCGCGCCCGCCCGGAGGAGGCGGTGGCGGCAGCCCTGGCAGCTCCAGCCGCGAGCAGCAGCTAAAGCAGCGGAGGCCGCCTCGGCCTCGCCCTGGGCCTCGGGGCCCGGCCTCCGTCAGTTCTTCCCCGCGATTTTCTCCTTTCCTTTTCCTTGTCCCTGTTCCCTCCAAGGTGCAGCTCAGTGTCTGAAGACTAGGATCTTCCCGGGCCCTAGGCAGTGCAGAGGACAGAGCCGGGCTTGACCCCCGCGTGACCCGAGAGTCCCTCCCGCCCGCGCGCTCTGGGCAACACTGGCCTGCAGCGGGCTCGTGCCAGCGCAACCAGGGCACCGCGCGGCCTCTGGACTGCGCCTAGACTGCGCTGCCGCCTGGAAGGCCTGAGCCTAGAGTACAGATGCCCTGGCTGGGACCCCGGGCCTAAAGAGTACCACCCCCTCACTAGGCCTGAGGAGGAAAAAAGGAGTCGACTCCCCCGCGGCACTTCCAGGGCCCGCAGTCAGCTTCCAGGCTCCGCGTGGAGGGTCGATTGGTGCAATCTACACCCTTCCCGCCGGGCTCCCACTCCTCTGCCCGGCCCACGCTCGCATCCTGGCCCACATCCTGCTCTTTTGGTCAAAGTTTCAAAGTTCAGCTCGGTTCCCAATTCCACTTATGGCAGTAAATAAAGTTAAATGCTCTTTATTTTCTTCTTGAATATGTTAAACTACTTGAACAATTTAAAGTGCTTTGCACAAGTGAAGCGAACCATCTCTAATGTTCTGATTTTTCAGAGCCAGCCAACAACAAAGTTTAGATTAGTAATATATTTCTAACCAGAGTAATTTTCAAGATCATTAGGCATTTATGTAATTAGTGCCAAATCTATAAGCTTTTATTACGATTATTAGAGTAAAATCAGTATAAATTTGTACTAATTTACTACTGTTTAGACTTGGCTGTCAAGCCCAGAGGTTCTTATTGTAAATGATAACTGAGGAAATTAAGTGCAAAATTCTGTACCATTTCTGATCTGCTCCTAAACAATCCGTTTCAATTGTATTTGTAGCAGAACATAATGCCCTTTTAAAGTTATTTGACTTGTATTTTTATTTGCAACACAAGAAAAATGCTCTCTACCCAGGCACAATGAAAACTGATATTTACTACTCTCAACTTGATTAACATTGATTTTTAATTCGAGAGTGATGCAATTAAGATTATTCATTTAGTGCAAATAAAGCTTCTACAAAAGGGTGGTCCTATGAAGTCTGTTTTAAATAATACCGAGCAAATGGCTTTTTTTGTTCGCCGTCCAATTGACTTACACAAAACATTGGAAATGCTGCCTGAGAGCAGATGCGAGAGGAATGGGTGTGTGTGTGTGTGTGTCCTTAGCTGTATGCGTGACAGGGACCGAGCAAGGAGACAAAGGAGGCAGCAAGGCGAACTCTGGGGCAGTTTTGCTTCCTCCTCCTTCTCTTCTGCAGCCTGCTCCCTTCCTCCCATGCACACACACGTGCGCGCGCACACACATGCACACACGCGTGAATGCCGGGCATCAGACACAACGGTTCCTTCCAAGCTGCGGAGACCGCTTCCCCGGAAGCTCTGGGCCTGGCCGAACTTCAGCGGCCGACGCAACTGATGCCAACGCCGCCTGTGTCGGGCTGGGGCGCCGGGAACGAAGGCAGCAGCTTGGCGGAGCCCGGGTGGCAGCGGCATGCTCGGAAGCCACCAGGGTGCTCCGCAGACACCTAGTGTCCTTTCGAGAAAGGCTTGGTTGGAAGGAGAATGCCTACACGGAAAGCAAATAAAGTCCCTCCTGGAAAACCTTCCCCTTCCCCAAACAAAACCCCAAATCCAGAGGCGACAGCGCCAGGAGCTCGCGGCGAGAGGCCAGACGGCGGCCTGGGGCGGGGCGGCGTGCGCCCTGGACGTGGCTCCCAAGTGCGCACCTGGCTGCACGTTTCCGGGGATTCGCAGGGGGTTGTGTTCACCTGGGAGGGACTTGCTGGGGTTCCAAGACCGGAACGCAGGGGCAGAGGTGGGCAGAAGTGTCAGAGCGAGAGAGAGGGGGCCTGGGAGCTGACCCTTTTCCTCCAAACAGGCACGGCCGTGGAGGCCCGTTTTGCCTTGGCGGTGCACCGTGTCTGGAGGGAGGGAGGAGAGGCCGCGACTTGGGGAGAGAAGGGCGCGGGGCCCCGAGTCCTCTCTGGTGTGCACACAGACGCTCTTGTCCTCCTCCCACAGCCACTCCCAGAACAGCCGCGGGCCGTGCAGCGTCCTCCCACACGCACTCGCTCGTATATTCTGTTTTGTTGTATCTTTCAGGTCGATAAATAAATGTGTAATAGTTAATGTGAAGACACATCAGAGTAATAACAATGGGACGAAATCAAAGGATTATCCATCTCTGTTAGTAACCACTGAATAACAATGTTGCGGCGTGATTGATAGCCCGCTTCATTTTATGACTTTTCTATTGGTCTTGATTTTTATAGCAGTATAAACAAACTAAATCATTTCTTCCAAGACTTCAGAGCATAAGCATCTGGGGGGGGCGGATAAAGGAAAGGGAAAAAAAAAAAGAAAGGGAAATCTGAGTGGGAGGGGGTGACGGGGGGTGGTGTGGGGGCGTCGAGGTGGGGAGGATGCAAGCTGGAGCTGGAGCCGGGTATCAGGAGCCGGCTGCCAGCAGGCGTGGCGAGGAAAACGACAATAGTCTGGATGTAAAATGCTCGTCCCCGCGCCCGGTTCCCTCTCGGCAGCTCGTCCTGGCCAATGTCTGAATCCACCTGGGCAGCGCCTGAGATGTATTTACCAGAGTTTTATTCCCCGTCATCTTCCCACGTTCCTGGGGCAGCCGGGAAAGTGCCGGTCAGGCCCATTGCTATTGATAATTTAAGGCATTTCCCACATGATCATGGGAACTGAAGTCCCTAACAAGGCGAGGCTTTAGCGCAATGGCCCCCAAATCTTCGGAATGACAAGAATGTCTTCAGAAATCACTTCAAAGCAAAGTAAAAGGATTTTCTATGACGGATCCAGTGATTTTTCCTCAATAAATAGGTTTTAGATTGTTACACACACGTAGAAGTGGAACAAAGGGAACTACCAGAAAATATATTGGTTGCCCCTAATAAAATTTATTTAGACAGTTTACTTCTCATAAAAAATAGAGATTGAATTTTGTACAAGAGCCTGCCAAGGGGCGATGCACAGGGAAATCATTTTTTTTTTTTCTTTCTCCTCTTTTCCCCTTCTCCTTTTTAACGAAGCACAAAAAGCATTTAAAGGCCAGGGAACCCGCTCTCGTTCCCGACCCGCCGAGCGCCCAGCCTGAGCCCAAGAACTTTGTAGTTTTGAGAGAATGGGCTTTCTGAGGTATATGTATATATATTAAATCAAAACCTTGATGGCCGATTATGTAAACTACAAGCACAGCGACTACCAAATCCCTGTCTCTACTCCTGCTTTGACCTCCTGGTCCAGAGAAAAATTTAGAAATACTGTATAGTTGGATGGGGAGGTGAATGGGGTGGGAGATCCTGGCAGCAAGTGTCTGAACGATGGATTTATGCTAATTAGGTTTGTAATTCTGATTTTCTCTCTAATTGTATTTCTGTGCTCATTGCGAATCTTTTGTAGAGACAGAGAGACAGACAGAAAGAATAAAAATTTATACTAGGTGCTCCTGGAGAATTGGGTAGTGTGCCCAGCTCCCTGATTGTTCATTCCACTTACAGAAACCTCGGGTGTTTATTAAATGTAACTTTCGGCTGCTTGGGTTGTTTGTAAACTGCTCTCTTTTCTTTGCAGACAGTGGGCTGAAATATGGCGCGTTATTATTCACATTCCTGCTATTAAATGCTGAATTGTAACATTGTTCCCTTTAATGAGGAGCGCCTCCCTCAATAATTAACGATCTCACATTTTTCTATTTTCTTGCCTGATGAAAAGAATCAATTTTAATTCGTGGTAAATTACAGCCATGCTTTTGGGTATTATTTGCTTACAGAAAACAAATCAAGTGACTTGAACAATCCTGTTTACTTTTCCAGATATGCAATAACCCAAATGCAGTGGCAAATCAGATCGCGTTCCTCGGGCCTACCTTAGAACCTCAAAAAGAATAAAGGGTGGGGGGCAAATCCTCGAGAAAAAAAGAAACAGGAAGCTCTCCAGTCCACTATGTCTGAAACAATGGTGACCACTTTCTCCTATATCTTACCCCAGGTGCTAGAATGGAAGCTCCCCCCAGCCCCAAACCTCAACGCCCCACCCACGTCGGGGACAGGGGTCAGTGGTCCACATGTCGCCACGCTAGAGTTTGGGACTGCTTGATGTATGGCTCATTTGAAGGGACTCGATTTGAGGGTGGGTTGAATGGAAGGAAGGAGATCTGGGAGGGCAGCCAAGTCTCTGGGAAAGGGTGACAGGCACTTCCACACTTCTCTGCATAAAAGAACTCTCTTGAGGTTCCCCGCAAAAGAGACCACAGCCAAAGAGGCTTTGGCTGAGTGCTCCTGCCGGGCCACTGCGAAAGCCCCCTCGGCTCGCCTTCCGTCGGCGGCTCTCGGGCGAAAGTGAGCGCCTTTAACCCCTAGCCAACCTGGCTTGGGGCCAGCCCAAACTTGCATGCTCCAGACCTCCCTAGGCCGGGAGCGCAGAGACTCTGGGCAGCTCTCAGCCACGGCTGTCCCTTTGATGTCTCTGCGGGAGCCCCGGGGCGCAAAAACTCTTTGCAAACAGGCCCCGGGCTCCCCAGACTGTGAACTAAAAGCCAAGAACCCACACTCTAGGCTTCTTCTCCTTTTTTTTTTTTTTTTTTTTTAAGCGCTGGGAGCGGGGGCTGCGTGTTCGTGACGCGTGTACTCCTGTGAGCGCTTGTGTGAGCAGTATGTGTCCCCTGCCTGCTCACCCGAACCGCAGGGATGTGCCAGGAGCGACAGAGCAGCGGAAAACTCGCCCGGAAAGAATCTGTCTGATTTCCTATCCTTCCTGGAAGCCTGTGGCGATGCAGGAGCTCCACATAATTTTTTTTCCCCCTGCAATAAACAGTTTCCCATACATCCGAGTTTGCAAACTATAAGCATGCAGTCCACCTGCGTGACTCTTCGTGGGCGCTGGGGCCTGTCCCTTGCTTATTATTTTTTTTCTATCCTTGCCTTCTAACAATTACCATCAGCGGCCCTCAACGCAGAAAGCTCTACACAAAACAATGACGGATCAGAACCCGCCCCCTGATTCCGTATCTCCTCTTTTTTTTTTTTTTTTTGCCTTTAGCCCTGTAATTTTAATGGCCCCAATTAGCCACACGGAATACAATAAGCGACACAGAAATTTTATTTGTATGTGTTAAGTTCTCTGGTTTTCTGATTTCTATTTACTCAGGAAAAATAATCATATATCAGTTATTCAGTTAGGTGACAAGGCTAGTAATTGGAATAAAAAGAAAAACATCTCATCCTTATCTCTTTCTATAACTAGATATAGCGCTAATAAGACTGCATCAATCTTATCTAGCAAATAAATAAAATAGACAAACAAACAAATTCGCCTCCAACAAGTTAATGCGGTGTATCTGAGTGGAAAGTAGATATTTTCACGCATTCTGGAGATGAGGAGTGACTTTTAATAAAATCACAAGAAAAACAAATGTAATTCTGTAAGCCATTTCTTGGAGCCGCCGGCGCCCGCCCCTCCCCCCCTCGCTCCCCGCCGGGCTCCCCCGTCCCAACCTTTTCCTTTTCGTAAGCAGTTAGTCCCAGCTTACGACTGACACCGGGGTTAGGTTTCTCTGGCTACTTTACACTTTGGGGGTGGAGTAGGGGAGGGAGATATAATTCTATAGGTAATGAGCCTTCTTCAGAGAGAATTTACTCTTTCCCTGTCTTTTCCTTCTTTCGTTATCATTCTGCCTTTGCTCTTCCTTTTTCCTCTTTCCTCGCTCCTTTTCTTCCCCTTCCCTTTAATCTTTCTCCTTTCCCTTTTCTTTCTTTTCTGCCTTTTCATCTTCCCACTCTTTCCTCTCATTCTCTTTCTGCTCTCCCTCTTTGCCTCCATCCTTCGTGTCCTCTTTATTTCCTTTTTCTCCCCATTTCTCTTTCTTTCTCCCCTTTTCTCTATTCCCCTTGTTCTCTGCTTTCTTATTCCTCCCTCCTCCCTCTCCTTTCTCTCCACACCCCTTCCCTTGCCCCCTCCCCGCAGCCCGAGTGAGGCTAATTCCGGGCGTCTATATTCACTCAATTAGAGAAATCTACAGAGAAGATCGATCTTCCATCTGCAGACATGCCAGCTTAACAAATTAGATTCTTGTTTCGTGCAGGTGATTTGGTGACAGTTGGGGAATTAGAAGTAATAAGTTGTTGTGTTTGAGCCCAGGCCCCCGCCCGCCGCCCGCGCCCCTCCCCGCCCGCAGGCCCCCCGGCCGCGCCCGCCGCCCGGGCACCCCCTACCGCCCCCCACCCCCGGCCGGCCCGCGCCCGCCGCCGCCGCCGCCGCCGCCGCATCCCCCGCCGTAATTAGTGCTGCTGCCCTCCATGTGGGCTCGATTAAACCGTGATTTAGCCGAAAGAAATATAATTATGGCTGCAAATAAAATAATCAGCATTGAAGAGCGATTTCCTTAATGAGATGGAGCGGTTGCACGTCACGGAGTAAAGGGGTCTCATTAAGAGGTGGTAATGAGGCTTGGGTGGATGGTGCAGTTACAAAATAGCCCAACTCCTCTGCAGGCCCGGCCCGCCCGCCCGAAGTGGCCGCCGCCGAGCCTTCACGCCGTCGCGCCGTCCCGCCGGTCCCCGAGGGGCACCCGGGCCTGTCCCGCCCGGCCCCCAGGGGGCGCAGCGCCAGCCGCGCGGCCTCCTCCCTCGGGCAGGAGGCGCGGTCGGCACGGGCGGGGCGGACCGGGGGCGACCGCGCCGGGTGTGGGGGCGCCCGGCAATTCCGCGTCCGGAACCGGGTCTGCGCAAACAACTTCGAGGACACCGGCCGACGGAGGAGTGGGTCGGAGCGAGAAGCCTCTGACCCGGGCGGGTGCTGAGGGGCAGGCCAGGGGATCTCTGGGCGCAGGTGGAAGCCCTCTCCCGGGGATGTGAGTTCGACGGGGAAAGAGCGAGTCACAACAAACAGGTGCTCAGACGCAGGAGCACAGCATGGCGGGAGGCGTCAGCGCGCGGCAAACGCTGTGTCTTCAGCCCGGCTTAGAGCCGGGGCACGGAAGGGCCCTGGGGGTTCTCATTCTCTCCACGTCATTTCCCAAGCTTTATGAAAGTACTGATGAGGCAACAACACTGTTTTCACCACCTCATAGGAAAAAAGCCTTCAGTAGATTATTCCGAAGGTTTCCTAAATGGGTAGCTCTGACCTTTCAGGTTTATTAGGTTGAGGACAGCCTATGAATTCCTTCTTTACAGCAAGGTGTGTACGTACGCATGCACGTTGCCAATATCCAGATGTGGTGATACCTCTGTCTTTATTTCGAATTAGATTGTTAACCCTCTCCTTGATTCAGTTTTATCATTTGGAACCATTCTGAATTGGACAAGGAAGCACGCGTTATCCGTACAACGTGACAATGTGGTAGCTGACACACTTTCCCTTATTCATCCAACCAATATTTACTGAGCATCTACTATGTGCTAGGCATTGAGTTCGGCCCTGGTGAGCGAGAGACGAACGGACAGGCAGATCCTTGGCCTAGTGGAGCTTACAGTTCAGCATGCCTGCATTAACTTATTTAGCCATTGGTGGCCTGTGGCCACTACGCATTGCACCCTTTGGGAAGCAGAGAAAAGCCTGGGAAGTAGGTCAGTCTATTTTATGTCCACCTTCCCCACCCAGGAAGCTGGGATCCTAAGGAAGAAAATAATTTGATAAACCAAGTTTCTTTGCTGTTAGGAGCTAATGTAATATCCTCTATAGAATGTTCCCATTTTAAAACAGGAATTCAAGGAGAGGCAAGTTGGCGAGATGAACGATTTCCGTATCTTTCTGATGGCAGCAGGAGGCTTGGGAGAGGACAGTTTGGAGGTAAATCACTACTATCCCAAATTACTAATCCCTAATCAACATCACTTGTTCTGGTGGAAACTCTTGCGCTTAAAAGAGTTTTTTCCCTTGGGGAGTCACAGATTCCCTTTGAGAATCTGATGAAAGCTGTGACCCTCCTCCCACAAAAATACATGTATTTGCAAACAACTTCAGGGGGTTCGGGCCCCCCACAAGCCCTAGTTTATGAAAGAGTAGTATCTAGATGAGCCTTTAATGTTTGTGATTAAGACTTTCAGAGAAGAAATAATGTAAATCTCCAGAGGAGTTCTATCAATAAATCTGCATCTAGGGAAGAGGTAAGTCAAAAATCAAAAATAAATTGTCAACCAGTAAGTTCCAAGAAAACAACTGGTGAGAAGATGCATGCAGTCTAACAAATTTGGTTTTTTGGTTTTTGTTTTGTTTTGTTTTAAAGGTTTCTCTTTTTTTAAAGATTTTGTTATTTATTTGAGAGAGAGAGAGAGAGAGCACAAGGGGAAGGGAGGGAAGGAGGGAGAAGCACACTCCCCACTAAGCAGGGAGCCCAACGTGGGGCTTGATCCCAGGACCCAGGGATCATGACCTGAGCTGAAGGCAGGCACTAAACTGACTGAGCCACCCAGGTGCTTCCCAGTCTAACAAATTTGTAACAAATTCCTATCTTCCATCTGACCCAAATATGGTTGATATTAATCCAAATCTCTATAAAATTGTCCCATATTGCAGATTCTTGCCAGGAAACCTACTTCATTGGTGGGCAGCTCTTGCCCAGATGCAGGCCTGGGCAGGGACACTCTGGCTGGGGAGGGCAGCGGCGTCACCCCATGGTGCGTCATAAATACTCAGACCTGGCCCTGGATGGAGATGCAAGTGACTGATTAATATCACACACTGGGATGACAGGGGGTGAAGAGTGATTAAGTCTGCTTAAGCCCACTAAATCCCCAAAATCCAGAGCTTAAGCTAATTCACTTCTTCACCCCCCCAAAGGAATTGTTCACATTACGGACTGAGACCAAGCCGTAGAGCTGCCTTCCTTCCCCTCCCAAGCTTTCCCAAAATGCTAACATACAGAGCCAGAGAGTCTTTTGAGGCAGAAGCTAGTTCTTCCCTGGTTGTTTCAGAGCAAGGGTTTATTCTCCTCCTCTCCGTTAATTTTCAAGAGGTTCCCACATCACCCATCAGGAGGGATACTGACTTTTCCATATACATTTTCCTGGCATAATCTTTTTTTTTTTTTACTTCCCATGAAGGGACAGCAATAGGGAGGGGAGTATGTATTAGTTAGGATACATATTAGGCTTCTATGACAGAGACCCCAAATTAAAGTAACTTCTAAAACATGGAATTTTATTCTGACATTCCAAGGCTCACATTCCAAGACTGATACAGAAGCTCCAAAAGGTTAGGAACCCAGGCTTCTTTATTGTTGTTCTGCCTTTCTAACATTTGGCTTCCATCTTGTGGTCTGAGAAGGCTGCTCCAGTTCCTGCCATCACCTGTGTACTTTAGGCAGCTGGAAAGGGAGATGATGAGGAAAACTCACCATCAGAGCCCTGGTCTCTTTTAAGGGCAAGGCTCAAAAATCCATCTGTTACTTTTTTTCACAGGGCAGTGACCAAAACTTGTTATATGGCCATACCTACTTCAGCGCAGACTGAGAACTGTAGTGTTTGTCTGAACTAGTTAAAACACAAAGGACTCTCCATGGCTTCCCTGCTTTAGATGCGGCAAAACTGCTATTTTCAACATGGCCCTCACCAATGACTTCCTCACATTTGTACTGCAAGATTGGTGTGTGTTGGGGGAGAGGAGAAGGGAAGTGGAAACACAGAAGCCAGTTAGGAGCCTAATGCAATAACCCAAGGGAGAAATGTGTTTGCCTGGATGAGAATGAGAGCAGTGGAAGCAGTGATAAGTGATTGGAATCTAGAAATATTTCTTGGGGAGAGCCTAGAATTTGCTTCTAGACATAGGGATGAGAGAGAAGAGTCAAGGACAATGCTATTCATTGCTCATCTATTCACTGACAGTTCATTCACTCATTCATCTGCCAAATTGTTATTGAGCATTGGCTAAGAGCCAAGCATTGGGCTGAGACTTGTGGATATAATGGGTATATCATGCCTTTAGAGCTGATGAAGAAAGATAGCAGAGAAACAAATACAAACATGAGTGTGTATAATAACAATAATAAATAATAATAATAATAATAATAACAATAAAAACAAGTACTAGAAGCCATGAGATAATATCAGAGGAGAAACCAACTTGGTCTTGGAGTCTGGGAAGTGATATGTACCTGAAGGGTACATAGGAACTGGCCAGGAGATTGGGGTGAGATGGGGACAGAAGAGGAAGAGTGTTCCTGCAAAGGAATCCTCTTCAAGTCTTCATTTCTTCCATGGCTTCATGTTGTCTACTTGGGTTAGAACCTGAAAGCTGGAGCTATGAAGTCTGGAAACTTGAACTTAGTTCATGCTCTCTTTAAAGAGAAGCTCCTGTTTGATGTTCAATTCAAGTTAATTTAATTCAATAAACATTTGTAGGTTCCAGTCTGGATTACCAGCCTGAAGACAATAGTACCATTTAACTGAAAGCAGAGAATAAAACTGAAGTTACTGAATTTGAGGAAATGTGGAGGCATTCTGGATGAGGTCAGACTAAAACTCAGAGTATTTCATCCTAGAAAGACACGTGCTGAGGCATCAGTGATGTGATCAAAATCTATACAATTCAGGACAGTTACAAGAAAGTGAACGTGAATTAGGAGACGACCCACAATGTTGAAGGCAAATAAAAGGAAAGTTCTTTATACAGGGGAAACCAAACTTGTGAAAATCATTCCCTCTGAGAGGCGGTAAAAGTACTGTGTTTGTTGGGATGAGAATTCACCAGCTACTAGAGTGTCCCCCTTGTCCATGTTGTTCAGGATGGCTCACATTCTAGCCAGAAGGAAAGAAGAAGGGGGAAGAGGAGGGGATCCTTCTTGCTTTAAAAAGAACAAGCCAGAAGTTGTACACATCCCTTCCACCCAATCCCATTGACTAGAACTTGGTCATAGCTAGGGATGCCTGGGTGGCTCAGCTGGTTAAGCATCTGCCTTTGGCTCACGTCATGATCCCAGGGCCTTGGGATCGAGTCCCGCATCAGGCTTCTTGCTCAGTGGGGAGCCTGCTTCTCCCTCTGCCTGCCACTCCCCCTGCTTGTGCGCCCTCTCTCTCTCTGACTCTGGCAAATAAATAATAAAATCTTTTTTAAAAAACCACAGCTAGCTCTAAGGAAGGATGGGAACCAGTATCTTTGTACTGGGTGCTCATGTTGCAGGTGATGGCAGGGGGTTCTGTTACTGAGAGAGCGAACAGGCACTGGGAGCCTTGCACAGTTTTGTTGCACTAAGGGGTTCCTTTTCTTACTCGGAAAGAACTTCCAAAGTTGGCTCTGGAAAGAAAATTTTTAGGAGTGTGTGTGGAGCGGGAGGGGTTGAACCACAAGTTTTGCCTACTTCTTTGAGTTCTCTCACTTGAGTTTCTGCTGTCCCCCAGGTGTGTTGTTCCCTTAAATGTTCTGGCTCATGCAAAGATTGAACCGTTTCCCTGTATTTCCTTAGCCGAGACTGAATGGAGCTTTCAAAGAGCTGACTATCAATGTCAAGAGAACAAAGAAGAAATAAACACAGAAAATATAAGAAACTCGTAAAATCCCCAGGTTAAAAAGTCCAAGATATCTATCAACTCTTCCTCACTCTGTCCCAGAGGTTTAGTCCAACGACAGCCCGTTGACCACAGTCCTCATTTGTTGGTCCCCAGCTTGTTTCTGCACAAAGAATGCTGGTTTTAACCTTAATTATTCAAAAACTACCTATGGTGTCACCCTATGTTTGAGCAATAAGGTATTCCCTGCCTTGGTCCCTGGCTGTAGATGGCCCCATTTGGACCAGCTGCAGGCCCCTCTGAACCTGTTCAGCCCCCTCTGCACCCCCTTGGAGCTTCAGAATTCCTTGCCCAACATCCTGCTCCTGCTTCTAGGACTTGGGTGGGCTTCTTCCCATGTCAGTCCCTCTACGGTATACAGATCTCTAGGCCTGAGGGGCAGCTGTTTGTGTTGGGATATTGTTGGAGCTTGGACAGGAAGGCTAGGCTGACCACCTGTGCATGGGAAGCCTGCTTGCTTCACTGGATGCAGCTGGTAGGTGAGAAGAGAAAAGGGGACAAGTCCAGAGCCTGGGGGCTAGGACTCCAAAAATTATACATCTCATTTTGAACTTCCAGGTTGTTATGAAGACATACTTGTCAAGATAAGAGAATGAGCATATGTCATATAGCCCCTTGTTAGCTTGCTTTATAATTTTTAAATCTTTAGACATATAGTATTTGATCTTTTAATTGCCCTTGCTCCAGGTTCTGCAAATGTTAGGGGTAGGCCTGGCTGTCTTGGCCCATATCTTGTCATCTTTAAAGTCACAGTGTGTGCGGTTCCTTCCCTGCAGCTCATACGTCTATTTGCCAACCTGTGACAAGTCAGGGTAGGAAGGAAGGCTGTCCTCTCTCAGATGGAAGGCCACCACCAAGATGCAAACACACTAGCCTCTTGTCCTCAGCTATACCATCCTCATTGCCACCTCGGAACCATGATATGTTGTTGTTTGTCCCTTCCTCCCAAAACACACTTCTCTGGACCTTCACCTGGTTAGCTCTGTCTTTCTTCAGGTCTTTGCTCAAATGTTATCTCTGTACAGAGGCCTCCCCTGTAACCCCTTCCCAAATCTAAAAATAGTCCCCCCAAAGAGTCCAATATATCCATCATTCTTTATCCTTTATCCCTTACCCTGCTTTATTTTTTCAGCATAGCACTAACCACCACCTGAAAGGGTGCTACATGCTTGTTTTTGCCTCTTTATCTGAGACAACCAGCCCGGCTGGTTGTCTTCCTCACCTTAGTTTCGTTTTGGCGTGCCTGGGTGGCTCTCGATTAAGCATCTGCCTTCGGCTCAGGTCATGATCCTATGGTCCTAGAATCAAGTTCCAAATCTCATTGGGCTTCCTATTCAGTGGGGAGCCTGCAGCTCCCCCTGCTTGTGCTCTCTCTCTCTCTGTCAAATAAATAAATAAAATCTTAAAAAAAAAAAGTTTCTGTTCAGTGAATTAAAGAAAGAATGACTGAATGAATGGAGTAGTTGTTCAATAGCAGTTGGGAATCAGATACTCCAATTCAAATTACACTTATTAAGCAATCTGAATTCTGAAGGAGAGGTCATCACTACTGGATTAGGGCGGGGCTAACCTGGTCAGCTTTGTGCAGAGCAAT
Organism: Ursus arctos; assembly: GCF_023065955.2. NCBI lineage: Eukaryota > Metazoa > Chordata > Mammalia > Carnivora > Ursidae > Ursus > Ursus arctos. The sequence goes on from NW_026623067.1 coordinate 61,521,777, forward strand.
GCAGAAGGAGACTGATGGTGAAGAGTCAAGATGGCCCTGTTGCCACCAAGTCCAGTGTAGCTTCTATAAAGGAAGTCGGTTTTCCCTCTCCAACTCTGTGCTCAAACCAGTGCAGAGACGGCCATGTGCAGAGGACGGACTGAAATTTGAGGTAGACATAATAGAGGATGCCAACATGAAGGGTCTGCCATCAGAACCAGGAATCCTTAGGGATTAATGTCTAACATGTCTATTTTTAATGATGAGAAACTGAGGCCCAGAGGAGCCAAGGGCTCATAATAGCTAGTGGAGAATTAGGGCTGGAGTTCAGGTCTCCCAACCCCTAGGTCTCTTTCCACTCTCCTGGATTAACCCTGATTAGTTTCATAGAAACCTCCAGAATCTGGATGAAATTTCCATCACATGCTAATTAAGTGTAGCAATGCTTATTAAAAGAAACCCTACTGATAATCTGTAAAATGGGGATAATCAGTATGTACCTCACGAGGTTGAGCCTTAAAGGGCTTGGTGTAGAACACATAAACATAGTAAGTGCTAGTTCACTGATAATGATGACTCTGTTCGTGATTTACCCATCCATTCATGTATAAATCTCCCATATTCTTGCTGAGAAGTTGTATTATTGACCACGGTGATTCTAGAAACAAGAGGATTGGCCCCTGGCTCCCCATTCTAATCCAGGGTGGAGATGGGGGGTGCTTATGAGGGTTAAAGTTCTAACCAGGCCTCATACTGGTGGCTCCTGAAGCAGCCCCCACAGATCTGTAAGTGTTCAAGCAGCAGGAGCAACCTGCTGTCCCAGGCGGGTGCCCCCAAACTTCTGCAGCAATACTTGGCAAGAAGCCACTGCTCCTCAGGGGGCAGGGACGTGCCACGGTGGCAGCCCTTTGAGATTCTCACAGTCCTGTTTTCAATTTGGGCCCTGTAGCTAAAGAGGTAAATTAAGAATATTGATCAGCTCATCAGCTCACCATTAGGTTGTTCTTTTTCCCCTTCTGAAATTTGGTTTAGTGCTTGTGGTAGATGAAGGAAAGGCTGCCTCACATAGTGACAGCACACAGGCTCTCACGCCACTTCCAGGGTACCCTATTGTCACTTGCGGTTGGGAGCTCTTGATTCTAACATTTTGTTGTCCTTATTCTTTCTCACCTGTTCATGGCCACCAAATTTTACTCCTTCTCATGAGGGGATGGTACAAAGTGGGCCAACCTGCAACAGTCAGAAGTTGCCATGAAAGGGCATCCCACCAACAGTAGTTGGGCTGAGCTGTCAAAGAGCTCCAAGTTCTCTGTCTTCCTGGGGAACCAGAGGATCTGGAGAAAGAAAAGTTGTTCATCTCGAGAAAATATTGGAAGCCCAGCTTTAGAAGAAAAAAGGAGGGTGGTAATGGAATAATGGAGTAACAAGCACCAAACCTATTTAGGCCAAGTCTTGCCTGCTCCCTTTGTTTCCAGAATTCTGAGTCCAGGTGTCATAAAATCAAAAAACTGTAATTGTTCATTGCCTTCCAGAAATAAATACACCCACACAATAATATTCCTCCTTTCCCTAGCCTATAAGTGCCATTTCCCTATCTACCTACCTCCCTTTGGTGTACTCCACACCAGCCATCTTGGCCTCGTGAACATTCATAAAAACAAATCTTTCCCCTAATTGGAGGCTTTCACACCTGCTCTTCCCTTTCCCCTGAAGGCTCCTCTGCCATTCTTCGCACATTTAGTTTCTCAGTTTCAGATCTCAGTGTAAATCTCATCTCCTAGGCAAGGGGCTCTTAGCTCTCTAAGTATAGGCCGTTTCCTCTCTGTGGTTGCTGTTCAACCCAGCACTCCGTTGATGCCTCCCCGACCCTCTCCCAGGGCTATTATTGAGTTTATTAAGTGCATGCTTATTTATTGTGTGGCTCTCCCATGACACAGTGAACTTCCTGAGGGCAGGGCCATGTCTGTTTTGTGTCCAGAATACAATATGTGCTCACTAAATATTCTCCCACTTGCTCAAGTCAATAGAATTGAAGTCATCCTTGAATCAACACTTGTTATTAACCCCATGTCTCATGTGGTGGCAAACCTTCTTGGCTCTACTTTCAAAATATATCCCCAAATCTGCCCATTTCTCACCATCTTCCCTCACTGCCACAGGTCCAAGCCACCACCATCTGACACCCTAAAGACCTCCTCCTTCTGCCCTTGCCTCCTGTCAGGCTACTCTCTGCACAGAGATTGGAATGGAAGGCCCATTACGTAACTCTTCTGCATAAAACCTTTAATGTCTTCCTATCAGGCACGATCAACTCAAAATCCTTCTCCATGACTTACAAGGCCTGTGGGACTAGGCCCCTGGTCAGGCCTTTGCATTAACTTTTCCTTCTCCCAGAAATGCTTTCTTTTCCCCAAGCTTCCTATAGCTCCCACCCTCACTTCATTTATCTCTTTATCAAATGCCACCCTAGCAGAAAGCCCTTCCCCAAAGAGCCTGTCTCATACCTGGATTCTTCTTCACAGACATTTTCATTTTATTGGTCTTTGATGCAGCCTGGGCATCTGGATTGTTTTTTCCTCAATTCCCCAGGAGATTCTTTTTTTTTTTTTTTTTTTTTAAAGAATGTCATATTGGGTTCTTTTTTGAAATTAAATTTATTTATTTGTCAGGAGGTGGGGCACAAGCAGAGGGAGCAGCAGGCAGAGGGAGAAGCAGGCTCCCTGCTCAGCGGGGAGCCTGATGCAGGACTTGATCCCAGGACACTGGAATCATGACCTGAGCCAATAGAAGACTCTTAACTGACTGAGCCACCCAGGCATCCCTCCCCAGGAGATTCTCATATGCATCAATGTTCGAGCACCTTTATTTTAGTTGATATTTGTTATGATTCTAACTGATTGTATCAAAGTTTTAAGTTGCTTGATTATTATGCTATTATCTGAAGCATACCAATGAGGGAGCTGAGGCATATAGAAAGTGAAGTGGAACTTGGATTATGTTTACAGAGAACAAAAAGGTGAAATTTTAGAAGCTACATAGGAATTTAATCATAGACTTCAGGTTCTAACACTTATAACACAACAATTCATCTCATGGAGGGGGGAGGATTCCTTATCAAATGATTCAAAGCCCCAGATTATTAAGGACTTACAGAAAGTTCATGTCACAGTGATCTATATTGCGAAGCATATTAAGAGGAAAATTGGCATGTGCTATTATTACGAGATACTCCCAGGACAACCCTGTACAGTTAGACCAAGATCATCTAATGCTGTGACAATTTTTCCTTCTTAGGAGAAGCAGATGAGACTAAAGAGGGTGATGATTTATCTATTGTTCTTTGGCAAGATGTTGCCAAGGTCCCTGGGATTCTCTCCCAAAGATAGCCTGTATTAACAAACCTCTTGTCTTGACGCTACTTTGTTTAGAACCCCTGCTTGATTGATCTCTCTCCCAATATATTTCCTCCATACATAAATCAGGGGGAAATTTCCATTTGTAACTCAGGTAAAGGGAAGGAAATTTGTAATCGAATGTGGCCATGAGGCCACAATTCCCACACTAGGGAAGGCAAGAAATCAGATCTCTCTTCCCTCACCATTGGAACAGCCTCCTGCTTGTCACCCAGGGGCTGGGCCAAGCTCTGCAGTCCAGTACTGTTTATACTGAAGAGTAGATAATGCAGGATGTCGCTTGACATTGCGAATTACAAGTTAAGGGAACGAGAAACCCATTGACCATCATCTTGCTTTTAAATCCTGCAGCCATCTCCTAGTGATCCGAAGAACCCGAGTGCTGTCTGGCCCAGAGAGAGGAGTCACTGCTCATCATGACAGGCTCTAAAACAACTCTGGGCTTTGAGTGGCACCTAGCACTCCACAGGCACTTAATAAATATTCACTAATAACATTAGGCCACTCAGCACCAAGCAGGAAGATAAGGCCATTTTTTTGGTTTGTTTTATACTTGAGTAATTGATAAAAAAAATAATTGCAAAGCTTTAAATGTTTAGCAGTGATTAGCTAAAACCATCACCTCCAAGCCCTTCCCACTTTGATAAACTCATTCCCATGAAAATACTCAGAACCTGAGGAACAGCAGGGAAAGAAGCCAATAAAAGCAGCTCAAAGAGTTTTACATGATCTCCATAAGCTATCTAATCTAGCCATTTTGAATGATCTATGTAAATTAATTACACTTTTTAATTAGGTGGTCTTTTAGCTTGCATATTGAAGTTTACCACTAATTACAGCAAGGCAGGAGGTCACTTGATTGGTATGGGAAACAAGAGGCCTTTATTTCATTGAACTGAAACACTGAACAGTTAATGCTTAGGAAAAAAAAACTGTAAAATTTATGTCAGTTCTCAAAATTCAAACTGCGCAGCTCTTGTTCATTTTTTCTTTTGACTCAAATCTCCTCTATAGCTCACTGGGGGTTTTCCTTTATCAATATCAGAATGACTTCTAAACACCCACTGACTCAAAACTATTATAATAGAGCAGCTAGGAAGCCTGAATTTTGAGTCCCTAATGCTACAGGGAGAAAAACCCACCCTTTTGATATTAGTCACATTAAATGCCGTTTAATTACAAGTGCAGCTGTTTCCAGATGTGACTTTATTTTGTTTCTGCCAGCCAGCCAGTCTTCGATTTTCATTAACTCATCGTTTAAACAATAACAACAAAAGCACACAAAACCTAGTGCTATACTTTATGCCAAGCAAAACAAAGTATTCTTTAAATAAAGAAATATAATGGTCATTGTAGTGAACAGAATACATTTAATATATTTAAAATATTCCTGAATGACATTTTATGGTTCTTTCCCTCATTTAGTCTTTTTTTTTTTTAAAGATTTTATTTATTTATTTGACAGAGATAGAGACAGCCAGCGAGAGAGGGAACACAAGCAGGGGGAGTGGGAGAGGAAGAAACAGGCTCACAGCGGAGGAGCCTGATGTGGGGCTCGATCCCATAACGCTGGGATCATGCCCTGAGCCGAAGGCAGACGCTTGATCATGCCCTGAGCCGAAGGCAGACGCTTAACCGCTGTGCCACCCAGGCGCCCCTCCCTCATTTAGTCTTGCATCTTGCAGCAGGACCCCCAATTTCCATTCTTTTCCCACATTTTAGTGACCCATGCTGTCCAATAGTGGGTGGGGAATTATACAAGAAGCATTTGCTGATTTAATGCAATCCTTAGAAAAATCAGGATTGCTGGGGCACCTGGGTGGCTCAGGTCATGATCCCAGGGTCCTGGGATCGAGCCTGCGTGAGGCTCCCTGCTCAGCAGGGAGTCTGCTTCTCCCTCTGCCTCTGCACCCCCCTGCCCCCCACCCCCAGCTCGGTGTTCGCCATCTCTCTCTCTCTCTCAAATAAATAAATCAGTCTTTAAAGAAAAGAAAAGAAAAATCAGGATTGCTAATTAAAAAACACAACATGAATAAAAGTCTTGACCCAGAGGATGTCTCCTACCTGCCACTCAGAGGGGTCCTCCTTTTCATGCTGGCACACCTACAACACAATACTGGGAGTTCAGTTAATCTGCTGGTCAAGTTTCCTCCTGCGCTAAGCGCCATGCTTTTGTGGGATGGCCTGCCCACCTCCCCAAAGGGCAAGGGTGTATTTCTGGTGTCATTCTGGTCTCCTCAACCAGCTTTCTATTTTCAAATCACTTTCAACAGGGCAATTTAAGAGGAGGAGCGCCAGCGGGGGGCATCAGGAGGCTTGGGATCCAGGCCCCATTCTCAGAGAACTGGATGACTGCAGTCAGACCCTTCACTTCCCTGGTGGCCTCTACTTACCTCATCTGTGAGATGAGGGATTCATTTGCACCGGGTGCTCTTGAGTTCTGTCCACTTCTACTCACTTTCAAGGCTGCCTCTGCTGAAGTTTTTATCACATTCAAGTCATCGTGTTTTTACCTGCACAAGTGTAAGCTCTTAGACGGAAGGAATCGGGGGCACCTGGGTGACTCAGTCATTAAGGATCTACCTTTGGCTCAGGTCATGATCCCAGGCTCCTGGGATTGAGCCCTGCGTCGGGCTCCCTTGCTCAGGGGGGATCCTGCTTCTTCTGCCTGCTGCTCCCCTGGTCATGCTTGCTCTCTCTCTCTCTCTCTGTCAAATAAATAAATAAAACCTTAAAAAAAAAAAAAAGGAAGGAAGCGTATTTTATTCTCTTTTCTGACCCCCAGCACCTACAGACTGAACACTGTAAAAGTACAATAAATATTTGTTGAATTAATGGGACTGAACATCAGGACAATGATGGAAAGTGTTTTTCGTAGCAGAAGCAGCAAACTTTTTTTTTTTAAATGTTTTTTATTATATTATGTTAGTCACCATACAGTACATCCTTGGTTTTTGATGTAAAGTTCCATGTTTCATTAGTTGCGTATAACACCCAGCGCACCATGCAATACGTGCCCTCCTTACTACCCATCACCAGCCTATCCCATTCCCCCACTCCCCTCCCCTCTGAAGCCCTCAGTTTGTTTCTCAGAGTCCATAGTCTCTCATGCTTCATTCCCCCTTCTGATTACCCCCTTTCTTTATCCCTTTCTTCCCCTACCGATCTTCCTAGTTCTTATGTTCCATAGATGAGAGAAATCATATGATAATTGTCTTTCTCTGCTTGACTTATTTCACTTAGCATTATCTCCTCCAGTGCCGTCCATGTTGCAGCAAATGTTGAGAACTCATTCTTTCTGATAGCTGAGTAATATTCCATTGTATATATGGACTACAGCTTCTTAATCCAGTCATCTGTTGAAGGGCATCTCGGTTCCTTCCACGATTTAGCTATTGTGGACAATGCTGCTATGAACATTGAACATTGGGGTGCATATGGCCCTTCTCTTCACTACGTCTGTATCTTTGGGGTAAATACCCAGTAGTGCAATGGCTGGATCATAGGGTAGCTCAATTTTTAACTTTTTAAGGGACCTCCACACTGTTTTCCAGAGTGGCTGTACCAACTTGCATTCCCACCAACAATGTAGGAGGGATCCCCTTTCTCCACATCCTCTCCAACATTTGTTGTTTCTTGCCTTATCAATTTTTGCCATTCTAACTGGCGTAAGGTGGTATCTTAGTGTGGTTTTGATTTGAATTTCCCTGATGGCTAATGATTTTGAACATTTTTTCATGTGTCTGTTAGCCATTCGTATGTCATCATTGGAAAAGTGTCTGTTCATATCTTCTGCCCATTTTATGATTTATTTGTATCTCACGTATTGAGTTTGATCAGTTCTTTGTAGATCTTGGATACCAGTCTTTTATCTGTAGTATCATTTGCAAATATCTTCTCCCATTCCGTGGGCTGCCTCTTAGTTTTTTGTTTTTTTTTAAAGATTTTATTTATTTATTTATTCGACAGAGAGAGACAGCCAGCGAGAGAGGGAACACAAGCAGGGGGAGTGGGAGAGGAAGAAGCAGGCTCATAGCGGAGGAGCCTGATGTGTGGCTCGATCCCATAACGCTGGGATCACGCCCTGAGCTGAAGGCAGACGCTTAACCGCTGTGCCACCCAGGCGTCCCTGCCTCTTAGTTTTTTTGACTATTTCCTTGGCTGTGCAGAAAGAAGCAGCAAACTTTTTTTTTTGAGCACATACTATAAGCTAGGCGTTGTGCTAAATACTTTATATAATTTGTCTCATTTAGTTGAGGGAGACAAGCTCATAGCTTATATTTCCTTTTTCCTTCTGTGGCAGACACTATGAAACAATCCATTCACAGAGGGATTCATCCTTACCAGGATAACCTCAATTTTGCTTGAGGCTGCAACGTAAATGATAGAAAGTTACCTCCCGCAGATATCCCTGATTCTGGGGGCAAACTGTTTGGCTCAGTTTTGACCAGTGAGATATAAGAAGAAATCTACTGGGCAGGACTTCCAGGAAAGTTATTCTCTCTCAGATAAAAAGGGAGAAATAGCAGCTGGAATTTGGCTTTGATCATTCCACCTGCTCTTACTTCCTGCCTGGGACAGATCTTGTTAACATGTGAACAAAAGCAACAGTATAAAGGCTGGCAGAGCAAAAAATCACATGGAGCCTGGATCCTTGTTGCCTTCCTTGAGCGGCTGCCTCAGCCCTACACTATACCTCCAGACTTCCATTTAGGTGAGAAAGCTGAATCTCCTAAGCTATGCTACCTTACCCACACTCCATCCATGATGATACTACCAGTACTGTTTTCCCAAACATGGAACATTCCCGACCTTTGTTTTTCTAAGTTCTGACCTACTCATATGCCTTCTCCCGAAAGTCATACTTCAACTCATACTCCTGACTCATTGCCTGCTTCTTCATGACTTTCTAGCTTTGTAGCTCAACCTTTGTTTGACCACTTCCGTATTAGCTATATTTTCTCATTTTCTGTACTTTTGATCTTCTGGTATCTGGAGCCTCCCTGACTAGGAGAGAGTCTGACCCTCCAAGGGTTTAGCCAATTCTTAGACGCAGCGAACAACTTATCAGGAACAGTACCTTTCAAATGCAAACTAACCAACCCAGAGCACGTACTCTGAACCACCACCTGTATCCTGTTTTTCCACTCCACGAGGCAATATTCCTCGGCCCTAATCATCCCAGGCCCAGGTAATGGACAACTAAGGAGTTGTCCTTAGGGTATTCAGCTGTCAGTTATTCAACTGAGCCAGTTATCAATTATTCAAACTATCAACTCTCCAATCCGAAGTCTGCTCAGCAGCTTGTTACCTTGCCCATTCCCTCCTGCAAAAACTGCAATGAAGTCTTTTGCCCATGCTTTCCTCACACTTCTGCCTCCTGACTCACCCTGGTGCTTCCCTATATAGTCCTACATTACACCAGGTGGGACACCATGTCCCTTCTTGGAAATTTTAAGTAAGAAACTATCTTTTTAAAAGTGACGATTGTCTCCTGATCTGTTGACCTCACCAGACCCGAAGATTTTACTTATTTATTTAAAAGAGAGAGAGAGGGAGCATGAGCAGGGGGGAGGGGCAGAGTTAGAGGGAGAAGTAGACTCTCCACTGAGCAGGGAGCCCCATGCAGGGCTCGATCCCAAGATCCTGGGATCATGACCAGAGCTGAAGGCAGATGCGTAACTGACTGAACCACCTAGGTGCCCCTCCAAGGTACACTTTATTTTATTTTTTAATTTTTTAATTTTTATTTTTTATTAATATTTTTTATTATATTATGTTAGTCACCATACAGTACATCCCTAGTTTTTGATGTAAAGTTCCATGATTCATTAGTTGCGTATAATACCCAGTGCACCATGCAATACGTGCCCTCCTTACTACCCATCACCAGTCTATCCCATTCCCCCACCCCCCTCCCCTCTGAAGCCCTCAGTTTGTTTCCCAGAGTCCAAGGTACACTTTAAAACAACTTCCAGGAGTGCCTGGCTGGCTCATTTGCTAGAGCATGTGACTCTTGATCTTGGGGTTGTAAGTTCAAGCCCCATGTTGGGTGTTGAGATTACTTAAGAGTAAAATCTTTAAAATGAAATAAAATAAATAACTTCCAGTAGTTTTACCCTACCTACCTTTTTCATCCTTCCACACCTTGTGCCAAGACTTACGCGGGTAGGACAGGAAAGAGGTACTGGTGTTATTGTACTTGCTATTCTCATTCTATCTTCAATACTACACTTGGTCACTGTTGTTGATCATGGATTATAAGCTCTTCAACTAGGAGTTAATTATTGCCTCTCTTGATGGATTTAAATTTTTTCCTTTGTAAAAGGTCTCCACAATGTTAGATGCCTAGTGACGATATGATATACATTAGTAAACAGTGCAAACTGCTGGAGAAACTGGGCACATGGATTCTTAGAATGTTAAAGGTAAGTAGGGCCTTTAGAAGTCATCTAGAGACTGTTAGAGACTCTAACTCAGATCTCCTGTAGCTCAGAGAGGTAAAGTGATTTTACCTAGGCACACAGGGAGCCAATAACTTTCAAAACTATGGACAATTTACACGAGTGACTTCCTTCTCTGTCAAGCACTTCGCATATACAAAATCACATGTAGACGCTAAGAAGAAGGTGGTGGCAGGTAGACTCAAAGATAAAGTAGGCTTGGATCCTGCCCTCTATCAAAGGAGAAAATAAAAAGCAGTAAATAACTTAAGCTTAGGGTAGAAATAGCAGTTCAGGTAGAGATGAGGAAATGTGTTGATCTCCTCTATTTACTAAAACCCTTCTGAGAAAATACTACATAATTCAAAATGAATTAGCCCACAAGGACAACCTGAACAGGACGGGAATAACAGTAGATAAAAGATTTAAACACAGCTTTCTTTTTTCTTTTCTTTTTTAAAAGTAGGTGCCACTCCCAACATGGGGCTTGGATTTACAACCCTGAGATTTAGAGTCATGTGCTCTACCAACTGAGCTACCCAGGTGCCCCTACACATAGCTTCTAAAAATGAAAAGCAGCAAGACGATGGTAACTGACTTACTAGAAGAGAGAAAGTTAAACCACGTTAAGTATTCACAAAGGGCACCAAAAAGAAGTGAGGCCCTTGGGCCCTATAGTGTAATGGAGAAATTGAAGTTTGGATGAACCACATCCTCTCTCCCTTTCCAACCTATGGTCAGGTGACTACCTCTACTTTCTTAAGTAACAGAAGGTTTATTCTCTAGTGATATTGAACCTGAGAAGATCTGGATTTGGAAACTTGTCAGAGAGGCCAGGGATGAGTAGGCACTGAAAATAGTGGAATTAACTGAAAAGTGAACACTTAGCTTCCAACATCTCTCTCCCTTCCCCCAGCTACTATTTACCAAGACAGAAGCCTGGAAGATTCTTCTCTGGAGAAATAAAAAAGTACCAGAGGAAAAGCCTCCACAAACTAACATTTGCTGGTGGGGGTGGTGACTTTCTCTCTAAGAAAGTCCAGCTTTCCCCATCATCAATCCACAGTAAAGACCACAAGCCAACAAGCCAATGCACGCAGTATGTTTAGGCAAACTTCTTGGTACCTCTTGAATATGAATGGAGACCAAAGAGAATGGAGAAACTTGTAGGAAAATGGAACAGTGAAGATAGCAGAATAAAATGTCAAGAGAGCTAGAATTACAAAATCAGAGATGAGAAACCATTGCATTCATGAAATAAATGAAATATGCTATGTAAAAGAAAGACTAAAAGATTAACAAAATGCTTTTGGAAATTTAAAAAGATGGCAGTTGAAACAAAAAATTCAGGGATGCCTGGGTGGCTCAGTCGGTTAAGCGTCTGCCTTTGGCTCTGGTCGTGATCCCAGAGTCCTGGGATTGAGTCCCGCATCGGGCTCCCTGCTCTGCAGGAAGACTGCCCCTTCCTCAGCCTCTTTCTCTCTGTGTCTCATGAATATATAAATAAAATCTTTAAAAAAAAAATTCAGTAGAAGAATTAGAAGGTGGAATTGATGACATTTCCCAGAAAACAGATTGAATAAAAAGATAGAAAATGTAATAGAGCAGATAATACACACTAAGCAGTACTGTCCAATAGGAATATATTACAAGCCACATTTTTAATTTTGATTTTTTTTAGTAATCACATCAGAAAAGAATAACCAAAATTAATTTTAGTAATATATTCTATCTAACCTAATATATTCAAGATACTGTCATTTCAATATGTAATCAACATAAAAATTATTAATGAAATAGTTTATAATCTTTCTTCATACTGAAGAAGGTAAAAGACCTTCTTCACACTGAGTCTTATGACATACCTCAATTTGGACTGTCCACACTTCAAGTGCTCAAAAGCCACAAGTGACCAGAATCTACCATATTGGAAAGCACAGATACAGAAGATCAGTTCAGAAGACCCAATATCTGAATAATGAGAGTTCCAGGAAGAACAAAAGAGAGGAGGACATAGGATTCTGGCAACAGAGTTCTCAACACAAGACAGAGGCTGAAGGACACCACCAGGAGGACAGGTGTGTGGCAGAGAGCTACCAGTTCCTAGTGGGGCTGGAGGACGGAGGCTCCAGAAGGGAGGGCAAAAGAACAAATGTCGTATGTTTAAAAGTTTGGGAAAACTCATTTGTCATCTGTTTAAACAGACAAGCCAAAGCATCTGGGAAGAGATGGATTTATAAAAATTGTTTATAAAAATTGAACAAAAGTATTGAGGCTATTATTACAAGAAAAATAAATAATTGGGGGGAATCAAACATATAATCAGAGTACATTAATTGGCCCAGGAGAACTAAACCCTCAGCTATCATGGTGGGAAGTCAATAAATTATGCTGGAAATTGGGAAATCAAGAAATAAGCAGTGTATGCTTATGACTTAGAAATATGGAGGTAAACACCAGAAGTGGCAAATGAAACAGTTAAAACTATTTCTGGGGGCGCCTGCGTGGCGCAATCGTTAAGCGTCTGCCTTCGGCTCAGGGCGTGATCCCAGCGTTCTGGGATTACGCCCCACATCAGGCTTCTCCACTAGGAGCCTGCTTCTTCTTCTCCCACTCCCCCTGCCTGTGTTCCGTCTCTTGCTGGCTGTCTCTCTCTCTCTGTCAAATAAATAAAATCTTAAAAAAAAAAAAAACTATTTCTGGGGAGTGGGACTGGGAGGGTGGTGGGAGTTTTCTGAGTCTTATAACCTTTTATATTAGCTGATTTTAAGAATTCTGCCCATGTACTATTAAAACCAAAAAATTAAAAATGTATCTATAAAAGGTAATAATACTAATATAGATAAATGCTAAGAGAGTTAAGAGTGAAATTATAAACCTCCAGAAGGAGGAGAGTAGGGAAAGTTTCTTAGAGGAACTAGGAAGTAAAGAGACTAGTAATGTCTAGTTTCTTTTTCACGCCTAGGGTAGGAAGGTTTTTTATAGATCCCTAGATATCTGTGAATTTGAAAGGAAAGATGGTAAAAATGCTAATTCCTTTGCAGTTATTCTTCCTTTCTGACTACTCAAGTTGTTGTAATGAGCAATCTTGCTTTTCAAATATGGAGCTAGAAAGATCTTAAACATTATCTAACTCTCTAAAGTCATAATCAACTAAGGGGTTGGGCCCAGTCCCAGTCCCAGATCCACTGCACCAGAATCTCCAGGGGTGAGGCTCAATTATCTGTATTGCGAGGTGTTGTGTTGTATTGTATTGTTCTTTCTTTCTTTCTTTCTTTCTTTCTTTCTTTCTTTCTTTCTTTTCTTTCTTTCTTTATGGAGGGTGATAGAGGCTATTTTTAAAAAAAATTTTTAAAGATTTTGTTTATTTGACAGAGAGAACATGAGCAAGGAGGAAGGGCAGAGGGAGAGGGAGAGACTCCCTGCTGAGCAGGGAGCCCAACTTGGGGCTCAATCCCAGGACCCTGGGATCATGACATGAGTCGAAGGCAGACGCTCAATCGACTGAGCCACCCAGGCACCCCTCAATTGTCTGTATTTTAAAAAGCTCCCCAGTGGATTGGGCAATTATCTAGGAGTAATATGATCCCTCTTTAAGAGCCACTCCTTCATTTTGCAGGTCAGGGAAACTGACATATTGAGAACTTAAACCAGTGGTTCTCAAAGCCTGGTTCCTGGATCAGCACTTGCATCAATATCTGGGAACTGGTTAAAAGTTAGAACTTGTGAATTTGCAGACCACATTCCACACCTATTGAATCACAAACTGTTTTAATAAACCCTTTAGGTGACTCTGATACACATTCAAGTTTAAGAACTATAATGGGTGAAACTATCATACCAGGGTAGCAGTTGGTGTAATAGAAAGCTCATCATCCAATCACATCTCGTTTTATAGAGGAGAAATGGAGAACCAGAAAATTTAAATGACTCACCCACCAGGGCAGCATTACTATCTTGGTACCGGAAGGAAGACAGTGTCTACAAGCTGAAAATGCTAAAGCCAGAAGAGGTGAGACAGCCGGAGCCCTAAATCACATCACTGAACTGCTGTTCTGAACTCAAAACCATGTATTCCCAGATTCCAGTTGTGTGGGACCCTTAATCATCTTCATTGTTTAAATCAGCATCGGTCAGGTGTTCTATTACTGAGAGCTGAACACATTCTATGTGATCCAGAGGTCTTCTGAAAACTCTCTGCAGTTTTTCACTCTATCTCCTACCTGAGATGACTTAGGCAGCTGTGGCCTATTATATGAAATTCAAACTGAAAGTTTCTGTTGGTCCCTTCCTCTGGGCTCCAATAAGACCTTCTATGACTCCCATTCTGACATCAATTTTGATGTGTGGGTTCCCCTCTACACACCAGCAAACAATTCTCCAATACCAGCTGGGTGTCCTACAATTTAACTCAGTTCTGACACTATCTACCTGGAGATAGCATCAGATCCCACAGTCAAGGATTCAGTCCTACAAGACTGCCCCCCCACCACAAGCACTTCAGATGCCAGTCGCAAGCCGAGGTTGTCTCTTAATGCCTCTGACAGATCAGAGGTAGATGGGAGGTTCCAATAGCCCCCTCCTTGGATTTGATTAATTTGCTAGAGCAGCTCACAGAACTCAGAGAAACAATTCACTTACTGGATTACTGGGTTATTATAAAAGGGTTTAACTCAGGAACAGTCAGATGGAAGAGATGCCCAGCTTCAGTGGTTCCCCAGGAGAGCCGCTCTCCCCAGTCTACATGGTTTACCAACCAACTGGGGAGCTCTCTAACGCCCCTCCTTTTCAGTTTTTATGGAGGCTTCATTTCACTGGCATGATTGATTAAATCATTGGCTACTGGTGATCGATTCAACCTCCAGCCTCTCTCCCTTCCCCAGAAGTTGGAGGGTGGGACTAAAAGTTCCAATCTTCCAACCCCAGGGTTGATTCTCCTGGCAATCATAAACTCAGCCACTGAATTGACAAAAAAAGCCACTGAACCGACATAAACTCAGATGTGGTTGAAAGTGGTTTGTTCTGAATATCAAGACACCTTTGGGGGCGCCTTTGTAGCTCAGTCGGTTAAGCGTCTGCCTTCGGCTCAGGTCGTGATCTCAGGGTCCTGGAATTGAGCCCCACATCGGACTCCCTGCTCAGTGGGGAGTCTGCTTCTCCCTCTCTCTCTGCTTCTGCCTCTCAAATGAATGAACAAACAAACAAATAAATAAAATCTTAAAAAAAAAAAAGACACGTTCATCACTCTTTTTTCTCCCAAAGAATTCTTCCCCACCCCCAGGGGTAGAATTTGATGATTCATCAGTTACATGTAACACCCAGTGCTCATTTCATCAAGAGCCCTCCTTAATGCCCATCGCCCAGTAACCCCATCTCTCCACCCAACTCCCCTCTGGCAACCCTGTTTGTTCCCTAGAGTTAAGAGTCTCTTATAGTTTGCCTCCCTTGCTGTTTTCATCTTATTTAATTTTTCTTTCCCTTCCCTATGTTCGTCTGTTTTGTTTCTTAAATTCCACATATGAGTAAAATCATATGGTATTTGTCTTTCTCTGACTTAATTTGCTTAGCATAATACACTCTAGTTCTATCCATGTCGTTGCAAATGGCAAGATTTCATTCTTTTGGGTGGCTGAGTAATACTCCATTACACACACACACACACACACACACACACACACACACACACATCTTCTTTATCCATTTATCAGTCGATGGACATCTGGGCTCTATCCGTAGTTTGGCTATTATGGATAGTGCTGCTATAAACATTGGGGTGCATGTGTTCCTTAGAATCACTATGTTTGTATCCTTTGGGTAAACACCTAGTAGTGCAATTGCTGGGTCATAGGGTAGCTCTATTTTTAACTTTTTGAGGAAGCTCCATACTGTTCTCCTCCAGAGTGGCTGTACCAGCTTGCGTTCCCACCAACAGTGCAAGAGTGTTCCCCTTTTTCTGCATTCTCACCAACATGTATTGTTTCCAGAATTGTTAATTTTGGCCATTCTGACTGGTGGGAGGTGGTATCTCATTGTGGGTTTGATATGTGTTTCCCTGACACCTTTATCGCTCTTATCGCTTAGGAAATTCCAAGGGTTTCAGGAACTTTGTGCCAGAAACAGGACAAAGACCAAATACCTATTTCTTATTACAAATCACAGTATCACAATGACCTTTATCTCAGCACTTGGTCCACTGCAATATAAGAATAAGTTATGGGATCATGAGTTTCTTAACTGTGTGTTCCCAGAGCTTAGCACAGTGCCTGACATATAGTAGGTAGTGAATTAATACTTGCGTCATGAATGAAGAACGGGTCTCTGTTCTTGTTACAAATCAGTATGACTACTGCTCCTCTTTTGTCTATAGGCCCAGCTATTTCCTTACCCAAGTGTTTGCTAACTTCCCTGTATATTTATAAACAATGTAATAGTTTCATTTCCATGTAGCCTTTCCACTAACAGAAACATACAGCTTTTCCTCTGAATCATAGTTTTCCTGCCACCTGTGGGTTGAGCATATCTCTGTCTTTGTGGAAGTGGATGTGAAAAGTGGGTATTCAGAAGAGAACTCCCAACTGGGATTAACCTGCAAACTAAACTATGTTCTGCCAGGGGTCTGGAGGGAGTGGAGGGTCTGGAAATAGTTAAAGGGAGTGGAGAGTAAGAGAATCAAGACAGTGGTGTTAGCTGTTCTCCAAGGCTGAGCAAAGTCTATGGTAAGTAGGCTACAGACATCCCAGAGCCAAGCCAAGGCTAAGTTCCAATGACTGGGATCCTTATACTCTAAGTCTTTAAAAAGGAGGTCACCCATCAGAGTACTTAGAGAAGGCTCTGCTTTATGTCTCCTTGGGGATTTCTGATCAGGAAGGGAGACTGTGGTACTGACAGCTTTATCTCAGGGAGGGGGGGCAAACACTAATACGAGCTTCACTCTTCTCCCTGCGAGTCTGCTCAGCTGTGGGTGCTGTCAGCAACCTGCTTGGGGATCTACATTCTTGGGAAGTTGGGGAGTAGGAAAAGCTCACCAAAGTGACTGTTTGGAGCAGGCAAAGACAATGATAGATTACTTTCCTCAATTCTCTCCTGTGTCCACTTTACCTTCGAGACTCAGATAACTCATCCGAAAATCATTTGCCTTTAAAGGAGCAGAAGGGATGTCAAGTGCTGTCTTTCTCCCTGAGATAACCTAACAAATGTCAATTTTCTGCAGTGTCAAATCATCTAGCTCAGCCCGATCACTTTCACGACAAACCCTCATCCCTTTTCCTGGCACACCTGGAACAGGCCCACTGCACAGGAGCTGGCTCCAGTTCTCACAGGCAGACTGCATGGTGCTTCTCGGGGCTTCTGGCTTCTGCAGGTAACCCTGGCCCTGCGGCTCAGCAACACCTTTTCTTCCCTCCGTTCTCCCGGCATTGGGTGGCAGCAGCTTCCTGCAGTTGTTGGTCTCTGGTTGCTTTACCATTTCCTTTTTTTTTTTTTTTTCTCGTTTCCTTCCTTCCACCACCTGTCCACTTTAGCTTTCTCCATAACTCTTCAGTCCAGCAAGCCCATCACTCCACACAGGCCAGTAACATCCTTCTTAGATACATGGCACTAAGAAGTTCTGTCTCAACTGCTGGCCTGCCTTCCTTCCATCCCACCATCGTTCAAGTCTCACTCTCCATCTTGTCCCTGAAGTGTCCCAGGTAGCTCTATTCTTATCATCCAAGTCTTTTATGGATTTTCAGCATCTGAATACCACCTCCATCTACCCACAAGTGTTGCAGAGGCAGAGCCTTGCACGATAGATGCTGAAAAAGGTCAAATGCTTGTTTTCTTTGCCCTGCTTGCCAAAGGGAGGGTATGAGCCTAAACCTTGGCTCCACCAATCAGAAACACGCACCCTAGACTGCGACAGGAACTGGTGGTATACAGCAAGGATGATGATGTAGTGCTTTCTCCGGTGGTAATGGTGGTGGTGGTAGCTAGAGCTCCTAGGACAACCATGGCAGAGAGGGAACTAGCTGTGTGTGGATCCACACTGTTCAAGGGTCAGTTGTGACTCTTTAATCCACTTAAGTCTTGTGTTGTGTGGGATGAGATAGAAATCTATTTTTCTCAATAGGTAACAGACTTTCTGGGCGCTTGGTGGCTCAGTCGCTTAAGTGTGAGCTTTCTACTCAGGTCATTTCATAATCTCAGAGTCCTGGGATTAAGCCCCACATTGCTTCTCCCTCTGCCCCTCCACTCGCACTAATAAGTAAATAAAATCTTTTAAAAAATTTGTAACGGACTTTCCTAATTCCATTTATTTATTATCCATCCTTTACCTCTATCAGGTACGTATGTATCTGTATATACTTGTTTGGGTTTTCTAGTCTACTCCACCAAGTTTAATCTTAGCCAGTTTCACTGTTTTAAATGCAGTTTTAAGTTTCAGTATCCAACTGTACTATCTCCTACATTTATTCTCTCTCTTCCTAATTCCCCATTTTCAAGATTTTCTTGGATAGTCTATTTTTTCCTATATATACAATTTTGATAATTGTGGTATTACATTTATGTATTAATTTGTGAATTTTCATCTTTAAAATATTTTCACTAAGCATATTGTTTCCTATTTCCCTTTACATTCACTGCAATTATCAATTTAAAATTCATTAATCTATTAGTTTCACCTATGTTTTCTTCTACCTTTCGATTTTTTTCTTTCATATTGGTATCTTTGACACAGTTAAAATTTATTTTGGTGTGAGAGGTGAAATAGAGATCCAGCTTTATTCCCCCTCCCCCAATGATTAGCCAGTTATCCCAATATGATTTATTGAATAATCTCTTCCTCCCAAGGGTCTGAAATATCCTTTATCATATACTAAATTCCCATAAATATATATTTGGGTTCACTCCTGAGTTCTATTCTCTTTGATCTTTTATTCTTTTACCATGCATTTAATTACTGCAACTTGACAAAGTTTTAATAGTGAGCAAAACTAGTTTTCCCTCATTACTAGTCTTTTTCATATCCCCATCCCAGTTTAATTTGATTTTATAGTCATTTCCTAAAATTCTCCTCATCTCTCCAACCCTATTGTCTTTTTATTTCATTGAATTTACAAATTGACATAAAAAGAAACCATGTTTTGACATTAGCTTTTCATATATTAGTACAAGTCATTTTTAAAATGTTGTCTTCTATGACTCAGTAGGGATTTATTTTTCCATTATATTTGGTTATTGCTGGCATATAGAAAAGCTGGGTTCTATGTATTAATCTTTTAGGACTGCCGTAACGAAGTACCACAAACTGGGTGGCTTAAACCAACAGAAATTTATTGTCTCACAGTTCTGGTGGCTCAAAGTCTGAAATCGGATCTAAGAGAGAATCTGTTCCATGCCCTTCTTGTAGCTTCTAGTGTCACTTTGGGTTTCTTGGCTTGCATAATCCCAATCTCTTCCTGTGTTGTCATATGGCCTTCTGTGTCTTCACATTGTTTTAGGACACCAGTCATAGACTAAGGGCCTACCTTATTCTACTATGACCTCACCTTAACTAATTACATCACCGAGGATCCTATTTCTAAATAAGGTCACATTCTGTGTACTGGGGGTTTTTAAGCATATCTTTTGGGGAGACATAATTCAATCCATAATAATTCTATATATATTTTGTAGCAATCCATTTTAATTACCTCATTCCTTCTAATTATCTCTTGCGTTTACCTGGTAAATATCTTGCCCACTGCGTATAGTGAAAATGATGCCTCTTTTTTACTCTTTCTCATTTCATCCTTTTATCTAGTCTCACTGGCCAATACTTAATCACACCGAGTCAACAGGTATTCATTTAAAATTTGAATTACTTAAATGAAACATTTTTGAAAAACCTATCCATTTGTATTTCTTCTTTTATGAATTGTGTGTTTCTATCATTTTTTATTAATTTGAAAGGGCTCTTTGTATGTTAAAAATATTATGACATATATTCCCTCAACACTTTAAAAGAACCTTGTCAACTATCTAGCAGTCAACAGAAAGCAAGAAACAAAATATAAGGTTTTGATCTACTGTCTCATAAATTAATTATACCTTCAGTACAACAGTCCAATACATGAACAAATGCCTCTTGTATTATAAGAGCAATAAGACGAATAGTGGAGTGCAATATAGATTTTTATGAAGCACTCTTGAAAATTTCAAGTACACTAATACTTATAACTTGTTTCATAGTGCACCATTTCTCAACCATTCATTTTCTTCCCAGCTAAAAGCACTCAAAAGAATCTCAAGGACTAAATTATCTGATTAACCCTTTAATGGCAAATGCTTCGCAGCTCTTGCTCATATACATGTCAAGTTTACACTGACATTTAAAGGCCCTAACTTGCAGTCAAAGAAAGGATTAATCTGTTCTTGGTTTATCTAAATGACCAAATAATAAGATTTAAGTGATAACCAGCTGTAGGATATGTCCTTATTAAATTTGATAGGATTTTTAAAAAGCCAAGTAATGTAATGAAGTTTGCAAAGTAATTTAGATTAACCAGGTTTGACTGCTCAATTTGGAAGTGATTCAGTGCACAGGTACAGGCATAGAGACGATTTTTAAATATTGGGCTTTGAATGTTCCTGACCAGAAAATCAAGAAATGTTAAATGAACATTAAAATATATTGTTTTAACCAGCTTTCATTATTCATAATATAAATACATGCTTATTTTAGCAGGTTTTTTTTTTTCTTTTTAACTTGCCACAAGTTCCACTCCTTCCCAAGGAACTGCTTACACAACTTATGGTACAAAATATAGTACAAAATATGATACAGTACAAAATATGATAAAGGACAGCCTAGTTCTTGAAATTCAGTTAACACTCACCCAAAATGTAAATGTCTCAAAAGCCCAGCCACAAAGCTCTGTCCAGGGGAGTACTTTGATTTACTAGGACTGAATCTTTGTTAGCCAGGAATGTCCAAGTGAAAATACTAGAACTTGGAAATGCTCTCAATGGCATTTATTGGATTTGGTTACTTTAACTCATTCCACATGTTATGGTTCTATTTCTTTGTCCTATACACATTCTTACTTCCTTAGAAATTATGTGCCCTTTGCTATGCAGAAAAATATGGAAAAGTTAGATTTACAACTTGTTTAGAACAATTCTGTCACTTGTCTTTGTTTTGCCTATTTACTTAATGAAAGCCATTATTAATTAGTATGTGCAAGGACTAAGGGCACCTAACAAATATTAAAGGATTATATGTTACAATGACACTTTATACCTGCAATGTGTTTAACTGCACACATTCACAGAGACAACTGCTCTGAGACCTAAGTTTATATATACTATAAACTATTACTTATTTGTGTATAGGAGATAAACAGTTACTCTGTTTATCATAAATAAATAGAGAAAGAGAAAGAAAGACAGACAATTCTTAGAAGTAGAAGCATTTCATACAATTGTATTAGGGTAGTGTTATTCACAATCCAATAGCAGGTGGTCATAATCATTGTTAAAAAAACAAAACAAAAAAAAACAACTGAGAAACTGTACATATTAAAGATACTTATTGTTTTATGTATCTGTAGACCTCTGTAAGTATGTACTGGGTCACAAAGAAAAACATGTTTCTTATTGAGGTTTGCGGTAGAAATAGTTTGAAAAGCACTGTATTAAAATATTCTTAAAAAAAAAAAGAAAATCACTATATTATTAAGTGTGTTTGTGATGTGATGGTATCCTTCATAGCATTCTTTCTCTCACTCCAGAGCTTTTCACCTCTTGCCTTTCACTTATTCTACAAATGTTTACTCAGCAACTGCTATATGTCGGTTGGAGGTCAGGTATGGGAGAGAGAAAAAGGCAAAGTTACTTTTGGAAATTTCTACCTATTATCCTACTGATACAAGGTTTCAACTAAAAGCTTAAAAAGAAGCTAACACTGAATGAATTAAACTGTTCGTAACTTACTGTGCCTCTTGATGGCCGTGAAAACATTAAGAGGAATGTGTCAAAAACTTCCAGGAATAAGCCTTCACAGGATGTTAAGCTTCTTGCGGCTTCTCATCAATGTCTGGAGAGAGATCCAGTATGAAATCTGTAACTGAGATAGCAATTCTCTAAAGGTGTATTTATTTTCATCTACTTTGTTAATTTCTTCTTTCCTAAGCTTTTTGGCAAGAAAATAATTTTTTTCAGCAACCAAGATTTGGGTCCTGGCTGTAAAACTTCCCTTTCAGAATTACTTTTTTCTGGAGGGACCAATTTTTTTGATTTGAAAATATATGATATTTATGTATTTGGTAGAAGGTTGAAATGAGATTTTTTACATTTTAAAAAATGGTAAAATACTTTCTTTAAATGGTATTTTACTTGGAAAACTAAATATGCTGTCCCCACCCCAAGAAGCCAACCTATTCTGGTGCTTAATACTAACCACAAAATAATCTAGAGTTTTAATTCTCCTGCTACTTAAATCTCTAATATTAAGCAAGCCTTAGTATAAAGTTTTACATTGTAATTACGTTTTTATTTCCTCACTCTTTCCCTCCCCACCTCATATATTTTAAAAATGGCATGTAATATGTTTTAAGATGATGACATTTCAATTTAGAAATGCTTCTGATGTATGTTATTCTATGATGAAGTAATTTTCTGCATGTATAAAGATTTTAAAAATGATGGCTTCTGTGCTTTAAAACAACAGAGTACCCTTTAGAAATAACAGCAAGAAAGAATAGTATTATTTTTCTCTTCTCTGATCTTTTTGACAGATTCAATAAATGTTATGGTTTCTAGTGATCATTAGCTACTTTCAAAATCAGACCAATTACCCTAACAAGTGTGATATAGCAGCAAAAATTCAGATTTTGTTATTTTTTCAATTATGAGTTTTAAAGTTTAAATGCTATTATTAGTATTTTAGTTCATTAGATCACTGCTCATGGTAGGCTGATGACTAAGACTCATACACATTTTCAAGAAATAGAAGAAAACTAAATGAGTTGTCATGTATTTTTAAGAAAATAAACTCAAATTATTAGGTAATTAAGATAATTAATTGGTTTATAACTATACTGAAAAATTTTTTGTGATAAAATGATAATTTTTTCCAGTCAATCAAGATTATCTAGGTTTGGCTATGGACAGTGCATGCTGGAGCTGGCTCATATCTTACGTTCACTGATGTCATGTTAGTAGCTTGAAATTAGTCACAGCAGGAGTATTTATACCACAGAAGGAAGAGGCTCCCTTTCCATTTTTAAGATCTGTTAAACATTTCCCAGTACACCATTATTATTCCTTTAAAATACAATTCAATTTTGTTCATAAGTATCTTACTTGAAGATCTAAATCAATGATGTTTTTTGTATAAATTGTTCTGGAAAAAGATTTACATGTTTCCATTAGTTAATAGTAATGGAAATGTTAGACTTTCACTGTGAAGGGATAAATATGTGAGGCCTTATTCACAGAGAAGTTCTTCCTTTCTTTTGAGGAAGTCGTACCCTATTCAGAATAAACTGTTCAAAATTTGGATTTTTATCTGAAAGTAAAGGTATCCCATTTTTAACTCAATCCACACTTATGAAGCAAAATACCTAGACTTCAAAGAGAACCTAACAGATTTTAACTTTCTGTCAAAAATGTCTATGATTTAATGATAAAAGGTTAATTAAAAATATTTTGTGAAGTACGAAATAAACAATTTTATTAGACGAACTCATTTATTTGACACATTAAATTAGGCAAAGAAAAATATATGCAACTGCATAAAAAGAATCACATTCTCATACTACTTGAACATACAGCAGTGGTCAAAAATAATGAATTGTGGAATGGATCCCAGGATTTAATGCAAAAAACACCCTGTACAGAAAAACTTCAGGCTTCTAACTTCACTGAATCCAATACTAAACGTGCTTCCTTATATTCCTCAGTTTCTTCCAAGTCTTTTTCACTCTCCTGAAATGAAATATAATAAAAATTAGATTTCTCCTTCTCAAACTTCAGTGCTCTGTTATTTACTCAAATATTACAAACCATCAATATAAAGAGCTCAAAAAGTAAAACAAAAGGATTCCAAACCTCATCTAAATTTTGTACAATTTCACAGATTTCTCAGTTTTCTTCTTTCTTTATAGGTAACAGAAAAAACAACAGGTTTTGTTGTTTCACTGTATAGCATTCTCACAGAGTGTGAAAAACGGGGTCATCTAGACTATCAGCATTCAATATCTAAATAAAACACCAGAAAAATTAAAAAAAAACTTATTCTCATTTTGTCAACCGGTCACCATACGAAAAGGATTATTAATGGCCTAAAAATAAAAATGCTTTACTAAAATTGTTACATATATGATAACATTCAGACCATAATAATCCTCCCAACTACCCACAATGACAAAGAAGGCTAGTGGTGTCACACCAGAGATAAGTATAATCTTTGAATTAGAAAACCAAACTGTCTGCTTATTAATGAGTATTATGTATCATACTACAAGGAAACAAAATACTAACATCTTTTATTTTTTGATACTTAAAGACTGAGTTCTTCCTTGATACTTTATACATAAAGCTCTTTCTAATATATATTATTATGCTAAAAGACTAATGAAATAATATCATCTAAGTTATTCTGCATATGAACTTTTGTTTAATTTTTACTTAAGTAAAGCTATGATCAGTTATTTGTGTCAGGGTAATAAAAGTTGGAGATGTACAAATAGTTACAGAGCAGAGGGAATAAAATATGTGTATTTCTTTAATATGAAAACTTAAAGCAAAAGGAGACTTTGCTTAACTCAGACTATAGGCAAACCTCTATATTACATCTAAACATGTCTCTGTTCTATGTTACTAAGTATAAGCTCTTTGAGGGTAGAAATATTGTTGAATACATCCATACACATAAATATATCATCCAAAGACAGTATTATTTTTTTCAAGCAATTTCTATTACTTTTTCAGCTGCTAGATTCACGAGAGAAAAAAGCATTTAAATTGTCAGGAAATAAAAATGGTGCTTCTGTCTCAGTATTTTAATATAGTAATTATTTCCTGCTTTCATCTATCTTTTATTTCAAAACCACAGCTTTATTTTTGGCTGTTAAGGAGAGTTTTCCTGACTTTGAAGGGTTCCTATAGATAAATATGGAGTTCTGTGTCAAAATTAAAGTAAAATGTGAACATATCTCTCTTTGTTTTTTCTTACAGATTTAGTCCTAATATTATTTTGGTGGGAAAACAAATGTCATTCTTTTTCAAAGAATACATACAATCACCCTGAGAAAGCCTCGCAAGATTTTTGTTACAGAAGGCACATCTATGAATGATGAGACAGCTAGCAGCTAGTTAATATTAGCTCGAGAAACAGAAACATAAAATGAGATTAGTAAAGGAAATATTAGAATTCACCAAATTATCATCAAACAGCAAAAACAACTGGCTTGAATATAGTATTATGTAGTTATCTCTGTTAAGAAATAAGAGGACTGGGTCGCCTGGGTGGCGCAGTCGATAAGCGTCTGCCTTCGGCTCAGGGCGTGATCCCAGAGTTCTGGGATCGAGCCCCACATCAGGCTTCTCCACTAGGAGCCTGCTTCTTCCTCTCCCACTCCCCCTGCTTGTGTTCCCTCTCTCACTGGCTGTCTCTCTCTGTCAAATAAATAAATAAATAAAATCTTAAAAAAAAAAAAAAGAGGACTTTTGTTTTTACAATCTTTTATAAAATGATTCTGCCACTGTATCACAAGGCATTTATACTAGGAAGTATGATAACAGTGTTATCCAGCTCCAAGTTAATATGAAAAGATTGCCTATATTACAAAGTGTTTTTTCCTCTCAAACTGAATAAGGTTTGATTCTAAAAGAATTCCAGATCCTTTTCATAAGGGCCCAAATTCACTTGAAACATTTGGATCTTTTAAAATTTTAAACAGTCTACTTATCTTTAATGTGCCAAAAAAAGATCTTTATGTATAAATACTAAATATTTCAAGATACTGCTGGACAATGTTAGTGCCCTGAATATCTACCATAATAACTCAAATATACTTAACTAAGTTTAAATAAACAGAATAAACATGCTGGTTATAGTCCTTCTACTGGAGGCTAATTAAAACACAATTTAATCTCTATTAATTACTTTAAAATATACTGGTACACAGGGCAAGTGAACAAAAAATGTCCCTAACTACTTTACAGCATTGAATACTTAAGATTCTGGACTTCCATGTATTAGACGGAAAGAGTATTTAAACAGAACACAGAGAAGAATTTACTTACTAGTAACTGCAGAAGATCAGTATGTGCAGCTTCCAACCTGCGCTGGCAATCTGGGATCATCATCCGGGACTCTTGCAGGATCTCTGCCTATAATGAAAATCTCTGTGAGACAAGTAGAGATAGCAGAACTTACGCGTTTAGCTCACACCTCTGTAAATATTTAAAATGAGTTAGAGGAATCAGGAAAAAATTATAGGTATGTTAAATAGTTCAATATTTTTAAAAAGCAGTTCAATATTTTAATTTAAATTGTGATTATTAGACGTTAGAAAGAATGACTGTCATACTGTAAAATATTCTAAGTACAAGTTTTAAATCATTTAGTAATCACCTTCTCATGCTAAGTGAAAATTAACTGGAAAAGCTTTTCATAGAGCATTTATTTAAAAAGCCTATTTAAAATAAACTATTTTTCCCGCTGTCACAAAGCACCTTTATCCAAAATGGGATCAGCTGGTTATATAAATATCTCCTGCATCTTCTGAGTAATAAAGAAAAACAGTGTTCAGATAATATCACATGGAGATAATTACTGCATGAAAAAAGTTATTGAGTTATTGATCACATCGTGTGCACACTGCAGGAGGTTCTCACTGAAAGACAGAGGTAAAGAAAAATGAAAAGCAAAGACCAGCAGGTTCATATTTTTGATGCTTATCATGCATAAAAAGTTATTACTTATCCTTGTGCTTCATTTTAGGAGAGAGATTATTCTCCCCATGCACTTTGAGCCAAATTACCAACCTGGCACCCCTCTGAATCTAACTTCTGCCTATACCTCCTGAAGACAGACACAACAGAATTAAACCCAAGAATATTTATTCAGGAGAGTATTTCTGGACTTAAAATACATCATTCAAAGCTGAGCTGTAAAATATCAAATCATAAAAGAAAAAATCAAATCAATCACCGAGAAACCAATCAGTAGGAGGGTAAATAAATTAGTGTCAGATGTCCCTCAAATCAGTCTTTTTCCTAAAGTGGTAGGAAGCTTTATATCCTTAAACTATTCTCAGAGACACAAAGATCATTTAAACATTCATCTCCAAAAAACAGTGTTTGGTCAAATACCTTTGGTTAAATGGGTACAAATTCCGGACTTCTACTAATAAGCTTTATTCCCTACCTCATATAAAATAAAAAGGAAAGACATAACTTAATGGTAATCATATTATATTTTAATAGAAACTTTAGTAAGTCCTTTTCCTTCTTCCTTTCCCTAATAGTTTTGTCATAACTCACACTGTAAACAAAAATCAGAAGCGTAATAAACAAGGATGCTCTCTATCCACATCTATTTTCTCAGGTGAAAACCTACTGTTGAACCTCTTTTACTAACAGGACACTGGCTGAAAACTTTAGACACAGGATCATGACTTTACCTCACTGCTAATCACTGTTTTTATGTATTATTATTATTTTTTAAAGATTTTATTTATTTATTCGACAGAGATAGAGACAGCCAGCGAGAGAGGGAACACAAGCAGGGGGAGTGGGAGAGGAAGAAGCAGGCTCATAGCGGAGGAGCCTGATGCGGGGCTCGATCCCGTAACGCCGGGATCACGCCCTGAGCCGAAGGCAGACGCTTAACCGCTGTGCCAGCCAGGTGCCCCTATGTATTATTTTTCCCGCTGTCACAAAGCACCTTTATCTGGTTAGTATGAATACATGTGAAAAATCAGTGATAGGCACATTTCACTGGATACATGATTCATATTTCTTCCTTATGGACTTCCCTCAAGAACAGCTTATAGGAATTAAAACAAGATGAGATGAATACAAAGAATAAGATCAAAAGTATAAGTCGAAATGTATATGTGTAAGAAGTTTTTTGAAAGCTTTAGTATTGTCAGTGAAATGAACTTTAAGTAATGTTGCCCAAAATAACTTCTATTCATTATTATTCTACCCATTATTATTGAGCAAGAATCCTCATTTATCTATCAAAACAGGACTATGACGTAACTAGTGCCAAATATCAGTCTCTCCCATATACCAGCCCCAATTCATTCAATAAGCTTACTATGTATCTATAGGATGCCAGGCACAAGGGATGCAAAGATGAATAAAAGGTTTCTGTCTTCCATTCCAGTATAGGAGTATAAACATGAAAATAAACATTTGACATAGCTTCAAGAAGACTATGCCACTGGCAGCCAAAGGCATACAGTAGTACACTGATGACTACGATGCGGAATCCATAAACCATATCTCTATCAAGGCCATTGTTACTTTACCTCGTAACAGTGAATTACAACTGTCAGGAATAATTTTAAAAGACCTTATATAAGGTGTGATTATATAGGAAAGAAACCCCTCAAAATACCTGAACTAAAGTAAATGAGTATTATCATTCAAAGTGTTCCCCTTGGGAAGGAGTCACTCGAATGGAGCCTCTGTTTAAAATATCTGAATAAATCCTCAGTTTATTCTAATGCTGATTACGACCAGACTGAGTTTAAGTCAGGATCTTGGCACAGATTGGGACATACAAGGAACCTTAGGTAACACAAGAAGATGTGGTTCTACTCATGTCTTACTGTTTTTAAAACAAGTTATGATTTTTTGGGGGGAAAGTTATTCAGGTAAAATGGAAGTCTGGGGAGGCTTAGCCAAGGCTCAAATTGTATCAATGATAAATTACAAACTAAAATCTGATCAATTACCTTTATAATCAGACGTATATAAGTTAGAAGGGAAAAGCCCTAATTGGCAGATTTTCATTTTTTTGCAGAAGAGTTCTGTGAAATAATCTGGCCAATGTTAAGCTGTTTTGCTACTGCTCAATTGAGATAAGATTTCTAGCTTCTTTAACGATCCATTCACCCAGGGCTGGCTATAGCTAAAATAATATACAAGCACTCAAATATTGGATATTGGCTGCCTCTGGAACCAATGGTAACTGCATTAGTTTGCCAAACTGAGCTTTATAGTAGTTCAGAGATTACTGTAACAATCGTTAAATCTCCTTTTACACAGAGGTAAAATAGTAATATGCTAATAAACATGTTAAGAAATCCATCTGAAGAGAGAGAGACAGAGAGAAAATGGTAACTATGTAAGGTGATGGATCTGTCAAGTAGCCTGGTTATGGTCAATATTTCACAAAGTATACATTTATCAAATCATCAAGTTGCACAACTTAAATACACACAATTTTAGACTGTCAACTATACCTCAGTAAAGCAGGGGAAAAAAGATAAAGACACTCTGACTGAGAAACAAATGAAGAATCAGAGTCAGAAGGGACCTAAAGTGGTCATCTACTGTAGGCTCCTCAATTTACAAATGAGAAAGTTGAGTCTCAGAGTAACTAGCTAGTTGATAGCGTCTGAGTTAAAACCCATGACTCTGATTTCAACTCAAGCATATGAACGAGTGATAGTGGTAGCCAGACTCTAAGAAGGCCTCCAATGATCCTCCTTTTGTATCACTGCCTCCCACACTACATTTGGGTTGGGCCTGTGACCAATAGAATGTGGCAGACAATGGCTTTCTAGAACTTAAGACTTGAGGCTAAGTCTTTTGAAGCCTAATAGTTTCTACATGGGCCTCTTGAAATGCCTACATTTTGGAAACGCTTCTCTCAGGACTCAGTTGTCACGCTGTGAGATGCTCTGAAGGATGGATGGAAGGAAGACAGGAAGAAAGGAAGGATGGAAGGAAGGAATTTGACTTGTGTTTTGTGGTTATTGCTGAATGACTAAGGATATATAATGAATTCCATGAGTAAAAAATAGTCTGGGCCCTTAAACCTTAAGATGTCAATAATTACTTAAAGTATAAATGGTCTAAATCCACCAGTTCAAAGACAGAGATTCATAGATTGGACCCAAATATATGCTGCCTACAAGAAACCCACTTCAAACAAAATGAAACAGAGAGTTGAAAATAAAAGGATGAAAAAAGACGTACCAAGCAAACATTTAAAAAATAAAAGAGTGGCTATATTAATAATGGATAGACTTCAGAGTAAAAAAATATATTAGAGACCAAGAGGAATGTTACATAATAATAAAATGATCAATTTACCAAGAAAAAAACATGGTGATCCCTAAATGTGGATGCACTAAGCAAGAGAGTTTTGAAATACATAACACAAAAACTGATAAAGCTAAAAGGAGAGAGATAAAACCACACAAGCTGAGGATTTCAATACCTCACTCCGGTACAAGTGGTAGAAGTATGAGACCAAGAAAATCAGCAAAGATATAAAAGAATGAATAATGCCATCAACCAGTAAGATCTAAATGACATTTATAGAACACTAGGCCTAAGAAAGGAACATACAAATACTTTTCAAGCACCCGTGAAACCTTCATGGCAGGGGGACCTGGGCGGCTCAGTTGATTAAGCGTCTGACTTTTGGTTTCAGCTCAGGTCATGATCTCATGGGCTGTGGGTCGAGCCCCATGTTGAGCTCCCTGCTCAGTGTGGAGACTGCTTGAAAGATTCTCTCCCTCTGCCCCTCCCCCTACTTACATGTGCACACACGCTCTCTCTCAAATAAATAAATCTTAAAAAAAAAAAAAAAAAAGAAACATTCATTGCAGTATACCATAGCCTAGGTCAAACAACAACAACAACAAAACAAACAAAAATCTCAACAAATGTAAATATTAAATAAAATAACTGAAATAATACATAGGGCATGTATGACTATAATGAAAAACAACATACTTGTAAATAACCCATGAGTCAATAAGGAAGTCTCAAAAGAAAAAGAAATACAGAGATAAATGAGAATGAAAATATAGCATGTCAAATGTAGGATTCAGTTAAAGCAGTGCTGAGAGGGAAATATACAGCAGTAGATGCTTATGGTAGGAAAGAGCAAGGATGTCAATATAAAAATCTAAGTTCTTACATCACAAACCTAGAAAAAGAAGAGCAAAACAAACCCAAAACAAGCAGAAGGGAATAATAAAAATTAGATGAGAAATCAGTGACAGAAAAAAAAATTGATGAAACAAAGAGCTGAGTTTTTAAAAAACTGATAAATTTCTATTAAGACTGACAAAGTGAGAAGGCACAAATCACTACTATCAGCAACAAAAAAAGATCTTATCTCCATAGATCTTGAAAGCATTAAAGGAAACAAATAGAGAACTGATTTAAAATGGTGGAAAACCATGCCAGCATTACCTTGATTCCAAATGCAGACAGAGACCCCGCTAAAAAGGAAAATTACACACCAATATCCCCGATGAACATGGATGCAAAAATTCTCAACAAAATACTAGCAATTGAAAGAAAAAAAATACCATGAACAATTTTATAATACTGTTCATAATACTGTTCATATAAAACTGCTCATGGATTCACCATGTAGTTCTTAAGAAACTAACCAACTCCTTGAAAACTACAAAGCACCAAAACTCAATGATAACCTGAACCGTTCTACAATCATGAAAGGAATTGAATGTGTAATTAAAAAGATCATGAAATAAAACTCTCCAAGCCTTGATGGTTCCATTGGACAATTTTATCAAATATTTAAAGAATGGAAACTAAATTTACACAAATCCTTCAAGAAAGAGAACAGGGAACATGTTCTGATTAATTTTATGAGTGGAGCATTAACCTGATACCAGAACCACACAAAGACAGTATAAAAAGAGAAAACTGCAGACCACAAACTTAGATGCAAAATCCTCAACAAAGTATTAATAAATTGAATCCAGCAATGTATGAAAAGAATTATATACCACAATCAAGTGATCAAGCAGGTATAATACAAGACTGGTTCAACATTTAAAAATCAGTCCATGTAATCCACAATATCGATAGGCCAAAGAAGAAAATGCATATGGTCTTATCAAATGAGACAGAAAAAGCATGTGACAAAACCCAAAATACTCATTCATGACAGAAACACTCAGCAAACTAGGAATAAAGAACTTCCTCAACTTAAAAAACACTATTTACCAAAAATGTACAGCTAACATTTTATACTTAATGGTAAAAGACTGAATGCTATCTCCCTAAGATTGGGAATAGGTGAGATGTCCACTCTCACCACTCTTATTCAACACAGTACTGTAAGCCTTAGCCAGAACAATCAGGTAAGAAAAAGAAATGACATACAGGTCGAAAAGAAATATACTGTCTCTATTTACAAATGATGATTGTCTATGTAGAAAACCAAAAGGAATCTACAAAAAACTCTTAGAAACTAGAGAGTTCGGCAAGGTCACAGGTTATAGGATCAACACACAAAAAAATAAATGCACTTCCATATCTAATAGCAAAATATGTATGTGGACCCAAAACTAAAAACAATACAATTTACAACGTTTTCAAAGAAAATGAAATACTCAGGTATAAATCTAACAAAACATGCAGCATCAGTATGTTGAAAATTACAAAATGCTGACAAAAGAAGTCAGACCTAAATAAACTGGAAAGACCTGATATAGTAAAGACATCAATTCTCTCCGAATTGATACATATGTTTTGTTTTGTTTTTTAAAGCAGGCTCCATGCCCAGTGTGGAGCCCAATAATGGGGCTTGAACTCATGACTGTGAGATCAAAACCTGAGCTGAGACCAAGAGTCAGATGCTTAACCGACTGAGCCACCCAGGTGCCCCCAAATTGACATATAGGTTCAATGCAATTCCTATCAAAATCTTAGCAAGATGTTTTATAGACATTGGCAAAATTATTTTAAAATTTTTATGTTAAGGCAAAGGAAGTAGAATAGCTAAAACAATAAAAAAAAGAAAATGAGAGAACTCACTCTCTCACAATTAAAGCTTTCTTTATAGCTACAGTAATCAAGACAATGTGGTATTGGTAAATGAATACATCCAGGTTAATGGATCAAAAGAGAGAAACCAAAAATAGACCCACACAAGTATGTCCAATGGGTTTTTAACAAAGGTACAAAAGCAATTCAATGGCGGAAGGATAACCTTTTTGACAAACATTGCTGGAGGAACGAGGCTCCTCTAGGTAAGAAGATGAATCAATGAATCTCAAACTAAACCTCACCCCTTAAATACAAATTAATTCAAGACTGATGAAAGCCTTAAATGTAAGACATAAAACCACAGACATTTTAGAAAAAAATATAAAATCTTCGGGACCTAGAACTAGGCACAAAGGCCTTAGACTTGAGACCAAAAGTATAATTCACAAAAGGAAGTATTAGCCATAAATTAGATGTTCTCAAAATTAAAAACTGTTGCTCAGGGAAAGACCCTACTAGGATGCTAAAAAGACAAATTACAGACTAAGAAAAAATATTTGCAAACCACATATCCGTCAAAGGGCATTTATCTAGAATATACAAAGAACTCTCAAGACTCAAAAGTGGAAAAACAAAGAATCCCATTAAAAAGTGGACAGAAGATGGCTCAGTCAGTACAGCATGCAACTCTTTATCTCTGGGTTGTGATTTCAAGCCCCATGTTGGGTGTAGAGATTACTTTAAAAAATAAAATCTTAGGGGCACCTGGCTGGCTCAGTTGGAAGAGTGTGTGACTTGATCTCAGGGTCGTGAGTTCAAGCCCCACACTGGGTGTGGAGATTACTTACATAAATAAAAAACTTTAAAAAGGGGGGGCAGAAGACATGAACAGACATTTCACTGAAGAGGAATACAGACATAAATAAGGAAATGAGAAGATGTTCAACATTAATTAAAAGCACAATCAGATATCGCTATACATCTACCATGTAGGTAATGGCTAAATGCTCAAATAAAAAATAGTGCTAACACCAAAGGCTAGTGAGGATGTAGAGAAATCAAATCATTCACACATCACTGGTGGGAATGTAAAATAGTATAGCCACTCTGGCAAAGAGTTTGGCAGTTTCTCTTAAAACAAAAAATGTACTAATACAACACAGCAACTTCTTGGGCTTTTATCCCAGTAAAATGAAAATTTATGTTCATGCAAAAATTGTCTATGAACGTTCATAGCAGTTTTTTCTGTAAGAGCCCAAAACTGGAAACAATCCTTGTGTTCTTCAATGGTTACACTGTGATATATCCATACCATGGAATACTACTCAGCAATAATAAGGAATAAAGCTGATACACTCAGTGACTTCAGTGGACCTCAAGGGAATTATGCTAAGTGGAAAAAGTCACTTTCAAAAGGTTACATACTGTATGATTCTTCAAAGAGTATTAATTAGCTAAGAACTCAGGGGTGGAGAAGCCAGGGGCTACAAAGACGCAGCACAAAACAGTTTTCTGTGGAATAGTTTTCCATCTTGACTGTCATGGTAGTTAGACATTCTACACGTGATAGAATCGTATGGGACTATATATATAAACACACAATATATATACAGATACACACAAATGAGTCCATGTGTAACTACTGAAATATAAATAAGCTCTGTGGTGTACCAATGTCAATTTCATGGTCTGGATACTATAATTATAATTATATAAGATACTAACATTGTAGGAGGAATAGTGAGGGGTATATGTGACCTCCCTGAACATTTACTGCAACTTCCTATAAATCTGTAACAAAAGTAAATCTGTAACAAAAGTAAATCTGTAACAAAACACAAGTGTATAAATAGAGCACCATTTATAAACCTGAGTACAGGTAACAAAATACAATAATATTGCACCACTACAAGTTATTTTAAATAATATTTTTATTATTGATAAAAGAAATATGGTGTTTCTTACAGAATCAGTCTTTTGAAAGACACCTGGTAAAATTCCTCTTTTAAACTGAAGCTCCTAAAGGGGATCCCTCTTACACTGTTGGTGGGAATGCAAGTTGGTACAGCCACTTTGGAAAACAGTGTGGAGGTCCCTTAAAAAGTTAAAAATTGAGCTACCCTATGATTCAGCAATTGCACTACTGGGTATTTACCCCAAAGATACAGACGTAGTGAAGAGAAGGGCCATATGCACCCCAATGTTCATAGCAACATTGTCCACAATAGCTAAATCGTGGAAGGAGCCGAGATGCCCTTCAACAGATGACTGGATTAAGAAGATGTGGTCCAGGGGCGCCTGGGTGGCACAGCGGTTAAGTGTCTGCCTTCGGCTCAGGGCGTGATCCCGGCGTTATGGGATCGAGCCCCACATCAGGCTCCTCCGCTATGAGCCTGCTTCTTCCTCTCCCACTCCCCCTGCTTGTGTTTCCTCTCTCGCTGGCTGTCTCTATCTCTGTCAAATAAATAAATAAAATCTTTAAAAAAAAAAAAAAAAAAAAAAAAGAAGATGTGGTCCATATATACAATGGAATATTACTCAGCCATCAGAAAAAACGATTACACAACATTTGCAGCAACATGGACAGGGCTAGAGGAGATAATGCTAAGTGAAATAAGTCAAGCAGAGAAAGAGAATTATCATATGGTTTCACTCATTTATGGAACATAAGAAATAGGAAGATCGGTAGGAGAAGGAAGGGAAGAATGAAGGGGGGGTAAACAGAAGGGGGAATGAACCATAAGAGACTATGGACTCTGGGAAACAAACTGAGGCCTTCAGAGGCGAGGGGGGTGGGGGATTGGGACAGGCCAGTGATGGGTATTAAGGAGGGCACATATTGCATGGTGCACTGGGTGTTACATGCAAATAATGAATCATGGAACATTGCATCAAAAACTGGGGATGTACTGTATGGTGACTAATATAACAAAATAAAAATTATTAACAGTGAAAAAACCCAAAAAACTGAAGCTCCCTATTGTTTTCTACATACTTAGAGAAAAAAAAAATTTCCCCTTCATTTTTAGGAAAAAGAAATATCCAATTGTGAATGTTAACTCCTGTTTCAAGTAAATCACAAAAAGATGTGTATCTTTCTCAAAAAGAAAATTTTCACAACACTGCAATTATATGTAATAACTGTAAATCCTTATTGGGAAAATTGTACCAATTTGACTTTTTAATGTTACTTCTGGAAAATAAGAGATGAGTCATGCCTCAGGTGAAATAAGAGGGTTATGTTTGATTATCACTGTTAATCATTTCTGTGGCAGATTAGGTTTAAAAAAAACAAAAGACCAGAATACCTTTACTGGTGGAGGGCAAAATCCTCTGTACCTATCTCTAATTGGGATGAGGAGAGTAGAAAAGAAGAGGGATATCATTAGCAGAGGATTAAAATCAATTTGGGCAGTATTTGAAGGTTATGTTATATTGTTTAGCCCAAAAAGAAAAGGACAGCAGAATAACTCTTTGGCTGACTGGTATTTTGGCCTCTTAGGGTCTTCTGCCTAGTTACTTAATTTACAAGAACCAAAATTAGGCCTAATCTAGGAAAGACCAATTTTGACAACCAAATAGGTAAGAAGTTTGGTAGGGACTGACAGTATAATAAATGTGTTATTACTTTTTTAAAAAGATTTGTTTATTTATTAGAGAGAGAGAGGGTGTGGGGGAGGGGGGAAGAGGGCAAGAGAGAATCCCGAGCAGACTCCCCACAGAGGTCAGAGCCCAATGTGGGGCTCGATCTCATGACCTTGGGCTTACAACCCTGAGATCACGACCTGAACCAAAACCAGGAGTTGGACACTTAACTGACTGTGCCACCCAGGCACCCCAAAAATGTGTTCAGAAGATCCATGAAAGCCAGAGCAAAATGGATCCACATGAGATAAGAGCCATGTTAATGAGAAGTGGTTAAGGAAGGGATTTAGCTCAGAAGAGGAGGAAATACAGGAGATGAGTAAAGAACCCACAAAACGCAGCACTTGGCTTCCTTGATATCTTCTATGAGGGGCACAGCATATGTAAAGAAACTATTACCAACATTAAAGTCCCAGGCAAATAGGAATAAAGCAGTGTTTTGGGCAAAGCAACTCTTGTTGCATATAATAAAAAACATGAATGGCTGGCCACAGTATAGCTAAGCTAGGGAAAGGAAATTGAGAAAAACATGTAGGTTGGGTTAAAGAAAGGTTTCATGAGACAAATAAAACTGCAACTGACAAATGTATACACTACAGGTTAACAATAGCAGTGAACGAAGATTTATTGTTCTGTAATTAGATATGGGATAGTATTTTTGAATAAAAGTGATAGGTTGACTAGATATTTAAGAAATCATGTTATAAACCATGACCACAATGACAAAAGAGAGAATTTTAACATGGCTGAGTGTAGAAAGGATTTTTTTAAAGATTTATTTTATTTGAGAGAGAAAAAGAGTGCGCATGTGCACATGAGTGGTGGGGCGGGTCAGAGGGAGAGAATATTTAAGCGGACTTCCCTCAATGAGCATGGAGCTAGAGGCGGGGCTCAATCCCACCAGCCATGAGATCACAACATGCACTAAATCCAAATGTTGAATGCTTAAATGACTGAGCCACCCAGGACCCCTGGAAAGGATTTTTAAACAAAAATTTTCCCCCTTTCACATCTGCATATGTAGTCAATGATAATGTAGTTAAGTGGCTAGTACTTTTAAATAACAATTAGAACAGAAGATTCCATGAAGAGTTAATCCTTACCTATAAAGTAATGACTTTATTGAAAGATGATCAATATATAAATATTAAAATAAAAGATTCTCTGATCATCTGTGACATTATTTGTAGAATTTTATTTAGAAAGAGAACACATTTATTCTCCACTCCAGTAACTTACAACTTCTATTCTAGCTATACAGCTGTGTTTTAATACATTACTGGTGATTAGAAGAACAGGGCAAAGAAAAAACTGAGGTCAGGAATTACATATCTGGGAAAATAAGCCTGCTTAAGAAGATCCTGGAAGAAATAAACTCACATACTATGTCATACTATTTCTTACTAGATGTTGGAAAATAACAGAGGACATTAAAGTAAGAGAGGGGCAAGAGTGATATAAATATTTATACAAGTACATATTTTATTTTTATTTTTTTTTATTTATTTATTTTTTTTTTTAAAGATTTTATTTATTTATGTGACAGAGAGACAGCCAGTGAGAGAGGGAACACAGCAGGGGGAGTGGGAGAGGAAGAAGCAGGCTCCCAGCCGAGGAGCCCGATGTGGGGCTCGATCCCGGAACGCCGGGATCACGCCCTGAGCCGAAGGCAGGTGCTTAACGACTGCGCTACCCAGGCACCCCAAGTACATATTTTAAAAAGCATTTAACCATCATTATTTTAAGAATAAAAAAAATAGTATTCCATATGTAAATCCTTATGAAGGAAGAACAGTTAGTTCATAGCGGTCAATAGATCAGCGGACATACTGTATCTACAAACCCTCCCTCAGTTTAAGAAAATCTTAAACACAAATGTCCTCTGCTATACCACACATAGAGGAAAGCATGTTCTCCCAGAACTCAAAATTAACGTTTTCCCCCTGAACAGTTTCTTTCAGATAACACTGTGTTGCTTTTGCAACACAGATAGCAAATGCCTACAGAAAAATCCATTTTAAGTGATTAACACTGTTGAATGAAGTCTGGGTTGAGTGTTCGCTATTATCATTTGTAACATAATTTATATGATTAAAACCACTGTGAGTTCACAAGGTCCTGATTTAAAAAAGAAGTCTTGGGGCGCCTGGGTGGCGCAGTCGTTAAGTGTCTGCCTTCGGCTCAGGGCGTGATCCCGGTGTTATGGGATCGAGCCCCACATCAGGCTCCTCCACTAGGAGCCTGCTTCTTCCCGTCCCACTCCCCCTGCTTGTGTTCCCTCTCTCGCTGGCTGTCTCTATCTCTGTCGAATAAATAAATAAAATCTTTAAAATAAAAAAAAATAAAAAAGAAGTCTTGAGATATAATCCGTTTAAGCTTGTTTATACTCTCCTTTTTCTCGGTGTCATCGGAATTTTATATTCTACATGCACTGCACACTGGATTTTAAGTAAAGGAGTAAGTGATCTGATGTACCATTTTCGAGATCAATCTGGCTGTTGTGGTGGGAGGGAATGGAGGTTTCAAGAGACAAAGAGGTGTGCTGACTAGGAGGCTTTTGCAATAGTGTGGGCAAAAGATGAGAGTGGATTGGATTAGGGGTAGTGGTAGTAGGGAAAGAAAAAGAGGGAAAAAAAACAGGACTTGTGGATATTAGATGTGGTTATTAGAAAGAGAGAGAAGCATCAAGAGATCCACTAAATTTTTGGTTTTAGGTATCTGGATGACTGGAGATATCATTTACTGAAGGGGGATAACAAGAGAAGGAACAGATTTTTGTTTTGGGAAAGTGGGTTAGCTTGAGGGAAGACCAAGATTTTTATTTTGGACACGCAAGGGAATATGCCAAGTAGATGATTAGTTGAATATATGTATGTCTGGAATGGTCAAGCCCAGAGATACAAATTGGGAGACACTGGCACTAGAATGAATGCCAAGTAAGTAGGGACTCTCGTTTTTTTGTTTCTGTTTTGTTGTTCTTTTTAATGCCATGCCTAAAAGAATGCCTAGAACAGTATTTGGCAAGTAGCAGGGGATTCAATAAATATCTGTTGAGTGAATAAATGAGTGGACATAAAAATGGTGAAGTTATATGATGGTACGAACTTCAGACCTAAAGATTGCGGGTAGAACTCTTGAAGGTGAAAACACACACACACACACACACACACACACACACACACACACACGGTGGGGGGAGACGAGTACAAGGGAGGGAGAGAGAGAGTTTCAGCAAAGAAGACTGAGGAATGGTAGTGAAACAGGAGGAAAACCAGGAGGCTATTAGTGTAGCAAAGATGATAATATAAAAAAATGCTTCAAGGGAAGTGGTTACTTGTGTCAAATGCTGTTGAGGTTATGTAAGATGAGGACAAAAATGTGAAAATAATGTCACTGATTGATTTAACAAGGGTTAGGGAAAGTAATCTATTCAAACAGGAAGGAAGGTAGTCCAGGTACAGATGCAGATATAGGCTGAAAGATTTTGTGGTGGGAAAAGGCAAGTTCTCAATAGCTTCTATTTTCTCAAGGAATTATGAAACAAGTGTCAGCCAATACTGACTATTCAGTAAATGCTCTGACAGGCATAAATAAGATGTTATAGGAGAACAGAGGAGGGATATCTATCTCAGTGTTGCGGCAGAAGGTAGGAGATGTCTAAAAGATAAAGAGGAATTTATAAGGAAAGGGTAGGTAGGAGAAGTAGGAAGAGCATCTCACACACATGCAGTATGTCAGAGGCAAAGGAAAAGAGCATGTTCGGGAAACAAAAAGGCAGGACCTAAAAGGTCCAGGGAGGGAACAGCAAGAGATAAGGTTGGATAAGCAGGTACCAAAATCAAGAAGAGCCTTGTATGCAGTACTAAGAAAACTGAAATTTGTCATGAGGATAATCAGAAGCCACTGAAAGTGTAATATATGTATTTATTTTGGTGGCCTTCACATCAGTTTGGGGAAAATATTTGTAAATTTAATATACAAGTACATTTAACATAAGATTAGGCCATTTATATATTAAATATTTTTAAGTTTTTTCTTTTTTTTTTTAAAGTAATCTCTACTAACTATATGGGTGGGGCTAAAACTCAGAACGCTGAGATCAAGAGTCTCATGCTTTTCTGACTAAGCCAGACAGGTGCCTCTATTTTTTAATTTAATACTTAAAATCGAGAGGCAGGATAGCTTAATGGATAAGAGTACAAATTTTAGACCCAGAACTCCTGTATTGAAACCCTAGCTATACTGCTTGGTGGTTACATGACCATGGGCAAACTATGTAACCTGTGTTTCCATATTTTTAAAAGGATGTTTAATAGTAAAGAAGAAAATAATAGCATCTTCTTAAAGGGCTGTTAATATATTAGTTAACATGGTATTCTGTAAATGTTTGCTATTATTATTAAAGATATAATTTACCTGCTTTTTAATGGCATAATTTTCACCATCTTCAGCTTTCATTTTTTCGATCTTTTCTTCTTGTTGTTTTGCTTCTTTTTCATACATCATTTTTTCTTTGACCAATCTATAAATAAACCAAAAATGGTTCCAAGAATTAACTTTCTCTCTAGCAAACAGACCATGGGAAACAAAGGAAATGTAAATATAAAACATACTTAAAATACCAAAGTATGCATATTAGATGGGGAGGAAGAGAGGAGGAAAGAAAAATACTTTAGCCATAGATATAAATCAGATCCTCCAGCCCTTAAGTCCTATACCTGTCTAAAGCAAGTACAATCTTCAAAGCATGAAATTCTTAAATTTTTAATTAAAAACATGTTCCACTATAATAATTGTATTTACAATGTAAAAACACTCCAAATTATTATGTACTAACATCTTGCCTTTTAATTAATATTTATTTTCTAAACTTTTATATATGTACTTGAAACATAATGGAAAAAGCTCAGCTTACTGGAAAAAAAGTCAGTATACTGCATGCCAAGCCCAAAATAAAGAAAGATTACATTATCTTCAACAATAAAATTGTTTAACAAGTATTTACTATTTACTTAATTTTATGCCTGACCTTCCTTGTGTGAGGGACTGGGGTAGATAATTTAGACACGATTCTCTTAGGGACAAATAGCGGAAACAAATATTTATTTACTAAAGCAAGAAAAGGTACTGATAAAGATTGGGGAGATTTTCAACAATAAATTGGAAGAGAGAAATACAAAGTTCTACTGATCATTCCTCAGATAACCAAAGTGCAATTAATGATAATAGCTCAATCTCCTCTGATCCTGGTTTATCAAAGTTTTAATATAAACCAAAAATGTAGTTCAAGAAAACACTAACACTGATATACACAATATCTAAAAAGCAGAATAAAGAGCTTTCAGAGTCCACATATATTAAAAATAGCTTTCTCCATCTGGCTTGCTTACTAATTTCTAGACCTATGTTGCTGGGACGGAATTTAAAAATCATATTAGAGAATGGCTTTTGTCTCATTTGCAATGAAGATTTTTAGGTATACTTCAAAACATGATTTTTTTAGAAAAGATTTTATTTATTTTAGATAGAGAAAGAGTGTGCGCGTGCCAAGGAAGGAAAAGAAGGGGTAAGAATCTCAAGCACCACGCAGGGCAATGAATATAAACAAATAACAGGGGATACTCAAGAAACAAATAATAAGGGAAATAAAAGTACTTGGGAAAGTACTATTTTTGGTTACCTGAGGAGAAAACCCCTAATGATCTGGGGTAGGGGGAGGTCAGCTGGGGATTAATTTTTTTTTTGAGCTTTTACATTTGAGTTTATTCTTCATTTGACTTTTAAAACATTTCTACAGCTGAATATTAATACAAAAAACAACACCAAGTAGTGAGTTATGATTACAGTCCTTCACCCATTCACTACTACATATAAAATGCTAACAGTCAGTGTTATCCACTGGCCTCATTAAGAGGACTGACACTGAACACCACCGTAGGATGATATTCATCATCCTCATATGCTTCTCCATTGTAATGGTGCCATCTTTCTTGATTTGGATCAAAGTTCACCAGTTTTTTTCAATTTTGAATAATTTTAAAGTTTGCTAGTTATTCTTTTAGCAATATTTTCTAAATTTTCTGGAATAAAGCAAATTCAATTAGAAAGACAACAAAATGTATCTAATAGTTGTAACTCTCTAAACATTGTTCTCTTTGCAAATTTTGCAAATGCTATTAGTTAAAATAACAAGTACAAATATAAGTCATAATTTATTATATTTTAAAGGCATAATTAACTGAAAATATTGTCTATTAGTATTAAAAGCCCACACCCAGAGAGAGACATACCAATTTCAAAATCTGGTCACTTTCAGTAGTCAGACAAATACATGAGAGGAAATTACAAAAATAAAAGCAATAGAAAAGGATAGACATAAGAAGGAGAAAGGAGAAACTTAAAGAAATAACCATCATTAGGGGAGTGATAAATCAAGTAACTTAAACTTTTAATTATATAAGAAAGCATTAATATGATTTTTAAATACGTAGTCTGATGTTTTCCAAATTATTCCATGGTATACAAGTGGTCAAGTAAGCTTAAAAAACACTGCTTGCTGGGGCACCTGGGTGGCTCAGTCAATTAAGCATCTGACTCTTGATTTTGGCTCAGGTCTTGACCTCGGGGTTGTAAGACTAAGCCCTGCGTGGGGCTCTGCAATGGCGAGGAGCCTGCTTAAGGTTCTCTCCCTCTCCTTCTCCCTCTGCTCCTCCCCCCAAAAAAAACAAAAAACAAAAAAACCCAAAAAATGTGTGTTCTTGCATTTTCAAATGGCATATTCTATAAATATCAATTAGATCCAGTGATTTGATGGTATTGGTCAATTTTTTATATCCTTGCTGTATTTCTATTTGTCCTGTTACAAAGACAAGAGTGCACATGCACACGCTCTCTAAAAAACAAAACAAAGCAAAAACACCACTTCGGGCCAAATATTTAAGATTTAGGATTTGTATTTGCATATTAAAAGATCCCAAGAAGTCCTGTAGTAAGGAAATCAATTTAACTTTGTTAAACTGCAAGATTACTTGAGGCAAAAAAAAAAAGACTTTTCTCCACTCAGCATTTTCCAGAACAGCTGCCCCTCAACAGAAGTCTGAGAAGTAGGTTGAAGAAATCTGTGAACTACACAGATTTGTATACAACACATTTAAACATAGCGTTCATAAAATTGTAAATAAAATAAAAGTTTTGGGGATATCAAGAATTTAGAGATAATGAGATTAAAAAGTTTTAGCTTAATTTGTCTTGATTTTATAGTTTTTCTTATTGTAATTAAGATGCTCATGGTTGTAACCAAACTTGTACTTGGGGCTATCTAATAACTAATAGTCCAATACCAAGCAGATACTGATGATAGGCCAATGCAATTAATGGTGTAAGAAACTATAATAGATTGATATTAAGAAAAACATTGTTATGGATATTTTCAAACAAAAAAATCTAGAGAAAATAGCATAGTAAATCCCATGCCCTCTTCACTGAGGCTTAATAATTAGTATTTT
The DNA here is from genome assembly GCF_023065955.2 of Ursus arctos. Lineage (NCBI taxonomy): Eukaryota > Metazoa > Chordata > Mammalia > Carnivora > Ursidae > Ursus > Ursus arctos. The sequence goes on from NW_026623067.1 coordinate 61,565,724, forward strand.
GGCAGTCTCTGGGCTTGTCGTTGCCATTTTAGTATTTTATTCTTTCATTCATCTATTCTTCACAAGAAAGAATGACAAGATGGAAAAACTCACCTCAAACAAAAGAACAAGAGGCTGTACTGACTGCCAGGGACTTAGTCAGTAGGACATAAGTAAGATATCCGAACTAGAGTTCAGAATAACGATTATAAAGATACAATTATAAAGATATAAAGCTGGGCTTGAAAATAGCATAAAAGACACTAGAGAATCCCTTTCTGGAGAAATAAAAGAACTAAAATCTAACCAAGTCGAAATCAAAAAGTCTATTAATGAGATGCATTAAAAAATGAAGGCTCTAACTGCTAGGATAAATGAGGCAGAAGAGAGAATTAGTGATATAGAAGATCAAACAATGAGAAAAAGAAGCTGAGAATAAGAGAGATAAACAACTACTGGATCATGAGGGGAGAATTTGAGGGATAAGTGATACCATAAAGCAAAACAATATTAGAATAGTCAGGATCCCAGAAAAGAGGAAAGAGAGAGGGGGGCAGAAGGCATACTGGAGAAAATTACAGTGGAGAACATCCCTAATTTGGGAAGGAAATAGTCACTCAAGTCAAGGAGGCACAGAGAACCCCCCTCAAAATCAATAAAAATAGGTCAACACCCTGACATATAATAGTGAAACTTAGAAACCTCAAAGACAAAGAAAAAATCCTGAAAGCAGCTTGAGACAAGAGGTCTGAAACCTACAAGGGTAGAAACATTAGATAGGCAGTAGACCTATCCACAGAGACCTGACAGGCCAGAAAGGACTGGCATGATATATTCAGGGTGCTGAACGAGAAAAATATGAAGCCAAGAATACTTTATCCAGCCAAGATGTCATTCAAAATAGAAGCAGTGATAAAAAGCTTCCAGGACAAACAGAAACTAAAAGAATTTGTGATCACCAAATCAGCCATACAAGAAATATTGAAAGGGATCCTTTAAGCAAAAGAGAGCCACAGACCAGAAAGGAACAGAGGCAATATGCAGAAACAGTGACTTTACAGGTAATACAATGGCACTAAATTCATATCTTTCAATAGTTACTCTGAATGTAAATGTGCTGAATGCCCCAATCAGAAGACACAGGGTAACAGACTGGATAAAAAAGCAAGACCCAGACCCATCGACATGCCGTCTGCAAAAGACTCATTTTAGACCCCAAAGGACACTTTCAGATTGAAAGTGAGGAGGTAGAAAACCATGTATCATACTAATGGACATCAAAAGAAAGCTGGGGTGTCAATCCCTAAATCAGACAAATTAAATTTTAAACCAAAGTCTACTAAGAGATGAGGAAGGACACTATATCATAAGTGAAGGGTCTATCCAACAAGAAGATCTAACAATTATAAATATTTATGCCCCTAACATGGGAACAGCCAATTATATAAGCCAATTAAAAACAAAATTAAAGAAACACATTGATAATAATACAATTATAGTAGGGGACTTTAACAACCCACTCACTGCAATGGACAGATCATCTAAGCAGAAGATCAACAAAAAAACAAGGGCTTTGAAAGACACACTGGACCACATGGACTTCACAGATATATTCAGAACATTCCATCCTAAAGCAACAGAATACACATTCTTCTTGAGTGCACATGGAACATTCTCCAGAACAGATCACATACTGGGTCACAAATCAGGTCTCAACCAGTACCAGAAAACTGGGATCATTCCCTGCATATTTTCAGACCACAATACTTTGAAACTTGACCTCAATCACAAGAGGAAATTTGGAAAGAACTCAAATACACGGAGGCTAAAGAGCATCCTACTAAAGAATGAATGGGTTAACCAGAAAATTAAAGAAGAATTTAAAAAATTCATGGAAACAAATGAAAATGAAAACACAACTATTCGTTTCAAATGCAGAATAGGCAGACATAATGGGGAAGTATATAGCAATACAAGCCTTTCTAAAGAAACAAGAAAGGTCTCAAATACACAGCCTAACCTTACAGCTATAGGAACTGGAGAAAGAACAGCAAATAAAGCCTAAACCCAGCAGCAGAAGAGAAATAATAAAGACTAGAGCAGAAATAAATGAAATAGAAACCAAAAGAACAGCAGATCAATGAAAGGAGAAGCTGGTTCTTTGAAAGAATAAGACTGATAAACCTCTGGCCAGACTTAACAAAAAGAAAAAAGAAAGGACCCAAATAAATAAAATCATGAATGAAAGAGGAGAGATCACAACCAACACCAAAGAAATATAAACAATTCTAAGAACATATTATGAGCAACTGTACGGCAACAAATCAGGCAATCTGGAAGAGATGGATGCATTCCTAGAGATGTATAAACTACCAAAACAGAAACAGGAAGAAATAGAAAACCTGAGGAGACCCATAACCAGCCAGGAAACTGAAGCAGTAATCAAAACTCTCCCAACAAACAAGAGTCCAGTGCCAGATGGCTTTCCAGGGGAACGCTACCAAACATTTAAAGAATTAATACCTATTCTGAAACTGTTCCAAAAAATAGAAACGGAACGAAAACTTCCAAACTCTACGAGGCCAGCATTACCTTGATCCCAACAGACAAAGACCCCACCAAAAAGAATTACAGACCAATATCCCTGATGAAAATGAATGCCAAAATTCTCACCAAGATACTAGCCAATAGGACCCAACCGTACATTAAAAGGATTATTCACCACGACCAAGTGGGATTTATTCCTGGGCTGCAAGGGTGGTTCAACATCTGCAAATCAATGTGATACACTACCTAAACCTAAATAAAAGAAATGACAAGAACCATATGATCCTCTCAATAGATGCAGAAAAAGCATTTAACAAAGTACAGCAACCTTTCTTGATTAACACTCTTCACAGTGTAGGGACAGAGGGAACATACCTCAGTATCATAAAAGCCATCTATGAAAAACCCACAGTGAATATCATTTTCAATGGGGAAAAACTGAGATTTTTTCCCCTAAGGTCAGGAACATGACAGGGATATCCATTATCACCACTGCTGTTCAACATAGTACTAGAAGTCCTAGCCTCAACATAGTACTAAAAGTCTTAGCAATCAGACAACAAAAAGAAATAAAAGGCATCTGAATCGGCAAAGAAGAAGTCAAACTCTCACTCTTTGCAGATGACATGATATTCTATGTGGAAAACCCAAAAGACTCCACCCCAAAATTGCTAGAACCCATACAGGAATTCAGCAAAGTGGCAAGATATAAAATCAATACACAGAAATCAGTTGCATTCCTATACACTAACAATGAGATAGAAGACAGAGAAATTGAGGAGTCGATCCCATTTACAATTGCACCTAAAACCGTAAGATACCTAGGAATAAACCTAACTGAAGAGGCAAAGAATCTGTACTCAGAAAACGATAGAACACTCATGGAAGAAACTGAGGAAGACACACAAAAAATGGAAAAATGTTCCATGCTCATGGATTGGAAGAACAAGTATTTTTCAAATGTCTATGCTATCTAGAGCAATCTACACATTCGATGCAATCCCTATCAAAATACCATCAACCTTTTCACAGAGTTGGAACAAATAATCCTAAAATTTGTATGGAACCAGAAAAGACAAAGGAATGTTGAAAGAGAAAACCAAAGCTGGTGGCATCACCATTCTGGACTTCAAGTTGTATTACAAAGCTGTCATCATCAAGACAGTATGGTACTGGGGCAAAAACAGACACATAGATCAATGCAACAGAATAGAAAACCCAGAAATGGACCCTCAACTCTATGGTCAACTAATATTCGACAAAGCAGGAAAGAATATCCAATGGAAAAAAGACAGTCACTTCAACAAACAGTGTTGGGAAAATTGGATAGCCACGTGCAAAAGAACAAAACTGGACCATTTTCTTAAACCATACACAAAAACAGACTCAAAATGGATGAAAGACCTAAATGTGAGACAGGAACCCATCAAACTCCTAGAGGAGAACACAGGCAGCGACCGCTTCGACCTCAGCCACAGCAATTTCTTGCCAGACACATCTCCAAAGGCAAGGGAAACAAAGGCAAAAATGAACTATTGGGACTTCATGAAGATCAAAAGCTTTTGCACAGCAAAAGATACAGTCGACAAAACCAAAAGACAACCAAGGGAATGGGAGAAGATATTTGCAAATGACATATCAGATAAAGGGCTAGTATCCAAATAGAAAGAACTTATCAAACTCAACACCCAAAAAACAAATAATCTAATCAAGAAATGGGCAGAAGGCATGAACAGACATTTCTCCAAAGAACACATACAAATGGTCAAGAGACACATGACAAAATGCTCCACATCACTCGGCATCAGGGAAATACAAATCAAAACCACAATGAGATACCACCTTACACCAGTCAGAATCACTAAAATTAACAAGTCAGGAAACAACAGATGATGGTGAGGATGCAGAAAAAGTGGAACCCTCCTACACTGTTGGTGGGAATGCAAGCTATGGAGCCACTCTGGAAGTATGGAGGTTCCTCAAAAAGTTGAAAATAGAGCTACCCTACGACCCAGCAATTGCACTACTAGGTATTAACCCCAAAGATACAAATGTAGTGGTCTGAAGGGGCACCTGCATGGCAATGTTTATAGCAGTGATGTCCACAACAGCCAAACTATGGAAAGAGCCCAGATGTCCATCGACAGATGAATAAAGAAGATGTGGTATATATATATATACTATTAGAAGATGTGGTATATATACTATTACGCAGCCATCAAGAAATGAAACCTTGACATTTGCACTGACGTGGATGGAACTAGAGGGTATTATGCTAAATGAAATAAGTCAATCAGAGAAAGACAATTATAATATGATCTCACTGATATGTGGAATTTAAGAAACAAAACAGAGGAAGAGAGGAAAAAATAAAACAAGACGAAACCAGAGAGGGAGACAAACCATAAGAGACTCTTAATCATAGGAATTAAACAGGATTGGTGAAGGGGAGCAGGGTGGAGGGATGGGGTAACTGGGTGATGAACATTAAGAAGGGCATGCGATTTAATGAGCACTGGGTATTATATAAGACTGATGAATTACAGGCCTGTACCTCCGAAACCAATAATGCATTATATGTTAATTAACTGAATTTAAATAAAAAATATTTTTAAAAAGAATAAAAAAAAATAGATTTGTTACCACATTAAACAACTAGGAGACTTAATTTAACTTATATATAAGTCTTGATTTCTCTTGGATGTTTTTCATCTGGGCTGGGACTTCCCCCTCTACTGGACGGAGCTAAGTAATGCCTACTGCTTTTTTCAGATGAGGCGCGTGGTGTTCACTTTGCCCCAATTCATACAACTTCCTGTTTCCCAAACATTCAGGCCTTATACTTGGTTCCTGTAAGCAAATGAGTTTGGAAGCTTTGCTGGAGTAACTTGCATATCATCAACACAACAGTGTTATTACCGTTGTTTTTATTATCTTTATAACATCATGGTTATTATTCAGAATATCAAGGATATTCAGAAACCACTGGGATTAGCAATGACATTTTCACTATTCCTTTTTTTTTTTTTTAAGATTTTATTTATTTGAGAGAAAGCGCACACATGGGGGGGGGGGGTGGGGGGGGGGGGAGAAGCAGGCTCCTCCTGAGCAGGGAGCCACATGCAGTGCTTGATCCAAGGACCTTGAGATCATGACCTGAACAGAAGGCAGAAGCTTAACTGACTGAGCCACCCAGGCACCCCTACATTTTCACTTCTCCTAAAACCTAGGTTACTAAACTCTCCTGGTAAATGAAAGTAGCTAAGACTGAATGGGTAACAGAAAGAGGCACATTCAATTAACATCTTGCAATTCAAAGTCTTACAACAAGGGTTGGCAAACTATGGTCAATGAATGATATTTGGCCTGCCACCTATTTTTGTATAGTTTGAGACCTACAAATGATTTTTAAATGATTTAAAAAATACTTTTAATACTAAACTTATTTTATAAATGGTTAAAAAATTTAAAAAATAATTTGTGTCCTGTAAAAATCATATGGAATTCAAATGTGTCCAGCCACACTCGTTCATCTACATACCACCTCTGACTAGTTTTCATGCAATGATAGCAGAGATGAATAGTTGCAACAGAACTGTATGGCTCAAACAGCCTAACATATATACTAACTGTTCCTTTAGAAAAAGGGTTGCTGACCTCTGACTTAGAAGACCTCTATTTAATTCCATCCAACTCCTCTTAACTACCTTAGTATTTATCACATTACACTGAAGCTAGTTTACTAACTAGGTCTTCTGTTCCTTGAAGACAGGATTAGGAGAAATTCTTGATCTTTATACAAAATAGGCACTCAATATTGGTTAAATGTATAGAAAGTTGAGTCTAAAATCTGACTATTGCCTTTTATCATTTTTTAATTTAAGGAGATATCTAAAACAATTCTGAAGTGAACAAAAGTGATTCACAAAACTTGAGAAATAAGAAAAATGTGATTTTAGAGCAGTGTGCAATGAAAGAGATGGATTCCATGCCTTAGGCCCACAAATAATTTTGGCTGGTAATCCAAGTCATCCTATTCCATTGTGCTTGTCTACAGAAAACAGCAATAACCCCAGCAAAATCGAAGAGACTCTTAACTACATACCACATTTGACAAGTAAAGGTGCTGAATATCGGCACGGCTACTGGCATATCAAAATAAACAAAAATAAAGTTTTTGTTTAAAAAGCACTTTTTTTTTGTGAAAAAGCTTAGGAAGCAAGTTATTGAATAGCACATGTACTGCCCTGGAAAAAGAAAAAAAAAAAATCACAGGTAGTGAGAACCCACTAATTTAAAATTACAGTGAATAAAATGCTAGGGGGCAAGATGTAGTAGAAGTTAACCGTATAAATCAATGTATTAATGACAAGTCACATGACATGAAAGAGGTTTTAGAGAGAATACATACGACTTCAACTTCACCAGATATTATCAAATTGTTTTCCAAAACAGTTTTTATCAATTGATACCCAACCTGCATTGTATGAAATTTCCTAGTGCTCCTTGGCATCCTCATGAGCAACTGGAATTGTCAGAATTATTAAATTTCTGAAAATAAGAAGAATGTGAAACGGCATTATATCATAGTTTGAAATATTAATTTCCCTGATAACTTATAAGGTATCTGTTTATTAAAATAGTAGTTACTGGGTAAGTATTTGCTAAATCATTGAATGAGTATCTTCCAGTGAATTTGGCGCTTTTCTCTTCCTTTAGGGAAGGCTAAGATTTAATAAGAAAGCTTAATTCTTAAATAAGTACATATAGTCATAGTTTTTTTCAATAGTCATAGTTTTTAAATTTGTTACTAAAATATTTTCCTGTAACATACATATTTATATGTTGCTAGAAATACGTGGAAAATTATAAAAAACAAATATTAAAAAAAAATTAATAATTTCATTGCTTAAATAACTACCGACCCAAAATGCACATAATTCTGAAATCTTCAAAAATGTTTAAAAAAAAGGAAATTTTAAAATTAAGTTTGGCACAAACTGATTTAGCAGCAAAATGTAACCTCCACTGACATGAAATTATACTTTATGTATCCTACTTAATTTGAATAGTCGCATGTTTCACTGCAGAAATATGTGTTTGATTATACAGTAAGTCTCCAATGTTATGAAAACATATATTTCTGTTCTAAAATCTAAAAAATTTATGGGGCACCTGGGTGGCTCAGTTGTTAAGCATCTGCCTTCGGCTCAGGGCGTGGTCCCGGGGTTCTGGGATCGAGCCCCGCATCAGGCTCCTCTGCTGGGAACCTGCTTCTTCCTCTCCCACTCCCCCTGCTTGTGTCCCCTCTCTTGCTGGCTGTCTCTCTCTCCGTCAAATAAATAAATAAAATCTTAAAAAATAAATAAATAAAATCTAAAAAAATTTAGAATTCAGGAATACATATTGGCCCAATGGTTTCATATATGGGATTATGGACCTGTATTAATATTTTGAATATTTTCCACTTTTTTTTAAAGAATATAATTTCCCAGAGCTGGAAAAAACCCATAATCTTAAAGAGGTTCCTAAGTACCAATGAGAACCAATGAAAAAACCCACATCTATGTACACTGCTGAAAATTTCCAGAGAGCCAAGAAAATGAAAGCTCTTTTTTTTTTCCTAAGATTTTATTTATTCATTTGAGAGAAAGCAAGCAAGAGAGCACAAGCAGGGGGAGCAGCAGATGGAGGAGAAGCAGGCTCCCCACTGAGCAGGGAGCCTGACACAGGGCTCGATCTCAGGATCCCGGGATTACGACCTGACCTGAAGGCAGATGCTTAACAGGGACCCCTGAAAATGAAAGTTTGAAAGAGAGAACAGGTCACCCATAAAAGGAAAAAGAAAAAATGAGAGACTGATGTTGTATTTTGCATTAATGACACTAGATACCAGAAGACAATGGAGCAATCCCTTAAAAGTTCTAAGAGAAAATGATTTATAACTTGGATTTATAATTGTAATAGTGAGGGAAACATTAACTAATTCACTCAGTAATTATTTAACTGAGGGGCTAATATGTGCCAGGCATGATTTTATATCTCAAGGATACAGCAGTGAACAAGACTACAAAAATCGCTGCCATATAGCGATAGAAGAAATAAGTATGCAAAATATATAGCATGTTAGAATATGTTAAGTGCTTTAAGAGAAAGAGCAGTAAAGAAGGACTGGTAGTACATGGGATTTGCAATTTAAAATACGATGGTCAAGGAAGTCCTCTTTGAGAAGAGGATATATGAATTAAGATCTGAAGGAGACAGTAAGTCATATGGGTAACTGATGAAATAAGTCATAGGCCGGGGGAATATTTTTTAGTTCTATAAAAGTTCGGAAGTTTATCTGCAATTCCCCCTCTCTGAGAAATTTACTTACTATGCTGTAAGCCTGGCCTAGAATTTTAATGTGAAATCTTACAAGAATATCTTTAAGAAGACAGGAATAGATTCTAAGGAACAGATACAATAAGCTGAAGATAAAGGGAAGTAATGTCTTCCTTTTCCACCTCTCAATTAAAAAAAAAAGACAACCAGAAACTCCAAGAAAAGCACCCTCCACCCCCGGAGTTATGGTTGTAATATGAAGCAATTAATGAAAAAGAAAATCCATTTAACTTAGTTTTGTAAGAATAATCTCCTTTGGGCAGCACAGTATCCACTGAAAAAGAAATGTAATCCTATGCTATACACCATATTTTAAATAATATATAATCTGTTTATTTATTTCCAACTGTCAGAATAGAACTATGAGCAAAATATATCTTTGTCAACTTACGTGAAATACTTGTGTTTTTAATGTTTAAAAGTTAAGGTATACTTACCTATTTTTTTCTCATAAAAACCATGATATAAGCAATGGCTAAGATGATCCCTGGCCAGCCAATGAAATTTGAGCATTTCGTAAAAGTTCTATCAACACCTGTGTAATCGACTTCCTGCATTAAATCCCTGTTAGAAATTCCTAGCATGACTTCCTTTTTCCTGATTGATATCGTTCTCCCCTACTGACATAGCTGGTAATAACCTCTTCTGTCTCTGAAGAAACAAACAATACTTTTGAGATGCTTATCATATGAGAGATGAGGAAGAAAAGTAACTTTCATTGACGGCCTAATATGAACAGACCTTTAAGGACTTTATTGCATTAAATACTTAAGAGTCCTATTTAAGTATCACTCCCATTTTACAGTCCCTTGTTAATTATCCCTCCCTACAATGTTTTTAAAAGTCTTTCTATTTAGGGAGGCCTGGGTGGCTCAGTTGGTTAAGAGTCTGCCTTCAGCTCAGGTCATGCTCCTGGGATGAGTCCCACATTGGGCTCCCTGCTCAGCAGGGAGTCTGCTTCTCCCTCTGCCTGCTGCTCCCTCTGCTTGTGCATACACTCTCTCTCTCTCTGACAAATAAATAAAATTAAAAAAAAAAAGTCTTTATATTTAAACAGAAATGAACCAGGATCAATATTCTAGAAATAAATACAAGCTACATTATTTCATGAAACTTTGATTAAAAAAATGAGAGTAATAACCAAAATTACACTGAAAACAGCAACACTTATAAAAGAAGTTAGGCTGGATGAATGACTTTTGATGTTTAAGCATTTGCAGTGGCCATCATCAAATTTGCTTCCCCTAAAACTAGCCCTATGGTAAAGTTTGACAGTTAAAACTCAAGAAGAGATAATTATAATACTGGCATCCCATAAAACATAATAGATTTAGGCAAAACATAATAGATTTAGGCAAAAGCTTGAATTATTCAAGATAAGTTAAACTTAAAATATGAAATAAAAGTTAACACACAGTGATCATTTACTATGGGCCAAATACTATGTTAAAGCATGCTACATGTATTATAGCATTTAATCCTCAAAACAACCCTATAAAATAGATATCATTATTATTCCCATTTTAGTAATAACTCAACTGAAATTCATGGAGCTTGTGTAAGTTCTCATAGCTGTTCAGTGCCAAAGAACTGCTTTATTCCATAGTTATTATTCTTAGCTACTACTGATGCACTTATTTTTTAAAGTAATTCTTAAACATTTGAACACATTAAAAAAAAAAAAGGTTAAAATGGGCTCCATTGATATAGGCATTATTGGTTGCCTACTCAACAGCCACTTCTTACCTGCCCACAAATTTTATGATCATCCAAGCAGCCGAGTCCTTCAAAGAAAGAAGCCACCCCTGCCGAGTGGTAGCTTAGGCATATGTAAGTGACCCAATTGTGGCCAAAGCTACATAAGGGCTATTCCTTGGGGGGAGGGGGGTTCCCAGAAGGTTGCTATTCTTTGTAAATGCAATATAAGCAGATATAATTCCGTTTTCTCCCCTAGACATCATCACCTGTGACGTCTGCCACTTGTGGCAGGTACCATGGGATCATGAGAAGATCCAGCCTAAAATGACAGGTCATTCTGGGATATCAGAGAACTTGAATTTTTGATGATGGTATCAATCTACTCAATTGACTGACTTGGAAAGCACCCTACCTCTAGATTGCTTATTGTATGAGATAATGGTCATCCTTACTGTTTAACCCACATATAGCTTGATTTTTTTTTCTGAAGCTAAAAGCATCTGAAGTGAAAGAGTCATTAAAAGTAGAAGATTGTTCTGCAATTATGAAATAATGCTTTCTTACTTTGGACTCATTCATTCTCAACTGCTAAATCACTCAGAAATTGAGATATCTCATCTTTTTCTTCCCATTTACAAATACACATGAAAAAGGTAAAGAGGAAAGTACCTACATAATACCCAATTTTATGCCTTCTACAGTTTGAACAAATACTCCATATAAATTTTGTGCAGAAGTCTCTATTTCACACTTAAAACTAAACCTGTGTAAGGGATGCCTGCTTGGCTCAGTCCGTTAAGCATCTGCCTTCAGCTCAGGTGGTGATCTCAGGGCCCTGGATCCCAGGCCCAGGGATCAAGTCCCTCATGGGGCTCCTAGCTCAGCGGGGAGCCTGCTTCTCCCCTCTGCTTGCTCCCCCCCCCCACTGTGCTCTCTCTCTTCCAAAATCTTTAAAAAACAAAAACGAACAAAAACTAAACCTGTGTAAAACTTTAAACATTTGTGCTTGTTTTTAAAAATCATGGTGGTTACGGAGGCTAATATCCATAATAAATAATACAATCTTCTATCTATATCATATTTTCAACTTACGAAGTACTTCTATAACTTATAGGATATTGGATGTTAAATATTAAATAGTAAAATATAAATGCCCCTAAACTAACCTACTGGAGAGTGGGTACTAGGTAGTTCAACATTAAAAGTCTATAAACTATTCTGGGATAAGATATTTAATGGTGCTACAAAGGAAACCATATGGCAGCAAGTAAACCATATGCACTTATAACTTAGGAGCTCAATAACTTCTTGTTAAATGGATTTAAAATTTGTATCTTTCCCACTGAAGAGAGAAAAAAATATTCAAGATTAGAAAAAGTTATATACATGACTTAGCAAATAAAGTAGGCAACAAGTTTTTCTGCTGAACATACCTGGGGAAAGCAGTCTATAGAAACCAAAGTAAAAGACTATTTAGAGTTAATTTTAGGCTTTTGAAAACTAAGGGTATAGTGATGAGATACCAGGCACAGAGAAGAAATACAAAAGTATATGGGGACAAAAATACCAAGAAAGATGCAGGGAATAAAAATCTACTCATTTGGGAAAATGCAAGTGGACTGCAAATTAGAGGCTAAGCCCCTGAATTAAGAATTCTCACTAGTTCTTTAGTAAGAAAGAACTGTAGGCTGACATCAGAATCTGATGAGTTAATACTTATGGTCTACACAGTAAAATGTATGTACTAAAAATTTTGTTGAGTTTTAGTGATTCTCTGCTAATTCTTTTGTGGGCACTGTAAAGTCCCAAGTCAGATTTCCCCAAATTTCAACTAATAATTATAGCCAAAATTTTGGGAATAACAAAACTGAGGAAGAAGGTGCTACAGTACTGTCTTAAAATAGATAAAACAAAAATGTGCTACACACAAACATACATCAAATGAGCCGGAGCCAGATCTTTTTCTTAGCAAAATTCCTTCTCTCACTCCTTATCCTCTTTCCCCATTCCACTTACTCTTCCTAAACTCAAATGTCCTTGTCTTCTGGAAGGACCACACCAACTTCTTCCCTACCACTCCCAAGCTGCTACTGTAAATCCTTCCTACTGATCTTCCAAGCATATACAACTTATCAAAATAGGTTAAAATTTTGTCTAGTTCTGGGGCGCCCTGCTCAGCGGGGGGAGTCTGCTTCTCCCTCCCCTTCGGCCCCTCCCCCGGCTTGTGCTCTCTCTCTCTCTCAAATAAATAAAATCTTTAAAAAAATTTCTTTTTCGTCTAGTTCTACACTTGATAGTGGATGTCCATACGACTGAAAAGGTGTCTCCTCTCAGCACCTATCAGAGTATATGCCTCACATACTTGAGTGAACTCACAATTACCCTGAGAGGTAGGCAGGGCAAATGGGAAACTGTGATTCAATGTCAGCTGGCCAGGCGACGGTGAAATTAGGATTTGAAATTATGACATCTAACTTCAGTATCAATACTAACACATCATACTGCCTTATGTTTGAAGTAAATAAAGCAATTTTCAAAATTTAAATTTATTTTATCTATTCCCAAAGTAAAATCATTCCATGGTTCAAAATCTGAATAGCACAAAAGAGTACAAAGTGAAAAGGCAACCTGCCACCCACACCCTACCCCCAGTGGCTCAGTTCCCATCACTGGAAGCAACAAGTTATCAATTTCTCGTGTATCTACTAAATGAAAGAAATTAAATGTTTAATTTACCATATTTGTATTTATCATCTCCAAGTATCCTTCAATTAATCTCCTAACCTGGAGCTGTTTCAAGTTATAGTCACTGTTCAAACAGAATATATGCTTTAATAATTTTGATAAATATGACAGGACATTACATAAATAGCTAAGATGATGCATGACAAATACAAAACAAATACCACTATTTTCTTTGCAATACTATAAATCTCAGGGACTAATAAACTTATCTTAGGAATTAATAATTAAAAAACAAAAATGTAAAATTAATTATTTCACTAATCCTCTAAACTGTCCCTTAAAGGTTTTGAGATACCAGTGAGACTGAAAGGTATACACTAATGAACGGGCTAAAAAGGTACCGTGAATAGCTTCTGCTTGAGTTGGTATGAAAAAGCAACAGCACCTCCCACAGCTGCTTCATCTCCATACCAAAGCCTCTGACAGTTTTAATTACCACCTAAAAATCACAAATCTCTCTGTACATTTACTTTTCATCTTCCGTCCAAACCCACATCTCTGTCTTAATAGCATCTCTATTAGTTAGACATCCCATCAGCAACTAACTGAACTAGGTTGAAAAGTGAACTCATCACCATCCCACTCTAAAACCATACCCTTTTACCCAACTTGAGCTATCAACATCAGAATCATACAAGTACTAGATAAAGTAGCCCTGGCTTGCAAGCTCAGTATGAACCAAAGAGTGTGATGCAGCTACAAAAACAAACAAAGCAAAACAAAACCCAGCCAATTCAATCTTAGATGCATTAAAAGAAGAAAACTGAAAACATGGTAGCTGAACAGTACTAGATTGGAAGAATGGCATCTGTACTATTATTATTCATTATTTACTTCTAAATTTGTTATACATAAATCTAAAAGGGATTTGAGACAGCATCTAAAAAGGACCCCAACAAACTACAGTATTAACAGAGGAATATCCAACACCATCATACTCTGTTGTGAAACAGTTCAGTTTGCCTAAAACATTCCGATAAATGATAAAGTATATAGTTAGTCCAAATTAATGTTATCAAAACTAAAATGAGCAAAGAAAATATCATTTAATAAAAATGACTTTAGCTGATTCATGACTGTCACTTCGCAAAAAAAACCTAAGTTAACATTAGTTAGAATACCTGAATTTTATCAAATTATAAAATAAGCCCAGCTTAATGATATTTTACTATAGTAATTATTCTTGGTGATACATTAACTGAAATTATTCTTGGAATTACTGATGAGAACATTTGGGAGCAAAATATGGGATTTTTTTAGTTGTAGAGCTCCAGGATGCAGAGAAAAACTCATGGCTTTGAGATGATGAACATTATACAAAGGTACTTTGATATGTAATGTATTTTTTCAGTTTGTTGTACTAAGATGTGTTCATTAGGTCAAAATGGTTCAAGAAGAAACAAAGATTTCTTCTGTGTTTATATTACTGATACTGAGGTCTTGTTTAAGCCCTTTATAATGGAATAACAAAATTATCATTAACTGATAATTTCCATTCAGAAAAACTTAAGCGCTGAAAATAATTTTCATACTGTATTCCTATTCAAAGGTATACACATAGAGTAATTTGGTACATGATGAAGGGCCCACTTTATATATTTATTTTGTACTTCGCCATGTTTAAATCATTTTTTTTTCATTCAAGCCAAATTTTTAAGTCTTTAACTGCTTAAATAATATTTGGTAATGATACTTGATATAGAGCTCTATGTGATACAGTTTTAACAGCTAGCAAATCTGGTTTTAAAATTCAATACAGTAAAATTTTCTGAATTATTCTAGGATTAGTGATTCCTAATGACTCTGAAGCCCTACAAATTTCTCTTGTCTATGTCACCTTAAATATAATCTGTAGTTTTTAAAAAGTTTATCTCTAATATTTCACCCTTTTATTCTTGAATTGATTACTCAGAGTAAAATAGTCATTTTACAGCCTAACTTCCTGAATTTGTCAATAAATACTGTTTAAAAATGTCGCATTTGGGGACATGAGGGGGTGGCTCAGTCAGTTAAGTGTCTGACTCTCGGTTTCAGCCCAGGTCATGATCTCAGGGTTGTGAGATTGAGCCCCACTTTGGGCTCCGTGCTGGGCATGGAGCCTGCTTAAGATTCTCCCTTTCCCTCTGTCCTTCTCCCTCTCATAAATAAATAAATAAATAAATAAATAAATAAATAAATAAATAAAATTTTTAAAAATGTTGCATTTTCACAACTGGAGGCACACCACCCTAAGTTAGCTCTTGCCCCATGAACAATGCTTTAGCATGTAAAAACATAAAAATCCTCTAACTTCACCTCACAAAAACAGAAGAATATACAATGAATATTATATCATTTTAGGGGTATCACAACTTTTTGCAAGTTGTTCTACAGTCTTCCTGGACTATTTCAGAGGAGTTACTTGATAGAATCTTTCAGGATCCTCATTCTATGGATAGACTACCATGATTATATATATATGGACAGACCTATAACAAACATCTTTCTCTGGTCAACCTAAAAAACCTGAGTAATAACTGCAGCATTAGGGAAAGACATGGGGTGGGGCACCTGGCTGGCTCCATCTGTACAGCATGAAACTCTTGACCTCAGGGTTTTTAAGTCTGAGTCCCATGTTGGGTGTAGAGATCACTTAAAAATAAAATCTTAAAAAAAAAAACGTCATGGGAGCTGGCTTAAATGTTTATATGTAGCAGGCAAATCTATCTTCTACTTCACCATGTAAATATAACTAAAAAGGCCAATTTTTCAAATGTGTTAACAATTGTTTTCTCTCACAGAACACAAAGGAATGCTCTTCCAAGAGGTGTTAATAGATGTGGTCAAAAGAAAAAGATTTTTATGAATAAAGCTTAGGAAATATTACATACTCTATTCCACTCTTAGAGATTCATACACTGAAAGCTTTTGAAAAAATCCTACAACGAAACATGTTAAACTTTACCTCAGCCCCTCTCAAATTATCTTGAGCAAGGAACACTTTTTCAACTTACCTGTTAACATCTTGTTAACCTTATTCTATACAACACCTACCGGGAATCCAAAACGAGAGGTAGGTAATCAAAACTCTGACTATAATAATTTGATAAATTTCTCTTTCTAAATTTCTGCAGTATATTTTTACCCTATATAAAATGCCCAAAATATTCTATTCAAAATTTCCAATTATAGAAGCTAATAAAATTTTGTATTAACAATTTAATACAATTAATTTTTAAAGTAAATCAATATGGCAGCAACAATAGCTTAACTAATACTAGTATATATCTCTATGTTAGTGTAATTAATGGTAATTATTACACTGAACTTAATAACTATCCTTTAAATTTTTAATTTGCTTATGAATAATCCACATTTTAGTAGAAAAGTAGCTAGCCATACCATCTTGTGATATTATCAAGCAATATATTTAGTTTGAAATATCACTATAAGTGACAGAATGTTTTTAAGAAATCGAGTCCAACTTTTCCTAATATAAGTTTATTTTTCTACCTTAGATAGGGTATCTGAATGGTAATAAATGCTCAGTGGTCTTTAGCCAAATTCCACAAAGAATGCTTTTATTTTTTTAAAGGTGAATTTTAAAGTAGGAGAGCTGCAATAGAAAATATTACCTAAATAATCACTCCAAAACTGGTGCCTTAACTAGAGCTTATGAACAAATTAGTACATAAAAACTTTCATCTATAGATCTCTAAACATTAACAAATAATCACTAATTTAAATTTCCAAAATAGCACAAATCATATGGGTGATGGGGTAGCATTTTTAATACAATAAAATGGGTTAAATATCTAGCTTCAACACTCTGATAAATAAAACTATTAACTTTCTAACAATATGATTTAACCTATTAGACTATTTTTTCTTCCTAACTATAATTCCTATAAAAAGAAAACGGAGAATGGCCTTTAATTAAAACAAAACAAAACAAAAAAAACCTCCCGGAAACATGTACTCTATTTATCTGAAATTTTATTCTCCAGGAACTGCAAGGTCCTTTAGCTATTATGCTTTGTACAACTTAAATCACTCATTTATTTTATACGCTATAGTAATAAGGAAAACTCTTTAGACAATGTAGTAATAAATACTACATATCTTTTAAAAATCTGATGACATGCGTGAAATTAAAAAACTAGGCAATACTACTTAAGATTATAGAAAATAATATGCTATATGTGTGGGAGAATATATGTGCCCATTTCATTCCAAGAGTTCATAAATACTTTCAATTTTTAATGTTTCCAAACATTATTAATAGCAGTTCAAATTTTCCAGTGTTAAAACAGCTGCACATATGATTTGAAAGGCCAGTAATTTCATTTTCAGATTACGTAATAAATTTACCAAGGTATAATTTGTTT